>NC_141873.1:510723542-513223542 GCF_056163025.1 Triticum urartu
TAAAGATGCTCTATAGGTGTCTCCGATGGTGTTTGTTGAGTTGGCATAGATCAAGATTAGGATTTGTCACTCCGAGTATAGGAGATGTATCTCTGGGCCCTCTCGGTAATGCACATCACTATAAGCCTTGCAAGCAATGTGACTAATAAGTTAGTTACGGGATGATGCATTATGGAACGAGTAAAGAGACTTGCCGGTAACAAGATTGAACTAGGTATTGAGATACCGACGATCGAATCTTGGGAAAGTAACATACCTATGACAAAGGGAACAACGTATATCGTTATGCGGTTTGGCCGATAAAGATCTTCGTAGAATATGTAGGAACCAATATGAGCATCCAGGTTCTGCTATTGGTTATAGAATGGAGATGAGTCTCGGTCATGTCTACATAGTTCTCAAACCCGTAGGAATCCACACTTTGGGCGTGCCCTATGAGGGCCGACCTCCTCCTCCCTCCATCCTTTATATACATGGCCAGGGGGCACCCATAGACACACAAGTTGATCATTGATCCCTTAGCCGTGTGCGGTGCCCCCTCCACCATTATCCACCTCGGTAAAATCATCGTAGTGCTTAGGCGAAGCCCTGCAACGGTAGCATCATCATCACCGTCATCATGTCGTCGTGCTGACAAAGCTCTCCCTCGACACTCAGCTGGATCGAGAGTTCGTGGGACATCACCGAGCCGAACGTGTGCAGATCACGGAGGTGCTGTACTTTCGGTACTAGGATTGGTCGGATCGTGAAGACGTATGACTACATCAACCGCGTTGTCATAGCGCTTTCGCTTACGGTCTATGAGGGTACGTGGACAACACTCTTCCCCTCTCATTGCTATGCATCACCATGATAAATCTTGCATGTGCGTAGGAATTTTTTTGAAATTACTGTGTTCCCCAACAGTGGTATCAGCGCCAGGTCTATGCGTAGATGTTATATGCACGAGTAGAACATAAAGGAGTTGTGGACGTGGGTATATACATATAGCTTGCCGTCACTAGTTGATTCTTGATTCGGCGGTATTGTTGGATGAAGCGGCCCAGACCGACATTACGCGTACGCTTACGCGAGACTGGTTCTACCGATGTGCTTCGCACACAGGTGGCTCATGGGTGTCAGTTTCTCCAACTTTAGTTGAATCAGATTCAATGAACAGGGTTCTTTCTGAAGATCAAAAAGCAATCACTATACCGCGTTGTGGTTTTTGATGCGTAGGTAAGAACGGTTCTTGCTAGAAGCCCGTAGCAGCCACGTAAAACTTGCAACAACAAAGTAGAGGACGTCTAACTTGTTTTTGCAGGGCATGTTGTGATGTGATATGGTCAAGACGTGATGAGATATAAATTTTTCTATGAGATGATCATGTTTTGTTAAAGTTACCGGCAACTGGTAGAAGCCTTATGGTTCTCTCTTTATTGCATAAGATGCAAGCGCCATACAATTGCTTTACTTTATCGCTATGCGATAGCAATAGTTGCAAAAGCAGTAGTTGGCGTGTAGCGACCTGACCTCAGACGGTCAAGTCTCTGTGCTTAAGTGTCATCCCTGGATCGGTATGCTGACACACACAGTACTCGAGGATTTATAACAGAGGTAAATCATGTGTATAAAATAATGTAAAAACTATTACCTCAATCCAAATAGCGGAAGTAACAACAAGGTTATGGATTCCCATCAACACCAACAGCAAAGTTGAGTGTAGAAATCATAACCCTAACGTATCACTTACTCACTGTAAGATTCCTACAACATGAGACGTTGCAGCCACAAAGGGTCAGTACATTGAATGTACTGGCAAATTCACACCATAGGATAATGATGAATAATAACTATCACTACATGCATTTATGGCTGGTGGAGGCTGTATGGTTAATATGTTTTGCGGAAAGCCAATTTTTCCCTACTACAAAGGAATATATTTTATTTAACTACAAAGTTGGTTGAAAATCATTGAGAATGGTAAACCCCATCTCAATCCCAATTAAAAGGTAATTAATAACCCAACAAAATTAATTTAGAGTGATGAGATCAACATGATAATCCAAGAACCAGATACTCAAGATGTCCATAACCGGGGACACGGCTAACCATGATTAGTTTGTACACTCTGCAGAGGTCCGTGCACTTTTCCCCACAACAATTGATCTCCTCCGTTGGATTTCTCGCACTACATAATGTTTGAGAAACGGATGACCGAGACATAGTCTTTCCGAAGATGTCCCCTTAACCGATAGATAGGCATGTACACCTACAATCCCCTACATCTGCTAGCCCATCATGGAAAGGTTTCCCACAACATACTCAACTATGCCAGAGCCCATAATGGCATGTGGCTACACACGGAAGTTTCTAGCATGAATAATCTTATGATCCCTTTGAGCCTGGGTGGCAGTCCATAGGAGAATCACATGGTACCCCGGGATTTCCAAAAATACAGGCAACACTGGATTCCCCAGGTGTCTCAATCCACCCAGATGTGTATTAAAGTTGCCACCTTAAGTTAACCATGAATACACTCAAACCCAAACCACGTCTACGAGCATAGCATAGCAATATAAGCAACATAGAAGTAACTCCCAAGGTTTGAATGTAGGGCAATAGGTTCCTACCTCATCAACTACAACCCAATACCCATATGTTATCAACTCCTAACCATGCAATGTTTGAGGGTGAAGCTAATGCATAAAAACTGGGTATGAAAGGAATATGATCAGAGTGTGAACTTGCATGTACTGTTGATGAAGATGATTTGCGCTCAACTCCTTATAGTTCTACTCGTCACAATCCGGTCAATCTATCGTAAGCAAGCAATAGCAACCACACATAAGCAATCACTCAAAAGATCAGGAAAAAACGGAAAAGACAATTCAGAAAACATCAAAACCAAGCAAATAACTCTTGCAACATAAAACAATTTTTAACAGTAACAAAATTATGTGAATTTGGTCATATCAGAAAGTTTAGGTCAAGAGCTTCGATTTGCAAAAAGAATCATCTAAATCGGAGTTATAAAACTCAAGTTACGATCAAACGAAGTTCAAATACAAATCTGTTTGAATTCAAATTTAAAACTTTCAAAAACATGTTCAAGTTGGTTGATTGGACAGAGGGGATCATAACAAAGAAGTGGGCGTTGGTTTCGTTAAATTTGGACAAACGAGCAAAAAGTTGTGCTTGTTTGAAACAGAGGGACTAACCTGTAAGAAAGATAATTACATCTAGGTCCCTGGCCGAAATTAAAACAGAAAAAGAAAAAGTGTACCAAATGAACGTTTGCTACGGGAGACTAATGAACGGAATCGTTTGCTGCCTAAGCTAATGGATGAACCGTTCGCTAAATAAAAAACGGTTCAGAGAAAAAACAGATCGTCATCTAACTCGTTGGATCGAGATCCGGCGTTCGAGAGGGGACGGCGGCTACCGGCGGTAGTGGACTTCGACGGCGGCGAGGCGGACGGCGGTGGCGACTCCGGCGGCGACGGCGACTTCGGGGTGACAGCGTCGGCGAGTGGCGGCGGAGCGGGGCGTCGGCGGCAGCGGCGTGGGGGCAGCGGCTGCGGCGTGGGGCACCGGCGTGCAGCGGTGGCGGTGACGGCGTTGGCGGCGAGATACGGCAGCGGGATGCAAGAGGAGGAGAGGAGAGACGGGGCCCGGGGCGGATTTATTGGAGGAGGGGCGGCGGGGTTTGGGTGGAGGAGGGGGCAGGAGGAGGTCGGGGCGGACTCGGCGTCGCCGACGTGCGTGCGCGGGTCTCCGCTTCCGTGGGGAAGACGAAGCTCGGGCGCTGGGCTGGGCTTCGACCCAGTTCGGCGGCCCGGAAAGTTTTTTAAAAAAAATAAACATTTTTTAAACACAGTCAATCAAAAATAATAAAACCAAAGAAATAAAAATATTATATAGGCATATAATATATAAAAGTTTTCAGAAAAATATTGTCTACAATGTGAACATTTTTCTAGCAGTAAATAAAATCCACAAAAATTCAAATAAATGAAACAGTGCTACTACTCTAATAAAATCCACTAAAAATCTTTCTAAAAATACCAAAATTAATTCAAATTTATTTTTCTCCAATTTTCTGATGTAGGGAATCATTTTACCCTAATTTCCATATATTTGATTTTTGGAGAAAAATAATTTGAATAAAACCAAATAACTCCAAATTGAAAATTGATTTCAAAGGGGAGTTAAATTTGGTTTCTTTGAAACTCCCAACTCATATTTCATATGTTTTGAAGAAGTCATTTTATCTTCTCTCATGAAAATCATTGAGTTGCTTGAAGTTTCTGAATTTGAAATATTTCCCAATGAAATTCAAATATTTTCAAAAACCATTTTCATTTATTTAAATGGAAGAAGTCATGTCATCTTCTCTCTAGGGTTTTATGATGAAATGAATTTGAATTCATGGAGATCATAAAAGCAAAACTAAAAGTTTTGGAAAGTCCTTTTATTACCTCTCATTTAACTTTCAAAAAGTTTTCAAGTTTCACTCACTTTCAGTCAATCAATCACATAACAATCAAACAATCAATCAAATCTATCTATTTAATATAACATTCCAAAATTTAGAATTTTGGGATGTTACAAACCTAACACCCTTAAAATGAATCTCATCCTCGAGATTCCGAGATGCTAGAAAGAAATAGGTTAGGGTCAGGGTCTTCTCAAATTCCATTGATCATCACAGGGGTCTGGGTACTACCACCCTTAGAAACAAGGTTATGGTTCCATAAAAACTCATATACTCCATCCTTTATTCTTGACAGTGTTGGTCTCCTCAGATTCTCGGGAAGATTCCTTTTTGGGGCTCTTCCGAGAGTGGCAAAACCTTTACCGCAATTCTTTTGTCCTTTTTGTTGGTAAGGTTGTTCCGAGACTGGGTCTTATTAGCTGACGGGTATGACACCCATACTAAAAAACTATCGACATCTCATGGTGGTCAACAATTTATGGTTTCTCCTGCAGGAAAATGGGTCTGGCTGAACCTCACCGTATATCCTACGATTCGCAACAGGTGCCTTGTACAAGGGAAAAAATACTTACACCATTCTAAGGTTCAAACAAGGTTTTGTTCGTCGTCTCTCTACTATAGGCAAGTCACTCAGATTTACCATCCCATATAGCAAAGCGAACAATAAGAGTAAGTCGGTATGGTGATCATTCCATCCCGCACCCAAATCATTACCTTGTATATGGTTTAGTGAATCTCGCATTCTAACACTCGGTCATCCTCACAAACATTGCAGAATTTCTCTTGTCGACGAACCAAGTTCGGATAAATCCATTGATTCTGCAAGCCAAACAAAACACCTATCGTTCCTTCACAACTCTCAGGTTTTGCATTACTCCTATAAAATCGCCTATCGAATAAAATCGTAACTTCTTCCAGGGTTTTTCCTTCAGCAAGAGTGGGCTTGCTTCTTGGCAGGTCCTGGGGCATGTGGGTTATGGCCCATCTCATCACTTGTAAACCTTGAACTCATCCTCTAGGCAACTGATCATTATTCCAACATCCAACTAACAGCTTCCTAGCATACTTAAAATCCATCCAATTGTATTGTCTCCCTTCCTTCTATTTGTACAAGACTAAGACGTGATTACTCAAACTCATCATGGAGTTGCCATTGCTCCATATTTCCAACATCATACCTCCTTTATCCAATAGTACTTCATCTCTTCATACTCTTGGGGATACTCCACATATCGAGACAAGACTCCTTATTTTGTCCAAAACCCACTTCGTGGTATATCATTCTCCCTTCCATGGGTCAAGTGTCCTCACAGGGTACTACCACCCTTAAAATGCACAAACTCATCCATAGACCATACTTCTCATATCCTCTAAAATGGTCAAACTCTTTCTTCATAGGGTAACAACTCATAAAGATTCAGCGTATGAAATCATGACACAAGAACTTTATTGCTTTCATGAATTCATTACAATATCTCAAACTTACATTCCATAACTCACTCCATATCCCCCCCCCCAAAAGCTTCCTACTACGCTTATTACCAATATTAAATTATCAACTACTTAGCTCCAGCTTTCATCTTGTCGGGACATTTATTTGCATAGTGTCATGTTTCCTTGCAGCGTAAACACATAACTTCCGATAAGTCTTTAGGCTTCTTGGGGATGGTGTCCACCCTCTGGACTCTTGGCTTCTTCTTTCGACATTTATAGGCGTAATGACCTAAACCCTGGCACCTGTAACAGGTGATATGACTCAAATCCTTCCTGGAATCCAGTCTACTTCTCTTTCTGGACTTTTCCGTTCCAATCAGGGCTTCTATTTCCTGTGGGTCATACTCTAGCTCCTCCGTCGGGAATTCTACTAGATCCCCATTCAAACAATTCTGGGAGATGTGTCCTTCTTCTCCACATGAATAGCATGACTTGGTGTAAGGTCTAGTTGGTTCTTCTTTAGGTGTGTCCTCCACCTCTTCCTTCATCACAGGTTCTTGAAAAAATTCCATTAGGGCTCCTTTCATTGCTTCTTTCTTCTGCTGGATGGTTCTTTGTGCCATGGGGTAAATGTGAAACTGAGCAGGGTAGTGGGTAGTTCCTTCACACACAAAACAAGTAATCTGCCTAGTTGGGCATTCTTCAGCTGGGTGACTTACTTCACAATTAGGGCATTCATCATTGTGTTCTTTATGGTTGTGTCCAATTTCTCCACAAATCTTACATGCACAAGGCTTCTTCTCTTTAGGTTCACATGCCTCTCGGGTAAGACGAGACCTTAGTAGAATCGTCTTGAATTCATCCCAAGCATTGGTTCCATTCCATCCTTGTATGGCTTGATGTATCTCTCACCATTTTGCAGCACCTTGTGTGATCTTTCGTAGGGTGTATGGAACCATATACTCCCCTTCAATACCGTGCTCCTTCATGCGATCTTCCATGTTTTGTATCCAGTGTGCTACCTCCGGTTGTGTCATGAATCTCGGAATTACTCATCCATCTCCATTCGTCATATTTTGGGATCTAAGGGTTTTGGGTGAGATAAGAGAGATCGAGAGGGGTGCACACAATACAAACAAAAAGTTTTGAAAAGACAGATTTTATTGTGGCTGTCGAAGAAAACAACAAATAAATAACAGATCACAATCATCACATCTAATGTAGGTATATAACAAGGGTTTGGTCTTTTAAAGGTCAACGGCGCCCAACTCTTCAAGTCTTGTTCATGTCTCCGATGGATTCTTCCGATCGTGCTTGTCCTTCTCAAGTTCTTTTGCCAGATCATCTTTGTTGACGCGAAGTCCCTCGTGACATCCTTTAATATTTTTGGAGTTGCGTTCCAAACTTCCGGGTTTCAACATCCTTGACATGAACCATGGTCCTACTTGTTGGGGAACGTAGTAATTTCAAAAAAATTCCTACGCACACGCAAGATCATGGTGATGCATAGCAACGAGAGGGGAGAGTGTTGTCCACGTACCCTCGTAGACCGAAAGCGGAAGCGTTAGCACAACGCGGTTGATGTAGTCGTACGTCTTCACGACCCGACCGATCAAGCACCGAAACTATGGCACCTCCGAGTTCTAGCACATGTTCAGCTCGATGATGATCCCCGGACTCCGATCCTGAAGAATGTCGGGGAAGAGTTCCGTCAGCATGACGGCGTGGTGACGATCTTGATGTTCTACTGTCGCAGGGCTTCGCCTAAGCACCACTACAATATTATCGAGGACTATGGTGGAGGGGGGCACCGCACACGGCTAAGAGATCAATGATCAACAGTTGTGTCTCTGGGGTGCCCCTGCCCCTATATATAAAGGAGCAAGGGGGAGGAGGTGCGGCCTGGCAAGGGGCGCTCCAGGAGGAGTCGTACTCCTCCTGGGAGTAGGACTCCCCCCTTTCCATGTTGGACTAGGACTTGGGGGGAGGAGAGAGAGGGAAAAGGAAAAAGGGGGGCGCCGACCCCCCTCCTTGTCCAATTCGGACTGGGGGGGAAGGGGTGCGCGGCTGCCCCTTGGCCTCCTCTCCACTTCCTCCACTAGGCCCATTAAGGCCCATTAGGTTACCGGGGGGTTCCGGTAACCTCCCGGTACTCCGGTAAAATGCCGATTTCACCCGGAACACTTCCGATGTCCAAACATAGGCTTCCAATATATCAATCTTCATGTCTCGACCATTTCGAGACTCCTCGTCATGTCCGTGATCATATCCGGGACTCCGAACAACCTTCGGTACATCAAAATATATAAACTCATAATGAAACTGTCATCGTAACGTTAAGCGTGCGGACCCTACGGGTTCGAGAACAATGTAGACATGACCGAGACATGTCTCTGGTCAAAAACCAATAGCGGAACCTGGATGCTCATATTGGCTCCTACATATTCTACAAAGATCTTTATCGGTCAGACCGCATAACAACATACGTTGTTCCCTTTGTCATCTGTATGTTACTTGCCCAAGATTCGATCGTCGGTATCTCAATACCTAGTTCAATCTCGTTACCGGCAAGTCTCTTTACTCATTCCATAATACATCATCCCGCAACTAACTCATTAGTTGCAATGCTTGCAAGGCTTAAGTGATGTGCATTACCGAGAGGGGCCAGAGATACCTCTCCGACAGTCGGAGTGACAAATCCTAATCTCGAAATACGCCAACCCAACAAGTACCTTCAGAGACACCTGTAGAGCACCTTTATAGTCACCTAGTTACATTGTGACGTTTGGTAGCACACAAAGTGTTCCTCCGGTAAACGGGAGTTGCATAATCTCATAGTCATAGGAACATGTATAAGTTATGAAGAAAGCAATAGCAACAAACTAAACAATCAAGTGCTAAGCTAATGGAATGGGTCAAGTCAATCACATCATTCTCCTAATGATGTGATCCCGTTAATCAAATGACAACTCATGTCTATGGTTAGGAAACATAACCATCTTCGATCAACGAGCTAGTCAAGTAGAGGCATACTAGTGACACTCTGTTTGTCTATGTATTCACACATGTATTATGTTTCCGGTTAATACAATTCTAGCATGAATAATAAACATTTATCATGATATAAGGAAATAAATAATAACTTTATTATTGCCTCTAGGGCATATTTCCTTCAGTCTCCCACTTGCACTAGAGTCAATAATCTAGTTCACATCGCCATGTTATTTAATATCAATAGTTCACATCACCATGTGATTAACACCCATAGTTCACATCGACATGTGACCAACACCCAAAGGGTTTACTAGAGTCAATAATCTAGTTCACATTGCTATGTGATTAACACCCAAAGAGTACTAAGGTGTGATCACTTTTTGCTTGTGAGAGAAGTTTAGTCAACGGGTCTGCCACATTCAGATCCGTACGTATTTTGCAAATTTCTATGTCAACAATGCTCTGCACGGAGCTACTCTAGCTAATTGCTCCCACTTTCAATATGTTTCCAGATTGAGACTTAGAGGCATCTGGATTAGTGTCCAAACTTGCATCGACGTAACCCTTTACGACGAACCTTTTGTCACCTCCATAATCGAGAAACATATCCTTATTCCACTAAGGATAATTTTGCCCAATGTCCAGTGATGTACTCCTAGATCACTATTGTACTCCCTTGCCAAACTCAGGGCAGGGTATACAATAGGTCTGGTAGACAGCATGGCATACTTTATAGAACCTATGGCTGAGGCATAGGGAATGACTTTCATTCTCTCTCTATCTTCTGTCGTGGTCGGGTTTTGAGTCTTACTCAGTTTCACACCTTGTAACACAGGCAAGAACTCTTTCTTTGACTGTTCCATTTTGAACTACTTCAAAATCTTGTCAAGGTATGTACTCATTGAAAAACTTATTAAGTGTCTTGATCTATCTCTATAGATCTTGATGCTCAATATGTAAGCAGCTTCACCGAGGTCTTTCTTTGAAAAACTCCTTTCAAACATTCCTTTATGCTTTGCTGAATAATTCTACATTATCTCCGATCAGCAATATGTCATTCACATATACTTATCAGAAATGTTGTAGTGCTCCCACTCACTTTCTTGTAAATACAGGCTTCACCGCAAGTCTGTATAAAACTATATGCTTTGATCAACTTATCAAAGCGTATATTCCAACTCCGAGATGCTTGCACCAGTCCATAGATGGATCGCTGGAGCTTGCATATTTTGTTAGTACCTTTAGGATTGACAAAACCTTCTGGTTGCATCATATACAACTCTCCTTTAATAAATCCATTAAGGAATGCAGTTTTGTTTATCCACTTGCCAGATTTCATAAAATGCGGCAATTGCTAACATGATTCGGACAGACTTAAGCATAGATATGAGTGAGAAACTCTCATCATAGTCAACACCTTGAACTTGTCGAAAACCTTTTTGCGGCAATTCTAGATTTGTAGATAGTGACACTACTATCAGCGTCCGTCTTCCTCTTGAAGATCCATTTAATCTTAATGGCTCGTCGATCATTGGGCAAGTCAATCAAAGTCCATACTTTGTTCTCATACATGGATCTCATCTCAGATTTCATGGCCTCAAGCCATTTCGCGGAATCTGGGCTCATCATCGCTTCCTCATAGTTCGTAGGCTCGTCATGGTCAAGTAACATGACCTCTAGAACAGGATTACCGTACCACTCTGGTGCGGATATCACTCTGGTTTACCTACGAGGTTCGGTAGTAACTTGATCTGAAGTTACATGATCATCATCATTAGCTTCCTCACTAATTGGTGTAGTAGTCAGAGGAACGATTTCTGTGATGAACTACTTTCCAATAAGGGAGCAGGTATAGTTACCTCATCAAGTTCTACTTTCCTCCCACTCACTTCTTTTGAGAGAAACTCCTTCTCTAGAAAGGATCCATTCTCAGCAACGAATATCTTGCCTTCGGATCTGTGATAGAAGGTGTACCCAACATTTTCTTTTGGGTATCCTATGAAGACGCACTTCTCTGATTTGGGTTTGAGCTTATCAGGTTGAAACTTTTTCACATAAGCATTGCAACCTCAAACTTTAAGAAATGACAGCTTAGGTTTCTTGCCAAACCATAGTTCATACGGTGTCGTCTCAACGGATTTAGATGGTGCCCTATTTAACGTGAATGTAGCTGTCTCTAGTGCATAACCCCAAAACGATAGCGGTAAATCAGTAAGAGACGTCATAGATCGCACCATATCTAATAAAGCACGGTTACGACGTTCGGACACACCATTACACTGTGGTGTTCCCGGTGGCGTGAGTAGTGAAACTATTTCACATTGTTTTAACTGAAGGCCAAACTCGTAACTCAAATATTTTACTTTTGCGATCATATCGTAGAAACTTTTATTTTTGTTACGATGATTCTCCACTTCACTCTGAAATTCTTTCAACTTTTCAAATGTTTTAGACTTGTGTTTCATCAAGTAGATATACTCATATCTGCTCAAATCATCTATGAAGATCAGAAAATAATGATACATGCCGCGAGCTTCAATATTCATCGGACCACATACATCAGTATGCATGATTTCCAACAAATCTGTTGCTTGCTGCATTGTTCCGGAGAATGGAGTCTTAGTCATCTTGCCCATGAGGCATGGTTCGCAAGCATCAACTGATTCATAATCAAGTGATTCCAAAAGTCCATCAGCATGGAGTTTCTTCATGCGCTTTACACCAATATGACCTAAACGGCAGTGCCACAAATAAGTTGCACTATCATTATTAACTTTGCATCTTTTGGTTTAAATATTATGAATATGTGTATCACTATGATCGAGATCCAACGAACCATTTTCATTGGGTGTGTAACCATATATGTAAACAGAACAACAATTTATTCTCTTACTTAAATGAATAACCGTATTGCAGTAAACATGATCAAATCATATTCATGCTCAATGCAAACACCAAATAACACTTATTTAGGTTCAACACTAATCCCGAAAGTATAGGGAGTGTACGATGATGATCATATCAATCTTGGAACCACTTCCAACACACATCGTCACTTCACCCTTAACTAGTCTCTGTTCATTCTGCAACTCCCGTTTTGAGTTACTACTCTTAGCAACTGAACTAGTATCAAATACCGAGGGGTTGCTATAAACACTAGTAAAGTACACATCAATAACATGTATATCCAATATACCTTTGTTCACCTCGCCATCCTTCTTATCCGCCAAATACTTGGGGCGGTTCTGCTTCTAGTGACCAGTCCCTTTGCAGTAGAAGCACTCAGTCTTAGGCTTAGGTCCAGACTTGGGCTTCTTCACTTGAGCAGCAACTTGCTTGCCGTTCTTCTTGAAGTTCCCTTTCTTCCCTTTGCCCTTTTTGAAACTAGTGGTCTTTGTCAACCATCAACACTTGATGCTTTTCTTGATTTCTACCTTCGTCGATTTCAGCATCACGAAGAGCTTGGGAATTACTTTTGTCATCCCTTGCATATTATAGTTCATCACTAAGTTCTAGTAACTCGGTGATATTGACTAGAGAACTTTGTCAATTACTCTCTTATCTGGAAGATTAACTCCCACTTGATTCAACCAATTGTAGTACTCAGACAATCTGAGCACATGCTCACTGGTTGAGCTATTCTCCTCCATCTTGTAGGCAAAGTACTGTCAGAGGTCTCATACCTCTCGACACGGGCATGATTATGAAATACCAATTTCAACTCTTGGAACATCTTATATGCTCCATGGCGTTCAAAACGTCTTTGAAGCCCCGATTCTAAGTCGTTAAGCATGGTGCACTAAACTATCAAGTAGTCATCATATTGAGCTAGCCAAACGTTCATGACGTCTGCATCTGCTCCTGCAATAGGTCTGTCACCTAGCGGTGCATTAAGGACATAATTCTTCTGTGCAGTAATGAGGATAAACCTCAGATCACGGATCTAATCCGCATCATTGCTACTAACATCTTTCAACTTAGTTTTCTCTAGGAACATATCAAAAATAAAACAGGGGAGCTAAACGCGAGCTATTGATCTACAACATAGATATGCTAATACTACCAGGACTAAGTTCATGATAAATTTAAGTTCAATTAATCATATTACTTAAGAACTCCCACTTAGAAAGGCATCCCTCTAATCTTATAAGTGATCATGTGATCCAAATCAACTAAACCATAACCGATCATCACGTGAAATGGAGTAGCTTTCAATGGTGAACATCAATATGTTGATCATATCTACTATATGATTCACACTCGACCTTTCGGTCTCAGTGTTCCGAGGCCATATCTGCATATGCTAGGCTCGTCAAGTTTAAGCTAAGTATTCTGCGTGTGCAAAACTGGCTTGCACCCGTTGTAGATGGACGTAGAGCTTATCACACCCGATCATCACGTGGTGTCTGGGCACGACGAACTCTGGCAACGGTGCATACTCAGGGAGAACACTTTTATCTTGAAATTTAGTGAGAGATCATCTTATAATGCTACCGTCAATCAAAGCAAGATAAGATGCATAAAAGATAAACATCACATGCAATCAATATAAGTGATATGATATGGCCATCATCATCTTGTGCTTATGATCTCCATCTCCGAAGCACCCGAAACACTTCCGATGTCCAAACATAGGCTTCCAATATATCAATCTTCATGTCTCGACCATTTCGAGACTACTCGTCATGTCTGTGATCATATCCGGGACTCCGAACAAACTTCGGTACATCAAAATATATAAACTCATAATGAAACTGTCATCGTAACGTTAAGCGTGCGGACCCTACGGGTTTGAGAACAATGTAGACATGACCAAGACATGTCTCTGGTCAATAACCAATAGCGGAACCTGGATGCTCATATTGGCTCCTACATATTCTATGAAGATCTTTATCGGTCAGACCGCATAACAACATACGTTGTTCCCTTTGTCATCGGTATGTTACTTGCCCAAGATTCGATCGTCGGTATCTCAATACCTAGTTCAATCTCGTTACCGGCAAGTCTCTTTACTCATTCCGTAATACATCATCCCGCAACTAACTCATTAGTTGCAATGCATGCAAGGCTTAAGTGATGTGCATTACCGAGAGGGCCCAGAGATACCTCTCCGACAGTCGGAGTGACACATCCTAATCTCGAAATACGCCAACCCAACAAGTACCTTCGGAGACACCTATAGAGCACCTTTATAATCACCCAGTTACGTTGTGATGTTTGGTAGCACAAAAAGTGTTCCTCCGGTAAACGGGAGTTGCATAATCTCATAGTCATAGGAACATGTATAAGTTATGAAGAAAGCAATGGCAACAAACTAAACGATCAAGTGCTAAGCTAATGGAATGGGTCAAGTCAATCACATCATTCTCCTAATGATGTGATCCCGTTAATCAAATGACAACTCATGTCTATGGTTAGGAAACATAACCATCTTCGATCAACGAGCTAGTCAAGTAGAGGCATACTAGTGACACTCTGTTTGTCTATGTATTCACACATGTATTATGTTTTCGGTTAATACAATTCTAGCATGGATAATAAACATTTATCATGATATAAGGAAATAAATAATAACTTTATTATTGCCTCTAGGGCATATTTCCTTCACTACTGTCCTTCACTTCTTGGCGAATCTCCGCTGTCTTGAGGTTTTGCTCCTCCAGCTTGGCTACTTTCAGCTTCTGGGTCCTAAGTTCTTCACAAAATGATTTCTCGTCAAATACGGCTTCCTGTAGGTCCATCTTAAAACTCCTCATGTAATACTCCAGATCCTGGCGATAGACCAGCTAAGATTAAAACTGCATCCTTTGCTGATAGGTGCTCCATCAACCTTCCACCATCCAATCCTTACGACGAACTGCATGCTTAACTCAGCACGGTGGCAATAGCATAAGCGGGCGATAACATCATGGATATCCGTGTTTCTGCTCATGTCATTACCATGAGCTACCATTCCATAGTTGATATCTCCTGCCTTAGGGTTTCTTGACAAAACTTTGAGTTCTAATGCTCCATTCTCCGGTCTTTCTCCGATACACCTTGATCTCGGGTAGTGACATCTTCCATAGCCTGCCAAGTTCCATAAGGGGTGTGACGGTGTCCTGGACTAGGGGGTACTCACCATGTCATCTCCCGATCTGTTAGATTGGGCCGAGGACCCCCATGGCCATATACTCATGGGCCAGTTCGGACAGTTGCCGCATACGTGGAAGATTCCACAAGACTTGGTGATCAAGACAAGGACTCCTCTCCACCGGCGTATTCGGCTAGTACTCTTGTTATCCTAGGCCTCTGGTGCATTATATAAACCGAGGTCAGGCTATTCGATAGATCATATACAACAATCATACTATAGGCTAGCTACTAGGGTTTTAGCCTCTACAATCTCGTGGTAGATCAACTCTTGTAATACTCATATCATCAATATCAATCAAGCAGGACGTAGAGTATTACCTGTTGGGGAACATAGTAATTTCAAAAAAATTCTTACGCACACGCAAGATCATGGTGATGCATAGCAAC
This sequence comes from Triticum urartu, assembly GCF_056163025.1. Taxonomy (NCBI): domain Eukaryota; kingdom Viridiplantae; phylum Streptophyta; class Magnoliopsida; order Poales; family Poaceae; genus Triticum; species Triticum urartu. The sequence goes on from NC_141873.1 coordinate 510,738,970, forward strand.
GAGAGGGGAGAGTGTGATCTACGTACCCTTGTAGACCGACAGCAGAAGCGTTAGCACAACGTGGTTGATGTAGTCGTACGTCTTCACGGCCCGACCGATCAAGCACCGAAACTACGGCACCTCCGAGTTTTAGCACACGTTTAGCTCGATGACGATCCCCGGACTCCGATCCAGCAAAGTGTCGGGGAAGAGTTCCGTCAGCACGACGGCGTGGTGACGATCTTGATGTACTACCGTCACAGGGCTTCGCCTAAGCACCGCTACAATATTATCAAGGATTATGGTGGAAGGGGGCACCGCACACGGCTAAGAATATGATCACCTGGATCAACTTGTGTGTCTAGGGGTGCCCCCTGCCCCCGTATATAAAGGAGCAAGGGGAGGAGGCCGGCCGGCCCCTATGGCGCGCCAAGGAGGAGTCGGACTCCTACTAGGAGGGGGAAAGAAGTGGGGAGGGAGAAGGAAAGGGGGGCGCCGCCCCCCCCCCTCTCCTAGTCCAATTCGGACCAGGGGGGAGGAGGCGCGCGGCCCACCTTTGGCTGCCCTCTCTCTCTCCACTAAGGCCCATATGGCCCATTACTTCTCCCGGGGGGTTCCGGTAACCCTCCGGCTCTCCGGTTTTCTCCGAAATCACCCGGAACACTTCCGATGTCCGAATATAGCCGTCCAATATATCAATCTTTATGTCTCGACCATTTCGAGACTACTCGTGATGTCCGTGATCACATCCGGGACTCCGAACTAACTTCGGTACATCAAAACTCATAAACTCATAATATAACTGTCATCGAAACCTTAAGCATGCGGACCCTATGGGTTCGAGAACAATGTAGACATGACCGAGACACGTCTCCGGTCAATAACCAATAGCGGAACCTGGATGCTCATATTGGCTCCTACATATTCTACGAAGATCTTTATCGGTCAGACCGCATAACAACATACGTTGTTCCCTTTGTCATCGGTATGTTACTTGCCCGAGATTCGATCGTCGGTATCTCAATACCTAGTTCAATCTTGTTACCGGCAAGTCTCTTTACTCGTTTCATAATACATCATCTCGCAACTAACTCATTAGTTGTAATGCTTGCAAGGCTTATGTGATGTGCATTACCGAGAGGGCCCAGAGATACCTCTCCGACAATCGGAGTGACAAATCCTAATCTCGAAATATGCCAACCCAACATTCACCTTTGGAGACAGCTATAGAGCTCCTTTATAATCACCCAGTTACGATGTGACGTTTGGTAGCACACAAAGTGTTCCTCCGGTAAATGGGAGTTGCATAATCTCATAGTCATAGGAACATGTATAAGTCATGAAGAAAGCAATAGCAACATACTAAACGATTGGGTGCTAAGCTAATGGAATGGGTCATGTCAATTACATCATTATCCTAATGATGTGATCCCATTAATCAAATGACAACACATGTCTATGGTTAGGAAACATAACCATCTTCGATTAACGAGCTAGTCAAGTAGAGGCATACTAGTGACGTTTGGTTTGTCTATGTATTCACACAAGTATTATGTTTCCGGATAATACAATTCTAGCATGAATAATAAACATTTATCATGATATAAGGAAATAAAATAATAACATTATTATTGCCTCTAGGGCATATTTCCTTCAGTCTCCCACTTGCACTAGAGTCAATAATCTATATTACACAGTAATGATTCTAACACCCATGGAGCTTTGGTGCTGATCATGTTTTGCTCGTGGAAGAGGCTTAGTCAACGGGTCTGCTACATTCAGATCCGTATGTATCTTGCAAATCTCTATGTCTCCCACCTGGACTAGATCCCGGATGGAATTGAAGCGTCTCTTGATGTGCTTGGTTCTCTTGTGAAATCTGGATTCCTTTGCCAAGGCAATTGCACCAGTATTGTCACAAAAGATTTTCATTGGACCCGATGCACTAGGTATGACACCTAGATCGGATATGAACTCCTTCATCCAGACTCCTTCGTTTGCTGCTTCCAAAGCAGCTATGTACTCCGCTTCACATGTAGATCCCGCCACAACGCTTTGTTTAGAACTGCACCAACTAACAGCTCCACCGTTTAATGTAAACACGTACCCGGTTTGCGATTTAGAATCGTCCAGATCAGTGTCAAAGCTTGCATCAACGTAACCATTTACGATGAGCTCTTTGTCACCTCCATATATGAGAAACATATCCTTAGTCCTTTTCAGGTATTTCAGGATGTTCTTGACCGCTGTCCAGTGATCCACTCCTGGATTACTTTGGTACCTCCCTGCTAGACTTATAGCAAGACATACATCAGGTCTGGTACACAGCATTGCATACATGATAGAGCCTATGGATGAAGCATAGGGAACATCTTTCATTTTCTCTCTATCTTCTGCATTGGTCGGACTTTGAGTCTTACTCAATTTCACACCTTGTAACACAGGCAAGAATCCTTTCTTTGCTTGATCCATTTTGAACTTTTTCAAAACTTTGTCAAGGTATGTGCTTTGTGAAAGTCCAATTAAGCGTCTCGATCTGTCTCTATAGATCTTGACGCCCAATATGTAGGCAGCTTCACCGAGGTATTTCATTGAAAAACTTTTATTCAAGTATCCTTTTATGCTATCCATAAATTCTATATTATTTTCGATTAGTAATATGTCATCTACATATAATATCAGAAATGCTACAGAGCTCCCACTCACTTTCTTGTAAATACAGGCGTCTCCAAAAGTCTGTATAAAACCAAATGCTTTGATCACACTATCAAAGCGTTTATTCCAACTCCGAGAGGCTTGCACCAGTCCATAAATGGATCGCTAGAGCTTGCACACTTTGTTAGCTCCCTTTGGATCGACAAAACCTTCCGGTTGCATCATATACAACTCTTCTTCCAGAAATCCATTCAGGAATGCAGTTTTGACATTCATCTGCCGTGCGGCAATTGCTAACATGATTCAGACAGACTTAAGCATCGCTACGGGTGAGAAGGTCTCATCGTAGTCAACCCCTTGAACTTGTCGAAACCCTTCTGCGACAAGTCAAGCTTTGTAGACAGTAATATTACCGTCGGCGTCAGTCTTCTTCTTGAAGATCCATTTATTCTCAATGGCTTGCCGATCATTGGGCAAGTCAACCAAAGTCCACACTTTGTTCTCATACATGGATCCCATCTCAGATTTCATGGCTTTAAGCCATTTTGTGGAATCTGGGCTCACCATCGCTTCTTCATAGTTCGTAGGTTCATCATGATCTAGCAGCATGACTTCCAGAACAGGATTACCGTACCACTCTGGCGCGGATCTCACTCTGGTTGATCTACGAGGTTCAGTAGTATCTTGTCCTGAAGTTTCATGATCATTATCATTAGCTTCCTCACTAATTGGTGTAGGTGTCACAGAAACAGTTTTCTGTGATGCACTACTTTCCAATAAGGGAGCAGGTACAGTTACCTCATCAAGTTCTACTTTCCTCCCACTCACTTCTTTCGAGAGAAACTCCTTCTCCAGAAAGTTTCCGAACTTAGCAACAAAAGTCTTGCCTTCGGATCTGTGATAGAAGGTGTATCCAATAGTCTCCTTTGGATATCCTATGAAGACACATTTCTCCGATTTGGGTTCGAGCTTATCAGGTTGAAACTTCTTCAGATAAGCATCGCAGCCCCAAACTTTCAGAAACGACAACTTTGGTTTCTTGCCAAACCATAGTTCATAAGGCGTCGTCTCAACGGATTTTGATGGTGCCCTATTTAACGTGAATGCGGCCGTCTCCAAAGCATAACCCCAAAACGATAGCGGTAAATCAGTGAGAGACATCATAGATCGCACCATATCTAGTAAAGTACGATTACGACATTCGGACACACCATTACGCTGTGGTGTTCCGGGTGGCGTGAGTTGCGAAACTATTCCACATTGTTTCAAATGTACACCAAACTCATAACTCAAATATTCTCCTCCACAATCAGATCATAGGAATTTTATTTTCTTGTTACGATGATTTTCAACTTCACTCTGAAATTCTTTGAACTTTTCAAACATTTCAGACTTATGTTTCATTAAGTAGATATACCCATATCTGCTTAAGTCATCTGTGAAGGTGAGAAAATAACGATATCCGCCACGAGCCTCAACATTCATCGGACCACATACATCTGTATGTATGATTTCCAACAATTCTGTTGCTCTCTCCATAGTACCGGAGAACGGTGTTTTTGTCATCTTACCCATAAGGCACGGTTCGCAAGTACCAAGTGATTCATAATCAAGTGGTTCCAAAAGCCCATCAGTATGGAGTTTCTTCATGCACTTTACACCGATATGACCCAAATGGTAGTGCCACAAATAAGTTGCACTATCATTATCAACTCTGCATCTTTTGGCTTCAATATTATGAATATGTGTATCACTACTATTGAGATTCAGTAAAAACAGACCACTCTTCAAGGGTGCATGACCATAAAAGATATTACTCATATAAATAGAACAATCATTATTCTCTGATTTAAATAAATAACTGTCTCGCATCAAACAAGATCCAGATATAATGTTCATGCTTAACGCTGGCACCAAATAACAATTATTTAGGTCTAATACTAATCCTGAAGGTAGATGTAGAGGTAGCGTGCCGACTGCGATCACATCGACTTTGGAACCATTTCCCACGCGCATCGTCACCTCGTCCTTAGCCAATCTTCGCTTAATCCGTAGTCCCTATTTCGAGTTGCAAATATTAGCAACAGAACCAGTATCAAATACCCAGGTGCTACTGCGAGCATTAGTAAGGTACACATCAATAACATGTATATCACATATACCTTGGTTCACCTTGCCATCCTTCTTATCCGCCAAATACTTGGGGCAGTTCCGCTTCCAGTGACCAGTCTGCTTGCAGTAGAAGCACTTAGTTTCAGGCTTAGGTCCAGGTTTGGGTTTCTTCTCTTGAGTAGCAACTTGCTTGCTGTTCTTTTTCTAGTTCCCCTTCTTCTTCCCTTTGCCCTTTTTCTTGAAACTAGTGGTCTTGTTGACCATCAACACTTGATGCTCCTTCTTGATTTCTACCTCCGCAGCTTTCAGCATTGCGAAGAGCTCGGGAATAGTCTTATTCATCCCTTGCATATTATAGTTCATCATGAAGCTCTTGTAGCTTGGTGGCAGTGATTGGAGAATTCTGTCAATGACGCAATCATCTGGAAGATTAACTCCCAATTGAATCAAGTGATTATTATACCCAGACATTTTGAGTATATGCTCACTGACAGAACTGTTCTCCTCCATCTTGCAGCTATAGAACTTATTAGAGACTTCATATCTCTCAATTCGGGCATTTGCTTGAAATATTAACTTCAACTCCTGGAACATCTCATATGCTCCATGACGTTCAAAACGTTGTTGAAGTCCCGATTCTAAGCCGTAAAGCATGGCACACTGAACTATCGAGTAGTCATCAGCTTTGCTCTGCCAGACGTTCATAACATATGGTGTTGCTCCAGCAGCAGGCCTGGCACCCAGCAGTGCTTCCAGGACGTAATTCTTCTGTGCAGCAATGAGGATAATCCTCAAGTTACGGACCCAGTCCGTGTAATTGCTACCATCATCTTTCAACTTTGCTTTCTCAAGGAACGCATTAAAATTCAAAGGAACAACAGCACGGGCCATCTATCTACAATCAAACATAAACAAGCAAGATACTATCAGGTACTAAGTTCATGATAAATTTAGGTTCAATTAATCATATTACTAAGGAACTCCCACTTAGATAGACATCCCTCTAATCCTCTAAGTGATTACGTGATCCAAATCAACTAAAGCATGTCCGATCATCACGTGAGATGGAGTAGTTTCATTGGTGAACATCGCTATGTTGATCATATCTACTATATGATTCACGCTCGACCTTTCGGTCTCTGTGTTCCGAGGCCATATCTGTATATGCTTGGCTCGTCAAGTATAACCTGAGTATTCTGCGTGTGCAACTGTTTTGTACCCGTTGTATTTGAATGTAGAGCCTATCACACCCGATCATCATGTGGTGTCTCAGCACGAAGAACTTTCGCATCGGTGCATACTCAGGGAGAACACTTCTTGATAATTAGTGAGAGATCATCTTAAAATGCTACCGTCAATCAAAGCCAGATAAGATGCATAAAAGATAAACATCACATGCAATCAATATAAGTGACATGATATGGCCATCATCATCTTGTGCTTGTGATCTCCTTCTTCGAAGCATCGTCGTGATCACCATCGTCACCAGCGCGACACCTTGATCACCATCGTAGCATCGTTGTTGTCTCGCCAATCTTATGCTTCCACGACTATCGCTACCGCTTAGTGATAAAGTAAAGCATTACAGCGCAATTGCATTGCATACAATAAAGCGACAACCATATGGCTCCTGCCAGTTGGCGATAACTTGGTTAGAAAACATGATCATCTCGTACAATAAAATTTAGCATCATGTCTTGACCATATCACATCACAACATGCCCTGCAAAAACAAGTTAGACGTCCTCTACTTTGTTGTTGCAAGTTTTACGTGGCTGCTACGGGCTTAAGCAAGAACCAATCTTACCTACGCATCAAAACCACAACGATAGTTTGTCAAGTTGGTGCTGTTTTAACCTTCGCAAGGACCGGGCGTAGCCACACACGGTTCAACTAAAGTTGGAGAAACTGTCACCCGCTAGCCACCTTTGTGCAAAGCACGTCGGGAGAACCGGTCTCGCGTAAGCGTACGTGTAATGTCGGTCCGGGCTGCTTCGTCCAACAATACTGCTGAACCAAAGTATGACATGCTGGTAAGCAGTATGACTTATATCGCCCACAACTCACTTGTGTTCTACTCGTGCATATAACATCAACACATAAAACCTAGGCTCGGATGCCACTGTTGGGGAACATAGTAATTTCAAAAAAATTCTTACGCACATGCAAGATCATGGTGATGCATAGCAACGAGAGGGGAGAGTGTGATCTACGTACCCTTGTAGACCGACAGCGGAAGCGTTAGCACAACGCGGTTGATGTAGTCGTACGTCTTCACGGCCCGGCCGATGAAGCACCGAAACTACGGCACCTCCGAGTTTTAGCACACGTTCAGCTTGATGACGATCCCTGGACTCCGATCCAGCAAAGTGTCGGGGAAGAGTTCCGTCAGCACGACGGCGTGGTGACGATCTTGATGTACTACCGTCGCAGGGCTTTGCCTAAGCACAGCTACAATATTATCGAGGATTATGGTGGAAGGGGGCACCACACACGGCTAAGAATATGATCACCTGGATCAACTTGTGTGTCTAGGGGTGCCCCCTGCCCCCGTATATAAAGGAGCAAGTGGAGGAGGCCGGCCGGCCCCTATGGCCAAGGAGGAGTCCTCCTCCTAGTAGGAGTAGGATTCCTACTAGGAGGGGGAAAGAAGTAGGGAGGGAGAAGGAAAGGGGGCGCCGCCCCCCCTCTCCTAGTCCAATTTGGACCAGGGGGAGGAGGCGTGCGGCCCACCTTTGGCTGCCCCTCTCTCTCTCCACTAAGGCCCATATGGCCCATTACTTCTCCCGGGGGGGTTCCGGTAACCCTCCGGCTCTCCGGTTTTCTCCGAAATCACCAGGAACACTTCCGGTGTCCGAATATAGCTGTCCAATATATATCAATCTTTATGTCTCGACCATTTTGAGACTACTCGTTATGTCCGTGATCACATCCGGGACTCCGAACTAACTTCGGTACATCAAAACTCATAAACTCATAATATAACTATCATCGAAACCTTAAGCGTGCGGACCCTACGGGTTCGAGAACAATGTAGACATGACCGAGACACGTCTCCGGTCAATAACCAATAGCGGAACCTGGATGCTCATATTGGCTCCTACATATTCTACGAAGATCTTTATCGGTCAGACCGCATAACGACATACGTTGTTCCCTTTGTCATCGGTATGTTACTTGCCCGAGATTCGATCGTCGGTATCTCAATACCTAGTTCAATCTTGTTACCGGCAAGTCTCTTTACTCATTTCGTAATACATCATCTCGCAACTAACTCATTAGTTGTAATGCTTGCAAGGCTTATGTGATGTGCATTACCGAGAGGGCCCAGAGATACCTCTCCGATAATCGGAGTGACAAATCCTAATCTCGAAATACGCCAACCCAACATTCACCTTTGGAGACAGCTGTAGAGCTCCTTTATAATCACCCAGTTACGTTGTGACGTTTGGTAGCACACAAAGTGTTCCTCCGGTAAACGGGAGTTGCATAATCTCATAGTCATAGGAACATGTATAAGTCATGAAGAAAGCAATAGGAACATACTAAACGATCGGGTGCTAAGCTAATGGAATGGGTCATGTCAATTACATCATTCTCCTAATGATGTGATCCCATTAATCAAATGACAACACATGTCTACGGTTAGGAAACATAACCATCTTCGATTAACGAGCTAGTCAAGTAGAGGCATACTAGTGACGTTTGGTTTGCCTATGTATTCACACAAGTATTATGTTTCCGGATAATACAATTCTAGCATGAATAATAAACATTTATCATGATATAAGGAAATAAAATAATAACTTTATTATTGCCTCTAGGGCATATTTCCTTCATTACCTCCATCAAGAGGGCCCGAACCTGGGTAAACATCGTGTCCCCCGCCTCATGTTACCATCGATCCTAGACGCACGGTTCGGGACCCCCTACCCGAGATCCGCCGGTTTTGACACAGACATTGGTGCTTTCATTGAGAGTTCCGTTGTGTGATCGGCAAAGGGATCGACGGCTCACCCGCAAGTCAACTGCGACGTCGGCTTCTTCGTCACCGGCTCGGCCGGTCACCTTGGCTGGACCGAGGATTGTGCCCTACCTCCGATCGTCATGTTCGGATGAGGGCCTTCAACAACATCAACTCCGATCTCTATCAAGATCAGGGAGGAATCATCCATGGAGCTCGAGGGCTCAACGTCAACATTGCCCTCGGGCGGCCGTGCTGTTTTTTATGGACAGCGAACTTGTATTCGCCGTCACCGCCTCCTCGAGTGTCAGTTTGAGGATTGCTTCGATGTAATAGTGTGGAATTACATCTACAACATCCATTTAAAATTTTGTCGAGTTCCGATGGAGGAATCTCCGACAATCTACGATATACAGGAGCCCTGTCAAATCTGGACGAGTTTAGGGCGTGGTCTCCAGAGCTCGGATCGGAGGTCCTTTGGAAGATCCAACCGTTCATCTACTGCGGAATTCTCATATCTACCACCCTTCCAAATTTCAGCTCGATCCGACGGTTCAAACTCCGGGAACCTTCCGATGAGTGGACCAATTTTCGGATCTGTTTTCTGCGCGAATACGGATCCGACCCGAATTCATGTTTCTTTATGAACGTGATATTGGACAACCTTTTTAGAGGAATTCTCTTCTAGGGTATTGTGCGTCGTTTTTAAACACGTGTCTGTAAAATTTTAAGCCTCCCATGAGGTCATCTTCATCATCATGCTGGTGTCAAACCAGTCCAGCAATATTGCTCCAAGACTGCCGACCTGCGCTAGACATTGACCGCGTCACGACCTGCATCGGCAGGGCCGCACTGTTGCTTCTTCAAGCCGGTGTCCATCATGCCGACCTACTTCGACTCATCGGCTGACATCGAGGCTTTGACATCTCGGCTGGACCGGGAGCTTCGCCATCTCTTCATCAACCTACTCCGGAGACTTCGGCGTCACTAGCTGAACTGCTCCGTCATGTCAGCCGGACCGAGGGCTTCGCCTCGGCAAGCCAACCTTTGCCAGCATCACCAGGCCTTCGCTTTATCGCCCATCAGGCAATGGGTGTGCGGATCGATTCCCGATTTTGGGAGTCGCTTTTCTTCGGAATGCTACAACAAATAAACCAGGTGCTATTAATCCTAACAATTTTTGCTTGTTGGGTTTATTTTTCCCAAGAAATTATTACTCTAGTTTGTTCCATCATCTGTACACAGGTCTATCAAATGGCGGCCACATTAAAAACGGTCACGTGGTGGTTCGGTCAGTTGCCGTACATAGTTCGGCGAACGCCACACCCGGAGCTCGGACCGTCCTGCAAATTTAGGCTTTGTCACGCCTTCACTGTGTCACGCTGGCGCCCTGCATCGACATTGGCTTCGGCGCCAGGCCACATTTCTTTAAATAAATTATGTTTGCGTAAAACAGTTATGCAAGGATTATATATATATATTATTATTTCCTGGACCGCACTGCTTTATGTGTGCAGGTAATTGATTTTGACTGCGTTAGGTGGTCACTACTCCGGAGTGCCGAACTCCCTGCCCGGACACCTCGGGACTGGGGGCTGGGACCTCGGCCATGCCGAGGACTGCAAACCTTGTCGGATCTGTCACAGATCAATGGGCGTCTTCGTCCCGCCACAAGCCCGAATCGCGTCATCAACACCGAGCTCATTAACCAGCTAAGTTGTGTTCATGCTCAAAAAACTTTTAGTTTTAAATTTTGTTCAGTTCGACCAAGCATTATACTTTTCAGCACAAAGTTGTTTTGGACAAAGTTCCTTGTCAGAACTTTGTTTGTGACACACAAATTTAAATACCCCGTTTGTTTGGGGGCTCCCTTGATGGAGCTTTTCCTCTTGCATATAATTATACTTGCACGGCTTCGTTCCTTGTTCGTGTATTATGCCACAATATGCACTATATTGACTTAAGTGATTTGCAAGCTGGGTTGCCTGGCTCCTGTGCTTACCCCTACGTTCCCGATTGTTCGGCTAGGGAGTAAAGGGAGCACCTCTGCGATTGTCACGACTGGGTCCTCCGAGCTCTTACCTCAGACTGGGTGAAGCCGAAAGCTAGCGCTCTTATTGTTTTCAATCATGGTCGGCATACAACGGAACTCATGAGTACAAAAAAATCTATTGCACAAGTCTCATAGTAATAATGAGTGATACGTCTCCAACGTATCTATAATTTTTTTATTGCTCCATGCCACTTTATCTACTGTTTTGGACTATATTGGGCTTTATTTTCCACTTCTATATTATTTTTTGGGACTAACCTATTAACCGGAGGCCCAGCCCAGAATTGCTGTTTTTTGCCTATTTCAGTATTTTGAGGAAACAGAATATCAAACGGAGTCCAAACGGAATGAAACCTTCGGGAACGTGATCTTCGCACCGAACATGATCCAGGAGACTTGGACCCTACTCCAAGAAGTTTCCGGGGAGGTCACGAGGGTGCAGGGCCCCCCTGGGCGCCCCCCTGCCTCATGGGCCCCTCGGAGCTCCACTGACGTGCTCCTTCCTCCTATATATACCTACGTACCCCCATTAGACCAAAGACGGAGCCAAAAACCTAATTCCACCGCCGCAACTTCCTGTATCCATGAGATCTCATCTTGGGGCTTGTTCCGGAGCTCCGCCGGAGAGGGCATCCATCACGGAGGGCTTCTACATCAACACCATAGCCCTTCCGATGAAGTGTGAGTAGTTTACTTCAGACCTTCGGGTCCATAGCTAGTAGCTAGATGGCTTCTTCTCTCTTTTTGGATCTCAATACAATGTTCTCCCCCTCTCTCGTGGAGATCTATTCGATGTAATCTTCTTTTTGCGGTGTGTTTGTTGAGACCGATGAATTGTGGGTTTATGATCCAACTTATCTATGAATAATACTTGAATCTTCTCTGAATTCTTTTATGTATGATTGAGTTATCTTTGCAAGTCTCTTTGAATTATCCGTTTGGTTTGGCCAACTAGATTGGTAGTTCTTGCAATGGGAGAAGTGCTTAGCTTTGGGTTCAATCTTGCGGTGTCCTTACTCAGTGACAGAAAGAGTTGCAAGGCACGTGTTGTATTGTTGCCATCGAGGATAACAAGATGGGGTATTTATCATATTGCATGAATTTATTCCTCTACATCATGTCATCTTGCTTAAGGCGTTACTCTGTTTTTAACTTAATACTCTAGATGCATGCTGGATAGCGGTCGATGAGTGGAGTAATAGTAGTAGATGCAGGCAGGAGTCGGTCTACTTGTCACGGACGTGATGCCTATATACATGATCATACCTAGATAACCTCATAACTATGCTCAATTCTATTAATTGCTCAACAGTAATTTGTTCACCCACCGTAGAATATCTATGCTCTTGAGAGAAGCCACTAGTGAAACCTATGGCCCCCGGGTCTATTCTCATCATATCAATCTCCATTACTTTATTTTACTTGTTTTTCTTTTACTTTTCACTTTGCATCTTTATACCAAAAATACCAAAAATATTATCTCTATCAGATCTCACTCTCGTAAGTGACCGTGAAGGGATTGACAACCCCTAAGCGTTGGTTGCGAGTTGCTACCGTTTTGTGCAGGTACGAGGGACTTGCGCGTGACCTCCTACTGGATTGATACCTTGGTTCTCAAAAACTGAGGGAAATACTTACGCTACTGTGCTGCATCACCCCCTCCTCTTCGGGGAAAACCAATGCTAGCTCGAGACGTAGCAATGAGCACCGAAGAAAGGTATCGGTGGGGGTACTATTTTCTTTGAAGATGCTTCTTACACTTCGTCTGTAATATAGCATAAGTTCCTTGAGCGTGCTTTGTCTGTTACAGCCTTATGGCCTGGTTGCCTGGTTATCGGAAACACTATCGATATTATCGACAAGTGGAGTACATAACATTTTTCGGTCCTTGACCAAAGGGGGAGAAGTCGACAGTTGGTTAAGACACGTTTAAAGTTCGGGTGAACAAAGATAAGATATTAGTACTTCGGTACATACAATCATTATACATAAAATTCTATTACACAAGTCACTTGGGGGCTCTTAAATTTATATGAGCCGTTTTGTAATAAGTGTTTTTCTTCTGAGTCGTTGCAAAGTTTTTATTACTATTATTATTTGTCACTCCTTTTTTCGACACGAGCGTGTGGTCACTAGCCGGGGAGCCTAATTTCTCTCTCAAAGCTGCTAGAGTTTAGTTTGCTAAACTGACCTAATGAGAAGTACTCCGCCCTCGGGATAGGAGGTTGAAGCCGTAGGCTGACCCGCTTGAAGTCTTGAGATAGGATGTGCCATGTTAAAGCACGACAGAAGCACTTTTTTTCTAAGGCCAATTTTCGGATTGGCACCGAACACTTGATCTTGTTCGGACGTCAAGTTTTTACTGACGTTTTTTCTTTTTCCAAGCTTATGGCACTTTTAAACTATTTGTGTGTTTTCGGCACAAGTCTCACAGTGCAACGCCGGACACCTTTAGAGATTCGGCAAAAACATTCTCGGATATTGCTATATATGCATCGGTTTTGAATTGTGTCTTCGATCAATAGTTGGGTTGTCTGGCTCCTGCACTTGCTTCCTATGTTCCGCTTTGTTCGGCTAGGTGTGCAAAGGGAGAACCACCGTGATTGTGCTTCCAGCTCACATGGTTAAGCACCTCAATGGAGAAAGCCAAAAACTGACTGTCACAATAAGCATAAACTGGTCAGCGATCCGATGACTGTATTAAATGATGTGCCATTCATAACAATGGCCGAAGTGTTTACAGCTTGACCTCGACTGTCGCTGAACACTACCAGGGGCTATTAATTGGCCTCCCAAACTAAATCCTCGATATTTTGCTCTTACATTAGAGCTGAGGTTTTATGATCATGCTTAGCATGACAACCCAAAGAAAGGAACCGATAGCGGGACTATTTTCTTTGGAAGACATTTCTTATGTTAAACAGTAATATAACATATCTCTTTGCGTACCTTTGTTTATAAAACCGTATGGCCAGATTGATGGTCGGTCAACAAAGTTTTGTACAATGCGGATCCGAGCATTAATGACGTAAAGTACTTGGATACATAGAGTCATTACACATAATTTGTGATTTTACTATGGATATTGATCCTTAATTCGGCCACCCGTGCCCGCATTAAGGCTCGGGGGCTACTGGGCTTCGGGCTTATTATTTACAAATTTTAAAGGGGCACATCGATCCCCTGATCTGGTGTTGCCACCCGACCAGTGTCTCGGGGGCTACTGCATTGCCTGTTCAATGCAGAAAATTTTAAGTGCAATACAGTTTCTGAGGAGATTTTGATACTTAGGTTGGTCGACCGCACCCAACCTGAGTCTCGAGGACTGAGCATGCCGCTTTTTGTGTCCCGAAGTATTCTGCCGAGCTAGGACTTGATCCTCAGGACGATTTTGCAAATCAACTTGAGTCTTAGCGGCTACTGGGATCAGCGGTCTTACGTCATCCTTCAGGTGCATCTCGGGTTTTAGATCGATACACACCTTGAGGGCTACTGGCTATATATCTCGGCAGAGAATAAATTGCACCAATAAAAAATATTGACAAAAAATCGGCCCACGGTCGGGTGGTGCACCACCTCGGAAGTAGTCTGGCATAAAGCTCGGGCGCTATTGGCTGGCTCCATAGAGGGCATTTCCAGCATTAAGCTCGGCTAAACTCCTTCAACTTTTTTGAACCAAGGTGATATGACACCTCCGATGTAGTCCGGCGTTGGAGCCCGGATACAGTCCGGCGTTGGAGCTCGGATACATTCCGGCTTTGGAGCTCGGAAAGTGGTCCGGCGTTGGTTCTCGGCTGCAAAAGATACCTCAAATACAGTCCGGCGTTGGAGCTCGGACGCAAGAGGACACTGCCTCCCGGGAACAACTTCAAACCCGATGTATGGCATAAAAATAACAAGGCATTTATAAAGGCCGGAAACTTAAAGGGGCTCCTCGGATACCCGACGTGTAAACTCGTCAAATGCATTTCGGCGATCCTCAAGATCGAGGATGAGAAGATTTGTTGAACCAGTTTTCAAGACCGGCGACCGAAGATGAAGAGCAGTTCCGAAGAATCCAGGAGCGTCCCTAACTTGAAGACTGGTTCAGGGGGCTACTGACGGTGTCCTGGACTAGGGGGTACTCACCACGCCATCTCCCGATCTATTAGATTGGGCCGAGGACCCCCATGGTTGTATACTCATGGGCCAGTTCGGACAGTTGCCGCATACATGGAAGATTCCACAAGACTTGGTGATCAAGACAAGGACTCCTCCCCACCGGCGTATTCGGCTAGGACTCTTGTTATCCTAGGCCTCTGGTGCATTATATAAACCGAGGTCAGGCTAGTCGATAGATCATATACAACAATCATACCATAGGCTAGCTTCTAGGGTTTTAGCCTCTACGATCTTGTGGTAGATCAACTCTTGTAATACTCATATCATCAATATCAATCAAGCAGGATGTAGGGTATTACCTCCATCAAGAGGGCCCGAACCTGGGTAAACATCATGTCCCCCGCCTCCTGTTACCATCGATCCTAGACGCACAGTTCAGGACCCCCTACCCGAGATCCGCCGATTTTGACACCGATAGGGTGCCTTCCTAGGTCGTACAAATCTGGGAATTCTTCAGAGCCTTAAAATTCCCCTAGTCTTCAAAGTCTTCAACCGTTGTAGTTTCCATTATTATAATGCACGATAAAATCCTATTCATTCCGAAGTGGTCTTAGTTGTCTGATATCTTGAACTTCTTGGAGTGATCTCATCAGCTGAATATTCGTGTGGTCAAAAGGGAAAAGGGGTATGGTCTCACTAAAAGGGAATAGTTGAATAAGCTCAGAAGAGAAGAGAGGTAAAAGATCCTTTTGAAAATAAAGTTTTAGAGAAAATCTTTCCTATGGGCTTGCCCGTTTCTAGGGTCACGTCCTACAGTCAACATGTGCTCCGATACCATCTTGTAGCGACCCGACCTTAGACGGTCAAGTCTCTGTGCTTAAGTGTCATCCCTGGATCGGTATGCTGACACACACACAGTACTCAAGGATTTATAACAGAGGTAAATCACATGTATAAAATAACGTAAAAACTATTACCTCAATCCAAATAGCGGAAGTAACAACAAGGTTGTGGATTCCCATCAACATCAACGGCAAAGTTGAGTGTAGAAATCGTAACCCTAACGTATCACTTACTCATCGTAAGATTCCTACAACATGAGACATTGCAGCCACAAAGGTTCAGTACATTGAATGTACTGGAAAATTCACACCATAGGATAATGATGAATAATAACTATCACTACATTCATATATGGCTGGTGGAGGCTGTATGGTTAATATGTTTTGCGGAAAGCCAATTTTTCCCTACTGCAAAGGAATATATTTTATTTAACTACAAAGTTGGTTGAAAATCATTGAGAATGGTAAACCCCATCTCAATCCCAATTAAAGGTAATTAATAACCCAACAAAATTAATTTAGAGTGATGAGATCAACATGATAATCCAAGAACCAGATACTCAAGATGTCCATAACCGGGGACACAGCTAACCATGATTAGTTTGTACACTCTGTAGAGGTTTGTGCACTTTCCCCCCACAAGACTCGATCTCCTCCATTGGATTTCTCGCACTACATAATGTTTGAGAAATGGATGACCGAGACACAGTCTTTCCGAAGAGGTCCCCTTAACCGATAGATAGGCCTGTACACCTACAATCCCCTACATCTGCTAGCCCATCATGGAAAGGTTTCCCACAACATACTCAACTATGCCAGAGCCCATAATGGCATGTGGCTGCACACGGAAGTTTCTAGCATGAATAATCTTATGATCCCTTTGAGCCTGGGTGGCAGTCCATAGGAGAATCAGACGGTATCCCGGGGTTTCCAAAAATACGGGCAACACTGGATTCCCAGGTGTCTCAATCCACCCAAATGTGTATTAAAGTTGCCACCTTAAGTTAACCATTAATTAAAAACTCACATCTGTCATGAATACACTCAAACCCAAACCACGTCTACGAGCATAGCATAGCAATATAAGCAACGTAGAAGTAACTCCCTAGGTTTGAATGTAGGGCAATAGGTTCCTACCTCATCAACTACTTCCCAATACCCACATGTTATCAAATCCTAACCATGCAATGTTTGAGGGTGAACCAAATGCATAAAAACTGGGTATGAAAGGAATATGATCAAAGTGTGAACTTGCCTATACTATTGATGAAGATGATTCACACTCAACTCCTGATAGTTCTACTCATCACACTCCGGTCAATCTATCGTAAGGAAGCAATAGTAACCACACATAAGCAATCACTCAAAAGATCGGGAAAAAATGAAAAAGATAATTCAGAAAACATCAAAACCAAGCAAATAACTCTTGCAACATAAAACAATTTCTAACAGTACCAAAATTATGTGAATTTGGCTGTATCAGAAAGTTTAGGTCAAGAGCTTCGATTTGCAAAACGAATCATCTAAATCGGAGTTATAAAACTCAAGTTACGATCAAACGAAGTTCAAATACAAATCTTTTTGGATTCAAATTTTAAAACTTTCAAAAACATGTTCAAGTTGGTTAACTGGATAGAGGGGATCATAACAAAGAAGTGGGCGTTGGTTTCGTTGAATTTGGACAAACGAGCAAAAAGTTGTGCTTGTTTGAAAGAGAGGGACTAATATGTAAGAAAGATAATTACATCTAGGTCCCTGGCCAAAACTAAAACAAAAAAGGAAAAAGTGTACCGAACGAATGTTCGCTACGGGACACTAACGAACGGAATTGTTCGCTGCCTAAGCTAACGGATGAACCGTTCGCTAAATAAAAAACGATTCAGAGAAAAAAACAGATCGTGATCTAACCCGTCGGATCGAGATCCGACGGTCGAGAGGGGACGGGGGCTACCGGTGGCAGTGGACTTCGACGGCGGCGAGGCGGACGGCGGTGGCGACTCCGGCAGCGGCAACTTGCAGGGTGATGGCGTCGACGAGTGGCGGCGGAGCGGGGCGTCGGCGGCAGCGGCTACAGCACGGTGCAGCGGTGGCGGCGACGGCGTTGGCGGCGAGATGCGGCAGCGGGATGCGAGAGGAGGAGAGGAGAGACGGGGCCCGGGGCAGATTTATTGGAGGAGGGGCGGCGGGGTTTGCGTGGAGGAGGGGGCAGGAGGAGGCCGGCGCGGACTCAGCGTTGCCGGCGTGCGCGCGCGGGTCTCCGCTTCCGTGGGGAAGACGAAGCTCGGGCGCTGGGCTGGGCTTCGGCCCAGTTCGCCGGCCCGGGAAGTTTTTTTAAAATAAACATTTTTAAACAGATACAATCAAAAATAATAAAACCAAAGAAATAAAAATATTATATAGGCATATAATATATAAAAAAATTCAGAAAAAGATTCTCTAGAACGTGAACATTTTTCTAGCAGCAAATAAAATCCACAAAAATTCAAATAAATCAAACAGTGCTACTGCTCTAATAAAATCCACTAAAAATCTTTCTAAAAATACCAAAATTTATTCAAATTTATTTTTCTCCAATTTTTTGATGTAGGGAATCATTTTACCCTAATTTCCATATATTTGATTTTTGGAGAAAAATAATTTGAATAAAACCAAATAACTCCAAATTGAAAAATGATTTCAAAGGGGCGTTAAATTTGGTTTCTTTGAACTCCCAACTCATATTTCATATGTTTTGAAGAAGTCATTTTATCTTCTCTCATGAAAATCATTGAGTTGCTTGAAGATTCTGAATTTGAAATATTTCCCAATGAAATTCAAATATTTTCAAAAGTCCTTTTCATTTATTTAAATGGAAGAAGTCATGTCATCTTCTCTCTAAGGTTTTATGATGAAATGAATTTGAATTCGCGGAGATCATAAAAGCAAAACTAAAAGTTTGGGAAAGTCCTTTTATTCCCTCTCATTTAACTTTCAAAAAAAATTCAAGTTTCACTCACTTTCAGTCAATCAGTCACATAACAATCAAACAATCAATCAGATCTATCTATTTGATATAACATTCCAAAATTTAGAATTTTGGGATGTTACGTGGCGAGACGACCATGTGACGACACGTTGATAGAGATCAAGATGATGATGATCATGGTGTCATGCCAGTGACGATGCAGATCATGACGGTACTTTGGAGATGGAGATCAAAGGCACAAGATGATGATGGCCATATCATATCACTTATATTGATTGCATGTGATGTTTATCCTTTATGCATCTTATTTTTCTTAGTTCGGCGGTAGCATTATAAGATGATCGCTCACTAAATTTCAAGGTATAAGTGTTCTCCCTGTGTATGCACCGTTGCTACAGTTCGTCGTGCCGAGACACCACGTGATGATCGGGTGTGATAAGCTCTACGTTCACATACAATGGGTGCAAGCTAGTTTTGCACACGCAGAATACTCGGGTTAAACTTGGAGAGCCTAGCATATGCAGATATGGCCTCGGAACACTGAGACCGAAAGGTCGAGCGTGAATCATATAATAGATATGATCAACATAGTGATGTTCACCATTGAAAACTACTCCATCTCACGTGATGATCGGACATGGTTTAGTTGATATGGATCACGTGATCACTTAGAAGATTATAGAGATGTCTATCTAAGTGGGAGTTCTTAAGTAATATGATCAATTGAACATTAATTTATCATGAACTTAGTCCTGATTGTAATTGCATATCTATGTTGTAGATCAATAGCTTGCGATGTAGCTTCCCGTTTAATTTCGATATGTTCCTAGAGAAAAAGAAGTTGAAATATGGTGGTATAAATGATGCGGACTTGGTCCGTGGTCTGAGGATTATCCTCATTGCTGCATAGAAGAATTATGTGCTTAATGCACCACTAGGTGACAGACCTATTGCAGGAGCAGATGCACAAGTTATGAACGTTTGACAAAGCTCGGTATGATGACTACTTAATAGTTTAGTGCACCATGCTTTACGGCTTAGAACCGGGACTTCAAAAACGTTTTGACTTTTGAATGCCACGAAACATATAAGATGTTCTAATAGTTGAAATTGGTATTTCATACTCATGCCCGTGTCGAGAGGTATAAGACCTCCGACAGTACGTTGCCTACAAGATAGAGGAGAATAGCTCAACCAGTGAGTATGTGCTCACATTGTCTGGGTACTACAATTGCTTGAATCTAGTGGGAGTTAATCTTCCAGATAAGATAGTAATTGATAAACTTCTCTAGTCACTATCACCAAGTTACTAGAACTTAGTGATGAACTATAATATGCGAGGGATGACGAAAACGATTCCCGAGCTCTTCGTGATGTTGAAATCAACGAAGGTAGAAATCAAGAAAAGCATCAAATGTTGATGGTTGACAAAACCACTAGTTTCAAGTAAAAGGGCAAGGGAAAGAAAGGGAACTTCAAGAAGAATGGCAAGAAAATTGCAACTCCCATGAAGAAGTGATGACCCACAAGTGTAGGGGATCTATCATAGCCTTTTCGATAAGTAAGTGTCGAACCCAACGAGGAGCAGAAGGAAATGATAAGCGGTTTTCAGCAAAGTATTCTCTACAAGCACTGAAATTATCGGTAACAGATAGTTTTGTGACAAGGTAATTTGTAACGGGTAACATGTAATAAAAGTAAATAAGGTGCAGCAATATGGCCCAATCCTTTTTGTAGCAAAGGACAAGCCTGGACAAACTCTTATATAAAGGAAAGCGCTCTCGAGGACACATGGGAATTATCGTCAAGCTAGTTTTCATCACGTTCATATGATTCGCGTTCGGTACTTTGATAATTTAATATGTGGGTGGACCGGTGCTTGGGTACTGCCCTTACTTGGACAGGCATCCCACTTATGATTAACCCCTATTGCAAGCATCCGCAACTACAATAGAAGTATTAAGGTAAACCTAACCATAGCATGAAACATATGGATCCAAATCAGCCCCTTACGATGCAACGCATAAACTAGGGTTTAAGCTTCTGTCACTCTAGCAACCCATCATCTACTTATTACTTCCCAAGGCCTCCCTCTAGGCCCAAACAATGGTGAAGTGTCATGTAGTCAACGTTCACATGACACCACTAGAGGGATGACAACATACATGTCATCAAAATATCGAACGAATACAAAATTCGCATGACTACTTATAGCAAGACTTCTCCCATGTCCTCAGGAACAAACGTAACTACTCAGAAAGCATATTCACGCGATATTTATGGTTATGAAGTTTTAGTAGGACACAGAGAAAGATAGGGGCTTATAGTTTTGCCTCCCAACCTTTTACCTCAAGGGTGATGTCAACAATAATAGTTCATGAAACCTCACATCCAATTAGCTATATATATCTGGATCTTTCCAACACATTGTGCTTGCCAAAGGATAAAATGTAAAAAGGAAAGGTGAAGATCACTGTGACTCTTTGCATGAAGTATAAGACAAGAATAAAAGATAGGCCCTTCACAGAGGGAAGCAGAGGTTGTCATGTGCTTTTATGGTTGGATGCACAAAATCTTAATGCAAAAGAACGTCACTTTATATTGCCACTTGTGATATGGACCTTTATTATGCAGTCCGTCGCTTTTATTTCTTCCACATCACAAGATCATATAAAGCTTATTTTCTCCGCACTAATAAATCATACATATTTAGAGAGCAATTTGTATTGCTTGCAACGATGAAAACTTACTTGAAGGATCTTACTCAATCCATAGGTAGATATGGTGGACTCTCATGGCAAAACTGGGTTTAAGGATAATTGGAAGCACAAGTAGTATCTCTACTTGGTGCTAAGAATTTGGCTAGCATGAGAGGGAAAGGCAAGCTCACATGTTGGATGATCCAAGACAATATAATTTATTTCAGATGTAAGAAGACATAACCCATTACGTTGTCTTCCTTGTCCAACCTCAACTCTTTAGCATGTCATATTTTAATGAGTGCTCACAATCATAAAAGATGTCCAAGATAGTATATTTATATGTGAAAACCTCTCTTTCTTTATTACTTCCTATTAATTGCAACGATGAACAAAACTATGTTTGTCAACTCTCAACAACTTTTATTCATCATACTCTTTATATGTGAAGTCATTACTCTCCATAAGATCCATATGATCTCTTTATTTCTTTTTATTCTTTTTCTTTTATTTTATTCCCTCAAGATCACTCGACACTAATCTTTATTATATATAGCTCACGGACTCGATTACATAGAAGGATCAGAAAGCAAAACTCAAAACTAGATCATACTAAAACTTTATTCTACTAGATCAAGATATAACCAAAAGGATCGAACTAAGAAAAATGGTAAAGATAAAAGTGATGGTGATACGATACCGGGGCACTCCCCCAAGCTTGGCAGTTGCCAGGGGGAGTACCCATACCCATGTGTTTATGTTTCCTTCCTCGGAGGTGGTGATGATGGAGTTGTTGATGATGTAGGCTTGTCGTCCATCTTCCAAGGCATAGGCTCACCATCATATAAGGATGATCGAGTCTCCGGGATCCTCAAATCTGCAGCCAAACTCATCCTCTTGAATCTATATTCATACTCACAGTTTTGGTTTTGCAGGTCATAGATCTGGGCTTGGAGGCGCTCGATTTTCTCGTGAAGCTTGAAGATGGCCTCCCCAATGTTCTTGTCATCTAGCTTGTGGTTATTGGTGAACTCCATGATCATTATATGATTGGATTCGAGTCCACGTTCCACCATCTCCTGGCACTTGAAAACTTGTTGCTCCATTGCCTTGAGCCTCGTCTCCACGCTTCCGGTCCTCCTTGGTCCCTCAACATCACGGATGTGCAGCAACCCCTCATGCATCTCAATGGTTTGAGGGTGTTGCAGCACCTCCACGAGGTAGGGGTTGATGACCTTCTCGAAGAACTTGTCCTTGGGGGCACTTGAAGATGCCATGGCGATCTAGGTCTATCAGAAAAACAGCTCAAAACAAAGACAGAAGATATTTGCTTGATACGGTGGTCAAAACCTTCAAGAGATTATATAATGATTTTTTGCCGACCAAAAGAAGTATCGTGCAAGAAAACAGAGTCCGGAGGGCACACAAGGTGCCCACGAGGCAGGGGCGCACCCAGGGGGTAGGGCGCGCCCTCCACCCTCGTGGAAGCCTCGTTTCCTTTTCGGTCGGCTTCTTATTTTTCTATTTTCTTAGATATTCCAAAACGGAGAAAAATTGCCATTAGAACTGTTTTAGAGTCGGTTCACTTACCGTACCACGTACCTATTCCTTTTTGGAGTCTGAAACATTCTGGAAAGTGTCCCTTATGTATTCCTCTGGGGTTACAGTTTCAATAACATTAGTTTCAACATTTATGGGATTACCTGAGATATAATGTTTGATTCTTTGACCGTTTACCACCCTCGGATTTGTGCCTTCGAAGTTGTTGATTTTTATGGCACCGGAACGATAGACCTCCTCGATGATGTTAGGACCTTCCCATTTAGAGAGGAGTTTGCCTGCAAAAAATCTTAAACGAGAGTTGTATAACAATACGTAATCACCTACATTAAACTCACGTTTTTGTATCCTTTTATCATGCCATCTTTTAATTTTTCTTTAAACAGTTTCGCATTCTCATAGGCATGGGTTCTCCATTCATCAAGTGAGCTAATGTCAAAAAGCCTCTTCTCACCGGCAAGTTTGAAATCATAGTTGAGCTCTTTAATAGCTGAATATGCCTTATGGTCTAGTTCAAGAGGTAAGTGACATGCTTTACCATAAACCATTTTATATGGAGACATACCCATAGGATTCTTATATGCAGTTCTATAAGCCCATAATGCATCATCAAGTTTCTTGGACCAATTCTTTCTAGATCTATTAACAGTCTTTTGCAAAATTAATTTGAGCTCTCTATTACTCAGTTCTACTTGACCACTAGAGTGTGGGTGATAAGGAGATGCAATTCTATGATTAACATCATACTTAGAAAGCATTTTACGAAAAGCACCATGAATAAAATGTGAACCACCATCAGTCATTAGGTATCTAGGGACTCCAAATCTCGGAAAAATAACTTATTTAAGCATCTTAATAGAGGTGTTATGATCAGCACTACTAGTTGGAATAGCTTCTACCCACTTAGTAATGTAATCAACAGTAACTAAAATATGTGTATACCCATTAGAGGAAGGAAACAGTCCCATATAATCAAAGCCCTAGACATCAGATGGTTTAATAACAACTGAATAATTCATAGGCATTTCTTGACGTCTACTAATATTACCAATTCTTTGACATTCATCACAAGACAAGACAAACTTACGAGCATCCTTGAAGAGAGTCGGCCAATAAAAACCGGATTGCAATACCTATGTGCAGTTCTGTCTCCAGCATGGTGTCCTCCATAAACCTTGGAGTGACACTTGCGTAGGATCTGTTTCTGTTCATGCTCAGGTACACAATGTCTAATAACACCATCTACCCCTTCTTTATAAAGATGTGGGTCATCCCAGAAATAGTGTCTTAAATCATAGAAGAACTTTTCCTTTTGCTGGTATGTGAAACTAGGTGGTATAAATTTAGCAACAATGTAATTAGCATAATCAGCATACCATGGAGCAGTACGAGAGGCATTTATGACAGCTAATTGTTCATCAGGAAAGCTATCATCGATAGGTAGTGGGTCTTCAAGAACATTCTCTAACCTAGACAAGTTGTCTGCTATGGGGTTCTCAGCTCCCTTTCTATCAATAATATGCAAATCAAATTCTTGAAGCAAGAGAACCCATCTAATAAGTCTAGGTTTAGCATCTTTATTTTCCATAAGATATTTTATAGCAGCATGATCAGTGTGAACAGTTACTTTAGAATCAACAATATAAGATCTGAACTTATCACAAGCAAATACAACTGCTAAAAATTCTTTTTCAGTAGTAGCATAATTTCTTTGGGCACTGTCTAGAGTTTTACTAGCATATTGAATAACATTTAGTTTCTTATCAACTCTTTGTCCTAGAACAGCCCCTACAGCATAATCACTAGCATCACACATAATTTCAAAGGGTAAATTCCAATCAGGGGGCTGAATAATAGGTGCAGAAATAAAAGCTTTCTTAAGTATTTCAAATGCTTCTACATAATCATCATCAAAGACAAAAGGGACATCTTTTTGTAAGAGATTAGTCAAAGGCCGAGAAATTTTAGAGAAGTCCTTGACGAGCCTCCTATAAAGACCAGCATGACCAAGGAAACTTCTTATACCTTTTATGTCCTTAGGAAACGGCATCTTTTCCATAGCATCAACTTTAGCTTTATCAACTTCAATACCTCTTTCAGAAATTTTATGTCCCAAGACAATACCTTCATTAACCATAAAGTGGCACTTCTCCCAATTCAAGACAAGATTAGTTTCTTCACATCTCTACAAAACTCGATTAAGGTTGCTTAAGCAATCATCAAAAGAAGTCCCATAAACGGAGAAATCATCCATGAATACCTCAACAATCTTTTCACAAAAGTCAAAGAATATAGCAGTCATACATCTTTGAAAAGTAGCAGGTGCATTAAATAAACCAAAAGGCATACGT
Organism: Triticum urartu; assembly: GCF_056163025.1. Lineage (NCBI taxonomy): Eukaryota > Viridiplantae > Streptophyta > Magnoliopsida > Poales > Poaceae > Triticum > Triticum urartu. The sequence goes on from NC_141873.1 coordinate 510,764,251, forward strand.
CTATAAGCAAAGGTACCGAAAGGGCAACTAAAAGTTGTCTTTTCTTGATCCTCTTTTGACACAGGTATTTGAGACAAACCAAAATAACCATCTAGAAAGCAAAAATGTGTATGCTTGGATAATCTTTCTAGCATTTGATCAATAAAAGGTAAAGGGTAATGATCCTTTTTAGTAGCTTTATTTAACTTGTGGAAATCAATTACCATTATATAACCTGTAACAATTCTTTGTGGGATAAATTCATATTTATCATTAGGAACAACAGTAATACCTCCCTTCTTAGGGATACAATGGACAAGACTTACCCACTGACTATCAGCAATGGGATAAATTATACCTGCCTCAAGAAGCTTTAGTATTTATTTTCTTACCACTTCTTTCATCTTAGGATTTAGGGATTATTCCATCTGTGCCCCCAATTCCTTAGTTGTGCTCAGTTTTCCCCACGCTCCAAACTTTTGCTCACTTTTCCCCACTCCCTTAGCTGAAACTCTCACAAATGTTCATAGCAGACGTTTGCCATCTTGACCGTTAACTCTGACTTGTGGGCCCACATTGGACTCTATTGATTGTGGTTGTGGTTTCACTGGTTGGGCCGTGTTTGTGTTCATAGGATGGGCCCGTTAGTTTGTTCGTAATAAATTAAAAAAATCCTGCTATCGATGGATGCAGCTTGCTATGCATGCCCGGCTTTGGCATCGATGCAGCCTGGTATGCATGCGAATGCCGCCACGCATGCATCGATCCATGCCGCATGGTTGCCGGTGGATTCAGTCGCTCCGCAGCGTCGTTTCACGCGTCGCAGGCCTACGTGTCGGTGGCAGAAGGGGAAGGCTGCACGCTCGCGTCCATATGTCCAGGTATCGGTTCACGTCGCACGGCTGCCGCTCGATTCAGTTGTGGCATCGATTCACGCAGAGCACGCAGAAGGGGGAGGCAGGCAGACGTGCACGCAGAGCACGCTTGCATCGATTCACATTCACACATTGATGATCACATCGGTTCACGCACGAATTGAGTCACGATCTACGCCGTTTCCGCGTGTACCCTCTTCGTCTCCCTCGGCTATTTAAACTGCCCTTCATTGCCTCTTCTTCTATAGATCCATCTGCGCCTCCCCCTTCTCTTCTTCCCCCAAAAGCCAAAGCAAACACTCAGCGAAGCGAGCAAGATGCAGTACAACAGGACGACGTTCCTCGAGCCGCCCACCGTGCCGGAACGGCGGTACCCCGCCAACATCGTCGTTGAGGCATCGCTCCGCGTGTGGGCATTCTCACGCTCGAGGGGTAGCACTGAGCTTGCACGGGGGTTCCTCCGTGCAGGCTTCAACCACCTCCCGGCGGGCTCGCCGCTCATGTTCAACCTCGTGGAGCAGCATCCACATGCCAACGCTCCAGTGGTAGGGCTCGTCGCCCACTTCACCAACAGGTTTGATGCCTACTACCTGCTCGGCAAGGTGTATTGGTGTGGGTGCAAGTTCATCGCATTCACCACCTATAACATATTCACCGACTTCGAGAGCGTCTTCCCCGCTCGCAACCGCATGCATAGCCTCCCGTACTACCTCGACGAGAACGGCAGGAGGAGCAGTACTGAAGCCGGCGGCGAATAAGACGGTGAAGCCGGCGGTTAAGGTGAAGACGACGGTGAAGACATGGCGGTGTTGCCCTAGCTACCCTATCTACTATGTAGTGCGAGTTTGGTGTGTGTGTTGCCCGAGCTAGCTACCCTATCTATGTAAGGTTAATTATCTATCGGTGTCGTGTTATATGTAAGAACTTGTGTTTCCCTAGCAACCCTATCTAAGTTAAGTTATGTGTGTTATATTATTGCCTTGTTATGTTTGTATTTTGTTTGTCCCAAGTTTAGACATGGCTAATTGACGTGGGCAAAATTAACCAAACTAACTAAAAATGATGTGTTTATAGATGCCTTCTAAAAATAAGAACATATTGTACACGGCTTTGGTTTGGGAGCTCTGTATTTTTTAGGTATTCCAAGAATACTTTGGTTTCCAGAAATATTGAAGTATCAAATACTTTGAGATGTTTGGCTTTAGTCAAAAGTGTAGTTTTATATACTTTAATATCTAGTAAACTACACTATTTTTGAAGTATATAAAAAAGAGGGTTGGACCTCTTTTTCCAATACTGAAGTATTGGTTCGCTAGGCATAATAATACTGTGGTTTGCAAATACTTTGATTCTAAAATTACTTCACCGCCAAACTAAGCCAGACTGTGAGCAAGCAAAACAAAAGCACATACGATGAAGAGAAATCAAATCAAAAAAAATGAAGGGACCCATAAAGGAAAGCCAAAAAAATTCCTCAATGAAATAGAAGAGATTGGGCAATCAAATTAATGAAAAAATCAATCAGAAACAAAAAACAACAAAGCAATCATTCCTAAACAAAAAAAGAAACACCACTTGTTTCTAGGCCTCATTTATCCTTTGTGGGCCTATTGCAGCTTGATTCTCTTTGGGACCGCGAACTAGGTTTTTTAGCAGAACTGATGAACTCAAGGACAAAAGTTTGGCAAGTGCGAGAGAGAAGAGATGAACTTGATGTATATCCCTTGTGCTGCTCAAGTACTGCTTACTATTATCTGACGAGCTAGGGTATGATCCAAAACTCGAGGTTATTAGCTAACAAAATAATCCTATCACCGAACTGGTAATTGTCTTCTGCTGAAACTAAATGTGTCGAAACATAACAGTAAACTGCATACATTCAGAGATCAACAGTTGCACTAAACAGAATTGCATTTGAGATAAACAGACTTGGATTGCTAAATAGTGGCAACACCAGTAGACAAACATATCTAACGAGAGATGGACATCAAGTAAAAATTCCTAGAGCAAGTATTCCTAAAGCTATCAGATTGGATTGCTTCTTCAACTCAATCAGCTGCTTGAAGTTCTTATTCATCTTCTTCAATTCCGTCTTCAGTTCGACATCAACCACCGTCAGGTATTCCGGATGCGCTGCTGCTGCCGGAGCGGCACTGTCATGGGGCAGATTGAACTCGCGGATTGCATTCCCCCTCGAATCCAGCAAGCCCAACCCTTGAAGCCTCTGGATGTAATCATCCATCCACTCAAAATGGTGGCATTTCTTCACGATCTGAAAATGAAATCATGTAACCTAAATCCCAAATCTGACAGATTTTTGAGAAATTAGAGATAAAAGGATGTGAGGAAAACTCAAATCTAACCTGCCCCTCCGGCTTGCTCTCGCATTTGACGAACTCGCGCCCAAAGTTCCCATTCTTCTCCTCCTTCGAAATCAACCGCTTCAGTGGCGCAGTCCGTGGGCAGTCAGTGCATCGATTCATCGGCACTAGATCATACACTGGCCACATGGAACGGGGGGCTAACGAGGAGGTCGACATATCGCCGGAGAGGAAGAAACAGAGGAATTGCTCGAGAGGATGAAGAATGAGAAGATGGAGAAAGAAACAGAGGAACTGCTCGAGATCTGCTCGATGCCTTTGTCTGTCAGATGGAGAAGAGGAGAAGGGGAAGCTATATTGACAATTTGCCACATTGTATTTTGCAGTTTGAATATTTGAACCAACTCATAACACTGACATGTGGTGGTCATGTGCGAAAAATACAATTTCATATGTAAAGTGGGGCAGATCGTAAAAACCCGAGAAGGATAGTGCAGTAGCCAATCAGGATGCAAAACCAGCGTCATGCGGATCGTGCATGCCTGCCCCCACATCTGACGGGTGGTGTTTGGCGCTTGGTAGGATCCGACGGCGGACGTTCGACGCTAGGGTTTGGAGCATTTCTGCGGGGTTATGAGCCAGTCAATGGGGCTATTAGGGTTTGACCAGATTTCAAATGGCCATAACTAAATTAGAAAAAATCGCAAAAATATAAAAAATGTAGTTCGTCCGTTTATGAGACCTAGTTACCATAAAAAAAATATAAACTCGGTATAGGGGCGTTTTTTGAAAAAATCATTTTTTGAAGTGATCTGTCGAAATCAAGTTCAAATATTTCTAAAAATTTTAAAAAAATTCAAAATGTTGTAATTCTTGCGCACATAGCCGTCATATGTGACAAGGTTAGGAGAAAAAAATATAAACTTGGTGCAGGTCATTTTTATGAAAAAAGGCTTCACACAAATGAGCTATCACCTATGAACATGTTTAGAGTTCGTAGAATAGGGAGAGAGGGTTTAGGGTTTGAAAAAAAATCAAAATAATTCAAAAAAACAGAAAAATCTCCATAGCTTCATTTTGGAGTGAATAAGAAGGATCTGAACTTACTTTTTCATTTTCATATCTAAAACGTGTTATTTGACGGTTTTGAATTAAAGCATATTTTTTCAAAAAAATGTAGTAATATGAATATTAATCAATAAATAGTGAGACTTCGTTTTTACCCTATATATATGGAACAAGTGTTAATAAAAATATATATTCCTCATTTAGACAAGGTCAAAAAAACTTGATTACAAATAGGGTTGTTTACCCTAGCTTTCGAGCTCGTTTCTAGCACATTTCTCATTCGGACTGTTCACCTACGAATATTGGACTTCAAATGCTCGATCAAATACACCACACAGAGCAATGAACCTCCAATGTTCAACTTCAACTTTGGCTCGAATCCAAATTTTGGCCCAAATTCAAATATTGATTTAAATTCAAATTTTGATGGAAATTTGAATTCTGAATCAAATAATAAACCAAAGTAGAAGCAACATTATTACAACTGATAAGTTTTCACAGTAGCTCAAATCTACCAAGTTTTAAGATGCCAACATCTTAATACAAATCTACGAAGTTTTAAGCGATTAACTCGCCCTCAAATTGACAACACAAACATTTCCCAACAACTTAATTCAAATTTTTGACTTGCTCCTTGTGTTTGCAGCTGGCTTCACCGTCTTGCTCTTGGTTTCCTTAGTTGAGATGCTCTTTTCTTTCATACTCTTGTTCCTTTTGATCTTTACTTGGGGTTTTCGCCGTGGAGGTGCTAATGGAGTAGTTCACTCGCCGAGCACTTGACGACCATTTGACGGTCATCTATGGGTTCAGTAATCTTTAAAGGCACAATTGGAAAAATTACCCCTCCTCTTCCTCTCTTATAGCTTCAAAACCATCAAAGGCCATGGTTTCAAAATCTTTGGCTTCTTCATATTTTAGACTTTTCTCCCTAGAGCTGGTAAATAAAATTATAAGCCATAGGCAAAAAAGAGAACAAATGCAAACAAAAGGGTAGTTGCATTCTACAAATGCAAACACATACCAAGATGCTTCATTTGTTGCTGCATTCTCCACTGCTTCATTTGCTGCTGCATTCTCCACTGCATCTTTAGTCTCCATTGCTGTTGCATTCTCCTCTGCATCTTCAGTCTCCATTGCTGCTGCATTCTCCTCTTCATTGGCTGTTGTCCATCTTTCCTCCTCTCCAAATGATGCATCCACTGCATTGGTACAAAGCCTAGCAATATTCCCCAGAACTCCACATTTTTTGCAAGCACGCTTCTTTGGTAGACGACCCTCCTCACCTGCTCTAATCATCTGGTTCCTTGGTCTTCCTGGTGGTCTAGTAATGACAGGAGCGTGGAGTTTGAACCCTGGATCTACTATGTTCAATTGATCTTTCCCCAAGAGTGCATGCACATTGTCAGCATAAGCAGCCATAAATTTGGCAACAGAGAAATACTCAGAGCAATATTGATCAACTTCACCATCTGCACCCCGATAACAGTCATCAGATGTAGGGCATGTATGAATGGCTTCCCACGGATCTGCCATTGCCTACAAGTACATTCTCTAGTACTTAGGTTCACAGGATACCTCCATACCCTATTTTTAGTGTCAGTATAGGTAACCTCTCCCTCATATGTACCAGATCGAATACATTTCATCTTCAGTCCTCTTGCCTTCAAGTGCAATGCCTTAATCAGTGATGGGAGCATTTGATGACCAACATATTGTGTTTCTGCAATTCTTTTGCGAAGAGCCATCTTTATCATGATCATCTGCCTCATCTTGTCAAATGCTTGCCACAATAAGAGCCCTTTCACTGACTTGAACTTTGAATTTAAGCATTCTGCAAGGTTACTGGTCACATAATCTACTTTGCAGATTTCGTTGAATTTGCTTCTTGACCACACCTTGCCATGATGTGCATCCATGTACTCCTTCACAAGAGGATTTTGAGCATACAACACTCTCAAATGGTGTCCATGCTTCCTTTTGCTGCATGTGTATGATGCTGGCCATAAGTTCTCATCATAAACTTTACCTGTGAACTTATTTTTGAAATTATGCGCTAGGTGTCGCATACATTCCCTATGCTCTACTCCAGGGAATACAATTTCTACTGCACTCTCTAAACCCTTGCAAGCATCTGTGTGTATAGCTAAACCTGGGGTGTGCCTATAATGTTGCACAAGTGCTGCAGAAACCAGACCCAACTTTCCTTAGACTCTACCTCCACCACACCCAATGTAACTGGGAATAGCCAGTTGTGTACATCAACTGCAGAAGCTGCTACTAGTTGTCCTCTCCATCTTCCAGTCAAATGTGTAGCATCTACAGCCAAATAGGGCTTGCAACCATCTAGAAACCTCTGCCAGCAAGCCTTGAAACAAACAAAATCCCTTCTGAAGCACTCCTTCTCAAATGACTTCCCTTTTATTTTGAATGGAACTGTATGCTTGTCAATCTCTACAACACTCCCTGGACTTGCCATCTCCACTTCAGCTTTGAAAGTGTAAAGCAGCTAAAAACTGTCACTCCATTGACCATTAATTCTGTCAAGAGCCTTTTCCCTAGCATTGAAAATTCTCATGTAAGGAGTTTCTATCTTGTACTTCTCAAAAAGCTTCCCATGGAGTGTTGTTGGACCAAGTCCAGGTTCTTCTCTCAGCCAATCCAATATAGCATCTACCACCCACCTAGTTTTTGCTAGCTTGGTTTTGGCCTTCGCCCCTCCCCCTCCAGGTGGACAGGTGTGCTTGTGTGGGTTTTTCTTTATCTAAAACAAAATAAAAGGGTAAAAAAAATAGTTAAGAAACCTTACTCAATGATCTGAAACTAAATTACTAACTGAACTTGTATTACCTGAATATGTTTGCTCTTTCTCATACGAGATGCATGCAACTTCCACCTACACCTAGGATATGGACAAAAAACTATGAACCTTGTTGGCTCACTCCTTTTAATCTTATAGGTGTTTTCAGATATAATGCACCATGTTGTCACTGCATTCCGACAGTCCACCATTGATTGGAAAAATGGTACCTACACTAAGCTCAGGTTTTTCCCTGTTCCACCCAATTGTTGGCATGTCATCACCATCGTATTCATCCTCGATTAAGTTGTCCATGTTCTCCACCTTCTCTTCATCGTCAGTGTCATCAAACCTAGCTTGGCTGATGGGCTCCTCCATACATTCATCATCCACTGCTTGCTGACTGGCTACATCGACCAGTTCAGGGAACATCATCTCGTCTTCATCATTTGTAGGCACTGCCTCATCAAGTTCTGCATCTTCTTCTACACCAACTGCAAAAAGTACATCAGAAGCAGCAACTGAATCAGAACCAGAATTGGTAGTAGGCATGTTGTGGCTCCATGAACCACTTGATTTACTTGGTGTCGACCTACAAGGAGTGCCGGGGTGCTGGCTATTAGCAGAGACAGATGATGTCTGAACTCCCTTCCCCTTCGCCCGTTCTGCGCTGGCTAAAGCACATCGATTTGGAGTTTACTGAATCGGCAGCCAGCAATCCCAGCAAAAAGCAACAGCATATGATCGTCGCAGGTTAGTGGGAGAAATCTTTGCTCGTCACTACTGAAGTAATTCAGTTCAACGGCATCGGCATCACTCCAGGGATAGGTGTTTCGGAGCTCAGCTCGCAAATCTTTGGAAGATATGCTGGTTTCTACCACTTTGGGATAGAAAATGATGAAATCAAATGCGGTTTAGTACCACGCAGTACACTAGTTTCCATTCTAATCGCCAGCCGGAAAGCCAGCGTGGGATCAATCCTATTTTGTTGAAACAAAGGCTTCAGTTAGCCGGGTAAAATCAAGCACAAATTCGAACGATTCAAGCAAACAGAAGTCAAATACGGCCTAGAATACGACTTAGAACGTCAATTCGAGAGGAAACGATGCTTACCCAGGTTTAATCCATGAATTATCTGCCGCGGATTCGACCCAATCCTCTCCACGGTCGACTGCCTTCCGGGCGTCCTCACTCAACATCGCTATGTAATCCCAGATGGGGAGGTGGGCTATATATGGCAGAGACGCGGCGTCGTCGACGAACGGAATAGGGGCATAGGGTGGAGGAAACAACTGCGGTGGACGTGGCACGACGCCGGCGGAGGGGCGGAGCGGTGCAGTGCGGTGCGGCCTATCTAGATCTGTTTCAGATTCGGACAAGCTGCCCAATATGTGTCTCCTTGTGGTCCCACCCGTCAGCAAGCAACAGTCAAACGAAGACTCGGCCCCACTCGTCAGCAATTAACGGTCAATGGACGGTCAAGACGGCAAACGCCCGCTATGAGCATTTGTGAGAGTTTCATCTAAGGAAGAGGGGAAAAGTGAGCAAAAGTTTGGAGCGTGGGGAAAAGTGAGCACAACTAAGGAACCAGGGGCACTAATTTAAATATCCCTAGGATTTAACCATCGTTGGTGATCAACAACTGGTTTAGCGTCCTTCTCCAATTTTATTTTGTGCTGGCATAAAGTGGGACTAATGCCCTTAAGATCATCAAGAGTATATCCAATAGAAGCATGGTGCTTCTTCAGAGTTTTCAATAATTTCTTTTCATCATGCTCTGAAAGGTTAGCACTAATAATAATAGGATATATCTCTTTCTCATCAAGATAAGCATATTTGAGAGTATCAGGTAAACGTTTAAGCTCAAACACGGGATCACCCTTGGGTGGAGGAGGATTCCCTAGAATTTCAACAGGCAAGTTGTGTTTCAAAATAGGTCCCTGTTTAAAGAATACTTCATCTATTTCCCTTCTTTCATTCATAAACATATCATTTTCATGTTCTAGAAAATATTGTTCTAAAGGATCACTAGGAGGCACGGCAATAGAAGCAAGACCAATAATTTCATCTTTACTAGGCAATTCTTTATCATGGGGTTGTCTATGAAATTTAGCAAAATTAAACTCATGAGACATATCCCCTAAACTAACAGAAACAATATCCTTATTGTAGTATATCTTAGCATTAACAGTATTCAAGAAGGGTCTACCAAATATAATGGGACAAAATTCATCTTGTGGGGAACCAAGAACAAGAAAATCAGCGGGATATTTAACTTTCCCACACAAGACTTCAACATCTCTAACAATCCCAACTGGTGAAATAGTATCTCTATTGGCAAGATTAATTGTAACATCAATTTCCTCTATCTCAGCAGGTGCAATATCATGCATAATTTATTTGTATAAGGAATGAGGTATTGCACTTGCACTAGCACCCATATCGCATAAGCCATGATAGCAATGATCTCCTATTTTAATAGAAATAACATGCATGCCTACAATAGGTCTATGTTTATTTTTAGTATCAGGTCTAGCAATTCTAGCAGATTCATTGCAGAAGTAAATAACATGTCCATCAGTATTATCGGCCAAGAGATCTTTAACCATAGCAACACTAGGTTCAACTTTATTTTGCTCAGGGGGTTTAGGTGTCTGAATATTACTTTTGTTAACCACAGTTGAAGCTTTAGCATGATCCTTTTATTCTAACAGCGAAATGTGGTTTCTCAATATAAGCAGTACGAACAATAGGATCATTATAAGTGATAGTCTTTTCTTCAACTTTAATAGGTTCAACTAATTTTACTTCAGTGGGAGGATTATATTTAAACCACTTCTCCTTAGGGAGATCAACATGAGTAGCGAAGGATTCACAAAAAGAAGCTACTATCTCAGAGTCAAGTCCATATTTAGTGCTAAATTCACGGAAAGCATCGGTATCCATAAAAGATTTAACACAATCAAACTTAGGTGTTATACCTGACTCCTTACCTTCGTCAAGATCCCAATATTCAGAGTTGCATTTAATTCTTTCCAATAAATCCCATTTTAATTCAATAGTCTTTATCATAAAAGATCCAGTACAAGAAGTATCGAGCATGGGGCGATTACTGAGAGAAAGCCGAGCATAAATTTTTTGAATAATCATTTCTTTTGAGAGCTCATGATTGGGGCATGAATATAACATTGACTTAAGCCTCCCCCAAGCTTGAGCGATGCTTTCTCCTTCACAAGGCCAAAAATTATATATATAATTACGATCATGATGAACAAGATGCATAGGATAAAACTTCTGATGAAATTCCAATTTCAATCGGTTGTAGTTCCATGATCCCATATCATCACATAGCCTAAACCATGTCAATGCCTATCCCTTCAAAGATAAAGGGAAGACCTTCTTCTTGATAACATCCTCGGGCATACCTACAAGCTTAAATAATCCACAAACTTCATCCACATAGATTAGGTGCAAATCGGGATGTAATGTTCCATCTCCTGTAAAAGGATTAGCTAGCAGTTTCTCTATCATACCCGAAGGAATTTCAAAGTAAACATTTTTAGTAGGTTCAGTAGGTTGAGGAGCAACTCTTTGCTCTACTGGTCGGGGTGAAGATACCTCGAACAAGCCCCTCAAAGGATTATGTTCCATAGTAACAAGTGACAGTAAATTTCATCACACTATATAATTTTTCCTTACCAAATTCCACCTACCAAACATGCTTCACTCCCCAGCAACGGCGCCAGAAAAGATTCTTGATGACCCACAAGTGTAGGGGATCTATCATAGCCTTTTCTATAAGTAAGAGTGTCGAACCCAACGAGGAGCAGTAGGAAATGATAAGCGGTTTTCAGCAAGGTATTCTCTGCAAGCACTGAAATTATCGGTAACAGATAGTTTTGTGACAAGGTAATTTGTAACGGGTAACAAGTAATAAAAGTAAATAAGGTGTCTAAATATGGCCCAATCCTTTTTGTAGCAAAGGACAATCCTGGACAAACTCTTATATAAAGGAAAGCACTCCCGAGGACACATGGGAATTATCGTCAAGCTAGTTTTCATCACGTTCATATGATTCGCGTTCGGTAATTTAATAATTTGATATGTGGGTGGACCGGTGCTTGGGTACTGCCCTTACTTGGACAAGCATCCCACTTATGATTAACCCCGATTGCAAGCATCCGCAACTACAACAGAAGTATTAAGGTAAACTTAACCATAGCATGAAACATATGGATCCAAATCAACCCCTTACGAAGCAACGCATAAACTAGCTAGGGTTTAAGCTTTTGTCACTCTAGCAACCCATCATCTACTTATTACTTCCCAATGCCTCCCTCTAAGCCCAAACAAGGTGAAGTGTCATGTAGTCGATGTTCACATGACACCACTAGAGGGATGACAACATACATGTCATCAAAAAATCGAACGAATACCAAATTCACATGACTACTTATAGAAAGACTTCTCCCATGTCCTCAGGAACAAACGTAACTACTCAGGAAGCATATTCATGAAAATAATCAGAGGGGTATTAATATGCATAATGGATCTGAACATATGATCTTCCACCAAGTAAACCAACTAGCATCAATTACAAGGAGTAATCAACACTACTAGCAACCCACATGTACCAATATGAGGTTTGGATACAAAGATTGGATGCAAGAGATGAACTAGGCTTTGAGATGAGATGGTGTTGGTGAAGATGTTGATGGAGATTGACCCCCTCCCAATGAGAGGATCGTTGGTGATGACGATGGTGATGATTTCGTCCTGAGCCCTGATTGGTTCCGCCAAGGTTCCGCCTCGTGGCGGCGGAGTTTCGTCCCATGAGCTAGCTTATGATTTTTTCCTCGACGGAAGACTCCATATAGCCAAAGATGGGCATCAGAGGGCCACTAGGGGGTCCACGAGGCAGGGGGCGCGCCCTACGCGCCCCCACCCTCGTGGACGATGGGTGGCCCCCTCTGGTGCTTCTTTTGCCCAATATTTTATATATATTCTGAAACGTGCTCCCGTGAAGTTTCAGGACTTTTGGAGTTGTGCATGATAGGTCTCTAATATTTTCTCCTTTTCCAGCCCAGAATTCCAGCTGTCGGCATTCCCCCTCTTCATGTAAACCTTGTAAAATAAGAGTGAATAGGCATAAGTATTGTGATATAATGTGTAATAACAGCCCATAATGCAATAAATATTGATATAGAAGCATGATGCAAAATGGACGTATCAAGAAGCCCAAAAATAGACCCAAGCCTGAAACTGAGTGCTTCTACTGCAAAGGAAATGGTCACTGGAAGTGGAACTGCCTTAGATACTTGGCAGATAAGAAGGATGGCAAAGTGAACAAAGATATATTTGATATACATGTTATTGATGTGTACTTTACTAGTGTTTATAGCAACCCATCAGTGTTTTATACTGGTTCAGTTGCTAAGAGTAGTAACTCAAAACGGGAGTTGCAAAATAAACAGAGACTAGTTAAGGGCGAGGTGATGATGAGAGTTGGAAGTGATTCCAAGGTTGATAAGATCACCATAGAAAATAAATGGATCTTTAAGAAGAAGACAGATGTGGATGGTAATGTGACCCTCTATAAAGCTTGGCTTGTCGCTAAGGGTTATCGACAAGTTCAAGGGGTTGACTACGATGAGACTTTCTCACCCGTAGCGAAGCTGAAGTCCGTTTGAATCATGTTAGCAATCGCCGCATTCTATGATTATGGGATATGGCAAATGGATGTCAAAACGGCATTCCTTAATGGTTTCCTTAAGGAAGAATTGTATATGATGCAACCGGAAGGTTTTGTCGATCCTAAGAATGCTGACAAGGTGTGCAAGCTCCAACGCTCGATCTATGGGCTGGTGCAAGCATCTCGGAGTTGGAACATTCGTTTTGATGAGATGATCAAAGCATTTGGGTTTACGCAGACTTATGGAGAAGCATGCGTTTACAAGAAAGTGAGTGGGAGCTATGTAGCATTTCTCATATTGTATGTGGATGACATACTATTGATGGGAAATGATATAGAATTCTTGGAAAGCATAAAGGCCTACTTGAACAAGTGTTTTTCAATGAAGGATCTTGGAGAAGCTGCTTACATATTAGGCATCAAGATCTATAGAGATAGATCGAGACGCCTCATTGGTCTTTCACAGAGTACGTACCTTGACAAGATATTGAAGAAGTTCAATATGGATCAGTCAAAGAAGGGGTTCTTGCCTGTGTTGCAAGGTACGAGATTGAGCACGGCTCAATGCCCGACCACGGCAGAAGATGGAGAAAAGATGAGTGCCGTCCCCTATGCCTCGGTCATAGGGTCTATCATGTATGCTATGCTGTGTACCAGACCTGATGTAAACCTTGCCATAAGTTTGGTAGGAAGGTACCAAAGTAATCCCGGCATGGAACACTAGACAGCGGTCAAGAATATCCTGAAGTACCTGAAAAGGACTAAGGATATGTTTCTCGTTTATGGAGGTGACGAAGAGCTCGTCGTAAAGGGTTACGTCGATGCTAGCTTCGACACAGATCTGGATGACTCCAAGTCACAAACTGGATACGTGTATATTTTGAATGGTGGGGCAGTCAGCTGGTGCAGTTGCAAGCAAAGCATCATGGCGGGATCTACATGTGAAGCGGAGTACATGGCAGCCTCGGAGGCAGCACAAGAAGCAATCTGGGTGAAGGAGTTCATTACCGACCTAGGAGTTATTCCCAATGCGTCGGGCCTGATGACTCTCTTCTGTGACAACACTGGAGCTATTGCCCTTGCCAAGGAGCCCAGGTTTCACAGCAAGACCAGGCATATCAACCGTCGCTTCAACTCCATTCGTGAAAATGTTCAAAATGGAGACATAGATATTTGTAAAGTGCATACGGACCTGAATGTCGCAGATCCATTGACTAAACCTCTCCCTCGAGCAAAACATGATCAACACCAGAACTCTATGGGTGTTCGATTCATCACAATGTAACTAGATTATTGACTCTAGTGCAAGTGGGAGCCTGTTGGAAATATGCCCTAGAGGCAATAATAAAATGGTTATTATTATATTTCCTTGTCCATGATAATTGTCTATTGTTCATGCTATAATTGTGTTATCCGGAAATCGTAATACATGTGTGAATATATAGACCACAATATGTCCCTAGTAAGCCTCTAGTTGACTAGCTCGTTGATCAATAGATGGTTACGGTTTCCTGACCATGGACATTGGATGTCATTGATAATGGGATCACATCATTAGGAGAATGATGTGATGGATAAGACCCAATCCTAAGCATAGCACAAGATCGTATAGTTCGTTTGCAATCCACAGGTACCAATCTGAGGTTTGGATACAAAGATTGGATGCAAGAGATGAACTAGGCTTTGAGATGAGATGGTGCTGGTGAAGATGTTGATGGAGATTGACCCCCTCCCAATGAGAGGATCGTTGGTGATGATGATGGTGATGATTTCGTCCTGAGCCCTGATTGGTTCCGCCAAGGTTCCGCCTCGTGGCGGCGGAGTTTCGTCCCGTGAGCTAGCTTATGATTTTTTTCCTCGACGGAAGACTCCATATAGCCAAAGATGGGCATCAGAGGGCCACTAGGGAGCCCACGAGGCAGGGGGCGCGCCCAGGGGGTAGGGCGCGCCCCCACCCTCGTGGACGATGGGTGGCCCCCTCTGGTACTTCTTTTGCCCAATATTTTATGTATATTCTGAAACGTGCTCCCGTGAAGTTTCAGGACTTTTGGAGTTGTGCATAATAGGTCTCTAATATTTTCTCCTTTTCCAGCCCAGAATTCCAGCTGTCAGAATTCCCCCTCTTCATGTAAACCTTGTAAAATAAGAGAGAATAGGCATAAGTATTGTGATATAATGTGTAATAACAGCCCATAATGCAATAAATATTGATATAGAAGCATGATGCAAAATGGACGTGTCAAGAAGCCCAAAAATAGACCCAAGCCTGAAACTGAGTGCTTCTACTGCAAAGGAAATGGTCACTGGAAGTGGAACTGCCTTAGATACTTGGCAGATAAGAAGGATGGCAAAGTGAACAAAGATATATTTGATATACATGTTATTGATGTGTACTTTACTAGTGTTTATAGCAACCCATCAGTGTTTTATACTGGTTCAGTTGCTAAGAGTAGTAACTCGAAACGGGAGTTGCAAAATAAACAGAGACTAGTTAAGGGCGAGGTGATGATGAGAGTTGGAAGTGATTCCAAGGTTGATAAGATCACCATCGCACACTCCCTTTACCTTCGGGATTAGTGTTGAACCTAAAATAAATGTTATTTGGTGTTTGCGTTGAGCATAAATATGATTGGATCATGTTTATTGCAATACAGTTATTCATTTAAGTCAAAGAATAATTGTTGTTCTATTTACATGAATAAAACCTTCTATGGTCATACACTCAATATAAATGGTTTATTGAATCTCGATCGTAGTAATACACATATTCATAATATTGAAGCCAAAAGATGCAAAGTAAATAATGATAGTGCAACTTATATGTGGCATTGCCGTTTAGGTCATATTGGTGTAAAGCGCATGAAGAAACTCCATGTTGATGGGCTTTAGGAATCACTTGATTATGAATCATTTTATGCTTGCGAACCATGCCTCGTGGGCAAGATGACTAAAACTCCGTTCTCTCAAAAAATGGAGCAAGCAACTGACTTATTGGAAATAATACATACTGATGTATGCAATCTGATGAGTTTGAGGCTCACGGCGGGTATCGTTATTTTCTGACCTTCACATATGATTTGAGCAGATATGGGTATATCTACTTAATGAAACATAAGTCTGAAACATTTGAAAAGTTCAAAGAATTTTAGAGTGAAGTGGAAAATCATCGTAACAAGAAAATAAAGTTTCTACGATTTGATCGTGGAGGCAAATATTTGAGTTACGAGTTTGGTCTTCATTTGAAACAATGTGGAATAGTTTCGCAACTCATGCCACCTAGAACACCACAGCATAATGGTGTGTCTGAATGTTGTAATCGTAATTTATTGAATATGGTGTGATCTATGATGTCTCTTACCGATTTATCACTATCGTTTTGGGGTTATGCATTAGAGACAGCTGCATTCACGTTAAATAGGGCGCCATCTAAATCCATTGAGATGACACCATATGAACTATGGTTTGGCAAGAAACCAAAGTTGTCGTTTCTTAAAGTTTGGGGTTGCGATGCTTATGTGAAAAACTTTCAAACTGATAAGCTCGAACCCAAATCGGGGTAGTGCGTCTTCATAGGATACCCAAAAAACTGTTGGGTACACCTTCTATCACAGATCCGAAGGCAAGATATTTTGTTGCTAAGAATGGATCCTTTCTAGAGAAGGAGTTTCTCTCGAAAGAAGTGAGAGGGAGGAAAGTAGAACTTGATGAGGTAATTGTACCTTCTCCCGAATTGGAAAGTAGTTCATCACAGAAATTAGTTCTAGTGATTCCTACACCAATTAGTGAGGAAGCTAAAGATGATGATCATGAAACTTCAGATCAACTTACTACCGAACCCCGTAGGTCAACCAGAGTACGGTCCGCACCAGAGTGGTACGGTAATCCTGTTCTAGAAGTCATGTTACTAGACCATGACGAACCTACAAACTATGAGGAAGCAATGATGAGCCTAGATGTTGGAAATATGCCCTAGAGGCAATAATAAAATGGTTATTATTAAATTTCTTTGTCCATGATAATTGTCTATTGTTCATGCTATAATTGTGTTATCCGGAAATCGTAATACATGTGTGAATATATAGACCACAACATGTCCCTAGTAAGCCTCTAGTTGACTAGCTCGTTGGTCAATAGATGGTTACGGTTTCCTGAACATGGACATTGGATGTCATTGATAACGGGATCACATCATTAGGAGAAAGATGTGATGGACAATACCCAATCTTAAGCATAGCACAAGATCGTGTAGTTCGTTTGCTAGAGCTTTTCTAAGTGTCAAGTATCATTTCCTTAGACCATGAGATTGTGCAACTCCCGGATACCGTAGGAGTGCTTTGGGTGTGCCAAACGTCACAACGTAACTGGGTGGCTATAAAGGTACACTACAGGTATCTCTGAAAGTGTCTGTTGGGTTGGCATGAATCGAGACTAGGATTTGTCACTCCGTATGATGAAGAGGTATCTCTGGGCCCACTCGGTAATGCATCATCATAATGAGCTCAGTGTGACTAAATAGTTGGTCACGGGATGATGTGTTACGGGACGAGTAAAGTGACTTGCTGGTAACGAGATTGAACAAGGTATTGGGATACCGACGATCGAATCTCGGGCAAGTAACGTGTCGAATGACAAAGGGAATTGGATATGGGATTGATTGAATCCTTGACATCGTGGTTCATCCGATGAGATCATCGTGGAACATGTGGGAGCCAACATGGTCATCCAGATCCCGATGTTGGTTATTGACTGGAGAGTTGTCTCGGTCATGTCTGCATGTCTCCCGAACCCGTAGGGTCTACACACTTAAGGTTCGGTGACGCTAGGGTTGTAGAGATATTAGTATGCGGTAACCCGAAAGTTTTTCGGAGTCCCGGATGAGATCCCGGACGTCACGAGGAGTTCCGGAATGGTCCGGAGGTGAATATTTATATATAGGAAGTCCAGTTTCGGCCATCGGGAAGGTTTCGGGGGTAATCGGTATTGTACCGGGACCACCGGAAGGGTCCCGGGGGTCCACCGGGTGGGGCCACCTACAGAGTGCCCCATGGGCTGAAGTGGGAGGGGAACCAGCCCCTGGTGGGCTGGTGCGCCCCCCATGGGCCTCCCCCTGCGCCTAGGGTTGGAAACCCTAGGGGTGGGGGCGCCCCACTTGGCTTGGGGGGCAAGTTCCCCTTGGCCGCCCCCCCCCCCTGGAGATCCCATCTCCTAGGGCCGCCCCCCTAGGGGCCATATATATAGTGGGGGGAGGGAGACCAGCCGCACCAAGTCCCTGGCCCCTCCCTCTCCCCTCGTAACACCTCTCTCTCTCTCTCGTTGGAGCTTGGGGAAGCCCTGCCGAGATCACCGCTGCTTCCACCACCACGCCGTCGTGCTACTGGATCTCCATCAACCTCTCCTTCCCCTTGCTGGATCAAGAAGGGGGAGACGTCTTCCCAACCGTACGTGTGTTGAACGCGGAGGTGCCGTCCGTTCGGCACTTGGTCATCTGTGATTTGGATCACGACGAGTACAACTCCATCAACCCCGTTCTCTTGAACGCTTCCGCTCGCGATCTACAAGGGTATGTAGATGCACTCCCCTTTCCCTCGTTGTTAGATGACTCCATAGATTGATCTTAGTGATGCGTAGAAAATTTTAAAATTTTGCTCCGTTCCCCAATAGTGGTATCAGAGCTAGGTCTATGCGTAGTTTCTATGCACGAGTAGAACACAAGTTGTCGTGGGCGTTGATTTTGTCAATTTACTTGTCGTTACTAGTCTTATCTTGATTTGGCGGCATCGTGGGATGAAGCGGCCCGGACCGACCTTACACGTACGCTTACGTGAGACTGGTTCCACCGACTGACATGCACTAGTTGCATAAGGTGGCTAGCGGGTGTCTATCTCTCCCACTTTATCGGATCGGATTCGATGAAAAGGGTCCTTATGAAGGGTAAATAGAAATTGGCATATCACGTTGTGGTTTTGGCGTAAGTAAGAAACGTTCTTGCTAGAAACCTATAGCAGCCATGTAAAAACTTGCAACAACAATTAGAGAACGTCTAACTTGTTTTTGCAGCATGTGCCATGTGATGTGATATGGCCAAAAGGATGTGATGAATGATATATGAGATGTATGAGATTGATCATGTTCTTGGAATAGGAATCATGACTTGCATGTCAATGAGTATGACAACCGGCAGGAGCCATAGGAGTTGTCTTAATTTATTTATGACCTGCGTGTCAACATAAACGTCATGTAATTACTTTACTTTATTGCTAAACCATTAGCCATAGTAGTAGAAGTAATAGATGACGAGACAACTTCATGAAGACACGATGATGGAGATCATGATGATGGAGATCATGGTGTCATGCCGGTGACGATGATGATCATGGCGCCCCGAAGATGGAGATCAAAAGGAGCAAATGATATTGGCCATATCATGTCACGATTTGATTGCATGTGATGTTTATCATGTTTTTGCTTCTTATTTGCTTAGAACGACGGTAGTAAATAAGATGATCCTCACAATAATTTCAAGAAAGTGTTCCCCCTAACTGTGCACCATTGCTAAGGTCCGTTGTTCTGAAGCACCACGTGATGATCGGGTGTGATAGGTTCTAACGTTCGCATACAACGGGTGTAAGCCAGATTTACACACGCAATACACTTAGGTTGACTTGACGAACCTAGCATGTAGAGACATGGCCTCGGAACACAGAAGACTGAAAGGTCGAACATGAGTCGTATAGAAAATACGATCAACATGAAGATGTTCACCGATGATGACTAGTTCGTCTCACGTGATGATCGGACACGGCCTAGTTGAATCGGATCATGTAGCACTTAGATGACTAGAGGGATGTCTATCTGAGTGGAAGTTCATTGAATAATTTGATTAGATGAACTTAATTATCATGAACTTAGTCTAAAATCTTTACAATATGTCTTGTAGATCAAATGGCCCACGCTAATGTTGTCCTCAATTTCAACGCGTTCCTAGAGAAAACCAAGCTGAAAGACGATGGTAGCAACTATACAGATTGGATCCGGAACTTGAGGATCATCCTCATAGCTGCCAAGAAAGCATATGTCCTTGAAGCATCACTAGGTGAAGCACCACCCCAGCAAACCAAGACGTTATGAATGCTTGGCAGTCCGTGTTGATGATTACTCCCTGGTTCAGTGCGGCATGCTTTACAGCTTAGAACCGGGGCTCCAGAAGCGTTTTGAGCAACATGGAGCATATGAGATGTTCCAAGAGCTGAAAATGGTTTTCCAAGCTCATGCCCGGGTCGAGAGATATGAAGTCTCCGACAAGTTCTACAGTTGTAAGATGGAGGAGAATAGTTCCGTCAGCGAGCACATACTCAAAATGTCTGGGTTGCACAACCGCTTGTCTCAGCTGGGAGTTAATCTCCCAGATGATGCGGTCGTTGACAGAATCCTTCAGTCGCTCCCACCTAGCTACAAGAGCTTTGTGATGAACTTCAATATGCAGGGGATGGAAAAGACCATTCCTGAGGTATATTCGATGCTGAAATCAGCGGAGGTGGAAATCAAAAAGGAACATCAAGTGTTGATGGTGAATAAAACCACTAAGTTCAAGAAAGGCAAGGGTAAAAAGAACTTCAAGAAGGACGTTAAGGGAGTTGCCACGTCCGGTAAGCAAGCTGCCGGGAAGAAGCCAAAGAATGGACCCAAGCCCGAGACTAAGTGTTTTTATTGCAAGGGAAGTGGTCACTGGAAGCGGAACTGCCCCAAGTACTTAGCGGACAAGAAGGCCGGCAACACCAAAGGTATATGTGATATACATGTTATTGATGTGTACCTTACCAGTGCTCGTAGTAGCTCCTGGGTATTTGATACCGGTGCCGTTGCTCATATTTATAACTCAAAACAGGAGCCGCGGAATAAGCGGAGACTGGCGAAGGACGAGGTGATGATGCGCGCTGGGAATGGTTCCAAGGTCGATGTGATCGCCGTCGGCATGCTACCTCTACATTTACCTACGAGATTAGTTTTAAGGGCCATTTGCATTTCTGTCCCTAACTCGAACCACCTAATCAGATATACCCCTAATTCGAAAGCCTGCTCAAATTTGCCCCTCCGCCGTCAGGTGCCCTTATAGAAATGCCCTTTTACGTCGTTACCGTCCGGTCAAACAGCTTTGACCGTCCTGAAAAAATAGCAAAAAAAATCTAAAAAATCTAAAATTTTGTGAGATCGAAGATACTCATGTGCCCAAGGTGTGTGCAAATTTTTGTGCTATTTGGACATTCCAGGAGCTCGTGGCGAGGAAAAACAGTTAATCTGCACGCTTGTGAACAATAAATTTGAAATAAAATAGCAAAAAATTAAAAAATATATGAAATTTTTTGGCATCAAAGTGGCTTGGGTGCACAAGGTGCTTGCAAGTTTTTGTGATCAAATGACATGCGAGGAGCTCTAGAAAGAAAAAACAAAATAGTCATTTTTTCCCAAGTTTGTTCCCGATTTTGTTTTTTTCTCCACAAGCCCCTCCAATGTCCAAACACAACAAAAATTTACACGCAGCTTGCAGACCCGAGCCTCTTTGATGCCAAAAAATTTCATATTTTTTTGAATTTTCTTACTATTTTTTTGAATTTACTGTTCACAGGCTTACATATTTATTGTTTTTCCTCTTACACAAGCTCTTGGAATGTACGAACAGCATGAAACTTTGCACGCACCTTACGAACCTGAGTATCTTTGATCCCACAAATTTTTCAGATTTTTAAGAATTTTTTTGCTATTTTTTTCAGGATGGTCAAAGCCCTTTGACCTGCTTTGACCGGACGGTAACGGCACAGAAGGGTATTTCTGTAAGTGCACCTAACGACGGAGGGGCAAATTTGAGCAGGCTTTGAAATTAGGGGTAAATCTGAGAGTGGGTGCAAATTAGGGGCATAGATGTAAATGTCCCTAGTTTTAAACCTCAATAATTGTTATTTAGTGCCAGCTTTGAGCATGAACATTGTATCAGGATCTCGTTTAATACGAGATGGATACTCATTTAAATCCGAGAATAATGGTTGTTCTATTTATATGAGAGATATGTTTTATGGTCATGCCCCGCTGGTCAATGGTTTATTCTTATTTAATCTCGAATGTAATGTTACACATATTCATAGTGTGAATACCAAAAGATGTAAGGTTGATAATGATAGTCCCACATACTTGTGGCACTGCCGCCTTGGTCACATTGGTGTCAAACGCATGAAGAAACTCCATGCAGATGGAATTTTGGAGTCTCTTGATTATGAATCATTTGACACGTGTGAACCATGCCTCATGGGAAAAATTACCAAGACTCCGTTCTCCGGAACAATGGAGCGAGCAACCAACTTGTTGGAAATCATACATATTGATGTGTGTGATCCAATGAGTGTTGAGGCTCGCGGTGGCTATCGTTATGTTCTCACTCTCACTGATGACTTGAGTAGATATGGGTATGTCTACTTAATGAAACACAAGTCTGAGACCTTTGAAAAGTTCAAGGAATTTCAGAGTGAGGTTGAGGATCAACGTGACAGGAAAATCAAGTTCTTGCGATCAGATCGTGGGGGAGAATACTTGAGTCATGAATTTGGCACGCACTTAAGGAAATGTGGAATAGTTTCACAACTCACGCCGCCTGGAACACCTCAGGGTAATGGTGTGTCCGAACGTCGTAATCGCACTCTATTGGATATGGTGCGATCTATGATGTCTCTTATCGATCTACCACTGTCATTTTGGGGCTATGCTTTAGAGACTGCCGCATTCACTTTAAATAGGGCTCCGTCGAAATCCGTTGAGACGACACCGTATGAATTATGGTTTGGGAAGAAACCTAAGCTGTCGTTTCTAAAAGTTTGGGGATGCGATGCTTATGTGAAGAAACTTCAACCTGAAAAGCTCGAACCCAAATCAGAAAAATGCGTCTTCATAGGATACCCTAAAGAAACTATTGGGTATACCTTCTACCTCAGATCTGAAGGCAAGATCTTTGTTGCCAAGAATGGATCCTTTCTAGAGAAAGAGTTTCTCTTGAAAGAAGTAAGTGGGAGGAAAGTCAAAGAATAATTATTCATTTAAGTCAAAGAATAATTGTTGTTCTATTTACATGAATAAAACCTTCTATGGTCATACACTCAATATAAATGGTTTATTGAATCTCGATCGTAGTAATACACATATTCATAATATTGAAGCCAAACGATGCAAAGTAAATAATGATAGTGCAACTTATATGTGGCATTGCCGTTTAGGTCATATTGGTGTAAAGCGCACGAAGAAACTCCATGTTGATGGGCATTAGGAATCACTTGATTATGAATCATTTGATGCTTGCGAACCATGCCTCGTGGGCAAGATGACTAAAACTCTGTTCTCTCAAAAAATGGAGCAAGCAACTAACTTATTGGAAATAATACATACTGATGTATGCAATCCGATGAGTTTGAGGCTCACGGCGGGTATCGTTATTTTCTAACCTTCACAGATGATTTGAGCAGATATGGGTATATCTACTTAATGAAACATAAGTCTGAAACATTTGAAAAGTTCAAAGAATTTCAGAGTGAAGTGGAAAATCATCATAACAAGAAAATAAAGTTTCTACGATCTGATCGCGGAGGCGAATATTTGAGTTACGAGTTTGGTCTTCATTTGAAACAATGTGGAATAGTTTCGCAACTCATGCCACCTGGAACACCACAACATAATGGTGTGTCTGAATGTTGTAATCGTACTTTATTGAATATGGTGTGATCTATGATGTCTCTTACCGATTTATCACTATCGTTTTGGGGTTATGCATTAGAGACAGCTGCATTCACGTTAAATAGGGCGCCATCTAAATCCATTGAAATGACACCATATGAACTATGGTTTGGCAAGAAACCAAAGTTGGCGTTTCTTAAAGTTTGGGGTTGCGATGCTTATGTGAAAAACTTTCAAACTGATAAGCTCGAACCCAAATCGGAGTAGTGCGTCTTCATAGGATACCCAAAAAAACTGTTGGGTACACCTTCTATCATAGATCCGAAGGCAAGATATTTTGTTGCTAAGAAGTGAGTGGGAGGAAAGTAGAACTTGATGAGGTAATTATACCTTCTCCCGAATTGGAAAGTAGTTCATCACAGAAATTAGTTCCAGTGATTCCTACACCAATTAGTGAGGAAGCTAAAGATGATGATCATGAAACTTCAGATCAACTTACTACCGAACCCCGCAGGTCAACCAGAGTGCGGTCCAACCAGAGTGGTACAGTAATCCTGTTCTGGAAGTCATGTTACTAGACCATGACGAACCTACAAACTATGAGGAAGCGATGATGAGCCTAGATGTTGGAAATATGCCCTAGAGGCAACAATAAAATGGTTATTATTATATTTCCTTGTCCATGATAATTGTCTATTGTTCATGCTATAATTGTGTTATCCGGAAATCTTAATACATGTGTGAATATATAGACCACAACATGTCCCTAGTAAGCCTCTAGTTAACTAGCTCGTTGATCAATAGATGGTTACGGTTTCCTGACCATGGACATTGGATGTCATTGATAACGGGATCACATCATTAGGAGAATGATGTGATGGACAAGACCTAATCCTAAGCATAGCACAAGATCGTGTAGTTCATTTGCTAGAGCTTTTCTAAGTGTCAAGTATCATTTCCTTAGACCATGAGATTGTGCAACTCCCGGATACCGTAGGAGTGCTTTGGGTGTGCCAAACGTCACAACGTAACTGGGTGGCTATAAAGGTACACTACAGGTATCTCCGAAAGTGTCTGTTGGGTTGGCATGAATCGAGACTGGGATTTGTCACTCCGTATGACGGAGAGGTATCTCTGGGCCCACTCGGTAATGCATCATCATAATGAGCTCAGTGTGACTAAATAGTTGGTCACAGGATGATGTGTTACAGGATGAGTAAAGTGACTTGCCGGTAACGAGATTGAACAAGGTATTGGGATACCGACGATCGAATCTCGGGCAAGTAACGTGTCGAATGACAAAGGGAATTGGATACGGGATTGATTGAATCCTTGACATCGTGGTTCATCCAATGAGATCATCGTGGAACATGTGGGAGCCAACATGGTCATCCAGATCCCGCTGTTGGTTATTGACTGGAGAGTTGTCCCGGTCATGTCTGCATGTCTCCCGAACCCGTAGGGTCTACACACTTAAGGTTCGGTGACGCTAGGGTTGTAGAGATATTAGTATGCGGTAACCCGAAAGTTGTTCGGAGTCCCGGATGAGATCCCGGACGTCACGAGGAGTTCCGGAATGGTCCGGAGGTGAAGATTTATATATAGGAAGTCCAGTTTCAGCCATCGGGAAGGTTTCGGGGGTAATCGATATTGTACCGGGACCATCGGAAGGGTCCCGGGGGTCCACCGGGTGGGGCCACCTATCCCAGAGGGCCCCATGGGCTGAAGTGGGAGGGGAACCAGCCCCTGGTGGGCTGGTGCGCCCCCCATGGGCCTCCCCCTACGCCTAGGGTTGGAAACCCTAGGGGTGGGGCGCCCCACTTGGCTTGGGGGGCAAGTTCCCCTTGGCCGCCCCCCCCCCTTGGAGATCCCATCTCCTAGGGCCGCCCCCCCTAGGGGCCATATATATAGTGGGGGGAGGGAGACCAGCCGCACCAAGTCCCTGGCCCCTCCCTCTCCCCTCGTAACACCTCTCTCTCTCTCTCGTTGGAGCTTGGTGAAGCCCTGCCGAGATCACCGCTGCTTCCACCACCACGTCGTCGTGCTGCTGGATCTCCATTTAACCTATCCTTCCCCTTGCTGGATCAAGAAGGAGGAGACGTCTTCCCAACCGTACGTGTGTTGAACGCGGAGGTGTCGTCCGTTCGGCACTTGGTCATCGGTGATTTGGATCACGACGAGTACGACTCCATCAACCCCGTTCACTTAAACGCTTCCACTCGCGATCTACAAGGGTATGTAGATGCACTCCCCTTTCCCTCGTTGCTAGATGACTCCGTAGATTGATCTTGGTGATGCGTAGAAAATTTTAAAATTCTGCTCCGTTCCCCAACACTAGATTCCGCAAAATGGCTTGAGGCCATGAAATATGAGATGGGATCCATGTATGAGAACAAAGTATGGACTTTGATTGACTTGCCCGATGATCGATGAGTCATTGAGAATAAATGGATCTTCAAGAGGAAGACGGACGCTGATAGTAGTGTTACTATCTACAAAGCTCGAATTGTCGCAAAAATGTTTTCGACAAGTTCAAGGTGTTGACTATGATGAGATTTTCTCACTCGTATCGATGCTTAAAAGTCTGTCCGAATCATGTTAGCAGTTAACGCATTTTATGAAATCTGGCAAATGGATGTCAAAACTGCATTCCTTAATGGATTTCTTAAATAAGAGTTGTATATGATGCAACCATAAGGTTTTGTCGATCCTAAAGGTGCTAACAAAGTGAGCAAGCTCCATCGATCCATCTATGTACTGGTGCAAGCATCTCGGAGTTGGAATGTATGCTTTGATAAAGTGATCAAAGCATATGGTTTTATACGGAATTGCGGTGAAGCCTGTATTTACAAGAAAGTGAGTGGGAGCACTACATCATTTCTGATAAGTATATGTGAATGACATATTGTTGATCGGAAATAATGTAGAATTTTCTGGAAAGCATAAAGGAGTGTTTGAAAGGAGTTTTTCAAAGGAAGACCTCGGTGAAGCTGCTTACACATTGAGCATCAAGATCTATAGAGATAGATCAAGACGCTTGATAAGTTTTTTCAATGAGTACATACCTTGACAAGATTTTGAAGTAGTTCAAAATGGAACAGTCAAATAAGGAGTTCTTGCCTGTGTTGCGAGGTGTGAAGTTTAGTAAAGACTCAAAACCCGACCACAACAGAAAATAGAAAGAGAATGAAAAGTCATTCCCTATGCCTCAGTCATAGGTTCTATAAAGTATGCTATGTTGTGTACCAGTCCTATTATATACCTTAGCATGATTCTGGCAAGGGAGTACAATAGTGATCTAGGAGTAGATCACTAGACATCGGTCAAAATTATCCTTAGAGGACTAAGGAAATATTTCTCGGTTATGGAGGTGGTAAAAGAGTTCGTCATAAAGAGTTACGTCGATGCAAGCTTTTTGCATCGATCTAGATGACTCTAAGTCTTGATCTAGATACATATTGAAAGTGGGAGCAATTAGCTAGACACTACAACAGGAACCCACCTATAGCAACGGATTTTTCCGTATCTAAAAGTCCATATATGCGTTGTTAGTGTCTTTACCAACGCTTTGGGATGCGTTGCCTTAT
Source organism: Triticum urartu (assembly GCF_056163025.1). Lineage (NCBI taxonomy): Eukaryota > Viridiplantae > Streptophyta > Magnoliopsida > Poales > Poaceae > Triticum > Triticum urartu. The sequence goes on from NC_141873.1 coordinate 510,791,280, forward strand.
CCAGTGTTGCTAGCGCATAATGCAACACTTACACTTCCGTTGGTAAAATGGACCGTTGCAAGAGTACAACACATAAAATCGACTATTACAACACTTTTATACGTTGGTGGTTAATGTGCAGGAATCCAAATATCATTGCTTGAAAGAATTTGCAACGCTTCAGGTGTTCATGCATATATTTTTAATAATAATATGCAATTAATGCTCTAGATAATGGAAATAATTATCTATATCAAGTGAGGAAAAAAATAAAAGAATATACTCACAAGAGAATGAAAACATATATATTGATAAAACAGTTGGATTACAATAGTGGATATGAAAGGGGTACATCATCAAATGTGATGCATAATCTAAATATATTTTTGACAAAGAAACTTAAACCAAAAGCATTCATCAACATCCCTACAACTTAACAAAAACTTAACCTAGGAACAACATCCAACAAGAACAATATCTCTACAACTTGACTAAAACTGAAAGCATCCATCATCATCATCATGAACCAGAACATCATCATCATCATGAACCGGAACATCATCATCACATCATTGCAGTATACTTGTCACACCCATATAATCATCCATATATCTTTTGAATCTACAAGGAAAATAACAAAATGAACTGTTAACACACAATGCATTGACATGACGCAACTAGTGACAGAGGCAGGATATTAGAGTATAATCTTTGTTGTTTCTGCATTACCAAGAGTATTGTAGTAGAACAATAGGAAGAGTGAGAGAGTATACCTTCCATGGTATCATCTATGACTTGCTCCATAGCGCCCCCTTCCATCCAGTTGGTGCATGCAACTGCAAAACCAAGGGAAAAAGGTGCAACACAAGTGAAGCGTCATCAAGTTCCATCTATTATATTATTTAAACAAGAGACAAACAAGCAATCATGTTCATCCACACAGATTAAATTATCTTGATCATCAATTTTATATATTAACGATTAAGATTAAAAAGATGTAGTATTACGTACAAATAAAATGATGTAAAAACAGTTTAGCGTGTCATGTGCACATCTTTCATCCAAGTCTTATATGCCTTTTCTACTAAAAAAAGATATCTCCAAGACAATCACATGCAAACTCATACGTTGCTATTGCATAGTATGGGTGTCAACTATAAGGAATAAGGAAGAGTCCGACCACCACACAAAATATTAAAAAATCCATGTGGACTCATATATATTACTAAAATAAAATCAGCCGCATATGCCTTTTTCGTACACCATTGATTTCTTCATTGATGTTTGGGATTAATAGATATGTGCAAGTTACGTAACACCAATCTTATGCGTGTACAAGTATACATAATCTTACATAATGATAAGTCCAAAAGTGCATGAGCGAGATTCTCAAGGAAAAGAAAAAATGAGGCCCGTCAATTCATCAAATATGTATATGCATATATCTATGTTTGTGCCCGAGACAAACAAGGTACTGTAGGCCAATCCGGCCAGCCGGCCAAGCCGTACGCTAATTCCATGCATGTGACATCATGCTTCTATCACCCATTGATTAGGATGTGTTTTCCATGCTTTTTTTAATTAAAAAGTCCATTATGAATTCAAAGAGATACCAAACTAGGCACTATTTGCATGAATGTTGTACATGCATACTAGCGTATCTAATAACAAAATATTTAGGCAGCACATGCAAGTATATGCGACTAGAGAAGAATGAAAGACTGACTCATGTGAATAAGAAAAGAAAAAGAAGGTTAACTAGCTTGCTGATATGCTTAATAATTTAACAAGCTTCAGCAAAATAATAACAAGTTTACTTTATCCAGTCAACTTTATGTCTTTTTCGTGTAGATGCATCAGATTGTACATTTCTAATTTTAAAAATATACGAGGTAATTGCCGTGCGTTGCAACAGGGGCATACGTATTTTGTATGCAATCTTCATGATTAACCTTTCATATCATCATGCACATGCTTTGCTATGGAACCACAATAAAGAAAGGTCGACAAAATAATTTGTCAAATGAGTACAAATTCAACTATCATTTCAGCTATCGCACATGCAATGTTTTCAAATTCAATATTTTTCAACTAACATTTGAACTACATTTGCAATAGCTATCCTTATATAAGAGCACTCCTTAAACAAACCATTTTTTTTTTGAAATGTGCTTATCTGTTCAAGGGCTAGCAAAGGCGAGCGTGCACTGAATCTTTCCCAGGAGAGACCATGCCCTGCAAGTTGCTGCCGTTCGGCACTTGCTACTGCAAATAATCCACACAGGCTCGATGGTACATGGAGCTACAGAGAGAAAGATAGGAGGTCAGAGGTGTTGCTAGCCTGCTCCGCACAAGCCTCCGCTCTACTCACATCCAGCAGAAGCCAACCTACTGCACAAGTGCAGATCCAGTGATGGCCATGCTCACCTCTACACGCTGCCGGTCTGTGATAGCTTGAACAATAGTAAAATAAACTTATACAAGTTAACTCACCTCTTTATTCTAGTGTTGTCATTTTGATTCCAGTGAGTTTTGCAACCTTTGTCACTCCGTTAACATCCTTCTCCATGCACCTTTTTATCTCTGTAATTCAGAAACAAAAAATGTATTTGCAAATTAGAATTCGAGCAAGGCAAAAAGTTAGCCAAATCATGTTTGAAGAAAACAAAGCCAACTGCATATGTTACCTTCCATAGTTGTTACTTTGACGACAATTCTGATTTCTCCTCCGAGTTCTACATACAGATACAAGACTGTTAGAGAAATGATAGAGAGCATCTTATTTCTGTTCTTGTTAGAATGGACATATTCAAGAAAAAAGACACAAAGAAGCCACTGAAACCAGGCTGCATGGAGCTCAACATACTTGCAAATCTAGCTCAATATCTATATTTTCTGGGTGGTCGTTCCTCTTTACTGAGCAATGAGGAACACTGGCCTGGCCCCTGGTGCGCATGCAACACTACTGGGGAAATCTTAATGTGATTACGCTAGCTAATATGCTCTGTCCTAGCCCCTGGTGCGCATGCAACACTGCTGGAGGGGAATCTAATGTGCATATGATGGATAGATTTCTGCCAAAATCCAACTTTAGAGGTAAATTATTGATTAACAGGAGTGGACCAACTCACCTGAAGCCAGAGAAGGAGGAGAAAGCTACATGGTTGCTTCGTCCCGAGCAGCAGCAAGGCTGTCCAGTGGCCGTTACTCCCTGCACGTCTACAGGAGAAGAGAAGAGTAGAGGTTAAAAAAGGGGGAGACAGATAGGACGGAGCAATGGGAGAGGATGGGATGCACTCACCGGATGAAACGAGGACGACATGGCCAACGGCGCCGGAGCCGACGCCCGAAACCCTAGGCATGGGGGGAGGGTTGCAGGTGGGCTTTGGTGGCCGCGAGCGCCGATCTAGGTGGATGGGAGGGCGCCGTGGTGCAAGAGGACCTCAGGATGTGTTTCGCGGTGGCGGGATCGGCCGAACGTCGCCGGAAGCAGCCACCGCCGGTGGCGCAACGAGGAATCGTGTGAAGAGAGAAATTGGACGCGCGAGGGATGGGTGGGTGGGGGGTGCGGCGGATCTGGTAGCCTCCGGGGTTGCGAGATGGAGATTGGAAGGAGAAGGGCCGGCGGCGAGGTTGGGCGGAGGAGGGAGACGAGACGGTTGGTGTCGGCGATTTGGGAGAGACCAGGGCAATCGGAGGCTCTGTTTCTCGCGTCTCTCTCTCTCTCCTTTCCTATGTTTATTTATTTCCATATATGTATATCAATCTGCAACGCATATGCTGCATCGTTTATATGCGTATCTATTATTAATTTTACAACGAATAGTCAAAATGTTGTACAATTTGTGTTGCTTTATAAGGGGTATCCTTGTAGTGAGAGTAGCTCCGTGCAAAGTATTGTAGACATAGAAATTTGCGAAATACATACGGATCTGAATGTTGCAGACCCGTAGACTAAACTTTTCTCACAAGCAAAACATGATCACTCTTTGAGTGTTAATCACGTAGCGATGTGAACTAGATTATTGACTCTAGTAAACCCTTTGGGTATTAGTCACATGGAGATGTGAACTATTGATGTTAAATCACATGACGATGTGAACTAGATTATTGACTCTAGTGCAAGTGGGAGACTGAAGGAAATATGCCCTAGAGGCAATAATAAAGTTGTTATTTATATTTTCTTATATCATGATAAATGTTTATTATTCATGCTAGAATTGTATTAACCAGAAACTTAGTACATGTGTGGATACATAAACAAATAGAGTGTCACCAGTATGCCTTTACTTGACTAGCTCGTTAATCAAAGATGGTTAAGTTTCCTAGCCATGGACAAAGAGTTGTCATTTGATAAGCGGGATCACATCATTATAGAATGATGTGATTGACTTGACCCATCCGTTAGCTTAGCACGATGATCGTTACAGTTTCATTGCTACTGCTTTCTTCATGACCTATACATGTTCCTCAGACTATGAGATTATGCAACTCCTGAATACCGGAGGAACACCTTTTGTGCTATCAAACGTCATAACGTAACTGGGTGATTATAAAGATGCTCTACAGTTGTCTCCGATGGTGTTTGTTGAGTTGGCATAGATCAAGATTAGGATTTGTCACTCCGAGTATCGGAGATGTATCTCTGGGCCCTCTCGGTAATGCACATCACTATAAGCCTTGCAAGCAATATGACTAATAAGTTGGTTACAGATGATGCATTACAGAACAAGTAAAGAGACTTGCCGGTAACAAGATTGAACTACGTATTGAGATACCAATGATCGAATCTCGGGCAAGTAACATACCGATGACAAAGGGAACAACGTATGTCGTTATGCGGTTTGACCAATAAAGATCTTCGTAGAATATGTAGGAACCAATATGAGCATCTAGGTTTCGCTATTGCTTATTGAATGGAGATGAGTCTCGGTCATGTCTACATAGTTCTCGAACCCGTAGGAATCCACACTTTGGGCACGCCCTATAAGGGCCGACCTCCTCCTCCCTCCATCCTTTATATACGTGGCCAGGAGGCACCCCATAGACACACAAGTTGATCATTGATCCCTTAGCCGTGTGCGGTGCCCCCCTCCACCATAATCCATCTCAGTCATATCATCGTAATGCTTGGGCGAAGCCCTGCGACGGTAGCATCATCATCACCGTCGTGCTGACAAAGCTCTCCCTCGACACTCAGCTGGATCGAGAGTTCGTGGGACGTCACCGAGCCGAACGTGTGCAGATCACGGAGGTGCCGTATTTTCGGTACTAGGCTCGGTCGGATTGTGAAGAAGTATGACTACATCAACCGCGTTGTCATAACGCTTCTGCTTACGGTCTAAGAGGGTATGTGGACAACACTCTTTCCCTCTCGTTGCTATGCATCACCATGATAGATCTTGCGTGTGCGTGGGATTTTTTTTGAAATTACTGCGTTCCCCAATAGCACCGTAGGTGCCACAGTCAGACCATGTAGGTTTGATGACTCACTCTTCGATTTCAATAGGCACGAAAGGCCCTCTGCTGCTACCAGGAACAAGTATGGAGATATAGGGTCCCCTTGCCTTATACCTCGTGTGGGTGAGAATTGCTTCAATTTCTCCCCATTCATCATAACTGAAAATTTAACCGAGTTGACCATATCCATGACAATGTTTACCCACCTTTCTGTAAAAACCAAGCTTTAACATGATCGCCCTCAGATATGCCCATTCAACTTTATCGTAGGCCTTCATCATATCCAGCTTAAGCGCAAAATGTTGATTCTTTTTTGCTTTGTTCCTCTTCATAAAATGAAGGCATTCATATGCAGCAATAATATTATCCGTTATGAACCTTCCTGGGACAATGGTTGATTGTTCCTTCGATATTATCTCTAGTAGTATTTGCTTTAGACGATTAGAGATCACTTTTGATGTAATCTTATAGAGAACGTTACACAAGCTAATCAGCCGAAATTGTGAAAGCAGGGTCGGATTTTTTTACCTTTGGTATTAATACCAAAATCATCTTGTTGATAGATGCTGCTGATTCCGTCCCATCAATGATACGTATCACTGCCTTCGTAACCTCCTCCCACATATGTCCTAGTGGCGCTAAAAAAATTGGGCGGGAAAACCGTCCGGCCCCGGCGCCTTAATCCAAAACATGTGAAATAGTCCCCGTTTTACCTCCTCCTTCTCGTAGGGTGCGTTAAGCATGGTGTTCTTCTGTTGTGTCACCATAACTGGCACAGTTTGAAGGACCTCTTCCATGTTGTTAACCCCGTCCCAAGTATAAAGATTTTTATAAAAATCTGTAGTCATATTTTCCCTCTCTACCTTGTCCTCCGTCAGACTTCCATCAGGCCGGGTCAGCGCCTTAATTAAATTATTTCTTCGGCGTCTGCTCGCGTGTAGGTGAAAAAAGTAACCTGCGAGGCTCATGAGTCTTTTCAAGTCATGCAAAGTTAACTGGATCAATAGAGAAAGAAATAAGCTGGCCCATGTTCTGGCGGCCGAGGCAAGAGAGCATGGTGATTTCAGATTATTGGAGGTGTTTTGATTGTACTCATTCTCCTATATAACGTTGGGGCTCGTCATTCTAAAAAAAGACATGCATAAAAAAAGTAAAAAGGAGGCATGCATTATAAAAAATAGAATAAAAGATAAGTTTTTTTTTGAGCATCAGTACAGACACAAGCGTTCATATACACACGCATACACTCACCCCTATGAACGCACACACGCATACCCTACCCCTATGAGCACCTCCGAGAGACTGAGCCGGCATATCATCTTGAGATTTACGAAGCAACCGTAGGCACCTCGTCGCGAATCAACCTGTGGTTGAGTTGGTTAGGTGGACAGTGGTATCCCCAACCCATTAGGGTTCAAATCCTTGTGCTCGCATTATTCCTGGTTTTATTTCAGAATTTCCGGCGATGCGCTTTCAATGGGAGGAGACGTTCCCGTCGACGACGAGGCGCCTATGGTGACTTCGTAAATCTCAAGATGATATGTCGGCTCAGTCTCTCGGAGGTGCTCATAGGGTAGGGTATGCGTGTGTGCGTTCATAGGGGTGAGTGTATGCGCGTGTATATGAGCGCTTGTGTATGTACTGATGCTCAAAAAAACCGTAGGCACCTCGTCGTCGACGGAAACGTCTCCTCCCACTGATGAAATAAATTCAGGAATAATGCGAGCACCAGGATTTGAACCCTGGTGGGTTGGGGATACCACTGCCCACCTAACCATCTCAACCACAGGTTGATTCGCAATAAAAGATAAGTTTGATAAGATATAAATAGTGATGAAATAGGGACCAATACGTATCACATGTATGGCAAGAAATAATGATAAAATAGGGGTGCAAGTACCTGCGTCCATAGGAGACCATACAAAAATGTTCTTTTTCAAACAAAAAAATTTCTCTTTTTTTATTAAAAAATCCTGTATCTTTTTAACAACTATTTTAACAATTCTTCATGTATTTAAGAGATATGCATTTGAAAAAAAGTGTTCAAGAGTTACCCTAAGTTGGTGATTCTTAAACTGAAAATTGTCATTGATGCATACATGTCTCTGTAGTGTGCTAATGTGTCATCGTTTGTTTTTGTCGTTTCTCTTTGCTCGTCCGTAACAACATCCCATTCCGAACATGACATGAATAAATGCATAATCACTTGCCTATTTTTTTATATGGATTAAATCTACATGTAAGCGGTGTTGAAATAGAACACCTGTAGATTCTTAAACTGCACTTTTATAGGTTAAGACCATCTTTGTTTAAGTCATAGTTATAAATTTTCAGACTATAGACCATTTTTTGTAAATTAAGAGCATGTGTTATTTTTTTCTCTTGTTACAACACGCGGGGCTTTTTGCTAGTACATTTTAAAGGGCCGTGTGGTGCGCGTACCTAACACGGTCTCAGATATTTGAGTTGTCTCAGTTTTGTTTTTGAGAAACTTGGCTACTTAAGTTGTCTCAGATATGCCGAGAGCAATTAACGAAGGAATACTCCTTCCGGAGACCATGTAAGGGTTACTTAGGGTGGGCTGAGAGCGCACCATGTGTCGCGCTCTCATTCGCCACCACATGTCGCGCTCTCTCCGAATTTTTTTTTAAAAAATTGCATGTCTTTCCGACTTTTAAGATTATTTTTTCCGGGTTTTTCGGCTTCTCAGTTTCCTTCTGATTTTTCTTAGGTTTTGGGCAAAAAAAAGTTCTGAAAAGAAAATTTTGCATGAAAAAATGTGTTTCTTTTTTCCTTCCGCGAACGCCTCGTGAAACGAAAAAAATGCATTTTTTTTCTTTTCATTTTGCAAGAGATATGGATTTGCTATCACGAGAGGCACAGTCGCACCTCTCAAAAATGAAAAAAACATGTTTTTCTTTTTTCTTCCGTGAGAGCCACAGATTTGCTTCCCCGGGAGGCACGGTCATGCCTATCTGAAAGAAAAAAATGTGTTTTTTCTTCCGCTAGAAGCACGAATTTTCTTTCACGAGAGACACAGTCGTGCCTCTCGGAAACGGGAAAAAACTTGTTTTCTTTTTTTCCATTCACGAGAAGCACAAATTTACTTCTCGTGGAGGCACAAATTTGCTTCCCCAAGAGACACACTCGTGCGTCCTTTAGAAAGGAAAAAGAACGTGCTTCCGGTTCGGTTTTTTCTATGATTTTTTTCGTCCGTTTTTTTGTGTCACGTTCATCAAAACCTATAAACATGGGATCTTGTTTTGAAGATCCCGACACGAGGAATTCAACTGTGCAAATGGTTCAAGATTTGGACATATAGTTTAAGATATAAAACATTTTGAATAATCAAATCTACGAATAAAGGGAAAGCTCCCAGGTTACGACAAATGATGCACTGCATGCCCGACATGTGGCATGTGGCAACCTGGGGAGATGGAACTGACCTTTGCAAAGACTGCTTCTTAATTAGTGATTTACGGATATGCCACATGCCGCATGGAGAGAGCTCCTCTTTGGCGCCCTCAGCGCCGCTTAGGGTAGAGGGCGCGCGAAGGTGCACGATAATGGGCCGGCCCAGCATTGCTCGTGTCCATATGCTAAAAAACAAACATCAAGAAAAATATGAAAGAACAAGTATTCGACCAACATGCCTACGCGAGAAACTTGGCGCAGTAACCACGGGACCACAATGACTTTGATATGTTCTTTCCCAAAGCAAGTATATGACCATTGTTTTGGTCCCAGTTCGGATTTTTTTTTAAAGAAAACATAAATTTGAAAAAGAATCTTTTTTTTTAAAAAAAGTTCATCGATTTTGCAAAACAATTCACAGATTTTCAAAGAAATGTTCACAAAAACAAAAATAAATCATCAATTTTGAAAAAAAAACTTCATGAATTTGAAAAAGTTCATCGAATTTTGGAAAAAATCACTAATTTGAAAAAAGTTTTTAAAAGTTCACCAAATTTTGAAAATGGTTTATGGATTTTAAAAAAGTTAATCTATTTTCATAAAAAAGTTCATCGGATATTGAAAAAAATTTATGTATTTGAAAAAAGTTCATCGATTTTAATTTAAAAGTTCATGAATTTGGAAAACTTTCATCAATTTTGAAAAAAAAGGTTCATGATTTTTTTAAAAAAATCATAAATTTTGAAAAAACATCACGACTTTGAAAAAAAGTTCACTAATTTGAAAAAAAGTTCATGAAATTTTGAAATAAGTTCACGAATTTGGGAAAAAAATCATGTATTTGAAAATTTTCATCGATTTGGGGCACGAAAAAGAAAGAAAAAACCATATAAGAACCAGCGAACTAGGAAAAAGGTTTGTTGCACGCACATATAAAAAAATAAAAGTAGGAAAAGGTATTTAACGAGGTGGTTACTCCAGCCTTATTTAACGAGGAGAGCGCTGATTTGAATCCTGTCGGCCGCAACTTTTTGCAGGTTTTAGCAAAAAAGATAAGGCAGAATGGGCTGGCCCGACGCGTACGAGGGGTGTGCTGTTTGCAAATTGTATCGTAGCGAGTGTTTAGGTGAAATTCTTAATTGAGGGGTACTTCTTCCAACGGTCACTTGACCTGACCTCCCCAGATTGCGATGAGTCATCGCCTCTGTCCGAGTCATCGCCTCCCAGGAGACCCAACTAGACTTGCGTTTTCCATCCTTACAGCCCCAACGAAATTTCTGTATGAACATATTCAGATGCTCGCATAGACCACGTGGCAGTTTAAAACAAGATATAGAGTAAATCGAAACCTCCTGGGCCACTGACTTAACCAAAACCTCTTTTCCTACACTAGTAGACATAGTTTTTTCAATCCATCCTTGCACTTTGCTTCACAAATAATCCTTTTAAGTATTTGAAAGCATCATTTTTTGAGCAGCCAACATCAGATGGCTTGCCCAAATATTCTGCACTGAGGGTTTCATTTGGCACTTCCAATATCTCTTTAACTTCTCCTCTAATTCTCTCCATACATCGTTTGCTAAAGAATATTGAAGATTTATCATAGTTTATCTTTTGATTAGTTGCTCCTGCGCTTAGGCGCCGAATAGGATTTTGCGGGCATGGACCCTTTAGCGAGAGCTCCTATAGGCCGCTCGCTGCGGCAAAGTGCCGGCGCTTCGCACAGGAGCGGCTAGCATGTGCCGGCCCATTTACAGTGGCACGCGGCGGCACGTTCCCGAGATAAAAAAAATCGCAAAAAATAAAATCACACTAGCGCTGTAACTCGAACACGAGACTATGCACGAAATGGCCTGCCGTGCAAACCACCACGACCTAGACCACCTCATGTTTAATTAGCAGCGCGACAATTAAAGACGTAAACGCCAGAGACTAAACTTAAACATTAATTCCCAAAAAATCCTAAAAACTACAGTCCATTTATTGGGTCGAATCAAAGACCTCCTACAACTGAATTTTTCGAAATTATAAGAATATTTTCTTCAAAATAAAACCATTTTTGGAATTTTCGTACAAATTTTGTAAAACAGGAACATTTTGATGATGTGAACAAATTTGAAAAAGGGGAACATTTCTTGAATTTGTGAACAAAAACTAAAAAAATACTTTTTAAAAATTCCAGATTTTTTTAATTTGTGAACAAAATTGAAAAATATGAACTATTATTGAATTTTTGAACAAATTAGGAAAGCTGGAACATTTTTTCAATTCCCAAACATTTTTTGAATCTTGAAAACAAATTTTGAAACAAGGAATAATTTTGGAAAATCCTGAACAAATTTGGAAGAGCGATTAATTTTTTAAAGTATGAACATTTTTTGAATTTTGAGAACATATTTTGAAACGGAGAACAATTTTGAAAAATCCCGAACAAATTTGGAAGTGCGAACATTTTTTGAATATGTGAACAAAAAATTGAAATCCGGTACATTTTCTGAATTTCGAAAGTTTGTACTTTTGTTGTAACGAGAACAGATTTTAAATTTTGAGGACATTTTTTCAAAAATAGAACATTTTTTGGAAACACGAACAAAATTTGAATTTTTTGATTTTTTTTTTAAAAGAGAAGAAAAGAAAAAGAGATAAAAAATAAGGTCGTAAACATTTTGTAAAACTGCGAACAAGTTCTGAGAAAGAAAAATAAACTTGAAAAAGAAAATGAAACAAAAGAAACGAAAAAATGAAAAAAAAACTGAAACGAAAAAAGAGAAATGAAAATACAATAGAAAGCCGAAAAAGAAGCAGAAAAAAATGATACAGGAAAAAACCCGGTTCAGGGAACCTTCTAGAAGGTTCCCAAAACCGGTTGAACGCATTATGTATAAGTGGGCCGGCCCAGGTTTGTCGCTCGCTGCGGTGCCCTGTGCGGTAGCCCGACATTTTGCCGCAGCGAGCGGCGAATAGGGATTTCCCCCTTTAGCCACGTGCCAGGCCACCGGGCACGCGTGCTATCGGACTGGAACGCCAGAAAAGGCCCAGTTGGACAGGCCTGCAACCATCGCAAGCAACAAGACCGGCTTCCGCTTCCGCCTCCGCCGTCGCAACAGGAACCGACTCCGCCTCGCAGCCGGGCGTCGCCATCGCATCCGCCTCCCTCGCAGCGGTCGTCGCCACCGCATCCGCTCCCTAGCAGCCGGCTTCGCCACCGCATCCGGCCCCTCGCAGCCGGCGTCGCCACCACATCCGCCTCCCTTGCAGCCGGCGTCGCCACCAGACCCCCGCCTCCCTCTGGTTTCGCAGCTCCCCTTCACTCGCATCTGCTATGGAATATCATTCCATTCTCGAAGTTGCTAATCTGTTTTCTGGTTTAGATGGCGGCGATACACGCGAGGCTGCCGATCGCGGCAGAGGCTGCCGAGCGCGGTGCTGCCGGCGCCGCCGCTACCGCCGCCGCCGTCGCCGTCGCCGCCGTCGCCGCCGCCGCCGCCGCCGCCGTCGCCGCCGCCGCCGAAGCGGTATATCGCATCTCTCCCCCCTCCCCTCCCGCTCCCATTCCCCCTCTCTGATTCAGATCATTGGCATGTCCGATGTTTGCGTTAGGGTTCGATGTATCTGGTCCAATCTTGAAGCGATTCCCCATTTGGTGGTCGTTCCGATGATTTCTTTTGATTTCCAGATGTCATTTGTGCCGTTCGTCAAGTCATGCCATCAGCTGTACTTGGGCTTTTTCATTAGGTTCGAAGTCGTTAACTAGACGCTATTAAACTGTTCAACATATCCAGCGTAGTGGGATTTTCCTTTGTGATCTGTTAATGTTGTTTCCGCAGTTACTAATGCTACCATGAATCACAGAATCTACATCGCATCTCAGACTTGATAGATACTACTAACTCAAAAGCTTCCTCTGAATGCAAATTCAAACTGAAAGCAATCAAGTAATATGCTTCAGGATTAATTAAAACTCCAAAACCGTCAAAGAAGCAGACTGCCTATTAGTTTCACCAAGCCCCTGCACTAACCGACGTTTTGCTAGACTTTCCAAATCCAGAATCTTGCAATAAAACCTCTAACACTGCAAATCAATGAACATCCCAAATATAATCGGCATATTGTAAAGTTTCTTCGAGGAAAGTCGGACCATAACTAAAACTGGGCAATGAATTGAAACAATGATGGAGTGTAGTATAAGTTTTTGTTGCTTTAGAAGATCCCTCCATCCAGAATGAAGTTCCCAAACAAGGCTTTAGAACTCTTCACCTCTGCTTATCTGTACTTCACAGCTCTGGTTGTTTTTCTTTTCTAACTCACGAAATAGAAAAGGTGAAATTAGAAGGTCTCCAAACAGATTTTCACGCAGCATGACATCAGATTTATTTTGCAAAATTGTCAAGTGCACCTGCAATGAACATTATTGGCAATGAGCATTACAACAGTAGCATAGTTTTGTAATTAGTAAATTACAGGATTGGCCTTTCTATTTTATATATCTTTACAATTAATACGTTGCTTTATGCTCCGAGAGTTCGGATAAATTGATGAAACTATTTATTTAGGTAGCTGCTCAAACATAATATTTGATGCTTCAAATTTCAAGGTTTAGGTTTTTCCTGTTTTCCTATCTTGCTAAGCTTAGAACTCATGTATTGTCTGAATAATTACTTTTATTAGAAGACAAATGATGCTTTTTTGGGTAGAACATGAGGTTTTTTTATTGCTTCAAAATGCCACATGTACTATTTTAGCATTTATATTTCATTTATGGGTTTTTATCATTTATGCCACTAGTTGTGTCTCTGGTAGGAGCTTGTACCCTACCAGGCTGGGGCGTAAGCGGTAAGGGAAGGAGGGGGCTGGGCGAGGCGATGAGCGGCCGCGCCGGCGGCTGGGCGCCGTCGCGGGAGATGAGGATGGCGGCAGCGGCGCAAGAGGCAGGGGCGGCTAGGGTTCCGGCTCCTCTGGGAGTCGGGCAATAGAGATAATATTCTTATTGCTTAATCTGAAAAAGAGTCTTACAACATATATTTATAACCTAGATAACTTGCATACGAATTAGCCTAAGATAACTTGTGGGCTAAGATTGCCCGGTGGGCCTTCTACGGCCATAAGTCAGGCCGGTCATAACATCTCTCCCCGCCTGCGCAAACAGCTCGTCCTCGAGCTGAAAGTCTGGATAGTGTTGGCGGAACTCATCACGCTGCTCCCAAGTGGCCTCGTCCGCCGGAAGTCCAGCCCACTGAATCAGCACGTACCACACCCCGCGACGGAGCTGGGCCTTCAAGATCTTCTCCGGTCTCGGAAGGATGCGCCCGTTGAAGGTGGGAGGCAGCGCGGAAGGGGCCGCAGGTGGCTCCCCATGGAAAGGCTTCAGGAGCCCCACATGGAAGACGTCGTGGATGCGGGCACCGACAGGAAGCTGAAGGCGGTAAGCCACCTTCCCGATGCGCTCCAAGACAGGAAAAGGCCCGGCATAACGAGGGCCCAGCTTGCGCTTCGCGCGCGGGTCCAGTGACTGCGTAGAGCGGTGAAGAAGACGCAGCCACAGCCAATCTCCCACCGCGAACTCCGCCTCGCGATGGTGGTCGTCGTCGTAGTGCTTGGCCAGCTGCCGGGCCTGAAGAAGGCGTTGCCGGACTTCGGCCAACATCTCGTCCCGGCGCCGCAGAAGCTCACCCGCCACCTCTGTCCGAGCCGTGGCCGAATTAACCGGAATGATGGCCGGGGGCGGTCGGCCATAGACCACCTCAAAAGGAGTGGCGCGCAGAGCGGAGTGGAAGGAGGTGTTGTAGCAGTACTCCGCCCATGAGAGCCAGTCAACCCAAGTGCGAGGACGATCACCTGTGACACAACGCAAATACATGGCAATCACCTTGTTGACAACCTCGGACTGGCCGTCCGTCTGAGGATGGAAGGCCGTGCTCAGGCGGAGTTTCACGCCCGCCAACCGGAAGAGATCGCGCCAGACATGGCCGGTGAACACTGGGTCCCGATCGCTGACGATCGAAGAGGGAAACCCGTGGAGACGAACTATCCCGTCTAAGAAGGCGCGGGCCACAAAGGCAGCAGTGTATGGATGACCGAGCGCAATGAAGTGAGCATACTTGGAGAAGCGGTCCACCACCGTGAGAATGACTGATTTGCCGCCCACCTTAGGGAGGCCCTCAATGAAGTCCATGGAAATATCCGCCCAGACCTGAGATGGCACCTCCAACGGCTGGAGCAGACCAGCTGGTCATAGTGTCTCTGTCTTGTTGCGCTGGCACGTCACACAAGACCGGACCCAGTCGCGGACCAGGGCCCGATCACCAGGGATGTAGAAGTCGGCGCGGAGACGATGGAGGGTTTTCTGCACCCCCTCATGGCCCGCCGAGTGGGCCAGCAGCAACACCTGGTGACGGAGATCGTCAAGCGCCGGCACAAAGACGCGGAGCCCGTGAAGGAGCAACCCATTGGCGAGGCGCCAAGGCTCCTCCAGCTCGCCCGCAGCCAACTGCTGCTGAAGAAGAAGAGCGTCGGGCGCAGCCGCCGTCGCTTGGCAAATGTCGGTGAAGAGGCCGAAGGTCGGCCTGGAGCGGATGCAGAGTGCCGTCCCCGCCGGTGGTGTCATGGTCGGTGTCACGGCGAGACAAGGCGTCGGCGATGGTGTTAAGGCGGCCCGGACGATACTCGACGGAGAAGTCAAAGCCGAAGAGCTTGATGATCCACTGGTGCTGCGGCACGGTCGAGAGCCTTTGGTCCAGTAAGAACTTGAGGCTGTAGTGGTCCGTGCGAATCCGGAAAGACCGACCCCACAGATAGGGCCGCCAATGGCGCACCGCCTGCACCAAGCCAATGAGCTCCTGCTCGTACGCTGCGAGCTTAAGGTGGCGCGGAGCGAAACGCCTGCTGAAGAAAGCGAGAGGGCCATCGTCCTGATGAAGCACGACGCCGAACCCTGCGCCCGAGGCGTCACAGTCCACCACGAACGGGCGGTCAAAGTCCGGCATCTAAAGAACAGGGCCTGTCGTGAGGGCCCCCTTGAGGGCCTTGAATGCCGCCGTCGCCTCGTCGTCCCATGTGAAGGCGTCGCGACGCAGCAAACACGTGAGTGGTGATGCGATGAGGCCGAACTCCCGGATAAACTTCCGGTAGTATCCCGCGAGGCCGAGAAAACCGTGAAGAGCCCGCGGGGAGTGCGGCGTCGGCCAGGCTGCGACGGCCGCCACCTTGTCGGCATCCATAGCAACCCCGTCGGCCGAGATGACGTGGCCGAGGTAGGCGACCGAAGGCGTCCCGAACGAGCACTTCGAGCGCTTAAGATGAAGATGGTGCGCCCGAAGCTCCTTGAAGACGATGGCGACGTGCTGGAGGTGCTCCGCCCATGAGACGCTGTAGATAAGAATGCCATCAAAGAAAATGAGCACAAATTGACGTAGGTAGGGCCGGAGGACGTCGTTCATCAGAGCCTGGAAGGTCACCGGAGCGTTGGAGAGGCCAAAGGGCATCACCAAGAACTCGAAGCGGCTGTGGTGAGTCCGAAATGCCGTCTTGGCGATGTCGTCTGGGTGCATGCGAACCTGGTGGTACCCTGACCGGAGATCAAGCTTGGTGAAGAAGCGCGCCCCATGGAGCTCATCCAGGAGCTCATCGACCACCGGAATAGGAAACTTGTCCTTGAGTGTGAGAGCATTAAGGGCGCGGTAGTCGATGCAGAAGTGCCACGTGCCGTCCGACTTGCGAACGAGGAGAACCGGCGCGGTAAACGGCGACGTGGATATCCGAATGATGCCCGCGGCGAGCATGAGTGCACACTGCCGCTCCAACTCGTCCTTCTGCAGCTGCGGGTAGCGGTAAGGACGCACTGCCACCGGTGCGGAGCCCGGCTGGAGATGTATACGGTGGTCATAAGCCCGGGTGGGCGGGAGGCCCTGCGGCTCGGTGAAGAGGTCGTCGTGTTGTTGCAGAAGGTGCTCCAAGAGTGGGTGCTCGGCCTCGGAGGTAGCCGCGGCCAGCTGAAGCCGCGGCGTCGCCGGTGCTGTGCCCCCAACGCCGTCCCACCGGATGTGGCGGCCCAGCCGCCAGAAGGTCATCGTCAGATCGTCGAAGTCCCAAAGTATGGGACCGAGGGTCCGCAGGAAGTTGACGCCAAGGATGAAGTTGAAACAGCCCAAATCAATGCCCGCACATGTGATGGAGAAGTGTTCATCGCCGACGGTGATGGGTATGTCTCGTGCGAGGCCATGACACCGGAGGCGATCACCGTTGGCCACCGTGACCTGAAGTTGCTCCCCGCTCGTCGGCTGAAGCGCTAAGCGACGCATGGTAGCCTCGGGAAGGAAGTTATGGGTGGAGCCTGTATCCACCAAGGCCACCAAGCGCTCGCCGTGGATCATCACCGGCAAGAGCATGGTTCGCTCGTCGTGGATGCCAGCGAGCGCGTGGAGGGAGACCACTAGGGCCATCGCCGGGGCAGCTGCGGGGGCAGCCTCAACAGCCGCGGTGGGGGGGGGGGGGCGGTAGTGCATCGGCCCCGTCGGCCCGGGTGTCCTCCGCGATGAAGTTGGCCGTCTCCAAGTTGGTGCTCTGATACCAAATTGGTAGGAGCTTGTACCCCACCAGGCCTGGGGCGTAAGCGGTAAGGGAAGGAGGGGGCTGGGCGAGGCGATGAGCGGCCGCGCCGGCGGCTGGGCGCCGTCGCGGGAGATGAGGATGGCGGCAGCGGCGCAAGAGGCAGGGGCGGCTAGGGTTCCGACTTCTCTGGGAGCCGGGCAATAGAGATAATATTCTTATTGCTTAATCTGAAAAAGAGTCTTACAGCATATATTTATAACCTAGATAACTTGCATACGAATTAACCTAAGATAACTTGTGGGCTAAGATTGCCCGGTGGGCCTTCTACGGCCATAAGTCAGGCTGGTCATAATAGTCTCACTACTCAGTTTTGCCACTAGGAGTTTCAGCTGCTCAAAAATACCATCACTCTGTTAGGCGCAAGCTAAAAAATGCCACCATACACCATTATGGTCAGCTCAAAGCCTGTTTATCATGTTATATGACTAAAATACCCATGAACCCACATGCCAGCTCTCCCTCTATCTCACTACGTAAAGTGTTGGTCCCACTCGATCTCCAACAACGTTCTTATTTTCCTCTAAAATTCTTGGTTTGTTACTCCTGATATGTGGGTCCGCACTTATCATAGTGAGATTGAGAGATGATAGGTGGGTCTAGGGGTATTTTGGTCATATAACATGGTCAACAGGTTTGACCTGATAGTAACAGTGTCTAATGGCATTTTGAGCAAACATTTAACGGAACGATGGCATTTTTGAGGTATCTAAGGGCATGTTTGAGGAAGCATGTAACATAACGATGGCATTTTTGAGCAGTTGTAACTTCTAATGGCAGAACTGAGTAGTGGGACACAACTAGTGGCATAAATGATAAAACCCCTTTATTTATTTACGAACATTATACCTAATAACACTTATTTGAAGTTATATATTCATGTGAGAGTATGATTTAATTAGTTATATGATTTATTTCGAAATTTCAAGCCCCACTTTCTATTTTGTCCCGGGGCCTCAAATTCCTGGAGACGGCCTTGTGCATGGAAGACACGATCAGAATGCTAGCATGAATACCTAGCCAAGCATAGTGCAATGTTGCTGCTATACGCATGTACCCATGGGATTGTGCTCCGATGCATTGGAGAGGGCATTGACACCTTTATATTTAGCTATTTAGCTATTCCGTGTGGGCCTGCAAGACATCAAGCATGCTGGGGTCCAGTTCATTTGTGGTGTAGGCTTGCCTGTCTAGTAGTTTGTAGCTTCCACTGCCTTTTTATCATCTACGATGGGGGTCCATTACTCTGCGTGAACACAAGCCGTTGGATGAAACAAATACATGGCTTACGTTGCAGGGATTCACTTGTGTTTTCACTCGCATGATTCATTCAATCAATGGCTATAAGTGCTCAGCCTTTAGCGGGAACACTGTAGATGCAGGGCAAATCCAAATTCAAAAACTGCTGTACTCTGTATAGGGGGTGTAGTAACGGGAAGGTAATGATGACTCGATATTGACGTTGCTTCATCTGGATCGTTGCTCTGGAGGATGTTCCCTGGCTGTCAGATCTAATGTGATCTCAATCTTTAGTGTGACTAATATGCCATATGTGTTTAAATGTTTTTAGGCAGCGTTTGAGGACGGGAATCCAGACTACGGTGATGGGCAAGAGAAATTTGATGCGGTCATAGCTGATCTTCTCCTGATCCAGGAGTTGGATAAGAATCCCCGTGTCCCAAAAGATGTAAGTTTCTTGTTATTAAACATGTTGTATCTACTTGAATGAATTTGCTGTTTCAGCAGTTCTCTGGATCGGTTCAAACTGAATAACGTAGACTTGTTATCCTCATTTCAGGTTGCATAAATTAGATTTGTGACAGGAAGTACTTTGAAGCAATAGAATTTTTATTGATAGATGAATTTACTGATATTGGTTTTACCGCTAGTTATTTTTGTACAAAAGCAGATTAGTGTTTCCAGCCATGCCTGACTTTCTCATAGAACAATCAATCATTGAGCAATCATCACATTTAGTCATGCCTGAATCACATACTACCTCTGTACCGAAATACTTGTAGCTGGGGAAACTAGTACAAGTTCCCCCAACTACAAGTATTTTGGTACAGAGGGAGTACAACACTAGGTGATTGCTGCAGCCTCGTGTTGCATGGGGTAGTCATAAAGTGATAGGCATAGCTTTCATTGTGAATGTATACTTTCTCTAGTAATATTTGTGAGGTTGCTAGATTTCAATTGTATAGACAAGACCGTAATGGGATGTGTTACAAGTTGCAGGAGTTGTATCGTTACAATGTGCTCCCCGAGGAGCTCACTGCACTAGGGCCAAGGGTTAGAGAATTGGGTGATGACCTGTACGAAGCCCTTGGTCTCTCTTCCATGGACAGGCGAAGGTATTATTATTTACAGTGTACAAATAACTCTCAATATTGATCGTTGGATTTTTTCAATCGGATGGTTCACATTGCTTTGCTGCAACTCCAAAATATCTTCGTGCCATATTATATAGTTATATACCGTTGGATATGGCAATCCTACAGCTGCAATGCCTGCGCTTTGCATTGACCCCTACCACTTGCCCGCCTCCTACATGCACAGATGGCACTCCCGTCATGGCAGAAGCCACACAGCACACCAGTACCTGTAGTAACTTTTTAATTGAATTGAACTGACCCAAAGCTGTACTGAGCATGGGACTCATCTTCTGTCAGGTGGACTCACGTTTCTTGCTCTCTCTCCCTTGCTTCCTTCCAGTAGTCTCCACAAGAGTCTGTACAAACCATGGGGTAGAAAAAAGTTCCTTTGCTTCATGCATCTAGGCCTCTAGAGTACAAAAGGGAATGGTACAAGGCTGCATACTAAAGTCAAGTCGTTTTCCCGCAAACATATAAATCAGTTCTGCTGGGCCCACATCTCAATGTATTTTTTACATGTGTACGTCCATATGTATTTTACGGTGCTTGAAGTAACATGTGCACACAATTAGCTATGTACATTTTCGTGTAACCAATATATGCCCATTTCATTATGTTCAAAATTATGTTCACAATTAGCTGGTTTTCTCTGCTAACAAATTCAAAAGATATTGATTAATTAATAAATGTTTCCTACTTAAAATGGCCCAAATGTAAATTTGAAAACCTCCATAAATGCTTGGTCATCACTTTTGTGTTTGGAGTCAAAATTTACTTAGATGTAATTATTTAAGTATTTAATAAAACGTCAAAGTTATATTTTACATTTTATAGTGTCATCTGTGTAAAGCTTGTGTTGCCCACATGATATCAAAGTTATATGTTGTGTGAGCCATGTCCCCATGAGTTCATTTTCTTTGTGCGCGTGGTAAAGTATATTGACGTGCAAATCATATATGGTTGACTATTCATATTCATCTATGAACTTCAATTGCATTGTAACATTTATGGACACGGATGTCAAATTTTGTTTGATCTATGCAGCTTTGTCCAAATGAAGCTCAAGCATCAGGCCCACCATCCAATTGCCCGAACTTTACTGGAGAAAATCAATAAAAATATGGAGAAACTTGAGACGATACCCTTAGAGATGGAACGCATTAAGGATCGCCCGGTGATACATCTCAAGGAATATCTCTTCAAGGAGCCCGAGCTTCTCCTGAAACCCAAGGACCCCAAGAAACGAAAGATCAAGCGCTAGAAGTGGTTGAACGCAGAGAGGAAACAGTAGAAAAAGATAATAGAATTAGGACTCGTGAATTGTGGTAATAGCAGTACCATTTCCTGAAACATGCCTACAACTGTACCTGAGAGGAAACGGTAGAGTAAAGGGAGTAGAAGTAGCGACCTGTAAATCGTAGTAACCCATTACCTGAAACACGTCTACCGAGTGACAGACATTAGATGGTACATGCATGGTGTTATGAGAATTGTTGCTCTGACCGGTGGTTCTATGTACTTGCATGGTGTTACCTGCAAGTTGAATGATGCTGTTGAAATGTTTTAGTGTAAATGTGTCTCTTGCTTTCACCAGAAGAGCTTGGCACGTTTGGTGTTGTTGCGTGCATGTTACCATGTTCCAGTCACGGGGGAATCAGCCACGTTCCAGTTTGTATGTACACATTTTTTGTTTGCACATCAAGAATCCATAGACTGTAAGTCCTCATTTGGTTTTGACCAATGTTATTTCCACGGGAAGAAAAGCCAAGACCCTAGAGGTCGGGAAGAAAACCCATTTACTACTCCCAGCGATGTATAGTGAATTAATGTACAGTGAATTAAATGGGACGGCCCTTTTTAGCTCTTCACACAGAATTTGAACAAGGTTCCCTCAGGTTATTTTGGCTGGTTTCTCTTGATTTTACTTTGGTTTTGTCGATCGGTTTTCTATTCTGTTTATTATTGTTTTAGTTTTCTTCTTCTTCTTTTTTCATTTTTCTAGCTGGGCTTTGATCTGTTCCTTCCAGAAGGTTTTGGCAAAGCTTATGGTCATTTTTCTATTTTGTTTTCATTCCTGTTTTTTTTCATTTGTTTTGTTTTAGTGATCATAATATTTGAAAAAATTAAAATCACAAACTTGTTTTAAATTCATGAACTTTCTTAATATTTCACAGTTGCCTTTCAAATTTGCGAACATATTCCAAACTCATGAAATTTTTACAATTCAATGATTTTTCAGAATCATGATTTTTTTAATATCTGTAATCCTTTTCAAATTCATGAAAATTTCAGAAACCCTTTTCAAATATGCGATTTTTTAATTTGAAAATCGATAACCATTTCTGTTCTTTATAGCAGAGCAAAACGGAACAAAAGCGAGCGAATGCACCGTGGGCAATGAGCGAGCAAGTGAAAGGACTGGTCCACCCTCGCACGATGGCCGTTTGAGCGTTCTGCGTTGATTAGGGCATGTACAATGGTTGATAAGATAGTCTTATCTTAAGTTTTGCATGTAAATTAGAGATGACAAGAAAAGATGTCTACAATGGGTCATCTTTTAGTCTTATCTTTAATAATTAGTTGTTCCTAAAAACATGGTGAGACAAATTATGCTAAGAGATCATCTCTTGTCTTCTCTTAAATAAGAGAAGACAAACCTTACCTTAGGCTTTCTCTTTCCTCCACCTCATCATTTATCCTATATGGCACTCTTAAGATAAAACCATTGTACATGCCCTTAGGCGTCAGAAGCGCTTATTGGGAGGTCTTGCACGGCTATGCCTCGCTTTAAGCAAACCAAGTATCTACTCGCATCAAGGAACTATGCATTGCTTTCCTTCATTTATTTATTTTGCTAGTTTTCCTTTCATACTTTTTTGAAATATTCTAAATACATATACTTCAAAAATAAATTAAACATTTGTAAATATGTTAACGTCGTGCAAAATATTTGTCCTCGTAACTTTTAAAAAAGTTGGTGACCTTTACGAAATGTTCAAGCATTTCATAAATGATACCTGATTTTTTTAAATCTTTCTAAAATGTAAAAACAATGTTCACATAATACAAAAAAGATGTTTCATACAAAGAAAAAAATGCATGCATTTAAAAATAATATTGGTAACATTTAAAGAAATATTTATACAATGTAAAAAAGTATTCAGTAGTGAAGAAATGTTTCATGCCATTAAAAAATGTTGAACATGTATTGAAAAAATGTTCAGAACATGTATGTGAAAATGTACATTGTTTATTTGGAAAATGTTCAATGTGTATATGAAAAATGTTCTTGTTGTATAACAAAAGTGTATAATATGTCTTAAAAAGTAGACACGTGTTAAGAAAAATAGAGAGAAAAAGAAAAAAGGAAAAAATAAAAATAAGGACAAAGAAAACCGGGGAAGAAACACAGAAAAATGAAAGAAAGAAAACCGTACTTAAGCTTCTGAAATGTCTTCGGTGAGACGGAGTACCATCTCACAATAGGTGAGGTACAGCCCCAATGGTACATTTGTATGGGCCATACGAATTTTGTATGGACCAATAAAGCCTGACATATGTATGGGCCATAGAAAGTACTAGCGGGTAGTGCGTGGCGGCACGCCGCGCCACAAGGAGTGATAAGCTATTTAGTTTTTAATATTTTGTAAGTCGTCTCAAAATTTTATTAATGGCAAAATAGTTCATACAAGGCCCTGTTGATTTGCTTGAGGTTTGTTGTTTTTGTGAAGTTTTTGAGAATTTGTTGTATGTTCAACATGTGTATATCTTTGTAGTGGCGAAGAGAATAATTGCGCACTACCCAGCTTATGTTGCTCCCATCGTGATCATTGAATTAACACATGAGTTGGAAGTCAGCAAAACTTTAAGCACACTAACTTGTCATAGATGTTTCAGAAAACTAAATCTGCACATGATGCTGAATGGAAAAAATTATTGGAGTTGGTAGAATTGCACCCGCTGTTATCATCCACACGACCTTGCATATTCCAGCCAACATAGAATATATTGTCAATATTATGCAAAAAAACACAACTGAATGATTAACTGAGAATAAAGTACACGTACAACATATTCTATCCGAATTGTAAAATACTTCTATTAGTATCTAGAGAATTTCTTGCATTTATCCATCTTGTTAGTACTACGTATTTTGGACATTGATGCTGTCATGCCAAGACCTCCATAAATGTAACAACATATTGGTTGACAAAGGTGTATCTTCATAACACCATACTCTGCCAGCCCATATCAGTAGTAGCATTATAATCTCAGCCTTGAGATTCTATTTCTGAAGATATAGAATGTCGCAGCTACACAAATAATTTCAGCACCACTTGTGTTTTACCTTCAGTTCTACTACTATCTAGAAAAACAAAACAAAAACAAAGAGAAAAAATAAATTAGGAGCAGCAAGTCACCAACACCACCTGTCCACCAACCGACCCCCTTGTGCGCACCACCCGTCCACCCCCCTGCTGCGCACTGCCTCCTCTGCTTTCGCTGTTGCGTTGCCTCATGCCTGGTTGCGCTAAGCTAAACATCACACCGCGAAAGACCACCACCACCTTCCGCCGTCCGCCGGCCGCCTCCGGCCTGCCTACGCGAGCTCCTCCCGACAGCGACAACCCCCTCACCTGGACGCGGGAACACTGCCGTGGAGGGAGGAGGAGGAGATGGAGTTCCTGTATGATTGTGGCGCCACTGCCGTCGTCGCGGATGTGGCAGCCGCGCTCGCGAGCACCGGCGGTATCCAGGCGTCCTCTCCCTCTATCGTCGCCTCCGAGGTGAGAGAAACCACAAAGGGTCCCGCCGACGGTGGAAGAGCGGATCGAATCGAGCTGATGCGCTGCTGTTATGGTTGCGCTTGCAGAGAGGTACCGGAGCGGCGAGCTGAAGAGGGTTCTTTCCGAGGCTGAAGCCTACGCCTTCAAGGTATAAAATCCTTGTCGATTCGGTTCAGTAGTTGCTCAACTCGGATGCCTGAATTTGTTCCAGTTTTGTCGATTTCTTTCTTGGGACAGAATTTAGAGTATGATGTTCTGTAGCTGTGATTTGTCCATCGATGTTGATAGCTAGTACAATTGATTGAATACATCTCCCGCCTCGCCTCCTCTGACACATACGATTCTCGGCATCTCACTCATGTTCTCGTGGTGCTGCGGGCCAACATAGGTGGAGCTGCTCATGGGGTGAGCAGACCGGCCTTGCTCCTGAATTCTGGCCGTGTTTGGGCTGGCCGGCAAAGATGGCAAATTCTGGCGCTTTGGGTGCCTCAGCTTCGGTTCCTTTGCTTCCCTTGCTGTTCTCGTGGCCGTGCGTTTCCTTGGCTTCTTCTGCATGTGTTGAGCTTTCCTGAATCCCTGACGAGTTATTGTTTTTTTCTAGAATACTCAGTTCCTGGGTGGACGCTTAGTAAGCAGATAAGTGGACTTGGGCACTTGACTCGTTTCATAATAGGGAAAATAGTGATTAAATTCTTATATTCAGGGTGACTGGCATTGTTGGTAGTGTTTTCTTATTTAAAGAAAACGATCAATTCAGATCATTCATAATATTAATAGAGTGTTGGCTCCCATCCTTCAAATCCTAAATTTGTTTCTTTTGGTTATGTTGATTATTTGTTCCTTCTTTGGCTCTGCATAAGGAAATATGGTGAAAATAAGGGTTAACATAAGATAGTACTAAGGGGGGATTGACTATCACCACCAGGTGGCAGCAAAATGTACCGCACATCATGACAGAGAAAGGAAATCCATATTCTGGTCAGCTATTAACACTGTATGTCTTTGTGTATAATTTGGTGGGCAAAATCACAGTTCATTATGCTAAAATGAGAAATGAGACAAAACACTCTTGTAGCTGACTGTCAAGATGAGAAATGAAACTATTAGTCTCTCTATACCTTTGTAGACAGAACACTCTTCAAGCTAGTGTCTAAACTCTATACGGTTGTAGACAGAACACTCTTCTAGCTAGTGTCTAAACGGTCCTAGATAGTGCTTCCCTGCCACTACATCATCCTCGTGTTGTACGATTAACATCTACCACTACATCTATTTTTGGATTGAAGAAATTTAACTGCTCTATATATACTTTTCTGTCAGGTAGTCTGACTGTTTAGCATCTGTTGCTACAGTGACAGAGTTCTCTGTTTAATTAAAGGAATAAGTATACTTTTCATCCTCGAACTTTTCTGAGAGTTTAGAAATCGTCCCTCAATTCTAATCGGGAGAGTTATCGTCCCTCAACTATCAAAACCGGATAGTTTTCGTCCCTCGTGCCGATTCAGGCAGTTTTCGTCCGACATGAACAGTAAATTCAAAAAAAGTAGCAAAAACAATCAAAAAATCTGAAAATTTGCGGGATCAAAGTTCCTCGGGGACGCAAGGTGCATGCAATTTTTCATACTGTTTGGACATTTCAGGAGCTCGTGACAAAGGAAAAATCATAAATATGTACGTTGGTGAACAGTAAAAAAATAGAAAAACATTTCAAAAAAATATAAAAATTGTTGACATCTAAGATGCTCGGGTGCTCAAGGTGCCTAAATTTTTTCATGGTGTTTGGACATTGTGGGAGCTCGTGGCAAAAAAATAATAATTTTGGCTCGGAAAGAAACTTTGAAAAAGTGCACTATTTTGTTTGTTTTTTTGGCTAGAGCTCCTCTTATGTCATTTGAGCACAAAAATTTGCACCCACCTTGCACACCTACGCATCTTTGATGCCAAAAAAAAAATTCATAGTTTTTTGAATTTGTTTTCTATTTTTTCAATTTTACTGTTCACCGACATATATGTTTGAAGTTTTTTCTTTGTCAGGAGAACCTGGATGTCCAAACAGTATGAATATATGCACACACCTTACGCCCCCGAGGAACATTGATCCCACAAAATTTCAGATTTTTTTTTGCTGTTTTTTTAATTTAAATTTACTGTTCGTCGGTCTACTGTTCACGTCGGACGAAAACTGCCGCACGAGGGACGAAAACTATCCGGTTTTGATAGTTGAGAGGCGAAAACTCTCTGGATTAGAGTTGAGGGACGATTTCTAAACTCTCGGAAGAGTTCGAGGACAAAAAGTATACTTATCCCTTAATTAAATAGCTAACATTTTTTTTCTGATAGACCACAATATTATCTCTGATGAGAATATTTGAGCGAATTGTTTCTTGTTATTATCCGAAAAAGATTGCCACCATGGCTATACAATAATAAAATGAATTTATTCGTTGCTACAGAGAGAAATGTCCAACACTAATTTCTTGTCATTTTTTGCATGTCCAGCTTTCTGGAAGATGGCATTAGGCAGTGTTCTTTCCGATGGAGACAACTTCTGATGCTACCTAGATTGGCCGATCTACTTTTTTTATCAGCGACGCTACTATCTATTTCATGAGGATGCACTTGGCAGAACTGTAAGATCGCAATGTTCAGCCTGGCTTCTATCTTTGATCTGGTATGTAATAGTTTTTTCGTTGGTATAAAACTGCAAGTTATCCGAATTGTGCTGCTAAAACAAAGTTCTTGATATAAGTTACCTATAATCATCCGGCGCGGCTTATATAATATTTTGATAGTATGACTCATGGCACAGGTAGATCTAATACTTCTGTTTGGAAAAGAAGCAATAGAGAAAATTAATTTGCTAGATTTGAAAAGCACAACCCGGTATTTAGTGTTTGGTGAATTGAGAGCATCATCACAAACACCATACAGATAGAGGCTTTTTGCCTAATTAGTTAATTAACAACATAAATGAACAAATATACTGGGTGAAGTATGTGTCCATCACCCCTCTGTCTAATACTCATCGCAAGCACCAAAATAAATTATCTTAATTCTATACAGAAATCCCAACTGATGAAGCTAGCATAACTTCCAAAAGTCGTTCTTGACAGGAAGTCCCGTACTACTAACCTGAAAAAAGAAAATCTAAAAAAGATTACTAAAATTCAGAAACAATCAATTAACCAAAAGAGAAGTTTTCTCCAACCAGATATCTTTTTCTAATTACCAACAAAGAATCAATTATGTCCTTGTTAAGCCCAACTGGCGAAACGAGGATAAATTCCAAAAGCCAGTCTTGGCAGGAACTCCTAAACCACTAACCTGAAAAAAGCATATCCATATAGAGATGAGAACCGAAAAACCCTTAGCCAAAATTAGTAGCAAAATTGTACAAGTACCACTTTTCTAACATAATAACACAACCATCACCTTTTGGAATTGATAAATAACACATGCAAGATTTCACGTTTGGAAAGGACCATTGGCTCTAATACAGGTTGATTTTGTGCATCTTAGTGTTCCAATAATAGCTGAAAAAAGGTCAAACGTTGATCAATTTGTTCTATCGCTACAAAAAGTAATGTCGTTCTTCTATGATACTCAAAAACTAAAGACTTCAGTTGTGACTATCCATAAATAATAAGTTGTAGGCCATAAATAAATGAAATGTAGTGCTTGTCATGTGAAATGGCAAGTGGAAGTTATTTATATTCAAAGCCGGGAAAAAATCCTGAGTATTGTGGTGACTAAATTAGCTACAGGATATGACCAAGCTACCACATTAGTGTATGCCTAAAGAATACATCTGAAAAGAAAGGATGATGAAGTCAAGTGTGACATACTAAATCCTGTGTGGATAGTATATACATACTCTTCACAGTGCAATGTACTGTATATTTAATATCATGTGTTCAGCATATTAGTACCCTATAAGGCTAACAAACCTACATTAGATTTCTCTAGTAAGCAGATTTTGCGAAGCTTCTTAAAAAAGTGATAATGCCTCAATGGCTGAGCGCCCTACTTTCGGCAACCTTGTTCAAAGAATTAAAAATGAGTCATTTTACTTCTATATAGGAGAGAGCAACCTTGTTCAAAAAATAAAAATGATTCATTTTACTTTCATAGGAGAGAGAACTATCACAAAAGGAACAATACATACCTGAAAATAATGTAGTACTGCAATAATCATCAAGCTGTAGCATTTCCTCTGTATGTCAGCTATTCAACATATCATGTGTTTATTTCTTTTATCATGTGAAATTAAACCAAAATTACTTCCATCGAGAAAAATGCAACACAACGTCAAGGAGAGATCAAGAATAAATATACCATGGTATACTGAAGAAAAGATGCAGGTTCTAAATTCCTTGCACATTCATGCAAGGAGCTAGACACCCAAATTTTTGTCCTCACCACAGACCTGCATGCAATACCTGAACATTCTTCTCAGATTAAGAATCTGTACCATATGCACCAACTTTAGATCTGAAATTCTAGTACTAATAACTCATCTACCTGTACAAAGAAACCACGCAGATCAGAGGAGAGGAAAGGCAGATGCGATGCGTACCTTTGCAAGAGCGCTGCAGCGGAGGGACGGCCGTCGGGCGGATAGAGGGGACCGGCAGCCGGGGCCGAAGCTGGGGAAGGCCAAGGGGAGCCGATTAGGATGGAGAGCAATAGGGCAGCGAGCTATCCGCTGCCAGCTGCAGGTGTGCCACCTTGGATCACGCAAAGGCCACCGCTGTTTATCCGCCTTCAGGCCAGGGGGGCGGAGCCGAGGAAGATCCATGGGAGGCAGGGAGCCGGAGCCGGGGAAGATCCATGGGAGGCGATGGTACATGGCTCTCCCGATTCATGTTGTAGCCTGTGCGCACCTCTCAGCCGGCCAGCCGGAGCGGCGACGTAGCGCGCCATGGGATCTCGGCTGGAGGGCAGCATCGGGAGAAGAGATGGGCGTATTGGTGAGGAGCGGTCTGGGTGCAGCGGTGACTGGAGAGACCCACGCTACGGGGGGCTTTTTGCACATAGGTTGACAGAGCCACGACACGGGATTGAGCTAGAATTTTCGGGAGAGACAGAGATAGACCGGTCAAAGCGGTGGAGGCAAACGTGGCGAGGTGCATGGCGCAGACCTGCATGCCCATACAGAGACGCGTCGAAGGAAGGAAACCCAGGAAATATAGAATAGGCACGTCAGCTTGACCATGCAAACCGGCCAGTCAAACAAATATAAAAAGCAAAGGAACTCTCCCTTACGATGGGCTGGACAGGTGAAGGTAAACAAGGGCTGCACCTGCACACGCGTCACTCAAAGAAACATGGTAAAAATAATTCCAAAAAAATCAGAAAAAAGAAACCCTTACGGACCTAGTCTTCTTAGTATATATACTTCCAATTGGAAGTGCATCCATCTTTTCATGGAGGAAACTTTTTTTGGAACAACTATGAGGGTTCACATTCCACAGAGGACTCGTAAGCTGACTTACTTAAGTGGGGTGGCGGGTAGTTACATAGGGTTTCAGAGAGACGGAGGTGGCGACTGGAGATTTTGTCAGTGTCCTCACCTTGGCAGCCATTTTGACGCACAAAGGTGAGGGGTTTTCAGATCTAAGACTATTTTTTTTGTCAGCATCTTTGTAGTATGCTTTCGCGAATAAATTCTTTGTCTCCACCGTGATGATGCCATGGAGGCAAAGGTGTTTGTATCCTCGTAGATCTGTCTATTCGGATAGATGAGTTTATGTATTGTGTCCTGCTGTTTTTGTTGGTTTGATATTTTAGAGTGTCAGAGTTGTGGTGAAGATCTTGACTTCCCAGCTATTTGAATGGGCAACTCAAGGGGGGTTTCAAAATGTTATTGGCAATCAAGTTCATGCAGGTGAACGAGTGGCAGTCTCGCTGCTCGGGTCCAATTGCAGTATATTTACTAAAGTCTGAAATGTATTGTTTTTTTCTTGCAAAGAATGATACCTCAGAGAAGATATCTCCAAGTGATTTAGTTTACTTTGTGGGTTTCTGGATTTTTTAGTTGATTTTTTTGGATCTTGGATCCAAAGCATTGTACATGAAAGTGTTACAACAGGATGAGTAAAGTTACAAGTGCTTCTTATTTTTTGAATTAATTAGTAAAAGATAAACATCGGATTGTTGCATGAATGCCCTAGAGTGATTCCAGTGAGATTGATTATACGAAACCTAAATATTAAGATTAATAATACGAAAGTTTAAAGTAAAAATACATACGGTTTGTTATATACTCCATCCATTCCTAAATATACATCTTTTTAGATATTCCAACATAGACTAAATATAAATCTAAACTATGTCTAGTAGGAATGTACACTTGCGTTGCACACATGAGATTTGTCAACCAAATTATGAATATATATATATATATATATATACCACACTAGCTAGCATGTAAGCTTTGAGTCATATATGCACGATGTAGACATTCATTTAATTCTTATAGTTCATCTCATTCAAAATCAATTAGTTTTTATAAAAAAGTTAATCTATTTTAAGATTCATGGAATTGTGCGTTGTAAAGCATAAAGTAAAAAACAAATGATTGCAATTCATCTAGAAAAAAAAGTTTGCGCAATTATGATATGGAAGATTCTAGAACAAATGAGAACTGCTTGTATTTTGAGGTTTGTGCATTATGCTTAAGTTCAACCATGGAGTTTTCTAGATTGTACACGTGGCAAAATCTGGTTAAATGTAGACGATATCCAACGGCCAGTAGTGTTCGGATTTGCCATCTCTATACCGTCAGATTGGCTTCATCCAACGACCATCTTTCAAAATTATTCGCACACTATATAGGGGTATAGATGTATGTCCATATTGAAATCTCTAAAAAGACTTATATTTAGAAACAGAGGGAGTAGTTGTAAAGTGTGCATTGAGGTGAGCATTTTTTTTCCATGGATGATTGCATATTGAGGTGAAAATATTTGCATATTGAGAGAAATATGTTATGGAAGATCGCCAACTTATTTATATGCACGGAACATCAAGATGCACTTTTTTACAAAACACATGTTGTGGTTGACCCATGCGGGAGTAATCCCATGTGTAAAAACTAATGATTGAAGGAAATATGCCCTAGAGGCAATAATAAAATTGTTATTTATATTTCCTTATATCATGATAAATGTTTATTATTCATGCTAGAATTGTATTAACCGGAAACTTAGTAAATGTGTGAATACATAGACAAACAGAGTGTCACTAGTTTGCCTCTACTTGACTAGCTCGTTGAATCAATGATGGTTATGTTTCCTAACCATAGACATGAGTTGTCATTTGATTAACGGGATCACATCATTAGAGAATGATGTGATTGACTTGACCCATCCGTTAGCTTAGCATGATGATCATTTAGTTTGTTGCTATTGCTTTCTCCACAACTTATACATGTTCCTATGACTATGAGATCATGCAACTCCCAAATACCGGAGGAACACTTTGTGTGCTACCAAACGTCACAACGTAACTGGGTGATTATAAAGGTGCTCTACAGGTGTCTCCGACGGTGTTTATTGAGTTGGCATAGATCGAGATTCGGATTTGTCACTCCGATTGTCGGAGAAGTATCTCTGGGCCCTCTCGGTAATGCACATCAATATAAGCCTTGCAAGCAATGTAGCAAATGAGTTAGTTACGGGATGTAGCATTACGGAACGAGTAAAGTGACTTGCCGGTAACGAGATTGAACTAGGTATTGAGATACCGACGATCGAATCTCGGGAAAGTAACATACCGATGACAAAGAGAACAACGTCTATCATTATGCGGTTTGACCGATAAAGATCTTCGTAGAATATGTGGGAGCCAATATGAACATCCAGGTTCCGCTATTGGTTATTGACCGGAGACATGTCTCGGTCATGTCTACATAGTTCTCGAACCCGTAGGGTCCGCACGCTTAACGTTCGGTGACGATCGGTATTATGAGTTTATGTGTTTTGATGAACCGAAGGTTGTTCGAAGTCCCGGATGTGATCACGGGCATGACGAGGAGTCTCGAAATGGTCGAAAAATAAAGAACGATATATGGGATGACTATGTTTGGACATCGGAATGGTTTCGAGTGAGTTCAGACATTAACCGGAGTACCGGGGGGAGGGGGTCACCGGAACCCCCCGGGGAGTATATGGGCCATAATGGGCTTTAGGGGAGAGAGGGAGGGGCTACCTAGGGCAGGACGTGTGCCCCCCAAGGCCTAGTCCGAATTGGACTAGGGGGGAGGGGCGGCGCCCCCTCCTTCCTTCTCTTCTCTCTTCCCTTTCCTACTCTCCTACTCCTACTACATGGAAAGGGGGGAATCCTACTCCCGGTGGGAGTAGGACTCCCCAGGGCGCGCCATAGTAGAGGGCCGGCCCTCCCCCTCCTCCACTCCTTTATATACGGGGAGGGGGCACCCCATAGACACACAAGTTGATCATTGATCCCTTAGCCATGTGCGGTGGCCCCCTCCACCATAATCCACCTCGGTCATATCATCGTAGTGCTTAGGCGAAGCCCTGCAACAGTAGCATCATCATCACCGTCATCACGCCGTCATGTTGACGAAGCTCTCCCTCGACACTCAGCTGGATCGAGAGTTCGTGGGACGTCACCGAGCCGAACGTGTGCAGATCGCGGAGGTGTCGTACTTTCGGTACTAGGATCGGTCGATCGTGAAGACGTACGACTACATCAACCGCGTTGTCATAACGCTTCCGCTTACGGTCTACGAGGGTACGTGGACAACACTCTCCCCTCTCGTTGCTATGCATCACCATGATCTTGCGTGTGCGTAGGAATTTTTTTGAAATCACTACGTTCCCCAACAATGATATCTCGAGAAAGAGGAGAGATAAGGTGAGGAGGAGTGGGGCATGGTGGTGATTGGTGGTCAGACTGAGCGGAGGCATGATGATGGACGACGCCGGCAGCGGCCCCCATGCCAGATTGTTCCAGAGGCTTCCTTTTTTAATTGCTCAACAACGAGGTTGTGGGAGATAAGGATGAACTAGGAAAGGCCTTATCTAAAAATGTGGAGAGAGATATGTGTATCTTTTTTTACAAAATTGCCATAGTTTGTTTTCTATCCGTCAGATATAGATCGGATGGTCTATATTGCAAGATGGCAGACACCATCATCACCAACTCGAACTTTTATAAGAGTAGAGATAGGATTACAACAAAATCCTAGAAATACCTCTAAAGAATTTAAAATTACAAACTAGTCCTTCCAATGGGCGCATAGGACCTCAGATGTAAAACACGACCAGCTCCTAGTGCTCTTGCCGACCGTGTCAGAAGCGGAATCCCCAACTCGGCGATCTTTGGCCTTGCTACCATGCGAGGAAGGGAGCCAGATGCTCTAACTTAGAGAAGCAAAGTCACGGTCCTACAGTGCAATTCTAGTGTAAAATGAAGAAAGCATATTAGAGACGTTTAGCAGATTATTTATTGTAGATATAAATAATCTATAATTAATTTTGTTTCATCATCAATTTGTTTGTATGTAGTGATTATAAATGCACACATTAAATCTGTAATTTACAAATTAATTTAAATTATTTTAGCCTTAATCATATATGGATTGAAAGAACGAAAGTGAAGGTATTGTAATTTCTCTAACTTTTCTTCTTAACGTTAGAAGATCTAGTTCCGCGAGGAAGATGGCCACCAAGTTTTGCCGAGGGACACTAGTAGAAAAAGGGTCAAATGTGAAGCACATTAGTGCTGGTTTGAATTTGAGCCGGCACTAATGTGTGCATTAGTGCCGGTTCCAATGGCTAGCCGGCCGCTCTCATTAGTACCAGTTCGTGGCGAACCTTTAGCACCGGTTCGTGCCACGAACCTGTACTAAAGTGAGTGGTGGCAGGATGTTGCCAGTCCGGGGCCCCTCCAGCACCTTTAGTACCGGGTCGTATCATGAACCGGTACTAAAGGTCGTCCTACATAGACTCTCCGTCCACCCGAGCTCGCTCTGTTCTTCCCCTTTCCCCTCTTCTCTCTGTTCTTTTCCCTCTTCCTCTCAAGCTCATCACACATTTTGCCCAAAAATTGTCAAGATTTGAAGGCCCCCATCCATTCAAATGATCACAAAGGTTAGCAACTTTGTCCTTTCATCTCTCATTGCTAGATTAGCTCGTGCAATGCTTTATATAGTGATTGATTTTTGAGTTTAGTAATTTGGGAGGAATTATATATATGTGCTAGTATTTGATTTATATGCAATTTGAGGTCAAAAATAACACTTAGTTTGCATATGTAGGTGTGGTTTACTTAGTACCTTCTAAATCTCCGTCGTAACCACCGTCGATCGCTCGCAACGTCCCGTCGCCGGCACCACCTTGTGGTGAGCCTCTTGTTCATGAAGTTTTATATAAAAAATTGATGTTTGTGTGATTTGGATATATAGTTACTCGTATAATTATCTTACCCATACGTTGTTTGTTATACATAGTGCCATGGTTTTGATATCCGTCCCCATCGGCCCTTGTCCGGGTTATGATTCGGATGTGGTATATTCTCTTTTAAAACTATTCATTGCATTTCGTGTTTATGACAAATTATGCCCATCAAGTTGACATAGATATTTGTATGTAGGAGGTAGTTGAACCGGAAATTCCAACCGACCCTATTGTCGAGAGGTTAAATTTAGTTGAAAGAGAAAACGAGGATTTGAAGGAAAAATTGAAAAGAATTGAGGGGGAGAAAATGGAATTGGAGTTGCATATTGCCGATGTCGTCGATGATCACAAGATTAAGATGGAGAAAATGCGCTTGAAGATTAGAAAAATTAGAAAATATGCCATTCATAGTGAGGCTTGGTATCATTATGCGGTTGGATCAATTGTTACCTTAGTTGCGATCTTGATCGCATTTATTGTTGCATTTAAATTCTTTAGCTAGAGAGTTATTTGTTTGTTGCATTTAAGTGTTGTATGATCTTTATGTATGAACTTTATGTATTCTATTAATTTGGTGTTTTCGGTGCTGTGTATTGAAGATGAGTCGGCAATGGATGTACGATGACCGATGATGTCCCGAGTTCATTAATGGCGTGTGCACTTTTCTGCTTGCGGCCGAGGCAAACAAGCGGGCGGATGGTTTTATGCCTTGTCCATGTGTTGGCTGTAAGAATGGTCACAATTACTCTACGTCAAGAACCATTCACGTCCACCTGTTTGGGTCCAGTTTCATGCCCCACTATAATGTTTGGACCAAGCATGGAGAAAGAGGGGTTATGATGGAAGACAATGAAGAAGAAGAGGACGACGACAGCTATCCTGGCCATGGGTTCCCTTAATACGATGATACAACAATGAGGGAAGAAGCTGAGCCAGTAATGCGGGAAGAAGCTGAGCCGGCAATGCGGGAAGAAGCTGAAGAAGAGGCATCGGATGAGCCCGTTGATGATCTAGGTCGGGCCATTGCCGATGCAAAGAGAAACTGTGCAAGTGATTTGGAGAAGAAGAAGTTGCAGCGCATGTTAGAGGATCACAAAAAATTGCTGTACCCGAATTGCGTAGGTGACAAGAAAAAGCTAGGCACCACACTGGAATTGCTACAATGGAAGACAGAGAATGGTGTATCTGACAAGGGATTTGGAAAGTTGCTGGTAATGATAAAGAATATGCTTCCAAAGGACAACGAATTGCCCGAGAGTACGTACGAAGCAAAGAAGGCTGTCTGCCCTCTAGGGTTAGAGGTGCAGAAGATACATGCATGCCTAATGATTGCATCCTCTACCGCGGTGAGTACGAGGATTTGAACGCTTGCCCAGTATGCGGTGCATTGCGCTATAAGATCAGCCGCGATGACCCTGGTGATGTCGAGGGCGAGCGCCCCACGAAGAAGATTCCTGCCAAGGTGATGTGGTATGCTCCTATAATACCACGGTTGAAACGTTTGTTCCAAAACAAAGAGCATGCCAAGGCGATGCGATGGCACAGAGAAGACTGTAAGAAAGACGGAAAGTTGAGAGTACCCGCTGACGGGTCGCAGTGGAGAAAAATCGAAAGAAAGTACAGGAAGGAGTTTGTAGATGACGCAAGGAACGTATGGTTTGGTCTAAGCGCAGATGGTTGTCGGTGGGAACGACACCTATGGGATCACAAGAATCCCTACTACGGTTAGTGGGGTGCGGGGTCATGAGAAGAGTGGATCTAACAGGTAGCACACGGTTTGTTTATCTAGGTTCGGGCCGCGAGGATGCGTAAAACCCTACTCCTGCTTTGGTGGATTGTATATCTCTGTTCTTGAGCTAGCTATGGGGCGTGAGGAGCTCCAAAAAGCCCAATCCTTCTCCTGGTCGCCTCGGGCCTCCTTTTATAGAAAAAGAGGTTGCCACAGTGGAACACAGGAGGTGGAAAGGGTACAATGATGCGAGGTTATCCCTCGCATTACATGACAAGGCGCATTTAATGCGTCTTGCTTAGGTGTCCTTGCTTTATCGGGGACGGGGGAGAGATCTGTCTTGTCCGTCGCCGCTCCTTCTTGTGTTGACACGCGCCCTGGCCAGCGACGCCTGCGATGCCATGTAGGTAGGCAGGCAGCTGAGGTGGTGCAGTGGTGGGTCTTCACGAAGATCTGCATGCCGCCACACAGGTGCCTGCCCAGCTGGTTGGGTTGGCAGCTGCATGCATGCGGTGGTGGAGGTTTAGTCGGCGTGGGCCTGATGGTGGCCCTGCGGGTGTCCTCGGTAAGGGCCTTGCCGGGGCCCCGGCAAGGGTCTTGCCAAGGCGCCTGCTGTCATCCTCGGCAAGGTGCTTGCCGGGGGCCTTGTGGTCTTCCTCGGCTGGGATCCCGCCAAGGGTTGTCGTCTCCTTAATGCGTATCTGATCTTGGATGTCTTCACAAAGATCTGCATGCCGCCACTGGGATGTCTCCCGAATCCTTGCCCTTTTGGGGGCAGTGGACTCAAGGGTGATTTGCTCCGTAGGCGCGGGACGAGTCACCGTGGCAAGGGTTTTGCCAGGGCTGCTAGAACTGTCTCCCGGCAAGGATCTTGCCGGGGGAGTCCGCTTCGTCCCCTTTTCTCTTCGTGGTCTTGGCCTTGGCGTTGTTTTAGTTCTCTTGAGCTTCGGTCTTACCCTGGCTCACCTCCCTTGCCTTGCTTGGTGTGGTGGTGCCCGTGGCTCAGACTGCCCGTGCACAGTTATAGGGGTACAAAAAGTGTACCCCTCTTTTTGTACACCGACAGGAGCCCCCGGGCCTGGGTCACACATAAGCACAACGCGTTGTTGGGCTAGGCCCAAAAACGGTGCGCAGGCAGGCGGGGCGGTTTTTACCGCGGTAAGATTCTTCGCGCGCTGCGCTTCCCACGACTCCCGCGCGTGGCGCGGCGTGGGGAGGTGCGTGTGATGTGGGCAGCATGCGTGGGGTTGGTTCCCGCGGGCATGCGTCACACCATAGTTAATGTGAAAGGAGGCGGCCCGTGTTTTCCCCCATAAAAAAGGAATAACCGCGGGCGCGCTGCTCACTTTCTCCTCTTTCCTCGTGCCTTTTCCAATCTCAGAGCCGCCGTTTCCTCTCTTCCTTCCTTCCTAAGCTTCTGCCGTCGCCCGCCGTCGTTGCTTCGCCACCCCCCTTCCTCAGCCCTCTAAACTTCTTGGCCGCCATGGCGCCCAAATCCTTCAAGGGCAAGGGGGTGGCTAAGGGCGCTGGGACTGTGGAGCCACCGGAGAGTGCGCTGTCGGGGGACCGGACGAAGTCTGCCTTTTTATTCCCCTCGACGGTTGATGTTCATGAGCTCCGGGCCTCCTTCAGGCCCCTATGGGGAGCGAAGACTGAGGAGAGAATTCGGGACACCCGGTGACGCGCGTCATTCCTGCTGCTTGCGCCTATCCTGCTCCAAATCGGCATCCCTTTTTCGTCGATTATCTTTCTTGCGGGTTATGCCCCCCTTTCTCCAATTTCTTCTGCGACATTATGCACACCTTCGGCTTTCGCCTCTTGGATTTTACTCCGAATGCGGTGGCGTGCATGGCTTTCTTCGCGCATCTTTGCGAAGGCTTTGCCGGGGTGCAGCCCAACACGGCGCTCTTCCGCCATTATTTCTTCCCTCGGATCCAGCCGGGAGGTGCCGTCTCTGGTTGCGTCACCTGGATCCCAAGATCCAAGGGGGCGTACCCAGACGGTGCCGTGAAGGAGAGGTGGGAGGAATGGCGTGGCCGGTGGTGCTGGATTGAGGATGAAAACCCGCCGGAATTCTGCAAGGTCCGCCGAGTGCCGCCGGTCCGTGGCAGCGATTGGAGCGATGTCGACGCCGCCGACGGGAGGCTCACTGTTGCCACTACTAGGATTCTCTGGCTCACCCGGGCCGGACTCACCCTTGAGATGATCGGGGCGGACTTCATTCGCCGCCGGATCGCCCTGTTGCACAACAAGGGGAGGCCAGCTTGGCTCTTTACGAATTCGGCTAACATTATGCGACTCCGCCCCGGCCTCGATCACAACTTCACAGTGCTGGCACATGCCCACTTCTGCCAGCGGCTTTTCCAGCTTGATGTGGGTCGCGATGGCGAGGTCGAACGGACCGGCAAGGCCGCGAGGGCTGCCGCAAAGGTTGGCAAGGCCCTCAAGGGGCCGTTTTTCAAGTTGCCAGTAGGGGTGGTCCCGTTGTGCAATAATTCATGTCGGTCCGAGATCATTGCTATGATGCCGGACTGTAACGCGCACGGCCCTGTCCCAAGCTGGAAGGAGCCGAAGGATGCTGATGTGCAGCAATTCTTTGACACCCTGATCGAGGTGTATGTCAATGCTGACGTCGAGCCGTGGCTTGTCATGGACACCACCCAGGCAGAGCTGGACTACATCGCCACTAGGGCGAGGGAGGCACAGCTTGCCATGGAGGCCGGCAGCGCCGGGTGTGTGGAGGACAAGGCCACAACGGCTGCGGAGGAAGAGGAGCTCACCCGGTGGGCGGCGGCCTCCGGGGAGGTCAGCAGCGCCGACACTGGAGCTCCGCTCATTGAAGACGCGGCCGACGAGTCGTCGTCGAAGGAGGACGTGGCGGCGGGCTTGACGCCAACCAGGGGAAGAGGGCGAATCCTGCGGCGGGCTGGCTCCGGCGAGCCGGTCCGGCCCGGTAGGGCTACGCGGCCTCAAGGTCTGGGCATCACACGAGGGCCACGGCAGCCAAGAGGCTGACGAAGGCCGCTGAGAAGAAGAAGACAACAACCCCTTCCTCATCTGGGCACGCACAAACCCCGCCGTCTTCGCCTCCTCCGGCAGATGTCGACTCGAATGTTGACGCGGAGGTCGCTTTTGATCTCGGGCCTCTCAGCCCGAAGAGGAAAAGGAAAGTGGTGGAAGAGGAGGAGGTGGATGACGAGTAAGTACTCCGTTCCTTACTGCCATTTCCATTCCTCTGAATTAAGTCACTCATCTTGATCCGTTTTTGCTTTTGCAGGGATGCAGAGACGTTGGCCCAAAGGGTGAAGAGGGCGAAGGCCTCGGCGAGCAGTCAGCCCCCAGCTGGGGCTTCAAAGACGCCACTGGTGGTGTTGAGCAACCCGGACAGCAGCCCCCAGCACAGCCCCCAGCGTAAGTTCGTCGCCCTCCTCTTATTCGACATGTGGTAGACGTTCGATGCTATGGTGTTGACCTTGTCGGGTTTGCAGGAGGGGAGCGGCAGCAGGAGGAGCTGCAGACGGCTACCCCCAACACACCACCCCCATCGACTACGCCGCCGTGAGGGGCGTCCCCGGCAAGGGCATCAAGCACGGAGCCCACACCCATGGAGGAATAGGGGAACTTGGGCGCTGGTGACTCTACCACGGCGCCGGATGCTGGCAGGGAGGGGGCTTCTGCTTCACAGCCTGGCACTGGTGAGTCGCCTGTCCTCCATCTCTGTTTTTTCCTTATTCTTTTTCTTGGCTTCAATGCTCCCATTACTACCCAGGCCCTCCTTCAATAGATATGGAGGACGTGGATACTGTTGTTAGGAATATTGCTGAGGAGGCCGTGGAGGAGGACGCCAAGGATGCTGCCGAGGACACCGCTGCGGGGGCCGCCGAGGCGACCGGCGAGGCTTCTGCCGAGGGTGCCAGCGGTGGGCCTGCCGGGGAAGCCGGCAAGGCCACCGCCGAGGAAGAGGTGGTTGATGATCAGCCTTCCTCCTCCTCAACCTCGGGCCCCGGCAGATACCTGAAGGTGGGCGACGATCTTTTCATCCATCTTCCAGGGGCATCAAGTTCCCAAGCGCCCATCGAAGGGGAAGTCTTTGACGGCGAGGTGATTGCTGCCACTGGGCTCGAGGTTGTCGATGAGCCGGGCGTTGGCGGTGATGGTTCTCCAGAAGAACAGCTTTTCCGCGCTATGGGGGCCAACTTCGGAAAACTCCAGGCGCTCTACCATGTCTGTCTGGACAAGGTTAAGTCCAGGACGGCAACGGTGGACCAGGCGGAGGTGGATTTCAAGGCGCGCGTTGCTGAGACGCAGACCTGGTTCCACCAGACTCGCGAGGAGCAGAGGGCCTTGCAGGAGGAATTGGCCAAGCGCAATGTCGAGCTCACCATGAAGATGGCTGACATCGAGAGAGCCCAGGAAAAGGCGGCGAACTTGCCTGCCGTGGCCGAGGCCGTCCGGAACCAGCATCAAGCCGCACTGGATTCCCAGGAAGAGGACCTCACCGTGCGTGAGGTGAACCTTGCCGCAGCGCTCCGTAGCAAGGATGAGGAGCTCGAGGCCCTTGTCGCGCGGTGGACTCGCGAGCTGGAGCAGAGCCACAAGGAGGCACTCGATGCCCAGGCTCTGGCCCATGCCGGCAAAGTAAGGGAGTTGGAGG
Source organism: Triticum urartu (assembly GCF_056163025.1). Taxonomy (NCBI): domain Eukaryota; kingdom Viridiplantae; phylum Streptophyta; class Magnoliopsida; order Poales; family Poaceae; genus Triticum; species Triticum urartu. The sequence goes on from NC_141873.1 coordinate 510,832,706, forward strand.
TGGAGCAGGACGAGTTGAAGGAGCAGGCCCTCAAGCTGTCCAACGAGAAGAGCACGCTCAACAGCGCCTTGGTAGAGGCGCAAGGAGCGGTCATCAGCAGGGCTGGGGAGCTCTCCGAAGCGCAAAACTCCGTCAGAGATCTCAAGCTGAAGCTGGAGGATCTCGAGAAGATGTTGTCGGAGAGCAGGGCTCGGGAGGAGACCTTGACCAGGAGTCTGGAGGAGGAGAAGCAGCTGCGGGCGAACGAGGCTGCCTCCCACCAGGAATATGTAGCGGGCGAGAACAGATGGATCAGCCATCTGGAGGACGTCGCCGGCAGGGTCACCTCGCAGTTGGCCACCATGGGGATGCCAAACGTGAGGTATGCCCCTGAGCACAGCGGGACCGTCAACGCCAAGCTGACCCAGTTCTTCGAGGGCGTCCTTGGAGCCTTGGCTTATCTTCACTCCAGCAGAGCGGCCACGTTGGCCGGGGAAGCCCGGCGACTTTGCCGGGGGCTCATGACCAAGGTCCTCACCAAGATGGCGTACTAGAATCCCGACCTCGACTTCGATGCCACGATGGATAGCTTGCCGGATGGTACTGACCTCACGGTGCTCAAGGAGCGCATCAAGCCCGTCATCAGCAGCATCGACGAAATCAAGAGGGTGGAAGACCAGCGCCGGGATTAGGCATCCCGTTCTTCACCGCCGCTGCAGGTTCACGACCAAGACAAATTTCATCTTTAGTTAGAACCGCAGCAATGATGTGATGTAATATAACTTTGCAGTACTCTTAATTTCATGCACGTTATTTCCCCGTTCAATTCCTCTTTGTATGCGCGCCCTACGTCGATTGGGTAGGCTCGCCGGCGTGGAAGCCCCTAGCGGCGTTTTGGGGACGGATCCCCATGGGCCTGCTGGGTATGCGTGCTGCCGGACGAGCCACCTTTCCGTTCTGAACGCGGCCGCTCGAACTGTCGAGCTTGACTCGAGTCAGAATCGAGAGCGTTGTTGATCGCAGAAGGCTACTCTGCCATTCTCGACGCAGCCGCTTGAGCTGTTGAGCGGACTCGAAACAGGGCAAGGGCGTTGCCGATCGTGGGGGAGCCCCCTGGCGTGCAGGTTTCTCATACAAAGGCGTGACATCTCCGGGGGGGGGGGGGAGGAATAACCTCATATAAGAAGGACAGAACAAATAAGGGTTCAGTGCAACTTAGCTTCTGTTTGCAATCGCTTGAGCGCCGATCTTCTGGCCTCCTTCCCTCTCCAAGAGCCACGAAGATGAAGGAGTGCTGGGCTGATTGCTAGAGCCGATTCTCACAACTGCGCCAGCCCCCTACCTGGCGCGCCAAAGATGTTAGTGGGAATGACACCTATGGGATCACAAGAATCCCTACTACGGTTAGCGGGGCGCGGGGTCGTGAGAAGAGCGGATCTAACAGGTAGCACACGGTTCGTTTATCCAGGTTCGGGCCACGAGGATGCGTAAAACCCTACTCCTACTTTGATGGATTGTATGTCGGGGAACGTTGCAGAAAACAAAAATTGTCCTACTCGTTTCACCAAGATCTATCTAGGAGTTCATCTAGCAACGAGTCATCAGATGCATCTACATACCTTGTAGATCGCGTGCGGAAGCGTTCAAAGAACGGTGATGATGTAGTCGTACACGACGTGATCCAAATCACCGATGACCAAGCGCCGAACGGAAGGCACCTCCGCGTTCAACACACGTACGGGACGGGAGACGTCTCCTCCTTCTTGATCCAGCAAGGGGGAAGGAGAGGTTGATGAAGATCCAGCAGCACGACGGCGTGGTGGTGGATGCAGGGCGTCACAGTAGCAGGGCTTCGCCTATACTACGAGAGAGAGACGTAACGGGGAGAGAGGGAGGCGCCAGGGGCTGGTGTATCAAGTCCCTCCTCTCCCCCACTATATATAGGAGGGCCAAGGGGGGTTGGTGCGCAGCCTAGGAGATCTGATCTCCTAGGTGCGGCGGCCAGGGGGAGGATTCCCTCCCCCCCAAGGCAGCCAGAGGTGCCTTCCACCACTGGGACTCCTCCCCCTTGGAAACCCTAGGCGCATGGGCCTAGTGGGGCTGGTGCCCTTGGCCCATGAAGGCCAAGGTGCACCCCCTACAGCCCATGTGGCCCCCCGGGACAGGTGGCCCCACCCGGTGGGCCCCCGGGACCCCTCCGGTGGTCCCGGTACAATACCGATAACCCCGAAACTTGTCCCGATGGCCGAAACAGCACTTCCTATATATAATTCTTTACCTCCGGACCATTCCTGAACTCCTCGTGACGTCCGGGATCTCATCCGGGACTCCGAACAACATTCTGGTTTCTGCATATACATATCTTCACAACCCTAGCGTCACCGAACCTTAAGTGTGTAGACCCTACGGGTTCGGGAGACAAGCAGACATGACCGAGACGACTCTCCGGTCAATAACCAACAGCGGGATCTGGATACCCATGTTGGCTCCCACATGCTCCACGATGATCTCATCGGATGAACCACGATGTCGAGGATTCAATCAACCCCGTATGCAATTCCCTTTGTCAATCGATATGTTACTTGCCCGAGATTCGATCGTCGGTATCCCAATACCTCGTTCAATCTCGTTACCGGCAAGTCACTTTACTCGTACCGTAATGCATGATCCCGTGACCAGACACTTGGTCACTTTGAGCTCATTATGATGATGCATTACCGAGTGGGCCCAGTGATACCTCTCCGTCATACGGAGTGACAAATCCCAGTCTTGATCCATGTCAACCCAACAGACACTTTCGGAGATACCCGTAGTCTACCTTTATAGTCACCCAGTTACGTTGTGACGTTTGGCATACCCAAAGCACTCCTACGGTATCCGGGAGTTACACGATCTCATGGTCTAAGGAAAAGATACTTTGACATTGGAAAACTCTAGCAAACGAACTATACGATCTTGTGCTATGTTTAGGATTGGGTCTAGTCCATCACATCATTCTCCTAATGATGTGATCTCGTTATCAATGACATCCAATGTCCATAGTCAGGAAACCATGACTATCTGTTGATCAACGAGCTAGTCAACTAGAGGCTTACTAGGGACATGTTGGTGTCTGTTATTCACACATGTATTACGATTTCCGGATAACACAATTATAGCATGAATAAAGACAATTATCATGAACAAGGAAATATAATAATAATGCTTTTATTATTGCCTCTAGGGCATATTTCCAACAGTCTCCCACTTGCACTAGAGTCAATAATCTAGTTACATTGTGATGAATCGAACACCCATGGAATTCTGGTGTTGATCATGTTTTGCCCTAGGGAGAGGTTTAGTCAACGGATCTGCTACATTCAGGTCCGTATGTACTTTACAAATCTCTATGTCTCCATCTTGAACATTTTCATGGATGGAGTTGAAGCGACGCTTGATGTGCCTTGTCTTCTTGTGAAACCTGGGCTCTTTGGAAAGAGCAATAGCTCCAGTGTTGTCACAGAAGAGCTTGATCGGCCCCGACGCATTGGGTATGACTCCTAGGTCGGTGATGAACTCCTTCACCCATATTGCTTCTTGTGCTGCCTCCGAGGCTGCCATGTACTCCGCTTCACATGTAGATCCCGCCACGACGCTCTGCTTGCAGCTGCACCAGCTCACTGCTCCACCATTCAACATATACACGTATCCGGTTTGTGACTTAGAGTCATCCAGATCTGTGTCGAAGCTAGCGTCGACGTAACCCTTTACGACGAGCTCTTCGTCACCTCCATAAACGAGAAACATTTCCTTAGTCCTTTTCAGGTACTTTAGGATATTCTTGACCGCTGTCCAGTGTTCCTTGCCGGGATTACTTTGGTACCTTCCTACCAAACTTACAGCAAGGTTTACATCAGGTCTGGTACACAGCATGGCATACATAATAGAACCTATGGCTGAGGCATAGGGGATGACACTCATCTCTTCTATTTCTTCTGCCGTGGTCGGACATTGAGCTGAGCTCAATTTCACACCTTGTAATACAGGTAAGAACCCCTTCTTAGAATGATCCATATTGAACTTCTTCAATATCTTATCAAGGTATGTGCTTTGTGAAAGACCTATGAGGCGTCTTGATCTATCTCTATAGATTTTGATGCCTAATATATAAGCAGCTTCTCCAAGGTCCTTCATTGAAAAACTCTTATTCAAGTAGGCCTTGATGCTTCCAAGAGTTCTATATCATTTCCCATCAAAAGTATGTCATCCACATATAATATGAGAAATGCTACAGAGCTCCCACTCACTTTCTTGTAAACGCAGGCTTCTCCATAAGTCTGTGTAAACCCAAACGCTTTGATCATCTCATCAAAGCGAATGTTCCAACTCCGAGATGCTTGCACCAGCCCATAAATCGAGTGTTGGAGCTTGCACACCTTGTCAGCATTCTTAGGATCGACAAAACCTTCCGGCTGCATCATATACAATTCTTCCTTAAGGAAACCATTGAGAAAGTCTCATCGTAGTCAACCCCTTGAACTTGTCGATAACCCTTAGCGACAAGCCGAGCTTTATAGATGGTCACATTACCATCCGCGTCTGTCTTCTTCTTAAAGATCCATTTATTTTCTATGGCTCGCCGTTCAACGGGCAAGTCAGTCAAAGTCTATACTTCGTTTTCATACATGGATCCTATCTCGGATTTCATGGCTTCTAGCCATTTGTCGGAATCCGGGCCCGCCATCGCTTCTTCATAGTTCGAAGGTTCACCGTTGTCTAACAACATGATTACCAAGACAGGGTTGCCGTACCACTCTGGTGCGGAACGTGTCCTTGTGGACCTTCGAATTTCAGTAGGAGCTTGATCAGAAGTATCTTGATCATTATTATTAACTTCCTCTCTAGTCGGCGCTGGCACCTCAGGAACATTTTCTTGAGTTGCGCCATTTTCCGGTTCAAGAGGTAATACTTCATCAAGCTCTACTTTCCTCCCACTTACTTCTTTCGAGAGAAACTCTTTCTCTAGAAAGGACCCATTCTTGGCAAAAAAGATCTTGCCTTCGGATCTGAGGTAGAAGGTGTACCCAATAGTTTCTTTTGGGTATCCTATGAAGACGCATTTTTCTGACTTGGGTTCGAGCTTTTCAGGTTGAAGTTTCTTGACATAAGCATCGCATCCCCAAACTTTTAGAAACGACAGCTTAGGTTTCTTCCCAAACCATAATTCATACGGTGTCGTCTCAACGGATTTCGACGGAGCCCTGTTTAAAGTGAATGCGGCAGTCTCTAAAGCATAGCCCCAAAAAGATAGCGGTAAATCAGTAAGAGACATCATAGACCTCACCATATCCAATAGAGTGCGATTACGACGTTCGGACACACCGTTACGCTGAGGTGTTCCAGGCGGCGTGAGTTGTGAAACTATTCCACATTTTCTTAAGTGTGTGCCAAATTCGTGACTCAAGTATTCTCCTCCACGATCTGATCGTAGAAACTTGATTTTCCTGTCACGTTGATTCTCAACCTCACTCTGAAATTCCTTGAACTTTTCAAAGGTTTCAGACTTGTGTTTCATTAAGTAGACATACCCATATCTACTCAAGTCATCAGTGAGGGTGAGAACATAACGATAGCCACCGCGAGCCTCAACACTCATTGGACCGCACACATCAGTATGTATGATTTCCAATAAGTCGGTTGCTCGCTCCATTGTTCCTGAGAACGGAGTCTTGGTCATTTTACCCATGAGGCATGGTTCGCACGTGTCAAATGATTCATAATCAAGAGACTCTAAAAGTCCATCTGCATGGAGCTTCTTCATGCGTTTGACACCTATGTGACCAAGGCGGCAGTGCCACAAGTATGTGGTACTATCATTATCAACTTTACATCTTTTGGCACTCACATTATGAACATGTGTAGCATTACGTTCAAGATTCATAAAGAATAAACCATTCACCATAGGAGCATGACCATAAAACATATCACTCATATAAATGGAACAACCATTATTCTCGGATTTAAATGAGTAGCCATCTCGAATTAAACGAGATCCCGATACAATGTTCATGCTCAAAGCTGGCACTAAATAACAGTTATTGAGGTTTAAAACTAATCCCGTAGGTAAATGTAGAGGCAGCGTGCCGACGGCGATCACATCAACCTTGGAACCATTCCCGACGCGCATCGTCACCTCGTCCTTCGCCAGTCTCCGCTTATTCCGTAGCTCCTGCTGTGTGTTACAAATATGACCAACGGCACCGGTATCAAATACCCAGGAGTCACTACGAGTACTGGTAAGGTACACATCAATTACATGTATATCAAATATACCTTTGGTGTTGCCGGCCTTCTTGTCCGCTAAGTATTTGGGGCAGTTCCGTTTCCAGTGACCCTTCCCTTTGCAATAAAAGCACTCCGTCTCAGGCTTGGGTCCATTCTTTGGCTTCTTCCCGGCAGCTTGCTTGCCGGGCGCGGCAACTTCCTTGCCGTCCTTCTTGAAGTTCTTTTTACCCTTGCCTTTCTTGAACTTAGTGGTTTTATTCACCATCAACACTTGATGCTCCTTCTTGACTTCTACCTCCACTGATTTCAGCATTGAGAACAACTCAGGAATGGTCTTTTGCATCCCCTGCATGTTGAAGTTCATCACAAAGCTCTTGTAGCTTGGTGGAAGCGACTGGAGGATTCTGTCAATGACCGCATCATCCGGGAGATTAACTCCCAGCTGAGACAAGCGGTTATGTAACCCAGACATAGTGAGTATGTGCTCACTGACAGAACTATTTTCCTCCATCTTACAGCTGAAGAATTTATCGGAGACTTCATATCTCTCGATCCGGGCATGAGCTTGAAAAACCATTTTCAGCTCTTCGAACATCTCATATGCTCCATGTCTCTCAAAACGCTTTTGGAGCCCCGGCTCTAAGCTGTAAAGCATGCCGCACTGAACGAGGGAGTAGTCGTCAACACGTGTCTGCCAAGCGTTCATAACGTCTTGGTTCTGTGGGACGGGTGGATCACCTAGCGGTGCTTGTAGGACATAATCTTTCTTGGCAGCTATGAGGATGATCCTCAGGTTCCGGACCCAGTCCGTATAGTTGCTGCCATCGTCTTTCAGCTTGGTTTTCTCTAGGAACGCGTTGAAGTTGAGGACTACGTTGGCCATTTGATCTACAAGACATATTGCAAAGATTTTAGACTAAGTTCATGATAATTAAGTTCATCTAATCAAATTATTAATGAACTCCCACTTAGATTAGACATCCCTCTAGTCATCTAAGTATTACATGATCCGAGTTAATTAGGCCGTGTCCGATCATCACGTGAGACGGACTAGTCAACGTCGGTGAACATCTTCATGTTGATCGTATCTTCTATACGACTCATGCTCGACCTTTCGGTCTTCTGTGTTCCGAGGCCATGTCTGTACATGCTAGGCTCGTCAAGTTAATCCTAAGTGTTTTGCATGTGTTCTGAGGCCATGTCTGTACATGCTAGGCTCGTCAACACCCGTTGTATGTGAACGTAAGGATCCATCAAACCCGATCATCACGGCGTGCTTAGAAACGACGAACTTTAGGAACGGTGCACAGTTAGGGGAGAACACTTCTTGAAATTGTTATGAGGGATCATCTTATTTACTACTGTCGTTCTAAGTAAACAAGATGCAAAAACATGATAAACATCACATGCAATCAAATAATAAACGTGACATGATATGGCCAATATCACATAGCTCCTTTGATCTCCATCTTGGGGCTCCATGATCATCTTGTCACCAGCTTGACACCATGATCTCCATCATCATGATCTCCATCATCGTGTCTCCATGAAGTTGCTCGCCAACTATTACTTCTACTACTATGGCTAACGCGTTTAGCAATAAAGTAAAGTAATTTACATGGCGTTTCTCAATGACACGCAGGTCATATAAAAGAATAAAGACAACTCCTATGGCTCCTGCCGGTTGTCATACTCATCGACATGCAAGTCGTGATTACTATTACAATAGCATGAACATCTCATACATCTCATATAGATCATTCATCATTCATCACAACTTTGGCCATATCATATCACAAACCACTTGCTGCAAAAACAAGTTAGACGTCCTCTAATTGTTGTTGCAAGTTTTACGTGGCTGAATTAGGGTTCTAGCAAGAATGTCTTCTTACCTACGTTAAAGCCACAACGTGATTTGTCAACTTCTATTTACCCTTCATAAGGACCCTGTTCATCGAATCCGCTCCAACTAAAGTGGGAGAGACAGACACCCGCCAGCCACCTTATGCAACTAGTGCATGTTAGTTGGTGGAACCAGTCTCACGTAAGCGTACGTGTAAGGTTGGTCCGGGCCGCTTCATCCCACAATACTGCTGAAGCAAGAAAAGACTAGTAACGGCAAGAAGGTTGACAAATCTACGCCCACAACAAACTGTGTTCTACTCGCGCAAGAAGAACTACGCATAGACCTAGCTCTGATACCACTGTCGGGGAACGTTGCAGAAAACAAAAATTTTCCTACTCGTTTCACCAAGATCTATCTAGGAGTTCATCTAGCAACGAGTCATCAGATGCATCTACATACCTTGTAGATCGCGTGCGGAAGCGTTCAAAGAACGGTGATGATGTAGTCGTACACAACGTGATCCAAATCACCGATGACCAAGCGCCGAATGGACGGCACCTCCGCGTTCAACACACGTACGGGACGGGAGACGTCTCCTCCTTCTTGATCCAGCAAGGGGGAAGGAGAGGTTGATGAAGATCCAGCAGCACGACGGCGTGGTGGTGGATGCAGGGCGTCACAGTAGCAGGGCTTCGCCTATACTACGAGAGAGAGACGTAACGGGGAGAGAGGGAGGCGCCAGGGGCTGGTGTATCAAGTCCCTCCTCTCCCCCACTATATATAGGAGGGCCAAGGGGGGTTGGTGCGCAGCCTAGGAGATCTGATCTCCTAGGTGCGGCGGCCAGGGGGAGGATTCCCTCCCCCCCAAGGCAGCCAGAGGTGCCTTCCACCACTTGGACTCCTCCACCTTGGAAACCCTAGGCGCATGGGCCTAGTGGGGCTGGTGCCCTTGGCCCATGAAGGCTAAGTCGCACCCCCTACAGCCCATGTGGCCCCCCGGGACAGGTGGCCCCACCCGGTGGGCCCCCGGGACCCCTCCGGTGGTCCCGGTACAATACCGATAACCCCGAAACTTGTCCCGATGGCCGAAACAGCACTTCCTATATATAATTCTTTACCTCCGGACCATTCCGGAACTCCTCGTGATGTCCGGGATCTCATCCAGGACTCCGAACAACATTCGGGTTTCTGCATATACATATCTTCACAACCCTAGCGTCACCGAACCTTAAGTGTGTAGACCCTACGGGTTCGGGAGACAAGCAGACAAGACCGAGACGACTCTCCGGTCAATAACCAACAGCGGGATCTGGATACCCATGTTGGCTCCCACATGCTCTACGATGATCTCATCGGATGAACCACAATGTCGAGGATTCAATCAACCTCGTATGCAATTCCCTTTGTCAATCGATATGTTACTTGCCCGAGATTCGATCGTCGGTATCCCAATACCTCGTTCAATCTCGTTACCGGCAAGTCACTTTACTCGTACCGTAATGCATGATCCCGTGACCAGACACTTGGTCACTTTGAGCTCATTATGATGATGCATTACCGAGTGGGCCCAGTGATACCTCTCCGTCATACGGAGTGACAAATCCCAGTCTTGATCCATGTCAACCCAACAGACACTTTCGGAGATACCCGTAGTCTACCTTTATAGTCACCCAGTTACGTTGTGACGTTTGGCATACCCAAAGAACTCCTATGGTATCCGGGAGTTACACGATCTCATGGTCTAAGGAAAAGATACTTTGACATTGGAAAACTCTAGCAAACGAACTATACGATCTTGTGCTATGTTTAGGATTGGGTCTAGTCCATCACATCATTCTCCTAATGATGTGATCTCATTATCAATGACATCCAATGTCCATAGTCAGGAAACCATGACTATCTGTTGATCAACGAGCTAGTCAACTAGAGGCTTACTAGGGACATGTTGGTGTCTGTTATTCACACATGTATTACGATTTCCGGATAACACAATTATAGCATGAATAAAGACAATTATCATGAACAAGGAAATATAATAATAATGCTTTTATTATTGCCTCTAGGGCATATTTCCAACATTGTATATCTGTGTTCTTGAGCTAGCTATGGGGCGTGAGGAGCTCCAAAAAGCCCAATCCTTATCCTGGTCGCCTCGGGCCTCCTTTTATAGAAAAAAGGGGTTGCCACAGTGGCACACAGGAGGTGGAAAGGGTACAGTGATGCGAGGTTATCCCTCGCATTACATGACAAGGCGCATTTAATGCATCTTGCTTAGATGTCCTTGCTTTATCGGGGACGGGGGAGAGATCTGTCTCGTCCGTCGCCGCTCCTTCTTGTGTTGACACGCGCCCTGGCAATCGACGCCTGCGATGCCATGTAGGTAGGCAGGAAGCTGAGGTGGCGCAGTGGTGGGTCTTCACGAAGATCTGCATGCCGCCACGCAGGTGCCTGCCCAGCTGGTTGGGTCGGCAGCTGCATGCATGCGGTGGTGGAGGTTTAGTCGGCGTGGGCCTGATGGTGGCCCTGCGGGTGTCCTCGGTAAGGGCCTTGCCGGGGCCCCGGCAAGGGTCTTGCCGAGGTGCCTGCTGTCATCCCCGGCAAGGCGCTTGCCGGGGGCCTTGTGGTCTTCCTCGGCTGGGATCTCGCCAAGGGTTGTCGTCTCCTTAATGCGTATCTGATCTTGAATTTCTTCACAAAGATCTGCATGCCGCCACGGGGATGTCTCCCGAATCCTTGCCCTTTTGGGGGCAGTGGACTCAAGGGTGATTTGCTCCGTAGGCGCGGGACGAGTCGCCGCAGCAAGGGTCTTGCCGGGGCTGCTAGAACTGTCTCCCGGCAAGGATCTTGTCTGGGGAGTCCGCTTCGTCCCCTTTGCTCTTCGTGGTCTTGGCCTTGGCGTTGTTCTAGTTCTCTTGAGCTTCGGTCTTACCCTGACTCACCTCCCTTGCCTTGCTTGGTGTGGTGGTGCCCGTGGCTCAGACTGCCCGTGCACAATTATAGGGGTACAAAAAGTGTACCCCTCTTTTTGTACACCGGCAATGGCATTAATCCTTTTGGGGAGCAGAGCAGCAACCATAGCACCTGGCCCGTGACTCTATGTTTGTATAACCTTCCTCCTTGGTTGTGCATGAAGCGGAAGTTCATTATGATGCCAGTGCTCATCCAAGGCCCTAAGCAACCCGGCAACAACATTGATGTGTACCTAAGGCCATTAGTTGAAGAACTCTTACAACTGTGGAATGGAACAGGTGTACGTGCGTGGGATGAGCACATGGGGGAAGAATTTGACCTAAAGGCGTTGCTGTTCGTGACCATCAATGATTGGCCTGCTCTCAGTAACCTTTCAGGACAGACAAACAAGGGATACCGCGCATGCACGCACTGTTTGGACGATACCGACAGTATATATTTGGCTAATTGTAAGAAGAATGTGTACCCGGGACATCGTCGATTTCTTCCAAGCAGGCATCCCGTAAGAAAGAAAGGCAAGCATTTCAAAGGTGAGGCAGATCACCGGACGAAGCCTCACCACCGTACTGGTGCTGATGTACATGATATGGTCAAGGATTTGAAGGTGGTCTTTGGAAAGGGTCCTGGTGGACAACCTGTTCCGAATGACGCTGACGGACGTGCACCCATGTGGAAGAAGAAATCTATATTTTGGGACCTGCCCTATTGGAGACCTAGAGGTCTGCTCCGCAATCGACGTGATGCACGTGACGAAGAATCTTTTGTGACCCTACTGAAGGAAATATGCCCTAGAGGCAATAATAAAGTTATTATTTATTTCCTTATATCATGATAAAAGTTTATTATTCATGCTAGAATTGTATTAACCGGAAACATAATACATGTGTGAATACATAGACAAACAGAATGTCACTAGTATGCCTCTACTTGACTAGCTCGTTAATCAAAGATGGTTATGTTTCCTAACCATGGACAAAGAGTTGTCATTTGATTAACGGGATCACATCATTAGTTGAATGATCTGATTGACATGGCCCATTCCATTAGCTTAGCACCCGATCGTTTAGTATGTTGCTATTGCTTTCTTCATGACTTATACATGTTCCTATGACTATGAGATTATGCAACTCCCGTTTGCCGGAGGAACACTTTGTGTGCTACCAAACGTCACAACGTAACTGGGTGATTATAAAGGTGCTCTACAGGTGTCTCCAAAGGTACATGTTGGGTTGGCGTATTTCGAGATTAGGATTTGTCACTCCGATTGTCGGAGAGGTATCTCTGGGCCCTCTCGGTAATGCACATCACTGAAGCCTTGCAAGCATTGCAACTAATGAGTTAGTTGCGGGATGATGTATTACGGAACAAGTAAAGAGACTTGTCGGTAACGAGATTGAACTAGGTATGGGATACCGACGATTGAATCTTGGGCAAGTAACATACCGATGACAAAGGGAACAACGTATGTTGTTATGCGGTCTGACCGATAAAAGATCTTCATAGAATATGTAGGAACCAATATGAGCATCCAGGTTCCGCTATTGGTTATTGACCGGATACGTGTCTCGGTCATGTCTACATTGTTCTCGAACCCGTTGGGTCCGCACGCTTAAGGTTTCGATGACAGTTATATTATGAGTTTATGCGTTTTGATGTACCGAAGATTGTTCGGAGTCCCGGATGTGATCACGGACATGACGAGGAGTCTCAAAATGGTCGAGACATAAAGATTGATATATTGGAAGCCTATGTTTGGATATCGGAGGTGTTCCGGGTGAAATCGGGATTTTACCGGAGTACCGGGAGGTTACCGGAACCCCCCGGGAGGTATATGGGCCTTAGTGGAAGAGAGGAGAGGTGGCCAGAGATGGGCCACGCGCCCCTCCCCCCCTTGGTCCAAATAGGACAAGGAGAGGGGGCCGCCCCCCCTTCCTCCTCTCTCTCCTCTTTTCCCCCCTCCGCGAATCCTATTCCAACTAGGAAAGGGGGGAGTCCTACTCCCGGAGGGAGTAGGACTCCTCCTGGCGCGCCCTATGATGGCCGGCCGGCCCCCCTCCCTTGAGCCTTTATATACGGAGGCAGGGGCAACCCCTATAGACACAATTTGATCCACGTGATCATATTCTTAGCCGTGTGCGGTGCCCCCTTCCACCATAGTCCTCGATAATATTGTAGCGGTGCTTAGGCAAAGCCCTGCGACGGTAGAACATCAAGATCGTCACCACGCCGTCGTGCTGACGGAACTCTTGCCCAACACTTTGATGGATCGGAGTCTGGGGATCGTCATCGAGCTGAACGTGTGCTAGAACTCGGAGGTGCCGTAGTTTCGGTGCTTGATCGGTCGGGCCGTGGAGACGTACGACTACATCAACCAAGTTAACGCTTCCGTTGTCGATCTACAAGGGTACGTAGATCACACTCTCCCCCTCTCGTTGCTATGCATCACCATGATCTTGCGTGTACGTAGGAATTTTTTTGAAATTACTACGTTCCCCAACAGTGGCATCCGAGCCTAGGTTTTATGTGTTGATGTTATATGCACGAGTAGAACACAAGTGAGTTGTGGGCGATATAAGTCATACTGCTTACCAACATGTCATACTTTGGTTCGGCGGTATTGTTGGACGAAGCGGCCCGGACCGACATTACGCGTACGCTTACGCGAGACCGGTTCTCCCGACGTGCTTTGCACATAGGTGGCTTGCGGGTGACAGTTTCTCCAAATTTAGTTGAACCGAGTGTGGCTACGCCCGGTCCTTGTGAAGGTTAAAACAGCACCAACTTGACAAACTATCGTTGTGGTTTTGATGCGTAGGTAAGATTGGTTCTTGCTTAAGCCCGTAGCAGCCACGTAAAACATGCAACAACAAAGTAGAGGACGTCTAACTTGTTTTTGCAGGGCATGTTGTGATGTGATATGGTCAAGACATGATGCTAAATTTTATTGTATGAGATGATCATGTTTTGTAACCGAGTTATCGGCAACTGGCAGGAGCCATATGGTTGTCGCTTTATTGTATGCAATGCAATCGCGCTGTAATGCTTTACTTTATCACTAAGCGGTAGCGATAGTCGTGGAAGCATAAGATTGGCGAGACGACAACAATGCTACGATGGAGATCAAGGTGTCGCGCCCGTGACGATGGTGATCATGACGGTGCTTCAGAGATGGAGATCACAAGCACAAGATGATGATGGCCATATCATATCACTTATATTGATTGCATGTGATGTTTATCTTTTATGCATCTTATCTTGCTTTGATTGACGGTAGCATTATAAGATGATCTCTCACTAAATTATCAAGGTATAAGTGTTCTCCCTGAGTATGCACCGTTGCGAAAGTTCTTCATGCTGAGACACCACGTGATGATCGGGTGTGATAGGCTCTACGTTCAAATACAACGGGTGCAAAACAGTTGCACACGCGGAATACTCAGGTTATACTTGACGAGCCAAGCATATACAGATATGGCCTTGGAACACGGAGACCGAAAGGTCAAGCGTGAACCATATAGTAGATATGATCAACATAGTGATGTTCACCAATGAAACTACTCCATCTCACGTGATGATCGGACATGGTTTAGTTGATTTGGATCACGTAATCACTTAGAGGATTAGAGGGATGTCTATCTAAGTGGGAGTTCTTTAAGTAATATGATTAATTGAACCTAAATTTATCATGAACATAGTACCTGATAGTATCTTGCTTATGTATGATTGTAGATAAATGGCCTGTGCTGTTGTTCCATTGAATTTTAATGCGTTCCTTGAGAAAGCAAAGTTGAAAGATGATGGTAGCAATTACACAGACTGGGTCCGTAACTTCAGGATTATCCTCATTGCTGCACAGAAGAATTACGTCCTGGAAGCACCGCTGGGTGCCAGGCTTGCTGCTGGAGCAACACCAGATGTTGTGAACGTCTGGCAGAGCAAAGCTGATGACTACTCGATAGTTCAATGTGCCATGCTTTACGGCTTAGAACCGGGACTTCAACGACGTTTTGAACGTCATGGAGCATATGAGATGTTCCAGGAGTTGAAGTTAGTATTTCAAGCAAATGCCCGGATTGAGAGATATGAAGTCTCCAATAAGTTCTATAGCTGCAAGATGGAGGAGAACAGTTCTGTCAGTGACCATATACTCAAAATGTCTGGGTATAATAATCACTTGATTCAAAAGGGAGTTAATCTTCCAGATGATTGCGTCATTGACAGAATTCTCCAATCACTACCACCAAGCTACAAGAGCTTTGTGATGAACTATAATATGCAAGGGATGAATAAGACTATTCCCGAGCTCTTCGCAATGCTGAAAGCTGCGGAGGTAGAAATCAAAAAGGAGCATCAAGTGTTGATGGTCAACAAGACCACTAGTTTCAAGAAAAAGGGCAAAGGGAAGAAGAAGGGGACCTTCAAGAAGAACAACAAGCAAGTTGCTACTCAAGAGAAGAAACCCAAGTCTGGACCTAAGCCTGAAACTGAGTGCTTCTACTGCAAGCAGACTGGTCACTGGAAGTGGAATTGCCCCAAGTATTTGGCGGATAAGAAGGATGGCAAGGTGAACAAAGGTATATGTGATATACATGTTATTGATGTGTACCTTACTAATGCTCGCAGTAGCACCTGGGTATTTGATACTGGCTCTGTTGCTAATATTTGCAACTCGAAACAGGGACTACGAATTAAGCGAAGATTGGCTAAGGACGAGGTGACGATGCGCGTGGGAAACGGTTCCAAAGTCGATGTGATCGCGGTCGGCACGCTACCTCTACATCTACCTTCGGGATTAATATTAGACCTAAATAATTGTTATTTGGTGCCAGCATTAAGCATGAACATTATATCTGGATCTTGTTTGATGCGAGACGGTTATTCATTTAAATCAGATAATAATGGTTGTTCTATTTATATGAGTAATATCTTTTATTGTCATGCACCCTTGAAGAGTGGTCTATTCTTATTGAATCTCGATATTAGTAACACACATATTCATAATGTTGAAGCCAAAAGATGCAGAGTTGATAATGATAGTGCAACTTATTTGTGGCACTGCCGTTTAGGTCATATCGGTGTAAAGCGCATGAAGAAACTCCATACTGATGGACTTTTGGAACCACTTGATTATGAATCACTTGGTACTTGCGAACCGTGCCTCATGGGCAAGATGACTAAAATGCCATTCTCCGGTACTATGGAGAGAGCAACAGATTTGTTGGAAATCATACATAAAGATGTATGTGGTCCGATGAATATTGAGGCTCGTGGCGGATATCGTTATTTTCTCACCTTCACAGATGACTTAAGCAGATATGGGCATATCTACTTAATGAAACATAAGTCTGAAACGTTTGAAAAGTTCAAAGAATTTCAGAGTGAAGTTGAAAATCATCGTAACAAGAAAATAAAGTTTCTACGATCTGATCATGGAGGAGAATATTTGAGTTACGAGTTTGGTGTACATTTGAAACAATGCGGAATAGTTTCTCAACTCACGCCACCCGGAACACCACAGCGTAATGGTGTGTCCGAATGTCGTAATCGTACTTTACTAGATATGGTGCGATCTATGATGTCTCTTACTGATTTACCGCTATCGTTTTCGGGTTATGCTTTGGAGACGGCCGCATTCACGTTAAATAGGGCACCATCAAAATCCGTTGAGACGACGCCTTATGAACTATGGTTTGGCAAGAAACCAAAGTTGTCGTTTCTGAAAGTTTGGGGCTGCGATGCTTATCTGAAAAAGTTTCAACCTGATAAGCTCGAACCCAAATCGGAGAAATGTGTCTTCATAGGATATCCAAAGGAGACTATTGGATACACCTTCTATCACAGATCCGAAGGCAAGACTTTTGTTGCTAAGTTCAGAAACTTTCTGGAGAAGGAGTTTCTCTCGAAAGAAGTGAGTGGGAGGAAAGTAGAACTTGATGAGGTAACTGTACCTGCTCCCTTATTGGAAAGTAGTGCATCACAGAAAACTGTTTCTGTGACACCTGCACCAATTAGTGAGGAAGCTAATGATAATGATCATGAAACTTCAGGACAAGATACTACTGAACCTCGTAGATCAACCAGAGTGAGATCCGCGCCAGAGTGGTACGGTAATCCTGTTCTGGAAGTCATGCTGCTAGATCATGATGAACCTACGAACTATGAAGAAGCGATGGTGAGCCCAGATTCCGCAAAATGGCTTGAAGCCATGAAATCTGAGATGGGATCCATGTATGAGAACAAAGTGTGGACTTTGGTTGACTTGCCCAATGATCGGCAAGCAATTGAGAATAAATGGATCTTCAAAAAGAAGACTGACGCCGACGGTAATATTACTGTCTACAAAGCTCGACTTGTCGCAAAAGGGTTTCGGCAAGTTCAAGGGGTTGACTACGATGAGACCTTCTCACCCGTAGCGATGCTTAAGTCTGTCCGAATCATGTTAGCAATCGCCGCATTTTATGATTATGAAATTTGGTAGATGGATGTCAAAACTGCATTCCTGAATGGATTTCTGGAAGAAGAGTTGTATATGATGCAACCGGAAGGTTTTGTCGATCCAAAGGGAGCTAACAAAGTGTGCAAGCCTCTCGGAGTTGGAATAAACGCTTTGATAGTGTGATCAAAGCATTTGGTTTTATACAGACTTTTGGAGAAGCCTGTATTACAAGAAAGTGAGTGGGAGCTCTGTAGCATTTCTGATATTATATGTGGATGACATATTACTGATTGGAAATGATATAGAATTTCTGGATAGCATAAAGGGATACTTGAATAAGAGTTTTTCAATGAAAGACCTCGATGAAGCTGCTTACATATTAGGCATAAAGATCTATAGAGATAGATCAAGACGTTTAATTGGACTTTCACAAAGCACATACCTTGACAAGATTTTGAAGAAGTTCAAAATGGATCAAGCAAAGAAAGGGTTCTTGCCTGTGTTACAAGGTGTGAAGTTGAGTCAGACTCAATGCCCGACCATTGCAGAAGATAGAGAGAAAATGAAAGATGTTCCTTATGCTTCAACCATAGGCTCTATCATGTATGCAATGCTGTGTACCAGACCTGATGTGTGCCTTGCTATAAGTCTAGCAGGGAGGTACCAAAGTAATCCAGGAGTGGATCATTGGACAGTGGTCAAGAACATCCTGAAGTACCTGAAAAGGACTAAGGATATGTTTCTCATATATGGAGGTGAAAAAGAGCTCATCGTAAACGGTTACGTGGATGCAAGCTTTGACACTGATCCGGACGATTCTAAATCGCAAACCGGATACGTGTTTACATTAGACGGTGGAGCTGTCAGTTGGTGCAGTTCTAAACAGAGTGTCGTGGCGGGATCTACGTGTGAAGCGGAATACATAGCTGTTTCGGAAGCAGCAAACGAAGGAGTCTGGATGAAGGAGTTCATATCCGATCTAGGTGTCATACCTAGTGCATCGGGTCCAATGAAAATCTTTTGTGACAATACTGGTGCAATTGCCTTGGCGAAGGAATCCAGATTTCACAAAAGAACCAAGCACATCAAAAGACGCTTCAATTCCATCCGGGATCTAGTCCAGGTGGGAGACATAGAGATTTGCAAGATACATACGGATCTGAATGTAGCAGACCCGTTGACTAAGCCTCTTCCACGAGCAAAACATGATCAGCACCAAGGCTCCATGGGTGTTAGAATCATTACAGTATAATCTAGATTATTGACTCTAGTGCAAGTGGGAGACTGAAGGAAATATGCCCTAGAGGCAATAATAAAGTTATTATTTATTTCCTTATATCATGATAAAAGTTTATTATTATGCTAGAATTGTATTAACCGGAAACATAATACATGTGTGAATACTTAGACAAACAGAATGTCACTAGTATGCCTCTACTTGACTAGCTCGTTAATCAAAGATGGTTATGTTTCCTAACCATGGACAAAGAGTTGTCATTTGATTAACGGGATCACATCATTAGTTGAATGATCTGATTGACATGACCCATTCCATTAGCTTAGCACCCGATCGTTTAGTATGTTGCTATTGCTTTCTTCATGACTTATACATGTTCCTATGACTATGAGATTATGCAACTCCCGTTTGCCGGAGGAACACTTTGTGTGCTACCAAACGTCACAACGTAACTGGGTGATTATAAAGGTGCTCTACAGGTGTCTCCAAAGGTACATGTTGGGTTGGCGTATTTCGAGATTAGGATTTGTCACTCCGATTGTTGGAGAGGTATCTCCGGGCCCTCTCGGTAATGCACATCACTGAAGCCGTGCAAGCATTGCAACTAATGAGTTAGTTGCGGGATGATGTATTACGGAACGAGTAAAGAGACTTGCCGGTAACGAGATAGAACTAGGTATGGGATACCGACGATCGAATCTCGGGCAAGTAACATACCGATGACAAAGGGAACAACGTATGTTGTTATGCGGTCTGACCGATAAAAGATCTTCATAGAATATGTAGGAACCAATATGAGCATCCAGGTTCCGCTATTGGTTATTGACCGGAGACGTGTCTCGGTCATGTCTACATTGTTCTCGATCCCATAGGGTCTGCACGCTTAAGGTTTCGATGACAGTTATATTATGAGTTTATGCGTTTTGATGTACCGAAGATTGTTCGGAGTCCCAGATGTGATCACGGACATGACGAGGAGTCTTGAAATGGTCGAGACATAAAGATTGATATATTGGAAGCCTATGTTTGAATATCGGAAGTGTTCCGTGTGAAATCGGGATTTTACCGGAGTACCGGGAGGTTACCGGAACCCCCCGGGAGGTATATGGGCCTTAGTGGGCCTTAGTGGAAGAGAGGAGAGGTGGTCAGAGATGGGCCGCGTGCCCCTCCCCCCCTTGGTCCGAATAGGACAAGGAGAGGGGGCCGGCCCCCCTTCCTCCTCTCTCTCCTCTTTTCCCCCCTCCGCGAATCCTATTCCTACTAGGAAAGGGGGGAGTCCTACTCCCGGAGGGAGTAGGACTCCTCCTGGCGCGCCCTATGATGGCCGGCCGGCCCCCCTCCCTTGAGCCTTTATATACGGAGGCAGGGGCAACCCCTAGAGACACAAGTTGATCCACGTGATCATATTCTTAGCCGTGTGCGGTGCCCCCTTCCACCATAGTCCTCGATAATATTGTAGCGGTGCTTAGGCGAAGCCCTGCGATGGTTGAACATCAAGATCGTCACCACGCCGTCGTGCTGACGGAACTCTTCCCCGACACTTTGCTGGATCGGAGTCCGGGGATCGTCATCGAGCCGAACGTGTGCTAGAACTCGGAGGTGCCGTAGTTT
Source organism: Triticum urartu (assembly GCF_056163025.1). Classification (NCBI taxonomy): domain Eukaryota; kingdom Viridiplantae; phylum Streptophyta; class Magnoliopsida; order Poales; family Poaceae; genus Triticum; species Triticum urartu. The sequence goes on from NC_141873.1 coordinate 510,853,049, forward strand.
CGGTGCTTGATCGGTCGGGCCGTGGAGACATACGACTACATCAACCAAGTTAACGCTTCCGTTGTCGATCTACAAGGGTACTAGATCACACTCTCCCCCTCTCGTTGCTATGCATCACCATGATCTTGCGTGTACGTAGGAATTTTTTTGAAATTACTACGTTCCCCAACACCTACTTGGCTTCTTGGGCGTGTATGGGAAGACAAAAGATACACCTGAGGCACGGGAGGACCAGCAACGTATGCATGGAAGAGACGGCATACATCAGGGTCATGCAAGCTACGCTCTTACCAAAGAAGAGAAGGAAATCTTCTTTGAACGCCTGCTCAGTATTAAGGTACCATCTGGCTTCTCGTCGAATATAAAGGGAATAATAAACATGGCATAGAAAAAGTTCTAGAACCTAAAGTCTCATGACTGCCATGTGATTATGACGCAACTGCTTCCGGTTGCATTGAGGGGGCTTCTACCGGAAAACGTCCGATTAACCATTGTGAAGCTATGTGCATTCCTCAATGCAATCTCTCAGAAGGTAATCGATCCAGAAATCATACCAAGGTTAGAGAATGATTTGGTGCAATGTCTTGTCAGTTTCGAGTTGGTGTTCCCACCATCCTTCTTCAACATCATGACGCACGTCCTAGTTCACCTATGTGAAGAGATTAACGTTTTGGGTCCTGTATTTCTACACAATATGTTCCCCTTTGAGAGGTTCATGGGAGTCTCAAAGAAATATGTTCATAACTGTGCTAGGCCAGAAGGAAGCATCTCCAAGGGCCATGAAAATGAAGAGGTCATTCAGTTTTGTATTGACTTTATTCCTGACCATAAGCCGATTGGTGTTCCTGAATCGCGGTATAAGGGCAGACTGGATGGAAAAGGCACGCTAGGAGGGGAACAAATAATATGTATGGACGGACATTCTCTCACTGAAGCATACTACACAGTTCTACAGAATTCCGCCTTGGTGGCTCCGTATATGGATGAACACAAGAATTTGCTACGCTTCAAACACCCGGAGCGGTCTGATGACTGGATTACACGTGAACAAACCAGGAGTTTTGCCAACTGGTTGCAGACACGTACCATGCATGACGCCTCTATTGAAGATGACCTGTACTTGCTGTCCCAGTTACCATCTTTGAATATAATGACTTTCAAAGGGTACGAGATAAATGGTAATACATTTTACACGATCGCCCAAGATAAGAAGAGCACCAACCAAAATAGTGGTGTCCGCTTTGATGCAGAAACCAAGACGGGAAAGGAAACATATTATGGTTATATACAGGACATATGGGAACTTGACTATCGACGTGGTTTGAAGGTCCCTTTGTTTCGGTGCAAATGGGTCAATATAACACGAGGCAGGGTAAAGGAAGACCTGCAGTACGGAATGACAACAGTGGATCTCAACAATCTTGCGTATGCAGATGAACCATTCGTCCTAGCCAATGATGTGGCACAAGTTTTCTATGTGAAGGACATGTCTACCAAGCCGAGAAAAAGAATAGATAAGGAAGCGAATGCATCGTACGATGAGCCAAAGCGGCACATAGTTCTTTCTGGGAAGAGAAACATCATGGGAGTGGATGACAAGACAGACATGTCAGGAGATTATGATAAGTTTGATGAAATTGCTCCATTCACAGTGAATATTGACCCGAGCATCCAGTTAAATGATGAAGATTTTCCATGGCTACGGCGCAAAGGGACACACGCGAAGAAAAAGTTTCACACCCAAAGATCTGGGATGTGATCGGCTTCACTATCATCACTTTCTTCTGTGTTTCACACCTAGGAGGGAATCTCTGTAATAGTTAGGGTAGCTAGTTATGTTTTGGCATTTGAAACGTGAAGAAATTTTATGTGCAAGCAAATTCTTTCATGCATTTACTGATTTTTCAGCTAAATGACCCTGAAATTGAAAAGCATTTCAACTAAACTCAGAAAAGGTTGAAAGTTGGCATGGTATCCTAATTTCACCCACATACCATTTGCAAAAAAGTAAAGAGGGTTACCGCAAAAACTGGATGCACTTCGTGTACAAAATGGACAATCTCTTTCGAAGTATCAGGGTTTCGGATGAAAACTCATCCGTTACAAAGGCATTTCATTTTTTAAATAACCTAAGCATTACCAAATTGAATATAATGATAAAACACACTAATATTAAACATAAGAAAAAAGAATCACTGAAAAATCTATTTTCAAAGTTAAGTTATTCACAAACTAGTGTTTCACACAAATTTCAAATAATTCAAAATTTAAACTATTCAAATTTGTAAACTACCGGTACTAACAGAAAGTTTGTAATTTTTTGTACCTAAAGCAAAAATATTCACAAAGAAACTCTAAATACAGCAAAAAACAACTCAAAAATAAATAAAACAAAAATAAATAAAGCAAAAAAATAAGAAAAAAAGCCCACCTACTGGGCCACAGCGGCCTGCATATGACTAGAAACCCAAATTCTAGTTGGGCCAGGATGCAGGCCCGCTAGCCCAGTAGGCCCAACAGGGCATCGCAGCACAGGTAGGCCCAGAAGGCCTGCTTAAGAGAGGAGCTCGAGATAGCAGCACGGGCGGGGCTTATAAGCAGGTGTGAGTGCCCCTCGGCTAGCGAGGTGGGACTAAACTTTTGCGCCCCTCGCCTGGCAGCGCACACCCTTTAGTACCGGGTCGTGGCTCCAACCGGTACTAAATGGGGGGCCTTTAGTACCGGTTGGCGCCACGACCCGGTACTAAAGGGGGTGCGGTTCCCGCCGCTTTGCCTGGCCAAAACAGACCTTTAGTACCAGTTGGTGGCTCCAACCGGTACTAAAGGTGGGTTCTATATAAGAAAACACTTCAAAAAAATGGTCAGTTTCTCATCTCTCCCTGCTTCTTTCTCCTCTGCCCCGTCGCCGCCGCCCCTCGTCGCTGCCCCTGTCGCCGTCCGTCGCCGTCCCCGTCGCTGTCCGTCACCGTCACCCTCGCCGTCCCCGTCCCCGTCGTCCCTGTCGCTGCGCCGCGCCCCGCCCCGTCCTCCCATCGTCCCCACCCGTCCCGTCCTCGTCCCCGTCGTCAGCGCCCCGTCCCCGTCGTCGCCGCCCCATCCCCGTCGCCATCCCCGTCGCCGCCCACCGTCGTCGCGCCTCGCCGGTGAGCTCCTGCCCCGGCCGCCAACCACACACACACACACACATTGTTATAGAATAGTTAGCAATCTTTCTGTTTTTTAGTTATAGAATTATTAGAAATGTTAGTTTTAGTTATAGAAATGTTAGTTATATAGAAATATTAGAAATGTTAGTTATATAGAAATGTTAGTTATATTAGAAATGTTAGTTATATAGAAATGTTAGTTATATATAGAAATGTTTTTTAGTTATAGAAATATTAGAAATGTTAGTTTTAGTTATAGAAATATTAGAAATGTTAGTTTTGGTTATAAAATTTTGAATTTGCATATATGAAATCACAATCCATCATTTAAAAAATGTTACTTTACTTTTGCGGCATATAGTATTTGTTGTCGACGATGCCCGGCCCGCATCCTCGCCGTCGACCCGTTCGCGATGACGTCCTACTTCAGAGGACCCATGTCCGGGACTGGGCTCCGCCGGGCTGGCACTGGGAGGTGCTACCTTCAGGGGCGCGACGCTTGGTGAGGAACCCGACCCCGGGTCCCGTCGTCGACCCTCATATCCTTTGGTGGCGTTCGCGTGGGCCAGTTTCGGTGCGGAGGGAGCCGGCCCCGCCGAAGGTGGTATGTCGCTGTGTCAGGGAGGAGGACGAGCACGTCCATCGCTACATGGCTGCTATGGACGTCAGGTTCTCCAATACTTGGCAGGTTCTTTTGGGAGATCACCCGAGCTATGATCCAGTGATGGTTCCTTCTCTTTGGGTGTCCACCGCCCGCACCTCAGGAACCGCGAGTGGCCTAGATTACTCTGTAGTATTCGATCTTTATTAGCTTGCTAGCTAGCTAGCTAGTGATGTATTCGATATTATATCTATTATTCGAGACGATGTATTCGAGATTATATCTATTATTCGAGACGATGTATTCGAGATTATATCTATTATTCGAGACGACGTATTCGAGATTATATTCGATTATGCTTATTATGTACTATGATTGATTCAGTTTTTCCTTATTAATTGATTGCATCCATGCATTGTAATTTGAATATATTTCTTTTGGATTAGTTAAACAAAACCTATGGCGGACAATACCGGCAGAGAGGGAGAAGAGGCCCTGTTCAATATCATACGCAATCCTCGCGGGCCAGATGATGATCAGAATGAAGAAGATTATGACGGCTCCGAATATCTAAACAACACCGGGGAGGGTGATATGATATTCGATCGCGACGACCGAATTGATGAAGTCATGAACTATGAACATGACGAAGAAAATGTTGATCTTGAAACAACAAAGACTAGCGAGGTATATATATTTATATAAGCAGGCATCTTGTGATCATCACATGTTTTAAATGACTTGAAGATATATTAACGAATCGATCTTTCTTCTTTCAGCCATCCGGATCGAGCAAATCTTCTGGCAACATGAAACGTGGCCCGAACAAAAAGTTGAAGGAGGGCGTAAAGTACAATATCGAGGCCATCAGACCTAATGGCGAACCATTAGCGCCTAAGAAGATTGCGGACAAGTTCATTTGTCAGTGCGGAGTTCTTGTGAAGGACCAACTCCCGATCTCCCTTCAAGAATGGAGAGAGCCAGCAAAGCCACGTTCAGGAGTTACTTTTGTCGACGACAGACAAAAACTTCTGCTTTGGGAAATGCTCATGGAACATTTCACCCTACCAGATCATTTCATAGATGCAGATGTGGAGAAAGTCAAGGACGTTGCTCTTAGGAAGATGGCGGTTGCATTCAAGAACCACAAGATTCGTGAATGGGCCAAGTACGTCAACAGAGGAAGGAAGACTCCAGTATTTGAGGGAACACTAGAGAAGCAAAGTGCTCATTGGGACGATTTCGTGAAATTCAAGGATTCAAAATTATCTAAGGAACGGTCGAGAATAAACAAGGCCAATGCCGCAAAAAAGGATAAGTTCCATAAGATGGGGCCAAGTGGCTATGCGGTGGGAATGCCTAAGTGGGATAAGTCTGAGAAAGAGATGCTGGATGCAGGTGTCACTCCAGAAACATTGAGCTGGCCCCCCAGGTGTAGGACTTGGTTCTATGCGCATGGGGGGGGAGTTGGACCCGAAGACAGGCAAAGTTTCGAAGAAGGCATGTCTGGACGGAGCCGAAGATAAGCTACTTGTTGCAATAGAAGAGGCTCGATCGGGGTTGTTTGAGCCCAACAGAGAGAACGACGAGCTTACGCGTGCCCTGGGAAATCCTGAACACCCGGGAAGAACACGAGGCATGGGCGCTCTTCCGTGGTATGAGGGGTTTTCGGACTGGAACACCGACTACAGAACCCGTGCGAGAAAGAAGATTGCGGAGGAGAAGAAGAGGAAGATGGAGGAGGAGCAGAGGAAGCTAGACTATGAACGCCTTCAAGGCCTAGAATCAGCGCACGCGGACTTGGCAGTCAAATTCCAGCGGCAGCAGGAGCAGATCGACTCACTTAGCCAGCAAAGGGGGTCTCAGCAGCTAGCAGATGATCCACCATTGGATAGCACCGTCCCACCCATGCCGAGAAGCAGCGTGGGTTCCGCCCCGGGCGACGCATTGCTGGATAGCTACCCAGTGGATGACATCATGGAGAACACTAACTACGAGCTACACTTCAAAATGAAGAACATATCCATGAAGGTGGCGGACGCCCTTGCTTTTACAAATCCCCCCGAGGCAACCTTCCATTGCAACCCGATTCCAGCGGGCTATGCTCGTGTCTTGGTTGATGAGGTGGTGGACCAATATTCGGGGCTAGAGCTTGACATTCCTGGAGGTGACGATGAGCACACACTGGGAGAGGCCAACCATCGAATCATCCTATGGAGAAAGGATTGCATCATCTTTCAAAGGCCACCGACACCGCGTCATACGACTCCTCGTCGAAGTCCGCCACCGAGTCAGCAGACTCCCGCTCCTCCAAGTCCACCAACGCGTCAGGCCACTCCTCCTCCAAGTCCGGCACAGCTTCAGGCCACTCCTCCTCCTCCAAGTCCGGCAAAGCGTCAGGCCACTCCTCCTCCAAGTCCGGCATAGTTTTAGGCCACTCCTCCTCCAAGTCCAGCACAGCTTTAGGCCACTCCTCCTCCTCCAACTCAGCCACGTCAGCCGTCTTCGCCACCTCAGCAATCACGGAAGAGAGCCGCCTCAGCTATGGTGCGTAGCGGTACAAGTCGAGGTAGTACTGGAGGTACAAGCGGAGGCAAGCGATTTCAATATGGTCCAAGCCTCGCGCCTCTTCCGCAGAGGCCTTACGACAAGTCTGAGGAGGAAAACGTAGCCATATCGAAGGCCAAGGTGGAAGCCCATTTTGCACCGAAACCACCACCGCCGCCAAGGGAGAAAGTGCCTGTGGAAAAGATTGACCACTTCATTCGTATGGCTAGAGAACCAGCTCCCAAGCCTGTTGACACAGACTATGAGCGCCACATCAAGAAATTAAATCGAGCACGTCTACAGAAAGAGGTGAGCTCGAGCTCGAGCAAATCAGCTGGCAAAAGGAGAGGTAAAACCGTTCCCCAGCTGGGAGAACAGGCGGCGCAATCAATCCCCCCGCTTGTTTGTGCCAACAACACATGAGAGTATGCGCGCCCAATATTATTGTGGGCAAACCGTTAACGTTCCCGGGGTGGGCGATGTGGTAATAACCGAGGAGTATATTGCGTAGGCTGAAACGATCGGGATCACTGTTGGACAACTCCTCGATATCGAGCCCATGTCTCCGACTAGAGAGGAGGAAATAAAACGGAAATATGCCCGAGGCCAACCTTTGGTCGAGCCAGAGGAGGTCAATAAGCTCCCAACGAGAATGTATGAATTGCATCAATGGTACATGGACATTACCAAGATTTCCAATCGAGAGTCCCTCAAGGTGAATGTCAAGAAGGATCATTACTACCATGAGAAAGCTGTGACCATTGAGTATTCAGAACTATTTCAGCTATACAATCAAGACGCACTCGACAAATCTATCGTCAGTTGCTATTGTGTGTAAGTGATTTCTTTCTGTAATTTAAGTCTCAAGCTAGCTGTAGTGATCATTTTGATCAATCATTGCTTGTAATTATCCTCACTATATTCTTTTCTATGGTATTATGCAGGATGAAGATTTATGAAATGAAAAAGGTGGACGCTCTGGCATTGGGTTCGTTGACCCAAATACCATTAATGAATACACATGGAAATTAGACCCATATCACGAAAAAAGTGTAGAGGAAAGCATGCTAGAGTTCTTTAAGGACCTCAAATACAATGAAGATATACTACTTCCTTACAACTTCCACTGAGTCACACTGTCTTGTACTACAAATTCTGTTTTTCCCTACTAGCTAGCTACATGTTTTTGCTTACATATGCCCGCTTAATTAAGACATGCAAACGTGTGTGCATGCAGATTTCACTGGATCTTGTTAATCATTAAAGTTGATGAAGGAACAGTTGAAGTACTAGACTCAGTACTTAAGAAAGCAAGTGACTACACCATCGTGAAGGGGATAGTCAACAGGTAATTTCAATCATTATTAACTATATCTCGGCCTATTTAATTAGTTCGTCATTTCCTGATAACAACTATTTAATAACCCATTTATTCATTTTCTTTGTCGGCGGGCAGGGCTTGGGCAAAGTTCATCAGGGCCACTCCAGGCCCATGGAAACAAAATCTGAAATGGTATCGACCCAAGGTAAGTAATTAAGTAGTACTAGCTAGCTGCCATCTCTTTAATTATCATGCTTGATTAATTATTATCTGATCAAATTCCATTCTCGTAAAGGACCTAAAGCAGGCGCCGGGGAATGATCTATGTGCATACTACGTTTGCGAGAACATTCGCATGATGGCGTCCAAAAGGAGCAGATCTCAAAGACAGGAGTGGGTACGATATCGATTGTCAGAACACTATTCACAATTTTTACACCATTATCGATATCTAGTCACACAACTAATACAACTGCATATTGATCTCCTTCTTAACAGTTCAAAGAGGTGCGGGACAAGCTCCTAGCACAGGACCGCATAGAAGCAATTCAAGAGGAAATAGTGGGATTTTTGCTCGATCAGGTCATAGATCCCAAAGGAGAATACTATTACCCGCTACCGCTCCCATGAACCACTTCCAATTGTTATCGTGCTCCGAAGGCACCAATTAGCTAGGCTAATGCCACTGGCTCCGAAGGCACCAATTAGGAGAAATTGTATATATATAGGACAACACTATTCTAATCCTGGGATTAGAATAGTTATTTGGATCACAGCGCCCTATATAGAGTGATTGGACGTTCCTGAAATCCCTCGATCCATAAAAGAAAAAGAAACCCCACCCCACCGCTCGCCAAAACCCCTCCCCTAACCTCCCTCGATCCCATCTGGCACCTCACCGGAACTGCATCGCGCCACCGCCGCCTCCCTCCCTACCCCGCGCCGCCGCCGGGCCCCGGCCACCTCCCGTGCCGCTGCCGGGCCACGGCTACCTCCCGTGTCGCCGGCTAGCCCCGGCCGCCTACAGCGCCGCCGTCCGGGCCCTTCCCTGCTTCAACCACGGATCCGCCCCCTACCACCTCCCGCACCGCTGCCGGGCCCCGGCCACCTCCTGTGCCGCCGGCTGTCCCCGGCCACATACAGCGCCGCCCGTCGGGCTCTTCCACTGCTTGAACCACAGATCCCTGCGAGAAGCTCGCGTCAGATCCCGCCTCTCCTCATGTGCGCTGCCGGAAAGCCCGCGTCCTGTGTGCCGCCGCCATGGGAGACCAACCCTTGCAGCAGCATGTAGGGCCAGGCTGCAACTGTCGGATCCCGCCACCATGGCCGCTCACCTCGCGCCTTCAGCGATCTGTCGAGGCCTAAGTCGCGACCTGTCCGAGGCCTAAGCGTGACCTTCGTGCTTGAATCTTCTCCAAGTTGCTGCTGCCTACAACTGGAGGAACCGATCCTACTTTTCTGCTGCATACTGAATGTTTGTGTTCTTTTTATTCCTGATCGTTTCTATGAAATTTTGCTTTGTGCATTCCTGTATTCTCTTGAGCTTGTGGTTTGAAAGAAAATGTCCATGCGAACGAGAGAAAAAATTCAGTACAGAGAAGTCCATGTACAACTTCCCAGAAGGTTCTTGTATTACTAAGTGTGTGCTCATACAATTTCTCTCCTCTACTCGCGTTTCACCGGCTCCCAGCAGGTGTGTCCGGCTTGTTTACAGACCCGTTGGGTACTTGCACAACACGGATGGCTTTCTCTGTCTAACTTGCAGGCTCAGCGATGGGCAGGTTCAGAACTTCAGATACGCCCAAAGAGCCACATCCCTCTGCTACTAGCTAGCTAGCTCTTACAGGACCAGGTGGATCAGGCAAAAAAAGTTCATTTTTTCTTTTGCGTGTAGTTATAGAACATGCGCACTACACGTACTACTTCAGTTGATACATACTCACCAGATTTGATGCTAGTTACAGAACATGCGCACTAGATGCCATTTTTTGCTTTTGCGTGTTCCTGCAGCCTCTCACTCATATTCGTGTATTTCATTCCATAGCTTGGATTTTATAACATGTTATGTTCATTGTGCAGAACCTTTAGAAAGATACCAAAAAGTGAGTTATGGACCTTGTAACTCCTGCCCCTTTTTCCGTTCATGCATGTTCTTTCGCATGATTTGATGTAAGGAAGTTTGTGTAAACCATCGAGTTTACATACACATAAAAAGAGTACGTATTTTTCAAAGTAATCCAAAAGTTCAAAGATTATTGTATAGAGAGTTCAATCATTGTATTTTAGGAAGAATGCATCTTACTAATAAAAAATGCTTAGATAATTGAACCATGAAGTTCAAATTGAAAAAAAATAGTCAAATCCGATGTTCATTTTAAAATCAAAACAAATCTTTAAACAAAAAAGGTGAAGTTCAAATTAAAATAACACATAAGTTCAAAAAATATATGAAAACCTAGGATTTGCAAGTTTAAAAAAACAACATCATATTGGGCATGTTTAAATACATAGAAATACAAAAATGTTTATTCCAAAACCAAGAGGATCTATCATCTCACCATGGTTTTTAGCTCCCTCCTTCAAATTCAACACATAGAAAATGTGGAAGTTCAAATTAAAACAAGCGAGCATTTTTTACAGCCAAAAAATGCATCAAAAAGTTAATTCCTACGGTCTAAGAAAACAAGTGAGTATTTCTTACAGCTCAAAAATATTTTCATATTTAGAACAAATTTGGTTACAGTTTCAAAGAAAAAAACATCATAAAAGTTAATTAAAACCATTCTAAATAACAAAGAAGTACAAAATAATGATGTGCGTTCCTCTTCCTATGCGCATAAAAAATGGGTGATATTATTTTCCTTTTATGTATTAATAGAAAGAATTTCAAATATGCGACATGAAGAAGTTCAAAAATATGTAACATGATAGAAAGTTTTAACAAAACTCAAGTGGAGAAAAAAAATGTAAATTCCCATAGAAGTTCGTATATTAAAAAAATGAAGTTCTCATAGAGTAAGAATGGTGAATTTCTCAAAAAGGATGTACTCAAAAGTACATGTTCTCTTCTCTAATTTCTGAAGTTCAAATTTGGAAGCCCTAGAAGTACAATTTGAAACTAAATGGAGAAGGTCAAAAAAACCTAGAATTTCAAATTAAAAACCTAGAAAATTGTTTGCTTACTTAAAACAATATTTTTCTAAGACGTTCAAAGTATAAAAAAGATCAAAGGTTAAAAAACTTAGATGTTTTCTTGTTACTAAACAATAAAATGAAGAAGTTCAAATTAAAAAAAAAAGAAAACTATAAAAAGTTTTAAAAGAATTTCCCCGTTTTTAAAAAACCAGAAGTAAAAAATAAAATAGTGAAGTGGTCCGATGTTTATTCAAAAAAATTAGGATTTTAAATTCTTAAAAAAAACTCAGACATCCTCTATTATTAAAGAATCTACCATGAAGGTCAAAAATAAAAAAATTGTCAAATTATGTTTATTTAAAAAACAAAAACAAAACTTTTACTCAAAAAATGTGAAGTTCAAATTAAATAACACAGAAGTTCAAAGTATATTAAAACCTAGGATTTAGAAGCTCAAAAAACAATGCCATTTTGGGCATTTTTCCCAATTCTAATAAAACTTTGCAAAGTGTTGATGTTTATTAAAAAATCTAGGATTTTCATAGATATCCATTTTTTTAAATTATCAAAGATGAAGTTCAAATTGAGAAGGTAGTCAAATTTGATGTTTATTTAAAAATCAAAAGCAGTTCTTTACTCAAAATATAAAAATGTGAAGTTTAAATTGAAATAATAGAGAAGTTCGGAGTTTATTAAAACCTAGGATTTACCTCTTCAAAAAATAAAAAACACAACGCCATTTTTTGCCCTTTTAAATACAACTCATAAACGAAAAAATGGTTACTAGAAGTTCAAGTGCTCGGTGAGGAAAAGTTTAAAAATTCTTGTGAGAGAGGTTCACCATGTATTTAGATGTTCGAAATACATAAAAAAATATGTTGTTTTTTGTGTTTTAAAATAATTCTCTCACACCAGAGAGAAGTTCAAAAAGTGATAACAACTGAAAGTTAACGTACTACATGGTGTGTATTTCATATAAGAAAAATACAAATAAAGTGAAACAGAGTGAAGCTAAAACAGACGTGCCCCAGAAGGTCAACTACTTCACGCAGTGCGAAAAACAGCACGTCAAAAAATAGCACGTCAAAAACAGAGTGAAGTTCAAACAAACATGCCCCAGAAATTCAACTACTTCACAAAGTGCATTTTCGTTCGCGATGAACGCATAAATCATGATCTCGTCATTTTCTAATTTACCTCAAAACAACAGGAATATCATTTGTGTAAGTTCAAGTCCTCGGTTGGAGAAAGTTAAAAAATTTATTGTGAGAGACGTTTGTACAAAAGGAATATTATTTGTGTAACACTAACGAATGGATGAGAAAATTACAAACAAAAATATGTCACAGAAGTTCAACGTGAAAACAACATGAAGTTCAACTACTACGTTGAATGAATTTCAGATGAATTTTTTTTGAAATCATCACGAGTATGAAAAAATGATCAACACGGGAAAGTTATGTGCTTACAGCAGCTTTCCACTGGTATATCACTTGCTCAATTCCGGTGAGTGGATGGAGAGTTTCGAGTAGTGGATGGAGACCTACGAGCAAAAAATCACGTGAAAAACAGAGTGAAGTTCAGGTACATGCGCTGAGAAGTTCAGGTTCTTCACGCGGTGCATTTTCGAAGATTCTGTTTCACGATAAAGGCAGAACGCATGATCTCTCTGTTTTTGAAATTACTTAAAAACGGCTAGGAATCAGAGAAAACCATCAACACGGAAAAGTTTCGCATTTTCTGTAGCTTTTCAGCGGTATATTATTTGCCCCATTCCGATAAAGTTTGTAAAAATTACGGCAAAAATACGTTTTTATCCATTTTCAAAACTGACATAAAACCGTAATGAATTAGGAGAAACAATATATACAAAAAAGTTTCGCATTTCTTCAAGCTTTCCAACGCCATATCATTTGCTGCATTTAGACATACGGTTAAAAAATTAGCTCAAAAATACGAACTCGGTGGAACTTGTACCGTTTCCTAAATTACTTTTAAACCGTTCAAAATTAGAAAAAACTTTTAGCATAAAAAAGTAGCGCATTTTCATAAGCTTTACAACGCCATATTATTTGCCTCAATTGGATTAGCCGTTTAGAAATGACATCGAAAATACAAACTCTGGTGTTCCGCTTGTGAAATTCTACGATTTTCCGAATTACTCTTTAACCGTAGGGAATTAGAGAAAACTTTCAACATGCGAATGGAGCGGTTTTGCAGCAGCTTTCCAACGCCATATTATTTGCGTCATTCTGATAAACGGTTTAAAAATGCGATCGAAAATACGATTCACGTTTTTTGTATGAAGAAAAAACGGTTTTCAAAACTGCTCTTAAACCGCTTACATTTTGCCAAAAATTTAACTTGGGTCATGATATTGGTGTCCATAGCTTTCCAACGGTATATAGCAAGCCCCATTTGAACACATTTTAGCTGAAGTTCAACCTAGTACACGGGGAAGGTCAGCCGCGTTACTCGGGAAGTTCATATTGTGATCAGAATATTATTCTGATCACGTGATTAGAATAGTGTTTATGTGTATATATATATTATGATCGTTTCTACTAGAAATTCTATTTATATATATGCATAACGTGTACAATATGTAGTATCGTAAAATACCAGCAAACGAAAAAGAATTAAATGGAAAACACAAAATTAAATGAAAAAAATCATAAACCCAACCCCCCCAACCTTTTAATACCGGTTGGTGACACCAACCAGTACTAAAGGGCTCCCTGCCCCCGAAGCTGGCTCGTGCCACGTGGTTGCCCTTTAGCACCGGTTCGTGCTGAATCGGTACTAAAGGGGGGGGGGGCTTTAGTGCCTACACTTTAGCGCCGGTTACCAAACCGGCACTAAAGGGCCTTATGAACCGGTGCTATTGCCCGGTTCTGCACTAGTGGGAGATCACCAAAGGCAGCAAAGTTGAAGGAGGTAGGGGAGCTCGGCGCTTGGCCATCGCGGGAAACATACATCCTTGGGATTTTTAACTCCCACTGGTTAATGGTGGAAAATATCAGGTGCTCGCGTGACTCACAACATGCTCCCATGCTACAGGAACACCTGAAGCATTGGATGTGAGATCGAACGGTGGCAAAGAAAGCTCGTGAAACATTGCGGAAAACCCTCCAAAGAGTCATGTTATTGCATGCAGGTACACATGCTTCAAAGCTAGCTGTCCATGTTAGAGATATATTTGGGTTACTTGTATTTGGTAGTTTAGAGTTTGTAATTCGTCTTCTACTCTCTCTGTCCGGGTTTATTGGGCCTGGAGACAAGATCCCCAGGACCAAGAAACCTAGTAACTGGCCTTGATTAAGGTGGAAATTTCTGGTGTTTAATTGTGTTGTACGTTTCGGGAGTCACGTAATTTAATGCACACTCTAGCTAATCCATCCAGCAGCCCAGAATTCACGCGCATGCTGATGCATGGCCGCTAGCATGGCCAATCTGAAGACCAGGAGAAGCGCATGCGTCCGCTTTAGGCCGATGCATGCAACGGGCTAGTTAATACCCCTCGGTCCTCCGCAAGTGAATGAGTTTGATTCCAAGAAAATTAATTAGAAGGGCCTAATAAATCGGGACATGCTATTGTGGCTGAGGGGCCTAATAAATCCGGACGGAGGGAGTGCCTTATCTTCAAGAGAGGTTTCTTACCCTACAAGTCATGTACTCAATATATACTCGTCCTTGAAGCTCAATAAAACCATAGTTTAAAAAACCGGACCGGACCGGCGGTCGAACCGGAAAAAACCGGAACCGGCAGCCTCATCGGGTTTTTAAGCTAATAAGACCGATATGCAATCAAACCGGAAAAAACCGATCGAACTGGCCGGTTTTCTGGAGAACCGGTGAAAAAACCGGGTAATTGAACCGGGAAAAATCAGGAATTTTTTTTAATAGAAATTGGGAAAGTGGGATTCGATCCAATGGCGTGTGAGTAGTAGGCGGGGCCTGCCCATGGCTCAATAACCAACTTAATTGTGCTACTTTGTTGTCCACTACATGGTTATAATTTTATTTGACCATTGTTTCACTCTATATTAGCACATATATTAATCAATATATACTCCCTCCGTCCGGAAATACTTGTCATTGAAATGGATGTATCTAGATGTATTTTAGTTGTAGGTACATTCATTTCCATCCATTTTGATGACAAGTATTTCCGGACGGAGGGAGTATTATTTTATTTATTAAAAAAACCAACAATCGAACCGGTGAATCGGCGGTCCGACCGGTAAAAACCTGAACCGACAACCTTTCCGGTTCGATTTCCGGTTCGGTTTTTTAAACTATGAATAAAACATCCATCATATTCCACCAAACCTCTCTCTCCTTCTAACGGTCCGATCTCAAGCCGATAATGACCTCTTAAAGATCAACAATAATTGACAATTGTTGTCACAAGGTGCTACGTGCACAATACAGACGCAATGAATGGAAACGAAACTCCCAGAGAATAATGCAAGGTAGGGGTTACAGCAAGGATATATAGGTAGGCCTAGGCGATGAGCTCCTTGAGGTAGTTGTCGTAGACGTAGTCGACGAGGATCCTGTAGGCCTTCTCGGTGGGGTGGTAGCTGTCCCAGAACAAGTACTCCTCCACGTCCCCGCACACCGCCGACGTGACGCCGTTGCACAGCACGGCGACCTCCATCATGCCCGTGCCGCAGCAGCCCAGCGTGGACTCCCTGAACCCGTACCCGTCCGGCCGCACCATCATGTCCAGCAGGTACCCGTAGATGTCCATCAGCATCACCCTCGCCCCCGGGTGCTTCGCCTTGAGGGTGTCGACGGCGGTGCCCATTCCCGAGTTCACCAGCTCCGCGATCTCGTTGTGGTCCGGGGAGCACTCGCGCCCCATGCCGCCCGAGAGCGTGCGCTGGGAGGGCACGCACCCGATGGGCGGCATGGAGATGACGGCGACGCGGCGGGCGCCCGCGGCCAGCAGGCCGTCGAGGAAGGCGGTGGCGTGGGCGACCATGAGCGACGCGTAGGAGGCGTGCGAGTAGGAGCTCCGCGCGCGCATGGTGAAGTAGGTGTTGGCCACGTCGTCGCTGCCGGCGCACACCGCGAACACGCCCCTGGCGAGGATCTCCGAGAGCGCGGCGTCGCCGGCCGCGGCGCGGACCCTGGCCTTGTACTCGTCGAACATGCGGAGCTGGTCCGTCATGGAGATGACGGAGGCGAGCTGCGCCGTGAGCGGGTCGTACCCCGTGCCGCCCGACGCGAAGCTGACGCCGGTGAGCAGGTCGTGCGTCGTCAGGTTCGGGGCCAGGTACGCCGGGAGGAGCTGCTTGAGGCCGAGCCTGGAGGCGATGAAGTCGGTGGGGATCCTGCCGTTGCAGAAGCGGCCCGTGGGGCGGTGGTCGGCGCCGAAGTCGTGGCCGTAGGGCGCGAAGTTGGCCTTGACGATGGTGCTGATGGCGTTGTTGTTGCCCGGGTCGACGATCGAGTCGCCGAACACCACCAGCGCCGGCACCTGCTGCTTCTTCCCATCAACATGCTTCTTCGGCGGCGCCGTCGTCGTCACACTTGCACCGGCACCTGCGGTGCTGCTGCCCGTGTACGTGGCTCGGCTGGAAACACCGGCCGCCGCCGCCAGCAGCAGCAACGACACCAGCAAGACCGACATGGAACTCCTGCCTTGCATCCTTCTTGTTGCACGCCCCACGCCCATTGTCATTGGTAGCTAGTAGCAGAGTGTGTGGAGTGCACTGGAGAGTGGAGTGGAGTGGAGTGTGTTGGAGAGGGTAGGATTTATGCATGGCTTTCGGGGCATGCAGACTGGCAAGGATCACATGGCCTGAGTAAATGCCAGCGCTACCAGTCTATCGGTGGTGTGGTGCAGCATGTAGAGTAGAGTAGTGTACGTGCGCGAGCGCGCGTGCCTTCAAATCCATTCATTGCGTTTCAGTAGGTGCTGGCTAGCCTAAATATGACCTGCATGTCTGCATTCATCTCTTGCGGATCTCACTCGCCAATTCATTTATTCATGTCACCAAACCAAACTATACCAAACGGCCAAACCAAATGGCCAATGCCAACGTATGCTTGCTGAGTGCCGTGCTCGAGTCAGTCAAGGATGTTTACATTGTCAGCTCCTATTCGGCACTGTTTTGGTAGAGGCCGCGGCCGTACACACTAAATATATATCACCTCTCATATGCTCCCATGATTTACTAACTTAAGAAATTCAAATTAAAACATTCAATAAAGTTCTGAAAAAAAAACATGGATGTTCATAACATGTTGGTCAAATAAGCCGCGACGACGGGTCGGACGCGTCGGGCGCGTGTATGGGCGCGCGCTGGGCGTGTCGGGCACGTCAGGTCCGTGGCGTAGGTGTGCATGTGTGCATGCGTATGGTGCACGGGGGTGCCCGTGTAGGAGTACACCGTAGGCGTGCGTGTAGGGCGAGGCCGTTGGCGATCGGGGACGCGTTGGCGATAGTAAAAATATCCTACATTACTTCTGAAGACAATAACCAAAGCATATATCTTGTAGTTCGGATCGTAGCCCTTCTCGACAGAATTCGTCTTCGGGGGATCTTCTTCCGGAGATGATGGAGAGCGAAACACCTCCCCATGCCACCCCGCCTCATGAGGCGGGCGACCCTGAAGTGTCGTCGCGGAGGGTTTCTCCTGATACGCCAAGGCCAGAGGGTAATCCTTCAGCCTCCCGAAGTCCTCAGTATTCGGCTCCTAAAGAGATCAACAGAAAGAGTCCGAAACCGTCCGGTGTGCGATCGGACGCACTGAATGGCCATCTCAGAAGCGCATCGTACGCTAATTGGTACGGTGATTGAGAGGATTTCATCCGCCGAAAGCGGGTTGCATGAAGCTTTTATGATTCTGCTGAAAGGCTTCGAGGTACGTGGAATAGTGTATGTTTTTGGCAGTACCGCACACGTTAGGTGTTCCCTATGCAGATAGTAGCCCCTGAGACTCTGGTTGCCATCGAGAACGGCAACAAACAGAGGATTATAGTCCCAGGTAATAATCAGGCTGCCTTTATGTGCACATGGCTGAAGGTCCGGTGGCTAGCCGGACTGGTGAGTTTGCCGAGCTGAAGCGACAACTTGATGCGGTAGATGCCGACATCATGCTTGTCAACAAGCGGCTCGATGAGGCACAGGGTATGTGATTTCTCCGGTGATCAACACATAGTAAGAGGATCATGATGCTAGTATCTTTAATATGTTGTGACTCCAGATGGAGCCGCCACCGTGGAGACCCTTCAGGCGGAACTTGCCCGAGCCAAGGAACAAGCCAGAAATAGTGATGCGACCGCTCTAAAGGCGGTCGAAGAGCTGAGGGCCGAACAGGCTGCGCATTGCCAAAGCAAGGAAAGAATAGCCAAGATGGCCGTTGAGTTGAAAGATACCGCCGACCATTACCATCTTCTTGAAAAAGGAAGCTGGGCGAAGGCGGCGGACCTGGAGAAGGCCATGGTAGCAGCCAAGGAAGCCCGCTCTAAAATCAGAGCGGCGAAGGAGGAGCTGCGTCAAGCTGGGGATATCGCGGCTGGGAAGCCATTTTTGTTGCGGACGAAGTTCGGAGATCCGAAGTATGCCCCTCTTGATCAACTATGGAGTTCTGCAGACGCATACGTGGATTTGGCAGCCAGTGTTGCTGATGCGGCCGAGTACTTCAAAGATCAAAAAGATCGTGAAGTGGAAAGGCTATTCTGGTCACAGTTCCATGTTCCAGTGCGTCCGCTGCTGTTAAATGAGTGAATGACCGAGTGGGCCGAGCTCCATAGGTTGTCCGGGCTTGCCATGAGGTCTGTTGTGGATCATCTGTGGCCAGAAGGTCCAAGGCCGAATAGTTATTTTAGTTTAGTGCAACAGTTCCTTGGTGCTATGCCGCACATCAACGCTATGAAGAGGTCGGCGTGCATAGAGGGTGCGCTTATGGCACTTGCCCGTGTCAATACATACTGGGCAGAGATGGAGGCCACCGCTATTGCAACCTAGAGTTCAGCCGTAGGCCGGGTACCTGCCGAGCACTACTTTGAAGGAGTCCTTGAAGGCGCTCGTTCAATAGAGGCTCAGTGCTCGAAGAATATTATGTTCTAGTGACATGTATTCCCATTGTAAAAACACTGTTTTATTGAATTATAAAAGTTGTGTTTGTACTTTTGCCTAAAAGTATTATGATGCCTCCTGTGCGGCCATTTATGTATATATGTATATAACCTGAAAGTTTGCAGTCGTCGGCTTCAGCCCCCATGCATATACACTACTAGGGAAAACCTTATACACAGAAACTTACCAGCAGCGCGGTTTAAAAACAGACGCTATTTCTAATTAGCAGTAGCGCTCTTTACAAAACTGCGCTACTAATATCCGTTTAGCAGTAGCGCGCTAGTTGAGAAAAGCGCTACTACTAAAGTTGCCAGGGCGTTGGCTCTAGACTAGGTATAGTAATAACGCGGATGCTAAAACCTGCGCTACTACTAAGCGAATAGCTGTAGCGACTTGATATACCCACGCTACTACTAAGTGTGTCCACCACCGCACGCGGATCGACCCCCACCCCTGCCAAACTCTCTCTCACGAATCCCTGAAAAAAAAGTCTCTCTCTCGTGGCCCCCACCCCCTCGGTCGATCTCCTCCCCCCACCCCTCTCGGTCGATCTCCTCCTCCAGATCTCCTCGCCGCCGCCCACCTCCACTCTCTCCCTTAAATCCGCCGCCGGCGAACCCCGACCTCTCCTTCGCTCCAAAGGCTGCAGATCGAGCCGACAAGCTCCGGTTGGTTGCGGCCATCTCTGTGGGACGCCCTCGTCGTCCATCCATGGAGACCCTTCCTCCCCTCCGGCCAGATTCGTCCTCGGCTCGAGCTGCTCAGCCGGCGCCCAGATCCGCGGAGCCATCCTCCTCCACAACCACGCAGTGGCAGCGGCAGCGGCGGAACCATGGACCCGAAACCCTAGCCCACGGAGCAAGCTCGCCATGGATCTGCAGGCAAGAGGAGGCGCATCCATGGGTACAAATCCCTCATCTTCCCTCGTCTCTCCCTCCCTCTCTAACCCCCGTCTGTCTCCATGACCAGGACTAGGACCAAGACAACGCACGCCACCAACAACAACACCAATGTCCGGTCTTCTCCATGGGTATGGAGATCCGTCCAGTTATATCACTTGATTGTATATGTTATATAACATGATACTTTTCTTACTTGGTAGATTACTATTCGTATATGTATATTCAAGGCCATAATGTATTCTCACTTCTGCAATGCTACCAGAGGATACCTGCAAACAAAAGGTACATGGGGATATAGCATATTTAAGTTCAGATATGCCACATAGTAGAAACATTTGTTTTTCAGTTTTTTCTGGCAATTACTGTGGTAAAACATGCAATGTTCTCTTATATTTAGCTAATAATCAATTGTGAATAGGCTAAGTTTGTAATTATCATTAACCACACACTAGTGCAGAACAGGGCAATAGCACCGGTTCGTAAGGCCCTTTAGTGCCGGTTTCGGAACCGGCACTAACATTTCGGCACTAAAGGCCCCCCCCCTTTAGTACCGGTTCAGCACGAACCAGTGCTAAACGGCAACCACGTGGCACGAGCCAGCTCCGGGGTCGGGAGCCCTTTAGTACCGGTTGGTAACACCAACCGGTACTAAAATGTTTGGGGGATTTTTGGTTTTATGATTTCTTTTTCATTTAATTTTGTGTTTTCCATTTTAATTCTTTTTCGTTTGCTGGTATTTTACGGTACTACACATTGTACACGTTATGCATATATATATATATATAAATAGAATTTCTAGTAGAACCAATCATATATATATATCATCAATGTCTCACAAACCAGCATATTAATTTACACATACACACATCTATAGCTATATACAATTTCTCCTACATATGCATGTTGCCTTCGGAGCCAGTGGCATTAGCCTAATTGGTGCCTTCGGAGCACGATGACAATTGGAAGTGGTTCATGGGGGCGGTAGCGGGTAATAGTATTCTCCCTTCGGATTTATGACCTGGTCGAGCAAAAATCCCGCTATTTCCTCTTGAAGTGCTTCTACGCGCTCCATTTCTAGGAGCTTGTCCCGCACCTCTTTGAACTGTTAAGAAGGAGATCAATATGCATGTGTATTAGTTGTGTGACTAGATATCGATAATGGTGTAAAAATTGTGAATAGTGTTCTGACAAGCGTACCCATTCCTGTCTTTGAGATCTGCTCCTTTCGGACGCCATCATGCGAATGTTCTCGCAAACGCAGTATGCACATAGATTAGTCCCCTGCGCCTGCTTCAGGGCCTTTATTACGAGAATGGAATTTAATTTGATCAGATAATAATTAATCAAGCATGATAATTAAAGAGATGGCAGCTAGCTAGCTAGCTAGTACTACTTAATTACTTACCTTGGATCGAAACCATTTCAGCTGTGGTTTCCATTCGCCTTCCGTGACGCTGATGAACCTTGCCCAAGCCCTGCCCGCCGACAAAGAAAATGAATAAAGGGGTTATTAAATAGTTCATATCATGAAATGACGAACTAAATAGGCCGAGATATATAGTTAATAATGATTGAAATTACCTGTTGACTATCCCATACAAGATGTTGTAGTCACTATTTGCTTTGAGTAGCGAGTCCAGTATTTCAACTGTTCCGGCGTCAACTTTAATGATACACAAGATCCAGTGAAATCTGCATGCACACACGTTTGCATGTCTTAATTAAGCGGGCATATGTAAGCAAAAACATGTAGCTAGCTAGTAGGCAAAAACAGAGAATTTGTAGTACAAGAAAGTGTGACTCACTCGAAGTTGTAAGGAAGTAGTATATCTTCATTGTATTTGAGGCGCTTCAAGAACTCTAGCATGTTGTCCTCTACCTGCTTTTCATAATACTTGCTCATTTTCCATGTGTATTGATTAACGGTGTTTGGGTCAATGAACCCAATGCCATAGCGTCCACCTTTTCTCATTTCATACATCTTCATCCTGCATAATACCACAGAAAAGAATATAGTGAGGATAATTACAGGTAATGATTGATCAAAAGGATCACTACAGCTAGCTTGAGACTTAAATTACAGAAAGAAATCACTTACAGACAATAGCAACTGACGATAGATTTGTCGAGTGCGTCTTGATTGTATAACTGAAACAGTTCAGAATACTCAACGGCCACAGCTTTCTCATGGTAGTAATGATCCTTCTTGACATACACCATGAGGGACTCTCGATCGGATCTCTTGGTAATGTCCATGTACCATTGATGCAATTCATACATTCTCGTTGGGAGCTTCTTGACATCTTCTGGCTTGACCAAAGGTTGGCCCCGGACATATTTCCGTTTTATTTCCTTCTCTGTAATCACAGGCATGTCCTCGATCTCGAGGAGTTGTCCAACAGTGATCTTGAGTTCTTCAGCCTGCATTATATGCTCCTGGGTTATTACCACATCGCCCACCTCGGGAACGTAAACTGTTTGGCCACAATAATATTAGGCGCGCGTACTGTCACGTGTTGTCGGCACAACAAGCGGGGGGGGGGGGTCGATTGTGCCGCCTGTTCTCCCAGCTGGGCAACGGTTTTCCCGCATTTTTCGACAGCTGCTTGTTGTTTGCTCGAGCTCGAGCTCGCCTCCTTCTGTAGACGTTGTCGATGTAACTTCCTGATGTGGCGCTCATAGTCTGTGTCAACAGGCTTAGGAGCTGGTGGTTGAGCCATACGAATGAAGTGGTCAACTACTTCCACAGGCACTTTCTCCCTTGGCGGCGGTGGCGGTTTCGGTCCAAAATGGGCGTCGACTTCTGCCCGCACTATGGCATTGGTTTGCTCCTCGGTCCTGTCGTATGCCCTCACAGGAAGAGGAGTAGTGAGGTTTGGACCATATTTATATCGCTTGCCTCCGCCTGTACTTCCTGTACTATGACCTCGACTGGTACCGCTACGCACCATAGCTGCGGGGTGTCTCTTCTACGATTGCTAAGGCGGCGGAGACGGCTGACGGGGCTGAGTTGGACGAGGAGGAGTGGCCTGAAGCTGTGCCGGACTTGGAGGAGGAGTGGCCTGAGGTTGTGCCGGACTTGGAGGAGGAGTGGACGTCTGACGCTGTGTCGGACTTGGAGGAGGAGTGGCTTGACACTTTGCCGGACTTGGAGGAGGAGGAGTGGCCTCACGCGTTGGTGGACTTGGAGGAGCGGGAGTCTACTGACTCGGTGGCGGACTTCGACGAGGAGTCGGGTGACGCGGTGTCGGTGGCCTTTGAAAAATGATGCAATCCTTTCTCCATAGGATGATACGATGTTTGGCATCTCCGAGTGTGTGCTCCTCATCACCTCCAGGAATGTCAAGCTCTAGCCCCGAATATTGGTCCACCACCTCATCAACCAAGACACGAGCATAGCCCGCTGGAATCGGGTTGCAATGGAAGGTTGCCTCGGGGGAATTTGAAAAAGCAACGGCGTCCGCCACCTTCATGGATATGTTCTTCATTTTGAAGTGTAGCTCGCAGTTAGTGTTCTCCGTGATGTCATCCACGGGGTATCTATCCAGCACTACTGCGTCGCCCAAGGCGGAACCCACGCTGCTTCTCGGCATGGATGGGGCGGTGGTATCCAATGCTGGATCATCCGCTAGCTGCTGCAGCTACTGAGACCCCCTTTGCTGGTTAAGTGAGTCGATCTGCTCCTGCTGCCGCTGGAATTTAGCTGCCAATTCCTCTTGACTTGCTTCTAGGCCTTGAAGGCATTCATAGTCGAGCTTCCTTTGCTCCTCCTCCATCTTCCTCTTCTTCTCCTCCGCAATCTTCTTTCTCGCACGGGTTCTGTAGTCGGTGTTCCAGTCCGAAAACCCCTCATACCACGGAATAGCGCCCTTGCCTCGTGTTCTTCCCGGGTGTTCAGGATTTCCCAGGGCACGCGTAAGCTCGTCGTTCTCTCTGTTGGGCTGGAACACCCCCGATCGAGCCTTTTCTATTGCAACAAGTAGCGCATCGCCGGCTCCGTTCAGACATGCCTTCGTCGAAGCATTGCCTGTCTTCGGGTCCAACTCCCCCCCATGTGCATAGAACCAAGTCCTGCACCTGGGGGGCCAGCTCTTACTAACCGGAGTGACACCTGCATCCTCCATCTCTTTCTCAGACTTATCCCACTTAGGCATTGCCACCGCGTAGCCACCTGGCCCCAGCTTATGGAACTTATCCTTTTTTTCGGCATTCTTCTTGTTTATTCTCGACCGTTCCTTAGCTAATTTTGAATCCTTGAATTTCACGAAATTGTCCCAATGAGCACTTTGATTCTCTAGTATCCCCTCGAATACTGGAGTCTTCCTTCCTCCCTTGACGTACTTCTCCCACGTCATTCTCTTGTGGTTCTTGAATGCAACCGCCATCTTCCTAAAAGCAGCGTCCTTGACTTTCCACACGTCTGCTTCTGTGAAATTATCTGGTAAGGTGAAATGTTCCATGAGAGTATCCCAAAGCAGATTTTTTTGCTTCTCGTCCACAAAAGTAACATCTGGACGTGGATTTGCTGGCTTTCTCCATTCTTGAAGGGAGATCGGGAGTTGGTCCTTCACAATAACTCCGCACTGACGAACGAACTTGTCCGCAATCTTCTTAGGCGCTAATGGTTCGCCATTAGGTCTGATTGCCTTGATATTGTACTTTACGCCCTCCTTCAACTTTTTGTTCGGGCCTCGTTTCGTCCTTTTGCCTGAAGATTTGCTCGATCTGGATGGCTGAAAGAAGAAAGATCGATTCGTTAATATATCTTCAACTCATTTAAAACATGCGATGATTTCCAGATTCCTGCTAAATATAAATATATATACCTCGCCGGTGTTTGTTGTTTCAGGATCAACATGTTCTTCGTCGTAGTTCATGACTTCATCTTCTCGGTCGTCGCGATCGAATATCATATCACCCTCTCCGGTGTTGTTTAGAAATTCGGAGCCGTCAAAATCTTCTTCATTCTGATCATCATCTGGCCCGCGTATGATATCGAGCATGGTCTGTTCTCTCTCTCTATCGGTATTGTCCGCCAGAGCTTTTATTTAATTATGCCAAAAGAAATATAAAACAATTTAGTATAATCTCGAATAATAGATATAATCTCGAATACATCGTCTCGAATAATAGATATAATCTCGAATACATCATCTCGAATAATAGATATAATATTGAATACATCACTAGCTAGCTAGCTAGCAAGCTAATAAAGATCGAATAGTACAGAGTAATCTAGGCCACTCGCGGTTCCTGAGGTGCGGGCGGTGGACACCCAAAGAGAAGGAACCATCACTGGATCATAGCTCGGGTGATCTCCCCAAAGAACCTGCCAGGTATTGGAGAACCTGATGTCCATAGCAGCCATGTAGCGATGGACGTGCTCGTCCTACTCCCTGACATGGCGACGTACCACCTCCGGCGGGGCCGGCTCCCTCCGCACCGAAAGTGGCCCACGTGAATGCCACCAAGGGAGATGAGGGTCGACGACGGGACCCGGGGCCGGGTTCCTCACCAAGCGTCGCACCCCTGAAGGTAGCACCTCCCAGTGCCAGCCCGGCGGAGCCCAGTCCCGGACATGGGTCCTCTGAAGCAGGACGTCGTCGCGGACGTGTTGACGGCGAGGATGCGGGCCGGGCATCGTCGACAACAAAATACTATATGCCGCAAAAGTAAAGTAACATTTTTTAAATGATGGATTGTGATGATTTCATATATGCAAATTCTAAATTTTATAACTAAAAATATAAGAAACTAAAAAAACATCGATCATCGTCTAACAATTTGAAATTAATCTAATTCATCTAGCTAGCTAAAACTAACATTTCCAAAATTTCTAACATTTCTATATAACTAACATTTCTATAACATTTGACATTATATATATTATAACTAACATTTCTACATACTATTTGACATTAATCTAATCTAATTAATTAATTCATCTAAAACTTTGTATGAAAAACAGAAAAAACTAAAAGCTAAAAACAGAAAAATTGTGTGTGTGTGCGCGTCTAGTGTGTGTGTAGTGTGTGTGTGTGTGTGTGTGTGTGTGTGTGTGTGTGTGCATGTAGTGTGTGTGTGCGCGCGCGCGCGTGTGTGCGCTACGGTCGGCGCCGGCGCCGGTGTGCGCTACGATCGATTGGTGTGAGGAGAGGGGCCGGGGGAGGGGCTCACAGCGCGCGCGGGCAAGGTCGAGGCGACGGCGACGGCGAGGGCGAGGTCGATCCAAAGGCGACGGCGACGGCGAAGCGAGGGGATCGGCGACCGGGACGGCGACGGGGGTGCCGTGGAGTCGACGGGGACGACGCGACGAGGACGGGGGCGTTGCGGAGTCGACGGGGACGGCGCGACGGGGGCGGCGACGGCGCGGGACGGGGCGGCGGCAGAGAGAAGTGGGAGACGAGAAACTGAAAATTTTCGAAGTGTTTCTTATATAGGGGACACCTTTCGTACCGGTTGGAGCCACCAACCGGTACTAAAGGCCTGTTTTGGCCAGGCCAAGCGGGGGGGGGGGGGGGGGGGGGAGCACCCCCCTTTAGTACCGGTTCCTGGCTCCAACCGGTACTAAAGGCCCCCCCTTTAGTACCGGTTGGTGCCATGACCAGGTACTAAAGGGGGTGCGCTGCCAGGCGAGGGGCGCAGAAGTTTAGTCCCACCTCGCTAGCCGAAGGGCGCTCACACCTGCTTATAAGCCCCGCCGCCGCTGCTGTCTCGAGCTCCTCTCTAAAGCAGGCCTTCTGGGCCTACCTCTGCTACTCTGCCCTGTGAGGCCTATTGGGCTTGCGGGCCTGCATCCTGGCCCAACAACAGGTTGGGTTTCTAGTCGTATGCCGGCCGCTGTGGCCCGGTAGGTGGGATTTTTTCATTTAGTTTTTTCTTTTCTGCTTTATTTATTTTGTTTTATTTTGTTTTTATTTTTTTAGTTGTTTTTTGCTGTATTTAGAGTTCCTTTGTGAATATTTTTGATAGTTTTTAGAAACTTTCAGTTAGTGCCGGTAGTTTTTAAATTTGAATAGTTTAAATTTTGAATTATTTGAAATTTGTGTGAATCACTAGTTTGTGAATAACTTAACTTTAAAAATACATTTTCCAGTGATTCTTTTTTATTATGTTTAATATTAGTGTGTTTTATCATTATATTCAATTTGGTAATGCTTAAGTTATTTAAAAATGAAATGCCTTTGTAACGGATGAGTTCTCGTCCGAAACCCTGATACTTCGAAATAGATTGTCCATTTTCTACACGAAGTGTATCCAGTTTTTGCGGTAACCCTCTCTACTTTTTTGCACATGCCATGTGGGTGAAATTATGATACCATGCCAACTTTCATCCTTTTCTGAGTTCATTTGAAATGCTTTTCAATTTCAGGGTCATTTAGCTGAAAAAAATCAATAAATGCATGAAAGAATTTGCTTGCACATAAAATTTCTTCGCGTTTCAAATGCCAAAACACATAACTAGCTACCCTAACTATAACAGAGATTCCCTCCTGGGTGTGAGACGCAGAAGAAAGTGATGATAGCTAAGCCGATCACATCCCAGATCTTTGGGTGTGAAACTTTTTCTTCGCGTGTGTCCCTTTGCGTCGTAGCCATGGAAAATCTTCATCATTTAACGGGACGCTCGGGTCAATATTCACTGTGAATGGAGCAATTTCATCAAACTTTTCATAATCTTCTGACTTGTCTGTCTTGCCATCCACTCCCATGATGTTTCTCTTCCCAGAAAGAACTATGTGCCGCTTTGACTCATCGTACGATGCATTCGCTTCCTTATCTTTTCTTTTTCTTGGCTTGGTAGACATGCCCTTCACATAGAAAACCTGTGCCACATCATTGGCTAGGACGAATGGTTCGTCTGCATACGCAAGATTGTTGAGATCCACTGTTGTCATTCCGTACTGCGGGTCTTCCGTTACCCCGCCTCGTGTCATATTGACCCATTTGCACCGAAACAAAGGGACCTTCAAACCACGTCGATAGTCAAGTTCCCATATGTCCTGTATATAACCATAATATGTTTCCTTTCCCGTCTTGGTTTCTGCATCAAAGCGGACACCACTGTTTTGGTTGGTGCTCTTCTTATCTTGGGCGATCGTGTAAAATGTATTACCATTTATCTCGTACCCTTTGAAAGTCATTATATTCGAAGATGGTAATTGGGACAACAAGTACAGGTCATTTTCAATAGAGGTGTCATGCATGGTACGTGCTTGCAACCAGCTGGCGAAACTCCTGGTTTGTTCACGTGTAATCCAGTCATCAGACCGCTCCGGGTGTTTGAAGCGTAGCAAATTCTTGTGTTCATCCATATACGGAGCCACCAAGGCGGAATTCTGTAGAACTGTGTAGTGTGCTTCAGTGAGAGAATGTCCGTCCATACATATTATTTGTTCCCCTCCTAGCGTGCCTTTTCCATCGAGTCTGCCCTTATGCCGCGATTCAGGAACACCAATCGGCTTAAGGTCAGGAATAAAGTCAATACAAAACTCAATGACCTCCTCATTTTGACGGCCCTTGGAGATGCTTCCTTCTGGCCTAGCACGGTTATGAACATATTTCTTTAAGATTCCCATGAACCTCTCAAAGGGGAACATATTGTGTAGAAATACAGGACCCAAAACGTTAATCTCTTCGCATAGGTGAACTAGGACGTGCGTCATGATGTTGAAGAAGGATGGTGGGAACACCAACTCGAAACTGACAAGACATTGCACCAAATCATTCTGTAAACTTGGTATGATTTTTGGATCGATTACCTT
This sequence comes from Triticum urartu, assembly GCF_056163025.1. NCBI lineage: Eukaryota > Viridiplantae > Streptophyta > Magnoliopsida > Poales > Poaceae > Triticum > Triticum urartu. Next base: position 510,881,561 of record NC_141873.1, read on the forward strand.
CTGAGAGATTGCATTGAGAAATGCACATAGCTTCACAATGGCTAATCGAACGTTTTCCGGTAGAAGCCCCCTCAATGCAACCGGAAGCAGTTGTGTCATAATCACGTGGCAGTCATGAGACTTTAGGTTCTGGAACTTTTTCTCTGCCATGTTTATTATTCCCTTTATATTCGACGAGAAGCCAGACGGTACCTTAATACTGAGCAGGCATTCAAAGAAGATTTCCTTCTCTTCTTTGGTAAGAGTGTAGCTTGCATGACCCTGATGTATGCCGTCTTTTCCGTGCATACGTTGCTGGTCCTCCCGTGCCTCAGGTGTATCTTTTGTCTTCCCATACACGCCCAAGAAGCCAAGCAGGGTCACACAAAGATTCTTCGTCACGTGCATCACGTCGATTGCGGAGCGGACCTCGAGGTCTTTCCAATAGGGCAGGTCCCAAAATATAGATTTCTTCTTCCACATGGGTGCGCGTCCGTCAGCGTCATTCGGAACAGGTTGTCCACCAGGACCCTTTCCAAAGACCACCTTCAAATCCTTGACCATATCATCTACATCAGCACCAGTACGGTGGCGAGGCTTCGTCCGGTGATCTGCCTCACCTTTGAAATGCTTGCCTTTCTTTCTTACGGGATGCCTGCTCGGAAGAAATCGACGATGTCCCAGGTACACATTCTTCTTACAATTAGCCAAATATATACTGTCGGTATCGTCCAAACAGTGCGTGCATGCGCGATATCCCTTGTTTGTCTGTCCTGAAAGGTTATTGAGAGCAGGCCAATCATTGATGTTCACGAACAACAACGCCTTTAGGTCAAATTCTTCCCCCATGTGCTCATCCCACGCACGTACACCTGTTCCATTCCACAGTTGTAAGAGTTCTTCAACTAATGGCCTTAGGTACACATCAATGTCGTTGCCGGGTTGCTTAGGGCCTTGGATGAGCACTGGCACCATAATGAACTTCCGCTTCATGCACAACCAAGGAGGAAGGTTATACGAACATAGAGTCACAGGCCAGGTGCTATGGTTGCTGCTCTGCTCCCCAAAAGGATTAATGCCATCTGCGCTTAGACCAAACCATACGCTCCTTGCGTCATCTGCAAACTCCTTCCCGTACTTTCTTTCGATTTTTCTCCACTGTGACCCGTCAGCGGGTACTCTCAACTTTCCGTCTTTCTTACGGTCTTCTTTGTGCCATCGCATCGCCTTGGCATGCTCTTTGTTTTGGAACAAACGTTTCAACCGTGGTATTATAGGAGCATACCACATCACCTTGGCAGGAATCTTCTTCCTGGGGCGCCGGCCCTCGACATCACCAGGGTCATCGCGGCAGATCTTATAGCGCAATGCACCACATACCGGGCAAGCGTTCAAATCCTCGTACTCACCGCGGTAGAGGATGCAATCATTAGGGCATGCATGTATCTTCTACGCCTCTAACCCTAGAGGGCAGACAACCTTCTTTGCTTCGTACGTACTCTCGGGCAATTCGTTGTCCTTTGGAAGCATATCCTTTATCATTACCAGCAACTTTCCAAATCCCTTGTCAGATACACCATTCTCTGCCGTCCATTGCAGCAATTCCAGTGTGGTGCCCAGCTTTTTCTTGTCACCTACGCAATTCGGGTACAACAATTTTTTGTGATCCTCTAACATGCGCTGCAACTTCTTCTTCTCCAAATCACTTGCGCAGTTTCTCTTTGCATCGGCAATGGCCCGACCTAGATCATCAACGGGCTCATCTGATGCCTCTTCTTCAGCTTCTTCCTGCATTGCCGGCTCAGCTTCTTCCCGCAATACCGGCTCAGCTTCTTCCCCCATTGTTGTATCATCGTATTCAGGGAACCCATGGCCAGGATAGCTGTCGTTGTCCTCTTCTTCTTCATTGTCTTCCATCATAACCCCTCTTTCTCCGTGCTTGGTCCAAACATTATAATGGGGCATGAAACCGGTCTTAAACAGGTGGACGTGAATGGTTCTTGACGTAGAGTAATTGTGACCATTCTTACAGCGAGCACATGGACAAGGCATAAAACCATCCGCCCGCTTGTTTGCCTCAGCCGCAAGCAGAAAAGTACGCACGCCCTCAACGAACTGGGGAGAGCATCGGTCATCGTACATCCATTGCCGGCTCATCTTCATTACACAACACCGAATAGACCAAATTAATACAAGTTCATACATAAAGTTCATACAACACTTAAATGCAACAAACAAATAACTCTCTAGCTAAAGCATTTAAATGCAACAACAAATACGATCAAGATCGCAACTAAGGTAACAATGGATCCAACAGCATAATGATACCAAGCCTCACTATCGATGGCATATTTTCTAATCTTTCTAATCTTCAAGCGCATTTTCTCCATCTTGATCTTGTGATCATCGACGACATCGGCAACATGCAACTCCAATTCCATCTTCTCCCCCTCAATTCTTTTCAATTTTTCTTTCAAGTACTCATTTTCTCTTTCAACTAAATTTAACCTCTCGGCAATAGGGTCGGTTGGAATTTCAGGTTCAGATACCTCCTAGAAAAAATTTCTATGTCAACTTGATGGGCATAATTTGTCATAAACACGAAATGCAACTAGTTTTAAAAGAGAATATACATACCACATCCGAATCATAACAAGGACTAGGGCCGACGGGGACGGATATCAAAACCATAGCACTATATGTATAACAAACAACGTACGGGTAAGATAATTATACGAGTAACTATATATCCAAATCACACACATCAATTTTTATATAAAATTTCATGAACAAGAGGCTCACCACAAGGTGGTGCCGGCGACGGGACGGTGCGGGCGACCGACGGTGGCTACGATGGAGATTTAGAAGGCACTAAGTAAACCACACCTACATATGCAAACTAAGTGTTATTTTTGACCTCAAATTGCATATAAATCAAATATTAGCACATATATATATCCTCCCAAATTACTAAACTCACAAATTAATCACTATATAAACCAATGCAAGAGCTAATCTAGCAATGAGAGATGAAAGGACAAAGTTGCTAACCTTTGTGATCATTTGAATGGATGAGGGCCTTCAAATCTTGACAAATTTTGGGCAAATTTTGTGATGAACTCGAGAGGAAGAAGGGAAGAACAGAGGAGAGGGCCGGAGAGGGGAAAGGGGGAAGAACAGAGTGCTGGTGGACGAAGGGTTTATATAGGACGACCTTTAGTACCGGTTCGTGGCACGAACCGGTACTAAAGGTGCTGGAGGGGCCCCACTCTGACAACATCCTGCCACCACTCTCATTAGTACCGGTTCGTGGCACGAACCGGTGCTAAAGGTTCGCCACGAACCGGTACTAATGAAAGCGGCCCGGCTAGCCATTGGAACCGGCACTAATGTGCTTCACGATTGACCCTTTTTCTACTAGTGACACTAGGATCCATTTCGGTTGATATATGCAACAAGATGAATTTGTGGTGGTTTTGAACAGTTGGGAGGTACTTTTATTCTAGAGGAAAAAAGGGTTTGTGGTTTTTCGTGCAAATTAAGCATCATATCAGGTTGCTACCTACATGTTCTGTTGAGTAATAGAAACAATACATTTATATATATGGATTGGTAGTCCTCAATCAATATTCAATCATGACTTGATTTATCTTGCCTATTTCTTCTACAAGAAACACTATCAGATTAAAAGAGTCCACTGGTTGTCATTTTGTAGACTGTATGACACTGTCTGGCAGCAGCATCCCTCCCCCCACAATGCTTTAGTCTTCTTATTACATGGTTGGCTATTTGAGGGTAAGCTTTTGTGTGCATTGGTAGACTGTATGTATGACACTGTGTCCTTTTTTTATCACTTCAGTCCATTTTGTCTTCAACAAGTACCACTCTCTGTTTAGAGAAGATGCACTCTATGTTTAGTTTTTGGCCAGCCCAATTTGCAAGTTTGTATAGTCACTATGCTCTTCAAACAGTAGATTCATGGACTTTGTTATCTTTGAAAATGTGGAAGATATCAAGGTATTGAAGTGACTACTTAGAAAAATGGATAGATAGAAAATTACCGGAAGAATTATGCCTCTTAACTCCTTATGTGGTTCGTATGTGTTGTTTCTTTTTAGGGCTTCCAACACAACAGAATTGCTTCTAATCTTTTGTGTTATCTTTTGTCATGGCAGTAGCTATGTGCTGCTTCAGTGTGTAGTTAAGTTGTGCATTACGGCTTAAATAAGAATTTCGAGGAAAATTTGTAGCACATTGGAACCGACATGTACCACATTGTTTTTCCTAGGGTTCTTCTATAGAATCTGAAGTTTTTGAACCTCTATTGGTAATGTTGCAGGGTTCTGGTGGCAATGTTGACGGTCGTCGAGAGGTTCGTGGACCGGATGGTGTCGTGGCTGCTGATGTATGGAGAGGCGAAGCTGATGCTCGTCCTCTATCTCCGGCACCCCAGCACATGGGTAAGCAGTCGACCAGACACCCCGAGCCCGAGAGATGATCAACATTTAGATACACTTGATTCGGTATGTGAAAAATTCTGAATCTGAATCTTACTGGTGTTCGGGTTTCAGGGTGCGAGGCACGTGTACGATGGCTTCCTCCGTCCGCTGTTGGCGAGGCACGAGGACAACATCGACCGATGCCTGCTGGAGCTGAGGGCCAGGGTGAGGGACGTGACGCCGTCACAACGGCGGCTGTCGTCGGTTAGGTGTGGCTCGTCGAGGCTGCCCAGTGTGTTTCGTCGCAGTTGCAGGTCGCGAGATCAGTTCGGGCAGGCGCCGCACATTGACGAGTGATCCAATATTTTGATCGGACCATAACAACTAACGTGTCTCATTCTCTGGCATCTAGAAGTAGTGGTAAAATTCTGAATTTGCATGGCAAGCACCACTTACGTAGGTAGCTGCCACGCACAGTTTATACTCTTATGCCTATAAAGGATAGGAATTATTCATGAGTTATGGCTACAATGAGGACCTGTGTACAGTTTATACTCTTACGCCTATAAAGGATAGGAATTATGCATGAGTTATGGCTATAATGAGGAACTGTGTGATAGTAGATACGACAACTGTGTGATAGAATGGAATTGGTTGATTTTTTTTTAATTTCTAATAAGTTAGTAGTAGCGTGGAAAAAAATTGTGCCCCACTAGTATTTAGTATACTAGTAGCGTTGGTACTCAAGAAACGCTACTACTATTATGTTAGTAGTAGCGTGGGTCCGTAATAGCAGTAGCGCGGGTGGCATAATAGCAGTAGCGAGCTTCCACTAAGCGCGCTGCTGCTACACTTGTGTAGCAGTAGCGCTGGTGAGCACGCGCTACTGCTACATGTTAGTTGTAGCGCCTTATTAGTAGCGCTGGTCCCCGCGCTACTGATACACCTAAAACCTGCGCTGCTGCTAGCCTTTTCCCTAGTAGTGATAATGCGGGGGTGTTCGCAAAAAACGCGTATTCACACTTGATCCAACGTCTTGGTCCATTAAGAAGGTGGTGGCGCAGGGAACGAGGCAATCGGACTATATTGCTTTAACATTTTCACTTAGCCATAGGAGTTTGACGGTGAGCTACTATATAGCCCCTGGTACTTCTGCACTCATTCGAATACAGGGCGCATACGTACATGACCGGGAAACGGCCCTTCGTTAATGTGGAGGAATCCCGAAGATTCCGCTGGGTCATCGAGTGGTTGACCAGTCTCGCGCTATATCATGACAGTCAATTTTCGGCTTTCTATACTGAGGTGCTCATCCGGATGAACCAGGGCACAATTGCAGTAGTTCTCCCAGTGCTACCTTAGCCGATATAGCGGAACGTAAGGTACCAAAACATGGGAGCTGGGCAAACCCAACATTTGACCAAAGACATGATTCAGAGCTGATGCATATAAGGCCAAACTCGCGACGCCGAACACTCCCTAAGGTATTCGGTCTTTATAACATAAAGAGAGCATCATGAAGAATATGACTAGCTGTAGGATCGAAAGTATGTCTAGAGGGGGGGGTGATTAGATTACTTGACCAATTAAAAATCTATCATTTTCTCAATTTTAGTCTTTGGCAGATTTTAGCAACTTTGGATAAGTCAAGCAATCCTAACACAATTCAAGCAAGCAGGCAAAGAGTATATGAACAGCGGAAAGTAAAGCATGCAACTTGCAAGAATGTAAAGGGAAGGGTTTGGAGAATTCAAACGCAATTGGAGACATGGATGTTTTTGTCGTGGTTCCGACAGGTGGTGCTATCATACATCCACGTTGATGGAGACTTCAACCTACGGAGGGTAACGGTTGCGCGAGTCCACGGAGGGCTCCACCCATGAAGGGTCCATGAAGAAGCAACCTTGTCTATCCCATCATGGTCATCGCCCACGAAGGACTTGCCTCACTAGCGGTAGATCTGCATGAAGTAGGCGATCTCCTTGCCCTTACAAACTCCTTGGTTCAACTCCACAATCTTTGTCGGAGGCTCCCAAGTGACACCTAGCCAATCTAGGAGACACCACTCTCCAAGAAGTAACAAATGGTGTGTTGATGATGAACTCCTTGCTCTTGTGCTTCAAATGATAGTCTCCCCAACACTCAACTCTCTCTCACAGGATATGGATTTGGTGGAAAGAAGATTTGAGTGGAAAGCAACTTGGGGAAGGCTAGAGATCAAGATTCATATGGTGAGAATGGAATATCTTGGCCTCAACACATGAGTAGGTGGTTCTCTCTCAGAAAATGTGTATTGGAAGTGTAGGTATGTTCTGATGGCTCTCTCCACGAATGAAGAGTGGGTGGAGGGGTATATATAGCCTCCACACAAAAACTATCCGTTACACACAATTTACCAATCTCGGTGAGACCGAATTGAGAAACTCGGTCGGACCGATTCAGCAAACCTAGTGATCGTTAGGATTTTCGATGGGACTGAGATGCAACTCGGTAGGACCGATATGGTTAGGGTTAGGCATAACGTAATCTCGGTGTGACTGATTACACAAACTCGGTGGGACCGATTTTGGTAATAAGCTAACCAGAGAGTTGGTCAGGTAAACTCGGTGGGACCGATTGCTCATTTCGGTGCAACCAAATGTTACAAAAGGGAAACAGAGAGTTTACATTGCAATCTCGGTGGGACCGATCGCTCATCTCGGTAGGACCGAAACGTTATGAAGGGAAACAAAGAGATTACAGCCCCATCTCGGTGTGACCGAGATCCCTATCGGTGAGACCGATTTTCCTAGGGTTTGTGGCAGTGACTATGACATCTGAACTCGGTGGCGCCGGATAGAAAGAATCAATGGGGCCGAGTTTGACTTTTGGTTTAGGTCATATGTGGATGTGGGAAGGTAGTTGAGGGTTTTGGAGCATATCACTAAGAACTATGAAGCAAGAACCTCATCAAGCAACACCTCATCCCTCCTTGATAGTATTGGCCTTTCCTATAGACTCAATGTGATCTTGGATCACTAAAATATAAAATGTAGAGTCTTGAGCTTTGAGCTTGAGCCAATATTTTTGTCCTTAGTATTTTGAGGGGTCCATTTTCCTCATCCATGCCATGCCATTCATTGAGCTTTTCCTGAAATATTAATCTTGGAATAGCATTAGCTCAATGAGCTATATGTTGTTAGGAATTACCAAAACCACCTAGGGATAGTTGCACTTTCAATCTCCCCCTTTTTGGTAATTGATGACAACATATAGATCAAAGCTTCGACAAATGATAATAAGAGTGAAAAACATTGTCGCTTTGAGAAGTATGTGAAAAGCAAGAGCTCCCCCTAAATTTGTGCATAGTTTATGATTTGCTTTGGACTGCAAATGCATAGAGAATTAGGCTCATGGGTTACTCTTCCGTGTCACATATACATCTTGGTGGAGCGCTCAAAATGATAATAATTAAATCCATGCACTCATCACCAAGCAAAGTGAATGATCATATAGGGATAAAATGATAATGTCATCCAACAAGCATTAATGTAGCATATGATCAAACACACATGATCATCCAAGTATCACGTAGACAGAAAGTATCTCAAACAAATAAAGCAAATAAAGTTCAACCACCAAAGCAAGAGAGAATAAAAAGCAACGCTCTCTCTCGACACCTATGATCTATACATTTTTCTCCCCCTTTGGCAACAAGTTACCAAAAAGTTCCTAGAAAATGCATAGCACTAAATCGTCTCTCGGGCTTGATCTTCAGGTGGTGGTGTCCGGATAACTCCAAGAACGAAGGCTTCAGTCGATGTAGATGGAGCTGATGGAGTAGGTGCTGGAGCTGGTGGCACTGAAGCTGTAGCTGGTGCAGATGAAGTGGCTCTGGTGTCTGGAACAGGCACTGCAGAAGACCTCTGAGCTCTAGGCACTCTGACAAATGCATCAGTGGTTGTCTTGCCCTTCCTCTCCTGCATATCATCCTGAAGTTGCTCCACAATAGACTGGATCTTAGTTACCTTCACATCCAAGTCATAGAACTTTTGCTCCACGATCCTTTCCAAGTTCTCCTGGTTTTGAGTCAGGGTGGCCAGTCCCTTCTCAATCCTCAGAGTTGATGCAATAAAGTAGCCAAGCTGATCTTGCTTGCTCTTCAGAAGATACTGAGATGCTTCTTCAGTAGTTGGCATCCTTGTAGCCTTTTCAGCCTTTGCCTTCTCCTTCTTGGCTTGTGCGTGCACAGAAGATGGTTCATTTTCATCCATCACCACAGTGTTGTCCTCAAATTCTGGGTAGATGGGCAGGTGCTCCTTGTCCAGCAGATATGTGCATGTGCCCATCTTGGAGTTAATCAGCTCCTGGATCTGTGGGGCATATCCACAACTCCTCTTCTGATCTGTAGCTGTCCTTTTTATGGTTTCCACTATTAGGCTCATGACTTTGAACTTCTGTGGGACATCGAAGATGTGAAGCAAGTTTATTGCATGGCCTCTGATCATCTTGTGATCTCCTGACTTTGGCAAGAGACTGTGCCTGAGGATCCAGTTGATAGTTGGCAAGCCTGACAGAAGGTAATGTACAAATCCAAACTTGTGTGTCTCAAGAGCAGCATCTGGGATCTCCTTGTACATGTGTGCCATGGTGTTGTGATCCTTCTTATTCTTGGCATAGACATCCAAGTCATCTTCACTCTCTTCTAGAGCATTGATCAATTTCGCCCATTCAGCAACCATGGACTAGTACCTAGTGCCTCCAGACATCCAGACAATCCTTCCATCTGGGTAGAAGTGAGCTGTGGAGTAGAACTGCATGATGAGCTCATCATTCCATTTTGTGAGCTTCTGAGCCACAAACTCATCAACTCCACAAGCCTTGAAACTGTCATACACACCTGGATAATGTTCATCATTCTCCTTGATGTACTCCCAGTCGACCCATCTCATGTCACATACTATTGGTTTCTTGTCAAGCAAGATGGTCTCATAGAAGTCATGATGTTCCTTTGTATGGAACCTGTAGTCCACAGCAGTCCTTCTCCTGGTGGCATATGGATCAGACTCTCTCCATAGCCTTAGACCTGAGTCCTTCCTGATCTTCATGTTCTCTGCAACTGGATGAGCATCATTGTGATCTGGAATTTTTGGCTTCAATTTCCTCAAGACAACAGAATCATCTTCTTCTTCCATTGCAGCTTCAGGCATTGGGGCCTTGTTCTTCTCTGCAGTTGGAATGTTCCTGGTACTCCTCTTTGGTGCAGTTTTGGGTTTTGGAGCAGCTGGCTTAGAAGCTTCTTTGGGCTTAGATGAAGCAGCCCTGATCTTATGGCACCCCCCATAAGTTTCTGAGCTTTGGGTGCTGGTGCTGCATCTTCTTCCTCTTCCTCTTCAGAATCTCTCATGATTGAGGATCTCCCAAGCACTCTGGCAGTGGTCTTCTTGACCCTCTCTTTCCTCTTCTTCCCTTCTGTAGCACCCTCTTTGGGTTCAGATTCCAAAGGTACTTGAGTAGAGGCTCTTGCTTTAGACATGGGAATTTTCTTTGTAGGTAATTTGGTCTTCATACCAGGATTAGTTGCAGCAGCAGTGCTACATTCCTTTTTAACCACTTTCTTCTTGGAAGTGGCCTCATCCTCAACTACCACATAGTCTTCATCCTCAGATTCAGAAGTTTTCTTCTTTCTGGACCTGGTGGCAGCCTTTGGCAGATTGCTTGGTGTGCTCCTACTGCCATCATCTGAGCTGCTAGAGGGACTAGTTCCCTCACTCAAGTGAACCTGCTCCTCTGACCTGTTCTGGCTGTCACTCTGATCAGACATAATGCAATCTCTAACAACTGACCCTGTGAATAGATTATAGATAAGGTAGAATGGATGAGCATCACAAAATACAGAGGTTTTTGCAAAAGAATGAATCAAAAACTTAGTTTTAGTTTTCCTCAGAAAGCATTTCGGATCAACCGATTTGTAAACTCGGTGATACCGATGCAGCTTTTGGAACCTAAACTAGTGAACTCGGTCAGACCGAGTCACAGTTTCGTGGCACCGAGACTGCTAGGGTTTCACAAAGTCGTGAACTCGGCCACACCGATTTGCAATTCTCGGTCAGACCAAGGATCACATGTGCAATGGCCTGAGCCGAATCGGTGGTACCGAGTTCCACAACTCGGTGGGTCCGAGATGGTTTCAGCGGAAACCTAACCCTAAATTCTCAATTCATGACTAAACTACAGAGTGTTTTCGATGGATAGAATGATCTCAATCGTGGCAAGATACATGGCAAACACAATGTGCTAGGAATCAGATAAGGATAGCACAGTGATCAAGTTCATACCCTAGTTCAGCGATGAACTCGCTACGGCGGCAACGGCGGAGATGATTCTGGTTGACGGCGGTGGAGACCAGTGGCAGGAGGCAACTGGCGACGAGGGGGACGATCCGGAGACCCTGGAGGCAGAGCGGGCTAAGCGCGGGCGAAAGAGTTTGGAGAAAATTTCCAAAATTTTGCCCGTGGGTATATATAGCCCGACCCTGTCAGTGTGACCGAGTGGAACAACTCGGTGGCACCGAGATGCATAACTGCAAGCAGTTGCTGCAACTCAGTGTGATCGAAAAGTTCAATTCGGTTGCACCGAGATTGAAAACCTAGATCGACTTAGTGATCTCGGTATGACCAAATGAGTGAATCGGTCAGACCGAAACGCACAAAGAAGTTTTGGAAGTTTAAGTCTATGACGAATCGGGGACTCCGAGTGCTCCTCACACAGAGTGGTTCGAATCTGACTTGATCAAACTTTGTGATGCAACATGAATAGAGTTTGAGATGAGAAAAGCATAGATAGCTAGAGAATGTTCTTAGGCATTCTTGTCCATCCACTTGGCCAAAAGAAAAGGAAACCAATCAATCAAAACAACAAGTGGATGTCCTCGAATGAGTAAATTATGCAACCAACATGCTCACACAATAAAATGACAAATGAAATATGTGGCAAAGCATGCACAAAAAATTCTAGCATCTATCAAGCAATTGGCGATGACTAGGTCATCTATATATGAGTATATTGACTTAGGAGTCAAATGAGAACATTTGATCATAGGTCATACTCATCGTTTAAGCACAAGTGGGGTTACCACTTTTACATAAAGCGTTGTTGTGTTCACACCATTAGAGTTGCTTTAACTCAATTGTTAGAGTAAAGCTCCCCCTAGATGTGAGATCCCCCCTAAGAGGGATGAACTAACCTTGGCTTTTGTCGATGATGACTTCATGTAGGTGTTGAAGATGTGGATGCTCTATGTTGACGTAGATCATTTGGAGCTATCCCCTGGAGTGAGTTGCACTTTCAATACCTACACGGGTTAGTCCCACAAGGAACAAACAAGGATATCCATAGACATAGAGTGATGCACACACAAGATGATGTCTATGAAAGCTTTAGGTTACCTTGTCCCTTGTCTTACCAACAAGAGGGTTTGTGACTCCTTGAACTAGTGCAAGATGTGGAAGTTGATTGCACTCGTTCTTGCCAAAATGATAAGAGTGAAGTATGTTGGCGGAGTCACCCTCAAGAACTCTCTAGTTCTTCTTCTTCGGGATCCACACCATCTTGATGGGAATCCTCGGAGTTGTAGTTGTACTTGAAGAAGTGGAACTTGATGTAGTCTTGGGAACCCACTTGACCAAGGCCTTAGGAGCTTCTTCAAATGCATCAATTTCCTCTTGAAGCTTGTCCTTGCCTTTTTGCTTGTGGTCTTGTGGTGGAAGATCATCTTGAGCTTGTGTCCCTTTGAAAGAAGTAGGATCATACTTCTCTTATTGAGGAACAAACTTCGTCTTGGGGTATTGATCTTCTTCCCGCTCAACTCCATTGGCATTGAACTTTCGTTCAAAACCAATACCTTGATTCTTCCGGTGCCTTCCTTGCTTGCGTACAATTTTCTCGAATTGCTTACTCCCGGCAAGGCTCTTGTAAACACCTTTCTCTATAATTCCCTTCAATAAGCTATTTTCTTGCTCAAGTGTAACTTGGCTAAGAGAATCATTAGTGGAATCAAGAGAACTACTAGAAGCAACAACATTGGATTTAGCATGATTATTGTTACTACTAGAGGAAGAATCTTTCTTGTTCTTGTTACTAGACTTAACTTGAGGCATGTAAGTGGATAAGAGTAAACACTTGGCAATGTAAGAAGAACTTTTCTTGTGAAGATCATCATTGATTGCCTTTAAGAACTCATGCTGTTGCTCAAGGTTGAGCTTTTCAAAATGTAATTCCTCATGAGTCCTTAAAAGTTCTTGATGATCTCCTAAGATAGTTTCATGAGCTAACTTAAGAGTGTTTAGTTCTTTAGTTAGAGACTCAATCTTCTCCTTATCATTGTCATTCGTTTCATCATAGTATTCATAACTATAGTTGTCAACAAGTAAATCATCATCACCTAACAAGTCATCTTCATCACTATTGAAATCAACATACTCGAGGTGTGATACCTTTGGACCTTTGGCCATGAACCATCTTCCAATTCCTTCATTTGGTGAATCAAATATGTCGTAGGAGTTGGTTGACACAAGTGCTAGACCGGCAACACCTTCATCTTGAGTATATTTGGAGTCCGAGTGGTAGCTTCTCTTGGAGTCATTGTCGGAGTCAGAGCCGGATACCCATTCACCAACATGAGCTTGATGTATTCGTTTTGTGTAGCTCCTTGATGACTTGTCCTTCCTTTCCGAATCCTTGCTTCTCCGAGAGGGTCTTCGTTCATATCGATCATCCCTACTCCTTCTCTCCCTTGATGGTGATTCTTCTCTTCTACTTCTTCTTTTGGGAGAATCTTCTCTTCTCTTGTGGGGAGCCGTACACTCATTGGAGTAGTGTCCGGGTCTTCCACAATTGTAGCAGTTTCGCTCTCGACTAGAAGATCTTTTGTCATTGTAGGACCTTGACTTGGAACTTCTCTCTTTGCTTCTATTCTTGTAGAACTTGTTGAAGTTCTTCACCATTAGGCTCAATTCTTCATTGAAGGTTTGTTTCTCACTTGATGATGTGGGGGCTTCACATGAGGCTTTGTAAGCACCACTTGACTTGTTATGGAGCTCCTCCTTATCCTTGAGTGACATCTCATGAGCAACAATTCTTCCAATGACTTCCGTTGGCTTGAGATCTTTGTAATTTGGCATCATTTGGATCAATGTGCATACGGTATCGTATTTTCCATCCAAGGCTCTTAGGATCTTCTTGATGATGAATTTGTCGGTCATCTCTTCACTTCCTAAGCCGGCAATCTCATTTGTGATAAGAGCAAGCCTAGAGTACATTTCAGCGACACCTTCACCATCCTTCATTTTGAACTTGTCAATTTGATTTTGAAGCACATCCAACTTGGATTCCTTGACGGAGTCGGTACCTTTGTGCATATCAATCAAAGTATCCTAAATTTCCTTTGCATTCTCAAGATGGCTGATTTTGTTGAATTCTTCGGGCCACAATCCATTGAAGAGGATATCGCAAGCTTGAGCATTGTATTGTAGCATCTTCAACTCATCCGCGGTAGCTTCATGATTCGGTTCTCTCCCATCAAAGAATTCACCTTGCAAGCCAACACACACAATATCCCAAACGGCGGGGTTATGTCCAAGAATATGCATTTTCATCTTATGCTTCCAACTAGCAAAATTTGTACCTTCAAAGTAAGGACCTCTACGGTGGGAATTTCCCTCGCTAGACGCCATACTCTCCTAGGTTGTGAAACCAAGGCTATGACCACCAAAAGCTATGGAAATCAAAGCAAATGGAGACCAAATCTCTGATACCACTTGTAGGATCGAAAGTATGTCTAGAGGGGGGCTGATTAGACTACTTGACCAATTAAAAATCTATCCTTTTCCCAATTTTAGTCTTTGACAGATTTTAGCAACTTTGGATAAGTCAAGCAATCCTAACACAATTCAAGCAAGCATGCAAAGAGTATATGAGCAGCGGAAGGTAAAGCATGCAACTTGCAAGAATGTAAAGGGAAGGGTTTGGAGAATTCAAACGCAATTGGAGACACGGATATTTTTGTCGTGGTTCCGATAGGTGGTGCTATCGTACATCCACGTTGATGGAGACTTCAACCCACGGAGGGTAACGGTTGCACGAGTCCACGGAGGGCTCCACCCATGAAGGGTCCACGAAGAAGCAACCTTGTCTATCCCATCATGGTCATCGCCCACGAAGGACTTGCCTCACTAGCGGTAGATCTTCATGAAGTAGGCGATCTCCTTGCCGTTACAAACTCCTTGGTTCAACTCCACAATCTTTGTCGGAGGCTCCCAAGTGACACCTAGCCAATCTAGGAGACACCACTCTCCAAGAAGTAACAAATGGTGTGTTGATGATGAACTCCTTGCTCTTGTGCTTCAAATGATAGTCTCCCCAACACTCAACTCTCTCTCACAGGATATGGATTTGGTGGAAAGAAGATTTGAGTGGAAAGCAACTTGGGGAAGGCTAGAGATCAAGATTCATATGGTGAGAATGGAATATCTTGGCCTCAACACATGAGTAGGTGGTTCTCTCTCAGAAAATGTGTATTGGAAGTGTAGGTATGTTCTGATGGCTCTCTCCACGAATGAAGAGTGGGTGGAGGGGTATATATAGCCTCCACACAAAAACTATCCGTTACACACAATTTACCAATCTCGGTGAGACCGAATTGAGAAACTCGGTCGGACCGATTTAGCAAACCTAGTGACCGTTAGGGTTTTCGGTGGGACTGAGATGCAACTCGGTAGGACCGATATGGTTAGGGTTAGGGCATAACGTAATCTCGGTGTGACCGATTACACAAACTCGGTGGGACCGATTTTGGTAATAAGCTAACCAGAGAGTTGGTCAGGTAAACTCGGTGGGACCGATTGCTCATTTCGGTGCAACCAAATGTTACAAAAGGGAAACAGAGAGTTTACATTGCAATCTCGGTGGGACCGATCACTCATCTTGGTAGGACCGAAACGTTACGAAGGGAAACAGAGAGATTACAACCCCATCTCAGTGTGACCGAGATCCCTATCGGTGAGACCGATTTTCCTAGGGTTTGTGGCAGTGACTATGACATCTGAACTCGGTGGCGCCGGATAGAAAGAATCAACGGGGCCGAGTTTGACTTTTGGTTTAGGTCATATGTGTATGTGGGAAGGTAGTTGAGGGTTTTGGAGCATATCACTAAGAACTATGAAGCAAGAACCTCATCAAGCAACACCTCATCCCTCCTTGATAGTATTGTCCTTTCCTATAGACTCAATGTGATCTTGGATCACTAAAATATAAAATGTAGAGTCTTGAGCTTTGAGCTTGAGCCAATCTTTTTGTCCTTAGTATTTTGAGGGGTCCACTTTCCTCATCCATGCCATGCCATTCATTAAGCTTTTCCTGAAATATTAATCTTGGAATAGCATTAGCTCAATGAGCTATATGTTGTTAGGAATTACCAAAACCACCTAGGGATAGTTGCACTTTCACTAGCACTTTTAAGTCTAACCCATTTCCTATGCATAGGGATTTTGTGAGCAAACAACTTGTGGGAACAATAATCAACTAGCATCAGAAGGTGAAACAAGCATAACTTCAAAATTTTAAGCACATAGAGAGGAAACTTGATATTATTGCAATTCCTACAAGCATATATTCCTCCCCCATAATAATTTTTAGTAGCATCATGAATGAATTCAACAATATAACCAGCACCTAAAGCATGCTTTTCATGATCTACAAGCATAGAAATTTTATTACTCTCCACATAAGCAAAATTCTTCTCATGAATAATAGTGGGAGCAAACTCAACAAAATAATTATCATGTGAGGCATAATCCAATTGAAAACTAAAATCATGATGACAAGTTTCATGGATATCATTATTCTTTATAGCATACAAGTCATCACAATAATCATCATAGATAGCAACTTTGTTCTCATAATCAATTGGAACCTCTTCCGGAATAGTGGATTCATCACAAAATAAAGTCATGACCTCTCCAAATCCACTTTCATCAATAAAATCATCATAAATAGGAGGCATGCTTTCATCATAATAAATTTTCTCATCAAAACATGGGGGACAAAAAATATCATCTTCATCAAACATAGCTTCCCCAAGCTTGTGGCTTTGCATATCATTAGCATCATGGATATTCAAGGAATTCATACTAACAACATTGCAATCATGCTCACCATTCAAATATTTAGTGCCGAACATTTTAATGCATTCTTCTTCTAACACTTTGGCACAATTTTCCTTTCCATCATACTCACGAAAGATATTAAAAAGATGAAGCATATGAGGCAAACTCAATTCCATTTTTTAATTTTCTTTTATAAACTAAACTAGTGATAAAACAAGAAACTAAAAGACTCAATTTCAAGATCTAAAGATACACCTTCAAGCACTCACCTCCCCGGCAACGGCGCCAGAAAAGAGCTTGATGTCTACTACACAACCTTCTTCTTGTAGACGTTGTCGGGCCTCCAAGTGCAGAGGTTTGTAGGACAGTAACAAATTTCCCTCAAGTGGATGACCTAAGGTTTATCAATCCGTAGGAGGCATAGGATGAAGATGGTCTCTCTCAAGCAACCCTGCAACCAAATAACAAAGAGTCTCATGTGTCCCCAACACACCCAATACAATGGTAAATTGTATAGGTGCACTAGTTCGGCGAAGAGATGGTGATACAAGTGGTATATGGATAGTAGATAATAGTTTTTGTAATCTGAAAATATAAAAACAGCAAGGTAACTAATGATAAAAGTGAGCGTAAACGGTATTGCAATGCTAGGAAAAAGGCCTAGGGTTCATACTTTCACTAGTGCAAGTTCTCTCAACAATAATAACATAATTGGATCACATAACTATCCTCAACATGCAACAAAGAGTCACTCCAAAGTCACTAATAGCGGAGAACAAACGAAGAGATTATGGTAAGGTACGAAACCACCTCTAAGTTATTCTTTCCAATCAATCCATTGGGATATTCTTATAGGTGTCACAAACAGCCCTAGAGTTCGTACTAGAATAACACCTTAAGACACAAATCAATCAAAACCCTAATGTCACCTAGATACTCCAATGTCACCTCAAGTATCCGTGGCTATGATTATACGATATGCATCACACAATCTCAAATTCATCTATTCAACCAACACATAGAACCTCAAAGAGTGCCCCAAAGTTTCTAATAGAGAATCACGACAAAAATGTGTGCCAACCCCTATGCATAGGTTCATGGGCGGAACCCGCAAGTTGATCACCAAAACATACATCAAGTGAATCGCGTGATATCCCATTGTCACCACAGATACGCATGGCAAGACATACATCAAGTGTTCTAAAATCTTTAAAGACTCAATCCGATAAGATAACCTCAAAGGGGAAACTCAATCCATTACAAGAGAGTAGAGGGGGGAGAAAACATCATAGTATCCAACTATAATAGAAAAGCTCGCGATACATCAAGATCGTACCACCTCAAGAACATGAGAGAGAGAGAGATCAAACACACAGCTACTGGTACATACCCTCAGCCCCGAGGGAGAACTACTCCCTCCTCGTCATGGAGAGTACCGGGATGATGAAGATGGCCACCGGAGAGGGATTCCCCCTCCGGCAGGGTGCCGGAACGGGTCTAGATTGGCTTTTGGTGGCTACGGAGGCTTCTGGCGGCGGAACTCCCGATCTATTGTGCTCCCCGATTGTTCTAGGGTATATGGGTATATATAGGAGGAATAAGTACGTCAGGGGAGCCACGAGGGGCCCACGAGGGTGGAGGGCGCGCCCAGGGGGGTGGGCGCGCCCCCTAACTCGTGGCTTCCTCGAAGCTTCCTTGACGTGGACTCCAAGCATACTAACAAAGCAATTATGTCTTCTCAAAATAACATGGCCAAAGAAAGCTATCCCTACAAAATCATATAGTCTGGCTATGCTCCATCTTCACCACACAACATATTTAAATCATGCACAACCCTGATGACAAGCCAAGCAATTGTTTCATACTTTTGATGTTCTCAAACTTTTTCAATCTCCACGCAATACATGAGCGTGAGCCATGGACATAGCACTATAGGTGGAATAGAATGGTGGTTGTGGAGAAGACAAAAAGGAGAAGATAGTCTCACATCAACTAGGCGTTTCAACGGGCTATGGAGATGCCCATCAATAGATATCAATGTGAGTGAATAGGGATTGCCATGCAACAGATGCACTAGAGCTATAAGTATATGAAAGCTCAACAAAAGAAACTAGTGGGTGTGCATCCAACTCGCTTGCTCACGAAGACCTAGGGTGTTTTGAAGAAGCCCATCATTGGAATATACAAGCCAAGTTCTATAATGAAAGATTCCCACTAGTATATGGAAGTGACAACATAGGAGACTCTTTATCATGAAGATCATGGTGCTACTTTGAAGCACAAGTGTGGTAAAAGGATAGTAGCATTGTCCCTTCTCTCTTTTTCTCTCATTTTTTTGGGGCCTTCTCTCTTTTTTATGGCCTCTTTTCTCTTATTTTTTTATTTGAGTTTCTTTGGCCTCTTTCATTTATTTATTTTCGTCCGGAGTCTCATCCCGACTTGTGGGGGAATCATAGTCTCCATCATCCTTTCCCCACTGGGACAATGCTCTAATAATGATGATCATCACACTTTTATTTACTTACAACTCGATACTTCGAACAAAATATGACTCTATATGAATGCCTCCAGTGGTGTACCGGGATGTCCAATGACTCATGAGTGACATGTATGAAAGAATTATGAATGGTGGCTTTGCCACAAATACGATGTCAACTACATGATCATGCAAAGCAATATGACAATGATGAAGCGTGTCATAATAAACGGAACGGTGGAAAGTTGCATGGCAATATATCTCGGAATGGCTATGGAAATGCCATAATAGGTAGGTATGGTGGCTGTTTTGAGAAAAGTATATGGTGGGTTTATGGTACCGGCAAAAGTTGCGCGGTACTAGAGAGACTAGCAATGGTGGAAGGGTGAGAGTGCGTATAATCCATGGACTCAACATTAGTCACAAAGAACTCACATACTTATTGCAAAAATCTATTAGTTATCGAAACAAAGTACTACGCGCATGCTCCTAGGGGGATATATTGGTAGGAAAAGACCATCGCTCGTCCCTGACCGCCACTCATAAGGAAGACAATCAATAAATAAATCATGCTCCGGCTTCATCACATAATGGTTCACCATACGTGCATGCTACGGGAATCACAAACTTTAACGCAAGTGTCTCCCAAATCCAGAACTACTCAACTAGCATGACTCTAATATCACCATCTCCATATCTCAAAACAATCATCAAGTATCAGACTTCTCATAGTATTCAATGCACTCTATATGAAAGTTTTTATTATATCCCTCTTGGATGCCCATCATATTGGGACTAGTTTCATAACCAAAGCAAACTACCATGCTGTTCTAAAGACTCTCAAAATAATATAAGTGAAGCACGAGAGTTCATCTATTTCTTCAAAATGAAACCACCACCATGCTCTAAAAAGATATAAGTGAAGCACTAGAGCAAATGACAAACTACTCCAAAAGATATAAGTGAAGATCAATGAGTAGTCAAATAATTATGCAACTATGTGAAGACTCTCTAACATTTAAGAATTTCAGATCTTGGTATTTTATTCAAACAGCAAGCAAAACAAAATAAAATGACGCTTCAAGCAAAACACATATCATGTGGTGAATAAAAATATAGCTCCAAGCAAAGTTACCGATGAACGAAGACGAAAGAGGGGATGCCATCCGGGGCATCCCCAAGCTTAGGATCTTGGTTGCCCTTGAATATTACCTTGGGGTGCCTTGGTCATCCCCAAGCTTAGGCTCTTGCCACTCCTTGTTCCATAATCCATCAAATCTTTACCCAAAAATTGAAAACTTCACAACACAAAACTTAACAGAAAACTCGTAAGCTCCGTTAGTATAAGAAAGAAAATCACCATCATAAGGTACTGTAATGAACTCATTCTAAATTCATATTGGTGTAATATCTACTGTATTCCAACTTCTCTATGGTTCATACCCTCCGATACTACTCATAGATTCATCAAAATAAGCAAACAACACAACGAAAACAGAATCTATCAATAACAGAACAGTCTGTAGGAATCTGGATCAAACGCAAACTTCTGGAACCCCAAAAATTTTAAAATAAATTTATGTACGTGAGGAATTTGACTATTAATCATCTGCAAAAATAATTAACTAAATAGCACTCTCTAATAAAAAATGTCAGCAATTCTCGTGAGCGCTAAAGTTTCTGTTTTTATAGCATGATCAACAAGACTTTCCCCAAGTCTTCCCAACGGTTCTACTTGGCACAAACACTAATTAAAACATAAAAAATCAATAATAACAGAGGCTAGATAAATTATTTATTACTAAACAGGAACAAAAAGCAAGGAACAAAAATAAAGTTGGGTTGCCTCCCAACAAGCGCTATCGTTTAACGCCCCTAGCTAGGCATGATGATTTCAATGATGCTCGTATAGAAGATAAGAATTGTAACATAAAGAGAGCGTCATGAAGAATATGACTATCACTTTTAAGTCTAACCCATTTCCTATGCATAGGGATTTTGTGAGCAAACAACTTGTGGGAACAATAATCAACTAGCATAGGAAGGTGAAACAAGCATAACTTCAAAATTTTAAGCATATAGAGAGGAAACTTGATATTATTGCAATTCCCACAAGCATATATTCCTCCCCCATAATAATTTTCAGTAGCATCATGAATAAATTCAGCAATATAACCAGAACCTAAAGCATTCTTTTCATGATCTACAAGCATAGAAATTTTATTACTCTCCACATAAGCAAAATTCTTCTCATGAATAATAGTGGGAGCAAACTCAACAAAATAATTATCATGTGAGGCATAATCCAATTGAAAACTAAAATCATGATGACAAGTTTCATGGATATCATTATTCTTTATAGCATACAAGTCATCACAATAATCATCATAGATAGCAACTTTGTTCTCATAATCAATTGGAACCTCTTCCGAAATAGTGGATTCATCACAAAATAAAGTCATGACCTCTCCAAATCCACTTTCATCAATAAAATCATCATAAATAGGAGGCATGCTTTCATCATAATAAATTTGCTCATCAAAACTTGGGGGACAAAAAATATCATCTTCATCAAACATAGCTTCCCCAAGCTTGTGGCTTTGCATATCATTAGCATCATGCATATTCAAGGAATTCATACTAACAACATTGCAATCATGATCATCATTCAAATATTTTAGTGCCGAACATTTTAATGCATTCTTCTTCTAACACTTTGGCACAATTTTCCTTTCCATCATGCTCACGAAAGATATTAAAAAGATGAAGCGTATGAGGCAAACTCAATTCCTTTTTATTGTAATTTTCTTTTATAAACTAAACTAGTGATAAAACAAGAAACTAAAAGACTCGATTGCAAGATCTAAAGATACACCTTCAGGCACTCACATCCCCGGCAACGGCGCTAGAAAAGAGGTTGATGTCTACTACACAACCTTTTTCTTGTGGACGTTGTTGGGCCTCCAAGTGCAGAGGTTTGTAGGACACTAGCAAATTTCCCTCAAATGGATGACCTAAGGCTTATCAATCCGTAGGAGGCGTAGGATGAATATGGTCTCTCTCAAGCAACCCTGCAACCAAATAACAAAGAGTCTCTTGTGTCCCCAACGCACCAAATACAATGGTAAATTGTATAGGTGCACTAGTTCGGCGAAGAGATGGTGATACAAGTGGTATATGGATAGTAGATAATAGTTTTTGTAATCTGAAAATATAAAAACAGCAAGGTAACTAATGATAAAAGTGAGCATAAACGGTATTGCAATGCTAGGAAACAAGGCCTAGGGTTCATACTTTCACTAGTGCAAGTTCTCTCAACAATAATAACATAATTGGATCACATAACTATCCCTCAACATGCAACAAAGAGTCACTCCAAAGTGACTAATAGCAGAGAACAAACGAAGAGATTATGGTAGGGTACGAAACCACCTCAAAGTTATTCTTTCCAATCAATCCGTTGGGCTATTCCTATAGGTGTCACAAACAGGCCTAGAGTTCGTACTAGAATAACACCTTAAGACACAAATCAACCAAAAAACTGGAGACGGAGGAGCTGGAGGCGCAACGCGAGGAGCTGGAGGCCGCGCGGCGCAAGGCCGCTGCCGACGAGAAGGAGGACCTCGTCAACAAAGCGGACGCCATCCTCATGCTTGGCGGTATGGGCCGTCCGGCCGGGTTCCCTGCAGCGGCCGTCGGCTCGGCGAGCACAGGCTCGTCGGTCGCCCGGCCTACGAACTGCCAGTCGCCGACGTCGCGCGCCGCACCCATGTCGCCAGGCTTTCCTCCGCCAAGGCACGACGGCCAGACCTGTTTCTCGGTGTCGCTGGACGTGGGCTTGTTCGCGCTGTCCACACCGTGCCCCGCGACCGTCATCGACCTCAACATCATGCCTGGGTCCAGCAGCGGCGGGCGGCCGTCCGTCGAGATGCAAAGAAAGCTGGCACGGGCACCGTTCATGGGCACCATGCCGGCCCCCCGCGTCCTGTTTGACGGAATGCCAACCCCAACGCCAACGGTCGACGACCCCTTCTACAGCCAGTACATGGAGGACGTGATCTTCGAGAGTGGGCATGGCCGTGCCTACGACCCCGAGGAGACCCAAAGTCAGGATGGCCGCGCCGAGTACGTGCCCGATGAAGAGGCCGACGACCGTGCTGACTACGACCATGGTGACTCATGGCATGAAGACGATGACATCTATGTCGAAGGTGATGAATAAGAAGGCAATGACGTTGATATTAGTGGCGAGCCATTGTTCATCGACGAGCTCACCCAAAGAGCGGAAGCACAAAAGAAGAGGAAGATCATTCGCACGGGTTCATACACACAAGATGAGGACAAGTTGATTTGCCAAGCTTGGATGGAGATTAGCCAAGATCCGAGGACCGGCGCGCAACAAAAGGGCATTGTTTTTTGGACGAGAGTCCACAAAACATTCCATGAAAGGAAGATGTTTGAGCCCTACCAATTTACGAGCAACCGTGGCATCGGCTCGATTCAAAAGAGATGATTGTTCATCCAACAAGAGTGCAACAAGTATTGCGCCGCATTAGAGAGCGTTGAAGCACGGCCCGTGAGTGGTTTCGGCGTTGGGGACATGGTATGCTCTCCTCTTCCTAGCCCTTTCCTTGCTACGGCCATGACACTTCGGCCGTGTATATGTTTGCATGTTCACTTGTTATTGATCATGTGATTTAGGCATTTCAATCTTTGGAGGCATTCAAGGCCCGGCACAATGACAAGCCATTCACTCTTACGCATTGTTGGACGATTATCAACAATTGCCCTAAGTTCAAGGACCAATACCGTGAACTACAAAGGAAGAGAGGACTAAAGACGGCCAAGTACGCCGGAGGTGGAGATGGCGAGGCCTTGAAGAGGCCGAGGGGCAAGACCAACTCCAAGGTTGATGACATACGTGATGCCTCATCCATGGCATTGCATGACACTTTGCATGGCATGATGTCCCAAAAGGATGTGAGGGACGAGAAGAAGCGGCAAAGCAAGGAGGAGCAAATGAAGCAATACCTAGACCTTCAAACAAAGAAGCTTGAGATGGAGGAGGCGGCCAAGAGGAGGAAGATCGACATGAAGGAGGCGGCCCAGCAAAGGCAGCTCGACATCGAGGCCGACAACGTCAAGGCCAGGCAGAGGCAGCTCGATATCGAGGCCACGAACGCCGCCACCAAAGCGAAGGAGGTGGCCCTTGCGATCATGAGCGTGGACTTGTTGAAGATGAGCGACAAGACGACGACCTGGTTCGAGGCCAAGCAGAAGGAGATGCTCGAAGCCGAAGGCCTGAACTAGGTCGTCCGATCGGCCGTGGCCGTTCTTTTTGGAGGCTGGCATGGGTGCCACCTGCCCGCTAGGCCGCTTGCTGTGTGCCGGCGAGAAAACATTCATTATGGTGGCCGACTGTGTTGCCGGCGAGGACAACTAATCATTTTGGAGGATGGCTGTGTTGCCGGCCGCTGGCTGATGCCGGCGATGGACATGTAGGCCGCTGGCTCTGTTGCCGGCGTGATGAACCGGGGCCGCTGGCCTGAACTAGGGCTTGGCATTTCAAACGTTGCTACTAGTTTTTTAAATAGACGCGGTCAGGATGGGGCAAATGGATGCGGCCGCGCGCTGGGCGCACGACCACCGCATCCCAGGACACGCCCGGACACGACCCCAAATCGCTACCCAAACGGACAGAATCCGGACAAAACGGACGTCTGTTTGGGGTCGCGCGGTGGAGTTGGCCTTAGTGCGCTGGAAACCCTCGCCGTGTCCACTGTCTCCTTCTTCCTCCTCCTTCTTGGTTTGAGCCAGAGTGAGGTGCAGAGAGTGACAGAGGTGAGCTAGGGCAAGGCAGCCGCACCAACACAACACATGTGTTGACAAACCCTAAAAAATTCATATCAAAATTCGAAATATATATGAAGAAACAAAAAAGACAAATTCAGATTTGAATAGTGTCATTTTTTGCTTTTGTCTTCTTTTGACACTATTCATGATAGATTTGTTTTTTTGGTTCTTCATGTGTATTTCGATATTTATCTGTATTTTTAATTGATTGTCGACATATGTGTTCTGAACATCCATGGTTTCTTTCAGAATTTTTTGAAATGTTTAAATTTGAATTTTTAAATTCGTAGCAGGGGAGCATTTGAGGGTTGGTATCACCTAAGAGCAACTCCAACGGGCCGACCCAAATGAATGGCGATTTCGTTCGCTTTTTATCCGTTTGGGTTGGCCAGACGGACATGGATGCCCGCTTCCGCATTTGGATCGGCGTCTGCGCCCAACGCTGGCCTGAGACCCATTTTGACGACGCCAGAAAAAATGAACGCATGCATGTTTAAAAAAAGAGAAACAATATTAATTAAACATTAAAGCCGGCCACGAAGGCTGGCAAGAGTCCACGCGTCCACATTTGCATTAAAAAAAACAGCCTAAACTACGAGACGGCGCGCTGCCCTAGGCGTCGTCGTCGTCCTCGGGGTCCGTGAGGTCGATGAGCGTCGGCGCCGGCCCGGCCCAGGCGAACGCCGTGTTCCAGAGCGCCGCCATGTCGGGCTGTGCCGGCGCAGGCAGTGCCGGGGCGGGGGGCTGTGCGGCCGCCTGTGCAGCCACGGCCTGGCGCGCCTCCTCCTCGAGGTCGCGCTCAAGCATCTCCTCGTACTCGCCTTGACGGCGCTCCTCTGCCAGCCGGCGCTGGCGCCACATCTCGGGGTAGGCCTGCTCCTGCGCCGGCGTCACCCCCAGCCAAACCGACGGCGCGGACACCCACTCGCGCACCACTCCATTCCAGGAGAAGCGCGCGATGGGCTCGGGCTGCGGCTGCGGCTCCGGCTTGATGGGGGATGGCGGGGCTAACGGCGGCACCACGCTGTCGCCCGTCGCGGAGAGGGCAAGGGCCTGCGCCATTACCGCCTCGTAGCGGGCCTCCTCTTCCGCCTCCGCCGCCTCCGCTCTGCGCCGCTTGTCCTCCTCGCTCTCCCGGTAGACGGCCGCAAGGGTCGCCTGGTCCTCCTCGCGGACGACTAGCGGCGTTGCCCTCCGGTCGACCTCGCGCACACCCCGTCGCCTCTTCTCCTCGTGCTCGAAGGCGAACCACCTCGCCCAGTTGGGTGAGTCGGTTGCGTAGGCATTGTCGAGGCTCTGCTCCGGCGTCAGCAGCGCCCGCCGGCGCCGCACCTCCTTCGCGTGAGCACGAGCCGACCGCGGCGCCGCCGGCACTGGGATCCTATCTGGATCCAGATGCCAGTCGTGCGGCAGCGTCATGTCCGGATACGGCAGAGGCTGGCGGTTCTGCCAGTGCCACTTCGCCTGGTGCACTGGCACGCTGACGCGCTGCCTCTGCCGGCGAGGCGCCGGCGGGGGTGGGAGGAACTCGGAGGGGAAAGGGGTGGCGGGGGACTTGCCCTTGGCCTTGCTGCCGCTGGCGCCGGAGAAGAGGCCCATCGTCGCTGTGGTTGTGGTGGATAGGGTTTGCCGACGACGAGGGAGCAAGGTGGGCAGATGGGGACGGCGAGTTTGGATGATGACGGCCCCACCGCACGGTCGGCTTAAAAAAGGACGAGCGCCGTCGCTGACGCGTGGGCCCGTCGTCATAAATTAAGCTAACCACATGGGCAACGGGTAGTTGGATGACTGCCATGTGAGGACGCGGCGAATAGCGAGAAAACACGCGAAGCGTCCATTCAGCGTCCGCACCGACACATTTGAGGCGCAAATGCGTCGGCGCGGACACGACACGGACGTGATTTAGATTTGAGTCGACGCGTTAGGCCGTCACATTTGGCCGCGCCGACTCAAACAAACGCAGGCGGACAAAATGAGTCGGCGCTTTGGAGTTGCTTTAACACTTTTTTCACTCTCTAGGGTCCCATCGAGCCATGAACTCGACGTTCTTTACTTTTTGCTAAACCTTGTGTGAAAATACAAACTTAAAGCAGGGAGATTGACGCTCTTACGAGGAAAATAACGTCGTCATTTGCTCCTCCCCGACGACGTACTGTAGTGTGTACATACTAGATTTTCTTTCACGAGAAATGAATCAAGGCATGCATGCATACTACTCGTACTAGCTAAGTCTATATCGTTCTCTTGTCACGGTGATAGGACTGCCGGCTTTTTCTCTAAAAAAAAATTTCTCTAAAAAAATAGGACTGCCGGACTTGACTACACAGCTCCGCCCACAGGCCAGCTATCTGTAGCACGGTACATCAGTGTCTTTATGTGTGCCGCTCCCTACCTACCAGCTACCACATGTTAATTTCTCTCACACCTAGCCAGGTGGCCATGTGTCCGCTTAATTCCACTTCAAATTTTATTCTGCAGTCATTCACTCGAGTATAAAGTACTCCCTCTGTAAATTAATATAAAAATGTTTAAATCGCTAAAGTAGTGATCTAAACGCTTTTATATTAGTTTACGGAGAAAGTATAAACAAGCAAAGTTAGTTCACTCAAAGTTATTTCTAAAAAAAAAAGTTCACTCTAAGTTTTGTTACTGCGTGCTTTAGTGCCCGGTAGAGTGTAAATGTAAGATGGATCTAATGCTCACCCGGAAACACCAAAACAAAGTACTCTCAGTAGGTTGACGTGCTATTTGTAAGCCAACTGGGAATGTAAGATGGAATTATGTGCGTAGTTTGACGTGCTATCTGTAAGCCAACTCCAGAGAAGAAGATGAGGGGCAGTGCGCGCGGAGCTCTGTGTGCCAGGACAGGGGTGATCAGGACCTCACACGGTGGGCGGGCCCCTCCATACCCTCAGCAAACGGGCCACGGATGACCTGAATATATGCGAGCGGTCATTCTGGGATGAATTATTAAAGTCAACATTCCAGTGCATTATCATCACGAGACAATATGCGCTTTAGTTTGTAGCCGGGACACCGTTTGTCCTGATTGATGGGGATGAAAATGTTCACTAAGTATATGAACAAGTACAGTATGGCAAACTCCATGTCACCACATGTGTAGTACATAAGGGCATCTTAAGAGGACCCTTAAACTGTATGCATATGTTTGGATCGCGGAAGCCATTCAACATAGGTTGTAGCGAATCACCGAGCGGTTTGGACGTATTTTTTTCAACAAACCTGAGACAAACGTAGGACTCCGACAGCAGACACGTAGGACTCCGACAGCCCGGGCTCACCCAAAACCCTTTCTGGACCCGCGCCTCCATCCTCTTCATTTTCTCTCATTCCTTCTTTCTCTCTTGCCTTCGCCACTGCTTCACCACACCGGCTGCCATGCAACACCCCTTCCGGAACTCTACGTCTCTGTCACCTCCAGCGTTCCAGCCGAGCTCCATCCCGCTTCTCCTCCTTTGCCGTTTAACCCATCTTCTCCGACCGTCCCGCTAGGTACCATCCGCTACTGCTATACTCACCATCCCGACAACTGTTCGATGAATTGGAGCTAAAAAAGTTGTTCCTTCTTCTTTTAAGCAATGAATTCCGATTTGGAGTACATATACGAGCACTGTGTTGAGTCGTCCGACGAGGAGGACAACACGGATGAGATGACAATGATGCATGTGGTTCTTAAAGACGCAGAGCATGTGGATGAGCATGTCGTCAATTTCAAGGGATCGATCAAGGATCATCGAGTGCTCAACCACGGTGTTTGGACCTCAGTACGTGGGAGAACCAACTGTGTGGCAGCCACAGAGAGGCTCTTGACAATCTCAGAAGCAAGTGGGTGGTCATGTTTGCTTGAATCTCTTGACTCCATGCATTGAAAATGGAAGAACTAACCAAAGGGTGTACAAGGGAAATATCAGGGCCGTGTTAAGAAGCCCACCATCATTCTTGAAGTAGTTGCATCACAGGATCTCTTTGGACTTGACACGCTTTCTTTGGCATGCCCAGGTTTCATAATGACATCAATGTGTTGCAGCGATCACCGTTTTTTGCTAGGCTGACTGAAGGAAAAGCTCCTCCTTGCCACTATACTGCCAATGGACATGAATACAACATGATATACTATCTGGTTGACCGTATCTATACTCCGTGGGCTACCATTGTCAGCACCATGCATCTCTAACCCACTTGGCCAGAAAAAGTCCCACTTTGCCCAAAAACAAGTAGTTAGTAAGGATGTCGAGAGGGCATTTGGAGTTCTGCAGGCCCGTTTTGCAGTTGTTCGTGGACCTGCTAAACAATGGGATCCGGAGACCTTGTGGAAGGTGATACATGTTGGGTGATCATGTACAACATGATTATCAAGGATGAGGGTGAGGATGCTGTCACAACTCTAGAATTTGAGAACATGGGTGATCCAATCAAAATTTCAGACCAGAATTCGACCACATTTGAAGAGTTTATTCAAATACATCAACAAATTCGGCATCGATCAACTCACAAGCAGCTGAAGGAAAATCTGATTGAGCATATGTGAGCGGATAAACGGAACAACAATGTTGGAATGTAATATTTGATTTTTTTTAAATTTGAACTACTGTTGCATGCGTCTATTTGAACATCTGTACTTTATGTATGCGGCTGTTTGAACGTCTGAACTCTATGTATGCGGCTGTTTGAATGTCTGAACATGCGGACTTCCAAAGAAAAATTAGGGAGGCCGGATGTATGCTGGTAGTGATGGAAACCACACTTTGGGAGGCCAGATGTGTACAAAGGTGCAATATTTGTAACGGTGGGAATTCACACTTTGTAATTCTCCTCAGAATAAAAAATAATTAATTCTCTAAGTGTTGTTGTCCTTTTTATTTATTTGTATACAAATATATAATGGGCTTTGCAACTTTACCTTGTTCATAGTTACGCCATGAGGAAATACCCCTTTCCTGGGGATGTTTTTTTTGTGAAACAACGATCTGAGAGTTCATCACCACAAGAGCAGGGAGAGTATCACATGCTACTGAGGCCCACGTGCTCCCGTGATACGGGCTCCTGGCTGTTGGATCTCAGATCGAACGGCAGATAAGGAGTTGTTGAATCTGCTAGATTGATTTGCAATTTGCAGACTCTCGAGGGGCTTTTTTGCAAAAAGGTCGCGAGCTCCTGGCAGCCCTTGGATCTGAGATACGACGATTCCCGAAAGTCTGTACCACTGTAGCATCTAAGTGCTCGAAGCACCAGATATTTTCCCCACAAAAGCATTTTATTTAAAGAGGGAAACTCTCTCGACCTCTATATCGAGTGATGCACACAGCTTATGAGAGCCTAAATGAAAATGAAACCTAAGCCTTGTCAATCAATATCAGAGGGAAATGAAAAGAAAAGCATAAGCTCCAAAATACAACTGTTACGTAAGAATAAATAAGGTGAAGAAAATGCCTCCAGTAGACATATCCAAAATCAACCAGCCAAGGTCATAAAAATAAACACCATGTTGGATACCTCCGCTTCTTGGATAAAATAGAAGGTATGCACATCCTAATCCTATTTCGAATAGATCACCCTTGGGCCTGTGTGTTCGGGGATACACCGGAAATATTTCTCAACCGATGAGTCTAATGATACACACGGGGAGCTCGGATTGTGCTTCAGTTTTAATTCCCAGTGCATCCTAATCCGGTTTCCATTGGACAACCACACTGGTACCGCTTCTCATCCTAGCTATACATGGTTTGTCGCTCGCACCTTTCATGCTCCACCCTTCCTCACCCACACCATATATAATGGTAATAGATGCAGGTTCAATCACTCAAGAGAGAGAAGCTTTAGTGCAAGATATCTCGTACTCCCTTTAGTGTTCTAAACGTTTTTATATTTCTTTAGGAAGGGAGTATGTTTTTTCCGCAAAAGAAAAAGGATGTGTCGATGCTGTGAAAAATTTCT
This sequence comes from Triticum urartu, assembly GCF_056163025.1. Classification (NCBI taxonomy): domain Eukaryota; kingdom Viridiplantae; phylum Streptophyta; class Magnoliopsida; order Poales; family Poaceae; genus Triticum; species Triticum urartu. The sequence goes on from NC_141873.1 coordinate 510,912,406, forward strand.
CATACCCTATACTATATTATGCCTAAATAGTTGATCCTCACAATCTCAATTCTCTCAATATACATGCATGCCACCTCACCACACATGCAACATCATCATCTCACTAATTATTTCTCTTAACATGAATGATAAATGCTATTTATATTCTCTCACACATTTCAACTCTTCAGACATGCCACCTCATCAATAACACTAATTATATTTCTCTCAACGTGCATGGAAAATATGAATTATATTCTATATATATTCACAACTATAATAATCAAATACTCCCTCCGTTCCTAAATATTTGTCTTTTTAGACATTTCAACAAGTGACTACATACGGAGCAAAATGAGTGAATCTATACTCTAAAATATGTCTATGTACATCTGTATGTGGTAGTCCGTTTAAAATCTCAAAAAGACAAATATTTAGGAACGAAGGGAGTATAATGTACCATATCTATTTTTAATTTCATCAAGAAAATATTGTAAGAAATCTTCACAGCAACGCGTGGGATATCATCTAGTATACCTAAATAGTTGATCCCCACTATCTAAATTTTCTCAACATGCACAAATGCCACCTCAACACACATGCCACATCATCATCCCACTAATTATTTCTCTAAACATGCATGGAAAATATTATTTATATTCTCTCTCAACAACACATGCCACCTCATCAAACGCACTAATTGTTTCTCCCAACATGCATGAGAAATATTATTTATATTCTATATATACTCACAACTATATAATAATCAAATAAAATATATAATATCTATTTTAAATTTTATTAATAAATTATTGCAAGAAATCTCTGCAGCAATGCTCAGTGAATCATCTGTTAGAAATTCGCTCAAAGAATCGATCACATTAAAGTTGCACGAACACACGCGCACAAAAACCTAATAGCAAAAGGCTCTTGTCGTTTCCTTTTTTCCCTCTCTTTATTGCTTTTCGTTTTTCTGATGTTTCTTTGACGGTTACAAAATCTCACGCACCTGCTCATCTATATTAGATGCAGGACCTGACTCCACGCAACCGACCTGAACTCAAAATTCCTAATCTACATGGACACATACTAGCAAAGTTAACCGAACTCAAACTGCTACCTACACATACACAATGGCTAGACTCCTAATCGTACTAGACTGCAACTAGTACACTAATCACCGGCAAGCCCGATTGCAATAGTACTAGTTTTAACTAACATAATGTATGTTTGGATTACTTCAACATTCACTCCCTAATCTAAATATCTGATTCTTTACTGGATGAGATATGCAGGCAACCACATGTCCATCTTGTCACGCAAGTTGCCTCTAATGTCGCGACTTACCAAACTGTAACTTCCTTCTTCTTGCAACAATGACCACCACTTCATCATCATCTTTTCTTTTAATGCCGATTTGTAGACTCAAACCAATGGTATGTTAGAATAAATCTGAAGCCACCGTCCAAAGACCAAGCAATCATACGAGCACGATACCAAGATTTGTTAACGAGGTTCACCGATATGGCTACATCTCGGGGCCTGACTACGGGCGCTCCTCCCCGTGACACCGTCACAATACCGCACACCAGCCATCCGGACGCCGGCACACGCCGCCGGCTCCCCCTTGCGCGCCTGTGCTATTATGTTGGCATAGGTTACATCGTGTGTCTAATCCCGCTATATATGAGAGGCCTAGGATATAAGTGTCCTACTAGGACACGACTCCATATCCTATATAAACACAATACAGCTACAAGTCCAACTGTAACCTACCTTGTACACAATATTCAACACAACTCTAACAAACTCCACCTTGGTGAATATTCTCCACCACCTTGAGTTCGTCGATGCATCAAACTTTCATGTACATTGGACCTGAACTTATCCCATGAGCACCGCTGCTACTCCAAAGACTCCATATGACTCCACCTGCAACTTGTAGTCCCTTCATTTCTTGACCACAATCAACACTCGAGCAAAATCAAATTTCTTGTTACTCTAGTTTGTGCTCTCAACTTCCAGAGTATTCGTCCATGCCATCATACACCGATCACTGACCTGCATGGAAGTGAACAACTCACACATTGGGTGTCACACATAAGAGTTACCTGAACTCAACATCACCGCTCTTCCTTGACCGCCTGTCTGAAACTGGAAGGAATTTCACCATTGCTTGTAGTCATCCTGAGTCAAATTCGCAATTGTCTCACCACATGTATGACCACCAGAGCCCTGGCCCGCCTCCATGTCCCGTGCGTGCCGCACGCCTCGCCGCTATTACCGCCTCGAGCCTCTGCTGTCCCGATCGAGTCTCAAGGGCCGCGAACTCAAACCACTTAACCCCCACTGCAGAGTACCACCAATCATCACCGACCGATGACGAGTTTCACGCTTCCATCAGACCACTGGGCTCCAATCTGAACTACGTGTCCCTCACTTGTTCCCTCCCGCTGAATAGGCTTCGACCCCGTCGACTTACGCCGTAGCCCCTTAATCCAACTCCACCTTCAACATGACATCATGGAAGTGTTGGGAAACATAGTAATTTCAAAAAAATTCCTACGCACACGCAGGATCACGGTGATGCATAGCAACGAGAGGGGAGAGTATTGTCTATGTACCCTCATAGAGCGTAAGCGGAAGCGTTTATTAACGCGGTTGATGTAGTCGTACACCTTCACGATCCGTCCCGATCAAGTACCGAACGTACGGCACCTCCGCGTTCAGCACACGTTCAGCTCGATGACGTCCTCGCCTTCTCGATCCAGCAAGAGGGGCGAAGTAGTAGATGAGTTCCGGCAGCACGACGGCGTGGTGACAGTGTTGGTGAAGAACAATCTCCGCAGGGCTTCGCCTAAGCACTACGAAAACTATGACGGAGGATAAACTAGAGGGGACGGGGTAGCCGGCACACAGCTTGGTATTTCTCGATCTATCTTGGGTGCTAGCCCTGCCCCTCTATTTATATGTTGAGCCTTGGGGTCGAAACTTGGAGTAAAAGCCTCCACAAAGTCGGTTTCACCCGAAAGGAAATAGTCCTTCTCGGACTCCAGGGCCAGACGCCAGGGTTCCCAGCGTCTGGACCTAGACGCCAGGGACCCTGGCGTCTGGCCCCTGGACTCCGCAAAACTTCCTTTTGCGCTTTCCAAAAACCTTGTGGGCTTTCCCCTTTGGCCCAAATAAAGTGTTCTCGTACCCAAACATTTCGGGAAACATCCGGAACCCCTTCCGGTGAATTCCGGAACCCTTCCGAAGTCCAAACACTATAATCCCATATATCAAACTTTATCCCCGGACCATTCCAGAGTTGCTCGTCATGTCCGTGATCTTATCCAAAACTCCGAACAACATTCGGTTACCAACATACATAACTCATAAATACTATATCATCAACGAACGTTAAGCATGCGGACCCTACGGGTTCGAGAACTATGTAGACATGACCGAGACATTTCTTTGGTCAATAACGAATAGCGGAACCTGGATACCCATATTGGCTCCTACATATTCTACGAAGATCTTTATCGGTCGAACCGCATAACAACATACGTTGTTCCCTTTGTCATCGGTATGTTACTTGCCCGAGATTCGGTCGTCAGTATCCTAATACCTAGTTCAATCTCGTTACCGGCAAGTCTCTTTACTCGTTCTGTAACACATCATCTCGCAACTAACTCATTAGTTGCAATTCTTGCAAGGCTTAAGTGATGTGTATTACCGAGTGGGCCCAGAGATACCTCTCCAACAATCGGAGTGACAAATCCTAATCTCGAAATACGCCAACCCAACAAGTACCTTTGGAGACACCTGTAGAGCACCTTTATAATCACCCAGTTACGTTGTGACGTTTGGTAGCACACAAAGTGTTCCTCCAGTAAACGGGAGTTGCATAATCTCATAGTCATAGGAACATGTATAAGTCATGAAGAAAGCAATAGCAACAAACTAAACGATCAAATGCTAAGCTAATGGAATGGGTCAAGTCAATCACATCATTCTCCTAATGATGTGATCCCGTTAATCAAATGACAACTCTTTGTCTATGGCTAGGAAACATAACCATCTTCGATTAACGAGCTAGTCAAGTAGAGGCATACTAGTGACACTCTGTTTGTCTATGTATTCACACATGTATCATGTTTCCGTTTAATACAATTCTAGCATGAATAATAAACATTTATCAGGATATAAGGAAATAAATAATAACTTTATTATTGCCTCTAGGGCATATTTCCTTCAGTCTCCCACTTGCACTAGAGTCAATAATCTAGATTACACAGTAATGATTCTAACACCCATGGAGTCTTCGTGCTGATCATGTTTTGCTCGTGGAAGAGGCTTAGTCAACGGGTCTGCAACATTCAGATCCGTATGTATCTTGCAAATCTTTATGTCTCCCACCTGGACTTGATCCCGGATGGAGTTAAAGCGTCTTTTGATGTGCTTGGTTCTCTTGTGAAATCTGGATTCCTTTGCCAACGAAATTGCACCAGTATTGTCACAAAAGATTTTCATTGGACCCGATGCACTAGGTATGTCACCTAGATCGGATATGAACTCCTTCATCCAGACTCCTTCATTTGCTGCTTCCGAAACAGCTATGTACTCCGCTTCACACGTAGATCCCGCCACAACGCTTTGTTTGGAACTTCACCAACTGACAGCCCCACCGTTCAATGTAAACACGTATCCGGTTTGCGCTTTAGAATCGTCCGGATCTGTGTCAAAGCTTGCATCGACGTAACCATTTACGACTAGCTCTTTGTAAACTCCATAAACGAGAAACATATCCTTAGTCCTTTCAAGTATTTCAGGATGTTCTTGACCGCTGTCCAGTGATCCACTCCTGGATTACTTTGGTACCTCCCTGCTAAACTTATAGCAAGGCACACATCAGGTCTGGTACACATCATTGCATACATGATAGAGCCTATGGCTGAAGCATAGGGAACATCTTTCATCTTCTCTCTATCTTCTGTAGTGATCGGGCATTGAGTCTTACTCAACTTCACACCTTGTAACACAGGCAAGAACCCTTTCTTTGCTTGATCCATTTTGAACTTCTTCAAAACTTTGTCAAGGTATGTGCTTTGTGAAAGTCCAATTAAGCGTCTTGATCAATCTCTATAGATCTTGACGCCCAATATATAAGCAGCTTCACCGAGGTCCTTCATTGAAAAACTCTTATTCAAATATCCTTTTATGCTATCCAGAAATTCTATATCATTTCCAATCAACAATATGTCATCCACATATAATATTAGAAACGCTACAGAGCTCCCACTCACTTTCTTGTAAATACAGGCTTCTCCAAAAGTTTGTATAAAACCATAAGCTTTGATCACACTATCAAAATGTTTATTCCAACTCCGAGAGGCTTGCACCAGTCCATAAATGGATCGCTAGAGCTTGCACACTTTGTTAGCTCCCTTTGGATCGACAAAACCTTCCGGTTGCATCATATACAACTCTTCTTCCAGAAATCCATTCAGGAATGCAGCTTTGACATCCATTTTCCAAATTTCATAATCATAAAATGCAGCAATTGCTAACATGATTGGGACAGACTTAAGCATCGCTACGGGTGAGAAAGTCTCATCGTAGTCAATCCCATGAACTTGTCGAAAACCTTTTGCAACAAGTCGAGCTTTATAGAAAGTAACATTACCGTCAGCGTCAGTCTTCTTCTTGAAGATCCATTTATTTTCAATGGCTTACCGATCATCGGGCAAGTCAACCAAAGTCCACACTTTGTTCTCATACATGGATCCCATCTCGGATTTCATGGCCTCAAGCCATTTTGCGGAATCTGTGCTCATCATCGCTTCTTCATAGTTCGTAGGTTCGTCATGGTCTAGTAACATAACCTCCAGAACCGGATTACCGTACCACTCTGGTGCGGATCTTACTCTGGTTGACCTACGAGGTTCAGTAACAACTTGATCTGAAGTTTCCTGATCATCATCATTAACTTCCTCACTAATTGGTGTAGGTGTCAGAGGAACCGGTTTCTGTGATGAACTACTCTCCAATAAGGGAGCAGGTACAGTTACCTCATCAAGTTCTACTTTCCTCCCACTCACTTCTTTCGAGAGAAACTCCTTCTCTAGAAAGATTCCAAATTTAGCAACAAAAGCCTTGCCTTCGGATCTGTGATAGAAGGTGTACCCAACCGTCTCTTTTGGGTATCCTATGAAGACACATTTCTCCGATTTGGGTTCGAGCTTATCAGGTTGAAGCTTTTTCACATAAGCATCGCAGCCCCAAACTTTAAGAAACGACAACTTTGGTTTCTTGCCAAACCACAGTTCATAAGGCGTCGTCTCAACAGATTTCGATGGTACCCTATTTAACGTGAATGCAGCCGTCTCTAAAGCATAACCCCAAAACGATAGCGGTAAATCAGTAAGAGACATCATAGATCGCACCATATCTAGTAAAGTACGATTACGACGTTCGGACACACCATTACGCTGTGGTGTTCCGGGTGGCGTGAGTTGCGAAACTATTCCGCATTGTTTCAAATGAAGACCAAACTCGTAACTCAAATATTCTCCTCCACGATCAGATTGTAGAAACTTTATTTTCTTGTTACGATGATTTTCAACTTCACTCTGAAATTCTTTGAACTTTTCAAATGTTTCAGACTTATGTTTCATTAAGTAGATATACCCATATCTGCTTAAATCATCTGCGAAGGTGAGAAAATAACGATACCCGCCACGAGCCTCAATATTCATCGGACCACACACATCTGTATGTAAGATTTCCAATAAATCTATTGCTCGCTCCATAGTTCCAGAGAACGGCGTTTTAGTCATCTTGCCCATGAGGCACGGTTCGCAAGTACCAAGTGATTCATAATCAAGTGGTTCCAAAATTCCATCAGTATGGAGTTTCTTCATGCGCTTTACACCGATATGAACTAAACGGCAGTGCCACAAATAAGTTGCACTATGATTATCAACTCTGCATCTTTTGGCTTCAATATTATGAATATGTGTATCACTACTATCGAGATTCAGTAAAAACAGACCACTCTTCAAGGGTGCATGACCATAAAAGATATTACTCATATAAATAGAACAACCATTATTCTCTGATTTAAATGAATAACTATCTCGCATCAAACAAGATCCAGATATAATGTTCATGCTCAACGCTAGCACCAAATAACAATTATTCAGGTCTAAAACTAATCCCGAAGGTAGATGTAGAGGTAGCGTGCCGACCGCGATCACATCGACTTTGGAACCATTTCCCACGCGCATCGTCACTTCGTCCTTAGCCAATCTTAGCTTAATCCATAGCCCCTGTTTCGAGTTACAAATATTATCAACAGAAGCAGTATCAAATACCCAGGTGCTACTGCGAGCATTAGTAAGGTACATATCAATAACATGTATATCACATATACCTTTGTTCACCTTGTCATCCTTCTTATTCGCCAAATACTTGGGGCAATTCCGCTTATAGTGACCAGTCTGCTTGCAGTAAAAGCACTCAGTCTCAGGCTTAGGTCCAGACTTGGGTTTCTTCTCTTAAGCAGCAACTTGTTTGTTGTTCTTCTTGAAGTTCCCCTTCTTCTTCCCTTTGCCCTTTTTCTTGAAACTGGTGGTCTTACTGACCATCAACACTTGATGCTCCTTCTTGATTTCTACCTCCGCAGCCTTTAGCATTGCGAAGAGCTCGGGAATCGTCTTATCCATCCCTTGCATGTTATAGTTCATCACGAAGCTCTTGTAGCTTGGTGGAAGTGATTGAAGAACTCTGTTAATGACACTATCAACAGGAAGATTAACTCCCAGTTGAGTCAAGTGATTATGATACCCAGACATTTTGAGTATATGTTCACTGACAGAACTATTCTCCTCCATCTTGCAGCTATAGAACTTATTGGAGACTTCATATCTCTCAATTCGGGCATTTGCTTGAAATATTAACTTCAACTCCTGGAACATCTCATATGCTCCATGACATTCAAAACGTCGTTGAAGTCCCGGTTCTAAGCCGTAAAGCATGGCACACTGAACTATCGAGTAGTCATCAGCTTTACTCTGCCAAACGTTCTTAACGTTGTCTGCAGCAGGCCTGGCACCCAGCGGTGCTTCCAGGATGTAATTCTTCTGTGCAGCAATGAGGATAATCCTCAAGTTACAATTCCAGTCCGTGTAATTGCTACCATCATCTTTCAACTTTGCTTTCTCAAGGAACACATTACAATTCAACGGAACAACAACACGAGCCATCTATCTACAATCAACATAGACAAGCAAGATACTATCAGGTACTAAGTTCATGATAAATTTAAGTTCAATTAATCATATTACTTAAGAACTCCCACTTAGATAGACATCCCTCTAATCCTCTAAGTGATCACGTGATCCATATCAACTAAACCATGTCCGATCATCACATGAGATGGAGTAGTTTCAATGGTGAACATCACTACGTTGATCATATCTACTATATGATTCACGCTCGACCTTTCGGTCTCCGCGTTCCGAGGCCATATCTGTTATATGCTAGGCTCGTCAAGTTTAACCTGAGTATTCCACGTGTGCAACTGTTTTGCACCCATTGTATTTGAACATAGAGCCTATCACACCTGATCATCACGTGGTGTCTCAGCATGAAGCACTTTCGCAACGGTGCATACTCAGGGAGAACACTTATACCTTGATAATTTAGTGAGAGATCATCTTATAATGCTACCATCAATCAAAGCAAGATAAGATGCATAAAAGATAAACATCACACGCAATCAATATAAGTGATATGATATGGACATCATCATCTTGTGCTTGTGATCTCCATCTCCGAAGCACCGTCATGATCACCATCGTCACCGGCACGACACCTTGATCTCCATCGTAGCATCATTGTCGCATCGCCAACTTATGCTTCTACGACTATCGCTACCGCTTAGTGATAAAGTAAAGCATTACAGGGCGTTTGCATTGCATACAATAAAGCGACAACCATATGGCTCCTGCCAGTTGCCGATAACTCGGTTACAAAACATGATCATCTCATACAATAAAATTTAGCATCATGCCTTGACCATATCACATCACAACATGCCCTGCAAAAACAAGTTAGGAGTCCTCTACTTTGTTGTTGCAAGTTTTACGTGGCTGCTACGGGCTGAGCAAGAACCGTTCTTACCTACGCATCAAAACCACAACGATAGTTCGTCAAGTTAGTGCTGTTTTAACCTTCTCAAGGACCGGGCGTAGCCACACTCGGTTCAACTAAAGTTGGAGAAACTGACACCCGCCAGCCACCTGTGTGCAAAGCACGTCGGTAGAACCAGTCTCGCGTAAGCGTACGCGTAATGTCGATTCGGGCCGCTTCATCCAACAATACCGCCGAACCAAAGTATGACATGCTGGTAAGCAGTATGACTTGTATCGCCCATAACTCACTTGTGTTCTATTCGTGCATATGGCATCTACGCATAAAACCTGGCTCGGATGCCACTATTGGGAAACATAGTAATTTCAAAAAAATTCCTATGCACACGCAGGATCATGGTGATGTATAGCAACGAGAGGGGAGAGTGTTGTCTACGTACCCTCGTAGACCGTAAGCGGAAGCGTTTATTAACGTGGTTGTTGTAGTCATACACCTTCACGATCCGTCCCGATCAAGTACCGAACGTATGGCACCTCCGCGTTCAGCACACGTTCAGCTCGATGATGTCCTCGCCTTCTCGATCCAGCAAGAGGGGCGAAGTAGTAGATGAGTTCCGGCAGCACGACGGCGTGGTGACGGTGTTGGTGAAGAACAATCTCCGCAGGGCTTCGCCTAAGCACTACGAAAACTATGACGGAGGATATACTAGACGGGACGGGGTAGCCGGCACACGGCTTGGTGTTTCTTGATTTGTCTTGGGTGATAGCCCTGCCCCTCTATTTATATGTTGAGCCTTGGGGTCGAAACTTGGAGTAAAAGCCTCCACAAAGTCAGTTTCAACCGAAAGGCAAGAGTCCTTCTCGGACTCCAGGGCCAGACGTCAGGGTTCCCAGCATCTGGCCCCTGGACTCCGCAAAACTTCCTTTTGCACTTTGCAAAAACCTTGTGGGCTTTCCCCTTTGGCCCAAATAAAGTGTTCTCGTACCCAAACATTTCGGGAAACATCCGGAACCCCTTCCGGTGAATTCCGGAACCCTTCCGAAGTCCAAACACTATTATCCCATATATCAAACTTTATCTCCGGACCATTCCGGAGTTCCTTGTCATGTTCGTGATCTTATCCGGAACTCCGAACAACATTCGGTTACCAACATACATAACTCATAAATACTATATCATCAACGAACTATAAGCGTGCGGACCCTACGGGTTCGAGAACTATGTAGACATGACCGAGACATTTCTCTGGTCAATAACCAATAGCGGAACCTGGATGCCCATATTGGCTCCTACATATTCTACAAAGATCTTTATCAGTCGAACCGAATAACAACATACGTTGTTCCCTTTGTCAATGGTATGTTACTTGCCTGAGATTGGATTGTCGATATCTCAATACCTAGTTCAATCTCGTTACCGGCAAGTCTCTTTACTCGTTCCGTAACACATCATCCCGCAACTAACTCATTAGTTGCAATGCTTAAGTGATGTGTATTACCGAGTGGGCCCAGAGATACCTCTCCGACAATCGGAGTGACAAATCCTAATCTCGAAATACGCCAACCCAACAAGTACCTTCGGAGACACCTGTAGAGCACCTTTATAATCACCCAGTTACGTTGTGACGTTTGGTAGCACACAAAGTGTTCCTCCAGTAAACGGGTGTTGCATAATCTCATAGTCATAGGAACATGTATAAGTCATGAAGAAAGCAATAGCAACAAACTAAACGATCAAATGCTAAGCTAACAGAATGGGTCAAGTCAATCACATCATTCTCCTAATGATGTGATCCCGTTAATCAAATAACAACTCTTTGTCTATGGCTAGGAAACATAACCATCTTTGATTAACGAGCTACTCAAGTAGAGGCATACTAGTGACACCCTGTTTGTCTATGTATTCACACATGTATCATGTTTCCGTTTAATACAATTCTAGCATGAATAATAAATATTTATCATGATATAAGGAAATAAATAATAACTTTATTATTGCCTCTGGGGCATATTTCCTTCAGGTAGATGATCAATCCACCCCTGCACCTCATCGACTTCAAGCTCCGTGTATACACCACCTTAAATCAATCCCGCGCCATAGTCTTGTCGAAGCCGCACAAGCCTCGGGCATGTGCACCACGTGTTTCCACGCCCATAAGTCGGTCACCATCAGCATCACGCTCCTACGTCGTCTTCGCCGATCCCACCACCATCTTCTGTATCAACCGACTTGTGTTGATTCGTTAGACTGTCTAGTCTGACCTAGCCGAACTTTCCAGACTGCAACCATCTACAACTCCTCATAGTCCACATTCTCCGCCTAGCTTGACATCCCGCAACGCCTTCAAGCATTCACTATTGTGTCAACATTTTTTTCATCCTTGGCTACCATAACCCAAGGTTTCTGAAAGCACAAGTGCTCCCTAGGTGGTTTTGGTAATTAATGTCAACATATCTCTTGTTGGACTAACACTTTTACCTAGTATGTTTCAGATAAGTTCAACAATGAAGTGGCATGGACTAGAGGATGTGGAACCCCTTCAAGATGCTAAGGACAAAAGGACTGGCTCAAGCTCCAAGCTCAAGACTCTACATTTTCTATTTTAGTGATCCAAGATCACATTGAGTCTATAGGAAAAGCCAATACTATCAAGGAGGGATGAGGTGTTGCTTAATGAGGCTCTTGCTTAAAGTGCTTAGTAATATGCTCCAAAGCCCTCAACTACTTTCTCACATCCACATATGACCTAACCCAAAAGTCAAACTCGGCCCCACCGATTCTTTCTATCCGGCGCCACCGAGTTCAGATGTCATAGCCACTGCCACAAACCCTAGGCAAATCGGTTTCACCGATAGGGATCTCGGTCTCACCGAGATGGGATTGCAATCTCTCTGTATGAATCTATAACCAAAATCGGTCTCACCGAGTTTTTGTAATCGGTCCTACCGAGATTGCAATGTAAACTCTCTGTTTCCTTTTCGTAACATTTCGGTCTCACCAAAATTAGCGAATCTGTCCAACCGAGTTTACCTGACCAACTCTCTGGTTAGTTTATTACCAAAATTGGTCTCACCGAGTTTGTGTAATCGGTCTCACTGAGATTACGTTATGCCCTAACCCTAACCATATCGGTCCTACCGAGTTGCATGTTGGTCCCACCGAAAATCCTAATGGTCACTAGATTTGCTGAATCGGTCCGACCGAGTTTATCAATTCGGTCCCACTGAGATTGGAAAGTTGTGTGTAAAGGTTAGATTTTGTGTGGAGGCTATATATACCCCTCCACCTCCTCTTCATTCGTGGAGAGAGCCATCAGAAGGAACCTACACTTCCAACTTACCTTTTCTGAGAGAGAACCACCTACACTTGTGTTGAGGCCAAGATATTCCATTCTTACCATATGAATCTTGATCTCTAGCCTTCCCCAAGTTGCTTTCCACTCAAATCTTCTTTCCACCAAATCCATATCCTGTGAGAGAGAGTTGAGTGTTGGGGAGACTATCATTTGAAGCAGAAGAGCAAGGAGTTCATCATCAACACACCATTTGTTACTTCTTGGAGAGTGGTGTCTCCTAGATTGGCTAGGTGTCACTTGGGAGCCTCCGACAAGATTGTGGAGTTGAACCAAGGAGTTTGTAAGGGCAAGGAGATCGTCTACTTCGTGAAGATCTACCGCTAGTGAGGCAAGTCCTTCGTGGGCGACAGCCATGGTGGGATAGACAAGGTTGCTTCTCCGTGGACCCTTCGTGGGTGGAGCCCTCCGTGGACTCGCGCAGCCGTTACCCTTCGTGGGTTGAAGTCTCCATCAACGTGGATGTACGATAGCACCACCTATCGGAACCACGTCTCAAAAATCTCCATGTCTCCAAATTGCATTTGCACACTCCAATCCCATCCTTTACATTCTTGCAAGTTGCATGTTTTACTTTCCGCTGCTCATATACTCTTTGCATGCTTGCTTGATATGTATTGTGTTTGTTAAACTTGTGCCAAAACTCCACTTCAACTTAAAGAAATTAAAAACTACAACTTTTGGCACTTAGTGTCTAATCACCCCCCTCTAGGCACCTCTTCTCGATCCTTTCAATTGGTATCAGAGCTTTGGTCTCCATTGCTTTGGTTTAAACACCATTGGAGGAAGATGGATGAGTCTACTTTGGGTAGTCTTAGACATAGAGTGCCTATACTTGATGGAGAGTATTTTCATGAGTGGAAAAATGAGATGCTTGTGACTTTTAATGAATATCATTTGAACAAGTATATTGCTAGCCTTTGTGCACCTCATGTTGATCCCATGCATCCGACCCTTGACGAGTCAATTGACATGATTCAAAATCTTAGAAATGTTAATCTTATCACTAGAGGCTTTCCTAGAAACTTGATTGGATGTTCGCCTACTCTTGATTGTGCCTACACTATATGGAGATTCCTTGAGGAACGTTTTCCAAACCATTCCTTGAAGAACTTAGATGAGATTCTTCATAAGTCCATTGCCTTGATTAAGATGAATTCCAATGATCCCAAATTTGGTGACTGCTTATTTGAGATTACAAATCTTACGAGTGCCAAAGGAGATGTTGGAATCATTAGCAATATCATTTCCAAAGCTATTAGAATCCACAAAGATGACCACAGAAATGATCATTTATCTAATGAATTACCCTCTCTAGGAGTTGATCAATCACAAGATGATGTTGAACATGGATACTATGATGAGGATGATGATAGTGACTATGATCTTGATGACGCGATGAGACACTTTGGTCTTATGGCAAATCTTCACGGCTACATGGCCGGAGGAAAGGTATGGGTCCTTGATAGTGGATGTACTGATCATATGACTGGAGATAAAGATATGTTCCGTGAGCTTGCTGAAAACAATGGCCCTCGAAAGTATGTCACCTTTGGTGATAACTCAAATGGTAAGGTGGTTGGCCTAGGTAAGGTGGCCATCTCACATGATAGCTCCATACAGAATGTCATGCTCGTTGAATCTCTTGGCTACAATTTACTTTCAGTATCTAGACTTGCCGATTTCGGTTTCAATGTCCTATTTACTGAAGTAGATTGCCAAGTGTTTCGTAGAGATAATCATAAAATAGTCTTTACCGGTATACGCAGAGGTGATCTTTACATTGTTGATTTCACTAAAAAGGATCAACCTAGAACTTGCTTAATTGCTAAATCCTCTAAAGGTGGGTTATGGCATAGACGATTGGGTCACGTTGGTATGCGAAACCTTGACAAGCTTATTAAAGGAAATCATATCCTTGGCGTTAACGATGTCATATTTGATAAGGATAGACTTTACAGTGCTTGTCAAGCAGGTAAACTGGTTGGAGGAAGGCATCCCGTGAAGAACATCATGACCACAAGGAGGCCACTCGAGCTACTTCACATGGATCTTTTTGGTCCTAACGCTTACAAAAGTCTCGGTGGAAATTCTTTTGGTCTAGTTATAGTTGATGATTTTTCAAGATTTACGTGGGTGTTCTTTCTCGATGATAAATCACAGGTCCAAAATATCTTCAAAAACATCGCTAGGAAGGCCCAAAATCATTTTGAAGTGAAAATCAAGAAGGTTCGCAGCGACAACGGAATGGAGTTCAAGAACGCAAATGTGGACACCTTTCTTGACGAAGAAGGGATTTCACATGAGTTCTCGGCTACGTACACACCTCAACAAAATGGAGTTGTTGAGAGGAAGAACCGGACACTCATCGAAATGGCAAGAACGATGCTTGATGAGTACAAGACGCCAAAGCACTCTTGGGCGGAAGCGGTTGAGACAACTTGTCATGCAACAAATCGCTTGTATCTTCACAAGCTACTCGTCAAGACGGCATACGAGATCCTCACCGGTAACAACCCAGAAGTTGGATACTTTCGAGTATTCAGATCAAAGTGCTACATTCTTGATAAGCATCATCGTTCTAAATTTGCTCCTAAGTCTCATGAAGGTTTCCTACTTGGTTATGGCTCAAACTCTCACACATACCGTGTCTACAATAATTTCACCCGAAAGGTTGAAGAGACGGTAGATGTGAAGTTTGATGAATCTAATGGCTCGCAAGTAGAGCAATTGCCAATTGATGTAGGAGACAAAGACCCTTCGGAAGCAATCCAAGACTTGTCTATTGGCAAGATTCGTCCAGCAGAGGTGAAGGAGAGTACCTCGTCCATCCAAGTGGAAGCTTCTACCTCACGACAAGGTGAACCAAGAGTTGATACGGAAGCATCCACAAGTGGGACACACCAAGATGAAGAAAACGAGGAAGTGCACCAAGATTAACGCCAACAACCTCCTTCTCCACCACGAAAAGAGAACGACAACGTCAACAACGAAGAAGTCCAAGAAGAAGAACAAGATGAAGAAGATGTTCAACCAAGATCCAAGCAAAAGCTTTCACGAGTTCGAGCAAGAATTGCTAAAGACCACCTCGTCGAGCAGATCTACAATGATATCCAAACCGGGAGAATCACTCGCTCAAAAACTCGTTTAGCTAACTTTTGTGAACACCATTCATTCATCTCTAGCATTGAACCTATGAAGGTTGAAGAAGCTTTGGAAGATCCGGATTGGATAAATGCCATGCATAAAGAGCTACTCAACTTTGAGAGAAATCAAGTTTGGAAATTAGTTGAGAAGCCCGACAACAACCACAACATCATCGGTACCAAATGGGTGTTTCGCAAACAGCAAGATGAAGATGGACAAGTAGTTCGCAACAAAGGACGTCTCGTCGCCCAAGGCTACACTGAAGTCGAAGGTATGGACTATGGTGAGACATATGCCCCCATTGCTAGACTTGAGTCCATTCGCGCGCATCTTACTTGCCTATGCTAATCATCATGATATCACCTCGTACCAAATGGACATTAAAAGTGCTTTTCTAAATGGTGAAATAGAGGAGGAAGTTTATGTTAAGCAACCTCCTAGATTTGTCAATCCTGAGAAATCTAATCATGTTTACAAACTTCAAAAAGCTCTTTATGGTCTTAAACAAGCTCCTAGAGCATGGTATAAATGCTTGACCAAGTTCCTTATTGAAAAAGGCTTTGAAATTGGAAAAATAGATTCTACTCTTTTTACTAAAAGGGTTAATGGAGAACTATTTGTGTGCCAAATTTATGTCGATGATATTATATTTGGATCAACTAA
This sequence comes from Triticum urartu, assembly GCF_056163025.1. NCBI lineage: Eukaryota > Viridiplantae > Streptophyta > Magnoliopsida > Poales > Poaceae > Triticum > Triticum urartu. The sequence continues at coordinate 510,928,688 of NC_141873.1, forward strand.
CCCTCATTTTAGTGAAAAGTTTGGAAAGCTAATGTCGGGGAAGTTTGAGATGTCGATGATGAGTGAACTCAAATTCTTTCTTGGCTTGCAAATCAAGCAAACTAAGAAAGGTATCTTTGTCTCTCAAACAAAGTACACCAAGGACTTATTCAAGAAGTTCAATATGCAAGAATGCAGAGGTATGACTACACCCATGCCTACTAGTGGACATCTTGATTTAACCAAAGATGGTGAACCGGTTGATCAAAAGGTTTATCGCGCACACACTTAGCATAATATCGGGACATGAAGCACGTAGATATAACAATGAACCAATCATACTATGATTGGTTCATTGTTATATCTATGTGCTTCACGCCCCGATATTATGCTAAGTGTGTGCATGTGTGCACGATATCAAGCCGCTCCTAAAGAATGTCATCTTAAGGCCGTGAAAAGGATAGTGAGATACTTAATCCATACACCAAATTTTGGCATTTGGTATCCCAAGAGGGCCTCCTCTGATCTTGTTGGCTACTCCGACTCGGACTATGCCGGTGACAAGGTTGATAGAAAGTCCACTTCGGGTATTTGTCAATTTCTTGGTAGATCTCTTGTGTCTTGGTCTTCCAAGAAACAAAACTCAGTATCCTTATCCACCACCGAAGCGGAATACATTGCTGCTGGATCATATTGTGCTCAATTACTTTGGATGACCCAAACTCTTAAAGATTATGGGATATCTATGAAACATGTTCCATTACTTTGTGACAATGAAAGTGCTATTAAGATTGCTCACAATCCCGTGCAACATCCTCGAACTAAGCATATTGAAGTTCGTCATCATTTCTTTCGAGATCATGTTGCCAAAGGGGACATTAATCTTAAGCATGTTCACACCGAAAAGCAGTTAGCTGATATATTCACGAAACCACTTGATGAGAAAGTGTTTTGCAGGTTAAAAGGTGAATTGAACATCATTGATGCTTCAAACTTGGAGTAGGAACTCCATTTGATACATGCAAGGCATGAGCCTATGACTAATCCTTGATATTTCTCTTATGTTGACTATCTTATGTCTTGGATATATTTGCACCTTGCATGTTATCTAACCCATGTAGGTACTTGGATGAATCTAAATATATGAGATTGCAACTCACTCACATCTTGAGAAATTTCTATATCACCAAGTCTCTACACAATGGTGCATGAAGACAAGGAAGCACGCAACCATTCAAACATATCCTTTGACAAATTCTATGTTGAGTTTCATGATTGTCATTTTGGATACACAAGTGCTCTTCCTTGCAAAAACTAACCCATGTAGGTAGATGAACTCAAACTCCAAGTGGTGCTCCCAACTCTTGATGAGCTACATCAACCTTGAGCAACCCACACAAGTTCAACTACATGATCATGATCAACGCCACCACCCAAGGTATGTTATTCCATCTTAGAGAAGCTTTACTCCAAGTCATGAGTCAAAGCAACTCGACAAGATGTGAATACATCAAAAAGCTTAAACGAAAAATGGTAACCCCATTTTGAGCTTAAACGATGAGTATGACCTATGATCAAATGATCTCACTTGACTCCTAAGTCAATATACTCTAACATAGGCGACTTTGTCGCCGACCAATTCTAGATGAAGTTCTCTTGTGTTCTTTTCTATGCTCTTGCATTTGTCTCATGCATATTTGTTTCCCTCTTCAAAAAAAACTTCATCTAGACTCCTTTTTAGTTTCTTCTCTTTTATTTTTTGTTCTGCACTCCTTGCATCCAATTCATTGCAAATCTTTCCGTTAATTCCTTGCAAATCCTTGTGAGATCTTACTTGTCTAGTGAGCTGAGGTGACAAGTGTTTTCTCTGCGATGAACTCGGTCTTCACCGGTCTGATGCTTTCGGTCCCACCGAACCCTCTCGGTACAACCAGACCATACAACTCGGTGTCACCGATTTCACTACATGAACGACATCTTGCCCCTTGTTTTTGCATTCTTTTTTATCCAGCTCCACTCAATGAATCTTGTCCTCGACCAGCATCCCATTCAACTTGTTGCTTTGTTCTTTGACTTAAGGACCAAACCCATCATGAAAAAAATCCAGAAAAACCTTTCTTGGAAATTGATGTCAAAGGGGGAGAGAGAGATCACATCAAAGCTTAATCATATATATAGGGGGAGAGAATACTCAAGGGAATAAAGAGTAATCATCAAGAACCCCAGATGCTTGGTGTTCAAGATGAGAGAAGTCACATGTCTTCAAGAGGGGAAAGACATGTTCATATTTGCTCGTTTGCATTAACTCTGTTTATTTCCTTTGAGCTCTGATTTTGCTCTGAGTTTCTGTTCCCTATCTTCTCCCAGTATCCCATGCTAGATTCACGGGGAGCAAGACATCTAAGGGAAGGAAATCCTTGAATTTATTGCACATCTTTACCTTTGGGGACATGTGTATATCCAATGTGGTACTTAGTACTCACTCTACATGTCATCCTAGTCTTGGTACTCTTGTGGTTTCTTTTGTTTGCTCTGGCCAGTAGGTGTATCTGTGTTATCTAACCTTGTTTACGCAGGTTCATCCCATCCTAAGCCAACTCAAGACCACAAGGTAAGTATATGCATCACAGTCATGTGTATGAGAAATTCTTGCTGATGTACATACTGTTTGCAAGAAGGACTCATGAGGATGAAGGTACATTTCTCATATTCACATCATTTGCTCTGATGCATATAGCCAAGATACATGTAACACATTGCTTACTCTGTCATGATTATGCATTCACATGCTCCTGTATTCCATATTCACATGATTGCATACATGTAGGAGGAGCCTATGCATGTTACATGTCTTTCCAAAGCTTTACTTACTATTCTCTATATCTTTATCTAAAGCTTTGATGTATGTTGTCATCAATTACCAAAAAGGGGGAGATTGAAAGCACAAGTGCTCCCTAGGTTGTTTTGGTAATTAATGTCAACATATCTCTTGTTGGACTAACACTTTTACCTAGTATGTTTCAGATAAGTTCAACAATGAAGTGGCATGGACTAGAGGATGTGGAACCGCTTAAAGATGCTAAGGACAAAAGGACTGGCTCAAACTCCAAGCTCAAGACTCTACATTTTCTATTTTAGTGATCCAAGATCACATTGAGTCTACAGAAAAAGCCAATACTATCAAGGAGGGATGATGTGTTGCTTAATGAGGCTCTTGCTTAAAGTGCTTAGTAATATGATCCAAAGCCCTCAACTATTTTCTCACATCCACATATGACCTAAACGAAAAGTCAAACTTGGCCCCACCGATTCTTTCTATCCGGCGCCACCGAGTTCAGATGTCATAACTGTTGGGGAACGTAGCAGAAATTCAAAATTTTCCTACGTGTCACCAAGATCTATCTATGGAGAAACCAGCAACGAGGGGAAGGAGAGTGCATCTACATACCCTTGTAGATCGCTATGCGGAAGCGTTCAAGAGAACGGGTTGAAGGAGTCGTACTCGTCGTGATCCAAATCACCGAAGATCCTAGTGCCGAACGGACGGCACCTCCGTGTTCAACACGCGTACAGCCCGGTGACTTCTCCCATGCCTTGATCCAGCAAGGAGAGAGGGAGAGGTTGAGGAAGACTCCATCCTGCAGCAGCACAACGGCGTGGTGGTGGTGGAGGAGCGTGGTACTCCAGTAGGGCTTCGCCAAGCACCGCAAGAGAGGAGGAGGAGAGAGGTAGGGCTGCGCCAGGGAGAGATCAAATCGTCTGTCTTGGGCAGCCCAAAACCCCCACTATTTATAGGAGAAGGGGAGGAGGGTGCACCCCCTCTAGGGTTCCCACCCCTAGGGGGCGGCAGCCCTAGATGGGATGGAGGGGGGCGGCCAAGAGGGGGAGAGGGGGCGCGCCCTAGGGTGGGCCTTAGGCCCATCTGCGCCTAGGGTTTCCCCCTTCTCCTCCTAGCTGCGCCTTGGGCCTTGTGGGAGGCGCACCAGCCCACTCAGGGGCTGGTCCCTTCCCACTCTTGGCCCATGCAAGCCTCCGGGGCTGGTGGCCCTACTTGGTGGACCCCCGGGACCCTCCCGGTGGTCCCGGTACGTTACCGATAAAACCCGAAACTTTTCCGGTGACCAAAACAGGACTTCCCATATATAAATCTTTACCTCCGGACCATTCCGGAACTCCTTGTGACGTCAGGGATCTCATCCGGGACTCCGAACAACATTCGGTAACCACATACAAACTTCCTTTATAACCCTAGCGTCATCGAACCTTAAGTGTGTAGACCCTACGGGTTCGGGAACCATGCAGACATGACCGAGACGTTCTCCGGTCAATAACCAACAGCAGGATCTGGATACCCATGTTGGTTCCCACATGTTCCACGATGATCTCATCGGATGAAACACGATGTCGAGGATTCGATCAATCCCGTGTTCAATTCCCTTTGTCTAGCGGTATTTGTACTTGCCCGAGATTCGATCGTCGGTATCCCGATACCTTGTTCAATCTCGTTACCGGCAAGTCTCTTTTACTCGTTCCGTAACACATCATCCCGTGATCAACTCCTTGATCACATTGTGCACATTATGATGATGTCCTACCGAGTGGGCCCAGAGATACCTCTCCGTTTACACAGAGTGACAAATCCCAGTCTCGATTCATGCCAACCCAACAGACACTTTCGGAGATACCTGTAGTGTACCTTTATAGCCACCCAGTTACGTTGTGACGTTTAGCACACCCAAAGTATTCCTACGGTATCCGGGAGTTGCCCAATCTCATGGTCTAAGGAAATGATACTTGACATTTAGAAAAGCTTTAGCATACGAACTACACGATCTTTGTGCTAGGCTTAGGATTGGGTCTTGTCCATCACATCATTCTCCTAATGATGTGATCCCGTTATCAATGACATCCAATGTCCATGGTCAGAAAACCGTAACCATCTATTGATCAACGAGCTAGTCAACTAGAGGCTTACTAGGGACATGGTGTTGTCTATGTATCCACACATGTATTTGAGTTTCCTATCAATACAATTCTAGCATGGATAATAAACGATTATCATGAACAAGGAAATATAATAATAACTAATTTGTTATTGCCTCTAGGGCATATTTCCAACAGTCTCCCACTTGCACTAGAGTCAATAATCTAGTTCACATCGCCATGTGATTAACACTCACAGGTCACATCGCCATGTGACCAACATCCAAAGAGTTTACTAGTGTCACTAAACTAGGTCACATCATCATGTGATTAAGGCTCAATGAGTTCTGGGGTTTGATCATGTTTTGCTTGTGAGAGAGGTTTTAGTCAACGGGTCTGCAACAATCAGATCCGTATGTACTTTGCAAATCTCTAGGTCATATTATAAATGCTGCTTCCACGCTCCACTTGGAGCTATTCCAAATGGTTGCTCCACTATACATATCCGGTTTGCTACTCAGAGTCATTCGGATAGGTGTTAAAGCTTGCATTGATGTAACCCTTTACGCCGAACTCTTTATCACCTCCATAATCGAGAAACATGTCCTTATTACTCCAAGGACAATTTTTGACCGCTATCTAGTGATCCACTCCTGGATCACCTTTGTACCCTCTTGCCAGACATGTGGCAAGGCACACATCAGGTGCGGTACTCAGCATGGCATACCGTATAGAGCCTATGACAAAAGCATAGGGGACGACATTTGTCCTTTCTCTTTCTTCTGCCGTGGTCGAGCTTTAAGTCTTAACTTCATACCTTACAACTTAGGCAAGAACTCCTTCTTTGACTGATCCATCTTGAACACCTTCAAGATCATGTCAAGGTATGTGCTCATTTGAAAGTACCATTAAGCGTTTTGATCTATCCTTATAGATCTTGATGCTCAACGTTCAAGTAGCTTAATCCAGGCTTTCCATTGAAAAACACTTTTCAAATAACTCTGCATGCTTTCTAGAAATTCTACATCATTTCCGATCAACAACATATTAACAACACATACTCATCGGGAATTCTATAGTGCTCCCACTCACTTCTTTGGAAATACAAGTTTCTCATAAACTTTGTATAAACCCAAAATCTTTGATCATCTCATCAAAGCATACATTCCAACTCTGAGATGCTTACTCCAGTCCTTAGAAGGATTGCTGGAGCTTTGCATACTTATTAGCATCTTTCAGGATTGACAAAACCTTCCGGTTGTATCACATACAACCTTTCCTCAAAAAAATCGTCGAGGAAACAATGTTTTGACATCCTATCTGCAAGATTTCATAAATAATGTAGTAATTTCTAATATAATTCCAACAGACTCTTAGCATCTCTACGAGTGAGAAAGTCTCATCGTAGTCAACTCCTTGAACTTGTCGGAAAACATCTTAACGACAAGTCGAGCTTTCTTAATGGTGATACTTACCATCATTGTCTGTCTTCCTTTTAAAATCCATCTGTACTCAATAGCCTTACGACCATTGAGCCGTTCTGCCAAAGTCTACACTTTGTTTTCATACATGGATCCTCTCTCGGATTTTATGGCCTCAAGCCATTTATCGGAATCCGGGCCCACCATCGCTTCTCCATAGCTCGTAGGTTCATTGTTGTCTAGCAACATGACTTCCAAGACAGGATCACGTACCACTCTAAAGTAGTACGCATCCTTGTCATCCCACAAGGTTTGGGAGTGACTTGATCCGAAGTCTCATGATCAATATCATAAGCTTCCACTTCAATTGGTGTAGGTGCCACAGGAACAACTCTTTGTGCCCTGCTATACACTAGTTGAAGTGACGGTTAATAACCTCATCAAGTCTCCACCATCCTCCCACTCAATTCTTTCGAGAGAAACTTTTCCTCGAGAAAGGACCCAATTCTAGAAACAATCCCTTATTGCTTTCGGATCTGAGACAGGAGGTATACCCAACTGTTTTGGGTGTCCTATGAAGATGCATTTATCCGCTTTGGGTTCGAGCTTATCAACCTGAAATTTTTTTCACATAAGCGTCGCAGCCCCAAACTTTTAAGAAATGACAGCTTATGTTTCTCTAAACCATAGTTCATACGGTGTCATCTCATCGGAATTACGTGGTGCCCTATTTAAAGTGAATGCGGTTGTCTCTAATGCCTAACCCATAAACTATCGTGGTAATTCGATAAGAGACATCATGGTATGCATCATATCCAATAGGGTGCAGTTATGATGTTCGGACACACCATCACACTATGGTGTTCCAGGCTGTATTAGTTGTGAAACAATTTCCACAATGTCTTAATTCTGTGCCAAACTCGTAATTCAGATATTCATCTCTATGATCATATCATAGATCTTCTATCCTCTTGTCACGACGATCTTTCAACTTCACCCTGAATTACTTGAACCTTTCAATAATTCAGACTCGTGATTCATCAAGTAAATATACTCAACATCTACTCAAATCATCTGTGAAGTAAGAACATAACGATATCCACTACATGCCTCAGCACTCATTGGACTGCACACATCAAAATGTATTACTTCCAACAAGTTGCTTTCTAGTTCCATTTTACTGAAAACGAGGCTTTCAGTCATCTTGCCCATGTGGTATGATTTGCATGTCTCAAGTGATTCAAAATCAAGTGAGTCCAAACGGTCCATTTGCATGGAGTTTCTTCATGCATATACACCAATAGACATGGTTCGCATGTCTCAAACTTTTCAAAAATGAGTGAGTCCAAAGATCCATCAACATGGAGCTTCTTCATGTGTTTTATACCAATATGACTCAAATTGTAGTGCCACATTTGTGTGGTACTATCATTACTATCTTATACCTTTGGCATGAAAATGTGTATCACTATGATCGGGATGGTATTATTCAAATAAACAGAGTAACCATTATTCTTCTTAAATGAATAACCGTGTTGCGATAGACATAATCCAATCATGTCTATGCTCAATGCAAACACCAAATAACAATTATTTAGGTTTTAATACCAATCTCGATGGTAGAGGGAGCATACGATATTTGATCAACCTTGGAAATACTTCCAACACATATCGTCATCTCACCTTTAGCTAGTCTCCGTTTATTCCGTAGCTTTTATTTCGAGTTACTAACACTTAGCAACCGAACCGGTATCTAATACCCTGGTGCTACTAGGAGTACAAGTAAAGTACACATTAACATAATGCATATCCAATATACTTCTATCGAGAGCCTTCTCATCTACCAAGTATCTAGGGTAATTCTGCTCCAGTGGTTGTTCCCCTTATTACAGAAGCACTTAGTCTCGGGTTTGGGTTCAACCTTGGGTTTCTTCACTAGAGCAGCAGCGTTCAACCTTGGGTTTCTTCACTAGAGCAGCAGCTGATTTGCCGTTTCATGAAGCATCCCTTTTTGCCCTTGCCCTTCTTGAAACTAGTGGTTTCACCAACCATCAGCAATTGATGCTCCTTCTTGATTTCTACTTTTGTGGTGTCAAACATCGCGAATATCTCAAGGATCATCATATATGTCCCCGATACATTATAGTTCATCACGAAGCTCTAGCAGCTTGGTGGTAATGACTTCGGAGAAACATCAATATCTCATCTGGAAGATCAACTCCCACTCGATTCAAATGATTGTTGTACTCAGACAATCTGAGCACAAGCTCAACAATTGAGCTTTTCTCCTTAGTTTGTAGGCTAAGAAAATTGTCGGAGGTCTCATACCTCTTGACGTGGGCACGAGCCTGAAATCCCAATTTCAGCCCTCGAAACATCTCATATGTTTTGCGACGTTTCAAAACGTCTTCGGTGCCTCAACTCTAAACCGTTTAACTGAACTATCACGTAGTTATCAAAATGTGTATGTCAGATGTTCGCAACATCCACAGACGACGTTCGAGGTTCAGCACACTGAGCGGTGCATTAAGGACATAAGCCTTCTATGAAGCAATGAGGACAATCCTCAGTTTACGGACCTAGTCCACATAATTGCTACTATCATCTTTCAACTAAATTTTCTCTAGGAACATATCTAAACAGTAGAACTGAAGCGCGAGCTACGACATAATTTGCGAAGATCTTTTGACTATGTTCAGGATAATTAAGTTCATCTTATGAACTCCCACTCAGATAGACATCCCTCTAGTCATCTAAGTGATTACATGATCCGAGTCAACTAGGCCGTGTCCGATCATCACGTGAGACAGACTAGTCATCATCGGTGAACATCTTCATGTTGATCGTATCTACCATACAACTCATGCTCGACCTTTCGGTCTCTTGTGTTCCGAGGCCATGTCTGTACATGCTAGGCTCGTCAAGTCAACCTAAGTGTTTCGCGTGTGTAAATCTGTCTTACACCCATTGTATGTGAACGTTAGAATCTATCACACCCGATCATCACGTGGTGCTTCGAAACAACGAACTGTCGCAATGGTGCACAGTTAGGGGGAACACTTTCTTGAAATTTTAATGAGGGATCATCTGACTTACTACCGTTGTTCTAAGCAAATAAGATGCATAAACATGATAAACATCACATGCAATCAAATAATAGTGACATGATATGGCCAATATCATATAGCTCCTTTGATCTCCATCTTGGGGCTCCATGATCATCTTGTCACTGGCATGACAACATGATCTCCATCATCGTGTCTCCATGAAGTTGCTTGCCAACTATTACTTCTACTACTATGGCTACCGGTTAGCAATAAAGTAAAGTAATTACATGGCGTTGTTCAATGAAACGCAGGTCATACAATTAATAAAGACAACTCCTATGGCTCCTGCCGGTTGTCATACTCATCGACATGCAAGTCGTGATTCCTATTACAAGAACATGATCAATCTCATACATCACATATCATTCATCACATTCTTCTTGGCCATATCACATCACATAGCATACCCTGAAAAAACAAGTTAGACGTCCTCTAATTGTTGTTTGCATGTTTTACGTGGCTGCCATGGGTTTCTAGCAAGAACGTTTCTTACCTACGCAAAAACCACAACGTAATATGCCAATTGCTATTTACCCTTCATAAGGACCCTTTTCATCGAATCCGATCCGACTAAAGTGGGAGAGGCAGACACCCGCTAGCCACCTTATGCAACTAGTGCATGTCAGTCGGTGGAACAAGTCTCACATAAGAGTACGTGTAAGGTCGGTCCGGGCCGCTTCATCCCACAATGCCGCCGAATCAAGATTGGACTAGTAACGGTAAGCATTTTGAACAAAATCAACGCCCACAACTACTTTGTGTTCTACTCGTGCATAGAAACTACGCATAGACCTAGCTCATGATGCCACTGTTGGGGAACGTAGCAGAAATTCAAAATTTTCCTACGTGTCACCAAGATCTATCTATGAAGAAACCAGCAACGAGGGGAAGGAGAGTGCATCTACATACCCTTGTAGATCGCTATGCGGAAGCGTTCAAGAGAACGGGTTGAAGGAGTCGTACTCGTCGTGATCCAAATCACCGGAGATCCTAGTGCCGAACGGATGGCACCTCCGCGTTCAACACACGTACAGCCCGGTGACGTCTCCCATGCCTTGATCCAGCAAGGAGAGAGGGAGAGGTTGGGGAAGACTCCATCCTGCAGCAGCACAACGGCGTGGTGGTGGTGGAGGAGCGCGGTACTCCAGCAGGGCTTCGCCAAGCACCGCAAGAGACGAGGAGGAGAGAGGTAGGGCTGCGCCAGGGAGAGATCAAATCGTCTGTCTTGGGCAGCCCAAAACCCCCACTATTTATAGGAGAAGGGGAGGAGGGTGCGCCCCCTCTAGGGTTCCCACCCCTAGGGGGCGGCAGCCCTAGATGGGATGGAGGGGGGCGGCCAAGAGGGGGAGAGGGGGCGCGCCCTAGGGTGGGCCTTAGGCCCATCTGCGCCTAGGGTTTCCCCCTTCTCCTCCTAGCTGCGCCTTGGGCCTTGTGGGAGGCGCACCAGCCCACTCAGGGGCTGGTCCCTTCCCACTCTTGGCCCATGCAAGCCTCCGGGGCTGGTGGCCCCACTTGGTGGACCCCCGGGACCCTCCCGGTGGTCCCGGTACGTTACCGATAAAACCCGAAACTTTTCCGGTGACCAAAACAGGACGTCCCATATATAAATCTTTACCTCCGGACCATTCCGGAACTCTTTGTGACGTCCGGGATCTCATCCGGGACTCCGAACAACATTCGGTAACCACATACAAACTTCCTTTATAACCCTAGCGTCATCGAACCTTAAGTGTGTAGACCCTACGGGTTCGGGAACCATGCAGACATGACCGAGACGTTCTCCGGTCAATAACCAACAGCGGGATCTGGATACCCATGTTGGTTCCCACATGTTCCACGATGATCTCATCGGATGAACCACGATGTCGAGGATTCGATCAATCCCGTATTCAATTCCCTTTGTCTAGCGGTATTTGTACTTACCCGAGATTCGATCGTCGGTATCCCGATACCTTGTTCAATCTCGTTACCGGCAAGTCTCTTTTACTCATTCTGTAACACGTCATCCCGTGATCAACTCCTTGATCACATTGTGCACATTATGATGATGTCCTACCGAGTGGGCCCAGAGATACCTCTCCGTTTACACGGAGTGACAAATCCCAGTCTCGATTCGTGCCAACCCAACAGACACTTTCAGAGATACCTGTAGTGTACCTTTATAGCCACCCAGTTACGTTGTGACGTTTAGCACACCCAAAGTATTCCTACGGTATCCGGGAGTTGCACAATCTCATGGTCTAAGGAAATGATACTTGACATTTAGAAAAGCTTTAGTATACGAACTACACGATCTTTGTGCTAGGCTTAGGACTGGGTCTTGTCCATCACATCATTCTCCTAATGATATGATCCCGTTATCAATGAGATCCAATGTCCATGGTCAGGAAACTGTAACCATCTATTGATCAACGAGCTAGTCAACTCGAGGCTTACTAGGGACATGGTGTTGTCTATGTATCCACACATGTATCTTAGTTTCCTATCAATACAATTCTAGCATGGATAATAAACGATTATCATGAACAAGGAAATATAATAATAACTAATTTGTTATTGTCTCTGGGGCATATTTCCAACAATAACCACTGCTACAAACCCTAGGCAAATTGGTTTCACCGATAGGGATCTCGGTCTCATCGAGATGAGATTGCAATCTTTCTATATGAATCTATTACCAAAATCGGTCTCACCGAGTTTGCGTAATCGGTCCTACCGAGATTGCAATGTAAACTCTCTGTTTCATTTTCGGAACATTTCGGTCTCACCGAAATGAGCGAATCGGTCCAACCGAGTTTACCTGACCAACTCTCTGGTTAGCTTATTACAAAATCGGTCTCACCGAGTTTGTGTAATCGGTCTCACCGAGATTACGTTATGCCCTAACCCTAATCATATCGGTCCTACCGAGTTGCATGTCGGTCCCACCAAAAATCCTAACAGTCACTAGATTTGCTGAATCGGTCCGACCGAGTTTATCAATTCGGTCCCACCGAGATTAGCAAGTTGTGTGTAACGGTTAGATTTTGTGTGGAGGCTATATATACCCCTCCACCTCCTCTTCATTCGTGAAGAGAGCCATCAGAACGAACCTACACTTCCAACTTACCTTTTCTGAGAGAGAACCACCTACACTTGTGTTGAGGCCAAGATATTCCATTCTTACCATATGAATCTTGATCTCTAGCCTTTCCCAAGTTGCTTTCCGCTCAAATCTTCTTTCCACCAAATTCATATCCTGTGAGAGAGAGTTGAGTATTGGGGAGACTATCATTTGAAGCCCAAGAGCAAGGAGTTCATCATCAACACACCATTTGTTACTTCTTGGAGAGTGGTGTCTCCTAGATTGGTTAGGTGTCACTTGGGAGCCTCCGACAAGATTGTGGAGTTGAACCAAGGAGTTTGTAAGGGCAAGGAGATCGCCTACTTCGTGAAGATCTACCACTCGTTAGGCAAGTCCTTCGTGGGCGACGACCATGGTGGGATAAACAAGGTTGCTTCTCCGTGGACCCTTCGTGGGTGGAGCCCTCCGTGGACTCGCGCAGTCATTACCCTTCGTGGGTTGAAGTCTCCATCAACGTGGATGTACGATAGCACCATCTATCGGAACCACGTCTCAAAAATCTCCGTGTCTCCAAATTGCGTTTGCACACTTCAATCCCATTCTTTACATTCTTGCAAATTCCATGCTTTACTTTCCGCTGCTCATATACTCTTTGCATGCTTGCTTGATATGTATTGTGTTTGTTAAACTTGTGCCAAAACTCCACTTTAACTTAAAAAAATTAAAAACTGCAACTTTTGGCACTTAGTGTCTAATCACCCTCTCTCTAGACAACTCTTCTCGATCCTTTCAGTTTTCAGTTCCATTGAACTTCCCCACCTCAAACCTGGTATCCGTTAGCGCCATGATTCTTTGTACGGCTAATCCGTGAGAAAATATCCGAGCACTCTTCCTGTGATCCCCAAGTACACAAAGCATATACTAGTAGCAAATCCAAATGACAGCTTTGGTCTTCACGTGAAGTCGCTTGTTGGACACTCAATGCTAGCTTTGCTTGTCGGAAGTCCTTGCCTTCCAACGATGATGCTTTTCTTTTGAAGTCTGCCATGATGTTGCATGTCCGCGTCTCGGCCACGAGGAGAACGCCTCTCCTTCAGGGATTTGGTCCCCTTTTTATTTCCAAACAAATCCACGGTATAGCTGCTCTCGGTCCCTGCAGCGTGCACGGCCACGCAACCAACGTCACCGCCCGACTCGGTCGCGTCCTGGCTCGGCCAGCCCCTGTACGCTTCTGCTGCCACGATCTGATACGGATCCCGTCACCGCTGTACGCACCGCTGTCGCTGCGATCGATCAACCAGCCGCTGCTTCCGATTATTTCCATGAAGATTACAACACGACCAACTCTGCTTTAGATCGAGTTCATGCAGATTCCTGTCGATGTTCTTCCTCCTCTGAATCAACAACTCGCCTCTTCAAATCAAAACTTGCTCATGATACCACATGTTAGAATATATCTGAAGCCACCGTCGATCATCCGAGAACCAAGCAATCACATGAGTACGACACCAAGATTTGTTCACGAGGTTCGCCGATATGGCTACATCCCCGGGGCCTGACTACGGGCGCTCTTCCCTGTGACACCGTCATAATACCGCACACCGGCCACCCGGGCGCCGGCTTCCCCTTGCGCGCCTGTGCCCTGTGCTATTATGTTGGCATAGGTTACATCGTGTGTTTACCCCCGGTATATATGAAAGGTCTAGGATATAAGTGTCCTACTAAGACACGACTCCATATCCTATATAAACACAATACAACTACAAGTCCAACTGTAACCTACCTTGTACACAATATTCGACACAACTCTAACATGTTATCCTGACTACTAGTCACGCTGTCATATCTTAGCGTGCTACATGCAGACCAAACACATAGCCTCATGTAAGAACTTAACTTAACTGGTACGCGTCCTCTTTACATTGATCTTCATCTTCTCGTCGGTAGCATGTGCACGGGGAGACACATCTCTTCACCCGCCACATCTTCACATCATCTCTTTGTCGTTGGTGACACAACTTACCAAACGCCACCTCTTGTTCAGCGGCAACACAACTCGTCATATACGTGCAACTCAACTTCACCGTATATGAACTCGCCGGAACTCCTTGATCACGAATGGAAACGCAAGGCACAATTTTCTTTTTTCATCCGCTCTCAGTCTCAATTCTCATCTGCCAGTGACGCATCTCAACTGCAGCAGATGACTCACACACCTGAGCTCTTGGACGCACCTTACAAGAACTCATGTGCACACCTTGATGACGGCTTACAACTTCTCCATCTCCACCTTGCACCCTCCAACGATGATCTCGATGATTTCCTCGGTGTTGCAACTTCGGCACCTCCATAACCATCAATGATCACCAATGCCTTGCCGACGACAGCCCTGTTGCCCTCCTCCAGGTAGTTCCGTCAAACGACAACCACCTGTCGCCTTGCTTGCGACAGAACCTCACCACCATCTCATCGCCGCTTCGCCGAACGACAACCGCCTGACTCTACAAGTCGCTGTACCATTCAACAACTATATGGTCCGCTCCTCCTCGTCGCTACACCAGCGACTGTATCGCCCACTCCTCTTCGTCGCTACAACAATGACTCTATTGCCCGTTCCTCCTTGTCGCTTGACAACCCAGCGACTAAATTTTCCGCCCCGAGGCGCTAGTAGGTCGCCACCCCGGGGCAAAAGCAACTTCAAATCTCGAACCTTACTCTGACACCAATTGTTAGAAATTCGCCCAAAGGATCGATCACATCAAAGTTGCACGAACACACGCGCACACAAACCTGATAGCAAAGGACTCTTGTTGTGCCCTCTTTTCCCTCTCTTTATTGCTTTTCATTTTTCTGGTGTTTCTCTGACGGTTACAAAGTCTCACGCACCTGCTCATCTATATATAGATGCAAGACCTGACTCCACGCAACCGACGTGAACTCAAAATTCCTAATCTACACAGACACATACTAGCAAAGTTAACTGGACTCAAACTGCTACCTACACGTACACAATGGCTAGACTCCTAATCGTACTAGACTGCAACTAGTACACTAATCACCGGCAAGCCTGATTGCAACAATACACTATTAACTAACACAACGTATGTTTAGATTACTCCAACATCATCTACTAGTATATGAAAAGTATCTCACATACACATATTTCACATGGTTTCTTAAAGGTGTGAAACATGGATGCCACAGTGAGAATGTGTGCCACACTTGATGTAGGTATACAATTTTAGTTGCCCCTTGGACGGCACATGAGTTTCAGTCTCACCATGACCTTCATTTCAAACACAAATGGACGTGTGTGGGTCTGGATGGAGAGGAAGAGTCGAAAACCTGGAAGTTTGCATGAGTTTGCACACACGTGAATCATGTGAGAGATGCGTTTTTTGAGCCTCAACTACAGATATAAGCTATAGAATCTGATCGGATGCACACTACACTTGCACGCACACAACAACTCACATCTCAGCCATGTGCCTAACTAGATCTACAACCTATACACATATACACATGAAACATCTCTTGAGAAACTTTTAAAGCCATTTGACTATGTGAACGTCAGGTGCCTCGTCCTCCCCGTGATCGGTAGAAGAGTGAGATACCTGCAAACTGAAACATGGAAAATATGTTAGGTGTCACAACAAACAATCGAGCCACGGGCTCGTTCCCGTAGTGAGAGATGAGTTAACTGGATATGCTTCGAGTGGACACCCACTCCTTGACCGATTACTGCTCGACATCCGCATAAATTTCTAACATAACTTATAGGAGACATAGAGGCTGGTTGTATGCTCATTGCGTTTGTATCCTCTTAATGCTCCATTTTGAGCCAATAAATTTCACCATTTGTAAAAAAAGGTGTAGAAGGATCATCTAGGCTTTACACCTTCACAGAAACATGCATAAAAAATTCATGATTCAATGCGGATTTGTATCTATCAATTAATTTAATTGTAGAAAGAAGGCTTTGGATCAATTTCAAATCGATATAAAGCTTTTAAGCCAATAATACAGCCATCGATTGATGCGAGAGATGCCCGTTTAGAATACAAGCACTCACAAAAAGAGAAGAAAGACATGGTTAACATTTGAGGAAGCATAGGCATTGGTACACCCCCTTATCTTGCCATCCATTTCTGCATCGTGATTAGTGCAATCATTTTTTGTCTTTTTTGTTTCTTCCAAATAAAACAATGTATGAACTTCAAACTTTCAAGACAAACAAACATTTTAACTAGAATGTGGGGAAAAAACTTTCAGATTTTTTTCGTGAATCATATATAACAAAAATGTTATTTTTTACTCAAAAAAGATTCTCATTTTGTATATTTATGTCGGACAAAAAAAATCTGAAACTTTTTTCCCACATTGTAGTGAGAATGTTTTGTTGTCCTGCAAAGTTTGAAGTTCATATGTTGTTTTGTTTTGAAGAAACAAAAAAGAGAAAAATTCATGTAGTAAGTTAGTTGTGTAGCACATATCTCAAAGCAACATTGAAGGGTACGGATAAGAGGTGTACGGAAGCATGAGCTTTAAGAATTCATGTCCAAAGACACCCAAGCAAAAAAGATAAACATGAGGTACTCCTTCCTTTCAACTTTATAGGGCTCATTTCAAAAAGTTTGTTTTTCCGTAAGTCTTAGTTCTACTACTTATCATCACATGTTCAGATTTCAAGGTGTATTAAATCACTGCATGCAAGGATAAAGAAAAAACTTATCAATGCATGTACTCCCTCTGTCACAGTTTAGAAGGCACAGTTAAATTTCCGTACGTTTTCACAATAGACAAGGTTTAGGGCGCATTGCATTTATTTTTAGTAGCTAATTAGTACTCCGATATACTACTTCTATATGCATGCGTAGTGTGAATTCTATTTTTTAGCCCATCTCACAACCAATAGATAACCACCTAGGTCAAGCGCGCCTTCTAAACCATGACGGAGAGAGTAGAAGTTCTTGGTCATTAAGTGGTCATGCATGCATGTGGTGTAATTAATGCATTGGTATACATAAAATTTTGAGAAAAATGAGAGTACTAATTAAGAACTTTTGCAAACTACGGAATTAATTCCACCATTCATCATTTACCTTGTTTGAAGAGATTTTTAAAATTAAGCACCACATGGAGGCGCGGCGCAGGCGGAGCAGAACTCCTTCAAGCGGCCGGAGGGAGCTTCGGGCCAGGGGACGCTCCTCGCAGCGCCAGCCTTCCGGCTCTGCAAGCCCTCCCCCGCCGGTGATCACTGCCTCCCCTCCTCTCCCGCTGCTCCGCCGTGTCTCCACCACCCCACCTCCCCTGTGTCGCCCGGCCCCGGAGGTCGACCCCATCCTCGCCACGTTCTTCTCCGACAGGGGAAGGGCGGTCCTTCCCTCCCAGAACCGACGTGATGCAGCAAGAGTTTGAGCGTGCCATGCTGGACGCGCTGTCCAAGCCCCTGGAGTTTGCTGGCGACCGCGTTCTGGGGCCTGAGCTTGGAGTGGCCCATGACCGTGCTCTGGGCCCTGACTTGCTGATGCGCTGCCGTGCCGCCCCAACAACGATGAACGTCGAGCCCCAGGTGGGAGCGGTGTCCCAACAAGTCGATCACCTGCAGTTGGCCGAGCGCGAGAAGGGACAAGAGGGCATGATCATGAAGCTGTTCAAGAAGCCACCGCAGGCCATCCTCCCCACCCCCGTCGCGGCCCCCAAGCGGTCTTCGGCCCCACCAAAGACGCGTTCCTCCTCAACTCCAGCGAGACAGAGCGCCCGCCAAGCAGCCACAAACAATGTGGTGCCTGTGTCCAAGCAGGGCACCATGCGGCTGATCCAGGAGCTGGGCGGCCTTGGCCCCAAGGACAAGTTCACGAAAAAGGCGGCCGTGACGCTGGCGAAGAAGTTCAACGAGCCCCTCTCCGAACGCGACATCCTGGGCATTGCCAAGCTCACCGACATGGACCCGGAGGCGCTCAAGATCGCTGCTAGCATGGCCGGCCCTGACGGTGCTGCTGATGCGGCTGATATGTGATGTTTCTAGTTCATTCCTGTAGTAGCCTCCGTCGGTGGCCAGCTTTAAGCTGGTCTGAGTTAGGATTGGTGTCTATGTTAGTCTTCCTGGTAGAGTGGGTTAGGTCCTGTCGTCGCCGGGGTTTTGGGCCTGTTGGTGGCCGACGACGCCCCCTGGATGGCTTGGTGGTGTGTTGTACTTTCGCATGTTCTTCCTGCAGTAGTATCTGTAGTCGACGGAGAAGTTTCAGGTGTCCCCATGTATGAAAACAACTGTGCCATGATGAGCTGGAATGTGCGGGGTTTGAACTCGCCGGCGAAGAGAGAGGTGATCAGAGAGATAGCAGAAGGGCATAGGCTAGCCATCCTCTGCTTGCAAGAAACCAAGCTTGAAGCCTGGACGCCCCAGTTAGCCCGCGATGTAGGTGGTAGTAGGGTAGATGGCTGCACGGTGCTGCCAGCGATGGGCACCAGAGGGGGCCTCGCCATTTTTTGGGACAAGGAGGTGCTGCTGGTTGACTCCCACGCGCTAGGGCAGTTCTCCATCACCGTCTCCGTCCGTGACATTGTCTCCTCGACCACGTTCTGGCTCACAAACGTTTATGGCCCAACCGACGACAACCTAAAGGATGTGTTTCTAGCCGAGATAGCCGCCGCAGCCCCACCGCTAGGCCAGCCTTGGCTTCTGATGGACGACTTCAACATCATATATTAGGCCAGCGACAAGAGCAACCTTAATATAAATAGAAGGATCATGGGTAGATTTAGGAGAGCCATCGACTTCGCGGGTCTGCGCGAGATAAAGTGCAAAAATAGAAAGTTCATGTGAAGTAACGAGCGGGAGCTTCCAACTTTCTGTAGCATAGACAAAATCTTTTGCAACAACGATTGGGAATCGCTCTTCCCCTCCATCATGCTGATGGCGGCTTCAACTTCCTGCTCCGACCACCGTCCGTTGCTGCTAGCTAGTGCCGCTGCCCCGCCGAGACGTGCCCGCTTCTGCTTCGAGAGCTTCTGGGTGCGCTTTCCGCATTTTCAAGAAACCATCCACCGGGCCTGGGAGAGGCCAGTTGATCACACCTTCCCAATTGTCAGAATCAAGGTAAAACTACAGAGAACAACGAAGGATCTGTTGATACGGAGTAAGCAGCTGTTCGGGGCGGGGGGGGGGGGGCGAAGCTCAAACTTCAGATTGCCAATGAGGCTATTCTACAGCTGAAACTCCGGGTCTTGGGGCTGGCGGCGATCGAGCGGGCAAGGAGGAGGTAGGCATCACGCGTGCTCTGGCTGAAGGCGGGCGGCGCCAGCACGCAGTTCTTCCATGCAAAGATCTGCTCTCAGAGAAGGCGCAATTTCATCCATTCACTCACCATAGCCAGCCGCACTGCCACAGCTCACGAGGACAAGGCCAACATCATCCGTGATCACTTCATCTCACTACTTGGATCCAGTCTCCAGCGCGGCTGCACATTCAACTGGGAAGAATTGCACCTGCCCTCTGTGGATTCTCGAGGTCTCGATGCTCCTTTCACAGAGGCAGAAGTGTGGGCGGCGATCTGTGCTTCCCCGACGGAAAAGGCGCCGGGGCCGGATGGCTTCTCAGGCGGCTTCTTCAAGGCGTGATGGCAAACAATCAAGCCCGACATTATGGACATGTTCGGTCACTTTCACTCCATGGCAGCAACAAATTTCGAGGAGATCAACGGCGCTCTAATCGCCATGTTGCCAAAGAAGGACGGGGCAATGGAGGTGGGGCATTTCAGGCCCATAAGCCTCATTCACTCGATCGCCAAGCTGATTGCAAAGGTTCTGTCCATCAGATTGGCCAGTGTCATTGCACCAATCATATCTCCGGCCCAGAGTGCGTTTCAAAGATCCAAGTGCATCCATGACAGCTTTCTGTTCGTGCAAAACTCTGTCCGTTCTCTGCACAGAAAAGGGAGGAGGGCTCTGTTGTTCAAGTTAGACTACGCAAAAGCGTTTGATTCCATATCATGGGAGTACTTATTGGAGCTATTGGGAAGGCTAGGGTTTAGCAATCGCTGGCGGGAATGGATTGCAGTCCTGCTTTCTTCATCAACGTCTGAATGCATGCTCAATGGGGTCTCGGGGAAACGCATCAAGCATCGAAGAGGGCTACGTCATGGAGACCCCCTGTCCCCCTTGCTGTTCATTTTAGCGATTGACCAGCTGCATCGCATCCTCTAGGCTGCCATGGAAAATGGCCTGCTTGCGCCCCTCCCCGGCAAGCTCAGCAACACCCGGGTTAGCCTTTATGCCGACGACATAGTGATCTTCGCCAACCCTGACAACGGGGAGGTTGAAGCGCTCATGAAGATTCTAAATCTCTTTGGGGAGGCCACGGGGCTAACGCTCAACCAGGAGAAGTCTACGGTTTCAGCGATCCGATGCTCTGATCTGAACCTAGCAAAGATCCTTCAGAGTTTCGGTGGCAAGAAGGTGGGCTTCCCCCTAACATATCTTGGGCTGCCAATCACCTTGGGGCGCTTAAGGATGGTGCAGCTTCAATTTGTCCTGGATAGAATCAGAACCCGCCTCGCAGGATGGAAGGGCAAGCTC
Organism: Triticum urartu; assembly: GCF_056163025.1. Classification (NCBI taxonomy): domain Eukaryota; kingdom Viridiplantae; phylum Streptophyta; class Magnoliopsida; order Poales; family Poaceae; genus Triticum; species Triticum urartu. Next base: position 510,949,759 of record NC_141873.1, read on the forward strand.
CTGACGTTGGCCGGCCGACGCGTTCTGGTCAAGTGTGTTCTGTCGGCCATGCCCACCTTCGCAATCACCGTTCTGCGAGCCCCAAAGAAGTTCTTCGCCGAAGTGGACAAGATCCGTCGCAAATTCCTGTGGGCACATGAGAAGGAGATCACCGGCGGCACTTGCAAGGTGAACTGGCATCGCGTGTGCTCACCGATTGACTCCGGGAGCCTGGGTCTCCACAACCTTGAAAAGTTCAGCAGAGCGCTCCGCCTACGCTGGCTCTGGCTCGCCTGGACAAGCCCGGAGCGTCCATGGGTGGGCACGGATCCCCCTTGCGACGACACAGACTGACGGCTCTTCGAGGATTGCACCAAGGTCTCGGTGCATGACGGGAAGCGGGCAATTTTCTGGCGCTCAAACTGGCCGCCTGGGAGGCCGCTATACAGGCGCTTTCCCGCGCTATATTAGCATGCAAGGAGGAAGAATCGGTCGGTGGCCGAGGCCTTGTCCGGCGCCCGGTGGATTGCCGATCTTCAGCACGACAACCGCGCTGACCTGGTGGTAGACTTCGTCGGCCTATGGTGCGCCCTCGAATCGGCCGGCTTCGCGCTAGTGCAAGGGGTCCGGACGACATCAGATGGACGACGTCCAACTCCGGCGTGTACACCACGTCCTCGGCTTACCTGGCTCAATGCGACACCTCAAGAAGGCTGGGCTTCACCAATCTCTTCTAGAAGACGTGGGCGCCGGCGAAAACAAAGATGTTTTCCTGGCTCCTGCACCAGCACCAGGATCGGCTATGGTGCAACGACAGGTTGCAACGATGAGGATGGCCCAACAACTATTTCCGCGGCCTGTGTGCAAGACACCTGGAGTCCTCCCAGCATTTCTTCTGGGAATGTACCGTCTCTAGAGCGGTGTGGCAAGCTGCGGCTGCATGGCACGGCTGCGACGCGCTCCATCCGGGCACCTGGCGACCAAACACAAACACCACTGCCTTGGTGAGAGAGATCATCGCAAAAACCCCGAGCGAGGCGCGGAGGGGGATTAAGTCGATGATCATGCTGATCACTTGGGAGATCTGGCAGGAGCGGAATGAGGCAGTTTTTAGAGGCAAGTGCCCTTCGGCTACATCCAGCCTTGCTGCTGTTCGGCGCGCTCTGGATCAATGGAGAGTGGCGGGAGCAAAGCATCTCATGAGCCCCTTCGGGGACAGTCGGGAAATTATAGTCTAAGGATTTTTTTTCTTTGGCCCTCTGCTGGCTAGCACAGCAAGGCCGCTTTACCTTTCTTTTCCTTGGGCTCTACTCTAGACACCCACCTGATCACTTGATCATCATGTTTCCCGCCTTCTCCCTCCTAAATCAATGAAAAGCCAGCAATGCTGGATCTTTCAAAAAAATCTTCACGGTGTGGGATCAAAGGACAAAGCAGGTACTTAGTTTTGAACAACCAGGTAACTTGGGGACAAATGGCCGATGATGAGGATGACAACCGTAGCCTGTAATTCAATCTACTCGTCTGGTGGACCTTCCTCTGCTCAGAAAGCCTCGTTGGGGGCGTCGACTCTGTTGCCTGATAGCAGAGCCGAGTTACTAAAGGATTACATCACGTATTGACCGTTGATCATGTGGAATGTTTAGGTCTATTTTGCCAGTTAACATCTGGATGTTTTATTGTTTGTCCATTCTAAGGTTGGGATGTTTGTTGGAGCTGTGTGTTGTGGTTTGCTGTGATGTAATGTTCCAAAGCTGTTGTCTTAGCTCACAACTCGCTCAAGAGAACTTGCAATCCTTTTGCTTAATATACTATTCTATGTTTTAAATGCTTAGTGCTTCATTTTCTGGTTCCTAAATTTGCTGAGATTGTGGGTGATGGCTGCACATCAATGACAAATTATTGCATTACACGGAGAAAAATGAAGCACCTGTATACTCTATTCAGTTAAACTCCCTGGGGAGCTGGACAGGAGATCAACGAAACTGAACTTTCTTTGTGCTTATACAGCCTGAAACTCTGGAGAAACAAACATGCTCTAATGATTTCCTGGGGTCAAAGTAATGTCCGCAGCAGATTAAGGAAGAAGCCGCCACAACGACTTTTTGTCGGACATAAATTTCCTTCGCTACCAATACATATTACAGTTGCATGAAAGAAATGGTAGCCCGTTAACAAAGATTGCGTCAAAAGATAACCGTTGCAAGAAAGAAACCGAAAGGCTTCTCTGTATTTTCTGTACTCACTACCTACAGCCTGGCCGGATGCGTCAACTCAGAGCAGCGGAGCCGAGTGGACTTGTCAATTTGGTACCGCAACTACGGGGATTTTTGCTGGTCATGACTGATTACTTGTGCAGCGGTGCTGGATAGTAATCCTGAGTTAACGAAGGATAATTACACGCATCCTCTTGTGTGTTGTACTAAAGCAGCAAGGCATTAACATCTTTTTTTTTGAAAAGGGAGACTCCCCGGCCTCTGCATCAGAACAATGCATATGGCCACATTTATAAATAAAATAGGTTCAACAAGCTCTTAAAGTCGTGAAACAAAATAAAGGCTAGCTCACAGAGAGCCTCAACACCAAAAATAAAAAGGCCATAAAGCCACAACCGGCTGGCATAATAAAGATAGGAAAACTAATCGTCTATCCTATTACATGACCGCCATCCAAACCGGTTGAAGATATCCCGCGCTACCATCTTTCACCGGACAGATCCAGTAACCAAACGCTCCCTGGCCTCCATCGGAGTGAGTAAGGACCACATACGGATCAGCGCCGTAGCACGGAATAAAACCTGCAAAAAATGAATAGTTGTTGTTCTGTTAAAAGCCAATTCATTTCTGCAATTCCAAATTGCCCATAACAACGCACAAACTCCTACACGAATGTGTCTAGCTATATCAGATTCTATCCCATCAAGCCACGTTCCAAATAACGAACCGACCGAACTCGGAGGAGTAATGTTAAAGGAAATTTGCACGGTGCGCCACAAAATTCTCGCCAACGGGCACTCAAAGAAGAGATGCTTAATGGTCTCGTCCCGATCACAGAAACTACACCTAGTAGATCCTGTCCAATTGCGCTTAACCAAGTTGTCCTTTGTTAAAATGACTTGTTTATGTACAAACCACATAAACACTTTAATTTTCAAAGGAACTTTTACTTTCCAAACATGTTTGGAACTAGGAATGACACTGGGGTTAATAACATCGATGTACATCGACTTAACCGTAAATTGTCCAGACCTAGTAAGTTTCCAACACAACTGATCGGGCAGATGAGCTAGCTGAACCTCCATCAGTCTACTCACCAGATGAAGCCATGCTTCCCATCTATCACCAACAAGCACCCTCCGAAACTGGATATTAAGGGGAATGGATTGCATAATCGTTGCAACTAGCGCATCACGTCACTGAACAATACGATACAGGGCCGGGTACTGGAGCACCAATGGTGTATCACCAAGCCAAGTATCCTCCTAGAAACGGGTATCGTTGCCATCACCGACGATAAACTTTGTTCTATTAAAGAAGGTTGCCTTAACTCTCATAAGCCCCTTCCAAAACGGTGAATCAGTTGGTCTCACTGTCACCTGTGACAAAGTCTTGGAATGCAGATACTTGTTACGGAGAATCTGCGCCCAAGTAGCGTCAGTCTCAACTGATAGCTTATACAACCACTTACTGAGCATGCATTTGTTCTTGACCTCAAGGTTCTCAATACCAAGACCCCCTTGGTCCTTTGGTCTACAAATAATATCCCACTTGGCGAGTCGATACTTTCTCTTTAGTTCATCACTTTGCCAAAAAAAATCTTGATCGGTAGAAGTCCAACCTTTTCCTAACCCCAACTGGAACTTCAAAGAAAGATAGTAGGAACATCGGCATACTCGTGAGCACCGAATTAATAAGAATCAACGTGCCTCCATAAGACATAAGTTTGCCCTTCCAGCAACTAAGTTTCTTCTCGAACCGATCTTCGATGAATGGGTATACCTAGGTAAGTAAAAGGTAAAGCCCCCAATTCACATCCAAACAATTGCCTATAAGCCTCTTGTTCCTCCTTGGCTCTACCAAAGTAGAACAACTCACTTTTATGAAAGTTAATCTTTAATCCGGTCAATTGTTCAAATAAGCATAACACCAGCTTCATATTTCTCGCTTTTGCTAAGTCATGCTCCATAAATATGATTGTATTATCAGCGTACTGTAGAATGGACACACCCCCATCAACTAGGTTAGGCACCAAGCCACCCACCTGACCGGCCTCCTTTGCCCTTCCTATGAGAATTGCCAACATGTCAACCACAATGTTGAACAAAATAGGGGACATTGGATCACCTTGCCTCAGGCCTTTGTGTGTCTGGAAATAATGACCTATATCATCATTCACTTTAATTCCAATACTCACTTTTTGCGTAAAGGATTCTACCCGGCGTCGCCAAGCTTCATCAAAACCCTTCATGCGTAAGGCCTGTTGAAGGAAGGGCCATTTGACTTTGTCGTACGCTTTCTTGAAATCCACTTTGAAAACAACCCCATCCAGCTTTTTCGTGTGGATTTCATGGAGCGTTTCATGAAGGACCACAACCCCTTCAAGGATGTTCCTATCCGGCATGAAAGCAGTTTGGGTAGGATGCACCACAGCATGCGTGATCTGTGTGAGCCTATTAGTCCCGTCCTTGGTGAAAATTTTAAAACTAACATTAAGAAGACAGATGGGCCTGAATTGCTCAATTCTCACAGCCTCTGTTTTCTTAGGAAGAAGGGTTATCGTTCCAAAATTGAGCTGAAAAAGCTGAAGATGCCCAGAGAAGAGATCATTGAACAAAGGCAACAGATCCCCTTTAATGATATGCCAGCACTTTTTATAAAACTCCGCTGGAAATCCATCGGGGCCCGACGCCTTGTTATTTTTCATTTGCGAAATGGCCTCAAACACCTCTTTCTCAGAGAAAGGAGCCGCAAGAATATCATTCTCCACCGCTGTGAGTTGAGGAACATCCTCAATCCTGGACTCATCCAGAGACACACAGTTCTCTTCTGGATGGCCAAACGACTGCTTGTAATACTCTGTAATGTACAATTTTAGGTTTTCCTGTCCTAAAATTGTTCCTTCATCTTGATCAAGCTGAAAGATCCTCTTCTTTCTATGTTTACCATTAGCGATCATGTGAAAGAATTGAGTGTTCGCACCCCCTGGACTACTCGCCAGACCTTGGCCCGCAACGCCCACTTCAACTCCTCTTCTCTAAGAAGTTCTTTCAGCCTCATCTCCGCATCAAGCTTGGCATGAAGCCCCGCGGCCGGCAGCACCGTGGTTTCTGCTTTTACATCTAGGGACCGAATAAGGGAAAGGAGCCTTTCCTTTTCGACCTTATAAATCCCGCTAAGATGCTTAGCCCACCCACGCAGGAAACTCCTCAAATTCCTAATCTTATTCTGCCAGTGCTGAAGCACAGTCTTCCCTCCTGAATCCTTAGCCCACTCTCTGGCCACGAGATCAAGGAAGCCTTCTCGTTCAAACCAAGCCAGCTCAAAGGAAAACGCGTTTTTGTTTCCCAGGTGGGTGGCCTCACCGGAGTCCACAAATAACGGCGTGTGGTCAGAAATTCCACGGGATAAAGCCTGGACTGTTACTAACGGGAACTTCTGTTCCCAATCGACACTAGCCAACACTCGATCCAACTTCTCATACGTCGGATTTGGCAGCGCTTTAGCCCAGGTGAATTTTCTACCCGAGATGTCAATTTCTCTCAGGTCCAGACTTTCAATGATAGTATTGAACATGAACGACCATCTGCTGTCAAAGTTATCATTGTTCTTATCCTCACGCCTTCTAATTATATTGAAATCACCCCCCACCAGGATAGGAAGCTGCTCGGAGCCGCAAATCCGAACAAGATCGGCCAAGAACTCAGACTTGAGTTCGGGCTGCGCGGCACCATATACCGCAACCAGAGCCCAATTAAACCCATCTTCCTTCGAACGCACCTGAAACTTGACTGCAAAGTCACCCATAACCACACTTCGAACCTCTAGCGCTTCGCATCTAACGCCGAGTAAGATTCCACCCGATCTCCCTCTCGGTGGCAGGCAATGCCAATCAAAATCAATACCTTCCGACAAAGTATTTAGAAATTGTGGCGCAAAATTATCTCTACCAGTCTCCGATAGAGCAATAAAATCTAAACGATGCTCGACAGACGCCTCAGCAAGAAATCTTCTTTTAGCCAAGTCCTTTAGACCTCTGCTATTCCAAAAGATTCCTTTCATAGTTCATCATGGAATTTTTTAGCCGTATGAATCCTAGCACTCCGACGCACTGCGGACACCAGGTACACCTTCTGTTTCCACTTGCGTTTAGAGACAGTTTGACTCTGCAACCGGTTCTCACAACCAGTCTCAGAAGGGCTAGGCATAACCATCTCAGTAGAATCATCCTCTACTTCCGCCTCAGGAATGGGCGGCATAAGATCCACACAAAAATTGTCGAGCACCCTGACCCCCAGCGCATCAACTTCAGAATCACTCATGGGTTTAACCGTCGCAATATTACGAATCATCTCTAAGGCCCGCTCAGCCTCTAGATCCAGAAGATCATTAACAGAATTAGAGATTTCAGTGACATTACTACCTAGTGAAACTCCTAATTGATTTGCATTTTCAACAATCTCATCATTTGAAAAATGCAGAATGGAATTAGAAGTATTGACCGACATACCAGTAGTGACCTCAACGTCACGGAGCTTGGCTGCCCTCATGGCGCACTGCTGCTAAATGCCGTCCACGTCCGGCTGAGTCTGGAGATGGCCACTCACCCGTTGCCCCTCGGACATCGGATCCTGAATCCCTCCAAATGCAATGACCTCCTCCCGAGATATCCTGGTCGGGGTAGGGCCTGCTGCCTCACCCCAACCGCTAGCCGGGCCACCTGCACGGGCTCCCCCGCAGCCTCGCCAGGAAGTGGAAAGGCGGTCACCATGACCTCAGACGCCTGGCACACCCCGCAGGACGGAGCCGGCAGCGAGCGGGGTGAAGGGAGTGCATGGGCCGCCTGCCCTAACTCCCCACCCAGCATCGGAGAGGCCAGCACCACAGGCGCCGCAGGAGAAGAGGGCTCCGAGGCCACCTGCCCCGAGCCATCTCCCGAAGGCAGAGCCGCCACCAGCAGAGAGGTAGACGCAACGGGAGAGGAGGTATCCGATGCCACCTTCCCCAGACCCCCTCCCAACGAAGAGAAGGACACGGGTGCCTCCTGCCCTGAATCCCCTACCTCAGCAGGAGAAGAGCAACCCGAGGCCTCCTGCCCCGGGACTCCTCCCGACAAACCAGCCACGACCACTGGTGTCATGTCCTGAGGGGTTAGAGCGTGCTGAGCACGAGAGGGAGTGGCCACCTGCCGACTCACCTCCTCCTCTCCCCAGACCGAGGTCGACGAAGCCCCAAGATCCCCAGGAATAGTGCACATAGTATCCTCAAACCCCAAAGCAGGCAACGCGAGCTCAAAAGCCTCCTCGGACTCGACCCGATCACTCCACAACCTCGGGGGTGCAGAAGAGGGTTCGAAAGACCCAAATCTCAGAATCATCATAGGGACCGAGAAGGGTGGGGCTGCTCCATCCCCGGTCATCGCGGTCTCGGACCCCGGACCCTTGGACAGCTGTCGTCCAGAGTCCTCGACCGGCGGCTCCTCTGCTCCCGCGCTGCCGTCCCCCTCGTGCATATCTACGTCGGACTCGTGAGCTGCCGCAGCCAGAAGGCTCTCATCCTCAAACTCAATAACCAGATTATAAATCCTGCCTCGATAAACCCACTTAACCACTTCCGGCACATACTCAATGTTCAGAATACTAACCAGAACCCGAGCAATCCCGTGAGCTCTGGTGAACGCCATATCCACACGCTCAGGCTTCCCTACCAAAATGCCCATGCTGGCCACAACCCGAGCATCCTGTAACGGCTTGGAGGGGGCCCCGGAAAATCGCAACCATGCCTAAGTAAGCGGCTTACCCTGAGGCTCCACGTGCTTCCACTCATGAAACTCAAGGATGCAGTCAGTTCCCGGCACCTTACACATCCCAAAACTCAACAACCTCTGCAGATCCTCCATGGAAGGAAACTCAACTCTGAACATCTTATCAGCAAGACTGACAAGGTCCCATTGGAAATCCCCAGGGCCAGCTCCCGAAGCCTCTACACGATCTGTGTCTCAGAGAGCTCCCCTCAGGTGACCTTGACAATCCCCGTAGTCATGCTCGGGGTCTCATCAGCAACCTCTCGCTCATTCGGAGACTCGAAAAACGTTAGCTCAGCACAGTAAACTCCATACATCATGAGCGACGGTGCACGATCTCGCAGTATCGGACAGTCCCCAGAGTCGTGTGCCAGCTTACCACAGGTATCACATAACAGAGCCACACACTCCGCAATGAAGTGGCCCTTGTCTCCACAACAATAACAAAGCATCTTTTCCTTCCTGCGCACCTACTTGGACGCCCTATCAGACTCAGCCCTATCTGTCATCTCCGCAGACACATCGGCCAAAACCTCATTCTCAGGAACCTGAACAGTAGCAAGAGCTGTCACCACCTCCAAAGCGTGACCGGTCAGCACAGGCTCCTCGGCAGCCCCGTTATCTGGCATCTGCTTGACAACAACAGGTGGGGGCGGAGGGCGTGGACGGTACCGGCCCCCTCGACCGCCCCGACCACCACGATGGCCACGGTAACCTCCTCGCTGCCGATGACCCGTATCAGAAGGCCTTTCAACGAAGCCGCCGGAAGGACCCAAGAACGGCCTCTCAACCGAACCATCGCTTTGCCATGCAGAACCACGACCGCCACCCGTGGACGAAGAACCACGGTGCTGGCCAGCCCCATAGGCATCGTAGCCGTCATCCCTCCATTGACCCCGGGGCGCAGCCACAATACCGTTGGACTGCGACGGCAGAGATGGGCGAGCAACGACGTGGGGTGGAGGAGCCGGTCTAGGCACCGGACCCAAAGGCACGGGTGGCCTTGGTGGCGCAGCTCCCCGGCCCGCAGCTGCCACCGCAGCACCGCCTGGAACCACCAGCCGAGGATCGGAGCCCGGTCCGCCCCGCCTGCCCGACGGCCTCCCCACGGGCACCCCGCCAGCAAAGTGTTCCGGAGCCGGGCCACCCGACCCGCGTCCCGCAGCGGCCTTGGGGAGCGGCACGCCACCACGACCAGCACCCGACGCCGGCGCCGGCAGCGCGCCCCGGCCATTGCCTTGGCCCTGCGGCAGCGCGCCCCGACCATTGCCTTGGCCCGGCGGCGGCACCCCAGTAGCCCGACTAGCCCCGCTGGGCGGAGGCGGCCGCATCCCGGGCGGAGGCACGCCTCCAGTACCAGCCATCGCGCCGAGAGGAGGGATGCGGCGAGCCCGGCCAGGTCCGGCTGTACGCAGGCGCGGCACTCGATGCAGCGGAACCCTAGGGCGCGGCGACGGAGTAGGCGAAGACCCATTAACATCTAGGTTCATGGCCATCTGGATTTACACGTACAGGTCTCCAGTCGGATTCAACAACTCTAGTTCCCGATGCCTCTTATTTCGAATGGATTATCCTTATGCTGGCTTGGTTTGTTACTCTCACGCTCCATGCCCTTTGCCTCCCCCACCAATGGTAGTGTTTTGTAGACGAGTGTCGGTGCATGGTTCAACCTCTCAGCAAAGACCCAACCCTAAACCCTAAACTGGCTTGCGTGCCTTGAAGAGCTAGCTGGCTTTGAATATATATGTGTGGAACCTAGATGGCAGGACAAGGATGCACGCCGCACTTTTATTTCAGCTGCTCCATCACTCAAAACTTCAATGGGAGTTTCCGAATTTCCTTTAGTGAACGCTGACATGCAAACCGGACATCACGTTCGTCCGTGAACCAGGAGGGATCATCCGCGGACTGCGGAAGTTGGTCATTCAAAACTAGTCACATACATTTCAAATCGGGTTTCAACTAACCAGATGAATTTCATTAAACACGACGAAAAATAGCATGTAATTAAATATGTCTAGTACAACAATAGTTCAAATTCAACTAGATGTTCATCAATTTTTTCATGGATAGATGAAATTCAACAATACTAGCTCTAGTTCCCGTACATGTTGTCGCTCACATATTTCTCCTTGAGTTTCATCCAACAATGCATGTATGTGAAGGATCTGCCCTCTGACCTGTAGTATACCACGGTCATGCATGCAGACTACACAACGTGTAGAGCAACAATGAGTGAATGAATTAATCAACATGTAGAGTAAGAAGAAGCAAAACTTGCGATCTTCATAGCCGCCAAGCGCAATGGCCACATTGCTTCTAGGCGATCAACTATGCCACAAAACTTTTTGACAGAGTTCTAGATGGTGTACCATCGATACACTAACGACTTCACAATGCCTTCATGGATGATGTGCACGTCTAGGGTGCAATTTGCGCATGAAATAAACCACGCAAGCGCTGCCAAAAGAGTCCCTTTTGCTCCTGCATACGAATTCCATAGACAGCCAACTACACATCGCACAACAACTCATCCTCCACGGTCGAGTAACCTGCCATCCTTCTTACTCTAAAAATGACAAAAGTTCGAAAATAAACTCAATGACATTTGACCGAACACCTGCCGGGTGTGTGTCCACCATGGACGTCATCGAGAGGGGGGTGAAGGATACATGGCTGCAGACGGATCATCTGTGGACGATGTTGTAGTCAAAGGCGAGCGAGCACGTGGGTGGTGGTTGCGGACGTCCGTCAATGCCTGGGTGGCGGCCGAAGAGGTACAACGACGGCATCGGAGGAGGAGGGCGTGGATGCAAAGCAATGGGAGCAGGGGTGGAGTGAAAGAGAATGAGACCGGGAGGGGAATTTGAGTTGGCTGGGGGTGTCGTAGTTCTACGTGTGGCGGTAAAGCCCCTCAGTTTGCTTCCAACTTGTAGGAAAAAGCACATCCGGACCGGTCGGCGAATCGACACAGACCCAACGTTGTATGGCAAAACACGTCCGAACCGCGCGATCCGAACTATTGCGGACTGTTAAGGGTCAAAGTTGGTGCTGTCGGTGTTATGGGAGACAAATGAGGCCGTTGAAACAAAATGGCCGATCAGGTAGAGCCTTTGGGTGTTGTCAAGCCAATTTTTTCACTAGACGAGTTTTTTCACCTTCACAGGTGTAAAAATGTGACATGTGGCATATCACTTTCTACAGGCTTGTTGAGTCGACGCATCTTCGGTGCTTCACTTTTTATATAGACAATGCAGAGACATATAACATTTGCACAATTCCCGCCATAGGATGTGCCGAGCCATGGGTCCTTCTAGTATAAACTAGAAGGCATGTACTTCCATGCATCCTAATCCCATTTCGAATTGATCATCCTTGGCCCTCTGTGTTCGAGGATAAACCTGAAATATATCTCGACTTATGAGTCTAATGATACACGCCGTGAGGATGACTTCAACTTCAACTTTAATTCCCAATGCACCCTAATCCTGTTTCCAATGGGGCACCCTGGTACCACTTCTCATCCTAGCTTACATGGTTTGTCGCTCGCACCCTTCATGCTCCATCCTTCGTCACAACCACCATTATATATTGACAAGAGTAATAGTAATAGAAGCACGGTTCAACCACTAAAGAGACAAAAACTTTAGTGCATGATACCTTGTAAGTTTTCCCAACAAAAGAAAAAAAGAATGTGTATCCGCTGTGAAAAGTATCTCCTATGTATCTGGAGGAGCTTGTTCTCCTTGCCTCCCGTCCACATATAAACATATAATGTCATGGGAACCAACTTTGTGGAAGAGGTGCATGATGGGGTGAATCGGTCTTCTCGGCGTGGGGTCGAAGAACAGAGCGAGTAACTACTTGTGAACAACCAGGTAACTTGAGGAAATGACCCAATGGTGAGGATGCCAACCATAGCATGTAATTCAAGGCAATTGCTACTCCACAATTCAGATATAACCCACACAACTGTGCTCAAGTCACGAATCATAGATTAGGGAAACCCGCAAGAGTCTCACAGGAAGCTAACATGTTTCCTATTGGAACCACGGACAAGCACCAGATCGAACACAAACCACTAGAATGGCCCAAAACCAAACAGATTTCCTCTGGTTCTTTGTAGGTATCACGCCAGCACAAATGCACAACCCTCTTGCGCCCCGGTGCTGATTGGGTGGTGTCTGAGCAGCACGATGAGACTTCCTCTATTCTCTACTACAGCTTCTCGTTGAACTTGCAGTATGGCGAGATTTCTTATGGTTCTTGCACGAGCGGGATGAACTTCCTTGGGAGCTTGCCCATCACCGGATTCAAGCAAGAGGAGCCGATCTACTCGTTTGGCAGACCTTCCACTGCTCTGAAAGCCTCGTCGGTGGCCTCGACTCCGTTGCACGGCAGCGGAGCCGAGTGGGCCTCTCCAGTGCCACTGCCTACAGGGATGGAAAGATCTCGCTACCGGTCATTTAATGAAGGATTAAGTCACGTATTGACTGATGATCCTCTGCAATGTTTAGGTCTATTTCGTTAGTTAACATCTGAATGTTTTGTTGTCTGTCCATTCTCAAGTTTGGATGTTTGTTCGACCCGTGTATTGTTGACTTTTGGTTTGCTGTGATGTAATCTTCCGAATTTGTTGTCTTTAAGCCCAGAACTGGCTCAAGAACTTGCAATCCTTTTGCTTCATATACTCTATATGCTCTGTTTCTAATTTGTAGCACTTCATTTTGTGGTTACCAAATTTCCTATGATTGTGGTGATGGCTGCACATCAGTGACTATTTATGGCATTACACGGAGAAAACTAAATCACGTGCATACTATCATTCAGTTAAACTCCATGAGAGCTGGACAAGTCTCGATTAACAAGACTGAACTTTCTATGTGCTTACACAGCCTGAAACTTTGGAGAAATAAAAATGCTCTGGTGATTTCATGGGTCAACATAATCTCTGCAGCAGATTAATAAACAAACCGCGTGATTACAAACACAATAACTCAGGGAAAAAATAACTGTTCGATGGCAGAATCAGAAACTAAATATCAATCAGTAAGCAAAATATGTGTTCTATTCCACCTTTCGAACTGATAACTATTTGTATGAATCATATGATAACTAGTATTTCATTAAACATTACAGCAGAGATGTGTGAATAAGTACCATCTTGGGTTAAATCCTCAAAGTTCGACATGATTTCTGTCTTCAAATGGCTCTGTTGATCAGTAGCAGCAAACTTACCAAGCTTTGGTGCAGCTGCTCTTCTGACCATAAATGGTCCTTGGTTCAGTGTAATATATGGAAAAGACCACAGGATGATAATCGAGCTGTAAACCACTCACCTGCCGCTAGCCTGTAAAAAGAGTGAAGACTGTTTGAGCAAACAGATATGAAGATACCGCAAAAAACAAGATATGGTAACACTGGCAGTATAATCAATATATTGTTTCACTATTTACAAATGTCTTTCCTCTACTACTCGAATTAAATAATCAACAACGTCAATTTCTTTCATCTGTGAACCAATACGGCACAGTGGCTCTCAACGACTTTGTCTCGGACATGGTACAGTTGCATTCAGATGGACTGGATCAAAAAGTAACAGTTGCAAGAACAGAACTCAGGAATAACAATTTCCATCCAAACAAACAACTGGACACATCAAGAAACAGAAAGGTATCTCTCTGTTCCTAGTGTTCCTAACTGGGAGCAGTGGAGTTGACAGTTTCTTGTCGATTTGCTACTGCCACTACAGTTGTCTCTGTAGCTTGTGATTGATGACCTGTGCAGCGGTGCTGGATGGTCCTCACAAGTTACCGAAGGATAATAACATCCGTCCTCTTGCTATACCAATACACCAATGCATAAGAATCTTCTCTGATGATCGTCTGGATGCACACGCATCTTAATTTTTCTTCTCCAACACTAGTTCCTGATGCCTCCTATTTCGAACGGATTGTCCTTATGCCGCCTTTGTTTCACTCTCATCCTCCATGCCTCCCTCCACGGCACCGCGATGCTATTTTATAGACGAGCGTAGGTGCACAGTTTAACATCTCAAGATGTACAAGCTTGAGTGTTTCACCAACCATCCGAGATGCAAGATGTAGGTATACTATAAAATGGTCCTTTATAGCTTTCAAGAGCTAGTTGGCTTGCATGCAGATGCCTTTGAAGAGCTAGTTGTCTTTTTTTGAGAAAAGAAACCTAAAGGTACTTCATAATATCTGATAATTATCAAAGAAAACAGCAGCCAACACGTTGGATTCTTAATTTATATAAACCAACACAAGTGAAAGAGAGCCAGCAAATTAGGCGTGATCTTTCTTTATCATGTACATGCAGCCTTTACTTCTCCTATAAGGTGATAAATTTGCAAGCTGAAGATCAAAATTTGATTATCTACTGCACAAACTTTGCGTACGAAAGTAGGGCACTCGTTTGAGACCAAAGCATCTTCCATCATTTACTTCTAGCCTTCTGTATATTCACTGGGAGCAAAAAATGAGATCAGATTCCATCAAAATCGCATGCATGTTAGCAGAGCATGCATGTTAGCAGATGCCATAAACCAAGTAATATGCTTCAAGGAAGTTAGAAGATTCAGATGTGCACACTACTAACTCCAAGCTGCACCAAAGAGGATGAAGCCACTGAATGCTAGTCAAACTGAAATATGCAACAAAGACGAAATCATCAAGTAATATGCGTCAGAATCACTAATCAGAAGGCTTCACCAAGTCCCTGCACCAACTGACGTTTTTCTATACTTTCCAACTCTACAATCTTGCACTAACACCTCCAACACTGTAAATGCATGAACAACCCAAATAATAGGCATACTTCAGCAATTCTTCAGAAAAAGTCAGGCATAATTATGAACTCTAGGTAGAGAGTACTAAGATTTTGAGGTTGTAGGAAACTCTTGCATCCAGAAGCCCTGAACACTGCGGATCAATTTGAATACTCAGACTAACAACTCAGGGAACTGGTTTTCTACCCGACAAAACAGAGAAATACGAAATTAGATCTCCAAACAGATTTTCACGTAGCATGACACACTCTTATCTTATATGCTCTCAAACTTGATAATATAGTAAAACTGTTCACTTAGGAGACTTGATTGCACACTCTAATTTGCCAAAGTTTATATGCTTGGAAGAGAGAAACCGTATTACAAATGGATATAAAACCAAAGCATCAATGAGTGTGCCTCATCCTTCCCACCGGGAAGCTCTATTTATGAGCATCATATAGACTATTTCCACTTGGCAGCAAGGCGTGCTAATAGGCACACAGAAAGTTAACCTGTACATGATGTTTATCTCTTATAATATCTATCTTTGCACAGGAAAAAATGCAGAACAACCAAATGTCATCTATGGAATAAAAGTTTAGTATCGTTATTTAAAATAGTACATCATAAATCACCTACATATCATCATTTTTTTTTACCAAATCTTAGTTCCATTGTCTACCCTAATAAATCATCACAATCATCGATCCTCTCATCAAGATGCGGCTACACCCGTGCATTTGCATGGCTGAAAAGTATCAGATGCATCCTCATAAGTTACATGCAGATAAATTTGCTTGCACGTATTCTAATGCCTATTGCTGGCCCTCCTCTTTAGCAGGCACTGGGAGTAGCCATGGCCACCATAAAAAAGATATAACTTTCACCAATCTGTCCTGAAAAAACATGCTCAACCAAAATATAAAAAGCAGAAAGGTAAAATATTCGGGGATCATGACGGAAGGGCAACAAGAGCTAAATTTTATTATCTCATTTTAAAGTGTACAGCATGGATTGCACAATTGCACACAGAAATTAAGGAGACATATGTCGAGAGCAGGGCCCGTACGGACCTTCGGATCAGCACCACCGAGAATCAAATAGAGGCAGAAAGAAATTCATGGTATGTCAAAAAATCCAGTTGCTAGTTTGCTATTACACCTGCCTAGCCCATGTGCGCCGTCTTCATCATGCCTGAAGGGGAGAGATTGGAGGAGGAGCAGCAGTGAGGAAGAGAAGAGCACTGGGGACGAGGAGCAGCAGGTGGATGCAGTCGTGGCCAGGCCATGAGGAGGCACGAGGAGGATGCAGCTGGGACCATATAGACCCCCGCCTCGAGCTCCAACATCACCACCACATCCACCCCACCACCCATCTCCCTCGTCTGGCCATGGCCTCGAACTCCCATTCTCTTCTATCGCATGCCGGAGCCGCTTGGTGCACGCCAGAACCGCCCGCTCTAGATCGGGAACCCGGACGGTGGAGGGAGAGAAGAGGAGAGGTGGCAGCGGGAGGGGATTTTTTCACCATGTCCTGGGTGGGGCTAGGGCTTTCGCCTGCCCATGAAATCCTTCGTCACCACCCCTGTCCTTCGCCTTGTCCGCGTACTTTAAACAAGAGAAACCTGACATCGTTTCCACGACCCCACATGCATAGTGCCCCACCTGTCATCCAGCCTTAGCCCGAGCTTGCGCCTACAAAAGGAGGTAAAATTACAGTAAAATTATCTAGCGACCGAAAATCACTGGATGGACGCAAAATGCTTGCATGGCTGGGTACACCAGCTGTTTTACTAGTTAGATATGCTACGCGGATTCCTTGTTGAGCAGGGCACACTTGCTCAGTTCTCTTGTCATGGTCCCGATGCTTAGAACGGTGTTGCTGAGCGTAAGCATCGTCACCTTTTTGAGGTGACTTGTGTGTTGAAGATCGTCGCCTCTATTCTACCTCACTTTTGGGTTGAGGTTGTTTATACTTCCACTTACCTCATAACATTCACCCTTCCTCGCACCGCAGGGTGACATTCATCTCGAGCATCTTTTTGGTCGTTCTTGTGACTACTCAGCGCTTCCTTCATTTGGTTGCATTTGGTTCACTCTTCTTGCCCCCACCCCTCTCCGTGAACGCACCAAATTGACCGCTAGGTCTATTGAATTTGTCTTCTAAGGTTACAGTGATAAGCACAAGGGCTATTAAGTGCTGGGATCGTGTCGGTCGTCAGATGCGCATTTCTTGGATGTGACTTTTGACGAGTCTCGTCCTTTCTATCCACGTCCATCCTCACCTTCAGCCTCCCCCATCGAGGATATTCTTTCCTAACTTTTCCAAATAGACCCATGACTCATGTATTGCCCTCCTCCACCCATCCCATTATTGTAGACCCCAAGTCGTCGTCACATGCGGCTTCCCAACCTCGCTTTCCCCCAAGGCTTCCCTGGTTATTCCCGCTCATCCTCTTCTTTATTACACTGGTCGTCCGTGTGTTGTGGATTCTTCAGATGTGCCATCTTTTTACAAGCCATCTTCCTCGACTATTGTTGGTTCCTTTTGTTGGCAATGCACCGCCTCCAACTCAACCTACTTATGGCTTCCTCGCTCACCTGCTTCCGCCTTTTGACTGCTATGAGTATTCTTGCGCAATTATTCTCGAGACAACTTACTATGATTTTGTGTTAGTCCCAAACGATAGCATGCAATGGCATAGGAGATTGCTGCTCTGGAGCGCACCGGCACGTGGGATCTCATTTCCCTTCCTCCCCATGCTCATCCTATCACTTGTATCTTGTAAGTGGGTCTATAAAGTTTAGATTTTGTTGGTTCTCTTAGCATTACAAAGGTCGTCTTGTGACTCGTGGCTTTGAGAAGGAACATGGCCATGACTATGATGAGACACATTTGCTCATATGGCCCACCTAACAACTCTTCACACACTTCTCACTGTGGTATCTGTTCGCCATTGGTCTGTCTCTTAGCTCGATGTCAAGAATGCGTTTCTTAATGGTGAGTTGCATGAGAAGGTGATGTATCCACCACCTTTTTTTACTAATGGCATGATTTGTCGTCTTCGTTTCTTTCTCTATACCTTTAGCCCCTCGTGTCCGGTTTGAGTGTTTTGTCTCAGTGATGACATTAACTAATTTTTGCCAAGTGTTCATTATCTTGCAGATTATATCCATCTTTAGCTTGTGGTTGAGCTCTGCATCTATAGTTCGATGACATGATCATCACTGCCAACTACTGCAAGTGCATTGCATTTTTTAAGGCTCGTCTTTGTGAATACTTTCTTATGTCTGATCTTGGTCCTCTTTGCTACTTCCTCGAAATTGAGGTTTCTGCAAACTCTGATGACTTCTTTAGTTCCCAAGAGAAGTACATACTTGATCTTCTTTCTCATGCACTGTTGACACTCCCATGGAAATCGATGTCCATGTTTCTGCTTCTGACGGTGAGCCTTTGTTTGATCTGACACACTAATGTCATCTTATTGGGAGGCTTGTCTATTTAGATGTCACTCATCCATTCATTACATATCCCGTCCACATTCTAAGTCAGTGTGCCTCAACTCCCACTTTGATCTACTCAAGTCACCCCTCCCCCGATGTTCAACGATATCCTCATGGCACGATCTCTCACCATCTCTCTTCTTTCCACACTAAAGTTCGACGCTCCATTTCTGCTTATGGTGTTTTTGTTGGTGAGAAAGAAGACAAAGAAACATACTACACTTTCCTGTTCGAGTGCATAGGCTAGTTGCAAGCTATGGCTCTGTTGACAATAAAGGTGACTTGGTTACGATGGTTGCTTGAGGATTTTGGTGTTTTTGTCACTAGACCTACCCCTCCCTTGTTGACAGTACAAGTGCTATCATTACTACGCGCAACATTGTGAAGCATGAGCTCACCAAGCATATTGGTGTTGATGGTTCTTTCGTGTTATCCAGTAAGAAGGATCAGATAATTGCTTTCTAGTATGTGCCTTCGGATTTACAGTTGGCTGATTTCTTCACAACGACACAGACAGAGCACAACACGGCTTCTCTCTCTCTCTCTCTCCAAACTCGTTGTTGCCCATCCACCAAGAGCTTGAGGATTTTGGTGTTTCTATCACTACACTACTCCTCTCTTGTCATACCATACAATATATGTGCTATCAAGATTGCGCCCAACCATGGGAAGCATGAGCTCACCAAGCATAATGATATTGATGCCTCCTTCGTGAACTCTAGAGTGCAGGATCAGATTATTACTCTTCAGTATGTGCCTTTCGATTCACACTCGGTCGGTTTCTTCATGAAAGCTTCGACTAGAGCAAAACATAGCCTTTATCTTTCCAAACTCACTTACAGAGCCCAATAGTTGTGGCACCTCACCCAACAAGGATGTCATGCCATCCCAAGAAATAGATCCACGTCCCGACACCGGATCCGCCGTCATGGCTAACCACACGCGTAGGGTGGATGATGCCTTTCTCCTCCTAGTGCCCCCTTCTATCCTTCCTTGCTTCCCCTGTCGCCATCCCTACACCGCTCAACTCCAGGTCCAAATGCTAAATGGCGGCAACGGTCCGCTCCCGACGACGTTTTCACCCCTTCCACCACACCCCTTGTGCACTCTGCGCTCCTGCCAGTCCTATTGGGCATCCTTTGCCTGCCTACGGGTTGCTCATTGCTGTCTCAAGCCCCATCTTCCCTTGGTGGGCATCGCCATAGCCGAACGCTCGAGCACCACCTATCGGCGGAGCAGGAGTAGGGCCAGTCGGCACCACAATGTCTGACACACAAGCTAGGGTGGATGATGCCTTTCTCCTCCCGGTGCCCCCTTCTGTCCTTCCTCGCTTTCCCTATCGCCATCCCCTCACCGCTCAACTCCAAGTCAATAGCTAAATGGCAACAACGATCCACTCCCGATGGTGTTTTCACCCCTTCCACCACACCCCTCATGCACTCTCCACTCCCTGCCAGTTCGATTGGGCACCCTTTGCCTAGATACGGGTTGCAATGTCGTTATCTCGATCCCACAAACCGTGTTCCCCTGGTGGGCACTGCCATAGACAAACGCTTAGCACCACCTATCGGCGGAGCAGGAGCAGGGGCGGTCGGCACCGCAATGTCTAACCTAGAAGATGTGTGCACGACGCTACCTGTCGTCGGGGCCAAGGGCCACCAACAAGGGAACATGGGATGCGACATCAAGTTTGTGGCACATAACCAGCAAATAGGGGAAGGACGCCAAACTGGGTCGACAAGGTAGAGAATACACGACTTCGACACCTACTTTTAGTTTCATAGCCTGGTGCTTCTTTGTCAACCTATTCGGTTGAACCCCTCACTATACTGGGGATTACACAACTGCAGTGTCTGCTAGCTGCTTCTTTTGGTTCTCCATACACAGTTTTGCAGGTTTTACTACTAGACAACTTGTACAAAAGAAGAGAAGGCAAGAGAAATATTTTTGGTCTTTTCATTAGTTCAATAATAAAGCACATAAGAGCCAATCAGAAATTTGTTCACTTCAAACACTTAAGACTCGATAAGGCGCAAACGAGAAATCTATTTGCAATTTTTGGGTTTCGCGACTTAAACACAAAAAGGCAAAAGAAATGACAAACAGAAAAAAACAATGAACAACCAAAAGAAAACAAAGGAAAACAGAAGAACAAAAAATAAATATTTTCGGATTTTCTGAAACATGATAGGCAAAGAACTCAAAGAAACGCCACAGTAATATTTTTGGAATTTTAGTTCTTACTCAAAGAAGGCAAACGAGAACGCAAAGATCAAATTTTTCCAAAGTTTCAACAAAGAGGCAATCAAATAAACATCCACAAAAAAAGCAAAAAAGAACGAAGAAATGTTTTGTTGTTTTTTCTCAAAGAACTTCAAAAGACCAAAACAACAAAAGGACAAAGAAATATTTTTGGGTTTTGAATTAAAAGCAAACAAACAAACAAACAAAAGAAATAATGAAAGCCAAAAAAACAAAAGGAACACTTCAAACACTTCAAGAGTCGATAAAACACAAACGAGATTTATTCTTAAAATTTTGAGGTGTTGCAACTCAAACACAAAGACGAAAGAACGACAAAAGATAACAGCAAAGAAAAGCCAAAAATAACCACCAAAATAAAACAAAAGAACAACGAAGAGAAATGTTTTTGGATTTTTTGAAACATAGAAGGTAAAGAAGAACTCGGAGAAACACAACAGATTTTTTTTTTGAAATTTTTGTGTTACTCAAAGACAAACAAGAACACAAAGAGAAGCAAAGACAAAAGACTTCCAAAGTTTTAACAAAGACACAATCAAATAAACTTCCAAAGAATAATAAAAAAACAACAAAATATTTTTGTTGTTTTCTCAAAAATCTTTAAAAGAACAAAGAAAGAAATATTTTTGGTTTCCTTTAAAAGCAAACAACAAACAAACAAAAGAAACAATAGGAAGCAAAAAATGGAAAACTTCAAACACTTAAGACTCAGTAAGACGCAAACGAGATTTTTTTTGAATTTTTTGGGTTTTGGAATTTAAACACAAAGACGAAAGAAACGACAAAAAGAAAGCAACAAAGAAAATACAAAAAGAACCACCAAAAGAAAACAAAATAAAAATATTTTTGGATTTTCTGAAACATAAAAGGCAAAAAAGAACTCAGAGAAACACAAAAGATATAGTTTTGGAAGTTTTGTTTTTTCTCAATGAAGGGAAACAAGAACGCAAAGAGAAGCAAAGATAAAAGATTTCTGAAGTTTCAACAAAGAGGCAATCAAATAAACCTGCAAAAATAATGAAGAAACATTTTTGTTGTTTTCTCAAAGAACATCAAAAAACAAAAGGACAAAGAAATCTTTTTGGGTTTTTTAAAGCAAACAACAAGCAAAAGAAAACAAATAATATGAAGAAGAAAAACCGAAAAAGAACCCAAAGAAAGCGATCAAAAACCAAATGAAATCAAACAAAGAACGAGAAATACTTTTATGTTTTTGGTCTTTAATAGAACACGTACTTGCTACTTCTAGTTTCATCGCCCGGTACTTCTTCGTCAACCTCTTCAGTTGAGACCCTGACTACATTGGAGATTAGGCGACTTCAATATCTGCTAGCTGATTCTTTTGGTTCTCCATCAACAAATTTTCTTCTAATTTTTCTATTATCGAGTGACCACTTTTAACAGAACCAACATCTCCATGGATCCTTGGTACTGGACATATTTTCATATAACTTCTGATTCTTCCAGTTTGTCAGCCATTCGACCTCTAGATTCTCACAGTCATGTTCTTACTGCTGATGGAACTTCCCTCCCAATCGATAGTCAAGGCACTCTTAGCACTTCATCTTTTCATGTTCCTTCTTTTGCTCATGTTTCTCGACCAATACAACTCATTTCAAGTGGTTAGATTGTGCACTCTGGTTGTAGGGTCATTCTTTACAAACTCTTCTTCTGATTAGGATCACACGAATGCTCTACTTGGTGTTGGCCCTCGACGTTGTAACTCTCAGGTCCTCTAGGACCGTCCCACTCCTGCCACCACCGCTAGTCTTTCTGCCTCGGTTATTTCGTCTACCGGCTCTTTGTAGAATCCTCGTCTCGGTCACTTGCGTGTCTCTTGTCTCTCATACTTAGTTAGACATGGTTTCTGGTAGTGTCTTTAGACTGTCAGGTTTGTCTGCTTGGTAAACAGGTTCAGTTACTTTATCCATAGCGTCCTTTTTATCTTGTTCATTTTCATGTTTTGGGGTACAGCTCCCTCTGCCTCAAAAGGAGGCCATCGCTACTATATTATCTTTATAGATGATTTCTCTCGACACACATGGATATATTTTATGCTTTTCTTGTAGTGAGGTCTTATCTAACAGTAAGAAGTTTGCCGCCATGCTTCACACGCAGTTTCCACGCCTATACGTGTCTTCCATGTAGATTTTGCTTATGAGTTTATCAATCATTTTTCGCACAGATTCCTTGCTGAAAGGGCACACTTGCTCAATTCTCTTGTACGGATCCTGATGCTCAGAATGGTGTCGCTGAGCGTAAGCATGAGGCGAGTTGTGCGTTGAAGATCGTTGCCTTCCACTTTACATTTTGGTTGAGGTTGTTTCTACTTCCACCTACCTCATAACATTCACCCTACCTCGCACTACAGGGTGACATTCATCTCGAGCATATTTTTGGTTGTTCTTGTGACTACTCAGCGCTCCGTTCATTTGGTTGCATTTGCTATGCTCTTCGTTGTTTCTACTTCCACCTACCTCATAAGATTCACCCTTCCTCGCAGTGCAGGGTGACACTCATCTGAAGCATCTTTTTGGTCATTCTTGTGACTACTCAATGCTCCCCCGCCCAACCATATGAATGCACCAAACTGAAAACTAGGTCTGCTGAATGTGTCTTCTTAGGTTACATTGGTAAACACAAGGGCTATTAGTGTTCGGATCATGTTGGTCATAGGATACACATTTCTCGAGATGAGAATTTTTGTAGTCTCGTCCTTTATATCCCTCTTTCCTGACATCTCCAAATAGACCTATGACTCATGTATTGCCCTTGTCCACCATCCCACTATTGTATTCACATACTACTATTTTAGACCCGACGTCGTCGTCACATGCGGCTTCCCAACCTTGCTTTCCCCCCAAGGCTTCCCCGGTGATTCCCCTTCATCCTCATCTTTATTACACCGGTCGTCCTTGGGTTGTGGATTCTTCTGATGCACCATCTTTTGATGAGCATCTCCCTCGACTATCGTTGGCTGCTACCTATTGAGCACTGCGTTGGTTTTCCCTTGAAGAGGAAAGGGTGATGCAGCAAAGTAGCGTAAGTATTTCCCTCAGTTTTTGAGAACCAAGGTATCAATCCAGTAGGAGACTACATGCAAGTCCCTCGTACCTACACAAACAAATAAGAACCTCAAAACCAATGAATAAAGGGGTTTCAATCCCTTCACGGTCACTTACGAGAGTGAGATCTGATAGAGATAATAATGATAAGATAAATATTTTTTGGTATTTTTATGATATAGATTGAAAGTAAAGATTGCAAAATAAACGGTAATAGAAAATAGTTGGTTGACGGTAGATTAATATAAAGGAGAATAGACCCGGGGGCCATAGGTTTCACTAGTGGCTTCTCTCAAGATAGCATAAGTATTATGATGGGTGAACAAATTATTGTCGAGCAATTGATAGAAAAGCGAATAATTATGAGAATATCTAGGCATAATCATGTAGATAGGCATCACGTCCGTGACAAGTAGACCGACTCCTACCTGCATCTACTACTATTACTCCACACATCGACCGCTATCCAGCATGCATCTAGAGTATTAAGTTCATAAGAACAGAGTAACACATTAGGTAAGATGAGATGATGTAGAGGGATAAACTCAAGCAATATGATATAAACCCCACCCTTTTATCCTCGATGGCAACAATACAATACGTGTCGTTTCCCTTTCTGTCACTGGGATCGAACACCGCAAGATTGAACCCAAAGCTAAGCAGTTCTCCCATTGCAAGAAAGATCAATCTAGTAGGCCAAACCAAACTGATAATTCAAAGAGACTTCCAAAGATCACCAATCATACATAAAAGATTTCAGAGAAGAATCAAATATTGTTCATAGATAGACTTGATCATAAACCCACAATTCATCGGATCTCGACAAACACACCGCAAAAAGAGTTACATCGAATAGATCTCCAAGAAGATCGAGGAGAACTTTGTATTGCGATCCAAAGAGAGAGAAGAAGCCATCTAGCTAATAGCTATGTACCCGAAGGTCTGAAGTAAACTACTCACACATCATTGGAGGGGCCATGGAGTTGATGTAGAGGCCCTCCGTGATCGATGCCCCCTCCGGTGGAGCTCCGGAAAAGGCCCCAAGATGGGATCTCTTGGGTACAGAAGGTTGCGGCGGTGGAAATAGGGTTTCGTGGTGCTCCTGGATGTTTTCAGGGTATATGAGTATATATATAGGAGGAAGAAGTAGGTCGGTGGATCCACGTGGGGCCCACGAGGGGGAGGGCGCGCCCAGGGGGTAGGCGCGCCCCCTGACTCGTGGCCACCTCGTTGGTTGCTTGACGTCCACTCGAAGTCCTCTGGATCACGTTTGTTCCAAAAATCACGCTCCCGAATGTTTCATTCCGTTTGGACTCCGGTTGATATTCCTTTTCTGTGAAACACTGAAATAGGCAAAAAAACAATTTGCACTGGGCCTTGGGTTAGTAGGTTAGTCCCAAAAATAATATAGAAGTGTAAAATAAAGCCCATTAACATCCAAAACAGATAATATAATAGCATGGAACAATAAAAAATTATAGATACAATGGAGACGTATCAAGCATCCACAAGCTTAATTCCTGCTCGTCCTCGAGTAGGTAAATGATAAAAACAGAATTTTTGATGTGGAATGCTATCTAGCATAATTCTCAATGTAATTCTCTTTATTGTGGCATGAATATTCAGATCCGAGAGATTCAAGACAAAAGTTTATTATTGACATAAAAATAATAATACTTCAAGCATACTAACTAAGCAATTATGTCTTCTCAAAATAACATGGCCAAAGAAAGTTCATCCCTACAAAATCATATAGTTTGGTCATGCTCCATTTTCGTCACACAAGAATGCTCTCATCATGCACATCCCTGATGACAAGCCAAGCAGTTGTTTCATACTTTAGTAATCTCAACTTTTTTTCAACTTTCACGCAATACATGAGCGTGAGCCATGGATATAGTACTATGGGTGGAATAGAATATGATGATGAAGATTATGTGGGGAAGACAAAAAAAGAGAAAGTCTCACATCGACGAGGCTAATCAATGGGCTAGGGAGATGCCCATCTATTGATGTCAATGCAAGGAGTAGGGATTTCCATGCAACGGATGCACTAGAGCTATAAATGTATGAAAGCTCAACAAAAGAAACTAAGTGGGTGTGCATCCAACTTGCTTGCTCACGAAGACCTAGGGCATTTGAGGAAGCCCATTGTTGGAATATACAAGCCAAGTTCTATAATGAAAAATTTCCACTAGTATATGAAAGTGACAAAACAAGAGACTCTCTATCATAAAGATCATGGTGCTACTTTGAAGCAAGACTGTGGAAAAGAAAGGATAGTAGCATTGCCCCTTTTTTTGGGCCTTCCTTTTTTTGGCCTTTCTCTTTTTTGGGGACAATGCTCTATTAATGATGATCATCACACTTCTATTTATTTACAACTCAATGATTAGAACTCGATACTAGAACAAAGTATGACTCTATATGAATGCCTCTGGCGGTGTACCGGGAAGGGAAATGAATCAAGAGTGACATGTATGAAAAATTATGAACGGTGGCTTTTCCACAAATACAATGTCAACTAAATGATCATGCAAGGCAATATGACAATGATGATGTGTGTCATGATAAATGGAACGGCGGAAAGTTGCATGGCAATATATCTCGGAATGGCTATGGAAATGCCATAATAGGTAGATATGGTGGTTGTATTGAGGAAGATATAAGGAGGTTTATGTGTGACAGAGCATATCATATCACGGGGTTTGGATGCAGCGGTGAAGTTTGCACCAACTCTCAAGGTGAGAAAGGGCAATGCATGGTACCGAAGAGGCTAGCAATGATGGAAGGGTGAGAGTGTGTGTAATCCATGGGCTCAACATTAGTCATAAAGAACTCACATACTTATTGCAAAAATCTACAAGTCATCAAAAACCAAGCATTACTTGCATGCTCCTAGGGGGATATATTGGTAGGAAAAGACCATTGCTCGTCCCCGACCGCCACTCATAAGGAAGACAATCAAATAACACCTCATGTTTCAAATTTGTTACACAACGGTCACCATACGTGCATGCTACGGGACTTGCAGACTTCAACACAAGTATTTCTCAAATTCACAACTACTCCACTAGCACACTTTAATATTACCACCTTTATATCTCAAAACAATTATCAAGTATCAAACTTCTCCTAGTACTCAATGCACTTTTTATGAAAGTTTTTATTATACCGATCTTGGATGTCTATCATATTAGGACTAAATTCATAACCAAAGCAAATTACCATGCTGTTATTAAGGACTCTCAAAATAATATAAGTGAAGCATGAGAGATCAATAATTTCTGTAAAATAAAACCACCACCGTGCTCTAAAAGATATAAGCGAAGCACTAGAGCAAAATTATCTAGCTCAAAAGAGTATTC
Organism: Triticum urartu; assembly: GCF_056163025.1. NCBI lineage: Eukaryota > Viridiplantae > Streptophyta > Magnoliopsida > Poales > Poaceae > Triticum > Triticum urartu. The sequence goes on from NC_141873.1 coordinate 510,976,748, forward strand.
TAGTAAATTCTGATTCATGTGTGTCTGTCGGAGTAAACAACCACGGGTAGCCTAGCCGGTTTCCCCTGGTTCTTCAGAAAAATTATAGGCCGATTGAGCCTCCAAGCGTCCAAGACGTGGGGCCGCCTTCCCCCAGCTGGCCACCTCTCAGGCCGGCTGCGGAAAGGGGGCCCAGCCCTGGAATCCTTGAGAAACAAGACCACGAAAAGGCTGGCTCCAAGAAGCCGGCCATGAGAAGGTCGACTCCAAGGAGCCGGCCCCTCAGCAGGCGGCCAAGATCGTGCCCTCAGAGTCTGCGCCCACATAACGGCGACGAGACGGGGCGTGGCTACAGTGAAGCCTGCCACCCCCGAATCCCGGAGCACACATGGCCACAATGCGTCGTATGGGGCGGCCATCACCTGTCCGGCGCAGCACTGTTGCCAGGTTGATCATGACATCACCCACGGCGAGCAGTCAGTACGACCCGTGGGTGGCGGCCCCCCTCAGTCAAGGAGACCCCAAAGGCGGCTAGGCTTCCCGCAGCCGGCCTGGGGTATGGCCGGCTCCCAATAGCCGGCCGGCTCTCTCCCTCGAAGGAGGTGCCTCATTAAGGAGATAAGACGAGGTAAGGCTACAGTGATGAGCCACCCCGCGACGGCACTGTAGCCATGCTTACCACGACAAAGCCCTCGTCACCAGAGGCAAGGCAACAGTAACCAGCCTCCGACGAGACTCCCGAGCGGTGGGGCCAGCCTGTCGACCAGAAGGTCGGCAGCCGCGCGGGGCCTACCGGGCGGCGGGCCCATCGGTCGGCGGAGAAGCCAGCCAACGTAGACACAAACGGCTGGGGCCCGTGCCCAGCCGGATTACCATTGTACCCCTGGGGGTAGGTTTATATAAACCCCCAGGGCACCCATGCAAGGGGGATCTCTCTTTGGATAGTTTTAGACACGGCAACGAGAGGAGGAGCTGGCAAGCCTTGCCCTTCTTCATCCTTTCACCAAACAGCTCAAGGAGCCTCTTGTAGCTACTTGTCAATCTAGTGACCATGCGGAGACCCCGCAGAGTAGCATTAGGGGTGTTATCTCCACGGAGAGCCCTGAAGCTGGGTAAGATCCGTCGGTGTGCATGTCTTCGCCTTATCCCGTTTCCAGGCACCGGCGATCTTTTATTGGCTCCCACAATGATAAGCCTCCCGTTGGCATATGTCGCACCAACCACCCGACATTTGGCGCCCACCGTGGGGCCAGGTGCACCGTCGTCCGGAGACCTGCTCTAGACGGGAACCCTCTTCCTCCCCAGCGTGCGTAGCCAGCCCGGCTCGCCCGATGGCGCTTGCCCCGACACGCTGTAAGGCGTCGCTGACGCATGCGCGTCGAGCTGCCTCGCCGATCTTCTTGGCGAGGCTCGCATCTTTGACGAGCCCGCATTCGACGCAGGCACCGGCTGCCTCGAAAGCCACCTCGTCAGCCTCCTCGACCAACTCCACGTCTTCGGCGAGCTGGCTGCGGACTTGGAGTCGGTTGGCTCCACCGACCCGATGCTTGTCGATTCCGACACGGCATCGCTTGACGCCTTCCCCTCCAACGTGGTAATCATCAATGACCCTCTTCCTCGAGCCGACAGCAGCGGCAGCGCCATCACCGAGGTACTGGTCATCAGCCATGGCGCCGCCTCTGGCGAAAACGCCCACGACGCCCTACAGGCGGCACTGCACGACTTATCCGCCCCCATCCCGGCTGACGCCGACGCCCAGACACTAGAGGCGCGCCGCCTCACCCTCATTGCGGAGGGCCAGAAGCTAGCCTCCATGAGACGCCACACCGAGGCTCACCAGCGCAAAGTCGACCGTGCCGCCTTCGGCACGCCGCCTCCCGACAGGCCGAGCCGCGTCGGTATCATCAAGAAACGCGGTGCAGCTATCGCTGGCGCGCTGGGAGCAGATCGCCCAGTCTATGCCACGCCCCTCGAGAACCTACGCGCCGCCCAGGCGGCCGTAGATGAGCTGGACGGACTGAGGGCCGACGAGCTCCCCTACATGACCAGACGCATCCAGCAGCTTATCAACGCGGCCACGGAGCGGCATGAAGCCGGTGTCCGCGCCGAAAGTCCTCCCCCGTGCCGAGAGCATGGTGCGACGTCCCGAACAACAACAGCGGGCTACACCCGCGCAAGGAAAGAAAAGGAGCCGGCTGCCAGCCGCAGCCGGACACAAATCTCCATCGAGCGTGACGCAGAAGGCTGTCCTCGAGCTGTGGAATGGCGGGGCGATGCGCCCCCTCCTCCGCCTCGTGGGGAGAGATATCCCACTCCGCCGCCTGTCACGCATCCGACTCTCAGCGGCCAACTGGGTCGCCGCGAAGGAGTCGGCGAGAATGACGCCCGCCACCGGATCGACCGCCTAGCGTGATCCCTGGCGCTGGAAGAAGAAGATGATGTCGGCCCGCCCTGCTTTGGCCCCCGCATCCGCGACGAACCCTTCCCTAAAGGGTTCTCGCTCCCAAGAGAAACGCCCAAGTACAACGGCTCCATGAAGCCGGAAGACTGGTTGATCGACTACTCCACTGCGGTTAGCATCGCGAACGGCAACAGGCGCGTTGCCGTGAAGTATGTTCCCCTCATGCTCCAAGGCACGGCGCGTACCTGGCTCAACAGCCTCAAGCCTTACAGCGTCAATAGTTGGCTAGACTTCACAAAAGCCTTCATCCGCAACTTCACCAGCACCTACAAGCGGGCTCCTAAGCCCCGACAGCTCTCCTTGTGTGTGCAAGGGGCCAGTGAATCAACTCGCGACTACCTCACGCATTGGGCCGAGCTCTGCAACTCCTACGAAGGGGTGCATGAGGTTGAAGCTATAGAGTACTTCACCGCCGGGTGCCGAGAAGGCACCCTCCTCAAGCACCGACTACCCTCGACGAGCTACTGATCATAGTTGACAAATACGCCATGGCCGACTCCTCAATGAAGACCGAGCTCCGAGTAGACGCCTCCGGGAAGGTACTCGCTCCAAGTCCCAAGACGCCGGCAGGAGACTCCAGCCGACGCCCGTACCAAAACGACCACAAGCGCAAGGCTCCCCCGCCGCCTCCCACCAATCGGCTGGTGGCCACTGTCGAAGATGAACAACCCGAAGGGCGGCCCACGCCCAAGAAGCAGAAAGGCAGCAGGCCGGCTTGGCAACCGGCTTTCTCCTACGATCAAGCACTTGATGCCCCCTGCAAGTTTCACAGCAGCGCGAAGCCTTCAAACCACAGAACACGAAAATGCCACTGGCTCAGACGGATCTCCAAGGGCGAGGGGATAGCGCCGCCTCCGCCTGCTGGTCAGCCGCCTCCGGCCCCTTCGCAGCCGGCTGCTCGACCAGCATCGGGGCTGTTCAAGACGAATTCCCTGATGAGCAAGCCACCTACGTTGTTGCCTCCAGAAGATCGGCATAGCCGGCGCCGACAACATCAAGAATTCAACACGGTTGCCTCCAGCAACCCCGAGTTCATGCACTGGTCAGAAAGGCCTATCAGCTGGAGCCGGACTGATCACCCAGAGGTGATGCCCTCTCCCGGCTCTTACGCATTGGTTTTGGATGCCACCCTCGCAACAGAAAGGCGAGCCGCCCGTTTCTCCCGCGTGCTGATAGATGGTGGGAGCAGCATCAACATCCTATACCGTGACACCATGGAGAAGCTTAGCATCAAGGCAAAGCAGCTTATGCCTAGTCGGACTGTGTTCCATGGCATCGTGCCCGGCCTGTCCTGCTCCCCAATCGGCAAGATCAAGATAGATGTCCTCTTCGGGGGCAAGGATCATTTCCGCTGAGAGGCGGTGTGGTTTAAGGTAGTGGATCTGGAAAGCCCTTACCACGTGTTGCTTGGCCGACCTGCCCTGGCCAAGTTCATGGATGTACCCTACTATGCCTACCTCAAGATGAAGATACCGAGTTCCAAGGGCATCATCACCATAGCCGGAGACTACAAGAAATCCTCCGAGTGTGCGGCAGCCAGCAGCCGGCTGGTCGAGTCCCTCGTGATTGCTGAAGAGAAGAACATACTAGATCGAGTCGTGGCCATGGCCGGCAAACAGCCGACCCTGTCCCCCAACCCCAAGGAGTGTGATGCCCAAGGTTCTTTCCAGCCGGCCAAAGGAACAAAGAAGGTACCTCTGGACCCGGAGCACCCAGAAAGGTTTTCCACCATTGGGGCAAACCTGGACAGCAAATAGGAAGGCAAGCTCGCCGATTTCCTCCGTGAGAATCGGGACATCTTCGCATGGTCCCCCAAGGACATGTCGGGTGTTCCGAAGGAATTCGCCGAGCACAAGCTACATGTCCGAGAAGGTGCAAAACCTGTCAAATAGCCCCTCCGCCGACTGTTAGAAGAGAAGAGAAGGATTGTAGGAGAAGAGATAGCCCGGCTTCTGGCAGCCGGCTTCATTATGGATGTTTTCTTTCCAGAGTGGCTTGCCAACCTGGTCCTCGTGATGAACAAAAATAACAAATGGCGCATGTGTATAGACTACACCAGCCTCAGCAAGGCCTGCCCCAAAGATCCCTTCGCCTTGCCAAGGATTGATCAATTAATAGACTCCACAGCCAGATGCGAGCTATTGAGCTTCTTGGATGCCTACTCAGGCTACCACCAGATAAAGTTGGATCCAGCTGACCGCCTGAAAACCGCCTTCATCACACCATTTGGAGCCTTCTGCTACCTGACTATGACATTCGGGTTGAGAAATTCCGGTGCCACCTTTCAGCGTTGCATGCAGAAATGTCTCCTCAAGCAGCTCGACAGAAATGCCCACGTCTATGTAGACGATATTGTGGTGAAGACGGAGAAGCGCGGCACCTTGCTGGAAGACCTCACAGAGACATTTGAAAACTTGCGCCGATTTCAAATCAAGCTCAACCCCGAGAAATGCGTGTTTGGAGTACCAACCGGCCAGCTTCTAGGCTTCCTGGTCTCCGAACGCGGCATTGAGTGCAACCCGATGAAGATCAAGGCCATAGAGAGAATGGAGATTCCCACCAAGCTGCGAGACGTCCAGAAGTTCACCGGATGCTTGGCTTCCCTGAACCGCTTCATCAGCCAGCTCGGGGAGAAAGCTCTCCCCCTCTACCGACTCATGAAGAGGTCCACACATTTCGAGTGGAACGACCAGGCAGACCAAGCTTTCCATGAGCTAAAGAAGATGCTGACCACGCCGCCTGTCTTGGCGGCACCGACTGAAAAAGAGCCCATGCTCCTTTACATTGCCGCTACTAGCCGGGTGGTTAGCACAGTCATTGTGGTCCAGCGCCCAGAAGAAGGCCGAGCTCAGCTGGTCCAGAGGCCGGTGTATTATTTAAGTGAAGTGTTATCCACCTCGAAGCAGAACTACCCACACTACCTAAAGATGTGCTACGGTGTGTACTTCACTGCCAAGAAGCTCAAGCCCGACCTCCAAGAGCACCCCATCACGGTCGTATGTACTGCCCCGCTCGCCGAGATCATAGGCAGCCGGGATGCATCCGGACGAGTGGCAAAATGGGCCATTGAGTTGGCTCCTTACACGATCTTCTACCAGCCTCGCACCGCCATTAAATCCCAAGCACTGGCCGACTTTCTCGTCGACTGGGCCGAAACCCAGTACCTGCCACCGGCCCCCGACTCCACTCATTGGCGGATGCACTTCGATGGGTCCAAGATGCACACCGGCTTGGGAGCCGGCATAATCCTCACCTCCCCCAAGGGAGACAAGCTCAAGTACACATTGCAAATTCATTTTGCCGCCTCCAACAATGTGGCCGAGTATGAGGCGCTCATACACGGGCTCCAGCTAGCCAAGGAGCTCGGCATCCGCCGGACCCTCTGCTATGGCGACTCGGATTTGGTGGTCCAGCAGTCATCTGGCGACTGGGACGCCAAGGACGCGAACATGGCGAGCTACCGCTTCCTCATTCAGCAAATCAGTGGATATTTTGAAGGATGCGAGTTCCTTCATGTACCACGCATCGACAACATGCAAGCAGATGCCCTGGCACGAGTAGGCTCCACCCGGCAAGCTATACCAGCCGGTGTTTCTCTCCACCGCCTCCTCAAGCCGTCTATCAAGCGGTCTCTAGAATCTGATTCCATCTTTGTGCCGCCTGACCCCGACGTAGTCGGATCCGACTTGGGGAACCAAGCAGGCGGCTCGGGGACTTCGACAGGCGGCCTGGGGACTGCCGTAGTCGCACCCGGCTCGGGGACTTCGGAACTCGGCCCGGGGGCTACTGCTGTCGGCCCGGGGACTGCATCGACGCAACAGGCGGTGGCCGACTCCAACTCTTCACCACCCAGCCCACCCGCCCTGGTCACAGTAGCAGTTCTGACAATAGAAGAAGACACAGCTCCATCATGGGCCCAGCCCATCCTCAACTTCTTAGTAAACAGAGAGTTGCCAACCGAAGAAATCTCGGCAAGACAAGTTCAACGCCGAGCCGGAGCATATACAATAGTAAACCGAGAGCTCGTTAGGCGCAGTGTCACTGGAGTCTTCTAGCGCTGCGTCGAGCCAGAGAAGGGCATAGCAATCCTCAAGGACATCCACCAAGGCGAATGCGGCCACCACGCGGCTCACGATCACTCGTCGCCAAAGCTTTCCGCCATGGATTCTTCTGGCCGACTGCTTTGGATGACGCCAAGGAGCTAGTCAAACACTGCAAAGGGTGCCAAGTTTTTAGTTCCAAGCAACATCTGCCGGCTTCCGCACTCAAGACCATCCCCCTCACCTGGCCTTTTGCCGTCTGGGGGCTGGACATGGTGGGCCCATTCAAGACGGCACGCAACGACATGACACATCTACTCGTCGCTGTGGACAAATTTACCAAGTGGATCAAAGCAAAGCCGATCAAGAAGCTGAATGGGCCGACTGCTGTAACGTTCATCGCAGATATCACAACCCGGTATGGCATACCACACAGCATCATCACCGACAAATGGCACAAATTTTGCAAAGGGAGCACTGGCACGTTTTTACGCAACACACGGCATCCGGCTGGACCTAGCATCCATCACCCACCCGCAGTCAAACGGCCAGGTCGAGCGAGCAAACGGCCTCATCCTCTCCTGCATCAAGCCCCGACTGGTCGTGCCACTGGAGCGTTCAGCCTGCTGTTGGCTCGATGAACTGCCGGCCGTCCTCTGGAGCTTGTGCACTACCCCAAACAAGTCAACCGGCTTCACCCCTTTTTTCCTTGTATATGGCGCCGAGACGGTCATCCCAACTGACATTGAGTTCGACTCACCTCGGGTCACCATGTACACGGAGGCGGAGGCCAAGGAAGAACGTGAAGACGACGTCGACCTGTTGGAAGAGGGCCGGCTGTTAGCCCTCAGCCGGTCCGCCATCTACCAGCAGGGTCTGCGCCGCTACCATAGCCGGAAAGTCAAGCCAAGATCCTTCCAAGAGGGCGATCTTGTGCTCCGGCTGATCCAGCGAACAGCCGGCCAGCACAAGCTCTCGGCCCCTTGGGAGGGCCCCTTCGTCATCAGCAGAGCTCTAGGCAACGACTCCTACTACTTAATCGACGCGCAGAAGCCGAAGGCATGCAAGAGAGATGATTCCGGCAAGGAGTCGGAACGACCATGGAACGTCAATCTCCTCCGAAGATTTTACAGTTAAAAAGCAGTATGTATCACGCTAACTTTTGTACTAAGTACGAGACAAAGGGTCCCCCAAGGAGCACTCGGGGACTACCCTCTTTTACCTATGGATGGTGGGTATCATGCCTATGAATATGTTACTACATTTGTTTTTCCGTCCGGCACCAGGCCTGACCAGTCGGCCCGGGGACTCGCCGCCTTAAGTTATATATAAAGTTCTGCCTGCAGTCAGACAAGTAGTGTGCCGGCACCCAAGCCCCCTCTTGCCAAAAGTCGCAGCTTGAAGAATCGACTGTCCAACTGGCAAGAGCCAAGGGCAGGAAAGGATGCCCACACGAAAAATGGCTAAGGACCAACGAACTTATATAACGCAAGCCGGCCTCCCGCCCCGCCAGCCGGCTACCAGAGCAGCCGGCTGGCCGGCTTCCCGTTCACCTTGCTGCAATCTAAGAAAGCTCGAGTACTTGCCTTCGCAAAACAACCAAGTCCTTCTCCAGCCACAGACTGCAGAGCAGCTGTCCGGCTGGGAAGGCGGCGGCCAAGGAAAGGCGGCAAAGGAAAAAGCCAAAAGGATGAAATGCAAACATGAACGGAAGCCAAACACATGCATAATATTTACACAAAAGACCTTCGAAAGGCCAGCATTCAACATAGTCTGAATACACCCCCAGTGGGTGGAACTGCGCAAATTTAAAGATTGTTCAAACGAGTAACAAGCAGGAAAGCAAGGACGGCGGATTAAGCCAGGGGAACGACGGGCGAGTTGGGCAGGTTGGTGGGGTCAACAGTGCCGGCTGGAGGAGTGACCGGCTGGCGAGTCTCGGCATCATTGCTAGAGGCACGATCTGGCTGAGGCGGGCTGGTCGCTTCACCGTCCGACGCAGCGTCTTCACCATCCTCCCCCTCTTCCCCTTCGCCCTCATCACTGGAGGCAATCTCCTCCGCCGAGTCCTCACCTTCTGCCGGGTTCAGCCCGAACCACTCCTCTGGCTGAGCGACGCCGGTGTCATCCACCTCAGGGGCAAAGGCGCTGGTGTCGGTGTACTCGGTGATCGCCGAGGCGCGCTGGATGATAGCCGGCCACACCGCCTCCAGCTCCTTGTCAGCCTCCTATGCCAGGTGCTCAGGTGGTCCAAGTTCAGCCCAGGATACCAAGCTCAGACGAACTCCAGTGCCCGTCCAGTGCCGGACCGGGCCGCTGACGCCTTGCAAGCCTCGAAGCGGCCGACTGCGACCTCCAGCCAGTCGGCGGTCCGATTTGGGGTGCGCGGGATCACCTCGCCGGGCCAGAGAGCGGCCAGCACTTGCGCCCCGGCACGCTGAAGACGGCGGAGCATGCGGTGGGCCGGCTGCAGGCGGGCTCGAAGCGCCAGAAGCTGCTCCTCAAGTGACCGGCTAGCACCCGGTGCGACCTCGGCCCCCGCTTGCCGTCGCACGTTGCGGTAGGCCTCGATGGCTTGGGTGGCGACAGCAGAGTAACCGGGAAAGTAATCTGCACAAAGAAGAAAGCAGTAGCACAGAGTCAAAAGACGAACCAGATAGTAGGAGGCAGGCAAAGAAACGATGAAGAAGGAGGCTCACCGTCGATTAAGTCTTCTACCCGGCTGTAGCCTTGACTCAGTGCATGCCTAGCCTCGGCCCAGTTCGCCGCCTCGGTCTCATATTCGGCTTTGAGGGCGGCCTTGCTGTCCTGCGCCGCCTTCAGGGCCGCCTTGTGGCTCTCCTCCTGGTTGGCCAGCTTCTTGGGCAGGCGGTCACGCTCTTGAGCCAGGGCGGCGCACTCGGCCTCCTTGGCACGAAGGGCGGTCTGGGCTCCGCTCAGCTGGCTCCTCAAGTCAGCATTGGCCCCTGCAGATATGAAGAAAGAAGTTGTCAGGAAAAGATCTGACCCAACTGCTCAGCAGTCGGCCCGAATCTCGGGGACTACACCTAGTGGGTGCGCTGATGCGCCCCCACTTGAGACAAAAATGAAGACTTACTCCGGCTCTCGGCTAGATCGGTGGTTTTCTGATTCAACTCCTGGGCCTGGGAGTTGAAGGCAGTCGCGCGGAGGTTATGATACTCCTGCAGATAAGATAAGTGATACAAGTAAGAACAAGACGTCAATTAGAGTCTACCAAGAAGTTCCAAGCCGCCTGCTCAGCAGCCGGCTCGGAACTCGGGGACTACACCCAGTGGGTGCGCTGACGCGCCCCCACGGAAGAAATCAGGAGCAATCAACGAAGAGCGGAAGGACTCACCCGGATCACTGTTCGCGTCGTGAGAAATTCTTGGGTGTACTGCTTTAGCACGGTAGCTTGGGCCTGAAGCCGGTTACGGACGTCCTGCGCCGCCACGTTCAGCACGGCCATCCCGCCGCCCGACATCCACCCGGACGAGCTATCGCTAGCCGCTTCCAGGTCCTGGGCCGACGGGCCGGCGCCCGCGGCGTTGTGCGGATCTGGCGTGGAAGTCGCCTTCTCCGTGCGCCGACGGGACGGCGACAGGACCACAAGGTCCGCCCCGACAGTCGGCTCACCTCCGGTCGGCTGCACAGGAGGCGTGTCGGGCCGGCTACCTTGACCCTTTCCAGCTGGCGGCGTCGGTTCCGTCTCCTTCCCCTTCGCCGGTTGGCCGTGGCAGGTCTACTCCGCCGGGGGCACCGGAATGCCGGGTGCCGCGGCGCGAAGGGGGATGACGAGCAGCGGAGGCTGGTTCCGCTGGGCCTCCGCCTCCTCCTCCATGGATGCGGCCTCCACCTGGGACTTGGCAGCCGCATCGGCCCGTGCCTCCGCCGACTTCTCCCCCGCCTCCCGAGCCACCATCCGCTCCTCTGCCTCCCGCTCCTCCCGCGCTTCCCGCGCGTTTCGCTCCGTCGCCTCTAGGAGATCGGCACGGGGATCCACATGGCGGGAGCTTGAGGACCCTACCGCGGGTCCGACTACGGAGGCGGCAGGGGCCCGTTCAAGAGAAAGTGGGGCCCTGTTTGATAAGTCAAGAAGAAGGCTTAGAAAGATATCAACCGAAAGAAGAAAAGAAAGGCGTAAGAAAAATAACAATTACGCTGAAACCGACTGTGGCTGCTTCACCAGCTTGCGGAAGCGGGCCGCCTTCGTGGCCGCCACATCCCGCTTGGTTGCCGCTGCGGTACTCTTGGGCTTTTTTGGCCGACTGCCGCAGTGGGTCGACGCGGCCCGGCGTTTCTGCGCGCCGCCTTGAGGAGCCGGCGCAGCGGATGGGCTCGCGCCTTGATGATCGGGCGCCGACAGACGGTGCGGAACAACTTCGGCCTCAGCATCATCCGGCCAATCCTCGAAGGCGGCCCCGAGCCCAGAGCCGCCTGCCTCGCTGTCGTCCCCTGCGACGTCTTCTTCCATGGCCGCCGCCCCCAGGTCCGGGTCGTCAACATCGTCCATCGTGGGGTCGGGGAGGAACTGGCGCTCCACCCCCGCAGCCCCGGTTGCCGGCGGAAGCATGGGATTCTGCCAAAAACATGCCGACTGGTCAGGAGTCGGCCATCATGAACCTGGCGATAAGGAAAGAAGAAAAGAAGAGAAACTTACCACCGGTGGAGGATTGGCGTGAGAGTACGGCACCTTGCCGTACTGCCACTCCTCGGTGAGCTTGCAGTTGGAAATATAGTTCACCATATAAGACACCTCGGCATGAGGCATCTCCTTGGTGCTTAGCCGGCACGGGTCAAAGCGACCGCTCATCTGGCAGATCATATGAGGTCGGCCCTGGAGCGGGAGCACCCGGCGCTCCACGAAGACGGCCACCAGGTCAGACCCAGTCAGACCCTCCGACTAGATCATCACCCGGAGCCGTGCAACGGAGGGGGCCCCACCCTGAGACAGCGACCTGGCCCGGAAGGACCATGAGGGCTGCCTCCCAGCCGGCCGGCCGGCTATGTAAGCCGGCAGATTGACGAAGTCGCCTTGCGGAGCGATGTTCTTCACGTAGAAGTAGAATTTCTGCCAGAGCTTCACCGACTGGATCAGCGGGATGGGCGAAAACGGGTTGTTATCGCTCGTCCTCCGCATGGCGATGAAGGCGCCGCATGGGGCGGGCACGCCCGCGACGATGGTGCCAAGCTTGCACTGGAAGAATTCTCCCCATAGTTCAAGGGTGGGGAGGACACCAAGAAAACCCTCGCACATGGCGACGAAGGCCGACAGCAGCATCACCGCGTTCGGAGTAAGGTGATGCGTCTGGAGATGATAAAATTTAAGGAAGGAGCGGAGGAACCCGCTCGCCGGCAGGCCGAAGCCGCACAGGCAGTGCGAGCGGAAGATTACCCGCTCGCCCTCCTCCGGCGCCGGCGAGATCTCCCTCTCCGACGCAAGGCGGACCCGCACGAAATCCGCGCCCAGCAGCCGCCGCGTCCGATGGAGGAAGTCGACGTGGTCGTCGTGGACGTTGGAGCCGTCCCAGGAGCTCGACAACGCCATGGGGACGGCGCGGCGATGAGAAAGGTGCAGCGGAAGAAAGGCGCGTAACCCTGCTACGACGAAGCAACGGCAAGCCAAGAAGATTGGTGGGAAGGCCGAGCGGCGGCGGGTAGCTGTGGCGGCGGACAGTAGGAAGAAGAAGGAGGGGGCAGAGCGAGGGAGAGCGCGCGAGAGTCTGGCGCTCCCCTCCTCTCCCCCCTACTTATAGCCTCGTGCGGCGAAGCCGAGGAGGCAGGGCGTGGGGGGACGTGGGATTAACTGCACCCACTCCCCCATGCCCCGCGATTATTGCGCGTTCACGGCGTGCGGAAACCGCCGCTGGGGGGCGCGCGGTCCATCCGGGCCCCAGAAGATCCGCACGTGGGCCAAGGCCCTGTAGTGGAAGGCCCCGGACTGCGGCAGCGTCCGGTCGCGCGCGTGGGCTGGCAGGCCCCTCCAACCGTAGGGTGCCATGTGGTGCGCAGGCGACAAACGGTCAGCTCGCAGCCTGACTTGCGCGCCAACTGGTACCCACCTTCAAGCTTCGAAATCTCTAGTGGACGGCACGCCTAGTCAAAGCCGGCTCCCAGTTTCCGACTCCTCAAGATAGGAAGCTGACTGAGCTCCTCCTCTTTTTTCTGCCTCGGAGCCCAACCAGCTTTGGGGACTACTGTCGGAGTAAACAACCACGGGTAGCCTAGCCGGTTTCCCCTGGTTCTTCAGAAAAAATATAGGCCGATTGAGCCTCCAAAGCTCCAAGATGTGGGTCCGCCTTCCCCCAGCTGGCCACCTCTCAGGCCGGCTGCGGAAAGGCGGCCCAGCCCTGGAATCCTTGAGAAACAAGACCACGAAAAGGCCGGCTCCAAGAAGCCGGCCATGAGAAGGCCGACTCCAAGGAGCCGGCCCCTCAGCAGGCGGCCAAGATCGTGCCCTTAGAGTCTGCGCCCACATAACGGCGACGAGACGGGGCGTGGCTACAGTGAAGCCTACCACCCCGAATCCCGGAGCACACATGGCCACAGTGCGTCGTACGGGGCGGCCATCACCTGTCTGGCGCGGCACTGTTGCCATGTTGACCATGAAATCACCCACGGCGAGCAGTCAGTACGACCCGTGGGTGGCGGGCCTCCTCAGTCAGGGAGACCCCAAAGGCGGCCAGGCTTCCCGCAGCCGGCCTAGGGTACGGCCGGCTCCCAATAGCCGGCCGGCTCTCTTCCTCGAAGAAGGTGCCTCATTAAGGAGATAAGACGAGGTAAGGCAACAGTGATGAGCCGCCCCGCGACGACACTGTAGCCATGCTTACCATGACAAAGCCCTCGTCACCAGAGGCAAGGCAACAGTAACCAGCCTCCGACGAGACTCCCGAGCGGTGGGGCCAGCCTGTCGACCAAAAGGCCGGCAGCCGTCGGAGCCTACCGGGAGGCGGGCCCATCGGTCGGCGGAGAAGCCGGCCAGCATAGACACAGACGGCTGGGGCCCGTGCCCAGCCAGATTACCATTGTACCCCTAGGGGGTAGGTCTATATAAACCCCCCTAGGGCACCCATGCAAGGGGATCTCTCTTTGGATAGTTTTAGACATGACAACGAGAGGAGGAGCAGGCAAGCCTTGCCCTTCTTCATCCTTTCACCAAATAGCTCAAGGAGCCTCTTGTAGCTACTTGTCAATCTAGTGACCATGCGGACACCCCGCAGAGCAGCAGTAGGGGTGTTATCTCCACGGAGAGCCCTGAAGCTGGGTAAGATCCTCCGGCGTTCATGCCTTCGCCTTATCTCGTTTCCAGGCACCGGCGATGTTTTATTGGCTCCCACAATGATAAGCCACCCATTGGCATATGTCGCACCAACCACCCGACAGTGTCTCTCCCAAAAGGTGTGTACAGAAACTATGATTGTGGTAAACTAAAAAGCAAATACTCAAATCATACAAGATGCTCTAAGCAAAACACGTATCTTGCGGAAGGCATCCCCAAGCTTAGGCTTTTGGTTGTCCTTGAATTTTACCTTGGGGTGCCTTGGGCATCCCAAATCTTAGGCTCTTGCCACTCCTTGTTCCATAATCCATCAAATCTTTACCCAAAACTTGAAAACTTCACAACACAAAACTTCAACAGAAAATCTCATGAGCTCCGTTAGTAAAAGAAAAAAAATCACCACTTAAGGTACTGCAATGAACTAATTAATTATTTATATTGGTGTTAAACCTACTGTATTCCAACTTTTCTATGGTTCATACACTCAGACACTAGCCATAGATTCATCAAAATAAGCAAACAACACACGAAAAACAGAATCTATCAAAAACAAAACAGTCTGTATTAATCTGTAGGTTCAGAATACTTATGAAAACCCAAAAATTCTAAAATAATTTGCTGGACGTGAGGAATTTATCTATTAATCATCTGCAAAAGGAATTAACTAAATAGCACTGTCCAATAAAAAATGGCAGCAAATCTCGTGAGCGCTAAAGTTTTTGTTTTTCACAGCAAGATTGCAAAGACCTTCCCCAAGTCTCCCCAAAGGTTCTACTTGGCACAAACACTAATTAAAAGCATAAAACCACATATAAACAGAGGCTAGATTAATTATTTATTACTAAACAGAATCAAAAAGCAAGGAATAAAAATAAAATTGGGTTGCCTCCCAACAAGCGCTATCGTTTAACGCCCCTAGCTAGGCATAAAAGCAAAGATAGATCTAGGTATTATCATCTTTGGTATGCAATCCATAAGTGGCTCTCATAATAGATTCATAAAGTAATTTAATTTTCTTTCTCGGAAAGTATTCCATGCCCTTCCTTGACAGAAATTGGAATCTAATATTCCCTTTCTTCATATCAATAATTGCACCAATCGTTCTAAGGAAAGGTCTACCAAGAATAATAGGACATGTAGGATTGCAATCAATATCAAGAACAATGAAATCCACAGGCACATAATTCCTATTTGAAACAATAAGAACATCATTAATTCTTCCCATAGGTTTCTTAATGGTGGAATCCTCAAGATGCAAGTTTAAAGAACAATCATCAAATTCACGGAAACCTAGCAAATCACACAAAGTTTTAGGAATCGTGGAAACACTAGCACCCAAATCACAAAAAGAAAAGAATTCATGATATTTAGTTTTAATTTTAATAATAGGTTCCCACTCATCATAAAGTTTTCTATGGATAGAAACTTCCAATTCAAGATTTTCTTCGTAAGATTGCATTAAAGCATCAACGATATGTTTAGTAAAAGCTTTATTTTGACTATAAGCATGCGGAGAATTTAGCACGGATTGCAACAAGGAAATACAATCTATTAAAGAACAATTATCATAATTAAATTCCTTGAAATCCAAAATAGTGGGTTCATTGCTATGTAAGGTTTTGACCTCATCAATCCCACTTTTTTCAATTTTTGCATCAAGATCTAAAAACTCCGAATCATTGGGATGCCTTCTAACTAAAGTTGACTCATCTCCAGTCCTATCATTATCAAGATTCATATTGCAAAACAAAGATTTAATAGGAGACACATCAATAACTTTTAGATCTTCATCATTATTATCATGGAAACTAGAAGAACACGCTTTCACAAAGCAATATTTTTTAGCACGCATCCTAGCGGTTCTTTCTTTGCACTCATCTATGGAAATTCTCATAGCTTTGAGAGACTCATTGATATCATGCTTAGGTGGAATACATCTAAGTTTCAAAGAATCAACATCAAGAGAAATTCTATCCACGTTCCTAGCCAACGCATCAATCTTAGACAATTTTTTTTCAATCAAAGCATTGAAACTCTTTTGTGAACTAATAAATTCTTTAATATTAGATTCAAAATCAGAGGGCATCTTTTAATAATTTCCATAAAAATTGTTGTAGAAATTACCATAATTATTAGAGGAATTACTAGGAAACGGCCTAGGATTAAAATCACCTCTGTAAGCGTTATAACCAAAATTGTTCCTACCAACAAAATTCACATCCATAGATTCATTATTATTCTCAATCAAAGTAGACAAAGGCATATAATTAGGATCAGAAGAAAACACTCTTATTAACAAACAATTTCATAAGTTCATCCATCTTCCCACTCAACATTTTTTTTCTATAGCATGCACCTTTTTACTAGTAGATTTTTCAGTGTGCCATTGAGAATAATTAACCATAATATTATCTAGGAGTTTAGTAGCTTCTCATAAAGTGATTTGCATAAAAGTGCCTCCCGCGGCCGAGTCTAAAAGATTTCTAGAAGCAAAATTCAACCCGACATAAATTTTTTGTATAATCATCCAAAGATTCAGACCATGTGTAGGGCAATTACGTATCATTAATTTCATCCTCTCCCGAGCTTGTGCAACATGTTCATGATCAAGTTGCTTAAAATTCATAATATCGTTTCTAAGAGTTATGATCTTAGCGGGGGCAAAATACTTAAAGATAAAAGCATCTTTGCACTTATTCCATTAATCAATACTATTTTTAAGCAAAGACGAAAACCAAGTTTTAGCATGATCTCTAAGTGAAAATGGGAATAGCTTCAATTTAACAATATCATTATCCACATCTTTCTTCTTTTGCATATCACACAAATCAACAAAGTTTTTTAGATGGGTAGCGGCATCTTCACTAGGAAGGCCAGAAAACGGATCTTTCATGACAAGATTCAGCAAAGCAGTATTAATTTCACAAGATTCAGCATCGGTAAGAGGAGCAATCGAAGTGCTAATAAAATCATTATTGTCGCTATTAGAAAAGTCACACAATTTAGTATTATCTTGAGCCATCGTGACAAACAATCCAACACACAAGCAAGCAAGAGGCAAACAAAAAGGAGGTGAACAAAAAGAGAGGGGGACGAAAAAAGAGAGCGAATAAAACGGCAAGGGGGAAATGGGGGAGAGGAAAACGAGAGGCAAATGGCAAATAATGTAATGCAAGGGATAAGAGTTTGTGACGGGTACTTGGTATGTCTTGACTTGTGGTAGATCTCCCCGGCAACGGCGCCAGAAATCCTTCTTGCTACCTCTTCACTACTAGGGAAAAGCCTATACACAGAATTTTACCAGTAGCGTTGTACAAAATCAAGCGCTGCTGCTACTTAGTAGCAGCGCGCGTAAATAAACCGCGCTACTGCTATGACTTTAGCAGTAGCGCGTACTAGCGAAAAGCGCTGCTGCTACGTTTGAATTGGGCGCACATGGCTAGCCCAACCTAGCAGTAGCGCGTATAATGGCCCAGCGCTACTGCTAATCTCCTTAGCTGCAGCGTGTATTCCAGAATGCGCTGTAGCTAACGTAGCAGTAGCGCCCTTTCTGGAACGCGCTACTGGTACTTCTGACTTAACCACACGGTTCGTCCTTCCCCACGGCCACTTCATCCCCCAAATCAACTCCACTCTCGCCGCTGCCGTCGCCCCTCGGCCGCCGCGCGCTATCCCCACGCCACCGCCGACCCCAGATTCTACGTCGGCCCTGCCCCCGACCTCAACGCCGCCCGAGACGCCGCCCCCGACCCCGACCTCAACGCCGCCCCGGACACCGCCCCTGCCCCCCCGACCTCAACGCCGCACCGGAGCCCCGACCATGACCTCGACGCTGCCTGCCCCTCCCTCGTCGCAGGCACCCGAGGTGAGCACGCCTGCTCCTCCCTCTCCCCTACCTCTGCCTAGGGTTTCTACCTCCATCAAATTAGTTAGGGTGGAAACGAATCGGATGCGGATGCGGCTCAAATGAGTTAGGGTTCATGTAAGGGTGGAAACGAATCAAATTTCTAAGATGAATCATAAAACGAGTAAAATTTGACCACTTATTTCACTTTATAGTTGGATAATTGGAATATCCGCTACCACTTTCCACCCCTATAGGTTCATCAAATTAGATGGTAATTAGGGCAGTAGTTCTTAGGTACTAATTAGTTAGTAAGAACTAGGTACTAATTAGGTACTAGAATATTTTTATTTATAGTAAGTTTATTTTTAGTAAGAACTAGTTGAATTAATAGAACTAGTTAGTAAGAACTTGTTGCTATTTTTTTAGTTAAAGCAATTTTCCCGCATCGACGTGGACGATGCCTATCCCGCATCCTCGTCATCGAGTCGGCGGAGGACGACACCTGCTTTACCAGATGGGCCATGTCCGGGACTGGGCTCCGCCGGGGTGGTACTGGGAGGCGCTACCTACCGGGGGCGCAGGTTGGTGAGGAGCCAGCCTGTCGTTGACCCGAACCTTCTTTGGTGGCGGTCGCGTGGGCCAGTGACGGTCCAGAGGCTCGAGGACTCCGCGGAGGTGGTGTGTCACCGTGTCAGTGAGGAGGACGCGCATGTCCGTCGCTACTTGTTTGCGTTGGAGCACAGGTTCTCCAATACCTGGCAGGTTCTCCAGGGATCTCACTGGAGCTATGATCCCGTGATGGTTCCTTCTCTATGGGTGTCCACCGCCCGCGCCGATACCCGTCGTGTGCTAGGGTTTTAGTTGTACTAGTGATGTTATATGTATGACACTATTCGGGATGTATTAGTGATAATATTCGACGATGTACGGACGCATGAGATGATTTACTTTTGCTTATTGAATGCATGCTAATTTGAGTCTTATAAGATATTTTGAAATGTATATCTTGTGTTGCTCAATATCCAAGTGGCCGGTCATGTTTGCAGGTTACACCTCCGAGTGGCCTATGTTTTGCCGGAGTGTTGATTCATTTCTGTTCTGGCAAATTTCAGGCGCTCGATATATCCTATTTTAGCAAAGGTCATGGCGGATTTTTCCGTGAATTTTGGCATGACTTTTGCCAGAATATGTAGGAAATATCGAGTGCCCCGGATTTGTGTGTTGAGTATCCTGGTAGTTGTCGTTTATCGATTTTCAATTAATGTTTTAATTATGAACATAGGAAATGTCTGACGACAAAAAGGATTTCGGTATTTGCAAATACTGCGAAGACGAGCGCGGCCTGTGCGACGGAATCTTCCTAGATGATGATAGGCGCTTCAGCATCAAGCTTGACGAGAACTTCGAAGTGGATACAGTAAGTCACAATGACAAGTATTTTTTTGTAATTAAGCATGACATCTGCTTCATTTGCTTCAACTTATATTTTTTTACTATTCTACTAGCGTATCCCCTGCC
Organism: Triticum urartu; assembly: GCF_056163025.1. NCBI lineage: Eukaryota > Viridiplantae > Streptophyta > Magnoliopsida > Poales > Poaceae > Triticum > Triticum urartu. The sequence goes on from NC_141873.1 coordinate 510,995,872, forward strand.
ATGCAAGAGTTTTCGTATTGGATAAGATAGGTTTCTGTCATACTATGGAGGTAAAGAAATTTTATTTGGAAACCGAGCATGGTTATATTTTCCATGCAAAATTATACAATTCAGACGACTACACCTATTTTGGATGCAAAACATGGCGAGCACTATGCAAGACTTATGCATTTCAGCCTGATATGGTTATCACCTTTGATATTTGTCCGGAAGATGATATTGAAGGTAATACCGACATCTGGGTCGATGTGCAGACGCCTCCAGTTACACCAAAATGTAAGTTTCTCAACCATATTTATGTCTTTGATATTGTTTATTCAAAAATAGTTGACAACTAATTTGTATTGTCAGCTTATTTCGGTGCAAGAAAACATGTCCAGCGCTTGGTAGACAGGACCTACTACTGTCCCGGGGCTGAACTAAACTGCGAGGAGCTAAGTCATTATGTTTCATGGCTTGAGGATCTTGATACCGTCAAGACAAATTTTCTTCCTGGACTTAGAAATCTTAGTACTGAAAACGTGCGACCAATAGTGTTCGTCATGAACTACGGTCACATCTATTTAGGAAGGATGGTAAGATTTTTACTATTTGTCCTCAGTGCATCTTTTCCATACATTATTTGTGAAGCTAAACTTCATTGCTAAGTATGTGACCATACGATGTTTTTCAACAGGGACTCCCGATGAATGTTGTGCCTTATGGGATCGAGACTAAAAGTACCATGAGTATTATTAGCTTACGGCCAAGATATCCTACATGTTACTTTAGTGCATTCAAGATCAGCAATGAATGCTTAATAGTGCAAGACTGCACCAGATATGTGATGGGGGATCGCAGACAAGTACTAGGGGGCAGCAAACAGATGTGCTACCCAAAATTAGGAGACAGGTTCATCTGCATGCTCCAACTTGATCAAGGAGGAGAGCTACACATGTTTTATGTTGTTTTACCTAAGAGAGAGCAACAGGAGTGATTAGCTAGAAATGAGTTTGAGGATGATGATGTGCTACACTATTACTATGATGATAAAATAGCTAGTATTGGTGGTAATGACTGATGATTATTATTAGCTAGTGTTAGTGGTGATTAAATAAATATTGTTGGTGCTAATGATTATGATGATGATTAAATAGTTTGTGCTGGCGGATTAGATTCAAGTGGAGGCAACATGTGGTGCACATCGAAAGTACTACTAGTCCAAACTAGATCAAGTTTGGATTAGTAGTATACTTTTGACATGCACCACATATTGCCTCCACTTGAACCTAATCCACCTTCATTTGACACACTGTTATGGAAATAATGATGTAAACCTCATAACTGGTATTGTACCAGTATTTGTACGATGGCGCATAAATACACTAAAAATAAAAAAATAAAAAAACAATACTAGTAGCGACGGAAAGAAAACACGCTGCCAGTAGTTACATTAGCAGCAGCGTGGGAGTGAACAAGCGCTGCAGCTATTTGTCCTAGCAGTAGCTAGTAGCGCGCCTACCCACGCTACTTGTGAGCACAAAACCAGCGCTACTGCTAAGGTTTTCCCTAGTAGTGCTTGAGTACTACGATGGTTTTCCCTTGAAGAGGAAAGGGTGATGCAGCAAAGTAGCGTAAGTATTTCCCTCAGTTTTTTGAGAACCAAGGTATCAATCCAGTAGGAGACTACACGCAAGTCCCTCGTACCTGTACAAACAAATAAGAACCTCGCAACCAACGTGATAAAGGGGTTGTCAATCCCTTCACAGTCACTTACGAGAGTGAGATCTGATAGAGATAATAATGATAAGATAAATATTTTTGGTATTTTTATGATATAGATTGAAAGTAAAGATTGCAAAATAAACGGTAATATAAAATAGCTTGTTGACGGTAGATTAATATAAAGGAGAATAGACCCGGGGGCCATAGGTTTCACTAGTGGCTTCTCTCAAGATAGTATAAGTATTACGGTGGGTGAACAAATTACTGTCGAGCAATTGATAGAAAAACAAATAATTATCAGAATATCTAGGCATGATCATGTATATAGGCATCACGTCCGTGACAAGTAGACCGACTCCTGGCTACATCTACTACTATTACTCCACACACATCGACCGTTATCCAGCATGCATCTAGAGTATTAAGTTCATAAGAATAGAGTAAGGCATTAGGTAACACTACAAAAAAATACACTTCCGTGATGATACGTGTTTGTCACAGTAGGTCGCATTTTCTGGCATGCATGTACATCCATGACGATTTTATGACAGAATCAAGATAGTCACACCTGTGCTGTCGTAGATGTGTTCCATGACATTACCAAAATTATCATCATGGAAGTTTCCACTTCCATGACGATAAATCCCGCGTCACAGAAGTACTTCGTCAAGGGTGACCGACACGTGGCATCCACCGTAACGGAACGCTGTTAAGCTATCGGGTCGGGTTTTGGATCCGATAACCCGTTAACAGCCCCGACCAATGGGGATTTTCCACGTGTAAAATCATCATAGGCTGGAGGAAACACGTGTCGGCTCATCGTTGGGACAGATGTCATCCACTCATTGGACAGAAGGCGCCTATGATACGTCAACACATGGCACGGCCCAACAGAGGCCCATTCCTGTGAAAAGGCCGGCCCATTTGACTTGTTCAAAAGGTGGTGGGCCGGCCCATGTAAAGCCTGTTAACGGCCTGTTCGCATATAGCCCATTTACGGCCTGCTAACCCAAGGCCCGTTACGCCCTATCCGAATTAGGCCCAGTAGCGTCATCTGGGCCACCCAATATGATTCCAGCCCGTTTTCACTTCTGGCCCATGTATGGCCCATGACGTCTTTCGGCCCATATGAGGCCCTATGTAACTCTTGGCCTATTAATGGTCCGTGGTGAAACTAGCCCGTAATGAACAGTGTATCACTTTACACCCATTAATGGCCCGTGGTGAAACTGGCCCGTAATGAACAGTGTATCACTTTATACCCAGTAATGACCCATTATTCCGTTGGGCCGTTTCTAGCCCATGTTATCTTTCGGCCTTCTCAAAGCCCATTTATTCTTGGGCTCATTTCCAGCATTCGTTTACTTATGGCCCGTTACTGTCATTTTCTGCTTGTGGGCCAAATTCAGCCCGTGGTTACAGTCGGCCCGTTTGTGGTCTGTTAATACATTGGGCCATTTTCATAGCATCATCAAATACGGCCTATTAACGATGGCCCGTTATGGTCAGCCCATGAACGGACAATTCCAACTCTAGCCCGTTTACGACCATAATGCGGCCTGTTATTGGCCCATGTTTGGCCAATCGATCATACTGCCCGTATAAGGCCCATTAATGATACGGCCCGTAGAAGGCCCATTGTTTCTACGGCCTGTAGAAGGCCCATTGTTTCTACGGCCCGTAGAAGGCCCACTGTTTCTACGGCCCATAGGAGGCCCAGTGTCACTAAAGTAAATATTAGCCCATGGTTATTGTGGCCTAGTTTTAAAAAATAGGTTATTGCAGCCACTAGCAAACCGCGGAAAAAGAACTGCAATGACTACAAGCAAACAAATAAACAAGACAAGAAGGACAAAAATAAGAAAGCAACTTACGCTAGGCTATCACGACTATCACACATATTACATCCACTGGGCATCAAAGTTCACCACCAGTGCAAATAAACGCGCCGACAAAGAATATACAAAACTGAGAGCACTTCAGAAGGCACTAGGCCTGGCCAGGTCAGTCCCCCCGAAACAGCTGAAGAAGCTGAGTAGACCTCAGTTGTGTCAACGATAGATGCATCAACACTAGATTTAAGGCATGATGGTGCGCACGGTAGTCCTCTGACATCTTCATTGCATCTTTGACTTTAAGTCAGAGCTGAGCTGAAGCAAGCCTTTCCGCTTTAAGTTGAGACTGAAGAAGTCGAACTGACTGAGGCAGCGACTGCACAGAGGTTGTCTCACACCTGCTGGTGAGTAGCTTCAACTCACTGTCTTCATCAAGACAGGACCTTGGGGTCATCTCGCTGTCCTCAAGATGGTTTGGCTCACTATCTTCCCTAAAGTTCTTCCTGGCGTAAGAGGTACGAGTCTGAAAGAGAAACAAGGAGACACGTAACAGGTTTCACAATTGTATAAGAAAATAAATGGATCTGTTCTGCATAAGGAACATGTTTTTACAACTACAATTTGAAACTGGTAGTTTTTGCAAACATCCAATCAGATGTAAACAGCAAAGCAAACAGCAGTGGAGGAAATGATGCCTACCCAAATCTATACTAGAACAAAGTTTGAAGGCTTGAGAAGGATGAACTTACATTACATGTTAACACGGGCTGGACAAAGCCCTTCTCCATGTTGATGGAAGTATAATTCAATAAATTCCCCAAAGAAAATTCTTTATAAGCGTTGCCATTATTCTACATTTTGCAAAGAGTAAATATAGATCAAATAATATTGGAAGAAATAGAGGATAATGAAGCTCAGGTGCAGACTGATGATACATAATCAAATAGCAATTAATTAAGTACAATGTTACAAGGCAAAAGGGAGAGAGGTACTGACAAGAGCAATGCAGAGCCCATTATTGTTTTGAGATCGTATGATCCTTTGAGCAAGGAGAGTCATCTGAAATTAGTTTTCATACAAGAGAGAAGGTAAGGCACAAGCAGAAATTTAGGAGTTCAAATTTTGAATTGATATCATAGACAGTACCTGACACTGGGCTCCCAGTAGTTCTAATAGGGGTTTGGCCACTGGAGTAGGGGTAAAGTGTGGTACAGTTGGGCCTGTGTTTTCTGTGGCTGCTGATCTATCGGATTTAACAGGTATCACTACCTTTTCCAAATACCTAGTTTGTACTCCTTGAGGATCTGCACTCGCCCTCTTCGTTTTGGACATCTATTACGAAAGAACAACATTTGACTGGAAAAACATAGTGTGACGACACATGGAATAGGTACAGAAAATGGATAGGTATGGCATATACTCATATATGATGCTTAAACTAAGCAGATGGTGTAACAAAGTAGAAGTAATGCAAGAGGTCAGATGCAAAATATGTGCGACCAATACAACTTTGCAAAGTTAGAGCAAGCACCTTGATGGGTGAATAAGATAGGCCATCCTCCACCATGCCAAGTTTGTTAGCCAGTGCATCGTTCCACAATATTCCTCTCGTGCGCCCATTCTCATATTCATTTTGATAATGTTCAATATCGTACATGCATGAAAACATAAAAACAAGTGCGATTTTCTTTGTAATGCAGAAGTGATTCTAATCCAATACTGCCTCCCTGTAAACCCCTTTGTGCTATCTCTGCAATTCTTTTAAAAGATGCCATGCATGCTGTAATTTGTTGTGTGCATTAATATAATGTGGCCTACTACTCAAAATATGAGAGCTCCAGAAGTGATGACACTTCGCAGATGATAGCTTCAACATATAGTAAAGAAGAACAAGTCGACCTGACCTGACAGATTTAAAATATACTAAGGGAGAACAACTCGACTTGACCAGTCGACCGCAAGAGAAGAGTATCATCTTAAAGAAGAGCAGAAGAGCAAGTAGATTGAAGATATTACAAGTCTTTCAATACAATGTCGGTTGGCCACCCATGATGAACCAGAGCGCACAGAGAAATACTATTCTTTCCGGTCTCTCCATATGTGGCTCACATGCATTTCGAAACTAAAGTAGGAACATTTAGCTAACCAATTAAACATCTCTCAGTTTTACTAATATCAGCAACAATATCAGATATGAATTTGTACGACTAAGCTTGTTTAGCTCGATGGGTGGAGCAGTGCTATTACGACATGAACCACGTAGGCTGATTGTGGTCATCATAAAATGGGGAAAACATAAGCATGATGAGTACAATGTTGACCGTGGTAGTGGGATGGCAGATCTGAAGCTGCAAACCACGCAAAGGGTAGTTGGCAACCGATGTTTGCTTTGAAATAACAACTAAGATTTGGAATGGACAAGAAAGTACGGTCAACAAGTGACAAAGAAATGCAATTATGCTGTCTCTCTATATGTCGCGACATGCATTTGGAAACTCAAGTGGGACCTTTAGCTAACCAATTAAATGTGTCAGTTAACTAATATCAGTATCATATCACAATCATATTTGAACAACTAAGCTTTTGAATTCTGAGTGTTGTGTTGTTTAGCTTGAAGGGTGGAGTAATGCTAGTATGACAGAAAGCACCTACGCAGATCATAGTAGAGTACTCCCTCCGTTCGGAATTACTTGTCGCAGAAATGGATGTATCTAGACGTATTTTAGTTCTAGATACATCCATTTCTGAGACAAGTAATTCCGAACGGAGGGAGTAGATAAAAGGGGAAAACCCTTAGCATCAAGAGAAAAATCAGGAAAGTGGAACTAGCTGGACCAGTGGGTGGCGCACATGCTCTTCGAAATGAATATAGGAACATTAGGTGACCAATTAAACGTTCTCTGTTTTAGTGATATGAGCATCATATCAGAATCGTATTTCAACACATAAGCTTTGGGTTGAGGTCTTGAGGAGCAGTGCTAGCACGACACGAAGCACCTACGATGATGGTAGTGAATATAAAGGGGGGAAACCATAAGCTTTACGAGTATAGTGCCCATGCCATGGCGGATCTGAAGGTGCAAACCAGACAAAGCTACTTCGCAACCAATGTTTGCTTTCAACTAGCCACTACGATTTGGTACGGACAAGAAAAGTACAGTAAAAAAATTACGATCTATTTTCCGGGTGAAATCAATAACTTAAGAACATATGGAAGAGCACCACCTCTCTTGCGATGCCGTGTAGGCCTATGCTGATACATTGAGGGTGCTGCGGGTGCGATGGTTGTCGGCGGCAGGGAAGAAGACTTTAGATGGCAGACTGCCGGGTCGGGGGATATATCCTGTTGCCGTGGACGAGGCGGTCGTAGGAGCGGCAACGGCAAGGTGGACGACAGCGTCGATGAAGTGAGAGGAGGCGATGAAAGGATCCTGGTCCAGTATCGTGGATGAGAGTCGTCCATCTCTTGCAGTGGACGACGGGGTAGGGGTAGCGGCTCCGGCAAGGTGGAGGATGGGGTGGCGGACGGAGGAGGCTGGCAGCAGTGCGGAGGTTGTCGTGCCGCCGACGGTGTATGAATGGGGAAATGGAGGGGAGGGGGGATCTCAAACTTTGGGACGCGCTTCTCTGAAATGGGGGAAAGTTACGAACTTATCGCCCGTTTAAAATTTTGGACATCGCGTCGGTTGGGGATAGGACGGTAATCTCGCATCTCCCAAATATTTGCCGGTAACTATTTCGGGCGAGGAGAGGGTGTTTTGCCGCCCACGGTTGGCACCCACGGTGTATGAATGGGGCTGACAGGTAGGGCGGTTGTGTCACGTCTAATGGAAGTTACACATCTGCCCCTATTGAAAATATTAGCCTACATCGATTTCGGACGAGGAGAGTTTGTTTTGCCACCCACCGTGTATGAATGGGGAAATGGAGGAAGAGACACATGTCTTTTGGACGAGCTTGAATCAAATGTGTTTTGCCGCCCACGTTTGGTGCCCACCATGTCTGAATGGGCTCAGAGGCCGTCGTGTCATGTCTGATTGAAGTTACTAGTCTACCCCTATCGACAGCAGTGTAAATCCGGTCGATAAGGATGTCAAGTATCAGGAGTAGACAATAATTTCCATCTCGCAAACACTTGCTTCGAGCAGCCCACAAATTATAGTGGGTGTTTAGCCGCTTCGTTCAAAACTTGGGAGAATTAGCATTTACATTTGCCCTGGGACCTAGCAAACTAAATTCAAATCCAATTTGTATTCGATTACGAATATCCACAGATAATTATACATTTTGTAATTTTTTTCTTCAAAACCACAACAAAGATCTATTCCACCTTTATATATGATTATGATTTAGAAATGCCGTGATCTTCGAATTCAGTAGGTTGGATACACTCTGAGTCAAACAGTTATTTCATCCAATACAATATGCTCACACGAAAAATAGTTCACCTTATGTCAATCATACAAGTACTGAGGATTACCTCGCCTAAAAAATTTTGATCATTACAACACATGGACAACATAGGGGGTCTTGCAACATAATCCATTCAGAGACATGACACAACATGCAAGTACAATAATCTAATGACAATTTCAACTAGTATCTAAAGAAGAATCGGGGGTTACCTTGGGCTTCAGATAGCAGAAACAGCAGGACCTCCTCCGTCTTCAAATGCAACATTCTTACTTCGTCCAATTCTTGGGTTGCTCGCATAATGTGTGTCGCTAATTCCGTAATTTCCAGCCTCAAGATAAAGATTACCTCATTCATGGCAGCCACACCATCTCTTTCTGCCTCTAGTAGAGCCTCAATCACTATAATATCTGTGCTCAGACTGCTCTTCAGCGGTGTTGCCTCTGAACTGCTACCATCTGGTAACATGGATGGCGCACTGCTTCCACAAATAGATTCTGGGGTTGTACATTGTGTCCTAGTGTGAACGGCATCCTGAAAGGTTTCCGCTGGACATCAGTAAGAGATAGTTATCGTATGATCCAGGCAGTAAGCTTACATGGTAAACGACGGACAAATTATTGCCGAGCATGGCAAACTATATTTAAATGGTTCGAAGCAGCATCAGCCGAAAAGAAATTAAAATGGTAATATGAAACTAGGGATGTAAGTGGCAAATAAACGACATCCGCCAGTCCCATCTAGTTAGTTTTTGCTACCTCCCTAGTTCATTTTCCTCAAAAAACAAAAACTCTTTTGAACTATCATACCACTAGTGGACTTTAATCAGGATTAAACGGGACCCAGTTGACATCCCTAGATGAAAGGGAGTGTACAACCGCTATATTTAAGTTGCCAAGGCATCTAAGCAGTTGAAATAATCTGAGAAAGCACTTAACAGTGTGGCCTCATATAAACTACGAAGACAGTCTTGTGATGAAGTTGAGAGGAAAAGTTAAGGACTCAAATGAAATAGGCATGCATTTCTTTACGATAGTACAACAGGCACTGCTGACATATTGGCCAACTCAGGTATAGCGTAACAACAAATAAGCATTCGAATCAAGCAATACAGCAAAGCAGACAACTGAACTATTTGTAATTTGGTAGGATTACACGGTGAGGGCACAAGCCAAGAAAGCAGCCCACTCGCATAACATTTCACATGTACTAAAACACACTGGCTTACCATATGTTGCTGTGAAGCCTAGCTGCTGTTGCAATGTTCTTTGAAGATATCGTCAGCATCCCATGGTTGCAAATCTAGTTGTTGTAGTTTATTCTGCACCATTTATTTAGGTAAAATTAATTTTAATCGCATGCACTGGTCCGAATTGATCATCAATGGTTCATCTAAACTAATGAAACAAGGGTGTGTGCATACACGACAATATATCTGCTTCCCTCTATTTTTATGCTTGTTCCAGGTGCCAGCCCCAAAAGAACAAATATTTTGCTTGATGGGGTTGGCAGCTCCATAATTAATAGAAGCATCAAATTAGTCATGCAACTTGGGAAGATCAAGAACACACAAACAAGTAATGAATAGAGGCTTGGAGCAGTGATGTAATAGCTAGCATTAGAAAATGTAGGGTAAAACGAACAAAAAGCAGGGGAACCCCATGCTAGTTTGCTGATGTGTAATTAAGTGCTACCTCTTGAGCTTGCGTTGGATTTCCCCGAAGAGGAAAGGATGATGCAGCAGAGTAGCGTAAATATTTCCCTCGGTTTTTTAGAACCAAGGTATCAATCCAGTAGGAGGCCACGCTCAAGTCCCTCGTACCTGCACAAAACGATAGCTACTCGCAACCAACGCGATTAGGGGTTGTCAATCCCTTCACAGTCACTTACGAGAGTGAGATCTGATAGATATAATATTTTTGGTATTTTTGGTATAGAGATGCAAAGTGAAAAGTAAAAGGCAAAGTAAAAAAGCAAAGCAAGATTAAAGAGATGGAGATTGATATGATGAGAATAGACCCGGGGGCCATAGGTTTCACTAGTGGCTTCTCTCAAGAGCATAAGTATTCTATGGTGGGTGAACAAATTACTGTTGAGCAATTGACAGAATTGAGCATAGTTATGAGAATATCTAGGCATGATCATGTATATAGGCATCACGTCAGTGACAAGTAGACCGAAACGATTCTGCATCTACTACTATTACTCCACTCATCGACCGCTATCCAGCATGCATCTAGAGTATTAAGTTAAAAATAGAGTAACGCTTTAAGCAAGATGACATGATGTAGAGAGATAAATTCATGCAATATGAAATAAACCCCATCTTGTTATCCTCGACGGCAACGATGCAATACGTGCCTTGCTGCCCCTTCTGTCACTGGGAAAGGACACCACAAGATCGAACCCAAAGCTAAGCACTTCTCCCATGGCAAGAACTACCAATCTAGTTGGCCAAACCAAACGGATAATTCGAAGAGACTTGCAAAGATAACCAACCATACATAAAAGAATTCAGAGAAGATTCAAATATTATTCATAGATAGACTTGATCATAAACCCAAAATTCATCGGTCTCAACAAACACACCGCAAAAAGAAGAAGATTACATCGAATAGATCTCCACGAGAGAGGGGGAGAACTTTGTATTGAGATCCAAAAAGAGAGAAGAAGCCATCTAGCTAATAACTATGGACCCAAAGGTCTGAGGTAAACTACTCACACTTCATCGGAGAGGCTATGATAATGTAGAAGCCCTCCGTGATGACGGCCCTCTCCGGTGGAGCTCCGGAACAGGCCCCAAGATGGGATCTCGTGGATATAGAAAGTTGTGGCGGTGGAATTAGGTTTTTGGCTCCGTATCTGTTTGTTTGGGGGTACGTAGGTATATATAGGAGGAAGAAGTACGTCGGTGGAGTTTCGGTGGGCCCACGAGGGTGGGGGCGCGCCTGGGGGTATAGGGCGCGCCCCCCTACCTCATGCCCACCTCGAAGCTTCCTTGGCGTAGGGTCCAAGTCTCCTGGGTCATATTCGGGAAGAAAATCACGTTCCAGAAAGGTTTATTCCGTTTGAACTCCATCTGATATTCCGTTTCTTCGAAACACTGAAATAGGCAAAAAACAGCAATTCTGGGCTGGGCCTCTGGTTAATAGGTTAGTCCCAAAAATAATATAAAAGTGGAAAATAAAGCCCAATATAGTCCAAAACAGTAGATAATATAGCATGGAGCAATCAAAAATTATAGATACGTTGGAGACGTATCAGGCATTCCCAAGCTTAATTCCTGCTCGTCCTTGAGTAGGTAAATGATAAAAAGAGAATTTTTGATGCGGAGTGCTACTTGGCATAATTTCAATGCAATTCTTCTTAATTGTGATATGAATATTCAGGTTCGAAAGATTCAAGACAAAAGTTTATATTGACATAAAAATAATAATACTTCAAGCATACTAACAAAGCAATTATGTCTTCTCAAAATAACATGGCCAAAGAAAGTTATCCCTACAAAATCATATAGTTTGTCTATGCTCTATCTTCACCACACAAAGTATTTAAATCATGCACAACCCCGATGACAAGCCAAGCAATTATTTCATACTCTAACTTTTTCAATCTTCATGCAATACATGAGCGTGATCCATGGATATAGCACTATATGTGGAATAGAATGGTGGTTGTGGAGAAGACAAAAAGAGGGGAAGATAGTCTCACATCAACTAGGCATATCAATGGGCTATGGAGATGCCCATCAATAGATATCAATGTGAGTGAGAAGGGATTGCCATGCAACGGATGCAGTAGAGCTATAAGTATATGAAAGCTCATCAAAAGAAACTAAGTGGGTGTGCATCCAACTTGCTTGCTCACGAAGACCTAGGGAATTTTGAGGAAGCCCATCATTGGAATATACAAGCCAAGTTCTATAATGTAAAATTCCCACCAGTATATGAAAGTGACATAATGAGAGACTATATATCATGAAAATCATGGTGCTACTTTGAAGCACAAGTGTGGTAAAAGGACAGTAACATTGTCCCTTCTCTCTTTTTCTCTCTTTTTTTATTTGGGCCTTTTCTCTTTTTTTATGGCCTCCTTTTTTTCTCTTTTTTTGGCTTCTTTGGCCTCTTTTATTTATTTTTTGTCCGGAGTCTCATCCCGACTTGTGGGGGAATCATAGTCTCCATCATCCTTTCCTCACTAGGACAATGCTCTAATAATGATGATCATCACACTTTTATTTTTCTTAAAACTCAACAATTACAACTCGATACTTAGAACAAAATATGACTCTATAGGAATGCCTCCGGCGGTGTACCGGGATATGCAATATGACAATGATGGAGTGTGTCATAATAAACGGAACGGTGGAAAGTTGCATGGCAATATATCTCGGAATGGCTATGGAAATGCCATAATAGGTAGGTATGGTGGCTGTTTTGAGGAAGGTATATGGTAGGTGTATGATACCGGCGAAAAGTGCGCGGTATTAGAGAGGCTAGCAATGGTGGAAGGATGGGAAAAAGTGCATATAATCCATGGACTCAACATTAGTCATAAAGAACTCATATACTTATTTCAAAAATCTAGAAGTTATCAAAGCAAAGTATTACACGCATGCTCCTAGGGGGGTAGATTGGTAGGAAAAGACCATCGCTCGTCCCCGACAACCACTCATAAGGAAGACAATCAATAAATAAATCATGCTCCAACTTCATCACATAATGGTTCACCATACGTGTATGCTACGGGAATCACAAACTATAACACAAGTATTATTTAAATTCACAACTACTCAACTAGCATGACTCTAATATTATCACCTCCATATATCAAAACAATTATCATGCTTCAATCTTTTCTTAGTATTCAACACACTCAAAAGAAAGTTTCACAAATCTTGAATACCAAGCATGTTATTATTAAGCAAATTACCATGCTATTAAGACTCTCAAAATAATTTAAGTGAAGCATGAGAGATCAATAGTTTCTTTAAAACAAATCCACCACCGTGCTCTTAAAATATCTAAGTGAAGCACATAGAGCAAAATTATAATGTTCAAAAGATATAAGTGAAGCACATAGAGCAAAACTACATAGCTCAAAAGATATAAGTGAAGCACATAGAGCAAAATTATAATGCTCAAAAGATATAAGTGAAGCACATAGAGTATTCTATCAAATTTTAATTCATGTATGGCTCTCTCAAAAGGTGTGTACAGCAAGGATTATTGTGGCACACTAAAACACAAAGACACAAATAATACAAGACGCTCCAAGCAAAACACACATCATGTTGGTGAATAAAAATATAGCTCCAAGTAAATTACCGATGGAAGTGGACGAAAGAGGGGATGCCTTCCGGGGCATCCCCAAGATTTGACTTTTTGGTGTCCTTCGATTATCTTGGGGGTTCCATGGGCATCCCCAAGCTTAGGTTGCCACTCCTTGTTCCATAATCCATTAAAAGAATTCACCCAAAACTTGAAACTTCACAACAGAAAACTCAAATAGAAATCTCGTGAGCTCCGTTAGAGAAAGAAAACAAAAGACCACTTCAAGTTACTGTAATGAAGTCATTCTTTATTTATATTGGTGTTAAACCTACTGTATTCCAACTTCTCTATGGATTATAAACTATTTTACTAGCCATAGATTCATCAAAATAAGCAAACAACACACGAAAAACAGAATCTGTCAAAAACAGAACAGTCTGTACTAATCTGTAGCTAACGCAAGATCTGGAACCCAAAAAATTATAGAATAAATTTCTGCACGTGAGGAATTTATCTATTAATCATCTGAAAAAATAATTAACTAAATATCACTCTCCAAACAAAAATGACAGCAGTTCTCGTGAGCGCTAAAATTTCTGTTTTTTACAGCAAGTTCAACAAGACTTTCCCCAAGTCTTCCCAATGGTTCTACTTGGCAGAAACACTAATTAAACACAAAAAACACAACCAAAACAGAGGATAAATAAATTATTTATTACTAAACAGGACCAAAAAGCAAGGAATAAAAATAAAATTGGGTTGCCTCCCAACAAGCGCTATCGTTTAACGCCCCTAGCTAGGCATAAAAGCGAGGATAGATCTAGGTATTGCCATCTTTGGTAGGCAATCCATAAGTGGCTCTCATGATAGTTTAATATGGCAATTTTATTTTCTTTCTTGGAAAGTGCTCCATGCCCTTTTTTAATGGAAATTGAAATCTAATATTCCCTTCCTTCATATCAATAATCGCACCAACTGTTCTAAGGAAAGGTCTACCAAGAATAATAGGGCAAGAAGGATTGCAATCTATATCAAGAACAATGAAATCTACGGGCACATAATTTCTATTTGCAACAATAAGAACATCATTAATCCTTCCCATAGGTTTCTTAATAGTAGAATCCGCAAGATGCAAGTTTAGAGAGCAATCATCAAAATCGCGGAAATCTAGCAAATCACACAAAGTTTTGGGGATAGTGGAAACACTAGCACTCAAATCATTCAAGGCATAAAACTCATGATCTTTAATTTTAATTTTAATAGTTGGTTCCCACTCATCATAGAGTTTTCTAGGGATAGAAACTTTCAACTCAAGTTTTTCTTCATAAGATTGCATCAAGGCATCAACAATATGTTCGGTAAAGGCTTTCTTTTGACTATAAGCATGTGGAGAATTTAGCACGGATTGCAACTAGGAAATACAATCAATTAAAGAGCAACTTTCATAATTAAATTCCTTGAAATCCAATATAGTGCGTTTAGCAACATCTAGATTTTTATTTCTTTCAATCCCACTTTCATCAATTTCATCGTAAAGATCTAAATACTACGAATTTTTAGAATGCCTTCTAGGTAAAGGAAGATCATATTTAGTTTCATCAAGATTCATATTGCAAAACAAAGATTTAATAGGAGACACATCAATAACTTTTAGATCTTCATCTTGATTTTCATAGGAATTGGAAGAACACGCTTTAATAAAGGCATCTTTGGAAGCACGCATCCTAGCGGTTCTTTCCTTGAACTCATCAATGGAAATTCTCATGGCTTTGAGAGACTCATTGATATCATGCTTAGGAGGAATAGATCTATGCTTTAAAGAATCAACCTCAAGAGAAATTCTATCAACGTTCCTAGCCAAATCATCAACTTTAAGCAATTTCTCTTCAAGCAAAGCATTAAAATTCTTTTGTGAATTCATAAACTCTTTAACACTATTCTCAAATTCAGAGGGCATCTTATTATAATTTCCATAAGAGTTGTTGTAGGAATTCCCATAATTATTAGAAGGATTACTAGGATATGGCCTAGGATTAAAATTCCCTCTATAAGCGTTGTTACCAAAATTATTCCTACCAACAAAATTCACATCCATAGATTCATTGTTATTCTCAATCAAAGTAGACAAAGGCATATCATTAGGATCAGAAGAAACACTCTTAGTAGCAATAATTTCATAAGTTCATCCATCTTTCCACTCAAAACATTGATTTCTTCTATCGCATGCACTTTTTTATTAGAAGATCTTTCAGTATGCCATTGAGAATAGTTAACCATAATATTATCTAGGAGTTTAGTAGCATCTCCTAAAGTGATTTCCATAAAAGTGCCTCCTGCGGCCGAATCTAAAAGATTTCTAGAAGCAAAATTCAATCCGGCATTTCTAGTAGGGCAATTACGTATCATTAATTTCATTCTCTCCCAAGCTTGTGCAACATGTTCATGATCAAGTTGCTTAAAGTTCATAATATCGTTTCTAAGAGAGATGATCTTAGCGGGAGGGAAATACTTAGAGATAAAAGCATCTTTGCACTTGTTCCAAGAATCAATACTATTTTTAGGCAACGACGAAAACCAAGCTTTAGCACGATCTCTAAGAGAAAAAGGAAATAGCTTCAATTTAACGACATCATTATCGACGTCTTTTTTATTTTGCATATCACATAAATCAACGAAGCTATTCAGATGAGTAGCAGCATCCTCACTAGGAAGGCTAGCAAATTGATCTTTCATAACAAGATTCAACAAAGCAGTATTGATTTCACAAGATTCAGTATTGGCAAGAGGAGCAATCGGAGTGCTAAGGAAATCATTATTATTGGTATTGGTGAAGTCACACAATTTGGTAGTATCTTGAGCCATCTCGACAAACAAGCAATCCAACACACGAGCAGGCAAGCGACAAAAAGGCAAACGGAAAAGAGAGGCGGAGAAGGAGAAGGAGAGGGCGAATAAAACAGCAAGGGTGAAGTGGGGGAGAGGAAAACGAGAGGAAAATGGCAAATAATGTAATGCGAGAGATAGGGATTGTGATGGGTACTTGGTATGTTGACTTTTTTGCATAGACTCCCCGGCAACGGCGCCAGAAATTCTTCTTGCTACCTCTTGAGCTTGCGTTGGATTTCCCCGAAGAGGAAAGGATGATGCAGCAGAGTAGCGTAAGTATTTCCCTCAGTTTTTGAGAACCAAGGTATCAATCCAGTAGGAGGCCACGCTCAAGTCCCTCGTACCTACACAAAACGATAGGTACTCGCAACCAATGTGATTAGGGGTTGTCAATCCATTCACAGTCAATTACAAGAGTGAGATCTAATAGATATAATATTTTTGGTATTTTTGGTATAGAGATGCAAAGTGAAAAGTAAAAGGCAAAGTAAAAAAGCAAAGCAAGATTAAAGAGATGGAGATTGATATGATGAGAATAGACCCGGGGGCCATAGGTTTCACTAGTGGCTTCTCTCAAGAGCATAAGTATTCTACGGTGGGTGAACAAATTACTATTGAGCAATTGAAAAAATTGAGCATAGTTATGAGAATATCTTGGCATGATCATGTATATAGGCATCACGTCCGTGACAAGTAGACCGAAACGATTATGCATCTACTACTATTACTCCACTCATCGACCGCTATCCAGCATGCATCTAGAGTATTGAGTTGAAAACAGAGTAACGCTTTAAGCAAGATGACATGATGTAGAGAGATAAATTCATGCAATATGAAATAAACCCCATCTTGTTATCCTCGATGGCAACGATGCAATACGTGCCTTGTTGCCCCTTCTGTCACTGGGAAAGGACACCGCAAGATCGAACCCAAAGCTAAGAACTTCTCCCATGGCAAGAACTACCAATCTAGTTGGCCAAACCAAACGGATAATTCGAAGAGACTTGCAAAGATAACCAATCATACATAAAAGAATTCAGAGAAGATTCAAATATTACTCATAGATAGACTTGATCATAAACCCACAATTCATCGGTCTCAACAAACACACCGCAAAAAGAAGAAGATTACATCAAATAGATCTCCACCAGAGAGGGGGAGAACTTTGTATTGAGATCCAAAAAGAGAGAAGAAGCCATCTAGCTAATAACTATGGAACCGAAGGTCTGAGGTAAACTACTCACACTTCATCGGAGAGGCTATGATGATGTAGAAGCCCTCCATGATGACGGCCCTCTCCGGCGGAGCTCCGGAACAGGCCCCAAGATGAGATCTCGTGCATATAGAAGTTGCGGCAGTGGAATTAGGTTTTTGGCTCCGTATCTGTTCATTTGGGGGTACATAGGTATATATAGGAGGAAGAAGTACGTCGGTGGAGCTTCGGTGGGCCCACGAGGGTGGGGGCGCGCCTGGGGTATAGGGCGTGCCCCCTACCTCGTGCCCACCTCGAAGCTTCCTTGGCGTAGGGTCCAAGTCTCCTGGGTCATATTCGGGAAGAAAATCACGTTCCAGACAGGTTTATTCCGTTTGGACTCCATTTGATATTCCATTTCTTCAAAACACTGAAATAGGCAAAAAAAATAGCAATTCTGGGCTGGGCCTCCGGTTAATAGGTTAGTCCCAAAAATAATATAAAAGTGGAAAATAAAGCCCAATATAGTCCAAAACAGTAGATAATATAGCATGGAGCAATCAAAAATTATAGATACGTTGGAGACGTATCATTAAGCATAGAGAACATTAAGCAGTCTGATGGAACCAATAGGTGGCATCAGAACAAAACTAAAGCATATTAACTATATGTGCACTGGTATGTAATTTAGCACGTGTAACATGTTCACTGCCAGAAGTATGGCCCTACAGGTGCAAGCAGAATAACGCGTCTCATGAAAAACTGAATGATGCCCTGAAGAAATTCAAAGGTGCGGTGCTTATGCTAGGAAAGTGAACGTAGGCGCCGGCCATTGGATAATAGTACCTGATTCTCGGCGGAGTATGGGTATCATTGTCATACTTGATAGCTAAGGATCATCGATGGTGCTCGTGTTGCGATTGAGTTTGGGCCGGCTGTCGCCGTCGCTGAAGCGGCTCCGGTGCTACGGTCGCGGTGCCTGTCGACATACAAGAAGGCTCATCTATGGTAAGTGAACAGTTGCACAATAAAGAGAAAAACCGAAGGAGTATAAATCGAAATAACCTGATGAGGCTGCATCGTCGGTAAAGCAGGGCTGGTGGAGTTGAATATGGCGTCCGTCGAGCGGGTCCGGTGCAGTGGACGAAGGCTTCGGCGGGCGCGTTGTACAGTGCTTTCGGTGAGGTGGATCTGTTGCGGCAGACGAGGGCTTGTATGAAGGGCCAGCGAAGGGGCGGACGAGGGAGTCAGTGAAGGGCCTACGCTCTGGTGGACGAGGGTGCCGGTTAAGCAGATCCAGTGCGGTGGACCATGATGGTGGTCAAGGAGATCTGGAGCGGTGGACAAGCCAGTCGCTGAAGCGGCTACGGTGAAGTGGTGAGTTGGCAGTTGGGGGTTCCAAGGTGCGGAAGGTAGATCCGGCGGGGTGTGAGGTCCACCGCTGCAGCGGAGGACTAGATTCGGTGGCTTGTCGTGGTTGGGGGTCGGGGAGGGGCTCTGGGGAAGAATGTTGGGGGCAAAGAGGGGAAAAGAATGGAGTTACCAAAGCAGCCCTTTTCCGTTCATGTGGCAGGGGTAAAACAGGAATATCGCAGGGCTAAACTTTCAGGCGCGTGATATTTTGATGTGAGCGGGAAGTTTGAAAGCCTTTGGCGCCTAAAATTATAAGTATTCTGCTCTTGTATGGCCGACTGTGATATCTTGGCCGACAATTTGTTTGTTTTGCACGCAAAAAAATGTGCAAGTTTTGAAAATCAATGTCTCCAACTCGAAACTTAGATTTTCCATTCAATTCAAATATGGATCATTGAGCTACTACAAGCAAATACCATCATACGGTCCAATTCAAATGAAATTCCAAATGTGTTTATCCTAAATATGATGACAAAAGAAAAAATGTGTATGTGTATGAATAAAGTGGATAATTATAAAGTTTGAACATGCCCGTATGTGTATATCTCTAGGTTTGATATATGAATTTGAAATCACGAAATCCCGGCTTAAAAATGTACCTCCGTTTAAATGAATTACAAAATCTAATGATGGAGCCGAATTCCAAAATTCCAATCTTAGGTTTGTAATTCTGGTACATCAAGGTATATCACGCATGTTCAAAAGTATCGTTATCTCATAGTACAAACTGTGAAACAAATTGATCAACCATGAGTGCACAATATCTCAATTACGCTAAAGTCCCTCAAATATAGACACCTCACTCTTTTTTCTTAAGTCAACCCCCCCACCACCACACACACACATACACATAGAGAAGTCTTTCTCTCCCCCAAACACCAACACACGAGCACATTAACACCCCTCTCTCTTGTAAAGTCCGGACCCCAACATAGGTCTCTATCACTTTGTCTCTCGGGCATGCACACATCTCTTCCCTCACTCTCTAGGTCTCCCGCTATCTCTCTTACCCAAGCACACGCACTATGTAGAGTGTATATTTCCCATACACACAAAACGTCGCCCCCAAACATCTATCTCCCTAGTTATGTGGTTCTCGCGCACTCACCTCACACACCACCCCCACTGCAAACAAGCACACTTTGTCTCCTTGTGCACCACTCTCCTCTTTCTATCTCTCCCACATGCGGACCCGCCCCAGCTCCTTTCCTGTATACATATATGTCATGACTGTTTGCATAGCTCCCTAATGTATAATCATTCTCGATTTCACACATTGTTCTCTACACCATCTATTCTAGATCTCTCATGAAGTCCCTATCACACACACGATGACTCGCTTCCCTTGCGTCTCCGTTCATAGGCCGATTTCGGACAACATCAACATTGTCTCCCTATCTATATGCCATTTATGGATACAAACGACCCCTCTCGCCCCCTCTCTTCCTTTCTCTCTCTTTCTCTCTCTCTCTCTCCGTCGCTAGCTCTCTCTTTCTCTTGCAAGCCAAAAAGCGCGCCGCCGTCACCCACTCCTTGTCGGCGACGGGAAAATCTTTGTTTTACACAGTCGAGAAGTCATTGTGCTAAGGCCCCACATGCTGAGGCGTTGAATAGAATGTAGATGCTAGTTAACGGAAGCAAGTATCGATAATACGTTTGTATCTCCATACTTATATTTCTTCTCTTATAAAAAAACCGGGTTGGTGATGATGGTACATGTGCCATCTTGCAATATAGACCGTCCGATCTATATCTGACGGATGGAAATTAAACTAAAAGATACCCGCACCCCTCTCCACATTTGCAGACAAGGCCTTCCCTTGTTCATCCTTATCTCCAACAAACCTCATTGTTGAGCAATTAAGAAAGGAAGCCTTGGGAACAAACTAGCCTGGTGGTCGCTGCCGGCGTCGTCAATCCCCATGCCTCTGCTCAGTCCGACCACCAACCACCACCACACCCCATTCCTCTTCACCTTATCTCATATTTCTCGAAATATCATTAGTTTTTACACATGGGATTACTCCCGCAAGGGTCAATCACAACAAGTGTTTTATAAAAAAATGCATCTTGATGTTCTGTGCAATGCACGGATCTTGCTAGTACTCCTACACAAGACTAAGTTGGTGATGCTGGTGTGTCTCCCATCCGTCGTTTTTGACCATTAGATCTACATATAACGATTGTGAGGTAAGTTGTTGCCTTTTCTCACCAACATCCCACTTTTCTACCAATTTGCAGAAAAAACCCATAATTAGTATCTTAAAACTAACCACATCCCTCCCTGACCTCACCAAAACAGCCCAAGGAATATATTCTAATTGAAACATAATATATCTCTAGTGACATATGTATATCAAAATTAGAGTGTTTTGTACCAAGTTTGTGAATAAGTATTATTCTAATTATGATTCATTGCAACGGACATGAACATTGCTAGTATTTCCAACCATGCATTTTTTCCTAGTATTCCATAGTTTCGAGTTTTCCATCAAGATATTAGTCACTCATGGTTGATATTTACTTTCAATCATGTACACATATGCACTATGTAACTAGCCTTGCTTATTGGCTTCCAAAGCATAACTTTCACTCCTACTTACAATATGTAGAGTATTTAACAAAAAACTACCACTTTCAACCAGCCCTAGGAAGAATCTATTGTACAAAAAATAGCAAAAACATACCCAAAATTTCTTAATCCACGCCAAAAACTACCTAGTACTCCTACCGATTAGGTTCATTTAAACCCATTTATGATAGGGTTGGCCCACACGTCCGTGCTGACGAGGCAGCTTAAACCAACACATTTTGTTTGACTGTTGACACGAGGGACCCACATCTGACCTTCTATCCTGTTATTCCCCCTCAAATCATTATTTTTCCTGAACATTACTTCAAACAGTACTGATGCGTGTTCGTCGGTGGCGCCGGTGATGAGCGAGTTGGCCGCCGCTCCGCCGGACGGGCCGGACGCTGCGCTGGCCTCCGCACGGGTTGGCAGGCTGGCCCGAGCGTGACTCACGAGCGAGCAAGCCGCCGAGCTGGCCTTCGCTCGAGCTAGATGGCTGGCCTTAGCGCGGCGCGCGTGAGCAAGCCGCCTCGCTGCCGTGCCAATCTAGCTAGCAAACCATGCAGACAAGCAGCTGGACGGAGCTAGCTTGGCTAGCTAGCGGTCGCGAGCGCCGGATGGAGCTGGCATCCGGGCTGCCGCAACATGGGCTCCGCACCACCGGCGGTTTTGACCTCGCCTTCTGCCGGCAGGGGTAGCTACATCCCATGGCCGAGGATGACTAGGTGGACGGGCCGGAGGTAGGAGGTCACTCAAGGATTTTTGTTGGTAAGGGCATGTACAATGGTTGATAAGGTAGTCTTATCTTAAGTCTGCCACGTATGCAAGTGGTAGTAGTTTCTTGGCATTTTAGTGGTTTCTTGCATTATTAGAGCAAGTACAATAGAGCTGAGTCAGCGGGCTATAAGAAATAAACTAGTATATTTCTGCTTAGTTGGAGGAAATAGAGGAGAGAAAAGGTGAGCGGGCTCTTCGTGAAGAGCCAGCTCTAGCACGTGCTCTTAGGCACTTTTTGAGAATGAGAAGTGGGCCACATAATAAAAAAGTAGTACACTCTTTTGATCTATTATTGTACATGTTGGCTATAAGTTGGGATGTAGATGACATGGCACTGGCTTATAGCCAGCAGCAGATGATAGGGGTTTCTTGTAAGGAACAATGTACGTACTACTAGCGACAAAAGGCGATTCTACGTTGCGTTGTACTCCAACGAGTACTACTAGTGGTCGCGGGAGTGTATACCTCGTTTTGTGGGTTCGATCCCAGCCGAACGCACAGCGGCCTTTTTTTTAAAATAGTACTACTACACTTTGCTGCGAGCCAATATTTTACACTGGTAGTTTGAGTTTTGAAGTCAAACGGACGTGCGTCCCCACAATCTGGGTGCACTGGACAGCCTAGCCATGTGAACGGGTTTTCCTTCCCAGCATCCCGTGGCTCGCGTGCTCTCCCTAGCCGCACCTCGCTTGCAGCTTCCTCATCAGCTAGTAGCATATTTAAACTAGCGCCTCCCAATTAAGCCCGAGGAGCCGGAAAAGCCTGGTGGGGCATTGGGAACTGTGCAATATGGCTCTATATGTAAAGTGCTCTACTCCCTCCGTCTAGGTGTGTAAGTCACCTTACGAAAACCAAATAATCCCAAAACACTTACGCACTATACATTAACTCCCTTCTCGTTTTTTGTTTTATGGCATATCAACCAATAAGATATGTGGGATGTGCATGCTTTCAATGACTTGAGACTACCAAACATAACATGCAGTGGTTAGTTCATTGCATGCAATGCTATTAATTAGCAAAAAGACATTAAGTTTTCTCGTTTTCCTCTCCGCCTTGGGCGCGATGCACAACGTAAGATGACTTACACACCTAGACGAAGGAAGTACTACTACTCTATAGCTTGTGGCGTTGCACGCATGGACTTCGCTCCATTATCGGCTCTACTATAAAAGAAATTCCTCTTGACGTGTTTTTTTTGAAACGGAGGCAAAAGCTTTGCTTCATTTCATTCATAAAGAAGGAACTACTAACAAAGTTCGCCGAGATCCATTACACCTCCACAAATGGAAGCGAAAAGCCTAGTCTCGTTGTATCAAATAACTCAAATGTTCTGCCCCCGCAGTAACCATCGCTGATAAACAGGCTGCTAGTGTGTGCGTGAGAGGAGCGGCTGAGTAGGCCAGCTACGTGAGAGGAGCGGCTAAATAGAGCACCGAGAGTACCCACTAGGCCACTACGCAGGTGTACTTCCCCTGCATTAATAGTACAACGATGGTTCTAGAGAACAGTAGTACCCTCCACTTCCAACTGTAGCTCCTTGGCCCTGAGATTCAATGGTTCAAAACTGGTGCACTAGACTAGAAGTACAGTACATCGCACTACTAGTTGAGAAAAGTAGTACTAGTACTGCTACAGTACGAGTACGTACTCCTCCGTCACATAATGTAAGACGTTTTTTGACACTAGTTGGCGTGTACAAAAAAATGGCAAAAACATACCCAAAATTTCTTAATCGACGCCAAAAACTACTACCTAGTGCCAAAAATTTCTTACTAGTGCTATTATTTACAGTATAATGCAATCCCATAACGTTCCATAATCCCTCTCTTTCAAAAAATCTCTTCTCAAGAGAAGATTGCTATCTCCACGCGAGCTTCTCATAGGCCAGCGCCACCGCATGTAGTCATGTGAGAGAGAGGGAGACATCCATGCAGCATGCAGAGAGAGGAGAACGCGGGCGGACAGCCAATGGGCTGCATGGGGCATTTATAGCTGCTAGCTCCTCCCATCCATGCGCCAGGGGTATTTCCGTCCAGAAAGCATGCAGCGAGCCCCTGCCTTGGTATCCGGGTCTGCTCTTATGCGCTGAGTAAAAAGAATCGAAGGGAGTACTAGTAGTAAATAATAGCCTCACCCCTTCGCTGAGGAACGATCTACAGTTGGAAGGGACGAGGCCCTGCGGTTACTACGCTCTTATCTTCTCCTCGCCAGTTCCCCTCCCCCCGAAGAGAAGGCAGTTCGTCGCTGCTCCCATGGATTCACCAAGCGGTTCTCCTCCTCGTCGGGGCTGGGAGACCTTGGACGATGATCCTGTGGGAGAAATCGCACGCCGCTCCAACGTCCTCACCGCCGCAAGACTCGGTGCTTCCTGCACCAACTTTTTCAAGATGCTGCTTAAACAGGCCATGCTTGTTGGTCTTTCATGCGTCCTCGAGGAGAGGGTTCTTCTATGGGACAATCCTTCGAACAGTCCACCGCTCCCTGGCCATGGTTGCACGTTGACTCCGCTAGAGTTGCCGACATTGAGAGGTATTCAGATTTTGTCCGATGAGAAGGTCAGTAATGGAGTTTGATCATGTAGTACTTAGTTATTCCATTTCCATCCCGTAATTTCTCCGCTGCCCACCGTCTTATATATAGGTCTGGGTCGGTGCCAACGAAGATTGGCTTGCATACCTCCGGCTGGATACCACCATCATTTTGCACAACATCCACAATAGTGCGGCCGTTCCGGTAGTCCCCTTCTCCACCATTGGGATCGGCCTTCCTGACTGGCTGGGCTTGAATACGTATGATGATGCCTACATGAGATTGAAGAAGATAGCAATAGCGGACCCGGTCGACAAAGCAACGCGGCTACGATGATTACTATCTCATCACGGTGTTCGACATAAGGATTGCCATCAATGCAAGAGGCAGTAACGGAAGAGGCTGGCGCATGTTGGCGGCGGCAGATTTGTACCCCTACACGTTCGAAGACGCCATGCGCCATCTAGGCCGCATCTTCGCGGTGACAAGCCAGGGGACTTGTTTCATCTGGTTGCCATCCTACGGTACGGGAGATTACAAACGGAATGCACAAACCATCATTTGCATCCCTAACGGTACTCCATTATTTTGCAGGGACCAGTCATCCCCCGATCAAAATAAGATCGCCGATCCTAGATGTGCATTTGCATCCACGATTCGGTCTAACATGGAACCTTGTAGCTGACTTTGGCATATTGGGATCAACTATCTTAGCAGTCGTTACCCATGGTACCACTAATGTGCAACATGGTCAAACAATCTACCACGATCGGACCGTCACCATCTACCCAGGTATTCCATTTTTTAACCCTCTCCCCTTCTCTTTCATTGTTGTACTAGTAGTATACTTTGTAGTACTAGTAGGAGTACTTTTTACCTTGGAGGACGTGTATAGTTAGCTAGGCCCTTGAAGACTTGAACCCACTAGTTGCCACCATGTTTGTTTTTTCATGTCTTACTATCTCATCCATGTAGCCAAGAGTGGCTATATATAATAAGCTGGTTATTTTACTTCCTCTATACCGGAGTAGTACTATTTGCTACACAGTATTACTGACCGCCATATTTGAGCACAACATTATTATGCATGGACCTTGACTATGTACGTCACCATGTGTCCAGATCTAGGATGCCGTGTGTACCAGATGAACGGCGTTGAGTTCGACCCCCGTGCTGCTACGTGGGTGCCGAGGAACACTCTTGGAGAGTACTCACTTTTCATCGGGGACAGCTACCCCATTGTGAAGCGGATTCCACCTTCCGAGCATGACACGGAAGGCCTGCCATTCATGAAGCATGGTTGTGTCTTCAGTGCGCACCACCGGATGAACGACATGCTGGGACACACTATCCCTGACTTATGCCGCTTCAGCTTGGATGAGTCTCCATCGTGTGGAACCGGACTAGAAAGCTGCGACAATAACTCCCGTTGCCCACCACTATGGATCGTGCCATCCATGAAGAACACCTGGGACTGGAACCTAGAGGAGGACATGTAGCCCATCTATAACCTGTAAGTGGAGTACGGTAATTGTGAACGATAGCGCTGTGAATATATGTAGACTAGTCGTGCACAAATTTATCACATGAATTGGAGATGAACTTGTGTGGCATACTGGCATTTGTCCTTTAGAATTTGTTACTAGTAAATGTGTTATGTGTACGTGCAACTTGTGTAGTTGTTGCACCGGCTCCAACACGCCTTTTGAGAAAAAAAAGGTAGCACGGCTTTGGATCTACGTGACGTGGCGGCATTATACAGTAGCATCATTCCTATAGTTGTAGTACACTCCTACTAGGACAAAAAATCCTATAAAACCTTGCGCTTGGCTCTTTGCCTCTTCAGGATGTTCAACAGTTCGTACTCGTGTGAACCTTGCACTTGGCTCTTCGCCTCTTCGGAAGGTCCAACAATGATGATACTACCGTACAATATTCTTCTAGCAATCTGACACTAATTGAACTGCTGCACGTCCACCGCGAGGGCAAGGGTGAGGGAGAGGGAGAGGGAGAGGGAGAAGGAGAAGGGAGGGCGCTGTAGTCAAAACCCTCTCCTCGTCCTGCGAACCACCACGCGCCGTGGGCAAGGGAGAGGCGTAGTAAGCAAGCTTCTCCTCGTTCGGCGAGTTGACGGGACACATCAAAGCAGTACTAGTAGTAGTAGTCCATACTGCATCCTTCCAATTAATATGGCTTAATTTGAAACGATAAAAATACACTGGCGGTCAACGTATGTAACAATACGCTCTTTACGGTCACTATATATAGTTTTGCGACGATTATACGATCACTAGCTCATCGTAGAGCACCGTATTGCACCCTACTAACCGGCCACATAGTCGATGTGGCACTTTGTTGACTGGTTAAATTGTCACCTGGTTTCTGGGTCCCACCTGTCAGTTGGCAGAGCAAAGAAATCAGTTAAACAAAACTTTACGCAGGCGCGACACGAGTCCAACCCTTGCATGCGAACCGCCTTGGCTGTGTATGTGAGTGCATGCACGTGTCCTCCCTCGGTCTTCCAACACAGAGTGTACATCGGCTATAAAACAAAGAGTGTAGTACATGATGTACATCTACACTTCCAATGCATTTAGCCTTTAATCTAAATCGATATTGATTGACTAATGCACCAACTTGTGCTGTAGGTATAGGCTACATGTCTATCCTTAATTACAGCATGCAACGACCTTCATTTAATCTTCTTATCTCAATGGTCGCATGCACACATAAGTCTGCTACTTTTGGGCGTTAATTATGCCCTGGTTAATGTGTAAATCTCTAAATGTACAGTTTTCACGAACGTAGGGAGTAGGTTGAGCACTTGAGAGTGAGCATGTGTGTTGCGTCGTGTGCTGTGTGCCGCATGGGTGCGTGAGTGTTGCGTGCGTCCATGTGTACGTGTGAGTGTTGCATGTTGCATGCATGCATGCATGCATGGGGCTTACTCCCTCCCATTGACATGTTCATATTTCAAGCTTCCTCTGTTCCCTCCATATGGTGATACTCCCTCTGTTCCCAAATAGTATGGAGTAAAAGCCTCCTTCTATTCCCGAATACGGAATATTTGTCTTTCTACGGATTTCAACAAGTGACTAGGTACAGAGCAAAATGAGTGAAGTGAGCGTAGAGGCATAGGGATACTGTAGAAAGGAAGTCCTCGCGATCCATTATTCCCCATCTCGGTCAGAGAGAACTATTCAACTAGTCTTCGCAGTGAAGTGACAATACACGCTGCAGTAGATGGGACACGTAATTAATAAGCTGAACCAGCATGTTGGTCTTACTAAATCAGCCTTACCCAGTACTGCCATCTCTTCTTCCTCCTCCTCTCTTCCCCATCGTCGGCCGCACACCATTTACCCCTGCTCACTGCTCGCCCGCCCGCGCCATCTTCCTTGGTAGCTCGCGCATACCATATCCTCACTGCTCGGCCACACGAGGAGAAGCTTCTTCGCTCGCCCGCCCGAATCCACTTCCCCGCTGTCTCGCAGGCACCGAAAACCCCAATGGCAGAACCGACTGACACGCAGAGCCGCGATTGGAATTCCCTCCCTGATGTTCTCTTGGAGCAGATATGTAGTTGTATGGACCTACTCAGCAACGTCCGTCTAGCCGCATGCTCGGTGTCTTTGTACCGTCTACTCGTCTGCAACCGGCCGGCTCTTTTCAAGACACCCTGCTTGCTAATGCCCGATCCTCGTAGGTGGCCCAGACACCGACTTGACGATCCTACGGAGGTTGTCGTGGTGCCCCTCGACATGCTACCACTACCCGTCCACCTGTCCTTCATGCGCGGCCACTACTAGGCTGGCATGAAGGCCAACTGGATCGTCCTCATCCACCACACTGGTAGTCCGTGGCGTCTCGTGGATATCTACACCCAGCGAGAGATCACTCTTCCATCGTTGGATATCGCCGCCATCGAGCTTTGCGGCCCGCCGGACACTCCTGCCTACTACGCACGGGACACGTCAAGCTTTTGGCTCGACCTCTGTTTGCAGAAAGTTGTAATCTGCGAAGTGCCCACACCATCAGAAGACTACATGGATTACAAGCTCATTGCCTTGTTCAACATGGGATTAGTCTATCTGGAATCCGGTCGCCATACATGGTTATGGCTCATCATCAATCCTATTGAGGCAACATTTCTGTCTGATGCTATAGTGCACGATGGCATCGTTTCCGCGGTCGACGCACAGATTGGTTGCCTATACTGGTGGAATCTATCGTCGTGTTATTGTTCTATCTCATCTCATCTTTACCTTATGAATACGACTGCATGTTCATTTGTTACAAATTTAGAATGCATAGCATGTCTATAACCACATCATTTCTATATGTTCCTCTCATTTCCTAGATTTTTATGACCACACATGTTATTGTTAGAGTTGATATGAGAACAATTGGCATCTAATGATTGTTAGAATACATATTATGAGCATAACATCATGATTGCTATATGTTACTCTCATTTACAAGATTTTTATAACAAGGCATGTTATTGCTTAGAGTTGATATGAGAACAGTAGTAGTAAGTGCTATGGTAGAATATGAGTAGGTGTTGTCATAGCAGTTTTCCTCTCATTGTTACATGATGTTTGAACCATGACATATTGCTAGAATTTGAAAGACATTGGCTTATTTTTTTAACTTGGGATATGATTATGACCACGACATTGCAATTCTCTGTCTATGATATGTGTCACTGTTATAATAATCTTAATTCCACACATACTCTGAACATGATTGTTTATTTTTGTCCTTTTGGTCTCCAATTTGAATTGTTGCAGCAGATGCAAATGCGCTGGCCTTCATGATTTCAGGACCTGGAATCATACCAGCCGATGGCTGGTGGTTTATCGCTCGTTCAGCTGACGGCAGTCATTTGATGCTCATTCGCACGTACCAAATTGACCAAACCATTACATCAAACCACATGCAGTACAATGTGTGGGGCATTCGTGACATTGATGGCTATGGCTGCTTCGTGTTCGAGAAAGATCCCAGCTCCGTTGGGCCAGGCGTATTCAACTGGAGGCGGGTCTACAGCCTCGGCAACCACTCCTTGTTCCTCGGGCTCAATTATCCGATCATCCAACCAATCATCGATCATATCACCGGCGATGATTACGGTGCTATGCAACTTCCATTCGCGAGGGGGGGCTGTGTTTACACATCATACCATGGGTTTCATGAATCACCATATCCAGAGATTCGTCGACATAGCTTGTTGCCAGATAATCTTCAGTGTGTGAAAGGCATCAAGCTTCCATGCGATGGATGGCTTTTGCAAACCCGACATGTGGCGATGTGGTTCATGCCAACAGCAAATATGCACAACTTGATTCGTGCTGATATCTAGACTGAGCCATGTATTCTGCTGCTGTAGCACGACCCTATTTTGTTGGATATTATGTACTGTTGTTAGTTTGAAGCACTCCTCTGGTTTGAAGGATAGATACCTTCCTGGGATCAAGTGCATCCTAACTCACCTGCGTAGGATGTACTGATAATGATGATGGAGATGCTGTGGAGAAGCCATATATATATATATATAGGGTGGGTCTATTATGATAACACCCTTAAGAGTCTTATTCTGATAACACCTAACCTTATTTTGCTAACACCCCGATCCTTGCGATTGCTAACATAAAAAGCAAAACCAGCCCCACCCCCTTCTTACCCTCTCCCCCAACCCCGCAGCACCTACCCACCCCTGCCCACCTTCTTCCCCTGCCCCCAGCCAACTCCTCGCCGCACCCATCGTCTCTCCTTCTGGACGACGCGCCGGCCACCAGCGCCGCCCCGCCGGCTACCTCCCCTGCCTCTCTAATCTCCTCCTACCCTCCCCCACCTCCCCCCGCCACCACCTCCCAGGTGCCCCGCCCGCCTCCATCCCTGGGCCCAGGCACTCTGCACGGTTGCCGGCATGGATCTGGGCGCGCCGCCCCTAATCGCCCCGCGCGGTTGCCGGCGCCGATCTCCTACGACCCCGCACCATCCCCCAGGCGTGATCCCTTGCCGACCTACTTCCTGCACCACCGCAACCGGCGCTGATCTCCTCCCCGCGTACCTACTCGACGACGGATCCGGCCATGTCGCGCACCAGGCGACAGGATCGAGCACCGCTGACCATCCTCCCACCCACCCCCACCACGCGTGTTGCGTGCGCCATCTGATCCACCCTCCAAACCGCATCCCTTCGGTGCCGGCCCCGGCCACCCCTTCCTCGCGTTGGATACACCCTGCCCCGCCACCTTCCACCATGGTGCCGCTGGGGCACGGGTCGTCCTCTCCCTCTCCCTCGAGCGGTAAGGATCTGCACGGATCCAGGCTGTCGCTGCCGGATTCGGGACGGGCCGCACGGGCATGCAATTCTGCCCACGCGGGCGTGCAGCTCGACCAACAGGGGCTTGTAGTTAGGCCCTTCCCTTCCCTGCCTCCGCCCTTCCCGTCATCGGGGTCAATCTCTCGAGGCCGGCCGGAGCCACCGACGACCGTGGTGCAGTACACATGTGTTTACTTTGGATTTTGTTTATGTGTCATCTGCAGTTTATACTGAAGAAGAAGTTGACTTTGTTCTTGAAAAAGGTTTTGTGTAGCTCTTCGCCGGGGGTAGCGTGTTGTTATGTTCTGCTTCCAGGGAGCCACGCCTCCACCTCGTGCAGTTCACGCGTCGTGCCCGTGCAGTGCGGAGCACGTCTGCATGCACTCCGCCGACCGTGCGTCTAGTCCGACCAGTGTAGTTTAGACCTTCCAGTGAACTCCTCCACTTCTCATCGGCGACGTGCGCGTGTAGTTAAGAATCTTTTTTGAGTGATTTTGATCGGAGGATGTTCTATGCTATCTGCCATTCTCTGTGTTCCTCTTTTGAAATCAGGGAGTTCACTCCGAGGTAGAGCAGTAGCCCATAGACCAGTGCAGTTCGCTCCTCTCCATTACTCCTCCCCATGGACAGGAGTAGCATACATCGATTCCCCGTGCTCACCTTTCTCCCTTTGCAGCTCACTTCGGCGCTCTCTGCAGTTTGTGGCGTGCTCGGATGCAGTGCAGCAGGCAACTGAATGGTTTGTAGCTCACTTAGGCGCTCTCTGCAGTTCGTGGCATGCTCGGATGCAGTGCAGCGTCGCCGGAGTGTTCCTTCTGTTCTTTCAATTTTTGTTTTCCGCAGTTCGGAGGCAAAGACGTTGCAATGCAGCCCACGGGACGATAGACGCAAAATTTTGCATTCCGTTGCGGGCGTCTGCTACCACGATTCACTTATTTATATTGTATAGACAAAACTTGTTGAAAATCATCGTTGTGGGGTCCCAGTAGTTCTCTTTGTACAAAAACAACAATGTTTGCATATTTGAAGTGGCTTGGTAGTTTGCTAGTTAAAAAGCGATGTGACGCAGCTCACTCTGAATTGCTAAGTGGTCCACTTAGTAAGAATATAAATTTTGATGCAACTCATTAACATTGACGATGTAGTCAAGGTAAATTTCGAAGAAGTTTAAAAAAGACAAAACCACACTGCCTTAGAAGTTTCACTTTTCCCCTTAGACTCTATCGCAAACCACGTTTCCACTTCATGTGGTTCACTTGCACTCATCTCCGCGGTCCACTCCGATTCATAAAAAAAGTTAGAAGAAAAAGGCAACAAAAACTCGCCTATGGTGAAACTCTGTGGTCCACCGTCGAATGGCTGTGTGTGTGGCTGTTTAAAAATAATGAAAAAATATAGAGTATATGTTTTGAAGCTCACTTTGTTCTCCCACGTGGTTCACTATAATAAAACTCCTCCATTGTTCACTATATCAAATGCAACGCTGCAGTGCGTTTGGCCCTCCGATGATGTTCACTTGTGACCAACATCAAAATGCAAAAAAATAGTGAAACAACAATAGTAATGCGGTTTACTTCGACATATGTCGTGGTTCACTTGCCCCGTCTCTGCGGTCCACTCGTTCACAAAAATATTAAAAATAAGACAACAAAAACTCGTTTGACAAAATGTACGTCCGACAACAGAAATCATGAAGTTCACTTGACTCTTTGATGCAATGTGATTTTCGACTGAAGCAGTGCGGTTTTCTGTCAGATGAAGTCCACTCGTTGATTTGGGTGTCGCGAAAAACAGAGTGTCCGCATTTTAGTAAATTTAAAACTGCTCTTAAACCGTAAGGAATTAGAGAGAGTGTTCTACATGAAAAAGTTGCGTCTCGTCGATATGTTTCCAACGGCGTATCATTTGAATCATTTCGACAACCAGTTTGTAAAAATTTCGCGAAAAACGGCCGCTGCCACTCCTCGTCCGCCGCACGATTTTCAAAATTAACTTAAAACTGTAAGGAATCTCAAAACCATTTCTACATATTAAAGTTGCGCCTTGTCCATAGCTTTCCAATGACGTATTACATGCCTCGTTTCGACAAACGGTTCAAAAACTATAGCGAAAACAGTACCAAAAATTGCAAAATTTTCAAAAAAACAGAATTCCGCGATTTAGTAAATTCGAAACTGCTATTAAACTGTAATGAATTAAAGAAAATAACAGATATGAAAAAGATGCGCCTCGACGATATCTTGCCAACGGCGTATCATTTTCCTTATTCCGATGAGCGATTTAGAAAAAATCACGAAAATAAGCTCGCTGCCACTCGTCATCCGCAGCACTATTTTTGAAACTGCTCTTAAACCGAGAGGAATTTCGAAAAGTATTCAACATGGCGAAGTTGTGCCTAATCAATAGCTTTCCAACGGCATATTATACGCCTTGTTCCGATAAACGGTTAAAAAATTAGAGCAAAAACAGTACCGGAAAAACACTGCATGCAGTTTTTTTCGACACGAAGTTCACTCGTGTGAGTACTGCAGCACACTTGGTTCAAACAATGACGTGCACTTGCATTGAGCGTTCAGTGCGGAAGTGTTATCATAATAACTATTCTGATAATATTATCAAAATAGACCGGCTGTATACATATATATATATATATATATATATATATATATATATATATATATCAGTTAGGCTTCAAGTGCGTACTTGTTAGTTAAACCTATGTATAAATTGTGACACTAAATACGACTAGTAAGTACTCAAATACAGTTGCAGTACTAGTATACGTCGGTCAAATTATTCATCATGTCCACACATTGAATTGACGTGACAACACGCTGCGCGTGAGGTGACACAAGAATCCCGGTGGCGTGTTCGGGTATTCTGGACTTCAGATTTGGAGTACCACTTATCTGTCGAAATCTTTCATCATTCACTTAAAACAGTCGATTGATTATACATTGAGTACCATATAACTGGAATTACTGATGCAAGTTGAAGAAGGATTGGCCGGTGCTGCCGGCTGGCGTCAAGTTCGATCCCACGGATCAGGAGCTGATCGAGCACCTTGAGGCCAATGTGAGTGCTGACAGCGCGAGATTTCAGTCTCTCATCGATTTGTTCATACCAACCATCGATAGCGAGCACGACATGTGCTACACCCAACCCGAGAAACTTCCAGGTAAGACACCGATCGGCCGTCTACTTGCACAAACATATTCCTTTGTTTATAGCTCTATTTTTCTTTTTAGACGTAGACCTGGTGAAGCAATTACAATTTGATAGTTAATAAAAAGTGAAACAAGTGACTGCAACATGCCAAAGATGTTATGAAAATGCCAACTAGGTACACTAAAACCTGTATTCCACAATACTTCAGGTATCACACTGAGTGGTCTAAGGAATCATTTCTTCCAGCGCAATTCCAGGGCGTTCAAAAGGGGCATGTGGACGCATCGCAAGATACAGTCGGAGTGCAGCGTGCACGCGATGTTGCACAAGACCGGCAATACCTTGCCGGTGATGGTCAATGGCTGGCAGACGGGCAGCAAAAAAGGTTCTGGTGCTGCACACCAACAAGAACTTCGACCAACAGAGGATCAACTGGGTGATGCACCAGTACCACCTCGGGGACCTGGAGCAAGAGAAGGAGCGGGAGCTGGTCCTCTGCAAGATTTTCTACCAGACGAACACTAGGGCCAGGAGTAAAAAGATTATGAGTTAGTTTTGTATTGGTAGTGGTACTACCTTGTCGTCCGCAAGTTGGTATTGTTGTTAACGATCTTTTGGTATGAACTTGCATTTGCTTCCAACCATCATGCCGAGGGTCGACGTGGATATAAAGCGGAATCATTTGTTTCGAAACGAATTTTCAGGCACCTGATTTTTATTTGATGGGTAGCATAAGCACCCGCCGTTCGAATTCCTAGTTCTCCAATTTTTTCGAAACAAGTGCATGCACTTATTATCACGATAAAAAAAAATATCTGTGCTGCATCCCAGTTATCAGTCTGTACTTGCAGAATTCTCTCGTTTATTGAGCACGTATATTGTTTTTACAGGTCGTGCAAGTTTCAACTGGGTTGTAGACTGCCCAGGGTTGGTTTTGTTTTTAACAGGCCCAGCCCATGACGACAACGGGGCACAAAGATCCAGCAGGTATCTACTGGCCTCTGACCCGCCAGTGTTAGTTATATTTTGTCTTACAACATCCGCAGGCAGTTTTTTTACTGAATCAAACACACAGCCCAGTTCTATTATCCTCTTGAAACGCATGTCCTACATCCGCTTTCTAATCTCTACCTATAGTTTTACTAGTTCATATACACGTATCATTATATTGAAAACACGTAAAATTCCCTTTTCATATTTACATCCTTATTTTTGTTGTTTTTTCCCATCCAGCGCTGATTTTTTTACCACTGGTTTTCCCTTAAACCAACTCAATTGTCCCACGTCTTATTTGCTTACAAAAACAAAACGATTTTTTGGCAAATCAATAAGTTCTTAAAAATGTTTATCATTTCGGGATAATGACAGTTCAGACTCCACCGAAATATGCAAAATAAGGTTGAACTTTTTGACTGTGGTCCTGGGCAGAAAATGGGTTGTAATAAATTGCTTAAGAATTAGCAAATGGGCTGCAAATTATGAAAAAAATAGCAAATGGGATTTATGTTGTCTGCCACAGATTTGGAGGCTGACTTGTGGGCCTACTAAGTTCATGCGTACACAAGGTTTCTCAAAAAAGAAACTTAGTCAACAATCGACTCTACCAGCGTCAGACCGTTAGATGTCAATCTAACGGCAATCGTGCTTCTTCTGTCTCTGATCATCCTGCCCTAGCCGCCCATACCAGCGCCGTCGGAACCGCCTGCTCCCGCCTCCCGTGGCCGGCAGGGCAGGCCTCACGGCCCCATCATACTCGCATCCCTGGCCTGTCTATCCCTCTACTCACCCACACCTCATGTAATTTTCCGGCGACAGCAGCCGAAGCAGTCAACCCTCGTACTCTCCACCACTTGGGCAGCCACTTCCGTGTCTTCCCCGGCTCCGTGTCGTTCCCTTCGTAGGCCTCGCCGTCGTCCACCGCCCTCGTGCTCTCGGCGCGGTGTGGTCAACGATGTCCATCCAACGCCCATAGTGCTTCTTCAACCTCTCGTCTTCTTGCCGCAGCCGCCCAATGCAGCGCCGGTCGTGCCGCATGCCCGTGCCTCCCGTGGCCGACTGTGCTGCCGCGGAGGCCTCACCGTCCCCATACTACTCCCAGCGCTAGCCAGGACATCCCTCCACTCACCCACTCCCGCTGTTATTCTGCGGCGATGGCAGCCTCACACCGTGCTACCTCTTGAGCACTGCGTTGGATTTCCCCGAAGAGGAGAGGATGATGCGGCAAAGTAGCGTAAGTATTTCCCTCAGTTTTTGAGAACCAAGGTATCAATCCAGTAGGAGGCTACGCGCGAGTCCCTCGTACCTACACAAAAACAATAGCTCAACAGAACCAACGCGCTTAGGGGTTGTCAATCCCTTCACGGTCACTTACAAAGTGAGATCTAATAGAGATGATAAATAATATTTTTTGGTATTTTTGATATAGAGATGCAAAGTAAAAAGTAAAGGCAAAGTAAAAGCAAAGCAATAATAAAGTAATGGAGATTGATATGATGAGAAAGAGACCCAGGGCCATAGGTTTCACTAGTGGCTTCTCTCAAGAGCATAAGTATTCTACGGTGGGTGAACAAATTACTGTTGAGCAATTAACAGAATTGAGCATAGTTATGAGAATATCTAGGTATGATCATGTATATAGGCATCATGTCCGAGACAAGTAGACCGACTCCTGCCTGCATCTACTACTATTACTCCACTCATCGACCGCTATCCAGCATGCATCTAGAGTATTAAGTTAAAAACAGAGTAACGCCTTAAGCAAGATGACATGACGTAGAGGGATAGTTTCATGCAATATGATAAAAACCCCATCTTGTTATCCTCGATGGCAACGATACAATACGTGCCTTGCTGCCCCTTCTGTCACTAGGAAAGGACACCGCAAGATCGAACCCAAAGCTAAGCACTTCTCCCATGGCAAGAACAACCAATCTAGTAGGCCAAACCAAACTGATAATTCGAAGAGACTTGCAAAGATAACCAATCATACATAAAAGAATTCAGAGAAGATTCAAATATTATTCATATATAGACTTGATCATAAACCCACAATTCATCGGTCTAAACAAACACACCGCAAAAAGAAGATTACATCAAATAGATCTCCACGAGAGAGGGGGGGAACATTGTATTGAGATCCAAAAAGAGAGAAGAAGCCATCTAGCTACTAACTATGGACCCGTAGGTCTGAAGTAAACTACTCACACTTCATCGGAGGGGCTTGGATGATGATGTAGAAGCCCTCCGTGATCGATGCCCCCTCCGGCGGAGCTCCGAAACAGGCCCCAAGATGGGATCTCGTGGATACAGAAAGTTGCGGCGGTGGAATTAGGTTTTTGGCTCTGTCCCCGATCATTTGGGGGTATGTGGATATATATAGGAGGAAGAAGTACGTTGGTGGAGCTTTGAGGGGCCCCCGAGGCAGGGGGGCACGCCCTAGGGGGGGTGCCCTCCACCCTTGTGACCGCCTCGTGGCTTTCTTGACGGAGGGTCCAAGTCTCTTGGATCTTATCTGATGAGAAAATCACGTTTCCGAAGGTTTCATTCCGTTTGGACTCCGTTTGATATTCCTTTTCTTCGAAACCCTAAAACAGGAAAAAAACAGCAATTCTGGGCTGGGCCTCCGGTTAATAGGTTAGTCCAAAAAATAATATAAAAGTGGAAAATAAAGCCCAATAATGTCTAAAATAGTAGATAATATAGCATGGAGCAATCAAAAATTATAGATACGTTGGAGACGTATCAAGCATCCCCAAGCTTAATTCCTGCTCGTCCTCGAGTAGGTAAATGATAAAAATAGATTTTTTGATGCGGAGTGCTAGTTGGCATAATTTTAATGTAATTATTCTTAATTGTGGTATGAATATTCAGATCCGAAAGATTCAAGACAAAAGTTCATATTGATATAAAAAATGATAATACTTCAAGCATACTAACTAAGCAATTATGTCTTCTCAAAATAACATGGCCAGAGAAAGTTCATCCCTACAAAATCATAGAGTTTAGTCATGTTTCATTTTCGTCACACAAGAATGCTCTCACCATGCACAACCCCGATGACAAGCCAAGCAATTGTTTCATACGTTAGTAATCTCAAACCTATAAACTTTCACGCAATATATGAGCGCGAGCCATGGACATAGCACTATGGGTGGAATAGAATATAGTGAGGGGGGTTATGTGGAGAAGACAAAAAAGGAGAAAGTCTCACATCAACGAGGCTAATCAATGGGCTATGGAGATGCCCACCGATCAATGTTAATGCAAGGAGTAGGGATTGCCGTGCAACGGAGGCACTAGAGCTATAAATGTATGAAAGCTCAACAAAAGGAACTAGTGGGTGTGCATCCAACTTGCTTGCTCACGAAGACCTAGGCCACTTGAGGAGGCCCATTGTTGGAATATACAAGCCAAGTTCTATAATGAAAAATTCCCACTAGTATATGAAAGTGATAATATGAGAGACTCTCTACTATGAAGATCATGGTGCTACTTTGAAGCACAAGTGTGGTAAAAGGATAGTAACATTGTCCCTTCTCTCTTTTTCTCTCATTTTTTCGGGCCTTCTCTTTTTTTATGGCCTTTCTCTTTTTTGTGGGCCTTCTCTTTTTTATGGACTTTTTTATTTATTCCTCACTTGGGACAATGCTCTAATAATGATGATCATCACACTTCTATTTATTTACAACTCAATGATTACAACTCGATACTAGAACAAAGATGACACTATATGAATGCCTCCGGCGGTGTACCGGGATATGCAATGAACCAAGAGTGACATGTATGAAAGAATTATGAACGGTGGCTTTGTCACAAATACTATGTCAACTACATGATCATGCTAAGCAATATGACAATGATGAATGTGTCATGATGAACGGAATGATGGAAAGTTGCATGGCAATATATCTCGGAATGGCTATGGAAATGCCATAATAGGTAGGTATGGTGGCTGTTTTGAGGAAGATATAAGGAGGTTTATGTGTGAAAGAGCGTATCATATCACAGGGTTTGGATGCACCGGCAAAGTT
The DNA here is from genome assembly GCF_056163025.1 of Triticum urartu. Lineage (NCBI taxonomy): Eukaryota > Viridiplantae > Streptophyta > Magnoliopsida > Poales > Poaceae > Triticum > Triticum urartu. The sequence goes on from NC_141873.1 coordinate 511,034,998, forward strand.
TGCGCCAACTCTCAATGTGAGAAAGGTCAATGCACGGTACCGAAGAGGCTAGCAAGGATGGAAGGGTGAGAGTGCGTATAATCCATGGACTCAACATTAGTCATAAAGAACTCACATACTTATTGCAAAAATCTACAAGTCATCAAAAACCTCGGCACTATGCGCATGCTCCTAGGGGGATAGATTGGTAGGAAAAGACCATCGCTCATCCCTGACCGCCACTCATAAGGAAGACAATCAAATAACACCTCATGTTTCAAATTTGTTGCATAACGTTTACCATATGTGCATGCTACGGGACTTGCAAACTTCAACACAAGTATTTCTCAATTTCACAACTACTCAACTAGCATGACTTTTATATTATTACCTCCATATCTCAAAACAATCATCAAGCATCAAACTTTTCTTAGTATTCAACACAATCATACGAAAGTTTTTTTATTAATCTTGCATACCAAGCATATTAGGATTTTAAGAAAATTACCATGGTGTTAAGACTCTCAAAATAATATAAGTGAAGCATGAGAGATTAATAGTTTCTATAAAACAAATCCACCACCGTGCTCTAAAAGATATAAGTGAAGCACTAGAGCAAAACTATAAAGCTCAAAAGATATAAGCGAAGCACATAGAGTATTCTATCAAATTCCAAATCATGTATGGCTCTCTCAAAAGGTGTGTACAGAAAGGATGATTATGGTAGACTAACAAGCAAAGACTCAAATCATAAAAGATGCTCCAAGAAAAACACATATCATGTGGTGAATAAAAATATAGCTTCAAGTAAATTTACCAATAGAAGTAGGCGAAAGAGGGGATGCCTTCCGGGGCATCCCCAAGCTTTGGCTTTTAGGTGTCCTTAGATTATATTGGGGGTGCCATGGGCATCCCCAAGCTTAGGCTCTTGCCACTCCCTGTTCCATAATCCATCAAATCTTTACCCGACACTTGAAAACTTCACAACACAAAACTTAAAGTAGAAAATCTTGTGAGCTCCGTTAGCGAAAGAAAACAAAAGACCACTTCAAGGTACTGTAATGAACTCATTATTTATTTATATGGGTGTTAAACCTACTGTATTCCAACTTCTCTATGGATTATAAACTATTTTACTAGTCATAGATTCATCAAAATAAGAAAACAACACACGAAAAATAGAATCTGTCAAAAACAGAACAGTCTGTAGTAATCTGTAGCTAGCGCAAGATCTGGAACCCCAAAAATTCTAAAATAAATTGCTGGACGTGAGGAATTTATCTATTAATCATCTTTAAAAATAATTAACTAAATAGCACTTTCCAAATAAAAATGACAGCAGTTCTCATGAGCGCTAAAGTTTCTGTTTTTTACAACAAGTTCAACAAGACTTTCCCCAAGTCTTCCCAACGGTTCTACTTGGCACAAACACTAAGTAAACACAAAAAACACAACCAAAACAGAGGCTAGATAATTTATTTATTAATAAACAGGAACAAAAATCAAGGAATAAAAATAAAATTGGGTTGCCTCCCAACAAGCGCTATTGTTTAACGCCCCTAGCTAGGTATAACAAGCAAGAATAGATCTAGGTATTGCCATCTTTGGTAGGCAATCCATAAGTGGCTCTCATGATAGATTCATATGGTAATTTTATTTTCTTTCCAGGGAAGTGTTCCATGCCCTTTCTAATGGAAATTGGAATCTAATATTCCCTTCCTTCATATCAATAATTGCACCAACCGTTCTAAGGAAAGGTCTACCGAGAATAATAGGGCAAGAAGGATTGCAATCTATATCAAGAACGATAAAATCTACGGGCACATAATTCCTATTAGCAACAATAAGAACATCATTAATTCTTCCCATAGGTTTCTTAATAGTGGAATCCGCAAGATGCAAGTTTAGAGAGCAATCATCAAAATCACGGAAATCTAGCAAATCACACAAAGTTTTGGGAATAGTAGAGACACTAGCACCCAAATCACACAAAGCATAAAACTCATAATTTTTAATTTTAATTTTAGTAGTAGGTTCCCATTCATCATAAATTTTTCTACGGGTAGAAACTTCCAATTCAAGTTTTTCTTCATAAGATTGCATCAAGGCATCAACGATATGTTTAGTAAACGCTTTATTTTGACTATAAGCGTGAGGAGAATTTAGCACGGATTGCAACAAGGAAATACAATAAATCAAAGAGCAATTTTCATAGTTAAATTCCTTGAAATCCATAATAGTGGGTTTAGCAACATCTAGGGTTTTAATTTCTTCAATCCCACTTTTATCAAATTTAGCATCAAGATCAAAAGATTCAGAATTCTTAGAACGCCTTCTAGGTAGAGGTGGATCATATTCAGTCCCATCATTATCAAGATTCATATTGCAAAACAAAGATTTAATAAGGGACACATGAATAACTTTTAGATCTTCATCATTTTTTTCATAGGAATCCGGTTTAGCGGCCATCTTATTGACTAAGGTAGCTTGCATATCCGAAATTTCAGTAGTTAATTTTTCAAGATGGGCAATTTGGGATCTTATACCATCAAATTCTTAAGACATATCATCGAGCTCTTTATTCATATAATTCATGAAACTTTTTTTGTTCCTTAAGCTCATTTCTAAAGAAATTATTATGCTCAAATTGCAAAAACATAAACTTCCTGACGTTGTTTTCGATCTCATCTAACCTTTTAAGGTGAAGATCACCAAATCTAGGTAGAGCCATCGCGATAAACAAGCAAACTAACACACAAGCAAACAAAAGGCAAATGGGCAAAAAGAGGAAAATAGAGAGGGAGAGGGAGGATAGAGAGGGAGAGAGAGAGGGCGAATAAAACGGCAAGGGTGAATTGGGGGGAGAGGAAAACGAGAGGCAAATGGCAAATAATGTAATGCGGGAGATAGGGATTGTGATGGGTACTTGGTATGTTGACCTTTGCGCAGACTACCCGGCAACAGCGCCAGAAATTCTTCTTGCTACGTCTTGAGCACTGCATTGGATTTCCCCGAAGAGGAGAGGATGATGCAGCAAAGTAGCGTAAGTATTTCCCTCAGTTTTTGAGAACCAAGGTATCAATTCAGTAGGAGGCTACGCGCGAGTCCCTCGTACCTACACAAAAACAATAGCTCAACGCAACCAACGCGCTTAGGGGTTGTCAATCCCTTCACGGTCACTTACGAAAGTGAGATCTGATAGAGATGATAAATAATATTTTTTGGTATTTTTGGTATAGAGATGCAAAGTAAAAAGTAAAAGGAAAGCAATAATAAAGTGATGGAGATTGATATGATAAGAAAGAGACCCGGGGGCCATAGGTTTCACTAGTGGCTTCTCTCAAGAGCATAAGTATTCTATGGTGGGTGAACAAATTACTGTTGAGCAATTGATAGAATTGAGCATAGTTATGAGAATATCTAGGTATGATCATGTATATAGGCATCACGTCCGAGACAAGTAGACCGACTCCTGCCTGCATCTACTACTATTACTCCACTTATCGACCGCTATCCAGCATGCATCTAGAGTATTAAGTTAAAAACAGAGTAACGCCTTAAGCAAGATGACATGATGTAGAGGGATAGTTTCATGCAATATGATAAAACCCCATCTTGTTATCCTCGATGGCAACGATACAATACGTGCCTTGCTGCCCCTTCTGTCACTGGGAAAGGACAACGCAAGATCGAACCCAAAGCTAAGCACTTCTCCCATGGCAAGAACAACCAATCTAGTAGGCCAAACCAAACTGATGATTCGAAGAGACTTGCAAAGATAACCAATCATACATAAAAGAATTCAGAGAAGATTCAAATATTATTCATAGATAGACTTGATCATAAACCCACAATTCATCGGTCTCAACAAACACACCGCAAAAAGAAGATTACATCGAATAGATCTCCACGAGAGAGGGGAGAACATTGTATTGAGATCCAAAAAGAGAGAAGAAGCCATCTAGCTACTAACTATGGACCCATAGGTCTGAAGTAAACTACTCACACTTCATCGGAGGGGCTTGGATGATGATGTAGAAGCCCTCCGTGATCGATGCCCCCTCCGGCGGAGCTCCGGAACATGCCCCAAGATGGGATCTCATGGATACAGAAAGTTGCGGTGGTGGAATTAGGTTTTTGGCTTCGTCCCCGATCGTTTGGGGGTACGTGGATATATATAGGAGGAAGTAGTACGTCGGTGGAGCTTCGAGGGGCCCACGAGGCAGGGGGGTGCGCCCTCCACCCTCGTGACCGCCTCGTGGCTTTCTTGACGGACGGTCCAAGTCTCCTGGATTTTATCTGATGAGAAAATCACGTTTCTGAAGGTTTCATTCCGTTTGGACTCCGTTTGATATTCCTTTTCATCGAAACCCTTAAAAAGGCAAAAAACAGCAATTCTGGGGTGGGCCTCTGGTTAATAGGTTAGTCCCAAAAATAATATTTAAAGTGGAAAATAAAGCCCAATAATGTCTAAAACAGTAGATAATATAGCATGGAGCAATCAAAAATTGTAGATACGTTGGAAACGTATCACATCGCAGCCGAACCAGTGAACCCTCGTACTCCTCTCCGCGTGGGCATCCACTGCCATGTCTTCCCCGGCTCCGCGTCATCCCCTTCCTAGGCCTCTCCGTCGTCCACCGCCGTGGTGCTCTCCGCACGGCGTGGTCAATGTGGTCAACGACCGACTTCCATCGGAAGAGTATTGTACGTGGAGAGGCTGACAGCTGGGTCCACGGCAGCCGCAAGGAAGTGCCTCCTTATTATGTGCAAAATAATTATTCCTCCACCTGACAGCAGGGACCCACCGGACGGGCCACCATTATCTCGTGGAAAAAACGTTGCCCCCCTGACTGCTGGGACCCACCGGATGGGCCACCGTATTTCGTGAAAAAAAACATTTGCCCCTGACTGCTGGGACCCACTGGACGGACCACCGTATTTCGCGAAAAAATGTTCCCCCCGCTGTCAGCTCGGACCCACTGGAAGTGCCTCCTTATTACGCACAGAAAAATGAATACTCCCCCTGCTAGCTGGGACCCACCATGGTGGGAGGCTGACTTGTGGGCCTACTAAGTTGACGGGGACGGAGGGCTTTGTCAACTTAGTCAATATGAACGATTCTAGCTCCAGTGACCGTACGATGTCCATCGAATGGCCGTCGTGCTTCTTCAATCTCTACTCTTCCTGCTCCAGCCGCTCAAACAAGCGCCGGCGGGACTGCCTGCTCCCTCCTCCCCGGGACCGGCTGTGCTGCCGCGCAGGCCTCACCGCCCCACCATACTCCCATCGCTGGCCTAGCCATCCCTCTACTCACCCACACCTGCTGTTATTCTCCGGCGACGGCAGACGAACCAGTAAACCCTCGTACAGTCGTACTCCCCTCCGCGTGGGAAACAAATGCCGAGTCTTCCCTGCCTCCGTGTCGTTTCCTTCCTAGGACTCGCCGTCGTCCACTGCCCTGGTGCTCTCGGCGCGGCCTGGTCAACCTGGTGAATGACCGACATGCATCTAAAGTGGACTGTACGTGGAAAGGCCGACAGCTGGGTCCACGGCCGCACGCAAGGAAATGCCTCCTTATTACACACAAAATAATGATTCCTCCACCTGACATCAGGGACCCACCGAAAGGGCCTCTGTATTTCATGAAAAAAAAACGTTACCGCCGCTGACAGCTCGGACCCACCAGCTATATCTTCGCACACAAGGAAGTGCCTCCTTATTACGCACAAAAAATGAATACTCCCCCTGTTAGCTGGGACCAGTATAGTGGCAGGCTGACTTGTGGGCCTACTAAGTTGACGGGGACGGAGGGCTTTGTCAACTTAGTCAATATGCACGATTCTAGCTCCAGTGACCGTACGATGTCCATCCAACGGCCGTAGTGCTTCTTCAACCTCTGGTCTTCTTGCTCCAGTCGCCCAAACCAGCATCGGTCATGCCTCGTGCTCCTGCCTCCCGTGGCCGGCTGCGATGCGGCGGAGGCCTCACCGCCCCCTACTACTCCCACCGCTGGCCAGGCCATCCCTCTACTCACCCACACCCCCTGTTATTCTGCGGCGACGGCAGCCTCACACCGCAGCGAACAAGTGAACCCTCGTACTCCTCTACGCGTGGGCATCCACTGCCGCGTCTTCCCCAGCTCCGCGTCGTCCCCTTCCTAGGCCTCGCCGTCGTCCACCGCCCTGGTGCTCGGCGCGGCGTGGTCAACGTGGTCAAGGAACGGCTTCCATCGAACATGGACTGTACGTGGAGAGGCTGATAGCTGGGTCCACGGCCGCAGCAAGGAAGTGCCTCCTTATTACATGCAAAATAATTATTCCTCCACCTGACAGCGGGGACCCACCGGACGGGCCACCGTATTTCGTGAAAAAAATGTTTCCCCCCTGACTGCTAGGACCCACCAGCTACACCTTCGCATGCAAGGAAATGCGTCCGGGCAAAAAAACAAAACGATTCGCTCCCCTGACTGCTAGGACCCACCAGTTACATCTTCGCACGGAAGGAAGTGCGTGACAGTCGGGACCCACCTGGTCGAAGCGTACGTAGCGTTGTCATTCTGGTCGCGAATGTGTACGTACATACTGGTCGATGTAGAGGCGCGCACGTGTCGTAGTAGAGGCGTGCATGTGTCGTAGTAGAGGCGCGCACGTAGCATGTACACGTACGTACAGCGGCCAGGGTGCAAGAAAGAAAATGCGGCCACGTATGTGTACATATGGGCGGGGTCTCGAACGCCTACTCGCGCATACGTACGGCCAGGGCTCGTGTACATGGCTGGGTCGGAATGGAGAAACAGCGTCGTCGTCGTGTTCATGAGGAGGCAACGGAATGCGTCGTGTTCATAGGGAGGCAACGGAATGCGTCGTGTTCATCGGGAGGCAACGGAATGCGTGGGAGCCAACTGGCTGGGTCGGAACGGAATGTGTGGTCGTGTTCATCGGGAGGGCTTGGACGGAACATGTGATGGAAACGAGGCCTGGCGTACCGCAGAACGGAGGAAACAGACTGTTGGAAATATGCCCTAGAGGCAATAATAAAAGCATTATTATTATATTTCCTTGTTCATGATAATTGTCTTTATTCATGCTATAATTGTGTTATCCGGAAATCTTAATACATGTGTGAATAACAGACACCAACATGTCCCTAGTAAGCCTCTAGTTGACTAGCTCGTTGATCAACAGCTAGTCATGGTTTCCTGACTATGGACATTGGATGTCATTGATAACAAGATCACATCATTAGGAGAATGATGTGATGGACAAGACCCAATCCTAAACATAGCATAAAGATCGTATAGTTCGTTTGCTAGAGTTTTTCCAATGTCAAGTATCTTTTCCTTAGACCATGAGATCGTGTAACTCCCGGATACCGTAGGAGTGCTTTGGGTATACCAAACGTCACAACGTAACTGGGTGACTATAAAGGTAGACTACGGGTATCTCCAAAAGTATCTGTTGGGTTGACACGGATCAAGACTGGGATTTGTCACTCCATATGACGGAGAGGTATCACTGGGCCCACTCAGTAATGCATCATCATAATGAGCTCAAAGTAACCAAGTGTCTGGTCACGGGATCACGCATTACGGTACGAGTAAAGTGACTTGCCGGTAACGAGATTGAACGAGGTATTGGGATACCGACGATCGAATCTCGGGCAAGTAACATATCGATTGACAAAGGGAATTGCATACGGGGTTGCTTGAATCCTCGACATCGTGGTTCATCCGATGAGATCATCGTGGAGCATGTGGGAGCCAACATGGGTATCCATATCCCGCTGTTGGTTATTGATCGGAGAGTCGTCTCGGTCATGTCTGCCTGTCTCCCGAACCCGTAGGGTCTACACACTTAAGGTTCGGTGACGCTAGGGTTGTGAAGATATGTATATGCAGTAACCCGAATGTTGTTCGGAGTCCCGGATGAGATCCTGGACGTCACGAGGAGTTCCGGAATGGTCCGGAGGTAAAGAATTATATATAGGAAGTGCTATTTCGGCCATCGGGACAAGTTTCGGGGTCACCGGTATTGTACCGGGACCACCGGAAGGGTCCCGGGGGTCCACCGAGTGGGGCCACCTGCCCCGGGGGCCACATAGGCTGTAGGGGGTGCTCCTTGGCCTATATGGGCCAAGGGCACCAGCCCCAAAAGGGCCCATGCGCCTAGGGTTTGGGGAAACCCTAAAGGGGGGCGCCCCCTTGCTTGGGGGGCAAGCCCCCCACCCCTGGTCGCCGCCCCCCCTAGGAGATTGGATCTCCTAGGGCCGGCTCCCCCCCTAGACACCCCTATATATAGTGGGGAGATGGAGGACATCAAACCTCAGTCTTTTGGCGCCTCCCTCTCCCCTGTTACATCTCTCTCTCTCGTAGTATAGGCGAAGCCCTGCTACTGCGACGCCCTGCATCCACCACCACGCCGTCGTGCTGTTGGATCTTCATCAACTTCTCCTTCCCCTTGCTAGATCAAGAAGAAGGAGACGTTACGCTGACCGTACGTGTGTTGAACGCGGAGGTACCGTCCGTTCGGTGCTAGGATCTCCGGTGATTTGGATCACGTCGTGTTCGACTACCTCATCCCCGTTCTTTGAACGCTTCCGCTCGCCATCTACAAAGGTATGTAGATGCATCCGATCACTCCTTGCTAGATGAACTCATAGATGGATCTTGGTGAAGCCGTAGGAAATTTTTTGTTTTCTGCAACGTTCCCCAACAGTGGCATCATGAGCTAGGTCTATGTGTAGTTCTTCTTGCGCGAGTAGAACACAATTTGTTGTGGGCGTAGATGTTGTCAACTTTCTTGCCGCTACTAGTCTTATCTTGCTTCAACGGTATTGTGGGATGAAGCGGCCCGGACCAACCTTACACGTATGCTTACGTGAGACCGGTTCCACCGACTAACATGCACTTAGATCCAAACATTCACATACAACGGGTGTAAGACAGATCTACACATGCAAACACTTAGGTTGACTTGACGAGCCTAGCATGTACAGACATGGCCTCGGAACACAGAAGACCGAAAGGTCGAGCATGAGTCGTATAGAAGATACGATCAACATGAAGATGTTCACCGACGTTGACTAGTCCGTCTCACGTGATGATCGGACACAGCCTAGTTGACTCGGATCATGTTATACTTAGATGACTAGAAGAGGGATGTCTATCTAAGTGGGAGTTCTTTGAATAATTTGATTAGATGAACTTAATTATCATGAACTTAGTCTAAAATATTTACAATATGTCTTGTAGATCAAATGGCCAACGTAGTCCTCAACTTCAACGCGTTCCTAGAGAAAACCAAGCTGAAAGACGATGGAAGCAACTATACGGACTGGGTCGAGAACCTGAGGATCATCCTCATAGCTGCCAAGAAAGATTATGTTCTACAAGCACCGCTAGGTGACCCGCCTGTCCCACAGAACCAAGACGTTATGAACGCTTGGCAGACACGTGCTGATGACTACTCCCTCGTTCAGTGCGGCATGCTTTAGAGTTTACAGCCGGGGCTCCAAAAGCGTTTTGAGAGACATGGAGCATATGAGATGCTCGAAGAGCTGAAAATGGTTTTTCAAGCTCATGCCCGGGTCGAGAGATATGAAGTCTCTGACAAATTCTTTAGCTGTAAGATGGAGGAAAATAGTTCTGTCAGTGAGCACATACTCACTATGTCTGGGTTACATAACCGCTTGACTCAGCTGGGAGTTAATCTCTCGGATGATGCGGTCATTGACAGAATCCTCCAGTCGCTTCCACCAAGCTACAAGAGCTTTGTGATGAACTTCAATATGCAGGGGATGGAAAAGACCATTCCTGAGGTATTTGCAATGCTGAAATCAGCAGAGGTAGAAGTCAAGAAGGAACATCAAGTGTTGATGGTCAATAAAACCACTAAGTTCAAGAAGGGCAAGGGTAAAAAGAACTTCAAGAAGGACGGCAAGGGAGTTGCCGCGCCCGGCAAGCAAGCTGCTGGGAAGAAGCCAAAGAATGGACCCAAGCCCGAGACTGAGTGCTTTTATTGCAAGGGAAGTGGTCACTGGAAGCGGAACTGCCCCAAATACTTAGCAGACAAGAAGGCCGGCAAAACAAAAGGTATATATGATATACATGTAATTGATGTGTACCTTACTAGTACCCGTAGTAGCTCCTGGGTATTTGATACCGGTGCAGTTGCTCACATTTGTAACTCAAAGCAGGGGCTGCGGAATATGCGGAGACTGGCAAAGGACGAGGTGACGATGCGCGTCGGGAATGGTTCCAAGGTCAATGTGATCGCCGTCGGCACGCTACCTCTATATTTGCCTTCGGGATTAGTTTTAAACCTTAATAATTGTTATTTAGTGCCAGCTTTGAGCATGAACATTGTATCGGGATCTCGTTTAATTCGAGATGGCTACTCATTTAAATCCGAGAATAATGGTTGTTCTATTTATATGAGAGATATGTTTTATGGTCATGCTCCTATGGTGAATGGTTTATTCTTAATGAATCTCGAGCGTAACGCTACACATATTCATAGTATGAGTACCAAAAGATGTAAGGTTGATAATGATAGTCCCACATATTTGTGGCACTACCGCCTTGGTCACATAGGTGTCAAACGCATGAAGAAGCTCCATGCTGATGGACTTTTAGAGTCTCTTGATTATGAATCATTTGACACGTGCGAACCATGCCTCATGGGTAAAATGACCAAGACTCCGTTCTCAGGAACAATGGAGCGAGCAACCAACTTATTGGAAATCATACATACTGATGTGTGCGGTCCAATGAGCGTTGAGGCTCGCGGTGGCTATCATTATGTTCTCACCCTCACTGATGACTTGAGTAGATATGGGTATATCTACTTAATGAAACACAAGTCTGAAACCTTTGAAAAGTTCAAGGAATTTCAGAGTGAGGTTGAGAATCAACGTGACAGGAAGATCAAGTTTCTACGATCAGATCGTGGAGGAGAATACTTGAGTCACGAATTTGGCACACACTTAAGAAAATGTGGAATAATTTCACAACTCACGCCGCCTGGAACACCTCAGCGTAATGGTGTGTCCGAACGTCGTAATCGCACTTTATTAGATATGGTGTGATCTATGATGTCTCTTACCGATTTACCGCTATCTTTTTGGGGCTATGCTTTAGAGACTGCCGCATTCACTTTAAATAGGGCTCCGTCGAAATCCGTTGAGACGACACCGTATGAATTATAGTTTGGGAAGAAACCTAAGCTGTCGTTTCTAAAAGTTTGGGGATGCGATGCTTATGTCAAGAAACTTCAACCTGAAAAGCTCGAACCCAAGTCGGAAAAATGCGTCTTCATAGGATACCCTAAAGAAACTGTTGGGTATACCTTCGACCTCAGATCCGAAGGCAAGATCTTTGTTGCCAAGAATGGATTCTTTCTAGAGAAAGAGTTTCTCTCGAAAGAAGTAAGTGGGAGGAAAGTAGAACTTGATGAAGTATTACCTCTTGAACCGGAAAATGGCACAACTCAAGAAAATGTTCCTGAGGTGCCTGCACCGACTAGAGAGGAAGTTAATGATAATGATCAAGATACTTCTGATCAAGCTCCTACTGAAATTCGAAGGTCCACAAGGACACGTTCCGCACCAGAGTGGTACAGCAACCCTGTCTTGGAAATCATGTTGTTAGACAACGGTGAACCTTCGAACTATGAAGAAGTGATGGCGGGCCCGGATTCCGACAAATGGCTAGAAGCCATGAAATCCGAGATAGGATCCATGTATGAAAACAAAGTATGGACTTTGACTGACTTGCCCGCTGAACGGCGAGCCATAGAAAATAAATGGATCTTTAAGAAGAAGACAGACGCGGATGGTAATGTGACCATCTATAAATCTCGGCTTGTCGCTAAGGGTTATCGACAAGTTCAAGGGGTTGACTACGATGAGACTTTCTCACCGGTAGCGAAGCTAAAGTCCGTCCGAATCATGTTAGCAATTGCCGCATTTCACGATTATGAGATATGGCAAATGGACGTCAAAACGGCATTCCTTAATGGTTTCCTTAAGGAAGAATTGTATATGATGCAGCCGGAAGGTTTTGTCGATCCTAAGAGTGCTGACAAAGTGTGCAAGATCCTATTTATGGGTTGGTGCAAGCATCTCGGAGTTGGAACATTCGCTTTGATGAGATGATCAAAGCGTTTGGGTTTACGCAGACTTATGGAGAAGCCTGCGTTTACAAGAAAGTGAGTGGGAGCTCTGTAGCATTTCTCATATTATATGTAGATGACATACTTTTGATGGGAAATGATATAGAACTCTTGGACAGCATCAAGGCCTACTTGAATAAGAGTTTTTCAATGAAGGACCTTGGAGAAGCTGCTTATGTATTAGGCATCAAGATCTATAGAGATAGATCAAGACGCCTCATAGGTCTTTCACAAAGCACATACCTTGATAAGATATTGAAGAAGTTCAATGTGGATCAGTCTAAGAAGGGGTTCTTGCCTGTGTTACAAGGTATGAAATTGAGCTCAGCTCAATGTTCGACCACGGCAGAAGATATAGAAGAGATGAGTGTCATCCCCTATGCCTCAGCCATAGGTTCTATTATGTATGCCATGCTGTGTACCAGACCTGATGTAAACCTTGCCGTAAGTTTGGTAGGAAGGTACCAAAGTAATCCCGGCAAGGAACACTGGACAGCGGTCAAGAATATCCTGAAGTACATGAAAAGGACTAAGGAAATGTTTCTCGTTTATGGAGGTGACGAAGAGCTCGTCGTAAAGGGTTACGTCGACGCTAGCTTCGACACAGATCTGAATGACTCTAAGTCACAAACCGGATACGTGTATATTTTGAATGGTGGGGCAGTAAGCTGGTGCAGTTGCAAGCAGAGCGTCGTGGCGGGATCTACATGTGAAGCGGAGTACATGGCAGCCTCGGAGGCAGCACATGAAGCAATATGGGTGAAGGAGTTCATCACCAACCTAGGAGTCATACCCAATGCGTCGGGGCCAATCAAACTCTTTTGTGACAACACTGGAGCTATTGCACTTGCCAAGGAGCCCAGGTTTCACAAGAAGACAAGGCACATCAAGCGTCGCTTCAACTCCATTCGTGAAAATGTTCAAGATGGAGACATGGAGATTTGTAAAGTACATACGGACCTGAATGTAGCAGATCCGTTGACTAAACCTCTCCCTAGGGCAAAACATGATCAACACCATAATTCCATGCGTGTTCGATTCATCACAATGTAACTAGATTATTGACTCTAGTGCAAGTGGGAGACTGTTGGAAATATGTCCTAGAGGCAATAATAAAAGCATTATTATTATATTTCCTTGTTCATGATAATTGTCTTTATTCATGCTATAATTGTGTTATCCAGAAATCGTAATACATGTGTGAATAACAGACACCAACATGTCCCTAGTAAGCCTCTAGTTGACTAGCTCGTTGATCAACAGATAGTCATTGTTTCCTGACTATGGACATTGGATGTCATTGATAACGAGATCACATCATTAGGAGAATGATGTGATGGACAAGACCCAATCCTAAACATAGCATAAAGCTCGTATAGTTCGTTTGCTAGAGTTTTTCCAATGTCAAGTATCTTTTCCTTAGACCATAAGATCGTGTAACTCCCGGATACCGTAGGAGTGCTTTGGGTATACCAAACGTCACAACGTAACTGGGTGACTATAAAGGTAGACTACGGGTATCTCCGAAAGTATCTGTTGGGTTGACACGGATCAAGATTGGGATTTGTCACTCCGTATGACGGAGAGGTATCACTGGGCCCACTTAGTAATGCATCATCATAATGAGCTCAAAGTAACCAAGTGTCTGGTCACGGGATCATGCATTACGGTACGAGTAAAGTGACTTGCCGGTAACGAGATTGAACGAGGTATTGGGATACCGACGATCGAATCTCGGGCAAGTAACATATCGATTGACAAAGGGAATTGCATACGGGGTTGCTTGAATCCTCGACATCGTGGTTCATCCGATGAGATCATCGTGGAGCATGTGGGAGCCAACATGGGTATCCAGATCCCGCTGTTGGTTATTGACCGGAGAGTCGTCTCGGTCATGTCTGCCTGTCTTCCGAACCCGTAGGGTCTACACACTTAAGGTTCGGTGACGCTAGGGTTGTGAAGATATGTATATGCAGTAACCCGAATGTTGTTCGGAGTCCCGGATGAGATCCCGGACGTCACGAGGAGTTCCGGAATGGTCCGGAGGTAAAGAATTATATATAGGAAGTGCTATTTCGGCCATCGGGACAAGTTTCGGGGTCACCGGTATTGTACCGGGACCACCGGAAGGGTCCCGGGGGTCCACCGGGTGGGGCCACCTGCACCGGGGGCCACATAGGCTGTAGGGGGTGCTCCTTGTCCTATATGGGCCAAGGGCACCAGCCCCAAAAGGGCCCATGCGCCTAGGGTTTGGGGAAACCCTAAAGGGGGGCGCCCCCTTGCTTGGGGGGCAAGCCCCCCACCCCTTGGCCGCCGCCCCCCTAGGAGATTGGATCTCCTAGGGCCGGCTCCCCCCCTAGACACCCCTATATATAGTGGGGACATGGAGGACATCAAACCTTAGCCTTTTGGCGCCTCCCTCTCCCCTGTTACATCTCTCTCTCGTAGTATAGGCGAAGCCCTGCTACTGTGACGCCCTGCATCCACCACCACACCGTTGTGCTGTTGGATCTTCATCAACTTATCCTTCCCCTTGCTGGATCAAGAAGAAGGAGACGTTACGCTGACCGTACGTGTGTTGAACACGGAGGTACCGTCCGTTCGGTGCTAGGATCTCCGGTGATTTGGATCACGTCGTGTTCGACTACCTCATCCCCGTTCTTTGAACGCTTCCGCTCGCCATCTACAAAGGTATGTAGATGCATCCGATCACTCGTTGCTAGATGAACTCATAGATGGATCTTGGTGAAGTCGTAGGAAAATTTTTGTTTTCTACAACGTTCCCCAACACGGACCTCCTACGGTCAAAACGGGGGTCCTATTGATCGGGAGGGGTGTGGTGTACCGCAAAACGGAGGAAACGGACCTCCTACGGTCGAAACGGGGGTCCTGTTGATCGGGAGGGGCGTGGCGTAGCGCAAAACGGACAAAACGGACCTCCTACGGTCGAAACGGGGGTCCTGTTCATCGGGAGGGGTGTGGCGTACCGCAAAACGGGACTCCACAGGATACTGTTCATCTCCACCGTCGACCTCCTCCAGCCTCCACGGGCTACCGTTGACCTCCTCCAGCCTCTACGGGCTCCTGTTCATCCAGCCTCCACCGCGCGCTACTCCATCGTCTACTATTCATCCAGCCCTCCACACCACCGGGTCCTGTTCAACCACCCCTCCACGGGCACCCGTCCACCGTCTACTGTTCATCCAGCCCTCCGCCACACCACGGGGTCCTGTTCATCCGGAGGCAACGCCACCGCTCATTGTTCATCCAAACCCCCCACAACGCTCACTGTTCATCCCAGAGGCAGCATCGATCGGCTTCAGTTAGCAGCAGTAGCGAAGGAATCACTCAATCGGGTTCAGTTAACAGCCATCGATCGATCGCTCGGGTTCAGTAACGCGTAGCCTGCAGTGCAATCGCTCGGGTTCAGTTAGAGCCTAACGCCTCGCTCGGGTTCAGTTAGAGCCCAACGCCTCGCTCGGGTTCAGTTAGAGCCAACGCGTCGCACACACGCGCGTACGTGTACGAGAGAAACGCGCATCGCTCGGCCCCCGACCTCCCACCGTAACCGGGAACTCCCCGAAACATTCCTCTCCCTCGCTTCTACCACGGTTTTTTCCATCATGGACGGCCCAAAGAATGTCATGCAGCTGCGTCTCCGGCCCGCCCAGGATGAAAAGCCCATTTTCTGTCATGATTTTTTGTCATAGAAGTAGGAGCCCACCACATCTATGATGATACCGGGTTTTGTCACAATTATCATCATAGAAGTGTCATCTGTATGACAGAAAAAATTTCGTTCGGCCCAAAATGTCACGGATGTGTCTTTTTTTGTAGTGTAAGATGACATGATGCAGAGGGATAAACTAAAGCAATGTGGTATAAACCACATCTTTTTATCCTCGATGGCAACAATACAATACGTGTCGTTTCCCTTTCTATCACTGGGATCGAGAACTGCAAGATTGAACCCAAAGCTAAGAACTTCTCCCATTGCAAGAAAGATCAATCCAGTAGGCCAAACCAAACTGATAATTCAAAGAGACTTGCAAAGATAACCAATCATACATAAAAGATTTCAGAGAAGAATCAAATATTGTTCATAGATAGACTTGATCATAAACCCACAATTCATCAGATCTCGACAAACACACCACAAAAAGAGTTATGTCGAATAGATCTCCAAGAAGATCGGGGAGAACTTTGTATTGAGATCCAAAGAGAGAGAAGAAGCCATCTACTAATAGCTATGGACCTGAAGGTCTAAAGTAAACTACTCACACATCATTGGAGGGCCATGGAGTTGATGTAGAGGCCCTCCGTGATCGATGCCCCCTCCGGCGGAGCTCCGGAAAAGGCCCCAAGATGGGATCTCTTGGGTACAGAAGGTTGCGGCGGTGGAAATAGGGTTTCGTGGTGCTCCTGGATGTTTTCAGGGTATATGAGTATATATAGTTGGAAGAAATAGGTCGGTGGAGCCACGAGGGCCCACGAGGGGGGAGGGCACACCCAGGGGGTAGGCGCGCTGCCCTACCTCATGGCCACCTCGTTGGTTGCTTGACGTCCACTCCAAGTCCTCTGGATCACGTTTGTTCCAAAATCACGCTCCCGAAGGTTTCATTCCGTTTGGACTCCGTTTGATATTCCTTTTCTATGAAACACTGAAATAGGCAAAAAAACAACAATTTGCATTGGGCCTTGGGTTAGTAGGTTAGTCCCAAAAATAATAAAAAAGTGTAAAATAAAGACCATTCACATCCAAAACAGATAATATAATAGCATGGAACAATAAAAAATTATAGATACGTTGAAGACGTATCATTGGCTCCTTTTGTTCATGCACTCCAATGTGCAGCATTAGATTATTATTCTTCAGTATGTCCCTTTTAATATACACTTGGTCAATTTCTTCATGAAAGCTTAGACTAGAGCACAACACAACTTCTATCTCTCCAAACTCACCCACACAGCCCAATAGTTGTGGCACCTCACTCAACAAGCATGTCATGCCATCCCGTGTAGTAGATCCACAGGCCGACACTAGATCTGCCCACAACCGTCCGTCGTCGCAACAAACACACAAGCTAGGGTGGATTATGCCTTTCTCCTCCTAGTGCCCCCTTCCGTCCTTCCTCTCTTCCCCTATCGCCATCCCCTCACCGCTCAACTTCAAGTCCAAAAGCTAAATGGCGACAACGATCCACTCCAGACAGCGTTTTCACCCCTTCCACCACACCCCTCGTGCACTCTCCACTCCCTGCCAGTCCGGTTGGGCATCCTTTGCCTAGCTACGGGTTGCAATGTCATTGTCTTGATCCCACAACCCGTGTTCCCCTGGTGGGCGCCGCCATAGCCGAACGCTTGAGCACCACCTATCGGCGGAGCAGGAGCAGGGGCAGTTGGCACCACAATGTCTAGCCCACAAGATGTGTGCACGACGCTACCTGTCGCCAGGGCCAAGGACCACCAACAAGGGAACATGAGATGCGACATCTAGTCTCTGGCTCATAACCTGTAAATAGGGGAAGGGCACCAAAGCGAATCACGAGGAACAGAGATTTCACAACTTCGACACCTACTTTTAGTTTTTAGTTTCATAGCCTGGTGCTTCTTCGTCAACCTCTTTAGTTGAGCCCCTCACTACACTAGAGATTACACAACTTCAGTGTCTACTAGCTACTTCTTTTGGTTCTCACTCGACGGGTTTTACTAATGGACAATTTGTACAAAAGAAGAGAAGGGAAATGATTTTGGTCTTTTCATTAGTTCAATAATAAAGCATATAACAACCAATCAGAAATCCGTTCACTTCAAACACTTAATAATCAATAAGGCGCAAACAAGAAATATTTTTGAATTTTTTTGGTCAGGCGACTTAAACACAAAAAGATGAAAGAAACAACAGAAAGAAAACAACTAAGAAAAGCCAAAAAGAACAACCAAAAGAAAAACAAAAGAAAAATACTTTTACATTTTCTAAAACATGAAAGGCGAAGAAGAACTCAGAGAAGCACGACAAGAAATATTTTTCAAATTTTTGTTTTTTCTCAAAGAGGCAATGATAAAGGATTTCCAAAGTTTCAACCAAAAACGTTCAAATGAACTTCAAAACAAAAAGAAAAAAAGAAGAAATA
Organism: Triticum urartu; assembly: GCF_056163025.1. Taxonomy (NCBI): domain Eukaryota; kingdom Viridiplantae; phylum Streptophyta; class Magnoliopsida; order Poales; family Poaceae; genus Triticum; species Triticum urartu. Next base: position 511,053,284 of record NC_141873.1, read on the forward strand.
ATTGTTGTTTTCTCAAAGAACTTCAAAAGAACAAAACAACAAAAGGATAAAGAATCTTTTTGGGTTTCTTCTAAAAGCAAAAAAGAAACAATAGGAAGCAAAACAAAAAACCAAAAAAACACTTCAAACACCTAAGACACAATAAGACGCAAACGAGAATTTTTTGAGAATTTTTGGGTTTTGAAACTCAAACACAAAGAGCAAAGAACAACAAAAGGAAAACATCAAAGAAAAGCCAAAGAGTACCAGCAAAAGAAAACAAAGGAAAATAAAAGAACAACAAAAGAGATAATTTTGGATTTCCTAAAACATAAAAGGCAAAGAACTCAGAGAAACTCAACAAAAATATTTTTGGGATTTTTGGTATTTCTAAAACAAGGCAAACAAGAATGCAAAGAGAAGAAAAGATAGATGATTTCCAAAGTTTTATCAAAGAGGCAATCAAATAAACTTCCAAAGAATAAGCAAAAAGAACAAAGATTTTTTTATCATTTTTTCAAAAGAACTTTAAAAGAACAAAAGAATAAAGGAATATTTTTGGGTTTCCTTTAAAAGCAAACAACAAACAAGCAAAAGAAACAACAGAAAGAAAGAAAAGAAGGAACACTTAAGACACAATAAAATACAGACGAGAAATCTTTTTGAATTTTTTGGGTTTTTCATCTTAAACAAAAAGATGAAAGAAACGACATAAAAACAGCAAAGAGAACTACCAAAAGAAAACAAAGGAAAAAAAGAACAATGAAAGAGAACTATTTTTGGATTTTCTGAAACATGAAAGGCAAAGAACTCAAAGAAACACAACAGAAATATTTTCAATTTTTTTTCAAAAAGGCAAATAAGAACGCAAAGATAAAAGATTTTCAAGGTTTCAACAAGGAGGCAATCAAATAAACTTGCAAAAGAATGGAGAGATATTTTCATTGTTTTCTCAAAGAACTTTAAAAGAACAAAAGGGCAAAAAATCTTTTTTGGGTTTCTTTTAAAATCAAACAACAAACAAAAGAAAAGAAACAATAGGGAGCAAAAAAAGAAAAAGAATACAAAAGAAAGCGATCAAAAACTAAATGAAACCAAACAAAGAGGAATGAGAAATACTTTTGGGTTTTTGATCTTTAATTAACAGAACACCTACTTCCTACTTCTAGTCTCATCCCCCAGTACTTCTTCGTCAACCTCTTCAGTTGATACCCTGACTACATTGGAGATTAGGCGACTTCAGTATGATTCTTTTGGTTCTCTATCAACAGGTTTTGCTATTGATTTTACTGGTACCAGATGAGCACTTTTTACACAACCAAATACATCTCCAAGGATCCTTGGTACTGGACGCATTTTCATATAACTGATGATTCTTCTAATTTGTCATCCATTCGACCACCAGATTCTCATATTCATGTTCTTACTACTGATGGAACTTCCCTCATAGTCGATAGTCAAGGTATTCTTAACGCTTCGTCTTTTCATGTTCCTTCTTTTGCTCATGTTCCTCAACCCATGCAACTCATTTCAGGTGGTTAGATTGTTGACTCTGGTTGTGGGGTCATTCTTTACTTTAACTCTTGTTCTGATTAGGATCCTCACACGGATGCTCTACTTGGTATTGGCCCTTGACATTGTAAGTCTCAGGTCCTCTGGGAGCTTGACTGGCTTAATCTTCCCTTTGCTACCACTGCCGCCAGTCTCTTTGCCTCGGTTACTTCGTCTACAGGCTCTTTGTGCATCGTCGTCTTGGTCACTTGTGTGGCTTTTGTCTCTCATCCTTAGTTCGATGTGGTCTTGCTGGATCCGTCTGTAACGGTGTCTTTAGACTGTCAGGTTCGTCAGTTTGGCAAACATGTTTTGTTACTTTATCCTCATAGTGAGACTGTGTCCAGCGTCATTTCTATCTTGTTCACTTTCATGTTTGGGGTCCAGCTCTCTTTGCCACGAAAAGGAGGCAATTGCTACTATAGTATCTTTATTAATGATTTCTCTCAACACATATGGATACATTTTATGCTTTTCTTGTAATGAGGTCTTATCTATCATTAAGAAGTTTGCCACGATGCTTCATGCCCAGTTCTCCACTCTTATCTGTGTCTTCCATGCAAAATTTCTTGCGGTTTATCTATCATTTGTTGCGCCGATTCCTTACCGGGCAGGGCAACTTTCTTAGTTCTCTTGTCGTGGTCCTGATGCTCAGAATGGTTTTGCTGAGCGTAAGCATCATCACCTTCTTGAGGCAGATTGTGCGTTGAAGATCAATGCCTCTCTTCCATCTCATTTTGGGTTGAGGTTGTTTCTACTTCCATCTAATCAACAACCAGCCTTCCTTGCTTTGCAGGGTGACATTCCTCTCGAGTGTCTTTTTGGTCGTTCTCATGGCTACGTTTGTTTTGTTTGTTTTGTTTATATCATCTTGTTGCGTTTACTATGTTCTGCTTGCCCCCTCCCCCTAACACAGCAAATTGACTACTTAGTCTATTGAATGTGTTTTCTTAGGTTACAATGATGAGCACAACGGCTATCAGTGTTGGCATCCTGTTGATCAATGGATGCGCACTCTTTGGGATGCGACTTTTGATGAGTCTCACCCTTCCTATCCACATCCATCCTCTCCTTTAGCCTCTCCCATTGAGGATATTTCTTTCCTAACTTTTTCCGCTACACCTATCACTCATGTATTGCCCTTGTCCATCCATTTCATTTTGTTTGTTCTCAGGCATATAATCCTAGCTTTGGGAGAAACATCCATAATCCAAATCAGAACCATCGTATGATAGATCGTGTTGTGCAAATGAAGGGAGCTATATCGAAGGGGGGTTATCTATGGGATTATAGTTCACTTCAAAATCTGAGACTATTTGCCTCTAGAAATGAACATCGCCCCTCAGAACATCAGCATTGTGCGTGTCTTTCCACAAAATTATAAGTCAATTTTTTTAGGATCATATAGACATATAGAAGAACGGTGGAGCTTCCTAAGCATGGAGCTAAGTAATCAAGGAGCAGTATATCTGGTAGGTAGGAAAATAAGTTGTTGCTTCGGTAGTAGAAAAAATAACATACAGAAACCATGACTTTTTTAATCAGGAAACCATGTTAAGTAAACAAAAACCCATATTTATCTAGTAGGTAGGAAGATAGGTTGTTGAATAGTACTGCAAGAGAACTGGGAAATAATGCAAAAGGCAAACTGAACATATTGTACTATGTAATTTACAGAAAAGGCCAAGCAATTCCATACCTAATGATTTCATTAACCTTTTATATCACATTGTATTCAGGGGCTTAGCTTTCAGATCAAACACCTTATAAGCGCAGTTCTAGGTGAGGAAAATTTTGACGTAATTCAGTGGCACTGATTTTTAACATTGGAGCCGAGACCTGTCACGAGCAGAGTTTAGGCATAATCAATTCCATTAAACTAATAACATCTTTCCTGTTTTGCTCGGTACAATTTCATGACCATAGCTCAGACTATCTTGAACAGAATTAACACATAATCTATTCCATTAATCAAATGATCGTTTTCCTATTCTGCTCAATACAATTTCAAGACCACAACTACATATACTACCAATTTTTTTCAACACAAAATTGCTGGATTAGAGCAATTATGCAAGCACAAAAGCAATGGAAATATTAATGATTTGAAAAATAAACAAAGCAGGATCAAAAGAGACGTCACACTAGGCTATCACGCCTACATATATAGCGATTGCTTCTGCTGCTAACATCTTCTGTCACAGTCATCATAGCACCAGAATGCACTTGATCATAGTGCGATTCATGTGAACTAGAGATTCTCGATAGTTGATACAGATGCTCAGCAATTGCCCCTTTGAACCCAAACTAAAGAAAATATACCCAATACATGCCGCTGCACATAACATGTGGAATTTAGAAGGAAATCGATGGAAAGCACAACCATAGGCTGGCAGGGAATGGCTGACTGAACACGCAACTTGTCCGGTCATCCCAGCACATTCAGGTGTGCATGCTACTAAGAGCATCTACAGCCCTTGGCCTCCCAGGCGGCGCTTTTACGCGCCCCTGGGGGGGAGCCGGCGCTAAATTGGCATTGGGGGCGGTTGGCCGTCCAACCGTCGCCCCCAGGTCGCCCCCAGGCATCGATATTGGCCCACTTTTTGGCCCACTTTCGGCGAATTAAGGGCCCATATGGGCGAGATTAGGCCCATATTCGGCGTGCTTCACCGTGGTACGGCGTTGAATTATCAACATATAAATATTTTTATATCACATAGTTCATCACAGAAAATCAAATAGTTCAATAAAATAATGCAACAACAAATAGTTCAATACAAATTATATAGTTCAACAAATAAAAACTCATATTTCATCACACCTCGCGCCCGGCGTCGCCCTTGAGTCTCCATAGGTGCTCTATCAAATCCTGTTGCAGTTGATGATGCACCTGTGGATCTCGGATCTCCTGACGCATACTGAGGTAGGCAGTCCAGGTTGCCGGTGGCTGGTGATCAACTTCGGCTAGAGGGCCATGCCTGTAGTATGGTTCAGTGTCAAACACTTGGTCTTCTTGCTCGCTTTCGATGATCATGTTGTGCAAGATGACACAACAAGTCATGATCTCGCACATTTGATCTTTCGACCAGGTCTAAGTGGGGTACCGGACAACAGCAAATCGAGATTGGAGCACACCAAATGCCCGCTCGACATCCTTCCTGTGAGCCTCCTGAATCTTCGCAAACCAGACGTTCTTGCCTCCTGGCATAGGGTTTGAGATGGTCTTCACAAATGTCGACCATCTCGGATAGATGCCATCAGCTAGATAGTACCCCTTGTTGTAGTGCCGCTCATTGATCTCAAAGTTCACCGGAGGAGAGTGACCTTCAACAAGCTTGGCAAAGACAGGAGAGCACTACAGCACGTTGATGTCATTGTGAGTTCATGGCATACCAAAGAAGGAGCGCCAAATCCAGAGGTCCTGTGTGGCCACCGCCTCAAGTACCGCAATGCAACCGCCTTTGGCGCCTTTGTACATCCCCTGCCAAGCAAATGGGCAATTCTTCCATTTCCAATGCATCCCAGGAAATCCTCTTGTTGCATTCTGTGCTAGGATCCGAGCAGTGTCTTCCGCATTGGGTGTTCTCAAGTATTGCGGTCCAAACACTGCCACCACTGCCCAACAGAACTTGTAGAAACACTCTATGCTGGTGGACTCGACCATGCGCCCATAGTCGTCGAGTGAATCACCGGGAGCTCCGTATGCAAACATCATCATCGCTGTCGTGCACTTCTGGATCGAGGAGAATCCAAGTTTGCCGGTGCAATTCATCTTGCACTTGAAGTAGTTGTCGAACTCCCGGATGGAATTCACAATCCTGAGGAAGAGCTTTCGACTCATCCGATAACGGCGCCGAAATGTTTTGTCGCCGTGAAGTGGAGCATCGGCGAAGTAGTCGGAGTAGAGCATGCAGTAGCCTTCGAGACGATGCCGATTCTATCTTTCACCCACCCCGGCGCCGAGCCACCTCGCCGCGGCTTTTCATTGCTCGCCAGTAGCTAGGCGAGGGCGGCGAGCACCATGAGTTGCTCGTCTTCCTGGACGTCATCCTCGGCTTCCTCCTCCGGCAACGCGGCGAGCGCTTCCTCGTCATCCGAGTCCATCGCCGGGGCAGGCAAATCGCCGAACACCTTGCGCCCAGTGGGAGTGTACCCGCCGCTAAACTGCCCCTCCACGGCGAACCTCTGCTATTTTTTCGGCGGGGAATGGCTATCTAGCGGTGAAGGGCAGCGGGCGGCGTCGGGATATAGCTAGTGGCGGTCGAGGTCGCGGGAGGTGGGAGGCGAGTCGGGGAAGAAAATCTTGATTTTTCGCCTGACGGTATGGGTCAGCCCCGCTTTTCCCTTGCGCTGGAGCCTCCGATCGCCCCCCAGTGCGCCGGGTTCGGCCTGTGACCGCCGGGCGGAAAAAAGGGCCGAACCGGCGCTTTTCGGCGTCTTGGGGCCGCGACTGGGGCGGTTTTTTGACGCCAGTGCCGAAAAAGTGGCCTGGGGGGTCTGTTGGGGGCACGGCTGGAGATGCTCTAAGTTGTGCAGTTGACCCATTAAATTAACCAACCACACACAATTGATCACCGAGCAACAGATTGGTGAAGAGCAGCTGCTGCATAAACCGTGAACCGCACAACTGCTGCATTGGCATTTCACTTCATCCACGGCTGCTCATCTTATTCACCGCTACTACCATGTGAATTTGCTTGTCCTAACAAAGCTGTGTAATGTATGATTGTTTTTGATTCCTGAGTGGGCATATGTGGTTGGTTTTAATACCTTCTTATGGACGCAGTGGTTGTGCTCGTGGGAGCAGGCGTCGAGGTCGTCCGAGGGCTTCTCCCTACCGCTGCCGCCATCCATGGATACTCAGATTAGAAACGAATGACAATACAATCCATGGATTCAGACAGATGGTTGAAGGACACGCACCGTCGTAGTTGAGGGTCGCGCACGAGCGGCTGCACGGAGGTGGCCCGCAAGCTAAGCCGAGCAAGAGCTGGGCGAGGTGGCGGAGATGCTACCTACGCGGCGTCTAGGGCTTTCGCGTGGACGATTGGGCTCTCCCCTCGGTGGACTGGCCGGCGGCCTGGATGGATTGGAAGCCGAACCTTACATACATCAATTGATCCCCTGCTCCGCTCTGAATGGTAGACAAAGCAGGCGATCAATTGATCCCCTGCTCCGCTCTAAATCATAGACGAAGCAGGCGAGCGAGGGAGATGCGTCAGTGCGGGGAGGGACGAGACGACAGACGAAGAAACGACGGAAAGATTGGCCGACGGCAGAAAGCGACGGGGTGTGAGAGAGAGAAGAGAAAGATCAGGAGACGGAGACGGGGATGACGGCAGACAGCGGCGGCAGATTCGTTTTTCAGGGCAAAAACAACAAATTTGATCTATAAACGAAAAGAATTCACAAACTAAACTGTTGATGAAAAAATTTCACATAGCTGACATTTTTATATAGCGCTTGACAGTTAGGCGTCACACTAGACTGTGCAACGCCTAATTGATAGGCGTTATAACGTCGCACATCGAACTAACTAAAAATTGCTAAATCAGTGTGCAACACCTGAGAGCTAGGCGCTGCATTATGCGTAGAGTTCGCGTTATCTGGTGCATTGGTTCATGGCAGTGAATCTCGGAATGGGTGGTCGGCTAGTTAGATTAAGCAGTACCATTACGAGCTAGTGCATGCATGGGTTCCCGGCTATGATCTATGGGGCTACTTCTGATATGTCCCTATCAAAATCAGCTTTTTTCTAATTGAATCTTCTGTATCCGTGTGCTGTAGAAATACCTCGAATCAGCCACGAAAAATCCCTGAAGTTTTATCTCGCACTGCACACCTGATCCGACATGCACGAGTCATATTCGTGTGTCCTTGTTCGGTATTGTACACTCTTTCCCCATCATGCAGATGTGTATACAAATGATGCAAACAATTTCGACCAAGTGTTTAAAAACAATAAATTGTAAATCATAAATTTCTATTAGCAAGTGTCACTTGGTGAAGACACATGAGAGAGAGATTCAGGCGTCCAAGTCAGAATTGTGGTACAGTGTGTCATGGGTTCCTGAGATTTTTGTCTGGCATTGTTGTCTCCTTATGTGCTGTGTAAAGCTGTGGGGAACAGTGTCCTAGGGCCTCATAGGTATATCACATGTGCATGTGCCAATTAACCGATGCATGCAAACTGATGGCACACGTAAACGTTTTTGGCTAGGCATAGCGCGGCACCGCCGCACCGGCGCATATGGACTAGTGCAACGCCTAGACAATAGGCGCTGCACTATATAGTGTAGCGCATAACTCTTAGGCGTTGCACACTGACTTAGCAATTTTTAGGCAGTCTGAGGTGTGACGCTCGTCAGGTGTGTAATGCATGTCAGTTAGGCGCTACACAGTGTAGTGTGGCGCCTAGATGTCGGACGCTATATAAAAAGATCAGCTGAGTGAAATTTTTTCAATAACAGTTCATTTTGTGAATTCTTTTCGTTCACAGATTAAATTTGTCAATTCTGCCATTTTCAGCTCCCCACTCGCGTTCGTGTGGGAGACGGATGACTCCATGGGCTATTGGGCTGGATTGTTTTTCTCTTTCACGTTGAAGAACAACTTTGGAAGGGGTCCAACCCATCGCTAAGTCAAGCAAATCTAATGCCACGCTGCATCGGTTCACCATAAATCACGACCGCTGGAGTGGTACTGTAGTGCGATACTATAACAGCGAGTGAACTGTAACTTGGTGTTACTGCATCTCGTAAAAATAATGTAGCGTCTTACTATATCTTGCAGTTCAAAATTTTGTGCACGATTTTTTTTGATAAAAGTGTGAAAATTATTTTTTGAAATTTTGAATAATTAGTGGGATTTCGAACATTATTTAGAAAACAGGAACAAAAATTGAATTTCTGATTTCTTTTGTATTTTTTTACATTTAATTAAAAGTGTGAAGAAATTTCGAAATTTAAAACAAAATTTGAAAAAGTTGAAGACTGAAAACGTGAACAAAAAAATTGAAATTCTGATCATTTTTTAACTTTTTGAATGTTCATTGAAAATTGTGAAGAAGTTTCAAAATTTCGAATCATTTTTAAGAAATAAACAAAAATTACAATTCTGAAAATTATTTTAAAAACAAAAACAAAATTTAGAACTCCAAACATTTTTGAGAAAACGAAAAATAATATTATTTTTTGCGGGTGAAAACAATTTTTGATTTTATGGAATAAATAGAAACAAAAAAAAGAAAAATGAAAAAAAAAGAAAAAAGAAAAAGAAAACCGGAAAAATCAATAGAAGACAACAAAAAAGGCATCCATGAACCCTCTAGAAGGTTCCCAAGACAGAAAAAAATTGCTTAGAAGGTTCCTAAAGCCATAGCAGAAAGCCTCCGTTTACCGCTATAATGGGTCGGTCCATTGCACTCCCCCTATGAGATGCCCTCGACTGTTCCCGAGGAGGCGGACGATGTAAAAAAACTGATAGAGACAAAGAAAACAGAGAAGCAAACTTTTTTTATCTCTATATAAATTTACTACTACCGGCGCGTGCTAAGCGTCATCGGGATGTTCCTTTGTGCGGATCAAGCGGGTCACTGACCGTCGGATGATTCCAAGTCTGTCCATTGAATCCCGTACCGGCGTTGCAAAGTATGACACTCAGGCCAATTCCACCGCACGATCCCAAACGGATGTCTGGATTGGCCGGATTTTGTCCCTTTGGGGCGCCGATAGGTTCGTCCGTGTCCGCCTTTGTCAGATGGGTCGTGCGTGCGCGCACCACGCGGCCGCATCCCAAATCGTGTCCGGGGTGAACGTGAATAAAACAAATATAAAAACCAGAATGAAATAACTAAAAAACTAAATAAAAGCATTTTAAAAAAACATAAAACATATATAGGGCCGGCCACAAAACGGCCCAGTTTGCACGGCCACTTAAAAGGCCCAGTTTTCATAATTAACATATAAAACAAAATAAAAAAACGCCTCCGCCTCCCGCGCGCTCCTGCCGTGGCCGTCGCCGTCTTCACTGGTCGCCGGTGTCATCGTAGTCGCTGACGAGGTCGACGTAGTCCGGCGGCGTCCACAGGTGGGCCGGAGGTGCGTGGTGGACGGGGGCGGGCTGGACGGCCGGAGGTGCCTGCACCACCTCCTCCCGTGGCGAGGCCTCCCGCTCCGGTGACCGCGGCGGAGTGGGGCACCAGTTCACGCCCACGCCGGCGGACATCTCCGGTGCAGTGCAGGACCAGCGCCACCCCTGGCCCAGCAGCTGCTGGAACGCGGCCGGCGGGTCCTCCTTCCTCTCGTCCTCCACGGCCACCATCTGGAGCTCCGGGAAGGCGACGTCCCCGGCGGCAGAGAGGGCCATGGCCTCCTCCAAGCCGTCCCACTGCCGCTCGTCGTGCATGTACATGGAGTTGTCCATGACACGCTTGAGGAGACGGGCCTCCTCCTCCGCTGACATGCGAGGAGGTGGAGGGGGCGACGGAGACGGCGATGGCGACGGCGTGGGCGTGACGCCGCGCACCCGCCTACGCCCGCGCTCCTGGGCGCGCCCTTGTCGTGGCCGCCGCGGCCCCGTCGAGGTGCCGGCGAAGAAGGACGCGCACCTGGTGTCGTGCTCGTCACGAAACCAGGTGTCCCACAGCGCGGAGTCGGGGGCGTACCTGAGGTCATAGAAGAGGTCGTCGGGGAGGAGGCGGCGGTGGCGCTCGATCTCCTCTTCGCGCGCACGGCCGCTCGTCGGGACCGGCGGGATCGGGACCCGGTCGACGGACAGATGCCAGTTATTGGGGAGATGGGCGTCGCTCCAGGGGAGCATCGTCCTCGCCTCCCAATAATGGCGGCGCACCGACGCGCGGACGTAATGTTGGTCGCGCGCGCCGGCGGACGTGGGCGCGATGGAGAACGCGGGCGGCGCGGGGGCCCGGCGTGGTGGCGATGGCGACGGCATCTCCTCCTTCTTCACCGAGCCGCTGCGGCGTCCCGACGAGGAGCCAGCCTCGCGGTCGTGCCTGCCTTTGCGGCCGTAGTTCCATAGTCCCATGGCTGCGGGCGGTCGGCCGGCGAGTTCTTGGCTAGGGTTTGGGACGTGGTCGCCGCTGTCGGGTTTCGAGAAGGCCGCGGGGTGGCGTGGGGCAGGGTGGACGACGACCCGTCCACGCTTCCCACTTAAAGAAGGATGGCGACCGTTCGACGTGCGGATGACAGGTGGGGCCACCCGCTCGTGCGCATTGATGTGGGCGGGTGGAAGGTAGGTGGCCGCCTGCCACGCGGCCCCGACGCGGACAAGCGCGCGTCCGTTTCTTGTCCGCCGCGACCCAAATCCGGCGTAAGTTTGCGCTCAAAATGGATCGGCCCGGACACAAAACGGACAGAATAGGTCCGGGCCGTCGCGTGTTGGGCCGCTTTTTTTGTCTGTTTTACCTCAAACGGACGGGGCCGGACAGGATAGGGTCGCGCGGTGGAGTTAGCCTTACCCATGTGAGTGGAGCCCTGCACTGCTCAGCGTTCTTTTTTTTCTCTCTCTCTCAGCGTTCAGCGATGAGGATTCAGCTGTGGCTCTCTTGTGGGCTCGTGGCTGCCCATGTGCGGCATGTCCAGGGGCGGAGCTAAGATTTGAGTATAAGAGGGGCCAAGCCATGTAGATAAAAAAAATCTAGTGAAAAAAATTAATCATCAAGAAAAAGGTTGAGAACTTCCACATCGGCTTCATTGAAAATTTCAATACGTTGAAAATTTGAAGCAACCAGCTTAGTGAAATAACATAATCTTAAAACTGTTTGGTGGCGTTTTTTCTAATCATAGTAGCTGAATTTTGATCTTAGAATTTAGGTATATTGTATAAGTTCGACATAGGAATTCTTTCACCTCACAAATAGAAACTTGTTCAAAATAATTTGCATCACGATAATTTTTAAGACACGCACAAAATCTGAATACTTGATAGCATCTCAAATCACACCCAAAAAAACAATTAAAATCTGATATAATATCTGGATGAGAACTGAGAGAGATTAGTATATAGGCCCTGTTTGGATCCATAGGTTAGAGTTAGTTTGGGTTAGATTGGACTCAACTAACCCAAAAATATCCAAACAGGAGGGTTAGTTTGAGTTAGATGCATCTAACCCATCCAAAAAATCTAACCCACCCAAGAGGTGCTAATTGGGGTTAATTCTTCTCGGGACCACTAAAAACACTTTTTTCTCTTACTCTCGCCGCAGCAGATCCCTCCCTACTTTCTCGAAACTTCTCGTCCTCTCCCTCCCTCCCTCTCGCACTGTCCATGAAGGCGTCTCGCTGTATCCGCGCTCCATCTAACTCTGCCATTCAAACACCTTTTTGGCTAGAGTTAGTTCAGAGTTAGTTTAGGGTTAGAATCTATCTCTAAACTCTAACTGAGTTAGAGTATCCAAACAGGGCCATAGTGTGATGTGTTAACCTTGGCTCATTCGAGGCTCGAGCAGTGAAGTAGGCTGCATGGCCGACTGTGCGCATGAATCAGAGGATGAGCAGCAGAGCAGGGAAAGTAGAGGCAAACGGACGGCGGCGGCGCCGCCTAATCCCAGGTTTTTTTAGGGATACCTAATCCCAGATACACGCTAATCACAGGAGAACGTGGCTTCCAGGAGACTAGTGCGGAAGGCTAACTGGCCAACGATCTGGACGGTAGTGGGCTTTTACATGGGCTTTTTTTTCCTTTTCCAAAATACAGGTTGAGATAGGGGAGCCAAGTGGTGTGCGCGTGCGATTATATCGCTAGTTACGTGTACCTGTTTCATGCTCGCTCGGGGGGCGAGACTTGCCTGCTACTTCGGCGTGTGCCCATCCGTGCTCTCGTGTACGTGGCTTGATTTGATTGAAACAAAATAAAGCCCGCTCCTACCCCTTAAAATCAGGGGGAGATGATTAGATTAGAAAGAAAAGAGAAAAAAAAGACAACCTTAGAATGAAGTAGGAGCACGGATGAAACCATGGGAAGGGAGCAGGCAAGCCGGATCCCAAAGAAGGGGGGAGGGGGGAGCAGGCCCCTACTCGTCCCCCTAGCTCCGCCACTGGGCATGTCTCTCGTGCTGCAAACGGCCAGGGCCGTTGACAAACCTTGCAACATATTGTGAAAAAAGGCAAAATTTGCAACAATATGAATGTATACAACATAGTTGTAAGCATTGCTTTCGTTGCATGTCAAAGACCATAATATAATATTACAAAGTGTATATATGCAACAACCTAATTCATTGCGACAAAAAATGTTCAAAAAATAATGGTTGCAACATATGCAAACATAAAAAGTCGCCTCTGGAATCATCCGACGTGACACGCATAGCCGTATGATCTCTTTGCCTTTGTGCCCGCTCCGATGCAGCCGTGCCATGCAAACGCTTCTCGCAGTGTCACTTGCTTCTGACTCCATGGCAGTCATACCATCACCACACTGACAACATCGTGTATATCTTTTATTGAACATATAAAGCCCGCTAGAGTACCCGCCATTCTAGGGGCCTTCGCGGCGCGCATGCGTTCTGGCCGCACGATCTGCCTCGCTGGCTCGATTTTACGGTGTTGTCAAAAATCCCGCGGTTAGTTTCTTTGAACATTGATCTTTCATGCTGCAGCGGATGACGTGTGGGGCTCCTTTCCTCGTGGGCCCGTTTTGCAGTTACATTGAGAAGAAACCTCAGGGTCCCGTCCGTTCTATGCGCTGTGGAATCGGGTGAAAACCTAGCTGCAATCCCCTCACATCCTCGATCCCCCAGACCCCATGCCTCGTCTCTCCTCTCCTCCTCATGACCACCGCCGCCGCCGCGCTCCTTCTCCTCCTCCTTCTCTTCCCAGCGCTGCCTCTCCTCCTCTCGTACTACCGGATCCTCCCGTGTGCCGGCTTCTCCTCAAAGAGAAGGGTCACATCCCGCAGGAGAAGAGGGGCGGCGCGGCAAAATTGAGGAGTAGCATCGCAGCTAGGTCTTGACGGTGGAGGTTGAGGAGCAGGGGAGGCCGGTGGTGGGACGAAGGAGTAGTGTGACCGGTGACCGGGGCAAGAAGCAGCGGGACAGCGCTCCCATCGCACTGCGGTGGAGCTGCAGGGGAGAAGGGGTGGTCAGCCCTTGTTCATCATGGCCGCCATTGGCTTGCAGTTATGCTCCGGCTAGGTTGTTCTTTCTCTAACTTAGGCTATGGTTGCAACCGTTGGCTGTTATGTTAGGTCTTGATGTATTTGCTTTTTTATAGGCTTATAGTTTGAAAAACCACATACAATGATTCCTAATTTGATGCCAATAGCTCGTGTGCTGATTACCAGAGGCAACAGCACAGTCGTGGAGTACATGTACATCAACGCCGACAGTGCCGGCAGCAACGACACGAGGTGGGAGATTTGACCAGCGCAACATTCTTGTGTGTTCATTTAGACATTCAGGAAAGAATCTGGTCCTTGTCTTTCCATGCACGCCTGCATATTTAGACATTCTTGTTTCTATGTATGCATACACATAGAAGATATTAAATATGTCTGAAACATGTGAAAGCATGCATACTTTTACTGGGCTTGAAACATATCGGACCTCTGCTGCTCACAATATCTAGGGGGAATTCTAAATGCCCAATTTGATCAATTTTTTAGTTTAATAAAGGTTGTCCCTGATTCTCAGTCTCTTAGGTACAGTATGTTAGTTCAATAAAGGCCATTCCTGTCCTTAGCTTAATAGGTACAATGAGCTTTTCAATTTGTCGTTCTCATCTTGCTTAGAGTGATTTTATCTTCGTCTTTATGCACACAACTTTTATGATTTCAGTCTCCAGATGAAGCTTTTGTGGCCAGCAATGAAAACTGCTTAAAGATGAGCCCGCCCAGCCACCAGTCATCCACAACCCTACTCCTCAAGCCATTCTTGTCTCTACAGGCAGGTGAGCTCTTTCCTCGTCCCCCTCTCTCTTTTGAATTTATGCTGGTAGATGTGTTTGCTGTAGGTTCTGCTGCTGCCAGGCTTGGCTGCTGCTTGGCCTAACTCTACTTGTGCTGCTGCTATGTGCTACTATATGTTGTTGGTTGCCTCCTTGGTTATTTGTGAATATGAAAACACTTTGTGAGAAGCACGGATTGAAGAGAAGGCTACGAGCCAATGAGAAGAGCTTCATTTTCAGTTTTTTAAGCATTGATGAAGGACGTGTCATATGTTCAGTTGCTAACATTCTCTCTATGGTGTATGCACTTGTTGTTCATTGCATTGGAGGGAGAGGAAAACTCTTTGTGAGAAGCAAGGATTGAAGAGAAGGCTATGAGCCAATGAGAAAACCTGAACTTTAGTTTTTTATTTAAGAATTGATGAAGGATATGTCATATGTTCAGTTACATACATATTCTCTATGGTGTATGTACCTGCTGTTCATTGCATTCGAGGGAGAGGACAACAAGAGTAAGAAAGTCTTGCGGCGTGAAGGCAGTAGCATGTAGCGCCAAGTCAAGCGCATTGGCCTCGATGGCAAGAGACCAGTACCATCAGGTTCGCTTGACTGCTTGCTAGGTTAGTGGTTCATCTCTTATTCTTCTTCATGTAGGAAATATAAGGTGCGCATATAGAAGAGTCCATACTGGGCATCCTTTTCTTTTTTAGTTTTTGCAATCCATGGCAAAGTGTGTTATATATTTTCATAATTCTTACCACTTACTTATTTTTTCAGCAGTATAGATTTAAATGCAGTGACGCGTGTTTATACTTTGCAGCCTGGCATTGAACAATACCCTTAATAAAGCTACATGGTGGACGCTAATTGTCATGTTTTGACCGACAAATCTGTTTGAATAGATTATACAAGATTGATGTGATTATCAGATGATTGCAGTCTACCCCAGGGTGAGTTTATCCTTTTGGTTTATGCAAAAATGCTTATTTGGCTTCATGTGTAACATGATTTTTCAGCATCTAATATTTGTTCTGTCCAACAGAGTACACGAGAAAGAAGTGCTACTGCTACATTACTGCTGCTTGCCAAGGGAAAAGAGAGTTCCATTGTAAAATGAGATGCCAGGTATTGAGGGCTAGACTGTACATGGCAAAGATTAATTTGTTATGGTGAAGCCAAAGCTTTAGTGTTTGAGTCATTGGGTGTCATCTTTGTTAACTTATTATTAAGCATATCTACTATGTACTTTGTCCCACATAAATGATTGAGAAAAACTCTGCTTTTTATGACATCATGACTCACTGTCATTTCTAAATATTTGAATCTTGTATTGATGTTTCGACCGTGGATGCCAAAACATCACAGTTTGCCTGATAGAGTGAATCCATTATAAAATAAAGCTCCTTCCATCAATTAGATATCTTTTACGAATTTGATTTTTCTATTTTGAAGATGCATATTGGTTATTTGGATGCTTTCGTTTAAAGATTTGCATAGATCATTGAGGATTCGTGCGGCAGGGAGGGGACTGGTGATAGGAAACATGGGTCCAAGAAGAAATCAAAGAGCATGGTGAGTTGTTCTCCCTTTTGAAATTTAAAACCTAGACTAGAATCGGTCAATTGTAATTTGGCAATATGATTAGGATAGCATAATATTTTGCTACTACCTTGCTAACAGCTTCGCGAGGTAATTATGTCAGCTATATATGTGTTTATTTTTTACTGTAGTGAGATCGCTTATTTTAATTTAGAAAATAGAAACATGAAGTGTGGTTATAAGAATCTAATAACAGATGTTCTTAGCATGAACAAGCTCTGTAATGTACCTACTGACTAATAGCACGATCGAATCCTTCCTGAGCTTCGTCAGCCAGTCATGACTTGGCATGCCTGGTTTTACTTTACGAAGAGTAGTATGTGGTGCTCTAATATTCAACCGTGTTCTTGAATTGGGAATTATGTTTATAATAGTTGAAGTGCTTGTGTTTTAGTCTGATGTATACAAGTGAAAGAAAATAAAAAACGGATGGAGGAAGGGAACTTCTTGCTTTTCTTTTCCTTTTGTTTCTCTGTTTGATAATTACTCCCTATGATGGGAAGGTTTGAGAATAGAAACGTCCTACTCTTTTATCCCTTTTAGTGTGAACGGCTCGACGGCAAGCGTGGCTATCTGCTCCTCACTCTATTGGTTGTGTCTCTGTCTTCCCCGTGCGCTGCGCCACACGCCTATTTGTGGCTTGCGTGCTGCTGCTGCGTTTATGGTGTGTTGGCTTGATGTGTGTGTGTGTGTGCACTGGCTAGGCGACGATCACTGGCTCACTTCTCTCTCTCTCTCTCTCTGTAGCTTCTTAGGGAAAACATACTTTTCCTCTCGCCTGGATCATGCTTCTAGCATCTTTCTAGGCAGGTAGATGTTTCCAAGATCAAGAGAGAAAAGGTTCTTGCATGTATATACTTTTAGGTGACACATGACCAGAAGTCTTTCCTATGAAAATCATGTGGTCTTGTGACGCCCCGACCCTTTTCTTCAGAAATTTGCGATGTGTTTATGCATGTCTGTGTTGTGATGTGCTCATGTGCATATGAGCATGATTTGTTCTGGCACTTTAGGCATTAGCACACCTATAATACCATTTTCTAATATCTGACATTTGTATATTTATATTGGTTGCGCCTAGCTTTTGGGATATAATTTCGAAGGGTATTCTTCCCATATGATCAGTTCTGCGACGTGCACTCATTTTTACTGCGATGAATGGTGTCTAAGTCTTCCTCTCTCTCTCACCCTCTGTGTGTGCCACTCTCTCTGAGATTTGAAGGTAAGTTATTATTTCCTGTTATCAATCATGGGGATGTTACGATTTCTATTTATTTCTGCGGTGGCCAATAAATTTTGACAAGAAGTTGTTATCCACCTCCTTCCATGATGGCGAACCTCCAACTATTGTTTCTTTTCCGGTAGGATATGCATTTGATCCAGTCCATGTCTTGGCCTCTTTTTGATGTGTGTATTGCTATGTTCTTCTTCCAGGTATTGTTCAATCCATCAGTAGCTAGCGGATGTCGTGCTGTGATTAAGGTTTGCCACCTTCCTCTGCTACATCGCTTAGTTTTATGGGCCATTCTTAGAATACTATGTGCTTGCTCTTTTTGGCTGTGGCATGTGAATATGATGCTTACCAACATTATTGTAGAATTTGTTTCTCGGTGATGTAAAACTTATAGCTATTAAAGGAAGCCCTTGGTTTGTATTAGGTACTTGTGACATTTGGTGGAACTGTATGAAAAATAGTGAAAGAATACAAATTACCAATGATGTAGTTACATAGAGAGAAGATACTCACATGTCACATCATATTCCCACACGCTCCTCTTCTCAATTGCAAAACTTAATATTAGTTCAAGCTTCTTTTGTTATGCTGTCAACAATGTCAATTGGTGCAACAGGTGCCACCCTAAGAAATTGAGATTAGCTAATATGTTATTCTATAACAACACTCAGGTTCTTGAAACAAACAAGATGAGAATTTATTTAAACATGATAGTATATTACCTACTTTAAATCCTCCAATATAATGGTCGACATTAATGGCCTAAACATCCGCTCACAAGTAGTTTCAACAGAAGTGTTATGAGCTGCAAAGTAAATGAATAGAGCATTAAACCAGACAAACTGCAAAAGAAAAATCTTCACGCAGTAATTTTTATCATACAAGCAATTGAAATAACAGGCATATGAGATTCCAGGAAAGACACATACTTTCCCCAATGCTTCTTAACAACATCAATTGCTTTTCCTTACTCGTCTGCCCTATGAAACTGAGTATGTCTAAACTGGGTTCGAAGTTACACGGACAGATGTAAGGAACTGATAAATTTACCAAGACAGGGTTCAATGAGGTCGAGATCATACACCTTATGGGTCAACAACATAGGGTTCCATGCAATCTCAAGATCATGTGAATTCATCTGTCCATGTCCGCCACAACTCCCGCAGCGCCATGCATCTCGCTGCACCAAGCACGAGCGAATTCAGGCCACTTAAAAAGGACATAATAGCATGGCGACTGTGGATTTTTCTTATCAAAAGTTCAAAACGACGCAGTTAACTCAGCAACCACACACCTCTGTCCCCAACCTGCATATGAGGTTTTTTTAATTAGGAATTATATATAGACAAACTATATGAGGCTTCTTTTTTATTAGGAACTGGTCTTCAATCACATGTTTGAGAAAGTTTCCCATTAACAACCTAGCTATAATGTGTACAGATGATATAATACTATGAAATAGGCAAAAATGGTATCTGGTTGAGAAAATTGTTTATTTAGATGCCTAAAACAAAAAAACAAAAACAAGCGATATAACCCTAACCGGATATTCACTTGCAAGATGAGGCTTGTAGAGATCGTAAACATGAGTCATGTGAGAAGCTCTATATTTGCTTTCGAAAGAAATAGATGCATTTGGACCAATAAGCATAGCAACTGTAGCAGCTCCACCCATAGGCCGAGCTGGCCCCTCTGGATAAACCTGAATATAATATGGGACATCAAATGAGTGCTGCACGGAGACAAAAGGAAGAGAAACTGAATCCACTTAGTGCAACAGTTAGATGGCCATATTGGGTGACTAACCGTGCTATCTATGCAGACTACAAGGACGGAACGTTCATCCCAACATCGACTTTCGACCGAAATTACACCAATTCAAGAGGGAGGTTGTTCCACCATAACATGCATTACTGGAGTCAAACTTCCTCAATGTCAGTATTACCACTTTCCTGTATTTGTGACAAGTGTCAATGGTAGTGACTGAGTGAGTGAGACTGAGACTGAACTAACAAACAACTAAAAGAGCTGGAAAACGTGAATTCATCAAGATCAAGGTTTAGAGGGTGAATATATGTGGGATGCTATCCCATGATTTACCTCAAAAAATTGCATCAGCCACGTTTTGATGGATTTACTTTTGTCTATCACTGTCTCGCTACCAACCACAAGGTGGCCAATTAGCTTCAAATCAATGTGGTACTTTTCCAGCAGGGATTTGACAATTGTCAAGTTGACACAACTTTCCAACTTGAGCATTCAGATACCGAACAGAGCATTGCATTAAATATATATGTATTTGATCTAATTGCTTAGTAAATTCTACTCATCAAGAAGTCGTCCCCAAATTGCCTCTCCCTCCATACAGAGCTGCCTTGCCGTGCACACCAGGTTCGACCAGATCGAGAACACGCCCTTCCTTTGACGGAGACGATGGCCTGCAACTCACAACCAGACCATACTCACCAAAATGACTAACAACAAAAACAATATCACCACTAAAACCTTTTGACGAAATCGAAAGACACCACCATAGCCTACTGACAGAAACATCACCACCGAAAATCCAACGCCACATCATCACCACACAAACTGGATAAGAAGCAAGATAAATCCTCATAGAAGAAAAGAAATGCCATACCGTGTTGCCCCAAAAGACACAACAGAGGAAGCAGAAAAAGACCCGGCGTAGAGCAGCCTCCCCAACCTAAAGAAGCAATGAAGATCCCCATTTTTTAGAGCAAACATAGTAAAACAAAATCCATTTTACTGAAATCTCAAGCATCTTTTGGCTGTTTTCTGCAACAATAGCAACAAAAAAATCACTATCAAAGAAGACAGGCAGTGCAGAAGCTACCATACCTGCAGATATACTTGTGACGGTGGAGTCGCCGACAAGACCGTGAGGTCGCCGGCAAGGAGACCCACCTCTGCCCAAAGACACCGGCTCCCACGCACTGCTGGGATGTGGGAAACCACGAGCATGCTCGTCGGGAGGCATCCTCAATCGTTGGCGATGGCTGCCTTCCCTGAAAACGAGGGCTCTGCTGGTGAGGTCCGAGATCCTGATTGGAGAGGAGAGGAGGTGGCAGCCGCTCAAGCCGATGCTGGCAACAGGAGGTCGGCTCGAGTGTCCGGGCCTGCCGTTGGGCAGCGCCACAGTACAGGAGGCGAGGCCCCTCTTGCTCCCGAACAACGGTGCGCATCAGCGGAGGCTGGAAAACTAGGGGCGGGAAGAGAAAGAGGGGAGAGGTTCCAGCCGGACTGAGATCCCGTGCCCCGCTCAAGGCAGGGCACGCTGTGCCCTGAGGCCCACGATCCACCATCCGCTCCCCATCCGACAAACTGCAGCGAGTCAACCTAAAAAGACCAGTCCGCTCGATCCTCGCACGCCAGACAGCCTAAACCGCGGGAAACGAAGCGCACAGCGAAGGACTCTCGCGCGGGAACTGCCGTGGAGCTGTGCTGTCGTTGCCGCCATGGGGAAGGGCGCCATGGGATCTCCGGCGGCGGCCACTTGATAAACGGCGCCGGCAATCCCCTCCGCCCACGGCTTCTCATCCCCGCCCCGCTCCGACGAGCTCCGACGACCGCGTCCGTCCTCCCGCGTCCGCCCTCCCGCCCCGCTCCGACGAGCTCTCAGCTCCGACGACCGCGTCCCCTCAACCGAGGTTCTTCCCTGCGACCCCTGCGACCACTCCAGTATAGAGTAGGTTATCCCCTGTCCGTCCTCTGTCCTTCCCCTGTGCGTCCTCTGTATATGTATATTTCGAAACTGAAAATTGTGCTTGCTTGTTAGTTTAGTACTGAAAATTAGCCATGTCATTGGATTGTTATTTCAATACTGAAAATAGTGCTGGAAAATTTCTGGTTGTGTGTTTCTTTACCATATATTGTCTCCATTGTCATGCATTAATCTGAGTTTTGATTGATGTGTTTATTGTCTTATTTTACAGAATTCCGTCTGATTAGTGTGCTATGCAATTGTGAGTGTTTTGCATTTGCAAGTGTTCTGCAATGGCGGAAATTGACAAGGGGATGCCTCAAATTGGCATGAGGTTTAGAAAACCGGATGAAGCTTGGCTATTTTGGGTTGCATATGGAGGCCGTGTTGGGTTTGATGTGAGGAAGAGAAACAAACATGTAAGCAAGATGGATGGTCAAGTGACTTCATGCAAATTTGTTTGTTCCAATGAGGGTATAAGAAAGAAAGGGATAACAATCGATCATGAGCCAAAGCGTGTTAGAGCTGAAACAAGAACAAATTGCAAAACTCGCATGATTATATCACTCGATCGAGTAGCAATGAATTACGAAGTCACAGATCTTGTGTTGGAACACAATCATTACCTTCAATTGCCACAAACATGTCACTTGATGGCATCACAAAGGAAGATTTCGGAACTACAAGCTTTTGAAATAGAAGCTGCCAAGGATTCTGGAATCATGCCCAAAGCTGCACATGAGCTTGCTTGTCGTCGAGTTGGTGGACCATTTAATCTCGGCTACACTTGTCGTGATCAAAAGAATTATTTGCGAAGCAAGCGGCAAAGAGAGTTGGCTTTCGGTCAAGCCGGTAGTATGTTGAAGTATTTTCATGACAAAATGATTGAGAACCCATCTTTCCAATATTCTTTGCAGTTGGATTGTGAGGAAGATATAGCCAACATATTCTGGGCTGATGCTAAAATGGTTCTTGATTATGCACACTTTGGTGATGTTGTCACATTTGATACAACATTTGGCACAAATAAAGAATATAGGCCATTTGGTGTTTTTCTTGGACTCAATCAATTTAGAGAAACCACCATTTTTGGTGCAGCCTTGCTATTTGATGAAACATGTGACTCATTTACATGGCTTTTTGAGACTTTTCTAGCTACACATAATGGGAGGCAACCTAGAACTATTTATATGGATCAAGATGCGGCAATGGGGAAAACTATAGAGAAAGTCTTCAGGGATCATATCATGGATTGTGCACCTTTCATATAATGCAAAATGCTGTTAAGCATTTATGTCCATTGAAGGGTGAAGAAAAAGATGAAGAGGAGGGTGAAGGCAGCGGTGAAGATGAAGATGAAGAGTCTCATATTCTCACAGATTTTGGTGAATGCATGTATGGCTATGAGGACAAAGTAGAGTTTGAAGAGGCATTTAACAATATGAGAAGTAAAGTGCACAAGCAAACTTGGTTAGATAGTATCTACAAGTTGAAAGAAAAATGGACTGAATGTTATAAGAGAGATGTGTTCAGTTTGGGAGTGAGAAGTACACAACTTAGTGAGAGCTTCAACAATTCATTGAAAAATCATTTGAAATCAGATTTTCATATTGTTCGGTTCTTGATGCATTTTGAGAGGACAGTGGAGATAAAAAGAACAATGGAATTGCAATCTGAATTTGATCAAAGGAAGAAGTTGCCAAGAATCCTGATGCACACACCTATGTTGGTGCTAGCAAGCAAAGAATACACTCCGATTATCTTTGAATCTTTTCAAAGTGAATATGAGAGATCCATGGCTGCATGCGCTAGAGTGTTGGATGGAAATAACAAATTTGGGGTTTCTATTGGGAGTTTGCATGGTGATTTAGAATTTGAGGAGGAGCGCATAGTGATTGGTGATCATTTGACCAAAACAGCTTCATGTAGTTGTGGAATGTTCAATCGGACAGGAATATTGTGTGGACATGGTCTCAAAGTTCTTGACTTGATGATTATAAAGATATTACCAACACATTATGTCTTAAAGAGAAGGACTAGAGAAGCACGCAATGGAAGCATACAAGATAGACAAGGAAGGAATGTGGTAGAGAATCCAAAGTTTGAAGCTCAACTTTGGTACAGGGGTGTGTCTCACAAGTTTCACACTATGGCAGCTAAAGTAGCCAACTCTCTTGAGTGTCGTTTGATATTAGAAGATGCACTTGATTGCGTTGGTCCACAACTAGAGGAGAAACTCAATGCAACTATGGATGCTACGAATAAGCCATGTGATGACCAAGAAAATGTTGACCCAAATGTGCAACTAACTAGTGAGTTTCTTAGTGCCGCAAAGCTCAAGAAAAAAGAGGTTCAATCAAAAAACTTGAGGAGAAAGAGAGGTTGGCTTGATAATTTACTCAGGGGGAAGCGCAAACTAACTAAAGGTGCTTCATCCAAAAAAAGCAGCAAAGGTATGTTCCCATCTATACATGATATATTGTTACCACTCATTCCTAGACTAAATACTGGAATTTTCATGGTAGCAATAAAAGAAAAATGATGGCGCACGGCCTCAAGTAAGAGTGGAGAAGGATGATGTTGTACAGCCTCAAGCAAATATCAGTTACACACAACTGTTGATGGCTCCCCCTGGTGGTGTTTATGATGAAGATATGTTCTAACATGTACAAGCTTGTTAGATAGTATTTTGGACAATTTGACTAGTATTTTGGACAAAGATGACTATAGTATTTTGGATTTTGGGGGCTGACTATAGTCTTTCGTGGCCTAAGTGTGCAAGTAGATTGGCCTAATTTATGTACTTCAAGGATTATGTAAGAGCAGATTGTTGTTGCCAAATTTGAGTTACTAATGCTCAAAGTTTGTACATTGTTCAATTCATTTTGATTTTATTTTCTAATTGATTGTATAATGAATGCCTCAGTTCAACTCTTCTTCAGTTCATTTTTGGTACTAAATTCTGCAGATTAAACACTTTATTGATGCTGTCTCTATTTTCATTTTACTGAATTTTGTATCCTGGAGTTGTCCAGTGCTAACTGCTAACTGAATTTGTTGTTCGTGTGTAGTACAGACATGTCCTCGTTGCTTCTGTCCAGGGCGCCCGTGGCAGTCGGAGCGGGCGGGCGGACGGGCCGTCAAAACGTGCGGAGGCAGCCGCCAGAGGGCAGGCGGACGGAGCAGCCAGAGGTGGGCGGCCGTCGAGGTCGTTTCCTCATGTCCTGGAGGAGCAGCCGGAGCAGCTCGTCTCCCTTCCCCTCGGCGACGGGACCAACAGCTCGCCTCGCGTCGTCGCGCGTGGAACAGAGGAAGGGGACGCCAGCGAACCATGGACGGCGACGGCGGACGGCCATCTCTTCCGTCGGCAGCGGCGACGGGTGCCTCCGCCGCGGACGAACCTCGGGACGCGCGGGTGATTCGGGAGCTCCTCCGCTCGATGGGACTCGACGAGGGCGAGTACGAGCCGCGCGTTGTGCATCGTGTGCGTGAGAAAGAGAAAAGATCGAGCGGACTGGCCCAATTTTAGGTTGATTCGTTGCAATCCGTTGGATGGGAAGCAGATGGTGGATTGTGGGCCTCAGGGCACAGCGTGCCCTGCCTTGAGCGGGGCACGGGATCTCAGTCCGTGCCAGCCACCATGCGCTGGGATTTCAAGATCGGAGGAGGAGAGAAGCGAGGGGGAGAAGCAGCGAAGAGACGACAATGCAGAGGAGCGACACGTGCTGCACGCCGTCCTCCTATCCCCACACCACTTTGCACTACACCGCTTAAAGAAACGGCCAACAAGACCGGAAACTCCAAAGAGTACCCGAGCTCGCTTGCTCTCACTCAAAAGTGTCAATCCCACGTCAGCCTCTCCAATGCATCCCGTATTTGATTTTTTATTAGGCCTAATTAATCCCAACCTACTAGAAAACTTACGATGTGCTAGGGCATTTTTTGCATGGCCAACATGAACAAATCCCAATTTTCAAATTGTAAAATGTAGTCGCATTTTTTGCATGGTGAACATCAACAAATCGTAATTTGCGAACATTTAAATGTAATCATCATTTGCAGAACGAACATGAAAATTTCTTATTTTGCAAATTATGAAATGTTATCGTCCCAAATCTGCTAGGATAGGGCTTTTTTTGCACCGCTAAGAGCATCTTCAACAGAAGGTCCAAATGTAAAAATATCTACCTTTTGGACTGTCTGGGGCAAAAAATGCTGCTTCAACAGACGGTCCATATGTAAAAAAATTTGAACCGTGGCCTCCAGGTGATGTAAAATACAACACCTCGCGGTGCAAATTTACATCACGAGATACAACTGGTCCAAATTCAGCGACTGCCCGCCAACGCCCAACCGCCCTTCATTTCATTTCACAGCCTCGCCTGTTCGCCCGCCCGAACACCAATCGGTCGGAATCCGCTGCCGCCACCGCCCAAATCCTCGCCGCCGTCGCCGCCACCGCCCCAAATCGCCAGCGCCGCCCTCCGCCGCCCTCGCCCCCATCGCCTCCCTCGCCGGAAGCCGTCTCGCAGCCGTCCGGGCACCGCCGAATGGGGAGGCAGCCGCGGTGGGATTCGGCACCTCCGGTGGTCCGGCTGCCCATGTAGGCCTCCGCTGGGTCCTCAGGCCGCCGCCCGCCGCTGCTCGCTGGCCCGCCCCGTTGCCACCGCCTCCCGGCCCCGCCGCCGCCCCGCACTGACCCTGTCTAGCCGAGCTGCCGTCGCTGCTGGCCCGTGCAGCGTGCCTGTGCCGCTGCTCGTGGTGTTCGCGTCGGCTGCTGCCCGCCTTCATCGCTGCTGGCTGGAAAAGGAGCACATACAGGGGAGGTCGGGCTCCGGCCTTGGCGACCACGGATGAGCACGGGAGCGGTGGCAAACGACACCGATCGAAGGGGAAAAATAGGAGGATTGAGAGAGGAGCTCATCGCGGGGAGGATGGCGCGCTCGGGGAGGTCGGGGAGAGCTTGATGGCGACGGATTTGACGAAGGCGGCCGATGTCCCAAGGTTGAAGAAGACGATCAAGGTGATTTTACATCTTCGTTTTGGACCATTTGTTGGAGTTGCTCTTTTACATCTCCGATTTGGACCATCTGTTGGAGTTGAGCATTTTTCGAAGCTCCAAAACGCATTTTTTGATGGTCCATATTTTACATCTCCGATTTTGGACCGCCAAAATTTGGACCATCTATTGGAGATGCTCTAACATAAACAGAAACAATTTGCAAATTGGGACTTGAAATCATCCTTTTTTAATTAATCTAAATCTGTTAGACAAATGAACATGCAGAGCATTTATTGCACCTGAATTTACTTTTTTTGCAGGAATTTTGCACCTGAATTTACAACTGTCCATTTAACCACAACCACTAAACGCGCCTGAGCGCCATTCCTCCGCACTCCCAACAAACCGAATATTGCCAGATGTGCACGGGCATCATGGTGCCTGTTAAAAAAAATCATTTTTTACAGCTCAAAAAAAATTGAAACCTTTTGTAAACACGCACACACACATATATACTATATATGTGCAAAAAATTATAACATTTTGCTTTCCCACGTAGTGTAAAAAAAAGGCAAATATGTATTTTCAAATGGGACGGAATTTTTTTTGGCCGGAATTTTGTTTGTTTGTATAGCTTTCAAATTACATTTCTTTTCGAAACAAAATTCCATGGATCCGTAGTGAATACATGGAAGTTTCCACAGAATTATTTTCATTTTTTTACTTTTAAATATGGTTTTTGCAATTTTTTTAAGGGCACCATGGTGCCCGAGCACACAAACTTCACACTCCAACAAAACGGGCCATCGAACCACATGACAAATGTGGTAAGCAATTCGAACTATTCAAAAAAAAAATGGGCCATCGCACTTGGGAGGGACGAGTGCTTTTAAAAAAACATTAGAGGAAAGTGTCAAAACTGATGTCAGAAATAGTCGTTCCCAGGAGTTTTAACCCCAGGGAGTTTAGTGATTTAGGTGATTGTGTTACATGATGGTTAAAGATAATCAGTGAGAAGACTTTTATGCTTGCTACATATTAACTTACTTTGATGCTAATATATTCAACTCTTTTTAATGCTTTTCAGTACAATCTATACCAGTTTCATTTTGGAATCAACTAAAGACGACGTAAGTAAGATATATTGTAGAGCACCTTGACGATACACTTTACAATCCGAAGACATTTTGAGAGCTTAGACAACGAGTTCGGTCATATGGATTCGTGTGTTCGCCAATGACAGCCCACTGGACACACCTACCATGAAGAGCTACTTACTCAATGTGGTCATTTGAACTGTCAAAGCATCTTATATTTAGGAACAGAGGGAGTAATATATAGCGTTCTTTATAAAAATTATACCTAAGTATCTATTTCTTTATGCTTTAAGGATTTTATTATCAATCTCTAAACCACTCTTATTTGCATGGTTTGAATGCTTGGTTCACTCTTGCTTTTTGCGTCAGCTGTGCAACGGGTCAAAAGTGTTGGAACAAGTTAGGATCCCAACAAAAATGCTTTTGGATGCTATGATGCAACAGATTGGCCTTCCAAATCATAGTGTACTCAACACAGAAAGTAAAGGAATGTTGGTGTCGACGCAACCATTCAGTTATGTCCATCTAAGCACCAACTAAGCAATGAACTTTCAAGGAAATCAATATCCATCTATGTCTACGAAAATCTCGAAGAAGCTGAAGATCGGCTGGAAAATGAAACTATTAGGTTTATGGAAGTCTCTTACAACAAAGTGGTGCAAGACTTCAACTATGATAAGTTCCAGCTGGTTCAACAAAAAAATAAATCTCTAAAACAGGAGCTTAAAGAAAATAAGTAATAATGGACTATCTAAGCAGCAGTTGGTGCAGTATTCCGGGCGGGGATCGCATGACAGTGAAAGAACTTTACCATATAAGAGATACCAACTTCATAACAGGATCAACACCCGAAGACATCGATTTTAACCATACTCTATCGCAAATAAGATATGTTGCAGAGCTCCTCAACGATACGATTACAATCAAACGACATTCTATAAAAAAGGGTATTATTGGGGACTGGATGATGATATGGAAGGCATTTCTGCTTTTGGCATTGGCAGCCCACCGAACACACCCACTATGAAGAGTTGCTTAGACAATGAAGTCATTTTCGATACCGATGACACATGCAACGATGATTCTACCTGATGTTCATCACTGCGTATATCACTCATCGTAAGAGAGATGACCAGACCTATCTATATGATGCATCTCTACTTATGTAGCTTGCTTACTAAAAACAATGTAAATAAGCTACCATAAATTGTAACGTTGTGTATCAACATTATACCTTAGTATCTATTTCCTTATCTTCCAATCACTGTCTAAATATTCTTACGTGCATGGTTTTCAATGCTAGATTGCTCTCGCCCTTTGCGCCATCGGCGCAAAGTACTCATTATTTCAATCTGTGTCTGAGTTTTCATATCACCACTCTTACAATATTTGGCTTGCTGCCGGCCTTTACGCTATTGGCGCAACGGGTCATCTAGTTCAGTTAAACTCCCTAGAGAACTGGACGAGATCAACAAAACTTCACAGCAGATTAAGGCAGAAATGCATGATTACAAACATAATAACTCCCCGCAAAAGAAAAAACACAATAACTCACGGAACAAAAATATGTGTATTATTCCTTTTCTGAACTGATAACTAGTACTTGCATGAATCAATAGATAACTATTTCATTAAGCAGTACAGCAAAGAAGCGCGAGTAAAGTACCATCTTGTGTTAAATCATCAAATACCGACATGATAATAACACACACACATCCTCTTATTGTACAATGACACCGAGGCTGATGGCCAAGTGGATGTACACGTACAGGTTTCCATTTGGCTTTACCAACTCTAGTTCCTGATGCCTTCTATTTCGAACCGATTATCCTTAGAGCATCTTCAGCTGTTGGCCTTTCAGGAGGCGTTAAAAATCGCCCCCTGAGGGTGCATCGGCGAAAACCGCGTGCTGGGGGACGTGATGCCCCCCAGTCGCGGCGCCCACGATTTATTTGAAAACCACAAACTAGGCGCAAATTCATCCAAACTTCGGCGAGTTCATACATATTTAAAATATTTTACAAAAAAAAGAAAAAAACGCTACTCGCCGCGGCCCGCCGTCGCCCTCGCCGCCCGCCGCCCTTGAAGCTCTACATGCCGAGGAGCCTGTAGAACTGCGTGTAGTCGCCGCCGCCGCCGCCGTCGTCGTCATCGTCGCCGCCTCCTCCACGGCCGCCGTCCCTGCTGCACCCCTCCCAATGGCGAATCTAGAGAAAAAACGGAGGGTGGGCTCAAAGTTTAAGCCGAGAAAATCGAACGCTCTTTTGAAGAAAAAGCTGCTTATCTCCTAGTCCTTTTGTACAAATAAACTGAAACTTTCCCAGATTAATACTGGAAACACGTACTATATGCTAGAATTTTTCTGGATTTTTTTAGAAAATATCAAATTTTGAACCAAATTTTGAATCAGGTGACTAAAATGGCCATTATCTCCTAATCCTCTTGGCCAAATAAGCTTAAAATTTCCCAGCCTACTACTGGAAGCATGTAGTATTTGCTGATTTTTTTCTGGAATTTTGAAAGAAAATGGTTTTACCAATTTATAGAGACAATATGTGCCAAACAGTGCTCAAATGGACATGATTCTCAAAGACAAATACTAGTAGCATGATTGACCAACAGCAAAGTTTCATACAATCTGCACACCAATACATCAAGTACTAGAGAATCAACCAAAATAAGGCAAAGACAAGATACTGGTGTTGCTTCTTACTAACAATATTGTAGTTTGTAGAACTCCTCCACACCAAAATGCAAGTGACAAACTGCAAGCCATCTGTCCAAATTGGCACAAATGTTAGTGATATGGTAAAGTACCCTCAACTAACTATCGACACTAGTACTAAAACAGAGATATACCTCTAAGAAATAACATCATACTCAGGAGGCAAATGTCCTTTGCGATTTTTCTTTTTCTGAAATCGTATTATAATTTGATCATCTGGAATACTTTTGAATATCCTTTTCTCATAGTAGCATACCATTAAATCATTGAGCCAATCATCTGATATCTTATTGCGCAAATCGGTTTTGATGACCTTCATTGCTAAAAATATTCGCTCGACCGACGAAGTTGCCACTGGAAGAATCAATGTCAACTCGATAAGGCGATATACCAATTAGAAAGTTCTATGTTTCATTGTTTGAACCATCAAACGAGCAAGAGTAGAAATATACAAACATCCATTAAATTCCACACTTCTCCTAATATTTGGAAGGAATGTTGGAAGCTCGTATCTTAGCAACAACCGTTCAGCTTGTGTAAAATCTTCAACATAAATTTCAGCAAGCCGAATAAGTTTCTCATCATTAAACTTTGAGAAGTTGTTAGCTGGATTAAGACAAGACATGCAATCCACTAACTCGGTGTTAACTTCATTGAATCGGTGGTTCATCTCAGTGAGAATTGCATCAATCGCAACATTGAATATGCTCACCCTGAAATAATGATCTCGAGTAACCTTATTCTTGCTTCGAGCAGATTGCCCCATAGCTCCAACAAGATCATCCATATTTGGCACGTCAATGCCATGTTCCTCAAAAAAGAGTTTTGCTTGCTCGCATAATGGCTCATACCCATTGTCCCTCATAGTTTGCAAAGCTTCTTTCACATCCAAGATCAAATGCATGGCTTCGACAACATCTTGATTTTTCCTTTGCAAAGCTTGTGATAGCATATTTGTGATGTTCAACAAGTTTATTAAGAATATCATGATGAACACAAATTGGAAGCATTCCATCTGTACCAACAAACCTAAAGCTCCACCTTGAGAAGTGTGTTCCCGGGCATCCTCAATCACAATTGCAAGCACATCTACCACTGCATTCCACATTGTGTAAACACGAAGAAAGGTTCTAAGATTTGAGCCCCAACGAGTAGCTCCTGGTCTAGCTAGGTTAGTTTCTTGATGTAAACCAGTTCCAGATGATATCTTACAATTATCCATCATCTCTATCAAGTCATCTTGATGCTTTGCAACATTGGCCCTTTGATTCTTGAAATCATCACACAAGCCTCTAGCAATGTTGTGCTAACTAGATGGACCACCAACATGTTTTTGAAAACTTGCCAAAGCTGTTTTCCAGCGTTTGTAACCATCTATGGTAAATACATCATTTCCAAATGTAGCAGCCTGTGATGGTTTCTTGAAAAGAAAACAAGGGAAGCAAAAGGCAGCCTCCTTTGCGACACTATATTCCAACCAATCAAACCTATCTAGCCATTGTGGTTGAAAAGATCTCCAAATTTTACCGCCCAATGTGACTTCAAATTTATGCCCACTTGCTTTGTTTCTCTCTTTCAACAAATAAGCTCTTCTCACTTCACTTTGAATTACAGGGGCATAATCTTCTATTGGTATTCGATCCGACAGATCACCAAAAATCTGACTTGGATGAAATTCTAATATATATTGTGTTGGTGGTGCTGGTTGGTTTGTGCTCTCATCGGTTGGGGGATTGGTTCTCTCATTTGAAGTGGGATTGGTGCTCTCATCAACCGAGGGATTAGTGCTCTCATCAACCGAGGGATTAGTGCTCTCATTTGTTGGATCATCGGGATTATGTTCTCTATCGGGGTAGGCTGAACAATAACATTAATTGGGGCAACATTGGATTCAGGAACAATAGGAATTGTATTTGAATTACTTGCAAACCAACTATGCAGAGTCCTCTTTCTCTTCATTTCTATAAAAAATTAAACGAGGACATAAATTAGTTCA
Source organism: Triticum urartu (assembly GCF_056163025.1). Classification (NCBI taxonomy): domain Eukaryota; kingdom Viridiplantae; phylum Streptophyta; class Magnoliopsida; order Poales; family Poaceae; genus Triticum; species Triticum urartu. The sequence goes on from NC_141873.1 coordinate 511,085,093, forward strand.
TAGTTCATGAATTAATTGTTACTAGAACCAGTACTGACTAGAACCAAACTACGTACTGACTAGAATTAACTAAACTAGAAACTACTATCAACTAAACTAAGAAGAATCAAACAGAGTCAGACAGAGACAACAGACAACCTATTTCGATCTGCTCTGGACCGGGACTCTGGTGTCCGGCGTCCGACGACCTGCAGAGAGCCCTGCAGAGAGGCGTCCGATGTCCAGTGGGGAGTCGGCGGATCCGGCGACCTGCATAGATCCCTGGGCGTCGTGGGCGACGAGCTTCCCGGCAGGTGCAGCCCGGCTCCCCCGTGGCCCCGTCCCTCGTGCAGGCTCAGGCGCTCGGCTGATGACGGCGTCCGGCGGGGAGGCGGCGCTCGGCGAGGACCCAGCAACGACGAGGGGGCGGGGAGGCGGCGCCGGACTAGGAGGTGGCGTCTGGCGGCCGGCGGCTAGGTTATTGGGTGGCCGCTGCTCGTGCGCCTGATGTGCTTCGTGTGCGTGCGAGCGTGCGGGAGGCTGGTTTAGTCACCGATTCTTAGATGGGTTGCCTGTTGGACCGTTTTTTCTGGGCTAGGCCTAAGAAATATTTTGAAGCCTAGTAGTAAAAAATCCGCGAATTTGGAGGGTAGGCTCAAGACTATCGAAGCCTGCCTGGTGAACTCACCACTGTCCCCTCCCCAGGTTAGCGCGGCGGGTTGGACGGTCCGGGGGCGTCCTCGTCCTCGTCGCTGTTGAGGATCACCACGCCGTGCTCGTCCTCGCACCCACGCTTGCGGGCGGCTATCTCCTCCAGGGCTCGGCGCTGCCGGACCATCTCGTCGCGGAGGTAGTCGTCCCGCGCCCACTTTAGGGCCTCCTCGTAGGAGAAGCCGCGCCGGACTATGGCCTCGTACTCCGCGGGGAGGCCGGGCTCCATCTTCGGCCTGACGAGGATGAGGCGGCCAGAGGTGGGGGAGGAGTCGGCGATGCGGACGCCGGAGCTGCGGGTGCGGTGGCCAACCGGCGTGTCCTGGGGCTCCGGCTTGACGGGGCGGAGGCAGGAGAGTCGGTCGAGCGGCTGGACGAGGAGGAGGACGCCCCCGGGTCCATGCACCTCGGCGTCCACGAGCTCCCACGCCGGCGGAAGAAGGACATGGGAGCGGGGTACTCCAACCTGGGCGTGTTGCCGCCCTCGATGTACTCGAGGACGGCCTCCAGCGTGCGGCCGGGCATGCCCCACCATCAGCGGCGGCCTTCGGAGTTGAGCCTCCCGGAGGGCACGACGCCGTTGGTGGCCTCGAGCTGCTAGGCGTGGCGGCGGCGGAAGTAGGGCTACCACAGCGGGCTGTCTGAGACATACCGTGGGCCTTCCCTCGCCGCCTGCGACAGAGAGGCACGGATACGCGCGATCCCCGCACGCTGCGCCGCTCCGATGGGCGGTGGGGGCACCGGGACCCCGCCGGCGCTGATCCTCCACGCCCCGGGCACCTGCATGTCCGGGGGGACCGGGTACTCTGCTTCATAGAGGAGCCGAGCTTCGTCCTCGTGGAGGTGGCGGCGGCCGAAGCCGTTCGCCATCGCCTGGGAAGCGGTCGACCATGGTTGAACTGGAACGGCGAGAGGAGAGGGATGGACGGGGAGGAACGGGGCGTCGGCGGTGGAGAGTCTGTGCGTCACCGGCGCGCTGGGGGCGGCTTATATAGGCGGAGGCGCCGCGCGTACGCGTGGCCGCCGTGTTACGCGTGGCGGGCGAGGGACGTGCGTCGTCCGGTCTTCACTGCGCCACCCGTGAGGCATCAATAGAGGAGGCTGACCGGCGTGGCAGCGCGCGGTAGCTTTGGCATTGATTCGTCACGGGAACCGAGGCGATGAGGACGACGAAGCGGCGAGAAGAGCCGAGTCGCTGCCAAGGAGGGCCCGCCGACTTTCGCGCCAAAAACGACTCCATCGGCGCCCCCAAGCGCCTCCAGCGCGCCGGGTTCGGCCTGGGTCCACCGGCACCAATTTCGGTCCGAGCCGGCGAAAAAAGGGCCTTTGGGGACGTGACTGGGCTGATTTTTCGACGCCGACGGCCGAAATATCGCCTGGGGGGCCTTGTTGGGGGCGCGGCTGGAGATGCTCTTAGGCTGCCTTGGTTTGTCAGTGTCACCCTCCATTTCTTTGGCTCCCCATCAATGATACTTCCTCCATTCCATAATGTAGTGCTTCCTCTATCCCCGTGCTTCAACCTTGACCGTAAATTTTGTTAGAGTTATAATATAAGTCATGTACCCCTTTGTATTTATCCCGTTGTATGAGGGGTTTCCTGCATATGTTCCATACCTGTACATGTATATATATATCGGCCTATGGCCTCATGGGAATTCAAGTTGCTTATTCCTAACATGGTATTAGAGCTAGGTCAATTTTTTGCATGCTGCAACTCGTGCGTTTGATCCGTCTGTTCGACCGAAGCAATCCGCTCGATCTCCTCTCCATCTCTCGATCGAAGCAGGGGGCTCGTCCCGCAGGAGCCCCCGATCTCCTCTCCAGCCGGCCGCTCGCAGGGCTTCTGCTGCCGGCCCGTCCCGATCGGGAGTCATCCAGCCACCCGTCCCGCAGGCGCCCAGGGAGCTCGTCCCAGGGGGCTCGTTGTAACACCCTCGATGCGACTATATCTCTCACGTGTCGAGGCACGACTTAGAGGCATAATCGCATTGAAGGCATATGTCGCAAGTGAGGTAATCTTCACACAACCCATGTAACACATAAGGGAAAGAGATACATAGTTGGCTTACAATCGCCACTTCACACAATTACATGAATAAACATTACATCAATCAAATACACTCATGGTCCGACTACGGAACCAAAATAAAAGAAGAACCCCAAATGCGACAAAGGTCCCCGATCGACCCCAACCGGGCTCCACTACTGATCGACTAGAACGAAACAACACAAAGGACAAGATCTTCATCGAGCTCCTCCTGAGCTGGGTTGCGTCATCTGCACAATCTCATCGGCACCTGCAAGCTGGTTTTGGAAGTATCTGTGAGCCACAGGGACTCAGCAATCTCGCACCCTCGCGATCAAGACTATTTAAGCTTATGGGTAAGGTAAAAGGTATGAGGTGGAGCTGCAGCAAGCGTCTAGCATATATGGTGGCTAACATACGCAAATGAGAGCGAGAAGAGAAGGCAAAGCACGGTCGAGAAACTATGATCAAGAAGTGATCCTATAGCAACCTACGTCAAGCATAACTCCAACAACCGTGTTCGCTTCCTGGACACCGCCGGAAAGAGACCATCACGGTTACATATGCTGTTGATTCATTTTAGATAAGGTCAAGTTCAGGTTTTCTACAACCGGACGTTAACAAATTCCCATCTGCCCATAACCGCGGGCACGGCTTTCGAAAGTTCAAATCCCTGCAGGGGTGTCCCAACTTAGCCCATAACAAGCTCTCACGGTCAACGAAGGAATAGACCTCCACCCGAGACGTTCCGATCAGACTCGGTATCCCGGTACAACAAGACATTTCGACAGGGTAAAACTAAACCAGCAACACCGCCCGAATGTGCCGACAAATCCCGATAGGAGCTGCACATATCTCTTTCTCAGGGCACACTCAGATTGTCTTAGGTACGGGTAGGCCAGCCCAGGGTTGCCCCTGGTGGTCACCGGCAGCTGACAGGTGGACCAACACTCAGAGGAGCACTGGCCCGGGGGGGGGGGTAAAATAATGATGACCCTTGAGTCCGCGAAACCCAAGGGAAAAAGAGGCTAGGTGGCGAATGGTAAAACCAATGTTGGGCATTGCTGGAAGAGCTTTACTTAAGGCGAACTGTCAAGGGGTTCCCATTATAGCCCAACCGCGTAAGGGACGCAAAATCCGGGAACATAACACCGATATGACGGAAACTAGGGCGGCAAGAGTGGAACAAAACACCAGGCATAAGGCCGAGCCTTCCACCCTTCACCAAGTATATAGTTGCATTAATTAAATAAGATATAACGTGATATCCCAACAAGTGAATAAATATTCCAACAAGGAACAACATCTCCATGTTCCAACAAGGAACAAACTTCAATCTTCACCTGCAACTAACAACGCTATAAGAGGGGCTGAGCAAAGCGGTAACATAGCCAAACAACGGTTTGCTAGGACATGGTGGGTTAGAGGTTTGACATGGCAATTTGGGAGGCTGACAAGCAAATGGTAGGCATCGTAGCATTGGCATAGCAAAAGAGCGAGCAAACTAGCATAGCAAAGATAGTAGTGATTTCGAGGGTATGATCATCTTGCCTGAAATCCCGCAAGGAAGAAGAACGAGTCCATGAAGAAGACAAACGGACGTAGTCGAACGGTTCCTCACAAACTCGACGTTACCAGAACCAACCCGAAGAAGCAATCACCGGAAAAGAAGCACACAACATAGTAAACAACCACCACATAGACATGGCATGATGTGCAAACAAGTATGATGCATGTCCGGTTTAAAGTTACATGGCATGGCAAAGTGCACAAGCAATCCTACAAATTAAGTGGAGCTCAACATGCAACTCGTTGCATATTGACAGAACACCACATCAATTATTTAGTTCTCTCTCGTTTATGTACCCCAACAATATTAAATGTTGATTAACATGGCAAGAGGGGAAGCATGATGAAACTATCTAATCTAGGCAAGTTTCAATGAGGCCGGAAGCAACGAACAACAATTCCGGAAAATCCTCATATGCATAATTTAAGGTTTGGTACTGTTCTGCCCTAAACACAATTTTAGAGTTGTTTAACATGCAAATAAAGGTCACCATGTTAAACTAGGCATTTTTCTACCCCATTTACATATAAGGTTTATTAAAATCGGAGTTACGGTTATTTAGCTATGAATTAAATCATTTTAACATGGCATAGGAGCAAATTAATGCAAACAACATTTTAAACATTTCAAACATGGGTGAGAGTTGGATATTATTAATCTACACAAAATTCTGCGCAAGTTTTATATATAATTCATTTTAATCCGATGCACGGTTCATGAGTTATTAAATGCATGAACATGAGGGTCTAATCTGTAAAACTGGCAATCCCTGGAATAATTGGACAAATTCGCAGGACCCGAAGAAAAATACATATCGGGCTGAAACTGGAACAGGGCAGGCGCTGGGGCGGCTCACCCATGGACCTGGCCCGGTCGAAGGGAGAGGCAGGCCAGCTGGGCTGGCGCGGTGCGGAGGAGGTGGCCCGGCTGGGCCTGGCGCTGCGGCCCACGCGGCTGGCGAAGGGAGCTGGGGAGGAGGCCGAGAGAGGCCGGCGCTGGAGATGGGCCCGGGAGCGCGGCCCGAAATGAAGAGGAAGGAGGCCGGCGAGCTGGGGCAGACTCGGGCGTGGCCCACGTGGAGGCGCGGCGCGGTCAACGCAGATGGATCGGGCTCCTCCCGATCTGGCGCAGGGAGCGATGACTCCGGTGAAGCCGTGGACGGCGGCGCGGTTCCGGCGGAGATGTGCTCCGGCGAGGGGAGGCCGGCCGTGAGCAGGAAGGGGCGGATCCCGGCGCGTGATGACCGGATCTGGCGACAGCGGCGCCGGACGGGGCTCCAAGTCGCAGGGCGGCGCGCTCCGGCGAAGGTTGCAGGCGAGGTCGCCGGTGGAGAGGCGCTAGGCGGCGGAGGCGCGGATCGAGGGGCTCCTCCCCTCGACCAGCTACGGGAGCGAGGAGGCGCGGGGTGCCTGCGGGCGGCGGCGGAGATCCGGGCTCGCGCGGGCCCCGGATGGGCTCCGCGGGCCGGCGGCGAAGTGGGGTGACGCGGAAGCCGGCTGGGACAGGTGGCGGCCGCGGGTTGGAGGAGAGCGGCGGCGGGGCTGAGGTGGCGCGCTCCGATTGGCTGGAGTGAGGTGGCGCGCGGGGGTGGACATGTCTGGTGCAGCGCGGACGTGTCCGGTGGCGCGGGGAGGAGTGGATCTAGGGTTTAGACTGCGAAATGATCCGAAATTTCGGGGAGGGGTGCTCTTTTATAGGTAGAGGGAGCTAGGAAGCTCCAAATGAGGTGCGGTTTTTGGCCACGCGATCGTGATCGAATGACCGAGATGATGGAGCAGAGTTAGGTGGGTTTTGGGTCAAAATGGAAGGGTGTTGGGCTGCAACACACACGAGGCCTTCTCGGTCCCTCGGTTAACCGTTGGAGTATCAAACGAAGTCCAAATGGTACGAAACTTGACAGGCGGTCTACCGGTAGTAAACCAAGGCCGCTTGGCAAGACTCGGTCCAATCCGGAAATGTTTAATCCCCACACACGAAAGAAAGGTAGAAATGACCACCGGAGGAGAACGGAACGCCGGATTGCAAAACGGACAACGGGGAAAATGCTCGGATGCATGAGACGAACATGTATGCAAATGAAATGCGCATGATGACATGATATGCAATGCATGACACGCAAGCAAAGACAACGCAACAACAGCGAATAACTGAACGATACCTGGCACATCGGTCTCGGGGCGTTACAACACTCCACCACTACGAGAGGATCTCGTCCCGAGATCTAGAATGGCACCGGAGGGACAACGGAAGAGAAAGAGAAGAGATAAAACTAAGTTGCTTCTTTGACAAACGAGTGAAACCAAGAACCTTGAAAGGTTGAACAAATTCGAGAAAAGAATACAACGAAGGTGAACTAGGTCGAAAACACTACGTTAGAAACGAGGGACAAAGAGCATTGCGAAACCTTGAGGTAGAAGGGAAGATATATATAGAAAACACTCCGGTTAAGGAAAAGGGATCAAGGAAGACCAAAATTCGGGCAGCACTCCAGTTGAGAAGGGATGCAAAATTTGATAAGATGAGAGAGCTCGAAAGAAAAACACGACACTCCGGTTGAAATGAAAATAATTGAATAAGAACTTGATAAGATGAGAATATACTTGATGACATCAGAATACACTGCCTCCGTAACTATTGAATGAATTGAAACAAGGGGTAAGAAAGATCTCAGACAGCACTCCGGTTGAACAGAGATGAAAGGCTTGATAAGGCTAAAAGAAGTTGAGCAGAATGGCACCACACTCCGGTTAAATGGATAGGCATGAAAAGAACATGATCTTTGACAAAAGGAGATGATGTGTTGAAAAGAACAACATGGCAATGCCTCCGGAACGAAAGAGTAGAGTAAAGATAATTGAGACAAACGAATGTAGAAGACAATGCCAACTTCTGCTACAAAAGAGCCTGAAAAGGCATCTCTAGGAGGAGGGTTGAGCGGAGTTGTTGGAAAACCAACAACGAAAAGAATAAGTTTGTAGTGGGCTTATGGAAAACATCTCAAAACTATGAGGTGAAATTCTGCCACTAACAGAAACGATATATTAGATAGATAACAACAAGGAGATGAGAAGCTTAATTCACCGGGAGGATAGATGAATAACTTGGGTCATTTATAACCAACATAGATAGCAACAAGCCATAGGGAAGGCTTTAGGTGAAATATAACCCAAGATAACTCCAATGAAGAGATTGATGGATTTAAAATACCTCATTCTTAACAACAAGTGAATCATGAAACATGAACTCAAATTATCAAGAATGACATAATACCACCTCAAATGATACGGTAGAAAGAATTGCACTCCGGATTACAGGATGAAGAAAGCATGAGCTCCTCAGAAAAGAATCTCAATGAAAAACTTCTAGACGGAATTAAATCCTTTATGAACCAACATGTAGAATCTTCATGAAGAACTCCGGTAAACAAAAGATAACGAACAGAAAGAGAAGTTAAAAAAACACAAGGTGAAACCTTGTAATTATTTAGGTGGATCTCCGTGATAATTAAAGCTTGGAACTCCGGGAAAGAAAGATGAGCACTTGAAACCAAGAATAAGTATGATGGGCCACTCCGGAAAAGAAATTGAATAAACTTGATGAAACAAGAATAAGAATTATGTTATGCGTATCCTTCACCAATTAAATTGACGACAACCAACGGAGTCGACATATTACTTATTCTCGTAGAAAAGATTAAGAGAGATATAGCGTCAAACTTGAGAAGGTATTGAACGAACCACCGGAAGGGTTGAAACAATGAATAAATTGATATGGTGACCAAGGAAGAGAACTCTTAAACGGACCACCGGATTAATTGGAAATGAACGAAGAAAAGATAGAGAAACACTGGGAAGAATTAGAAAATGAACAAAGAAGCTAGAGGGGATTTAGATACATGAGAACGAAGAGATCACGAGCTGATAAGAGAATACTTGAATGATGCGCTGGTAAGATTTAGAGAAAGAGAGCTGAAAGCTGAGAATGAATAAATCTTAGATGATGGGCTCCGGATAATCAGACTGAGAAGACTCTTGAATAGCTCCGGATGGGTGAAAAGAATTCTCACAATCGAAAATAATTATGAGAGGATGGCAACAAACTAGAGCCACGAATCTTGAAGAGAATGAAGCAAGATATGGAGGAAAAACTCTTCTTCGGTCTTCAGAATCCGAGAATGACGACGAGAAACACCACCATGAATAGTTGAGATACTCCGGAAGAATCGAAAGTGAAGAGGTTGAGCCAACGATGGAAAGAATTTGAAAGATCTTGGAGAAATACATTTGGCTGATGATAATTCATTCTCACGTCGAACTTTGACAAGAAATTTGAGAATACCTCCGGAAAATAAGAAGAGTCAGGTAAGATCCTGGGAAAAGACCTGTGGGTTAGGGCCCACTCAAAATAAGCACCGTTGAGGGATTTAAAAGATAGATTGCACCGGTTGAATTAAATGATTTGAATGAGATAACAACCTCGAAAGATCTTGAACAAAAGCAGAGTGGAAAACATGAATCTTCGAGATATCTTGAGCACACCGGAATAATTGAATAGCGAGAAAAAGAACGAACATGAGGAGCACCGGTATGAGAAGGCATTGAAACGAGGAAAAGACATGATCAACAAAGCTTGACTTGAACCCACTGAAGAAGAAAAGAACGAAGAAATGATGAACTTGATGTTTCTTTAATATCTTCAAGAGAATCACCGGATAAGAACATTAACGGAAAAGAATAGAGAGGCTTGCCATCAATAAAAGGATACTTGAATAAGAAATCTGAATCGTTGAAGAAAAAGGGTGGGTGGGCGGGAAAAACAAAGGCAATTTGGAGACGGATGAAACAAACACCGTTGATAAAACTGAGATTGAATCTTGCGGATGTTGCAATGATCGAATCCACTTGAAGAGAAGCACACCGGTTAAAAGGATTGACAAAAACAATCTTGATGATCAAGAAGGATTAGTATTCACATAGGAGTATGAGAACACTATTTAGACAAGGGATGGAATCAACATTTGACTTTGAAGCAACTCGAATACCACAACTCAAAACCAAAAACAAAGGATTGGCTTGCAGAGTAAGCCGGAACAAACATATGATAGAGATTTCGTCCGAAGTTTTCGTGGTGGGGCCTACACGGGCTCGATCGTACAGCACCATCATGTACAAGGCAGTGCACATGACATACGAAGCGTCCCCGAGTCGACATAGCCAAGGACTCTTTAAGACACAACGAGAATACTGTAAAACTGACCGTGAATAGGCGGACCACTAGACGTCGAACCCCAATTTCATATCATACATCTGTCGGAAAGATATCCTAAGAGCTACTTGAATTCCCACCTATGAAACTCCCGAACCTTTCCGGTTATGCAATCAGGTGTTGGGGATACAGGGGAAGCATAATATCTCACCCAATTCTAGCAAATCCTACATCCAGCTGTATCCATCCTTCAACACATAACCAAGAAACCTTCGGAAATCGTCTACCTCAACCTTCGAAAAGCATCCGTTATACAAGTTATGGTGATACTCCCAAACTCCCGCCACAGTACTGGGTGGCGTCGAGGTTATCTCACCAACGAACTGCATAAAAGAGATTTTCGATGTCGGCGTACTAAACTCAGGTATTCCAGAACTGCAACGATAAAATTATGATGACAACACCTCAGAGCTCAACTCCCCGGGACACTTCCACAAAACCCCTGACAGGAGGCACCAAGACAATGTTCTCATCATAAAACCATCGGAACGATTCCAAGATACCCGCGTGATCCTAAAAAAAATTTAGTGAAATTTGAGAAGAGAAGAGACAAAACTCTACGTTAGGAAGCCTTACCAGAGCGATGAAGGGACTGAGGAGTAAAAAGAATTCCTAAACTCTCCAATATATAATTCCTAGAAGACTCAAAACATTTTTTCTAGACACAACTCGGCTGCTAAAAATGATCAAGCAATGGGGCTCCTAAGGTCGGGGAAGGCTCTGATACCAACTTGTAACACCCTCGATGCGACTATATCTCCCACGTGTCGAGGCACGACTTAGAGGCATAATCGCATTGAAGGCATATGTCGCAAGTGAGGTAATCTTCACACAACCCATGTAATACATAAGGGAAAGAGATACATAGTTGGCTTACAATCGCCACTTCACACAATTACATGAATAAACATTACATCAATCAAATACACTCATGGTCCGACTACGGAACCAAAATAAAAGAAGAACCCCAAATGCGACAAAGGTCCCCGATCGACCCCAACTGGGCTCCACTACTGATCGACTAGAACGAAACAACACAAAGGACAAGATCTTCATCGAGCTCCTCCTGAGCTGGGTTGCGTCATCTGCACGATCTCATCGGCACCTGCAAGCTGGTTTTGGAAGTATCTATGAGCCACAGGGACTCAGCAATCTCGCACCCTCGCGATCAAGACTATTTAAGCTTATGGGTAAGGTAAAAGGTATGAGGTGGAGCTGTAGCAAGCGACTAGCATATATGGTGGCTAACATACGCAAATGAGAGCGAGAAGAGAAGGCAAAGCACGGTCGAGAAACTATGATCAAGAAGTGATCCTATAGCAACCTACGTCAAGCATAACTCCAACAACCGTGTTCGCTTCCCGGACACCGCCGGAAAGAGACCATCACGGTTACATACGCTGTTGATTCATTTTAGATAAGGTCAAGTTCAGGTTTTCTACAACCGGACGTTAACAAATTCCCATCTGCCCATAACCGCGGGCACGGCTTTCGAAAGTTCAAATCCCTGCAGGGGTGTCCCAACTTAGCCCATAACAAGCTCTCACGGTCAACGAAGGAATAGACCTCCACCCGAGACGTTCCGATCAGACTCGGTATCCCGGTACAACAAGACATTTCGACAGGGTAAAACTAAACCAGCAACACCGCCCGAATGTGCCGACAAATCCCGATAGGAGCTGCACATATCTCTTTCTCAGGGCACACTCAGATTGTCTTAGGTACGGGTAGGCCAGCCCAGGGTTGCCCCTGGTGGTCACCGGCAGCTGACAGGTGGACCAACACTCAGAGGAGCACTGGCCCGGGGGGGGGGGGGTAAAATAATGATGACCCTTGAGTCCGCGAAACCCAAGGGAAAAAGAGGCTAGGTGGCGAATGGTAAAACCAATGTTGGGCATTGCTGGAAGAGCTTTACTTAAGGCGAACTGTCAAGGGGTTCCCATTATAGCCCAACCGCGTAAGGGACGCAAAATCCGGGAACATAACACCGATATGACGGAAACTAGGGCGGCAAGAGTGGAACAAAACACCAGGCATAAGGCCGAGCCTTCCACCCTTCACCAAGTATATAGTTGCATTAATTAAATAAGATATAACGTGATATCCCAACAAGTGAATAAATATTCCAACAAGGAACAACATCTCCATGTTCCAACAAGGAACAAACTTCAATCTTCACCTGCAACTAACAACGCTATAAGAGGGGCTGAGCAAAGCGGTAACATAGCCAAACAACGGTTTGCTAGGACATGGTGGGTTAGAGGTTTGACATGGCAATTTGGGAGGCTGACAAGCAAATGGTAGGCATCGTAGCATTGGCATAGCAAAAGAGCGAGCAAACTAGCATAGCAAAGATAGTAGTGATTTCGAGGGTATGATCATCTTGCCTGAAATCCCGCAAGGAAGAAGAACGAGTCCATGAAGAAGACAAACGGACGTAGTCGAACGGTTCCTCACAAACTCGACGTTACCAGAACCAACCCGAAGAAGCAATCACCGGAAAAGAAGCACACAACATAGTAAACAACCACCACATAGACATGGCATGATGTGCAAACAAGTATGATGCATGTCCGGTTTAAAGATACATGGCATGGCAAAGTGCACAAGCAATCCTACAAATTAAGTGGAGCTCAACATGCAACTCGTTGCATATTGACGGAACACCACATCAATTATTTAGTTCTCTCTCGTTTATGTACCCCAACAATATTAAATGTTGATTAACATGGCAAGAGGGGAAGCATGATGAAACTATCTAATCTAGGCAAGTTTCAATGAGGCCGGAAGCAACGAACAACAATTCCGGAAAATCCTCATATGCATAATTTAAGGTTTGGTACTGTTCTGCCCTAAACACAATTTTAGAGTTGTTTAACATGCAAATAAAGGTCACCATGTTAAACTAGGCATTTTTCTACCCCATTTACATATAAGGTTTATTAAAATCGGAGTTACGGTTATTTAGCTATGAATTAAATCATTTTAACATGGCATAGGAGCAAATTAATGCAAACAACATTTTAAACATTTCAAACATGGGTGAGAGTTGGATATTATTAATCTACACAAAATTCTGCGCAAGTTTTATATATAATTCATTTTAATCCGATGCACGGTTCATGAGTTATTAAATGCATGAACATGAGGGTCTAATCTGTAAAACTGGCAATCCCTGGAATAATTGGACAAATTCGCAGGACCCGAAGAAAAATACATATCGGGCTGAAACTGGAACAGGGCAGGCGCTGGGGCGGCTCACCCATGGACCTGGCCCGGTCGAAGGGAGAGGCAGGCCAGCTGGGCTGGCGCGGTGCGGAGGAGGTGGCCCGGCTGGGCCTGGCGCTGCGGCCCACGCGGCTGGCGAAGGGAGCTGGGGAGGAGGCCGAGAGAGGCCGGCGCTGGAGATGGGCCCGGGAGCGCGGCCCGAAATGAAGAGGAAGGAGGCCGGCGAGCTGGGGCAGACTCGGGCGTGGCCCACGTGGAGGCGCGGCGCGGTCAACGCAGATGGATCGGGCTCCTCCCGATCTGGCGCAGGGAGCGATGACTCCGGTGAAGCCGTGGATGGCGGCGCGGTTCCGGCGGAGATGTGCTCCGGCGAGGGGAGGCCGGCCGTGAGCAGGAAGGGGCGGATCCCGGCGCGTGATGACCGGATCTGGCGACAGCGGCGCCGGACGGGGCTCCAAGTCGCAGGGCGGCGCGCTCCGGCGAAGGTTGCAGGCGAGGTCGCCGGCGGAGAGGCGCTAGGCGGCGGAGGCGCGGATCGAGGGGCTCCTCCCCTCGACCGGCTACGGGAGCGAGGAGGCGCGGGGTGCCTGCGGGCGGCGGCGGAGATCCGGGCTCGCGCGGGCCCCGGATGGGCTCCGCGGGCCGGCGGCGAAGTGGGGCGACGCGGAAGCCGGCTGGGACAGGTGGCGGCCGCGGGTTGGAGGAGAGCGGTGGCGGGGCTGAGGTGGCGCGCTCCGATTGGCTTGAGTGAGGTGGCGCGCGGGGGCGGACATGTCTGGTGCAGCGCGGACGCGTCCAGTGGCGCGGGGAGGAGTGGATCTAGGGTTTAGACTGCGAAATGATCCGAAATTTCGGGGAGGGGTGCTCTTTTATAGGTAGAGGGAGCTAGGAAGCTCCAAATGAGGTGCGGTTTTCGGGCATGCGATCGTGATCGAACGACCGAGATGATGGAGCAGAGTTAGGTGGGTTTTGGGTCAAAATGGAAGGGTGTTGGGCTGCAACACACACGAGGCCTTCTCGGTCCCTCGGTTAACCGTTGGAGTATCAAACGAAGTCCAAATGGTACGAAACTTGACAGGCGGTCTACCGGTAGTAAACCAAGGCCGCTTGGCAAGACTCGGTCCAATCCGGAAATTTTAATCCCCACACATGAAAGAAAGGTAGAAATGACCACCGGAGGAGAACGGAACGCCGGATTGCAAAACGGACAATGGGGAAAATGCTCGGAGGCATGAGACAAACATGTATGCAAATGAAATGCGCATGATGACATGATATGCAATGCATGACACGCAAGCAAAGACAACGCAACAACAGCGAATAACTGAACGACACCTGGCACATCGGTCTCGGGGCGTTACACTCGTCCCGCAGGCGCCCAGGGAGTCAGATCGGCCCAGGGGGCTCGTCCTGCAGGCGCCCCTGATCTCCTCTCCAGCCGGCTTCCGCTGCTCCAGTAGCCAGCGCCTGATCCCGATCTGTTCGTTCTCGTTGGATCTAAAAAAAATGTCTGCTGCATCGGGTTATGTTGCTGTCCCTCGCTGTCCGGTGATCTTTGATGGTACTAACTACACCGAGTTCACTGGCTTCATGCGCATTCACATGCGTGGCATCCGTCTTTGGGGTGTTCTTTCTGGCGAGGTCTGCTGTCCGCCACGTCCAGTTCCTCCGGTGGCCCCTACTCCGCCAACTCCATCGGTTCTTCCTACGGACGCTAATCAGGCCGCCAAGGATGCGGCTAAGGTTGCTGATGAGGCTGCTGATCGTGCTTATGATGAGAGGGTTTTGGCTTATGAGGAGGCTCTTCAGTTGTATCATGGTGCTCTGTCTGCTTACACCCAGTGGCTTGATGATGATGCCCGTGCTGCAGCTGTTCTCACTGCTAGTGTTCTGCCTCAGTTTGCTTCTGAATTTCTGGGTCTTTCTACTGTCTTTGAGATGTGGACCCGTCTTCGTGAGCGCTATCAGCCCTCTGGTGATGCCTTATACCTCTCTGTGATCCGTCAGGAGCATGCTCTTCAGCAGGGTGACTCTACTGTTGATGACTTCTATGCACAGAGTTCTGCTATCTGGCGCCAGCTTGATTCTCTCCGTAGTGCTGGGTGTCGTACCTGCCCCTGTTGCCAGGCTGTCCAGGCCAATTTGGAGTTTCATCGCGTCTATGAGTTCCTGTCTCGGCTCCGTAAGGAGTTTGAGCCCCGGCGTGCTCAGTTGTTTGCTCGTGGTCGTATTTCTCTCATGGAGGCGCTTTCTGAGATTCGTGCTGAGGAGACTCGCTTACGTGGTGCTGGTTTGCTGGAGGTTCCCTCTGTGCTCGCTACTCGTGCTCCTACGCCACCTGCTCCTACGCCACCTGCTCGCTCGCGTGCTCCGCCACTCTTGCCCACTCCTTCTGGAGGCTCAGGTCGCCCCCGTCCACATTGCGCCTATTGCAACAATGATGGTCATCTTGAGTCTCAGTGCTACACGAAGAAGAAACACCTGCGCAAGGCTCGATCATCATCTTCAGGGACTTCGTCATCTACCTCGACAGCTTCAGCCATTGCTTTGACTGAACAGGATACTCTGAGACTTAAGCGTCTGCTTGCGGCTTCAGGTTCTTCCTCGACGAGTACTGCCGGTTCTGTGACTGATGCTTCCCGCACTGAGCAATCACCCTCTACACAGTCAGGTACATCCCCATGGGTTCTGGACTCCGGAGCTTCTTTTCATATGTCTTCTCATTCTTCCACTTTGTCCTCTCTTCGATCACTGGATTCTCCTATTCATGTCTTCACTGCTGATGGTACTCCACTTTCTGTTGCTAGTAGAGGCAATCTTACTACTCCTTCTTATTCTATTCCTGATGTTGCTCATGTTCCTCGACTTACCATGAATTTGTTTTCTGCTGGTCAACTTACGGATTCTGGTTGTCGCGTCATCCTCGACGTTGACTCTTGTTCTGTCCAGGACCGTCACACGCACACTCTGGTTGGGGCTGGCCCTCGCCGCCGTGACTCTCAGGGTCTTTGGGAGTTGGACTGGCTTCATGTTCCTTCTGCTGCCACCACCATCGCTAGTTCTTCCGCTTCTGTCGCCTCCGTCACTGGTTCCTTCCAGCAGTGGCATCATCGACTTGGTCATCTGTGTGGTTCTTGGTTGTCTTCTTTAGTTCGTCGAGGCCTTCTGGGGTCTGTCTCAGGAGATGTCTCTTTAGAGTGTCAGGGTTGTCATCTTGGCAAGCAGATTCACTTACCATATTCACATAGTGATTCAGTGCCTAAGCGTCCTTTCGATTTAGTCCATTCTGATGTATGGGGTCCGGCCCCTTTCGCTTCGAAAGGTGGTCATAAATACTATATTATTTTCATAGATGATTTCTCTCGTTACACATGGCTTTATTTCAGGACTTCTCGTTCTGAGGTGTTGTCTATTTATAAGCGTTTTGCTGCCATGGTTCATACTCAGTTCTCTTCACCCATACGTATTTTTTGTGCTGACTCCGCCGGCGAGTATATCTCTAAGATGTTGCGTGGTGTTCTTGCTGAGCACGGGACTCTCTCTCAATTCTCTTGTCCTGGTGCTCATGCTCAGAATGGTGTGGCTGAGCGAAAGCATCGACATCTTCTTGAGACGGCTCGTGCATTGATGATTGCTGCCTCTCTCCCGCCTCATTTTTGGGCTGAGGCCGTCTCCACATCCACCTATCTTATCAATATACAGCCTTTCGCTGCTCTACAGGGTGGTGTTCCTTTCGAGCGACTTTTTGATCGTTCTCCCGATTATTCGATGCTTCGCTCGTTTGGTTGTGTTTGCTATGTTCCTCTTGCCCCTCGTGAACGCACCAAACTGACCGCTCAGTCTGTTGAGTGTGTCTTCTTAGGCTACAGTGATGAGCATAAGGGCTATCGTTGTTGGGATCCTATTGGTCGTCGGATGCGTATCTCTCGAGATGTGACTTTTGACGAGTCTCGTCCCTTCTACCCACGCCCATCTTCCTCGACTTTTTCAGTGCAGGATATCTCTTTCCTCACTTTTCCTGACTCACCTATCACCCCCGCCGAGACTGTACCTCTCCGTTCCACTTCCTCTCCTTCTCCACATCTAGTTGATTTGCAGCCACCATCCTCCCCGGTCTCCTCGCCTAGCATGTCACCGGGTTCTCCACCTTCATCTCCGGTGACTTCCTTCCCGGTCTCCTCTCCCAGCCTGTCACCGAATTCTACACCTTCGTCTCCGGTGACTTCTTCGTCGCCACCCCCTGATTCTACCTTGCCGATTCCTCCTTCTATTATTCCATCTTTTCCTCAGCATTACACTCGTCGTCCACGACCAGTTGATGCCTATGTGGATGGGTCATCATCTTCCTCTCAGCCTACTTATGGCTTGCGTTCTCGTCCTCGTCCGCCTGTTGATCGCTTTGGCTTTCCCACCGCTGGTGCTGCTGTTCTTGAGCCGACTTCTTACCGTCAGGCTGTTGTTCATCCTGAATGGTAGATTGCGATGGCAGAGGAGATTGCTGCTCTTGAACGCACTGGTACCTGGGATCTTGTTTCTCTTCCTCCCGGAGTCCGTCCGATCACTTGTAAGTGGGTCTACAAGGTTAAGACTCGCTCCGATGGTTCTCTTGAGCGTCACAAAGCTCGTCTTGTGGCTCGTGGTTTTCAGCAGGAGCATGGTCGTGATTATGACGAGACTTTTGCTCCTGTGGCTCATATGACCACTGTTCGTACACTTCTTGCCATTGCTTCTGCACGCCACTGGTCTATATCTCAGCTTGATGTTAAGAATGCCTTTCTTAATGGTGAGCTACGTGAGGAGGTATACATGCAGCCACCACCTGGGTATTCTGTTCCTGATGGCATGGTATGTCGTCTTCGTCGCTCTCTCTATGGCCTTAAGCAAGCTCCCCGCGCCTGGTTTGAGCGCTTTGCCTCTGTGATCACTGCTGCTGGTTTTTTAGCAAGTGCTCATGATCCAGCATTGTTTATTCACCTTTCTCCTCGTGGTCGGACTCTTCTTCTTCTTTATGTTGATGACATGATCATCACGGGGGATGACCCCGAGTATATTGCCTTTGTAAAGGCCCGTCTTAGTGAGCAGTTTCTTATGTCTGATCTTGGACCTCTTCGCTATTTTCTTGGGATTGAAGTCTCTTCTACCTCTGATGGCTTTTTTATATCCCAGGAAAAGTATATCCGGGATCTTCTTGCTCGTGCTGCTCTTACTGATGAGCGCGTTGTTGAGACTCCTATGGAGCTCAATGTTCACCTCCGTGCTACTGATGGTGATCCTCTCCCTGACCCGACGTGTTATCTTCATCTTGTTGGCAGTCTTGTCTATCTAGCTGTCACTCGTCCGGACATCTCTTATCCAGTTCATATACTGAGTCAGTTTGTCTCTGCCCCCACCTCGGTTCACTATAGTCATCTCCTTCGTGTTCTTCGATATCTTCGAGGCACGATCTCTCACCGTCTATTCTTTCCTCGCTCCAGTTCTTTCCAGCTCCAGGCCTATTCGGATGCCACGTGGGCTAGTGATCCTTCTGATCGCCGTTCACTTTCTGCTTACTGTGTTTTTCTTGGTGGTTCTCTCATTGCCTGGAAGACGAAGAAACAACTTGCAGTTTCCCGTTCGAGTGCCGAGGCTGAGTTGCGAGCAATGGCTCTTTTGACGGCAGAGGTGACTTGGTTACGGTGGTTACTTCAGGATTTTGGTGTTTCTGTCACTACACCGACTCTGCTTTTATCTGACAGTACAGGTGCTATCAGCATTGCACGCGATCCTGTGAAGCATGAGCTCACCAAGCATATTGGTGTTGATGCTTTCTATGTGCGCGCTGCTGTGCAGGATCAGGTTATTGCTCTTCAGTATGTGCCTTCCGAGTTACAGTTGGCGGATTTCCTGACGAAGGCTCAGACTAGAGCACAACATGGCTTTTATCTCTCCAAACTCAGTGTTGTTCATCCACCATGAGTTTGAGGGGGGGTGTTAGAGTTATAATATAAGTCATGTACCCCTTTGTATTTATTCCGTTATATGAGGGGTTTCCTGCATATGTTCCATACCTGTACATGTATATATATATCGGCCTATGGCCTCATGGGAATACAAGTTGCTTATTCCTAACAAATTTAACTACCAAGACCGATTGCGGCGGGAGCAAAAATTATATCAGTGAATTCGTATTCGAAAGAAGTTTTCAATTATATAATTTTTCTTCCGCCGCAGTTGGTCTTGTTGGTTAAATTTATGGTCAAAGTTGGACCTGGGAAGCACGGATGCACTATATTTTGGAATGGAGGGAGTAGTATTTTATATACGGGTGTAGGTTCATGGTTCAACCTCTCAAGGTGTACAAGCTTGATTATTTCACCAACCACCCAACATGCAAGATGTAGGCTGTAAAAAGTTCAAGAAAATTATACCAATCGTCTTTCAACTTGCTAGCGCATAACAGAAATGTCCTTTTACTTGAGAAACATTGCAATACAGTACTTCTATGAAAATACATTACATCTGTGGTCCTGTATACGAACCTGTCTACAGTAGGGCTTTCCGCTGGCAACATGCGGTCGGTGTATTTTTTTGAAAATGCCCCCTAGAATATTCTGTAATCAAATTGGCATACACATAGGTAGGTCCAACTTATCAGCGTAGGGGGAGGGGGAGAGAGAGCGAGATAATAACGCAAAATAGAATGCAGTGGCGAGCGAAAACGCCGTCGTACCTGAAAAACATTACTATATGGTATTTATATAAGAAAATACGTTACATCTAAGACGTTTTCTTAAAGCAGATCATGTATACAGTCCTGTCTAGGGTAGGGCTTTTTGCCGCTGACATATCGCCAATGTGTTTCTGTGAAACGCCCCTAAAATGTTCTGTAATCAAATCAGCGTACACATTGGTAGGTCCAACCTATCAGCGGAGGGGAGAGAGATAGCCGTGCAATACAAAGTACAACAGCAAGGGGTTCGAATCCGGGACTTCGCGCTACTGCTAGACCAAAAATTAATGCTACTGCTCGGCTTTCCCTAATAGTGAGACGTTTTGCGACACAGTGTTGAAGATACCCTAACCATTTCCATCAAAACAACTGGATACATCAAGAGACCAAAAAATATCTCAAACTGTTTCTACAAGCTCGCCGTATGCGTCAACTCGGAGCAACGGAGCTTAGAGTAGCTTGTCCATTTGCTACTGCCATTACAGCTCTCTCTGTAGGTAGTGATTGATGACCTGTGCAGCGGTGCTAGATAATCCTGGCCAGTTATCGAAGGATACTAACAGCCATCCTCCTGCTGTACGAATACACCAAGGCATTAGACTAATCACAATGAGAGTAACTTAACTAGTAACATCACACATTTTAATACAAGATTGCTTATGTAACAGCTAATTAATAAGGAGAGAGGAATTTGTGGTAACTTAGCTAGTTACTGTAACATCATACATTTCAAGGTATAATGAGTCTATAGCCTAATAAATGAAGTCTTTCATGATACCACTCATATGTTACTACCCACTATGGAGGTCGTAACATAGACTAGTAACATCCACTAGTAAAAAACATGGCTTTGGTCCAGGCCGGGTCAGCCCATTAGTCCCGGTTTAGTCCAGAACCGGGACCAATGTGGGCATTGGTCCCGGTTCGTGAGTCCAGGGGGCCGGCCGGGCCACGTGGGCCATTGGTCCTGGTTCATCTGGACCTTTTGGTCCCGGTTGGTGGGACGAACCAGGACCAATAGGCCTCGCTCCTGGCCCACCATAATTGGTCCCGGTTGGTGGCTCGAACCGGGACCAAAGGCTTCACTTTAGTCCCGGCTCATGTCACCAATCGGGACCAATGAGGTGCCTATATATACCCCTCGCTCGCGAGCAGAGCACCCCAGTGCTCTGTTTTTCTCTTGCCGAGGGGGAGAGGGCTTGGTGGTGCTCTAGCTCACCTCCTATGCACACAAGGTGTTCGATGGAATGCCCGAGCCACACTACTTAAGCTTTCTCCTCTCCAAGTTCGACCTCCAACCTCCATTTTTCATAATATTTGTCTAGGTTTAGCGGTCCGTCACGCCCCGTCCCCGTCTTCACCGCCGTCGATCACCCGCGCTGAGCTCATCGCCGGCACCACCGTGGTGAGCCTCTTGTTCTTATCTTCTTTCTGAAAAGAAAAATATTCTTACTTGTATGTTTGTATAGATACTTGTATTATTTTCTTACTTTTATTATTCCATCTTATATAGTGCAATGGTTTTGGTATCCGCCCCCGTTGGCCCTCGTCCTGTCTATGATTCGGATGTTGTATATATATTATCTTTATAACTATTGGTTCATTTATTGATTATGAAAATTATGCCGACCAACGTGACATAGATTTTATTTATGTAGGATGTATGTGAATCGGAAATGCCAACCGACCCTATTGTCGAGAGGTTAAATTTAGTTGAAGAAGAAAATAATTTGTTGAAGGAAAAAATAAAAAAAATTGAGGGGGAGAAGATGATATTGGAGTTGCATGTTGCGGATGTCGTCGATGATCACAAGATCAAGATGGATGCAATGCGCTTGAAGATTAGAAAGATTAGAAAATATGCCATTCATACCGAGGCTTGGTATGATTATGCCGTTGGATCAATTGTTACCTTGGTTGCGATTATGATCGCATTTGTTTTCGCATTGAAATGTTTTACATAGTTTTAATGTATGGTTTAATTAATTAGATGCTCTGGAGAGCTATATGTTGTTAGATGAGAACTATGTATGCACTTTGGTTTTAATGTGATGATGAACTTCCATTAATTTGGACACTTAATTATATATAATGCACGCAGATGAACCGGCAATGGATGTACAGTGACAGACACACCCGCGAGTACATTAAGGGCGTGCATGAGTTTCTCGATGCGGCTGAGGCAAACAAGCAGAATGGTTTTATGTGTTGTCCATGCACTCAATGTGGGAATACGAGGTCTTACTCTAACCGAAAAATCCTTCACTCCCACCTGCTTTACAAGGGTTTCATGCCACACTATAATGTTTGGACGAGGCACGGAGAAATAGGGGTTATGATGGAAGACTGCGAAGAAGAAGAGTACGATGACAACTATGTGCCCCCTGAATACGGTGATGCTGCAACGGGGGGAGCTGGTGAAGATCAAGAGGAACCAGACGATGTGCCCAATGATGCTGCAACGGATGAAGCTGCTGAAGATCAAGAGGAACCAGACGATGTGCCCGATGATGATGATCTCCGCCGGGTCATTGTCGATGCAAGGACGCAATGCGAAAGTCAAAAGGAGAAGCTGAAGTTCGATCGCATGTTAGAGGATCACAAAAAAGGGTTATACCCCAATTGCGAAGATGGCAACACAAAGCTCGGTACCGTACTGGAATTGCTGCAGTGGAAGGCAGAGAATGCTGTGGCTGACAAAGGATTTGAGAAGCTACTGAAAATATTGAAGAAGCTTCCAAAGGATAACGAATTGCCCGACAGTACATACGCAGCAAAGAAGGTCGTATGCCCTCTAGGATTGGAGGTGGAGAAGATACATGCATGCCCTAATGACTGCATCCTCTACCGCGGTGCATACAAGGATCTGAACGCATGCTCGGTATGCGGTGCATTGCGGTATAAGATCAGACAAGATGACCCTGGTGATGTTGACGGCGAGCCCCTCAGGAAGAGGGTTCCTGCGAAGGTGATGTGGTATGCTCCTATAATACCACGGTTGAAACGTCTGTTCAGAAACGAAGAGCATGCCAAGTTGATGCGATGGCATAGTGAGAACCGAAAGAAATATGGGAAGTTGAGAGCACCCGCTGACGGGTCGCAGTGGAGAAAAATCGAGAGAAAGTACTGGGATGAGTTTGCAAAGGACCCAAGGAATGTACGATTTGCTTTAAGCGCGGATGGCATTAATCCTTTCGGGGAGCAGAGCAGCAATCACAGCACCTGGCCCGTGACTCTATGTATGTATAACCTTCCTCCTTGGATGTGCATGAAGCGGAAGTTCATTATGATGCCAGTTCTCATCCAAGGCCCTAAGCAACCCGGCAACGAAATTGATGTGTACCTAAGGCCATTAGTTGAAGAACTTTTACAGCTGTGGAATGGAAATGGTGTACGTGCGTGGGATGAGCACAGACAGGAGGAATTTAACCTTAAGGCGTTGCTGTTCATGACCATCAACGATTGGCCCGCTCTCAGTAACCTTTCAGGACAGACAAACAAAGGATACCACGCATGCACGCACTGTTTAGATGACACTGAAAGTATATACCTGGACAAATGCAGGAAGAATGTGTACCTGGGCCATCGTCGATTTCTTCCGACCAACCATCAATGTCGAAAGAAAGGCAAGCATTTCAAAGGCGAGGCAGATCACCGGAAGAAGCCCGCCATGCGCACCGGTGATCACGTGTTTGCTATGGTCAATGATTTACACTACGTAATCTTTGGAAAGGGTCCCGGTGGACTAGCTGTTCCGAATGACGCTGAGGGACTCGCACCCATGTGGAAGAAGAAATCTATATTTTGGGACCTACCCTACTGGAAAGAACTAGAGGTCCGCTCCTCAATCGACGTGATGCATGTGACGAAGAACCTTTGCATGAACCTGCTAGGCTTCTTGGGCGTGTATGGGAAGACAAAAGATACACCTGAGGCACGGGAGGACCTGCAACGTTTGCACGAAAAAGACGGCATGCCTCCGAAGAAGTATAAAGGTCCTGCCAGCTACGCTCTTACGAAAGAAGAGAAAGAAATCTTCTTTGAATGCCTGCTCAGTATGAAGGTCATGACTGGCTTCTCGTCGAATATAAAGGGAATAATAAATATGCCAGAGAAAAAGTTTCAGAACCTAAAGTCTCATGACTGTCACGTGATTATGACGCAACTGCTTCCGGTTGCATTGAGGGGGCTTCTACCGGAAAACGTCCGATTAGCCATTGTGAAGCTATGTGCATTTCTCAATGCAATCTCTCAGAAGGTGATCGATCCAGAAATCGTACCAAGGCTAAGGAGTGATGTGGTGCAATTTCTTGTCAGTTTCGAGCTGGTGTTTCCACCATCCTTCTTCAATATCATGACACACGTCCTAGTTCATCTAGTCGAGGAGATTGTCATCCTGGGGCCCGTATTTCTACACACTATGTTCCCCTTTCAGAGGTTCATGGGAGTCCTAAAGAAATATGTCCGTAACCGCGCTAGGCCAGAAGGAAGCATCTCCATGGGCCATCAAACAGAGGATGTTATCGGGTTTTGTGTTGACTTCATTCCTGGCCTTAAGAAGATAGGTCTCCCTAAATCGCGGTATGAGGGGAGACTGACTGGAAAAGGCACTCTTGGAAGAGACTCAATAATATGCAGGGACGGATATTCTTGGTCTCAAGCAAACTACACAGTTCAACAGAACTCTACCTTGGTGACCCCGTATGTCGATGAACACAAGAACAGTCTGCGCTCCAAACACCCGGAGCAGTGCGACGACTGGATTACATGTGAACACATCAGGACTTTCAGCAGTTGGTTGGAAACACCTCTCAGAGGTGACAACACTGTTTGTGATGAGTTGTACTTGTTGTCCAGGGGACCATCTTTGACTGTATTGACTTACAAAGGATACGAGATAAATGGGAATACATTTTACACGATCGCCCAAGATCAAAAGAGCACCAACCAAAATAGTGGTGTCCGCTTTGATGCAGCAACCGAGAGTGGAAAGGACACATATTATGGTTACATAGTGGACATATGGGAACTTGACTACGGACCTGATTTTAAGGTCCCTTTGTTTAAGTGCAAATGGGTCAATCTGTTAGGCGGCGGGGTACAGGTAGACCCACAGTATGGAATGACAACGGTGGATATGAAAAATCTTGGGTACACTGACGAACCATTCGTCCTAGGCAATGATGTGGCACAGGTTATCTATGTGAAGGACATGTCTACCAAACCGAGAAAAAGAAAAGATAAGGAAGCGAATACATCATACGATGAGCCAAAGCGCCACATAGTTCTTTCAAGAAAAAGGGACATCCTGGGAGTGGACGGCAAGACAGACATGTCTGAAGATTATGAAAAGTTTCATGAAATTCCTCCCTTCAATGTCAAGGCTGACCCAAGCATCCTGATAAACAATGAAGATTATCCATGGTTACGGCGCAATAAGAAAATGACACAAGCAAAGAAAAAGTGAAGACTTTCTCCTACAACTATTATGATGATACCATGCCAACTTTGTAACACGCGAACATGCTACCATTGTCCGTTTTGTACATGCACATGCTATGTGGGTGAAATTATGATACCATCCCAACTTTCAACTTTTTCAGAGTTCATTTGAAATGCTTTCATGTATTATGGTTCGGCCCTCGTAATACCATGACCATTAGTCCCTGGCCCATGCCAACTTTCAACTTTCAACGTTCTAAAACTAATGGCACTAACAGAAAGTTTATAATTTTGCTCCTCGCCCCTGGCCCATGACCATTACTCCCGGTTTGTGCCACAAACCAGGACTAAAGGGTTGGTCCTCGTTGCGGGCAGAGTTTAGTCCCACCTCGCCAACCGAAGGGGGCTCACACTGGTTTATAAGCCCTTCCCTCTCTGCCTTGCCTTGTTGAGCTCCTCTCGAAGTGAAAATAGATGCCCTAATAGAGAAAAGTTTAACCTAAATTCATAGTGAATTTCTCTGAAATTCATAGTAACTTACTAGGAATTTAGGTTGAATTTTCTCTATAAGCACATCTATTCTCATTTTTTTAGTAAGTTAATCACAAACTTGTGATTCAAACAATTTTCAAAGAATTCAAATTTTAACTATTCAAATTTGAAAAATAATGGCACTAACAGAAAGTTTATAATTTTTCTAAAACTAATGGCACTAACAGAAAGTTTATAATTTTTCTAACCTAAAAGCAAACAAAATTATTAAAGCAAAAAACAAAAGAAAATAAATAATGCAAAAAAAAATCAAAAAAACAGGAAAAAAAACTATTTTTATAGTAAAGTTAATCACAAAATAAAATAAATAAAGCAACAAAGAAAACAAAAAAAACTAAAAAAGTGTTTTCAAATTTGAAAACTAATGGCACTAACAGAAAGTTTATAATTTTTCTAAAACTAATGGCACTAACAGAAAGTTTATAATTTTGGTAACCTAAAAGCAAATAGAATTAAAAATTAAAGCAAAAAACAAAAGAAAATAAATAATGCAAAAAACAAATAAAAAAACAGGAAAAAAACTATTTTTATAGTAAAGTTAATCACAAAATAAAATAAATAAAGCAACAAAGAAAACAAAAAAAAACTAAAAAAGTGTTTTCAAATTTGAAAACTAATGGCATTAACAAAAAGTTTATAATTTTTTTAAAACTAAAAGCATAAAGAATTAAAAAATAAAGCAAAAAATAAAAGAAAATAAATAAAGCAACAAAAAAACAAAAAATGCCACCTACTGAGCCACCACGGCCTGAATACGACTAGAAACCCTACCATGGGCCAGGATTCAGGCCCGCAGCAGGCCCAGTAGGCCCACAGGCATTGCAGTGACAAATTAGGCCCGAAAGCCTGGAGTTGAGAGGAGCTTGGGAGGGTGGGCGCAGCAGCGCTTATAAATCACTCCCGAGCCCTCTCAACTAGCGAGGTGAGACTAAACTTTTGGGCGCGGGGCAGCACAAGGCCGTTGGTCCCGGTTGGTGGCACCAACCGGGACTAAAGGGGGCATTGGTCACGGTTTGTGGCACCAACCGTGACCAATGCCCCCCCTTTAGTCCCGGTTGGTGCCAGCAACCGGGACCAAAGGCCGCCGCTTCCCGCCCTTTGGGCTGCTCCCGGTTGCTGGCACCAACCGGGACTAAAGGGGGAATTAGTCCCGGTTTATGCCACCAACCGGGACTAAAGCTTGGACTATATAACAAACACTTGTGAAAATTTTCAGTTTGCATCACCAGTTCCCCCCTCCCCCGCCGACGACGCCGTCAGGCTGCTCCACCTCGCCGTCTACGCCGCCGCCGCCAACGTCGTCGCCTCCACGAGCCCGCGCCGTCCTCATCGCCGGCATCCCCGAGCCCGCCGTCCTCATCGTCCCCGTCGCTGCGTGCCTCCCCGAGCCCACCCCTCCTCGTCCCTGTCGCCGGCCGCGCGCCGTCCCCGTCACCGCGTGCTGCCCCGAGCCCGCCGTCCTCATCGCCGGACTCCTGCCATCGCCGCCCCACTCGAAGTGAGCCCCCCTTTCCCATGGTCCCGATCGAGTGCGGCCCTTGCTCTCTGCCCCTGCTCCATGGTCGCCGCCGGCCCCGGCGCATTGAAGAGCAGAAGGAGAGGAGAAGGAGAGGAGAGGAGAAGGAGTGGAGCAGCAGCAAACTTTTCTGAAATTTCTGAATTTTTTTACAGATATGAACAGTGCATATAGAGGGTCTTTGATCAAATGCTAGATGGCTTTGGGCATTTTTAGGATTTATGATATTTTTTGTGGTGAGGTACTGATGCAAGACAAAGGTGATGGCAAAATTTCAGAATTTTTTGATTGGTTTAGAATAGGTTTTCAGCAAGGAATTTGAATCTGGTTCAAATTTCATTTGAATGAAATTTAAAAAATTTAAACTATGGATCAGAAGGTTTTTGGTGAAATGGAGTGTGGGTACTGTCATGAAGTTGGAGTATTTTTTGTGGTTGTAAAAGAGTTAGGAAAATTTAGATTGTGCTAAATATGTCAAAAATGTTTTTTTTGTTCATACAAAGTTTTTTGTTCATAGAAAGTTTTTTGTTCATAGAAAGTTTTTTGTTCATAGGCAGAAAGTTTTTATATATGACTATGGATATATGAGCAATGATGATCCATGGATGTATGCATTGATATATATGAGAAACGATGTTTCATAGAATATTTACCAAGTATATATGTATTTTTGTTCATAGCATTTTTTCCCTTTATATATGTATGTGGCTATAGATGGATATATATGAGAGGTTTCCTAGTGTCAAAGTATTGAAGAAATCCATGGCTTCATCATTAGCCGGAAGTAACCAGGGCATGACGAAGTCCTCCAAAGTTATTCTGGAATGGTGTCCCGATTATAGTAATGTAATTGATGAGTTATGCATGCGTGTGCACTTTCCACTATATTCTCCTAGAGATTAAGCTTGAGCAAGGACTAGTAACCGTCTTAGACTCAAGACGAAAAGATCCCCAGGACTATGTAGACATGACTCAAATACTCGAGAAGTAAGTTAAATCGATCATTATCCACCATATCAGCAACTTTGTTCATTTCTGTTGGGTAACGTAGCAGAAATTCAAAATTTTCTTACGTGTCACCAAGATCTATCTATGGAGAAACCAGCAACGAGGGGAAGGAGAGTGCATCTACATACCCTTGTAGACGCTAAGCAGAAGCGTTCAAGAGAACGGGGTTGAAGGAGTCGTACTCGTCGTGATCTAAATCACCGGAGATCCTAGTGCCGAACGGACGGCACCTCCGCGTTCAACACACGTACGGCCCGACGACGTCTCCCATGCCTTGATCCAGCAAGGAGAGGGAGAGAGGTTGAGGAAGACTCCATCCAGCAGCAGCACAACGGCGTGGTGGTGGTGGAGGAGCATGGTGATCCAGCAGGGCTTCGCCAAGCACCGCGAGATATGAGGAGAAAGAGAGGTAGGGCTGCGCCAGGGAGAGGTCAGAAACTCATGTGTTGGCAGCCCCAAAGACCTCAACTATATATAGGGGAGAGGTGTTGGAAATATGCCCTAGAGGCAATAATAAATTAGTTATTATTATATTTCCTTGTTCATGATAATCGTTTATTATCCATGCTATAATTGTATTGATAGGAAACTCAGATACATGTGTGGATACATAGACAACACCATGTCCCTAGTAAGCCTCTAGTTGACTAGCTCGTTGATCAATAGATGGTTACGGTTTCCTGACCATGGACATTGAATGTCGTTGATAACGGGATCACATCATTAGGAGAATGATGTGATCGACAAGACCCAATCCTAAGCATAGCACTAGATCGTGTAGTTCGTATGCTAAAGCTTTTCTAATGTCCAGTATCATTTCCTTAGACCATGAGATTGTGCAACTCCCGGATACCGTAGGAATGCTTTGGGTGTATCAAACGTCACAACATAACTGGGTGACTATAAAGGTGCATTACAGGTATCTCCGAAAGTATCTGTTGGGTTGGCACGAATCGAGACTGGGATTTGTCACTCCGTGTAAGCGGAGAGGTATCTCTGGGCCCACTCGGTAGGACATCATCATATGCGCAATGTGACCAAGGAGTTGATCACGGGATGATGTGTTACGGAACGATTAAAGAGACTTGCCGGTAACGAGATTGAACTGGGTATTGGATACCGACGATCGAATCTCGGGCAAGTAACATACCGCTAGACAAAGGGAATTGTATATGGGATTGATTAAGTCCTTGACATCGTGGTTCATCCGATGAGATCATCGTGGAACATGTGGGAGCCATCATGGGTATCCAGATCCCGCTGTTGGTTATTGACCAGAGAACGTCTCGGTCATGTCTGCATGTCTCCCGAACCCGTAGGGTCTACACACTTAAGGTTCGGTGACGCTAGGGTTGTGAAGATATGTATATGCAGTAACCCGAATGTTGTTCGGAGTCCCGGATGAGATCCCGGACGTCACGAGGAGTTCCGGAATGGTCCGGAGGTAAAGAATTATATATAGGAAGTGCTGTTTCGGCCATCGGGACAAGTTTCGGGGTTATCGGTATTGTACCGGGACCACCGGAGGGGTCCCGGGGGGCCCATCGGGTGGGGCCACCTGTCCCGGGGGGCCACATGGGCTGTAGGGGGTGCGCCTTGGCCTAGATGGGCCAAGGGCACCAGCCCCTATAGGCCCATGCGCCTAGGGTTTCCATATGCGAGGAGTCCCACTAGTGGAAGGCACCCCTAAGTGCCTTGGGGGGGAGGGAAACCTCCCCTGGCCGCCGCACCTAGGAGATTGGATCTCCTAGGTTGGCGCACCACCCCCCTTGGCCCTCCTATATATAGTGGGGGAGAGGAGGAACTTCATAGACCAGCCCCTGGCGCCTCCCTCTCTCCCCGTTACGTCTCTCTCTCGTAGTATAGGCGAAGCCCTGCTACTGTGATGCCCTGCATCCACCACCACGCCGTCGTGTTGCTGGATCTTCATCAACCTCTCCCTCTCCCCTTGCTGGATCAAGGCGTGGGAGACGTCTCCGGGCTGTACGTGTGTTGAACGCGGAGGTGCCGTCCGTTCGGCACTAGGATCATCGGTGATTTGAATCACGACGAGAACGACTCCATCAACCCCGTTCACTTGAACGCTTCCGCATAGCGATCTACAAGGGTATGTAGATGCACTCTCCTTCCCCTCGTTGCTAGTTTCTCCATAGATAGATCTTGGTGACACGTAGGAAAATTTTGAATTTCTGCTACGTTCCCCAACAGTGGCATCATGAGCTAGGTCTATGCGTAGATTCTATGCACGAGTAGAACACAAAGTAGTTGTGGGCGTTGATTTTGTTCGGTATGCTTGCCGTTACTAGTCTTATCTTGATTCGGCGGCATCGTGGGATGAAGCGGCCCGGACCAACTTTACACGTACTCTTACGTGAGACCGGTTCCACCGACAAATATGCACTAGTTGCATAAGGTGGCTAGCGGGTGTCTGTCTCTCCCACTTTAGTCGGATCGGATTCGATGAAAATGGTCCTTATGAAGGGTAAATAGCAATTGGCATATCATGCTGTGGTTTTGCGTAGGTAAGAAACGTTCTTGCTAGAAACCCATAGCAGCCACGTAAAACATGCAAACAACAATTAGAGGACGTCTAACTTGTTTTTGCAGGGTATGCTATGTGATGTGATATGGCCAAAAGGATGTGATGAATGATATATGTGACGTATGAGATTGATCATGTTCTTGTCAAGGGAATCACGACTTGCATGTCGATGACGAGACAACTTCAAGAAGACACAATGATGGAGATCATGATGATGGAGATCATGGTGTCATACCGGTGACAAGATGATCATGGAGCCCCAAGATGGAGATCAAAGGAGCTACATGATATTGGCCATATCATGTCACTATTATTTGATTACATGTGATTTTTATCATGTTTATACATCTTATTTGCTTAAAACGACGGTAGTAAATAAGATGATCCCTCATTAAAATTTCAAGAAGTGTTCTCCCCTAACTGTGCACCGTTGCTACAGTTCGTCGTTTCGAAGCACGCCGTGATGATCGGGTGTGATAGATCCTTACGTTCACATACAACGGGTGTAAGACAGTTTTACACAGCAAAAACACTTAGGGTTAACTTGACGAGCCTAGCATGTACAGACATGGCCTCGGAACACAGAAGACCGAAAGGTCGAGCATGAGTCGTATAGAAGATACGATCAACATGAAGATGTTCACCGACGTTGACTAGTTCGTCTCACGTGATGATCGGACACGGCCTAGTTCACTCGGATCATGTAATCACTTAGATGACTTGAGGGATGTCTATCTAAGTGGGAGTTCATAAGATGGACTTAATTATCCTGAACATAGTCAAAAGGATTTTGCAAATTATGTCGTAGCTCGCGTTTCAGTTCTACTGTTTAGATATGTTCCTAGAGAAAAATTAGTTGAAAGTTGATAGTAGCAATTATGCGGACTAGGTCCGTAAACTGAGGATTGTCCTCATTTGCTTCATAGAAGGCTTATGTCCTTAATGCACCGCTCAGTGTGCTGAACCTCGAACGTCGTTTGTAGATGTTGGGAACATCTCACATACAAATTTTGATAACTACGTGATAGTTCAGTTAAACGGTTTAGAGTTGAGGCACCGAAGACGTTTTTGAAACGTCGCGAAACATATGAGATGTTTAGAGGGCTGAAATTGGAATTTCAGGCTCGTGCCCACGTCAAGAGGTATAAGACCTCCGACGATTTTCTTAGCCTGCAAACTAAGGGAGAAAAGCTCAATTGTTGATCTTGTGCTCAGATTGTCTAAGTACAACAATCATTTGAATCGAGTGGGAGTTAATCTTCCAGATAAGATAGTGATGTTTCTCCGAAGTCATTACCACCAAGCTGCTAGAGCTTCGTGATGAACTATAATATATCAGGGACATGTATGATGATCCTTGAGATGTTCGTGATGTTTGACACCACAAAAGTAGAAATCAAGAAGGAGCATCAATTGTTGATGGTTGGTGAAACCACTAGTTTCAAGAAGGGCAAGGGCACAAAGGGATACTTCATGAAACGGCAATTCAGCTGCTGCTCTAGTGAAGAAACCCAAGGTTGAACCCAAACCCGAGACTAAGTGCTTCTGTAATAAGGGGAACAACCACTAGAGCAGAATTACCCTAGATACTTGGTAGATTAGAAGGCTGGCAAGGTCGATAGAAGTATATTGGATATACATTATGTTAATGTGTACTTTACTAGTACTCCTAGTAGCACCAGGGTATTAGATACCGGTTCGGTTGCTAAGTGTTAGTAACTCGAAACAAAAGACTACGGAATAAACGGAGACTAGCTAAAGGTGAGCTGACGATATGTGTTGGAAGTGTTCTCAATGTTGATATGATCAAGCATCGCACGCTCCCTCTACCATCGAGATTGGTGCTTGCGTTGAGCATAGACATGATTGGATTATGTCTATCGCAATACGGTTATTCATTTAAGGAGCATAATGTTTACTCTGTTTATTTGAATAATGCCTTCAATGGTCTTGCACCTAAAATGAATGGTTTATTGAATCTCGATCGTAGTGATACACATGTTCATGCCAAAAGATAGTAATGATAGTACCACCTACTTGTGGCACTGCCACGTAAGTCATATCGGTATAAAACGCATGAAGAGGCTCCATGTTGATGGATCTTTGGACTCACTTTATTTTGAATCACTTGAGACATGCGAACCATGCCTATTGGTGTATATGCATGAAGAAACTCCATGCAAATGGACCGTTTGGACTCACTTGATTTTGAATCACTTGAGACATGCAAATCATACCACATGGGCAAGATGACTGAAAGCCTCGTTTTTCAGTAAAATGGAACTAGAAAGCAACTTGTTGGAAGTAATACATTTTGATGTGTGCAGTCCAATGAGTGCTGAGGCATGTAGTGGATATCGTTATGTTTTTACTTCACAGATGATTTGAGTAGATATTGAGTATATTTACTTGATGAATCACGAGTCTGAATTATTGAAAGGTTCAAGTAATTTCAGTGTGAAGTTGAAAGATCGTCGTGATAAGAGGATAAAAATATCTATGATATGATCATAGAGATGAATATCTGAATTACGAGTTTGGCACAGAATTAAGACATTGTGGAAATTGTTTCACAACTGATACAGCCTGGAACACCATAGTGTGATGGTGTGTCCGAACATCATAACTGCACCCTATTGGATATGATGCATACCATGATGTCTCTTATCAAATTACCACGATAATTTATGGGTTAGGCATTAGAGACAACCACATTCACTTTAAAAGGGGCACCACGTAATTCCGATGAGATGACACCGTATGAACTATGGTTTAGAGAAACCTAAGCTGTCATTTCTTAAAAGTTTGGGGCTGCGATGCTTATGTGAAAAAGTTTCAGGCTGATAAGCTCGAACCCAAAGCGGATAAATGCATCTTCATAGGACACCCAAAACAGTTGGGTATACCTCCTGTCTCAAATCCGAAAGCAATAAAGGATTGTTTCTAGAATTGGGTCCTTTCTCGAGGAAAAGTTTCTCTCGAAAGAATTGAGTGGGAGGATGGTCGAGACTTGGTGAGGTTATTGAACCGTTACTTCAACTAGTGTATAGCAGGGCACAAAGAGTTGTTCCTGTGGCACCTACACCAATTGAAGTGGAAGCTTATGATATTGATCATGAGACTTCAGATCAAGTCACTACCAAACCACGTGGGATGACAAGGATGCGCACTACTTCAGAGTGGTACGTAATCCTGTCTTGGAAGTCATGCTGCTAGACAACAATGAACCTACGAGCTATGGAGAAGCGATGGTGGGCCTGGATTCCGATAAATGGCTTGAGGCCATATAATCCGAGAGAGGATCCATGTATGAAAACAAAGTATAGACTTTGGAAGAACTACTTGATGGTCGTAAGGCTGTTGAGTGTAGATGGATTTTAAAAGGAAGACGGACAATGATGGTAAATGTCACCATTAAGAAAGCTCGACTTGTCGTTAAGATGTTTTTCCGACAAGTTCAAGGAGTTGACTACGATGAGACTTTCTCATTCATAGCGATGCTAAGAGTCTGTTGGAATTATATTAGCGATTACTGCATTATTTATGAAATCTTGCAGATAGGATGTCAAAACATTGTTTCCTCGACGATTTTCTTGAGGAAAGGTTGTTTGTGATACAACCGGAAGGTTTTGTCAATCCTGAAAGATGCTAATAGGTATGCAAAGCTCCAGCAATCCTTTTGAGGACTGGAGTAAGCATCTCGGAGTTGGAATGTACGCTTTGATGAGATGATCAAAGATTTTGGGTTTATATAAAGTTTATGAGAAACTTGTATTTCCAAAGAAGTGAGTGGGAGCACTATAGAATTTCTGATTAGTATATGTTGTTGACATATTGTTGATCAGAAATGACATAGAATTTCTGGAAAGCATATAGGGTTATTTGGAAAGTGTTTTTCAATGGAAAGCCTGGATTAAGCTACTTGAACATTGAGCATCAAGATCTATAAGGATAGATCAAAACGCTTAATAGTACTTTCAAAATGAGCACATACCATGACATGATCTTGAAAGTGTTCAAGATAGATCAGTCAAAGAAGGAGTTCTTGCCTGAGTTGTAAGGTATGAAGTTAAGACTTAAAGCTCGACCACGGCAGAATAGAGAGAAAGGACGAAGGTCGTCCCCTATGCTTAAGACATAGGCTCTACAGTATGCTATGCTGTGTACCGCACCTGAAGTGTGCCTTGCCATGAGTCAGTCAAGGGGTACAAGAGTGATCCAAGTATGGATCACAGGACAGCGGTCAAAGTTATCCTTAGTAACTAGTGGACTAAGGAATTTTCTCGATTATGGAGGTGGTAAAAGAGTTCGTCATAAAGGGTTACGTCGATGCAAGATTAACACCTATCCGGATAGCTCTGAGTAGAGATACCGGATACGTATAATGGAGCAACAATTTAGAATAGCACCAAGTAGAACAGTTATTTGGAATAGCTCCAAATAGAGCATGGTAGCTACATCTAGGAGATGACATAGAGATTTGTAAAGCACACACGGATCTGAAAGGTTCAGACCCGTTGACTAAAACCTCTCTCACAAGCAACATGATCAAACCTAGAACTCATTGAGTGTTAATCACATAGTGATGTGAACTAGACTACTGACTCTAGTAAACTCTTGGGTGTTGGTCACATGGCGATGTGACCTGTGAGTGTTAATCACATGGCGATGTGAACTAGATTATTGACTCTAGTGCAAGTGGGAGATTATTGGAAATATGCCCTAGAGGCAATAATAAATTAGTTATTATTATATTTCCTTGTTCATGATAATCGTTTATTATCCATGCTATAATTGTATTGATAGGAAACTCAGATACATGTGTGGATACATAGACAACACCATGTCCCTAGTAAGCCTCTAGTTGACTAGCTCGTTGATCAATAGATGGTTACGGTTTCCTGACCATGGACATTGAATGTCGTTGATAACGGGATCACATCATTAGGAGAATGATGTGATCGACAAGACCCAATCCTAAGCATAGCACTAGATCGTGTAGTTCGTATGCTAAAGCTTTTCTAATGTCCAGTATCATTTCCTTAGACCATGAGATTGTGCAACTCCCGGATACCGTAGGAATGCTTTGGGTGTATCAAACGTCACAACGTAACTGGGTGACTATAAAGGTGCATTACAGGTATCTCCGAAAGTATCTGTTGGGTTGGCACGAATCGAGACTGGGATTTGTCACTCCGTGTAAGCGGAGAGGTATCTCTGGGCCCACTCGGTAGGACATCATCATATGCGCAATGTGACCAAGGAGTTGATCACGGGATGATGTGTTACGGAACGATTAAAGAGACTTGCCGGTAACGAGATTGAACTGGGTATTGGATACCGACGATCGAATCTCGGGCAAGTAACATACCGCTAGACAAAGGGAATTGTATATGGGATTGATTAAGTCCTTGACATCGTGGTTCATCCGATGAGATCATCGTGGAACATGTGGGAGCCATCATGGGTATCCAGATCCCGCTGTTGGTTATTGACCAGAGAACGTCTCGGTCATGTCTGCATGTCTCCCGAACCCGTAGGGTCTACACACTTAAGGTTCGGTGACGCTAGGGTTGTGAAGATATGTATATGCAGTAACCCGAATGTTGTTCGGAGTCCCGGATGAGATCCCGGACGTCACGAGGAGTTCCGGAATGGTCCGGAGGTAAAGAATTATATATAGGAAGTGCTGTTTCGGCCATCGGGACAAGTTTCGGGGTTATCGGTATTGTACCGGGACCACCGGAGGGGTCCCGGGGGGCCCACCGGGTGGGGCCACCTGTCCCGGGGGGCCACATGGGCTGTAGGGGGTGCGCCTTGGCCTAGATGGGCCAAGGGCACCAGCCCCTATAGGCCCATGCGCCTAGGGTTTCCATATGCGAGGAGTCCCACTAGTGGAAGGCACCCCTAAGTGCCTTGGGGGGGAGGGAAACCTCCCCTGGCCGCCGCACCTAGGAGATTGGATCTCCTAGGCTGGCGCACCACCCCCCTTGGCCCTCCTATATATAGTGGGGGAGAGGAGGAACTTCATAGACCAGCCCCTGGCGCCTCCCTCTCTCCCCGTTACGTCTCTCTCTCGTAGTATAGGCGAAGCCCTGCTACTGTGATGCCCTGCATCCACCACCACGCCGTCGTGTTGCTGGATCTTCATCAACCTCTCCCTCTCCCCTTGCTGGATCAAGGCGTGGGAGACGTCTCCGGGCTGTACGTGTGTTGAACGCGGAGGTGCCGTCCGTTCGGCACTAGGATCATCGGTGATTTGAATCACGACGAGAACGACTCCATCAACCCCGTTCACTTGAACGCTTCCGCATAGCGATCTACAAGGGTATGTAGATGCACTCTCCTTCCCCTCGTTGCTAGTTTCTCCATAGATAGATCTTGGTGACACGTAGGAAAATTTTGAATTTCTGCTACGTTCCCCAACAAGAGGGAGGGGGCTGCGCCCCCACCTAGGGTTCCACCCTAGGGGCGGTGGCCAGCCCAGATCCCATCTGGTGCGGCGGCCAGGGGAGGGGGAGAGGGAGGCGCACCAGGCATGGGCCCTAAGGCCCATCTGCCCTTAGGGTTTGCCCCCCCTCCTCCCCTTAGGCGCCTAGGGCCCTTGTGGGGGGGCGCACCAGCCCACCTGGGGCTGGTCCCCTCCCACACTTGGCCCATGCAGCCCTCCGGGGCTTGTGGCCCCACTTGGTGGACGCCCGGGACCCTCCCGGTGGTCCCGGTACGTTACCGATAAAATCCGAAACCTTTCCGGTGACCAAAACAGGACTTCCCATATATAAATCTTTACCTCCGGACCATTCCGGAACTCCTCGTGACGTCCGGGATATCATCCGGGACTTCGAACAACATTCGGTAACCACGTATATCTATTCCTTATAACCCTAGCGTCATCGAATCTCAAGTGTGTAGACCCTACGGGTTCGGGAACCATGCAGACATGACCGAGACGTTCTCCGGTCAATAACCAACAGTGAGATCTGGATACCCATGTTGGTTCCCACATGTTCCATGATGATCTCATCGGATGAACCACGATGTCGAGGATTCGATCAATCCCGTATACAATTCCCTTTGTCTAGTGGTACGATACTTGCCTGAGATTCGATCGTCGGTATCCCGATACCTTGTTCAATCTCGTTACTGGCAAGTCTCTTTACTCGTTCCGTAACACATCATCCCGTGATCAACTCCTTGGTCACATTATGATGATGTCCTACCGAGTGGGCCCAGAGATACCTCTCCGTTTACACGGAGTGACAAATCCCAGTCTCGATTCGTGCCAACCCAACAGACACTTTCGGAGATACCTGTAGTGTACCTTTATAGCCACCCAGTTACGTTGTGACGTTTGGCACACCCAAAGTATTCCTACGGTATCCGGGATTTGCACAATCTCATGGTCTAAGGAAATGATACTTGACATTTAGAAAAGCTTTAGCATACAAACTACACGATCTTTGTGCTAGGCTTAGGATTGGGTCTTGTCCATCACATCATTCTCCTAATGATGTGATCCCGTTATCAACGACATCCAATGTCCATGGTCAGGAAACCGCAACCATCTATTGATCAACGAGCTAGTCAACTAGAGGCTTACTAGGGACATGGTGTTGTCTATGTATCCACACATGTATCTGAGTTTCCTATCAATACAATTCTAGCATGGATAATAAATGATTATCATGAACAAGGAAATATAATAATAACCAATTTATTATTGCCTCTAGGGCATATTTCCAATAGTCTCCCACTTGCACTAGAGTCAATAATCCAGTTCACATCGATATGTGATTAACACTCAAGGTCACATCCCCATGTGACCAACACCCAAAGAGTTCTGGGTTTGATCATGTTATGCTTGTGAGAGAGGTTTCAGTCAACGGGTCTGCAACATTCAGATCCGTATGTACTTCGCAAAATTCTATGTCATCTTGTAGATGCAACTACTACGCTACATTTGGAGCCATTTCAAATAACTATTCTACTTGGAGCTATTCTAAATTGTTGCTCCATTATACGTATCCGGTATCTCTACTCAGAGCTATCCGGATAGGTGTTAAGCTTGCATCGACGTAACTCTTTATGTCGAACTCTTTATCACCTGCATAACCGAGAAACATATCCTTATTCCTCTAAGGATAATTTAGACCGCTATCTGGTGATCTACTCCTAGATTACCTTTGTACCCTCTTGCCAGATATGTGGCAAGGCACACATCAGGTGCGGTACTCAGCATGGCATACCGTATAGAGCCTATGACAAAAGCGTAGGGGACGACCTTCGTCCTTCCTCTTTCTTCTGCCGCGGTCGAGCTTTAAGTCTTAACTTCATACCTTACAACTCAGGCAAGAACTCCTTCTTTGACTGATCCATCTTGAACACCTTCAAGATCATGTCAAGGTATGTGCTCATTTGAAAGTACCATTAAGCGTTTTGATCTATCCTTATAGATCTTGATGCTCAATGTTCAAGTAGCTTAATCCAGGCTTTCCATTGAAAAACACTTTCAAATAACCCTATATGCTTTCCAGAAATCCTACGTCATTTCTGATCAACAATATGTCAACAACATATATTCATCAGAAATTCTATAGTGCTCCCACTCACTTCTTTGGAAATACAAGTTTCTCATAAACTTTGTATACACCCAAAATCTTTGATCATCTCATCAAAGCATACATTCCAACTCCGAGATGCTTACTCCAGTCATTAGAAGGATTGCTGGAGCTTTGCATACTTATTAGCATCTTTCAGGATTGACAAAACCTTCCGGTTGTATCACATACAACCTTTCCTCAAGAAAATCGTCGAGTAAACAATGTTTGACATCCTATCTGCAAGATTTCATAAATAATGCTAATATAATTCCAACAGACTCTTAGCATCGCTACGAGTGAGAAAGTCTCATCGTAGTCAACTCCTTGAACTTGTCGGAAAACATCTTAACGACAAGTCGAGCTTTCTTAATGGTGACATTTACCATCATTGTCCGTCTTCCTTTTAAAAATCCATCTGTACTCAACAGCCTTACGACCATCGAGCCGTTCTGCCAAAGTCTACACTTTGTTTTCATACATGGATCCTCTCTCGGATTTTATGGCCTCGAGCCATTTATCAGAATCCGGGCCCACCATCGCTTCTCCATAGCTCGTAGGTTCATTGTTGTCTAGCAACATGACTTCCAAGACAGAATTACGTACCACTCTGAAGTAGTACGCATCCTTTTCATCCTACGAGGTTTGGGAGTGACTTGATCCGAAGTCTCATGATCAATATCATAAGCTTCCACTTCAATTGGTGTAGGTGCCACAGGAACAACTCTTTGTGCCCTGCTATACACTAGTTGAAGTGACGGTTCAATAACCTCATCAAGTCTCCACCATCCTCCCACTCAATTCCTTCGAGAGAAACTTTTCCTCGAGAAAGGACCCAATTCTATAAACAATCCCTTATTGCTTTCGGATCTGAGACAGGAGGTATACCCAACTGTTTTGGGTGTCCTATGAAGACGCATTTATCCGCTTTGGGTTCGAGCTTATCAGCCTGAAACTTTTTCACATAAGCGTCGCAGCCCCAAACTTTTAAGAAATGACAGCTTAGGTTTCTCTAAACCATAGTTCATACGGTGTCATCTCATCGGAATTACGTGGTGCCCTTTTTAAAGTGAATATGGTTGTCTCTAATGCCTAACCCATAAACTATCGTGGTAATTCGATAAGAGACATCATGGTATGCATCATATCCAATAGGGTGCAGTTATGATGTTCGGACACACCATCACACTATGGTGTTCCAGGCTATATTAGTTGTGAAACAATTTCCACAATATCTTAATTCTGTGCCAAACTCATAATTCAGATATTCATCTCTATGATCATATCATAGATATTTTATCCTCTTGTCACGATGATCTTTCAACTTCACCTTGAAATTACTTGAACCTTTCAATAATTCAGACTCGTGATTCATCAAGTAAATATACTCAACATCTACTCAAATCATTTGTGAAGTAAGAACATAACGATATCCACTACACGCCTCAGCACTCATTGGACTGCACACATCAAAATGTATTACTTCCAACAAGTTGCTTTCTAGTTCCATTTTACTGAAAACGAGGCTTTCGGTCATCTTGCCCATGTGGTATGATTTGCATGTCTTAGGTGATTCAAAATCAAGTGAGTCCAAACGGTCCATTTGCATGGAGTTTCTTCATGCATATACACCAATAGACATGGTTCGCATGTCTCAAACTTTTCAAAATGAGTGAGCCCAAAGATCCATCAACATGGAGCTTCTTCATGCGTTTTATACCGATATGACTTACGTGGCAGTGCCACAAGTAGGTGGTACTATCATTACTATCTTATATCTTTTTGGCATGAACATGTGTATCACTACGATCGAGATTCAATAAACCATTCATTTTAGGTGCAAGACCATTGAAGGCATTATTCAAATAAACAGAGTAACCATTATGCTCCTTGAATGAATAACCGTATTGTGACAGACATAATCCAATCATGTCTATGCTCAACGCAAGCACCAATCTCGATGGTAGAGGGAGCGTGTGATGCTTGATCACATCAAGCTTGGGAAAAACTTCCAACACATATCGCCAGCTCACCTTTAGCTAGTCTCCGTTTACTTCGCAGCTTTTTATTTCGAGTTTACTAACATTTAGCAACCGAACCGGTATCTAATACCATGGTGCTACTAGGAGTACTAGTAAAGTACACATTAACACAATGTATATCCAATATACTTCTATCGACTTTGCCAGCCTTCTCATCTACCAAGTATCTAGGGTAATTCTGCTCCAGTGGCTATTCCCCTTATTACACAAGCACTTAGTCTCGGGTTTGGGTTCAACCTTGGGTTTCTTCACTAGAGCAGCAGCTGATTTGCCGTTTCATGAAGCATCCCTTTTTGCCCTTGCCCTTCTTGAAACTAGTGGTTTCACCAACCATCAACAATTGATGCTCCTTCTTGATTTCTACTTTTGTGGTGTCAAACATCGCGAATATCTCAAGAATCATCATATATGTCCCTGATATATTATAGTTCATCACGAAGCTCTAGCAGCTTGGTGGTAATGACTTCGGAGAAATATCACTATC
Source organism: Triticum urartu (assembly GCF_056163025.1). NCBI lineage: Eukaryota > Viridiplantae > Streptophyta > Magnoliopsida > Poales > Poaceae > Triticum > Triticum urartu. Next base: position 511,126,764 of record NC_141873.1, read on the forward strand.
TCATCTGGAAGATCAACTCCCACTCGATTCAAATGATTGTTGTACTCAGACAATCTGAGCACAAGCTCAACAATTGAGCTTTTCTTCCTTAGTTTGCAGGCTAAGAAAATCGTCGGAGGTCTTATACCTCTTGACGCGGGCACGAGCCTGAAATCCCAATTTCAGCCCTCGAAACATCTCATATGTTTCGCAACGTTTCAAAACGTCTTCGGTACCTCAACTCTAAACCGTTTAACTGAACTATCACGTAGTTATCAAAATGTGTATGTCAGATGTTCGCAACATCCACAGACGACATTCGAGGCTCAGCACACTGAGCGGTGCATTAAGGACATAAGCCTTCTATGAAGCAATGAGGACAATCCTCAGTTTACGGACCTAGTCCGCATAATTGCTACTATCATTTTTCAACTAAATTTTCTCTAGGAACATATCTAAACAGTAGAACTGAAGCGCGAGCTACGACATAATTTGCGAAGACCTTTTGACTATGTTCAGGATAATTAAGTTCATCTTATGAACTCCCACTCAGATAGACATCCCTCTAGTCATCTAAGTGATTACATGATCCGAGTCAACTAGGCCGTGTCCGATCATCACGTGAGACGGACTAGTCATCATCGGTGAACATCTTCATGTTGATCGTATCTACCATACGACTCATGCTCGACCTTTCGGTCTCTTGTGTTCCGAGGCCATGTCTGTACATGCTAGGCTCATCAAGTCAACCTAAGTGTTCCACGTGTGTAAATCTGTCTTACACCCGTTGTATGTGAACGTTAGAATCTATCACACCCGATCATCACGTGGTGCTTCGAAACAACGAACTTTTGCAACAGTGCACAGTTAGGGGGAACACTTTCTTGAAATTTTAATGAGGGATCATCTTATTTACTACCGTTGTTCTAAGCAAATAAGATGCATAAACATGATAAACATCACATGCAATCAAATAATAGTGACATGATATGGCCAATATCATATAGCTCCTTTGATCTCCATCTTGGGGCTCCATGATCATCTTGTCGCCGGCATGACACCATGATCTCCATCATCATGATCTCCATCATCGTGTCTCCATGAAGTTGTCTCGCCAACTTATTACTTCTACTACTATGGCTACCGGTTAGCAATAAAGTAAAGTAATTACATGGCGTTGTTCAATGACACGCAGGTCATACAATAAATAAAGACAACTCCTATGGCTCCTCCCGGTTGTCATACTCATCGACATGCAAGTCGTGATTCCTATTACAAGAACATGATCAATCTCATACATCACATATCATTCATCACATTCTTCTTGGCCATATCACATCACATAGCATACCCTGCAAAAATAAGTTAGACGTCCTCTAATTGTTTGCATGTTTTACGTGGCTGCTATGGGTTTCTAGCAAGAACATTTCTTACCTACGCAAAACCACAACGTGATATGCCAATTGCTATTAACCCTTCATAAGGACCCTTTTCATCGAATCCGTTCCGACTAAAGTGGGAGAGACTGGCACCCGCTAGCCACCTTATGCAACTAGTGCATGTCATTCGGTGGAACCTGTCTCACGTAAGAGTACGTGTAAGGTCGGTCCGGGCCGCTTCATCCCACAATACTGTCGAAACAAGATTGGACTAGTAACGGTAAGCATATTGAACAAAATCAACGCCCACAACTACTTTGTGTTCTACTCGTGCATAGAATCTACGCAATAGACCTAGCTCATGATGCCACTGTTGGGTAACGTAGCAGAAATTCAAAATTCTCTTACGTGTCACCAAGATCTATCTATGAAGAAACCAGCAACGAGGGGAAGGAGAGTGCATCTACATACCCTTGTAGATCGCTAAGCGGAAGCGTTCAAGAGAACGGGGTTGAAGGAGTCGTACTCGTCGTGATCCAAATCACCGGAGATCCTAGTGCCGAACGGACGGCACCTCCGCGTTCAACACACGTACAGCCCAGTGACGTCTCCCATGCCTTGATCCAGCAAGGAGAGAGGGAGAGGTTGAGGAAGACTCCATCCAGCAGCAGCACAACGGCGTGGTGGTGGAGGAGGAGCATGGTGATCCAGCAGGGCTTCGCCAAGCACCGCGAGATATGAGGAGAAAGAGAGGTAGGGTTGCGCCAGGGAGAGGTCAGAAACTCATGTGTTGGCAGCCCCAAAGACCTCAACTATATATAGGGGAGAGGGAGGGGGCTGCGCCCCCACCTAGGGTTCCACCCTAGGGGCGGCGGCCAGCCCAGATCCCATCTGGTGGGGCGGCCAGGGGAGGGGGGGAGGGAGGCGCACCAGGCATGGGCGCTAAGGCCCATCTGCCCTTAGGGTTTGCCCCCCCTCCTCCCCTTAGGCTCCTTGGGCCCTTGTGGGGGGGCGCACCAGCCCACCTGGGGCTGGTCCCCTCCCACACTTGGCCCATGCAGCCCTCCGGGGCTTGTGGCCCCACTTGGTGGACCCCCGAGACCCTCCCGGTGGTCCCGGTACGTTACCGATAAAACCCGAAACCTTTCCGGTGACCAAAACAGGACTTCCCATATATAAATCTTTACCTCCGGACCATTCTGGAACTCCTCGTGACGTCCGGGATATCATCTGGGACTCCGAACAACATTCGGTAGCCACGTATATCTATTCCTTATAACCCTAGCGTCATCGAACCTTAAGTGTGTAGACCCTACGGGTTCGGGAACCATGCAGACATGACCGAGACGTTCTCCGGTCAATAACCAACAGAGGGATCTGGATACCCATGTTGGTTCCCACATGTTCCACGATGATCTCATCGGATGAACCACGATGTCGAGGATTCGATCAATCCCGTATACAATTCCCTTTGTCTAGTGGTACGATACTTGCCCGAGATTCGATCGTCGGTATCCCGATACCTTGTTCAATCTCGTTACCGGCAAGTCTGTTTACTCGTTCCGTAACACATCATCCCGTGATCAACTCCTTGGTCACATTGTGCACATTATGATGATGTCCTACCGAGTGGGCTCAGAGATACCTCTCCGTTTAAACGGAGTGACAAATCCCAGTCTCGATTCGTGCCAACCCAACAGACACTTTCGGAGATACCTGTAGTGTACCTTTATAGCCACCCAGTTACGTTGTGACGTTTGGCACACCCAAAGTATTCCTACGGTATCCGGGAGTTGCACAATCTCATGGTCTAAGGAAATGATACTTGACATTTAGAAAAACTTTAGCATACGAACTACACGATCTTTGTGCTAGGCTTAGGATTGGGTATTGTCCATCACATCATTCTCCTAATGATGTGATCCCGTTATCAACGACATCCAATGTCCATGGTCAGGAAACCGCAACCATCTATTGATCAACGAGCTAGTCAACTAGAGGCTTACTAGGGACATGGTGTTATCTATGTATCCACACATGTATATGAGTTTCCTATCAATAAAATTCTAGCATGGATAATAAACGATTATCATGAACAAGGAAATATAATAATAACCAATTTATTATTGCCTCTAGGGCATATTTCCAACAATTTCCTGATATATCAAGTAATTGTTTTCTTTGTCCGGCAGGGTTTGGAGAAAATTCACTAGAAAAGCTCCGGGACTGCCGAAAGAGCTGCAATTTAGACACCCGAAAGTAAGTACTATAGTAGTATGTCCCGCGCATCTACTAGTCATTCAAGCGCTAGTTTCATCAATACCATTTGGCATTCTTGCTTATCAGTTTGATTGACCTCTATTTCTTGTAAAGTGGTTGTGGCAGGAACAAGGGAATGATTTCTGTGGATACTACGTTTGCGAGTCCATCCACCACACGACCTGTGAGCGGGGCTACACTGACGAACAATATGAAGTACGTAAATAATAACATTCACAATTTTATTTTATTACCATCATTTGTGTTGAGTTTCATTCATTCATATATATATGTATTGACCCCCTTCTTTAAATTAGATGTTTCGGAAGCGGGATGAACTCCTAGCACCAGCTCGCATGCGAGAAATTCAAGAGGAATTGGTGGCATTCTTTCTTGACCACGTGATCCCTGAAGACGGAGAATTCTATGTGGACCCTGAGTCCGTATGATTATATTTGTAAGAGATAATTATTGTATATATGTAGCCGGTAGTGTCGGATAGATATACGAGAACTCGTTGTTCGACCAATCTCTCGGAGAAGGAGAGGTGGTCGATATCACTTCTCTCTGTATGCATATATGTTCATGACGATCTTCTGTTTCCTTCGTTTGCTTACTATCTAGCTAGCGTGTCTAGTCCTCTCTATACGTATGTATAGTACGTAGCGTCGACCAAGCACGGACATAAGAGAGGACACTTCTCTCTATTAATTATAGCTAGCTAACACAATATATGAAACACCTAAATTAACCCCCCAAAATCCCCAACCCCCCCCCCCCCTTTGAAAAAAAAAACAAAAACCCCAGCCACAGAAATGCTGACGCGTGGATGCCTATTGGTCCCGGTTGGTGCCACCAACCGGGACCAAAGGGTCTCCTGCCTGGGCTCCGCGCACAGGCCACGTGCAGGCCCATCTATCCCGGTTCTGGATTGAACCGGGACTAAAGGGACAGGGCATTAGTACCGACCCTTTAGTCCCGGTTCCATAACCGGGACAAAAGGCCCTTACGAACCGGGACAACAGGCCCTTTTTCTACCAGTGATCGGCAAGTTGCTACTCTATGTTACTCCCCACTGTGAGCAGTCTTAGCATCTTCTCTGATCATTGTCTGGATGCACACGTATCTAGGTTTGGCTTCTCGAAGTCTAGTTACTGATGCCTCCTATTTCGAACGGATTATCCATCATTGTTTGTCTCTACGGCTCCACTATGTTATTTTATAGACGAGTGAGGTGCACGATTCAACCTCCAAGATGTACAAGCTTGAGTGTTTCATCAACCATCTGAAATGCAAGATGTAGGTACACTATATAAAATGGTTTTTTTATAGCTTTGAAGAGCTAGTTGACTTGCATGCATATGCCTTGTATTTTTTTTTGAGAAAAGACGCCCAAGGGTATTTTAAGTCTGATAATTATCAAAGAAAACCCTAACCAACACATGGATTCTTTCAGTATATATGGAACCTGGATGTCAGGACAAGGATGCATGTCACACTGTGCAGATGCCACAATAAATTGTCGCAAATACATACGACATGTTCAACTTTTTTTTGAGGGATAATACGGCATGTTCATCTGCCCTCGCATTGAAGTGTTTTCGCTTCCGCATGTTCATCTACTCTCTATGATATGTGTTCATCTACTCTCTATGACTAGTGATTGGGGCGCGCCTCCTGTGCGGTCCTTTGTGTACTTGCCTTGCCGGTGCAGTTGTGAACGTGTTCATTGGGCCATCACAACGCAGGAAGTCTAAGAGCTAAGCTAAACACGATAGATGATTCATATATATAGGCGGTAGGTGTTGCTGATGGCGTTACATCTAGAGACGATGGACGTTGAGGGGTAGGTGATGCCCTTCCATGCGCTTGAAATGGAAGGCGCAGATGTCGCCTTCATGGATGTTGGCATGGTGGCGAAACCATGACCAGTTCGTCATGAGGTTGGCCCTTTTGTCGGTTCCAAGTATGAAGCGAGTGTCGCACGCAGCTCATGGTGCTGTCTCCGAGCTTGAGTGGAAGGGTGTTGTCATCTTCCTGAATGTATTTTCTGCAGCTTGTCCTATGTGTACTTCACCTGAAAGTACTGTTAAGAGAAAGAAGAGCAGTTAGTTCATGGCAAGATAACTCAAACATTTCACCTGTGAGTCTAACAAAGCATTAGAGTGAGAAAGAATGGCGGCAAAACAAGATTGGTGTTACAGATACACATCAAAAACTAAAGTTGTGATTTTGACATGTATTGTGAACATTGCACTAAAGGATCAGTAGTGGTGTTGAAAAATTTAAGTGAAAAAACACACATATGCAGTGAGAATCAACAAACATGTTTTCTATGAGAAAAATGAATAATATTGGTACTCTTCAGCTTTTATTATTTGATCAACCTCTAGATTCTGTACTTGGCTAGACTGAGACTCGCTCACACCATCCTTGCATATTTTGATCACATAAGAAAATGATGTAAGAATTTAGACTACTGGAAAGTATTTAGCAAAGAAAAAATGCAGCTGAAACACAGGAGACAAGAAAGACAACGTTCTAATTTATAATGTCAATGCTTTAAACAGTGCTATTGTTTCCACATACAAACTGCAGGTTAAGCTTGGACTTTTGCATGTAGAGGGAGATAATTCGTTGACACTATCGAGATCTTTGTGTGGAAAAGCCCATGACTTTTTAAAATTATAAAAGGAGGTACATAACTAAGTTCAAACAAGAAAGATTGCTTTGTGAACTACAAACTGGTTGTTTTGAGCTTTTAATACAAAATATATCAACATACACTAATAAAAAGAAATAAATGGCAGATGAGCATCTCTCTTTGCCAAACAAAAAAAAATACTACCAAATGTGTCTTTCCTTTTCAAGGCCACAGGATTTGTTAAGCCGAGCAAATAATTCTAGGAGAAAACTGAACACATGTAAGGTATCCGCATAACCATCAGGATGTAAATTCCAAAATATCTATAAAAATGTCGCCCGTGTCATGGATCGTGTGGCGTGTGAAGGACAGGCATGGCGGCAAGCAGGGCTTATCAAGGGTAGCGTTGAGACTTTCTTCCGTAGGTTGAGTAGGTGGAATAGCCGCGAGTAGTTCCTTGTAAGAGTGGCTCTAGCCGTGGAGGTGTTGAGTGCATGTAATATGTAACTGTAACACCGGGAGGGCTCTTTATGCCCTTTCTCCTACCTTTCAATAGATGATACGTATGCTATGCGTATTCCAGAAAAAAAAATATCTATAAAAATGTCATGCTGAAGTAACACGCGGATGGGTGCACCGACTGGCACCGCGAGCAGCCCTAAGTATTGAAAACAAAAAACAGCACACACGTCAGAGAATATGCCAACATGTGCTCAAATGGAAATATATTCACTGGGAGAAGATTGAAATTACAAGGTCGAATGAGATTTCCATATCTCAATAAATCTTAGATTTGGGGTTTTCTTATTTGACACTGTCTTAAAATCTGGTTCCTTATTTGACACTGGAAAAGATTTTCTTCCCTATTTGACACTAGTCCTAAATTTTATTTCCTATACGACACTTTCGTTCATTTTGAGCCTAAATGACACCTGAAAAGACGATTTTGACCCCCATGCAGTTGTTGGGTAACGTAGTAATTTCAAAAAATTTCCTACGCACACGCAAGATCATGTGATGCATAGCAACGAGGGGAGAGTGTGATCTACGTACCTTGTAGATCGACAACGGAAGCGTTTGGTTGATGTAGTCGTACGTCTTCATGATCTGACCGATCAAGCACCGAAACTACGGCACCTCCGAGTTCTAGCACACGTTCAGCTCGATGACGATCCCCGGACTCCGATCCAGCAAAGTGTCGGGGAAGAGTTCCGTCAGCACGACGGCGTGGTGACGATCTTGATGTACTACAGCAGCAGGGCTTCGCCTAAACTCCGCTACAGTATTATCGAGGATTATGGTGGCTGGGGGCGCCGCACACGGCTAAGGAAAAGATCACGTGGATCAACTTGTGTCTCTCTGGGGTACCCCTGCCTCTGTATATAAAGGACTAGAGGGGGGAGGCTGGCTGGCCAAGGAGGGCGCGCCAGGAGAGTCCTACTCCCTCTGGGAGTAGGATTCCCCCCCCCCCCCAATCCTAGTTGGAATAGGATTCGCGGAGGGGGAAAAGAGAGAGAGGGGCCGGCCCCCTCTCCTTGTCCTATTCGGACCAAGGGAGGGGAGGGGCGCGCGGCCCATGTAGGGCTGCCTCTTCTCTTTTCCACTAAGGCCCATCATGGCCCATTTAGCTCCCGGGGGGTTCCGGTAACCTCCCGGTACTCCGGTAAAATCCCGATTTCACCCGGAACACTTCCGGTATCCAAACATAGGCTTCCAATATATCAATCTTTATGTCTCGACCATTTCGAGACTCCTCGTCATGTCCGTGATCACATCCGGGACTCCGAACAAACTTCGGTACATCAAAATGCATAAACTCATAATATAACTGTCAACGTAACCTTAAGCGTGCGGACCCTACGGGTTCGAGAACAATGTAGACATGACCGAGACATGTCTCCAGTCAATAACCAATAGCGGGACCTGGATGCCCATATTGGCTCCTACATATTCGACGAAGATCTTTATCGGTCAGACCGCATAACAACATACGTCGTTCCCTTTGTCATCGGTATGTTACTTGCCCGAGATTCGATCGACGGTATTCCAATACCTAGTTCAATCTCGTTACCGGCAAGTCTATTTACTCGTTCTGTAATACATCATCCCGCAACTAACTCATTTAGTTGCAATGCTTGCAAGGCTTAAGTGATGTGCATTATCGAGAGGACCCGGAGATACCTCTCCGACAATCGGAGTGACAAAACCTAATCTCGAAATACGCCAACCCAACATGTACCTTTGGAGACACCTGTGGTACTCCTTTATAATCACCCAGTTACGTTGTGACGTTTGGTAGTACCCAAAGTGTTCCTCCGGTAAACGGGAGTTGCATAATCGCATAGTTATAGGAACATGTATAAGTCATGAAGAAAGCAATAGCAACATACTAAACGATCGCGTGCTAAGCTAATGGAATGGGTCATGTCAATCAGATCATTCTCTCAATGATGTGATCCCGTTGATCAAATAACAACTCATTGTTCATGGTTAGGAAACATAACCATCTTTGATTAACGAGCTAGTCAAGTAGAGGCATACTAGTGACACTTTGTTTGTCTATGTATTCACACATGTATTATGTTTCCGGTTAATACAATTCTAGCATGAATAATAAACATTTATCATGATTATAAGGAAATAAATAATAACTTTATTATTGCCTCTAGGGCATATTTCCTTCAGTCTCCCACTTGCACTAGAGTCAATAATCTAGTTCACATCGCCATGTGATTTAACAGCAATAGTTCACATCACCGTGTGATTAACACCCATAGTTCACATCGATATGTGATCAACACCCAAAGGGTTTACTAGAGTCAGTAATATAGTTCACATCGCTATGTGATTAACTCCCAAAGAGTACTAAGGTGTGATCATGTTTTGCTTGTGAGATAATTTTAGTCAACAGGTCTGTCACATTCAGATCCGTAAGTATTTTGCGAATTTCTATGTCAACAATGCTCTGCACGGAGCTACTCTAGCTTATTGCTCCCACTTTCAATATGTATCTAGATCGAGACTTAGAGTCATCCAGATCTGTGTCAAAACTAGCATCGACGTAACTTTTTACGACGAACCTTTTTGTCACTTCCATAATTGAGAAATATTTCCTTATTCCACTAAGGATAATTTTAACCGCTGTCCAGTGATCTACTCTTAGATCACTATTGTACTCCCTTTGCTTAACAAAGTGGTAGGGTATACAATAGATCTGGTACACAGCATGGCATACTTTATAGAACCTATGACCAAGGCATAGGGAATGACATTCATTCTCTTTCTATCTTCTGCCGTGGTCGGGCTTTGAGTCTTTACTCAATTTTACACCTTGTAACATAGGCAAGAAACTCTTTCTTTGTCTGTTCCATTTTGAACTACTTCAAAATCTTGTCAAGGTATGTATTTATTGAAAAACCTTATCAAGCGTCTTGATCTATCTCTATAGATCTTGATGCTCAATATGTAAGCAGCTTTACCGAAGTCTTTCTTTGGAAAACTCCTTTTAAACACTCCTTTATGCTTTGCAGAATAGTTCTACATTATTTCCGATCAACAATATGTCATACACATATACTTATCAGAAATGATGTAGTGCTCCCACTCACTTTCTTGTAAATACAGGCTTCACCGCAAGTCTGTATAAAACTATATGCTTTGATCAACTTATCAAGCGTATATTCCAACTCCGAGATTCTTGCACCAGTCCATAGATGGATCGCTGGAGCTTGCATATTTAGTTAACACCTTTAGGATCGACAAAACCTTCTAGTTGCATCGTATACAACTCTTCTTTAGTAAATCCATTAAGGAATGCAGTTTTGTTTATCCATTTACCAGATTTCATAAAATGCGGCAATTGCTAACATGATTCGGACAGACTTAAGCATAGATACGAGTGAGAAAATCTCATCGTAGTCAACACCTTGAACTTGTCGAAAACCTTTTGCGACAATTCTAGCTTTGTAGATAGTAACACTACTATCAGTGTCCGTCTTCCCCTTGAAGATCCATTTATTCTCAATTGCTTGCCGACCAGTGGGCAAGTCAACCAAAGTCCATACTTTGTTCTCATACATGGATCATATCTCAGATTTCATGGCCTCAAACCATTTCGCGGAATCTGGGCTCATCATCGCTTCCTCATAGTTCGCAAGTTCGTCATGGTCTAGTAACATGACTTCCAGAACAGGATTACCGTACCACTCTGGTGCGGATCTTATTCTGGTTTACCTATGAGATTTGGTAGTAACTTGATCTGAAGTTACATGATCATCATCATTAGCTTCCTCACTAATTGGTGTAGTAGTCACAGGAACAGATTTCTGTGATGAACTACTTTCCAATAAGGGAGCAGGTACAGTTACCTCATCAAGTTCTACTTTCCTCCCACTCACTTCTTTCGAGAGAAACTCCTTCTCTAGAAAAAATCCGAATTTAGCAACAAAAGTCTTGCCTTCGGATTTGTGATAGAAGGTGTACCCAACAGTCTCCTTTGGGTATCCTATGAAGACATATTTCTCCGATTTGGGTTTGAGCTTATTAGGATGAAACTTTTTCATATAAGCATCACAACCCCAAACTTTAAGAAACGACAACTTTGGTTTCTTGCCAAACCACAGTTCAGATTGTGTCTTCTCAACGGACTTAGATGGTGCCCTATTTAACGTGAATGCAGCTGTCTCTAATGCATAACCCCAAAACGATAGTGGTAGATCGGTAAGAGACATCATAGATTGCACCATATCTAATAAAGTACGGTTATGATATTCGGACACACCATTATGCTGTGGTGTTCCAGGTGGCATGAGTTTGTGAAACTATTCCACGTCGTTTTAATTGTACACCAAACTCGTAACTCAAATATTCTCCTCCACGATCAGATCGTAGAAACTTTATTTTCTTGTTACGATGATTTCCAACTTCACTCTGAAATTCCTTGAACTTTTCAAATGTTTCAGACTTATGTTTCATTAAGTAGATATACCCATGTCTGCCTAAATCATCTGTGAAGGTGAGAAAATAACGATATCCGCCACGAGCCTCAATATTCATCGGACCACATACATCAGTATGTATGATTTCCAACAAATCTGTTGCTCGCTCCATTGTTCCGAAGAACAGAGTCTTAGTCATCTTGCCCATGAGGCATGGTTCGCAAGCATCAACTGATTCATAATCAAATGATTCCAAAAGCCCATCAGCATGGAGTTTCTTCATGCACTTTACACCAATATGACCTAAACGGCAGTGCTACAAATAAGTTGCACTATCATTATTAACTTTGCATCTTTTAGTTTCAATATTATGATTTATGTGTATCACTACGATCGAGATCCAACGAACTATTTTCATTGGGTGTGTAACCATATAAGGTTTTATTCATGTAAACAGAACAACAATTTATTCTCTTACTTAAATGAATAACCGTATTACAATAAACATGATCAAATCATATTCATGCTCAACGCAAACACTAAATAACACTTATTTAGGTTCAACACTAATCCCGAAATTATAGGGAGTGTGCGATGATGATCATATCAATCTTGGAACCACTTCCAACACACATCGTCACTTCACCCTTAACTAGTCTCTGTTTATTCTGCAACTCCCGTTTTGAGTTACTAATCTTAGCAACTGAACCAGTATCAAATACTAAGGGGTTGCTATAAACACTAGTAAAGTACACATCAATAACATGTATATCAAATATACTTCTGTTCACTTTGCCATCCTTCTTATCCGCCAAATACTTTGGGCAGTTCCACTTCCAGTGACCAGTTCCTTTGCAGTAGAAGCACTTAGTCTCAGGCTTAGGACCAGACTTGGGCTTCTTCACTTGAGCAGCAACTTGCTTGCCGTTCTTCTTGAAGTTCCCCTTCTTCCCTTTGCCCTTTTCTTGAAACTAGTGGTCTTGTCTACCATCAACACTTGATGTTTTTTTTCGATTTCTACCTTCGTCAATTTCCGCATTACGAAGAGCTTGGGAATCGTTTCCGTTATCCCTTGCATATCATAGTTCATCACGAAGTTCTACTAACTTGGTGATGGTGACTAGAGAATTCTGTCAATCACTATCTTATCTGGAAGATTAACTCCCACTTGATTCAAGTGATTGTAGTACTCAGACAATCTGAGCACATGCTCACTAGTTGAGCGATTCTCCTCCATCTTTTAGCTATAGAACTTGTTGGAGACTTCATATCTCTCAACTCGGGTATTTGCTTGAAATATTAACTTCAACTCCTGGAACATCTCATATGCTCCATGACGTTCAAAACGTCTTTGAAGTCCCGATTCTAAGCCATTAAGCATGGTGCACTAAACTATCAAGTAGTCATCATATTGAGCTAGCCAAACGTTCATAACGTCTGCATCTGCTCCTGCAATAGGTCAGTCACCTAGCGGTGCATCAAGGACATAATTCTTCTGTGCAGCAATGAGGATAAACCTCAGATCACGGATCCAATCCGCATCATTGCTACTAACATCTTTCAACACAATTTTCTCTAGGAACATATCAAAATAAACACAGGGAAGCAACGACGCGAGCTATTGATCTACAACATAATTTGCAAAATACTACCAGGACTAAGTTCATGATAAATTTAAGTTCAATTTAATCATATTACTTAAGAACTCCCACTTAGATAGACATCCCTCTAATCCTCTAAGTGATCACGTGATCCAAATCAACTAAACCATGTTCGATCATCACGTGAGATGGAGCAGTTTCATTGGTGAACATCATTATGTTGATCATATCTACTATATGATTCACGCTCGACCTTTCGGTCTCCGTGTTTCGAGGCCATATCTGTATATGCTTGGCTCGTCAAGTATAACCTGAGTATTCCGCGTGTGCAACTGTTTTGCACCCGTTGTATTTGAACGTAGAACCTATCACACCCGATCATCACGTGGTGTCTCAGCACGAAGAACTTTCGCAACGGTGCATACTCAGGGAGAACACTTCTTGATAATTAGTGAGAGATCATCTTATAATGCTACCGTCAATCAAAGCAAGATAAGATGCATAAAAGATAAACATCACATGCAATCAATATAAGTAATATGATATGGCCATCATCATCCTGTGCTTGTGATCTCCATCTCCGAAGCACCGTCGTGATCACCATCATCACCGGCGTGACACCTTGATCTCCATCGTAGCATCATTGTCGTCTCGCCAAGCTTGTGCTTTCACGACTATCGCTACCGTTTAGTGATAAAGTAAAGCATTACATCGCGATTGCATTGCATATAATAAAGCGACAACCATATGGCTCCTGCCGGTTGCCGATAACTCGGTTACAAAACATGATCATCTCATATAATAAAATTCAGCATCATGTCTTGACCATATCACATCACAACATGCCCTGCAAAAACAAGTTAGACGTCCTCTACTTTGTTGTTGCAAGTTTTACGTGGCTGCTACGGGCTTAAGTAAGAACCAATCTCACCTACGCATCAAAACCACAATGATAGTTTGTCAATTTGACTCCGTTTTAACCTTCGCAAGGACCGGGCGTAGCCACACTTGGTTCAACTAAAGTTGGAGAAACTGTCACCCACAAGCCACCTCTGTGCAAAGCACGTCGGGAGAACCGGTCTCGCGTAAGCGTACGCGTAATGTCGGTCTGGGCCGCTTCATCCAACAATACCGCCGAACCAAAGTATGACATGCTGGTAGGCAGTATGACTTATATCGCCCACAACTCACTTGTGTTCTACTCGTGCATATAACATCAACATATAAAACCTAGGCTCGGATGCCACTGTTGGGGATCGTAGTAATTTCAAAAAATTTCCTACGCACACGCAAGATCATGTGATGCATAGCAACGAGGGGAGAGTGTGATCTACGTACCTTGTAGATCGACAACGGAAGCGTTTGGTTGATGTAGTCGTACGTCTTCACGATCCGACCGATCAAGCACCGAAACTACGGCACCTCCGAGTTCTAGCACACGTTCAGCTCGATGACGATCCCCGGACTCCGATCCAGCAAAGTGTCGGGGAAGAGTTCCGTCAGCACGACGGCGTGGTGACGATCTTGATGTACTACAGCAGCAGGGCTTCGCCTAAACTCCGCTACAGTATTATCGAGGATTATGGTGGCTGGGGGCGCCGCACACGGCTAAGGAAAAGATCACGTGGATCAACTTGTGTCTCTCTGGGGTACCCCTGCCTCTGTATATAAAGGACTAGAGGGGGGAGGCTGGCTGGCCAAGGAGGGCGCGCCAGGAGAGTCCTACTCCCTCTGGGAGTAGGATTCCCCCCCCCCAATCCTAGTTGGAATAGGATTCGCGGAGGGGGAAAAGAGAGAGAGGGGCCGGCCCCCTCTCCTTGTCCTATTCGGACCAAGGGAGGGGAGGGGCGCGCGGCCCATGTAGGGCTGCCTCTTCTCTTTTCCACTAAGGCCCATCATGGCCCATTTAGCTCCCGGGGGGTTCCGGTAACCTCCCGGTACTCCGGTAAAATCCCGATTTCACCCGGAACACTTCCGGTATCCAAACATAGGCTTCCAATATATCAATCTTTATGTCTCGACCATTTCGAGACTCCTCGTCATGTCCGTGATCACATCCGGGACTCTGAACAAACTTCGATACATCAAACTGCATAAACTCATAATATAACTGTCATCGTAACCTTAAGCGTGTGAACCCTACGGGTTCGAGAACAATGTAGACATGACCGAGACATGTCTCCAGTCAATAACCAATAGCGGGACCTGGATGCCCATATTGGCTCCTACATATTCGACGAAGATCTTTACCGGTCAGACCGCATAACAACATACGTCGTTCCCTTTGTCATCGGTATGTTACTTGCCCGAGATTCGATCATCGGTATTCCAATACCTAGTTCAATCTCGTTACCGGCAAGTCTCTTTACTCGTTCTGTAATACATCATCCCGCAACTAACTCATTTAGTTGCAATGCTTGCAAGGCTTAAGTGATGTGCATTACCGAGAGGGCCCGGAGATACCTCTCCGACAATCGGAGTGACAAAACCTAATCTCGAAATACACCAACCCAACATGTACCTTTGGAGACACCTGTAGTACTCCTTTATAATCACCCAGTTACGTTGTGACGTTTGGTAGTACCCAAAGTGTTCCTCCGGTAAACGGGAGTTGCATAATCTCATAGTTATAGGAACATGTATAAGTCATGAAGAAAGCAATAGCAACATACTAAACGATCGGGTGCTAAGCTAATGGAATGGGTCATGTCAATCAGATCATTCTCTCAATGATGTGATCCCGTTGATCAAATAATAACTCATTGTTCATGGTTAGGAAACATAACCATCTTTGATTAACGAGCTAGTCAAGTAGAGGCATACTAGTGACACTTTGTTTGTCTATGTATTCACACATGTATTATGTTTCCGGTTAATACAATTCTAGCATGAATAATAAACATTTATCATGATTATAAGGAAATAAATAATAACTTTATTATTGCCTCTAGGGCATATTTCCTTCAGCAGTATGTGTGTGCGCGCGTGTGTGCTGTTGCGTGTGTGGGTGCACGCGCACATGTGTGCTACTGCTGCATGTGTGTGTGCATGTGTGCCGCTGCGTGTGTGTTTGCTACTGCGTGTGTGTGTGTGTTGTTGCGTGCCTATGTGCTGCCTGCGTGTGTGCTGCTGCTGCATGTGTGTTGCTGCGTGTGTGTGCGCGTGCATGTGTTTTGCTGCGTGTGTGTGCGTGTGTGTGCACGGGCGCGTGCGTGTTGTTGCGTGTGTGTGTGTGTGCACTTGCGTGTGTGTGTTGGTGCATGTGTATGTGTTGCTGCGTGTGTGTGCTGCGTGTGTGCGCTATTGCCCCCTACACACATACCACATGAGGGGCAAAAGAGTCTTTTCAGGTGTCATTTAGGGTCAAAATGAACGAAAATGTCATATAAGGAATAAAATTTAAAACTTGTGTCAAATAGGGAAGAATTTTTTTTCCAGTGTCAAATAAGGAAGCAAATTTTAAAATAGTGTCAAATAAGAAATTTTCTCTATATACTCCCTCCGTCTCATAATATAAGGGAGTGGTTGCTATAATGCTTTTACAAAATAGGGCTTAACTGAAAGAAAGGAATTTCTTGCAGAGACTGAGGTAGGGACTCCTTAAGGTCACATTGGTGTGACTACATAAATTGCAAATTGTTCGCCAACTGTAATCTTGGTTGCAAATTTGAGGGTCAATTCCTTTGTTATTAGATTGTCAGCACCTGCAACATCCCAAGGGATCAAAATTTCAGTTTGTGCAAATATGTCATAACACTAAACATCAATGTTGAATTTACACAACAGCACCGTCAGCAACAAAGGTATGACTGAAACAAAAATAACGTGTCCTATCTAATAAAGGTAGTAAGAGGAAAATAAATCTATCTTCTCCTTGCATTGTGTGGTGCATAATTTGCCATTCTCTACCAGCAGAAGAATATGAAGGCAACTGCGGAAGTTAAGCTATGCCTAACAATCAATATTTCAAGTATCAGGTAGGATACAAAGGAAGAACTCCAAACCTGAATTCCCATAGGATGGCTCATACATCAAAGATCGTATCACCCCAAGTTCCATGAACAAATGAGCCCCTTTCTATATGCAACAGCCGCATGCCCATATCATTATAAAAAATGCAATGTAGAAGTACCCAACAACTTAAATGGTTATGAACATTAGCTGAGCAAACTTTTGTTCACTAGAACCTTGTTGTGATAAAAGTAAAAGTACCTGGAGATATGTACAGGGCTTGTAAGAACCTCTCAAGCACATCTTTCTTGTGTTGCTCTGATGTTAATGGGATGACTCTTGAACAAATAGTACCATACCCATTAAATATGTCAAAGAAATCAGGTCCATGAATTATATCACTCAATTGGATTAACCTGTTGAGGAATTGAAGAAAAGCAACACACAATCACTTGAAACGAGATCAGGTCCTCAGGGAGATTTCAAGTGGACTACAAGAACTTGCACTACCATGAGCATCTATTTTACCACAGATTCTTAGTTCACTGAAGAATTTATTTACCTCTAGCCAAATTGTTCAAATCACTATAAATCATTGTTAAGTAAATCGTTAACTGGTAGCTGCTCGGTTGGCTAACAAGTAGGGGATTAATAGGTTAATAGACCACTTAATTAATTAATCCGACAATTTATCAGTTTATTGGCTACTCAGTGACCCTACAAGTAGGGATTAATCAGCAAGTTAACTGGTTAATCAGACGAGTTCTTGAACAGGGTAAATGCATTTAACATGTACATACTGTTTGGATGTAATAGCAATTAACTCTTATAATAATGCGAGCATTCCCCTAGTGCAGAAGCAATCCAACTGCAAGGTTCATGACAAACAAATGGAAATTATTATACTGATATTATGTTTTCGATCTTTGTACCAAAATAAACTGCAGAAGTTGGCAGAAAAAGTGCAGCTGTGCTTTATCAGACATCTCACCTTTTGTTCCTGATCAATTCCTACCCCCCCCCCCCCCCCCCCCCCCCCAAAGTTGAATAGTTCTCATAAACACTCCAAATACACCAATAAAAGCATATGCATGAAAATGCTCATGGATTAAATTATCTAGGTTCTGTTGTTGACATAATAGCTCTGCTCTCTTTACTATCGAAGTTTCTTCATGATACACGAGATGAACCTGCATGTAAAGAAACTGAGTTCAAGATCTCTCTTTATTTGGTCTGACATCCTGGTAAAAGGCGAACGCCATAAACCAAAAACCATTAACAGGAAGGTAAATGGAAGCAACAACAATAAAAAATCCTGACATTATCTACAACCCCAACAATTTATCCTCATGTTCAATCCATAATAGTAAGGGGGAGAGACGAGAGGTGAGTTGTACCTGAAGCGTGCAGGCGACCAAGGACACGTACTAACTGATTGACGAAAGAACCCAAGGCTCAACACAACGCCAAGGGCACGTACTAACTGATCGACAGAAGAACCCAAGGCTCAACACAACGCCTCTGCTGCTCCTGCATCATGCGGCCATCTAAAAAAGAATCTTCACGGACCCGGCTCAACCAAGTCCTCCTCCACATCCTCATTGGCGCCACCTTCCACTCACTGACCCCAACACCATCATCCTCCATCGACCTGTCTCCATATGGCGACGGTGAGTCCGGCGGCTCCAAGAGCTCAGACACTGGCGCGAGCGGTCCATCAGCACCGGATTTCCTCCACCCGACGTCCAGCAAGTGCCACTCTGATGCAAAGTAGCACCACCAGGCACGAGCTGTAGCAAATGGATAATCAAAAATATCGAAGCCATATATCATATGAGGAAACTAAATTGTCCAAGAAAACACACCTAGCCAATAGTTTCTTAGTTTATTTTATCTAATTCCAAGGAAGTTAGTCTGAAATCAGTTGTCGCGGTCAATGTTCATAAGCAAAAAAAAACTTCTAGAATTGGCATATTCTGTTGAATAGTGGAACTGGAATACCTTATTGTGTACCTCCAAAGTGGCAGTTTTCTCTTGATCATTTTGCATTGCTATTTTCTCAGACTCCTTCAACTTAGCACGGACTGATTTCTTCTCTTCCAAGGCAGGTATGCAAGCTTATACAAATCTCTAATAATGATATATCTTTATGAGACCAAGTTGTATTCAGTAAATCACAGGTTAACCAGGCTGTACATCTGGCAGGCTTGATATTGAGCTAAATAATAGGATTTCAGCCCCTCTACGAGCCGGCTTGCAGGAATACATCGTTCTAATTAACTTAGTTGTATATAAAGTTGAGAATTTACAATGAACAGAAGGCCTTTACGACGATGTAGAATCATTATAAGAATTCTACAATGGTATAAGACAGTTCAGAAGCTGAAGCAGAGGTTCAAGTAGTCCTATATTCTGACGAATGTAATGTCACGCACAGAACCGAAATTGCTAGCCATATTCCGTGTCATGTTTCAACCAAATCGATCGTAATAATAGTACCATAAATAGAGTTTTGGGCTTACAGAAGAAATCATGCTGACACATGGTAGGAATCTGCTCACCTTCCTGTGGATCTCCTCTTTCTTATCATTGATGGATAGTGGCTTTTGCTCGCAGGGTTGCTGCTTGTTATAAACCTGAGCATTGACGTCCGCTTCCAGCTGCTGGGCCATGGGCTCCTCCATCTGCTCCGCAAGCTTATGATCCACGATCTCCTTCTGAAGCTGCGTGAAAGAGACAGAAATGCAACTCTAAGAATTCCATGTCTCCCTATGGGCATTTCCACGAACAGAAAAGTTGCGGAAACTGTAAATAGCTGGGAGACCTGGGCCATCCTGGCCTTGAGCTTCAGGGCGCGGTCGGGATCTCTCTCATGATGGGATGCCCGAGGTTGACCTTGTCCCCCCTGTAGAAGAGGAAGTTGATGAGGGGAAGAGAAGACGTGGGAGAAGGCGGACGCGGCGGCGCAGGGACGCGTGAACGAGCAGGGATGGGGGCTATGGGGCGGCGGCCGCAGTAACCCTAGCGACGAAGGAGGACCTGAGCGACCCTCCCAACCCCTGCCCTGCCCGGGCGACGGAGGGAGGATCCGCGGGCGCAGCACCCGGGAGCGAGGTCCTTCCCGGCTGGCAGCTGGTACAGCTCGAGGTCGCGTGGGAGACATGAAAGAGGTCGCGTGCATGGAGGAGAAACAGAGAAGGGATGGCTTCGTAGGGAAGGAAAGAAAAAGGTTTTACCAGCGCAGGTGTTATCTCGGGACGTCAGATGCCCTTTCTCTCGCTTCTTTTTTACTTGGTGGAGGTGTTATCGTAAGGAAGATTTTACCCGGACACAGTAAAAGTGCACGTAGACGTCGCGAGGAGGCGCAGTTGTGGCGACTCTTATTGTGTTTAATATGGGCTAGACAAATAGAGCCCTGAAGAAAAATGGGCCGCTCAGCTAGGGCCTCTGGATGTCATAAATGCAGTATACCAAACCACTATTCTATGGACATGGCTAGCCAACGCCCATGCACTTGACAAGCAAATTTTGTTCCGGCATCCGCCAAGCCTGTAGCGAGCGGCGCTCTCTCGATCGTCGCATCGCTTCAATGTTGGTAGTGAGAGGTTGTGTCCGTTCTGCACCGGCATCAATGCGGAGCAGCCACTCTACAGCAGCATGAATGCGGGCAGCTAGCGTCGGGCGGGAGCGCACGCGGGCGCGAGTGTTGGGTTTTTGGTGGGCTAGGGTAGTCTGGAGCAAGCATGACAGTTATATAATATTACAAAGTGTATATATGTAAAGTGTGGGGTTTTTTGTTGCATGTCAAAGACCATAATACAATATTACAAAGTGTATATATGCAACAACCTAATTCATTGCGACAAAAAATGTTCAAAAAATAATGGTTGCAACATATGCAAACATAAAAAGTGGCCTCTGAAATCATCCGATGTGACACGCATAACCGTATGATCTCTTTGCCTCTGTGCCCGCTCCGATGCAGCCGTACCATGCAAACGCTTCTCGCAGTGTCACTTGCTTCTGACTCCATGGCAGTCATACCATCACCACGCTCACAACATCGTGTATATTTCTATTCAGTTAAACTCCCTGGAGAACTGGACGAGATCAACAAAACTTCACAGCAGATTAAGGCAGAAACGCATGATTACAAACATAATAACTCCCCGCAAAAGAAAAAACACAATAACTCACAGAACAAAATATGTGTATTATTCCTTTTTTGAACTGATAACTAGTACTTGCATGAATCAATAGATAACTATTTCATTAAGCAGTACATCAAAGATGCGTGAGTAAAGTACCATCTTGTGTTGAATCATCAAATACTGACATGATAATAACACACACACATCCTCTTATTGTACAAACACACAAAAGAGGCTGATGGCCAACTGGATGTACACGTACAGGTTTCCATTTGGCTTTACTAACTCTAGTTCCTGATGCCTTCTATTTCGAACAGATTATCCTTAGGCTGCCTTGGTTTTTCACTGTCATCCTCCATTCCTTTGCCTCCCACATCAATGATAGTATTTTATAGACTGGTGTAGGTGCATGGTTCAACCTCTCAAGGTGTACAAGCTTGATTATTTCACCAACCACCCAACATACAAGATGTAGGCTGTAAAAGTTCAAGAAGATTTAAGCAAGGAGCTTCTCCGGGTCCCTCCCGTCCCTCCTCCCGTCCCTCCCGTCCCTCCCCCGTGCGGCGGCGCCGCCCCGCACTGGGGAGCCCACGCCCTCCTCCTACCGCCTCGCCCCTCCTCCGCTCTCCTCTGCCGCCGTCGCCTGGGGCGTCACAGGGCAAAGCCCTTGTGGCGTGGCGGCGGCAGCGGGTTCTCCTCGGATCTCGATCTGGTTGGGAGGCGGCGCTCCTCTCCGGCCAGATCGATGGCAGTGCCGCAGATCGGCGGCGACATGGAAGTGGTGCGGCGGCGGCGGGGGAGGACGGCACCAGCAACGGTGGATCTGGCCGTGACTCATGTCGGGCTAATTCGTTGTGCTACCGATCTCAATTGCCGTCGGCGGGGCACTGCTCCTGGACTTGATCTGCAACACGAGGATGTCTGGGGCGCCGGCCCTAGGCTTGGTGGTGGTGGCCTTCTTCTTCGTCGGAGTTGGTCGGCCGGCTGGATGTGCTCGCATGGTCATGCAGTGACTGGCGGCTTGGCCGGTCGGTGGCGGCGGAACTTGGCCGGTGGCAGCGGCAAAGTTCTGTCTGGATCCCGGGGCGGCGGCCCTGGAGGGTGGAGGTCGGTGAAGCTCGGGCTTCCCGCAGCGGCATGGCGTGGTGCAGTCCCTGTCCAGGGCGGATCTGTGACGGTGATCTGTTATGGATTGGTTCGGATCAGAGACGGCGACGAGCGCGCGGGATCCTTCTCGATGGCTTTCGCGGCTTGGCGAGGCGGGGTGGGAGCCCTCCTCCTAGGCTCTAGTTGTGGCACACTCAGGAAGTGGCCGGTGCGCCAGGGGTCCCACGGTGGCACTGTTGCTGTGGTTGGTCTCCGGATCTAGGCAGCTAGATCTGGGGCTTTGAAGGCGGTCGAGACGGTGCACAGGTTGTTGGGTGGATTTCTTGGGACGGATCCGGGTGAAAACCTGATCTTCGTCGATGGCCCGAGACGGTGATGACGATGCCCGTATCATCGTTTCCTTCATGAAGGCATCATCGAGGTGAAGCTCCCAACTCCACTCAATACCTCCGGGGGAAACCCTAGATCAGTTGATCGGATGTTGGCAGCAATCATGTGTCGTAACCCCCTTGGGGGCGGCATTCTTGGAGGTGCACTCGGCTTCGCGGGACCAGCGGACGGATTTTTTGGTGGAGCGGTGCTTCATCCATACATTGATGGCGACGGATCTGGACGGCGTGGCGCAGTGCAGATTCGGAGTTCAATGTGGGAGGATGGACTCCCGCAGGAGAACGACGCTGTCTGACGTCGTGGTGGCGTCGATGGCTGAGAGACTTGGCACGATAGATGCAACCGTATAGCTCTGAAGATGGACTCGTAGCAGGTGGCTGCGGCGCCCCATACCCGGCAATACAAAGTACAGTAGCAAGGGGTTCGAACCTGGGACCTCATGCATGGATGGCACGAGCTAAATGGGGCACTTCTCCAAGCATTGTCCCGAGCCCCGACGTGGGCGGAAGGGGCATGCCAACCTCACGCAAGTCGAGAAAGAGGAGCCGATGATGTTCATGGCCAGCCTATGCATGCTCACCGTCGAGAGAGCCCGCCCCGTTGAGTATGTCCTACTAAACAAGAAACGCTCGCAGACGCCGGATACCCTAACCATTTCCATCAAAATAACTGGATATATCAAGAAATCAAAAAATATCTCAAACTGTTTCTACAAGCTCGCGTATGTGTCAACTCGGAGCAAGAGAGATGAGAGTAGCTTGTCCATTTGCTACTGCCATTACAGCTCTCTCTGCAGGTAGTGATTGATGACGTGTGCAGCGGTGCTAGATAATCCTGGCCAGTTATCGAAGGATAATAACACCCGTCCTCTTGCTGTACCAATACACCAAGGCATTAGCATCTTCTCTGATCATCGTCTGAATGCACACGTATCTAGGTTTGGCTTCTTGAAGTCTAGTTACTGATGCCTCCTATTTCGAACGGATTGTCCATAAGCCGTTATTGTTTGTCTCTACGGCTCCACTATGTTATTTTATAGACGAGTGAGGTGCACAATTCAGCCTCCAAGATGTAGGAGCTTGAGTGTTTCACCAACCATCTGAAATGCAAGATCTAGGTACACTATAAAATGGTTTTTTATACTCTCTCCGTTTCAAAATAAATGTCTCAAACTTAATACAACTTTGTACTAAGATTGAATACAACGTTGAGGCACTTATTTTAGAACGAAGGGAGTAGCTTTGAAGACCTCGTTGAGTTGCATGCATATGCCTTGTATTTTCTTTTTTTGAGAAAAGACACCCAAGGGTATTTTATATCTGATAATTATCAAAGAAAACACTAACCAACACATGGAATCTTTCAATATACTCCCTTCGTTTCTTTTTAGTCTGCATATAAGATTTGGTCAAAGTCAAAGTTTGTAAAATTTGACCAACTTTATTAAAAAATATCAACATCTACAACACTAAAGCTATATGGTATGAAAATTAATTTCATGATTCATCTACTAATGATGATTTCATATTGTGAATCTTGATATATTTTTCTATAAATTTAGACAAAGTTTGACTTTGACCAAATCTTATATGCAGACTAAAAAGAAATGGAAGGAGTATATGGAACCTGGATGGCAGGACAAGGATGCATGTCACACTGTGCAGATGCCCCATACAAATTGTCATAAATACATAAGGCATGTTCAACTTTTTTTTGAGGGGTAATACGGCGTGTTCATCGGTCCTCGCATTGAAGTGTTTTGGCTTCCGCATGTTCATCTACTCTCTCTGATATGGGCTAGAAAATAGAGCCGTAAGAAAAATGGGCCGCTCAGCTAGGGCATCTGGATGTCATAAATGCAATATACCAAACCATTATCTATGGACATGGCTAGCCAACGCCCATGCACTTGACAAGCAGATGCTCATATACGGAAAGCCAGACTGTCACTTTTCAAAAATAAAAAACAAATCAGTGTTCCACACTATCTCCCCAACACCCACATGATTGTGAAACCAACAGAAATCCAAAAGTGAAACTACATGACATCTACGACATTTGTTTGTTTTTTTAGAAAAGGAGGATGACCCCCGACCTCTGCATCTGGACGATGCATACGATCATTTTATTAATTATTGACATAAGACCTTACAAAATCATACAACAGTAACACTGGTAGAAAAAGGGCCTATAGTCCCGGTTCGTAAGGGCCTTTAGTCCCGGTTCCTGAACCGGCACTAAAGTGTCGGTACTAATGCCCCGACCCTTTAGTCCCGGTTCAATCCAGAACCAGGACTGATGGGTCTCCACGTGGGCAGTGCGCAGAGCCCAGGCAGGAGACCCTTTGGTCCCGGTTGGTGGCACCAACCGAGACCAATAGGCATCCACGCGTCAGCTTTTCTGTGCCTGGGGTTTTTGTTTTTTTTTGAAAGGGGGGGGGTTTGGGGGTTTTGGGGGGTTAATTTAGGTGTTTGATATATTGTGTTAGCTAGCTATAATTAATAGAGAGAAGTGTCCTCTCTTACGTCCGTGTTTGGTCGACGCTACGTACTATACATACGTATAGAGGACTCGACACGCTAGTTAGCTAGTAAGCAAACAAAGGAAACAGAAGATCGTCATGAACATATATGCATACAGAGAGAAGTGATATCGACCACCTCTCCTTCTCCGAGAGATTGGTCGAACAACAAGTTCTCGTATATCTATCCGACACTACCGGCTACATATATACAATAATTATCTCTTACAAATATAATCATACGGACTCATGGTCCACATAGTATTCTCTATCTTCAGCGATCACTTGGTCAAGAAAGAATGCTGCCAATTCCTCTTGAATTGCTCGCATGCGCGCTGGTGCTAGGAGTTCATCCCGCTTCCGAAACATCTAATTTGAAGAAGGGGGTCAATACATATATATATGAATGAATGAAACTCAATACAAATGATGGTAATAAAATAAAATTGTGAATGTTGTTATTTACGTACTTCATATTGTTCGTCAGAGTACCCGCCCCGCTCACAGGTCATGTGGCGGATGGACTCGCAGACGTAGTATACACAGAAATCATTCCCTTGTTCCTGCCACAACCACTTTACAAGAAATAGAGGTCAATCAAACTGATAAGCAAGAATGCTAAATGGTATTGATGAAACTAGCGCTTGAATCACTAGGAGATGCGCGGAACATGCTACTATAGTACTTACTTTCGGATGTCTAAATTCCAGCTCCTTCGGCAGTCCCGGAACTTTTCTGGTGAATTTTCTCCAAACCCTGCCGGACAAAGAAAACAATTACTTGATATCAGGAAATGAACAAAGTTGCTGATATGGTGGATAATGATCGATTTAACTTACTTCTTGAGGATTTCAGTCATGTCCGCATACTCCTGGGGATCTTTTCGTGAGTCCAAGACGGTTACTACTCCCTGCTCAAGCCTAATCTCTAGGAGAATATAGTGGAAACTGCACACGCATGCATAACTCATCAATTACATTACTACAACCTGGACTAATATATAAGGGAAACCGAATATGCACAAGACAGTAACACTCACTTGAAGTTGTAAGGAAAGAGTATTATATCTGTGTTTTCATTTTTTTGAATGATCGTAGCAAGTTGGCCTCGGTATCTCCGGGACGATGTTCAACCTCAGTTGCATCTATGAGATATGTGTTAACGAACCCAATATCACTGATTTGTCTTTTCTTCAATTCGGCGATCTTCATTCTGCATAATATAGTGAGGATAATTATAAATACATGCAATGAAAGAGATGAGCTATATAGAGAGACTTAATGACAGAAGTAGTAGTACTTACAGACAGTAGCAGGTGATCGTTGTTTTATCGAGGGCCAATTGATTGAAAAACTGATAGAACTCCTCAAATGGAATAGGCAACAGTTCAATTCCAACGAGGTCATGCTCCGGTTTAACTCTCGCATACAAAGTACTCCTCCCCCCAGACTCTCTGCAGATTTTCAAGTACCAATCATGTAATCTTCGCATCATCGTTGTTAAAGATTTTTCATCTTTGACGAGAGGCTTCCCGTACTCGTATCTGTGTATCTGCACCTCCATGGGATCATAATGTACATCGTCGGGCAGGTAATCGTCAATATTGCCATAACCGGGCACCATCCTCGGATCGACGATGTCGCTAGGCACCTTGAGGGGGGGGCACGATTGCTTCGCTTGTTCGCCGAGCTGGGCAATTTGTTTCCTAGCTGCTCGTCGTTCTTTCAGCCTGTGATCACTGACTGTACTTCCCGACCGCTCTGCTTCGGCCCATGTCTTTGCAATAATGCGCTCATAGTTGCCTTTCGGCGGAGACTTGGGTGGTTTTGCCAGGGCAGCCAGAGTGCGCTTCACTTTCACCGGATATACCTTCTCCTCCGGAGGTGGATGTCTCTTTGCTTTCAACCCTTGAAACCAGTCATCCACTTCGGTTCGCGCGATCTTCGCGTTCTCCTCCGGGGTCCTCTCGTATGGTAACTTCTCTGGAGTCTTCAGAGAAGGACCGAATCTATATGTCCTCCCGCCTCTGGTTGTACTGCTAGACGCCGACCGAGCAGACGGAGCGGTTGTCTTCTTTACTTGCTTACAAGGCGGAGGAGAAGGACTACGACGCGCCGGAGCAGCTGGAGCGGCGGCAGGTCTCTTCCGCCCTTGCTGACGAGGCGGAGAAGGAGGAGGCTGGCTGCTCGGGCGCGTCGGCGCAGGCGGAGTGCCGCCACGCGCCGGAGAAGGAGCCGGCCGAGGGCCCTGATCGTCACTCGCCGGAGGAGGAGGCGGTGGAGGAGGCGGAGTGCCCTGACTCGCCGGAGGAGGAGGAGGAGGCAGAGGCGTCCAGTTCGGAAGGTTGATGAGCTCCTTCCGCCATAGGCATGGAGTCTTCAGAGCAGACCCCAGCCGAGTCTCCCCTTCACCGGTAGGGTGGTCAAGCTGGAGGTCCTCAAATCCCTCCGTTATTTCATCCACCATCACCCTAGCATATCCTTCTGGAATCGGCCGGCAGTGAAAAGTTGCGCCGGGTTCAGTAGGATAAACAGAGCCAACAGCCGTCTTGACCTTCAAATTCATCCATTGCATCATAAGGTGGCAATTTTGAGACTCCGTGATAGCATCCACGGGATAGCTGGCAGGAGCCGTCAAGGCATGCTCCGGCTGAAGCAGCTCGGTGGAAGCCACGCTGCTTCTGCGCTGAGATGGCGGGGTAGCTTCGGGGGAGGCTTCGACAGTACGTTTGCTGCGATTTTCTTCTAGTTCCTCGAAGAACCAAGTCCGGCAACGGTCTGGCCAGTTAATTGTCTCTGGTTCGATCCCTTTATCAACCAGATCATTCTCAGTCTTGGACCACTTAGGCCGGGCTACGAGGTAGCCTCCTGACCCCATGCGATGGTGAAGCTTCTTCTTCGCAGCATTTTGCTTGTTTGTCGCCGACATCTTCTTACTCTTTTCCGATGTCTTGTGGGCCACAAATGCGGGCCAGTAATCTCTAATCTTCTCATATCTGCCCTTGAATTCTGGTGTCTCATTATTTTCGACAAACTTATTCAGCTCTTTCTTCCACCTCCTGAATAGTTCTGCCATCCTCTTAAGAGCAAAAGACTTGATTAATTTCTCTTTAACTGGGTTCTCTGGATTATCCTCTGGCGGTAGGGTGAAATTTGACTTCAGCTCAGTCTAAAGATCATTTTTCTGCATATCATTGACATAAGACACCTCAGGGTCTTCTGTAGCCGGCTTAAACCATTGCTGGATGCTTATCGGGATCTTGTCCCTAACCAGAACCCCGCACTGAGCAACAAATGCGTTCTTTGTTCGGATGGGTTCAATCGGTTGGCTGTCGGGCACGATTGCTATGATCTCAAACTTTTCATCCGAGCTCAACTTTTTCTTCGGGCCTCGTCTCTTTACCGAAGTTGTGCTCGATCCGGAGGGCTAGAAAAAAGAACAAAGACTTCATTAATATGTGTACATACCAAAACAATGAATGCATCAATCAGCTAGTCAGCACAGGCTTAACTAATATATATACCTGTCCGGACTCGGTTCGGTCACCGGAGCCGTCATCACGGTCTCCTTCTTGCACCGGCATTGGGTCTCCGGAGCCGTCCTCATGTTCTTCTTCTTGCACCGGCATTAGGTCACCGTAGCCAGCTTGTTCACCCTCTCCTTCCAGACCATCGGTTTCGTTGAGAAACAACGAGACGGCATCACTTCCTTCTGCGATTATGTCCCTCAACAACGCTTCTTTTGCTTCGTCTAGGGCGGTGTCCATAGTTTCTACAAATATTTACAACATGGCAATTATTATTCAAACATGACAGATGGATATATTAGTGCCAAACGTAGAACTAGCTACCTAATCATAGTAAGCTATCGGGAGGGGGTATATATCGACAACGACGACACTACATCTATGTCCCTCGACGACACTACATCTTCTTTTTTTATCCTCTTCTTCCTCTCATGTTCGAGAGGATCGCCGAGGGGTCGGGAGGTTGCCTAGTGTCAAAGGATTCAACAAAACCATGTCTTCATCATTAGGCGAAAGTAACATGTGCATGATGGTACGAAGCTCTTCAAAGTTGTTCTGGAACGGAGTCCCAGATAGGATAATTCGCTTTTTGGTACAAAGTTGAGCAAGAGCCTTCCGAATATCGCTATTTGGAAGGCCTTTGCTGAATTCGTACCAAAAGGCGGATTATCCTATCCGGGACTCCATTCAAGAACAACTTTGCAGAACTTCGTACCAACATGCCCTGGTTACTTCCGGCTAATGATGAAGGCATGGATTTCTTCAATACTTTGACACTAGGAAACCTCTCTCGACCCCTCGGCGATCCTCGACCCCTGGAACCCTCGACGACCCTGGAACCCTCGACCCCTAGACAACCCTGGAACCCTCGACCCTCGACCCTATAGAACCCTCGAACCCTCGACCCTGAAACCCTCGACCCTTGACCCCTTAACGACCCTCGACCCTCTACCCTAGTTCCCGACCCTCGACCCCTCGGCGATCCTCGACACCCTCATTCCCGATAAAAATTAAGAAGAAGAAGAAGAAGAAGAAGAAGAAGAACGAGGAGAAGAAGAAAGGAATAGCTAGAGGAGAAGATCGAAGAAAAAAAAAAGAAGAAAAAAAAAGGAGAAGAAGAAAGGAATAGTGGAGAAGAAGAAAATATATAATATATTCTATTTTCTCTTCTTCTCCACTATTCCTTTCTTCTTCTCCTCTTCTTTTTCTTCTTTTTTCTTCTTCTTATTTATTTCTCCTCTTCTTCCTCTCCTCTTCTTCTTCTTATTTAGTTCTCTCGACCCCTCGTCCCTCTCTCGACCCCTCGACAACCCTCGTCCCTGATAACATTTTTTTCTCCCCTCGACACCTCTTGACCTCTCGTCCCACTCTCGACCCCTCATCATCATCTATCACCCCCTCGTTTTCTTTAGCATATATCCATGAAAAAAATAGAGGAGAAGATCAAAGAAAAAAAAGAAGTCTTGCTCTTCTTATTTTCCTTTTTCCACTCCTTCCTTTTCTTCTTCTTCTTCTTCCTTCTTCCTTCTTCCTCTTTTCTTCCTTTTCCTTATTTTACTTTTTCCTCTACACTAACCTAATTAAAATGCACTAACCTAAAATCGATATCTACTAACAAACTAAATAAAAAATTAATACATATATGAAAAAACATATATAAACAAAAAATGCTATGAACATTATAGTCATACATACATATATAGCCACATCCATTCATCATATAGCTATAAACAAAAAAATTAATACATATATGAAAAAACATATATAAAAAAATGCTATGAACAGAGCCTCGACGGCGGCGGCTCACAACGGGGGCGGCCAGCGAGGGCGACGGCGATGGCGTCGGAGACGACCACGGCGTTGGCGGGGGCGGGCGGCGGGCGGCGTCGGGGCAGCGCCTGGCGGCGACGGGGCAGGGGCGACGAGGACGGAGGGGTCGGGGCGGCGCGGGGCACGGGCGACGGCGGGGGCGGCGACGACGTCGGGGCAGCGCCTGGCGGCGACGGGGCAGGGGCAACGAGGACGGCGGGCTAGGGGCAGCGCGGGGCGCGGGCGACGGCGGGGGCGGTGACGACGTCGGGGCGGCGTGGGCGACGACTGGGCGGCGCGGGGCGCGGGCGACGACGGGGGCTGCGACGACGTGCGTGGGCGACGACGACGAGGAGCAGGGCGTCGGGGCAGAGGGCGGCGTCGGCGGCGGGGAGAATGAGGAACTGAATGAAATTTTTGACAAGTGTTGTATATATAGCAAGAGCATTGGTCCCGGTTCGTGAAACCAACCGGGACTTATGCCCCCCTTTAGTCCCGGTTGGTGCCAGCAACCGGGACCAAAGGCCTCTTTTCAGCAGCCCAAACGGAGGGAAGCGGCGGCCTTTGGTCCCGGTTGGTGGCACCAACCGGGACTAAAGGGGGGCATTAGTCCCGGGTCGTAGCACCAACCGGGACTAATGCCGCCCTTTAGCCCCGGTTGGTGCCACCAACCGGGACCAAAGGCCTGTGCTGCCCCGAACCCAAATATTTAGTCCCACCTCGCTAGTTGAGAGGGAGGCGCACCTGTTTATAAGGTGCGGTGCGCCTTCCCTCTCGAGCTCCTCTCTAAAGCAGGCTTTCAGGCCTAACACTGCAATCTGTGCCTGTGGGCCTACTGGGCCTCCCGCGGGCCTGAATTCTGGCCCATGGTAGGGTTTCTAGTCGTATTCAGGCCGTGGGGGCCCAGTAGGTGGCACTTTTTTGTTTTTTTGTTTTTTTGTTTCTACTTAGAACTAAATACTTATAGTTTTATAGTGTTTTCTTTTTTATTTTAGGTCACAAAAATTATAAACTTTCTGTTAGTGCCATTAGTTTTAAAATTTGAATATTTAAATTTGATTTTTTTTAAAATTTTGTGTGAATCACTAGTTTATGAATAACTTTACTATAAAAATTGATTTTTGAGTCAATCTTTTTCCTGCTATTTAATATTACTGTGTTTTATCATTATACTCAATTTGGTAATTTTAGTTAGTCATAACAAATATTATAGGGGTGAGCCCTATTTTTTCCAGTTTTTTTGTTTTGTTTTCTGCATTATTTATTTCCTTTTGTTTTTTGCTTTATTTTTTAATTCTTTTTGCTTTTAGTTTTAGAAAAATTATAAACTTTCTGTTAGTGCCATTAGTTTTTAAATTTGAAAACGCTTTTTTAGTTTTTTTGTTTTCTTTGTTGCTTTATTTATTTATTTTTTCTACTTACAACAAAATACTTATTGTTGCTATTTTTATTTTTTCCAGTTTTTTTGTTTTGTTTTCTGTATTATTTATTTTCTTTTGTTTTTTGCTTTATTTTTTAATTCTTTTTGCTTTTAGGTGAGCAAAATTATAAACTTTCTGTTAGTGCCATTAGTTTTAGAAAAAATATAAACTTTCTGTTAGTGCCATTAGTTTTCAAATTTGAATAGTTTAAATTTGAACATAGATGCACCTATAGAGAAAATTCGACCTAAATTCATAGTTTTCAAATGAACTCTGAAAAAGTTGGCATAGCATACTCGTCTGTTACAAATTTGGCATGATATCATCATAATAGTTGCGGGAGAAAGTCTTCACTTTTTCTTTGCTTGTGTCATTTGCTTATTGCGCCGTAACCATGGATAATCTTCATTGTTTATCAGGATGCTTGGGTCAGCCTTGACATTGAAGGGAGGTATTTCATGAAACTTTTCATAATCTTCAGACATGTTTGTCTTGCCGTCCACTCCCAGGATGTCCCTTTTTCCTGAAAGAACTATGTGGCGCTTTAGCTCATCGTATGATGTATTCGCTTTCTTATCTTTTCTTTTTCTCAGTTTGGTAGACATGTCCTTCACATAGATAACCTGTGCCACATCATTGGCTAGGACGAACGGTTCGTCAGTGTATCCAAGATTTTTCAGATCCACTGTTGTCATTCCGTACTATGGGTCTACCTGTACCCCGCCGCCTAACAGATTGACCCATTTGTACTTAAACAAAGGGACCTTAAAATCAGGTCCGTAGTCAAGTTCCCATATGTCCACTATGTAACCATAATATGTATCCTTTCCGCTCTTGGTTGCTGCATCAAAGCGGACACCGCTGTTTTGGTTGGTGCTCTTTTGATCTCGGGCGATTGTGTAAAATGTATTCCCATTTATCTCGTATCCTTTGTAAGTTAATACAGTCAAAGATGGTCCCCTGGACAACAAGTACAACTCATCACAAACAGTGTTGTCACCTCTAAGACGTGTTTCCAACCAACTGCTGAAAGTCCTGATGTGTTCACATGTAATCCAGTCGTCGCACTGCTCCGGGTGTTTGGAGCGCAGACTGTTCTTGTGTTCATCGACATACGGGGTCACCAAGGTAGAGTTCTGTAGAACTGTGTAGTGTGCTTGAGACCAAGAATATCCGTCCTTGCATATTATTGAGTCTCTTCCAAGAGTGCCTTTTCCAGTCAGTCTCCCCTCATACTGCGATTTAGGGAGACCTATCTTCTTAAGGCCAAGAATGAAGTCAACACAAAATCCGATAACATCCTCTGTTTGATGGCCCATGGAGATGCTTCCTTCTGGCCTAGCGCGGTTACGGACATATTTCTTTAGGACTCCCATGAACCTCTTAAAGGGGAACATATTATGTAGAAATACGGGCCCCAGGATGACAATCTCGTCGACTAGATGAACTAGGACGTGCGTCATGATATTGAAGAAGGATGGTGGGAACACCAGCTCGAAACTGACAAGACATTGCGCCACATCACTCCTTAGCCTTGGTACGATTTCTGGATCGATCACCTTCTGAGAGATTGCATTGAGGAATGCACATAGCTTCACAATGGCTAATCGGACGTTTTCCGGTAGAAGCCCCCTCAATGCAACCGGAAGCAGTTGCGTCATAATCACGTGGCAGTCATGAGACTTTAGGTTCTGAAACTTTTTCTCTGGCATATTTATAATTCCCTTTATATTCGACGAGAAGCCAGTCGTGACCTTCATACTGAGCAGGCATTCAAAGAAGATTTCTTTCTCTTCTTTCGTAAGAGCGTAGCTGGCAGGACCTTTATACTGCTTCGGAGGCATGCCGTCTTTTTCGTGCAAATGTTGCAGGTCCTCTCGTGCCTCAGGTGTATCTTTTGTCTTCCCATACACGCCCAAGAAGCCTAGCAGGTTCACGCAAAGGTTCTTCGTCACGTGCATCACGTCGATTGAGGAGCGGACCTCTAGGTCTTTCCAGTAGCGTAGGTCCCAAAATATAGATTTCTTCTTCCACATGGGTGCGTGTCCCTCAGCGTCATTTGGAACAGCTAGTCCACCGGGACCCTTTCCAAAGATTACGTAGTGTAAATCATTGACCATAGCAAGCACGTGATCACCGGTGCGCATGGCGGGCTTCTTCCGGTGATCTGCCTCGCCTTTGAAATGCTTGCCTTTCTTTCTTCATTGATGGTTGGTCGGAAGAAATCGACGATGGCCCAGGTACACATTCTTCCTGCATTTGTCCAGGTATATACTTTCAGTGTCATCTAAACAGTGCGTGCATGCGTAGTATCCTTTGTTTGTCTGTCCTGAAAGGTTACTGAGAGCGGGCCAATCGTTGATGGTCATGAATAGCAACGCCTTAAGGTTAAATTCCTCCTGTCTATGCTCATCCCACGTACATACACCGTTTCCATTCCAAAGCTGTAAAAGTTCTTCAACTAATGGCCTTAGGTACACATCAATGTCGTTGCCGGGTTGCTTAGGGCCTTGGATGAGAACTGGCATCATAATGAACTTCCGCTTCATGCCCATCCAAGGAGGAAGGTTATACATACATAGAGTCACGGGCCAGGTGCTGTGATTGCTGCTCTGCTCCCCGAAAGGATTAATGTCATCCGCACTTAAAGCAAACCATACATTCCTAGGGTCCTTTGCAAACTCATCCCAGTACTTTCTCTCAATTTTTCTCCACTGCGACCCGTCAGCGGGTGCTCTCAACTTCCCATCTTTCTTTCGGTTCTCACTGTGCCATCGCATCAACTTGGCATGCTCTTCATTTTTGAACAGACGTTTCAACCGTGGTATTATAGGAGCATACCACATCACCTTCGCAGGAACCCTCTTCCTGGGGGCTCGCCATCAACATCACCAGGGTCATCTCGTCCGATCTTATACCGCAATGCACCGCATACCGGGCATGCGTTCAGATCCTTGTATGCACCGTGGTAGAGGATGCAGTCATTAGGACATGCATGTATCTTCTCCACCTCCAATCCTAGAGGGCATACGACCTTCTTTGCTGGGTATGTACTGTTGGGCAATTCGTTATCCTTTGGAAGCTTCTTCTTCAATATTTTCAGTAGCTTCTCAAATCCTTTGGAAGCTTCTTCTTCAATATTTTTAGTAGCTTCTCAAATCCTTTGTCAGCCACAACATTCTCTGCCTTCCACTGCAGCAATTCCAGTATGGTATCGAGCTTTGTGTTGCCATCTTCGCAATTTGGGTATAACCCTTTTTTGTGATCCTCTAACATGCGATCGAACTTCAGCTTCTCCTTTTGACTAATGCAAGGCGTCCTTGCATCGACAATGACCCGGCGGAGATCATCATCATCGGGCACATCGTCTGGTTCCTCTTGATCTTCAGCAGCTTCACCCGTGGCAGCATCATTGGGCACATCGTCTGGTTCCTCTTGATATTCACCAGCTCCCCCCGTTGCAGTATCACCGTATTCAGGGGCACATAGTTGTCATCGTACTCTTCTTCTTCGCCGTCTTCCATCATAACCCCTATTTCTCCGTGCCTCGTCCAAACATTATAGTGTGGCATGAAACCCTTGTAAAGCAGGTGGGAGTGAAGGATTTTCTGTTAGAGTAAAACCTCGTATTCCCACATTCAGTGCATGGACAACACATAAAACCATTCTGCTTGTTTGCCTCAGCCGCATCGAGAAACTCATGCACGCCCTTAATGTACTCGCGGGTGTGTCTGTCACCGTACATCCATTGCCGGTTCATCTGCGTGCATTATATATAATTAAGTGTCCAAATTAATAGAAGTTCATCATCACATTAAAACCAAAGTGCATACATAGTTCTCATCTAACAACATATAGCTCTCCAGAGCATCTAATTAATTAAACCATACATTGAAACTATGTAAAACATTTCAATGCGAAAACAAATGCGATCATAATCGCAACCAAGGTAACAATTGATCCAACGGCATAATGATACCAAGCCTCGGTATGAATGGCATATTTTCTAATCTTTCTAATCTTCAAGCGCATTGCATCCATCTTGATCTTGTGATCATCGACGACATCCGCAACATGCAACTCCAATATCATCTTCTCCTCCTCAATTTTTTTTATTTTTTCCTTCAACAAATTGTTTTCTTCTTCAACTAAATTTAACCTCTCGACAATAGGGTCGGTTGGCATTTCCGATTCACATACATCCTAGATAAATAAAATCTATGTCACGTTGGTCGGCATAATTTTCATAAACAATAAATGAACCAATAGTTATAAAGATAATATACATACCACATCCGAATCATAGACAGGATGAGGGCCGACGGGGGCGGATACCAAAACCATCGCACTATATAAGATGCAATAATAAATGTAAGAAAATGATACAAGTATCTATCTAAACATACAAGTAAGAATATTTTTCCTTTTAGAAAGAAGATAAGAACAAGAGGCTCACCACGGTGGTGTCGGTGATGAGATCGGCGCGGGTGATCGACGGCGGTGAAGACGGGGACGGGGCGTGACGGACCGCTAAATCTAGACAAATCTCGAGGAAAATGGAGCTTGGAGGTCGAGCTTCGAGAGGAGAAAGCTTAAGTAGTGTGGCTCGGGCATTCCATCGAACACCTCATGTGCATAGGAGGTGAGCTAGAGCACCACAAAGCCCTCCCCCCCTCGGCCAGAAAAAACAGAGCACTGTGCTCTGCTCTTGCGCGAGGGGGTATATATAGGCACCTCATTGGTCCCGGTTGGTGACATGAGCCGGGACTAAAGGGGAGCCTTTGGTCCCGGTTCGAGCCACCAACCGGGACCAATGATGGTGGGCCAGGAGCGAGGCCCATTGGTCCCGGTTCGTCCCACCAACCGGGACCAAAAGGTCCAGATGAACCGGGACCAATGGCCCACGCGGCCCGGCCGGCCCCCTGGGCTCACGAACCGGGACCAATGCCCACATTGGTCCCGGTTCTAGACTGAACCGGGACTAATGGGCTGACCCGGCCTGAATCAAAGCCCTGTTTTCTACTAGTGTAAGACTAAAGCCACCGACTAAGCAACAACTGTCGCTATTCATATCCAGTTGATGAAGGGGCGCTGAAAGTCTATGCCTAATACCAAACAGACCTCGCAGCCAAACCTAGC
Source organism: Triticum urartu (assembly GCF_056163025.1). Taxonomy (NCBI): domain Eukaryota; kingdom Viridiplantae; phylum Streptophyta; class Magnoliopsida; order Poales; family Poaceae; genus Triticum; species Triticum urartu. The sequence goes on from NC_141873.1 coordinate 511,163,578, forward strand.
ATCTAAGACTTAAGGTTCCAACCAGGACGCTTGCCGGGTATGGGCACCCACCAGTTCGGTGTGCTCCTCAACCAGGATGCCTACCGGGTGTGAGGCCGCTGCAGCCACCTGCCACCAATCCATCTTCAGACTTTACTGCTGCATCAACCTTGCCCGGTCTAGCTGCCGCCGAAGCCAGGCAGCGTCACCCTCCTGCGCGAGTCCATCTCCGCTCATCAGGCACCGAGTCTCCACCGCGCCACGCCACCGAGATCCGTCGTCATCAATGGACAAGATGAAACACCGCTCCTCCTCTTGTCCCCTCCAGCCAGCACTTGGTCCAAAATGATGCCCCTAGGAGGGAGAACGACATCGAAACATCGTCATCGTCTGATCCGGTAGACCCAGATCTAGGGTTTCCCCCAGAACCTCCCGATCAGGTTGACGTGACATGCAACAACGATGCCTCAAGAAGGAAACGACGTCAAAGACGCCACCATCGTCCGCCAAGACCGCAATCAGGCGCGATTTTCACCGGAAGCCGTGTCGTCCTGATCTCGTGGCTGGCTAGAACCGCGCGGAGTCTCGCCATGAAGACGGATGCCGCTACTGGTACTCCGGTAGAGATCCTCCATACCCTCACCTGTCCCTCCACGCACCACCGGCCGGCCAAGACCACGCCACGGTGGATTTGGACGGGACGCCAAATCTGCGGCCGCCGCGACCCATCTATAGGTAGAGCCATCCACCAGTTCATCCATGGAGTGCTGCCACCATCCATGCATGAATTGAAGCCCATCGCCATCCTGGACCATTGCCCGCCGCCGCCCAGGCTAGGGTCGTCGCCCTGCCTGCTGCCCACGGGCGCACCACAAGAGACGCCCCTACCGCCTCAAGGGGATCCCGCCACAGATCCGCCCGCCCTAGCACCTTGGCATCGGGCCCGCCGCCACCGCGGACCTCGCCGGCGGCGGCAGCGGCAAGAGTATCTGCTCCTTCTCCAAGACCAACACAGAGGCCACATCAGCAGGACCAAACCTCGTACCCCCTCGTGTCGCCTCCCTGGGCGACGCCAGGGGGCCAAAAAAAGGAAATTTGTTTGTGTTTTAGAAAGTTTTAAAAGCTATAACTTTTGATTTTCACATCGGGATTCAGATTGTTTTCACGTTGGGTTTCCCACGATGAGTACTTCAAAACTAGATTTCATATGGGTACATTTCGTCAAACTATTTTTGTCAGCCAACTTTGAATAATATTGAGGCAATTATAGTGCTATAAGGGCATCTCCAATGCTGACCCACAAATTTGTTCCGGCATCCACCGAGGGTGTAGCGAGTGGCGCTCTCTTGACCGGCGCATCTCTTCAATGCCGGCAGTGAGAGGTCGAGTCTGTTCTGCGCCAGTCTCAATGCGGAGCGGCCGCTCTACAACGGCAATGAATGCGGGCAGCTGGCGCCGGGCGAGAACGCACACAGGCACAGGTGTGTGGTCTTTGGTGGGCCAAGGTAGTATGGAGCGGGCGTGACAGTGGTCCAGGCGCTCGCAACCCCTCCCCCCCCCCCCCCCCGCACGCACACACTTTGTCTGCGGATTACGGGAAAAAACACGTCTAGACCGGCCTGCGGGCCGATGTTGGACCACATTGGATGGCGAAAGACGTTTGGACCATGCGGTTCGGAAGGTGGCGGGTGGTTTGAGGGTCGGCGTTGGAGATGTCCTTAGTGCATTTTAACTTCAATTAACTTACTAATTATTGCATTTGGTCAATGTTACAAGACCTTGCCATGTCATGCATTGCATACCACGATCATCCTGATATCTTGGTTGTAATAGTAAATACATCATTTGCCCTTTTCTAGTGTTTCTGCTTCTTATCGGATAGGATATGGATATGACGTTATCATCGATGAAGATCCGAGCAATGCCAAAACACTGATGATAGGCAAGCAAAACCTCTTGATCATGTTTGATAACCCATTGTCTCGCAGCTTACCACATTATCTTTGCCAACTATATTTGGGAGTTAGCGAGATGGAAGGAAACTACTACGCCACTTGTGTTGTGTGGGAGAGACTAGCAAACCTCAACTGAATAGCTGATATGGACCTGTTGAATAGATCAACCTAGCTAACATGATTTACTTGTTTTGATAAGAGAAGCCAACACTCAAGACTTCTTCTCCAACTCAAATTCCTAATGCATCTCATTCCCAATGAATTATCTATATATGACTCCTATGTCACTTGTTTTGTCGCCCACCCTTCATGATGCCACTTGTTTTAGCACTACCCCCCTTTCTTCGCCACTAACCACTCCCTCTCTTCTCCACCAACAATGTTTTATAATCTAAAGCGACAGCTATAGGTGAACGGTTCAACCACTTAGGAGGTACAAACTTAAGTGTTCTACGAACCACCCATGTGGAAGACTTCATATATACATTGTGTAAAGTTCCTTATAATTAAAGATATCACAAAATGAACTGATGACTGAAGCTAGGTAGTCCTCCTCAGCTACTGAATGAATGATACCACACACACATGCTCTTGCTATAGCAAGGCAACAAAACATATTGGCTGGTCATCTGGAATTTGTAGGTCTATTTCGTTAGTTAACATGTCTAAATGTTTAGTTGTCTATCCAAGTGTCCATTCTAAAGTTTGGATGTTTGTTCAACCTATGTGGTGTGGTTTCTTGTGTTGTAATCTTCTAAAGCATTGTCTTTGAACTCAAAAACTTGCAATCATTTTTCTTAACACATACTCTGCTTTGAATATGTAGTACTTCATCTTGTGGTTCCATTTACCCCTTGACTGTTAAGCATATCACAATTTTGATAAGATTTTTGGTGATGGCGACACATCAATGACCAATATGTTCCTTTTATCATGAAAAAATGTGCATTTTTTACAATGTTTTTATGGCATTACATGGAGAAATTTGAATCATGTGTATATTCTTATTCAGTTAAACTACATTGTGAGTTGAACAAGAGATCAACAAAACTGAACTTTTGCGTTTATATAGTTTGAAACGTTGGAGAAATAAAATGCTCTTATGTACTCTATATTGGTGAGTACAATTAAAGATGAAAATGTTCTTTTTTTAATCGAAAGTACGCTTTTAAACATGATATGTTAACAATCCACTTTAGCTGATCAAGAAAAAAATCATCTTGTGTCAAAGTTTATTCATGTTTTAGGACATTTTTCTTGTATACTAAATAAAATGTTCATATCACAAGTGAAAAATGCTTCGTTGAATCAGAATACTATTTTGTGCAAATATCTTTGCATTCATATAATTTGGAAATGTTCATGGGTACCAAAAATATTAACTTATATCCGAGCAAGTTTTCATGTACTGAGAACAAATATGTTCATGTACTTTCGAACAAATGCCCATGTATTTAAAATTATATGTCCATGAAGTCTGATAAAGTGTTCATGAATTTAGCAGGTAATGAAAATAAATAAAATAATAATTGAATTAACATTAAGGAGTAAAAAGAGAGAAGTTAAATCATGAAAATAATAAGAAATCAAACAAAGAAAATATATTTAAAAACAAGTTTTTTAGTGTAACCAGTAGTTATTGGGCTTGCACGTGTCGGATGGGAAGGACGTTGCAGCGGAGGACGTTGCAGCAGCAGCAAGTCACGGAAGAGGAGGTAGTTGGGCGGTTCCGTTGAGTGGCACTGAACTTCTCCTCATCTGGCCGGTGAAGCTCGGTTGGCCGGCAGTGGAAACTCCCATGATTTAAATGCCTTGGCTGTGGATTTCATCGATTGCGCTCGGGATCATCTTCCTTGCTACTACGGCAAGACATCATCTGGTTCTTGCAGGTTGCAGCTTCTCATTGATCAACAATCACGTCGCCCGCAGAACCCTCGTGAGCCCCGGTGCTGATTGGGCGGACTGAGCAATACAACGCTATTTCTTTTGGTTCTTGCACACGAGTAGGATGGACTTATTTGAGAGCTTTCACATAACCAGATTCGATCAAGAGGCATCGATCTATTGGTCCGGCGAACCGTCCTCTGCTCCTACAGCATCGTCAACTCCATTGCGCGGCAGCGGAGCTACTCCAATGTGGGCTTGTCCAAATGCTACTGCCACTAAAGGGATATGAAGATCTCACTGATGATCAGTACCGAAGGATTACACACACGCATCCTCTTGTTGTACCAGACAGCAAGGCAGATGATCGTCTAGGATGTTTAAGTCTATTTTCATTTTTAACATCTGAATGTTTAGTTGCCTGTTCATTCTGAAGTTTGGATGTTTGTTCGACCTGTGTATTGTGGTTTCCTGTGATATAACCTTCTGAAGCTGTTGTTTTCAGCTCATAACTGGTTCAAGGACTAGCAATTCTTTTGCTTAATATATATGGGAGTCTCTATATACTCTGTTTTGAATAGGCAGTGCTTCCTTTTGTAGTTCCATCTGGCCCTGGCTATTACAGATATCACAAATTTGGTAAGACTGTGCCTCATGGCTACACATGAATCACGCGTATATTCTCGTTCAATTAAACTCTCTGAATTTTATCGAAAAGTTAAGCTCTTTTTTTTTGCATGGTAAAGTTAAACTCTATGGAGAGCTGGACAAGAGATCAAGGAAAATGAACTTTCGTATTTATATAGTCAGAAATTTTACAGAAATGGAGTCATTTTTATTTCCTGGGGCCATGTATGGTTGTAAATCTCACATGTTATGCACTGGATGAAATGAACAATACATCATATTCTAGGTCAAATCCCCTGAGGAAAATGAACATGATACCGCATCCTACTGTTACATGAAAGAAACGGGTAGCCTATTAACAAATATGTACACCTGTCATTTGTGGATACTGTTGACGTATAATGCGCTGCCTAGTCTCTTTCATCAGATCGATCTTTTGGTTGCATTGGTCACAGCATGCACTTCTATATGGTATCAGAACCACGGCTAACGCAATTAAATTGCAACCCATTTTTGGTCCATGTTTAGGCCTGAGAGAGACACATGAAGGAAAATGTTGACGTACAGTGTGCTGTCTAGTCTTTTTCATCAGATCAAGTCTTTTAAGCATGCACTTCTACATAGTACATTTGCTTCTGCATGCCACTGCAGAGCTGAAGGATACAACCCAGCTGATGACCCATGGCGCGGTGTTGAACAGAAGGATAATGGCATACGCCTCCTTTTCGCTTCTCCCACTCTGGTTCCCGATGCCTTCTATTTCGAACAGATTATATTTAAGCTGCTCTGATGCTCACTTTGTTTTTCGCTCTGACCCTTCATTTCCATAGGTCATACCTACCCCCACCAATGGTATTTTATAGACAAGTGTAGGTGCACGGTTCAATCTCTCAAGATGTAGAGTGTGTCATCAACCATCCGGAATGCAAGATGCCCGCAGTCTGTATGTTGTAAAAAGTAGTCCATAGCTTTGGAGCTAGTGTGCCTGTATGCAAATGTTGTACATGGATTCTTTGAATATATGGAACCTATATGGGAGGGCAAGGACGCCTGCCGCAGGCCAAATCCACTGCACGATCTTAAACGGACGTTCGTTTTATCCGGATTTTGTCTGTTTGGAGTAACGATGGGAACAAAAACGAACATGCGTATCCGGCTTGTGTTTGATGCGTCCACCGCGACAGATCGACCCAAAACATCCGCCCCCACCCCCCACCCGCTCGTCGCCGTGTCTCGTCTCCCGCGCGCCCCGCCTGCTGCCACGCGCGCTCGCCCGCAGCATCCTTCGCCGCTCGCCCCGCGGCCCCGCGTGTCGCCGCGCCCGCCGCCACCCGGTCGCACGGCGCTCGCCGCGGCCGCCCTCGCGCTAGCCGCTCGGCGGGGTGGGCGAGGCGCTCACCACTGCAGCCGCCACGCCGGGCCTGCTCAGCCCCGTAGCTGTCGCGCCCGCGGCGCACACGCTCGTCCCCGGCAGCCACCGCGCGCGCCCGGAGCTCTCCGACGCGTCCGCCGCTCGCCCCGGGCGCGCCCGCCTCGCCCGCTCGCGCCTCGCCCGCCTCGTGCGCTCCCGCCTCGCCCGCTCGCGGCCTCGCGCGCGCCTCCCGCGCCCCCGGCTCGCCCCTGCCCCGCCCACCTCGCCCACGCCCGCCTCGGCTCGCCCCGCCCCGCCCTCGCTCGCGCCTGCCGCGCCCGCACGCACTCCGCCCCGCCACACTCGTCGTGAGCTCGGTCGCGCCTGCGCACCCGCGTGCCCCGCGCACTCCGCTCCGGCCCCGGCCACCCCGCAGCGTCGGCCCGCCCCGCTCGTCGCCTCGCCGCCCCGCCCGCAGCAGCTCGTGGGTGGGTGTGCGTGGGTTGGTGGGTGGGTGGTGGGCCAGGAAAGAAAAGAAGGAGAGAGAGGGGGGGTGGGTGGTGGGCCAATGACATGCGGGTCAGGGTCACATGCAAAAGGACACACCCCGGACAAGGATGACGTAGAGAGCATCCGCTCGTGTCCGTTTCAAATCCAAAGCCAGCCCAACTTTGCTCCTGGGATGGGGTGAAGCGGACACAAAACGGACGTTTTTTTAGGATGGGGTCGCGTGCTGAGCCGTCTGTTATGTCCATTTTATCCCAAACGGACACACCCGGACAGGATAGGGTCGCACGGTGGAGTTGGCCTTAGTACGGCATGCTCGCATTGAAGAGTTGGAGCTAGACAAATAGAGCCCTTGAAGCAAAATGGGCCACTTAGATAGGCCTGTGGGTGGTGTCAAGCCAATCTGCAACCACTCACTCATTATTTCCCACACTAGCTAGCAGCAGCAAAAAATAAAATAAAAGAAAGAGCGCCTAGAGGGAGGTTGCTTCTTGCTCACCGAGCAAAGCCACGATGCCAACTAACTGAGTCGCTACCACCCCAAGGAACGATGATTCGGACCAGCCGCTAGCCTCTGAAAAGAGAGAATGCTGTTTGAACAAACAAATATAAAAATACCACAACAAACAATAGAATGTTTCACTATTGAAATAAAATAATCAACAAGGCTTTAGGGGCAAAATTTGGCTCATTTACTTATCTACGCATGCACTTCTGCTGCAAAACACGCTCCTCAAAGCAGCCCAATGCCTTTCTCAGGAGGAATAAATCATCTGTTTCCAGCGAGTCAGGATCGAGCGACTGTAGCGAGGGCAAGTGTTGCTCTCTCTCTCTCTCTCTCTCTCTCTCTCTCTCTCTCTCTCTCCGGCGGGAAGATCTGCACGGCGTCCGCTGATGATGACCATCCGCGGGCGCTTCATCACCACTTCGTCAATGGTGGTAAGCCCTTCCCTGCCCGATTTGGGTTTGATTAAGACTGCAATTTAGGGCATTTAGGGTTCAAATTTATGGCTTGATAAGGCTCGATTTATGTCTCGATTTGGGTGTCGGTTTAGGGTTAGATTTGGGGTAACATAAAATTCAATTTGGGTGAAGATTTGTGTAATTTGGGGGAATATTAGTGTGATTTAGGGTTATATGTTGTACTGTACTGAGCAATGATCTTCATTGTTGTACTGTCTATGTATTAGGGCGATGGTTGGTGATTAATGGTTCTCCGACACCTTTTACACAGCATGCAGTTAAGATCTTCACCTTGGACATGCACATTTCTATCATCCTTCACATCACCATTGGCATGCACATTGGCCCATGTGTAATATGCTATTAATATGGTAACGTGTTCAATCTATGTTCTTCATTACACTGCTCTGCCGGCAGGTTGGTCCTCGACAAATGTTGCTTTGAGCAGCTGCTCGAAGGACAAGCTGGTCCTCGGCAATGTTGCTCTAGGCAGTTGCTCCAACGACAAGCTGGTCCTCAGTAATGTACAAGAAGGTAGTGCCTCGAAGATGCGTCGGGGGAGGCCGACGAAGGTTGGCCACTAACATGACCAAGTGAATAAGAAAACTAAACTTTCCTGTTTATACGGCCAGAAACTTAAAAGAAATAGAGTGCCATTTTGATTTCCCGAGGTCAACTTATGGTTGCAACTCAGAGAAGTGCTTCGGTACACCCCCCTCACAAAACGTATAAAGGGTAGTATGGACTTTTCACAAATTGTATTTACTTTTCTACATAGAAAGTATATACGCTTCAGTTTCGTATAATACCCGGTGAACAGCCCTCCCTCATGGGCTCAGCCCATTTACGTTTTTTTAGTTTTAATTGTCAAAAAACAGATGTCCTCAGCTGGATTCGAACCTCAGCTCTCACACACTACGTGTAACCGCACAAACCATCCGGGACAGCACATCAGATTTACTTTCTTTGCTTGTTTTCCTCTTCTTGTGCGGGAGACACAATGCCAAGAAAAAAACACAGCACCTCCACTCTTTAGTTTATGTATCTTTTTTTTGCACGGTTTTCTTTAGGGTTTCTAGTTTTCCTGTTTTGTTCACAAAATACTAATATTTGTATTTTTGAAAATTGTACATAAATTTCAAAACAAATGTTCATGCCTTTCAAACATGCTCAGAATGTCAAAATGCGAACAACTTTTTAAAAAATAACAAAAATTTGAACACGAACATTTTTTGAAAAACAGTAAAAAATGGAATTCCAGAAAAAACAGAAAAATATGAACAAAATTTGAATTAGGAAAAAAATAAATATATGAGAAATAGAAACAATAAACATGATAAACGAAAAGTCTAAGAAGGCAAACAAATAAACACGAGAGAAGATAAAAAGAAAAAGAAAAACACGGTTCGCGACCTCCGAGAAGGTCCCAAAACAGGAAAAAAATGGATGGGAACCCGAGGTTCCCAAGACCGAGAAAACTTTTTTGCAAATTTCATAGTGAACTTTGTTTTGAATTTTTGTGAAAATATTCAAATCCATGAATATTTGTAAAACAATTGATGAACTTTTCAAATCCGCGAGCTCCTGGCCCAACACGTGCCCGACGAGAGCAATGTCGTCGCCTAGTTGGACCAAGGCCTAAGCGTTTTATTTTCTTTTCTATTTTTTCATTTGATTTCTTATTTTGTTAATTCATTTTTCTCTTTTTTGAATACCAAAATACAAGTTGTAACTAACTTTTTAAACTAGTGATTAAAAAAAACACTTACTGTTTTCAATTTTATCCCTTTGTATTTATTAGTTGGGGTCATTTCAAGGATGTCCAAAAAAACACCATGTTCAACAGAGATTATTCGGTAAGGTCAGAACGGTTCATCTGAGAGCATGTTATTTTTCAACATCTTTGAAATGGCCCCAATTTCCCCACCAAAAAAAGACGAATAAATGGATCCCTTTTTTTCATGGCCTTTTAGGAGCAATTCAAGGCACCATGCCAAGTTGATTTGGTTTTCGACAAATTCTGCATTTTCTAGAGTTTCCTTTGTAAAAGAAGACTGATAAAATGGTCGAACATGTTGCAACTTGCATACGGTGTCAAAAATTGTTTAACCTAGCATGGTTGCCTACCATGGTAACTCCCATCCGGGTGCATCCTCCATTGAACATGGTCTAGTTCTGAACATTTTTTAAATGACCCCAACTTTTGCAGGCAAAGGGCATGCCCGTGGTAAGGATCCATGCAGGTTTGAATGATTTCCGACAAAATATGCAAGTTGCGACATGTCCGACCATTTATCTACTTTTTTTAACCGAGAGAACCCCGGGAAAGTCAAATTTGTCGAAACCAAAACAACTTGGCATGGTGTGTTTAATCGGTAATATAAGATCATGGAAAGATTTGGGGTGAGTTAATGGATGCCGCAAAAACATGCTCTCAAATGGACCCTTCTCGCCTACCCGAACACCCTCTGTTGAACATAATCTATTTTTGAACATGCATGAAATCACCCCAACCTTTTCCAGTAGGCGGGCATGCCCATGGTAGGCATCCATGCCAGGTTTGAATGAATTCCCCACAACGTATGCATGTTGTGTCACGTCCGGCCATTTATCAGCTTGTTTTCATCGAGAAAACTCTAGAAAATGAAAGAATTGTAGAAAAGTTAAACAGCTTGACATGGTGCCTTGATTTGATCATAGAAGGAGGTGGAAAAATTAGACCTTTCGAAGGATGTTGAGAAACAACGCACCCTCGGGTAGAGCCTTCTAGCCAACCTGAGCACCCCTTCATTAAACATGGTCTACTTTTGGGCATTCTTAAAATGACCCCAACCTTTTCAAGCAGGTGGACATGACCATGGTAGTCATCCAGGTTTGTACGATTTCTGACACCCTATGCAAGTTGCGACACGGCCGCCCATTATCAAGCATTTTTTTACCGAGAAAACTATGAAAAAAGCAAAACTTGTCGAAAACCAAAACAACTTGGCATGGTGCCTTGAATTGGTCATACAAGGCATGAAAAAAATTGGGGCCATTTCAAGCATGTCGGAACACGATGTGCTCTTAGACGGAGCCATCTCGCTTACTCGAACACCTCCGTTGATCATGGTCTAAGTTTTCTTTTTCCATCTTTTGTAGTGCGTCAAATATAACGCTAAAAAGAAAGACTCTGGTTTTCCTTTTCAACCGGGCTGGTTTTTTCTTCAATTTTTACATGGGTTTCTATATTATTTTGTTTTTCTTTTCTTTTATTGATTTTGAAAAAAACATCAATAATTAAAATTAAGTTCATTGATTTGGAAAAAAATTAACAAAGTTTAAAAAATCCATTGATTTAGAAACAAATTTCATCAAATTATAAAAAAGACCAACAATTTTCAAAAAAAAATCGCCAACTTGCGAAATAGTTCACGAATTTGTGAAGAAAACTGGTCAATTTTGGGGAAAAAAAGTTCACTGATTTGAAAGAAAAATTCAAGAATTTAAAATTTTGTCGTCATTTTCGATTAAAAAATCATGAATTATAAGAACTTCACGCATTTAAGAAACAAAAAAGAAAAGAAAAAAACAACCAGAAAATGTTGGGCTTTTCAAGTGTTGTATTTCAATTATAAATAAACTTATTTAACACTTGATGTCCGGTTGCTTAGCTGGTTAATGCGGCTGTGCTAATTGTTGAAGGACCTAGGTTCGAATCCTTCAGTGTGTGTTAATGTACAGCGTATAGGTGATTCTTAAAAAAAAAAATTTATAAAAAATGCCCTTACTTATGAAGAGGTATGGGCTAATCTGAGCCGTTCTTGTGTTTAGGGGGGGTGTACCGAAGCAGAAGTGGTTATGAAACTGGATGAAGTGAATAATACACCATATTTCAGGTCAAATAACCTCGGTAATAGGTTGAATGTACATATGCAGGACTGCATTACCAAAATGATCAACATACTGCATCCTACTGTTACATGAAAGAAACGGGTATCCTGTCAACAAAGACTAGAACTGGATCAAAGATAACATCAAGCCTAAAAAATGCTGCCGGACCTTGGAAACAACCATTTCCTTCCAAACGACTGGATACATCAATGAACTGAAAGATACAGCCTGAAGAGAAAGGCGTCAAACTGCACACATCAGTAGATATCGTGAATGAATGGGGCATTACACGAACTACAACTTGTGTATTATACCTTTCGTTTCTTAATAAGTGGGAGCAGCGTACTTGAATCTTATAAAAATTATCAGCACTAGTCAAAATTAATTCAATCCGTGGAACCCTCCTCTGCTCCTACAGCCAACTCGGTCCCACAGCTGCAGAGCCTAGTAGACATGTCCATTTGCTAGTGCATGCCACTTCTGGGCTGATGTATACATCCATGCTGATTACCCATGCCACAGTTCTGGATAGTCCTCTTGTTGTACCAAGACACTGCGGAATAAATGTCTTGGCTGATGATCACACATGCCTCCTTTTGTCTTTTCCAACTCTAGTTTCCGATGCCACCTATTTCGAACAGATTATCCCTAAGCTGCTCCGATGCCTCTTGGTTTGTCACTCTCACCCTCATTGCCTTTGCACCTCCCCCATCGTATTTTATACATGAGTGTAGATGCATGGTTCAACCTCTCGAGATGTACAAAGGTGAGTATTTTACCAACCATCCAACATGCAAAGATGTCGCCTAAAATCGATTAGAGGAGTAAAAATCCTGTTTTACTCCTCTAACAGGGACCTAACCGTAAGCCTAAATCATAGTGGAGTAAATATTTTACTCTATGCTTCCTCGATCGCCTAAACTTAGCGGAGTAAAACAAAGCATGAAAATCCTAGACACACGGGCAGTTTACTTAGCAATACGGGCTCTTTACAAACTACTCTTCTCCCCCCTCCCCCCCCCCCCCCCCCCCCGATTTTCAGGGCGGGTGGGCCCGTGAGCTTATTTCTATCCAGTCAAAATCAGCCAGCTAAGCTACTCCGTAATACCCAGTAAAAATATTTCGTGCGTGTAGCATTGCTCAACAAAGCATGCCTCTTTGCCTCCTTCCCCACCCAATCCCTCGCCGCCCCACCTTGCCGGCGACTCCCACAACATTCCGGCACCCGTGCCGCCATGGCCGGATCCAATGCTCGGCACTCCCCGCCGCCCATCTGCAGCGCGGATCTACGTTGCCATGAGAGCAGCGCCGGTCCATCTGCCTTCCGCTGCCGCCACGACGCTTCCTCGAGTGCCGGCCCATCTGCTTCCCGCGGCCGGCTCTCTGGTTTCCCTAAGCTCCCTGCGTCGCGCCGCCACACGGGCCGTACATCGGCGTGCGGCAGCGGGCACACCCACAATTTTTTTGGCTTGGATTCTTCCACTCCGCAATGCAGTCCGACGAAGAATACGACATTTTGTTAGTTCCAGCTGCATGGCGCCGACGGCCACCGGAACTTTGAGTTCGGTGAGATGCTACGGCTAGATCCTTTCGACCCGCGTGCGGTCTCCACACGTGATAGGAGGGAGGACTGGGAGGTTAGGGGAAAGTCTGCCCAAAGCAAGTGGAGGCCGAGCGCCGTCTGTACGAGCAGCTAGCGACGACGAAGACAACGGCGATAACAAAGGCAGAGGAGGCGGCAATGGAGGCGTCAACGACGGCGGCGACGACGTCTTCAGGATCGAATTTAGAAGAATCTTCAGTGGTGAGGATGACGACACATGCCCCGACCTCATCATCGGTGGGATGTCCAGGGCGGAGTGAAAATCGTTCACTCAAGATACGGATAGTGACTAGATTTTAGTAAGTTCCAGTTTCAGTTAATTTAGTAGACTATGTTTCGGTTGATGGCATTGTGAAAATATTATGAATATGTGTCGAATTTCGGTTAGTATGTTTGTTTGAATCGAATTTGTGTTTATCTTATCCGAATTTATTTTTTACTCTGCTAAATTTATGAGATTGGCTAGAAACGGACAAAATTTAGAGGAGTAAAATTACTCGACTAATGTTTACTTCATGGTGTACTCCTTCGGTTTTTCTGGGGATCGGCTAGAGATGCTCTAAAAAGTTCTAATAGCCTTGAAAGAGCTAGTTGGCTTGCATGCAAATGTTGTGCTTGGACTCTCTGAATATATATGGAGCCTAGATGGCAGGACAGGGATGCATGTCGCACTTACTGCAGATGCTCCATCTCTCAGTTGTTGTAGATTAGTACGGCATGTTCATCTATTCTCGCATTGAAGTGTTGAGTTTCCGTAGTTCCTTTACTCTCGGTGTTATGGGCTAGACAAATAGAGCAGTTGAAACAAAATGGCCAATCAGGTAGAGCAGTTTTAAACACTATCTCATTGTCTGTCCATTCTCAAGTTTGAATGTTTGTTCGACCCACGTGTTGTGGTTTGCTGTCATGTTATCTTCCGAAGTTGTTATGTTTGAGCTCACAACTGGCACAAGAACATGTAAATATTTTTGACTCATGTTATCTTTGAGCTCACAACCGAAGCTGTTATCTTTAAACTCTATGTACTCTGTTTTGAATATGTATTAATTCATTTTGTGGTTCCCAAATTTGCTAAGAATGTGGGTGGTGGCTGCACATCAATGACAATTTATGGCATTACACGGAGAAAACTGAATCACGTGTACTCTCATTCAGTTAAACTCCCTGGAGAGCTGGACAAGCGATCAACGAAACTAAACTTTCTCCCGCAGCAGATTAAGGATGAAGCCGCCACAACGACTTTGTGCTGGACACAAGTTTCCTCCCTCACCAATCTCTACTATTAAAGGAGAATCGAACGTCGTGATGGTTCGACCTCCTATCGATACATCATCCCGCTCTCGATTCTTCTATTCCCACGGTTAAAAAAAAATCTGGGAAACCAGCCCACCACTCCTCAGGTTTCTCTACTATTAAAGGAGAATCGAGCGTCGTGATGGTTCGACCTCCTATCGATACATCATCCCGCTCTCGATTCTTCTATTCCCACGGTTAAAAATATCTGGGAAACCAGCCCACTGCTCCCCACGTTCCGCTATAGAACCACGTCCCACCTCCCCATCTCCCCCACCTCTCGGTCCTGATCCTGTCTCTCCTTCTCCCAAAAAAAAAAATCGCCGCCGCCTAGCTCGGTACCACACCCCCACGCGCTCCTTCGCCGGCCTAGATCTCGACCCGCGGCTACTGCTGTCCCCCTGGTCGTCTCCGAGTAGAAGAACCCTAAGGTCGATGGTCTCATCGTCTTTGTCCTTAGAAGGCGATTGCCTCGAGGACGGCCTAGCGCGCGGTTTCGCGGGAGAGCCCAGCAACAACGACCCTGCTCATTGTCAAGGGTAGTGAGGCCGCACAACAGTCGGTCTAGGCGGCGAGGGAGAGGTATGTCGATGCGGATGCCACGACGACGACAACCTCGTCATGGGTGAGTGCGACATCGATCGATCTGATGGTGAGAGCACGGGCGGGCGCGGGTTTGACGAGGAGCTCGGAGGAGGAGGACGGTGTGAGGAGGAGCTTGTTCAGCAGCACTGCTTGGGCCTTCAGCAATCACAGGTTGCAGATGTCTGTGATGGTGTTCATCTGAAATGTCATGGGGGCGCATCTTTTCGCTGGTGGTCATCCGAGATGTCAGTGTTGGAAACGAATGTTTTGGCAATACAACTCAATGTATTGATCGGTGCATAGCGCACGTATATATGGAGTACAAGGTGAGCCACAACCTCAACTATACAATGACTAGGAGGTGGGCTGGACTATACAATATACATGCACAACCATATATTCAACACCCACCCCCTCCCGCAGTCGAAGCGTCGCCGGAGACGCAAAGACTGGACCTGAACTCCTCGAAAACAGAAGTAGGTAGTCCTTTTGTCATAACATCGGCAAACTGTTGCGCCATCGGGACGTGGAGGACCCGGATGCGCCCAAGGGCCACCTGCTCACGAACAAAGTGTGTGTCGAGCTCAATGTGCTTCGTTCGTCGATGATGGACCGGGTTGGCGGAGAGGTACATGGCGGAGACGTTGTCGCAGTAGACGAGTGTGGCCTTGTAACCATCACAAAGCAACTCCTGGAGCAGCTGACGAAGCCAAGAGCATTCGGCAACGGCGTTAGCCACTGCCTGATACTCTGCCTCGACAGCTAGCCCAGTCCGCATCAGAGTAGGCGACGAGGTCGGTAGAGGCGGAGGCCGTCAGTGTAAGTCCCATGGACGTAGTGCCGCGTATGTAACGGAGGATACGCTTCACCAAGGTCCAGTGAGAGTCACGCGGAGCATGCATGTGAAGACAGACCTGCTGAACGGCATACTGCAAGTCGGGGCGCGTCAGAGTGAGGTACTGTAAGGCACCCACAATGGAGCGATAGAAGGCCGCGTCGGATGCGGGAGAGCCCTCCATAGCTGAAACCTTGGCCTTGGTGTCAACAGGCGTGGGAGCAGGCTTGCAGTTAAGCATGCCGGCACGATCGAGAAGCTCATGGGCATAACGCTGCTGGTGCAGAAAGAACCCATCTGGCTGTCGAACCACCTCAATGCCGAGGAAGTAGTGGAGGGGCCCCAAGTCCTTCAGGGCAAACTCATCGCGAAGACGAGCAGTAAGCCGTTGGAGAAGCGCAACAGTGGAAGCCGTCAGGATGATGTCGTCGACGTAGAGCAACAAGTAGGCCGTGTCAACCCCGTGATGATACACGAAGAGGAACGCGTCGGAGCGGGTCGATGTAAATCCGAGCGTCTGCAAGAAGGCAGCGATGCGCTGGTACCAGGCCCGAGGCGCCTGCTTCAACCCGTAAAGAGAACGGGAGAGCAAGCACACATGGTCCGGATGTGTGGCGTCGACGAAGCCAGTGGGCTGCTCACAGAACACCTGCTCGGCGAGGTGGCCGTGCAAGAAGGCGTTGGAGACGTCCAACTGATGCACGGGCCAAGCTCGGGAGACGGCCAGCTGAAGCACGGTGCGGATCGTGCCTGGTTTAACAACCGGAGCAAAGTGTCGGTGAAGTCCACGCCCGCACGTTGCCGAAAGCCTCGAACCACCCAGCAAGCTTTGTACCGCTCAAGAGTCCCGTCGGGACGAGTCTTATGCCGAAAGACCCACTTGCCCGTGATGATGTTGGCACGAGGTGGCCGAGGGACAAGCTGCTAGGTGCGGTTCCGTTGGAGCGCATCGAACTCTTCCTGCATCGCAGCGAGCCAATGAGGGTCCCGAAGGGCGGCTCGAGCTGACGATGGGAGAGGGGATGGCTCGGAGATGAAAGCGGCGAGAAGATACTCATCGCTGGTGTACCACGTACTTGCGCGGAAGGTACCGGCCCGAGAGCGAGTCATCGGGCGGGGCAGCGAGTCCGGGGCGACGGGCGAAGACGAAGAAGAGCCCGCCGCCACTGATGCCGCGGGTGAGACCACGGGTGAGGCCGCCGCGGGCGAGGCCGCTGGCGAGGGCGCAGGGGAGGCCGCCGCCGGCGAGGGCGCGGAGGGCGCCGAGGAGGCCCGCGCCGATGGTGGCGCAGGGGGCGTCGCAGGCGCCAGGAGGGGTGCAGCCCCTAAGGAAACCGGTCGGGGAGGAACTCGACCCGGGGCATGGGGGGCACCCTCAAAGCCAGGAGGCGGCCCGAGAGAAGTGCTCGAGCGACCGTCACTAAGAGCGGGCAAGGCCGCAACATCCGAAGGTACCTGCTGAAACGGAAAAACCATCTCATCAAAGTAAACGTGTCGAGAAGTGATGACCCGATGTGAGATAGGATCATAGCAGCGGTAGCCTTTGGTGTTGGGGGGATAGCCAAAAAAATACAGGCCACAGACCGTGGTGCGAGCTTATGAGGAGTAGTGGAAGCGATGCTAGGGTAGCACAAGCAACCGAAAATGCGAAGCTCGGTGTAGGAAGGTGGCGTGCCTAACAAAAGATGATGAGGAGCAAAATTCCCGCGAGTGCGACAGGGACGGATGTTGAGGAGTAGTGATGCGGTGGCGAGCGCGTCAGGCCAGAAACGTGGTGGCACGTTGGCGTGAAAGAGGAGGGTGCGAACGCAGTCATTAAGAGTGCGAAGCACGCGCTCAGCGCGGCCATTTTGTTGCGAAATGTACGGGCAAGTGAGACGAAAAATCGTGCCGTGTGTGGCGAGAAGGTTGCGGATGGCAAGATTATCGAACTCCTTCCCGTTGTCTGTTTGCAACGCATGAATGGGGCGACCAAACTGCGTGGAGACATAGGAGTAGAATGCGGTGAGAGTGGCAACATTATCCGACTTTCGCCGCAACAGGAAGGTCCACACATGGTGCGAAAAATCATCAAGAATAACTAGATAATAGAGATAGCCCGTGTTACTTGCAACAGGAGAGGTCCAAACATCACTATGAATTAACTCAAATGGGTATGAAGCAACATGCGAGGAAGTGCTAAAGGGTAAACGAGTATGTTTGCCGAGACGACAAGCATGACAAGTGTGATCGTCGATCTTATTACACGTGAATGAAAAACTGCGAAGAATATGACGAAGGCTGGCAGTGTTGGGATGACCAAGACGAGCATGCCAAAGGTCCACTATAGCGGAAAGCGCCATGGGTGCAGCGACGGAGGATGTGGAGGAGTGGACCGGGTAGAGATCGTCGGGGCTGTCACATCGGTGGAGCACCATCCGGGTACGGGCATCATTAAAAGAAAAGCCAGACATGTCAAATTCAATGGTGACAGGATTTTCACGTGTAAGAGAATGAACAGAAATAAGATTTTTAATGATGTCAGGTGAAACGAGTACGTTAGAAAGATGTAATGAAACGGAGTTAGAAGGAAAAGCAGCATGGCCGACATGAGTGATGGGCATGGAAGAACCGTCGCCCACGGTACTGCGAGCAGCAGTGTGAACAGGGTGAGCGGTAAGAAGGTTACCGGGGTTGGCGGCCATGTGAGCCGTGGCTCCGGTGTCCATGTACCATTCGCCACCGCCGGTGTACTGTTGTGGCGTGGGGGTGGTGTGGAGGGCCGCTAGCAGCGCGGGGTCCCATGGTGCCGGCGGGAGGACCGGGGCCGACGGTAGAGGCTGTGTCGGCGGCGCCACGAGCCCACCGGCCGGAGGCAGCCCATAGGCCGCCGAGGGGCCGTAGAGCGGCGCCGGCGGATACGCCTGAGGGGCCACGTACAGAGCCTGATGAGGGGTCGGGCGGGCGCCAAAAACACCATGGACGGGGGCGCGCGGTATGGTCATGGAGTATGCGTGAACAACCCCCGTCCAGGGGTTCTGGCCGGCCTGCCAGGGCGCCGGCGGGAGCGGGTGCTGCAGCTGGCGCGGCGCCCCGCCATGGGCAGCTGGCGGCTGCTGCTGCTGCTGCTGCCGGCCACCTCGGCTACGACGCCCGCCCCAACGCTGCTGCTGCTCGGCTGGGGGCGGCGGAGGGGCCTGCGGCGGCCCGGGATATGGGAACCCGAGCGACGGCTGCACGTGGAGGGGCCCCTGGGCGGGCCGCGGCGGGGGAACCGGAGCGGTGGGCGGCGTACCGCCGCGAGTTCCGGCGGTGAGAGCCGTATGGATGGCCCGGGTGCGCGACATCCGCATCCTCCTCTCCTCTAGCTTCAGGTACGCGACGATCTTGGGGAAGGTCGAGTTGGTGATGAGAGGGATGTTGGAGGCGGCGTTCCCTAAGTCTTCGTTCAGGCCGGCGATGAGAGTGCTGAGGAGGAGCTCGTCGGATACCTTCTCGCCGAGGTCACGGAGCTCGTCGACAAGCTTCTTGAGGCGCATGCAATAATCGTCGACCGACGAGTCAAGCTGCTGGTA
The DNA here is from genome assembly GCF_056163025.1 of Triticum urartu. Taxonomy (NCBI): domain Eukaryota; kingdom Viridiplantae; phylum Streptophyta; class Magnoliopsida; order Poales; family Poaceae; genus Triticum; species Triticum urartu. Next base: position 511,182,587 of record NC_141873.1, read on the forward strand.
CCCAAAAAACTCGCCGTGCAAGAAAACCTTGCATTGGAGCGCGTTGTCGGTGAAGAGGCCGTTGAGCTTAGTCCAAACGGCGTGAGCGTCATCATCGGCGGAGACCACCGTGTGGAAGAGGTCCTTCGAGATGGTGGTGTAGAACCAGCGGATAAGAGTGGCGTCGATGGACGTCCACTCCTCATCGTCCTCCATGAAGCGGGAGTCCACGGAGCCATCGATGTGATCCCGGAGATTGTACTCACGAAACACAAGGGAGAAGTACGTCTTCCAGGCATAGTAGGTGGATGTGAGGTGATCGAGGACGACGGGAACCCGAGCAAGGATATTGAGATCACGGATGACGACGGGATCGGGGCCGTCGAAGGGGTTGGTGCGGCGGCTGCGGGTGGCACCGGTGGAACCGGGGGAGGCCATGGCCGAGAGGGGAGAGCGGCGGCGCGTGGTGAAGCGGCGCGGCGGGAGGGATGGCGGCGCGGCGCGGGTGGCGGTGCTGCGGGTTGCGGGCGGAAGCGCGAGGCGGCGGCGGCACACAGGGGGCGGCGGCGAGGAGACGCGGCTGCGGCGGCCGCACGAAGTGGCGGCGGCGGCGGCGGGTGGCGGCGGCGGCGATGGTATCACGGCGGCGGCGGCGACAGGAGTTAGGGTTAGGATCGTAGGTCTGATACCATGTTAGAAACGAATGTTTTGGCAATACAACTCAATGTATTGATCGGTGCATAACGCACGTATATATGGAGTACAAGGTGGGCCACAATCTCAACTATACAATGACTAGGAGATGGGCCGGACTATATAATATACATGCACAACCATATATTCAACAGTCAGGTCAGCATAAGCTGGCCCTTGTTCTTTTTTGTTTGAACCAGATTTGCTGGTTCAGAGTTTTGCAGGCATGTGTTGCGCTGTACTGATGTCGGTCTTGTACAGTGACATTTGAAGATGTATCAAAATCTGTCGTACAAAATAAAGGAGCACTCAGGACCATGACTTACATATTGGCATGCATGATTCTAGTTCGGCCGTGGCCTCTAATATCCCAGGTTAGCTCGAAATGTTCTGTTTCTTCTTGGGTTATAAATATTTGCTGATTCTTCATTAGATTCTTCTGTTCTTGCAGGGTGTATGTCCTGTTATGTTGGGTTTGCTGTGATTTGGGTGCGGCTAGCTACACAGCATCCGCGGGCCATGCATGTGACATGCATGCTAGGTAATCTTGACTCCGGTGTGGCGGTGCCGGAACCTCCTCCGCTAGTTATGACTGCCGTGGCTATGCTTGAAGTCAGAATCACCATGATGACTATAGTGGCCGCACTCATATCAGAACGGCAGTCGCGGTATGTGATCAGGCCTTTACTATCATCCTCTCAATTTGGGATCACCTGCAAGAGAAAGAGCGTGAGAGCCTAAGAGGGTAGTACAACATTACAAACAAGTTGATTTTTATCTATGGAATTGATCTGATACGAAGCTGATGCCACATAAAAGGTTAACTAAGTTCTTATCTCCAGTATGTCATGATGTTACAGTTCAATTAATTTTCACCTCTCTAGCCACTATGCACGGAAGGTATTTGCTAATCTGCACAATGCTATTTTCTGATAAAATATGCCAATAATATCACCTTCATTTTTTATTGATGTCGTCTTCTTAATCCCTGCTATAATCCAATTTGACCATATAAAAAGTTTTTCCACAATCTTCCCAAGTATGTATTTTTTTCATGTAAGTATCTAACTGCAGGTGGAAGAACAAGATTCACTGCGTGTGCAACGGCAACAATAAATAACATGTCATTAGGGAGACTTCTGACAATTGTACCCTGCATTTTTTTGGCATTAGTACAAGTGTTCTGCTGCATTATTCAACTATGCACGATGAAGCTGATATAGGGTATGGACTAGACAATTGATTCAGTTTTTTTTTCAGAAGGTATGCAGATTGGGCATCAAAGTAGACAACAAACGATGACATTCTGCACCTTAGCCCATGGACAACTTAAAAGTTGATTGCTACTTTCTATTTTATATTGATGTGATCGCCAGCGAGAACAATTTTTTGACTGAAGTTGTTTCATTAAACATGTCCTTTTATTTGTGTGAAGTTGTTCAGACTTTTTTTTAAATGTTTATTTTAGTTGCGTAAAAGAGGATTATGAGTAATGTTTTCTTAGCTGATTATGAGTAATGTTTGGTACCATGCAGGACCAAGGAAGGAATCAGAAGCAAATTATAACACTTCAGTTCATGGTCTAGGAGAGCAGGAAAGCACACATCCATCATTGTGATATTCTCGTATGCATAATACTAACACTACGTACAGAATCTCTCAATAGTCTAGATGGGTAATCAGTAATGTTTAGTAATTCATATTTCTGCTTCACCTTTCAGTTAAAGTATTTGTTGCCCAAGTGAGCACCATATTACAGGAATTTTATAATTCATTAAGCTATAGGTGTGTTTTAATATCTCAGTACATGGATCAGATTTTTGAGGTCTTACTTGATAATACTCTCAGTTAAGTTTATCACCAACTATGTTGAACCACATTTAAGTTATACTCCTCCGTTTCTAAATATAAGCCTTTTTAGAGATTACAATATGAACTACATACGGAGGGAGTATTTGTTCGTCCAGATGATTTCATATACTGCATTTTGTTTGCACAATCCATCACTGAGCATGTATTTGTTTTAACAGAGCACTGCAACGAATCTGTTATTTACCTCAGGACGGTAAGAAAAAAATACAATTAATGACAAGGTATTAGAATAATCTAGACATTATTTTAGCATATGTTTTGAAGTAAATGGTGGAAATGTCTGTATATTTTTCTCCCAACAGGTCATGGTCATCTTGTTTCTATGCATATAAATTTCATGGCCAGTTTCTTAGCTTAGCGGCTGATGGTTGGCTCTCCTATCTAACTGTCTAACTTGCTTTGACCAGGTGATGTAGATATCCTAGAAATCATGTGACTATCACCCGCTGTTCAATATTGTATTTGGCCATTCTGCTATTTGTGTGTGCCTGCACCCTGCAGTATATGGTTCTTCTCATGTTCATTATGGCAGTGAAATTCTAGCTACGACAAGGTATTATTCTGAGGCCAGGTTATTTCCTATTTGATGTTTGGTGAATGGTTCTTCTTCATGCTTTCAGTAGCATTTCACTAATAATCCTTATAGAGACTCATTTGGATGGTTTAAGGAAATGATCTCATTTCTCAACAACAAATTGCACTAGGACATCTTGGACCTATTCTCCACATTTTTAAGCTAGGTGAGTTGGACAGCATGTCATCGGGGGAAACCATTTCTTCCTTCCAATCTGTGGGCTAAATTTGTTATCACCATATGTTTAAAATTTTGTGTCAGCCCTGAACTTTTGAGGAATTGTTAGATATGTTGGTGAATGGGCAAGCGGCGCTAGACATGGCGGGGCACGAGAGCACGAGAGAGAATGCCGAGGGGGGCAACATAAATGGGAGTTCACCGTTATGCTCGTGTGGTCAGCAACTAGAGCATGGATACACGAGTACAAGACCTTCATCGTCGTCTATGGACATCAGAGCAGAGGAGAAGTCATGACGGACATAGACCAGTGGAGACGGTGAAGGGGGCAACGAAGTGCATTTTCATTAATTGCAGAATTTTATGTCACCGTCATTTTATACACGTTGAACTCATCCAGTGTGTTTATATATGGGATGTATTAGAAGGACCGATATTTATAGCAATACAATCATAAGCCGCATGTAACATTCACGTGATGAATTACCGTTTATTTGAATGGTACTATCTTTAAATATAAAAAGATTGGCCCGTGGCGAAGCACGGCCATTGTACTAGTAGATATTACAGTTGCATTCAGAAAGAAATACGCAGCCAGCTAACAAGGACTGGGTCAAAAGATAACCGTTGCAAGAAATAAACCAAAAGACATCTGTCCGTTTTTAGTACTCGCACCCTACGGTCTCGTCGGATGCGTCCACTAGTAGAAAACAGGGCTTTGGTCCAGGCCGGGTCAGCCCATTAGTCCCTGTTCAGTCTAGAACCGGGACCAATGTGGGCATTGGTCCCGGTTCGTGAGCCCAGGGGGCCGGCCGGGCCACATGGGCCATTGGTCCCGGTTCATCTGGACCTTTTGGTCCCGGTTGGTGGGACGAACCGGGACCAATGGGCCTCGCTCCTGGCCCACCATCATTGGTCCCGGTTGGTGGCTTGAACCGGGACCAAAGACTCCCCTTTAGTCCCGGCTCAAGTCACCAACCGGGACCAATGAGGTGCCTATATATACCCCCTCGCGCAAGAGCAAAGCACAGTGCTCTGTTTTTTCTGGCCGAGGTGGAGAGGGCTTTGTGGTGCTGTAGCTCACCTCCTATGCACATGAGGTGTTCGATGGAATGCCCGAGCCACACTACTTAAGCTTTCTCCTCTCGAAGCTCGACCTCCAAGCTCCATTTTCCTCGAGATTTGTCTAGATTTAGCGGTCCGTCACGCCCCCTCCCCGTCTTCACCGCCGTCGATCACCTGCGCCGATCTCATCACCGACACCATCGTGGTGAGCCTCTTGTTCTTATCTTCTTTCTGAAAGGAAAAATATTCTTACTTGTATGTTTAGATAGATACTTGTATCATTTTCTTACATTTATTATTGCATCTTATATAGTGTGATGGTTTTGGTATCCGCCCCCGTCGGCCCTCGTCCTGTCTATGATTCGGATGTGGTATGTATATTATCTTTATAACTATTGGTTCATTTATTGTTTATGAAAATTATGCCGACCAACGTGACATAGATTTTATTTATCTAGGATATATGTGAATCGGAAATGCCAACCGACCCTATTGTCGAGAGGTTAAATTTAGCTGAAGAAGAAAACAATTTGTTGAAGGGAAAAATAAAAAAAATTGAGGAGGAGAAGATGATATTGGAGTTGCATGTTGCGGATGTCATCGATGATCACAAGATCAAGATGGATGCAATGCGCTTGAAGATTAGAAAGATTAGAAAATATGCCATTCATACCGAGGCTTGGTATCATTATGCCGTTGGATCAATTGTTACCTTGGTTGCGATTATGATCGCATTTGTTTTCGCATTGAAATGTTTTACATAGTTTCAATGTATGGTTAAATTAATTAGATGCTCTGGAGAGCTATATGTTGTTAGATGAGAACTATGTATGCACTTTGGTTTTAATGTGATGATGAACTTTTATTAATTTGGACACTTAATTATATATAATGCACGCAGATGAACCGGCAATGGATGTACGGTGACAGACACACCCGCGAGTACATTAAGGGCGTGCATGAGTTTCTCGATGCGGCTGAGGCAAACAAGCAGAATGGTTTTATGTGTTGTCCATGCACTAAATGTGGGAATACGAGGTCTTACTCTAACCGGAAAATCCTTCACTCCCACCTGCTTTACAAGGGTTTCATGCCACACTATAATGTTTGGACGAGGCACGGAGAAATAGGGGTTATGATGGAAGACGGCGAAGAAGAAGAGTACGATGACAACTATGTGCCCCTGAATACGGTGATACTGCAACGGGGGGAGCTGGTGAAGATCAAGAGGAACCAGACGATGTGCCCAATGATGCTGCCACGGGTGAAGCTGCTGAAGATCAAGAGGAACCAGACGATGTGCCCGATGATGATGATCTCCGCCAGGTCATTGTCGATGCAAGGACGCCTTGCATTAGTCAAAAGGAGAAGCTGAAGTTCGATCGCATGTTAGAGGATCACAAAAAAGGGTTATACCCCAATTGCGAAGATGGCAACACAAAGCTCGATACCATACTGGAATTGCTGCAGTGGAAGGCAGAGAATGCTGTGGCTGACAAAGGATTTGAGAAGCTACTGAAAATATTGAATAAGAAGCTTCCAAAGGATTTGAGAAGCTACTGAAAATATTGAAGAAGAAGCTTCCAAAGGATAACGAATTGCCCAACAGTACATACACAGCAAAGAAGGTCGTATGCCCTCTAGGATTGGAGGTGGAGAAGATACATGCATGCCCTAATGACTGCATCCTCTACCACGGTGCATACAAGGATCTGAACGCATGCCCGGTATGCGGTGCATTGCGGTATAAGATCGGACGAAATGACCCTGGTGATGTTGATGGCGAGCCCCCCAGGAAGAGGGTTCCTGCGAAGGTGATGTGGTATGCTCCTATAATACCACGGTTGAAACGTCTGTTCAAAAACGAAGAGCATGCCAAGTTGATGCGATGGCACAGTGATAACCGAAAGAAAGATGGGAAGTTGAGAGCACCCGCTGATGGGTCGCAGTGGAGAAAAATTGAGAGAAAGTACTGGGATGAGTTTGCAAAGGACTCAAGGAATGTATGGTTTGCTTTAAGCGCGGATGACATTAATCCTTTCGGGGAGCAGAGCAGCAATTACAGCACCTGGCCCGTGACTCTATGTATGTATAACCTTCCTCCTTGGATGTGCATGAAGCGGAAGTTCATTATGATGCCAGTTCTCATCCAAGGCCCTAAGCAACCCGGCAACGACATTGATGTGTACCTAAGGCCATTAGTTGAAGAACTTTTACAGCTTTGGAATGGAAACGGTGTACGTACGTGGGATGAGCACAGACAGGAGGAATTTAACCTTAAGGCGTTGCTGTTCGTGTCCATCAACGATTGGCCCGCTCTCAGTAAACTTTCAGGACACACAAACAAAGGATACCACGCATGCACGCACTGTTTAGATGACACTGAAAGTATATACCTGGACAAATGCAGGAAGAATGTGTACCTGGGCCATCGTCGATTTCTTCCGACCAACCATCAATGTCGAAAGAAAGGCAAGCATTTCAAAGGCGAGGCAGAGCACCGAAAGAAGCCTGCCATGCGCACCGGTGATCACGTGCTTGCTATGGTCAATGATTTACACTACGTAATCTTTGGAAAGGGTCCCGGTGGACTTGCTGTTCCGAATGACGCTGAGGGACACGCACCCATGTGGAAGAAGAAATCTATATTTTGGGACCTACCCTACTGGAAAGACCTAGAGGTCCGCTCCTTAATCGACGTGATGCACGTGACGAAGAACCTTTGCGTGAACCTGCTAGGCTTCTTGGGCGTGTATGGGAAGACAAAAGATACACCTGAAGCACGGGAGGACCTGCAATGTTTGCACAAAAAAGACGGCATGCCTCCGAAGAAGTATAAAGGTCCTGCCAGCTACACTCTTACGAAAGAAGATAAAGAAATCTTCTTTGAATGCCTGCTCAGTATGAAGGTCACGACTGGCTTCTCGTCGAATATAAAAGGAATAATAAATATGCCAGAGAAAAAGTTTCGGAACCTAAAGTCTCACGACTGCCACATGATTATGACGCAACTGCTTCCGGTTGTATTGAGGGGGCTTCTACCGGAAAACGTCCGATTAGCCATTGTGAAGCTATGTGCATTCCTCAATGCAATCTCTCAGAAGGTGATCGATCCAGAAATCATACCAAGGCTAAGGAGTGATGTGGCGCAATGTCTTGTCAGTTTCGAGCTGGTGTTCCCACCATCCTTCTTCAATATCATGACACACGTCCTAGTTCATCTAGTCGACGAGATTGTCATCCTGGGGCCCATATTTCTACACAATATGTTCGCCTTTGAGAGGTTCGTGGGAGTCCTAAAGAAATATGTCCGTAATCGCGCTAGGCTAGAAGGAAGCATCTCCATGGGCCATCAAACAGAGGATGTTATCGGGTTTTGTGTTGACTTCATTCCTGGCCTTGACAAGATAGGTCTCCCTAAATCGCGGTATGAGGGGAGACTGACTGGAAAAGGCACTCTTGGAAGAGACTCAATAATATGCAGGGACGGATATTCTTGGTCTCAAGCACACTACACAGTTCTACAGAACTCTACCTTGGTGACCCCGTATGTCGATGAACACAAGAACAGTCTGCGCTCCAAACATCCAGAGCAGTGCGACGACTGGATTACATGTGAACACATCAGGACTTTCAGCAGTTGGTTGGAAACACGTCTCAGAGGTGACAACACTGTTTGTGATGAGTTGTACTTGTTGTCCAGGGGACCATCTTTGACTGTATTGACTTACAAAGGATACGAGATAAATGGGAATACATTTTACACGATCGCCCAAGATCAAAAGAGCACCAACCAAAACAGCGGTGTCCGCTTTGATGCAGCAACCGAGAGCGGAAAGGATACATATTATGGTTACATAGTGGACATATGGGAACTTGACTACGGACCTAATTTTAAGGTCCCTTTGTTTAAGTGCAAATGGTTCAATCTGTTAGGCGGCGGGGTATAGGTAGACCCACAGTACGGAATGACAATAGTGGATCTGAAAAATCTTGGGTACACTGACGAACCGTTCGTCCTAGCCAATGATGTGGCACAGGTTATCTATGTGAAGGACATGTCTACCAAACCGAGAAAAAGAAAAGATAAGGAAGCGAGTACATCATACGATGAGCCAAAGCGCCACATAGTTCTTTCAGGAAAAAGGAACATCGTGGGAGTGGACGGCAAGACAGACATGTCTGAAGATTATGAAAAGTTTCATGAAATTCCTCCCTTCAATGTCAAGGCTGACCCAAGCTTCCTGATAAACAATGAAGATTATCCATGGTTACGGCGCAATAAGCAAATGACACAAGCGAAGAAAAAGTGAAGACTTTCTCCCGCAACTATTATGATGATATCATGCCAAATTTGTAACAGACGAGTATGCTATGCCAACTTTTTCAGAGTTCATTTGAAAACTATGAATTTAGGTCGAATTTTCTCTATAGGTGCATCTATGTTCAAATTTAAACTATTCAAATTTGAAAACTAATGGCACTAACAGAAAGTTTATATTTTTTCTAAAACTAATGGCACTAACAGAAAGTTTATAATTTTGCTGACCCAAAAGCAAAAAGAATTAAAAAATAAAGCAAAAAACAAAAGAAAATAAATAATACAGAAAACAAAAAAATTGGAAAAAAAATAAAAATAGCAACAATAAGTATTTTGTTCTAAGTAGAAACAAAATAAAATAAATAAAACAACAAAGAAAACAAAAAAAACTAAAAAAGTGTTTTCAAATTTGAAAACTAATGGCACTAACAGAAAGTTTATAATTTTTCTAAAACTAAAAGCAAAAAGAATCAAAAAATAAAGCAAAAAAAATAGGAAATAAATAATGCAGAAAACAAAACAAAAACACTGGAAAAAATAGGGCTCATCCCTATAATATTTGTTATGACTAACTAAAATTACCAAATTGAGTATAATGATAAAACACAGTAATATTAAATAGCAGGAAAAAGATTGACTCAAAAATCAATTTTTATAGTAAAGTTATTCATAAACTAGTGATTCACACAAATTTTAAAAAAAATCAAATTTAAACTATTCAAATTTTAAAACTAATGGCACTAACAGAAAGTTTATAATTTTTGTGACCTAAAATAAAAAAGAAAACACTACAAAACTATAAGTATTTAGTTCTAAGTAGAAAAAAACAAAAAAACAAAAAAGTGCCACCTACTGGGCCCCCACGGCCTGAATACGACTAGAAACCCTACCATGGGCCAGGATTCAGGCCCGCGGGAGGCCCAGTAGGCCCACAGGCACAGATTGAAGTGTTAGGCCCGAAAGCCTGCTTTAGAGAGGAGCTCAAGAGGGAAGGCGCACCGCACCTTATAAACAAGTGCGCTTCCCTCTCAACTAGCGAGGTGGGACTAAATATTTGGGTTCGGGGCAGCACAGGCCTTTGGTCCCGGTTGGTGCTACGACCCGGGACTAATGCCATCCTTTAGTCCCGGTTGGTGCCACCAACCGGGACCAAAGGCCGCCGCTTCCTGCCCTTTGGGCTGCTGAAAAGAGGCCTTTGGTCCCGGTTGGTGGCACCAACCAGGACTAAAGGGAGGCATTCGTCCCGGTTTGTGCCACGAATCGGGACCAATGCTGTCGGTATATAAGCTGGACTTGTGAAAATTTCACAACTTCACCGTCAGTTCGTGCCCGACGCCCCAGCGCTACTCCTCGTCGCCGTCGCCATCATCGCCCTGCCTCCGACGCCATCGCCGTGCCGCCCCTGCCCCCGACGCCGTCGCCGTGCCGCCCCTATCTCCGACGCCGTCACCACGCCGCCGCTGCCTCCGGTGCCGTCATCGCGCCGCCCCTGCCGCCGACCACGTCGTCACCGCGCCGGCCCCTACCCCGCGCCCTAGCCCCTTCCCGCGGCCCGCCCCCGCCCGCCGGCGCCCTTGCCTCCCCAGCCGTCGCCATCGCAAGACGCCCCCGCTATGAGCTGCCGCGCCAGTCCGACTCTGTTTTGATTTTGTATTAGATTAATTTTTTGTTCATATATATATAATTAATATTTGTATGTATGTGGCTATATGTAAGTTCAGAGCATGTTTTTTATTAGATTAATTTCTTATTAGATTTATTACATTAATGTTTTTGTTCACAGCATGTTTTTGTTCATATATGTATTTTTTTGGTTCATATGTGTATTAATGTTTTTGTTGCATATAGTAATTTTTTTCAATGTATATATGTATGTGGTAGCTATATATGCATGATGAGGGGGGTGGGGGTCGATATACCCCCTCCCCGATAATTTCAACATGAGCGGAGGTCGATATACCCCCTCCCCAACAACATGAGAGAGGGACGAGGGGTCGAGAGAACTAAATAAGAAGAAGAAGAGGAGAGGAAGAAGAGGAGAAATAAATAAGAAGAATAAAAAAGAAGAAAAAGAAGAGGAGAAGAAGAAAGGAATAGTGGAGAAGAAGAGAAAATAGAATATATTCTATTTTTTCTTCTTCTCCACTATGCCTTTCTTCTTCTCCTCTTTTTTTTTCTTTTTTTTCTTCGATCTTCTTCTCTAGCTATTCCTTTCTTCTTCTCCTCTTTTTTCTTATTCTTCTTCTTCTTCTTAATTTTTATCGGGAACGAGGGTGTCGAGGATCGCCGAGGGGTCGAGGGTCGGGAACTAGGGTAGAGGGTCGAGGGTCGTTAAGGGGTCAAGGGTCGAGGGTTTCAGGGTCGAGGGTTCGAGGGTTCTATAGGGTCGAGGGTCGAGGGTTCCAGGGTCGCCTAGGGGTCGAGGGTTCCAGGGTCGTCGAGGGTTCGAGGGGTCGAGGATCGCCGAGGGGTCGAGAGAGGTTTCCTAGTGTCAAAGTATTGAAGAAATCCATGCCTTCATCATTAGCCGGAAGTAACCAGGGCATGTTGGTACGAAGTTCTGCAAAGTTGTTCTGGAATGGAGTCCCGGATAGGATAATCCGCCTTTTGGTACGAATTCAGCAAAGGCCTTCCAAATAGCGATATTCGGAAGGCTCTTGCTGAACTTTGTACCAAAAAGCGAATTATCCTATCTGGGACTCCATTCTAGAACAACTTTGAAGAGATTCGTACCATCATGCACATGTTACTTTCGCCTAATGATGAAGACATGGTTTTGTTGAATCCTTTGACACTACGCAACCTCCCGACCCCTCGGCAATCCTCTCGAACATGAGGGGAAGAAGAGGATCGCCGAGGGGTCGAGGGTTCCAGGGTCGTCGAGGGTTCGAGGGGTCGAGGATCGCCGAGGGGTCGAGAGAGGTTTCCTAGTGTCAAAGTATTGAAGAAATCCATGCCTTCATCATTAGCCGGAAGTAACCAGGGCATGTTGGTACGAAGTTCTGCAAAGTTGTTCTGGAATGGAGTCCCGGATAGAATAATCCGCCTTTTGGTACGAATTCAGCAAAGGCCTTCCAAATAGCGATATTCAGAAGGCTCTTGCTGAACTTTGTACCAAAAAGCGAATTATCCTATCTGGGACTCCGTTCCAGAACAACTTTGAAGAGCTTCGTACCATCATGCACATGTTACTTTCGCCTAATGATGAAGACATGGTTTTGTTGAATCCTTTGACACTAGACAACCTCCCGACCCCTCGGCGATCCTCTCGAACATGAGAGGAAGAAGAGGATAAAAAAACAAGAGGAAGAAGAAAAAAAGAGGAGAATAAAGAATAGAGGAGTTCTTCTCCTCTATTCTTTCTTCTCCTCTTTTTTTCTGCTTCTTCCTCTCTTTTTATCGGGAACGAGGGTCGTCGAGGGACATAGATGTAGTGTCGTCGTTGTCGATATATACCCCCTCCCGATAGCTTACTATGATTAGGTAGGTAGTTCTACATTTGGCACTAATATATCCATCTGTCATGTTTGAATAATAATTGCCATGTTGTAAATATTTGTAGAAACTATGGACACCGCCCTAGACGAAGCAAAAGAAGCGTTGTTGAGGGACATAATCACAGAAGGAAGTGATGCCGTCTCGTTGTTTCTCAACGAAACCGATGGTCTGGAAGGAGAGGGTGAACAAGCTGGCTACGGTGACCTAATACCGGTGCAAGAAGAAGAACATGAGGACGGCTCCGGTGACCCAATGTCGGTGTAAGAAGGAGACCGTGATGACGGCTCCGGTGACCGAACCGAGTCCGGCCAGGTATATATACTAGTTAAGCCTGTGCTGACTAGCTGATTGATGCATTCATTGTTTGGTATGTACACATATTAATTAAGTATTTGTTCTTTTTTCTAGCCCTTCGGATCGAGCACAACTTCGGTAAAGAGACGAGGCCCGAAGAAAAAGTTGAGCTCGCATGAAAAGTTTGAGATCATAGCAATCGCGCCCGACGGCCAACCGATTGAACCCATCCGAACAAAGAACGCATTTGTTGCTCAGTGCGGGGTTCTGGTTAGGGACAAGATCCCGATAAGCATCCAGCAATGGTTTAAGCCGGCTACAGAAGACCCTGAGGTGTCTTATGTCAATGATATGCAGAAAAATGATCTTTGGACTGAGCTGAAGTCAAATTTCACCCTACCGCCAGAGGATAATCCAGAGAACCCAGTTAAAGAGAAATTAATCAAGTCTTTTGCTCTTAAGAGGATGGCAGAACTATTCAGGAGGTGGAAGAAAGAGCTGAATAAGTTTGTCGAAAATAATGAGACACTAGAGTTCAAGGGCAGATATGAGAAGATCAGAGATCACTGGCCCGCATTTGTGGCCCACAAGACATCGGAAAAGAGTAAGAAGATGTCGGCGACAAACAAGCAAAATGCTGCGAAGAAGAAGCTTCACCATTGCACGGGGTCAGGTGGCTACCTCGTAGCCCGGCCTAAGTGGTCCAAGACTGAGAATGATCTGGTTGATAAAGGGATCGAACCAGAGACAATTAACTGGCCAGACCATTGCCGGACTTGGTTCTTCGGGGCTGGCGGAACCTTGGACCCTGTAACAGGGAAGTGCATTTGGACGAACGATCAAATGGACATACCAGTCAGGAAGCTTAAGCAGTATATCGAAGCAGCGCAGGAAGGGACGTTCTTTCCAAATAGAGAGAACGACGAGCTCACAATGGCCCTCGGGAATCCTGAGCACCCTGGACGGACACGAGGCACGCCAGGCTCCATTCCGTGGAAGGTTGGGTTTCCGGACGCAGGTGGTTACAAATCCCATGAGAGGAGGAAAAAAGTGCAGCAGACCCAAATGCAGGCGCTGCAAGCAAGGGTAGACGCGATAGAGGAACGAGAAGCAAATCGCAGCAAACATACTGCCGAAGCCTCCCCCGAAGCTACCCCGCCATCTCAGCGCAGAAGCAGCGTGGCTTCCACCGAGCTGCTTCAGCCGGAGCATGCCTTGACGGCTCCTGCCAGCTATCCCGTGGATGCTATCACGGAGTCTCAAAATTGCCACCTTATGACGCAATGGATGAATTTGAAGGTCAAGGCGGCTGTTGGCTCTGTTTATCCTACTGAACCCGGCGCAACTTTTCACTACCGGCTGATTCCAGAAGGATATGCTAGGGTGATGGTGGATGAAATAACGGAGGGATTTGAGGACCTCCAGCTTGACCACCCTGCCGGTGAAGGGGAGACTCGGCTGGGGTTTGCTCTGAAGACTCCATGCCTATGGCGGAAGGAGCTCATCAATCTTCCGAACTGGACGCCTCTGCCTCCTCCTCCTCCTCCGACGAGTCAGGGCACTCCGCCTCCTCCACCGCCTCCTCCTCCGGCGAGTGACGATCAGGGCCCTCGGCCGGCTCCTTCTCTGGCGCGTGGTGGCACTCCGCCTCCTTCTCCGCCTGCGCCGACGCGCCCGAGCAACCAGCATCCTCCTTCTCCGCCTCGTCAGCAAGGGCGGAAGAGACCTGCCGCTGCTCCAGCTGCTCCGGCGCGTCGTAGTCCTTCTCCTCTGCCTCGTAAGCAAGTAAAGAAGACAACCGCTCCGTCTGCTCGGTCGGCGTCTAGCAGTACAACCAGAGGCGGGAGGACATATAGATTCGGTCCTTCTCTGAAGACTCCAGAGAAGTTACCATACGAGAGGACCCCGGAGGAGAACGCGAAGATCGCGCGAACCGAAGTGGATGACTGGTTTCAAGGGTTGAAAGCAAAGAGACATCCACCTCCGGAGGAGAAGGTAGATCCGGTGAAAGTGAAGCGCACTCTGGCTGCCCTGGCAAAACCACCCAAGTCTCCGCCGAAAGGCAACTATGAGCGCATTATTGCAAAGACATGGGCCGAAGCGGAGCGGTCGGGAAGTACAGTTAGTGATCAAAGGTTGAAAGAACGACGAGCAGCTGGGAAACAAATTGCCCAGCTCGGCGAACAAGCGAAGCAATCGTGCCCCCCCCTCAAGGTGCCTAGCAACATCGTCGATCCGAGGATGGTGCCCGGTTATGGCAATGTTGACGATTACCTGCCCGACGATGTACATTCTGATCCCATGGAGGTGCAGATACACAGATACGAGTACGGGAAGCCTCTCGTCAAATATGAAAAATCTTTAACAACGATGATGCGAAGATTACATGATTGGTACTTGAAAATCTGCAGAGAGTCTGGGGGAAGGAGTACTTTGTATGCGAGAGTTAAACCGGAGCATGACCTCGTTGCAATTGAACTGTTGCCTATTCCATTTGAGGAGTTCTATCAGTTTTTCAATCAATTGGCCCTCGATAAAACAACGATCACCTACTACTGTCTTTAAGTACTACTACTTCTGTCATTAAGTCTCTCTATATAGCTCATCTCTTTCATTGCATGTATTTATAATTATCCTCACTATATTATGCAGAATGAAGATCGCCGAATTGAAGAAAAGACAAATCGGTGATATTGGGTTCGTTAACACATATCTCATAGATGCAACTGAGGTTGAACATCGTCCCGGAGATACCGAGGCCAACTTGCTACGATCATTCAAAAAAATGAAAACAAAGATATAATACTCTTTCCTTACAACTTCAAGTGAGTGTTACTGTCTTGTGCATATTCGGTTTCCCTTATATATTAGTCCAGGTTATAGTAATGTAATTGATGAGTTATGCATGCGTGTGCAGTTTCCACTATATTCTCCTAGAGATTAGGCTTGAGCAGGGAGTAGTAACCGTCTTGGACTCTAAACGAAAAGATCCCCAGGAGTATGCGGACATGACTGAAATCCTCAAGAAGTAAGTTAAATCGATCATTATCCACCATATCAGCAACTTTGTTCATTTCCTGATATCAAGTAATTGTTTTCTTTGTCCGGCAGGGTTTGGAGAAAATTCACCAGAAAAGTTCCGGGACTGCCGAAGGAGCTGGAATTTAGACACCCGAAAGTAAGTACTATAGTAGCATGTTCCGCGCATCTCCTAGTGATTCAAGCGCTAGTTTTATCAATACCATTTAGCATTCTTGCTTATCAGTTTGATTGACCTCTATTTCTTGTAAAGTGGTTGTGGCAGGAATAAGGGAATGATTTCTGTGGATACTACGTCTGCGAGTCCATCCGCCACACAACCTGTGAGCGGGGCGGGTACTCTGACGAACAATATGAAGTACGTAAATAACAACATTCACAATTTTATTTTATTACCATCATTTGTATTGAGTTTCATTCATTCATATATATGTATTGACCCCCTTCTTCAAATTAGATGTTTCGGAAGCGGGATGAACTCCTAGCACCAGCTCGCATGCGAGCAATTCAAGAGGAATTGGCGGCATTCTTTCTTGACCAAGTGATCGCTGAAGACGGAGAATACTATGTGGACCATGAGTCCGTATGATTATATTTGTAAGAGATAATTATTGTATATATATGTAGCCGGTAGTGTCGGATAGATATACGAGAACTTATTGTTCGACCAATCTCTCGGAGAAGGAGAGGTGGTCGATATCACTTCTCTCTGTATGCATATATGTTCATGACGATCTTCTGTTTCCTTCGTTTGCTTACTAGCTAGCTAGCATGTCTAGTCCTCTCTATACGTATGTATAGTACGTAGCGTCAACTAAGCACGGACGTAAGACAGGACACTTCTCTCTATTAATTATAGCTAGCTAACACAATATATGAAACACCTAAATTAACCCCCCAAAACCCCCAACCCCCCCCCCTTTCAAAAAAAAACAAAAACCCCAGGCATAGAAATGCTGACGCGTGGATGCCTATTGGTCCCGGTTGGTGTCACGAACCAGGACCAAAGGGTCTCCTGCCTGGGCTCTACGCACTGCCCACGTGGATGTCTCCCTAAACTCTAGCTCGAACGAGAGAGAGAGAGGGGATTCTGAGAGGAAGAACACACAGAGACACTGAAGTTTTTTGTGCTGCGCTCAACACCTGCAGCTTTTCTGTTTTGCTCTTCTTATTCATCAAGAGTACACCAACGTGCCCGAGCAACGTGCTCCACTACTGACCACGTCCATCCCCATGATCCGAGCTTCGTGCTGGGCCTACTACGACTGAGCCAAGGCGCACAAGACGCAACCAATTGGCGAGAAAAACGCTAACAGAAAAACGACTAGCTACTGTCGAAACTGAATGTGTCTAGCGACACTTATCTGAAGAAAACAAACTAAATTCAGAGAAGGCCGAGGGAGATAGGGTTTAACCAACAATCTCCCCCTCAACCCTGGCGAACGAGCTTGACGTTGACGATCCCAATCTTGCCAAGCAGCTCCTGGAAGTGAACACGGCTCAACGGCTTCGTCAGTATGTCTGCTTTCTGCTCCCTTGTACCGATGAACTCCACGGCCACCCATCTCTTTTCAACATAATCACGAATGAAATGATATCGAAGGTCGATGTGCTTACTGCGATCATGGAGAACTGGGTTCTTGCAGAGGGAGATCGCAGACTTGTTGTCAATGAACAGTGAGAATGGCGCCGCTGGTTGATTCATCAGCTCGCCGAAGAGACGCGCAAGCCAAATTCCTTGGCAAGCCGTCGTCGCCGCCGCGATGTACTCCGCCTCGCAAGATGAGATTGCGACGACCTTTTGCTTCTGAGATTGCCAGCTGACGGGGCTTTCACCAAGAAAGAACAACACGCCAGAAGTGCTCTTCCTGGTATCCAAGTCGCCGGCGTGATCGGAGTCACTGAAGCTTGTCAGGGATTCGCCGTCGCCGTAGCGGTACACGCAGCCGTAGCTCAGCGTGCCCGCTATGTATCGAAGGAGGTGCTTCACTGCTGCATAGTGGTCTGCTGCCGGCGCCTCCATGAACCTGCTCAGGAAACCCACGGCCAACAAAATGTCCGGACGTGTGTGTACGAGGTACCTCAGGCTGCCGATCACGCTGCGGTAGAGCGTTGCGTCCACCGCGGCTTCCTTGCTCTCCTTCCTCAACGGGCACCGTGGCTCCATAGGAGTGCGAGTTGGATAGCACCCCATCAGCCCAGTTTTGTCGAGCAGCTTGGAGGCGTACGCTGCCTGTGTGATGGTGGTGCGTCCACGCTCCTGCTTCACTTCCAAGCTGAGGTAGTAGCGAAGCAGGCCCAGGTCGCTCATGGAGAAGAGCTGCTTCATCTCCTCCTTGAACCCGAGGACCTCCTGTTCCTTTGCGCCGGTGATCACCAGATCGTCCACGTACACCCCGACGATGAGCAGGTTCTCCCCGATTCCACGCGCGTACATGCCATGCTCTGCAACGCTGCGCGTGAACCCGAGAGATGTCAGACTGGCATCCAGCTTGTCGTTCCATGCTCTTGGAGCTTGACACAGACCATACAGGGCTTCGTGCAGCCTGTACACAGCCTGCTCATGCCCCTCTGCGACGAACCCAGGTGGCTGGGACACATAGACCACTTCCTTGAGGTCGCCGTTCAAGAACGCCGATTTGACGTCCATGTGATGCACCTGCCAGCCACGGTGCGCCGCCAGCGCCAGGATGAGCCGCACGGACTCCAGTCTGGTCACCGGTGCGAACACCTCCTCGAAGTCCACGCCAGGACGCTGCACATAGCCTTTAGCAACGAGGCGGGCTTTGTGCTTGACGACGTTCCCTTCCTCATCCTTCTTCAGCTTGAACACCCATTTGAGGACGATCGCTTGATGACCTGCAGGGAGCGTGGTGAGCGTCCAGGAGTTGTTGTCGTCGATGGACTGCAGCTCGTCGAGCATCGCTCGGCGCCAACAGTCCTCGTGCTCGGCTTCGGCGAAGGACGCCGGTTCCTCCCCCGTCACTAGGTGCAGCTCCTCATCATCACCACTACCCTCCGATGGCGGGGGGCTCTTAGCACTTCCTGGTACTTCAGAGGTTGAGCCAAGCAGCTCCTTGACCAGGCGATATCGATGTGGTGCAGAGACCTTGTCCGCGTTATCGAACAAATCCGGCTGTACCGCCGGTGGTGACACGAGGGGCACCGGCGTGGTCTCTGACGTGACCACATCCGCTCCTCCCCCATGCGTGGGCGGCGACATGGCCGCGGGCGTGTCGGGGACGATGCTGCCTGCAGCAGACGAGGCACGAGACGAACTTGCAGAGGTAGGTGACGACGCTGCTTTTTCTGCTGCAGCGGCCTTGGTGACGCCGGTTCTTGTGGCGTACGCAGGGTACTCGACGGTAAAGGAGCTGCTCACCGGCGACCCCCCCCAGCGCCTCCCAGTTCCAGCGCGCCTCCTCGTCAAAAACCACGTCTCTGGACACGTGCAGGCGCTTCGTCACTGGATCATACATGCGGTACGCCTTGGACCCGATCTCATAGCCGATGAAGACCATCGGCGTGCTCCTGTCATCCAACTTGCGCAGATGTGGTCCTGCTGCCTTGACATGGCCAACGCACCCAAAGATGCGCAGGAACCTCACATCAGGCTTTCGGCCATACCACGCCTCGTACGGTGTCATGCCATCGACGGAGCGCGTGAAGCTGCGGTTGAGGATGAAAGAAGCAGTGAGCACGGCCTCCCCCCAAAACAGGTTGGGCACCTGCTTCGCCTTGAGCATGCTCCTTGCCATGCCCAGGAGCATCTGGTTACGCCGCTCGACGATGCCATTCTGCTGCGGCGTGTACGGCGCAGTCAGGTGCCGCTGCACACCGCTCTCCTCGCAGTGTTTGTAGAACGTGGCCGAGGTGAACTCTCCGCCACGATCGGTGCGAAGCACACGAAACTTGTGCCCACACTCCAGCTCGGCTGCGGCCTGGAACTTGACGATGGCGCGCGCGGCTTCATCCTTCGTCTTGAGCAGCTCCACCCACATGAAGCGACTGCGATCATCGATCAGTACGAGCACGTAACGCCGCCCCCCAGGTGTTGGTGGAGAGACGGGGCCGCACAGGTCACCGTGCACAAGCTCCAGTGGTGTCGTCGCCCTGTACTTGGCCTTCTGTGGGAATGGAATGCGACGCTATTTCCCTGCGAGACAGGCCTCGCACAGCTCCTCGGCGTGAGCAACGTGAGGTAGCCCGCGCACCAGCTCTTTCTTGGCCATCTTCTCCAGGCCGTCGAAGTGCAGGTGGCCGAGCCGTGCATGCCAGCGCCAGGCATCAGAGACCGCCCCCACAGCAAGGCACACTGGATGTACAGGCGTGAAGACGAGTTTGTACAGGCGATTGGTGGAGCGTGATACCTCGGCGAGGAGCTGCCCGCGATCATTGCGGATGGTGAGTACGCCACGCCGGATGTGCACATCGAACCAGCTCTCATCCAGCTGTCCCAGGCTAACCACACTGTTCTTCAGTGCAGGTATGTAGTACACCTGAGTGAACGCGTTGTGATCACCCGTCTCGCCGGCGAACACCACCATCCCACGGCCGCAGATCTTCACCATTGATCCGTCAGCGAAGCACACCGTGCCAGACACTGACCTGTCCAGCTCCGCGAAGGACTCCAGGGAGCCTGTCATGTGATTCGTGGCTCCAGTGTCGAGGAACCACGACTGCCGCCCCTGATCGCCGTCGAGGGAGGGCGTGATGACGGCCTTCTCTTCGTTCAGAAAGACTTGGCCGCCGTTGTGCACCGCAGAGTTGCACGACGCGGTCACCAGTGTTGATGCAGGGGTGGCCGCGTGATCTATGCCCTCGCGCACTTCCTCGACACACGCCATCATGAGGCTAGGACCGCCGTCCTCCTCTGCCTCGGCGAGGTTTGCGGCCGCCGGCGCCGGTGCTGCACCTGCCTTGGCAGCCTCGTCGCGTTTCTTCTTGCGGCAGTCTTTGGCCCAGTGGCCTTTCTTGCGGCAGTAACGGCACTGGTCCTTGTCCACGCCTTGAGCCAAGCCAGGCGGAGTCGAGGTAGGACGCGGCTGGCCGCTCCTCTTGCCGCGGTCGTCGTTCTTGACGCCAGAACCACCACCACGGGGCTGGCGCTTGCGTGCCTCCCACTGTTCCTCAGTGAGGAGCAGCTGCCCGCCTGCGGAGCCGCTGCCCTGGTCTCCATCCATGCGCTCCTCGATCGCGCGCAGATGGCCCGTGACCTCCTCGACAGTCAACGATGCAGGGTCGAGGAGGGTTTCCATCGAGAAGGCGATCTGTGCAAAACGCGAAGGAACAACTGAAAGGAATTTTCTCACTATTTTCTCTTCTTTGACGGCGTCCCCCAGTGAACGCAGTGCAGCGGCGAGGTTGGAGATGCGGATGGCGAAATCCTGGATCTTCTCGCCGTCCGTGAACGCCACGGTTTCGAACTCAGTTCGCAGACGCCGCAGTCGTCCGTCGCGCACGCGATCAGGTCCTTCGTACTGGACCCGGATCGCCTCCCACGCCGCTTTGGCCGATCCCTTCCCGATCAACATGCAGTGCATGTCGGCCGGCGTCGATCGAAGCAGCGCCGCCAGGGTCTTCTTGTCGTCGACGCGAGGGACGGTGTCGTCCTCGATCGCTTCCCAGAGCGACGCGGCCTGAAGGTTTACCTCCATGACCATCGCCCAGTGCGTGTACCCGCCACGCGTCAGCATCGGGAACTGCAGGTTTGCGCCGGAGCCACTGCTGGACTCGCGCACGACCTGCTGCATGACCACCTCGCCGCCACCACGTCGAACTCTACTCCTGCCGCGGGTGGGCGAGCGCCGTCGCTGTTTCGTGGGTGGAGGAGTGCGCGACTGGCGCGGCGCGCCGCTCTGCGACATGGCCACAGGATC
Organism: Triticum urartu; assembly: GCF_056163025.1. Lineage (NCBI taxonomy): Eukaryota > Viridiplantae > Streptophyta > Magnoliopsida > Poales > Poaceae > Triticum > Triticum urartu. The sequence goes on from NC_141873.1 coordinate 511,203,978, forward strand.
TAATCGCTCTGATGCCAATTGTCTCCCTAAACTCTAGCTCGAACGAGAGAGAGAGGGGATTCTGAGAGGAAGAACACACAGAGACACTGAAGTTTTTTGTGCTGCGCTCAACACCTGCAGCTTTTCTGTTTTGCTCTTCTTATTCATCAAGAGTACACCAACGTGCCCGAGCAACGTGCTCCACTACTGACCACGTCCATCCCCATGATCCGAGCTTCGTGCTGGGCCTACTACGACTGAGCCAAGGCGCACAAGACGCAACCAATTGGCGAGAAAAACGCTAACAGAAAAATGACTAGCTACTGTCGAAACTGAATGTGTCTAGCGACACTTATCTGAAGAAAACAAACTAAATTCAGAGAAGGCCGAAGGAGACAGGGTTTAACCAACAGTGGAGGCCCATCAGTCCCGATTCTAGATTGAACCGGGACTAAAGGGTCGGGGCATTAGTACCGACACTTTAGTCCCGGTTCAGGAACCGGGACTAAAGGCCCTTATGAACCGGGACTATAGGCCCTTTTTCGACTCAGAGCAGCAGAGCCGAGTGAGCTTGCCAATTTGCTACCGACACTACGGGGATTTCTGCTACTCGTGCAGCGGTGCTGGATAGTCATCCTGAGTTAGCGAAGGATAATAACACGCATCCTCTTGCTGTGCTAAAGCATCAAGGTATTAACATCTGGGCTGATGGCTATCCGAGTCTGCATGTACAAGCCATCAATTGGCTGCATCAACTCTACTTCCCGATGCCTCCTATTTCGAATGGATTATCCTTGAGCTGCCTTGGTTTGTCATTCGCACCCTCCATGCCTTTGCCTCCCTCACAAATGGTAGTTTTTTTTTATAGACTAGTGTAGGTGCATGGTTCAACCTCTCATGATGTACATGCTTGAGTGTTTCACTGACCACCCAACATGCAAGATGTCGGGTCTGTTTGGTTGGAGACTAGTGTGGCCAAGCCAAAGTGTGGCTAGCCACACAAACCACACAAGTGTGGCTGAAAAATTGGACGTCAAACTTTGGCAAAAGTTGGTAAAAAAATTGTCTCTATGACAAGTAGGTCATAGATGCAATAAAGTATGACAAAAATCAAACACATGTCAACTAAACTGTGGCTGTCAAATTTTGACTTGGTAAACTGTGGCTGGAAACCAAACAGCCCCGTAAATACGCCGTAAAACATTCTCATAGCCTTGAAGAGCGTTTCTTTGAACGTGAGTATGAGAACGCCGTAAAAGATTCATGCAGATGTTGTGGATTGATTCTTTGAACGTGAGTATATAAAGTTCTTTTACGGTGCATCAAGTATATTGGAGTTAGTCATTTATGTGGTTGGACCGTTGGAGGGCCCAGATTATTTTCAGTAGTATATTGATTATTTAAGGGCATTTTAGGTACACTATTTGTCTGTCTATCAATCTCCCAGGCAGTTTCACCCATGCTGGTTTCCTCCCGCCATGACCAAGCACTCCTCTCAGCATGCAAGCGCCCTCTTGTCGAGTAGCAGCCATGTGGCCAGCAGTCGTCGATCTTGACGTGCGGCCTCTCTGCTCGTCGGGCACGGCAAGCTCCCCTTGGTAGCCTCTGCTTGCCGCGTTCTATTTCGATTTGGCCTGAAGTGAGCTGTAGTCGAAGTCGATTACTTCATACTGTGCTTCATAAAACTACAATCACTCAGGAAACAAAATATGTGTTCTATTCCACTTTTTGAGCGGGCAACTATTTGCATTTTTTTTGAAAAGGACGATTATTCCCTGCCTCTGTATAAAAAAATGCACACAATCATTTTATTAAACTAGGTACCAACCAAGTATGTAGTTCAAGCAAGTTAGCAAGTAAAGCGAACGAAAGGAATAAAATGCATGCCACAACCGGCGAAAACACGTCAAGATGACTAAACATGTATCTTATTATTGGACCACTATTCAAACCGGCTATACTTATTCCGTGCTACCATCTCCCAGCATGGCATCCATAGGCCATATATGCTCCCTGACTTTCGAATGATCGAGGAACGACCACATACGGATCCATCCAGACGCCTAGAAGATGACCTGCAAAACTTTGTGATGTTGTGTGTAAAATATAGCGTCATTCCAATAGTTTCGTGTAGTCCAAAGTAATGCACATACTCCAACTCAAATATGATGGTCTTAAGCTCTACCCTGTTTAACCAAGTCCAAATTAAACAGAAGATGCTATTAGAAGGACATACATTAAAGGACACATGTATTATACGTCACAATAACTTGGCTAGTGGACATTTGAGAAATAGATGTTGGATTGATTCGTCCAGATTATAAAACAACACCGTTTACTACCCTCCCATCTATGCTTTGCCAAGTTGTCCTTAGTCATGATCACTCTCTTTTGCACAAACTACATAAAGACCTTTAATTTTTAAGGCACATTAATATTCCAAATACAAAGCGACTTAGGAATTCGACCACATAGATTTAACTGAGAAAACTCCTGACACTGAAAGCTTCCAGTTCAGGGTATCTGGTGCATCAGAAAGGTTAATCTCCAGCAATCTACGCACAAGATGTAGCCATCTGTCCCACCGTTCCCCCACCAGTCCCCGCCTGAAATGAATATTTAGAGGAACCGAACCTAGTATTGTACTGACTAATACGTCTTTACATTGTACAATACTATAAAGAGTTGGAAATTGTAGGGCTAACAATGTCTCTCTAGCCAGGTACCTTCCAGAATCTAGTAGTGTTTACGTTCCCTACTAAGAATTTCCTCATATTGAAGAAGGCGAACTTTGTCCTCATCAGACCTTCCAAAAAAGGAGAGTAATTCGGCTGCGCCATGACCAGTGCCAGGGTTTTGGACTGTAAATAGTTGTTACACAATAACTGTATCCACACACCATCCCCCTCTACAGACAGCCTATATAACCATTTACTTAACAGACACCTATTATTTACTTCAAGGTATTTGATACCTAAACCTACTTGGTCTTTCGGCCTACAAATTATATCCCACTTGCTAGTCTATACCTTGATTTATGCTCATAAGTTTGCCAAAAGAACACGATCGATGAATGTCCAACCTTTTTCGTACCCCCATGGGCACTTGAAAGAAGGATAAAAAGAACATGGGCATGCTTTGTAAGCACAAAAATTATTAGAATTAGCCGACCCCATAAAACATAAGCTTGCCTTCCAACAACTTAGATTTTTCTCAAACGACCTTCAATGCACTTCCATTCCTTGTTGGTTAACTTACGGTGATGAATTTAGGAGTCCTTGGTAACTAAATGTAGGGATCCCAACTCACACCAAAACAACTGTCTATAATTTGCCTATTGCTCTTTGGCGCGCCCAAAGTAGAACAGTTCACTCCCGTTGAAATTTATTTTCAAACCACCTGTTCTTCAAAGAGACATATAATCAGTTTTATATTTCTAGCTTTTGACATATCATGTTCGATGAAAATAATTGTGTCATCCGCATATTCTAGTATGGACACCCCACCATCCACGAGATGAGGAATGAGCCCACCTACCTTCCCGTCCTCTTTGGCTCTACCAATGAGGACCGCCAACATATCAGCAACGACTTTAAATAGGATAGGAGACATTGGATCCCCGACCACGGTCCCTTTTACATCTGGAAATAATAACCTATGTCGTCATTAACCTTGATCCCGACGCTGTCTGCTTGTACAAAGGATTCGACCTGCTTCCTCCAGGCAACATCAAAACCATTTGTATGTAAGCTTCGCTACAAGAATGGCCACTTAACTTTATCACAAGCCTTCTCAAAATCCACTTTGAAGACAACTCCATCAAATTTCTTCGAGTGAATTTCATGTAGGGTTTCATGCAAAATGACTACCCCCTATAGAATATGTCGTCTAGGCATGAAAGTCGTCTTAGTCGGCTGAACCACATTATGCGCAATATGTGTGAGGAGATTCACACCAACTTTAGAAAAATCTTAAAGCTCATATTAAGCAGACACATCACTCTGAACTGCTCAATGCGAACCGTCTCCTTCTTCTTTGGAAACAACGTAATCGTTCCAAAGTTAAGTTTAAACAATTGGAGTTGGCCATTAAACAAATCATGGAACATAGGCATCAGGTCCCCTTTAATAATACCCCAAGATCTCTTATAAAATTCTGCAGGAAACCCATCCGGGCCAGGTGCCTTATTATTCTTCATTTGTGAAATTGCCTCGAACGCCTCCTTTTCCGAGAAAGGAGTAGTTATCACCTCATTCTCATCGCCCCCAGATGAGATATATCATTAACAACATTCTTGTCTAGAGAGGCAAAATTCTCCACCGATGCCCAAAGAGCTTTTTGTAAAAAAAATTGAGATATACAATTATAGGTTCTCGTCCTATAATCGTACCATCATCCTGCTCAAGTTGGATGATTTTATTTTTCCTATGTTTTTCATTCGGGGTCATATGGAAAAACTGGGTATTATTTTCCCTTTGAACCACCCATCGAATTTTAGCTCTGGTTACCCATTATATCTCTTCTTCTATAAGAAGCTTTTCGAGCTTCTCCTCAGCCTCTCGTTTGGCCACACGGTTAGTTACATCGAGCATATATATGGACCTCGGCTTTTAGATTTAGATCGTTAATGAGATTAAGAAGCTAAGTCAATAGATAAACATTTCTTTAAACAATACAAGAAAGATGTGTGAACAAGTACCATCTTGGGTTAACTCATCAAAGATTGACATGATTTCTCTGTCTTCTAATGGCTCTGTTGAACAGTTGCATCAAACTTCCAAGAATCGATGCAGCTACCCCTCTGACCATAAATGGTCCTTGGTTCAGTGCTACAAGGATATGCTATATGAAAAAGACCACATGATGACACTCGAGTGGTAAACCACTCACCAACCCGCTATCCTCTGAAAAGTGTGAAGACTGTTTGAACAAACATACATAAAGATACTACAAAAGAAGAGATAAAGTGCACAACCAATAGAATGTTTCACTATTTACAAATGTCTTAATTTTACTACTGGAAAGAAAATAATCAATGATGTCATTTTCTTTCGTTGATAAAATGCGACACAATGACTCAATGGCTTTGTCACGGAGACAGGTTTCTTCGACCACCAACACACAGTACAATTGCATTTTGAAAGAAATGGGTAGCCAGTTAACAAACACTGGATCAAGATAGCACTTGCAAGAACTCAGGTATAATCATTCCATCCAAACAACTGAATACATCCAGAAGCCGAAAGATATCTTATCGTTCCTACAACCTAGGTATATGCATCAATTCTATGTAGGGTAGCCGAGTGAACTTCTACATTTGCTACTACCACTACTAGGATGAAGGGCATATCACAGCTGGTTGCGAGTGATGACCTGTGATGCGGTAGCTGCTAGCCCTCCTAAGTTACTGATGGATAAAAACAAACTTCGTCTTGTTTTACCAAGACACCAAGGCATACATATCTTGGCTGATGATCATCTAGATGCCCACGAGGTTCCATTTCTCTACTCAAACTCCAGATCCCGATGCCTCCCATTTTGAACGGATCATGCCTTTGTTTGCCACTCACACCCTCCATGCCTCCCACCATGCTCCACAATGTTATTTTATAGACGAGTGTAGGTGCACAGTTCGACCTCTCAATATGTACAAGCTCGAGTCTTTCACCAACCATCCGAAATGCAAGATGTAGGTAGCTTTGAAGAGCTAGTTGGTTTGCATGCAGAGATGCCTTGGATTTTTTTATTTAAGAAAGTGCACCCAAATGGTATTTTATATCTGATAATTATCAGTGAAAATAGTAACCATCATATGGATTCTTGGAATATATGGTACCTAGATGGCAGGACAAGGATGCATGTCCCACATACTGCAGATGCCCCATGTCCATTGTTGTAAATTCATACGGCATGTTCATCTATCCTTGCAATGAAAGTGTTTCAGTTTCCTTAGTTCTTATACTCTCTGTTTTTTTTAGAATTTCTTTTACTCGGTGTGATATGGGCTAGACAAATAGAGCCCTTGAATAAAGACGGGCCACTCAGGCAGAGTGCCTCTGGATGTTGTCAAGGCAGTAGTGTTTAACCACTACCCCATTGCGTCCGTTTTTTCACCTTCATATGAGTCAGACATATCGCTTTCTACATGCTTTACTGAATTAACACGTCTTCGGTGCTTTCGATTGTACTCCCTTGGGACAAGTTTTTTTGGACGGAGGTAGTACTTGATAACTGTCCATGTGTTTCAATGGAGCACAAATATAAAAATTGTGATTTACATTTCCATGTACTCTGTTTTCAATGTACCTTCATTTCGTGGTTCCATTTACCCTGACTATTAAAGATATCACAAATTTACCCTGAATTTGTTGCTGATGGCTGCACATCAGCGACCAATTTGTTCCTCTCATTGTATACCTGCATGTTGTTTTACAATATGTTCATGTGTTCATCGCATTACAGAGAGAAAACTGAATCGCCTGTATATATCTAATTCAGTTAAACTCCCCGTACAGCTGGACGAGTGATCAACAAAACAGAACTCTGTGTTTATATACAGTCTGGAATTCTAGAGAAATAAAATGATCTTTTGAGTTGCTAGGCCCAACATAATCATTTGTGATGGAAACAAAAACGGCTTAACTATGTAAACTGAACCAGGATAATAGGTTCCAAATGCCATCACGTGTAAACTGTGGACTTATCTGTATTAGAGTATATTCGGTTTTGCATAGTTTTGGTAGAACGTCCGTGGCCTGAATTGCCGCGCTAGGCGCACTGCCGTCCGTAGTATGGTTTCCTCCGCTGCGCCTTCCATCATCTGTCTCCAAGAAACTAAACTGTCCATGGTCTCGCCTGATATCGTTGCCCAGACCCTGGGCTCTGAGTTCGCCGACTTCTACTGGCTGCCTGCGGATGGTACGCGTGGTGGCATCATCCTCGCTTGGCGAGCGGATCATGTCTCCCTCTCTAACCGTGCCGTCGGCTCATACCACGTCTCCGCCACCGTGATGCTCGCCTCAGGCGCCCCCCCCCCCCCCCGGTGGATTACGGGCGTCTACGGGCCACAGGCTGACGCGGAGAAATTCGAGTTTCTCGCCGAGCTCCACGACCTTCGCTCCACGATTTCTGGCCCTTGGATCATTGATGGGGACTTTAACATGATCGCATGCACTGAGGACAAAAACAATGACAGAATCAATCACCGCATGATGAGCCGTTTTCGTCGGCTCATCTCCGACCTGGCTCTCCGCGATATCTACCTACAGGGCCGGAGATATACATGGTCGAACGAGCAAACGTTCCCCACCCTCGTTAAGAGCGACCGCATCCTCTGCACCACTTCTTGGACGACCCTATATGCGCACTGCTCTCTGCGCTGCCTCGCCTCCGCCGTGTCGGATCACTGCCCACTCTTGCTCGAGTGTTCGCCCCAAACCTCCTCGAAGCGACGCTTTCACTTTGAGCGATTCTGGATCAAGCTGGACGGTTTCCACCAGTTGGTTGACGAAACATGGAACTCTGTCGCCCCCGACGCTGACCCGTTTCGCACCATCTACTTCCGCCTAAAGGCTACCGTGCGACGGCTGCAGGGCTAGAGCGCGCGAAAAATTGGCCATGTCTCCACGCAAATCATGCTCGCCCGCGAGCTCATTCTCCGGCTTGACACCGCCCAGGACACCCGCCCGCTTGCTCCACCTGAGGCTTGGCTACGGCGTGAGCTCAAGCGCGCCTACCTCGGGCTCTCCTCGCTGGAACGCTCGATCGCCCGCGAACGGGCTCGCTTTTGCTGGCTCAAGGCTGGTGACACCAGCACAACGTTCTTCAAAATCCACGCGGCGCATCATAGCAAGAAGAATTCCATCTCCTGCCTGCGCGTGGGAGACGCGACCGTGTTTGACGACGAGGCCATTGCTCGGGCAGCCTTCGACCATTTCACTTCCATCATCGGTCGTGCTACCACATGTGATTTCAGCCTCAACCTGGAGGCCCTGGACCCCCGTCACTTTGACCTTGCTGAGCTCGACCGGCCATTCACCGAGGAGGAAATATGGGCTGCCGTGAAGTCGCTCCCGCTCGGCAAAGCGCCTGGCCCGGATGGGTTCACCGCTGAGTTCCTTCGGGCATGCTGGGGCACTATCAAGGGAGACGTTTGCGCCGTTTTCGGCAAGATCTTCTCGATGAATGGTTGTGGCTTTCAGAAGTTAAACCAAGCTCTAATCACTCTCCTCCCCAAGAAGGCCGACGCTTCCAGCCTGTTCGACTATCGCCCTATTAGTCTGATCCACCTTGTTGACAAGCTTTTTGCCAAGGTCTTGTCCTTGCGCCTTGCTCCGAGGATGGCGACCCTCGTGTCTACGAACCAGAGTGCTTTCATCGCCGGCCGCGGCGTCCATGACAACTTCCTGCTTGTCCAGCAGACGACGCGTTTGCTGCACAATCTCAAAGCACCTCGGATCCTTCTCAAGCTGGACATTGCTCGTGCATTTGACACAGTCTCCTGGCCCTTTCTCCTTGAGACGCTCACGCACCTGGGCTTTGGGAGGCGCTGGTGTGCCTGGATTTGCATGCTGCTCTCTACTGCGTCCACTCGTGTGCTTGTCAATGGCAACCCGGGGCCTCCGATCCAACATGAGCAAGGATTGCGCCAGGGCGACCCTGTTTCCCCCATGCTATTCGCCATCGTCATTGACACTTTAAACAGCCTACTCCAGCATGCCGTCTCTAACGGCGTCCTTCAACGGCTCACCAACAGGCATGCGGCATCTAGCATCTCCCTCTTTGCCGACAACGTTGTGCTCTTCTGTCACCCAGACCCAGCTGAGCTGTGCACCATCCGCAAGCTCTTGGACTCCTTTGGCAAGGCCTCTGGCCTCAAGACTAGTTTCGCCAAGTGCTCGGCAACTCCCATTAGATGCCCTCCCGAGGTGCTGCCTGACATTGCTTCCACCTTGGACTGCCCCATCAAGCACTTCCCGATCAAGTACCTTGGCTTGCCGCTGTCCATGCGCAAGGCCTCCTCCTCTGACCTGATGCCCCTGCTCGACAAGCTCCTCCTCAAGCTTGCAACATGGAGGGCCGCACCGCTCAACTCTGGGGAGCGGCTCGCGCTTGTGCGGCATGTCCTCACCGCAATGCCGGCCCACATCCTTATGGCCATGGCCGTCTCAAAACCCATCTTGCGGCGAGTCACCCGCATCATTCGCGACTTCCTCTGGCAAGGATGCAAAGACGCGCGCGCTGGTTGTTGCCTTGTCAGTTGGGCCAAGGTCTGCCGCCCTGTCGAGCTGGGCGGTGTCGGCGTGCGCGACCTCCACCGCGTTGGTATTGCGCTGTGTACTCGATGGCTCTGGTTGCAGGCCACGGACCCGACGCGCCCATGGCGCCACCTGCACTTGCCGCATGATCGTGAGGTTCAGCAAATCTTCAGAGCATCCACTGTCTGGACGCTTGGCGATGGCAATACTTGCAGGTTCTGGACTGATCACTGGCTCCACGGCCAGTCCATTGCCGAGATCGCCCCCACCCTCGTGGCCTTGGTTCCACGGAGAAGAAGGCGCACACGCCTTGTCTGCGACGGGCTACGCAACCAAGGTTGGATATCTGACATCACTGGCGCCCTTGGGCCACTAGCGACCCTCGAGTACGTCGACATTTGGCGCCGCTTGCGGACGGTCTCCCTTACACCCTCTCCGTACGCGCTCTCTTGGCGTTGGAACGCGACGGGAGTTTATACTGCCAGCTCCTGCTACACCGCCCTGTTCGTTGGATCGACTACCGTGCCCTTCTGGAAGCTGATCTGGCGCAGCTGGGCACCTCTCAACGTCAAGTTTTTCATGTGGCTCGCTTCCCAGAATCGATGTTGGACTGCTGATCGCCTAGCACGCCGCGGGCTGCCACACCCCGCCGCCTGTCAGTTCTGCGACCAGGATGGCGAAACCCTGTACCACATCCTCGCCGGTTGTGTATTTGCGCGCATCACCTGGCACGAAGTTCTCTCATGGTGCAGACTGCCGATCCCTCCTCCGGACGGCCAAACCGAGTTTTTCGAGTGGTGGTCCGCTTGCACGCTCGCCGCTCCATCGTGCTTCCGTAAAGGCTTTGCTTCTTTGGTCATCGTAACGGCCTGGGCCATCTGGAAGCACCGAAACAGCATCATCTTCGATGGCATGCAACCTTCCAATGGCGACCTCCTAGCCACGATCAAGGACGAGGCTCGACGCTGGGCTAGAGCTGGCGCCCAAGGATTAGATAGGATCCTCCCTGTAACCTGACCGCTGTACCTTGGGGCTGAGCAACCCCCTCTCTCTGGCTCACCGGTCGCCTGAATGTCGCCTCACAGTGTACGGTTTTTAGGGCTACCAACAATGTACTCTCTCCTTCTTCTATCAATGGAATGATACGCCACAATGCGTATTCACAAAAAAAATTGTAATCTATCTCTACTATTCTTGGACTCCAAGACTTGTATCTTATATAAACAGCCCATCGAGGCCCCAATACATATTCATGAAATCTTAATCTTATATTCTCGATCCCCTCTGGCATTCTACTATGCGTCATGAGTTTGATGCTCTTCGGCAAAATAACACGGTGTTGATTTTGATGAGACATTTTCTCCTGTTGTAAAACCTAGTACAATTCGTGTTATTCTTAGTCTTGTTGTCTCCTCTTCTTGGTCAATTCATCAACTCGATGTTAAATATGCTTTTCTTCACGGCACTCTCAATGAAACTGTCTATTGTCAACAACCTTCTGGTTTTGAGAATCCCTCTTCTCCCAATTTTGTTTGCCTTCTTCACAAATCTCTGTATGATCTTAAACAAGCTCCTCGTGCTTGGTTCCATCGCTTCACCACCTTTATTCAAACAATAGGTTTTACCTCATCTAAATCTGATTCTTCTCTCTTTATTTTTCGTTCCTCCTCCCATACTGCATATCTTTTACTATATGTTGATGATATCATTCTCAGTGCCTCTTCTGATTCTTTTTTACAACATATTATTGTTGGGGAACGTAGTAATTTCAAAAAAATTCCTACGCACACGCAAGATCATGGTGATGCATAGCAATGAGAGGGGAGAGTGTTGTCTACATACCCTTGTAGACCGGCAATGGAAGCGTTGACACAACATAGAGGAAGTAGTCGTACGTCTTCCCGATCCGACCGATCCAAGTACCGAACGTATGACACCTCCGAGTTCTGCACATGTTCTACTTGGTGACGTCCCTCGAGCTCCGATCCAGCCGAGTGTTGAGGGAGAGTTTCGTCAGCACGACGGCCTGATGATGGTGATGATGTTCTACCGACGCAGGGCTTTGCCTAAGCACCGCTACGATATGACCGAGGTGGAATATGGTGGAAGGGGGCACCGCACACGGCTAAGGAACGATCACGAAGATCAACTTGTGTGTCATGGGGTGCCCCCTGCCCCCGTATATAAAGGAGGGAGGGGGAGGTGCGGCCGGCCCCTAGGGGTGCGCCTGGAGGAGTCCTACTCCCACCGGGAGTAGGACTCCCCCCTCTTGCCTTGTTGGAGAAGGAAAGGGGAAGGGGGAAAGAGGAAAGGGGGGCGCCCCCCCCCCCTTCCTTGTCCTATTCGGACTAGGGGGGAGGGGGCGCGCAGCCTGCCCTGGCCGGCCCTCCTCTTCTCCCTTAGGGCCCATGTAGGCCCATTAACCTTCAAGGGATTCCGGTAACCCCCCGGTACTCCGGTAAAATCCCGATTTCACCCGGAACGATTCCGATATCCAAATATAGGCTTCTAGTATATCAATCTTTATGTCTCGACCATTTCGAGACTCCTCGTCATGTCCGTGATCACATCCGGGACTCCGAACAACCTTCGGTACATCAAAACACAAAAACCCTAATTACGACCGTCACCGAACTTTAAGCGTGCGGACCCTACGGGTTCGAGAACTATGTAGACATGACCGAGACATGTCTCCGGTCAATAACCAATAGCGGAACCTGGATGCTCATATTGGCTCCCACATATTCTACGAAGACCTTTATCGGTCAGACCGCATAACAACATACGCTGTTCCCCTTGTCATCGGTATGTTACTTGCTCGAGATTCGATCGTCGGTATCTCAATACCTAGTTCAATCTCGTTACCGGCAAGTCTCTTTACTCGTTCCGTAATACATCATCCCGCAACTAACTCATTAGTTGCAATGCTTGCAAGGCTTAAGTCATGTGCATTACCGAGAGGGCCCAGAGATACCTCTCCGACAATCGGAGTGACAAATCCTAATCTCGAAATACGCCAACCCAACAAGTACCTTCGGAGACACCTGTAGAGCACCTTTACAATCAACCAGTTACGTTGTGACGTTTGGTAGCACACAAAGTGTTCCTCTGGTAAACGGGAGTTGCATAATCTCATAGTCATAGGAACATGTATAAGTCATGAAGAAAGCAATAGCAACAAACTAAACGATCAAGTGCTATGCTAACGGAATGGGTCAAGTCAATCACATCATTCTCCTAATGATGTGATCCCGTTAATCAAATGACAACTCATGTCTATGGTTAGGAAACATAACCATCTTTGATCAACGAGCTAGTCAAGTAGAGGCATACTAGTGACACTATGTTTGTCTATGTATTCACACGTGTATTATGTTTCCGGTTAATACAATTCTAGCATGAATAATAAACATTTATCATGATATAAGGAAATAAATAATAACTTTATTATTGCCTCTAGGGCATATTTCCTTCAGTCTCCCACTTGCACTAGAGTCAATAATCTAGTTCACATCGCCATGTGATTTAATACCAATAGTTCACATCACCATGTGATTAACACCCATAGTTCACATCGACATGTGACCAACACCCAAAGGGTTTACTAGAGTCAATAATCTAGTTTACATCGCTATGTGATTAACACCCAAAGAGTACTGAGGTGTGATCATGTTTTGCTTGTGAGAGAAGTTTAGTCAACGGGTCTACCACATTCAGATCCGTAAGTATTTTGCAAATTTCTATGTCAACAATGCTCTGCACAGAGCTACTCTAGCTAATTGCTCCCACTTTCAATATGTATCCAGATTGAGATTTAGAGTCATCTGGATCAGTGTCAAAATTTGCATCGATGTAACCCTTTACGATGAACCTTTTGTCACTTCCATAATCGAGAAACATATCCTTATTCCACTAAGGATAATTTTGACCAATGTCCAGTGATCTACTCCTAGATCACTATTGTACTCCTTTGCCAAACTCAGGGCAGGGTATACAATAGGTCTGGTACACAACATGGCATACTTTATAGAATCTATGGTTGAGGCATAGGGAATAACTTTCATTCTCTCTCTATCTTCTGCCGTGGTCGGGTTTTGAGTCTTACTCAACTTCACACCTTGTAACACAGGCAAGAACTCCTTCTTTGACTGTTCCATTTTGAACTACTTCAAAATCTTGTCAAGGTATGTACTCATTGAAAAACTTATCAAGCGTCTTGATCTATCTCTATAGATCTTGATGCTCAATATGTAAGCAGCTTCATCGAGGTCTTTCTTTGAAAAAACTCATTTCAAACATTCATTTATGCTTTGCAGAATAATTCTACATCATCTCCGATCAACAATATGTCATACATATACTTATCTGAAATGTTGTAGTGCTCCCACTCACTTTCTTGTAAATACAGGCTTCACCGCAAGTCTGTATAAAACTATATGCTTTGATCAACTTATCAAAGCATATATTCCAACTCTGAGATGCTTGCACCAGTCCATAGATGGATCGCTGGAGCTTGCATATTTTGTTAGTACCTTTAGGATCGACAAAACCTTCTGGTTGCATCATATACAACTCTTCTTTAATAAATCCTATTAAGGAATGCAGTTTTGTTTATCCATTTGCCAGATTTCATAAAATGCGGCAATAGCTAACATGATTCGGACAGACTTAAGCATAGATATGAGTGAGAAATTCTCATCGTGGTCAACACCTTGAACTTGTCGAAAACCTTTTTGCGACAATTCTAGCTTTGTAGATAGTAACACTACTATTAGCGTCCGTCTTCCTCTTGAAGCTCCATTTAATCTCAATGGCTCGCCGATCTTTGGGCAAGTCAATCAAAGTCCATACTTTGTTCTTATACATGGATCTCATCTCAAATTTCATGGCCTCAAGCCATTTCGCGGAATCTGGGCTCATCATCACTTCCTCATAGTTTGTAGGTTCGTCATGGTCAAGTAACATGACCTCGAGAATAGGATTACCGTACCACTCTGGTGTGGATCTCACTCTGGTGTACCTACGAGGTTCGGTAGTAACTTGATCTGAAGTTACATGATCATCATCATTAGCTTCCTCACTAATTGGTGTAGTAGTCACAGGAACAGATTTCTGTGATGAACTACTTTCCAATAAGGGAGCAGGTACAATTACCTCATCAAGTTCTACTTTTCTCCCACTCACTTCTTTTGAGAGAAACTCCTTCTCTAGAAAGGATCCATTCTCAGCAATGAATATCTTGCCTTCGGATATGTGATAGAAGGTGTACCCAATAGTTTCTTTTGGGTATCCTATGAAGATTTACTTCTCCGATTTGGGTTCGAGCTTATCATGTTGAAACTTTTTCACATAAGCATTGCAGTCTCAAACTTTAAGAAACGACAACTTTGGTTTCTTGCCAAACCACAATTCATACAGTGTCGCCTCAACGGATTTAGATGGTGCCCTTTTTAATGTGAATGTAGCTGTCCCTAATGCATAACCTCAAAACTATAGTGATTAATCGGTAAGAAACATCATATATTGCACTATATCCAATAATAGTACGGTTATGACGTTCGGACACACCATTATGCTGTGGTGTTCCAGGTGGCATGATTTTGTGAAACTATTCCACATTGTTTTAATTGAAGACCAAACTCGTAACTCAAATATTTGTCTCTGCGATCAGATCGTAGAAACTTTATTTTCTTGTCACAATGATTTTCCACTTCACTCTGAAGTTCTTTGAACTTTTTAAATGTTTCAGACTTATGTTTCATCAAGTAGATATACCCATATCTGCTCAAATCATCTGTGAAGGTCAGAAAATAACGATACCCGCCGCGAGCCTCAACACTCATGGGACTGCATACATCAGTATGTATTATTTCCAATATGTCAGTTGCTCGCTCCATTGTTCCGGAGAACGGAGTCTTAGTCATCTTGCCCATGAGGCATGGTTCGCAAGCATCAAAATGATTCATAATCAAGTGATCCCAAAATCCCATCAGCATGGAGTTTCTTCATGCGCTTTACACCAATATGACCTAAACGGCAGTGCCACAAATAAGTTGCACTATCATTATTAACTTTGCATCTTTTGGCTTCAATATTATGAATATGTGTATCACTACGATCGAGATCCAACGACCCATTTTCATTGGGTGTATGACCATAGAAGGTTTTATTCATGTAAACAAAACAACAATTATTCTCTAACTTAAATGAATAACCGTTTTGCAATAAACATGATCAAATCATATTCATGCTCAACGCAAACACCAAATAACATTTATTTAGGTTTAAAACTAATCCCAAAAGTATAGGGAGTGTGCGATGATGATCATATCAATCTTGGAACCACTTCCATCACACATCGTCACTTCACCCTTAACTAGTCTCTGTTCATTCTGCAACTCCCGTTTCGAGTTACTACTCTTAGCAACTGACCCAGTATCAAATACCGAGGGGTTGCTATAAACACTAGTAAAGTACACATCAATTACATGTATATCAAATATAGCATTGTTCACTTTGCCATCCTTCTTATCCGCTAAATACTTGGGGCAGTTCCGCTTTTATTGACCAGTCCCTTTGCAGTAGAAGCACTTAGTCTCAGGCTTAGGTCCAGACTTGGGCTTCTTCACTTGAGCAGCAACTTGCTTGCCGTTCTTCTTGAAGTTCCTTTTCTTTCCCTTTGCCCTTTTCTTGAAACTAGTGGTCTTGTTAATCATCAACACTTGATGCTCTTTCTTGATTTCTACCTTCATCGATTTCATCATCATGAAAAGCTCGGGAATCGTTTTCATCATCTCTTGTATACTATAGTTCATCACAAAGTTCTACTAACTTGGTGATGGTGACTAGAGAATTCTGTCAATCACTATTTTATCTGGAAGATTAACTCCCACTTGATTCAAGCGATTGTAGTACCCAGATAATCTAAACACATGCTCACTGCTTGAGCTATTCTCCTCCATCTTTTAGCTATAGAACTTGTTGGAGACTTCATATCTCTCAACTCGGGTATTTGCTTGAAATATTAACTTCAACTCCTGGAACATCCATATGATCCATGACGTTCAAAATGTCTTTGAAGTCCCGATTCTAAGTTGTTAAGCATGGTGCACTAAACTATCAAGTAGTCATCATATTGAGCTAGCCAAACGTTCATAACGTCTGCATCTGCTCCTGCAATAGGTCTGTCACCTAGCGGTGCATTAAGGACATAATTCTTCTGTGCAGCAATGAGGATAAACCTCAGATCACTGATCCAATCCGCATTATTGCTACTAACATCTTTCAACTTAGTGTTCTCTAGGAACATATCAAAAATAAAACAGGGAGCTAAACGCGAGCTATTGATCTACAACATAGATATGCTAATACTACCAGGACTAAGTTCATGATAAATTTAAGTTCAATTAATCATATTACTTAAGAACTCCCACTTAGAAAGACATCCCTCTAATCTTCTAAGTGATCACGTGATCCAAATCAACTAAACCATAACCGATCATCACGTGAAATGGAGTAGTTTTCAATGGTGAACATCACTATGTTGATCATATCTACTATATGATTCACGCTCGACCTTTCAGCCTCAGTGTTCCGAGGCCATATCTGCATATGCTAGGCTCGTCAAGTTTAACCTGAGTATTCTGCGTGTGCAAAACTATCTTGCACCCGTTGTAGATGGACGTAGAGCTTATCACACCCGATCATCACGTGGTGTCTGGGCACGACGAACTTTGGCAACGGTGCATACTCAGGGAGAACACTTTTATCTTGAAATTTAGTGAGAGATCATCTTATAATGCTACCGTCAATTAAAGCAAGATAAGATGCATAAAAGATAAACATCACATGCAATCAAAATATGTGACATGATATGGCCATCATCATCTTGTGCCTTTGATCTCCATCTCCAAAACATCGTCATGATTTCCATCGTCACTGGCATGACACCATGATCTCCATCATCTTGATCTATATCAATGTGTCGTCACATGGTCGTCTCGCCAACTATTGCTCTTGCAACTATTGCTATCGCATAGCGATAATTGTAAAGCAATTATTTGGCGCTTGCATCTTATGCAATAAAGAGACAACCATAAGGCTTCTGCCGGTTGCCGATAACTTCCACAAAACATAATCATCTTATACAACAACTTATATCTCATCACGTCTTGACCATATCACATCACAACATGCCCTGCAAAAACAAGTTAGACATCCTCTACTTTGTTGTTGCAAGTTTTACGTGGCTGCTACGGGCTGAGCAAGAACCGTTCTTACCTACGCATCGAAAACCACAACGATTGTTTGTCAAGTTAGTGTTGTTTTAACCTTCTCAAGGACCGGGCGTAGCCACACTCGGTTCAACTAAAGTTGGAGAAACTGACACCCGCTAGTCACCTGTGTGCATAGCACGGCGGTAAAACCAATCTCGCGTAAGCGTACGCGTAATGTCAGTCCGGGCCGCTTTATCCAACAATACCGCCGAACCAAAGTGTGACATGCTGGTAAGCAGTATGACTTATATTGCCCACAACTCACTTGTGTTCTACTCGTGCATATGACATCTACGCATAAAACCTGGCTCGAATGCCACTGTTGGGGAACATAGTAATTTCAAAAAAATTCCTACGCACACGCAAGATCATGGTGATGCATAGCAATGAGAGGGGAGAGTGTTTTCTACGTACCTTTGTAGACCGGCAACGGAAGCGTTGACACAACATAGAGGAAGTAGTCGTACGTCTTCCCGATCCGACCGATCGAAGTACCAAACGTACGGCACCTCCGAGTTCTGCACACGTTCAACTCGGTGACGTCCCTCGAGCTCCGATCCAGCCGAGTGTTGAGGGAGAGTTTCGTTAGCACGACGGCGTGATGACGGTGATGATGTTCTTGTTGGGGAACGTAGCAGAAATTCAAAATTTTCCTACGTGTCACCAAGATCTATCTATGGAGAAACCAGCAACGAGGGGAAGGAGAGTGCATCTACATACCCTTGTAGATCGCTAAGCGGAAGCATTCAAGAGAACGGGGTTGAAGGAATCGTACTCGTCGTGATCCAAATCACCGGAGATCCTAGTGCCGAACGGACGGCACCTCCGCGTTCAACACACGTACAGCCCGGTGACGTCTCCCATGCCTTGATCCAGCAAGGAGAGAGGGAGAGGTTGAGGAAGACTCCATCCAGCAGCAGCACAACAACGTGGTGGTGGTGGAGGAGCGTGGCAATCCTGCAGGGCTTCGCCAAGCACCGCGTGAGAGGAGGAGGGAGAGAGGTAGGGCTGCGCCAAGAAGGAGAGGAACTCGTGTGTCTTGCAGCCTCCAATACCTCAAGTATATATAGGGGAAGGGGCGGGGCTGCGCCCCCACCAAGGGTTCCCTCCCTAGGGGTGGCGGCAGCCCCCAGATCCCATCTAGGTGGCGGCCACAAGGGGGAGAGGGGGAGGCGCACCAGGGGTGGGCCTTAGGGCCCATCTGCCCTAGGGTTTGCCCCCTTCCCTCTTGGAGGCGCCTTGGGCCTTGGTGGGGGGCGCACCAGCCCACCTGGGGCTGTTCCCCTCCCACACTTGGCCCATGCAGCCCTCCGGGACTTATGGCCCCACTTGGTGGACCCCCGGGACCCTCCCGGTGGTCCCGGTACGTTATCGATAAACCCCGAAACTTTTCCGGTGACCAAAACAGGACTTCCCATATATAAATCTTTAACTCCGGACCATTCCGGAACTCCTCGTGACGTCCGGGATCTCATCCGGGACTCCGAAAAACATTCGGTAACCACATACAAACTTCCTTTATAACCCTAGCGTCATCGAACCTTAAGTGTGTAGACCCCACGTGTCGTGGAATTGTCACGGCAGATGTCCTTAGTGTCAGGACTTAGTCGTGAGGCCAACGCATCTATGTGGTAGCTTGAGAGGGGTTGAGCGGGACGAGAGACGTGACGTTTTACCCAGGTTCGGCCCCTCACGGTGGAGGTAAAAGCCTACATCCTGCTTCATTGATACTAATGATCATGATCACGGTTACAAGAGTGCTCTAACTGGAGAGCTATTGTCTAAACCTAACTTGTCCAACTTGTGGAACTTGTGAACCTTGTCTCTTTTGGGGAGCCCTGCCCCTCTTTATATATGTTGGAGGGGCGGGTTACATGTAGAGTCCTATTAGGATTAGGACTAGTCTATCTCTAATACAAACCGGATATAAGTCCAGGTCTTAACTCCTTGTAGTACAAATATTCCTCATGCCTTTCCTCTTAAACCGACCCACCGTTAAACGTGAACCGGCCTTCTGGGCCTTGGGCCTTGTCATCCATCTGTCTCGCACGCCGGATCACAAGTGAGTCATAATGACCAGGTGGGTTGCTTGTAAACCGCCAGGTTAGGGCGGGTCGCCAGTAACTCGCCAAGTATCAGCGGGGTCTTCAGATAAACCGCCAAATCCGGCCGGGTTAACTTCCGGCCGGTTTACACCGCGGGGTATATCCCCGACATTAGCCCCCAAGTTTAGCTTGGATTTATTCATGGTAAACTTATGCTGCAAAATAAACACAAGAACAAATTTGACAGGTTATGCTCCGGGTTAAGAATTTTTGTAAACCGGTACCTGATCATCCTTAAGTCCTTGTTATTTCCTCCTTCTGGGAAATCCGGGTCAACAGACCAGCTTCATAATCAATTTGCCGACATTGGCTTGTCACCGAGAAATATTGTGAAGAATAACTCCTTTCATTCAGCTCCGCCGGTTTAAGAAATATGGGTCTGAAAATACTTATCTGATATGCATCCGGTTTGAAGATGTAAAACTTGCCGGTTTAATATTACCAAATGGCCGGTTTATAAATATTGATGGCGCCGGGTCATAATTGTTGTCGACATCGGGTCATGTAATTGATCTTCCTGATTTGCTCAAAACTAATAAAATGAAGATGTTCCTCCTTTATATGCATAATACCTCTAGCCCCCAAGTCTTAAGAGGAGAACATAATGATAACTTAAGACTTGCTCCAATAAGTGTTTCAACCTTGAAGAAATCCAGTTTGTTCATCTCAATCATATAAACTGAATACTCCATATATGTAGCCACCAATGCCGGGTTGTCATGCTTGCAGCAACCTGGAACTTGCAATTGCTTATAAAAACTTCAATCAGTGTAGCCCCCAAGGGCCGGGTCATTATGCAATAATGAGCAGGGACTTTGTAAGTATAATCTTGTAAACTTTGAACAGCAACGTGTAGCCCCCAAGGGCCGGCTTAGTAAGATAATACTGAACCGGGACTTGATATATATACTTTAATGAAAATAACATATTATAATGTAGCTTCCATTGTAGGGCTTGAACCCACGTCCACAAGGTTAAGAGCTTTGTGCTTTACCAACTGAGCAATGGATTCTTCAATATTATGGACTAAAACTTGTGTACCTTGAATTGTTGACAGGAGTAATTGGTAGCCCCCAAGGGCCGGCTCATTATAATATGATGAGTCGGGTCTTCAATAAGACTAGTAAAAATGACTTTGCATTAGCCCCCAAGTGTCATGGTGCATGCTTGCAGCGAGACTTGCATGTAATCTCAATTTGAATAATGTAGCCCCCAAGTGCCGGGTTGTAAGCCTGCAGTGACTCGGGACTATTCCTTCCATTGTAGAATAAATCATATCCTTTGATAAAAGAGTAGACATTGCGCTATAGCGACTTTGAAAACCTTAATAATAAAAATCCAGCCATGTTGGCTATTCAAGATAATATAATCCGGTATGAAAACCTTATTCATTCAACATCGTAATGAAATTTTAGACAAGTTTGGCTATTTGAATAATATAACCCAATGATTTATAAGCGCATGATTCCAATGGCGCAATCCAAATATATACTGGCGACTTGTTGTCCAAAGCCAGGCCGGTTTAACAAACCTGTTTCTGCATACAACAAGTTTAAAGTGTCCTGGCGGTTTACCGCCGGACGGGTCATAACGCCCAACATATAACCCGGGTTTATAACCAAGGCTACACTTAAGAATTATCAAATATGAAATATATCATACCTGTGACATTGAATCACATCGTTGGTTTTACCAACTTTTTGTAGTAAGGGTGATAACCCAAATCTTGAGTACTGATAACTCCTTCCATATTGTGCCGGTTTATAATAAAACCGTGCCGGGTTGTGATAAACACCGTGTTACTCCATAAGAGGATGTTAACAACAAGGATCAAAGCGGGCAAATAGTCTCCGGATTGACGTGAACTGTGTTCCGTCAATTGATTGGTTAAAAAACTTTGTCGGTTTAAAAAACACAATGAAAAACAAAAAAAAACCCTTCAAAGAAAAGTGTGAAGCAAAAGCAACGACAAAAACGTTTGCCAAAAAAGGTTTATTTAAGATGATCAAATGGCGTTACCATGGCCAAACACGACCAAGCTCCCGTTAGGTGTAACTATGGTTCTAGTCAGCCAGGTCCCCAAGTGATTCTGTGGCATTTATGCCGACCAAATGGCGTGGTCATGGTTCGGGTTCGACCAAGCCCCCAAGTGATTCTGTGGCCTTAGGCCGACCAAGAGGCATGACTGGTTCAGACATGACCAAGTCCCCAAGTGATCTGGTGGCTCTCACCTATCAAGAGGCATGGTATTGGTTCGGACACGACCAATCCTCCAAGTGATATAACACGATGCTTTTAGCAAAGCGAACTCAAGGGGTAAATCGGAGGCCGCTTTAGAGCAACTCCGTGTAACCTCACATGATGTAAAAGACCAGAGACCCCGCTTTATGAAGCAGAAGCCCCCATGTGATCAATAATATGTCAGGCCAGTAAGGCGGAATATCCATGTTTGAACCGTGCATCGTGGCAGCAGGTCCTCTTCGGCAATTTTTAACTTTTTGCAAGAGATAAATTCTTCTTTGAACCGGGATCTTGAACCGGATATTGAGATCTTCAAAGCTTTGTGGGAGACATCTTTCCCTTGAACCAGATTTCAAACCGGAATCCTTATTTTTAGCCGGAAATTTTCTGACGGCCTTTAAACTCGCACTTGCGAGAAGTTAATTCCCTTTTGAACCAGACATTGTTAAACCGGATTTGAGCACTTCAGAGCTTTGTCGGAGAACAAATTTCCCTTGTACCGGATTGTAAACCGGAATCCTTTTCTGATGACCCGAAACATCTTCATTGAGCCGGGATTTTGTAACTGTCATATACTTTCTAATCCGGAAATCTTCTGACAGCACGATGTGAATCCCGGACCGGTATCTTTCCCTCCAACATATTGGGGTTCTTGACTTCACTGAAAACCGGCAACGTTTGCTAAGTCATATCATTGTAGCCCCCAAGTCTCAAGGTGACTCGAGGAGTTGGCTTGATATTCTCCATATTTGACCGTGATATAAACCGGCATAACTTGTATATCATTGGTGTTGATAGCACGATGTGAATCCACAGAAGGTTGAGGTAACTTCGGTGGGTTGTAAATGATCCCGTATGAGCCGTGTCAGCAACTCGGCCAATGGTTCCTTCCAACTGGTGATTTGAAGTTAACCAAACTATAGTGGAGGCGATTTGTGCACCTGCCCATTGAACTCCCCAGTGCAGACGGCGGTTGATAGTATATGATGATTTGCCCCCATTTTGTTGAAAGAAAAACCGGGCTACCCAAGTTGTGACTTGCTCATACTCAATAAACAGCTCATGCAGACAGGTGTGGCCTGGTATGTTGATGTAGACCAGGCCACGAGAGACGGACGATAAGGATGACTGCAACATCAGAGGCAGCTCGGACAGATGAGTCGGCCGCGGCATTGTAAGCTGGTGCGGACGGGGAAGATCGGCACCGGTGTCGTAAACCGGCTCGGACGGGCGAGTTAATTGCAGGCGCGGTCCCGGCAAGCTGATGTAAACCGGGCCACAGGGACGGCGACCTTCTCACGTTCATTCACCGAGTGGTAGGACACGGACGAAACGCCAGTGCAGAACGTTGCTAGCGCGTGCTCCGTGCCCATAACATAGCGCCTCATTTGTAATGAACAATTGTCCTGATGTGCTTAGGCCGGAAATAACCCGCCGTGAAGTTGATGATAACTGTATGAAGCTGAAATTAATCACGGGTGAACCGGCAGCAGTGTGGTAAACCAGTGCGGACGGGTGAGTCGGCCGTGATGTTTGTAAACCGGCGCGGACAATGAGTCGGCCGCATGCGTGGACGCATGAACCGGTGGCCATGGCGGACGGGCGAGTCGTCCGTGGTGTTGTAAGGTGGTGCAGACGAGCAAGTTGTCCTCCTTGTTGTAAGCCGGCGCGGACACGGGAGACGGCCACATGGTTGTAAGCCGGCGCAGTCGCGAGAGATGGCCACGGCGTGGTAATCCGGTGCAGGAATCCATTGAGTAAGGACAACCACCTGTGCCAAATAATGTTTGGCGTGTCTTCATCTCCGCGGTGGAATACCACTTTGTGATGGATAATTTTCCTGCATATAAAATACAACAGGGCAAAGGAGTTTTGCTTGGATGAATTAATATGTGCTTAAAAATAAGGTAAATAGCACCTGGTTTTTGTCGGAGGTCGATCCAGTTGTGATAATAAGGCGACCATAAAAATCAGCCGGTAGGTACAGTCAGCCGAGGCATTGCAAATGGTGCAGACAGAAAAATCAATCATAAGTGCAGTAAGCCGTGCGGACGGCGTGTCAATCACGGGCACGGTCCCAGCTAATTTATGTAAACCGGACTGCGGGGCATGCTTATTGGGTCATTCACGTGGTCCTGACGAGTTGACGCGGTCTGGATCACGGGAACGGCAGCTTGCACGCATGCCTCTCGAGTAGCGTGACATGGACGAATGCTAGTGCATGTACTCCGTATCCATGATATAATGGCATAAAAAGTTTATCCTGTGTAAAAATATTACAGGGCAAAGTAATTGTTCTTTGACAAAAAACAATAAATGTTAATAAGATAAATTTAGCTGGATATCGCCTGATGTTTTGTGAACAACAGATGATCTGTATGTGGACATTGATTAGCCTCTATCTGATCCGACGTGGCTTTTGCCTCACGTAGCTTTCTCTTAATTAATTTTTTTTAACACTATTTGCCTCGGGACTTGATTTTACTTTCACCTCGGGACTTGGAACCTTCTGAGTTGACATGGAGCTGCAGCAGTAACTTTGTTTGATACTAAATGATACCCTGCCGCTCGGAAGTGGCAGCAGTAGCCATAAAGCTTAAATCGCCTCGGCTCCGGTGTGTAAACCGATTCAGCCTTGAACTATTTCTCAAAGGATAGGTCACACGGTGGCAGCCCGGCGGATGCATCTTGGCGGTTTGCTTGTGTACAGAAAGCTATAGGTCAGCGGCGCCCCGGGCACGGGTGGTGGAAGTGACTTGGACAGGCCCTCGTGGCTGATTTGACTTATCCATGTCCGGGTCGCAGTTGGTTTCGATGAGAGGTAGCAGCTGCAGCCCGATCCTGATGTAGTTTGTCCTTAGCTCGATTGGAAACATGAAAAAGTGTGATGCCCGACTGAACGCTTCGGGGCTCGATCCGCCGTGAGCTGGTGTATTACATAGTAGCCATCAAATCTGATTGTTGAATCGGCTCAGCCAGAGAATTGCAGGCGGCCATCACAAGGTCGACCAAGTCCTCCTCTTGTCGGTTTACCCCACGTGCGCCCACATCTCAAGTTGTTCCAAAAAAAATCTGGATATCACGTGGAGTAGCAATCAATTCTTGTTCTCCGTGCTGGTCATGTAGTGGCACGATTTGGATGCTTTAGCACCGGATTCTTCCCTTAAGTAATTCCTTAATCTTTGGCCGGTACCTGATCTCTGTTTGAATACTCCATGTGAGACAATTTCCGCGATGACTCCCCATGTGATGTCTTCACCGAGGTTGTCCCGCGCCTGATTACCCTGTATGCTTCCATGCTGGTGCTTTTTCATCTAACGAATCGCAAGCTTCTTGAACCCTAGAAAGATCCCTCCAAGAACTCATCACCACCATGCGCAAGCCCCACGGTGGGCGCCAACTGTCGTGGAATTGTCACGGCAGATGTCCTTAGTGTCAGGACTTAGTCGCGAGGCCAACGCATCTATGTGGTAGCTTGAGAGGGGTTGAGCGGGACGAGAGACGCGACGTTTTACCCAGGTTCGGCCCCTCACAGTGGAGGTAAAAGCCTACATCATGCTTCATTGATATTGATGATCATGATCACGGTTACAAGAGTGCTCTAACTTGAGAGCTATTGTCTATACCTAACTTGTCCAACTTGTGGAACTTGTGAATCTTGTCTTTTTTGGGGAGCCCTGTCCCTCTTTATATATGTGGGAGGGGCGGGTTACATGTAGTCCTATTAGGATTAGGACTAGTCTATCTCTAATACAAACCGGATATAAGTCCAGGTCTTAACTCCTTGTAGGACAAATATTCCTCATGCCTTTCCTCTTAAACTGGCCCACCGTTAAACGTGAACCGGCCTTCTGGGCCTTGGGCTTTGTCATCCATCTGTCCCGCACGCCGGATCACCGGTGAGTCATAATGACCAGGTGGGTTGCTTGTAAACCGCCAGGTCAGGGCGGGTCGCCAGTAACTCGCCAAGTATCCGCGGGGTCTTCAGATAAACCGCCAAATCCGGCCGGGTTAACTTCCGGCCGGTTTACACCGCAGGGTATATCCCCGACACTACAGGTTCGGGAACCATGCAGACATGACCGAGACGTTCTCCGGTCAATAACCAACAGCGGGATCTGGATACCCATGTTGGTTCCCACATGTTCCACGATGATCTCATCGGATGAACCACGATTTCGAGGATTCGATCAATCCCGTATACAATTCCCTTTGTCTAGCGGTACGATACTTGCCCGAGATTCGATCGTCGGTATCCCGATACCTTGTTCAATCTCGTTACCGGCAAGTCTCTTTACTCGTTCCGTAACACATCATCCCGTGATCAACTCCTTGATCACATTGTGCACATTATGATGATGTCCTACCGAGTGGGCCCAGAGATACCTCTCCGTCACACGGAGTGACAAATCCCAGTCTCGATTCGTGCCAACCAAACAGACACTTTCGTGACAATCTGAGCACAAGCTCAACAATTGAGCTTTTCTCCCTTAGTTTGTGGGCTAAGAAAATCGTCAGAGGTCTTATACCTCTTGACGTGGGCACGACCCTGAAATCCCAATTTCAGCCCTCGAAACATCTCATATGTTCCGCGACGTTTCAAAACGTCTTCGGTGCCTCAATTCTAAACCGTTTAACTGAACTATCACGTAGTTATCAAAATGTGTATGTCAGATGTTTGCAACATCCACAGACGACGTTCGAGGTTCAGCACACTGAGCGGTGCATTAAGGACATAAGCCTTCTACTGTCTGCATAATTTCTACTATCAACTTTCAACTATTTTTTCTCTAGGAACATATCTAAACAGTAGAACTAAAGCGCAAGCTATGACATAATTTGCGAAGACCTTTTGAATATGTTCAGGATAATTAAGTTCATCTTATGAACTCCCACTCAGATAGACATCCCTCTAGTCATCTAAGTGATTACATGATCCGAGTCAACTAGGCCGTGTCCGATCATCACGTGAGACGGACTAGTCATCATCGGTGAACATCTTCATGTTGATCGTATCTTCTATACGACTCATGTTCGACCTTTCAGTCTTCTGTGTTCCGAGGCCATGTCTGTACATGCTAGGCTCGTCAAGTCAACCTAAGTGTTTACATGTGTAAATCTGTCTTACACCCGTTGTATGTGAACGTTGGAATCTATCACACCCGATCATCACGTGGTGCTTCGAAACAACGAACTGTCGCAACGGTGCACAGTTAGGGGAAACACTTTCTTGAAATTATTATGAGGGATCATCTTATTTACTACCGTCGTTCTAAGTAAACAAGATGCAAAAACATGATAAACATCACATGCAATCAAATAATAGTGACGTGATATGGCCAATATCATATAGCTCCTTTGATCTCCATCTTGGGGCTCCATGATTATCTTGTCACCGGCATGACACCATGATCTCCATCATCATGATCTCCATCATCGTGTCTTCATGAATTTGTCTCGCCAACTATTACTTCTACTACTATAGCTAACGGTTAGCAATAAATTAAAGTAATTACATGACGTTTATGTTGACACGCAGGTCATAAATAAATTAAGACAACTCCTATGGCTCCTGCCGGTTGTCATACTCATCGACATGCAAGTCGTGATTCCTATTACAAGAACATGATCAATCTCATACATCACATATATCATTCATCACATCATTTTGGCCATATCACATCACATGGCATACCCTGCAAAAACAAGTTAGACGTCCTCTAATTGTTGTTTGCTTGTTTTACATGGCTGCTATGGGTTTCTAGCAAGAACGTTTCTTACCTACGCAAAACCACAACGTGATATGCCAATTGCTATTTACCCTTCATAAGGACCCTTTTCATCAAATCCGTTCCGACTAAAGTGGGAGAGACTGGCACCCGCTAGCCACCTTATGCAACTAGTGCATGTCAGTCGGTGGAACCTGTCTCACGTAAGAGTACGTGTAAGGTCGGTCCGGGCCGCTTCATCCCACAATACCGTCGAAACAAGATTGGACTAGTAACGGTAAGCATATTGAACAAAATCAACGCCCACAACTACTTTGTGTTCTACTCGTGCATAGAATCTACGCAATAGACCTAGCTCATGATGCCATTGTTGGGGAACGTAGCATAAATTCAAAATTTTCCTACGTGTCACCAAGATCTATCTATGGAGAAACCAGCAACGAGGGGAAGGAGAGTGCATCTACATACCCTTGTAGATCGCTAAGCGGAAGCGTTCAAGAGAACGGGGTTGAAGGAGTCGTACTCGTCGTGATCCAAATCACCGGAGATCCTAGTGCCGAACGGACGGCACCTCCGCGTTCAACACACGTACAGCCCGGTGACGTCTCCCATGCCTTGATCCAGCAAGGAGAGAGGGAGAGGTTGAGGAAGACTCCATCCAGCAGCAGCACAACAGCGTGGTGGTGGTGGAGGAGCGTGGCAATCCTGCAGGGCTTCGCCAAGCACCGCGTGAGAGGAGGAGGGAGAGAGGTAGGGCTGCACCAAGAAGGAGAGGAACTCGTATGTCTTGCAGCCTCCAATACCTCAAGTATATATAGGGGAAGGGGAGGGGCTGCGCCCCCACCAAGGGTTCCCTCCCTAGGGGTGGCGGCAGCCCCCAGATCCCATCTAGGTGGCGGCCACAAGGGGGAGAGGGGGAGGCGCACCAAGGGTGGGCCTTAGGGCCCATCTGCCCTAGGGTTTGCCCCCCTTCCCTCTTGGAGGCGCCTTGGGCCTTGATGGGGGGCGCACTAGCCCACCTGGGGCTGGTCCCCTCCCACACTTGGCCCATGCAGCCCTCCGGGACTTGTGGCCCCACTTGGTGGACCCCCGGGACCCTCCCGGTGGTCCCGGTACGTTACTGATAAACCCCGAAACTTTCCCGGTGACCAAAACAGGACTTCCCATATATAAATCTTTACCTCCGGACCATTCCGGAACTCCTCGTGACGTCCGGGATCTCATCCGGGACTCCAAACAACATTCGGTAACCACATACAAACTTCCTTTATAACCCCAGCGTCATCAAAACTTAAGTGTGTAGACCCTACGGGTTCTGGAACCATGCAGACATGACCGAGACGTTCTCCGGTCAATAACCAACAGCGGGATCTGGATACCCATGTTGGTTCCCACATGTTCCACGATGATCTCATCGGATGAACCACGATTTCGAGGATTCGATCAATCCCGTATACAATTCCCTTTGTCTAGCGGTACGATACTTGCCCGAGATTCGATCGTCGGTATCCCGATACCTTGTTCAATCTCGTTACCGGCAAGTCTCTTTACTCGTTCCGTAACACATCATCCCGTGATCAAATCCTTGATCACATTGTGCACATTATGATGATGTCCTACCGAGTGGGTCCAGAGATACCTCTCCGTCACACGGAGTGACAAATCCCAGTCTCGATTTGTGCCAACCCAACAGACACTTTTGGAGATACCCGTAGTGCACCTTTATAGCCACCCAGTTACGTTGTGACGTTTGGCACACCCAAAGTATTCCTACGGTATCCGGGAGTTGCACAATCTCATGGTCTAAGGAAATGATACTTGACATTTAGAAAAGCTTTAGCATGCGAACTACACGATGCTATGCTTAGGATTGGGTCTTGTCCATCACATCATTCTTCTAATGATGTGATCCCGTTATCAATGACATCCAATGTCCATGGTCAGGAAACCGTAACCATCTATTGATCAACGAGCTAGTCAACTAGAGGCTTACTAGGGACATGGTGTTGTCTATGTATCCACACATGTATCTGAGTTTCCTATTAATACAATTCTAGCATGGATAATAAACGATTATCATGAACAAGGAAATATAATAATAATTAATTTATTATTGCCTCTAGGGCATATTTCCAACAGTTCTACCGACACAGGGCTTCGCCTAAGCACCGCTACGATATGACCGAGGTGGAATATGGTGGAAGGGGGCACCGCACACGGCTAAGGAACGATCACGAAGATCAACTTGTGTGTCATGGGGTGCCCCCCTACCCCCGTATATAAAGGAGGGAGGGGGAGGTGCGGTCGGCCCCTAGGGGTGCGCCTGGAGGAGTCCTACTCCCACCGGGAGTAGGACTCCCCCTCTTGCCTTGTTGGAGAAGGAAAGGGGAAGGGGGAAAGAGGAAAGGGGGGCGCCGCCCCCCCTTTACTTGTCCTATTCGGACTAGGGGGCGCGGCCTGCCCTGGCCGGCCCTCCTCTTCTCCCTTAGGGCCCATGTAGGCCCATTAACCCCCGGGGGGTTCCGGTAACCCCCCGGTACTCCGGTAAAATCCCGATTTCACCCGGAACGATTCCGATATCCAAATATAGGCTTCCAATATATCAATCTTTATGTCTCGACCATTTCGAGAGTCCTCGTCATGTCCGTGATCACATCCGGGACTCTGAACAACCTTCGGTACATCAAAACACAAAAACCCTAATTATGATCGTCACCGAACTTTAAGCGTGCGGACCCTACGGGTTGAGAACTATGTAGACATGGCCGAGACACGTCTCTGGTCAATAACCAATAGCGGAACCTGGATGCTCATATTGGCTCCCACATATTCTATGAAGATCTTTATCGGTCAGACCGCATAACAACATACGTTGTTCCCTTTGTCATCGGTATGTTACTTGCCCGAGATTCGATCGTCGGTATCTCAATACCTAGTTCAATCTCGTTACCGGCAAGTCTCTTTACTCGTTCCGTAATACATAATCCCGCAACTAACTCATTAGTTGCAATGCTTGCAAGGCTTAAGTGATGTGCATTACCGAGAGGGCCCAGAGATACCTCTCCGACAATCGGAGTGACAAATCCTAATACCGAAATACGCCAACCCAACAAGTACCTTCGGAGACACCTGTAGAGCACCTTTACAATCACCCAGTTACGTTGTGACGTTTGGTAGCACACAAAGTGTTCCTCTGGTAAACGGGAGTTGCATAATCTCATAGTCATAGGAACATGTATAAGTCATGAAGAAAGCAATAGCAACAAACTAAACGATCAAGTGCTATGCTAACGGAATGGGTCAAGTTAATCACATCATTCTCCTAATGATGTGATCCCGTTAATCAAATGACAACTCATGTCTATGGTTAGGAAACATAACCATCTTTGATCAACGAGCTAGTCAAGTAGAGGCATACTAGTGACACTCTGTTTGTCTATGTATTCACACATGTATTATGTTTCCGGTTAATACAATTCTAGCATGAATAATAAACATTTATCATGATATTAGGAAATAAATAATAACTTTGTTATTGCCTCTAGGGCATATTTGCTTCAATTATCTCTTCTCTTAATCATGAATTTTCCATGACTGATCTTGGCCCTCTTCATCATTTTCTTGGGATCACTGTCTCTCGCACTTCATCTACACTCTTCCTCTCTCAACGCCAATATCTCCTTGATTTGTTATCTCGTGCGGGGATGACTGACTGTCAACCCTGTCGTTCGCCGGTCGACGTTGGTGCCAAGTTGTCGGCCGATGGTGAGCCTGTTTCTGATCCCACTCTAAATCGCAGTATCACTGGTGCTCTCCAATATGCTACACTCACTCGTCCTGATATATCCTATTCTGTTCAACAAGCATGCTTATACATGCATGATCCCCGTGTTCCTCATTTTTCTCATGTCAAGCGAATACTTAGGTATCTCAAAGGTACTATTGATCATGGTCTTCTTCTTAATTCTTCATCTCTCATAAGCATGACAGTTTATTCTGATGCAGACTAGGCAGGTTGTCCAGATACTCAATGATCTACATCCGGATATTGTGTTTATTTGGGTGATAATCTTGTTTCTTGGTCTTCTAAAAGGCAGGTTACAATTTCCAGGTCTTCTGCAGAAGCTGGATATAGGTCTGTTGCTCATTCCGTGGCCGCGGCGGTGTGGCTCCGTCAGCTTCTCGTTGAGCTTCATCGACCACTTGAGCATGCAACAATTGTTTATTGTGACAATATTTCTGCAGTCTATATGGCGTCCAATCCTGTTCAGCACCGTCGCACCAAACACATCGAGATTGATATCCACTTTGTTCGTGAGAAAGTGGCTCTTGGCAAGGTCTGTGTGCTTCATGTTCCAACTAGTGCGCAATTTGCTGATATTTTCACCAAGGGGCTCCCGACTGCATCCTTCACCGACATCCGCTCCAGTCTCAACATCGTTTCACCTGACGTTGACACTGCGGAGCGATATTAGAGTATATACGGTTTTGCATAGTTTTGGTAGTTCAAATTGTAATCTATCTCTACTATTCTTGGACTCCAAGACTTGTATCTTATATAAACAGCCCATCGAGGCCCCAATACATATTCACAAATCTTATAATCTTCAATCTGGAGACAATTCCCATGGCGACTGAAAAAAAGTACCATATGCCAGGTCAAAGTAACCAGGGGAGTAACAAATACCATATGGTGACTCAAATCTATGCAATCCATGCACGTCAATCATACGATACAAATTGTTCGAATTCAACAGTTTGGAACAAAGCAAAGCAAATCATAGTTCAACAATTCTGACATGCCAAAATGAAATAAATATCCGAGCGTGTTGGGTGCCTCGCTTGCTGGCCGGATCACTGGTCAGACGCTGTCCATGCCACCTTCTCTGAGGTCATCCTTGCCTCCTACTCTGCCTGCATCGAGACTGCTTGCTCCGCCTGCATATTTTGCCGCATGCTCTGCTGCTGCCGCTGCCGCCCTCGCTACCTCGTACTCTCTACGTTTGTGGATCTCCTTCTTCTTATCCGCAATCCACTTCTTTGCATGCTCATCAAAGAGGGTTTCATCTGCCAACATGATCTTCACATCCTCCGCGTCCCGTGCGAATTGCAACCTCCCCCTCTCAAGCTCAATCTCTCCAAACATCTTGGCCTCCTCGAGCTCCCATTTGATGGCCGCCTCTTGCTTCTCCAACTCGAACTTCTCCTTCTCAATGTCAATCTTCTTCTCCGCCCTCTTCTAGTCACAATCCATCATCTCCTTTTGCCCATCAAACATGATCTTGTACCTGTCCTCTTTCTTGTTCTCCCTCGCCGAAAAACTACCCGTCCATGTGGACGACATTCCATCGAACAGGTCGTGGGCAGCCCGGGCGCTGTCGATGCCCGTGCCCGAATGAGCTGTGGCGAGTGATATACGTCCACCGTCGGCATATGTGTGGGCGGAAAGCTCTCCAGAATGGTCCAACCGGCCGTCGGATCCTCCTCTGTCCCAACGTGATCCGGCAGCGCAATCCGCGTCGGTGGACGGATAGTTGGGTTGCAAGGAGGAGGGTGCGGGGGGGGGGAGGGCAACTGCTCGTCCATGTCCGCACCTCCCTATGCCGCCGTCGCTTCCCTCTCTCGCTGCCGGCGTCGCCGCATCTTCCGGGCAATGTTCTCTGCCTTGAATGACGGAGCCGAGGAAGGGACGCCGACGGATGAGGCGGACGCAGTCTCCGTCGTGGTGGCCGGGGACGGGCTGGACGATATCTCGGGCGGATGATCGGGACCGGTGGTGAGGAGGGGAGTAAGGGTAGCGGACGGCGAGGGCTCGGGCGCGAGAAAGGAAGAAGGTCGGTGGGAGGAGGAGAAAGGGTTTGGTAGATTCGGTGCGAATTATGGTGGGGCACGATTTTCGGATCCGACATGACGAACGCGCCCGGGCGCCCCCATATTCGCCCTAGATTTGGGCTGGATATAAGGGGTGCCGGTCAACCCGGGCGTTTGAGACCTGTTTGGGCTGGATTTTTGTGACCGGGCCGTCCGCCTGGCATTTGAGATGGGTTTCGGTCGCCCGGCTGTAGATGCTCTAAGAAAACCATCAACATACTGCATCCCACTGTAACATGAAAGAATAACATATAGTGGAGTTGCATTCCATAAAGAAACGGGTATATATAACTAGATCAAAAGATGACATGAATGTTGCAAAAATGCTGCAAGACCTCAGAAATAAACATTTCCCTCCAAACAACTGGATACATTAAGAAACTGAAAGATGCAGCCAAAAAATGCGTCAATTTCCAGATAGGCAACATGATTCTGTGTTGCTGGAGCACGCACAGGACACCTCAGTGAATATCATGGATGAATGGGCCTACAACAAGCAACAATCTTGGTGTTACATGAAACCAGTTACACCTCTCGTTTGTGACTACATGGGAGCAGCACGCTTGTGAATTTAACCCACATTTATCTAACACGAGTCAAAATTACACCAGCGGTGAAAGTACCACCATTGGCTAACTACTTGCGATGCCGGCCGCCACCACTACCTCTCCCTGGTGAATGTCGGCCTCCATGTTGATGCGGCCTTCTGCCACGGAGGATGAGTTCCCCTGATTAAACTACCCAGAATTGAATTGCATTGGAGCCTGACCTCCATCTCCATGGGGTGAAGGTAGGGAATTGAGCTGAATAGGAGTATGACCTCCATCTCTGTGCGATGATGGTACATGGCCATAGCCTTGCATATTCGCAAATCCAGGAGGCTGATCTCCATCTTCATGCATTGACAGGAAGCACCCAAATGCTTCCTAGTTTTTGATGACTTTTAGGCTACTCTTCCCTGGTTGGGAGCATGGGGGCTTTCAGTTGGATCACTATATATGTACTTGGGCCAACATATATGTAGCAAAGACTAATTTTAACCACTAGTCTTACCTCATTCTTTACTGCATAGACCTAGGATTTTAAAATGCGCACATTGCAAGAACTTTTTTCCATCGTAGTGACAGTACCTCAGATAGATCAACCAAATGACAAAAATTAAGATCGTTAACTACACAATCATTTCCTACAATCGATCATCGCGAGAAACAAGTCATGCCATCAATATTATTTACTTGAAGAACAAATTATTGTGCAAAAAAAATTGAACATTTTTTCAAATGACACCTTGTTCAGTTTTTTAGCTTTTCATTCACAAGTATTGTAGGATAAAGTACTCCCTCGGCACAAGAAATTTCCACAAGCAGAACCATCACAATTATGGAAAGCAGTTAAACGGCTTCAGATTTCGAATCTCCAAAGCCTACCACCATCTTGCCCTTTAGCTCGGCGCATCCTACCCCTCGCTACCAGTATGTTTAATGTCTCCTCTGCCTACTCCAACTCGTCGGCGGTCTGCACTCTGGGCCTTGCTAGAGTTTGCCCATGTACAGTGGCCCCGATGGTAGTGTGTTGTGTCGTGCTGCATCTATTTGATCAGATATGAATGCACGGTCGGGAACTGCCTTGGGAGTTAGTGAGATGGAAGCAAGCTGATGCTCCACTCGGATTGTGCGGGAGAGACCAGAAAAACACAACCGAGAGGTTGACTCGGGCCTGTTGTAGAGGTCAATCTAGCTAGCATGTTTCCTTGCTTGGAAAACAGTACTACAGAACTCGGTGCTTGGTCCCCAACTCAAAATCCTAATTCATCCCATTTCCAAAGGATTATCAATAGGTGGCTCCATCGCCACTTGTTTGGTCACTCTCACCCTTCGTGATGCCACTAGTTCTGTCACTCTGACATTCTTCCCCACCGATCACTCCCTCTCTTCTCCACCAACGGTGTTTTATAGACAACATACATAGCAATAGGTGCCCGTTTCAACCACTCAAGATCTACAAATTAAAGTGTTCCATGGACCACCCTACGTGGAAGATGCTCGTACATTATTTAAGGTTCCTTGTAATGATATCACAAAATAAACGGATGGCTCCAGCTAGTTCTTCTTCTTCAGCTACTAAAGGAATACTCTATGTGCTCTGTTTTCTATGTGCAGTACTTCATTTCGTGGTTCCATTTACCCCTGACTATAAACATCATTAATCTGATTAGATTGTAGGTGATGGATGCACATCGATGACCAATTTGTTCCTTTTAATGTGAACCCGCATGCAGTTTTACAATGTGTTTATCACATTACACGGAGAAACTGTCTCACTTGTATCTAATTCAGTTAAACTCCCCGTACAGCTGGACGAGCAATCAACAAAACGGAACTCTGTGTTTATATACAGTCTAGAATTTTAGTGAAATAAAATGCTCTTTTGAGTTTCCGTTCTCAAGGTAATCATCTGTGCTGGGAACTGGCATGTCGCACAACTGTGTAAACTGAACCGGGATAATAGGTTACGAATGCCATCATGTGTAAACTGTGTAGGCTTACTTGGAGACAAATCTCACATGTTATGAACTGGAAAAAAATGAAAGATATAGCATATATCAGGTTAAAATAACCTGGGGAGTAATGGGTTGAATGCATATGTGCAATAAGAAAACCATGAACATCCCACTGTTTGCATGAAAGAACTTCATATAGTACACTTCATTTCAGAAAGGAAGCGGAAACTATATCAAAGATAACAGCATGCCTGCAAAAACGCTGCAAAATCTCAGAAATAACCATTCCCCTGCAAACAACACGATACATCAAGAAACTGAAAGATACAACCAAAAATAAGTTTATCAACTATTTTGAGAAGCAGTTAAACAACTTCAGAATTAGAATCTCCAAAGCCTACAACCATTGTGCCCTTCATCTCGCTGCTTACTATCCCTCGCTATCAGTATGCTTAGTGTGTCCTTTGTCTCCTCCAGCTCAACGGCGGTTTGCACTTTCGACCTTCCTCACGGTTGGCCGCGTAGGGTGGCCCCGATGATAGTGTGTTGTGTCGTCACTGTATCTATGTGGCCGGAAGCGTACTCGGCGTCAGTAACTAAGCTTGCCAAACAACGAGATGGAAGCAAGCTGATGCGCCACTCTGCTTGTGATGGAGTACAAACTTAAGTGTTCCACGGACTGTACCCCAGGCTTGTTCTCCAACTCCAATTCCACGGACTTTATAACAGGAGACAGTACCCCAGGCTTGTTCTCCAACTCCAATTCCCAATGCATCCCATTCCCAGTGGATTATCTATAGGTGGCTCCATGGCCACTTGTTTTGTCACTCTCAGCTTTCCTGATGCCACTTCTTCTGTCACTACACACACTTTCTTCCCTGCCAATCACTCCCTCGCTTCTCCACCAACTGTGTTTTATAGACAAGATACATAGCTATAGGTGAACGGTGTTAACGTGTGATGTAATGCATGTACTTGTACTCCTTGTATGTAGGATCTGAGCCACGCCCTGGCCTGCATGCCACTTGTATAGGGCTTATTGTAACGACTCCCTCTTGTATAAGATGTAACCTGAGTGAATGGAATCAATACAGAGAGCAATTCTATCCTTCAACTTGGTATCAGACTCCAGCCCCCATGGCCGAAAACTCCACCGCTCCGGCCACCAGGTCGGCCACCTCGCCGGCCGACTTCTCCTCGTCGTCCACCGGCGCCGGCACCACTGCCGCCGCCAGCACCCACTCCCCCTTCGTCTTCGGCACCTCACCCACGTCCCACAGCGGCTCCTCCCCCTCCACCGGATCCCAGTTTGCCCCTCTCTTCTCCTCTCCGGTGCCCCCGCTGTCCTTCGCCGCCACCCCTTCCCAGCACCCCATCTTCCGTGATAGCATCCAAAACCACATCAAGTTCCTTCTCAACCCCGACAAACACAACTACCACAAGTGGAAGTCGTTCTTCCTGCTCGTTCTGATCCGCTACGGCGTTGCCCAAATCCTCGACCACCCCCTCCCTTCCAACGCCACTGCCTTCCAGCGCGAGCTTGACGCCCACCTCGTTCTGTGGATCTACTCCACCCTTGCGGACAACCTCGTCGACCACGTCGTCGGCGCTACCACCACCTATGATCTCTAGCATCGCATCCGCGACTACTTCCTGGACAACCGCGCGGCTCCGTACATGATACTGAACCGCCAATACCGCAACCTCAAACAAGGTGATCTTTCCGTTGCCGAATATGCTCGCCGCATGAAACTTCTCACTGCTGGCCTCGCCGACATCGACCACGCCATCACCGAGGTGGATCTCACCACCCAATTCCTCCACGGCATCGACCAAAGGCTCGACACCATCCGCGTCGTCTTGGGGGACACCGTTCCTCTCCCACCGTTCGAAACGGTCTTCTCGCGCCTGAAGCTCACCGAGGAGAACCTCGCTCAGCGCGTGGCGGACGAGCCCGTCCCCATCCTCGCCGTCACCGGCAGCGGCGGCCCCTCCACCTCTGGCGGCTCCTCCAACACTCGCCAGGGTGACCGCGTTGATCGCGGCAATGATCGCGCGTCTGGCCTCCCGCCGGGTCGCGGATCTGGCACCCGCCAGGACGGTGACCGCGGCGGCCGTGGACGCGGCCGTGGCCGTGGACGTGGTCGTGGCGACAATGGCGGCCGCGGCAACCTCCCCCCTGCGGCGTACAATCCCTACATGGGGTTCTTCACCCCCTACGGCATGGCCCTGCCCACCGCGCGCCCTGGCTGGGTTCCCCCGAACTCCGCCGGCGTGCTCGGTCCGCGGCCCGGCTCGCATGCCCAGGCGTACCCTATGCAACTCTCCGTCTTCTCTGCGCCTGCTCCACCCCAGCCGCCATCGTGGGATCACCTCGCCATCCTCCAGGCCGCCTACAGCGCGTCTGGCTACCCCAACAGTGGCTCCGCCCCCTCCGAGTGGTACCTCGACAGCGGTGCTGCCTCCCACGTCACCGGCAACCCTGGTAACCTTACCTTCTCGAATTCTTCTTTAAAGCATCCTTTCTCTAGCATTGTTGTTGGCAATGGCACACACTTACCTATTCATGCCACCGGTTCCACCACTCTCCCTCCACGCAATTTTCACCTCCGCGATGTTCTTTTCTCCCCCAACGTGGTTACGAGTCTTATCTCCGTCCGTCAATTCACCAAAGACAACTCTTGCTCTATTGAATTTTACCCCTTTGGCTTTCTTGTGAAGGATCTTCGCACCAGGAGGGTACTCATGATCTCCGCTAGCTCCGGCGATCTCTATCCATTCTTCGGGAATAACAAGACTTGGCGCACCGCTCTCTCCGCCACCATCTCCACCGCCGACGCCTGGCATCGCCGGCTCGGCCACCCCAGTCCTCAAGCCATGTCGTCATTAGCTGCTCATGACTTTCTTTCCTCTTGTAATAAGCAGGCGCACACGCCATGTACCGCGTGCCAACTAGGACGCCAGCCGCATCTCCCTTTCCATTCCTCTAGCAGTCGCACCTACGCTCCTTTTGAGCTCATTCACTGTGATTTATGGACAAGTCCCATTGTAAGCTTTTCTGGCTATCAATATTACTTAGTCATACTTGATGATTACACACATTTTTCTTGGTCATTTCCCCTACGCAACAAGTCGGACACCTCCTCCACTCTTCTACGCCTTTTCTCTTTCGTTCGCACCCAATATCATGTAATCATCAAGACTTTGCAATGTGACAATGGTGGCGAGTTTATCAATTCTACCTTGCGTTCCTTCTTCTCCACCAACGGCATCACTTACCGGTTCTCATGCCCTCACACATCGCCCCAAAACGGCAAGGCTGAACGTCTCCTCCGCACCACGAATGATATCGTCCGCACACTTCTCCTCCAAGCCAACCTCACCCCTCCCTTTTGGGTCGAAGCCCTCCATACAACCACCTATCTCCTTAACCGACGTCCTTCTCGTGCCATCCATGGCCACACTCCATACTACATGCTTCACCGCGTTCACCCTACCTACGATCATCTCCGCTTATTCGGTTGCCTTTGCTTTCCCAACCTCTATGCCACCTCCGCCCACAAACTCTCCCCGCGCTCCACCCGTTGCGTTTTCCTTGGCTATCCACTAGAACACAAAGGGTATCGGTGCTACGACCTTACCACACGCCGAGTCATTGTCTCCCGTCACGTTGTTTTTGATGAAAGCATTTTTCCATACGCACCAGACACACCCCCGGCCACACCATCCCCACCCACACCGCATCCCGCCCGCTTTCTCCTCTCTGACTCGGCCGAATCTGTGTCCAGGGTGCCACCTACCTCGTACCGGGCCCCGCCGGATCCCCCTGATGTGACGCCCCCATGCACGCCTATCCCAGCTCGCCAGCTCTCCACCAGCCCCACCCACCCCTCCACGGGTCGCGCGCCACCTCCCTCGCCCAGCCCCACAGAATTTGGCAGCCCACTACCCTCCACCCCACAAGCGTCCTCGGGTTCACCGCCTGCCCAACCCACCCTGCCTACTCCCTCGGATCGCGCGCCCACCGCGTCTGTCCTCGCGGATCCCGCGCCTGCCGCCTCTGCCCACGGATCCTCCTTGGATCCTGCGTCGCCCAGACCTGTTTCTGACCCCACGCCATCCTCCTCAGCTTCCATGCCAACCACTCCCATTCAAACACATCTACCAGCTCGAGCCAAGCCAATTAAACCACCCCATAATTCCCACAAAATGCTCACTCGTGCCAAGTCTGGTTTTTGCCAACCCAAACGCCTCTTTACCAACACCACGTCTACCATCTCTCCCATTCCAGCCACCTACTGCTCTGCCCTCAAAGACCCCAATTGGCAACATGCAATGTGTGATGAATATGATGCTTTAATCAAAAATTCGACTTGGTCTTTGGTTCCCAAGCCTGCAGGTGTCAACGTGGTCACGGGCAAGTGGATCTTCCGCCACAAGTTCAACACCGACGGTACTTTGGCACGATACAAAGCTCGTTGGGTGGTTCGTGGCTTCACTCAGAAGGAGGGCGTTGACTATGATGATGAAACGTTCAGTCCGGTTGTCAAGCCGGCCACCATTCGTGTCGTGCTCAGCCTTGCACCTCCAGCAACTGGCCAATCCATCAACTCGACGTCAAAAACGCCTTTCTTCATGGCGATCTCAAGGAGACCGTGTACTGTGCTCAACCCGCTGGGTTTGTGGACTCCTCTCGGCCGGATCACGTGTGTCTCCTTTGCAAGTCTCTCTATGGGCTCAAACAAGCTCCCCGCACCTGGTTTTATCGTTTCTGCTCCTTCTTGCTCTCCCTCGGGTTTCATGCATCCAAGAGCGACTCTTCCCTCTTCATACTCCAGCGCGGTGCTTCCATTGCCTATCTACTTGTCTATGTGGACGACATCATTCTCACAGCCAGCACCCCGCACACCCTCTACCACCTCATCCACTCACTCAAGCAAGAATTCTCCATGACCGACCTTGGTGATCTTCACCATTTTCTCGGCATCAATGTTACACCCAACGCTCCTGTACTATTCTTATGTCAACAGCAATATGCTCTTGAGATCCTTGATCATGCCAAGATGCTCAATTGCAAGCCCGTATCCACTCCCATTGACACCCACTCCAAGCTTTCCGCTCATGATGGCCGCCTTCTGGACAATCCTACCACTTACCGTAGCCTCGCTGGAGCTCTTCAATATCTCACGCTCACTCGCCCGGACTTGTCCTAGCTGTCCAACAAGTATGCCTCTTCATGCATGCCCCTCGCAACTCCCACATGCAACTCATCAAACGGATTCTTCGTTACTTGCGGGGCACCACACACTACGGCTTGCAGCTCTACAAGTCCACCACTCATGATCTTGTGGCATATACGGACGCGGACTGGGCAGGATGTCCGGATACCCGCAAATCCACATCCGGCTTCTGCGTTTTTCTTGGCCGCAACCTTCAGTCCTGGTCTTCCAAGAGGCAGGCCACCATGTCCAGGTCTAGTGCGGAGGCCGAGTACCGTGGTGTCGCTAACTGCGTTGCGGAGTCCTGTTGGCTGCACCAGTTATTGCATGAGCTTCGTCGTCCACCTTCTCATGCCACCGTTGTCTATTGTGACAACATCAGCGCCTCCTACATCGCCTCCAACCCGTCCAGCATCAACGCACAAAGCACATAGATATTGATCTGCACTTTGTTCGGGATCGCGTGGCCCTCGGCGAAGCTCGTGTCCTGCATGTCCCATCGAGCTCCCAGTTTGCTGATTTGTTCACCAAGGGCCTTCCATCACAAGTTTTTCATGAGTTCCGTGCCAGCCTCAACGTCCATCCAAATGGAGTTCCGGCTGAGGGGGGTGTTAACGTGTGATGTAATGCATGTACTTGTACTCCTTGTATGTAGGATCTGAGCCACGCTCTGGCCTGCGTGCCACTTGTATAGGGCTTGTTGTAACGGCTCCCTCTTGTATAAGATGTAACCTGAGTGGATGGAATCAATACAGAGAGCAATTCTATCCTTCAACTAACGGTTCAACCACTATTGAGGTACAAACTTAAGTGTTCCACGGACCGGCCGGCATGGAAGATGTTCATACATCATGTAAGGTTCCTTGTAACGATGTCACAAAATGGTTGACTCGAGCTAGGTAGTCTTCTGTTGGAAATATGACCAATTTACCAAATGATTTTATTAACAGAAATACCAGATAAAGCATGACTAATATAGAAGAGATAAAACAAGTCATGCGTTCTGACAGAGAGAAGGTAAATAGCTTCTGCATATATGAACCGTAGCCTATCATATCTAAAGCAGACAGTATAGCGAGTAGCATATATGAAGTAGAACCTAACATGTGTAGGACAAGGACTAGAACAAGGAACTGCGGCAGAACCTTTAACAGGAAAGACAAGAACACGTACGGTACAGCAGCAGCAGAAGCGCTAGACTTGGGGTCGGTGTACTCGCCTGCCATGTCGTCGAGGAGGTCGTGGACGTCGGGGAAGAAGTCGTTGTCGGGGAAGTAGTCGTCGGCG
Organism: Triticum urartu; assembly: GCF_056163025.1. NCBI lineage: Eukaryota > Viridiplantae > Streptophyta > Magnoliopsida > Poales > Poaceae > Triticum > Triticum urartu. The sequence continues at coordinate 511,246,442 of NC_141873.1, forward strand.
ACCGGATCGTCCGTGATGAAGCAGCCAGTAGTCGCGCTGAGCGCTCCCCAAAAACCTTATCACCCTTCTCCCGTACAAGACTCAAAAGGTGCGGTTTCGGAGGCCTACTGTCCCGACCTGCGGTGCACGCCGCAAGCCGGGATGAGGAAGATCGTAGCAGCAGCGCAATGCTCAGGAACTTTGTGGCAAGAGGAAGGGGATCTTCTGGTGTGTCTCCCTGGAGAGGAGCGACCTCTCTTATATAGGCACAGGAGAAGGACGCGAAGAGGCTGCGGCGGGAGGTGAAGCAATGAAGGGAGACGAAGCGAACAGGCAGCGGCCGAAGAGGCGCGCCGTTCGAATTCAGTGTCCACTACAGAAAAACGTTTCAACTCCCACGTGACCTTTCGTATACCCGTCGTGCGTGGCAAAAATTTAGACATCGGCTCATTCCCGCAACCTGCGTCGCGTCGTGACGAGGCGAGGCGAGGCGAGGCGAGGCGTGGCGTGGCATGGCGAGGCGGGCGGCGGAGGAGGAGCGCGCGTGGATGTCCCTCTTGTTCTCATGCTCATACATGTGGGGAAAGAACCTCCCTTATAAAGAGGTCCAACTCCCTCTAAACTAGCAATGTGGGACTAAACTTTTGTTCCACCTCTTGCCTTGCACAAATGGGTTGCGTGGGCCTCTAGGATTTATTAGGAATTTCTGAAACTGCTATTGGGCTAGGCCCAAAATAGACAAAATTCCAGCAATCCCCCACCAGATCCCAGAGACACACAAAAATTTGCCTTTGGTTCCAAAATACTGTTTTATATACCGGTACTGCAGTGGAGACTGTTAAGTTGAACTTCCACCTAGAACTCTATGCTACACTAGTAAGCAACTTGAACAGTGGACTGGGCCTTGAACTGCAAGTTTTCTGCGAATCTAGCTTCACATAAAGCCTTGACCGATACGTGGCTACCGTGGGTCTTCCCCGCGGGTGGAGCTTATGCGTCATACTCCGTGACCTTTCATGAGTTTACTAGAGAGAACCCTACTCTCATAGATTGCGACGTTTGATAATCAGACTCATATAGATGTGTTCTTCAAAAGATGTTCTGCAGGATAACATCTCTGCTTAAATAAGCCACTTAGAACACATTAAGATATACATCAACCTGCCATGTAGATAAGGAGAGTATTGCATCTTCATGGAGTGGTATTATGAGTAGTAAGGATATTCTCCTCTCAGTTGACCAACAGCTTGTCTTCCACATCTAATTCACGGGATCTCCGATCACAAAGAATAGGTTACCACTGTGAACAACTCATATTGTGGGTCTCATACCCATCTCCCTCGATGCATTATCTATCACATTACGTGATAGACCCTTAGTAAAAGGATCTGCCAGATTTTTAGACGTTTGGATATAATACAATGCAATAACTCCGGAGTTTTTCATTTTTCTGACAGACTTTAACCTTCTCTAAACGTGTCTTGATGACTTCATGTTATCTTTTGAGCTGCTCACTTTCATGATCACAGTTTGATTGTCGCAGTTCATAAGGATACCCGGTACAGGTTTCTCAACAACCGGTAAGTCATTCAAGAGCCGACGAAGCCAATCTGCTTCGACCGTAGCTGTATCTAGTGCTGTGAGTTCTGCTTCCATTGTTGACCTCGTTAAGATGGTCTGCTTGCAAGACTTCCAAGAAACAGCGCCACCTCCATGAGTGAATACATAACCGCTCGTGGCCTTTATCTCATCAGCATCTGAGATCTAGTTTGAGTCACTATACCCTTCAAGCACCTTTGGATGCCCGGTGTAGTGAATTCCATAATTTGCAGTGCCTTTCAAATAACACAAAACTCTCTCTAGAGCTTTCCAATGCACATCTCCTGGTTTTGAAACAAACCGACTTAGTTTGCTAACAGCAAAAGAGATGTCAGGTCTTGTAGCACTGGCTAAGTACATAAGCGAGCCAATAATCTGAGAATACTTCAATTGGTCTCTAGCAATTCTTCGATTCTTTCGAAGCAACACACTAGCATCATATGGTGTTGGAGAGGGCTTGCAGTCACTATAGCCAAAGCGACTCAAGATCTTTTCCACATAGTGAGATTGAAGCAATGTAATCCCACCATCATCGTCTCTCAACAACTTGATGTTCAGAATGACATCAGCCACTCCTAAATCCTTCATCTCAAAACAACGAGATAGAAAATCCTTGACCTCCTTAATAACATTCAGATTGGTTCCAAAAATCAGTATGTCATCAACATACAAGCACAGGATAACTCCCTCGCCCCCACCATGGCGATAGTACACACATTTGTCAGCTTCGTTCACAACAAAGCCTGCAGCTATTAAAGTTCTTTCAAACTTCTCATGCCACTGTTTGGGTACTTGCTTAAGTCCGTACAAAGACTTCAGCAACTTGCACACTTTCCCTTCCTGATCATCTAGTACAAACCCATCTGGTTGTTCCATATAAATTTCCTCGTCCAACTCTCCATTTAGGAAAGTAGTCTTAACATTCATTTGATGAACGAGAAGACCATGCGAGGCAGCTAGTGAAAGTAGAACTCGAATAGTGGTCAGTCGAGCCACATGTGAGTAAGTATCAAAGAAGTCTTCACCTTCCTTTTGGGTATAACCCTTAGCCACGAGCCGAGCCTTGTACTTTTCAATAGTACCATCAGGCCTAAGCTTCTTCTTGAATACCCATTTGCATCATATAGGTTTGCACCCATAAGGACGATCAGTTATCTCTCAAGTTTCATTTGCCAAGATGGAAAACATCTCGCTACGAACCGCTTCCTTCCAGTAGTCAGCATCTTCAGATGCATAGGCCTCTGAAATAGAACTAGGAGTGTCATCTATGTGGTACACAAGAAAATCATCACCAAAGGACTTTGCAGTCCTCTGTCTCTTGCTCCTAATAGGAACTTCATTGTTCTCCTCCACAGGACTTTCAAAGTATTCCATTGAAATTGTGGGTTCGGTAATTGTAACTGGTTCCTGATTCGATGAACTAGGCATCTCCTGATTAGATGAGGTAGCCATATCCTTCATGGGAAAGATATCTTCAAAGAAAGTCGCATCATTCGACTCCATGATCGTACCGACATGCATGTCAGGTACCTCAGATTTTACAACCGAGAATCTATAGTCAATGCTATGAAAAGCATATCCCAGAAAAACACAATCCACAGTCTTTGGTCCAAGCTTCCGCTTCTTTGAAATTGGAGCATTGACTTTCGCCAAACAACCCCATGTTCGCAGATAAGAGAGTTTTAACCTTTTCTTCTCCCATTCCTCGAATGGAGTTATCTCTTTGTTCTTTGCGGGGACTCGGTTCAGGACATGACATGCTGTCAATATCACCTTCCCCCACCATGCCTTGGAGAGACCCGATGTATCTAACATGGCGTTAACCAAATCAGTTAGAGTACGGTTCTTTCTTTCGGCCACCCCATTTGACTGAGGTGAGTAGGAAGGAGTCCTCTCATGGATTATACCATGTTCCGCACAAAAAGCATCAAACTCATTGGAAAAATACTCTCCACCACGGTCGGACCTAAGCCTCTTGATTTGTCGATCAAGTTGGTTTTCCACTTCAGCTTTGTAGATCTTGAAAAAGTTCAAAGCCTCATCCTTAGATTTCAGAAGATACATACGGCAGTATCTAGTGGAGTCATCAATTAACGTCATGAAATATTTCTTTCCACCTTTTGTCAACACACCATTCATTTCACATAGATCTGAATGTATGAGCTCTAGTGGTGCAAGATTTCTTATTTCTGCAGTCGTGTGAGACTTACGAGGTTGCTTAGCTTGCACACACACTTAACACTTAGATCCCTTGACGGTGGTGAAACTAGGGATTAAGTTCAACTTCGCTAGTCGCGACATGCAACCAAAGTTAACATGACAAAGACGTGAATGCCACACATCGGATTCACTATTGTTGCAAATATGATTAACAATTTTATTGCAAACGTCTGATAAGGATAAACGAAACAAGCCTCCTGACTCATAGCCTTTACCAACAAAGGTTCCATACTTGGATATTACAAATTTATTCGACTCAAAGACAAGCTTGTAGCCATCTCTACACAGAAGAGATCCGCTAACAAGATTTTTATTAACGGAGGGGACATAATGCACGTTCTTCAGCCGCACGATCTTCCCCAAAGTAAACTTCAGATCGACCGTGCCAACACCGCGAACAGAAGCACTTGAACCGTTGCCCATCAGCACGGTTGAAGTCCCTACGGTCTGATAAGACGAAAACATGGAAATATCACCGCATACATGCACATTAGCACCCGTGTCAATCAACCAGTCAGGAGAATGACATACTGAAAGAATAGTGGGAAATATACCATACCCAGCATCCTTCATGTCAGTGTCTCCAATGACAACATTAGCGGTCTTGCCGCCTTTTCCAGGATGACGCTTGTCATAGCGATTAGGGCACTAGGAGCCCAATGATCAGGATCCCCACACACATGACAAGCACCTTTCTTCTTGCCATTCTTCTTCTTGAAGTTCGTGTGTTGCACAGCCTTGTTCTTCCCATCAAACTTTGCTTTTCCATCAAACTTTCCCTTGTTCTTGAACTTGTGGGGCTGTAAGTTCTGCTTCTGTACCACATTGGCACTAGATCCTCCCTCAATACCTCGAGCACGTGTGTCCTTTGCTCTCGCCTTTTCTTCCACATCAAGAGTGCCAATGACATCCGGGACGGAAAACTCCTGCCTCTTATGCTTCAGCAAGGTAGCAAAGTTCCTCCATGAAGGAGGAACCTTAGTGATGATACCTCCGGCAACAAACTTGTCCGGTAGCATTCAACTAAAGTGCTCAAGTTCTCTAGCAAATGACTGTATCTCATGAGCTTGCTCAACCACGGAGCGCTCTTCAGTCATCCTGTAATCATAGAATTGCTCCATGATGTACAGCTCAGTGCCAGCATCCGAGACCCCAAACTTGGCCTCGAGTGCATCCCACATATCTTTTCCATTATCAATTAACGCATAAGCATCAACTATGTTCTCACCAAGAACACTCAAGAGAGCAGCCTTAAACAGAGTATCCATTTTCTGAAAAGCATGTGCCTGTTGAGCATCAAGTTCTCCTTCAGGTTTGCCGAGAGTAGCGTCATAGCAACTCATGGTTTGAAACCATAAGACTGCTCTCACGCGCCACCTCTTATAATGGATACCCTCAAACATAGGAGGTCTCATGGAAGCAGCAAAACCACTTGGGGTAAATTGCCTATAATAAGGTTTTTGGATTGTTGGAAATATGAGCAATTTACCAAATGATTTTATTAACAGAAATACCAGATAAAGCATGACTAATATAGAAGAGATAAAACAAGTCATGCGTTCTGACAGAGAGAAGGTAAATAGCTTCTGCATATATGAACCGTAGCCTATCATATCTAAAGCAGACAGTATAACGAGTAGCATATATGAAGTAGAACCTAACATGTGTAGGACAAGAAACCGCGGCAGAACCTTTAACAGGAAAGACAAGAACACGTAAGGGACAACAGCAGCAGAAGCGTTGGACTTGGGGTCGGTGTCCTCGCCTGCCATGTCGTCGAGGAGGTCGTGGACGTCGGGGAAGAAGTAGTCGTCGGCGACCGGATCGTCCGTGATGAAGCAGCCAGTAGTCGCGCTGAGCGCTCCCCAAAAACCTTATCACCCTTCTCCCGTACAGGACTCAAAAGGTGCGGTTTCGGAGGCTTACTGTCCCGACCTGCGATGCCCGCCGCAAGCCGGGATGGGGAAGATCGTAGCAGCAGCGCAGTGCTCAGGAACTTTGTGGCGAGAGGAAGAGGATCTTCTGGTGTGTCTCTCTGAAGAGGAGCGACCTCTCTTATGTAGGCACAGGAGAAGGACGCGAAGAGGCTGCGGCGGGAGGTGAAGCAACGAAGGGAAACGAAGCGAACTACAGAAAAACGTTTCAACTCCCACGTGAACTTTCGTGCGTGGCAAAAATTTAGGCGAGGCGAGGCGAGCGGCGGAGGAGGAGCGTGCGTGGATGTCCCTCTTGTTCTCATGCTCATACATGTGGGGAAAGAACCTCCCTTATAAAAAGGTCCAACTCCCTCTAAACTAGCAATGTGGGACTAAACTTTTGTTCCACCTCTTGTCTTGCACAAATGAGTTGCGTGGGCCTCTAGGATTTATTAGGAATTTCTGAAACTGCTATTGGGCTAGGCCCAAAATAAACAAAATTCCAACATCTTATTCAGCTACCGAATGGATACTCTATGCACTCTGTTTTCGATATGCAGTACTTAATTTCGTGGTTCCATTTACCCCTGACTATTAAAGATACCACAAATTTGATAAGGTTGCTGGTGATGGCTACACATCAATGACCGATGCATTCCTTTTATTGTGAACCTGCATGTAGTTTTACAATCTGCTTACCACATTACACGGAGAAAACTGAATCGCTTGTATCTCGTTCAGTTAAGCTCCCCATATAGCTGGACGAGCGATCAACAAAACTGAGCTATGTGTTTATATACAGTCTAGAATTTTACAGAAATAAAATGATCTTTTGAGTTTCTGGTCTCAAGGTAAGATATAGCATATGTCAGGTCAAAATAACCTGGGGAGTAATAGGTCGAATGCGTATGTGCAATAAGAAAACCATCAGTATCCCATTGTTTGCATGAAAAAACAGCATATAGTATAGTTGAATTCAGAAAGGGCGCGATAACTATATCAAAGATAACAGCATGCCTGCAAAAACGCTGCAAAATCTCAGAAATAACCATTCCCCTGCAAACAACAGGATACGTCAAGAAACTGAAAGATACAACCAAAAATAATTTTACCAAATTCCACATAGGCAACAGGGATCCTGTGTTGCTGGTGCAAGTACAGTCGCACATGACACCTCAATATATATCATGGATGAGGATGAATGGGCATTACAACACGCAACACCTTGTGTACTTACATGAAACCGGTTACACCGCTCGTTTGCGAGTACATGAGAGTAAGACACTTGTGAATTTAATCCAAATTCATCCAACACAAGTCATAATTACACCAGGGGTGAAAGTACCACCATTGGCTAATAAGACCAACTTTTGTCAGAATAAAAAGAGCTACAACCAGCAATTCGCCGCCGCCACCTGCTCATCCCCAATGGACTCAAGGATGGTGCGGTTCTCCACGACCATGTCGGGTCGGTGATAACGGCAGCGTGTCTGCCACCTCATCCGCAAGATGCCCCTTTGCTGGGAGGTACTCCGTCTCCATGGCGATGCGAATTCATTCTTGTGCCTCCTGCATTGACAGGTGGTGGATGTCGTTGTTAAAGTTATATTTATGGTGCTCTTTGGCTTTCTATAATTATGATGTCCGTGTTAGGTTTGGGGCTGATACAAATACACCTGCTGCACAATCTTAAATTGGTGCTAACATAAGAGTGCAGCAACTAAAAGAGGCTATTTCACATAAAGTTTATTTTGTAGTCGCTCCCGAGCCCAACCCTCCTGAGCGGGCAGGAGGGAGCTCTGTCGTGGTTCTAAGTCTGACAGTAGAATGGGGATAGAAATGTAGAGGCAAGATCCTAACTATGGAGGAGTTGTACACACGAGTTTTACGAGTTCAGGCCCTTCTCGGAGGAAGTAACAGCCTACGTCTCGGAGCCCGGAGGCGGTCGACTGGATTATATGCGTGTGTGTTACAGGGGGTGCGAACCCTTGTCCCTGAGGAGGGGGGTGGCTTATATAGAGTTTGCCAGACCCCTCCTGCCCTCAGTTACAAAGGGTTTAAGGTACATAAAGATGGGGACGTTACTGATAACGCCTGTAATAAAAGTACATAATGACCATTAAGACTATGACTTAAATCCCGACCGTTGCAGAGTGGCTCTAGATCTTCTGGTAGTCGAGTGGTTGTCCGTTCGGTCGAGTGTCTTCAAGACTGTCGAGTGGAACATGGCTTCATGGTCGAGTGGATGATGATTTTTCTTCGACTACTTCTGGTTCTTTTAGAGATGTCCTTGGGGAGGGATCTTGAACAGATCCATGACCCTACCCTAGGTACATGGCTTCATCAAGCTCCGCCGCCGTCGCTCGATCTCCCTCTCCGGCCACCTCCTCCACAACAGAGAGCAGATTCGGAACCCTCTCACCATCCTCTCTTCATCCCATCCCGGCCCCCGCACCGACTCCGCTCTGGCGACTCGGGTGGTGCCTCAACCCTAGCCGCCAGGGGCTTTACCTCTTTCCTCCCCTCCCTCTGTCGTCGTCGGGGGATGCTGTTGAGCTAAGCCAAGAGGCCGACAGCGGTGACGGAGGTCGTCTACCTCATCATGGGGGTCGTGCGGGGGGCCTCTGCATGAGGAGGCGTGGCCGTTCGGGTCTTGGCGGCGCGATGGCCAGCCCTGCTTCGGGCGGGCCATCTGACCTTTGATCAGCGGCAGCAGCATGGAGGGCCTGGTGGGCGGGTCTGTTGCATGCGTGGTCTGGCCTCCGGTCAGATCAGATCTGGCAGGTGCGGTCTGCTTGCTGCGGGGTGGCAGAGATCGATAGCGGTCCCCTGTACACGATGTTGGATGGAGGTTCAGCGAGCAATCAGGATAAAAAACCTTGCTCCCGGCTAGTTGCCAAGGCCGGCGATGACGGGGCTCTTCTGTGTCATCCCCTTCTTGAAGGCATCGCCATGGAGAAGTTGCATACCTCTATCCACTACCTTTGGGAGGAACCGTAGATCAGTGAATCGGATGACGGTGGCGCTCTTGTGTCGTTCCCCCCTTGGGGGCGTCATTCTTGGAGGTGTGCATTGGCTCGAGGGACAGTCCACGTTTTCAGCGATGGAGCGGCGTTTCTTGTGACGCATCGACGACGTGGAGTCTCGGTAGTGTGGCGCTTCAGGTTCTCGGCAGTAGATGCATGATGATGGATGCGCGTAGGAAGGTGATGTTGTCTGGTGTTGTGGTGGCGTCGACGACAGGCCTGGCAAGGTCGATGTGTCAATACCTACTCCGAAGATGGATCGGTGGAAGACGATGGCGGCGGCCTCTGCAACGCGCGCATGCGGTGCCCGCTGAGAGTGCGTTGGACCGGTATGTGCTCCAGACTCCAGACCCGGCGATTGCGGCTTGGTTGAGACCTCCGGTTTTAGATATTGGGCTTTGGTGTGAGGTCTGGGCAGGCGGACTCAACAATGCGCACCCCTTCTTCAAATTGATAGAAGTCGCGACAGATGTTGCAAGATGATGGCTTGAGATTTATTAATGTATTATTTTGTAAGGTCTTAAAATGAATAATTAATAAAATGGTTGTATGCATCGCCCTGGTGCAGAGGCCGGGGTCATCGTCCTTTTCGAAAAATGAAAATTCTTGATTCTTATTAGGGGCAGAGCATAGAAGGAAATATCATGTTTTATATGGCAAGATACAAATACCAAAAGCCATCCTTGACACTTAAATTTCGGATAGCTCTGTTCTACACCACCTCCCCAAATCAGCCCTCCTTTCTAGGTGGATGGCGCCATGCCTTTGGAATAGGTGGATACTGGGTACAAGGTACTGCCTCTGGAAGTTTTCCCACAACCACTCCCTCATTTCTCGCACACTCTCGAGCCACCAGGAGCCGCACAGGACCGCAGGCTGCCATGGCTCGTCGGAGCATCTGAAGCTCGTCACGAGGTTCCAGTTCAACGCCCAGGATCGCCGCCATCGTGGCACACGGGAGGAGCTCAAACTCGTGGTTACCAGCAACTTTTTATGTAGAAAGAGGCAAGGGGTAATTCTGCCGTGAGTTGTTATAGTAGTGTTGCATACAGGCCGTTGATGAGTGATCGGACAACGGACGCAAGACCTGGCTAATGGAGAAAAAGTAGCAGCAAGATGCTCTAGCGAAGGATGATAATACTGTCCTCGTTTCTGAGAGTATTTAACCAAAAACTACCACATTTCACGGAAACATGACAGAAAACTACCATTTTATGATTTTATGCGGAAAACTACCACTTTTGTCTTAATCCGTGGCAAAAAACTATCAAGTCTCGAAACCGGTCACTTCACCCGTGCTAAGCACCAAACTAACCAGTCGGTCCCACGTTTCAGGCGCCACGGTGGCCAACCGATGCCCGTCGCACGTTAACGGCGCGTCCGCGATCGGAAAGTGATCTGATGATTCAGCATTATCCATCGAGGGGGTCATTTACTCGGCAACTAACCACACCCAGGCCAGGCTTAGTGATTTAGCTGACGCAACTCACAAGTATTATAGTAAAAAAATAATACTTGGGCACAAGTAATTGCCTTAAGGAGAACCAACACTATTTTGAAAAGCAGTTAAACAACTTCAGAACTAGAATCTCCAAAGCCTACAATCATCATGCCTTTCATCTCGTCGCCTGCTACCCCTCGCTATCAGTATGCTTAGTGTGTCCTCTGCCTCCTCCGGCTCAACGGCGATTTGCACTCCTGACCTTCCTCAAGGTTGGCCGCATAGGGTGGCCCCAATGATGGTGTGTTGTGTGGTTGCTGCATCTATGTGACCAGAAGCTAACATGGCGACAGCAAGTGAGCTTGGCAGACAGCCGGATGGAAGCAAGCTGATGCGCCACTCTGCTTATGATGGAGTCACGGGCGAACCTTGACTAAGCAGCCGACATGAACCTGTTGCACAAGTCAATCTATCTAACAAGATTTGCTTGTTTTTATAACAGGAGACAGTACTCCAGGCATGTTCTCCAATTCCAATTCCCAATGGATCCTATTCCCAGTGGATTATCTATAGGTGGCTCCAAGGCCACTTGTTTTGTCACTCTCAGCTTTCCTGAGATGCCACTTGTTCCATCACTACACACGCTCACTTCCTTGCCAACCACTCCCTCTCTTCTCTACCAACTATGTTTTATAGACAAGATACATAACTATAGGTGAACGGTTCAACCAATCAAGAGGTACAAACTTAAAGTGTTCCACGGACCGCCGAACATGGAAGATGTTTATACATCATGTAAGGTTCCTTGAAACGATGGCACAAAATGAGCCGGTGACTCGAGCTAGGTAGCCTTGTTCAGCTACCTAACGTATACTCTATGTACTCTGTTTTCAATATGCAGTACTTCATTTCGTGGTTCCATTTACCCCTGACTATTAAAGATACCACAAATTTGATAAGATTGTTGGTGATGGTTGCACATTAATGACCAATGTGTTTCTTTTATTGTGAACCTGCATGTAGTTTTACAATGTGTTTATCACATTACACAGAGAAACTGAATCGCTTGTATCTCATTCCGTTAAACTCCATGTACAGTTGCACGAGCGATCAACAAAATGGAAGTGTTTATATACAGTCTAGAATTTTAGAGAAATAAAATGCTCTTTTGACTTTCCGGTCTCAAGGTAATCATCTGTATTCGGAACTGGCCCGTCAACTGAGTAAACTGAACCGGGATAATAGGTTACAAATGCCATCATATGTAGACTCTGTAGGCTTACCTGGAGACAAATCTCACATGTTATGAACTGGGGAAAAAATGAAAGATATAGCATATATCAGGTCAAAATAACCTGGGGAGTAATAGGTTGAATGCATATGTGCAATAAGACCGGACCAATACTACTACATCACTGGCAACACAGGCTCACAGCCCAATCCAGGCCATGCTCGACAACTAAGTCAAAATCGGACGTGAGGAAACAATTTCATAGGCTTAATCGCTTCCTTGGATAGTTAACCCTAGAGAGCTTAGTGATTTAGCTGATTCAAAACTCACAAGTATTATAGTAGAAATTACTCCTTGGGCACAAGCAATTGCCATAAGGAGAACCGGCGCTATTTTGAAAAGAAGTTAAACAACTTCAAAATTAGAATCTCCAAAAGCCTACAACCAGCGTGCCATTCATCTCGCTGCCTACTACCCCTTGCTATCAATATGCTTAGTGTCTCCTCTGCCTTCTCCAGCTCTTCGGCAGTTTGCAGTACGTACGTTGCTCAAGTTTGGTCGCGTAGTATCGCCCGGATGATAGTGTGCTGTGTCGTCCCTCCGTCTATGTGACCGGCGGCGAACCCGGCGTCGGTAACTGAGATTGGCAGACAGTGAGATGGAAGCAAGCTGATGCGACACTCTGTTTGTGCAGGAGATAGGGGTAAATCTCGACTCAGCAGCTGACAGGGGCCTGTTGGACAAGTCAATCTACCTAACAAGATTTACTTGCTTTTATAACAGGAGACAGTATTACAGGCTTCTTGTCCTACTCGGATTCCTAACGCATCCCATTCCCAGTGGATTATCTATAGGTGGCTCCAACACCACTTGTTTTGTGATTTTCACCTTTTTTTTAGAAGCGAGGCATATGAACAGCCTTAAAATGACGTCCTTTCAGGGTTCGAACAAGGTTCATAGGTTCGCAGGACACAAAGGTAGTAGTCAAGACATCAACAAGGCTGCGAAGGGCAACACTAAAGATCGATACATGGCCATCCAATTCCTAATAGATTATCTATAGGTCACTCTCACCCTTGGTGATGCCACTTGTTTTCTCGCTTTCTTCCCCACCAGTCACTCCCTCTCTTCTCCACCAACTGTGTTTTATAGACAAGATCCATAGCAATAAGTGCATGATTCAACCACTCAAGAGGTACAAACTTAACTGTTTCCACGGATCACCCGACGTGGACGATCTTCATACATTATGTAAAGTACCTTGTAAAGATGTCACAAAATGAATTGATGACTCGAGCTAGTTAGTCTTCCTCAACTACTGAAGGAATACTCTATGTACTCTGTTTTCAGTATGCAACACTTCATTTTGTGGTTACATTTACCGCTGGCTATTGAAGACATCACAAATTTGATAAAATTGTTGGTGATGGCTGCGTAGAAAATATAGGATGGCTAATGATTTTGTTGTTGTATTGATCTGACCCAGGTGTGGATATATATAGAGTACAATATGTGAGAGAGACTTGGAGTAGGGGTCAAGTCGTACATGATTTAAAGCAATCTTATCTCTAACTCCTAATCTCTAACTTAAACATAATTATAATTCTAACATTCCCCCTCAGTCGTAGTGGGAGTAAAGCGGACTAGTACGACTGAATTTGAAGTCTTGTGTTTTCGTCGTCTTCTCCGCTGCGCCATCATCAACTGCGTCTCTGATGGGTCGGCACCTAGGGCGGTGACTCCGTCCCCTGGTGCCTTCCTTGTCTCTCCTCTCTTCCCTCCCGCAGTCACAGTGGAAGTGGCGTAAACGCTGGTGACGACGCGGATGCTATTGACTGGAGTTGTTACCGATATGTTCTTGTAGACGTAGCCATTAATGTCAATGTTGAGGTAGCCAATCATGATGATGTAGCCGTAGTCGATGGTGTGGTCGTCGTACAAAGCCTGGAGGCGCAAAAAAATGCGCTATGACGGAGCTGCAGACGTGGACGATGCACCTTGCGGATGTCAGAGGATGCTGTCGGCGATGAGTCCATCGATTTTGCCAAGACCGGAGGAAGCCCATCAAGCACACATCGGTTTTGCCAGAATCGTGTGGCCGTGTAGGGTCATCACTGGAGTGACGCCGTGTCGATGCAGTCATGCCGTCATGGAGGACGCGGTCGATGACGTTGTCATGACACGGTCGATGCCGTCGTGGAGGTCATGTCTTGCAGAAAAGTCTGACAGAGGACACTAGGTGTCTATCTTGTGGACGAGGTGGCAAAGGTGTGTTGACGATGATGGTGTTGAAGACCACGTTGATGAAGACCTTGACGATAAAGTATCAGCGATGGCGTTACAATGGCGTGTCGACAATGATATGTCGCTTGAAGGCGTTCCTTATGGCGACCAAGTGTCGATGTCGTGTCGCGTCGGAGAAGTCGGTGAATATTGCATGCATCTCGCTCCACACCGGCCTCGCGTGTGGGTGATGTATGTTGAGATCACTTCTCCTACTCGTAGACGTGCTCGACCAAGTATATTGGCTTGTAGCCTCGCGTAGTCGTGCGGCTCGGTGTAGACACGTCGAGATAGCCCCTGCGGAGCTATTTGGCCCGCACCTGTTCCGATGCGACGCGGATGCGAGAGCTCGGTGCGTGGTCGCCAGATACATGTGTTGCCTCCATCGGTGCACACGACACCATGGATGTGTCGTTGGATTTTGCATGTATTGGCTGTATATGAACAGTTTTACTAAAGCACATCTAAATGTGCTATAACTATTGCATATCTAAATGTGATATAAGTATTATTGTTATATTTTTAACATAGTATAGACGCAAGCGTTTATATAACGCGCATACATTCATCTTTATAAACACACACACATATACATGCAGGTACGGCCTCTGTCGGCCGAGAGATTCGCTTTCGCGAGTCCGCCCTCCCGTGATCGGCACACACTATCTTCGCTGTTGTCCCCTTGTCCCCGATGCAATATGCAGGGTTGGTTGCACGCTGTGATGGATTTGAACCGATTTTCGCCGGATGGATAGGTCAGGAAGATCTAGGCATTTATATGTAGCTAAGAAAAATTGGTCTAAGGGATTTCGAAAATTGGAATTGATCTAATCTAAGGAATTGATCTAAACTATGCCGCGTCCCGGGAGAGAGAAAATTAATCTTTCCAGAGGCAGCGCGCTGCGGAAATGGTAGAGGAATCTAGGATCGGCGTGGTGAGACTAACCCCGCTCGAATACCATGTAGAAAATATAGGATGGCTAATGATTCTGTTGTTGTATTGATCTGACCCAGGTGTGGGATATATATAGAGTACAATATGTGTGAGAGACTTGGAGTAGGGGTCAAGTCGTACATGGTTTAAAGCAATCTTACCTCTAACTTCTAATCTTTAACTTAAATATAATTATAATTCTAACATGCTGCACATCAGTGACTAATTTGTTCCTTTTATTGTGAACCTGCGTGTATTTTTACAGTGTGTTTATCGCATTACACGGAGAAAGCTAAAAAGCTTGTATTTCATCTCATCTTCTATATCTAAATAACTAGCCCTTATTAATCTATTTCTCTCAACATGCAAGTATGTCACTTCATCATTTAACATGCATGGAGAAAGACACCCCACAACATGCAACCATGCATAATAAAAAGTCACCTCAACATGCAAACATGCATGATAATTTACATACTATTATGATATTTATATTATACAATAACCAAATACCATAAATCATTTTTGTTTTAGTTCTCATATTATTACTCTACATATTCATGTTTCATACAACCAATTCTCACTGGATATATTGCAAAACATTTCCGCAATAACGTGCGGGGCTAAACCCTAAACCTTAAACTCCCCGCACAGCTGGACGAACAATCAACAAAACTGACTCTGTGTGTTTGTACAATCTGGAATTTTACACTGGTAGAAAAAGGGCCTGTTGTCCCGGTTCGTAAGGGCCTTTTGTCCCGGTTCCTGAACCGGGACTAAAGGGTCGGTACTAATGCTCTGTCCCTTTAGTCCCGGTTCAATCCAGAACCGAGACAGATGGGCCTCCACGTGGCCTGTGCGCGGAGCCCAGGCAGGAGACCCTTTGGTCCCGGTTGGTGGCACCAACCGGGACCAATAGGCATCCACGCGTCAGCATTTCTGTGGCTGGGGTTTTTGTTTTTTTTAAGGGGGGGGGGGGGGGGTTGGGGTTTTGGGGGTTAATTTAGGTGTTTCATATATTGTGTTAGCTAGCTATAATTAATAGAGATAAGTGTCTTCTCTTATGTCTGTGCTTGGTCGACGCTACGTACTATACATACGTATAGAGAGGACTAGACACGCTAGCTAGCTAGTAAGCAAACGAAGGAAACAGAAGATCGTCATGAACATATATGCATACAGAGAGAAGTGATATCGACCACCTCTCCTTCTCCGAGAGATTGGTCGAACAACAAGTACTTGTATATCTATCCGACACTACCGGCTACATATATACAATAATTATCTCTTACAAATATAATCATACGGACTCATGGTCCACATAGTATTCTCCGTCTTCAGCGATCACGTGGTCAATAAAGAATGCCGCCAATTCCTCTTGAATTGCTCGCATGCGAGCTGGTGCTACGAGTTCATCCCGCTTCCGAAACATCTAATTTGAAGAAGGGGGTCAATACATAAATACATACATACATATATATATATATATATATATATATATGAACGAATGAAACTCAACACAAATGATGGTAATAAAATAAAATTGTGAATGTTGTTATTTACGTACTTCATATTGTTCGTCGGTGTAGCCCCGCTCACAGGTCGTGTGGCGGATGGACTCGCAAACGTAGTATCCACAGAAATCATTCCCTTGTTCCTGTCACAACCACTTTACAAGAAATAGAGGTCAATCAAACTGATAAGCAAGAATGCCAAATGGTATTGATGAAACTAGCGCTTGAATCAATAGGAGATGCGCGGAACATGCTACTATAGTACTTACTTTCGGGTGTCTAAATTGCAGCTTCTTCGGGAGTCCTGGAGCTTTTTTGGAGAATTTTTTCCAAACCCTGCCAGACAAAGAAAACAATTACTTGATATATCAGGAAATGAACAAAGTTGCTGATATGGTGGATAATGATCGATTTAACTTACTTCTCGAGCATTTGAGTCATGTCCGCATAGTCCTGGGGATCTTTTCGTCTTGAGTCTAAGACGGTTACTAGTCCCTGCTTAAGCTTAATCTCTAGGAGAATATAGTGGTAACTGCACACGCATGCATAACTCATCAATTACATTACTATAACCTTGACTAATATATAAGGGAAACCGAATACGCACAAGACAGTAACACTCACCTGAAGTTGTAAGGAAAGAGTATTATGTCTTTGTTTTCATTTATTACCAACGATCGTAGCAAGTTGGCCTCGGTATCTGCGGCATGAAATTTAACCTGAGTTGCATCTATGAGATATGTGTTAATGAACCCAATATCACCGACTTGTCTTTTCTTCAATTCGGCGATCTTCAATCTGCATAATATAGTGAGGATGATTATAAATACATGCAATGAAAGAGCTGAGCTATATAGAGAGACTTAATGACAGAAGTAGTACTACTTACAGACAGTAGCAGGTGACCGTTGTTTTATCGAGGGCCAATTGATTGAAAAACTAAAAGAACTCCTCAAATGGAACAGGCAACAGTTCAATTCCAACAAGGTCATGCTCCTTTTTAACTTTCATATACAAAGTACTCCTCCCCCCAGAGTCTCTGCAGATTTTCAAGTACCAATCATGCAATCTTCGCATTATCGTTGATAGAGATCTTTCATCTTTGACGAGAGGCTTCCCGTACTCATATCTTTGTATCTGCACCTCCATGAAATCATAATGTACATCGTCGGGCAGGTAATCGCCAAGATTGCTATAACCGGGCACCATCCTCGGATCATTAGCGATGTTGTCGCTAGGCACCTTGAGCGGGGGGCATGATTGCTTCGCTTGTTCGCCGAGCTGGGCAATTTGTTTCCCAGCTCGTCGTTCTTTCAGCCTTTGATCACTGACAGTACTTCCCGACCGCTCCGCTTCGGCAAATTCCTTTCCAATAATGCGCTCATAGTTTCCTTTCGGCGGAGACTTGGGTGGTTTTGTCAGGGCAGCCAGAGTGCGCTTCGCTTTCACCGGATCTACCTTCTCCTCCGGAGGTGGATGTTTCTTTGCTTTCACCCCTTCAAAGTAGTTCCTCACTTCTTCTTGTGCGATCTCGGCGTTCTCCTCCGAGGTCCTCTCGTAGGGTAACTTCTCTGGAGTCTTCAGAGAAGGACCGAATCTGTATTTCCTCCCGCCTCTGGCTGTACTGCTAGACGCCGGTAGAGCAGACGGAGCGGTTGTCTTCTTTACTTGCTTACGAGGCGGAGGAGAAGGACTACGACGCGCCGGAGCAGCCAGAGCGGCGGCAGGTCTCTTCCGCCCTTGCTGACGAGGCGGAGAAGGAGGAGGCTGGCTGCTCGGGCGTGTCGGTGCAGGCGGAGAAGGAGGCGGAGTGCCGCCATGCGCCGGAGAAGGAGCCGGTCGAGTGCCCTGATCATCACTCGCCGGAGGAGGAGGTGGTGGAGGAGGCGGAGTGCCCTGACTCGTCGGAGGAGGAGGCGGTGGAGGAGGCGGAGTGCCCTGACTTGCCGGAGGAGGAGGCGGTGGAGGAGGCAGAGTGTCCTGAATTGCCGGAGGAGGAGGAGGAGGCGGAGGCGTCCAGTTCGGAAGGTTGATGAGCTCCTTCCGCCATAGGCATGGAGTCTTCAGAGCAGACCCCAGCCTAGTCTCCCCTTCACCGGTAGGGTGGTCAAGATGGAGGTCCTCAAATCCCTCCGTTATTTCATCCACCATCACCCTAGCATATCCTTCTGGAATCGGCCGGCAGTGAAAAGTTGCACCGGGTTCAGTAGGATAAACAGAGCCAACAGCCGCCTTGACCTTCAAATTCATCCATTGCGTCATAAGGTGGCAATTTTGAGACTCCGTGATAGCATCCACGGGATAGCTGGCAGGAGCCGTCAAGGCATGCTCCGACTGAAGCAGCTCGTGGAAGCCACGCTGCTTCTCCGCTGAGATGGCGGGGTAGCTTCGGGGGAAGCTTCGGCAGTACGTTTGCTGCGATTTGCTTCTCGTTCCTCTATCGCTTGTACCCTTTCTTGCAGCGTCTGCATTTGGGTCTGCTGCAATTTTTTCCTCCTCTCCTGGGATTTGTAACCGCCTGCGTCCAGAAACCCAACCTTCCACGGAATGGAGCCTGGCATGCCTCGTGTCCGTCCAGGGTGCTCAGGATTCCCGAGGGCCATTGTGAGCTCGTCGTTCTCTCTATCTGGAAAGAACGTCCCTTGCTGCGCTGCTTCGATATACTCCTGAAGCTTCCTGACTGGTATGTCCATTTGATCGTTCGTCCAAATGCACTTCCCTGTTACAGGGTCCAAGGTTCCGCCAGCCCCGAAGAACCAAGTCCGGCAACGGTCTGGCCAGTTAATTGTCTCTGGTTCGATCCCTTTATCAACCAGATCATTCTCAGTCTTGGCCCACTTAGGTCGGGCTACGAGGTAGCCACCTGACCCCGTGCGATGGTGAAGCTTCTTCTTCGCAGCATTTTGCTTGTTTGTCGCCGACATCTTCGTACTCTTTTCCGATGTCTTGTGGGCCACAAATGCGAGCCAGTGATCTCTGATCTTCTCATATCTGATCTTGAATTCTGGTGTCTCTTTATTTTCGACAAACTTATTCAGCTCTTTCTTCCACCTCCTGAATAGTTCTGTCATCCTCTTAAGAGCAAAAGACTTGATTAATTGCTCTTTAACTGGCTTCTCTGGATCATCCTCTGGCAGTAGGGTGAAATTTGACTTCAGCTCAGTCCAAAGATCATTTTTCTGCATATCATTGACATAAGACACCTCGGGGTCTTCTGTAGCCGGCTTTAACCATTGCTGGATGCTGATCGGGATCTTGTCCCTAACCAAAACCCCGCACTGAGCAACAAATGCGCTCTTTGTCTGGAGGGGTTCAATTGGTTGGCCGTCGGGCGCGATTGCTATGATCTCAAACTTTACATCTGAGCTCAACTTTTTCTTCGGGCCTCGTCTCTTTACCGAAGTTGTGCTCGATCCAGAGGGCTAGAAAAAAGAACAAAGACTTAATTAATATGTGTACATACCAAAACAATGAATGCATCAATTAGCTAGTCAGCAGAAGCTTAACTAATATATATACCTGGCCAGACTCGGTTCGGTCACCGGAGACGTCATCGCGGTCTCCTTCTTGCACCGACATTGGGTCACCGGAGCCGTCCTCACGGTCTCCTTCTTGCACCGGCATTAGGTCACCGGAGCCATCATAATCATCGCCAGCTGCTTCCAGACCATCGGTGTCGTTGAGAAACAACGAGACGACGGCATCACTTCCTCGTGCGATTATGTCCCCCAACAACTCTTCTTGTACTTCGTCTCGGGCAGTGTCCATAGTTTCTACAAATATTGACAACATGGCAATTATTATTAAACATGACAGATGGACATATTAGTGGCAAACGTAGAGCTAATATTAATTAGTGGCCTCGACGCTGCTTCTCTAGGGTTTGGGGTGGCCTCGACGCTGCTTCTCTAGGGTTTGGGGTGGCCTCGACAACGCTTCAAGGATAAAAAAAGAAGAGGAAGAAGAAAAAAAAGAGGAGAAGAAAGAATAGAGGAGTAAGAACTCCTCTATTCTTTCTTCTCCTCTTTTTTTTCTTCTTCTTCCTCTTTTTTTTGTCGGGAACTAGGGTCGTTGAGGGTCACCGAGCGGTAGAGGAAACCCTAAATAGCAAGTATCGTCGGTGTGAGATACATGTGGCCGTCGGTGTCGGACAATACATCCACGTCCCACAAGTGACGTGGGCATCGAAGCCCGCGTCACTTGTGGGACGTGGATGTAGTGTCCGACACCGACGGCCACATGTATCTCACACCGATGATACTTGCTATTTAGGGTTTCCTCTACCGCTCGGCGACCCTCGATGACCCTCGTTCCTGATAAAAAAAGAGGAAGAAGAAGACAAAAAAGAGGAGAAGAAATTATTTCTTCTCCTCTTTTTTTTCTTCTTCTTCTTCTTTTTTTACCCTCTTCTTCCTCTCATGTTCGACGACCCTCGACCCCTCGGCGACCCTAGACCCCCTCTCGACCCCCTCATGTTGAAGTTATCGGGTAGGGGGTATATCGACAACGACATACCCGATACATACATACATACATACATACATATCACATGCATCCATACATATATGAACAAAATTAATATCTACTAATTAACAACCTAAATAAAAAAACTAATACATATAGGAAGAAGAAGAAAAAAGAAGAGAAGAAAGAATAGAGGAGGAGAAAGAATAGAGGAGAAGACTTCCTCTCCTCTTCTTCTCCCTCTTCTTCCCCTTCTTCCCCGCCTCTCTCATGAATGTCCGACGTCCTAAAATGAAAATAACCTAAAATGCACTAAAGTTATCGACGACCCTCTCGACACACCCACGAATAAGAAAATATATCATCTTCTCCATCTCCTCTTCTTTGCATATTCACATAGCCACATACACATACATAGCCACATACATATTCATCTATGAATAAAAAACATCATAGGTACAATTCATATAAACATTCATACATACATGAAAAAATTATATGAACATCTTGAACAAAAAGATCATCGAGCAAAATTATTTTCCATGAACATACATATAGCCACATTCATATAGAACTTTTGCATATATGAACATATATAGATGATTTTCTAAAAATGTAACTTTTTCATATAAACAGAGAGCAGCGACGGCAATGGGTGGCATCGTCGGCGACGGGGATGGGAAAGGGGGGAGCTCACTGGGGGCGGGCGGTGACGGGGAGAGGAGGCCAGCGACGGGAAGGAGGACGGCGGGCTCGGGGATGCCGGGGACGGCGTGCGCGGGGCGCGCGGCACGCGGTGACGGGGACGACGGGCTCGGGGTGGCGCACGGAGACGGGGACGGCGGCGGGTTCGGGGCGGCACACGGCGACGGGGACGAGGAGGCGGTGCTCGGGGCAGGGCGGACGACAGCGGGCTCGGGGCAGGGCGGCCGGCGGCGGGCAGGAGGGCGCGACGACGACGACAGCGACAGGGCGCGGCGACGGCGACGGGGCAGGGCGCGGCGACGGCAATCACGCGGGGATGGGGCAGGGCGCGGCGACGGTGACGAGGAGGACGTGCAACCTGGCGGCGTCGGCGATGGGGAATGGAGCAGTTGGCGAAATTTTCGCAAGTGTGGGCTTATATAGGTGGACCTATGGTCCCGGTTCATCGCAAGAACCGGGACGAATGCGCACCTATGGTCCCGGTTGGTGCTACCAACCGGGACCAAAGGCCTCTTTTTGGCAGCCCAAAGGGCGGGAAGCAGAGGCGTTTGGTCCCGGTTGGTCGCACCAACCGGGACTAAAGGGGGGCATTCGTCCCGGTTGGTGTTACGAACCGGTACCAATGCACCCCTTTAGTCCCGGTTGGTGCTACCAACCGGGACCAAACGCTCTGTGCTGGCGCGGTGCGGTCGTAAGTTTAGTCCCACCTCGCTAGTTGAGAGGGGCTCGGAGTGGTTTATAAGCCTCGTTGCCACATCCCTCTCGAGCTCCTCTCTATTGCAGGCTTACGGGCCTAATCTGTGCACTGCTATGCCTGTTGGGCCTACTGGGCCTTCTGCGGGCCTGAATCCTGGCCCATGTAAGGGTTTCTAGTCGTATTCAGCCGTGGAGGCCTAGTAGGTGGCATTTTTTTTGTTTTCTTCTTTTGTTTTCTTTTTTGCTTTTTATTTTTTATTTGTACTAAATACTTATAGTTTTTTAGTGATTTCTTTTTGCTTTTAGGTCACAAAAATTATAAACTTTCTGTTAGTGCCATTAGTTTTAAAATTTGATTTTTTTTTGTTTTCTTCTTTTGTTTTCTTTTTTGCTTTTTTTATTTGTACTAAATACTTATAGTTTTTTAGTGATTTCTTTTTGCTTTTAGGTCACAAAAATTATAAACTTTCTGTTAGTGCCATTAGTTTTAAAATTTGAATTTTTTTTGTTTTCTTCTTTTGTTTTATTTTTTGCTTTTTATTTTTTTTTATTTGTACTAAATACTTATAGTTTTAAAATGTATGTGAATCACTAGTTTATGAATAACTTTACTATGAATTAGATTTTTGAGTGATTCTTTTTCCTGCTACTTAATATTACAGTATTTTATCATTATACTCTATTTGGTAATTTTAGGTTATTTTTAATATCTGTTTTAATCAAAAGCATTTCAAATGAACTCCGAAAAGGTTGGAAGTTGGCATGGTATCATCATTTCACCCACATAGCATGTGCAACAAAGTTGAGATGGTTACGGCAAAAACTGGATGCACTTCGTGTACAAAACGGACAATCTCTTTCGAAGTATCAGGGTTTCGGACGAAAGATCATCTGTTACAAAGGGATTTCATTTTCGTGAACTTATTTGAACTCCATATTTTTTTCTGTGTTCAAAATGCACCATTCAAAGACACATCATCAATTTTCAACCCTTTCTGACTTCATTTGTTATTTTTCATGCATTTACTGATTTTTTTTGAGCTATAAGACCCTGAAATTGAAAAGCATTTCAAATGAACTCCGAAAAGGTTGAAAGTTGGCATGGTATCATCATTTCACCCACATAGCATGTGCAACAAAGTTGAGATGGTTACGGCAAAAACTGGATGCACTTCGTGTACAAAACAGACAATCTCTTTCGAAGTATCAGGGTTTCGGACGAAAGATCATCTGTTACAAAGGGATTTCATTTTCTTGAACTTATTTGAACTCCATATTTTTTCTGTGTTCAAAATGCACCATTCAAAGCCACATCATCAATTTTCAACCCTTTCTGACTTCATTTGTTATTTTTCATGCATTTACTGATTTTTTGAGCTATAAGACCCTGAAATTGAAAAGCATTTCAAATGAACTCCGAAAAGATTGAAAGTTCGTATGGTATCATCATTTCACCCACATAGCATGTGCAACAAAGTTGAGATGGTTACGCAAAAACTGGATGCACTTCGTGTACAAAACGGACAATCTCTTTCGAAGTATCAGGGTTTCGGACGAAAGATCATCTATTACAAAGTTGGCATGGTATCATCATAATAGTTGTGGGAGAAAGTCTTCACTTTTTCTTCGCTTGTGTCATTTGCTTATTGCGCCGTAACCATGGATAATCTTCATCGTTTATCAGGATGCTTGGGTCAGCCTTAACATTGAAGGGAGGAATTTCATGAAACTTTTCATAATCTTCAGACATGTCTGTCTTGCCGTCCACTTCCAGGATGTCCCTTTTTCCTGAAAGAACTATGTGGCGCTTTGGCTCATCGTATGATGTATTCGCTTCCTTATCTTTTCTTTTTCTCGGTTTGGTAGACATGTCCTTCACATAGATAACCTGTGCCACATCATTGGCTAGGACGAACGGTTCGTCAGTGTACCCAAGATTT
Source organism: Triticum urartu (assembly GCF_056163025.1). Classification (NCBI taxonomy): domain Eukaryota; kingdom Viridiplantae; phylum Streptophyta; class Magnoliopsida; order Poales; family Poaceae; genus Triticum; species Triticum urartu. The sequence goes on from NC_141873.1 coordinate 511,270,390, forward strand.
TTCAGATCCACTGTTGTCATTCCGTACTGTGGGTCTACCTGTACCCCGCCGCCTGACAGATTGACCCATTTTCACTTAAACAAAGGGACCTTAAAATCAGGTCCGTAGTCAAGTTCCCATATGTCCACTATGTAACCATAATATGTGTCCTTTCCGCTCTCGGTTGCTGCATCAAAGCGGACACCGCTGTTTTGGTTGGTTCTCTTTTGATCTTGGGCGATCGTGTAAAATGTATTCCCATTTATCCCGTATCCTTTGTAAGTCAATACATTCAAATATGGTCCCCTGGACAACAAGTACAACTCATCACAAACAGTGTTGTCACCTCTAAGACGTGTTTCCAACCAACTGCTGAAAGTCCTGATGTGTTCACATGTAATCCAGTCGTCGCACTGCTCCGGGTGTTTGGAGCGCAGACTGTTTTTGTGTTCATCGACATACGGGGTCACCAAGGTAGAGTTCTGTAGAACTGTGTAGTGTGCTTGAGACCAAGAATATCCGTCCCTGCATATTATTGAGTCACTTCCAAGAGTGACTTTTCCAGTCAGTCTCCCCTCATACCGCGATTTAGGGAGACCTATCTTTTTAAGGCCAGGAATGAAGTCAACACAAAACCCGATAACATCCTCTGTTTGATGGCCCATGGAGATGCTTCCTTCTGGCCTAGCGCGGTTACGGACATATTTCTTTAGGACTCCCATGAACCTCTCAAAGGGGAACATATTGTGTAGAAATACGGCCCCGGGATGACAATCTCGTCGACTAGATGAACTAGGACGTGCGTCATGATATTGAAGAAGGATGGTGGGAACACCAGCTTGAAACTGACAAGACATTGCGCCACATCACTCCTTAGCCTTGGTACGATTTCTGGATCGATCACCTTCTGAGAGATTGCATTGAGGAATGCACATAACTTCACAATGGCTAATCGGACGTTTTTCGGTAGAAGCCCCCTCAATGCAACCGGAAGCAGTTGCGTCATAATCACGTGGCAGTCATGAGACTTTAGGTTCTGAAACTTTTTCTGTGGCATATTTATTATTCCCTTTATATTCGACGAGAAGCCAGTCGTGACCTTCATACTGAGCAGGCATTCAAAGAAGATTTCTTTCTCTTCTTTCGTAAGAGCGTAGCTGGCAGGACCTTTATACTGCTTCGGAGGCATGCTGTCTTTTTCGTGCAAACGTTGCAGGTCCTCCCGTGCCTCAGGTGTATCTTTTGTCTTCCCATACACGCGCAAGAAGCCTAGCAAGTTCACGCAAAGGTTCTTCGTCACGTGCATCACGTCGATTGAAGAGCGGACCTCTAGGTCTTTCCAGTAGGGTAGGTCCCAAAATATAGATTTCTTCTTCCACATGGGTGCGTGTCCCTCAGCGTCATTCGGAACAGCTAGTCCACCGGGACCCTTTCCAAAGATTATGTGTAAATAATTGACCATAGCAAGTACGTGATCACCGGTACGCATGGCGGGCTTCTTCCGGTGATCTACCTCGCCTTTGAAAAGCTTGCCTTTCTTTCGACATTGATGGTTGGTCGGAAAAAATCGACGATGGCCCAGGTACACATTCTTCCTGCATTTGTCCGGGTATATACTTTCAGTGTCATCTAAACAGTGCGTGCACGCGTGGTATCCTTTGTTTGTCTGTCCTGAAAGGTTACTGAGAGCGGGCCAATCGTTGATGGTCACGAACAGCAACGCCTTAAGGTTAAATTCCTCCTGTCTGTGCTCATCCCACGTACGTACACCGTTTCCATTCCACAGCTGTAAAAGTTCTTCAACTAATGGCCTTAGGTACACATCAATGTCGTCCCGGGGTTGCTTAGGGCCTTGGATGAGAACTGGCATCATAATGAACTTCCGGTTCATGCACATCCAAGGAGGAAGGTTATACATACATAGAGTCACGGGCCAGGTGTTGTGATTGCTGCTCTGCTCCCCGAAAGGATTAATGCCATCCGCGCTTAAAGCAAACCATACATTCCTTGGGTCCTTTGCAAACTCATCCCAGTACTTTCTCTCGATTTTTCTCCACTGCGACCCGTCAGCGGGTGCTCTCAACTTCCCATCTTTCTTTCGGTTCTCACTGTGCCATCGCATCAACTTGGCATGCTCTTCGTTTCTGAATAGACGTTTCAACCATGGTATTATGGGAGCATACCACATCACCTTCGCAGGAACCCTCTTCCTGAGGGGCTCGCCGTCAACATCACCAGGGTCATCTCGTCTGATCTTATACCGCAATGCACCGCATACCGGGCATGCGTTCAGATCCTTGTATGCACCGCGGTAGAGGATGCAGTCATTAGGGCATGCATGTATCTTCTCCACCTCCAATCCTAGAGGGCATACAACCTTCTTTGCTGCGTATGTACTGTCGGGCAATTTGTTATCCTTTGGAAGCTTCTTCTTCAATATTTTCAGTAGCTTCTCAAATCCTTTGTCAGCCACAGCATTCTCTGCCTTCCACTGCAGCAATTCCAGTACGGTACCGAGCTTTGTGTTGCCATCTTCGCAATTGGGGTACAACCCTTTTTTGTGATCCTCTAACATGCGATCGAACTTCAGCTTCTCCTTTTGACTTTCGCATTGCGTCCTTGCATTGACAATGACTCGGCGGAGATCATCATCATCGGGCACATCGTCTGGTTCCTCTTGATCTTCAGCAGCTTCACCCGTTGCAGCATCATTGGGCACATCGTCTGGTTCCTCTTGATCTTCACCAGCTCCCCCCGTTGCAGCATCACCGTATTCAGGGGGCACATAGTTGTCATCGTACTCTTCTTCTTTGTTGTCTTCCATCATAACCCATATTTCTCCGTGCCTCGTCCAAACATTATAGTGTGGCATGAAACCCTTGTAAAGCAGGTGGGAGTGAAGGATTTTCCGGTTAGAGTAAGACCTCGTATTCCCACATTCAGTGCATGACAACACATAAAACCATTCTGCTTGTTTGCCTCAGCCGCATCGAGAAACTCATGCACGCCCTTAATGTACTCGCAGGTGTGTCTGTCACCGTACATCCATTGCCGGTTCATCTGCGTGCATTATATATAATTAAGTGTCCAAATTAATAGAAGTTCATCATCACATTAAAACCAAAGTGCATACATAGTTCTCATCTAACAACATATAGCTCTCCAGAGCATCTAATTAATTAAACCATACATTGAAACTATGTAAAACATTTCAATGCGAAAACAAATGCGATCATAATCGCAACCAAGGTAACAATTGATCCAACGGCATAATGATATCAAGCCTCGGTATGAATGGCATATTTTCTAATCTTTCTAATCTTCAAGCGCATTGCATCCATCTTGATCTTGTGATCATCGACGACATCCGCAACATGCAACTCCAATGTCATCTTCTCCTCCTCAATTTTTTTTATTTTTTCCTTCAACAAATTGTTTTCTTCTTCAACTAAATTTAACCTCTCTACAATAGGGTCGGTTGGCATTTCCGATTCACATACATCCTACATAAATAAAATCTATGTCACGTTGGTCGGCATAATTTTCATAAACAATAAATGAACCAATAGTTATAAAGATAATATATATACCACATCCGAATCATAGACAGGACGAGGGCCGACGGGGGCGGATACCAAAACCATCGCACTATATAAGATGCAATAATAAAAGTAAGAAAATAATACAAGTATCTATGTAAACATACAAGTAAGAATATTTTTCCTTTCAGAAAGAAGATAAGAACAAGAGGCTCACCACGGTGGTGCCGGCGATGAGCTCGGCGCGGGTGATCGACGGCGGTGAAGACGGGGACGGGGCGTGACGGACCGCTAAACCTAGACAAATATTATGGAAAATGGAGCTTGGAGGTTGAGCTTGGAGAGGAGAAAGCTTAAGTAGTGTGGCTCAGGCATTCCATCGAACACCTTGTATGCATAGGAGGTGAGCTAGAGCACCACCAAGCCCTCTCCCCCTCGGCCAGAAAAAAACAGAGCAGTGTGCTTTGCTCTTACGCGAGGGGGTATATATAGGCACTTCATTGGTCCCTGTTGGTGGCACGAACCAGGACTAAAGGGGAGCCTTTGGTCCCGATTCAAGCCACCAACCGGGACCAATGATGGTGGGCCAGGAGCGAGGCCTATTGGTCCTGGTTCGTCCCATCAACCGGGATCAAAAGGTCCAGATGAATCGGGACCAATGACCCACGTGGCCCGGCTGGCCCCCTGGGCTCACGAACCGGGACCAATGCCCCCATTGGTCCCGGTTCTGGACTGAACCGGGACTAATGGGCTGACCCGGCCTGGATCAAAGCCCTGTTTTCTACTAGTGTTATGATAATAGGTTACAAATGCCATCATGCGTTGGACCTACCTAGAAACAAATCTCACATGTTATGACTGGAAAAAGAGGCCAGGGGTTATCCTCCATTTTGGAAAGAAAAAAATGACTAGAAAAAGATGAAAGGTATAGCATATTGCAGGTCAAAATAACCCGGGGAGCAGTAGGTTGAATGTATATATGTCAATAATAATAGCATCGGCATCCCACCGTTTGCATGATGAAAGAGTAGATAAAATCAGTAAGAACGGCTAAATAAATATAGAACAGTTGGATTCATAAAGAAAACTGGTAGACACCAGACAGTTAACAAAACTAGAACAAGTCATGTTATTTATATTCTTTACTTGAAGAATAAAATATTGTGCAAAAATGTAGGCTAAACTATTTCAAATGATACCCTTTTTGGTTTTCTAGCTCTTTGTTCACAATTATTATAGGAGAAAATGCTCACAATTAGAATCTCCAAAGCTACCACCACTTGCCGTCTGCTACCCCTCCCCGTCAGTAAGCTTAGTGTCTTCTCTGCCTGCTCCAGCTCGTCCGCCTTTTGCACTCTGGACCAATCTCAGGTGGCGTAGGATGGCCTCGATGATGGCGCAGCGGCCTGCTTCCATCTGGCTGACTCCCAAGCCTAGTTAGTACTACCGCTTTCGTTTCTGGTCACCTTGATTTCGTGTGAGGCTAGCAAACCACAACTAAGAAGCTGACACAGACCTGTTGTACAGGTCAATCCACCTAACATGATTTACTTGTTTGGATCACAGAATACAGGATCCGGGGCTGCTTCTCCGACTCAAATTCCTAATGCATCTCATTCCCAAATTGCCAAATGTATAATCTATAGGTGGAACCAATGCTGATGCCACTTGTTCTGTCGTGTTCTGTCTCTCTTTTTTCCCCACTAATCGCTCCCTCCCTTCTCTCCATCAATGGTGTTTTATACACAAGATGCATAGCTACAGGATCACAGTTCAACCACTGAAGAGGTACAAACTTAAGTGTTCCAAGGACCGCCCGGCGTCGAAGATGTTCACACATTAATAAGGTTCCTTGTAAAGATATCACAAAACGAAGAGCTAGGCAGTCTTCCTCAGCTACTGAAGGAATACTCTCTGTACTCTGATTTCAATGTGCAGCACTTCATTTTGTGGTCCATTTACCCCTGACTATTAAAGATATCGCAAGTTTTATTAGATTGTTGGTGATGGTTGCACATCCGTGACCAATTTGTCCCTTTTATTGCGAACCTGCATCTAGTTTTACAATCTGTATAGTATCTCATTCATGCAGTTAAACTCCCAGCACAACCGGACTAGCAATCAACAAAACTGAACTCTGTGTGTTTGTACAGTCTGGTATGATAATAATAGGTTACAAATGCCATCATGCGTAAACTGTGGACTTACGTGGAGATAAATCGCACATGTTATGACTGGAAAGGGGTGAAAGATATAGCATATGTCAAGTCAAAATAACCTGGGGAGTAATAGGTTGAATGTATACATGTCCAATAAGAAAACCATCAGCATCCCACTGTTTGCATGAAAGAACAGATAAATTCAGTAAGAACAGCTAAATATAGAACGGTTGAATTCAGAAAGAAACTGGTAGACACTAGACATATAACAAAGACTATAACTATATCAAAGATAACAGCCTGCCTGCAAAAGCGCTGCAAAATTTTAGAAATAACCATTCCCTTACCGAAAAAGGCTTTCGCCCCGCTTTATATTATAAAGCAAATGCCCAAGCCAAACATCCAACAAGGTTCAAACACACACACACACACACACAAGGTCCAGACATGAAAGAGGTCAAAGGGTTAATGCTGAGGGCACAGCTCAACAAGCCCTGGAGAAACATAAAAGAACGCACGCGCCGGGTGCGACACAACAGCTAGTCGGGCTCCGGGGGTGGCGGAGGGAGCGGAGGCGCCAAGCGGAAGGCCATTGAGCGAAGGTCGGCGAGGAGGGTGTTGATGACGTCCCAGTCCTGGGGGCGGCTAAGCGGCCGCCAGAGCTGCAAATATCCACACATTTTAAAAATGGAGTTAGTAGCACGTCGAAGAGGCACCTTCTATATGACAAGCTTATTGCGTATGGTCCAAAGCGTCCAGGCAAGGACCCCAACGCAAAGCTATCTAATATGCCTGTGGCGAGGGGGGAAGCCTGAATTTCCGCAAGCAGGTCAGGGAAGTTGGTGTTGCACCACTGGCCCCCAACCTTTCGCGGAAACAGGACCAAAGGAACCGTGCCGTGGAGCACGAGAAGAAGATGTGGTTGGCATCCTCTACCGTGCCGCACATGGGGCACATCCCATCTCCAGGTCCATTACGCTTAAGGACCTCTACGCCGGACGGGAGGCAGCCGCAAATCCATTGCCACAGGAAGATCCTGATCTTCAGGGGCAGGCGGATGTCCCAGATCAAACTGAAGGGCTCGGGGGCCGTCGAGGGGGCGATGGCCGCGTAGAGAGATTTGGTGGAGAAGCAGCCGGCGGGTTCCAGGCGCCAGGAGATGGCGTCCGGGGTGTCGGCGACGTCCATAGGGAGGAGGGCGATGTCCTGGAGGAGGACATCCCAAGCTGCAACCTCAGGAGGGCCAAAGGGGCGGCGGAAAGCGAGGCGCCCTAGGTCAATAAGGGCCGCCTCGACAGAAACCCGAGGGTCAACGACGATGTCGAAGAGCCTTGGGAAACGCGCGACCAGGGGGTGTCGCCAAGCCACCTATCAAACCAGAACAGGGTCGAGGACCCAGTGCCAACCGAAATGGATGTGCCAATGTGAAGTACGGGCAGCAGCTAGACGACGGCCTGCCAAAACTGAGAGCCGCCTGAGTGCTGACAGAATGCGAGAGGCTGTCCACGAAGGTACTTATTCTGGATAATAGTAAGCCAGAGACCTCCATCGCCATTGGCAATGCGCCGGAGCCAACGGGTCAGGAGGGCAATGTTCATGCGTCGGGAGGACAAGATCCCAAGACTGCCCTGGTCCTTGGGTTTGCAGATATCTGGCCAGCTAACCATGTGGTACTTCTGCTTACCCCCCTCCCCAGCCCAGAAGAATCTGGATTGGTATTTGGCGATCTCCTGGTGAAGGGTTTCATGGAGGCTATAGAAGCTCATGAGGAACCAAAGGAGGCTGGCAAGCGAGGAATTGATAAGGATCACGCGAGCCGACTTCGACAGCCAGCGTCCTTTCCAGGGCTCAACGCGATGTTGCATACGGGTCACCGTGGGACGAAGATCGGCTACGGTGAGGCGCGAATCACTAATGGGGATCCCCAGATAGGTCGTGGGGAAAGAACCCAGCCGACAGTTTAGTCGGTCAGCAATAGCCTGTGCTTCCGCCAACGGGTATCCGAGAACCATCACTTCGCTTTTATCGAAGTTGATGGTTAGACCTGACATTTGTTGGAAGCACAGGAGGAGGAACTTCAGGTTAGTAATACATAGAGTGGATCCCTCCACCATTATAATGGTATCATCCGCATATTGGAGGAGGGAGACCCCTCCCCCTCCAACTAGGTGGGGGACTATGCCGCGGATATGGCCAGCGGCCTTGGCCTTATCCTGGATGGATGCCAGGGCATCGACCACCATGTTGAACAAGAACGGCGAGAAAGGGTCACCCTGACGGACCCCACAAAGGGTGGGGAAGTAGGGTCCAATCTCTCCGTTGATGTTCACCGCGGTCCGGCCACATGAGACAAGCTGCATGACGCGAGTCACCCAACGGCCGTCGAAGCCCTTGCGAAGCAGCACTTCCCGCAGGAATGGCCAGTGGACCGTGTCGTATGCTTTGTGGAATTCTAGCTTTAGGAAGACCGCGCGATGGTGTTTCAGCCGAACCTCGTGGAGGACTTCGTGGAATACTAACACCCCATCCAGAATAAATCGGCCTTGTATGAAGGCGGATTGGTTCGGATGGGTAATCGTGTCAGCGAGGAGGGTCACCCTATTGGCGTACCCTTTGGCCAGGATCCAGAAAATCACATTAATCACTGTGATTGGGCGGAACTGGCGGATGTCAGAAGCGCCCGGGACCTTGGGGATGAGGGTCACAATCCCATAATTGAGGCGCCCAAGGTCCATGGCGCCCGAATAAAATTCCTCAAACAGGGCCATGACCTCCGGCTTGATGGTATGCCAGAACGTCTTGAAGAACGTCACGGGTAGGCCATCCGGACCCGGGGCCGAGGAGGGGTTCATCCCCTTAATGGCTGCGAGGACCTCGTCCTCGTCAAAAGGGGCTACTAATGCCGCATTGGCCTCAGCCGAGACCAATTGCGTACCCGACCAAATGTCGGGGGCGAGACTAGCCCCACCCCGCGGGGTGGGGGTAAATAGGGCTTTATAGAAGCCGTCTACATGGGCACGGATGGACGAGGGGAGAACGATAGGCGTGTCTCCATCCCACAGGTAGTGGATGGAATTGCGACGACGCCGGCCGTTCGCCACCGCCTGGAAATATGCCGTGTTGGCGTCACCTCGATGCACCCACCGTTGGGTACCGCGCAGGCGCCAGTAGGCCTCTTCATCTGTGTAAATGGTGGAGAGCTGGTCTTCAAGGTCGTACCGCAACATCCACTCATCCGGGGAGATCCCGGTCGTGTCGGCGCGGGCGTCCAGGGCTTGGATAGCCAATAGGAGGGCCTTTTGCGATCTCGGAGACCCCGGCCAAGGTTAGCCCCCCAACCCTTCATGAATTGGCGGGTGAGCTTCGCGCAGAAGTGCCATGAGTCGACAGCAGACATGGAGCGATGGGGTGCAGAGCGAGCGGAAATCCAGCGAGCGACGACGGCATCCCAGAAGCCGGCCTGATTGAGTCAGAAGGGCTCGAACCGGAAACGCGGCGGGGAGGGGGGGCGCTCGTCAGCAGTTGAGAGGAGGAGGGGGACATGGTCAGACCCGATCCGGGTAATCACACGAAGCGAGGCTAGGGGGCAGCATACTTCCCACTCCGGGGAAACTAGGACGCGATCGGATCGCGTCGGGTTAGCCTGACGGTTTGTCCAAGTGAATCGGGCACCCGTCCGGTCCAGCTCACGGAGACCCAGCTCCGCGATCCAGTCATTGAATAACTGCATCCGGGGGAGGTTAATCCGGTCATTATTCTTCTCATCCGGGGATCGGATGAGGTTAAAGTCTCCGCCTACAACGACTGGGAGTAGAGAGTTGGAGATCTTAAGATGAAGCTCCTCCAAGAAGGCCGGGGAGCGGCGATGGTCCGCCGGACCATAGACAATCACGATCTACCATTTGAAGTTGAGGGCCCGCCCGAAGATCTCCATACTCACGAAGAAATCTCCCCGATCCATGCCCCAACCTTGAAGGTGGCATCCTTCACCCCTAACAAGATGCCGCCAGAGTGGCCAGTGGTCCCACTAGAAGGGAGCCAATGCCAAGTGAAGAGGTGGGGACTGTAAGTGCATCTAGTGCCACCCCTAGTTGGTTTTGGAGTATTGACGACAAACCTAGTTGAGGGACTAATGTGTTTGTGAGAATTGCAGGATAACATAGGTAGAAGTCCCTCATTGATTTGGTTTTCCTACCAGAGATGACCCCTAAAAATGTATGAAGACATTGAAGTCAAAGGTGGTATATGAAGATATTCACATTGAAGACTATGACAAGAGAAGACACCACATGAAGCCTATGGAGCTCGAAGACTTAGATCTTTCGTAGTTCTTTTTCTTTTGTGTTGAGTCATAGGAACCACCGTACTGTTAAGTGGGGTCCAAGAGAACCAGTCAGAATGACTGAAGTGATGCCTAACCAAAAACCTATGTCTTCGAGTGAAGACTATGAGAGCGAATCTTGTCCAGAGTCGGACAAGTCAGCTTTGCTTGTAGCCCAAGTAAAGTTGCCGTGTGAGTTTGAAATCTGACCGTTGGAACACGTGTCAGTTCCTTAGTGACCCAGGGTCATTTCGGACAAATCAGGTCGGGTTGCCAAGTGGCTATAAATAGCCCACCCCCCACAACCATAAACGGTTGGCTGCTCAAATTGAGAGTACGGCTTTTGTCGTTTGAGAGCAACCCACCTCGAAGCCTTTGAGAGAGAATTCCTTGCGAGGATAAAGCCCTAACCACCCAGAGTCAAAGAGAATCGGGCATCACTTAAGTCTTCTTGTCTGTGTGATCTGAAGACTTATTACACTTGAGGATTGTGCATCCTCCAGCCGGTTAGGCGTCGCGTTCTGAGCATCCAAGAGACATTGTGGATTGCCGGTGAACGAAGTCTGTGAAGGTTTGGGAGTCTACCTTGAAGACTTACCAGAGTGATTGGGCGAGGCCTGTGTGACCTTAGCTCAAGGGGAATACGGTGAGGACTGGGTGTCCTGAGCTGCGTGTTTAGGACTGGGTGTCCGGGACTGTGTGTCCTAAGGTTTAAATACCTAGCCGCCCCAACCAGACGTACAGTTGTCACAGCAACTGGAACTGGTCCAACAAATCATTGTCTTCAACGAGTCACTGGTTTCATCTTCCCTTCCCTTTACTTACTGTTACTCCTTGTGAAGTCATTGTATGTTTGCACTATCTTTTGTCTTCACCGAGTGACTGCGTGTTCTGTCTGGCTTCACAATATCTTCCTACATGATCCTTACTACATTGCTGCTATTAGTCATTGTGCTTTCACTCTATTGAATACTTGACTATTGCTTGCCTAGTGTAGTCTACCTTCCGCTGCAGGGTATTAGGTTTATTTCTATCGTTTGTCTTCATAACTCCCACGTTTTGAAGACTTTCATAAAAATCGCCTATTCACCCCCCCTCTAGTCGATATAACGCACTTTCAATTGGTATCAGAGCCAGGTGCTCCCTTGTTCTGTGTGATTCGGTTTAACCACCTGGAGTTTTAGCTATGTCGACTGCAGGGATAATTAAAGTCTCCGCTACGTGCCCCGTCTTCGATGGAACTGAATATCCCTACTGGAAGAATAAGATGCGCATGCATCTTGAAGCCATTGATGTCGACCTATGGTATGTCGTCGAAAACGGCGTTCCCAAGGCTGGAGAAGGTGTCACTGCTGCTGATGTCAAGAAATTTGTTCAACTGGACTCTACTGCCAAGAATATCATCTGTGGTCACCTGACCAAAGGACAGTATGGCCGTGTGAGTGCTTTGAAGACATCTAAGCTGGTCTGGGACTGGCTCTCCAAGGTCAATGAAGGCATCTCAACCCAGAGAGATCAGAGAATCAGTGTCCTTCGCAACCGCTTCATCCGCTTCAAGCGAAATGACAATGAGAATGTCCAGCACACATTTGACCGACTCACTGACATCACAAATGAGCTTCAAGCCCTCGGCGCTACTGAGATCACCAAACATGAAGTCGTCAAGACACTACTGAGATCACTTGATAGTTCGTTTGACATCCTAGCCCTGATGATTCAAGAATGTCCTGATTTCAAGACACTCGATCCATCTGACATACTTGAGAGGCTCAACACACATGAGTTTCAGCTTTCTGAGAAAAGAGATATCTACGGTCCAAACTATGGGCGAACTCGTGCCTTGAAGGCAAAAGCTGTCTCCTCATCTGAAGAAGAATCTGACAGCAGTTCTGATGATCCCGAAGACATTGAAAGGGAACTTGCTATGCTTGTGAAGAAGTTCCAAAAATTCACCAAGAAGAAAGGTTTCAGAAAGTCTTCCCGATCAAGCTCAAGGAATGATGAAGCTTCTGCTCATGACTACAAGAAGAAAACATGTCACAAGTGCAAGAAACTTGGCCACTTCATCTCTGAGTGTCCACAGTGGGACAATGAGAACAAAAAGAAGAAGAAGAGCAAGGAATATGACTCTGACGACAAGAAGAAGAAGAAATACTCAAAGTCTTCTTCCAAGTCTTCCTCAAAGTCTTCATCACACAAGAAGAGCTCATCTGGCAAGGCACGTGCATTTGTTGTCAAGGAAATGGATTCAGAGGAGGAGTCCGCTTCTGAGGAGGCGGAGGTGGAGTCTGAGGAGGAGTTCGATTCAGGCGTCGCAAGTCTGGCTACAGCATACGTTGCCAAGTCCATCTTCAATACTGAAGACAATGACCTCGTCACCGACACCGATGCAAATGACAAGGACTACTCCGCTTCTACCTACTGCTTCATGGCACGCGGTGCCAAGGTAAACACACGCACTACTCACTATCAAACATCTAGTGACGATGACTCTGATTGTGATTCAAAACCCAGCTACAAAACACTTGCTAAAATTGCAACTGAACAACAGAAAGCTATGGAACATATTCAAAAACTGTTAGACAGAAGCGATGATCTGTTAGGTGCTGAAATGACTCGATCTTAATCCTTAATTGAAGACATAAAAAATCTTCACGTTAAGTATCAGGAACTTGAAAATCGTCATGAAACTCTCTCAACAACTCATGAAAAGCTTTCCTATGATTATCTTCAAAGGAAGCAAGATCTTGAGAAATTGAGAGCGGTTCATGAAGATCTTCAAAAGGAAAACGAGTCACTTCGTGCCAAACAGATCAGTCCGCTCAGGAAGGATTTGAACCACCATGTCTTAAATGCATTGAGCGTGATAATGCTACTTCTGTTGCTGAATGTTCTACTGCTACTACTGTTGCAATATCTTCAACTGTTGATGTGGTAACTAACCCCTCTGCTGAGGATACCACTGCTATTGCTGATGAGAATGCTAGGTTGAAGACATTGCTTGAAACAGGGATGTACAAAAGTCTTAAAGGGCATCAGACACTATGTGATGTCCTCAAAAAGCAGATACTGAACCGAAACCCGAGGAAAGAGGGTGTTGGGTTCGTAAGGAAAATGAATGCTGATGGCTCTTACTGGAAACCTGAGCAGTACCCCAAAACCATGTGGGTTGCTGCAAAGGAACCTTCAGCAGACCCATCCAATCTATCTGGCTTCACTTGTGCTAACCCCATTATCATTGATGAATCCTTTGATGCAAACTATATATTGTTTAAGAATCAGAATGGTGAAGTGTTTGCCAGGTACATTGGTACTAACTGCAGGAATGGACCGCCTATGAAGAAGATCTGGGTTCCGAAAAGGTGTCTGGAGAATCTTCCTGTGAATGTCATCATGACACCTCACGTGAAGAAGACAAACCTCAGACCAAAGGCTTCATACAGACAGAGGACTCACCTGAGTCGCACTAATGCAAATGTTTTGCAGGGAAACCATACTCAGGCATATGAATATGAGAGCGGTTCATCAAACCGCCATGTTCATAAGACCAAGAAATATTCTGCTTATTCTTATGAGTACTATTGTCCGCCTGCAAGACTGTTTGCTAGGGCTCCAAAGCCAAAATTCTCAGATGTTGCACTTAGACTTATTGCTTCTCAGCCACCCTTGAAGATGTGGGTGGCTAAGAAAGCTTAACTCTCTTTTGCAGGGAAAGGTCTCCAGCAGAAAACCAAAATCGTCTGACGCCATTGCTGGGGACCTTAAACATCTTGTAGGGCGCAAGATTAAATGCCCGAATGGTCTTACTATGTATTTCGTTCCTGAATCGCTTGCTACTCTCCCTATTAGTCCTAATCTGGATCTAAGCTTTCATAACCCATTGTTTCGTCAAATGTGTTTACTTCACAATGCTCTTGGTGAAGCCTATCCCCCTAACTGCATTGTAGGGTACGACACCAGCGTCTTCAGAATGGATTATTGATAGTGGGTGTACAAATCACATGACTGGCAAAAGAAGTCTTCTTATGGACTCAACCTTACGTCCATCCAACAAGAGACACATCACATTTGCTGACACTGGTAAAAGTAAGGTATTGGGTCTAGGTAGAGTTGCAATCTCAAGGGATCAACACATGGATAAAGTCATGCTTGTTGAATTCCTTGGCTTCAACTTAATGTCTGTCTCAATGCTTTGCGATTTGAACATGATCGCAATATTTGGAAAATATCGTTGCCTTGTACTAATGGAATCTGACAAGTCTCTAGTATTTGAAGGGTATCGAAAAGATGATTTGTACATGGTAGATTATGCAGCAGGACCACAGCTTGCCGTATGTCTTCTAGCAAAAGCTTCAGAATGCTGGCTCTGGCATCGGAGGCTTGGGCATGCTGGCATGAGGAACCTCCACACCCTGGCAAAGAAGAAGCATGTCATAGGCATCAAGGGCATCAAGTTCAAGAAAGATCACTTATGCGGTGCCTGTGAAGCAGGGAAGATGACGAGGGCCAAACATGCCTCGAAGACAATCATGACCACTACTCGACCCTTCGAACTGTTTCACATGGATCTTTTCGGTCCCACTCATTACTCAACTCTTACTACTACTGCTTGCCTCTATGGCTTCATTATTGTTGATGATTATTCTAGATACACTTGGGTGCACATAATCCTTTACAAGACTGAAGTGCAGGATGTCTTCAGACGCTTCGCAAATCGAGCTATGAACAATTATGGCGCCAAGATAAAGCACATCAGAAGTGACAATGGCACTGAATTCAAGAACACTGGCCTTGATACATATCTTTATACCTTGGGCATCACACATGAATTCTCAGCCCCGTACACGCCACAGTAGAATGGCGTCGTCGAACGCAAGAACAGAACACTCATTGAGATGGCCAGAACGATGCTAGATGAATACAAGACCCCAAGAAAATTCTGGCCTGAAGCCATTGATACTGCATGCCATACAATCAATCGTGTTTATCTTCACAAGCTTCTGAACAAGACATCTTATGAGCTCCTTACTGGCAAGAAGTCAAATGTCAGTTACTTCAGAGTATTTGGCTCAAGGTGCTGGATCAAGGACCCACATCACACCTCAAAGTTTGCACCAAAAGCACATGAGGGTTTTATGCTTGGATATGGAAAGGATTCACACTCCTACAGAGTCTTCAATCTCTTTCATTACAAAGTGGTTGAAATAGTGGATGTGCGGTTCGATGAGACCAACGGTTCACAAAGAGAGCAACTGCCAAATGTGCTAGATGAAGTTCCATCTAGTGAATCAATCAAGCTAATGGGAACTGGAGAGATTATACCTTCTGAAGCTCATCCTGAAGAAGAACTTATCATCTCAGCACCTGATCAACATGAAGACAATGCTCAACCTGAAGACATTCCTTCTAACAACGACAATGATCAGCAAGAGCAAAATCTTCGCCCTGTACATCCTCGCGTTGCCAATGAAGTGCAGATTGAAAGAATAATTGATAGCATCAATGCACCCGGTCCACTCACTCGTTCAAGGGAAACTCAGCTAGCAAATTTCTGTGGGCACTTCGCATTCGTCTCAATAACAGAACCCAAGAAAGTTGAAGAAGCCTTCATGGAACCTGAATGGATTCAAGCTATGCAAGAAGAGCTTCAACAGTTTGAGCTGAATAATGTATGGGAACTAGTTAAGCGTCCTGATCCACGGAAGCACAATATAATAGGCACCAAATGGATATACCGCAACAAGCAAGATGAGCATGGTCAAGTTGTCATAAACAAAGCTCGTCTCGTTGCTCAAGGATATACTCAAGTGGAAGGCATTGACTTCGATGAAACATTTGCTCCTGTGGCTAGACTTGAAGCCATACGCATACTGCTGGCCTATGCAAATCATCATAACATACTTCTATATCAAATGCATGTGAAGAGTGCTTTTCTCAATGGCAAGATTGAAGAAGAAGTGTATGTTGCACAACCGCCTGGCTTTGAAGATCCAAAACATCCTGACATGGTATACAAGCTCAACAAGGCACTGTATGGCCTCAAACAAGCTCCTCGGGCCTGGTATGACACACTCAAATACTTCCTGAAGAGCAAAGGCTTCATACCTGGTTCCCTAGACCCCACTCTCTTCACGAAGACATATGATGATGGACTGTTTGTGTGCCAAATATATGTGGATGACATTATCTTCGGCTGCACCAATCAGAAGTACAGTGAAGAGTTTGGATATATGATGCAAGAGCAATATCAGATGTCCATGATGGGGGAGCTGAAGTTCTTCCTCGGTCTTCAAATACGACAACAACACAACGGCATCTTCATATCTCAAGAGAAGTATCTCAAAGATTGCCTGAAGAAGTTCGGTATGCAAGACTGCAAAGGCTTCACAACACCAATGCCAGCCAAACATCATCTGGGTCCCGACGACAATGGTAAAGAGTTCGATCAAAAGGTATACCGCTTCATGATTGGTTCTTTACTTTATCTATGTGCATCTAGGCCAGATATTATGCTTAGTGTTTGCATGTGTGCTCGATTTCAAGCGGCACCAAAGGAGTCGCATCACTTAGCTGTGAAGCGAATTCTTCGATATTTGGCTCACACCCCAACTCTAGGATTTTGGTATCCAAAGGGCTCAGAGTTTGATCTGGTTGGATTCTCGGATGCTGATTATGCTGGTGACAAAGTTGATCGCAAGTCTACATCAGGCACATGTCACTTTCTGGGACGATCACTTGTATGTTGGTCTTCAAAGAAGCAAAACTGTGTATCTCTCTCCACTTCTGAATCTGAATACATTGCTGCTGGATCTTGCTGCGCTCAGCTTCTGTGGATGAAGCAAACACTCAAGGACTATGGCATTTGTCTGAAGCAAGTGCCACTTTACTGCGACAATGAAAGCGCCATCAAGATTGCTAACAACCCAGTTCAGCACTCGAAGACAAAGCACATTGAAATTCGTCATCACTTTCTCAGAGATCATGTTGTGAAGGAAGACATTGGTATCATACACGTCAACACTGAAGAGCAACTGGCAGATATCTTCACCAAGCCCTTGGATGAGAAGAGATTTTGCAAGTTACGGTGTGAGCTAAATATCCTGGAATCCTCAAATGTCCTGTGATCAGGCACACATCCTAACCCTAATGCATATTGATGACTTAGATGTGCAACACACGAAGTAAAGTATATCTTCAATCAATGAAGACATACATTCTAAGTGTGAATACATTAATGTGGAATTTGACTTCGGAGCGCCACGATAATTGTGCGCCGTGTCTGGGTCTAATACTTCCTATACGGTGGGTAACGCCACCACCAAATGTTCTATTTGAAGTGTTTCACTCATGGCGTTACAATTTCTATGTCTTCACATTTGGTTTGGCTTCAATCTCAACATATCTTCATGATTATCTTCACTATGTTAATTATATATATATACTAGTGTTCTGTCCTCTACAGCATTCACTTATAGCTATGTCTTCATTGTTGAATCTTTTGAACTAAGTGAATGTGATCGGACCCTAACCTCTCTATGCTTTCTATCTCAAATTCTATCTCTCCAAATCATATGCATTCTATTGAAACTGTCGAATGTCTTCTCTGCGTCCTTGTCAGCAGAAGATACAGAGACAACCATTAAGTCCGTTTTCAATGCTCATTCCCCCACATGAAACCCGGAGAAGTAGGAACGACCACCCGACAATCAAGGCGTGCGTGGGACGTGGAACAAACCCCAAAATTCCGCATAATGGCCACGTGTTCCTCAGATGCGAATCGCCAGGGGCACCTGTGTAATAGCGCAGTGCCGCCCATGTATCTATAAATACACACTTCACAGCGGTCATTATCTCTTCTTCCACTCTCGCACGAACCCTAGCGCCACCGCTAGCCCTCGACAACGCCGGCGACGAAGCGCTTCGCTGCCGCAACCTCTCCGACGCCGTCTTCACGCCGACCGCGGACATCGTCCTCTCCGCCGTCGCCGTAGGTGTCCTCCGTCGCCAAGTTAGGGCACGGAAGATCGAATTGCTTGGCCTCATCTTCCACTTTGTCTAGCAGTTCTTAGTGTGGTAAATAAAACTTCCTTTTTACAGCACCGTTGATCCTATGGATTTGTCACTTTCTACCACAAGTAGTTTCTATTCACACAAGTTAGATCTCTCTCATACTGCATCTCATAACATGCCTAGTATATTCACTTATGCTTCACAAAGTAGTTAGATTCCTCACTTGTACTGATCTGTGGATTCGTACAAATCTGGAACCAACTCCTTATCTATGAGTGAATGTCTTCGCACGATGAGGTCAATGTCTTCTAAACTGATTTATCTTCAAAATCTTCTGAGAATGCATATGACCTCTTCCCCTTCCCTCGCACCTTAATGCTGTCACAGGTACATGTCCGTGGGAGAATCCTTTGGTTCTCATAGTCTGCATTCATTTGCAGAATTCTTACAGCATCACATTAATTCTCCCGAAGCCAGTTCCTGTTGGTCCAGCAAGCGAACACCTTTGAAGCCTTTGAACGTGTTGAAGCCTTTCAAGTTAAAGTTTATGGCTTCAGAGAAAGCAGCAAGGAAGGGTGGCAGAAAGCGTCGTGGAGAAACATCCAGAGATCTGCCAGATGACCTCTCAGAACTGTACAAGACAGATCCTGAAGAGGATTACAATCAGCGCAAGACCCGAATCCAATGGATTCGAAGATATTGGGCAGAACAATGGTTCAAATACCGATTTGTAACCCAGGAATATGCTGAGAAAAATGCCATCAAGAGACCGTGGGGAGACATCCTATACAAGAATCTTCTACCCAGGTCCAGAGATGAAGCAATTGCACAAGGCTTCTATCCCTGCATGGTCCGTGGGCCATAGCCTGCTGATGCACATCCATCGTCACTACTATGGTGTCGTGACGACAATCTGTTCAAGCGCAACTTCCAGTTTGCCCAGAACTCAGCGAAGCAGAACAAGAAGACTTTGGGGTTAGACTTCAACCCTGGTCCCTCAGCACCAAGGGCAGATGGCACACGACATGCAGAACCCAATGTCATCGGTCCTTTCTACAACCTTGAAGGCCTCATCACCCGCATCTTAGTTCAAGGGACTGCAGTGAATGAGCCTGCAGCTGACGCTGAATCAGATGAAGCGCCTGCAGCGCCGAAGACAAAGAAGCTGAAGAAGCCTAAAGCTTCAAAGCCTACCCCTTCACCAAAAATCTCACGGTCGAAGCCACTGGCAACTGCACCTCCTGAAGACAGTGTGCAGTCCGAAGACTTATCTCGCATCTACAAGCCCCAGAAGGTCAAGATGCCTCTGCCTCACACCGGACAAGAGCTAACTGCTGCTGCCATTCTGCGCAATGACGACATTGATCTGTCAAGTGATGAAGATCTAGCAGATGACGCTCTTGAGCAACTCATCAAGAGCAAAGAAGAAGCAGAAATCTTCAATGATCTGCCTCTTTTTGATGTGACCATCATCCACAACTTCATTGACGAGTGGTTTGACACGCCAAACATCAGCTTTGAAGATCTGCAGCTACCAATTAGCCTCAGTGTCGCCTTCCAAGGCGCCATTGCTTCAGAACTCGCTATTGCCCAGCGCATTGTTGAACTGAAGCAAAAGATTGACTATGAAAAGGCTCAGTTCAAGAAGCATATGGCCAAGCTCAGCGTGCAGGAAGTGAAGAACTTCAAGAGTATGATGCACGAGCTCAAGGAAGCCTTTGTAAAGAAACGTGCAGAAGCTCAGGGTTCGCATGAGCGCATGAAGACTCTGGCTGACAGATGTGTGCAAGCCTATAATGAGGCTGAGAAGCGCAAGGCCCTTGGGCGTCCTGGCATCGACCCCAGGATGGCTGCAAAGAAGAAGAAGAAGCCTGCTACGGCTGAACCTGACACACCAAGGCAAGAAGCAGTTCCGATTGTCTTCCCAACTAGACTGACTGGCTCGAAGCCAAAAAGACAGTCAACCGCTTCAGAGCTCAAGAAGACAAGGACTGCTGAGGCTGAAGCCAGGAAGAGGAAACACTCTGAAGCCTCTCCAACTGCCCCCTCCAAGAAGAAGAGGAAGACCAAGAAAGATCGGGCTGCTCCCACAGAGCCCTTGATAGTTGAACCCATTTCTATGGTCTATCCTGAAGCTGAACGCCAACTGACTATCCATGAGCCTGCTTCCACAGAGGCTCATGAAGCTGAAGACTTTCCAGCAGCTGATCCCATCACTGCTGAAGACATTGGTCAACAAGACCATGTAGAAGATGGTGCAGCAGAACAGCAAACTCATCAGCATTGGTCGTCCACTGACGCCAATTGCACAGGATGCTTCATGGGCGGATCGCCCACAAGAGGAAGAAGACTTTGAGGCCCAGCCAACTCCAACTCCACAGGCGTCGCCTGCGTTGCGCAGGCTTCACAAAGGTCCAAGGCCTCAAGTCTCTGCTAAAGACAATTCGGCTGCATCAGCCGCGGAAGATGAAGTCCCACAAGTTGTCACTCCACTGTCCCACCAAGAAGCAGTTCTCAAGGAGAACGTGCTTGAAAATCTTGCGGCTGTCACAACCACCAATGAAGCTAATGTGGAGCCTTCCCCAACGGAAGAAGAAGACAGCGAAGCCACTGATCCCGTCACTTCTGTTCCTGAGTCTACTGCCGGTCCCCAGTTCGACTATCATGTTGAGCACAGGCCTCAGGTAGAGAAGCCAATCCCAAGATTGCCAAGGTTCTTAGGTCCTGCATCAGCACCTGGCTCCTTCAATATCAATGGCTTCAGGGCAGACAACACATTCTTTGATAGCTCTAGGAACCCCTACTCAAGGGAAAGGATATCATCTGATCGGTTCTGGAGCTATCCTCAGCGAAGCTATTACTCATGCATTCTTTACAACCAAGGTCGCATCTTCCCACACAAGCGCCTTGACATTGAAGCCATAGCTGGTCTGCCCTGTCTGGAAGAAGCTTTGGATTGCTTCAAGGAAGTTGGACTGCTGCCGTTCGTTACTGACCAAGAGCATTGGAATGAAGAGCTGCTGCTCCAATTCTATGCCACACTTCACATCCGCGGGTACAGCAGAGATCCGAAGACTTGGGTCCTGGAGTGGATGACCGGAAACGTTCATCACGAAGCCAATGCATTTGACATCATTGAGCTCACTGGTTTGCCCACTCCTGGCGATCTCTACGAGCATGGCTGTCAGCTGCATAGTGAAGCTATTGAGAGCATCTTTAAGAGGCCGGAACCTGATATGAGTCAGATGCTCAGCATGATGAAGCCATTGCCCCAAGATGCTGCTTATCCAACAGAGTTCTTTGTTGAAGACCTTGAGTATCTGCCAAGAACCATCTATCACATCATCAGGCGAACTCTCTGGCCCATCAAAGGGCACTCTCCAAATGCCAAGCTTGAGGGTGCAATGAAGACTTTGGTCTTCTATATTCTTCATGGAAAATGCTTTAATGCACAGGACTTATTCATCCGCCAACTTGCTGCATCAGGCTCTGATCTGTTTGGCTTGAAATTCTACGCCCCATGGGTAATGCGGCTAATTAAACTTCACTCCGATATCTCATATCAGTCATCTGCTCGCAATCATAGGATTTTTCTGCCTGATGTGGATATCTCTACTGAAGCCATCTATCCTGAGCCTGCAAAGGAACCTCAAAGTCTTCAGAATGCAGAGCATCAGAGTTTCTCACAGAACATTGAAGGAGTTGAAGCAGTCACTCGGGTGTATCCTTTGGCTGGCACTACACGTGCACCACACCCTGCGTCTACTGAAGCCACTGATAGTACAACTGCTCCAAGACCCAAGAAGCGCACTCGTGTTCTCAACGACCGAGAGCTTCTTGTGGCTCTTCATCAGAAACAGGATAGGCATCATGACTGGCTGAAGCGTCAGATGAAAAGCCTCTTGGTGGATGTTAATCGCTTTCGCAATCTTGCCACCAAGAATGCTTTCGTTGCCCATGAAACCTGTCGCCGCACATGGAAAGGGCTAACGATGATGTGTTCTGAAGATGATCTCCAAGAGGATGGCTTCACTGAGCGATTCAAGTTTGACTCCACACCTCCTTGAAGAGCTGTGCTGCTAGGAACTCCATCCCTTGAAGACTCTGAGTTCTCTTCATCTGCTGCAACAGTGACTGCCAGAGTTATCGAGGATGAAGATGATGCTACTTCACCACCACCTCCTTCAGCACGCGTCAACTCTGCTCCAAGCTCTTCAGCACCGCCAAACACCACCAACGACCCTGCTACTTCACCTACTCCGCATGGGAACGAGTAGATGCTCTATGTCTTCAAAACTTTTTGGTCCTTACTGACAAAAGAGGGAGAAGCATATGAGGTTGATAGTCTTCAAGCGGGTCCATATGGGCGGGTGCTTTATATTTTGCTTCGTGCTTACAACTCTCGTTTTGCTACATTTGGTTCTTTGAGTTGTAACACTTAAACTCGATGGTCGTCTGCTACTTATCTGCCACTTTGTTTTGCGATGATAAATTCCGCATGTGCGACGATAAATTCCGCACTTAGATCATTCTGCAGACGTCCATTTTCCATTATGCATTGTCATTATCTTCATATACTTTCACATGCATAATGGATTGTCATCATAAGTTTAAATGGATCTCCACAAGTACAACCTGCCATGTGCATTTGCATTCCAAAAGCAAATTACTTATATGCACATCTTCAGGGGGAGCCCTTGCAACTTATGAAGACAATTCCTTATCCTTTACAATTTCACAGATTATATTCCCCGTTGAAAACTTCAACTAGTTTGTCATCAATCACCAAAAAGGGGGAGATTGTAAGTGCATCTAGTGCCACCCCTAGTTGGTTTTGGAGTATTGACGACAAACCTAGTTGAGGGACTAATGTGTTTGTGAGAATTGCAGGATAACACAGGTAGAAGTCCCTCATTGATTCGGTTTTCCTACCAGAGATGACCCCTAAAAATGTATGAAGACATTGAAGTCAAAGGTGGTATATGAAGATATTCACATTGAAGACTATGACAAGAGAAGACACCACATGAAGCCTATGGAGCTCGAAGACTTAGATCTTTCGTAGTTCTTTTTCTTTTGTGTTGAGTCATAGGAACCACCGTACTGTTAAGTGGGGTCCAAGAGAACTAGTCAGAATGACTGAAGTGATGCCTAACCAAAAACCTATGTCTTCGAGTGAAGACTATGAGAGCGAACCTTGTCCAGAGTCGGACAAGTCAGCTTTGCTTGTAGCCCAAGTAAAGTTGCCGTGTGAGTTTGAAATCTGACCGTTGGAACAGTCAGTTCCTTAGTGACCCAGGGTCATTTCGGACAAATCAGGTCGGGTTGCCAAGTGGCTATAAATAGCCCACCCCCCACAACCATAAACGGTTGGCTGCTCAGATTGAGAGTACGGCTTTTGTCGTTTGAGAGCAACCCACCTCGAAGCCTTTGAGAGAGAATTCCTTGCGAGGATAAAGCCCTAACCACCCAGAGCCAAAGAGAATTGGGCATCACTTAAGTCTTCTTGTCTGTGTGATCTGAAGACTTATTACACTTGAGGACTGTGCATCCTCCAGCCGGTTAGGCGTCGCGTTCTGAGCATCCAAGAGACATTGTGGATTGCCGGTGAACGAAGTCTGTGAAGGTTTGGGAGTCTACCTTGAAGACTTACCAGAGTGATTGGGCGATGTCTGTGTGACCTTAGCTCAAGGGGAATACGGTGAGGACTGGGTGTCCTGAGCTGCGTGTTCAGGACTGGGTGTCCGGGACTGTGTGTCCTAAGGTTTAAATACCTAGCCGCCCCAACCAGACGTACAGTTGTCACAGCAACTGGAATTGGTCCAACAAATCATTGTCTTCAACGAGTCACTGGTTTCATCTTCCCTTCCCTTTACTTACTGTTACTCCTTGTGAAGTCATTGTATGTTTGCACTATCTTTTGTCTTCACTGAGTGACTGCGTGTTCTGTCTAGCTTCACAATATCTTCCTACCTGATCCTTACTACATTGCTGCTATTAGTCATTGTGCTTTCACTCTATTGAATACTTGACTATTGCTTGCCTAGTGTAGTCTACCTTCCGCTGCAGGGTATTAGGTTTATTTCTATCGTTTGTCTTCATAACTCCCACGTTTTGAAGACTTTCATAAAAATCGCCTATTCACCCCCCCCCCCTCTAGTCGATATAACGCACTTTCAGGGACTAAGACACTCGAGCTCCTGGAGGGTGAACTCAGTGCGCATGGTTTCCTGGATTGCAATGATATCGATGTGTTCGTCTCGCATGTACTCGATGAGTTGGCGGTGGCGGCCATCATGGTCGAAGCCACGGATGTTGCATAAAAGGGCCCGCATCTAAACCCCCATAGGGGGGCTGCTTAACCCCAAGACACGGGAGGCACTTTGTGCACAGAGAGCGGCAGTGCGAGAGCGGGTGCGGCCACGGATCACACCGTCAGCCACCGAAGGGCCCAGACCCGCGGGGGTAGCGGGCGAGTCCACGGCGGGCCAGAGCAAGCGTGCCCGAGTCTCAGCCAGCTTGCCATCTAAGATCTCGCGAGCCCTAATGGCCGCGATCTATTCTAAGGGGGGACCAACCTCCCCCCTGAAGACTATGGCCGAGTCAGTAGCCACCTTGGCGAGGTGGCCAAGAGGGGCGGCCTCAAGCGCGAAAAAGGAACAACTGGAAGAACTGGGAGGGACGGAATCCACACCTGACTCGAGGTTTCGGACCGCCGCCCGAAGCTCCGCACGCTCAGCGACAGACGGAGTCGGGGAGTCCGCCGGACGGGTCGCATCTAGGCGGGCGCTGCGGTGGGACGCCGTCACCGGCGTCGATGTGGAGCGGGGCCGCCTGATGTACGCCACCGTCGGAGGATGGTGAGCGGCGGTCGGGGTGGTCACGACCGTAGCCACCGTCGCGGCCGGGGAGGTGGGCGGAGCGAGGTGGGCGTCGGAGGCCACCGGCGGGGGGAGCGGGGAGATGGGCACCAGGGTGTCGCCCTCCGCAACGCCCGTGGGTAGAGGTGTCGGAGCCGGCGCGCCGATGGGGAGGCCCCCACCGCCACCCGTGGGGACCGGAGAAGTCGAGCCAGGAGTGGCCGGGGGGTCTGGGGCCGACGGCGAGGTGAGCAGGGCAGAGACGACGGACGGGAAGCGCGGCGACGAAGGCGGCACGACGAG
This sequence comes from Triticum urartu, assembly GCF_056163025.1. Taxonomy (NCBI): domain Eukaryota; kingdom Viridiplantae; phylum Streptophyta; class Magnoliopsida; order Poales; family Poaceae; genus Triticum; species Triticum urartu. Next base: position 511,295,561 of record NC_141873.1, read on the forward strand.
TAGGCCCACACTGGAGATGTCACTACCGACTCAGATGGAGGCGAAGGGGGCGCGACCGGCGTAGAGGCCAGGCGAAGCGCCACCGCGAGGTCAGTGGCCGACACTCGGGTGCGTCCCGTCCCGGAGCCGCCATGGCCCGGAGGTGGGTTGGCGGGCTCGCGGGATGGGGAGCGGGAGTGCTCAGACAAGTCCTCGTCATACTCAGGATCCTCGAGGCATGAGTGACGGGACCGGCGGCGGCGGGAGCCGTCGTCGTCAGCTGGACCGCCCCCTAAGTGGTTGTCGTCAGAGAAGCGGGGGCGACCGATGTGGTTCGGAGGCTCAGGGCAGATCTTGATGTCGTAGCCGTCGTCGTTGAAGAAGACCTGAATCGTGGCGTGGAGCTTGGAGGAGTCCAGGCATTTCACCTTGACCCGGACCTCCTCCTCCTTGCGGAGAGAGAGAGCTCGTCGACCACCACCACCTTGCCCAGGAGCTTGGACATGCTGCGGATGACGCGCTCGGACCGGGCCACATCCGGCAGGTCGGCGATGAGGATCCAAGCCGTGTCGAGGACCACCACGGCCTTGGGATCCCACTTCGGCTCAGAGATGTTCACCATGATCCCGTTGAGGGCCAAGGTGATGTTGTCGCTGCGGGTACAGAAGCCCATGCTCAGAGCGTCGGGGAAGATCACCGTGAAGGAGTTGGCCACAGTGGGAGTCACCTGCCAGTCCCACTTGCATTTACACAAGTGGTTGAGCTCGGCCTCAATCAGCTCTGCGGTGGCGACGGCCTCGCCAACGGTAGTCACAAGAGCCAGGAGCGAGGGGGAGGGAGGGGGCAGCTCCGGGACCTCGATGTGGAAGAAGCCCATGTCCTCGATGCCGTGCCCGTACATCATAAGCTCCTCCGTCACTGGGCGGTCCGGACAGAGAATCGCGGGGTGGCCGGCGTCCTTACAGAGGTAGCACGTCGGAGGGTGGGGCAAGCCACCTGGAAGTGCCCGGTCAGTCCGCAGTTGAAACACGGCGGACCGTCCGAGGCGGAGGTGGAGCCCGGATGTGGGGCGGCCATGCCGACAGCGGGAGTGGCAGCCGGGGGGCGGGGAGGTCCCTTCTTCTTCTTCTTCTTCTTTGCGCCCGGTCGCCCCCGGTTCCCGTTTCCCCCATTGGTCGGCGAGAACGAGGCTTGGGAGCGGGGGGGTGGTAGCGGTTCAAGGTCGGGTTGGCGGTGGCGGTGGAGAGGGGCTGCGGTCGAGGCGATGGGGACCGGTCCCGACGGCGAGACGGGGAGGGAGACCGCCGCCGGGAGGGTTGCCGAGACCCCCCGACCGGAGAGCGGCCGCGCTCCCGCGAGTCCTCCCGGGGGGGCGAGCGGCACGCCGGGGACCGGGAGCGGCGATCGTCTCGGGCAGGGGACCGGCGGGCGGAGCGAGGGGGAGAGCGGCGGGTTGCGCGCACTGGAGAGCGGTGGGCGAGACGGGAGTCTAGCTCCTGACGAAGGTCCTCCTCCCTCCGGAGTGCATCCGGCGACGGCCGCGGAGGAGCCCGGCGATCGTCGGCCCGGCGCTTGGGGCGTCCCGCCCCATCATCCCACTCGCAGGTCATGGCTGGCGAGGTAGGAGGGGAGGGCGAGCGGGGGCCAGCTGGGGCAACGGGTCTGGTGGAGGCGGCGAGCGGGACAGTATCGGGGGAGGAGGCGGGCGATGTGGGAGGAAGAGGCTGGCGGTGGAACCCTAAAGGCGGCCAGATGGACCGCCTCGTCGGGCCGAGGCCCACCCGGGGGCAGGGCTGGGCCACGAGGGGAGGAGGGGGCCCAGAAGGCCCGGCCAGCGCAAGGTCAGCAACCTGCGGAACCGATGGCGGCCCAGGAGTGCTGGGCAGGCGGCCCACCACAAGCGCGGCCCGGTAGAACCAACCAGGGGACACCAACCGGGGAGCGAGGGTTTCCCCCTGCGCCGCCGCGGAAGGGGTCGCCGGCAGGGCATGGCGGGGGCAGCGGGGCCAGGCCGTGGTGGGAAGGATGCCGGTACGCGGAGGCACGGGGGCGCCGAAGGCCGAAATGAATGGGCGGAATGGGGAGCGCCGGTGGACCACCGCCGAAAGCGCCGTCGAGGGCGTCGCCAATGCGTCAGCCGGAGCAGAGGAGAGGGCAGCGGAGGGCGGCGAAGGACCGGATGATCTCCAGGAGACGCGCGCGAGGCCGCGGTCAGCCCGGCCGGCGACGCCCTACCCGCCCGATCGGCGACCCCCAGGGCGCACGCCGGAGCCCAAGGCAGCGCCTTTCGTCAGAGTCGCCCGAGACGAGCCCGTCGGCAGGCGCCGGCGCCGGCCATCCCTGCGGGCAGCTGGGCTCCCACCCCTGGGAGTTGAGCCACCGGCAGGCGACCGGGCCGGAGCCTTGGGGGGAACGCGGTCGCGGCAGACGACCGGGCGCCCCGCGGCGAGGTCATCGTCCTCCGCGAGGTCGGCCCAGACGACATGCGGCGAGGCGGCAAGGGGGGGATGGCGGCGGAGCGGCCGAGGAGGGCATCGGCGGGCGGACGGGGGCCGAGGGAGGGGAGGGGGGCTCAACCAGCGGCGGCGCCGGCGGATCGCCCAGCGAGTCGCCCGAGCTCGGGGGAGCCATCAGTGTTCCAGACTACTAGTAAGATCCCTTCATCATATCCATTCCCTTCCAACTCCAAACAACAGGATACACCAAAAAACCTAAAGATACATAGCCAAAAAGTAATGCATCAAGTTCCTTGTAAAGATGTTCATACACCTCAGTGGATATCATGGATGAATGGGCATTACAACAAGCAAATTTTAACAGCATCCGTGCAAAAACGTTGCAAGATCCCATAAATAATCGTTCCCCTCCCACTTTAAACAGCAAAGATACATCAAGAAATGAAAGGTACAGACAAAAATATCATCAAATTCTGCTTAAGCAAGAAGCATGAAGAATACAGTCTCACCTGAGTAAAGAATCAGAAATCAGGATCCTGTGTTGTAGAAGCACACATAGGATATCCCCGTAGATACTAGTACAACAAAATAATGGTATCATGGATGAATGGGCTTTACACCGTCAAGAAAAAAAATGAATGGGCTTACAAGCAAGAAGTTTGCATATTACAGGAAACTAGTTACACCTCTCGTTTCTGTGGGAGCAACATACTCGAATTTAATCAAAAAGCATTCAACACCAATCTAAATTTCGAAGGGGGTAAAATTACCGCCATTGGCTAACTACTTGTGACAACCGGCAAGGGGGCGAAAGCAAAAAAAAAAAAAGCTCTTCTGAGTTCCCGGGCTCACAGTGTCGTAAACTGTGTAGACTTACCTGGAGACAAATCTCACATGATGAACTAGAAAAAAAATTGAAAGGTATGGCATATGCCAGGTCAAAATAAGCTGGGGACTAATAGGTTGATGGACACAGAGCCAAATCGAATATCCGGAGTGTATATGTGCAACAAGAAAACCATCAACATACTGCATCCCACTGTAGCATGAAAGAAAAGGTAACACCATGCCTGCCAAAATGCTGCAAGACCTCAGAAATAACCATTTCCTTCCAAACAACTGGATACATCAATCAAGGAACTGAAAGATACAGCCAAAAAATGCATCAAATTCCACATAGGCAACACGATCCGGTTTTGCTGGAGCACGCACGGGCACAGGACGCCTCAGTAGATACCATGGATGAGCGGGCATTACAACAAGCAACAACTTGCCTACAAACTGGAGGCGAAAGCAGCCATGATAGCTGGGAGTCAGAGTTAGCGAGATGGAAGCAAGCTGCTCCGCCACTTGGGTTGTGCGGGAGACCGACGAACCTCAACTGAGAAGCTGACATGAATCTGTTGTGCAGTTCAATCTAGCTCACATGGCAATGCTCGGGCTTTCTTCTCCAACTCGAATTCCTAATGCATCTCATTCCCAAACGGTTCATCTATAAGTGCTTTGTTTTTTCGCTCTCACCCTTGGAGATGCCACTTGTTCTTTCACTCTCTGCTTTCTTCTCCACCAACTGTGTTTTATAGACAAGATCCATAGCTATAGGTGCACCGTTCAACCACTCAAGAGGTACAAACTTGAGTGTTTGCACGGATCGCCCGACTTGGAAGATCTTCATACATTTATGTAAGGTTCCTTGAAATGATTTCACAAAATGAATTGATGACGCGAGCTAGGTAGTCTTCCTTCAGCTACTGAAGGAATACTCTTATGTACTCTGTTTTCAATATGCAGTACTTCATTTTGTGGTTCCGTTTGCCCCTGAAAAATGAAGATATCTCAAATTTGGTAAGGTTATTGGTGATGGCTGCACATAAATCCAGTTTGTTCCTTTTTATTGTGAATGTGTTTATCGCACTACATGAAGAAAACTGAATCGCTTGTATGTTCTCTCATTCAGTTAAACCGCCCATACAGCCCACGAGCGATAACAAAACTGAACTCTCTGTTTATATAGTCAGGAATTTTAGAGAAATAAAATGCTCTTTTTAGTTCCAGGCACACAGCGTCGTAAACCGTGTCGACTTAATGGAGACATATCTCACATCATGAACTGGAAGATAGAAAAATGAAAGGTATAGCATATTTCAGGTCAACTAACATGGGGAGTAATAGGTTGAATGCATACGAGAAATAAGAAAATCATCAGCATCCCACTGTTTGCATGAAAGAACAGCATATAGTACAGTTGAATTCAGAAAGAAACTGGCAAACAAAGTCTAGAACTAAATATATCAAAGATAAAAGCATGCCTACAAAAACGCTGCAAAACCTCGTAAATAATCATGTCCCTCCAAACAACAGGATACATCAAGAAACTGAAAGATACAGCCAATAAATAAGAAATGCATCAAATTCCACATAGGAGCACGCACAGGACACCTCAGTAGCTATCATGGATGAATGGGCATTACAACAAGCAACAACATGCGTATTACATGAAACTGGGAACACTGCTTGTTTGCAAGTACATGGGAGCAGCATGCATGTGAATTTAACCCAAATTCATCCAACACGAGTCAAAATTACACCAGGGGTGGAAGTACCACCACTGGCTAACTACTTGCGATGCCGTCCGCCACCACCACCTCTCCCTGGTGAATGTCGGCCTCCACGTTGTTGTGGTCTTCTACCACGGAAGGATGAGTTCCCCTGATTAAACTGCCCCGAATTGAATTGCATCGGAGGCTGACCTCCATCTCCACGGGGTGAAGGCAGCGAATTGAACTGCATAGGAGGCTGACCTCCATCTCCACGGGGTGATGGTAGGGAATTGAACTGCATAGGAGGCTGCTGACCTCCATCTCCGCGGGGTGATGGTAGGGAATTGAACTGCATAGGAGGCTGGCCTCCATCTCCGTGCGTTGAAGGGAGGCGCCCATGTCCTTGCATGTTTGCATTTCCAGGAGGCTGATCTCCATCCTCATGTTGTGATGGGAAGCGCCCAAATCCTTGGGTGTTGGGAAATCCAGCAGGTGGCCCTTGGTTGCCAGCCATGTGTGGAAACTGACCAAAGTTGCCTTGCCCCATAGAAAATTGAGATGCCTGACCAAAAGGATGATTTACTGGCGGTCCACCAAATGGCATCATGTTTGCACTCATTGTGCTCCCTGGCATAAATTGTTGTTGGGCCATGGGCATTCCATTTGGGAAGCCACCAAAGTTCTGATTCTGTAAATACTGCTGGAACTGGTTGGCTCCCATAAGTATATTCTGCATAATATTAGCTGCAAGAGCAGCTCCATCAACTCCCATGTTTGGCTGCCCTGGAGGTGGAAGCCCGCCGGGCCAAACCATATTTGGCTGCTGAGAGAACTGCTGTGGATTGATGAAGCAACTGCCCATCTGATTTGCAAGTTGAACAGGTGATGGCATAGCATGATTCATTGAGATTGATGGCAGCATTGTTGGTGCGCTCATAGAAAAGTTTTGAGGACCTGTTTGTCGTGTTGCGCTGTCAGCAACAGCAGTTGCCATATCAGACCGGTGAAATAGAGGCTGTGCTCGGCGATCTGCTGTTGATGCATCATGGATTCTAGGTGGCATGTCCCTTGGTGTACTCATCGGAGAATTTTGTTGACCCGAATGATATGTCACACTGTCAGCCATATCCGAGCGGTGGAAACGACGCTGTGACTGGTGACCAGATGTCGGTGTATTGTGGATCCTTGGTGGCATGTCATTTCGAAATCCAGCACCCCTGGTCTGCGCCCTCTTCTTGTCACCAGAAGGTTTCTTAGAATCATGCGGCCTATCAGTCTGCCTTTTTACCAGTCGTAGTGATCTTTTGTACTCAGCCTCCTGCTCATCATCAGAGAATTCAGGTTCATCTGCCTCCTCATCATGGTCAGCAGATTCATCATAGCCTTTGGCATATAGCTCCTTCATATTTAGGATATGATCTGCAAACTCCACAACAAAGCAGACTGTAGTTCCTGCACTGATCCCAGCAGGCACTTCTTCCACGGAATTATACCGCACAAGATAGTAAGGGTTTTTTACAGGTCCAAATATTTCATCAACAATGCCAAGTGGCGTCCTGCTCTCAGTTATCCAGAGTATAGAACCCTCAGTCAGGGGACTGTGTTCCACTGATCCTTCAACAATCACTCTCTCCCCCATGATCTGGATGACCAGAAAACAGACAACCAATCAGTATATGGATCTCATAGGAAATATACTAGTATTTCAACAGTCTAAACAAGAACCCCTATCTGTCTACAAAAATATCTAACACTGGAAAAATATGCTATTCAAAATAATAGCTGCATTAATGAAATGTATAGACACAATCATCCAAACACTAACAAATTCCAGAATGCACTACTAATACAGTAAAAACATACATCAGTGAGTACCATAGATCTCTGGTTCTTACATTACAATTAGCTACTGGTTTTAACATGTACAGATAACGGTGACTGATTAAATCATCATCAGATTACATAGAAAGAACAGGTACCTATAAAGTGCTGGAAAAACACAGTTTTTGTTTCCAACAAATGCAAACAAAAATCTAGATGAAGTCAAAGTTAAATTCAAGACTTACAGCTGTAATTGTCCCCACTGGAAGTGCCTTATGATGCGGTTCCAACTGCACTTCAATCTTTGGAACTGGAGGAAGTACCTGCAAGGTATGGTACATCTACTTTAGAATAGAGATACAATCAAGGAACAACAATATTTTTACAGTTATATGAGTGGTTTTGGCATAGTTAAAAAAGCTGCGCCTAGCTCTATGCGGTAGCAAAACGGCAAGTGGCAAAACACACAATTAATGCCTAGTGCTTTTTTAAACTTTGGTTTTTGGCAACTGAGCCCAAGTATGTTCATGTAGCAACTACATAGGAATAGAAAATAATTTGTCGCTATGGTAGCTACAGAAAGTGCAGGATTTTCAGAAGAACAAATGGATAACTAAGCATTAACTTCTACTGGGCTATCAATTGAAAAAAATGACTATGAAACAAATGTTTATACAAGTCGGCTGCAACTAACTAGACCCAAGAGAGGTGCACATCGTGAGATAAACTTAATACCTCTACTTCATGTTTGGACTTGATAGGACCCTTTGGTGTTTCGTCATCATCCTCATCCTCGACTCCAGCCATAAGCTCACCCTCTTCAAGGAGGGCCTCCATGTCACTGGGACAACTATGCTTTTTGGCCACCGGCACTTCCTCATCACTGCTCGACGAGGCTTCACTCGACTCCTCATCATTCTTGGCCGGCTCCTCCTCATCATCACTGCTTGATGAGGCTTCACTTAATTCCTCATCCTCGCTGCTCTCCGACTCTTCGTCCTTGCTCTCCTCCTCCCCCTTGCCTCCTCCACGCTCCACTTCCTTATTTACCATGGCCCCAGAACTCATCTCAGCATCAACAGAAGCAATGGTACTAGTATCAGCATCAACAGCACCTATGGCACTCATCTCAGCGTCAACAGAAGCCCCAGCGGTACTAGTCTCAGCATCAACAGCAGCTATGGCACTGGTATCAGCATCAACAGCAGCCATGGCACTAGTCTCAGCGTCAACAGCAGCCATGGCACTAGTGTCAGCAGCAACAGCAGCTACTGTACTCATCTCAGCATCATCCGGAGGTACAGTACTAGCCGCGGCATGAACGGCAGCTACGCTACTAGCATCAGCATCACCAGCAGCTACAGTACACATCTCGGCATCAATCGCTGCCCCCAAACTATCCTCTTGTGCAACGAAATCGCCAATCCGCAACACGGGAGCAGGCACCCCGCCCAATCCGCCGCCCAGCAGCACCACGGCCTCCTTCTTGACCTCCAACAGGACGCCGGGAGGAGCGTCGAGCAGGCCGGGCGGCCCGCCCTTGTCCTCCGCGGCCTCCCCCTGCCCCTCCTCGACGATTTGGTCCGCGCCCAGCCCGCCGCCTCCGGACACCGACGCAAAATCAATCCCGCCCGGGGCAGCGGCCGCCGCCGCCGCCTCGCCGAGGCCGAAGCTCTTGGCCAGCTCGCTCGCCATGGCCTGGTCGAAGTCGAAGTCGTCGAGGAGCCACTCCTCGACGGGGTCGAAGGCGGCGGCGGCGGCGGCGGACGGGTCGGAGGGGGGCGCGGGCGGCGGGGAGGGGGACGGGGGCCTAGGATGGCGAGCCATGGACGGTGGGGGTGGGGGTGGGGTTTGGGAGAGGCGGCGCCATGGGTGGTTGATTTATCTCGGGCTCGGGGGGTTTAGGGTTTTAGGCCGCGGCGGCTGGCTGCGCGGCGCGGGGTGCGGGGGGGAGGGAGGAGGGTGGGGAACGGCTACCTGCTCTACTCTGTAGTGTTCTCGCGCGGTGGGCTGGGGAGACGCACATCGGCAGGTCCGCCGCCCGGCACGAATCTCAGCGCTCGGTTTCTCAACTTCATAAAGTTTGACCATATTTAGATTAAAAAAATATAAACATCTGCAAATATTAAAGTTATACAATGTGAAATTTGAATTCATGACGCATATAATGATATTGGTTCCGTATTATGATTGTTCATATTTTTTTCATAAAGTTGGTCAAACTTAGACTTGAGATAAATCTTATATGCGGAGTAAAAGGACCAGAGGGAGTAAATGTTTGTAACGGGCCAACTGGCTGGCATCACGCCGGTGTACGCGCTATGCGACATGCATCTCTGTAGCCCACGCGCAGCTTCCCCTTTGTGGGGTTCATGCATGCTCGACCCTCCCCTACATTATTCCTTCGCGGCATTGTCTCCTCCACTCATTTAATCTGTCGCTCCTTTTCCTCGATGTTTGCCGCATCTCGTCTTCTTCATTGTTGCCTGCTGCTGCGCGCCGGTGAGCGGCGTGATGAGGCCCTACTGCAAGCCACCTCTGGGGTAGCAAGGCACTGCAGCATGCAACTAGGGGACGAGCCACCGCGGGCAGCAAATACGACAACAATCAGACCCTCATTTCCCCCCTACGGCACACATGGGCTACAACGGCAGTGATGGGGGACGCTAGTATGGTGTTAACGGGGTGCTGTGATGGGGGAACCGCGTGTTCCAACTGCGGTTGCCGAATGCTGGAACCAGCCGGCTATGATGCTGCGACTGCAGCCACCACATGCTGGAGCCGAAGCCGAGAGATGCTACGACCATGGCCGCCACATGCTGGAACCAGTCGGATGTGGTGTTGCGACCTGGGCGTATGCTTCGTCGTCGTGGCGTTCAATGACTTATGGTGGAAGTTGCGACCGACGCATGGGCTAACTGCAATCGGCGCCTAGGATAGTTGCGAACGGCGACACTAGAAGATGTGGTTAGGGGTGAGCCAAGAAGATGTGACTGGCTGTGATACGACCAACAACCCTGGGAGCGGCGGCTAAGGGTGAGCAAATAAGATGTGACTGGCGGTGGAGGATATTGTGACTGAGAAGCCCAAAAGATGCGTCCGACACAGGGCATAGATGTTACTCAGGACTCGCGGCGGTGGGCAAGCCCAGAAGCTGGAATTAGCAACGGCCAATGTTGCGAGCAGGAGAGAGGCTGCCATAGAAAATTCCCGAAGCGAAAGGTGTAGCCGCAATATAGCAGACAAAGCGGGAGCTGTAGCCACAATACTAAATTCCCAAACATTTTTTTATTCATGATTTTTTTGATAATGCAAACAATTTTTGGAAATTCTGAACAAATTTTGAAAAGGGCGAACACTTTTTTTGTTTTTGTGAAATATTTGAAAACATGAACAACTTTTGTAAAAGACAAAATTTTGTTGAAGTTATCAACAACTTTTGAAAAAAACAAACTTTTCTGAAATATTGATTTTTTAAGCAAGAATATTTGTTTGAAAATTAAAAAACGTCAACAGTTTTTGAAAACAAAAAATATTGAAGAAAAAAACAAAAAAAAATAAAAATAAAATAAAAAGGAACATAAACGGGAAAATGAAAACCTAGAAAAAACGTAAAAGAAAAAACCGGTTCTGGTGTAGTGGGCCGGCCCATTTCTCGTGTTGGGGGGTTTGCCCTGTGTGTGCGGTCGACTTTACGACGTAGAGAGCGTCACATAGGATTTTCCCATTGTTAGTTATTAGTTATGTTAAAATTTTAAAATAATAGTTATATGTATGTGTTATGGTTTTAAATACTTCCCTGTATAACCTAGCATGGATGCTAACTATGGGCACGCCCACCTGCTCACAAAAGTTGGGATCATTTTAGTAATGTTCAAAAAACACCATGTTCAACATAGGATGTTTGGGCACGCCAGAAGGCTCCATGTGAGAATACGTTATTTCTCAACATCCTTTAATGTCCCAATTTTTTATCATGCCTTGTATGACCAATTCAAAGCACCATGCCAATTCGTTTGAGTTTTGAACAAGTTTTGCATTTTCTCGAGTTTTCTCGGTGAAAAAAGACCGATAAATGGTTGGACGTGTCGCAACATGCATCCCGTGTTAGAATTCATTCAATCCTGACATGGATACCTACCATGGGCATGCCCACCTCGTGGCAAAAGTTAGGATCATTTCAATGACCTCCAAAAAAACACCATGTTCAACGTAGGGTGTCTAGGTAAGTTAAAAGGTTCCGTTCGAGAGCACTTTTTTTACATCCATCAAATTGCCCTAAATTTTTTTCCATGTCCTTGTATGACCAATTCAAGTCACGACGCCAAGTTTTTTTGTTTTTTCACCAAGTGTTGTATCTTCTAGAGTTTTTTCGAGAAAAAATACCGATAAATGGTCGGATGTGTCGCAACATGCATACGGTGTCATAAGTCATTCGAACTAGACATAGATGCCTTACATGGCATCCCACCTGATGGCAAAAGTTGGGGTCAGTCATGAGATTTTCAAAAAATACCATCTTCAACGGAGAGTGTCCGGGTAGGCCAGAACGGTCCGTTTGGGAGCACCTCGTTTCTCGACATCCCTTGAATGTGGTCAATTTTTTTCATGGCCTCGTATGACCAATTCAATGTACGATGCGAAGTTGTTTCGGTTTTTGATAAGTTTTGCATTTTCTAGAGTTTTCTCTGTTAAAAAACATCGATAAATGGCCACACGTGTTGCAACTTTCATACGGTGTTGAAAGTCGTTTAAATCAGGCATGGATGCCTAACATCTACTTCAAAAATTAAGGTCATTTCAAGGATGTGTAAAAAATGAATCATGTTTAACACAGGGTGTTTGGGTAGGCCAGAATGGTCCATTTGAAAACACATTGTTTGTAGACATTTATTAAATGGCCTCAATTTTTTCCCATCAGCTTTAGTGATCAATTCAAGACATCATGCAAAGTTGTTTGGATTTTTGACGTGTCGTAATGTGTAAACGGTGTCGGAAATCGTTTAAACTTGACATGGATGCCTGATATGTCTGGCTAGGCTGCTGTAAGAAGTTGGGGTCATTTATCCATAGTTTAAAAAACCACCAGTTAAGAGGAGTGTGCCAGACTAGGCCAGACGAGTGCATCCGTGAGCACGTAGTTTTTTTTGCTAATTTGTATGCTTCTATTATTTGCAATTTCTGTCATTATCAATCAACATAAACATATTCGGGTACCTTGTAGACGATTCATGAATTGTTTTTTCTTTTTATTTCTGTTTCTTTTTTCTTCAAAATAGCTGATTTCAAAAGATGTCAACATATTTATTTATGCATATTTTTCAGATTAGGTCAAAAATTTCAAAAAAATGGTCGTCTTTTCAAAAAAGTTCAGAGTTTCAATTTTTTTGTGTTTTCAAAAAAGTCAGAATTTGATTATTTTTTTTCATTTTTCATTTTTCCAAAGTTTCAAAATTTGTTCCACATTCCAGAAAATTTGTATCAAATTCCACTTTTCGAAATTTCATGATTGTTGTTTTTTGTATCTCGAGGCGCGAGCTAAATTTTTAGCTAAAATTATATGACATATTGTGTTTGCGTACTCATTTATTTTCAGAAGTTTTGGAAAGTTTTTGCCTAAATTTTTGACATTGGTGCCTGGTAGCACAAGAACCTCCGTTACACCAGATACATCCTCCCCTAAATGGGCTGGCCCAGGCGCGCTATGTCTGTTTTTTCTTTTCTCTTTTCGTGTGAAAAAATTGATCATTTATTTAAAAATGTTAATCAAGCATTTGAAAAAAACTATTTGAAAAATATGAATCAAGCATTTAAGAAAAGTTAAATGTGTATAGAAAATATGTTACCCATGTATATTAAAAAATATTAATTTTATCTGAAAAATGTTAAATATGTAGAGAAAAAATGTAGACTATGTATTAAAAATTATTAATCTTGTATTGAAAAAAATGTTAATCAAGCATTTGAAAATATTTAAATATATATGGAAAAATGTTGACCATGTATTCAAAATTTTGTAATCTTGTATTTGAAAAATATTTAAAATGTGTATAAAAATGTTGACCATGTATTAAGAAAATGTTAAACTTTTGTTTGAAAAATGTTAATCTAGAATTGGAAAAATGTTAAATTTGTATAGAAAAAATGTTGACCATGTATTCAATTTTGTTGATACTTTATTTTTGAAATGACTAGTATTAGAAAAATGTATTAGATATATACCAAAAATGTGTATAGAACAACAGTAAATACTGAGAGAAAACAAAAAAACTGATGAAAAACGAAATAAAGAAAACCAAAGAAACTAAAGAAAGAAACACCTCAGAAACGTAGAAAAATGGAAACCCGAAGAAAACCGTGGAAACAAAGAAAAAAGAAGAAAAAAACAAAAAAGAAAACAGGAAAACATAGAAAAGAAAACAGTGCAAAAGAGAAAAAGGAATCATATAAACAAGAAAAACCGAGGAGAACGATAAAGAAAAAAACTTGAGAAAAGAAAAACCTGGTGAAAACAAGGAAATATATAAAGAAAATCGATGAAAAACAAAGAAATCCATGGAGAAGCAAAGAAAACTGGTAAGAACCATGTAAAAAAAATTAAAAACAATAAAAAAGAAATAAAAACAGAATACCAAAAAAAGTAATGAAAAAGAAAATAAAACGAAAAATAAAAATAAATAAATAAATAAATAACATACCGAACGAGCGAGTGAGTATTGACAAATCCAACGAGCAGCGATAGTGCGAGGGAGGAGATGAAAATGGTTTGGTCCGATTCGTTCACAAGAGCAAAATTCCTTCAGGCAAGAGCAGCTAACTTGGGGTGTTTCACGTGGATATAGACTAGTCCTGAGTCCTGACTCCTGGAAGAGCCAGTCTGTAGTATGGACGAACCGGGGAACTCCTTGTCCAGCAAACTTTTCTGATGAGGAGGGTCATACAGTCATACTTCAGAAAAGGGTTGTTTTGGCAACATGGTTTACATAAAATAGGTGTAAGAAATGGAGATACAAGGGCACATAAGTCCATCAGAAAAGGTTGCCTCAGCCAACCAAATGCTCTTAATTACCAGTTAACCAAGTCAGGCACCAAAAAATTCATTGCCTTTACTAATAGTAGTATAGCACTAGACTACTAGCGGTAAGAAAGAGCGAGAAACTAAGTAAGTTGGAAATAAAAGGTGAAGATTACTCTTTTTTCTCAACGCGCCTTCAAAAGGAACCAAGTAAGTTGGAAATAAAAATAGCGACTTGAATGTATTACCTTTAAAAGGCAGACCGCAGTTTGGACAAGACCTTGACGAATTGCATCTAGCTTGCTGAAAGCTCAGAAGTTTCCTCCCATGCCATAGTCTTTCTTTTTTCCTGTGATGGAGCAGCAGCCGTAGGCTCAGAAGGTTGACTATAAATAAAACAGGTTCCTGTCCAGGACATCAACTGTGAACGCAGACATCGTACCTGACCAAGGGAGTTTATTGACCGGAATATCGTTCACATATATACAGAATATGTCAGTGACTTATACCGTGCGTCTATATATAAACTGCATTTTTTTGCCCTCATACACCACCTACCTTAGCACATCGCAAGATGGATCTTGTCATAGCCGCTGTCGCAGGTGATCTCTCGAACCGTTTCATCTCTTTCCTGATGAACAAGTACGCAGATCACGCGTGCTTGGAGGACAAGGTGGAGAGGCTGCAACAGCTCTTGCTGAGAGTTGGCATGGTCGTCGAGGAGGCGGACTCGCGGTACATCACCAACTATTGTATGCTCATACACAGTGGCGAATCTAGACAGAAACTGAAGGATGGGCTCAAAGCCTGTATCATGCGAATATCTATTAGGTTGGGCTTGCAAGTGGCTGAGTTGGGCTTTGAAACTAGTAGTAAAAAACTTTTTTACAGTGCTGGAGGGGGGGGGGGGGGGGGGGCCCAACTCTTGTATGCTCATACAGCTGAAGACCCTAGCGGCAGCCATGTACCAAGGCCACCATGCGCTTGACACCATCAAGTATGGGAAACACAAGGATGTTGCTGAGGAATTGGTATGTGACGCATTCGCCTTATCTGTTTCTACTCCTTGCAAACGTTCTCGCATAATCGGTACTCGTGCAACAAATAAGGTTCTCAATCCGGAGTTGCAAAGCGCGCTGCAAAACCTAGAGGCTAGTGTTGCTAACATGGCGGAGTTTGTCGTGCTTTTGGGGGGATGCGAGCGCATCTCCTGTCGACCCTATGACGCATATTTTACATCGACAACTTCATGTTTGGTCGCCATGTCGAGAAGCAGCAGATCATCAGGTTCTTGCTGCACCACAACACCCCAGGTTCTCTGGCCGTGCTTCCAATCATTGGTGATGCTGGAGTTGGGAAGAAAACTCTTGTCGCCCATGTATGTGACGATGAGAGGGTGCGTTCTAACTTTTCTATGATTTTGCACCTAAATGGAGATGATCTTTTCAGAATGACACACCATGAAAGCTTGTCAGGGAGGATACTGGTAGTTATTGAGTTTGTTTCATATATACATGAAGATGACTGGACAAGATTCTATCATTTTTTTATGAACATGGACAGAGGAAGCAAGGTCATGATCTTAGGTAAATTCGCAGAGCTAGAGAAGTTTGGAACCGTTAAACCTATATCACTGAAATGTTTGGCATTAGAAGAATTCAGGTACCTGTTCAAGACCCTAGCATTCGGAAGTGCGAACCCGACAGATTATCCGCGATTAGTCGCGATGGTGGAAGAGTTTGTCAAGGTGTTGGGAGGGTCACTCACCTTAGCAAATGTGCTTGCAGATGCACTGAGGAAAAATCTAGTTGCCCGTTTCTGGATGTACAGGTTGAACGCGGTCAGAGATATGGTCAAGGCGAACATTTCTTGTTTCGGCGCCCATCCACAGGTGCTTCTGAATCAAGGTCACCCAGTGCACCTAATCGGCGGAAACATTTTGTCTCCTGCTGCTCCATCGCGTGTTGTAGACTGTGCTATCGGTATGGCTAATGCTCCGGAAGATGGTCTACCTAGGATTATGTTTGGGGACTTAATATCAGCAGCAGGTCACCTTGTCTTACCCAAAGGAGATTTTAGGCTAATTTCATGGGAATCAAGGCTACCGCCTTACACACAATTTATTCACTTGGTGCACTCTCCGTTCCAAGCTGCCCCAATGGTAAAACTGTAACACCCTTGTCAGGGAAAAAGTGTCCGAGTTTATTTATGGCCTGCATAAAATAGGTATAATAAATGAAAATGCCAGTGAATAGAAGTCCATCAGAAAAAGGTTAGTTCAGCAAATGCCCTCAATTACCAGCTAACGAAGTGAGAGAATATGTGCTAACCAAGTCACACAACAAATTTTTAGGGCATTGCTACTTGCCAGTTTCTAGTCGTATCTGACCAGAAGAGAGAACCAATGCAAGGACCCAAATTTACTTGAAATTGTGCTGACCTCGGTGGCGCGGCAGGCCAGCAAGCTCACATCGTCAGCTCTCCAGAGAAAGTATTGGTGGCTTGACGGTCATTTCACAGAACACCATCCGGGCACCAGAGCGGAGCTGACTTCCTCGCATCCTGCCTTACTGGAGACAGAGGAAGTGACACACAGTACCAATGGTTAATTTTTTTTCAGACCGGAACAGCAGGTGCTCCGGCTTTTCATTATAGTAGGAGGAAAAACTTTACAAAACCAGGATGCCGGGATTTACTGTAATGAAAAACTGGGTGCACCGAAAAAGGAATTTTTTTCCAAGAGGTTTACTTTAATGAAAAACTTTGTAAGAAATGCAATACATATGGTTCTTTGGATAAAATTCCTACGAGATAAAATCCTACAAATCAAACATCTTACACACACACAATACAGGTTATAAATACATGACTTCCTAGAAGGCTTGCATTCAATATTTTCTAATTTTCACTACAAATATATATCCAAAAAAAATTTGTATTGATTGAATGAAAATGGTACATTAAAACGTTATTTTTTTTAATAAAAAAATAGCATTCCATGATCAAAAGATGTGTATCGGAGACCATGTCAATATTTGAGTTATCTATTTCTAATCTGAGCGAATACTTGAGATTCCAACTGTACAAAATCCCCGTAGAAATCGTCTGAATCAAAAGGCCTTACAAAGGCACCGCTGCACGCTTCCTCCCAGACAGGGGAGTACTCTGTTCCGCCGCACCTAGAGCACCATTTCCACTTGTAGCGAAATGAACAAACGAGGTATAAGGCGGCAATCTTGATTCCCACGCAACTACATTGAAATCCCCTTGCGGCCGGACTCCAGGATCCAGCAGCAGATCCCCAAGCCTTACCCTCGGCAGAAACTCCCTTCCCACAGCAACCTCAGTGCGGCTGCTGCCGCTGGTACAGGAAGGCACGATGCAGAGTGGAGAAGAAGCAGGATGCAAGAGGAACTCCGTAATATCTATCTGGTGGCGTCTCTGGAAGAGGGACCTCGGATGCTTACCGAACATGGAGAGGTTCCTCTCAATGGCCTTTCTCAGCCTGCTCAGCATGCCGAGCCAGGAACGGTCGTTCAGATTCCTTCTCATTAAGTCCGCGAATATGTTCGCATCACCAAGTGAGTATTCCGAGTGGAATTCTCTGGCCAGTTCGTCTGCAACCCATGCTAACCGCGGGTGCTGTACCGGGTTCGCGCTCCCGAACGAGAGTGTCTTGAAGAGGTAGCTGAACTCCTCATATGACAGGTTGTTGAGGAAGATTGGCTCAACGGTTCCTAGTCGTTCTGTACTTTTAAGCCGGCTGATGATGATCACCTTGCTTCCACTGTCCATGCTTGTTGCAACGGATGAACAGAACTTGGCCCAATCCTCCTCGTCGACATCTGGAACAAGCTCAACAACCACCAGTATCTTGCCTCGCAAGAGGCTACGATCATGGTCTGCGAATCTAGAGAAGGAATCCCCATTCAGGTGCAGAACCGAAGAGAAGTGTGAGCGGACCCTCTCGTCCTTGCATACATGGGCGACCAGGGTCCTCTTCCCGGCCGTAGGAGCACCGATGACCGGGAGAACAGCAGGCGCGTCACCAGGAGAGCCATGCTGTAGCACGAAGTTCAGGAGCTTCTGCTTCTCAGCATGTCGTCCGAACATGATGTTGTCATTGTACAGATACGCATCGTATGGTCGACGCAGCATACGGTCGCACCCACCCAGAAGAACAACAAACTCCGTCATGCCAGCGACTACATCCTCCAAGCTCTCCAACGCGCCCTGCACGTCGACGAGGGATGTGGCCTTGTTCTTTCTAGCACTTCCATGAACCATGCAAAAACGTTTGTGAGGAGATGGATTGTGAACCACCCCCTCCTCCATGGACTCTTCGAGTGAGATGTACCTGGACGCACCTAGTGTCCAGTAGCCTCGGTACATGGCGTCCGCGAGCATGCTGAGCTGTGCCAACATCCCGGAGTTGGTGATGTATCGCCCATCCGCCTCCTCGACGACCGTGTGAGCTCTCAGGAGCAGCAGCTGCAGCTTCTTGAGCTGCTTCTCTTCCCACTGTGCCCGGCAGCTAGAGTGGAGGTACCTGTTGGCGAGGAAGGAAACGAATCGGCTCACGAGTTCACCTGCTACTGCAGATATAGCAAGCTCCATCTTCAGTTCTCCGACCGACCGAAGGGTGCCAATTAACCAGGGAATCGAATAGAGGGCAGGAAAAGGAGGTGGTGGTAATTGCAGGCTGGCCGTGTTTCCTGTTCCTCTACCTGTAAAACGTTTGTACACTACTCTTTGTAGGTTTAGCGTTATTGACCTGTACGTCAATGGCCGTAGGTGCTGAAAAATATTGGTTAGGTATGGACTACTCCGCCTCTAGCCTATGAAGATTACATGCTGATCTCAGCTTATCTTTTCACACATCATGGAAAAATCATAGTGACTTCCTGACTGGGGAACTCCTTGTCAGTAGTATGGACGACCAGGGAACTCCTTGTCCAGCAAACTTTTGAGATGGGACAATGACAAGGGTCATACTTGTCTATGTTCTTCTCTCTCTAGGAAGGCTTGTTACGGCAATATGGCCTGTTTAAAATAGGTATAAGAAATGGAAATACAAATACAAGGGCATAAAAGTCATCAGGAAAGGTTGCCACCGCCAATTAAAATGCCCTTAATTACCAGCTAACTAAGTCAGGCAACGAAATTTTTATGAACTTTACTACTAGTGGTAAGGAAGGGCAAGATTTTTCAGGCGGGGTAAACAATGTCACAGGTCGTAACTACAAGATAAAAGGAAGTGTAATTTACTCTCTTTTTTATCGACACGTCTTCAAAAGAAACTAAGCAAGTTGGAAATGAAGATAGCGACAATTGAATGGTGATAGCGACAAGTGACATTTACCTTAGGCGGACGGCGGTGTGGACAATCGAGTGCAATCGCTTGGCGAAGAAGACCTTGATGAATTGCATCTAGCTTGCCGAAAGCTCAGGAGGTTGACTAGAAAATTTCATCACCTGTCATAGTTGTTCCTTTAGCTATGATGGAGCAGCTGTCCATCATAGTTTGTCCATCTCACCTCCCCAACAGGATGGTTTGTTCACACAGCAAGAAAAATATCTGCTCACCTGTCACTATAAAACAGGTTCTTGTCCCAGACATCAACTGTGAACGTGAGACTCTGACCAGGGGAGTTTATTGACTGAAACATAGGTGGCAATATAGAATAATACCAATGACTTGTACTGTCCATATGTAAACTGCATCTTGGCCTCCTACACCACCTAGCTTAGAGCATCTAAAGATGGGTCTTGCCATATCAGCTATCACAGGCGATCTGGCTAATCGAATCATCTCTTTTCTGATGGCCAAGTATACGGTTCACGTATGCTCGGAGGAGAAGGTGGAGAGGCTACAACAACTCTTGCTGAGAATTGGCATGGTCGTCGAGGAGGCGGACTCACGATACATCACCATGCTCATACAGCTGAAGACGCTGGTGGCAGCCATGTACCAAGGCCACCATGTGCTTGATACCATCAAGTACAGGAAACATAAGGAATTGATATGTGACTCATCGGCACTATCTATTCCCACTCCTAACAAACGTACACGCACACTCGTCAGTAGTGCATCACACAAGGTTTTCAACTCAGGGCTAATAAGAACTCTGCAAAACCTAGAGGCCGGTGTTGCTAACATGGCGGAGTTTGTCATCCTTTTGGGCGGATGCGAGCGCATCTCCCGTAGACCCTATGATGCATATCTTTACATCGACAACTTCATGTTTGGCCGCCATGTCGAGAAGCAGCAGATCATCAGGTTCTTGCTGCACCACAACACCCCAGGTTCTCTGGCCGTGCTTCCAATCATTGGTGATGCTGGAGTTGGGAACAAAACTCTTGTCACCCATGTATGCGATGTTGAGAGAGTGCGTTCTCACTTTTCTATGATTTTGCACCTGAATGGAGATGATCTTTTCAGAATTACAGACCATGAAAGACTATCAGGGAGGATATTAGTAGTTGTTGAGTTTGCTTCAGATGTAGATGAAGATGACTGGACAACGTTCTATCATTTTGTTACGAATATGGAGAGGAAGTAAAGTGATAATCTTGGGTCAAAGCGCAGGCTTGGAGAAGTTTGGAACCATCAAGCCTGTTTCTCTGAACTCCCTGGCATTCGATGAGTACATGTACCTATTCAAGACACTCGCATTCGGAAGTACAAACCCGGCAGACTACCCGCGGCTAGCAGCGATGGTGGAAGAGTTCGCCACGGTGTTGGGAGGGTCATTTATCGCAGCGAATGGCTTGCAGATGCACTGCGGAAAAACTCGAGTGCTCATTTCTGGCTGTACAGGTTGAAGGGTGCCAGAGACTCTGTCAATAAGAACATCTCTTGTTTTGGTACCCACCCGCAGGTGCTTCTTAGTCGAGGCCAACTGGTACACCTAATCGGCCGCTACATTTTAACTCCTGCTGCTCCATCAGGCATTGTAAACTCTGCTATTGGTATGGCTAATGTTCCAGAGGAGCAGGGTCTACCTAGGATTATGTTTGGGGACCTAATAGCAGCAGCAGGTCACGCTGTCTTACCCAAAGGAGATTTTAGGCTAATTTCATGGGAATCAAGGCTGCCGCCTTACACTTCATTTTCTCACTTGGTGCACGCTGTGCCGAGTTGCGTCCATGACAAGCCTGAAACATCCTTGTCAGGGAAGAAGCGTCCAGGTCTATTTACCTACGTTTTTTTTCCAACTAGGCTCAACCCCTTTCCATTAATTTCGCAATCAACGGAAATACTACATCAGTCTGTATCCACTTTGTCTTAGAGACCAAACCACTAACCAAGGTTGTCAGAATCGCGATTTTGAATCGGATCGGAGCTCTGATGGTAAGATCGCAAATCGTAGAATCTTCACTATCAGGATCGTAGAAACGTAGATTCTATGAACTAAAATCGTAGAATCATAGGGGTTAGTTTGGATCGTAAAGTCGTAGAATCGTATAACAAAATCGCGATTCTGACAACCTTGCCACTAACCACTAACAGAATGGAAGATACCGCCTCCTGTTTTTTGAGAGCTAATGAAACTAAAAAGGGGGGAGCGAGTTGGTGTATCATCAGGAAACCCACCGCAGGACGATCCTGGAACGGACCATCCGCCATGGGGCGAAAACCTGATGACACTCACAAGCCACAGCCCAACGAAACAAAAGACCCAGGATAAGATATGTTGGTAAACGTCTGCGACTAAGCGAACTACTGCCAGAAGACATAAACCCAGCGGGCATCAAACCCCAGTGGGGAACAACGAGCAAAAGGATCGAGCGCTGAACTTCTAGCCAATCTGGATCCCATCTCTGTCTCCTAAGAGTGGCCTGCCTCGAGGATGAGATCTGTCCACCAGCGCAGCAGCCGCGTGAGCCAACCTCTTCACTCCAACTTGGAGCTTCACCTTTTCATCTTCCTTTAGCAAACCTGCCCAATACATCAGAAACGAGCAGGCGGTGAAAACAGCCTCCAGAGGAGAACGAACAACATGGTTATCAAACGTAACTTTATTGCGGAGGGTCCAAATCCCCCATCATATTGCAGCAATAATCATCATGTAAAAAAGCTTCCCGCCCGGAAAAAACTTATAAAGCCAAGCGAAGCTCTGCCAGAGAGAACGAGGACAGCAGGATGCTCCAGCCGTCATGCCCAACACTCCCCAGACCGAACGAGCAAGCGAGCAAGTAAAAAACAAATGATTTGCTGTCTCAACGTCAGTACAGAAGGAACACATGGGGTTTCCAGACCAGTTCCTGATACGCATATTATCCCGAGTAAGAACTGCATTCTGAAACAGCTGCCAAAGGAAGATTTTAATTTTCAGCGGGATAGGTGCTTTCCACACCATCTTATAGTTAGGGCATGATAAATTCCTTTCCAATCATTCATATAAGGATTTAGTAGTAAATTTCCCTTTGCTGCCAAGGCCCCATAGAATCTTATCTGGGGAGTCGTTCAACGACAGTTTTTTTAGCTTCCATAACCATCCAAGCCCACTGCTCGCCCAACTCCCCAACTAGGCTACGCCTAAAGCCAAGCTCATAATTTTTCGCCGCCCAGGAAGCAACAGTGCATTCCTGTTCCTGACATATACTAAAAATATACTAAAAAGATCAGGAAAGCGGTCTTTCAAAGTAGTATTCTCAACCCAAGGATCATACCAGACTCTGGCAAGGTTCCCACTTTCAATCTTAATTTTTCTACCCGCCATATATGAATCCTTGACCTTCATAATCGCTTTCCAGCAGGGGGAGTCCGAAAAACGGCTCCGAATGCTAGCTACTGTTTTGTTTCTGAAGTATCTTGCTCTTACTATACGCTGCCATAACCCATCGCTCGTTTCTAATTTCCACCACCACTTAGCGAGCAGGGCAATATTTTTCTTATGAAGATCTTTAATCCCTAGTCCCCCAATTTTCTTCGATCGACAAATTCTTGTCCACTTAACCATATGATACCCACGTTTCTTATTCTTTCTCCTCCAAAAGAAGCGTCTGCGATGTTTATCCAACTTTTCAATGAAAGTTTTGTTGAAGAGGAACATTGACATAAGGAAAGAGGGAATTCCATCCAAACTGGACCCTAACAAAGTCAATCTGGCTCCAGAAGATGCCGCATAAGCTACCCAGGCATCGAGCTTTTTGACCATTTTACCATCAAGGAAATCGAGATCAGCGTTTCTAAGAGTAGAGTAAGTAACAGGGACTCCCAGATATTTCATAGGAAGTATGCCCACTTGACACCCAAACATGTTGGCATGTTGGTATATACCAAATCAGTGTCATTATCCCCCCCCCCCCCCCGATGCTAAATATCTCACTCTTCTCAAAGTTGATCTTAAGCCCAGACTTAAATTCGAAGAGATACAACAAGAGTTTGATATTAACAGCTTTGTCAACATCATGTTCAAAACAAAGCACCGTGTAGTCCGCGTATTGTAGAATGCCAACACCATTCTCAATATCAGCGGCTAACCCTTTAATGAGACCATTTTTTTGAGCTGTAAGAACCATTTTGGTTAGGCAATCAACCGCAATATTGAACAGGAAAGGGGAGTGAGGATCCCCCTGTCTCACCCCCTTAGCACTTTGAATGTAAGGTCCCACCTCGTCATTAATCTTGACACTAACCGTGCCATTTTTTAGGATTTGAGATACACATCCACACCATTTAGAGCTAAATCCATGCTTCCTATGACAATCAAGCAAAAAGTCCCAATTGACTTTGTCATATGCTTTCTCGAAATCAAGTTTAAGAATCACTCCCACTTGTTTTTTGAGGTGGGTATAATGTAGAACCTCATGTAGCGATAGGATCCCATCCACTATGTGTCTCCCCTTAATAAAAGCATTCTGTTGAATACTGAACAATTTATGGGCATATTTGCTAGCTCTAATATCCATGGCTTTAGTGAGTAGCTTGTAAGGGCAACGTAATAGACAAATGGGCCTATACTGCTGGATTTTATTAGCATCAGTCAACTTAGGCAGCAAGGTTATGATACCATAATTAAGTCGTTGAACATCTAACTTGCCTTCATGAAACCATTCAAATAGGCATAGGAGATCACGGGCTACTACATCCCAGCAGTGTTGATAAAATTCAACAGGGATATCGTCTGGGCCAGGGGCACGGTTAGATTTCATTTCAAATAAGGCTTTTTTGATCTCTTCCAATGAGAAAGGTCGAGTCAAGTCCTCATTGTCATCAGGAGTAATCATCTCATCCTGAGACCACAATGTTGCATATATCTGACAAATACTGCCAGGAGCTGGACCAAACAAGGTTTTATAGTATTCAGTAGCATGGGCAAGTAGGTTTTTAGTGCCTTCAATAATAGTGGACCCACACTCCAGGGAGATCATGGAGTTTTTCCTACGACGGCCATTAGCTACTTTATGGAAAAAGTCAGTGTTATTGTCTCCTTTCAACAACCACCTCTCATTAGAAAATTGATGCCAGTGAAGTTCTTCTTCAACATACATATTATTAAGCTCTACTAGATTTTCCAACTTCCTAGTATATGCCTCCCCGCTTAAACCATCAGCCTCCTCCAGATTTTCAAGCTCCTGCAGTTCGAGCTTGATGATATTCTTCCTGATTTTATTATGACCAAACAAATTGGACCCCCAACCCTTAAAAAATTTCTTAATTCTCTTAAGCTTAATATTCAAGGAGTCAATGGGGTTTATAGTGTAAACTGGCCTAGACCAAATATCATCAACCAGAGGAAGGAAGTCTGGGTTACTGAGCCAGGCATTATCGAACTTAAAACACCTATTACCTGGTGCTCTAGAGGAAGCTCTCCCACCATCCACCAACAAGGGATTGTGATCTGATATCTCCTTGACCAGTTTATGCACAGAAACGAGAGGGTATAAATCCTCCCAATCAGGGGACATGAGAACTCTATCCAATTTTTCCAAAGTTGGGTTATCTTGTTTATTGGACCAGGTATAGCAACCACCAGTCATATAGATCTCTCTCAACCCAAGCAAATGAATAACAGAATTAAACACCTCCGAGAAGTGGGACATAGATGTTTTTTTGTTTTTCTCCCCGCTATGTCGAATGATGTTAAAGTCTCCCCCGACCAGATAAGGGATATTAATGTTATGACACATGGATGACAGTTCAGCAATGAACTCGGGTTTCTACTCATCATGTGCAGCACCATATATAGTCATCAAGGCCCAGCTACAGTTTTTGTTCTTATCGAACAAGTTCAACTGTAGGATGTATTTACCACACTTGGTCATAAGGATATCAAATTTTTCCTTATTTAGACCACAAAGAATGCCACCAGATTTCCCCCTAGAAGGAATCCACTCCCAATGAAACTTTTGGTTCGGATCAATTTGTCTAAAAAAGGCAGGATTATAAGACTTCTTCATAGTCTCCTGAAGTCCAATAAAATCTAAATTGTAACGCCCCGAGACCGATGTGCCAGGTGTCGTTCAGTTATTCGTTGTTGTTGCATTGTCTTTGCTTGCGTGTCATGCATTGCATATCATGTCATCATGCGCATTTCATTTGCATACGTGTTCGTCTCATGCATCCGAACTTTTTCCCCGTTGTCCGTTTTGCAATCCGGCGCTTCGTTCTCCTCCGGTGGTCATTTCTACCTTTCTTTTGTGTGTGGGCATTAAACATTTCCGGATTGGACCGAGTCTTGCCAAGCGGCCTTGGTTTACTACCGGTAGACCGCCTGTCAAGTTTCGTACCATTTGGACTTCGTTTGATACTCCAACGGTTAACCGAGGGACCGAGAAGGCCTCGTGTGTGTTGCAGCCCAACACCCTTCCATTTTGGCCCAAAAACCCACCTAACTCTGTCCCATCATCTAGAGCGTTCGATCACGATCGCGTGGCCGGAAACCGCACCTCATTTGGACTCTCCTAGCTCCCTCTACCTATAAAAGAGCACCCCTCCCCGAAATTTCGGATCATTTCGCAGTCTAAACGCTGGATCCACTCCTCCCCGCGCCACCGGACGCGTCCGCGCTGCACCGGACATGTCCGCCCCCGCGCGCCACCTCACTCCAGCCAATCAGAAGCCGCCACGTCTCCCCGCCGCCGCTTCCCCTCCACTCACCGCGCGCCACATGGCACCGCGCTGCCCCACTTCGCCGCCGGGCCCGAGGCGCCCAGATCCGGCCCTCCCCGGCCCGAGCTGCCCCGCGCCAGCGCGCCACCTGAGACGCCTCGCCGCCACCATCAGATGCTTCCGCGCCGTCTGACTTCGCCGCTCCTCTGTTGCCGTACTCCACCGTCGCCTGCAACCTTCGCCGGAGTCAAGCCCCGCCTCCTGCTCGTCCCCTGCTCCAACCCCTCGTCGCCGAGCCCCGCTGACCTCGCCGTCGCCGGGAACGGAGCCCCCGCGGCCAAATCCGTCCGGATCCGCTGCAGCAGCGCCGTCCCGGCACCTCCCCGCACCTTCCAACCTTCCCGCCGGCGTCCCTGCGCCACCTGTCGCCGCCATGGCCTCGTGCTCGGGCGGGAGCACGAGGGCCTCGCTCGCCTGGGCCAACCTCCTCCGATTCGGCCCATCTCCCACCGCCTCGGCCTCCTTCCTCCTCTGCCGGGCCGAGCCCAGGGTGAGCAGTCCCCCAGCGCCCGCCTCTTTTTTTTCTTTTTCCCTTCCTGCTGTGGGCTTGCCCCAGATTCGGCCCGATATGTTTTTTTTTCGGGGCCTGCGAATTTGTCTATTATCCTCAGTTTGTCAGTTTTACAGATTAGACCCTCATGTTCATGCATTTAATAACCCATGAACCGTGCATCGGATTAAAATGATTTATATATGAAACTTGCTCAGAATTTTGTGTAGATTAATACTATCCAACTTTCACCTATGTTTAAAATGTTTAAAATGTTGTTTGCATTAATTTGCCCCTATGCCATGCTAATACGATTTAATTCATAACTAAATAACCGTAGCTCCGAATTAAATAAACTTTATATGTAAATGGGGTAGAATTTTGCCTAGTTTATCATGGTGACCTTTATTTGCATATTAAACAACTCTAAAAATTGTGTTTAGGGCAGAACAGTACCAAACCTAATTATGCTCATGAGGAGTTTCCGGAATTGTTGTTCGTTGCTTCCGGCCTCATTTAAACTTGCCTAGATGGGTAGTTTTGTTGTGCTTCACCTCTTGCCATGTTAATCAACATTTAATATTGTTGGGGTACATAAACGAGAGGGAACTAAATAATTGATGTGGTGTTTTTTCAATATGCATCCCGATGCATATTGAGCTCCACCTAATCTGTAGGATTGTTTGTGCATTTAGCCATGCCCTGCCTCATTAAACCGGACATGCATCATACTCGTTTGTGCATCATGCCATGTTGATGTGTGGGTTGTTTACTATGTTGTTTTCTCTTTTCCGGTGTTGCTTCTTCGGGTTGGTTCCGTTAACGTCGTGTTGTGAGGACCCGTTCGTCTATGTCCGTTTGTCTTCTTTATGGACTCGTTCTTCTTCCTTGCGGGATTTCAGGCAAGATGATCATACCCTTGAAATCACTACTATATTTGCTATGCTAGTTTGCTCGCTCTCGCTATGCCAATGCTACGATGCCTACCATTTGCTTGTCAGCCTCCCAAGTTGCCATGTCAAACCTCTAACCCACCATGTCCTAGCAAACCGTTGATTGGCTATGTTACCGCTTTGCTCAGCCCCTCTTATAGCGTTGCTAGTTGCAGATGAAGATTGGAGGCCGTTCCTTGTTGGAACATTTACTTACTTGTTGGGATATCACTATATATCTTATTTAATTAATGCATCTATATACTTGGTAAAGGGTGGAAGGCTCGGCCTTATGCCTGGTGTTTTGTTCCACTCTTGCCACCCTAGTTTCCGTCATATCGGTGTTATGTTCCCGGATTTTGCGTCCCTTACGCGGTTGGGCTATTATGGGAACCCCTTGACAGTTCGCCTTAAGTAAAGCTCTTCCAGCAATGCCCAACATTGGTTTTACCATTCGCCACCTAGCCTTTTCTTTCCCTTGGGAGTCGCGCATCCCGAGGGTCATCTTATTTTAACCCCCCCCCGGGCCAGTGCTTGTCTAAGTGTTGGTCCGAACTGAGTAGACTGCGGGGCCACCTCGGGGAAACTTGAGGGCTGGTTTTACTCGTAGGATGTCTCATCCGGTGTTGCCCTGAGAACGAGATATGTGCAGCTCCCATCAGGATGTCGGCACATCGGGCGGTGTTGCTGGTTTAGTTTTACCCTGTCGAAATGTCTTGTTGTACCGGGATACCGAGTCTGATCGGAACGTCTCGGGTGAAGGTCTATTCCTTCGTTGACCGTGAGAGCTTGTGATGGGCTAAGTTGGGACACCCTGCAGGGATATGAACTTTCGAAAGCCGTGCCCGCGGTTATGGGCAGATGGGAATTTGTTAACGTCCGGTTGTAGAAAACCTGAAGTCGACCTTAATTAAAATGAATCAACAGCGTGTGTAACCGTGATGGTCTCTTTCCGGCGGAGTCCGCGAAGTGAACACGGTTGTTGGAGTTATGCTTGACGTAGGTAGTTCAGGATCACTTCTTGATCATACCTTTTATCGACCGTGCTTTGCCTTCTCTTCTCGCTCTCTTTTGCGTATGTTAGCCACCTTATATGCTAGTCGCTTGCTGCAGCTCCACCTCATACCTTTTACCTTACCCATAAGCTTAAATAGTCTTGATCGCGAGGGTGCGAGATTGCTGAGTCTCCGTGGCTCACAGATACTTCCAAAACCAGCTTGCAGGTGCCGTTGAGTCCGTGCAGCTGACGCAACCAAGCTCAGGAGGAGCTCGATGAAGATCTTGTCCTTTGTGTTGTTTCCGTTCCAGTTGATCAGTAGTGGAGCCCAGTTGGGGTCGATCGGGGACCTTTGTCGCATTTGGGGTTCTTCTTTTATTTTGGCTCCGTAGTCGGGCCTTGAGTGTATTTGGATGATGTAATGCTTTATTCATGTAATTGGGTGAAGTGGTGACTGTAAGCCAACTATGTATCTCTTTCCCTTATTATATTACATGGGTTGTGTGAAGATTACCTCACTTGCGACATATGCCTTCAATGCGATTATGCCTCTAAGTCATGCCTCGACACGTGGGAGATATAGTCGCATCGAGGGTGTTACATAAATCATTGGCATTAATCATGTCAATGAGGCAGGTGGACATGCCTTTTTTACCTACCCCTACAATTCCAAAAAACCCCTTTCATTTATATCGTTCGGGTTTATCTCTCACTCTGGTAGGTCTGCCAGGTTCCATAGCAGCCCTACCCACCCCATTTTTCTGTTGACTTCTAGTCACAGGTCTACTGGATTTATTAGGATATAAAACCACCACCGATTTCCTGCGCTGATATTCTTTTTTTGTTTTTAGATTGAACCAGGATAAATGGTTCCTCAATATCTCTACTATCCTCATCCCATTCTAAAGATAGGAGTACATCATTACCCAACCCATCATTGACAGTATTTTTTTGTGCATTAGTATCAATTTTTTTGTTACGCAACAAATTTCTAGAGAGTTCTAATTCATGCAAGATATCAACAGTTGCAAAGTCATCATCAGGGATTTGCACTCCCATCAAGGATGCACGCAATATAATGGCAGAATCAGATAAAGCAGAGAATTGATTTTTTGAATTGGGCATATTCATACCTTCCAGATTGCGCTTCCTCATTCTGCGTGGGGCCTCCTCTTCTTGACTCATGTTGTCATGAATTGGACATCTAGAGGGAGATTCAACTGTATACACACTACAGTTTTCTCCTCCTTCCAGGGATCCCTCCTCAAGTGGCATAATATGAGGCAGGGAAGGCCAAACCACATAGTCTGACAAGGGAGGAAATGCATTCCCATAAGTATTCATATCATGACAGACAAACATAGGTGAGGGAGGAACAGGAGTAATCATTCCCCAAGCACCTTTATGCACACTGATCTCAGTAATGGGAGATTCAGTCATCTCTTCCACACCCAGATCCTCAGAGACATTTTCACACGATATTTTATCAGATTGAGAGCCACAATAAGACATTTTTTCGACTGCATGTTCTCTGGCCATAGTCTCAATCAGCAGCTCCGTGTTGTTACCTTCATCACTTTCCTCTTCTTCGAACTACCGCAGAAAGCCTCTACATGCCCTTATCATAATTCTGGGAGGAGAAATTACCAGCCATGGATACACTCGTCTCTCCCTGCCCCATGGAAGAAGCAGGATATGAGTCCATCGTTGCTTTCTTGGGGAAGGAAGGAGATGCACTGCTATCCACAGCAGTATAAGATTGACTTTTCTCAGCACCCATAGTCACAACTTTTTCAACTTCATAAAAGAAATCATAATACTGTTCTCCCAGCATCCCTTCAGCTGAAGGAGGAATTTTCTCAACATCTCTATAGCCAAGAAGGATTCTAGCATATTCAGGTTTATGCACAGTCGATTCATCAACTTCTAATGTAATTCCTACCAGGGCCCCAGCATAAGCTATATGTTCAGTGCATCTTTTCTCTATTGGAATGTTGCGTACCCTAACCCATGCTTTTTCCATGATGCCTTTAGCTCCAATCGAGGCAGTCCAAGGAGTAATACAGACAACAATATTCCCCTCTTTCAGAGGTAAGCGTTTCCCATAACAGCATGCCCTTTCTACTTCACTAGCATTAGGGAATCGCATCACTTCGGGCCGTACAGCGCCATTTCTTTTTCCCAGGTTTTTTTGGCAAATATAGCATTAAATTCCTGCTCAATATCTTTCACAGTAGCTTCGCCCTCAACTATAGTAATCACCACATTATTAGTTTTCTCAACACTATGCTTAGCGGCACACAGATCAGGTATATAGAAGAATCCCTGACCAGGCGATTGGAACCCACACATGAACGGAATGCATTCCCAAGGCCTCAGAACTTGACAAAGCTGGGCCATATGACCTAATTTGTTGCATTTTTCGCAGCGAATAGTAGGGCAACGAGGAGCGAAATGACCTGAAAGGGAGCAGTTGATGCAGATCTAGGCGTTGTTCTTGGTCGCCGTTTGCCCAGGTGCTGGAGGTGGAGGCCGCTCCAGGGTGCCCGCCGTCTTCTCCTTGGTCGCGCCGCTCATGGCACGCGCATCAGCTTCCCATCTGTCCCCAACTTCACCACCACCAGATCTCGAGTCTCCCGACGTCGTTGGCGGCGGATCTGGCCGCTGCCACACCATGTGTCGAGACTGGTTAGGCAGCGGAGCCTTGCGCCTACCGCCGAACCCTCCCCGCGCTGTGTTGTCGCACCATCCTCCAGATTTGCCCCCGCCACGATCTCCCATCGCGGCGCGCGTCCCACCCCCCGCCCGCTCCGCCGCAGCAACTTGGGCGAAGGAGCGGTCGTCGCCGCCGGCCTTGCCCCACCACCAGCCGAAGGAATCAGAAGGGGATGGATCGGGGAAACAAACCCTAGAACGCTCCCAGATATGCTTGAAGAGAGGAGCGAGATGTGCGTCTCGCACGATGGGGGTAGGTGGGGAAAATGGAGCGGCTCTCCGCGCCTCCCCCGCTCTAGAAGGCTCCACGCCCGGATCGGTGCTGGGTCCTACATGGCAGTCAGGTGGCCATGGAGAGGCTCCCACGCGTCCAGCCGCCATTAGCGGGTGGTTGGTGTAGCATGGGGCCACCCCAACCCGGTCCGCGCCCGCCTGGATCTCCGTACGCCTCCCGCGCGCCGCACCTCGAGACGTGCCATGCGCCGTGCCCGCTGGGGGCGTGCACGTTGCTGGAAATCGCTCCCGAATCCTCACC
The DNA here is from genome assembly GCF_056163025.1 of Triticum urartu. Taxonomy (NCBI): domain Eukaryota; kingdom Viridiplantae; phylum Streptophyta; class Magnoliopsida; order Poales; family Poaceae; genus Triticum; species Triticum urartu. The sequence continues at coordinate 511,327,162 of NC_141873.1, forward strand.
AAATGGCATGGCAGCGAGATGATATCGCCAATGATTATGGACTCCCCTGCGCGGAGAAATCGCGCATCCACCATAACTCCGCGGTCATCGATCAGGATGATGCGGAGAGCATCACGCCGGAGAATCAGCTCGCCGTCATAGAACGTGAGCGAGCGCGTCTGCAGATCGGCGGCGTAGGATACGTGCCATCTCTCGTCTGGCGCGTCGCCCTGCGTGTCGCGTGAGCACGACGTGTGCGCCATCTGTAGACCTCGATCAGACATTACATTTGTCTATTTGCCTACGTTTTATGTAACAAATGTATTTCAGTACTATTTTGTGAGACCTTAGGAGTTGTGCATCCAGTGAAGCATGTGAATTGAAGGCGGGTCATAATATATCTAGACCATCAGACCACCTTCTTCTCTTTTAAGGAAGGCTTGTTGTGGCAGCCTGCATAAAATGGGTATAAGAAATGGAAATGCTAATGGCCAGTATCTAGTCGTATCTAACCAGCAGAGGGAAGCAACACAAGAACCAAAAATTACTCGCAGCATTCTTACAAGATGGGGAACCGTACGCTGATCTCGGTGTTGGTGTTGACGGCCTCACAACGTCAGAGATGGTCATTTCATCAAATACCATCGGGGCACCAGAGCTGCACTGCCTTCCCACAGCATCCTGCCTTACTGGAGACAGGGGAGGTGACACACAGTACAAATGGTCAATGAAAAATCGAGTAGATAAAAAAAAAGAACTCTTTCCAAGAGGTTTAGGTTACTGAAAAACTTCCTATGTAATACAATGCAAATGATTCTTTGGATAAAATTCCTATGGGATACAATCCTACAAATCAAACATCTTACACACACAAAGTACAGTTCATAAATACATGACTTCCTAGAAGGCTTGCATTCAATATTAACTTTGACTACAAATATATCCAAAATTATTTAGATTGGTGTCATTACAACTTAAAAAAAATAACATTCCATGATTAAAAATATGTATTGAAGACCATGTCAATATTTGAATTATCTCTTTATAAACTGAGCTGATACTTGAGATTCCAACTCTACAAAATCCCCATAGAAATCGTCTGAATCAAAAGGCCTTACAAAGGCACTGCTGCACGCTTCCTCCCAGACAGGGGAGTACTCTGTTGCGCCACACCTGGAGCACCATTTCCACTTGTAGCGAAATGAACATACGAGGTGTAAGGTGGCAATCTTGATTCCCAAGTAACCACATTGAAATCCCCTTGTGGTCTAACTCCAGGATCCGTCAACAGATCCCCAAACCTCACCCTCGGTAGCAATTCCCTTTCCACTGTAACTTCAGTGTGGCTGCTGCCACTGGTACAGGAAGCCATGACCCGGAGTGGAGAATCCATGGGATGCGAGACCAAGTCAGTAACGTCTACCTGGTGACGTCTCCGGGCGAGGAGCTTCGGGTGCTCCCCAAACAGGGATAAGTTCCTCTCGACTACCCTTCTCAGCCCGCTCAGGATGCAGAGCCAAAAATGGACGCTTAGGTTCCTCCTCATGATGTCCGCAAACGGATTTGCAGTGCCGATTGACCATTCGGGTTGGAATTCCCTGACCAGCTCGTCTGCTATCCGCGCTAACCGTGGGTGCTGTGCCGGGTTCACACTCCCGAATGCTAGTGTCTTGAATAGGTAGCTGAACTCCTCGTATGACAGGGTTTTGAGGAAGATTGGCTCAACGGTTCCGAGTCGCTCTGAATTTTTAAGGTGGCTGATGATGATCACCTTGCTTCCATTATCCATGCTTGTTGCTACGGCTAAACAGAACTTGGCCCAATCCTCCTCGTCAACATCTGAAACAAGCTCAACAACCACCAGTATCTTGCCTGGCAAGAGGCTACGATCATGGTCTGTCAGGCTACTAAAGGAATCACCATTCAGGTGCAGGATCAAAGAGAAGTGTGAGCGGACCCTCTCGTCCTTGCATACATGGGCGACCAGAGTCCTCTTCCCGACCATTGGACCACCGATGATGGGAAGGATAGCCGGCGCACCGCCACCAGGAGAGTTGTGCCACAACATGAAGTTCAGGAGCTTTTGCTTCTCGGCGTGACGTCCGAACATGATGTTGTCGTTGTATAGATACGCATCGTATGGTCGACGCAGCATACGGTCGCATCCACCCAAAAGAACAACAAACTCCGTCATGCCAGCGATTACATCCTCCAAGCTCTCCAACGCACCCTGCAAGTCAACGGGGTATGTGGCCTTGTTCTTTCTAGCACTTCCATGAACCATGCGAAAACGTTTGGGAGCAGATGGATTGCAAACCTCCCCCTCCTCCTCAATGGACTCTTCGAGTGAAATGTACCTGGACGCACCTAGTGCCCAGTAGCCTCGGTACATGGCGTCCGCAAGCATACTGAGCTGCACCAGCATCCCGGAGTTGGTGATGTACCGCCCGTCTGCCTCCTCGATGACCGTGTGAGCTCTCAGGAGCAGCTGCTGCAGCCTCTTCAGCTGCTTCTCTTCCGAGTATTCATGGCTCGAGTGGTACTTGTTGGCAAGGAAGGAGATGAATCGGCTCATGAGTTCACCTGTTACTGCAGATATGGCAAGCTCCATCTTCAAATCCTCCAATGGAAAGGTGCTAACTAAGAAGGAGGGGGGGGGGGGGGGGGGGGGGTCCAAGAGAGGGCAGGAAGCAGGTGGAAATTGCAGACTCCTGGGTTTAAATTGCCCTGCACGTCAATGGCTGGGGGTGTTGCACCTATAGAGAGACATTTTTTTAGGACACACAGAGAGACTTTTCATTGCCATTTGTGGTGTGAATTAATCCACACATAACTTGTGGATACGATTCCACGTGGATATAGACTAGTCCTGACTCCTGGAAGGGCACCTTTCATGCGCCACGGAAAGATGATGGTGAAATCTAGTTTTCGCTTTGCTCAGCAAACTTTTGTGTGGACGAACTGAGGAAATCCTTGTCCAGCAAACTTTTGTGATTGATGAGCCTAATGAGGAGTGTCATACTTGTGCAAGACATGTTATTCTCTCTTCAGGAAGGCTTGTTATGGTAATTTCGATTAAGTAAAATAGGTGTAAGAAATGAAAATGCAAGGGCACAAAAGTCCATCCCCAAAGGTTGCCTCAGTCAACCAAATGCCCTTAATTACCAGCTAACTAAGTCAGTCAACAAAAATTCCATTGCCTTTGCTAATAACTAATGGTAAGAAGAAAGGGCAAGAAACTAAGTAAGTTGGAAATAAAAGGAAGTGAGATTACTCGCTTTTTTCTCGACGCGCCTTCAAAATGAACTAATTAAGTAAGCTGGAAATAAAGATAGCAACAATTGAATGTATTACCTTCAAAAGGCGGGCCGCAGTTTGGACAGCACCTTGACGAATTGCATACAGCTAGCTGAAAGCTCAGGATCTTGACTAGAAAGTTTCCTCCCAGGCCATAGTCGTCCTTTTAACTGTGATGGAGCAGCTAGCAGCCGTAGCCTCAGAAGATTGACTAGAAAATTTGTTCCCACAGCAGGAAAATATCAGCTCACCTGTCACTATTAAACAGGTTCCTGATTGGCGTCGGAACCAACACAAAAAGCAAAAGAGAGAGCCAACATCAAGCATTGAAATTTCTTGCAGCATTCTTCCAAGATGGGGAACAGCACCGCTGACCTGACCTGATTGGCGCGGGAGGCTGGCTAGGCTTGCTCACATCGTCAGCTGTCCTGAGAACCAGTCTAGGCCTCACGGCCATTTCGTCGAACAACACCCAGGCTGGGTACCCGTGTTGGCCTCACAGCCATTTCATCGAACAATTTCTGGGCACCAGTGCGGCGCAACCTTCTGCCCAGCATGGTGGCCTCATGGAGAGAGAGAATAAGTGACAAACGTCGGAGGACAGAAGACAGTGGCCATGACGAAATTTGAGCTGAGGGCTTGACCTGTGACGCACTGTATAGTGAGAATCGCGGTGTAGCAATGATGGTGTGGTGCAGAGACAAAACAGAGCCGCTGAAATTACTTGCAGCTGCCAAAATTAGGGGCGAGGCGACTATGCCTCAGACGACTGTTGGCATGTTCAGACACCTTTTTTTTTCCTTTTCCATCGGATTATCATCCAACGGTGGAAACAAGCTCCAGATTGCTCAAACCCAGCCTAATTTTCTGTAAACCAAAACAAAACAGCAATAAAATAATATTAATTAATTAATTAAAACAGAAGTTTTTCTAAAATAGAATGAATTAATACATTTGACTTTCTTTTGAAGACGCTCCATCAACCCTCCAATTCCACGTTGATCTTTTCTTGTACCATAGAAAACATATTTTTTTTTAGAAAAGGAGGCATATGCCCGACTTTAGCGAACCAAACCCCTTTAGGTTTTACAAGTTCGAGAGAGAACAAATAAAAAGGATCCGGCTCAACAACCACACGAACACATGCACATGATACAAGCCCCGACATGGGGCTTAAGGCTCAAAAGCCGGACAGACCATCCCCAGGACTGTGCCTCTTCTTCGGTTGTAAGAAATGGAAATACAAGGGCATAAAACTACATCTGAAAAGGTCGCCTCAGCCAACCAAATGCCCTTATCAATTTCTAAATTTTACTATCTATTTATGAACTGAGGGAGTGCTAGAGCTGACAACTCTACAGAATCTCTGTAGAAATCGTTGAAATCAAAAGGCCTTACAAAGACAATGCTGGACGCTTCTTCCCAGACAGAAGAGTACTCTGTTCCACCACACCTGGAGCACCATCCCCATTTGGAACAAAATGAACAAATGAAGTGTAAGGCGGCATCCTTGATTCCCATGAAACCACATTAAAATCCCCTTGTGGCCGAAGCCCGGGATCCATCACCAGATCCCCAAGCCTCACCCTCGGCAGTGCTTCCCTCTCCGCCGCAACCTCAGTGCCGCTGCTGCCACGAGCACGGGAAGGCACGACGCGAAGTGGAGGAGCACCAGGATGCAAGACAAAGTCAGTCACATCTACCTGGTGGCGTCTCTGGAGGAGGTCCTTCGGGTGCTCCCCAAACATGGAGAAGTTCCTCTCGACTAGCCTTCTCAGCCTGCTCAGCACACAGAGCCAGAAATGGACGCTCAGGTTCCTCCTCATCACGTCCGCCAAGATATTTGTGGCGACGAGCGACCACTCCGACCGCAACTCTCTGGCAAATTCGTCTGCTATCCGCGCTAGCCGCGGGTGCTGCACCGGGTCCGCGCTCCCAAACGCGAGTGTCTTGAAGAGGTAGCTGAACTCCTCGTACGATAGGCTGTTGAGGAAGATTGGCTCAACGGTTCCAAGTCGCTCCAAACTTTTAAGCCGGCTGATAATGATCACCTTGCTTCCATCGTCCATGCTTGTTGCTATGGTTGAACGGAATTTAGCCCAATCCTCCTCGTCGACTTCTGCAACAAGCTCGACAACCGTCAGTATCTTTCCTGACATGATACCACCATGGTCTGCGATTCTACAGAAGGAATCTCCATTCAGGTGCAGAATCGAAGAGAAGTGTGAGCTGACCCTCTCGTCCTTGCATATATGGGCGACCAGGGTCCTCTTCCCGACCACTGGACCGCCGATGACCGGGAGAACAGCCGGAGCGTCACCAGGAGAGCCATGCTGCAACACAAAGTTCAGGGGCTTCTGCTTCTCAGCGTAGCGTCCGAACATGATGTTGTCGCTGTAAAGGTACGAGTCGTAAGGCCTACGCAGCATACGATCGCATCCGCCCAAGAGAACAACAAGCTCCATCATGCCGGTGATGACATCCTCCAAGCTCTCCACCTCGCCTTGCAAGTCGACAAGGTACATCGACTTGTTCTTCTTAGCGCTGCCATGAACCGTGCGGAGACATTTAGGAGGAGATGAGTTGCGAACTCCCCCCTCCTCCATGGAAGTAGTCTCTGTCTCTTCGAGTGACATGTACCCGAAGGCCCCTAGTGCCCAGTAGCCTCGGTACATGGCGTCCGTGAGCATGCTGAGCTGCGCCAGCATCCCGGGGTTGGTGATGTATCGGCCATCTGCCTCCTGGACGACCGTGCGGGCTCGCAGGAGCAGCCGCTGCAGCTTCTTCACCTGCTTCTCTTCTGACTGTGCTGAGCGGCTAGAGTGGAGGTACCTGTCGGCGACGAAGGAGACGAATCGGCTCACGAGTTCACCAGCTACTGCAGATATGGCAAGCTCCATCTTCAGTTCCTTAGATCAAAAGGGTGCTAATAACTAGGGAGTCCAAGAGAGGGCAGGAGGCGGTGGACATTGCAGAGTGCTGGTTATGTGCTGCCCTTGCACACAGAGTGACTTTTCATTGCCGACAGGGAAAGGGCACGCCAGTTGTGGTGTGAATTACTCCACCTATAGCTTGGGGACACAATTCCACACGGATAGACACTAATCCTGGCTCCTACAAGGGCACCTCATATAATATTTTCATGCGCCACGGAAAAATCATGGTGAATTAATTTGAGTCTTCGCTTTGCTCAACAAGTCTGTACTCTGTGTAGTAGAGACGAACTGGGGAACTCCTTGTTCAGCAAACTTTTAAAGTTTTAATACAGCTTCCTTTGTTCATACAGCAAGAAGAATATCCGCACAATCCTTACTAGTGCAGCACACAAAGTTTTCAACCTGGAACTAGAAAGGGCACTGCAAGAATTAGAGGCTGCTGTTGTGGATGCAAGCGCATCTCCCGTAAGACCCTATGACATGTATCTTTACATCGACAACTTCATGTTTGGTAGGCACGTCAAGAAGCAGCAGATCATGAGATTCTTGCTGCAGCACGACACCCCTGGTTCTCCGGGTGTGCTTGCAGTGGTAACGCCGGAGTCGGGAAGAAAACTCTTATCGCCAATGTATGCGATGATGAGAGGGTGCGGTCTCACTTTTCTATGATTTTGTACCTGAATGGAGATGACCTTTTCAGAGAGACAAATCACGAAAGACTGCCAAGGAGGACACTGGTAGTCATTGAGTTTGGTTCAGACGTAGATGAAGATGACTGGACAACGTCTACCATTCCATCATGAACATGGACAGAGGAAGCAAGGTGATAATCTTGGGTTGAAGCTCAGGCTTGGAGAAATTTGGAACCGTCAAGCATGTTTCTCTGAACTCCCTGGTTCGAAGAGTACATGTACCTGTTCAAGACACTCGCATTCGGAAGCGCGAACCCGGCAGACCACCCACGATTAGCAGCGATGTTGGAAGAGTTCACCATGGTGTTGGGAGGGTCACTCATCTCAGCAAACGTGCTCGCGGAAGTACTGAGGAAAAACCTGAGTGCCTATTTCTTGCTGTACAGGTTGAACTGTGCCAAGGACTCTGCCAATAAGAAACATCTCTTGTTTTGGCGCGCAATAAGGAATTGCTATGTGACTCGTCCACACTATTTATTTTCACTTCTAACAAACGTTTTTGCACAATCCTTACTAGTGCAGCACACAAGGTTTTCAACCTGGAACTAGAAAGGGCACTGCAAGACTGGGAGGCTGGTGTTGCTAACATGGCGGATGCGAGTGCATCTCCTGTAAACCCTATGACATGTATCTTTACATTGACAACTTCATGTTTGGTAGGCACGTCGAGAAGCAGCAGATCATGAGATTCTTGCTGCCAGGGTGCTGGCAGTCATTGGCAACGCCAGAATCGGGAAGAAACTCTTATCAACCATGTATGCAATGATGAGAGTGTGCGGTCTCACTTTTCTATGATTTTGCACCTGAATGGAGATGACCTTTTCAGAGAGACGGATCACCAAAGACTGCCAGGGAGGACACTGGTAGTCATTGGGTGGCAATATGGAAGTTTTAATTTGTCTAGACCATCAGAACGTGTTGGTCTCTCTTCAGGAATGCTTGCTATGCCAATATATGGCCTGAATAAAATGGGTATAAGAAATGAAAATGCCAGTGCATAGAAGTCCATCAGAAAATGGTTAGTCCAGCCAACCAAATGCCACTAATTACCAACTAACCAAGTGAGAGCACATGTGCTAAGCAAGTCAGGCAACAAAAGTTGTATGGCGTACGTTGCTACTTGCCAGTTTCTAGCCGTATCTAATCAGCAGAGAGAACCAACGCAAGAACACAGCATTCTTGCAAGACGGGGAACCGTACCGTATGCGGACCTCGGTGGCGGTGCAGGCCAGCAGGCTCACAGCGTCGGCTCTGGCCTCAGGGTCATTTCATCGAACACCTTCGGAGCGCCAGACCAGAGCGCCGCCACCTTCCCCCCAGCATCCTGCCTGGCTGAAGAGAGAATGAAGGTGTACCGGCTCGGACGCCTCAATCTTGTGGTGCGCTCTCTCGCCGCGACGCCGATGATCTACGCCTTCTCCGCACCGGCGTTCGCCCTGTTCGACGATCTTCGCCGGGAGACTTCGTTCGGGTCGGCAGAGAGAGTGAACGCACGTCTAACATATTCTTGTCATCAAGCGTTTTATCGATTTCTCTGCAGATCGATGCGTAAACTAATGGTTTATTTCTTCAGGGTTTTTTTTTCTCGGGTAAATTTCTCCTTTTACCCTTTGTCGTGACCTTGTGGCATTTGTTGTCTCCCTTTTTTTTGTTATTCAAACAAAATTATTATCGTATTTTACATTCTACTCCCTTCGTCTCATATTAATTGTCGTTGAAACAAATATATCAGTGACATTTAATATGGAATAGAGGATCACTATGACGTACATGCCTGCACACACATATATTTATCCCTATAAATGCACACATCCACATCTTATTTGTGAGCAGCTCCGAGATACTAAACCGGCACAACATCTTAAGATGATGAAGTCGTTGTAGACACCTTTGTACTTGATGGGAGCGTCTCTTTTCATTTAACGAACATCGTCGAAAAGTTTAAAATATATCTAGAAAAATACGAGCATGATGCTAAGCTTAGCACTTGAACAAGGAACGTAATCACTTGAGCTACGGCCAGTTCGCGATTTTACATTCTACTATATACTAGTTGTGGCATTGTCCAGCTTTCACTTTATATTGTTATTGTTTTCAAACTAAAAATCTATATCCATCTGCTAGGAACAAGTGTTGGTTATGTATTCATGAGGTGTTAGATAGAATATACAATTGCATTGAATTCTTTGAAACTGAATCGTTGTCGAATTTGCACAACTTAGAGAAAACTATAGCCGCCTCTCGAATCGCTCTTGGGCAACTGCGAAGGCACCATTGCCTCCTAAAAAAGTTCCTGCACGGCCACCAAACCCTACCGTTGTCGCTAGAGAAGGTCGGTCCATAGGAGGCAACGACGGTGGGGTGTGCCCACCACACACACATACTCTTTGTCTCTACCCCTCCCTCTTTCTCTGGCCATCCTCGACCCTAGCCATTCACAGCTCACTTGTCACAAACACATTCCTCCCATTGTGTGACCGGTGCTTGAAGTTTGCCAGATGCGTGCGCCCGCTTTCCACCATATCCGCGTACACTCGGTGACCGTCGCGACTCGGGACTGCTAACACGGTAGTGGTCTGGCGACTGCTGCCTAGCCATCTTGACCTTCCATCGAACTGCGGTGACATGGTTGTTAGGGGGCGCCCCTCAAAATATGCGCATGCACCTTACTGGTGCTAAGGTGTCGTCTGCATACATGAGAGCATGGTTAATAGTATAGCCAATAACCGACTACATAAAGTTGTCACGTCATCTATAGTAAACCTAATATTCAACATATACAATAGCTAGTTACAAAGAAGTACTACTTTATTAACTAGATGATGCCCCGCACGTTGCTGCGGGAACTCTTTGTCCTACCTACGTGATAATACATAACTTGAATAACTTTGTGTGCATAATGGATATATGATACTTTTTGTGTGTATTATGTGAATCTTGTTGTAAATCAATCTTCTGCATTTTAGTACATAGGTGCCAAATATAGCCAAGTAGTTGTTACATAAGTTCATACCGGCAAGTGTAATAACAAATACTGGTATTTGCACGTAAACATAATATGAGATAACAGATAGTGGAAATGAAGGTCTAGAGAAATTGACAGTACCGGGTCGTTGTCTTTGTTAAACAAAGAAAATCTACGATAGCTTATATAGCTGATCATTAGTGAGAACTGCTACTTCCTCTTTCGAAATGAAAAAGGGGTTGTTCTGAGGCAAAGCTAATGCAAATAGTAGTGGCTGGCATTTAGTAGGAAGGAATGATAGTGTCCTCAGGCTTCATCTTGCAAATGATAGTAGAGAAAGCTAGACAAAAAATATTAGAATGAGCTATAATTAATCAGAGGACTATGCAAGCTATACATCAAATAGATGGAATACCGTGATTGGACACAAATCAGTAACATTGTGAGTGTAGATAGCGAAGATAGCACTTCACAACGGAGAGATCCAATTGATATTGCAAATGACGAAGATGGAAGAAGGAGCCTGCAAGAAACAATGATTGTAAGTGCCAGCAACATATTTGTCACCTGCTACTTGAGCAGGAAAAGGGTGATACATAGATGGAGAGAGGAAAATGGAATTTTCAAGCATTAAGGCAATCAGAAAGTGTACTACCGAAAATTAAAATGTATAGTGGAAATAACACCTCCTGATCTATCAAATGCTTAATTGAAAAACTAATGGCACTACTGGTTTTGATTCAGGGCTTCAAAACCTGTGTGGAACCATTTACTAAGCACCATGTGTACTAATTTAGATAACACAATTTGACAAATATCCAAAAGAGCAAACTGTCTAGATGGAGTGTTTGTTTCTGCTATGCAACATCAAGTACGATGAAGAAAAAAAGGTTATCTACCAAGGTTAGTACCTTTCTTTCCTTGGTTCCCAACGGTGGTATATATCTCCTAGAACAAACAAAGATAATTCATTGTTTTACCTGAAAAGTGATAAAGGCCATCTGTAAAGGTAGAATCTGGAAAATTATCTCCCAAGACAGGAAGAAAATGAATACGCGAGGAATCATTATCTAACAAATAGTCCTTTGCATGGCAATGTTTGCGCGTTCTTTCTTCAGTAGGGAATCGCTGGAACAAAAATATTTATTAATAAGGACATTCATGCGTCTATGTGCCTAAGAAATAACAATGTGCAAACCATGAAGGATAACCTCACAATAAATTAGTAAAATAGTAGGGTAGAGTTATGATTTATGAATGGAGCCTTGGATGAATTTGTACATCTCAATATCAATCAGATGGCGTGAGGAAGCTACTACATACATAATGGCACTACTATGAGCGAAAATATACATGCAGGATGCAAAATAAACAGCCAATTTGAGAGATACTTGGCGATTAAGGTAAGAGATATCGGTTCATGGGCGAGGTCATCGGCACCATCGAAGGAAAGGAGATGCGCGCCAGTGGATGGTGATGTAGGTTCCCTGCTCCATGGGGCGGGTGGAGTACAGCTGAGGGCCCGTCTCCGCTAGATTCCGGCCAGAGCAGTGGATCGGCGGCGACGGTGCGCAACGCCATGGGTCGCTGTGCAAGGAGGGGCCGCAAATCCGCCTGGGCAAAGTTTCAGCGTACCTGCATGTGAAGACGATGGTGCTAACGTGCAGGTTCTTCAGGTTCTAGCTTGTGGAGGGCCACCCCGTCAAGTATGGAACCATGGACATCTCTCTCTACAAAGCCGATTAACCTGCAATGACATTAGATCAGATGAGTAGTTCCGGGGCATCATAGCAGGAGAGAGAGAGAGAGAGAGAGAGAGAGAGAGAGGTGGGAATCACACCGGGTAATACGCCGAATCTTTTGGACACCATCTTGGGGTTGAAATATGGACTTTTGCACAAAAGCATATGCATTTTTTTGTCTCTGTTCTTGTTTTAATTCTGTTTATGGTTTAGTTTACTGAAAAACAGGTAGAGTTTGCACAACTGGAGTTTGTTCCCACCGTTGGATGCTAATCCGATCGAAAAGGAAAGAAAGTGACTGAACCGGCTAAATATTTCAGTCGTGTGACCGGAATGTTGTCGCTCCCGTTGCTACTAGCGACTCTCCTCGCGCCGCACCTCTCTGTTCAGGATGAAGATCGCCTCACCGCGATTCTCGTTATGCAGCGCGCCACAGGTCGAGCCCTCACCCAAAGCTTCGTCATGGCAACCCTGTCTTGTTCCCTGATGATTATGCGTCACTTACTCCGTCTCCACGAAGGCGGCAAGACGGGGTGTACGCGGCGCCGCGCTGGTGCCCATGAGGGTCCTCGGGCGTGAGCCGTGAGCGAGCCACCTTCCCCCGCCAGTCAGGTCAGCGTGATGTGCCGTCCCTGGTCTCCTAAGACGGCTGCCACTAATTTTCAATGCTCACGTGGGTTCTCTCTTCTTGTTACATAGTACTGTACGTCTAGAAGCTGGCAGTTGCTGCCTGATTTGGTTAGCACATATCCTGCTTAGCTCGCAATTTTGCCGCAACAAGCCTTCCTGAAAAGAGAAGAGCATGATCAAGGAAAGCTGCCGAGCAAAGCAAATGACTCCCAAGTCACCATCATTTTTCCATGGCTCATGAAAAGAACGGCTGAGCTGCCCTTCCTGGACATTCTTTCACAGGCTGGGAGGCTGGAGGTGGAGTGGTTCACAACGCAACCGGTGATAGATAAGTTTCAGCACGTGTCCCTTTCCTGTTGGCAATACAAAGTCACTCTCTGCAACGTCCGGATATTGACGTCCAGGACCGCAAGCACCAGCAGTCTGCAATTTCCACCAGCCTCCTACCCCCTGCTCTGTTGGGTTCTTTGTTAGTTAGCACTCTTCTCTTGCAGGAACTCAAGATGGAGCTAGCAATATCTGCAGTAACAGGTGAGCTCGTGAGCCGATTCGTCTCCTACCTCGCTGACAAGTACCGCTCGAGCCGCCGTGCAGAGTCAGGAGAGACACAGTTGAGGAGGCTGCAGCAACTCCTCCTCAGAGCCCGCTCCGTCGTTGAGGAGGCAGATGGGCGGTACATCACCAACTCCGGGATGCTGGCGCAGCTCAACATGCTCACGGACGCCATGTACCGAGGCTACTGGGCACTAGGGGCCTTCGGGTACATGTCACTCGAAGAGACAGAGACTACTTCCATGGAGGTTAGCAGCTCATCTCCCCGCAAACGTCTCCGCACGGTTCATGGCAGTGCTAGGAAGAACAAGGCCATGTACCTTGCCGACCTTCAAGGTGTGGTGGAGAGCTTGGAGGATGTCGTTGCTGGCTTGACGGAGTTTGTTGTTCTTTTGAGTGGATGCGACCGTATGCTGCGTCGACCATATGATGCGTATCTTTACAATGACACCATCATGTTCGGACGCCACACCGAGAAGCAAAAGCTCCTGAACTTCATGTTGCAGCACAGTTCAAGCTCGCCTGGTGGAACGCCGGCTGTTCTCCCGATCATCGGTGCTCCCGCGGTCGGGAAGAGGACTCTGGTGGCCCATGTATGCAAGGACGAGAGGGTCAGCTCACATTTCTCCTCGATTCTGCACCTGAATGGAGACTCCTTCCGCAGAATCGCAGACCATGACCGGAGCTTCTTGCGAGGGAAGATACTGGTCGTTCTTGAGCTTGTCGCAGACGTCGACGAGAAGGATTGGGCCGAGTTCTGCTCAACCTTGGCAAGCATGGATAGTGGAAGCAAGGTGATCATCATCAGCCGGCTTAGAAGTACAGAGCGATTCGGGACAGTGCGGCCGATCTTCCTTAACACCCTGTCATACGAGGAGTTCAGCTACCTCTTCAGGACACTCGCATTCGGGAGCGCGAACCCGGCGCATCACCCGCAGCTGGCACGGATTGCAGATGAATTGGCCGAGGAGTTCCGCACGGAATGTTCGCTCGTCGGCACAAACATATTCGCGGATGTGATGAGGAGGAATCTGAACGTCCATCTCTGGCTCGGCATGCTGAGCAGGCTGAGAAGATTTGCTGAGAGGAACGTCTCCATGTTTGGGGAACACCCGAGGTTGCTCGTCGAGAGACGCCATCAGATAGATGTTACGGACTTCGTCTTGCATCCTGCTGCTTCTCCGCTCCGCATCGTGCCTTCCTGCACCAGTGGCAGCAGCCGCACTGAGGTTACAGCGGAGAGGGCATCGCTGCCGAGGGTGAGGCTTGGAGATCTTGTGATGGATCCTGGAGTTCGGCCGCAAGGGGATTTCAATGTGGTTTCCTGGGAATCAAGGTTGCCTCCTTACACTTCATTTGTACATTTTGTTCCAAATGGAAATTGTGCTCCAGGTTTGGCGAAACAGAGTACTCCCCTGTCTGGGAGGAAGCGTCCAGCAGTTGCTTTGTAAGGCCTTCTGATTAGAATGATTTTTACTGGGATTCTGTAGAGTTGAAATCTCTAGTACTCCCCCAGTTCATGATTAAATAGAACTTAGATATTGACACAGTCTCCCATATGTATCTTTAACCTTTGTCTTCAAGCTTGGAATTTATATTATGAAGAAAACATGACAAATTAATTTTGTACATATCTGTAGTCAAAGTTAGAAAATGTTGAATACAGGCCTTTCTTGGAAGTCATGCATTTATGAAAAGTATTTTGTGTGTGTAAGATGTTTGATTTGTGGCTGGGACTGTCAGTTTTATCCAAAGAACCCTTTGTAACATTTCTCATACAAAGTTTTGCATGAACTTAAACATCTGGGGGGAGGGGGGGCGGGGATAAATTCTTGGAAGCAACAGACTAACAAATCAAGAACAATTTGCCGACAATAGTAAAAACCGTCATGTATCGAGGGCCTCAAGAAGAAGTGAAACAAATATGAATCTCGAGGCTTGCATTGCGGCATCGCTCCACATGTGTTTGGGCCATAAATTTGAGGGTACCGCAGTGGGGGAGCCAGAGGGGACGAGCAGGGCCTGCCCCCCACCCAACGATCGACAGTTTTATTAGGAGCGACGAATAATTACCAACGATATTAGATCAATGTACGTACTCGGCCCCCTGGCTCAGACGGAAGTAAAGATCTGAAGAAAAAAGGCCATAGAAAAGCCCACACAGCCTTTTTTGATCTAGTACTAGCCCATGACGCTACCCTAAAACAAAAAGGTTAGCCCCCCAGCGTGATTAACGTGTGACTGGAGAGGCTGCCGGCCGCCGCCGCTGCTTCTTGCCTCCCTGTTCGTGATCAGATGTGGTCAGATTATATTTGGCGACACCGGCTCCTGCGTTGGGCAATCCTACAGACTACACTCCAGTTCTCCAATAGTCAATCCAGTCAAGGATTAGCAGTAGTGAGTATTTCTCCAATTGTACATCCTTTTAGTTATTTTGATTGATTGTTTAATTTACTATGCTAATTGGTTCTTTTTATTTTTTTGATTGCGTAATCTGGAAAACGGAAATGAATAGAAAAGCGATGCCAAACAACACCATAAGGATTAATTCGATTTTTAGGCATATATTGTTTCACTTTCTCTACCTACTGATAATGTTAATGATGCTAAAGTGCAAGTTATCAATCCAGTCCAATGGGAGATGACTTGCTTCAGAATTGCAAGATAATCTGCACTGAAAGAGAATTACCCATCAACTAAGTTATGATCTGCAAAATTATATATATTTTTTCGATCGTCCTGGAAATAGTCAGGGTAAATTAAGCTAATAAAACTGTAACTATGTTCTAGTTACGCCAAAGCGACACATTTTTTTGGTCGCACGGGGCATTTTTTTTTTCAAGTTGGCTTGCCCCCCCTATACTCGAATCCTGGCTCCGGCCCTGAGGGTACCTACCAACAGCTGAGCTACCCATTACTTCGCTTGGCGTCCTCAGAGATAATCAGCACCCCCTCAAAAAAAAAATTCAATCAGCAAAGGCTACCAGTACTAGCGGAACTCCTCTCGATCGTGCATTGACTAGGCAGGTCCTGAGATCAAATCAGTAGTCCTCAAACCTTCACTCGTTGATGAAGGGAGAGGTTGATGCCACGAGTAAACACTAAGATCCACTTATCCGGATTCACCTGTGGGCACACCGTTGCATGCCTGTGTGTCACCAGGATCAATGGTGACACACTTGAACAACATTAGCCCCTGTTGCTACCTAGCAAGTGTGGGTACGGGACAAGTTTAATGGAGGGGAGGGCAACGACGAAGGATTTGCGTGGGTCATATAAATATTACTCCCTGGGCTTTTATCCATTTTGATGACAAGTATTTTTGGACGGACGGAGTAATATTTTTTAGGCAATCAATAACGCAATAGCTGATTGATTAAAGTCCAAAGTCTTGAGTGGTTGAGCCATATATCTCTATATATGTCTCTGGTCAAGGGTCGATGGTTCGTCTACAAACTATACTAGCTAGCTTCTCTCCATTGTAAACCGAAACCATGTGGAACCATATATAGAGTGTTAATGTAAGGATATGTATAGAGAACTCGAAACTGTACGCTTGATTGAGAGATCGGTGGTGATAACGTTAAGTGGCGCCAGACCATAAGGGTGATTCACCAGCAATAGGAATAGGATGCACGGGGAATTCGAGTTGAAGACAAACTACAAATGTACACGGTACACGCAACAAATGGCTAATTTTTTTAAAATAATACAAAAAAATCATTAATTCGAAGAATAATATACGGATTTGATTTTTTTCAGAAATAATACAGAGTAGGCTTCCCTGTAGCCGATTGGATTCAATCGGCTTTCTGTAAGCCGATTATGTTAAATTGTGATCCAAATTCTAGTACCGTATTGAACTAGACGTAGTACATACGGTGTGGGCCTTTTGTGTTGGTATCGACGCGTACGAGTACAACTCGTTTACTTGTCCTACAAGGACTCCTATGTATTGCCCTTCATATATACCTCATGTAGTCGCACCTCAGACGGCCTGTCGTCTCGTGCTTATAATACTTCTCGTAGTGATCGCATCTTCGTGCGTCCGTAGTTTTCTCCCGCAAGGGTTTTCACGTAAAAATCTGTGTGTTTTCATGTCTCTTTTATCTCGTTATTATCTAACAAGTGATATACAGAACTGATGTTACAGATACGAAATTTGAGATCAGGAGATTAGGGTTGCGGCGTCCTTTGCACCGCGGCCGACGCGACCTGGCGATCCGAAACCAGATCGATCAAGTCGCCGAGTTCGACAGGAACCGAGTCGATCTACTACTGGGTGAAGTCGCGCGTTGTCTGGCCGTGTCCGAGATCGAAAAGTTTTTCCCCTGCAGCCAACTCCAGCAATCTACCGAGGCCGACGCGAATTTTGGCTGAGTCGTCGTCACATCACGGGTCATCAAATTCCCGTGTTCCTGGTCGCTGCAACTCCCGAGGAGTTCCTTCACGTGAAGCTAAGTTCAGATTCGCTTTATTTATTTCATCACCGATCAAGAACTAGTACTTTGATCAGCCAGCTACTACTACTAGTATTTGTCACATCAAGCTACGGTTTTTTTGGTCTCCCACTTCCACGTATACACGAAGCTGCCAGGTGCTACTGTTCCTTGCTCAGTTTAATCTGCATATTAAATTCTGTCAAGAATTTTTCTATCGCCTTGTACTGCTTTGTGCACAGCTTTTATCTACTCATGGTATCCATGAAGTACGATCTTACGCTGTTGGACCGTGACACAAGGTTTACCTTATGGCAAGTCAAGATGCGGGCGTTGTTGGCACAGTCCGACTATGATGTAGCACTGGATAGTTTTGGGAAGAACCGAATTCAAGATTGGACTGATGAGGAGAAAAGAATTGATAGTAAGGCTTTGTCACAAATTCAACTCCATTTGCATAATAATATTTTGCAGGAAGTTTTGAGCGAGAAAACTGCCGCCGCTCTATGGTTAAAACTGGAAGGGATTTGCATGACTAAAGATCTCACCAGCAAGATGCATCTGAAGCAAAAATTATTCCTGCACAGGTTACCCGAGGGAGGTAATGTTTTGAATCATATTTCAGAGTTTAAGGAGATTATATCCGATCTAGCTGCAATGGAGGTTAAGTATGAAGAGGAAGATACTGCTTTAATGTTACTTTGTTCACTGCCAAGTTCTTATATCAATTTTAGAGACATCATATTATACAGTCGTGACACTCTCACGCTTAATGAAGTTTATGAAGCTTTGAACTCTAAGGAGAAGATGAAATTAATGGTGCCTCATGATGGTTCAATTTTATCCCAAACCGAGAGATTATCTGTTCGTGGCAGGACAAAGGAGAAGAACTCACACAATGGAAACAGAGGCAAACGTAAGAACGGCCACAGGGGCCGATCGCAATCCAGAGACAAGAAATATTGCAGGTATTGCAAGAGAGACGAGCATGACATCTCAGAGTGTTTCAAATTGCAGAACAAGGAAAAGAGAGAAGGTAACAAACAAGGTGACAATTCTGCTAACGTTGCTCGTGATGATAGTTCCGATGATGCTCTTGTCGTTATTGCTGGATGTGCTGAGACCAATGATGAGTGGGTACTTGACACTGCATGCACTTTTCATATGTGCCCGCATAGAGATTGGTTTACTACTTTTGATTCCACTTCTGCTGCTGGTTCCGTTTTGGGTTTTGATAATTCACCATGCAAGATTGAAGGCATAGGTTCTATTCGAATCAAGATGTTTGATGGCATAATCAGAACTTTGACAGATGTTCGGTATATTCCGAAGATGAAGAGAAATCTTATTTCTATGAGTGCCCTTGATGCAAAGGGATACAAGTATTCAGGTGGAGATAGTGTTTTGAAAGTCACAAAAGGTTCCCTTATTGTGATGAAAGGTGATTTAAGTTCGACCAATGGTCTTTATTACCTTCAAGGTTCTACCGTTTCAGGTAACGCTACTCCAGTTATTTCAAAGAATTCTGATTGTGATGCTGCTAACCTTTGGCATATGCGTCTTGGACATATGAGTGAACTTGGTTTGGCAGAGTTAAATAAGAGAGGTCTTCTTGATGGATATGAACCTGGTAAACTGAAATTTTGTGAGCATTGTATCTTCGGCAAACACAAGAGGGTGAAGTTCAACACTTCGACTCATACAACTGAAGGTATTCTTGATTATGTACATTTTGATTTATGGGGACCATCTCGTAGAAAGTCACTAGGTGGTGCTAGTTACATGCTGACTATTATTGATGATTATTCGAGAAAAGGCCTTATTTCTTGAAGCATAAATATGAAGCATTCTCAGCATTTAAGGAGTGGAAGATTATGATTGAAAGACAAACTGAAAGGAAGGTAAAAATACTTCGCACTGATAATGGTATGAAATTCTGTTCTAAGCAATTTAAGAATTATTGCAAGTCTGAAGGCATTGTCAGACACTACACCGTTCCTTATACTCCTCAACAAAACGGTGTTGCTGAGCGTATGAACATGACCATTATTTCAAGAGCCCGTTGCATGTTGTCCAATGCAGGTTTGCATAGGCGTTTTTGGGCTGAGGCCGCTTCCACTGCTTGTTATCTCATTAATCTTTCACCATCTATTGCTCTTAATAAGAAAACTCCAATTGAGGTATGGTCTGGTTCACCTGCTGATTATTCACAGTTGAGAGTTTTTGGTTGCACTGCTTATGCTCATGTTGATAATGGAAAATTGGAGCCTAGGGCTGTTAAGTGCATCTTTCTTGGTTATAAGTCTGGTGTTAAAGGTTTTTAATTATGGAATTCTGAAACCCAGAAGGTTGTTATTAGCAGAAATGTTATCTTTAATGAATCTGCTATGTTACATGATGTTTCATCTACTAATGTTCCTGTTGAGAGTGAACAGCAGCTTCCTATTCAGCAGCCTATTGTTCAGGTGGAGCATGTTATTGATTCAGGTGATACATCTAGTAATGAAATTGTTGATGCACATGATGAACCCGTCGTTAATGATGATCATGTCACTCCCACTCCAAATCAGCCTATTGTTCCGCCCAGTTGGAATCTCGCACGTGACAGAGTTAGACGGGGTATTAATAAACCTGACAGGTTAATTGAAGAGTGCAATATTGTTTCTTTTGCTTTATCTGTTGCAGAAGAAATTGAAGGTAATGCTGAACCTTCTTCATATTCTGAGGCTATTATTTCCGGTGATAGTAATAAGTGGATGACTGCTATGCATGATGAGATGGAATCACTTGAAAAGAATGGCACTTGGGATTTAGTAAGATTACCTAGAGAGAAGAAACATATTCGTTGCAAGTGGGTTTTCAAGAGGAAAGAAGGTGTTTCTCCTAATGATGAGACAAGATATAAAGCAAGCAAAGAGTATGTTAGAGATTAATGAACTAAAGAAGCAATTGAGTAATGAATTTGAGATGAAGAATTTGGGTGCAGCAAAGAAAATACTTGGCATGGAAATATCCAGAGATAGACCGTCTGGAAAAGTGTATCTAAGTCAGAAGGGATATATTGATAAAGTTCTTCGTCGTTTTAATATGCATAATGCCAAGCCAGTAAGTACCCCGTTAACTGCACACTTCAAATTATCATCAGCTTTATGTCCTAAGTCAGATGTAGATATTGAGTACATGTCTAGAGCTCCCTATTCGAGTGCAGTTGGCTCACTTATGTATGCCATGGTTTGTTCTCGTCCTGACTTATCATATGCATTGAGTGTTGTCAGTAGATACATGGCTAATCCTGGAAAAGAGCATTGGAAAGCAGTTCAGTGGATTTTCAGATACCTGCGAGGTACTTCTAATGCTTATTTACAGTTTGGGAAAACTGGAGATGGACTTGTTGGTTTTGTTGATTCTGATTTTGCTGGTGATTTGGATAAGAGAAGATCACTCAGAGGTTATGTTTTTACCATTGATGGTTGTGCTGTGAGTTGGAGAGCAACTTTGCAGTCTATTGTGGCTTGTTCCACTACTGATGCCGAGTATGTGGCTATTTCTGAGGCATGCAAAGAAGCTATTTGGTTAAGAGGTTTGTATCCTGAGCTTTGTGGAGATTCATCTTGCCCTACCGTATTTAGTGACAGTCAAAGTGCTATATATCTTACAAAGAATTCAATGTATCATGAGCGGACAAAGCACATTGATGTCAGATTTCATTATATTCGAGATGTTATTACTCAAGGCGATTTGAAGGTATGCAAGTGTGACGCCCCGAGACCGATGTGCCAGGTGTCCTCCAATTATTCGTTGTTGTTGCCTTGTCATTCGCTTGCGTGTTGCATCTTGTCATGTCATCATGTGCATTGCATCATCATGTTTTAAAACTTGCATCCGTTCGGGTTCTCCCAGTTCCTTCCATTGTCCGTTCTGAGCCCAGACACACTTGCACGTGCCCGCGGCATGCCCGAAATATTATTTTATAAGTGGCCGGAAAATGTTCTCGGAATAGGATGAAAGTTGGCATGTGGTGTTGTTATGTTGTAGATAGACCGCCTGTCAAGTTTCATCGCATTCGGAGTCTGTTTGATAGCCCAACCGTTAACTATAGAGCAGTATAGCCGGTCTAACGTCGGACGTTTTCGGTCTCCGGAAACAGTCGTCGGGTCTCTCTCTCTTCTCTTCTCTTAGCTCGAGCCCTTCTGCACAGCCCACAAGTTTCAACCGACCTCTCGCGCGCGTCCGAGAGTTGTCCCGAACCCGACCCGGACTGTCGTCACCGTTGTGTCCGGAACATCCCCATACATCTACAAAACATCACCGTTTTCTCATTTGGATTCCGTACCTATTTTATTCTCATCCGTCGGTTTTCGATCCGATGATCCAAATCCCTCTTCTTTAATCCTTTTGCTATATATATCAGGCAAAACCCTAAAAACTAGGTCGCTTGTCCCCCTCAGCCGCCGCCGCCACACTCAAATCCCACCTCGGGATCCTCTCAGATCCCCTTTCTCCTTGTTTTCCTCCTCCACCCAATCCCGAAGGCGCAGCCACCTCTCTCCAAGATCCTCTCGGCCTCTACCTACCAGTCCATCCAGCCATCGACCGAACCAGCAGGCCCCGTGCCCCCTCCGCGCTCGTGCAGGCGCTCCTCGAGCCGCCCTCGTCCGTCGCCCCGCCTCAAGTCCGCTGATGCCAAGCGCCGCCCTGACCTTCCTGCGGCCACTTCTCCTCCCCCTGCTCCTCCACGCGGTGCCGACCGGCGACAAGACGAAGGAGAACCCCACTGGGGCTCCTTCTCTATGCCCTCTCCTGGAGCCACCCGCTGCTGCTGCTCTTCTTCGAGGCACAAGTCCCGCCGCGGCTGCTGCTCTGCTCCTGCCTCCATGGAGCTCCCACGCAGATCCTCGCCGTCGTTCCGCATCGGATCCGGCCGGGGGCCGCTGGATCTCGCCGCCTCCGCCATGAACCCGTCCATCCCCGACCTCCTGTGCGCGTCGCCGCGGCCTCTGCATCATCTGCATCGAGCAGGTGGTCGCCTGCTCGAGCCTGTGCCTCGCTCGCCCGTGTTGACCTCGTCCCAGCGCGCGTGGACCGGTCGACTCCGTCCCCTGGGCCGGCCCTTCTCCTCCTCTTCTCCCAGCCAGGCCTTGGCCCGATGTGAGAAACTCCTCCAGTCTGATCCTGTTCGGCCCGATAGCTCAGATTCGGTCCATATATGTTTTTTTTGCTGTGCGCTGCGATTTTCCTAATTGTTCAGAAAACTGCAGTTTTATAGAATGACCCCTAAGCTCCATGCATATTGTAACTCTCAAACCGTGCATCACATGTAAATAACTTATATATGAAAAATGCTTAAAATTGTGTCTAGTTTCATAATATGCAACTTTCATGCATGTTTAAAATGTTTAAAATGATGTTTGTTTAAATTTACCCCTATGCCATGCTAAAATGACTTAATTCATAACCAAATAACCGTAACTCAGAATTTAATAAACTTTATATGTAAGTGGGGTAGAAAAATGCCTAGTTTAACATGGTGGCATCACTTTGCATGTTTAACAACTCTAAAATTGTGTTTAGGGCAGAACAGTACTAAACCTAATAAATGCATATGGGGATTTTCCGGAAGTGTTGTTTGTTGTTTCCGGCCTCATTTAAACTTGACTAGATAGGTAGTTTTCATTTGCTTCACCTTTTGCCATGCTAACAACATTTAATCTTGTTGGGTACCTAAACGAGAGAGAACTAAATAAGTCATGTGGTGTTTTCTTCAATATGCAACTCCGTTGCATATTGTGCTCCACTTAATTTTTAGTATTGTTTGTGCACTTTGCCATGCCATGCATATTTAAACCGGACATGCATCATACTTGATTGTGCATCATAACATGCTTATGTGATGGTTGTTTACTATGTTGTTTGCTTCTTTTCGGTGTTACTTCTTCGGGTTGGTTCCTGTAAAAACCGTAAAATAAATAAATAAATAGTAATAAAATTAGATAACAATAATTTCAACGGCATTGCCAAAACATTAATTAAAATAATAGAAATAACTACACTTAATTATTATTTTTATTACAGCTAATAGCATTTAGTCATGCACAACAATTCTTCTCCAAACCTTCCTATATTTTATAGACCCTTGTCTCATTTCTTTCACACAAAGTAAATGCCAACTAAAGGCCAGCCAAGCAAATTACACTTGTCCCTAGTACAGCCCACAAGAGACACAAGTGGAGGCATGCATGCAAGACTAACCACGCATGCATGCCAGATGTAATGCCTCTCCAAACCGACATAGCTATTCACCCCACTATAAATAGAAGCCATCCCTTTCACTGTAGCCACACACAATCATCCGCTGGAGAAACCCCTCTGCCTTTTCACCTTGCCTTTTCACCTTCTGCCACACTGCTATCCTCCCCTGCTGTGAAGCTCTTTGGGTTGCATGCGCCACCAAGTACTAATCAAGTACCTTGTTGTGTTAGCCTTCTTGCTTGATTTCTTATCTATCTCCACCTCGGTTTGAATCAGTCCATAAGCATCTATTCACCTTGATCTATTTACCTTGCTGTAAAAAGAGAAACAATAGTTAGTGAAAAAAAACATAAACTAGATGGAGGAAAACAAAGACATTGCAGTTTTGTGATTCATGTGTAGCTGTAAAAGAAAATCTATGTGTGTGTTCATCTCTACCTTGTATTAGATCTGACATGCTAAGAACTAAATCTTAGAAATTAACCCATTATTAAGATTGCATGTGTAGCTTTGGGGCCAGACAATCTGTTTATGCTACTTGACCACTGTCATTTTCAGTAAACATTGGTTGGTTAATGTTCTGTTAAGAAATAAATCTCAAGATGGTATGTCTCACTTGCACATACCCTGTACCGGAAAATAACCCATTTAACTTTTGCACAAATGAAATCTTGCTAGAATATCTCACTCATTTTTTTTCGGTTTCCCTTAGTATAACTAGCAAAAGTGCCCGTGCGTTGCAACGGGAGAAACAAATTATCACACTTAGCGCCCCATCCTTGTTACCACTTATTTTCTTTATCCTCATTGTCGGTCACGCTGTCCACTACACGGCGAACGTTCCACCTAAGCTTGGAGCTAATGAAGAATCGTCTACATACACAGACGAGCGAACAGTCACGTTTGAGATCCCGGCCACATCCGCGCAATCTAATGATTGCGCCTTGTGTTTGTGCTATCCATATTTTACATCGTAGCAATTCAGTACCAGTCCGTAAAGGACACAAAAAATCTTCAAATTTAACTTTAGTTTAAAACAACCAACACCTTTTTTTATGGGGTAAAACGATCAACACCAAAGAACAGGGGAGGTTGCGAGTTTGATTCATGTCACGGTCAACTATTTTTGCCTCATCTCCTAAATGGGCTGGTGGGTCTGATTTGTTGGGCCGGATCGCACAGATAGGTTGGGAGGGCACTTTTTTTCATTGGTGGAATATAACACAGACGAACGGGGCAGAGGCCCGGCGGCCCAGGACAGACGATCTGTAGAATAGCCTAGTTGAGTATGGAGAAACGCTATGGACATACCAAATGGGAGGCCAAATAATATTATACCTCCATTTATATAAAAAAATAGCATATATGCCCGTATGTTACAACAGTAAAAAAAAAGTGATATAAATTTAGTGAGGATTGTATGCACAAACATAACATTCAATGTGTTATAAAATTGACGCAAATTTAGTAAGTATCATAAGTGGGTCTGCTGCAACCGAAGAAAAAATAATGTGAATTTAGTGAGGATTGCATATAGGAAAAAAATGCCACATCATTTTTATTCATAAGATATGGATGAGGCCAGTACGCCTGTCATTGGTTCAAATTAAATTCCATGCCAACCAAATATGGCGCCCATAAATCCCGCACGTCCTATCCATTTGGTAGGGATCCTCCCTCAATCCTCCTATAATTACCGTATATTTCCTTATCGTGTATCAAGCATGTCATGAATCTCAGTGGCCAGCCGGTTAATTACCACATAATGACCCTATATTTCCTTTCTCTCCCTTCTCTTTGGCCTTCCTTCTTTATTTCTCATGCAATATCCACGGCTTATTCTTTTCTTTATTTCCGAAGCAGCTCGATGCCTGACAACCTAAGAACGTATATAAACTGCAAAAAACTAATATAAAATAGCAAGGTGGGACTATTTAATAATATGTAAACAATTATGAAAAAACCTCCAACCTGCTCCTTGTCCGTCCCGTGGGCCGCAACACCCGTCTCGGCCCAGCATTCCGTGCCCATCAAGCACCCAACTCCCTCAGCTCGAGTATGCTTGTTTCCTATTCTTTATGTTAATGAGCGAGACGCCCAAATAGGCACATCCATGAGCCTAGCTAGACTGGTTTGCTATGTTGGCATCTTCACGGCAAACCATGGTTCGAATCCCAGTTTTCTTATCCCGACTTTGTTTTTCTATTTAGATTCAAACTAAAAGCGTAAAATCACAGAAAAAGGCGTATTGTGACGGTGAATCCACGGAGTCAATCCGTGCTTTATTATTAGGGATAGATTTGAGTCTATCAATGTTGCTGTTCACTTGGTTGTTTGTGGGGTTCAGAGAGGAGTGTGCGCGCACACACAGTAGGAATACTTAGATTTAATTTGTGGCAGCACCTAACCATCACAAGCAATTAACTTGCCACCCATAGATTTGTAGTAAGCCTTTAACAGTGGGGATTCACTGGTTAATTCCTAGTTTTGAGCTTAATAAAAAGAATCATAGTAGTGCAGGGATAGCATAGTAGAGCCAAAAATAATGATAAACAATATGGAGCAAATCTGCAGACCACGTGGGAGTAAGGGGAGTCACGGCAGTAAGGGGAGTCTCACCACGTGGTCTGGTTCTGTCCTTGGTCTTGAGATTAACAAGAAGCATGGCAGTAAGGGGAGTCACGGCACAAACACTTGTAGTAGAAGCAAGAACACTGCACAGAGAGGAATTTGGACTGGCACTTACACTAGTAGCAGTAGACAAAGGCGAGCCGGGCGCTGGTAGCGGCCATGTTGCCGGAGCCGCGCCGGTGAAGCCGCTCGCACCTGACGGCCGTAGTTGCACGCCTCATGCGTGCAGCTCTGCTGGAGGAAGATGTAGGCATGGAGACGTCGTTGCCGCTGCAGCCGGTGGCAAGCCCACCGGACCTGGATCAGGCGGCGCTAGGATTGAGTGGTGACGACGTTTTTGGCGGCGGCGGATCAAATAAATAGGGGGATATGGTAGAGGGAGACGAGGAGAATCTGTAGGTATCTGCCGTGTCGCCGGAGATGCCCGGACGGGGCAGATCGAGGCGACGGTGGCCGTGCTCTGTTCTTGGGGAAGAGAGAGAGGTGAGTGGGCTGGTTCTGTTCATGGGACAACGAGAAGTACTAGTAGTACAGTACTGGGCTACTGTTCTTTTTACTTATCATTTCTTTTACCACTCTCTGGACTGAATGACATACGTGCATGCTACTCTGTTTTGGATGGCTTAATGCATTTTATCTCTCAATGGAACACTAGGACGTATCACCACTTAGTTAATTACATGTGGCTTGCTCAACATGGCCGTGTTGCTGGATGTTAGATTTTTAATTAGAAAAATAAATAATAATATAAACATGTTCCTGAAATAATTATCAGGAGTCGATCTCGGACCCTAGGAGCCACGTCTGGTGGTTCCGAGTTGATCGAAGCGCTACCCGGCAAGTCGTCATCTCCTTGACCATGTCTTGATAATTGTTTTCTGGGTTATGGGTCATTTCTAAAATTTTGCATAAGAATTAAAAATAAATATTTTTCATAAATGAAATGAGATTTGGATCAGGTGGATCCACTAATTTGGCAATTGGACCAGATCAGGTGAAGTATCTGTATTAAGTAGTTGTGACCCGGGCAGGGCTACATTATAAATAAATATTTAGTGGGTAGGGGAGCTTATGTTGGTGAAGGCAACCCGGGTAGGGTTGGCTTGGATGGCGGGCTCCTCTACATAGGGTATCACATTAGGACACAACCAACTGGCGCTTACTTCAAAAGCAGCGCAAATCGTACTGACCATAGACCTAGAATGGGACGGGCTGAACCGACTACCCATGCCAAGTAGCTGCCTCTGCATGGGTGAGAAGGTGGCTGTAGCCGGGTAGGTACAGTCACCCTAGGGCGGGACCGCCGGTCAGGGGTCTCGACCCGCGGGCCTTTAGTAAGGCAAGGTGGAAAAGCAGAGGTAGTGTACGGGTTGGTTAAAGGTTCTGGTTCCTTGGTCTAGTCATGCGTACGGGTAGCGCATGGACGACTTGTACCAAGTGATGCTATGGGCAAAGCAGTACACCTCTGATCAGAGTAAATGTGATATCACTCCCAGCTTCCGGGATTGGAAGTGCGTCGTGTGGGTTTTCCTCTAACACAGGATGTAAGATCCCACGTCGCTCTGTTGCCAGTAGATTTTATGAATAAAATTTGGTTTTCAACAATATGGGTTAAGGGAAAATATTTTTACCTACATAGTATTTTTGAGATAATGGCTCGGTGGTGGTAGCCGTGGCCGATGAAGTTTTTCCTCTTTAAAAACTCATACATCCACTTTTCCCGGCGACTTGCGGAGTACGTATTTTATACGTACTCAGCTGCATTTATGTTGTTTTTCAGAGCAAGAGAGTTATGAGAACTCCAAGGCGATAGAGAATGGTACTTATGATGAGTCTGGTCATTTTAACGACTTCGGTTATACTGAAATGGAGTATAATTATGAGGAAGTCGACAATCAAGGCTATGAAGAGTAGATGCCCTCCATGGTTGGTCGAAAAGGCTCGTACTAGAGGCGGGTGACGATCTATCGTCATGGCCGCTTAGGCTTAGTCGACACTTGAGGTGTCTACGTAATAAAAGCTTGCCTACTCATGGCAGCCGCTCCGTCTTGTACATGATACTGCGTCACAGTTCCGATAACGTCGCGTTTGTGAGGACCCGTTCGTCTACGTCCGTTTGTCTTCTTCATGGACTCGTTCTTCTTCCTTACGGGATCTCAGGCAAGATGACCATACCCTCGAAATCACTTCTATCTTTGCTTGCTAGATGCTCGCTCTTTTGCTATGCCTATGCTGCGATACCTACCACTTGCTTATCATGCCTTCTATATTGTTGAACCAAGCCTCTAACCCACCTTGTCCTAGCAAACTGTTGTTTGGCTATGTTACCGTTTTTCTCAGCCCCTCTTATAGCGTTGTTAGTTGCAGGTGAAGATTGAAGTTTGTTCCTTGTTGGAACATGGAGATGTTGTTTCTTGTTGGAACATGTTTACTTGTTGGGATATCACAATATATCTTATTTAATTAATGCATTTATATACTTGGTAAAGGGTGGAAGGCTCGGCCTTATGCCTGGTGTTTTGTTCCACTCTTGCCGCCCTAGTTTTCCATCATATCGGTGTTATGTTCCCGGATTTTGCGTTCCTTACGCGGTTGGGTAATAATGGAAACCCCTTGATAGTTCGCCTTGAATAAAACTCCTCCAGCAATGTCCAACCTTGATTTTACCATTTGTCACCTAGCCTTTTCTTTTCCTTGGATTCTGCAGACTCAAGGGTCATCTTTATTTTAACATCCCCCCCCCCCCGGGCCAGTGCTCCTCTAAGTGTTGGTCCACCTGTCAGCTGCCGGTGGCCACCAGAGACAACTCTGGGCTGGCCTACCCGTACCTAAGACAACCTGAGTGTGCCCTGAGAAAGAGATATGTGCAGCTCCTATCGGGATTTGTCGGCACATTCGGGCGGTGTTGCTGGTTTAGTTTTACCTTGTCGAAATGTCTTGTAACCGGGATTCCGAGTCTGATCGGGTCTTCCCGCTAGAAGGAATATCCTTCGTTGACCGTGAGAGCTTGTTATGGGCTAAGTTGTGACACCCCTGCAGGGATTTGAACTTTCGAAAGCCGTGCCTGTGTTTATGGGCGGATGTGAATTTGTTAATGTCCGATTGTAGAAAACCTGAAGTTGACCTTAATTAAAATATATCAACCGCGTGTGTAACCGTGATGGTCTCTTTCCGGTGGAGTCCGGGAAGTGAACACGGTGTTGGAGTTATGCTTGACGTAGGTTGTTTTAGGATCACTTCTTGATCATAGTTCATCGACCATGCTTTGCCTTCTCTTCTCGCTCTCATTTGCGTATGTTTAGCCACCATATATGCTAGCCGCTTGCTGCAGCTCCACCCCATACTTTTCCTTACCCATAAGCTTAAATAGTTCTGATCGCGAGGGTGCGAGATTTTTGAGTCCCGTGACTCACAGATACTTCCAAAACCAGTTTGCAGGTGCCGTTAAGACCGTGCAGGAGACTCAACCAAGCTCAAGGAGGAGCTCGATGAAGATCTTGTCCTTTGTGTCGTTTCGTTCTAGTTGATCAGTAGTGGAGCCCAATTGGGGTCGATCGGGGACCTTGACGCATTTGGGGTTCTTCTTTTATTTTGGTTCCGTAGTCGGACCTTGATTATATCTGGTTGATTTAATGTTTTATTCTTGTAATTGTGTGAAGTGGCGATTGTAAGCCAACTATGTATCTCTTTCCCTTATGTATTACATGGGTTGTGTGAAGATTACCTCACTTGCGACATTGCTTTCAATGCGGTTATGCCTCTAAGTCATGCTTCGACACGTGGGAGATATAGCCGCATTGAGGGTGTTACAGCAAGATAAGTACTCATGGCAATCCAGCTGATATGATGACAAAGCCAGTTCCGACCAATAAGTTTGAGCTTTGCTCAGACTTAGTTGGTATTTCTCACTAGTCCTATGGACTTTGACGCACAAGGTATTTAAGCTGATTTGGATGGAGTTATTCACTTTCTTCGACTACTGGAGGGAACTTGGCTCAAGGTGGAGATTGTTAAATTGTGATCCAAATTCTAGTACCGTATTGGACTAGACGTAGTACATACGGTGTGGGCCTTTTGCGTTGGTACCGATGCGTACGAGTACAACTCGTTTACTTGTCCTACAAGAACTCCTATGTGTTGCCCCTCATATATACCCCATGTAGTCGCACCTCAGACGGTCTGTCGTCTCGTGCTTATAATACTCCTCCTCATAATGATCGCATCTTCATGCGTCCGTAGTTTTCTCCCGCAAAGATTTCTACATAAAAATCTATGTGCTCTCGTATCTCTTTTATCTCATTATTATCTAACATATTAGGCCATTCGGCCAGACGATGCCCGATAGGCAATGCAGTCGGCCAGGGCGAAGGGGTACGTACATGGAGTTCGAAGTGCCCATGGATTGTAGGCGCGCACCGATTGATCAGGTGATTACCCTAGCATGAATACATGCATGAAAGGACCCATGTACTGGCCAGGTCGTACGTAATTATAATACACATGTGTCCCAGTGTATGTACATATACATGAATACGTGTCCGGCTTGCCGGTACATAGTATGTCCTGATTACCCAAATACCGGCAAATATGTATGCCCTTGTGGCCAATTACCCGATCGATCAACGGCGTGAATACGTGTCCACCTCGCCGGTACATACGTATGTCCCAAATACCAAAATACCGGCAAATACATACGCACTTCTAGCCAATTACCCGATCGATCAATGGCGTGAATATGTGCCGTCTCGCCGGTATGTACGTATGTCCCGAATATCCAAATACCGGCAAATACGTACGCACTTGTGGCCAGTTACCCGATCGATCAATGGCGTGCTGTGCACTGCTTGGATGCTCATGCGTGTGCAACGGATGGGAAGATAAGCATCAACGCATTTATCTTAAAAACAGCTTCGCGTGAATATCTCTTTCAAAAAGATCAGACCGGCTTCGGCGCCCAGTGTGCCATGCAGTGTCGATGCACCACCCGTCGGCTTCGATGCGGCCAACAGGCCAGTCGGCTTCGCCCTGGCCGACTGCATGCCTATCGGGCATCGCCTGGCCGAATGGGCCTAATCGGCTTACGGTAAGCCGATTGAATCCAATCGGCTATAGGGAAGCCGACGCTGTATTATTTTTGAAAAAAAAAAACCAATCTGTGTATTATTTCTTGAATTAATGAAAAAAATTAGCCAACAAATGCGCTCCTTCCTGCACTTTGACGTGTGCCGGTTGGTGCGGTGCGACAATATACCGTGGCACACCAGCTGCTTAGGATGAGACTCACTAGTTAAACTGTCTCATCCGGGAATCGAGTATGTAACTACCTTAACTCCAGCGTCTGCTAAGTTGCAAAACATGTGAAAAATTACTCATAAATGACATGCTCCATCTGTTAATTTGGTTGTTTATTAATCGTCTGTGTCTGAGACGCCGCCCTTCTTTCCCTGGCAAGTAGAACAAAACTTGTGTTCTTGCAGAAAAAAAAACTTGTGTTCTATATTAACCAAAGTTATGTTCATCAGTCAATGACACATGTGCATATATGGTTCTTTGAGTGTGGCGATGACATCACTGTACTCCAGCCATATAAAGGAAAACCACGTGACATTTTAAGATAAGTAAGACAAATATGTTTTACTTTGCAACTGTTCCATTTTGGAAATAGACTACATTATTAAGGCATCTATTTACTTTCAATAGTAAGTGCCATTCTACGCTTTCCAGAGATAACTCACATCATCTCCTGTCATATTCTTGTCCTCGTTGAGTGATTTCATTTTTTTTTCTGCGACGACCTTGAGTGAATTCCTTACTACTCCCTTCTTCCTAGATTATAAAGTGTCCATACATTTTAAGATTCAACCTCGACTATTAATTTGGCCAATAATAAATGAATTATTGCCCTAAAGTTGTAATATAAGAAACTACTTTTGAATACGAATTCAGTGGCATAAATGTTGGGTCACTTGACCCACATTTTATCAAGATTCTTGGACTTATCAACTCAGACACTAATTCCCTATGCCAAAGCTGTCTATTGGTTGCTTTTATTGCGTACGCCCACTCGTATAATATAACATTCCCAGATATGTGTTTAAATATGGATCATTTCAAGGAGTCAAAAAGAGCCAGGATTTTCACTTTATATTAAACCTTAACTATCATGCATACATCTCAAATGCCATGCAAAGCTTAATAGGGCGAATGTTAACTTGAGTTCCTAGCGACAAAGCAAGGACATCGTTTTGCTTTTTGTCTAGTCATCTTAGTGACTTGTCTCACAAGCCTGGTAGAGATACTTACTCGTTACATAGCAAGGCCATGAAGAATTGAAATTAGCAAATAATCCAAAATCAAGCCAAATAATCTTTCCACACTTGTGAATCACAATTTCACCATCACTAATTAACTAACAAATCAATGTTTTGTATTCATGTTTCTGTTATGTTACACAAAGGGTTTGGTGCACGATCTATATTTCTTTTGCTATCCGAGTTGGAAATCAATCAACACTAAGAAGTTTCTCCTTGTTGGTTGAGTTTGTGAGAGGTTGTTTGTCATGATTTCTGGGGTTATTCACTTTGGGGTTGCTCATATGCATATGTGCAATAAATGATACAAACATTGGCAAGCACGGCACACGCGGTAAACTAAATGACCACAATAATTGGCATGTGATGTTTGGTGAAAAAAATTGATATCCTGGCCACACAACACAGTTTCACTTGCTAATCTTCTATACATATCTACTAGTACTAGCTTCCACATGCAGCAGGATCTGGCTCAGTTAAGAAAAAGGGTTTCCCCCCGCTTTGTATTCCAAAGCAACCATCCGATACATCCAACGATAGGTGCTGGGGCGGAAGCAGCACAAGCACACCTAAAAAAACAAAAAGAAACAAATGCCGATAACAGCGGATCGACAAAAACGAAGAAGCCTCGTGACCGCTGCGTCCACCGGAGATCGCCCACCAATCTCCGAGACTCCGAAGCGCCGGTACCAATCAACACCTCCAAGAAGGAACGCGACGATGACGACGCTGCTGCCAAGGGTTTCCCCCGGGATCTGGCTCAGTTGCTAGGGGAGAATGCCAAAATTTAGGATGAGAGCAACAATGAGGACCATGGTGATTGACATAGGCAGTTACATAGCATGATCTAGTAGGGAACGAGATGTATTGGAAACTTGAGTTGGATACAAGTATGAAAATAGATTAATGCATGGAAGAGAAGTAGATCTAACAAAACATAGCCCAATGTGGCGCTATGTTGTCAATTCAATGCATTTCATCCTAGAGTGTTGAGCTGCATATTACATCACTTGGGTACATACCAATTGGTCGAGCTAAGCATGGCTCTGTCTCCGAAGCTGGGAAAGATAGAATGAAAAATATATGTATTCTATCTCTGTTATCCTAAATGGGCTCGTGTGACTTAAAGCATGAGAACACGCCGTTATTAACATCTACTCGTCACCTTGCCGTCTTTGGTTGTTTATAAATCGTGTTTGTCCAAGCCCGCCTTTCTTTCCCCTGAAAGTAGAACAAAACTTTTGTTATATTAACCAAAAGTTACGTTCAACAGTCAATGAGACTTGTGCACATATGGTCCTTTAAGTGTGGCGATGACATCAGTGTCCTCCAACCGTATAAAGGAAAACCACGTAATAGTAAATTAATATAAGCAAGGAAAATATGTTTTACTTTGAAACTACTCCATTTAAAAATAGACTACATTTTAGGCATCTATTTACTTGCAATAGTAAGTGACGTTCTAGGAAATGCCCTTTGGTGGACGGGTGCATTGGTGGACTTAATAAAACATATTTCCACAATGCAAAAGAATAAAAACAATTGTACACACACAAATACACATATAACACGTTCAAGAAAAAAATTCATAACAATATACTTTCATACATGGCATAGACAAAAAAACAAATACATAAATGAAAATGGACCAATCTTTTTTTATTGTTGGGCAGGATTTTTTTTGTGCTGCTTGCAAATCATAATATTTTAAAATGAAATCTCCCAAATCCTTCATGAATATGTACAAGTTTCCATAGTTTTTTTTAAATTGAAAGTTGGAAGTATGATTTTTGAATCATTTCAAAAAAACAGGAGCCAATGCCCCCGTCTACCAAAAGATCGCTTCCGTGACGTTCTACGCTTTCTAGAGATAACTCACATCATCTCCTATCATATTCTTGTCCTCCTTGAGTGATTTCCTTTTTTTCGACGACCATGAGTGAATTCCTTACTACTCCCTTCTTTCTAGATTATAAAGTGTCCATACATTTTACGATTCAACTTCGACCATTAATTGGCCAGTAACAAATGAATTATTCTCATAAAATTGAAATATACGAAACTTCCTTTTGAATACGAATTCAGTGGCATTACTTTTTGGGTCACTTAACCCACATTTTACTAAAATTATTGCAGTTATAACCTAAGTAAAGATTCCCTATACCAACATCATCTATTGGTTGCTTTTATTGTGTATGCTCATCCCTATAATATGACATCCCGGGTGATGGGTAGCCTGGCCCGAAGCCGTACGTCTGGGCCAGGCTCGGACCTCACTTACCAGCCCACAGCCCGCGACCCGAAGCCCAAGAAAAGCTCGGAGAAACATGATTTATACGCTTTTATATAAATATAGGTACAGTATTATAGTACTAATCCCCGAAAGTAGCAATATTTTTATGTTAAAATGTGAAAATGGGCATTTTGTCGGGCTGCCGGTTCACCTAGGTTGGGCTCGTGCTTGTATTTTGAGGCCGGGCTTTTTGAAACCCGGCCCGGCCTGGAAATGCCCAGGATTAGTTTAAATGGATCATCTCAACGAGTCAAAAAAGAGGCAGGATTGCCACTTTATGTTAAACCTTAACTATTATACATAAATCTGAAATGCCATGCAAAGCTTAGTAGAGTGAATGTTAACTTGAGTGCCTAGTTAGGGCATGTCCAATGCCTGAGCGCTTGCACGAGCGCTTAAGGAAATAAAAGAAAATTTAAACCATGTAGCAGCGGCTGGAGCATTCAGTCCTCCAACCTAATGACCAGTGGCGTAGTTAGGGGGTGGTCAGGGTGGTCTATGGACCACCCTAGAATTTCCCCATAGCTTGTATATAGTGTAGTAAAAATATATTTCTTTATAAATAAATAAAATTATGTAAATATTTATATTGATGGGCCACCCTGGCTTATTGGACTGGTTACGCCACTGCTAATGACAAGGCCAGGCGCTTAATATGGCACACTTCGAGTCCTAGCGCAGAAGGAAAAGAGGTCTAGCACCCGGCGCGAGAAGTTGCGTCGACGCAAGACTGAATCCTGGGCTTAGCTGGGAACAGAAAAAAAAATGGCTGGGATTTTGGGCATAACGGCTGGGGATTTGACCCTAGCGTCCGAGCTAAGCGCCCCCATTGTATGTGCCCTTACAAAGCAGGAATATCGTTTTGCTTTTTGTCTAGCCATCTCAGTGACTTGTCTCACAAGCCTGGTAGAGATACATACTACACATTCATCATCGCAAAAAAAAAGATACATACTACACATTCGTTACGTAGCAAGGCCATGAAGAATTGAAATTAGCAGATAATTCGAAATCAAACCAAGTAGTCTTTTCATACTTATGGATCGCAACTTCACTATCACTAATAACTAACAAATCAGTCTTTTGTATTTATGTTTCTGTTAAGTTACACAAAGGGTTTGGTGGGCGATCTATATTTCTTTTGATACCCGAGATCAAAATCAATCAACGGTAAGAAGTTTGTCGTTGTTGGTTGAGTTTGTGATAGGTTCTTTGTCACGATTTGCTAGCATTATTTGCTTTGGGGTTGGTCATATGTATATGTGCAATAAATGCTACAAACATTGCCAAGTACGCCCATCCTCTACATAACTTAGATGCACACAGTCAACAAAGTCCTCGCACCAAGCCAAAAAGAAGAAAACGAAATATAAATAACTAAGTTCTGTATAACGCCAAGTCGTAGGTGGCCCAATTCTAAGATCATGCTGTCACCCATGTTGGGTAAAAATATCCTTTGCCGTGGCCTCCAATCGTGTACACACCTCTGTGAACAGGTCTTAATTCTCCACTCGTTATAGAAAGGACCATAAACATAGCATGATCTAGCAGGGAACGGGATGTATTGCAAATTTGAGTCAGAGACAAGTTTGAAAAAAGAATCCTCATAAGAGCAGTAGAACTAGGAAGAACATAGCACAACGTGACTCTATGTTGTCAATTCAATGCATTTTCATCCTAGAGTGTTGAGCTGCATATTTCATCACTCAGGTACATACCGATTGGTCGAGCTAAGCATAGCCCGGTCTCCGACACTTGTAAAGATAGAATGAAAAATAAATGCAGTCTGTTCATGTAATCCTAAATGGAGTCTTGTGACTTCAAAAAATGTTGATAGAAGTACTTTTGACAAAATAAGAGGTGGCTTAATTTGGTGGTTGCATTATTACGCTAGTGAAGTGAACCTTATCTCAATGATACAAACACCATACACTGATCGAGCTTGCATATATTCATCGATGCAACAAAAACAAATGTGATCAAACCAATTTCTTGGTACACAACACGCAAGTCCACATGCATGACAACTACTCCCTCCGTTCATAAATATTTGTTTTTCTAGAGATTTCAACAAATGACTACATACTGAGTAAAATGAGTGAATCTATACTCTAAAATATGTCTATATACCTCCATATATAATAGTCTATTTAAAAATCTATAAAAAAAACAAATATTTAGGAACGGAGAGAATATATTAGACGTCGTTGAAGCGTCTCAGGCCTCGACCTCGTCGATGTAGTGCTCCTGGCGTCCCTGGTCGACCAGAACCCCCTGCAGCTTCTTGGCGAAGGTCGCCAACACCTTCCCATGCTCCTCCACCATGACTCGCCGCACCGCCACCGCGACACCGTCCCGGTCAAACGAACCGTCGTTCTCGTCCCTCGCCACCTCCACGCCGATCCCTCTCTCTACCATCGCCCGCGCGATCAAGGGCTGGTCGACGACGAACGGCAGCATCACCAGCGGGATCCCGGAGGAGAGGCTCTCGATGGTGGAGCCCCAGCCACAGTGCGTCAAGAACGTGCCCGTGGCGCAGTGCGCCAGCGCCTCCACCTGCGGCACCCACCCCGTGCAAACCACCCCGCGGTGCCGCGTACGCTCCTCGAACCCGGCTGGCAACAGAAGCTCGTCGTCGTTGCTGGTGCCCGCCGGCTTGCGTAGCGCCCAGAGGAAGTGCACGCCGGCGAGCTCTAGGCCGAGCGCGAGTTCATGGGCGTTCTCTGGCGTCAACGGCGCCTCGCTTCCCAGCGCAACGAAGATGACGGAGTTGGGAGGCTGGTCGTCCAGCCATCGCAGAACCTGCGGACGGACGATGCTGCCTGAGCTGCTCTGCCGGTGGTCTTCTTCAAGGTCGCCGGGTGCCCCCGGTAGAAGGATCCCGGCGGGGACGACGGGCTTCCGGAAGAGATCGGATAGGAGGCCGAACATCCGGGGCTCCAATTCCTCGCAGCACCGGTGTATGATCCGTTCTAAAAAAAAGCTCCGGTGTATGGTGAGGCGGCTGCGCTCCAAGACCTGCCACCAGCGGTCCATGTCGGACACGCCGGATGCGTTGGTACGGAAGGCGTCGGTGATCCACTGGGCCTCGTGGCGGAGGAAGAAGGTGGTGGACGGGAAGGGAATCCACCTGGGTGTCTCGGCGAAGTGCTCCGGCTCCATGCGCGGGTGTGCGGCGTTTGCCCACCGCGGCCCCAGGAAGACCGACAAGGCGGCCTGGGAGGCTGGGAAGTCAGGAACGTGGCGGATGCCACCTTGAGCTGGTCGGCGATGGGCGGGACCCAGTGGTGGCAGAAGTCGTGGACGATCCAGTCGGGCCTCCTACCGGCGGCGAGGAACGCCGCGAGTGGGCCGGCGAGGCCGTCCATGGCCTTCTTGAGGAGCCCGACCTTGTCGGGCGGCAGGTCAGACGTGACCTCGGCGCCCTCCGGCAGCCCATCCACGGCCGGAAGATGCAGCCGCACGAACCGGAGGCGGGCGGACAGACCGGCCGGCACGGCCGGGAGCCTGGCGAGATTCCGCGGCGTGGACACGAAGGACACGGTGTGGCCCCTGGCCGCGAGGCGCTTGGAGAGCTCCAGGAACGGGATCATGTGGCCGAACGCCAGCCACGGGAACACCACCACCTCCAGCCCGCCGGCGCCGGCAGCCGCTGCTTCCATTGCCATCTGCTCGCAACGGATCGATGGAGCGAAGTAAAACAGGGAGAGGCTTGGTCTTTGGTGTTGCTGCTGGGCAGTGGGCATAAACTAAATAATGGAGCTCTTGGGGGAAAAGCTATTCTCACATGCATTAATATAGCCCCGTATAGTTGCACTCATTAATGCACGTTGTGTCATGCTGTTCAAGCTTTTCCATCAGTCGGACAGAAACGAGTCGTTGTAAGTACTGTTGATCCAATTATTTTTTGGAAGGTGAAGTTCTCTATACTCTGTCAGTTGCCTTAGCAATAGCGTGACATACTGAGAGTGCATTTGAGCAAGATATTACTTCTAATACTAATTAAACTAAGTACAAGTTGTGAATAATTGATAATGGATGAACTATTTTTGAGTGCAACCATTCACTGCAGGCTTCAAACTGAAGGGGTGTTTTTCTTTATTTAAGAGGACTTGCCTTTTCTTTCAAGACATGATGTCATGTGCATTTCATTCCAAATCTTTTCTGATGTACACTTGAAATAAAAACTGACCTGCATGTCTCGAAAATACATTATAGTAACCAGGTGATGGCTGTGAAGAAGCATTTGAAATAGATGCAAGGAAATGTAATAAATAAACAAGGTTCAAAAGTGATGAACCGATACTTACAATGCAAATAGTGTGATCGTGTTGCCAGGACATAAATAATCCGCCATACTACAATAAAGGTATGTGTGGGAGGTTATCAGGTTAACAAATATTAATAACACCAAATAGATGCTATATACACCTTTCTGGTATTCCAGTGTACTTCTTCCGCTTTACCACCCATCATCAGAACTAACTCCTTGAAAGCCCAATCAAAATATTCTGCAGTCTCGTTTGTAAGAAGTACTCCAGCGAAAATAATACTCTGGAAGTGGTTATTCACTCCAACGAACATCCTAAACGGCATCTTGTATATGTTGGTCTCGTACGTTGTATCGAATGTTACAACATCACCAAAGTGAGAATATAGAGCTCTGCTCGGACCACTTGTCCACATGAGAGACCTTAGATTTTTATTGGCGTCCAGCTGCATTGAGAAAACAAACCTATTGTCCTGAGCTATATTGTCTCTGAAACCCTCAATTGTTTTTCTTACATCATCTTTTAGAGCTTCAGCTGCAATGTCCGAACACAAAGTCCTCAGAGCCTTCTTCATGAATGGAACACCATCCGTTGTACCATAGAAGCTGCCAACTATGCCATTTATTCTGCTAAGGCTAACATTATTCTCACGGAGGTGCCTAACCATAGTTTTGGTAGAATCATCTATGTGTCTATGAGAAAACAAATGCTTCTTCTGGCCACAACTCTCAACCAGATCATGGTTGTGTTGTTCATTGAATATCTTGACATACCATAGTAAATCATTGGACCTAAGCAACCTTAGCCGTGCACGACATCCACATCTGGTGCTGCTGAGCTTTGTCTTCTTATCAATGCCCTGAAATGTCAGACAAATATTTGTTAAGAATAAGAAAGATCTATTTGCGTAAGAGTAATATCGCATAAAGTTTATACCTAGAAACTTTCACTACCAGAAAAACTGGGGTTGCCGACGGCCAAATCTATGCCGACGGCCCCCGTCGGCATCTATGGACCTATGCCGACGGCCAAGGATAGGCCGTAGGCGTAGAATAGTCGTCGGCATACATCCATCTACCCGTCGGCATAGACGAGGCCGTCGGGACCGCCCAAGCTACGCCTACGGGGCCCGTCGACATAGGACAGGCCGTCGGCATAGCCCGGGCCCACCTGCCCGGTCAGCGCTGACCATTTGACGGCGTTGATCCTACGCCGACGGGCGGTAACGGCGGCCGTCGGCATATCTATGGCAGAGGTATGCCTACGGCATAGCCGTCGGCATAGGCCCCTCTGCCACGTCAACGATCCGTGTGCCACGCCACGTCATCGATCCGTGTGTGCACAGATATGCCGACGGCCTTGCCGTCGGCATATGTTTACTTTACTTAATTTTTTATTTTTACTTTGGTTACCTGTGGCAGAGGTATGCCTACGGCACAGCCGTCGGCATAGGCTCCTTCGCCACGTCATCGATCCATGTGCCACGCCACGTCATCGATCCGTGGGACAACCTCCGTCATCGATCCGTGTATTTTACTTTATTTTTTTGATTTTTACTTTGTTTTGTTATTTTTACTTTATTTTAGTTTTTGCTTTTGCATAAGATAATTATGCCTTATCTAAAAAAACATACCCGATGGTATATCGATTGCCCCCCGTTACGAACGTCGCTATCGCCGTGTCACGGAGGGGGAAAACGGTCGACACGGAAGGAATTCTGGTTGGTGGGGGATTCAGGGTGTAGCTATGTCACCGAAACATCGCACGGGTCCCGATGCATATGTGAAAGTGTTCATGCATGCGTAGACGCCCGTCTTGGGGCTCCGGGGTGTGCCCCCCCTCACGGACGGCGCTGCCGCCGGGACCTGGAGGGGGGAAGCAGACGCGTGGGGTCTACACGGAGGGGATCTTGCTGTGGGTCTGGCCCGGATGTTGCTCCAAAGTGTTCCTATGGGCTGACCTAACACAACCGGGTGGGGAGGTCCATTGGTCAAAGCCCGTCCGTGCAAAGTCAAAGGGCTAGATTCCGTGGTCAAACGCTACAGGGTTAGGCGGGACGGGGGCACTGGGGGTAGCAATGCCACCGGAGTGTCGCACCAGGCCCTCATACATGTGGGTGTGTGGTCGCATGTCCGAAGAGGCGGGACGCGTCTCCGGTGCGTGACCCCCTCACGGACGGCGATGACACGGTAGTAGACGTTCTGCGGTAACGATGCGGCGTCAATATTACTAAATACTCGAAGCGCGATAAAATCATGAGTTTTTTTGCACGACGTGGGCACATGTGCTATAGGAACGATGGTATTTTTTCATAATTTTTGGTGATGGAGAAGTATCCAAAAAATTCCCTCTACGCGGATTGCCCTTCGCGCGTCTACGGCTGTGGCCGGCGGCCTCCGGGGGCTAGCATGCCGCCAAATCTTGCGTAGGCGGCCTCTCACAAGTCTGAAAGTGTTGTGGCGGTTGCAAACGCCCGGCACGCGTGTCCGGGGTGTGCCCCCCCTCACGGACGGCGCTGCCGCCGGCACCTGGAGGGGGGAAACGGACGCGTGGGGTCTACACGGAGGGGATCTTGCTGTGGGTCTGGCCCGGATGTTTCTCCAAAGTGTTCCTATGGCTAACCTAACACAACCGGGTGGGGAGGTCCACTGGTCAAAGCCCGTCCGTGCAAAGTCAAAGGGCTAGATCCCATGGTCAAACTCTACAGGGTTAGGCGGGA
Source organism: Triticum urartu (assembly GCF_056163025.1). NCBI lineage: Eukaryota > Viridiplantae > Streptophyta > Magnoliopsida > Poales > Poaceae > Triticum > Triticum urartu. Next base: position 511,368,868 of record NC_141873.1, read on the forward strand.
CGGGGGCACTGGGGGTAGCAATGCCACCGGAGCGTCGCACCGGGCCCTCATACATGCGGGGTGGTGTGGTGGCATGTCCGAAGAGGCGGGACGCGTCTCCGGTGCGTGGCCCCCCCTCACGGACGGCGATGACACGGTAGTAGACGTTCTGCGGTAACGATGCGGCGTCAATATTACTCAATCCTCGAAGCGCGATAAAATCAAGAGTTTTTTTGCACGACGTGGGCACATGTGCTATAGGAACGATGGTATTTTTTCATAATTTTTGGTGATGGATAAGTACCCGAAAAATTCTCTCTACGCGGATTGCCCTTCGCGCGTCTACGGCTGTGGCCGGCGGCCTCCGGGGGCTAGCATGCCGCCAAATCTTGCGTAGGCAGCCTCTCACAAGTCTGGAAGTGTTGTGGCGGTTGCAAACGCCCGGCACGCGTGTCCGGGGTGTGCCCCCCTCACGGACGGCGCTGCCGCCGGCACCTGGAGGGGCGAAACGGACGCGTGGGGTCTACACGGAGGGGATCTTGCTGTGGGTCTGGCCCGGATGTTGCTCCAAAGTGTTCCTATGGGCTGACCTAACACAACCGGGTGGGGAGGTCCACTGGTCAAAGCCCGTCCGTGCAAAGTCAAAGGGCTAGATCCCGTGGTCAAACGCTACAGGGTTAGGCGGGACGGGGCACTGGGGGTAGCAATGCCACCGGAGCGTCGCACCGGGCCCTCATACATGCGGGGTGGTGTGGTGGCATGTCCGAAGAGGCGGGACGCGTCTCCGGTGCGTGGCCCCCCCCTCACGGACGGCGATGACACGGTAGTAGACGTTCTGCGGTAACGATGCGGCGTCAATATTACTAAATACTCGGAGCGCCATAAAATCAAGAGTTTTTTTGCACGACGTGGGCACATGTGCTATAGGAACGATGGTATTTTTTCATAATTTTTGGTGATGGAGAAGTATCCGAAAAATTCCCTCTACGCGGATTGCCCTTCGCGCGTCTACGGCTGTGGCCGGCGGCCTCCGGGGGCTAGCATGCCGCCAAATCTTGCGTAGGTGGCCTCTCACAAGTCTGGAAGTGTTGTGGCGGTTGCAAACACCCGGCACGCGTGTCCGGGGTGTGCCCCCCCTCACGGACGGCGCTGCCGCCGGCACCTGGAGGGGGGAAACGGACGCGTGGGGTCTACACGGAGGGGATCTTGCTGTGGGTCTGGCCCGGATGTTGCTCCAAAGTGTTCCTATGGGCTGACCTAACACAACCGGGTGGGGAGGTCCACTGGTCAAAGCCCGTCCGTGCAAAGTCAAAGGGCTAGATCCTGTGGTCAAACGCTACAGGGTTAGGCGGGACGGGGGCACTGGGGGTAGCAATGCCACCGGAGCATCGCACCGGGCCCTCATACATGCGGGGTGGTGTGGTGGCATATCCGAAGAGGCGGGACGCGTCTCCGGTGCGTGCCCCCCCCCCCTCACGGACGGCGATGACACGGTAGTAGACGTTCTGCGGTAACGATGCGGCGTCAATATTACTAAATACTCGGAGCGCGATAAAATCAAGAGTTTTTTTGCACGACGTGGGCACATGTGCTATAGGAACAATGATATTTTTTCATAATTTTTGGTGATGCAGAAGTATCCGAAAAATTCCCTCTATGCGAATTGCCCTTCGCGCGTCTATGGCTGTGGCCGGCGGCCTCCGGGGGCTAGCATGCCGCCAAATCTTGCGTAGGCGGCCTCTCACAAGTCTAGAAGTGTTGTGGCGGTTGCAAACGCCCGACACGCGTGTCCGGGGTGTGCCCCTCCTCACGGACGGCGCTGCCGCCGGCACCTGGAGGGGGGAAACGGACGCGTGGGGTCTACACGGAGGGGATCTTGCTGTGGGTCTGGCCCGGATGTTGCTCCAAAGTGTTCCTATGGGCTGACCTAACACAACCGGGTGGGGAGGTCCACTGGTCAAAGCCCGTCCGTGCAAAGTCAAAGGGCTAGATCCCGTGGTCAAATGCTACAGGGTTAGGCGGGACGGGGGCACTCGGGGGGTAACAATGCCACCGGAGCGTCGCATCGGGCCCTCATACATGCGGGGTGATGTGGTGGCATGTCCGAAGAGGCGGGACGCGTCTCCAGGGCATGGCCCCCCCTCACGGACGGCGATGACACGGTAGTAGACGTTCTGCGGTAACGATGCGGCAGAGGTGGAACGTCTACTACCGTGTCATCGCCGTCCGTGAGGGGGGGCCACACACCGGAGACGCGTCCCGCCTCTTCGGACATGCCACCACACCACCCCACATGTATGAGGGCCCGGTGCGACGCTCCGGTGGCATTGCTACCCCCCAGTGCCCCCGTCCCGCCTAACCCTGTAGCGTTTGACCACGGGATCTAGCCCTTTGACTTTGCACGGACGGGCTTTGACCAGTGGACCTCCCCACCCGGTTGTGTTAGGTCAGCCCATAGGAACACTTTGGAGCAACATCCGGGCCAGACCCACAGCAAGATCCCCTCCGTGTAGACCCCACGCGTCCGTTTCCCCCCTCCAGGTGCCGGCGGCGGCGCCATCCGTGAGGGGGGGCACATCCCGGACACGCGTGCCGCCTCTTCGGACATGCCACCACACCACCCCGCATGTATGAGGGCCCGGTGCGACGCTCCGGTCGCATTGCTACCCCAGTGTCCCCGTCGCGCCTAACCCTGTAGGGTTTGACCACGGGATCTAGCCCTTTGACTTTGCACGGACGGGCTTTGACCAGTTGACCTCCCCACCCGGTTGTGTTAGGTCAGCCCATAGGAACACTTTGGAGTAACATCCGGGCCAGACCCACAGCAAGATCCCCTCCGTGTAGACCCGACGCGTCCATTTCCCCCTTCCAAGTGCCGGCGGCGGCGCCGTCCGTGAAGGGGGGCACACCCCGGACACGCGTGCCGGGCGTTTGCAACCGCCACAACACTTCCAGACTTGTGAGAGGCCGCCTACGCAAGATTTGGCGGCATGCTAGCCCCCGGAGGCCGCCAGCCACAGCCGTAGACGCGCGAAGGCAATCCGCGTAGAGGGAATTTTTCGGATACTTCTCCATCACCAAAAATTATGAAAAAATACCATCGTTCCTATAGCACATGTGCCCACGTCATGCAAAAAAACTCATGATTTTATCGCGCTCCGAGTATTTAGTAATATTGACGCCGCATCGTTACCGCAGAACGTCTACTACCGTGTCATCGCCGTCCGTGAGGGGGGGGGCACGCCCCGGAGATGCGTCCCGCCTCTTCGGACATGCCAGCACACCACCCCGCATGTATGAGGGCCCGGTGCGACGCTCCGGTGGCATTGCTACCCCCCAAGTGCCCTCGTCCCGCCTAACCCTGTAGCATTTGACCATGAGATCTAGCCCTTTGACTTTGCACGGACGGGCTTTGACTAGTGGACCTCCCCACCCGGTTGTGTTTGGTCAGCCCATAGGAACACTCTGGAGCAACATCCGGGCCAGACCCACAGCAAGATCCCCTCCGTGTAGACCCGACGCGTCCGTTTCCCCCCTCCAGGTGCCGGCGGCGGCGCCGTCCGTGAGGGGGGTACACCCCGGAGACCCGTGCCGCCTCTTCGGACATGGCACCACACCACCCCGCATGTATGAGGGCCCGGTGCGACGCTCCGGTGGCATTACTACTCCCCCACGGCCCCCGTCCTGCCGTGTAGACCTCACGGGCGTGGCTGCCGCCGTGTCCCGGAGGGGGGAAACGGCCACGTCGGGCCGACAGGAGGGTATCTTTGGGTGGTTTGGGCCGGAATGGTGTTGGGGGGTGCAGCACATGCCGTAACAAAAAAATAAAAAATAAAAAAAATGCCGTAACAAAAAAATAAAAAAATGCAAAGTATCTATGCCATGTCCACGGATCAATGACGTGGCAAAGGGGCGGGCCTATGCCGACGGCCAGGCCGTCGGCATTTGGCCACTACAAGAAATCTGCTAATACATGACGGATTCCGACCGTCATGGATGTGCACAAAACCATCATGGATGGTAATGCGTGACGGATATGAAATCTGTCATTTATATCTCGTCATAATTTGACTACCTTGCACTCCTTGACGGATCTTCCAAAACCGTCATGGATCCATGACGGATCTCGATTGTCATAGATGGCACTTAACTGACGTGCTAACAACGACGTTAACGCACGTGCCACATCATCATCTGACATGGCTGTCTACATGGCAGCGACCTATATATACTTTGGCCCACTGCAGCGACCCATATAGACTCTGGCCCATTGTTTTCCAGCCCATGTGATCATCAGCCCAGTTAAAACCTCAGCTCTCTAGTTATAGTTGTGGCCCAATTAGTATTTTGCCCCACTAATTTCCATTAGAAATCTTTAGCCCACTAATTATAGTCGAGACTGATACCTATTATTTTTTTGTCTGTTAACATTTCAAGCACATACACCTTTTAAGATTTCTGCTCATATAAATAAATTTTAAAAAAAATTACATAAACATAAATTACAACCAAAAGTATAAAAGGAAAATGAAACCCACTAAAAAATTACACAAACACAAATGACAGCCAAGTCATGCTCGTTGATTATTTTTTAGAAAGTGTATTCGTATTCTTACGAAAAGAGAGTACAACATCACTGGGCGCTGAGCTTATTAGGTTACGATCCATCAGATCCACTGTCAGCCGTCATCTTCCACCATGGAAGGGCGCCTAGGATGGGATCTCGCTCCGTGAGGTGCCCCTGGATTCACGCTCCTCAAACATCCATGGGAGGGGATCACAAGCACGTCGTCGCCTCGGTGTCCATCCCCATCTAGCCCCCATCCGCGTTGGCCTGTAGTTTCTACGCGTGGACGTGGAGGGGATCACGAGCTCGTTGCCGCCGCAGTACCCATTAGCCTGGCGACCTCGAGCACGCCCGTCGGGTATACTGTCGCGCCAGGCCCATCAAAGTCCGGGAGGGAGCCGCTCGCGCCCTGCAGCGACTCGGGCACAGGACACATCAACTGCACCGGCGCCAGGTTGGCCTTCAGGGGCGTCGCCGCCTATATGGACGAGGCCGTCGTCGAGGCGCCATACGCGGCAAGCGCCCTGCAGCTACACGACCACCGGTCGCGGCTGAACGGGAAGCCATCTCGCTGGCGCCGTAGAAACCGTCCGCCGTCGCACCGCTTGGCCTTCGGTGGCAGCGTCTGGCACGGCGCTGCTCCCCGGCGACCGGTCGATGCAGACACCTCGGCGGCCCAGCGCGGCAACCACAATGGGTTCGATGGCGGCCTGGGCGTCGTGTACTCGTTGGGGATGTGCTTGCCTTCGGTGAGGGGATGGAGGAAGTTAGTTGCTGGGAGAAGGGAGATGTGGATTAGGGGATGGAGAAAGAAGGCGCTGGGAGGATCTGGAAGGATCGACAGGCGGGATGGATGCTCAACGAAGAGGAGAATAAATGCTCGGCTCCTTGTGGGTGGGGAGAAAGAGGAGAGATGGAACCATCCTGCTACCGTTGGATTAGAGAAGATCTAACGGCTATGACTTGCGATCCGTGTGAGAGTAGAATGAACCAATCAGAAGCCATGGTTTTCCTCAACCAGGATACACATGCATACTCAGCTAGGAATCTATTGGGCTTTTGTTGAGCTCAGCCCAGCATCAAGCAAGGCAACCCTGTTGGAAATATGCCCTAGAGGCAATAATAAAAGCATTATTATTATATTTCTTTGTTCATGATAATTGTCTTTATTCATGCTATAATTGTATTATCCGGAAATCGTAATACATGTGTGAATAATAGACACCAACATGTCCCTAGTAAGCCTCTAGTTGACTAGCTTGTTGATCAACAGATAGTCATGATTTCCTGACTATGGACATTGGATGTCATTGATAACGGGATCACATCATTAGGAGAATGATGTGATGGACAAGACCCAATCCTAAACATAGCATAAAGATCGTGTAGTTCGTTTGCTAGAGTTTTTCCAATGTCAAGTATCCTTTCCTTAGACCATGAGATCGTGTAACTCCCGGATACCGTAGGAGTGCTTTGGGTGTACCAAACGTCACAACGTAACTGGGTGACTATAAAGGTATACTACGGGTATCTCCGAAAGTGTCTGTTGGGTTGACACGAATCAAGACTGGGATTTGTCACTCCGTGAGACGGAGAGGTATCACTGGGCCCACTCGGTAATGCATCATCATAATGAGCTCAAAGTGACCAAGTGTCTGGTCACGGCATCATGCATTATGGTACGAGTAAAGTGACTTGCCGGTAACGAGATTGAACGAGGTATTGGGATACCGACGATCGAATCTCGGGCAAGTAACATATCGATTGACAAAGGGAATTGCATACGGGGTTGATTGAATCCTCGACATCATGGTTCATCCGATGAGATCATCGTGGAGCATGTGGGAGCCAACATGGGTATCCAGATCCCGCTGTTGGTTATTGACCGGAGAGTCGTCTCGGTCATGTCTACATGTCTCCCGAACCCGTAGGGTCTACACACTTAAGGTTCGGTGACGCTAGGGTTGTAGGGATATGTATATGCAGTAACCCGAATGTTGTTCGGAGTCCCGGATGAGATCCCGGACGTCACGAGGAGTTCCGGAATGGTCCGGAGGTAGAGATTTATATATGGGAAGTCCTGTTTCGGCCATCGGGACAAGTTTCGGGGTCATCGGTATTGTACCGGGACCACCGGAAGGGTCTCGGGGGTCCACCGGGTGGGGCCACCTGTCCCGGGGGGCCACATGGGCTGTAGGGGGTGCGCCTTGGCCTACATGGGCCAAGGGCACCAGCCCCAAGAGGCCCATGCGCCTAGGGTTTCAAGGGGGAAGAGTCCTAGGAGGGGAAGGCACCTCCTAGGTGCCTTGGGGGGAGGGAAACCTCCCTTGGCCGCTGCCCCCCTAGGAGATTGGATCTCCTAGGGCCGGCGCCCCCCCTTGGCCCTCCTATATATAGTGGGGGAAGGAGGGCTTTTCAGACACGCCTTTGGTTGCCTCCTTCTCCCTCTCCAACACCTCCTCCTCCTCCATAGCGCTTGGCGAAGCCCTCACGGAGTACTGCAGCTCCATCACCACCACGCCGTCGTGCTGCTGCTGGAGCCATCTTCCTCAACCTCTCCTTCCCTCTTGCTGGATCAAGAAGAAGGAGACATTACGCTGACCGTACGTGTGTTGAACGTGGAGGTGCCATCCGTTCGGTGCTAGGATCTCTGGTGATTTGGATCACGTCGTGTTCGACTACCTCATCCCCGTTCTTTGAACGCTTCCGCTCGCAATCTACAAAGGTATGTAGATGCATCCGATCACTCGTTGCTAGATGAACTCATAGATGGATCTTGGTGAAACCGTAGGAAATTTTTTGTTTTCTGCAACGTTCCCCAACAGTGGCATCATGAGCTAGGTCTATGCGTAGTTCTTCTTGCGCGAGTAGAACACAATTTTGTTGTGGGCGTAGATGTTGTCAACTTTCTTGCCGTTACTAGTCTTATCTTGCTTCAACGGTATTGTGGGATGAAGCGGCCCGGACCAACCTTACACGTACGCTTACGTGAGACCGGTTCCACCGACTAACATGCACAAGTTGCATAAGGTGGCTGGCGGGTGTCTGTCTCTCCTACTTTAGTTGGAGCGGATTCGATGAACAGGGTCCTTATGAAGGGTAAATAGAAGTTGACAAATCACGTTGTGGCTTTCATGTAGGTAAGAAAACGTTCTTGCTAGAACCCTACTTCAGCCACGTAAAAACTTGCAACAACAATTAGAGGACGTCTAACTTGTTTTTGCAGCAAGTGCTTTGTGATATGATATGGCCAAAGTTGTGATGAATGATGAATGACATATATGTGATGTATGAGATGTTCATGCTATTGTAATAGGAATCACGACTTGCATGTCGATGAGTATGACAACCGGCAGGAGCCATAGGAGTTGTCTTTATTTTTTGTATGACCTGCGTGTCATTGAGAAACGCCATGTAAATTACTTTACTTTATTGCTAAACGCGTTAGCCATAGTAGTAGAAGTAATAGTTGGCGAGCAACTTCATGGAGACACAATGATGGAGATCATGATGATGGAGATCATGGTGTCATGCCGGTGACAAGATGATCATGGAGCCCCAAGATGGAGATCAAAGGAGCTATGTGATATTGGCCATATCATGTCACTATTATTATTTGATTGCATGTGATGTTTATCATGTTTTTCATCTTGTTTGCTTAGAACGACGGTAGTAAATAAGATGATCCCTCATAATAATTTCAAGAAAGTGTTCCCCCTAACTGTGCACCGTTGCGACAGTTCGTTGTTTCGAAGCACCACGATGATCGGGTGTGATAGATTCTAACGTTCACATACAACGGGTGTAAGACAGATTTACACACGCAATACACTTAGGTTGACTTGACGAGCCTAGCATGTGTATAGACATGGCCTCGGAACACAGAAGACCGAAAGGTCGAGCATGAGTCGTATAGAAGATACGATCAACATGAAGATGTTCACCGACGTTAACTAGTCCGTCTCACGTGATGATCGGACACGGCCTAGCTAACTTGGATCATGTTATACTTAGATGACTAGAAGATGGATGTCTATCTAAGTGGGAGTTCATTATAATTTGATTAGATGAACTTAATTATCATGAACTTAGTCCAAAATCTTTGCAATATGTCTTGTAGATCAAATGGCCAACGTAGTCCTCAACTTCAATGCGTTCCTAGAGAAAACCAAGCTGAAAGACGATGGCAGCAACTATACGGACTGGGTCCGGAACCTGAGGATCATCCTCATAGCTGCCAAGAAAGATTATGTCCTACAAGCACCGCTAGGTGATCCACCCGTCCCACAAAACCAAGACGTTATGAACGCTTGGCAGACACGTGCTGATGACTACTCCCTCGTTCAGTGCGGCATGCTTTACAGCTTAGAGCCGGGGCTCCAAAAGCGTTTTGAGAGACATGGAGCATATGAGATGTTCGAAGAGCTGAAAATGGTTTTTCAAGCTCATGCCCGAATCGAGAGATATGAGGTCTCCGACAAGTTCTTCAGCTGTAAGATGGAGGAAAATAGTTCTGTCAGTGAGCACATACTCACTATGTCTGGGTTACATAACCGCTTGACTCAGCTGGGAGTTAATCTCCCGGATGACGCGGTCATTGACAGAATCCTCCAGTCGCTTCCACCAAGCTACAAAAGCTTTGTGATGAACTTCAATATGCAGGGGATGGAAAAGACCATTCCTGAAGTATTTGCTATGCTGAAATCAGCAGAGGTAGAAGTCAAGAAGGAACATCAAGTGTTGATGGTCAATAAAACCACTAAGTTCAAGAAGGGCAAGGGTAAAAAGAACTCCAAGAAGGACGGTAAGGAAGTTGCCGCGCCTGGCAAGAAAGCTGCCGGGAAGAAGCCAAAGAATGGACCCAAGCCCGAGAGTAAGTGCTTTTATTGCAAGGGAAGTGGTCACTGGAAGCGGAACTGCCCCAAATACTTAGCGGACAAGAAGGCCGGCAAAACAAAAGGTATATGTGATATACATGTAATTGATGTGTACCTTACCAGTACTCGCAGTAGCTCTTGGGTATTTGATACCGGTGCAGTTGCTCACATTTGTAACTCAAAGCAGGAGCTGCGGAATAAGCGGAGACTGGCGAAGGACGAGGTGACATGCGCGTCAGGAATGGTTCCAAGGTCGATGTGATCGCCGTCGGCACGCTGCCTCTACATTTACCTACGGGATTAGTTTTAAACCTCAATAATTGTTATTTAGTGCCAGCTTTAAGCATGAACATTGTATCGGGATCTCGTTTAATTCGAGATGGCTACTCATTTAAATCCGAGAATAATGGTTGTTCCATTTATATGAGAGATATGTTTTATGGTCATGCTCCTATGGTGAATGGTTTATTCTTAATGAATCTCGAGCGTATTGCTACACATATTCATAGTGTGAGTACCAAAAGATGTAAGGTTGATAATGATAGTCCCACATACTTGTGGCACTGCCGCCTTGGTCACATAGGTGTCAAACGCATGAAGAAGCTCCATGCAGATGGACTTTTAGAGTCTCTTGATTATGAATCATTTGACACGTGCGAACCATGCCTCATGGGTAAAATGACCAAGACTCCGTTCTCAAGAACAATGGAGCGAGCAACCAACTTATTGGAAATCATACATACTGATGTGTGCGGTCCAATGAGTGTTGAGGCTCGCGGTGGCTATCGTTATGTTCTCACCCTCACTGATGACTTGAGTAGATATGGGTATGTCTACTTAATGAAACACAAGTCTGAAACCTTTGAAAAGTTCAAGGAATTTCAGAGTGAAGTTGAGAATCAACGTGACAGGAAAATCAAGTTTCTACGATCAGATCGTGGAGGAGAATACTTGAGTCACGAATTTGGCACACACTTAAGAAAATGTGGAATAGTTTCACAACTCACGCCGCCTGGAACACCTCAGCGTAATGGTGTGTCCGAACGTCGTAATCGCACTCTATTAGATATGGTGCGATCTATGATGTCTCTTACCGATTTACCGCTATCCTTTTGGGGCTATGCTTTAGAGACTGCCGCATTCACTTTAAATAGGGCTCCGTCGAAATCCGTTGAGACGACACCGTTTGAATTATGGTTTGTTAAGAAACCTAAGTTGTCGTTTCTAAAAGTTTGGGGATGCGATGCTTATGTCAAGAAACTTCAACCTGAAAAGCTCGAACCCAAGTCGGAAAAATGCGTCTTTATAGGATACCCTAAAGAAACTGTTGGGTATACCTTCTACCTCAGATCCGAAGGCAAGATCTTTGTTGCCAAAAATGGATTCTTTCTAGAGAAAGAGTTTCTCTCGAAAGAAGTAAGTGGGAGGAAAGTAGAACTTGATGAAGTGTTACCTCTTGAACCGGAAAATGGCACAACTCAAGAAAATGTTCCTGAAGTGCCTGCACCAACTAGAGAGGAAGTTATTGATGATGATCAAGATACTTCTGATCAAGCTCCTACTGAAATTCGAAGGTCCACAAGGACACGTTCCGCACCAGAGTGGTACGGCAACCCTGTCTTGGAAATCATGTTGTTAGACAACGGTGAACCTTCGAACTATGAAGAAGCGATGGCGGGCCCGGATTCCGACAAATGGCTAGAAGCCATGAAATCCGAGATAGGATCCATGTATGAAAACGAAGTATGGACTTTGACTGACTTACCCGTTGAACGGCGAGCCATAGAAAATAAATGGATCTTTAAGAAGAAGACGGACGCGGATGGTAATGTGACCATCTATAAAGCTCGGCTTGTCGCTAAGGGTTATCGACAAGTTCAAGGGGTTGACTACGATGAGACTTTCTCACCGGTAGCGAAGCTAAAGTCCGTCCGAATCATGTTAGCAATTGTCGCATTCTACGATTATGAGATATGGCAAATGGACGTCAAAATGGCATTCCTTAATGGTTTCCTTAAGGAAGAATTGTATATGATGCAGCCGGAAGGTTTTGTCGATCCTAAGAATGCTAACAAGGTGTGCAAGCTCCAACGCTCGATTTATGGGCTGGTGCAAGCATCTTGGAGTTGGAACATTTGCTTTGATGAGATGATCAAAGCGTTTGGGTTTACGCAGACTTATGGAGAAGTCTGCGTTTACAAGAAAGTGAGTGGGAGCTCTGTAGCATTTCTCATACTATATGTAGATGACATACTTTTGATGGGAAATGATATAGAACTCTTGGACAGCATCAAGGCCTACTTGAATAAGAGTTTTTCAATGAAGGACCTTGGTGAAGCTGCTTGTATATTAGGCATCAAGATCTATAGAGATAGATCAAGACGCCTCATAGGTCTTTCACAAAGCACATACCTTGATAAGATATTGAAGAAGTTCAATATGGATCAGTCTAAGAAGGGGTTCTTGCCTGTGTTGCAAGGTGTGAAATTGAGCTCAGCTCAATGTCCGACCACGGCAGAAGATATAGAAGAGATGAGTGTCATCCCCTATGCCTCAGCCATAGGTTCTATTATGTATGCCATGCTGTGTACCAGACCTGATGTAAACCTTGCCGTAAGTTTGGTAGGAAGGTACCAAAGTAATCCCGGCAAGGAACACTGGACAGCGGTCAAAAATATCCTGAAGTACCTGAAAAGGACTAAGGAAATGTTTCTCGTTTATGGAGGTGACGAAGAGCTCGTCGTAAAGGGTTACGTCGACGCTAGCTTCGACACAGATCTGGATGACTCTAAGTCACAGACCGGATACGTGTATATTTTGAATGGTGGGGCAGTAAGCTTGTGCAGTTGCGAGCAGAGCGTCGTGGCGGGATCTACATGTGAAGCGGAGTACATGGCAGCCTCGGAGGCAGCACATGAAGCAATATGGGTGAAGGAGTTCATCACCGACCTAGGAGTCATACCCAATGCGTCGGGGCCAATCAAACTCTTCTGTGACAACACTGGAGCTATTGCACTTGCCAAGGAGCCCAGGTTTCACAAGAAGACAAGGCACATCAAGCGTCGCTTCAACTCCATTCGTGAAAATGTTCAAGATGGAGACATAGAGATTTGTAAAGTACATACGGACCTGAATGTAGCAGATCCGTTGACTAAACCTCTCCCTAGGGCAAAACATGATCAACACCAGAATTCCATGGGTGTTCGATTCATCACAATGTAACTAGATTATTGACTCTAGTGCAAGTGGGAGACTGTTGGAAATATGCCCTAGAGGCAATAATAAAAGCATTATTATTATATTTCTTTGTTCATGATAATTGTCTTTATTCATGCTATAATTGTATTATCCGGAAATCGTAATACATGTGTGAATAATAGACACCAACATGTCCCTAGTAAGCCTCTAGTTGACTAGCTCGTTGATCAACAGATAGTCATGATTTCCTGACTATGGACATTGGATGTCATTGATAACGGGATCACATCATTAGGAGAATGATGTGATGGACAAGACCCAATCCTAAACATAGCATAAAGATCGTGTAGTTCGTTTGCTAGAGTTTTTCCAATGTCAAGTATCCTTTCCTTAGACCATGAGATCGTGTAACTCCCGGATACCGTAGGAGTGCTTTGGGTGTACCAAACGTCACAACGTAACTGGGTGACTATAAAGGTATACTACGGGTATCTCCGAAAGTGTCTGTTGGGTTGACATGGATCAAGACTGGGATTTGTCACTCCGTGAGACGGAGAGGTATCACTGGGCCCACTCGGTAATGCATCATCATAATGAGCTCAAAGTGACCAAGTGTCTGGTCACGGGATCATGCATTACGGTACGAGTAAAGTGACTTGCCGGTAACGAGATTGAACGAGGTATTGGGATACCGACGATCGAATCTCGGGCAAGTAACATATCGATTGACAAAGGGAATTGCATACGGGGTTGATTGAATCCTCGACATCGTGGTTCATCCGATGAGATCATCGTGGAGCATGTGGGAGCCAACATGGGTATCCAGATCCCGTTGTTGGTTATTGACCGGAGAGTCGTCTCGGTCATGTCTACATGTCTCCCGAACCCGTAGGGTCTACACACTTAAGGTTCGGTGACGCTAGGGTTGTAGGGATATGTATATGCAGTAACCCAAATGTTGTTCGGAGTCCCGGATGAGATCCCGGACGTCACGAGGAGTTCCGAAATGGTCCGGAGGTAAAGATTTATATATGGGAAGTCCTGTTTCGGCCATCGGGACAAGTTTCGGGGTCATCGGTATTGTACCGGGACCACCGGAAGGGTCCCGGGGGTCCACCGGGTGGGGCCACCTGTCCCGGGGGGCCACATGGGCTGTAGGGGGTGCGCCTTGGCCTACATGGGCCAAGGGCACCAGCCCCAAGAGGCCCATGCGCCTAGGGTTTCAAGGGGGAAGAGTCCTAGGAGGGGAAGGCACCTCCTAGGTGCCTTGGGGGGAGGGAAACCTCCCTTGGCCGCCGCCCCCCTAGGAGATTGGATCTCCTAGGGCCGGCGCCCCCCCCCCCCTTGGCCCTCCTATATATAGTGGGGGAAGGAGGGCTTTTCAGACACGCCTTTGGTTGCCTCCTTCTCCCTCTCCAACACCTCCTCCTCCTCCATAGCGCTTGGCGAAGCCCTGACGGAGGACTGCAGCTCCATCACCACCACGCTGTCGTGCTGCTGCTGGAGCCATCTTCCTCAACCTCTCCTTCCCTCTTGCTGGATCAAGAAGAAGGAGACGTTACGCTGACCGTACGTGTGTTGAACGTGGAGGTGCCGTCCGTTCGGTGCTAGGATCTCCGGTGATTTGGATCACGTCGTGTTCGACTACCTCATCCCCGTTCTTTGAACGCTTCCGCTCGCGATCTACAAAGGTATGTAGATGCATCCGATCACTCGTTGCTAGATGAACTCATAGATGGATCTTGGTGAAACCGTAGGAAAAATTTTGTTTTCTGCAACGTTCCCCAACAAACCCAATTTTTGAACTAGTCTTTTTTTCTGTTTTGCAAATACTAAGTAAGGCATCCTTGTAAAGTAATTTGCAAAAAAACATTTACCATATATACCCCAGCACACTTTTTACATCTAACATACTACATATGTTTAAAAGTGATATTTAGTACTTTATCCTAAATGGGTCGAACAATATTATTTCCAATCATTAGAATACCCATAGAATAATTATGGTCTTTATAATTTTAAAATATATCTTTATCACTTGGTAATGATTTTGATATAGTCCTCGTATTCTTAGTGAACATTTACAAATTTAATTTATGGATTTTAGTTAAAAGATTAAACATTTTCTACTCACAAGTGACCTAACCAATATTATTTCCAATCATTAGAATACCCATAGAATAATTATGGTCTTTATAATTTTAAAATATATCTTTATCACTTGGTAATGATTTTGATATAGTCCTCGTATTCTTAGTGAACATTTACAAATTTAATTTATGGATTTTAGTTAAAAGATTAAACATTTTCTACTCACAAGTGACCTAACCATTGTCAACGATGTGCGGCTGTAGGAAACACTTGTTAGAATTTTAGCAATTATTGTGTATGTTGCTTGTGTGTCGTTACGGGGGAATGGAAGGTACTGAACGTACTAAGTTCTCTTACATATGATTGATGAACTCTTTCCCAGTAGCTAAGTAGGTAACCATCTAAACTTTTACCATGGCCTCTAGGGATCCTTTAATTACACCATATGAAAAGGTCATGTTTTTAGAATTTGTTTGCATTTTTCGGAATTAAAATACCAACAATCTACATGTTTGGAGTTGAATCTTGCATCCTGATGTTTGATAACCCTTTCATTTTCTTGGTTAAGAGCCAAACATACACTCGTTAATGCAAACATAATTTTTAGAACCAATTTGTTCAACTTTTACATGCACTTGCAGTTCAAAATTGATTTGATTTTTTGTTAGATGCCTAGAAATGCACTAAATGACTTAAAGATAGCAAACGGACTTAAAAATGTTACATTTTGACATGGATCATGTAATGTTGTATGTTGAGTGTAGAAACAATCTCAAGGCCAACAGATGAAGCATCAGTCATTTCTCCTTCGAACTTGACCCATTCCCTCTCGAAACCTAGATTCTTCTTCACATATAGCATGATTTTTAAGCAACGTACGTTACAACTATTGCAAATCCTTCTCAAGTCTTTACCACAACCTCTAGGTGTCATTTTGAGAGCACCATGCCAAGTTTCATGTTTTTCAGGCTTCGTTTGCATTTTTTGGAATCAAAGAATCAATAAACTCTATGTTCGGGATCAAGTCTTGGCACCCTGATGTTTGGAATCTCTTTCCTTGTATTGGATAAGAACAAAACATACACTCGTTAATACAAATATGATTTTTCAAATTGATTTTGTCAGCTTTTGAGTTTTGAAAAAAAAAATCAAGGCCAACTGATGAAGCAACAGTCGCTCTGCCTACAAATCAGACTCATTCCCCCCCGAAACGTATCCAAAGATGGCCCAGTTTCTAAGCACCCTATGTCACAAACTACTGTAAAACCTTCTCAAAGTTTTACCACAACCTATAGGTGCCATACGAGCGCACCATGCCAAGTTCCATTTTTTCAGACTTCATTTCCATTTTTAGGAATTAAAAAAATCAATAAGCTCCCTGTTCGAGGTCAAGTCCGACACCCTCATGTTTGTAATTCCTTCCATTTTTTTGGATAAGACGCAAACATAGACTCAATAACACACGTAGCATTTTTCAAACAAACTCTGCCAGCTTTTTCACGCGCTTGCAGTTCCGAATTGAATTATATTCATTAAATGCCTAAAAATGCATTAAATGGCTTAAATATGCCTTAAAAAATGCCTGCCATGCCTTGAAAAAGTGTGTTTTAAAAACAATGTACAACATGTTTTTAGAAATTGTTCATCGTGCATTAAATATTATTCTGTAAAATTATTCTTACATTTTTACAAACACGTTTAACATTTTAATACATTTCTAAAATTTATTATTATTACACAATACATTTTAATACAAGTTCAACAATCTTCAGACCACATGTTGTCACTTTATAATAATTGTGTATTTTTTAAATACAATGAAGATATAAAATAATTGCATGATTTTGATGCCGAATTAATATATAAAATTTTACAAAAAACTCGTTGACCTATTTAAATCCACACGAATTTTAGAAAATTTTCATGTTTACCTCTTCTAGGTACACAAGAACGAAAATGGAATAGAGATTTGAAATACACAGTAATTGTACATTAATAATGTAACTTTTATGTATGGTGAAAATAAAAAATAAAGGAAAATTAAACATGAATTTGGAAAAAGAATTAATGGTGTAATTTGGAAAAATTAAACACAAATATGCCGAATTTTGACATGGATCATTTAATGGTGTATCTTGAGTGTAGAAAATTTGGACATGATTGTTACTTTTTTCTTTAAATCAATTGATACACTTTACTTATTGAAAAAAGATTTCCCATTCAATTGGGCTGAAATTCCCAGTCCAAGCTCACGATCTTCTTCGTGTTTCAATTACTGGTTTTATGTGTTTTACAATTTTCATTTTTTTTTGGATTTTCATTTTTCCTGCTTATTTTTTATTTTATTTTATTTATTTATTTCCAATTATTTTTAAAATACATGTCAACTTTGTACAATAGACATTGTACATTTTTCGTATGCACACGTAACAGTTTTTTATACACGTTCAACATTTTTCAACATGTTGTATTTTTTGTTCAAAATACATGTTTGAAGATTTTTTGAAAAAATATTAAACATTTTTAAAATACAAGTAGGAAATTTTTGTTAATTGTACAAAATATTCTTTTACACAAATATGATTGTTACAAGCCACAGGTACCTGATTCGACCAGCAGCCTTAGAAGAGTTGATGTATATACTTTACTAATGGAAAAAGTCTCATTCATATCTCGACAATGTAGTTCCCAAGTGGGAAGGTGCTAACCCCTTAAAATTCATGTCTCGGGTTGAGTTCCATTTATGTGTTGTTCCTTTTTCAATTAAAACATGCGGCGTACCCCTATTTCAAATGTACTATAATACATATATTTTATTTTTCCGCAAAAAACATATATTTTGTTTTGTAGGAGTTTCAATGATTTTAGAGATGATTTATTATTTTTATAGTTTAAATGAATTTATGTGTGCCTACTGAAGGTAATGCCATTTTGATGTATATACAAGTCAAATGAGGTTTAAACATTTCATTTTTATGGAATTATGTTTTATTTTAGCTCATATCCCAGAAATTGATGAAAATTTCAAAAGATACATAGGATGACTCAAACGTCTATTTGCAACCTACTCCCTCCGTCCAGAAATACTCGTCATCAAAATGGATAAAAGGGGATGTATCTAGATGTATTTTAATTCTAGATACATCTCTTTTTATCTATTTTGATGACAAGTATTTTCGGACGGAGGGAGTATTAGATAAAATGGTAATAATATCCAAATATGGTAGACAATTCTTATAATTGGGCATGGAACAATGTTATTGATTCATAAGATGGGCACAAATTTTTTCGGAGATCCCACGAATGTTTATTATACATTTGTTGATAAGTAGTACAGTACCTAGATATATACAGTGTAAGGTCCGTTGTTCCATCCCCCTAGATGCTTATCCTTTTCAGATTTATTAAATAAACCATACAGTTTTTTTCTCTCCGTAAAAAAACAGCAACGTCGGCCACGGAGCAGTAGCATTCCGTTTTCCTACAAAAGAGCACCATAAGGCCCAAGACTTAGAGCAGCCCAACGTTCGGACGACACAGGAACAGCGGTCCTTTTTTTCTAAATATAAAAGCAACGCTGGGACACGCAACAGTAAGATTCCATTTTTCCTTAAAAAAAGCACAAGAAGGGTGTCCGTCATGGTTTGAACAACAAAAAGAAAAACTAAGCCTGACATATGTGGGTCGGACACATGTGGCACATCAGCATGAGCCATCCATGACGGACTGTTTGGTCTACATCTAGTTGATTAGTGTCAGTATCTGTGACGGTCCATTGTAAGGGCGCCATTGGCGTAGGGCTTGTTCTCATCTCATTAGTCCGTGACGAATTCCATGACAAACCAGACAAATTTGTCATCGATCATGACGGTTCTTCAGAACGTCACCAAAAATCTGTCATGGATTAACACATTTCTTGTAGTGGGTCGACCTTATCCCCTTGCGGTTCGCCCCCACCACCCATTCGCCATCCATCTCCCCCTTCCTTCCCGACCCACACCCGCGCCGCCGCCCACCACCTCCGCCGCCCGCCCTGAGCACGCCACCGCCGGCCCCGAGCCCGCTGCCCCGCGCCGCACCAACCCCGGGCCGCCCCGCCCCGCCCCGAACCCGCCATCGCCCGCGCCTCCCCCGTCTCCCCCACCCACCCGCGGTGCACCGCCGTCCTCCCCGCCCCGCGCCGCACCGCCGTCCTCCCCGCCCCGCGCCGCGCCGCCGCCTGGATCCGCCCACGCCGCCGTCGTCTCCGCGCGGATCAGCCCGCACCGCCTCTGTATTCGCCCGTCCCGGCCTCCCTCGACACATCCCCGCGCGGCCGGCCCTCCCGCCCCCGACCTCCGTCCCCGCCCCGACCTCCATCGACCCCACCCCGGCGGCCACTTCGTCCGTGCCTGCCCCTCCGCCGCCTGCTCTGGCCCGTCGTCCGTGCCTGCCCCTCCCCCCGAGCCGGCCCTCCCCCACGGTGAGCTCCCTCCCTCCCTCTCTGTAGATTTTTTTTTTGATAATTTTGTTGTTGTTCACAGTTATGTAACTAGATGGATGGATGCATAGTTAGTTGATAAATGATTTGATGATAGTTACAAATGTGAGAAATGCAAGAAAAGTAATTTTTTTAACAAGGGGCATGACGTTAGATGATAGATTTTTTGATGATAGTTGCAAATGTATGATGATTGTTACATGATAGATGATGATGTTAATGATGATAGATGATGATGTTGATGATAGATAATGATTTTTTGCGGAAGAGATGATATAGGATGTTGATTTTTATGATTCGATGATTGTTAGATGATGATGATGAATATATTGTGATGTACTTAATTATTGTCACGGTGCAGGTTCTGTGGTGTTCCATCTCAGTGGAGTGATCGTCGTAGGAGCTGTTGGTCCCCGGTTGTCCCTCCGGTGTTCGACTACTTCCTCTACAGCCGAGGGTGAGCTACGAATCATGTGACTAGATTTCATTCTCAAGTCAACTGACGTAACCTAGGCGTCTCCCGTCCGAAAGGGTTGCATCGATAAATATGCATTCAATTGCATATTTATCACTGCAGCTCTTTCGAATTGTCCAGCGTTTTCCATGGACAGCCCGAGGATGTGTAGATTGGGTATGTTCTCCATGTTCTACCCCGTTCCGAGACAGGATTTCGGCGGCGCCTCCCCATTGTTCTCCGGAGCACATTCTCTCGGCTATTTGCCGAGACGTGTATCTAGAGAACAGCGGGGAGGTGCTGCCGAAATTTTTGTCTCGGAATGGGGTAGAATGGAGAACGTACTCAATCTACACATCCTCGGGTGGGATTAGGACCCATCTTTACCTATTAGAGATGTAGGTGGATTAAATGCGGTAGAAACTGAAATTTTGATGTGATTAATTTAAGTGAATCCTTAATTATGTTGTGTGGGTTGCAAAAAAGCAGAGGATGGCAGATAATCAGTGGATGTACAGTGGTTTTATCCGTCGGAATCGAGTAACATCAGAGTGGATCACGAAAACCGATGTGTATTTGAAGGAGATATTCCGTCGTCCAATGAGAATTATCCCACCATGCCCCTGTGCGAGATGTGCCAGACGTCACCGTAGAAATCAGACGGACATGAGTGAGCACCTTGGCACGCACGGATATATGCCAAACTTTGACATGCCGCCGATAAACATAGCCGAGCAGGACCGTGGTAGAGAGGAGGTGATGCGACAACGCATCGATGGATATGAGGACGACGGGGTCAGGGACATGCTAGATGATGTCATTGTTGTAGAAACGGCAAATGCGACACCTTCAGAGAATGAACCGGAGGAGCCGGAGGCAACCGCAAAGGCCTTCTTGGAGGTCTTGGCCTCGTCGAAGAAACCTCTTTATGCGGGTGCGAAAATATCTCAGCTGGATGCCATCTCACAACTGATTGCAGTCAAGGCTGAGTACGGCTGTAGCCAGAAATGCTTCGAAGCATTTCTGGGAGTATGGGCTAACAGCCTCCCTGAGGGTCATGAACTGCCGAAAAGCATGTACGATACAAAGAAAATCATGAAGGCACTCTCTATGGATTATGAGAAAATAGATGTTTGCCCGAAGAATTGCCTTTTGTTTAGGCACGAGTATGCGGATGACAAGTACTGTAGGAAGTGCGGTTCGTCTCGGTACATTGAGGTGGTCGGTGAGGATGGTGAGTAAAAGCAGCTAACCATCCCCGTTAAGGTTCTTCGGTATCTTGATTTTATAAAAATACTGCAGCGCCTTTTCATCACGAAGGAGTCTGCCAAAATGATGAAGTGGCACAAGGAAGGTATAAGGTACAATCCAAAAAAATCATCCATCCATCGGGAGGGGAAGCATGGAAGTCATTCGATGAAGAATACCCCGAGGAAGCAGCCGAGGCTGGGAATGTCAGAATAGCCATATCAGGTGATGGGTTGAATCCATATGGTATGTCGTCCAATCCATACAGCTGCTGGCCTGTGTTTGTAATTGCGCTCAATCTTCCTCCCGGTGCCCTAATGCAACGGAAGACCATGTTCTTGTCGCTCATCATTCCGGGGCCTGACTACCCGGGGAAGCAATTGGGTGTATTTATGCAGCCGCTTGTGGATGCTTTGCACCATTCTTGGTACTTTCCGAGGTTGACATACGACCGGGATCTGCAGAGAAATTTCTTGATGAAAGTTTGGTTGCACTATTGCATGCATGACTTTCCCGGCTATGCTCTATTCTGCGGATGGTGTACAAGTGGTAAGATGCCATGCCCAGTGTGCATGCAGGCTCTGCGAATGATTTGGCTGAGTAAGGGTGGCAAGTATGTAGCCTTTGACCTGCATCGACAGTTTCTCCCTCCAGACCATCCAGACAGGGAAGACAAGAAGAACTTCATGAAAGGCCGGGTTGTTCATGAAGTAACCGAGATTCCAACATTTTTGGGGGCAGATGTTCTTGCTCAGCTAAAAGCTCTCAAGCCTAAAGTCAAAGACAAAGGCAAAGCCAAAGCCAAAGGCTTCGAGGGATATGGTGAGACGCACAACTGGACGCACATTACCCCCTTCTCGCAGCTTCCCTATTTCAAGGACCTCAAACTTCCTTACAATATTGATGTGATGCACACTGAAAAGAATGTGGCAGAGTCCCTTTTCCACACGATCCTCAACATTCCTGATAAGACGAAGGATAACGTAAAAGCTAGAGCCGATCAACAGAGAATTTGTGATAGACCACGCCTGAACATGAAACCTCCCACAGGTGGTCGAAAAAACTGGTTCAAGCCAGATGCTGACTTTGTCCTTAAACCGCCAGAAAAAAAGAAGTACTTATCTGGCTGAAACAAATTTTGAAGTTCACCGATGGTTATGCATCGAATATAAGTAAGGGAGTTAATCTTTCAACGGGCAAAGTGACCGTCCTGAAGAGTCATGACTACCATGTATGGATTGAGCGGATAATGCCGGTGATGGTTCGAGGCTATGTCCCCGAGCATGTCTGGCGAGTGCTTGCCGAGCTTAGCCATTTCTTCCGCACACTCTGTGCTAAAGAAGTAAGTAAAGAGGTGATTGAAAAATTGCATAAGAAGGCACCGGAGTTGATAGTCAAGCTAGAGAAGATCTTTCCGCCAGGCTTCTTTACTCCGATGACACATCTCATTCTGCACCTCACGAACGAGGTATTGTTGGGGGCCCTGTGCAAAACCGCTGGCAGTACGGCCCTGAGAGGCAGAACAAGCATCTCCGACGGAAATGTGGAAACAAAGCTAAGATTGAAGCTTCCATAGCTGAGGCAGTTATCCTAGAGGAGGTGTCAGACCTCAGGACATCATACTATCCAGACCACGTTCCCCATCTGCATAACAAGGTGCCTCGATACAATATAGAAGAGCCCAAGTATCAAACCAGGCTCGATCTATTCAACGCGCAAGGTGGGAGGGCTGGGGCCTCGAAATCTTATAACATGCCACGACAAGACTGGGAGGACCTCATGTTCTATATCTTGCACAACATCAAGGAAGTTGAGGAAGTGTGGATGAGGTAATACCACTACACCATTCCTTTATGTCTTCCACATCATCATGTTTCATGTTCACTTAGTCCCGGTCTAACACCGCTTATCTTTTTTTAGTGATTTCGTTCAGGAGGAATGGACGGGAGTGAATCCTCCTACTGAGGCGGAGGCACTTACTCTTCTCCGTCATGGAAACCCTGGACGTAAAAATTTTGTTGCTTGGTTCATGGAGAAAGTAATTTTCCACACTCCCCTATTAAATACCTACTTCAACATTTATTAGTTAACCAAACTAATGCACGCAACAATTTCCATTATACTTGTAGGGAAAAGATCCGAACATATCTATGGATGATGAATTGAGATGGGTTTCCATGGGTTTTGACCCTGCCGTCATGACATGTAAAAAGTATGATGTGAATGGGTATCGCTTCCATACAGAGGAGCACCAAAACAGCCGCCCCGATCCCAAAACTATAAATACTGGAGTGTACACCCCCGGTCAAAATTCAGTAGACTACTACGGAATGGTACAAAATATATACGAGGTTAAATTCCGCCAGGGGCGTGAGACCCTAAGTCTGCCTGTGTTTAAATGCCGATGGTTTGATCCGCGGGAGGGGGTAAAACATATGCCTTCCATTGGTTTGGTCGAAGTTAAACCATCAACCGTCTATGCCGGAGCCGATCTCTTCATTGCGGCTACCCAAGCTACACAAGTATATTATCTGCCTTACCCATGCCAGAAAGTGTATCTAAAGGGTTGGGAAGTTGTGTTCAAGGTGTCGCCACATGGTAAGCTACCAGACCCGAATGAAGACGATTACTACAACATTAACCCCATGACATACGAGGGAGTGTTCTATCAAGAGCAACCTGATGATGATGATGTGGTTAGAAACGATGACGCTAGACCATTGGGTGATGATGATGTGGACCCAAACATCGACGATGCACGGAATGATGGTGAGACCATTGTCAATGAAAATGACATACTTATGCTAGAAAAGTTAAATGAAGACGCTGACGACGAGGAAGAGCCTCCACCTCCGTTGAACAACGAAGATGATATGATTGATAGTGATGATGAGACGAACCGAGAAAGAGGTTACAACAGTGATGATTCATATGGGTTCTAGCAGATGTACGTTTCAAGTATTTTTTTTCTATAGTTTAGGAATATGCCTTTTTATGCATTTTTATTAATGTGTTTATTATCATGCCTTTTCCTTCATTTCATTAATTTACTAATTGCTTTTTCTCTTTTCAATGCAGGTTCGTGGAACATGGGCAAGGGGAAGGCCGACGGCGTGGGTTTCCTACGCAAGGTCGTCGGCCTGCCTAGTCGGAGTGGTCGAGCACGTAATCCTCCCCCTCGGCTACTTGACGATGACTCCTCACAGGGAGGTCGAGGGAGAGGTGCCCCTAGAGGAGGAGGGGGCGGGGGGAGAGCCTCTAGAGGACGAGGTGCTGGGGGGAGAGCCACTACAGGGGGTCGCGGCCAGAAAGAGCGCACCCTCACCGACTTAGGGGTGTTGTCTTCGAGGCCCTCCTCTAGTGAGGTACCCTCCTCTAATGAGGTACACTCTAGGGAGGAGGAGGAGGGGGAGGAGGTGGTGGTGGAGGAGGAGGAGGAGGTGGAGGAGGAGGCAGACGAGGAGGAGGAGGAGGAGGTTGGGGAGGAGGTTGGGGAGGGGGAGGCAGGCGAGGAGGAGGGTGGTGGCGGGGATGATGGTGGTGACGGGAAGGGGGTTGACAAGAAGGGGTGGCTGCGTGGTAACGCAAAGCTACCAAAACAGGTTCCGGCTACTGAGGAGCAGAAGTGGCTCATTGAGCCCACGGGAAAAGAGTAAGTGGTTCATTATTTTGCTTGTCACATGCTTATTCTGGTTGTTATTTATTTTGCTTGTCACATGCTAATAGTTCGTTCTTTTGCAGCAACTGGATATATTCTAAAGGGGTCCGTATTCCCAACGGCCTCATCACCGTCTTGCCGAAGTTATACTGGCCGGGGTTGTACTGTCCGGATCCAGTCAGGCAGCCGGCTCGTCGGGTTTTGGCCACGAGCTGGGACCACTGGGAAGTGGCCCGCTACGCGGACCATGAGACCCATGCCAAGGCCGTGATCACTACTTTCTTGGTGAGTTCTCTTCAGAAGAACAAGTCCATTCTAGTTTCATGAAAATGATTTAACTCGTGGCTTCTTCCATTCTTATTTCATGCATGATTGTAGAAATTCTATCGAGTTCTTCCGGAGCACAGGGCTAGAGCGGACCAGATCGTGCTGCGCCAATGCAAGAAGAAGGCCCGCCAGATGCAGTACGAGGTGCGCTATGTGGCCATCTCCACATATTACCACGACTATCTTGGTGTGAAGATGACCAAGGAAGAAGCGCGGAGGATGGGCATTACCTTGGAGAGGCCCGAGTTCTTGGCGGTAAGTATAAAAGATTTTTAATTATGCTTTCATTACCTTGTGGTACATTATGCTTTATGCTTTATGCTTCCATAACACCAATTTGGACACACCTACATGCCATTATGCTTTTATTATGTAGGTGTTTCCAAATTGGTGTTATGGAAAAGACGAGTCCTGGGCGGCATTGGTGGATCTTTGGTGTGATGAGGCTGGAGCCTGGACGGCTATGAGAACCAAAAATAAGGCTAACCGAGGGACGGAGGGAGTACATGCTCAGGGAAACCGAAACCACTATCTTCACAAGGCAGTTAATGTATGACTAACCCCATTAAACATTCTTCTTCTTCTATTTACCATCACTTTTTTATGTATGACTAACCTCTGTTTGGTGGTGCAGGAGGAGAAACTGAAGCGGCCGCTCTCACACATGCAGGCGTGGGAGATCGCCCATACGCGGAAGGACCCCAAGCCTGGCGAGCCCAAGTACTACGGCAAGAAGACCGCGGGGAGGAAGAAGGCCTACTCCGAAGCGTATCTGAAGTTACATCCTGACACACCTGACCCCATTGCGGCGCCTCTGGACGACATGGCGGTGGTGAGGATGGGGCCCAAGGAGCACGGTCGGGAGGCGGTTCTCGATGCTGTGATCACTCCTAGTATCTCCTACACACAGCTTCGTCGGATCGACCCGAGCCTGAGCCAGCGCACGAGCCAGCCAGTGACCAGTACACAGTCCCTCTTTCAGGAGCAACAATCTGTAAGTATTTTCCCTCTTATCTTCATTGCTCACTTTATTTTCCGCATTTAGTAGTTTTATGAGTTCCATCATGTCATACCGTAGGCCTACCTGGAGTACACACGCCAGGAGACCATGGCGTGGCATCAGAGGCTTTATGAACACCAAGTGCAGAGGGATTGCCAGATGCAGCAGGCTTTTCAGGATATGGCGGCCGACAGGTGTCCTCAGTTCCCTCCAGCACAATGCCCTCCAGCACAACCAGTGTTGATGAGCTTTGAGGAGTTTGTGGCACAGAACGTTGGCCCCTCGCCGGTTAGTTCATCCCCAATCTATTCACCCAAATCATGTCATGCCTTTCAACACAGTCATATATCCCGTGCATATGTCTTTTCAACATCCAGGAAACAGGTGGATCTACCGTTGGCGGTGGTCTTCGCAGCACTCCGGAGACACGGAGCCCGACCACTCCGATCCACGGAGGCGGAGGCGGTCTTGGCGGTAGCGCTGCCGCTAGCAGTGATGACCTGGGCTTCGGCCGTCTTGGCGGTGACGACCTCCGCGGTGCTCAATGATCCTTGTGTGTGGTGATGATGCTTGAGATGACTTGTGTGTGGTGATGATCATTTAGATGACTTGTGTGCTTCTCTATATGCTTATGCTTATGTTGGTTGTGATGATGTTCATTTAGAGACTTGTGCGTGATGATGCTTATGCATATATTGTTGTGATGGTGCCGGATGATATCCCGTTGTGTTTTATATGTCTATCCCATCATATATATCTGCTGATATGTGCTGTTATTTGAATTGAATTGATTTGAAAACAAACAGTAAAAAGAAAAAAAAGCAAAAGCAAACTATGCCGACGGCTAGGCCGTCGGCATAGGGCTAGCGTGAGCTCCCAGTAGCTGACACGTGGCACCTATGCCGACGGCCTAGCCGTCGGCTTAGTTTATGTGCCGACGGCTAGACCGTCGGCATAGGCGCCCACGTGTCAGCTACTGGGAGCTCTGTATGAAGGACTATGCCGACGGCCTGGCCGTCGGCTTAGTTTCAAACTATGCCGACGGCCCAGCCGTCGGCATAGTCCTGGTCCACGAGCAGCGGCTGGTCGCCACATGGCACACCTATGCCGACGGTCGAGCCGTCGGCATAGTTTTTGACTAAGCCGACGGCTAGGCCGTCGGCATAGGGGTGCCACGTGGCGACCAGTCGTTGGGCAGACTTGACGGCGGCCGCCATTAGGCGTGATAGTTGCCGATGGCTGGGGCCGTCGGCATAGATGTACGGCCCCCGTCGGCGTATCATATATGTCGACGGCTTTTCTATGCCGACGGCCTCCCTGACTGTGCCGACGCATATGTTGCCGACGGCCCTATGCCGACGGGGGCCGTCGGCATAGGTCTATCCCGACGGGACTCAGGGCTATGCCGACGGCCCTGGCCGTCGGCATAGGGGGCGATTCCGGTAGTGTTTATACCTCACGCTGGCATCTGAACCCTTGCATAGTTCGCTCTCCCTTGGTGTTAGTATACGAGTCATCACTCCTTATGCTGAACCCAACGACCCTTGAATATAAATTGTAGAACTGGTAACCTTCGCTTGCTGAGCCAAATATCATGCCTACTTCAGGCTTGAACAAAGTTACTGTTTTATCTTTACTGTATGCTCTTATAGACTGCTCCATTAAATTTGGTATTCTCTTCTCCCCGAAAAGAGTAGTTATACCATCTGGATGCATTTTTCTAAGGATGTGCAAGGTGTGATTTAATAATAAGTGAAAAACAGGAATTAGCATCAAGGACTTTATGTTGATCAACAAACCTGTAGCAGTGTGATTTGCTTGAAGCATCATCATCATCGTTCTCTACAGCCATTGAAGAAAAACTACGTATAGTGGATGTTTGGTTAGCTGAAGAGGCACATAACAACTCTCTATTTTGGTCATTTTCGATTAGGGAGGCTGGATCATCCTTGTTATCCTGGATACAACATGATTTATGGTTGTGTTCCAACCTGCAGACATTAAAATAGTTAAGCATACATCCGGATTTACATTAAGTTATATTTAAACGATATATTTTGACATATGGAGAAATATAGCTTGCCTGGAATAGTCTGAATCATTTGAGTACTCTTCTTCATCTGAATTTATTGGTACAGGTGAATCTACCAATGCTATTTTCTCTTGACAATCCCCACTGAACAGATAAACAGAATATATTATTATAATAACAGAATCTAAGTCGATTTTATAGAACATTTCAAGTGCAAAATATTCCACACGCATTGCTTAGAGTTATACTTCACTAGCCTGGGCAAGTGTTCACCGTTAGAGTAATTTATTTCATCCGGCTCGATTGGCACTGTTGAATCAACCAAAGCATTGTTCTCTTCACACTGCACTCTGGAAATGTTTAAATGGTAGAGGATAATAAGAAAAAAGTATTTAATTGGATTCAAGGAAAAGTTCAAAGAAATTACCTCCCGATAATTGAGGGATCTGCAACGTAGCAGATCCATAAAAGAGCCACCAACATCTCCGCCAAACACATCCATTGAATTTAAAAGGGGATAGAACTACACACGATAGTTGAAGATCTGTGCCAATTTAAGTTCTTAGGTGACATGCCAAAAATGCTTAGAAGTGCTTAGTTGCCAGCTAGAAAAAATACTACTTAGTTTCCAGATTAAAAAGTTCTTAGTTGACATGCTTAAAAACTGCTCACTTGCCGGGTTAAGTGATATGCTGAAAATGCTTAGTTGACAGGCTAAAAAATGCTCAGTTGCCCATATTAATTATAACTACTTGCCAAAAAAACTGAAAAATCTAGGTAAGTGTACAACAAACACAAATGGGGGCGCTGAGAGAAAAAGGCAGCACTAATTACCGGCCGCTAGCTGAATCCATGAAAGCAAAAGAACACGCATCGCTGAGATGCAAAAGAGTCGGGGATCCCCTGTGTCCATCCGACCACCTCTTTCTCCTTCCCCCACTATAGTGGCTCTTGCCCTTGATGCCCAGCAGGGAGCAGATCCCATGCCCTCTCGGCCCCTGATGGATGGGGGATTTGGATGAGCTACAGAAAAAATAGAAGCAAATATGGGAGGAGAGAGGCGAGAGGCAGGGAAGGAGGTGTGGAGAACAACGACTCGTGGATGTGGTGGGACTAGCGAGATATGAAAAAGCGGTGGAAGAAATAATAAAGAAAAATATGCAGTTCACTAGCGATTGAACGGACGCCACGCCGCCGCACCGTAAGACACGCGTACGCACACTTCTGCTTAGTTTCCCAAATATACGAAAGGAAGGATAGATCAAGAGCTAGTACATATAAAGACCAAATTGAAATATCATAGGTTGCAGCAGGGTTTGGATCTAGATAGAACTCGAAGATTTCTAGCAGTAGACACGAACCTGAGATCTTGTTTCGATGTCCTCGGGCATCAAACAATAGATAAACACAGTGCTTCCTAAATAAATGGATGAGATTTCTACACAGAGCTATTCCATGGTGGGTGATGGGAGGAGGAAGAACGTCTCGCAGCAATGGTGGAATAATGGTTCCGCCCAAAACGCGTTCTGGACAGGTAGCTAGAAGGGGGTGGCATTTACGTTCTTGGGCTCAGAACAGTGTTTTATCTGTTCCCCATTAATGCGTGTATCTGACTAGGTTGGTGAGGTATTGTACAGAACAACACCAAAATAAATGTTTTAGAATAATTTAGACTCTAATCCAGGCGGGCATCTCAGTGCCACAGTGAACGGCTGGAGCATGCACTGGAGCTCCCGTGCATGGGAGAAAATCCACTCTCAGCTCTTGGGCTACCGCTACCCACGAGGAAACGTCCAGAGCTACAACTGTCGTTTTGTTTTGGCGAGCACTCAATTCCTAGGGCAGTTCTGCATGTGGCTCTCGTTGGAAAAGGAACGAAAATGGTAGTACCAGTAACTGTTTGCCTCTAATGTAGCATCTGCGGGAAGTGAAATGAGCCTACGGCGGCAGCACGGGCCACCGAGGTCCTCTCAGCATCTCCGGGGTGCAGTGCAGATCGAGATGGGTGTTTATGACAACGGGGCCGGCTAGCCATGGCGAACTTGTCGACGGACACACTGGAGGGCACGGAGACGGAGGTGGTCAAGCTGGACCATGTCTTGTGCGGTGGTGCCGGCCGGTGTTCGACGCCAGCACCCTGAGGGATTGGTTGAGTTCGTGATGGCTTCTTTTGTCATGTTTTGTAGCAGTATTTACTTTCTAGTTGCTCATATATACTCCTAGATGCGTAGAGAATGCTACCCTCTCTGTAAACTAATATAAAAGCATATAGATCACTATTTTAATATTTTTAACGTTTTTATATTAGTTTACGAAGGAAGTATAAACATTGGCACTACACTCTCACGGTACAACTAAATGGCCACATCAGTTGGCATGTGATGCTTGGTGAACAATTGATGTCCTAGCCACACAAAACATTTCACTCGCTGCTCTTATATATCTACCAGCTTCACCATGTAGCAGTATCACGTTTAGTTGCAACGGGAGAATGCCGAAGTATAGGGAGAGAGCAATCGTTATGGGCAAGCAAGGGGAATGGCACCCGCGGTCACACAGCATGATCTAGCAGGGAATGGGATGTGTTGGCAATTTCTTTCGAAGACATGTATAAACAGAGAATCCATGAAAGAGCACCGGAACTTGCAAGTGAAGAAAACCTTGCGGCTCAATGTTGATAATTCCGTGCATTTCATCCTAGAGAGTTGAGCGGCTCTACGTTTCATCATCAGGCGACATTAGTTGGTCGAGCTAAGCATGAGCCCAGTCTTTCGAGTGTTAGGTTGATCTCCTTCCGTTCGAACCCAACGGGTCGAACGGACCCCTGACTCGCGCACTGATTGGGGGCGCCCAACCCTCATATGGTTGGTGGGCCCCTGTGACCCGCGTTATATTAACAGAGGTGGGGGCCGGGGCACGGGATATGAAGTTCACCACCGCCACAAACCCTATCGATACTCCCTACCGATCTAGGGTTAGTGCGGTGCTCACGGAAAGCAGCCACCACCTCGACGTCTCCCTGTCATCGCCGTCGTCACCATCCCACCATGGCCAACGGCGGGAGCTCCTCAGGCCAAGGCGAAGGTAGGACTACAGGAAAGGACGTGGAGTTTCTACACCCAGGAGCAAATGCTCCTGGTGTGAACAGTAAAATCAAACAAATTCAAAAACAATTCAAAAAATTCTGAAATTTTTTTGTGCCATACTTTCACAAATGTTTGTTGTGCCTACAAAATTTCATCGCAAAATCACATTGATGGAAGGCGTGGTAAAAAAAACAAAATCGATGCTCTGAAAATGTTACTTACAAAAGCATTTTGGAGCTCTGATTTTGTTTTTTTTGGCACGCCTTCCACCAATGTGATTTCGCAATGAAATTTTGCGTGCACATCAAACATTTGTGAAAGTATGTCACAAAAAAGTTTCAGAATTTTTTGAATATTTTTTCTAGTTTTCTAATTTTACTATTCATACTAGGAGCATTTGCTCCTGGGTGTAGAAAGGTACTTCCGTACAGGAAATCACTAGCCTACTCTGATCCAAGGGATCTAACAATGGTATCAGACCATGCTGGGCTAAGTTTTTCGATACAAAGAATATACAGAGAAAGAAAGATCCCCCCCCCCCCCCCCCGAACCCTAACCCCAAAACTAAAAAAGAGGAAAAGAAGGGCAAAGAAAAGTGCGCCGCCGCCGAGCTGCGCCATTCCTCTCGATCTCAATGCGCATCGGCAAGCTGAGTCATCGAGAAGAAGAACATCACCCTTTTGGGGGCAGAGACCACGCGAGGGCGAGGAATACCGCGAGTGGGTCGGCGAGGCCGTCCATGGCCTTCTGTTGAGGAGCCCGACCTTGTCGAGCGGCAGGTCAGACGTGGCCTCGGTGCCCTCCGGCAGCCCCTCCACGGCCGGCAGCGGCAGCAGCACGAACCGGAGGCGGGAGGATAGACCGGCCGGCATGGGCGGGAGCCTGGCGAGATTACGGGGCATGGACACTACTGGAAAAATCATCATTACCGAGTACATTTCCTGATTTCCGTTTGCCGAGTACTGGAACACTGGATCACGGTAAAAACAACGTAAGCCGAGTGCGGTTCTCGACAAACGACAGGACACGGCACATGGGAAGTACTGCCGAGCCCTGTGTTGGACGTACTTGGCAAACAGAAAGGAACTCGACTTATGCATAGTATGCCGAGAACCTAGTGGAAAGCACCCCGCAAATATGAGCCATGTGGCACGGCCATTTGCAGCTGACGGCCCGGCGACCATGTGCAATGTTGGCCGAGACCCCGATGATAGGTACTCCGCAATCTATGAGGTATTTAAACTACCCAAACCCTAGCCGCCGCTCACATTGTATTGACGATTGGGGCAGGTCGCCGTTGTCCCTGTGTGGTTCCTCGCCGCCGCAGGGTCTATACCCACCGGCCGTCGCCGATCCAGCGTCGTCCGAGGCTGCTCGGACCCTTCGCCGCACGCTCCGTCCCCCAAGCTCGTCGGCGGCCACAGCACCGCCCTTACAACCTCGTCGTCGGACACCTTTTGTTGCCGGCCACCTCTACCACCTCGACGCACCAACCCCAAGGTGAGCTAGCTAGGGCCTCCCCTTTCGAAGGCACGTGCGGAGATGCATCCGGTTTGTGAAGGGGATGTGGGGCCCGTTCCTCCATTGGCCTTGAAACTTGTCGCGCTCGTGAGGTTCTATTCGAAGGAACGTGCCATGTCGTGGACTTTTTCGGGGGCCACCAGTCATATTCCATGCATTTCCAAGGGTTTATGCAGGAAATTCACTCTAGAGGGGATATTAACATGAATGCCTAGCAACCAAGCAAGAACATCGTTCTAGTTCTCGTCTAATCTATAGAGCGACTCACGACATAATTGTTGCAGAGCGAAGCCATGAAAATTGGAACTAGCAAATCATCGAGAATCGAATCAAATGGTCTTTCCGCACTTAAGATGATCACCGTTTGACCATCAATAATCAATTAAAAATTCAATGATCTTTTGTACTCAACTTTTTTGGTAAGTTACACAGAGGGTCTGGTGTCACGATGTGTCTTTCGTTTGTTATACTGAGCTGGAAATCAATCAACACGTCCCCGTCGTTGGTTGAGTTCATAGTGGCTTCTTTGTCATGGCTTGAAGCAGTATTCGCTTTAGGCATGATCATATATAGATGTGTGATGAGCGCAACAAATGCTGACAACTATACCATTTATGGTAGAATTGAATGGCCACAATGATTGATGGCATGTGGTGTCTGGTGAAAAAATGATGTCCTGCCACACACAACGTTTCACTCCCTGTTCTTCTATATACATATCTAGCTTCCCCATGTAGCAAGATCGCGTCTAGTTGCTAGGGCAGAATGCCAGAGTGTAGGAGAGCGATACTGATAGGCACTTTGGATGCGCCAATGGTCACATAGCGTGTTCTGGCAGGGAATGGGATGCATCAGAAATTTAGAGTTGGAGACGAGTAAACAAAAGAGTGCGGACAGCACTGGTGGAACTAGCAGATGCCGATCACATGGCGGCTCTACGTTGCCAGTTGAGTTCGGCACAGATTACTCCCCACCGTTGAGCCGTTGATTTCATCACTCAGGTATCTAGCTGCTCAAGCTAAGCATGGTCAGGTTTCCAACACGTGAAGTGCGAGAAAGTCTGCGCATTCTCTCCATGTCACTCGGTTAAATGGAATCATGACTTTAGAGAGAGAAGACAGGATTATTTGCATCTATTGATCCTCACCTATCAGCTTACAAGACACTCTGAACACTATGGTACAAGCACCTAGTGTACTGAGCGCAACTAGGCAGCAGGAGAGTAAAGCTCACAGTTTGTTTGCTTGGATAAAAAAGGTTTTCTCCCTACCGAAACTCAAACCATAAGATTAAGGCCACAAAAGGCACTGGATGCAATGCAACAGCTTAGTTCGACCATACTAGATATATCTTAACCAAGAATGACAAAAGATCCAACTGTGTGAAATTAACAGGTAGCCACTGACCAATCAAATGGAAATGGAAAACAGAAATGCTCTGGTACTCGAGCAAGCGAATCGCCTTACCTGACAAACATAGCAGGCTGCATCAACACTGCCACCAAAATGAACAAGTAATTTTACTCCCACACAAACATATGCAAATATATTCCACCAACAATATTAGTCGGTCCTCGCTATCAACCACATCTGAAACCATGTCAACGAATGGAAACAACACCACCTTAAAGTATCCACACGAGAAGGCTCCTTTATATTTGTATTAACAGAAGAGCAAAAAGATATAGCTGTATGATTTCAGCGATCCAAATCCGCACTACCCTGCCCAATCGGCACACATCCTGTCTCCTTCCACTCACTACCCTGGCTACAACTCTCTGGCTGCTGGTTTTCTTCATCAGAACGCAGAGCTCAGGGCACCACGTGCTGCCTGTTGTTTCAACTCCTGGGATTTTCCACTTCCACGGAAGTACATGTACACTTGCTGCATGTTGAGTCAGACAGGTCGATGATCAAGAGACAGGAATAACATGAGCTGCAATGTAAGATCTTCAAAAAAAATAGAGGTAAACCACACCCACCTGAATGACACCTATGCTCAGCAGTGATTCAAGGCAGAACAATCCAAATCCAACAAAGTAAAATATCTGCCAAATGAAAATTCCACAAAAATATATGTCAGTAAGGGGTTAAATAAGACTGGCAGACCCAGTAACCACTTCCAGATGCAATCTACCAAGTAAACCCCTGATACTCATGCGTGTGAGGTATAGTGCACTATGTCTGTTTCAAAATGCAAGGATTTTCTTGTCTAGCCAGTGGACTCTGCCGGCACTGAGGCAGCATCAAGCAGCACAATCTTTGGGGAAAACATAGAACATGGGCTGCGTAAGAGGAAGATATGGGCATATTGCTACATAAACAAATTAAGCAGCACAATCATTGGTTTAAAATATAGAGCATGGGCTGGGTAAGACGTAGATATAGGCAAATGGCTACATAAACAAATTAGTCCAGGCTAATTGGATAAACCTGTAATGAAGACTTACCCCAACAATAAGGCTCTTGGTTATGACATCAATGGCAGGCAAAATCCCACTACAGCATCAAAAAGCAAAGTAATTTAGTTAATAAGATCAAAATAAAAGTTTTAATGCGTTCTCAACAAAGAGTAAATGTTATGGTAGAAAGGTCTAAATCTGAATATGATAACATGGAGGGTAAGAATTTATTCCAAGCAAAACTTACGAGTGACATGAATGACAAGAAACACAACAATTTCAGTCTGCATTAGCAATTTACCATGTACCTGGTATAAAATTTTACTCCTGTGTGTTAAGTTCCAGGATAAAAAATTATGCTTCTTCCATGATCCTTTGCAGAGGTCAACATTGACCACAACTCAGGCAAAAAGGCAAACAATCGGTTCAGGAACATGTTACTTGACAACTAGTATATAACAGCCGCTCATGTATATAATTTTTGGATTTGCTCCCGTATTTCTCACATGCCACTTATGTACTCCCTCCGTCCGGAAATACTTGTCATCAAAATGAATAAAAAGAGATGCACCTAGAACTAAAATACGTCTAGATACACCCCCTTTTATCCATTTTGATGACAAGTATTTCCGGACGGAGGAAGTATAGCCTTTATAGCTGCATGGATGTGTTGACGCCAGTGTAAACTCCCCTGCTTGTAGTTAACCACGTTTGGTGTGTGCCTGTTTCTTTCCATATTTGAGTTCCACATTAAATCTATATATCTAGTTCATTGATTATCTTTGTTAATTGTGTATTCTAACTTCTAACAACATCTTCAGACAAACCATTCAATGAAACAACTTACTTTTTATGAAAAGGTCACATAATCTTTTACGGACAAAACAGAAACTATGACCATGGAAATGCATAACCCCTCACATCTATACCCGTTTACTGACTTACAGCCCGCACGGCAAACCATGGTGCACAAGAAAAGAATATGAGACTTACGTCAAAGAATTTCCTTTGAAAGGGAATGGGGGAGACACAGCTGACCACACACAGAAGATTATGTGAATCTGGAAATGGACAAAGATGATCAGTAGGGTGTGCAGTTGAGGATAGGTTGAACCTTTCATTTAATGCTAAGATGTGGCCGCATGAAACCACTAGTAAAGTGTATCTTACCATGTAAAATAGGAAAAACCACCCAAACTTCAAAGCACTCTCAGTTCTGCGACAGGCATTATAATAAACAAGATATGGTCACATGACATATTTGGAAAGGTGAATTTCTTTCATATAGACAATAAATTCTCAATGCATATACCCTACCTCATCGCATTATAAAGAGGGCGATACCATAACACATAAGCCCCAGGGACACCAGAAATGAAGTAGATAATGGCAAGCAACCAAACCATGACACCTGTTAAAGCAGAGATTTGTATTAGTTTCGCGAAGTTAATATAGTGATAGCAACTGCTATATCAGATGTGCACAATAAGATACACTTTAGCTATACCTTCTCCCTTAATCCATGCAGTTGTGGTCGCTATGATATTAAAGAAGAGGCAGAGAGCAATTCCTGCATGAGATCCAAATTTTACAAAAATTACACAAAATCCATAAAAAAAGCTATATATCAAATTGCTTCTCCACCAGATTAGCTCTTGGTCCACTAATCAAATGAAGATGGTAGATCCCTTTGCAGGTATTTGAGGAATTCAAACTTATTTGCTTCTCATGTTCATAATCACATCATTCGTGCAAAATATGACAGGAAGTTGCAACATAAATACTTGTTAGTGAATTTGTATTAGGATCTAATAAATGTCCAAAATGATAGTCGGCATTGTTAGGATAATCCTTGTGTCCTGTAACCCCTCTCTCTTTGGTTACTTAATAATTAAGAAAGATTAGAAGCTGTAATAGCTAGCTGTAGACTCCAGGATAAGGTAGCTATGAGCTGTATGAGCAGGTCGGCAGGGACTGGCTTCATGAAGAAGGTGATGGAAATGGTTTTGTCTGCCTGTGTACTGTAGCGCCACCTTACTGTACTGCCGTCTTACTGTAGTGCCAGGAACACTAACACCAGCCTAGAACTCCTATAAATAGGAGGGTACATCTTGTGTAACACAAGCTTGTAGTGTATCAACAAAGAAAATGGCTTTTGCTGTGTGAGGCAGCAAGTCACCTAAACAGCTTGTGTACTTGTGCAAGTTGTGAGAAATAACAGATAGCGATAGAGTGTGAGTGAGAGTGAGAGAGAGGAGGGTTTCAGTGCTGGTGATGTGTGTGTGTGTGTGTGTGTGTGTGATGTCAACAAAGCCTCAGTGCTAGTAGTAGTTTTGCGTGTGTGCTTGAAGCATATCTCAGGAAGAGGGGGAGTTGAGTGATTCAATTCCAACAGGCATGCAGGCGCCACCAGGCTCCAGTGGCCACCTGTGCAGCTCCGGTCAGACCGCGCAGAGAGACTGACACGTGTTACAATTATGTTGCCCGTTGCAGGGAAATTGGAAAATGTTATCTGCATCACTAGTGTTTGAGATAAGCCGGATTAGATCTGGAAGAAGAGGAGGATCAGTATTACTGGCAGATCGCCGATGAATATGACCACTGGCTACTCACTGCTCATGTGATCTGGCTGTGGTCATGCAAGAAGGAAAGGAGTGAGAGAAAGGAGTAGTAACTTGTTGTGGCTTTGGAGCGACGGGAATCAAGAGGCATTGTGTGTCTCTGTTTTTGTCATGTTGCTGTTGGACTCCAGTTCAGGTTGCTGGGCTGATCTTTACAAGTTACAATGGCTCTTCTGACACTACTGTGGCTGATCTGATCTATGGTGTGGACTTGTGGTGCTGTTAACTATGCTGGTACTTTTAGTTGGTCGTTAGCCATGCTTGTCCAGCTACTTGGCTTTGTTGATCTGCCTGCTGTGGAGGCTTGGGGATGGTACAACCGGAGGCAGCGAAACCGAGAGGACCAAGAGAATGGAGAGGTGATGGAGCCCAAGGCTTGGGACATGTAAGTAGAGGAGGTAGGCACCCGGCTTTGGAGGTTTGAGGAAGAGGCGGTGGAGGCCAGGACTGCATTGGTATAGGTGGGAGACATGATCCTGTTGTTGGAGGTGCTTCACGTGATAATAGAGAACACCCTCCAGGCTTCTGCATCATATGAAGCACACAGTTTGATATGGCGATCCAGTATTCGTAAGTCCTTGATACGCCAGCAGAAACTCAATCATGGTGGGTATGGTGGCTGGTACTGGTGGTGCGGTCAAGGCATGGAGGCAAATCTCAGCAAAGGCAGAGGTCTCTTCGAGTGTATTAGAAAATAAAAGATGGCCAAGGTTGTTATTTTATGTCAATCTTGTGAGGAAGTGTTGGGAGAATTAAGGTATGTTTAGACTGCCCAAACTGCACCATACCAAATTTCTGGTCATGACCAAAAGATTGGTCTTTGTTTGGATGGTGGGAAAACTTTTGGGCATGCCGATGCCCCCAATGTTCTTGCCAATATTGGCCAACTCATGGGCAAGCAAAAAACTTGACCAAAATTTTGGCTAGACAGATTATTGGCAGGCAAACATGGGCCACAACCCAACAGAACCTTTGTACCAGAGAACCCAGGTTCGCAATCTATTGAGAGACCATATTAGATTCTGGATGTAAACTTGTAATCCTTACAATAAAGGGATTGGAGGTCCCG
Organism: Triticum urartu; assembly: GCF_056163025.1. Classification (NCBI taxonomy): domain Eukaryota; kingdom Viridiplantae; phylum Streptophyta; class Magnoliopsida; order Poales; family Poaceae; genus Triticum; species Triticum urartu. The sequence goes on from NC_141873.1 coordinate 511,407,477, forward strand.
TGGAACACCACGTAATTATTTCCCAAAATATTCAAAAGTACTCCAGCAAAAGAAAAGGTAATGGCAGCACAACATATTCATATCAAACACCAAAGTTTTCACATTACCAGAGCTTACCCAAAAATGATGAAAATGCAAGGTACTGCATTTTTTGTAGATGGATGGGTATCTCATTTGAAATATTGTGATGAATGAGAGGGAAAAAGGGTGGCCAGTTTTTGTCTTCTATGACAATGCCAGCTGAAAATGAAACAAAGAAGTGATTAGGAGAAGTATAATTGTGCAAACATACTGCTAGGGAAACCATACAAAGTACAAAACTAAATTTGCTCTTGCCAGAAGAAATGACAATTGTTTATTTTCGGACATCCCAAAATTGGAGCCTTGAAATGACCAATTCTAAATTATCAATCTAAGAAAAGGATCATTGTCAGCAAATATTACCAATAACCATGCAGGTTGCAGTGTGACATACTGATAACCCTGATGTCCCATCCCATGTCCTAAACTCTAAATGTCTATGATGCCCTTTTATGAACAATTCCGAAACACTGTGAACTCCTCTCAAAATGAGTGGGCAGGCTACAGTTTCTTGGTACACACTTCCAGGTGCACAAATTGCTTTCATCAAGCATGGTTCTGTCTTCAATTTTTTATGCCAGAGACGTGAACAAAACAAAACTATTAAAGCTATTCAGCAAAAGGAAAGAATGCGGGTTGTACCTCGCGACGCAGCCTCTTCCTTCCTTTTCAGTTCCTAGGGCAGAGAGACAAACAAAGAGGAATCAGATCAGCAGTTCGAGAAGGAACATCTCATATGGTAAATAAAACATGTATCCACATACATGGAATACACTACAAAGAGACAATCTTTCTGTGATTTAAAATACTATGACATCTCACTGTCAAAATTCAACATATTAAATAATAAGCTCAAGAAACATGATCCTCCCAGATGAACCACCGTTTTGACTGGGAAACAAAATTGTATAGACCATTCATCACTGGATATACGACGCCATAAGCCCATAACCAACCAAATTTAGCAAGAAGTTGAGATATAGATTCCCCTATCTAGATAACAAGACCAAGGGACAAAACCACGTCGAAATGAAATGGTTCTTGCACCTGTTCTTGGGTTCTTGGGACAAATGGTAATCAGAAAGAAAGAAAAAAACAAATGATTGTTACACATGTTTGCAATTTTTCATCAATCTAAGATAAATTTGTGCTGAGATAGAGTGCCGCATTGTTTTCCTCACAGCACAAATTTATCTTACATTGATGAGAAATCAGAAAAAAAAAGGAGTGCTAAAATTATTTTTCCCATTAAAATTCACATGCCTGTTTGAACTACTAGCAAAAGCACACTTTATTTTCCAGCAGAGCCACTATATGCTGCAAGATGATGCATGTTTCTGCCCCTATTACTCGGCCTCAAATTGCATCACTACCAAACAGATAGTTCTGGTAGCCATTTGACCTCCTACTCTTAAGTCAATGCACACTACCTGTTCAGTAATTCCAATGCTCTGGTGGCAATTACAGTGAACTGCTTAACTAGTATTTGGTAGGTTGAGGACACGCAGATTCTGTAGACTCATGCCAGCACACCATAAAAAAATTACCATATTGTCATTTCCTATTACTACTTCACTATAGGGATTTTAGGGCTAGGATAGCTACTATATGCAGCACTAATGATCTGAAAATCCCAAATCAACATAAATAAGGTTTTATTGACTCACTGGTTGTAACACTAAATAAAGCAATGCCCCAGTTATCATATCCAAATCACAAATCACAGCGACGTTGTAGATTCTGGATTTACATCTGATGTGACACCACTTGTGAGAAAGCTGGTAGCATATCAATATTTCTGTAACTGGCTAAGAGCAGCAGAACAGTCCAATCACTCAGGAATTGTAACACGCATACCTTTTCTCTTTTGTTTAGCTCGGCTTCCATCGCTTGGAGCTCTTTTTCCTTTTTCTTCACATCCTAAATGAGATAATAACATGCATGATATAAATATATAAACAAACTACAGAAGGGATAACCAATACAAACATTTTTATTGACTTAATCAAAACTAACTTTACACATGAACAGTATAAATAAAGGAATAATTGTCACGTTTTGTATACAGTTTTACCCCATTCAGTCAATTTTATAAGGCAAACTTTGAGCTGGCACATGGATCTCTTACGATTGAGAAAGTGACCAAACAGAATTACTACAGTACCCTTCCATTAACTGTTTTCAAAATATGCGAGAGAATATTTTACGTGGTTGGTCATGCGTATATTCTTAAAAAGATAATGAAACAAATAATGGCAAAAATACAAAAAAAAATTATGCTAGGATGTCTCATAATTTTCACCAAAATTGGAAAACAGACCATCGGACTTATAAAAATTCTCACAAGAAGTACTTGATGATACATAAGGAATAGATAAATGGCAATGACGAAGAGAACATCTATCCAATTCCAATTAGAGTAAGAAGCTAGCTGACACAATTTTCTTGAGTGAAGAAAAACTTCTCAAAACTAAACGTACCTTAGTTGAATCCATAGGAATGTCCACATTATAAAAACCCGCAGGCTCGTGGGAGAGAGGTGAGAGTCGGGAATTGGAGGCAGGGGGGACACTCCCTCCCTGTAGAAAATGAAGCATTTGGAAGATATTAGGAACGGGCAGCTCCAAAAATAGAACCCTCTGAGCAACTTAATAATAGCATAATATTTCCTTTGCCAACAACTAGCCTTCTGTTCAACATCAATATTTTAAGTACTTCTATGTAATGAATATGTATGGAATATCAACATAACATAACATACAATGGAAATCAGATGAAAGATCTAACAATACAAAAATACCCAAAAGAAATGACGAGTGGTGGGTGCAAGAATTGCTGCATCCTGCATGCATGCGCAGTTACTTGATTATTAGAACTTGACACAGGTTTCGGATTTAGATAACCAGTAATCAGTAAATATGCACGAGAAAAAACAAAAATATTTTGGCATGTTACTGAGAATGGCCTGCCAATGCATACTTTCGCAGGCATGTGCATAGGCACATTAAGTTTTCAAGGGCATGTGCATAGACACATAGTTTTTAATGTGATCGCAGCGGGGTGTGTTTAAGTAGATTACACTCAAACGTTGCCTTGTTCTACATCAGTTCAATGACATCATCAATGAATAATCCTATCTGACGGTACAAAAGAGCTTGCGACATGTAGTCCTTCAACTTTGGCTCCCACATAGAGCCTAGAATGTAGAAATCTCAAACCTAAGATTTTTATCCATGACCTATCCATACATTTTTGTCTTACGAACATACCTATCTATCCATACATTGGGTATCACATTAACCATGTTCCGACATATGTAGCTTGTAGCACATTGGAAAATTTCTAGAAACCACTTGAATGACTGAGCACAAAAACAGTGGGTCTGAAATTAGTGACGTCTCAATATGAACCCAAGGGCAGCAAGTGGCTCATCCTCTACCTGACAAACACTACCATCATTCCACCATACGTAATGTCCAAGTCCCTGATGTTGAACATAGCACAATATGGTGGTAACCAAGCTCCAGCAACCTCACGCCAGTACTCAGTAACTAATGAACAAGAAACCAAGTCATATAAGAGGGTGTCACAGATATCAAAGCCACCACATTGCTTTAATCTGCTGCGACACCAAATCCCAACCAAACTACATTGTAGCTCATGCTGGCTTCAAATCACCTAGCACAGGCCACTAATCACCCACCGCGCAGCCTTAGTTCACCACGCGAGCACAGATCCAGAGCTAACCTACCGCTTCCAGAGCAATAATCAGCCGACACAGCCGACAGAGCGTAATCGCCAACCCGAAGCGCACAAATCCGCATCTCCCAAATCGCGTCCCCGTCCCCCGCTAGGGGCCTCAGATCCGGGCAATGCCGGTCCCGAATACGAACACGGCCGACGCGGAAAAAAAGGAGAACCGAGATCTATGCTTGCGCTCGCGCCGACGGGAAGGAGAGCGAGCACTCACGGCGAAGGGGTTGACGTCGTCGTCCTCGAAGCCGTTGCGGCCCGCCATGGGTCTCCGGGCGCCTTCTCCGACGGGCGGCGGCGATGGGCGGCGTGGTGGTGGCGACCGACCAAGTGCGTGCGGCGTGCCTCCCTCTCCCCTCTCTCTCTCTCTCTCTCTAGTCGCGTTGCTTTCTAGTCTAGTCCAGTACACGGGGAAAGGGAGACGCGGTGGCTGCGCGCGAGGTGGTCGCTGGCGGGTGGGGCCCGGCGAGGCTGACAGGCGGGGCCCCGGAATGCGGGACGCCAACCTGGCCGCTCGGTGCGGGGCTGTGCTGGTGCGGCTTTTTGGTGCGGTGCGGTGTGGCGTCCCTTTCGGCCCGCGAGCCAACTGAGATCTCGGGCTACCTTCTGCCTGCCCCTACGCTTTTTTTTTAACACAATCTGCCCCTACGCTATTGGGTTCTTCATAAGTTCAAGTTTTTTAACACAACCTGCCCCTACGCTATTGGGTTCTTCACAAGTTCAAGTTTTCATCAAGTTGTATTCTGTTGCGTTTCGAATGCAAATAGAGTAGATATTCGGATGTCAAATATGCTACTCCCTCCGTCCCAAAACAAGTGCCTTAACCTTAATATAACTCTGTACTAAAGAAAATAAGTGTATTAACCTTAGTACAGTATTTTGATACGGATGGAGTATTAATAAGGACTACTCCCTCTGTTTTCTAAATATAAGCTCTTTTAGATATTTCAATACGGACTACATACGAATGTATATAGACATTTATTTTGCTCCGTATGTAGTTCATATTGTAATCTCTAAAATATCTTATATTTAGAAACGGAGGGAGTATATGGGTGTGTTTGGTTTTAGCTTGGGTAAAAAAAATTATCAAAGATTTTGCTAGACCATTATTTGACCAATATTGGCAAAAAAAAGAACTAGAGTGGACAAAGGAGCATTTCCATGCCAGAATTTTGTTTATTTTTTGCGCATAACATGCGAGAAAATTGGTCATGTTTCAAACAAGAACCAAATTTTTGGTCATGACCAAAATATTTGAAGGTGGCTCTTGGTTAGAACCCAAACAGATGCAAACGTATATCCTTTTATTGCTTACTATATTCGGATCTCAAAACGAGTACGCGATAGACTCAAACCGTGCGTGCAGGGGAGGGGTGATGGTTGCCTTTTGTAACGCTCTTCATGATTTCATGAAAGATTTCTAAACACCATTATAGGTGCACATGCTTGGGCCGTACCCGCAAGATGGTCACTGCTTATTCTGATCATGATTCTCCAACCTACTACATATGCTATCTTGCTCTGGTGAGCAATCGCTCATCTCAAGCAAGACTCGAGTGTCTAGCCATAGTCGAGTCACAACTTGTATCCATTGTGATAAGCAAGTTTGTCCAATACAATGACTTGACAAACCCTCTTAGCCTCACGAGTAATATCCTGGATGGATGAAGGTTATAAGAGGGTGAGCCTTCTCTTTCTCGTAGTACCGTGTGAGAGACAACAATTCCATCTATTTGAACAAGGTGTTTGGTGCAACAGTTTCATCTATTTATTTATTTTTAATTTTCAAAGAGATGCTTAAAGGGCATCTTATATCTGATAGTTATTAAAAGGAAACAACAGCCGTAACACTGGAAAGACAATTGGACGCGGACCGACCAATACAATATAAAGTTACATTGCAAAATACACTAGTCTCCTCCTTCCTTCGATTGTACGCCGCCTACCGAAGATTAAAAATTGCACTGAAAGTAAAGAAAGGGGACATCTACAAACGTCTTTGCCATATCAGGCTTTAAAAATTGCAATAACTACTCACCTCTTGAGGCGAGATCTAGAAATCGCTAAAGAAGCATTGGTTCGAGCATCACCCCACGCAAAAACAGGCTCACAATCCATCACCACCGGTACCCGAGTGTTGAGGAAATCGGACCATGCTGTAGAACAACACAGAAGAAGATGTCAAAGTCGTCACACCAATGGCCAGCCAATTGCTCTATCTCCTTGGAGAATACACGAACTTCAAAGATATGAGGAGAGCCAACAAATCTGGAGACACAAATTCTCACAAGCCCTTCCGGATCAGACGTCGTCGAGATAGGGAGAAGTCGGAGAGACCTTATTCCAACATGCGCATTGTCGTCGCCACCTCGTTGATGTCGTCGGGGAAACAAAACCTAAGGAGAAAAGGGGAACGAACGAAAGGGTCCCCACTGCTCTTGTTGTCGATGAGGCCACCGGACGAAGGGGTGGAAGGGGCCTATGCGGAGGCGCATGGAAGAAATTTCATCGAGGGCAGTGGCTAGGGTTGAGAGATGCTGTGAAGGTTATAATCTATTTGAAAGGGTGATTTGGTGAAGCAAATTCTACCCAAGCAACCATGCTTGATTTTTCAAAGTTATGTTAAACGAAGGAGATGAGAAGTGATAATGTTGAAGCCACAAGCAATAAAGAGTGCAGGGTGCGCATAATACACTGTAATATATCGGGAGAAGTGTAATTCTGAGTTGTGATTTTTGTGTACTTTTTTTTCGCGGGTGGGTGATTTTTGTGTACACAAAAAAGCTATCCGTGATTATTTTTTTGCGAAAAAACTTCCAATTTATTCATCTTCAATCATGACAGTACAACAAACACCAGAAATAAAATTACATCTAGATTTGTAAACCACCTAACAACGACTACAAGCACCGAAGCGAGCCGAAGGCGCGCCGCCGTCATCGCCCCTCCATCGCTAGAGTCGGGCACAACTTATTGTAGTAGACAGTCGGGAAGTCGTCGTGCTAAGGCCCCAAAAGACCAGCACCCCAGAACAGCAACCGTCACCGGTGAAAAATAACGTAGATCGGAAGGATCCAAACCGAAGACACACGAACGTAGACGAGCAACGGCGAGATTCGAGCAAATCCACCAAAGATAGATCTGCCGGAGACACACCTCCACACGCCCACCAACGATGCTAGACGCACCGCCGGAACAGGGGCTAGGCGGGAAGACCTTTATTCCATCTTCAGGAAGCCACCGCCGTCCCGCCTTCTTGAGTAGGACACAAACCCTAGCAAGATTGAAAAAAAAAAACTAAAAACGAAGCCCTCCCGCCGGCCCTTGCCAGGATCCACCGCGCCTCCATGGCCCTAGGGCCATCGGAGACGAGGTGGACCTGCGCTGGCGCCGACGAGAGGCACGAACCCTAACTTTCTTTCTTGGAGAAGGAGGAGGAGCCCTGGCTCTAACTTTCTCCTCTTCCTTAGGATTTTGAGCCACCTCTCAGCTACCCGTAATTTTTGTGTACACAATGAGTTAAGGTAGCTCAAATACTCTAGATAAATATGTAATACTCCATTCTATGGAACTTGATAATAAATGTGAAAAACGTGATCTGTTCCAAAAATCGAGAGATTTAAGTCCCAAAATGCTCATGTTGTCGCATCACGGCTACCCATAGGCCATAACATTACCATATTCATGGCTTTAGTTTATATTATATTTTGTAAATCCAGGGTGCTGAACTCACTATAAGTTAAGATATTTTTCTTTTCTTTTTGCGAGAAACTTCCGATCTATTCAACTTTAATCATGGCAGTCATAAAAAATAATTAAAATTACATCCAAATCTATACACCACATATCGGCTACAAGCACTGAAGTGAGCGGAAAGCACGACGCTGTCATCGCCCCCCCCCCCCCCCCCCTTGCTAGAGCCGGACAAAACTTGTTACATAGATAGTTGGGAAGTCGTTGTGCTAAGGCCCTATAGGACCATCGCACCAGAACAACAATCGCCGCTGATTAAAGAAACGTAGATCAGAAGAATCCAACCTAAAGACACACACGAATGTAGATGAAAGAAGACCAGATCCGAGCAGATCCACCAAAGACAACCACCGATTGAATCATGCGAGATCCATCGAAGACACACCTCCATACGCCCTCTAACGATGCTAGACACACCATTTGGATGGGGGCTAGGCGAGGAAAACCTTATTTCATCTGTAGGGAGCCGCCGCCGTCTCGCCTTCCCAAGCAGAATACAAAACCCTAACAACAAAAATACATAAATTTGGATGTAATATTGAATTTTGTTCTTATATTCTGGATGTATTGTTAAATTTGGACATCCAAACCCGGCAGGGTACCACTTGAACTTGCCCCCAAATATGTCGGATGCTCCACATGAAACACAAGTGAAAAAGTTTACTCCCCATCCACGTTGGTTAAATTTATGATCAAACTTAAATCTCAAAAAGCTCGGGCGCACTAAATTATGAAATGGAGCGAGTATGTCTGAATGGTTCCGTACCAGAAGATCGTTCGGTTGGACCAACATCATAAAATCCATCCGACTAACTTACACCATGGCTTCCATCTGACCAAGTCAATTGTGGGCAATAAAAGCGAACGTTCCTAACAACGCCATCGAGATAGCTTCATTGCATTGTACTCTCTCCGTAAACAAATATAAAAGTGTTTAGATCACCGCTTTAGTGATCTAAACGCTCTTATATTTGTTTACGGAGGGAGTACTGTAGTAAAATCTCATGGTAACTATCATTATCGTGGTAGCACTAATACAATGTGGCTCCCACAACCGTTTGTACCCTTTCGTTGTCGTCAGCTTGGGCCTGTTTGGATTGTGATTATCTTCATAACATATTGCCACCTTATTTTGCCACAATGGCCTTACTTGAGGTGCTCAAATTCTTCGCCACACTTTGGATTTTCATAGGGAATCTTGCCACATTTTATATATGTATCTATGACATGTGGGGCTTACTACTCATAAAAAGATTCTAGTGTTAGTTGTCGGCAAATTTTCGTGTTTTGACCATTTTCTGAAACCTATTCGAGATTTAACCTAGTTTGAATTTTTTTTGAGATCTGACCCTTTTGCTACCGCCAGAGTCCATGGCGGTAGAGTCTAACAGCCTACCGCCAGAGACTTTGGCGGTAGGAAACATTGCTACCGCCAATCGGGCAGGCGATAGCCTGCACAACCCTACCGCTAAGGTGCTTGGCGGTAGGCACGAGCACGCACTGTGTTCAATACTTAGGAGTTTTTTGGCGGTAGGGAATGCAACCCTATCACCAGGGACCTTGGCGGTAGGCTGTTATACCCTACCACCATGGTCCCTGGCGGTAGCAAAAGGGTCAGATTTAAAAAAAAAAATCAAACTAGGGTCAAATCTCGAATAGGTTTCAGAAAAGGGTCAAAACACGAAATTTAGCCTTAGTTGTCACTAGAACCAAACACACATCTAACTTGATCAAATTTTCCTAAGTTTAGGCGTGATAAAGTGTGGCAAGTTGTGGCATGAGACGAAACACCCCAGAATGTAGACATGTCTTCGGCCATAGACAAATGAGTACACAAGTGTTGGACAAATAAGTGCTAGAGACAACATTGTATATGGTTCATACGAGATCAAACACATGCAGGAGCAACAGTGTTACCCCTAGAATAAGGGAGTTCGAACCTCGGTAAAACCCTGTCTCGTGTGAAATCTCGTTCCTGTATCATCCACGTGCGCGTTGCCCCGTCAAAACTCCTCAAATCATGTGTACTGCCGCAAAATCCTTGCAACAAAATGCAAATCTTCATTTCCATTTTGTTTGAAAATATTTGACTCGAAAAGGACCTAAGGACCCTGCAGACACAGCCATGTTACAATGTGCAAATTGTAAACATTGTAAGAGCATCCCTAGTGGCTTGTCTAAATTTGATAGTTTATATCTACATATACACAATGGGATTTTCTTTTAGACAACCTAAGTTTTCCAGCGGATTGTCTATATACATGATGTCTATATTCTCTTTCATATATTTTAATAGTATCTTATAGCAGCTATATTTTCTAAAAATCTTATGTTGGTCATTTCTGAGTTGTTCTCATTTATTTTTTTCATCCGCAATACATATAAAGGAGAAAATAAACCAGCCGCGAAATTATTTTAGGTTCAACACTAGCAACACCCTATATAATTTACGAGAAATAAACAATAGCAACAGGTTCAACCCTGATGAGGCGGCGGTCCAGGCGCAACGACCTCCGTGTCCAGCGCCAGCGCGGCCGCCTCCCTGCCGACGTCCTCCAATTGCTCCGAATTGGTGAATGGCTGAGCTCATGAGCCAACATTTTTGGTTTAGACATTGTGGCTTGGTTGTCCAAATGTGGACAACGGGTAGCTAGTTTGGACATTGTCTAAATTTTAGACGACGCAATAGACAAGCCATTGAAGACGTTTTTTAGCATGTGGTAGTCTAAATTTGGTATAGACATCATTTGCACAAGCCACTAGAGATGCTCTAACATGGCAAAACTTGGTCGTGCAAAGAAAAAAGGACAGGTCGTGAACGCCACTTTCCACTGAGCAAGAACATGGCCCCTGATCAGTATTTTAAGCTCAACTATCAGATAAAAACACAGCTTAATTGGAGCTCACAGTGGCTGAGCCCTTTTGAGTCCCGGTCTCCCACCACACTACCACAGGTCCACAGCCAAGGCCTCCTCGGCTCGCACAAATCAAAGCACGACGGAGGGAAACCCAAAGCCACTCTCACTGTCCTCTCCGCTCGCTCTCCCACTCCCCCCTGTCTGTCCCTCCTCATGCTCACCACCTTCAGACCAGCCATGGCCGCCTAGCTGGCTAAGCTAAGCTCTGCTAGTACAAGCCTAGGTAGAAGCGAGGAGGACGGTGCAGGCATGGGCTGCTGCGTCAGCAAGAAGCGCGGCGAGCCGCCGGGCGCGGCCGATGGGGGGAAGGCCGTCGAGGCCCGCGACCTGCCGCCGCCCGAGGAGGAGAAGGTCAAGGAGGTGCTCTCCGAGACGCCGCGCGTCAAGCCGCCGCCCAGGCCCAGGCGTGTCGCCGGTGGCGCTGTGGTGGCGCCGTCGGCGGAGAAGGCCAGGGCCAAGGACGGCGGCACCGCCAGGGCGAAGGACGGCCGTGGTGTCGGCGGCAGGGTCGGCAGGCCCGCGCGCTCCGTCGAGGAGAAGTCGGAGGCCGCGTCCGAGTCGTCGGCCGCGACCACGGTGGCCGGGCCCGAGCGGTCCCCGTCGTCGAAGCCGCCCAGGTGCCGGCAGGGAAGGCCCGCGCCCGGTGGCGAGCCCAGGCGCGCCAGGCGGGACCGGGACCACGGCGCGGCCACACCCGGCGGGCGCGGCCGCGCGTCCCCCTCGCCCCCGCCTCCCCGACGCGACCCCGGGCGCAGGTCGCCGTCGCCCGCGGCGAAGCGGGCGCAGGACCAGCGCCGCGACGCTGCCGGCTCGGCCTCCTGCGCGCAGCGGAAGCCGCCCGTGCCCGCCAGGCCGACGCCTCCGCGTGCGCAGGAGGCGCCTCCCCAGCCACCGGCGCCGGCAAAGCCACATCTACACGGCCCTCCTACGCAGTGTGCGTCGCCACCGACGCCACAGGCGCCGGAGCAGGAGGATACGAGTACTCCCCAAGGCAGCGACGGCGACGCCGCGGCGGGTGACGGCGAGGGCGAGGGGAAGGAGTCCCTGGAGAACCCCCTGGTGTCCATGGAGTGCTTCATCTTCCTGTAACACTGCACTAGCCCTTCAGTAAGTAATCAGTGTACTCCATTGTCACAGTTAGGAGTAACCAGATTTAGAAGCCGTTCTGTTACGGTGAACGTAATTCCGCTGGCAACTTCTTCCCGGGTTGGAATTTTGTATTCCGGGGAAGAAACTAGCCCCAGCTCTTTGGCGTACCTTGTCTGATGTCCCTTGTAATCTGTAGATTTGTGGAGGACTGTAGCTAATCCAAGCTAAGCTAGCCAGGGTATCTCTGTAACGAACTGCATTTTGTTTTTGTTGCTCTTTTTCCTTCCTGGTACTACATTGATTGCGCCCCGGTCTTTCTTGTGCAAAGCTGGAGTTGCCACTTATGTTGGGGGATCCGATCCGATCCATGGATGGACCATGGCCGTTTCTTCTTCCTCGTTGCATGGCATGGTCCATCACGATGGGTTCGCCGGGGCATTCAATGGCTCCTCATCCGCATTCGCCCAGTTCAATAACTCGGCTCAACCGCTCTGCATTGCACGCCCAAGGCACGTCCGGCGTACTACTAACGTCAACGGGCCGATCCGTGCCTGCGTATTCAATGCCCGTGGTGAACTGCCGATCGGCGAGCACCGGCTGCTATGCACACGAGCAACGTCTAATCGAACAAATGCGCCGAGCTGTAGGGACTCATGGGAGGAGACCGTGTAGACAGCGGCGTGTGTGGGGGCGTGGCCGTGGCCGGGGACGGCAGCGGCACGCGGGCCGGGGCCGGGGCCGGGGCCGCCCGCCACCTTTTTCGCGCCACTCCCCCTCCTCCGCCGTGCGCGCGCGCGCGCCCACTGGCCACTGTAGGGTAGCGTCCAGCGACGTCGGGGTGCGTGCCCACTGCATGCCCACCATCGCACCAGCGGCGCCCGCCGCCTGTCGGCCGCTCGCCGTTGTCGCCACCCCGGTGCCCGCGTCCCCCGCCCCCGATTATTTTAGCAGAGCACGGCGGGGCGCACGCCGCTGCCAACCACGGTGCGACGGTGTACTGTACAATACTGGTATACTAGGACTGTGCTGCCTGGCCTTTGCGCTGGAACGTCTCTCCTTGTGCAGTGTACCTGTACGGGGAGATCGCGGCGGATCTGGTGCTGCCGTGCTGGTGGCCGGGAAGGGTGGGGGCGTGCGCGGCGAGCCCGATGCGTTCGTGCGTGGCCGGCGTGCTTGCTGCGGCGCTTTCTGCCGCCACCGAGGCAGGGCCGGCTTTTGCGCCTTTGCAGCAGGGAGGCCGCAGCCGAGGTGGCCCGACCGGCTCGCTGGAAGCTCGCGGTTTCTCGACCCCCGCACGTAGTCGGGTGAAAAGGGCGACGCTCGCATTATGCCGACATGCACGCAGCGGCAGTGGCAGTGGCATGGTAAAAAGGGCGACGCCCGCACGCCGACATGCGCGCAGTGGCATGCACGGTGAGCTCGCCGGGCTCGGCCCTATCGCCCGCGTCGCAGCTTTCGAGCGCACTGCTCGCTGCTCGGATACAGCGGGCCAAGCGGCAATGCCATGCTCTACCCGTCATCTGTCCGACTGTCCCGACGGAGCCGAGGAAGTGGGCTCTGACAAATCGCACGGAAAAGGAAGGAAAGAACCGAGGAGGCAGGCTGGTGTTTGATGAAGCCCACCAACAAAGAGATCTAGAGCAGAAAAGGCCCAAACGTCAACAACCTGATTCCACTCCCCAGTGTGCCTTGCCTCAAAAAAAAAAAAAACTTCCCAATGTGCCTGTTCTAAAAAAAAAATTCTTTCCAGTGTGCCGAACAATACCAAAAGCACCGCTGCCTTGGACAAATTTATTATCAAGTGGTATTTCTTTTTTTTTGCAAGGAATTTATTCTCAGGCTAAACAGGGCGGCCAACGGAGTAATCCATACAAGTACACACAAAAAAAAAACCTCAACACAAACACAAAGGAGCAACTTCTTCAGACCCGGATCTTCCTTCATCGTCCGCCTGTCAACGGAATTGACAGGTTTCCTCCTCCTCTCCTAGCTTTTATATAAAAATAATCCGTAGAGTACTTGGTCGCCACCAGATTCTCACCCCAGCAAAAAATGGTGCTGGGACGTGTCCAGCAAAGACAGCTCTCATGCGGCTGACGCTGACCCCTCCCACTTGTTCACCACCTCCTTCAGTTGCTCAAATCCCTGAAATGCAACACATAGATAGGACAGTGAGTAAAATTCCAAGTATTTCTTGCATAAACAAAGCAGCGCCGCAAGTGTTTCTGTTTGTTGTTCGAATTGTCCCTTATACTGATGAATGAAAAGCAACAATTTAGCAATCTTGCTAGTTTTGTAGTACTAACTACTACGCAACCTCATGGTGAACAACAGGGAAGAACACTTGGGACCTTATAAATGGGCCATTTCTGTCTGATAACAGAAGAACTACACCCGTGGAAGGACGCCGGCTTGGTAGGAGCAATGTGGCCCCCACCAGACTAAAGATTTTGCCAACTTAGGTGAGCTGTACATGTTTCACTAAGGTTCGTGCCCCAGTATACTGTACTTCAGCCGCCTCGGCTCTTCTCTTAATTAACAGATATCAGCACTCGGTGTTTTTCGTCAAAAATAAATGGCCATTTCTCTCTGAAGGTCCAAAAGGTTCCTTCCCAAATAACTAAACTGCAATAGTATTGGATGAAAGCATATAATCCACTCACCATTCGGTTTGTGAAGCTCCCAAAAGATTCGCCTTCCTGGCGTGTGCTATTCCAGTAGGAGAACAGTGGTTCCAAAACCTTCTCGATATCTTGTAGCTTCACTTTGTTCATAAACGTTTCTGCCAACGTGGTCTGGTTTGGTGTTCCTCCAAGCCAAATCTACAATCGGAATAAAGAAAATGTTGATTGAGATTAAATAAAATATAGAAACCCAGTTAGAAATACGCACAGAAAAGGAAGCAAGATTTGTTGCAGAAACGATGACCGAATATTTCAGCATTGTTTTACCTGGTAACTGTTTGGGCCATCACCAACAAAGCCAACCTCTGCCATGTATGGTCTGGCGCATCCATTGGGGCAGCCAGTTATCCTCACCACTACAGACTCCTCATCCTTGATGCCAACCTGTTTAGTGGGCAGCATTGTCTCAATTCTTGAGTGACAGGACAGGTACAAACTATGCACGGCATATTCTCAAGCGTTCAGATGATTTTTGACAGGTTGGCAGATGAATACCTTGTCAAAAACTGCTCTAATTCGTTTAAGTATCGGTAGGATCCCTCGCTCAGCTTCTGTTTGTGCTAGAGGGCACAGAGGTAAGGCAGGGCATGCCATGGAGGTTATGTTCAGGAGATCAACGTCCTTTGGTTCCTACATACATGAATACACAACTTTTAGTGGGGAGAAAAGGAGCTCACTGCTTACTTGCACTGCAGACAATATATAGGGAAGCCTAGGAATATTAATTTTATTTCTTATTTTAGTAACCAACCATGCAGTTTCTTTCAAATTTTCAAACTGAGAAGAAAGAATCAGTATATAGGGAAGAGTAACAGTAAGATCAACATTATCAATTGGAACAGCAGATGCAGCAAGGAGAATTTCAAGATAGAATAATTTAAGGGGCCTAATATCAACTAAAAAAATGTATACTCCAGATTACAGGGAGAGGGGTATGCAATGGACAAAAGTAATCTTACCAACAGGCCAGCTTGAGCAAGAGCTGCAGTTATGGGTTCTCTCCATGCCTGATCAACCCCACATAAGATAAGATTCTGGTTTGGAGTAATACTAACATCCAAGCTATACTTCTCAATTATCTCTCGCAGAGTTTTCTTTGCTTGCCCCCCAAGACGACCGTTATCAACATGCACTCCATAGAATAATTTACCATCGCCCTGCAATAGACAATAAAGAGAAGGAAAAAAGGAACTCTGAGTTCAAGAAATAACCAATTGATATATAAATGTTCGAGAAATAAACTAAATTACAAATTATGAAAAGTGGGAACATTTGAAAAACTATCAGCAAACCCCCCCTAAACAAGATATGCTATTTCTTCTCATATTTTCTATGCACTCCTGACTAAAATACAGTGTGATGGAATTACCTGTTCCTGCCAGCCAAGGTAGCTGTTGAATTGCCATTCTGGCAATGGATGAAAATCTTCAAACTTCTTTCCATAGTATTTTTCAACCTCAGCCCGGAACTTGTCAATACCCCAGCTGTCAAGCAGATACTTCATTCTGCTATACCTGCGATCGTCTCTTCTTCCATTCTCCCTCTGAGTGACAACGATTGCCTTTATAGCATATAATATATCCTCCTTAGGAACATATCCAAGTGGATCAGCCAGACGAGGGAATGTGGTTTCTATTCGGTGTGTCCTTCCCATGCCACCTCCAACCTGAAAAATAGGGATAGCCAAATGTCAAGGGATAAATCAAAAAGGCAGGCATTGCCAAATGCAGTACAAGATGGAGCAGAAGTTTCTTGGGCACTCACATAGAGGTTAAAGCCAACAGGCTCCCCAGCACTATCTGAAACAACAACAACACCGATGTCATTGGTCAGAATATCAACAGAGTTATCACCAGCAACTGTGACCGCAATCTTGAACTTCCTGGGCAGATACTGGGTCCCGTAGATTGGTTCAGGGGAATCAGGGAAGTTTGTTCCATGTGAGTTGTCATTCCGGGCTTTGGTGACCTCAGGAGGCTCTTCCGCTGACATTATCTTCTCTCCATCCACCCACAGATCATAATAAGCCCCCGACTGTGGCGCAAGAAGTGCCGCAATATTCTCAGCAGTTTCTTGGGCAAAAAGGATATCCTTTCTCACATATGGCGCCGCAGGCGCAAGCACATTCCTGTTGAGGTCTCCACAGGCACCTAAGGTTGATCCCATATTCTTTATCACAGTGCTGATGACATGCTTCAAGTTCTTCTTAAGAACGCCGTGCAGCTGAAATGTTTGCCTGGTTGTCAGACGGAGCGTTCCGATCCCGAACTCATCGGCCAGTGTATCCATGGCCAAGTAAGTCTGGTTCGGAACTTTTCCGGAAGGATTCTTTGTCCGGAGCATGAACGAGTAGTTCTTCTGCCCACGAACTTCCCGGTCGCTCTGCTGGTAGCTTCCGTGGAACTTGATGAGCTGGACAGCAGTCTCGTTGACATTGGGAGCCTCTGAGACCAGCTCCTCGTTCAGCGGGTACCGAAGGAAATTGCTCTTCTCCTTGATTATCTCCACCTTGCTTCGCTTAACTTCTTTTGCATCCTTCTTCAGAGGCTGCACGGACGTAAAAATGTTTCAGAATTCAGAGCATCAGATAACAGTAGTAGTGTATATATTATATATAGTATTTTCTACGGAACAACTATATCTGTATAACACAAACTTATGTTCTAATCAACATTCCAGGGGTATATGACCAGGGCAAACCATTTTATATGTAGACGGTTTTAAAATGGATTTATTTCCAATCAATGACAGAGGCAGTCAGTCAGTGTTCCTGGGCGATGGGAATTGAAATTAACACTGTGCAGGGGGACTGATTTGTTCTCACACCCAAATCCGCAGGTTAAACATATTACTATTATACCGACATCTAATCGCATCAATTTTTTTAAAAGGCCCATCAATTTCACTAGACTTAAAATGTTCCCAAAAAAACTGATTCCATTCCCTACGCCCGAACCGGAGAATCAACCCCGCAGAAACGAATAAACCCTAAGCCCGAAGGCACCCGTCGTCCCACCACACCGCAGAACTCACCGTGGAGACGGCGCGAATGCTGGCCGCCGAGGGCCCGCTGCCGGCGGGTGTCGCCCCTGGCGGCGCCACCCTGACGGGCCTGCCGAGCATCCGGGACCGCGGGAGCTGCGCCGCGCCACCGAAGCCGTGGAACTCGGCGCCGCCCACCGCCGCCGACATCGCCGGAGGTGCGAGCGGTCGGAGCCTAGAGAGATGCGGGCGGTCGGAGCCTAGAGAGATGCGGGCGGCGAGCGTGAGTGATGTAGAGTAGATTTTTTTGTTGCTGCGGGGCGGGGCGCTTGGGTCGGTCGAGGGGCCGAGACGACACGGCGGGCCGCGGGGGCTTTATGGGGGAGGCCGCGCCCGCCCTGGCCCACGCAGGACAAGTAATGGGAAATGTGCTCCCGTGCACGCCGCGCACCGTAGACCGGACAAGTTATGCAAAGTAGGCACGCACTGACAGGTGGGCCGACGGGATGCCGGTGCATGCACGGGGCTCAGGCGGGTCGGGAGGGGAAGACGGGATCAGCTGCGGCCACTGGCGGCGAGCATCACGCCTGACGCCTGTCCGTGGCGGCCACACGTCCGGGCCGTCGAGTGACAAGTGGGTCTCGTAGGTCGTGACCCCACCTGTCCGTGACTGGTGAGATTTTCGCCCGTGGCCGCCGAGCGCTGGGTTTGTTTATTCGGAGGGAGGCGGCCGAGATGCGGAGCTGGTGCGACGGGTGGGGCGCTGGATTGACCCCGGTTCGTATGGGTACGTCGAACCTGGACGTCTTTTTCGGCAAAAAAAGCACGATTCGCGATTCGCCCCTCCCTCCCACCACTGCCGTGCCGTGAAGGCTCGTAGCAGCCGCAGCCGCACGATGTGAGGTCAGAGATGAGATCAGGGACCATCTTGTCTCCCCGGCCCAGAATCTCGCGCTCTGTGCTGTGGCCCGTCCCGTGTGGCCGCCTCTGTTTTTAGCGCCAGCCACAGCCAGCGGCTCCTGGTCTCCGATAGAGCCGCTCATGCATGTACACTGCTAGTAGTACTATTCCATCCTTTTTGGTTTACTAGTAAGCTTGCACGTGCAACGCACGTCTCAACTAATTTTAATATATAAATATATGTGAGAATAACATACATAGAAAGATGGTTTGGTTGCACTAAAAAATATTACAAATCAAGAAAATATTTTCAAGTAGCATCATATGCATAGAGCCAAAAATACACAATTATTTTTGATTTTACAGAAATTTCAAATTGTTCTGAAAATTTTCATTTTTTGTCAAAATTTGACAAAAAATGGAATGAATTAAATTTAAATGTATTTTCAAATCTATGTAAAACTTCCCCATAATTATCAGTAGTATATTAGATAGAAAATTGGCATCATTTAGGCATTGTCATGTCATCATGGGTACTCCACATTACAGAATTGCCACATAAATTTGGTGTCCACAATCCATGAGCCTGTCACATCATTATCACATATTACAAAGTAAAAGGCTCACAATACATTAGCCTCACACATGACCTCAATCCAAGGCTCACAATACATAAACCACACACATGAGCTCAATCCAAGGTTCACAATACATTATACACGAAGTGTTGCTTCAATTGATTTTGTTCTTGGTGCATTGAGCTCAGTTCCAGCTTGGAGAAGATCCTCATATTTTCCATCTTGGGCGATATGACCATCCTTGAGTATGTGCCATGAGAAAAATAAAGCACAAATGAGAGACCAAGGGCCCATTATCCCATGAACATTCCAATGAGAAATATTACAAAAGATGGCAAAACTTTCATGCAGAATCTGTTGCATTATTCTCATCAGGAAACATGCATAAACAACACATCGAATTGAACAACTTAACATGCTGATAAATTTGAAACAGCATATATACCATGTGCATTAGCCTCTAAAAAGTGGTGCTTCGATTGTAAGGATAATGTTATTACCAGTATGAAGTCAGCAGCTGGTATGAACCCGACTTGATGGGTTACAAGAATTACTGTTTTGCTAGCTAGTGCCCCCAATATATAATCCCGCGACACATAATCAGACATGTTATGAAACAGAGGCACCTTTAAAGAAAATATGCCTCTGTCACCAATGATCTGTGAATGACACGATTA
Source organism: Triticum urartu (assembly GCF_056163025.1). NCBI lineage: Eukaryota > Viridiplantae > Streptophyta > Magnoliopsida > Poales > Poaceae > Triticum > Triticum urartu. The sequence continues at coordinate 511,426,895 of NC_141873.1, forward strand.
CCTAGCTATGGTTGTATGCTTCTCTTGCTCTTGCAGGTATCAAGGTAAGAATCTGCTTTGCTCGAGATATAGAATCAGCACTGCAACAAGATGAAGCATCAGGTACCAATGCTAGTAATTCTTGAAAGTGGATACCAATGATGGTTGCTCAGGTTGTCAAAATCATGAAATATTAAAATATAACAAATTTGTACTTATACATCAGGCATAAAAAAAGAGTTAATTGCACTATTAAGACATAAACTTGCAGCGCCGGTAGAATTTCAAACAAAAACTTGCAAAATGACTCAACCGGGCCCGTAAAATTGCTTTGCGGGACAACAAATTAATTATCACTTAAGATGTATTTTTAAAATAGAACAGCAGAGGGTGGAGTCATGTTGCTGCGTAAATACAATAATATATATATGTTCCATCCATTAGGTCTCCGATAGTTTGTAAAATAAGAACATTGAATCTACTAATTAATCCCCCAACCTCCCATTGTCAAACATAACAAGTAATTAGAGAAGATAATTTTGTCATGATACTTCTTAATACAACATGATTTCAGTATACAACATATATTGATCCTAAGAAAAAAAATCTGGTTGAAAAAGAAAATAGAACTACAATTTAGACTGGTCAGTATAACATACTACCGTAGGTTGTTCCCTCTTTCCTCATGATGGCACGTAAAGTTCTCCCACGCACTCTCTGTATACTCTCTGTTTCTTGTGATTCAGATTAAAGGGGAATTTGTCAAATAGGCATATAAATACATTGCTTAGAAGTTGAAAACAATATGTAGTTCCATTTAATTCTAGAAAGCTAGTACTATAATATGATATTTGGGAAACGCTTGCCTGCTATCAGCCGCCTCCTCTATGTGACGCGTGTACACGGGTCCTTTGCGTCACTACATACATGAGGCATAATCTCTATGCCACAGAATATACCATTAATTATCATGGTTGAGGATAGCAAAATACAAACCCCAAAGTGAGATATATCCAGAGAATTTAAGCCTCTCAGTGTAAAAAAAATCTGGCCAAAATATATACCTTTTGAAATCTGGCCAAAATCTGGCCTAAATGAATAGCCTGCACGCCGCACACAGTATTAAATGTCTCCTAAATATGTAGAATAGTTATAGCTCCTGTCGGGTGGGCAGGCGGTGCAGGTCTGTCTGGGCCAAGAAAAGGCTTCGCTGACCTCTATTTGCAAACAAAATTTTAATGCAAACTTTAATGTAGTTGCACGTTCATGGCTGATCAGGCATAAATGAATGATTGAGATGGAACTAAAATATCAAACTATAATTGTTGAATGATTGGTAATGCGACTCGTAATCAGAATAACAAAGGAGATAAAAACATATGAAACTCGATACCCTTTAGAAACAAATGTCACCCGCTCCTTCCTCGGCAGCTTTGTGTCAATCTCATCACCCACGTTCACAAGAACAACTCCCATGTGCGACCAAATGTGACCCGTCTCTAGCCTACAGGCATGCAAGTGAGATGGATGTTGACTTGCTCTTGCATGAGTAGTAGACGATCCTTATGAATCTTGTTCAAATACCTCACTGTGCCAGCTTCATCTTGCTGTAAGTGTTTAGAGTATACAACAAAGACTTATTCAGGCTTTACCACAAAAGTAGAATGCAATTGTTAGACACATCTATTTTTTTGCATAACCAGCAGGCACACCTCATGCTTACTTCCCATAGCAAACTCTCGTGCAGAAGCATGTTGGGCACATCACCTGGAAGGCACAAACATGCATGAATTAGGATAGCCTGGGTATATCAGCTTTTAATTCTTTTGCATATAAACATACTACTACAGTAAAGTGTGCCACTAAGGTATATGCGTATAGCTACGGATGTTTCCAGTATACCTGAATATTTTGCTTGGCCATCAACATGTTTGAATGACGGAACATCTCCAGTTAACTGACAAAAGTCATCTTAAAAAATTACAGGGATCTTGAAGGTAAAAAGTGGCAAGTCCACACTGAGAAAATTTAGCAATACACTGGAAATACTGATGGATACTCATGGACATAAGTTCTCTAGAGTATATTAGTCATTGACATATTAGAACCTCGCATGATATTAGTCGATTATTAGCCATTGAATTTCAGGTTGTCTGTGTGGTAAAAGTATTACCATCTAAAATTCCTTACATATGCTAATGCAGGGCCGACCATTGCTCTACATGTTAACGGAATTTAGACAAAAGCACACCATAGATGTTTCGGTACAGAAAGACAAAGCTCCTCCAGGTTGTACGGATGCCTAGAAATGTAGTATAACAAACAAGACATGCTCTTTTTGAAATTTCAAATAGCGTGGCCTCATAGAAAAGCTCATGCGCATGACTGATCAAACTGGTCATGGCATAATAAGAAAGCACGCACCGTATCGGGCTAGGATGTTCTCATTCTACAAGATTTGGCCGTTGTGGATCAGCCGATGGTGTGGCGGCCACACCTTAGAGCTCTTGGGACGACCACCTTGAACATCCGGACAGTGGTAACCAGGTTGGCCACGGACTTGGAGCCAGGGCTGGTCCTGAGAATTTAGGGGCCTGGGGAAAGACAACAAAAAGGGGCCCTAACCCCTAAGGCCACATAAACATATGCTGTTTTTCTATTTCAGTTGCAAATAAATACTTGATACACTATAATTTTGTTGCCTTATCATCTTAGTTATTCAGAAAAGTGGGTTCATAAACATTCACAGTAAAAGTTGCAGTCAATTGGCATGTTTTTTATTAGGTGAATAAGTAACAGTTTCATGCTTACTCAATATATTGTCATCCTATAATTTTTCATTAGGTTGTTCCTCAGCAGTAACTAAGCTAGTTGTTCTGAATTCCTAGCAGTAGAAGTACTCGTCTGTATTCTAACAAATTGTTTATGCTCCTTTCGAGGCCTCAGTCAAGTCATATGCCAGTTTTCATTCTCATTACCAGATGGATATACTAACAATCTTGCTAATTAGCACACAAATATATAGGGTACAAGTAATTAAGAACACTGCTGAGCAAATAAAAAATTCTAAGAAAGGTATGGAGCAAGATATTTGGATGGCTAGAAAAATATAAATTGCTAAATTTTGTTGCTGCTTACAAGTCACGAACATACATCTCAGTTCCTCTTTTCGAATCCCAATCAAAACATGAAATCAGAGTGAGAAAGAGATATGTATGAGGATGATCTTTATGAATGAATGAACGATCTCACAAGACTATAGAAGAGGGGAATTGAGTTGAGAAGCAATTAATCACAATCTGGAAAATCGTAATACCTTCTTCCACTAATTGCGCCCTGCAGCCGGAAATCTCGATTAGACGTCCTCATACATATCTGTGAGGCGTTCTCGACCTTGGCAAGGCTGAGTCTCATGCTGATTTGTTTCCAATTGGGGAAGAGATGGAATTAAGCCGAGAAGATTGCGTGTGTGACAAGCCAAGGATGAACATCATGTACGCACAGGCAGCTCGCCCGGGCAGCTCTGGGTCAGGTCCTTGCAGCAGGCCAAGACGGGGCAGTTGTCGCGGCCCTTGTGCGGGGTCACGGAGAGGCCCACGTTGAAGCCGTCCACCACGCTCACCCCGTAGGACGATTGCTCGTTGCCGCCGTGGTGGAGGGAGACCTGCGGTGGAGAACTGGAGCCGCCCGCCGCAGTCGCCTATCGCGCAGCCGGTGCGCGCCCAGATGCGGCTGGACCAGGCGTGGGTGGGCGCCGGGAAGGAGCGGTGGGAGAGCGACGGGAGGAAGAAGCTGCCCCCCTCCAGGACCTCACTGCCGGTGTTCCCCTGGATGCCCGGCCAGATCGGGTTCACGACGGTCAGGGTCATCGGTGGTATGCGTGCGGAGCGGACGGCATGCTAGGGGCGGCGATGCGGGTGCAGGGAGGGCGGCTTGGCACCGGGGATGCGGGGACGGGAAGGTGAGGCGCCGATCGGGAGAGGAGGGAGGTTGGGGATGGAGCGCTCTTGTGCATGCGAACGTGCGAGGAGGAAGTGGTGCGCGGCGTGCGTGCGATCAGTCTAAGCAGTTTTTCTCAGAAGAGGTGGAGGAGTTTAGGAGTGGCAGGGTGGGTAATTAAAGTGTAAAACACGTTTGATGTGTTGGAGTGATTTAGACCATCAGATCATATGCTTTAATGGATGAGATGACTCGGTTCTTCGCCCTCTCGTCCTTTTATAGTGGTGGTAGATAGGGCTTATCTCAAAATTTTAGTTTTTCAATTTTGTAAGGCTTAATTTGGTTGTTTCCCATCACATGTTCAGACTTTAAGGTGTATTAAATCATTGCATGCAAGTATTAAGAGAAAACTGACCAATGCATGCATGCATTGCAATTAATGCATTCGTAACATAATTTTTTGAGGAAAACAAGATCATTAATTGGGTGCTTTTGCAAACTATAAAAATATTCCACCACTCATCATCTATCTTGGTTGGTGAGATTTTTGAACTGGGCCTTATAAACCGAAAAGGAGGGAGTAGTTGGTTTCTCAAACCTGCATTACATTTGCGTCCAAAGATACACATGAATTTGGAATCAATGTGAAAAGGAAAATTTAAACCTGCACTACATTTGCGCGCAAAAGGCACACACATTCTACGTAGCATTAAAAAAACAGTTGGTTTCTCTAACGAATCTGCTGATGCTCAAGCAGAGACTGCCGAGAAGATGAGCCGGCAGCTCCCTAAAAATCGAAGTCACTACAAAGGCAGAATTCATGCACTTTGTCGCTACGTCTTGACAGGCACGAACTCTACAAGTGGCGGCATTCATGCGCCGGCCATAATGGCGGTCTCTCCTGAGCCATCGCGATGCCACCGCGCAAACATCCTCAAGATTAACTTAAATTCCCTATGCATCCCATTTCTAAGTATTTTCTCCGCGCAAGCACCATCCATGCATACATCGATGCCGCTCAAGTACTACTTCTCACCCTCATGTTCCTACTTCCACTTACAAACCAGAAAGGTGGCGGAGTGGAGAAGTTTGCACGGGCCTGGAGTGCAAGCTCGAGCTGAAAGATGTTACGAGTAGGTCGATTTGGAGGAGACACTCGTCTCTGTATCTTCATTTATAGACTTGTAGGAGTAGTCTCTTCTCTACTACTATTAAACAAGCAAACATATTCTTCGTTAAACGCATCCCACCACATGTACACAGAACAGTGAAAAAGAATTACCACCACACGATTAGACCCATTTGATTAGATCTAACCGTCAATATAAAAACTAACCAACACCGAAAGTACCTGTAGCAATTACCACAGGCGGACGAAACTCTGCCAACGAGCGAAAAGTTCCGCGCGGCCGCGTCCGGAGAATTCGCGAGGAGGATTTATTTTTCCGAGGATTTAGTGGTTAAAAAAAGATTAAACGTAATGTTCCTTGATTTATGGACGTGAAGATTAAACGTAGTGTTCCTTGATTTATGGACGTGGGACGTCCAGCAAATATCTGGCTGTTGTGGAGTGCGGAACCGCGGACGCGATTTCTCCGGACGAATCCCGTCATCGCGTCCTGCTATCTTCTCCTCATCTTCCAACTACCCTCATCGTCCTTGCACGCGCCACCCCGTTTGCGCCGCCCAGCAAGCACCCTTGGCGCGGTGCACACATGCCTGCCGATGAACAGGCGCCACGCCTCCTCGCTCACGCGGCACCGCGGGTCAGGCCTGGCCATGCACCTCCCCACCCGTCGCTGCCCACGAACAGTCACGCCTGTGCCCGCGGCATGGCGGCGCGGAGCCCCCCCTGCCGTTTCGCGATCTGCGCTGCCTCCCTCGACCACCGCAACTCTGCTGGATCCCCGTGCGAGACCCGCCCGCCGCAGATCGTGCCGGCTGCTTCACCACCGCCCGCCGCCACGTCATTGTTGCCGCCGGCCGACGCCTCATGAGGGAAGGAGACGGCGTTGGGGGCACCAGGCAGCCACCGATTAGCAGCACAACGGCTGCAGCGATGCCCCTTCGCCAGCAGCTGTGGCACTACGGTGGGAACGTAGATCCATGGTGGGAAGGCAGATGGATTCCGGAGGAGATGGTCGAGGTATTCCTACCTTCTATGTCTGCGTCATTCACTCAGTTCGACCTCCTCTTTCTCAGTACCTTGCCTATGCTTCTGTCTGATCAGCACCACTACTACATTTGTGCAGTGACATGTGCTGCAGCCGTGGTGCTCTAGGCTCCAGGGACACCCCTCTGCTGATCAAATGAACAGATGCATGATGCTATCTTATTAGGGCAAACACAAAGGTTAAATCCTATATGCACTTTATTTCTACTTGCAGACATCAAGTTCAGTCAAATATGTCATGGTTAGCTGAATGGAAAGGAAAATTTTCAGAGAAGTGGTGCCCAGATCAAGAAGCACTTTTTTAGTCGAGCCATCATTTAAATTTCAAAAATTGAGACGATTCACTTATGTTTTTTGTAAAAGTTATACTTGAACAACTGTGCCAAATTGCTCTTGAAAATTGTGCATTGGTGGTGTACTTTGGTGGCATTTTCTTACACTTTCAGTTTGAGTGGTGTCACAAAACTGTGCCAAATTGCACTTGAAAATGTGTTCTGTGATGTGGTATAACACCATGCTCGAGATATCCTTAACTTCCTATTCATAAAACAAGCAAAAGCTTTGGGAGAAATATCATCTAATGTTTTGTGTTTTCATGTTAGGGGCATACTTCTACCAAATGGTATTTTTGGACGTGGCACTTAACCATTTATTTGTGACATGGTGTGCATTAATTGGTGCAAATTAGTTTATCAATTTCATTCAGAAGATTTTCACATACACATGCCTTTGCTCTTGGTGCTAGGCCAATAGGAATTATTCCCGGATTATTAGTTTTAGATCTTAGGACTAAATCCAGTAAGGCTCAGAGCGGTGCCGAACAAAGAGACGTCAAGTATCCTCAGCCTAAACTAAAGATTGGGTCTGTGGCATTTTAGATGATCCATAGTGGCGCTGATCCCCATCTTGTTGCTTTAGACCGAAGAGTGGCTGTACAAGTAACGTTTTCCGCTTATAAATGCACCACAAAAATGAGCCATGAGATTTGGATGACACTCATTTGTTCAGTTATTAGTTGGATGGAGCGTGGCTTTCACCGAGCTGTAGGTACTAACCAAGGGAAAGCTCAGGTTATACCCTGCAATTAAGGCACTGTTTTTGATTGATTATTGGTTGATAGTCTTCCTTTTTATTTGTTTTGTTTTATGGAAGTTCATCACTGTACACATGAAAAAAAATGATGGATACATGGAGCATATGGTAGTATTTTTTCTCTTTTGATGTTCGGAAGATTTTGTATATTTGAACATTACTGTTTTCTTGCAATGAAGATTACATTTTTTTACAAGCCCTTAAGTTATCATCTTTGGATGAGTTGTTGGACTACCGAGAGCATGAACTTGACAATGATAGTGATGATTGGTTCAGTTCGTCCATGTGATTTATTTTGTTTTCAGCCCAACAAACAATATTATTGGTTCAAAAACTTGTATAATGATCGAAAAAGATGTAAAATTATACAATTATTTTGGTACTTGTTTACTGGTAGTTGAGACGTGCGTTGCACGTACAAACTTACTAGTAGTTAGCAGGAGACAAAAAAAATACTACTTCACCAGTTTCAGATGGAGGGAGTATAACTAGTAATTAATGTTTCACCAAAGTCACCTGCAAAAGAAATGTTTCACCAACGTGTTGAAAGGATTAATAACTATGTAATAGTCGGACCAAACATGAAAGGGCCACTCTACGCCTTTCTCTTACTACCTCCGTTCTGGTTTATTGATGCCTTTTACAATTGGTGCAAAATTTTGATCAAAGATTTAACCAATAAAATGTTAGTGCATGTCAATAAAAATTATATCACTGGATTCATATTTGAACATAGTTTGCAATGATATAATTTTTTGTAACATGTATGAACGTTCTCTCTCTCAACGGGCAAACATGCTTTGTAGGTCGTGCAACCCGCTCCTTGATGTTTAACTGAGCTCAAATGGTCTTTGTTCTTTCATTGCACATCGGAAACAAAAACAACATAATAGCAAAAAAAATCCAAAATTAAGAGACGGATGGTAACATGTTAATTATGGACCCCTTGTCCCACTTAACAAGAGAAAAGAACACGTCATTAGATCATCATCACCTGATTAATATCTACATTCCTGCAGGGCATAAATACACCATAATTTTATCTAAAAAAATCAATGCTTAGTGTGGAGCATCCGAGCCTGCGCCAGAGATTTATGTTTACAGAAATTTCTTACAATTTATCTGTATACTTCTTACGCATGTATTTATACACCAAGCACAACATTAAATAATTTCAAGGAAGGGATGCCTTCTACAACCTCCGTTCCTAAATATAAGTCTTTTTAGCGCGAGCGACAATGAGCGGCTCCCGGTCTCGGATAGAGCCGCTCATGCATATAGGAGTAGTTGGTTTCTCAAACTTGCACTACATTTGCGTCCAAAAATACAAATGAATTTGGGATCAATGTGCAAAAAATATATTAAACCTACACTACATTTGCGGCCAAAAACGTACACAGTTCTAGTACTGCTATATGTTAAAAAACCAGTTTGTTCCTCAAAGAAATCTAGTGGTGCTCAAGCAGAGATAGCTGAAAAGATCAACCAGCAGCCCCCTAAAACTCAGAGTCACTACAAGGCACTAACATCGGTTCTCCTCGTAGCTCCATTCCTGCACTTCGTACTCGTAACACCCAACTCTACAAGTGGCAACATTCATGCACCAGCGATTATGGCTATCTCTCCTGAACCATCGCAATGCCACGATGGATGGATGGACAGGTGTAGTCCTTATTAAAATCTTTAAAAGAACTTATATTTAGAAACGAACATAACATAAAAGGTCCACTCTTCGCCTTCCTCTTACATCGATGGATGGATGGGTGTCAGGACGTGGCAACGACAAGGGAAGGTGTACCTGCCTTTTTTAGCACATGGGTGGGGACCAGACAGGAGGCACTTTCCCTATCTGCCGGCCACGAGATCAGCCTGCATAGCGTGCGTGCGCTCCGTAGGAGCGTCCAAAAACTAAACCTACGCTACATTTATACAGTACAAATCTGGTGGTGCTCAAGCAGAGATATCCGAAAAGATGAATCAACAGTTCACTAAAAATCGAAGTCACTGGTATAAGGCAGAAACATCCATTCTCCATGTAGCTCCATTCATGAGTGTTCTATTTCCCCAAGGGATTCCACTCTTGCAGATACTCAGGTGGTTAGGCCCACTGAGCTCGGTTGTGAGGACCGGGTAGAGGACCAAAACAAGTCTAAACGCAAGTGGAAACAAAAGATTTATCCGGCTTCGGCTGTGCTAGAAGTGTTAGGATCCGGACCACCAAAAAATTTCATGATGAAATATGAAAGGAAACTTTTAGAATAGCAGAGGTCTTACAGACTTGGCTAAAAGAAGATTTCTAGCGGATGCTTCTATAGAACACAAGTTGATTTATCGCCCTCTCCAAAACTGGAAGGGACAATTCTACCCCCAGTACTTTCTTAGTACTTTAACGGGAGGTGTTGATTTCGATTGGCATTGCCTACCTCCAAGAGAAAGATCCGGTGGGATTTTACTTGGGGTTAAATGCGTTATGTTGGAAGTCCGGAATCTGGTCATGGGAGATTTTGCGGTTAAGTTTCGGGTCAGATCGAAGGCCGATGGGTTTAATTGGGCTTTGGTGGCGGTGTATGGCGCCGCGCAGCCTGAATTCAAACCAGATTTTTGGTGGATCATGTCCGTATTTGCGGTAGCGAGTAGTTCCCAATTCTAGTTGGGGGCGATTTTAACATTATTCTAAGATGGAAGGAAAAAAATAATGATAACTTTGACGACAGATGGTCGTTTATGTTTAATACAATCATTGAAAGTTTAGATCTTAGAGAGATCGAGCTTTCCGGTAGAAAATTTACTTGGGCCAATACGTTACCAATCCCGACGTTTGAGAAGCTCGATCGTGTCCTCGCTAGCGTCGAATGGGAGCAGAAGTTTCCCCTGGTGACGGTCCAAGCGTTATCACGCGCGATCTCTGACCATACCCCATTGCTGGTTAACTCTGGAGAGGCAACTCACGTGGGAAACAAGAACACTTTTTCATTCGAATTAGCATGGTTTGAAAGAGAAGGGTTCCTGGATCTAATAGCAAGAGAATGGGCTAAAGATTTAGGAGGGAGGTCGAATGTTGAAAGATGGCAGAATAAGATTAGGCACCTAAGACAGTTCTTACGTGGTTGGGCCAAACATTTGAGTGGGATATATAAAGTTGAAAAGGAAAGGCTCCTTCTACTTATTCAATCCCTAGATTTAAAAGCCGAGTCCTCCATTCTAGATACCAGGGAGCTGGAAACTAAAGTGGAGGCGGAAATGAGATTGAAAGAACTGCTACGAGAGGAGGAATTGAAGTGGGCACTTCGAGCTAAAGTTTGAAAAATCGTCCAAGGGGATGATAACACTCAATTCTTCCATATGATTGCGAATGGCAAGCATCGAAAGAAGAGAATCTTTCAGCTCGAGCAAGATGAAGGGACGATTTTAGGGCAGGAGAATCTAAAATTATACATCACCAATTACTATAAACAGCTGTTTGGGCCATTTGAGGATAATTTCGTATCCTTGGATGAGTCGAGGGTTGAGGATGTTCCTCAACTCACAGAGGATGAGAACGATATTTTGACCGCCCCATTTTCAGAGAAAGAGGTGTTTGAGGCAATCTCACAAATGAAAAATAATAAAGCATCGGGGCCGGATGGGTTTCCGGTGGAGTTTTATAAAAAGTGTTGGCACATCATTAAGGGTGAATTGCTCCCGATGTTCCATGATTTATTCTCTGGACAGTTCCAGCTATTTCACTTGAATTTCGGAACGATTACATTGCTTCCTAAGAAAACAGAGGCCGTACGGATTTGAGTAGTTCAGGCCGATCTATCTTCTTAATGTTAGCTTTAAAATTTTCACCAAGGTTGGACTAATAGGCTTACGCAGATTGTGCATTCTGTGGTGCAGCCGTCTCAATCTGCTTTCATGCCAGACAGAAACATCCTAGAAGGGGTTGTGGTCCTACATGAAATGCTCCATGAAATCCACACAAAGAAACTAGATGGGGTGGTTTTTAAAGTGGATTTTGGAAAAGCGTACGATAAAGTAAAATGGCCTTTTCTTCAGCAGGCCCTGCGTATGAAATGATTCGATCAGTCCTGGAGAAATCAGGTAGATTCTTTCACGCAAAAAGGGAGTGTAGGGATCAAAGTGAATGATGACATAGGTCATTATTTCCAGACACACAAGGGTCTAAGGCAAGGAGACCCAATGTTACCGATTCTGTTCAACATAGTGGTCGGCATGTTGACAATCCTAATAGGAAGAGCTAAGGATAATGGCCAAGTAGGTGGCCTCCTCCCGCATTTAGTAGATGGAGGAGTGTCTATCCTACAGTATGCTCATGATACTATCATCTTCATGGAGCATGATTTGGCAAAAGCAATAAACATGAAGCTTGTGTTATGCTTATTCGAACAACTGTCGGGGTTAAAGATTAACTTCCATAAAAGTGAATTGTTTTGCTTTGGAAGATCTAAAGACGAACAAGAAGCTTACAAACAGTTGTTCATGTGTGAATTGGGGTCTTTACCCTTCACGTATTTGGGTATACCAATCCACCATCGCAAGCTTTCTAATAAAGAATGGAAGTGCATAGAGGATCGATTTGAAAAGAAACTAAGTTGCTAGAAGGGCAAACTTATGTCATACGGAGGCCGACTAATTCTCATTAACTCGGTACTCACGAGTATGCCTATGTTTCTCTTGTCCTTTTTTGAGGTACAAGTTGGAGTTTGAAAAGGCTAGATTTCTATAGATCGCGCTTTTTCTGGCAGAGTGACGAGTTAAAACGAAAATACAGACTCGCCAAATGGGATATCATTTGTAGGCCAAAAGACCAAGGGGGTCTCGACATTGAAAATTTAGAGGTGAAGAACAGATGTCTTCTCAGCAAGTGGTTGTATAAGCTATCTGTAGAGATCGATGCCACATGGGCCCAGATTCTGCGTAATTTTTAGGCCGACCGATTCACCATTTTCGAAGGGATTGATGAGAGTGAAATCAGTCTTTTTCAACAGGACAAAATTTATAATTGGAAATGGTACTACCACGAGATTCTAGGAGGATACATGGTTAGGGGAGATGCCCCTTGCACTCCAATATCCTTCTCTCTATAATATTGTTCAGCGAAGAGATGCTTACGTTGCAACAGTATTACAGTCCAATCCTCTCAATATTCAATTTAGGAGGACGTTAGTGAAGGAAATATGCCCTAGAGGCAATAATAAAGTTATTATTTATTTCCTTATTTCATGATAAATGTTTATTATTCATGCTAGAATTGTATTAACCGGAAACATAATACATGTGTGAATACATAGACAAACAAAGTGTCACTAGTATGCCTCTACTTGACTAGCTCGTTGATCAAAGATGGTTATGTTTCCTAACCATAGGCATGAGTTGTCATTTGATAAACGGGATCACATCATTAGAAGAATGATGTGATTGACTTGACCTATTCCGTTAGCTTAGCACTTGATCGTTTTAGTTTACTGCTATTGCTTTCTTCATGACTTATACATGTTCCTATGACTATGATATTATGCAACTCCCGATTACCGGAGGAACACTTTGTGTGCTACCAAACATCACAACGTAACTGGGTGATTATAAATGTGCTCTACAGGTGTCTCCGATGGTACTTGTTGAGTTGGCATATACCAAGATTAGGATTTGCCACTCCGATTGTCGGAGAGGTATCTCTGGGCCCTCTCGGTAATGCACATCACTATAAGCCTTGCAAGAAATGCAACTAATGAGTTAGTTGCGGGATGATGCATTACGGAAACGAGTAAAGAGACTCGCCAGTAACGAGATTGAACTAGGTATTGAGATACCGATGATCGAATCTCGGGCAAGTAACATACCGATGATAAAGGGAACAACGTATGTTGTTATGCGGGTTGACCGATAAAGATCTTCGTAGAATATGTATGAACCAATATGAGCATCTAGGTTCCGCTATTGGTTATTGACCGGAGACTAGTCTCGGTCATGTCTACATAGTTCTCGAACCCGTAGGGTCCGCACGCTTAAAGTTTGGTGACGATCGGTATTATGAGTTTATGTGTTTTGATGTACCGAAGGTAGTTCGGAGTCCCATATGTGATCACGGACATGACGAGGAGTCTCAAAATGGTCGAGACGTAAAGATTGATATATTGGACGGCTATATTCGGACACCAGAAGTGTCCCAGATGATTTCGGATAAAACCGGAGCGCCGGAGGGGTTACCGAAACCCCCCGGGGAAGTATTGGGCCTTAGTGGGCCTGAGGGGCGAGAGAGGGCTGCAGCCCAGGAGGTGGCACGCCCCCTCCCATGGGGAGTCTGAATTGGACTAGGGAGGGGGGCGCAACCCCTCTTTCCCTCTCCCTCTCCCTATCTTTCCTTCCCCCTTCCCTCTTCCTAGTTGGACTAGGAAAGGATGAATCCTCTTCCTAGTAGGAAGAGGATTCCTCCTCTCCTCGGGGTGCACCAAGGCTGGCCGCCCTCCCTCCTTGCTCCTTTATATACGGGGCGGGGGGGGGGGGGCACCCAAAGACACACAAGTTGATTGTTCCAAGCCGTGTGCAGTGCCCCCCCCTCCACCATAATCCACCTCGATCATATCGTAGCGGTGCTTAGGCGAAGCCCTGCGTCGATAGCAACATCATCACCGTCATCACGTCGTCGTGCTGACGGAACTCTCCCGTGAAGCTCTGCTGCATCGGAGTTCGTGGGACGTCATCGAGCTGAACGTGTGCTGAACTCGGAGGTGCCGTGCGTTCGGTACTTGGATCAGTCTGATCGTGAAGACGTTCGACTACATCAACCACGTTTTCATAACGCTTCTGCTTACGGTCTACGAGGGTACGTGGACGATACTCCCCCCTTTCGTTGCTATGCATCACCATGATCTTGCGTGTGCGTAGGAAAATTTTGAAATTACTACGTTCCTCAATAGTGGCATCCAAGCCAGGTTTATGCGTAGATGTTATATGCATGAGTAGAGCACAAAGGAGTTGTGGGTGTGGGTATATACATATTGCTTGCCGTCACTAGTTGATCCTTGATTCAACGACATTGTTGGATGAAGCGGCCCAGACCGACATTACGCGTACGCTTATGCGAGACTGGTTCTACCGACGTGCTTCGCACACAGGTGGCTAGTGGGTGTCTGTTTCTCCTGCTTTAGTTGAATAGGATTCAATGAACAGGGTTCTTTTTGAAGATAAAAAAGCAACCACTATACCGTGTTGTGGTTTTTGATGCGTAGGTAAGAACGGTTCTTGCTCAGCCCGTAGCAGCCACATAAAACTTGCAACAACAAAGTAGAGGACGTCTAACTTGTTTTTGCAGGGCATGTTGTGATGTGATATGGTCAAGACATGATGCTAAATTTTATTGTATGAGATGATCATGTTTTGTAACACAGTTATCGGCAACTGGCAGGAGCCATATGGTTGTCGCTTTATTGTATGAAATTCAATCGCCATGTAATTGCTTTACTTTATCACTAAGCGGTAGCGATAGTCGTGGAGGCAATAGTTGGCGTGATGGCAACGATGCTTCGATGGAGATCAAGGTGTCAAGCCAGTGACGATGGTGATCATGACGGTGCTTTGGAGATGGAGATCACAGGCACAAGATGATGATGGCCATATCATATCACTTATACTGATTGCATGTGATGTTTATCCTTTATGCATCTTATTCTGCTTGATTGACGGTAGCATTATAAGATGATCTCTCACCAAATTTCAAGGTACAAGTGTTCTCCCTGAGTATGCACTGTTGCCAAAGTTCATCGTGCCGAGACACCACATGATGATCGGGTGTGATAAACTCTACGTTCACATACAACGGGTGCAAGCCAGTTTTGCACACGCAAAAATACTGGGGTTAAACTTGACGAGCCTAGCATACACAGATATGACCTCGAAACACTGAGACCGAAAGGTCGAGCGTGAATCATATAGTAGATATGATCAACATAGTGATGTTCACCATTGAAAACTACTCAATTTCACGTGATGATCGGTCATGGTTTAGTTGATTTGGATCACGTGATAACTTAGATGATTAGAGGGATGTCTATCTAAGTGGGAGTTCTTAAATATGATTAATTGAACCTTAATTTATCATGAACTTAGTACCTGATAGTATTTTGCTTGTCTATGTTGTTGTAGATAGATGGCCCGTGCTGTTGTTCCATTAATTTTTAATGCGTTCCTTGAGAAAGCAAAGTTGAAAGATGATGGTAGCAATTACACGGACTGGGTCCGTAACTTGAGGATTATCCTCATTGCTGCACAGAAGAATTACATCCTGGAAGCACCGGTAGGTGCCAAACCCGCCGCGGGAGCAACGCCAGATGTTATGAACGTCTGGCAGAGCAAAACTGATGACTACTCGATAGTTCAGTGTGCCATGCTTTACGGCTTAGAACCGGGACTTCAACGACGTTTTGAACATCATGGAGCATATGAGATGTTCCAGGAGTTGAAGTTAATATTTCAAGCAAATGCCCGGGTTGAGAGATATGAAGTCTCCAATAAGTTCTGCAGCTACAAGATGGAGGAGAATAGTTCTGTCAGTGAACATATACTCAGAATGTCTGGGTACCATAACCACTTGACTCAACTGAGAGTTAACCTTCCTGTTGATAGTGTCATTGATAGAGTTCTTCAATCACTGCCACCAAGCTACAAAAGCTTCGTGATGAACTATTGATGTCTACTACACAACCTTCTTCTTGTAGACGTTGCTGGGCCTCCAAGTGCAGATGTTTGTAGGACAGTAGAAAATTTCCCTCAAGTGGATGACCTAAAGTTTATCAATCCGTAGGAGGCGTAGGATGAAGATGGACTCTCTCAAGCAACCTTGCAACCAAATAACAAAGAGTCTCTTGTGTCCCCAACACACCCAATACAATGGTAAATTGTATAGATGCACTAGTTCGGCGAAGAGATGGTGATACAAGTGGTATATGGATAGTAGATATGGGTATTTGTAATCTGAAAATATAAAAACAGTAAGGTAACTAATGATAAAAGTGAGCGTAAACGTATTGCAATGCTAGGAAACAAGGCCTAGGGTTCATACACTACAAAAAAAGACACATCCGTGACATTTTGGGCTGAACAAAAAAAAATTTCTGTCATACATATGACACTTCTATGACGATAATTGTGACAAAACCCGGTATCATCATAGATGTGGTGGGCTCCTACTTCTATGACAAAAAATCATGACAGAAAATGGGCTTTTCGTCCTGGGCGGGCCGGAGACACAGCTACATGACATTCTTTGGGCCGTCCATGACGGAAAAAACTGTGGTAGAAGTGAGAGCGAGGAAAATTTCGGGGAGTTCCCGGTTACGGTGGGAGGTCGGGGGCCGAGCGATGCGCGTTTCTCTCGTACAGTACGCGCGTGTGTGCGAGGCATTGGCTCTAACTGAACCCGAGCGAGGCGTTGGGCTCTAACTGAACCCGAGCGATTGCACTGCAGGCTACACATTACTGAACCTGAGCGATCGATCGATGGCTGTTAACTGAACCCGATCAAGCGATTCCTTCGCTACTGCTGCTAACTGAAGCCGATCGATTGGATGAACAGTGAGCGTTGTGGGGGGGGGGGGGTTGGATGAACAGTGAGCGGTGGCGTTGCCTCTGGATGAACAGGACCTGTGGTGTGGTGGAGGGCTGGATGAACAGTAGACGGTGGAGGGGTGCCCGTGGAGGGGTGGTGGATGAACAGTAGACGGTGGACGGGTGGTTGAACAGTAGCCAGTGGAGTAGCGCGCGGTGGAGGCTGGATGAACAGGAGCCCGTGGAGGCTGGAGGAGGTCGACGGTGGAGATGAACAGTATCCCGTGGAGTCCCGTTTTGCGGTACGCCACACCCCTCTCGATGAACAGGACCCCCGTTTCGACCGTAGGAGGTCCGTTTCGTCCGTTTTGCGGTATGCCACACCCCTCCCGATCAACAGGACCTCCATTTCGACCGTAGGAGGTCCGTTTCCTCTGTTTTGCGGTACGCCACACCCCTCCCGATCAACAGGATCCCCGTTTCGACCGTAGGAGGTCCGTTTCCTCCATTCTGCGGTACGCCAGGCCTCGTTTCCATCGCCTATTCCGTCCAAGCCCTCCCTATGAACACGACCACACATTCCATTCCGACCCAGCCGGTTGGCTCCCACGCATTCCGTTGCCTCCCGATGAACACGACGCATTCCGTTGCCTCCCCATGAACACGATGCATTCCGTTGCCTCCCCATGAACACGACGCATTCCGTTGCCTCCCCATGAACACGACGACGACGCTGTTTCTCCGTTCCGACCCAGCCATGTACACGAGCCCTGGCCGTACGTATGCGCGAGTAGGCGTTTGAGACCCCGCCCGTATGTACACATACGTGGCCGTATTTCTTTCCTGCACCCTGGCCGCTGTACGTACGTGTACATGCTATGTGCGCGCCTCTACTACGACATGTGCACGCCTCTACTATGACACGTGCGTGCCTCTACATTGACCAGTATGTATGTACATGTTTGCGACTAGAATGACAACGCTACGTATGCTTCGACCAGGTGGGTCCCGACTGCCAGTCACTTCCTTGCCTGCGAAGATGTAGCTGGTGGGTCCCAGCAGTCAGGGGGGCGAATTGTTTTGTTTTTTTCCTCGGACGCACTTCCTTGCATGCGAAGGTGTAGCTGCTGGGTCCCAGCAGTCAGGGGGGCAAATCATTTTTTTTGTCCGGACGCACTTCCTTGCGTGCGAAGATGTAGCTAGTGGATCCCAGCAGTCGGGGGGCGAATCGTTTTTTTCGGACGCACTTCCTTGCGTGCGAAGATGTAGCTGGTGGGTCTCAGCAGTCAGGGGGGCGAATCATTTTTTTCCCGGACGCACTTCCTTGCATGCAAAGATGTAGCTCGTGGGTCCCAGCAGTCAGGGGGCGAATCCTTTTTTCGTGAAATACGATGGCCCGTCCGGTGGGTCCCCGCTGTCAGGTGGAGGAATAATTATTTTGTGCATAATAAGGAGGCACTTCCTTGCGGCTGCCGTGGACCCAGTTGTCAGCCTCTCCACGTACAGTCCACGTCCGATGGAAGTCGTTCCCTGACCATGTTGACCATGCCGCACCGAGAGTACCAGGGCGGTGGACGACGGCGAGGCCTAGGAAGGGGACGACGCGGAGTCGGGGAAGACGCGGCAGTGGATGCACACACGGAGAGGAGTACGAGGGTTTACTGGTTCGGCTACGCTGCCGTCGCCGCAGAATAACAGGGGGTATGGGTGAGTGGAGGGATGGCCTGGCCAGTGGTGGGAGTAGTAGGGGGCGGTGAGGCCTTCGCGGCAGCACAGCCGGCCATGGGAGGCAGGAGCAGGCGACACGACCGGCGCTGCTTTGGGCGGCTGGAGCAAAAGAAGATCAGAGGTTGAAGAAGCACGACGGTCGTTGGATGGACATCGTACGATCACTGCAGCTAGAATCGTTTATATTGACTAAGTTGACAAAGCCCTTGGTACATCAACTTAGTAGGCCCACAGGTCAGCTTCCGAAATGATGCGCCCCAGATGTCAGGGGAAGGAATCATTTTTTGGGCGAGTGAAGCTAAAATATCCGAGATTGAAGAAGAAGCACGACATCCGTTGGATGGACATCCAACGACCACTGCTACTAGAATCGTGTGTTGACTATAAGTTGACAAAGCCTTGCATACGCGTCAACTCTATTTTTTTAGGGGACGCGTCAACTTAGTAAGGCCAGAAGTGTGTGGTAGAGAACTTATAGCCCATTTGAGATTTGTAAGAATGTGTAGCCCATTTTTGAATTCTAATGGAATTTACTACAGCCCATTTACAGTTTGTTAAAAGTACAGCCCATTTCAATCAACCGTTCAAAATAGAATTCAATAAAATTTCCCATATTTTGATGGGATCTGAAATATTTTTATTCCGAAATTTCTAGTCAGATTAAATACAATTTCAATATAAATTTATATTACGTAAAAATCCAACGAAACATTGCGCTCGCAACAATTAATGAAATTAAAATTTTCAATATCAAAAATAATATTTTATAAAGTAATCACGTGTTTGGTGCATTTTTTCATAGTTAGTGCCCAGCTTTTATAATTACATCCCATTTGTTATTTCTTAAAGCCCATTTTCTTGTTAAGCCTAATGCATCCCTCCTAGGAAAGATTTGCAGCCCAGGGGGGCGGAGAATAACAACTTGACCTTGCCTGGGTATTCCTAAAAAAAGTATAGCTGGGCTAGTCATTTTCAGCTTGAAAAAAATTAATATCTGGACTGGATATCTGGCCTGGGCTAGACGGGCCACATCCCGCCCAGTTAATACCTGCAGTGATGTTTTCGTTGTTGTTTAGAGGAGGAAAATTAATATCTGGGCTAAACATCGATAAATTCTGCAGTGCTCACACCTCAAAAACACAAATACTGCTCGAGCTGCTTGGTCCCAGCTGTCGGCCGCTTCTTGTGCAATTCTCTCATTTATTGACTACTCCCTCCTTTTCGGTTTATAAGGCTCAATTCAAAAATCTCACCAACCAAGGTAGATGATGAGTGGTGGAATATTTTTTGTAGTTTGCAAAAGCACCCAATTAATGCTCTTGTTTTCCTTAAAAAATTATGTTTACGAATGCATTAATTGCAATGCATGCATGCATAAAGTGCATGCATTGGTCAGTTTTCTCTTAATACTTGCATGCAATGATTTAATGCGCCTTAAAGTCTGAACATGTGATGGGGAACAACCAAATTGAGCCTTATAAAATAGAAAAACTAAAATTTTGAGATAAGCCCTATAAACCAAAAAGGAGGGAGTACTACATAGGTTGACAATGGTGTGGGACCGTGATGTCAGGAAACCAGGAGGAAGCAAAATAAATTATAGTTATATATATATATATATATAAATTAATTTATTATAAAATTAATACAACTTATTTAGCTTAATATGTGATTAGGTTGATTTGGGATTAGGTGAAGGTGGTAGACAGGTATGCTTTTTATCTTGAATAGTATTTACTATTCACTAGGTAGGGCACTATTCACAATAGTGCTCCACTATTGAATACACTATTTGGAATAGTATTTCACTATTCACAGCAATATTTAATTCAACATGATTACCTTCACGTTCTAACTTGATTATGTATTTGTTGCAGGATCTATTTTGGGCTTGCGAGGCCAACAAGTCCGACGGTGTGCGCAGAGGTGTAAAATCCTACTCAATACTCACCATATTTATCATTATGTTGTATCAGATGAAGCTAATTACGTTCACTTAGCAGTTTTAATTGCAAATTTATGGGGTACATTCCTATCGTCTTCCCAGGCAGTTCCACCCGAAGGGAACACTTCTCTACGGCCACAAGGTTCTCATTCAAACGCCACTCTGGGCTACACAGAGCACTACACATGCAGAGGTTTCTCCTATAGGATCCCTAGCATAAGAACTCGTCCCATAAATTCATAATAAAAATACCAAGTGAACCAAGAAACTACATCATTTCCACAACATAATTTACATATGGTTTTCCCTTTCGGGAGGCCCCGAAGGGATTACACTCAACTAGGAAATTACCTTCAAACTCTTGGCGATCGAAGCGCCTTCTTGGCTATTCTACTAGAAGTGTTGGTGGCTAAACTACGAAGGAAATGCTACTCTGGTGGAGAGTCTTGATGCTCTGAGTGCTTCACGCTCTTCCGTCTTCTGCTGTGTTCTTGAGCCCACCGTCTCCTTTTATAGTGGCGAGGGAGGCCTTCGGGAGCCTTCCTTCACTTATTTTACACGATAGCATGCACGCGTGTCCTTCTAGGGTACATGCGTGTCCTTCTAATAATATAGAAAAGTACACAATAGTATGCACGCGTGTCCTACTAGGTTACATGCGTGTCCTTCTAATAATATAGAAAAGTGCGAGAGAGTGCCGACAAACTTCAATCTTCAGGAAACTTTGCTTTCTTCACGTGGCATTGTCTCTCGGTGAATAATTGGCTGGCCTCTGTGTACCAGTCTTTGCTCCTCGGCTATACAGATCATCAAGCGATTAGCCTTCAGAGCTTCTTCTGCCTTTAAGAATCCATGTGCCAGTGTATGCGTACATACATGCCAAGGCTGCTTAAATATTCAGCATTGCTTTATTTATTTTTAATTTAACTCGCTTAAATATTCAACATTGCTTTTTTTACAGGGGGTCTTCCCTGCCCATATGATTGATAATACCTTATCAATATTTAAAATATCTATTCTTGGGATTTCTATCAATATTCGGGTCGGGTATAGTACTCCGTGCCCGAATAATTGATAGCAATATCAATATAGGCAATTTGCGCTTTATTCAGGTCGCTGCCCGTGCCCTGCTATGTCCATATGATCATCATCATCGTTTAACAGACTGAAATCATATTTTTGATCGCATTCTTTCTTTATTTCTTCAAATTTTTCGTCCATTTCATGCCTTAATTCTTTTAATATTTTTTCTTTCAATTCTTTCTTTATTATTTTTGAAAATTCTTGAAATATTTTATCCATTTCTTGATCTATGTATTCACTGTCTAAAGGGTCAAGCCCCTTTACAAGGCATTCTTGATATGTCTTATATTTTGGAGGCTCTTCCTTCTTTATATTTTTAGAGCTTGATGCCTCCCCCTTTGTGGGAGTTGGTGAAGCAGGTATGCCTCTTTTCATTTGAATATAGTCTTTAGCCTTTGGGTCAATATAATAATCTGTTCCAAATACCTTTCTTGCCAGGAATAAGGCATCATCTATATTATAATATCTTTTGAATGTTAAATCTTGTCCTTTCCTTTTTGCATCTATTTTTTCAATCATTATATTTTCCCATTCCAAATATATTCCAGGTTTATTTCCATCAAATATAAGATATAGTGTTTCTCCTTTTGGTATTTCAATCTTTTCTGGCTTTGGCAAATTTTTGTTTAATTCATTAAAATATTCTGCCAAACTATTGAGAATTGATAAAAAAATATCCTTTTCCCTCTCTCTTGAGAGTATATTGGAACCAGAAATTATCCAATATGCATCTTTGAGCTTCATCAAGCTTGATATGGGGTTTTGGCTTGAAATTGAATGTATTTGGCTGAAACATTTTCAGCCTATTTTCTTCTCCAAAGAAGAGATATTCATCCTTGTTGGCGAATAATCCTTTCCTCATTTCTGCAAATTTGATGCACGAGAAAATATGTCAGGTAAGGTATTATCCTTCCCCTTAATATGCTAAAAAATAACTTTGTAACCATTCCCAGCTATGGTGTCTTCAAATAAGACCCATCTTCTGGTTGAGCTTTTCTTACTATTAATTTTATTGTAATATCGACATATAGCTTCACAGTATGTTCGCATTGTAAATTCTTTAAATCCTAGATATAGCCTAAACGCATTTATTGCATTTACAACTGCAAGGATTTCCCTATCAATATTATTTACCGTCTTTAATTTGTAACTTCCCGAAGCATATCTGCATATTTTTTCATCTGCTTTTGGGGTGTATTTATTGGGTTTTTGTTTTAGTATCGCACCCCATCCTACCTTAGATGCATCTGTCTCAATTACAAAATAATTGTCTTCTAGAGGCAATTCTAGGGGTTTTAAATTCTTGACCTTTTCCTTGATGGCCTTTACTAATTTTATATCTTCGGAATTGAAGTATTTTTGACCATTTTCCCTTAATTTAGCATACAAAGGTCCTGCTAATTTTGCTAAGTTGTCTATGTAGTTTCTCGCATAGTTTACAATTCCTAAGAACTGTTGTAAAACCTTTTTATCACTCATATTATCAGGAAAGTCTAATTTTTTCTTTGCAATATGTTCTTGTAGATATATTTTTCCTTCTCCTATTTCATGACCAAGGAAATTTATTTTTTCTTTGCAAATTTCCATCTTCTTTTTGGATAGCATGAGTCCATTTTGTTCTACCTTTCGAAAGAACACTTCAAGATGGGCTATATGCTCTTTGTATGATTTTGAGAAAACTAACAAATCATCTACATATACCAATATAAATGCTTGATTCTCATTAAATATACTTTGCATTTTTCTTTGAAATAGTGCAGGTGCATTCTTTAGACCTAATGGCATTACTAGCCATTCATAATGGCCTTGTGGACAAGTAAATGCTGTCCGGGGAATAGATTCTTCAGCCATTTTTACTTGCCAAAATCCCGCCTTTAAATCGAATTTAGAGAAATATTTACTTCCTTGTATTCTATTAATCCATTCCTGCTTATTAGGTATATTATATGCATCATCAACTGTATTATCATTAAGACTTTTAAAATTAATTACCATTCTAGATTTTCCTCTAACTTATTCAGCATGATTTCTAACTATAAAAGCAGCAGATCGATGAGGACTTCTACTTTCTCTTATAGCTTTTAACTTTAATAACTCTTCAATATGCATTTTGAATTCTTCAATATCCTTTGGAGTAGCTTCTATTGGTCCTAACTTAATTATATAATCTGGATTTATGATATTTATTTTGCAAACTATAGAGTTCTTATCCCAATGTTTCATTGGTATTTCTCCAATAATTTGTATGCTTTCTAGTCTTTGCACAATCTTATCTATATCGTTTTTAGATTTTATATCTCTATACCAATTTGGAGAGAATGATTGTAACCCAATGCATTCTGTACATGTATTTTCTATATGGTATTCTTCTATGGTCTTACTAAGTTCTTCGTCTTTACAGAATTCAAGGGGATCCGGACTTGTGCTATATTCATCATCTAAATTAGATATTTCTACATTTTGCAAGGACTTTCTTTGTTTTCTAACTTCAGATATGTATGGAACATTATCTTGATAAGGGATAAATGTTACCCCTTCTTCATGTATGATTGTGGTTTGTAAAGATTGTTGTAAAAATCTTAACCCTATTATCATGTCATCATTTATTACTGACAAATCTCTTATTGTAATTTCATCTATTATATATTTTGTGCCATTTATGTAAGCTTCAATATTATATGCTAGCTGATTATGGATCTTCTTTATTCCTGACATATCAGTAGATACTTCAGCTTTATTATCATCTATAGTTTCAACTATTTCGGGACACCTCGTAAAATATTTATCATGGATGATATTCTTAGTGCAACCAGTATCTAATAGTGCCAGTATTTTATATGAAATATTTGGCTTTAGAACAATCTTAACTGGGATCCTTATTCCTAACACTTCTTTGAACGGTAATCGAACAATATATTTGTTTCCAAAACTAGTAATTGCATCTTTCAATTGTATTAATTTGTCTCCTTTTTTATCCCTTACTGTTACCATTTGCTCTTTCATTTCCGTGATTTCAGCAACATTATTGTCTTTCTTATTACTATTTTGTAACTCATCTTTAAGTGTTTCTAGTTCTGCTTGTAGCTTATTTATTCTATTTTCTAAATTGCTAACCCTACTGGATAATATTTGTTCTTCTGGTTCTAATTCTATTTCTTGTCTCCACTTTTGATTATTGGTTCTTAGACATGAGGCACATACTTGTTTTAAACACAAGCTACATGTGAACCTATTATCTTGGCTTGGGTAATATATACAGAAAGCACATTTTATGTTATAATCACCTTTTCCTCTAATCCAATCATGTTCACAATCTACTTGGTTCATCATTTCAATTTTTAAACCGGCTAATTCATCTATTAGGTCTATTTCATCTTCACTCGATTCATATTCTGGAGCCTCATTTTCTAGTTCATCTGTCTCTATAATTGAATATATTGACTCGTCGTCTTTTATTTCATCATCACATACTAATATATTTTCATTAACGCTATCTATAAATAAATACTCTCTCTTGTTCTTCATATTTGCTAGAGTATCTTTTCTGGTCTTTATTAGGAGAATTTCTACTTAGGTGATCAGGAGAGTTACATATGAAACACCTACATGTTTTATCATATGTTTTCTTAGGATTATATCTTCTTACATTTCTTTTATGCAAGAATGGGGCTCTATTGTCTGACCTTCTTAAGAAATATCTTTTCTTTGTTCTAAAATTTCTATTATCTCTCCTTTGTGGCTTAGAGTATTTGTTTTTCCTATGCCTATCTTCTCCATATGTTAGTGGTATTTGGACAATGTTATTGCAAAAATTGTAATCTGATTTCTTCATAGATCTTTGTGCTTGAATACTAGTACACACCTTTCTTAATTGTTTAAAAACAAATGTTATAGCTTGGGATATATTTACTACATTTCCTCCTGTTTCCTTTTTATACTCCTCAAATATTATGGAACCTAGAGGATCAGGCAATTTATTAAAATATCTTTCTACTACACCTACATTAAAACCTTGTTTAGCAGTAGTAGCATTATACAAATAATGCTGGGAAAATTCTTTTATACCTTTCCAGCTAGTTAATGTTAATTTTTCTATTTCTCTTAACCTTTCATTTTGTAATGAGGTATGTCCTAATTCTGGATCTTCTTCTATGATCATATTTGAGATAACATTCGCAAAGTTATTAGGGTTACTTCCTGCCCTTTTTAATTCTTCATATTGACTAGGGTATGACTCTACCCATTGTTCCCATAGAACTTTTACAGATTCTCCTAAAAATGTTTCAAGATATGTTAACATATCTTCTACCTTAGTGCCTATATTATACTGATTTTGTATATATTTTTGCACTATTAAACCTTTCCATATGCTGATTATATTCGGCCAATCTATTGGATCATGAGCTGCTAGGTTTAATATAGCTCCATCATTCTTATAATTTTGAAATTGCACTGGTTTTTCAAAATCTCTTCTTTTAGTACCCATATATCTATATTGTCCAGGGATATACGTAGGTTGATAGTCATCTTTTTCTGGGGGCCATTGTCCAGCTGATCTAGTAGGTCTCTCTCTCTCTCCTTCTCTTTTTACAGATGATTCTCCATATCCCCTTCTTCTTTTACCACTATTTTCTACTTCCATGGCTTCCATTGCATTGTCTAAATTATGCAGTCCCACATCATCTAGTGAGTTGTAGAAATCACTATTTTGTTCTGAATCATCATATCTTTCATCTTCTAACCACATTTCTTTTATTAATTCTTCCTCCTCCTCATAACTTTCTAATAATAACTTATTATTGATATCCCATTGATCTTCTTCACTAACGACTTCTTCTTTTTGAACAATATTCTTATCTTTATTATTATTATTAATGATAGCATTTTTATGAATAATAGCATTTGCTTTTCTTTCTGCAGATGCTATAATTTTATCTTCCATGGTTGAACTACTTGTGGCAAACTTTTTATCATTTTTTAGTTTCTTTAACCTTGCAATTTCTCTAATGATAAATAGTTCTCTTTCTCTAATTTTAGGCCAATCCTTTGTCATAGAATGACTATATTCCCATTCAATATGCTTTAGCTTCTTTTCCCAATGAATTATTTCATCATCTAAATCAGCCTTTTCCATGCATTCAGATATACCTTTATTTTTATCATCATTAATTTCTGATTCTGACATAAAAGATTCAGAGTCTTCTATTGATGCAGCTTTATAGTTCATAAATCGAATACTGCTACTTCCTTCACAATTTTGATAGCTTATGTAGTTTTCAGGTTGCTTTAATTCTTTTTTCTCTATTAATTCACCTATCTTCCATTCTTCTCCAGCTCTTTCTTCAGAACCAATTTAAAGAGGATTCATAAATTTTATACCTTTTGATTGCATACTATCAATTACGTCATTCACATTTACTCTATATCTGGAGCTACTTCTATTAGTGAGCCTTCCTATAAATTCTATGCTTACTAGCAAATTTGTTCCTTTAAAATCTTCATAACCTTTAGTTTGGAAACCAAAACTCATTTTTTCAATAAATTCTTTTATGGGCATCATTAGGTCTGGAGCTATATAGGTTATTAATATATTTTCATTCATGTCTCCTTCCAAAAATCCTAATGCTGCTTTGTCTACAGATTCCCATCTTCTGTCTAATAAAGTTATCAAAACCTTCGCACCTAATTTCTTCCTTGTCATACCTTTGACTCCTATGATATACATGCCTTGATGAATATATTTATAACCACAATATTTTAGCTCATTTTCAATATTTTTGCTTACAATTCTTAAATCTACTGGATGTGTTAACACACTTAATTCTACTTCTCGAGATATTTTGTATAGACCACTCTTACTTTCAAACATACCCATGTGATATACTTGTTGAGGTTTTATTTTTCTTAGGGTATCTTTCTGGTATCTTTCTAGATCTCTTTGTATATCTATAACTTCTTCAATACTATCAATATCATCAGCTTTGCATGATAATCTATGCTTCATGGCTAGAGGTCTTGAATCTTGCCTTACTAATTGGAGAGTTTTGTCTCTTCTAAGGAAGCCTTTAGATACGTCCATTTTTTTGAATTAATATTTCTAGTAGAGGCAACTATTCCAGATGATGATAGCACAATTTATTTGTTGCTTTGGACACTTTTTAGCTTATCAAATACTTGAATTAATAGCTGGATGATTGTGTTATTTTGTCTTACTATTACTTTGGAATCTTCTTTTGGGGAGTCATGATCGGAGAACCCGACAGGAGGTGACAGATATTTAGCTACTTCGTTTAATGCTTGAGTATATTCAGTCATATAATTACGAGATAATCAAAGTTTTAACCTCTTGCACCAACTTTTTTATTTCAAGTAAATCTTGTCTTGTATCAGTGCGTGGGAGTGACTCTTTGCCTTTACTTAGGTAATGGCTTATTGATAACACTTCCTCTTTAATATAATCATTATTCTTGCAAACTATATTCTGTCTTGCTTTTGCTTCCTCTAGCTTATGTAAAGCTAGATCGATTTTATTATTCAACCCTGAATACTTATCAGCAAGTTTTTGGTATTCTTTGAATAAATTTTCAAATTTTTGGTCTAAATATCTTGTCTTTTTCCCCAAGATATGTAAAACTTATATATCAAATCGACTAATGTATTTAAGTGGCTATGAGATGTATGCCAGATATGTTCTTCAGAGGGATTTACTCTACACCTTATATTTAGATTTTCCTTAGTATTTATTACTTTACCTGCGCTAACTTCTAAGTTTAAATATTTTAACCTTTCAATGATTAAACGCTGGACCTGATACCAACAATATAGGGAAAAAATTAATTTATTATAAAATTAATACAACTTATTTAGCTTAATATGTGATTAGGTTGATTTGGGATTAGGTGAAGGTGGTAGACAGGTATGCTTTTTATCTTGAATAGTATTTACTATTCACTAGGTAGGGCACTATTCACAATAATGCTCCACTATTGAATACACTATTTGGAATAGTATTTCACTATTCACAGCAATATTTAATTCAATATGATTACCTTCATGTTCTAACTTGATTATGTATTTGTTGCAGGATCTATTTTGGGCTTGCGAGGCCAACAATTCGTCCGACGGTGTGCGCAGAGGTGTAAAATCCTACTCAGTACTCACCATATTTATCATTATGTTGTATCAGATGTAGCTAATTACGTTCACTTAGCAGTTTTAATTGCAAATTTATGGGGTAAATTCTATCATCTTCCCAGGCAGTTCCACCCGAAGGGAACACTTCTCTATGGCCACAAGGTTCTCATTCAAACGCCACTCTGGGCTACACAGAGAACTACACACGCAGAGGTTTCTCCTATAGGATCCCTAGCATAAGAACTCGTCCCATAAATTCATAATAAAAATACCAAGTGAACCAAGAAACTACATCATTTCCACAACATAATTTACATATGGGTTTCCCTTTCGGGAGGCCCCGAAGGGATTACACTCAACTAGGAAATTACCTTCAAACTCTTGGCGATCGAAGCGCCTTCTTGGCTATTCTACTAGAAGTGGTGGTGGCTAAACTACGAAGGAAATGCTACTCTGGTGGAGAGTCTTGATGCTCTGAGTGCTTCACGCTCTTCCGTCTTCTGCTGTGTTCTTGAGCCCAGCGTCTCCTTTTATAGCCGCGAGGGAGGCCTTCAGGAGTCTTCCTTCACTTATTTTACACGATAGCATGCACGCGTGTCCTTCTAGGGTACATGCGTGTCCTTCTAATAATATAGAAAAGTACACAATAGTATGCACGCGTGTCCTACTAGGTTACATGCGTGTCCTTCTAATAATATAGAAAAGTGCGAGAGAGTGCCAACAAACTTCAATCTTCAGGAAACTTTTCTTTCTTCACGTGGCATTGTCTCTCGGTGAATAATTGGCTGGCCTCTGTGTACCAGTCTTTGCTCCTCGGCTATACAGATCATCAAGCGATTAGCCTTCAGAGCTTCTTCTGCCTTTAAGAATCCATGTGCCAGTGTGTGTGTGTATATATATATAGAAAATAAGAAGGCAATTGCGTACGTGAGGCTATGGACCTGGTGGGTCCCCATTGTCATCCTCTCCAAGTAAAGTCATCTCCTCGCCTGCGTGCGCTTTCCGCCCGAAATAGTCAGCGCCGCCCTCCCCGCTTCCTGGTGCAGGAGATTGCTCCGCCTTCAAACGACACAAGTGTCGTCCGTCCGTCCATCTGCTGCCCACATTAATGATACGCGGTTGCCGAGGCGGCTACTCCGGTGCCACACGTCCGTCCCTCCGCCCGCCCACCATTGCTATATAAAACTGCTGCGCCGGGCATAGCCGCAGTCATCCGCATCCATTCCCTTTCTCCTGTCCACACCACTACTGCCCACCATGGCTTCCTCGGGTCCAACGCTCTTCGGGACGGGCGGATGAAGGACCACAAGGAGATGGAAGCCATTGCTGCCGACCGGCTGGCCGGCAGGCAGCCGGAGGACGACGACGTCCCAATGGAGAACATGATGGTCGACGATCCGGCGCCAACCCCCTCCTCTGCGCCATCCTCGCCGGTGCATTGCACCATGACCATCAGCGAGGCACGTGCCCAATATATGGACAGGGTGAGGCAGATGCGTGAGGAGCAGTTCCGGGAGGTGCAGGCCGACGCCGCCTACAACCACCATCTCCTCGAGGAGCACCTGCAGGCGGAGGAGCAGATCACCGCGGAGCGGGCGAAGCAGGAGGCGCTGCTCGACTCGTACCACTCCGCCCGCAAGGGCCACCTCGAGCGCTGGCGGTACCGCATATAGGTGGCGGAGGCTGCGGCCGCCTACAAAGAGGCTAGCAAAGAGGGCGATGAAGCGAGCGAGGCGCTGTTTGGCGAGACTGAGGACGAGGCAGAGGACAATGCCGGCTCCGACGAGTCCCCGCTCCGCTGGCGTCGACGAGGCCCTGCTCCGCCGAGGCCCCGCGGCGCCAACAACGAGGCAGAGGACACCGCCGGCTCCGCCGAGGCCCCGCCCCGCAAACAACGAGGCAGAGGACACCGCCGGCTCCGCCAAGGCCCCGCCCCGCCAACAAACAGGCAGAGGACTTCGCCAGCTCCACCGAGGCCCCACCCCGCTGCCAACGAGGCCGTGCCACACAGAAAATGAGGAAGAGTAGAACACGGTAGGTCGCCGCCGCTCGGGTCCAACTAAGGCCACCGCTGCTACCCTCCGGTTGAAGCCAAGCTAGGCGGGTTGACCATTGACGACCGGTTAGCTTCTTGGCGGCGACGTGGAGTCGGAGAGCTGCGCTGGAGAAGAACACTGCTTCTACTTAACTGCTGGTGTAGTTGGCTGACTGACACGTGGGCCCAACAAGCCACATTTCAGTTACGCAACTGCACTTGCAGTT
Source organism: Triticum urartu (assembly GCF_056163025.1). NCBI lineage: Eukaryota > Viridiplantae > Streptophyta > Magnoliopsida > Poales > Poaceae > Triticum > Triticum urartu. Next base: position 511,457,776 of record NC_141873.1, read on the forward strand.
AAGTCACTGAAGCTTCTGTTCGGCTCAGCGGGACACAGGTGGGTAGCTTCGGTTAATTAATTATACCTCCAGCGCACCCCTTTTTAGTTGAGGAATGTATGAAATGTAATGAAATCTGGCATGTTTATATGAAATCCGACCGTGTATGAATGAATTTATTTCTATTAGTTTGAATTCCTGTATCACTGGCATTGGATGAACATGCAAAACAATACATACTAGCATTATTCCCAGGGTGATCACCTCGTTTGCAGCAGTTTCACATGTACTCCCTCCGGTCCTTTCTAGTCTGCATACAAGTTTTGTCTGCAGTCAAAGTATCCCTACTTTGACCAATCTTATACAAAAAAGTATGCACTTTCACAATGTGCGAAGTAAAAAGGAACAGAAGGAGTACAAAGAGTTTGAGCAGCTTTTTAGCGTTTATGTACATTGCAATCAAACACACAGGCCTGGCAATTCATAGAGAACATTCAAAACAATCGATGATTATGCATCTCAGCAACTCACATGTCAGAGGCAATATTTACTTCACAACTAAAGAATAAAGAAAAAAAATTGATCGACGCTGCTGACAGCAAAGGGCGTCCCATTCAAAAATATCAAACGCATGTATTGCTAAAATCAATGAGCAAAATTTGACAAGGTTGTCCCATTCCAAAATATCAAATGCCTACGATTGTGGAATGGGCAGGGTTTGCCATCAGTTTGGACATTGACATGGCACCTTGTGCTAAATAAACCAGTTGTTCTTTTTGTGCAGTTCCACCAAAATCAACCAAATTCGCGCGTAGCTTGTATGATTTCGCCCTTATATGTTGCAACGCCTTGAACTTATCGGCACCTCCTTTCTTGTGGTGGAAATGAATGATTCGATGTATTCATGAACATTTTGTGCAATTCCCATTGAAATCAAGCTGAGCACCCCTGTTTGCACAAATACAAAAAAAGTGATTAGTATAAAGCAAATTGTACTATGAATTGATAGTTTCAACAGGCACATACATGGTCCATGTAGAGCACACTTTTAGAAAAATGGAATTCACCAGAAAGAATCCTAGAACAACATTGTACTCGCGCATCATAGCAAAAAGATGGAGATTTGTCAGTCCTTCTGAGCTGAAGTTAGTTTGGTCTTGTGGGGTGTAATGTAACCATCCTTCAACTTCTCCTTCTGATGAGAAGATAGACAGGGCTTCTTCATCCTGGCATAATCGGAACTAGTCACTTCACGTACTCCATATTCTTCTTCAGAGGAAGATGATCCTGTTGTGCAAAGACAAGAGGACTACTAAATGCTAGCATCCCTGTTTGCTCGAAAAAAGGATAGAAAATATTTAAAACAACACATATGAAGCACTTCTCAAGGACAATACCACTTTTTCATGACAGTATCTAAACAGTAGCACAACACCAATAGAGATGACAAAGCTCAATCATATGGATGAAATCAGTGGGCGAGTACCAACCTTTGTCAGGAGGCTTATTGTGTAGAGCATACAGATGAAGCACTTCTCCGGAACCATCTGTTGCTATCTACGGTGGTGGCCATGCTTACTATATACTCCTCGATTAGTTTAATGTTTCCAACATCTTCTTGTGCAGTTCCACTAAAATATATGGTATCTTCAAAGAAGATCCCGGTTTGCACAAGTTGAGATAATTACATATTACATTAAGAGTGGCATCAAATCAGTGGCAAAACAATTGCTCGTTCCAGCCATAGCAATAAATTAAGATGCAAAACTATATCATTACTTGTGTCATCACAGTTCCAGTGCTTCATTACATCACCGGGAGTTGATTTTTGTTTTTCTTCCGCTTGTTCTTCCCCTTCATCACTTGGTTCAATAACAGACAAGTTTCACCTTCAATGTAAGGTTTGGCATGTCAATTAGGGAGCACAAGTATAGTACTAAACTTAATTTTCTGATGAAAGTGGCAAAATACAGACCAGCAGTTGTGAAATATCCTTATCTTACCTCAATGGGATATTACGGTGCACATACAAATTGGAAGTCTTTTCTCCATTTGTGCAGTTCACTAAAATCAAGCAACATTATTGTACAAGTAGCACAACATATGAAAGCACACTACAGAATCATGTGAAAGAAGGCTAGTACCGACCTCTCATGACACGGAATTTAAACAACTCACAAGAAGAAGATCTGAACCAAATTCGCCTTAACTGATAGGAAGTAAGATCTCCTCTTGTGCAGTTCCACTAAGATCAAGCAATCAAGCAACATTGTCGATGTGACATTTTGGTTGAACTGCACAAAACACTCTTAAAACAAAAGTGTTTTGTGTAGTGCAACAAAAGGTCACAATGGCAACGAGGTGAAGTAGATAACCCTGTTTACACAGAGGTGCAAAGGAAACAATTAGTGGTCAATAACAGTGGATGACACAGAAGCCAACAAAAAGAAGCATTTACCTTATCTAAATGGGCAAGAAAGCAAGACAATAGCATTTCTCAAATGGTGGCATTGATTAATATTAACATAGAGATTATATTAACAATAAAATTCGTTAAAAATGTAATTTGCTTTTAGCTGTGGTATTGCATCAATTTTCCAGCGGCATTATTAGAGGCTGTTTGTTTACAGGGACATTTTGGTGTAGGGACTAAAAAACTCCGTGTCAGTCCCATCTAAACCAAACAGGAGGGACTTTTAGGGACTAAAAGTGGGCATTTGGGACTAAAGAAAGAAGACCCCGAGGGAGTCTTTTTGAGACTTTTTCCAACAGTTGCCCCTGCCACGCATCGCACCTTGTCTCTATTAGTTCATTACTAGGGGTAACATGGTCTTTTAGCATGTCATTTAATAACCTCTAGTCCATGTTTAGTCCCTGGAACCAAGCAGGTAGGGACTAGGTAGTTTTTAACCAAACAGGGCCTTAGATTAACAACAGCTAATGAGTTGCACGGGACAGTGGACGCACCAGCACCATGTGCATCTACCGATGTACTGTGGTCATGCACAGTCTGTTGCAACAAAGAACAAACAACCAAGGAGCATATTTGTGTTGGTTCCAGTTTTGTTATCTTTACACACCTTTCCCTATGTGAGCGCAGCAAATCTAGTCCTTCTCAAACTCTACAGCCTTGTCCCTTCCTTTCCTTTTTGAACTACTACGTTCGCCCCTTCCTTTCCTCTTTGAACCACGTCTTAGATTTATGCGATACAACTTTCCCCACTACTTTCCCCCATTCCTTTCCTCTTTGAACCACGTCCTAGATTCATGCTATACAACTTTCCCCCTTCATTTCCTTTTGAACCACGTCCTAGATTCATGCTATATACAACTTTTCCCACTACTTTCCCCCACTCCTTTCCTCTTTGAACCACGTCCTAGGTTCATGGTATACATGCAGCTAGAGCAATGCATTTGGAGTAAGTAAATTATACCTTAAGGTTCTTGGGGCGTGGTTCGGTGGGCGACGGGATGACGGCGAAGAAGAAGGGGTCGGAGGCCCTCCCGCGCCGCCGCTGGGTGGAAAGTGAACAGCTGCGCCGGTAGTCCCTTGCCGACGTCGACAGCGTTAAGCCTCCTTCCCTTCCCGGCGAACGGATCCTGTTGGCTCTTTGAGCAGCAGTGAGGGGAGAGAGGCCAACGAAGTCTTGTTTAGATCTGGAGAGGGCGAGAGAGTGTGAAGAGAGAAACTAATCCCTCTGTTCCAAATTACTCGTCGAAGAAATGGATGTATCTAGAACTAAAATACATCTAGATACATCCATACATGCGACAAGTAATTCGGAATGGAGGAAGAGGGCGAGAGGGCGAGAGAGTGTGAAGAGAGCAACTACAAGTGCCGAGGCTCCAGCGTGTATATATATACTGGAGAGAGAGTGTGAAGCGTGCAAACCCTAGAAAACATTTTGACCAGTCAAAGAATCCTCCTGGCACAAATTATGCTCAAGTGTAGTTATCGAACCCGAGACCTCAAGTTAGAAGGTGCAACGGGACCAAGGTGCGTGCGTGTGTGTGTGTGTGCATGTGTGTGTGTGTGTGTGTTTAACAACATGTGTGTGTGTTAGAGAGAGCGACAGATCGACCTACTCCTACAGAGAGATGTTGTGTAGTGTATGATTTTAGCCGTGAGAGTCAATGCATCCTCTCGTTTCCGGGCGTGTCCGGTAGGGACATGCGGACAACTGCCACGCCCGCTCCTGACCAGCCTGGCCCACCCAAAACCCCTCCATCGCCCGCGCGCGCTTCCCGCCCGAAACGGTCAGCGCCGGTCCAAAGAATCGGTGTCGCATTCATGCCCGGGTAGAGCGGACGCGACCTCTCACTGGCGCAAGAGTGATGGTTACTGCTGGGTCTATGTGATTTGACGGCTCATTGGTCTTTGTTACTAAGGTGGTAGGACTGCTGGATGTCCCACGCTTTCGGCGAAAGGAGGTACTACTACTAGATTACAATTTTCTCCATTCTTACAGCGGAGGCGTGCAAGAGCAGTGAAAACATGCAGGCTCAGTGATTACATGGCCCACCTCACACTATCACCGTGCGACACCTAACTCTTTACATAGTACTCCCTCCGTTCCTAAATATTACTAGATGAGTCCCCGTGCATTGCCGCGGAACAGCGGTATATCTCTCTGCGCAAAGTTATCGATTTCATAGAACTAAAAAAACTCTATAACCGCATGAAAAATGTGGTAGCCAAACTAAATAAACTCCCATCATCATTTAGATCATCCCACGTAAGGGAAAAAAGATCAGCCAACTCCTACTGCATAATGGGCATTATATTTTTCTTTTTGACATGTTAATGGGACTTAAAAGCTCACTTACATGCATGCTACCGGTGCATGCTTGCATGCAGACATGTTGATGTGATTTAAAACCCACTCACATGCATGTGCCACGGTATTTCTGCATGCTTGCATGTGGCTTAGTGCGGAGCCTCTCAACGTCTAGATCAGACGGCTATTATGGACTGATTTACTTCATCTAACGGCTACATCAATTTTGATGATGTGGCTCAAGGAGAGGATAGAGAATTCCTAGTAGTGGGGGCTAGCTATTACTAGTAGATAAGTCTTTGTAGAGATTCCACTACATACGGAACAAAATGAATGAATCTACACTTAAAATGCATCTATATACATCCGCATGTGGTTCATGGTGAAATCTCTACAAAGACTTATATTTAGGAACGGGAGGAGACGGCGTACTAAGAAAGCTTCTCCTCGTTCTGAGAGTTGACGGGACACATCAAAAGTAGTCCAGTGTATAGAGCCTTGCCTCTAAGGTAGGCCCCACATGGTTTGCCTCTTTTTTAACATAACACGTCAAGTCGCAATTTGTTTGTTCACCATGGTAGACGATCCTCCCTCCACCAAGTGGACAACCAGTACATATGCCAAATTACCACGTGAGCTGCCTTTTTCATACAGAAATGAGCTCCACAGTGTACCCGCGTGGGTGTGGTTGGGAAAGAGACGGGAGTACGTGCGCCGTGCATGCACCTCTTCTCTTCGTGCACGTCCCCCACCTACATGGGTGTGTGTGAGAGATACAAACCGCGTTCGTGAGTGTTTTTTGTTTTGGGGTGGGGGTTGATTTCATGAATTATTTGTGGGAATATGTGTCGATGACATCACAAACAAATTTTTGCATGCAATGTGTGTGAAATGGAGGCCTATCCATATCATACATAGATGGTCGGGCAATCCACGAGAAGAGAGGGAGGGGTCATAGCTATCGGTAGAGTCGAAGAGAGGATCAAGTGGGTGGGTGCGAGATCGATGAAGAGAGCCATCGAAATTGTGTGTGTGTGCAAGTCAAAGATATAGGGCGACTGGCCTAACGGAACGTTAGAGGGCACATGTCAAGTTTGTGTGTGGCAGGGAGACATGACTAGAGCGCTCGATGTATCGGTGTGTGTGGGGGCAGGGGGGGTGGGGGGAGGGGTAGGCAGAGGCCTAACTATAGAGATAGAACGACTCGTATATGTGTTGAGAAGGAGAGACCCAGCTATGTCTTGAGGGAGATCGGTCGACATCCATACATAACTAAAGGACGGGAAATATGATGGGACAGAGAGAGAGAGAGAGAGAGGAGAGAGAGAGGGAGGGAGAGGGAGGGAGAGGGGTAGAGTGCTGGATGGGTGATGGAGTTGCTTCTCGAAGATGGTGGGAGAGGCCTACTAGACAAACTGAGGGTGGAACTGCAATGTTATCAATAAGAGTGGGGATGTGTTTCTGTGTGTGCCTGTGCGTGATAGATCTGTCGGGACGCATCCATGGATGATGAAGGGGAACCATGTGTTTGTTAAGCAAACCTAACTAGATCGGTAGATCAATTGTTGTTTGTCGGAGGAAGGGAGAGACACAACTAATGAGGTAGATCGATTGACGTGTGGGTAAAAACGAGTTATAAGGACCTAGCTAGCTATATGTATAGCGAGAGATCGGTCGGTGTACGTCCATTTGTTAGAGGCAAATAAGGCCCAGCGAGACGGATAGACAGAGAGAATGGAGTTAGGAGGTGGTGCGAGAGGCCCAACTACTAGCTAGATATGGGGAGGAGTGTGCGGTTGTGAGATCGATGAAAAGAGGGGTGAGAGTTTACACGTGTGTCTGGACATATGAGAGACACGAGGCAGGGACACATAAAGGAGGAGATTGAAGGTGTGTGTATGTTGTAGGCAGGCATCGCTGGAGAGATTTATCGATCGGTGTGTGTCGGAAAGGAGTGGTGGAGACTCTGGGAGAACGACCTAAAGAAAAAAAATGAATGTGCCCGGTGTATAGAATGCCGAGGGAGGGGGAGGGCGAGGAGGGCGTGTGCATGCAAGAGAGAAAGTTAGTGGTCACTACTAGGGAAAAGGCTAGCAGCAGCGCGGGTTTTAGGCCTATCAGCAGCGCGGGTACCCGCGCTACCAATAAGGCGCTACAACTAACTCTTAGTAGTAGCGCTGGCTGTACCCGCGCTACCACTATTGACTATAGCAGCAGCGCTTTTCAGGAACACGCTGCTATTACTTAGCTGTAGCGATTTCCCGGTCCAGCGCTACTATTATATCTTTCACCATTTCCCCATTCCGGCTTCGATAAATTGCAATTTCCAGATACTAGGTACTACTAGATATCAATTTCATAAAGCATTATAGGTACTAGGTAGTACTCCCTCGGTTCGAAATTACTCGTCGTGGTTTTAGTTCAAATTTTAACTCAAACCACGACGAGTAATTTGGAACCGAGGGAGTACTAGATAAAAATTTCATATATACTCAACATGCATCCTCAAGCAGTACAAGGTGACATCGACGACAATCATCATATTTAGTTCTAGATGATATCGACGACGATCATCATATGTTGTTCTACATGATATGCGACGATCATCATATGTAGTTCTAGATGATATAGCTACATACACATATGTAGTTCTAGATGATATCGACGACGATCATCATCCTCAAGCCTGGGCGGTGGGTGTTCCTGATAGTAATTAGGATGGCCTGTCCAGCACGAAGATTCGTGCCAACGAGGAATCTCTTCCACCCAACCGAGTTCAAGTGTGTGCGACCATCTGTGCCCATGCGGTAAGTACATGTGGTGATGGAGCCCCTTGCGGTAAGGCGTAGTCCAACTGAGCCTTCTTCATCAGGCTCGATACCACAACTCACAGATAGGTTCTTTGGCAATCTCTGAATAAGAAAACCATATCAATTAATAAATAGCCTAAGCATGTGATCAGACTCTACACTAAAGTATATCATCGACTAGATTCCACAAAGCATATCATTGGACTCTACACTAAGCATATCATCGGATTCACTAAGCATATAATCTAATAATTTGCATTTGTAAGTATAACAATAAAGCACATATATATAACATACCATTTCATGCCGATCGACCATGGTACTTGTCAGGAGGGTCACGAATGGCACCCCGACAAAGTCATCACGTGGCGGAATTATGTCCCATAGGTTGCACACCTCCTCCTCGCTCAGCCTCATTCTTTGAGCTATGATGGCTTCATGAAGTGGGTTCTCATCATCTTCATTGAGTGGGTCCTCATTATCTTCATCATCTTCGTCATCTTCATCATCTTCCACCAGGTTGATATAAATGACAACCAGCTTGGGTCTTTCTGCTCTGAAGGAGAATCCGATCAACTCACCACCAGTAAGACGCATGCGAGCGAGGAAACGGGCCCATCCATCTCCTCCAATCTGCGACATATTGCGTCCTTTCTCGACCTCCATAGTGTACGGCCCCCCAGGAGCCTCAAATGTCACAGTGTCTCCTGTCAGCTTGTTGAATTTCAACCTCACATTGCATGGTACGATCTGTGTAAGAAAAGCAAAATGACACAATGCAGTAATGCCAACACTAAAAATAAAATAGTTGTTACATTTCATCTAATTTCTTACCGCCGCATGACGAAAACTCGGATGGAAGTAGATGCTGAACAGCTTGCCAGTTGCAAGGCTGCTGGCGCACCTTGACTTGCACAGTCGACATAGTGGTGCTGGTGGTGGCGCCATTTTACTAAATCAACTAAATCAAAATGTTCTAAATCAACTAGCCTACTAAATCAACTAAATCAACTAGCCTACTAAATAAACTAAATCAAAATGTTCTAAATCAACTAAATCAACTAGCCTACTAAATCAACTGAATCATATCAACTAAATCGACTAAATCAACTAGCATACTAAATCCACTAGCATACTAAATCAACTAAATCAAAATTTTACATATGAAAGCCTACTAAATCAAAATGTATCAGGGAGGAGGGACAAGGAGGGGCGACTCGAGGAGGGAGAAGATAGTAGGACGGAGGAGGAAGGCGGAGCGAGGAGGGGCCGGCCGGCGGCGAGTGGAGGGAGGACGGATCGAGGAGGAAGGCGGAGCGAGGAGGGGCGGCCAGCGGCGAGTGGAGGGAGGACGAAGGAGGAGGCCGGTACCGAGTCCAGCGAGGAGGATGAGGCGACAGCGGCGCAGATTGGGGGAGGGGCGATGGGGGAGGACCGGCGGCGCGGGGGGTGAGGAGGAGACCGTGAGTGTGTGTGAGTGTGATCTGTGGATGAGGCTATAGTGAGATCTGTAGTTAATTTAGCAGTAGCGATTATTGCCTGAATGCGCTGCTGCTATGTTACGTAGCAGTAGCGCTGTCTATTTTAATGCGCTGCTGCTATAACTGGCCTCGCGGCGGCGTCGTGGGAATTTTAGCAGTAGCGCCACTTGAAGTGCGCGTGCTACTGATAAACTTGTTTCAGCAGCAAGTTTCCACAGACCGCGCTACTGCTACTTAGCAACAGCGCCTGATTTTATAGCGCGCTGCTGGTAAGATTCTGTGTATAGGCTTTTCCCTAGTAGTGGGTTGCTACAAAGGTTATAGGATTGTGTGGGTGTAAGAGACTAACAAAGATCATAATTTGATATGAAAGCGGATTCATATATTTGAATAGGAGATCATAGTGTTTTAAACATTGCATGCATGAATATAGCGGTGATACACGTGTTGTGCACATGTTATACCATAATGTGATAATGCATGGCGTTTGCAACTCACAGCTAAATGCCGAACAATCTAAACCATACTATACATCAAACAATCTCACATTTTATTTGAATTTGTGATAATGTGTGGCATTTGCAGCTTACAACTAAATATCGAACAATCTAAACAATACTATATATCGAACATTCTCACATTTTATTTGAATTTGTGGTAATGTGTGGTGTTTGCAACTCACATCTAAATACTTGTAGGCGTCGGGGGCGGGGCACCATACATAATGTGATAAACACATTATACATATGAGACATGGTTTAGATTATGAAGATCTAGCTAGAGCTAGAAATGTAATGTGACTTGAAATCAAAATAAAGTGGATTCAAAAAATCTAGTTCGAGTTCATATAGTACACATAGTTCATATGTAACTCGAGACTAACCATGTGGTGTGCTGTGAAGATAATACATAACGATGGTTTAACTTGACAATAATGATGATTGTAGATCTTATTAAAATAGAAAAATGAATTCAAATGCTTTGAATTCACAACAATCATTACTGTAGATCTTATTCAAATAGAGAAACGAATTCAAATTTAGTTCATATTGAAGCGGTAGTATATACGTTTGGAATGCACTAAAATGTTCATTTGAGTAGTAGGTTGCATGCATTATAAACATAGCGAAATATTTTAATTGAACATAACATGAATTCAAAGTTCTGAATGACATTTGTAGTGTGCATTGATTTGGTACAGTACACGTTAGGCTTGTCCGGAAATTTCAACCCGCGCCTTGTTAGCCCGAAATATTTAAGATATATCTTTGTCTCGTTGTGCTCCGACAACTCCCTCCATCTCAACCCGTGCCTTGCTATTCCGAAATTACAACGCGCGCGAAAACTCCCACCTCCCGTGAAATCCCGACACGCGAAATGCCCGTGGTACCCCTGAACCGAAAGAACCGCCTCAAATCGGTGGGGGTACTTTCGTAACTTACCCCACATTTCGGACAAGCGCGTCTCTAAGCCATGGTTCCCCACTGCCATCCCATCCGCCCACCCATTCGTACACCGAGGCCGCGAAAACCCGTGACGAAACCCCACAACTTGCTCTGTCCGCCACCCAGCCGGAGCCTCTTCCCCGACGACGTCGTCCACAACAACACCTTGACGTCCCTCATCCACCGTACCGGATGAGGATCCATTGTCGATCTCATCGTCCCGCCGGTTCAGCCACCCCGTCCTCCACCTCCAAGGAGCTGCCCCGACGTTCCCCTCGTCTTTCGCGCCACCTCCATTCCCACACCGCCGTCTTCACCTGCACCACCGGAAGAGCATCGTCATCACCGTTTCCTCGGATGAAGCTGCGGCCTAATCGGTGCCACCAAAGAGGTTGTACACTAATCGCCGCATTTTCTTCTTGATTCGATCTCACGGTGCTACTGGCGCTCGGTCCTGAGCCGACACGGCGCGGCTCCATCCACGGCGGCGTTGCCGGCCACTTCCTTCGCGGCGTCGCTCCCTCGGCGGCTACGTCCACATCAGTAGGAGCTGCTGCTTTAGCTCTCGCTTGCGCTGCTGCTCTGCTCTTGGTCTCGGTCCCCTGCCTTGTCTGCTCTTGCTATTGCTCTTTCTCACGCTGCTGCTCTCGCTCTTGCTCTTGCTTGCGATGCTGCTCCGATTTAGCTACACTTCAGTCGACTGAATCGACTTTTGGGTTAGTCGATTTTCAGGGGGGGGGGGCTCGCCGGGGTGAAGGAAGAACCAGCCGCAGCGGGGAGGGGGGCTCGCCGGAGAGGTACCCCACTGTCTATATTAGGGTTCAGGAGGGGGGCGATGGTCGCCGGCGGTGGCGGGGCGGTGGCGTGGGGATCGCCGGAGAAAAAGCTCGGCATGGGGGGCCTAGAGGGATGGCCGGGGCGGCGGTGGACTGGCGGTGGGGAGTGTTTTCGGGGCAGGCGGGGCGGCGCACCGCCGGCCGCGGGCGGCAGGGGGCTGCTGTTTGGCTGGTGGTAGCTGGCGTCTCAGGGGGGGTGGAGGTTGAGGATGAACCGCAGGCCCTTGATTTCGTATCCAACGTCTGCAAAATTGACTGACCAGAGATGAAAAAGTCAGTCGACCGACGTGTAGCCTCACCTTGCTAGTGCGTTCAGTTTCGACAGCAAAATTCAGTTTCGACAGCAAAATTCAGTTTCGACAGTTAAGTTCAGTTTCAACAGTTAAGTTCAGTTTCGACAGTTAAGTTCAGAGATGAGCGGCTGATGTATTTTACATCTAGCACTTTGTGGTTATGTATTTTACGTCATGTATTGGAGATGCTATTAAAATTCCACTCACGTTAACGTTGTTCGTTGTCTCTCTTGTCCTGCTTCAGCCTCGGCGTCGTACAACTCACCGGAGCTGCTCCAACGACGAAACCCTCCATCACAGCGGAGCAGTACCTCTGGCTCCATCTCCAGACGCCTAAGATCTTCGTCCTCTCCTCCGACAACAAAGTCAGCTGGAGCATCCTCACCGGCCAACCCAATCATGCTGAGATCGAGATGGCTTCGCCAAAGAGGTTGTACACTGATAAGTCTCCAACGTATCTATAATTTTTGATTGCTCCATGCTATATTATCTACTGTTTTGGACTATATTGGGCTTTATTTTTCACTTTTATATTATTTTTGGGACTAACCTATTAACCGGAGGCCCAGCCCAGAATTGCTGTTTTTTTGCCTATTCCAGTATTTCGGAGAAACAAAATATCAAACGGAGTCCAAACGGAATAAAACCTTCGGGAACATGATTTTCTCACCGAACGTGATCCAGGAGACTTGGACCCTACTCCAAGGAGTCAAAGAGGCGGTCACGAGGGTGGGGGGCGCGCCCCCTGCCTCGTGGGCCCCTCGGTGCTCCACCGACGTACTCCTTCCTCCTATATATACCTACGTACCCCCAAACAATCAGAACAGGAGCCAAAAACCTAATTCCACCGCCGCAACTTTCTGTATCCACGAGATCCCATCTTGGGGCCTGTTCCGGAGCTCCGCCGGAGAGGGCCGTCATCACGGAGGGCTTCTACATCACCATAGCCTCTTCGATGAAGTGTGAGTAGTTTACCTCAGACCTTCGGGTCCATAGTTAGTAGCTAGATGGCTTCTTCTCTCTCTTTGGATCTCAATACAAAGTTCTCCCCCTCTCTTGTGGAGATCTATTCGATGTAATCTTCTTCTTTTTGCGGTGTTTTTGTTGAGACCGATGAATTGTGGGTTTATGATCAAGTCTATCTATGAATAATATTTGAATCTTCTCTGAATTCTTTTATGTATGATTGGTTATCTTTGCAAGTCTCTTCGAATTATACGTTTAGTTTGGCCAACTAGATTGGTAGTTCTTGCCATGGGAGAAGTGCTTAGCTTTGGGTTCGATCTTGTGGTGTCCTTTCCTAGTGACAGAAGGGGCAGCAAGGCACGTATTGTATCGTTGCCATCGAGGATAACAAGATGGGGTTTATTTCATATTGCATGAATTTATCTCTCTACATCATGTCATCTTGCTTAAAGCATTACTCTGTTTTTAACTTAATACTCTAGATGCATGCTGGATAGCGGTCGATGAGTGGAGTAATAGTAGTAGATGCAGAATCGTTTCGGTCTACTTGTCACGGACGTGATGCCTATATACATGATCATGCCTAGATATTCTCATAACTATGATCAATTCTGTCAATTGCTCAACAGTAATTTGTTCACCCACCGTAGAATACTTATGCTCTTGAGAGAAGCCACTAGTGAAACCTATGGCCCCCGGGTCTATTCACATCATATCAATCTCCATCACTTTAATCTTGCTTTGCTTTTTTACTTTGCCTTTTAATTTTCACTTTGCATCTCTATACCAAAAATACCAAAAAATATTATATCTATCAGATCTCACTCTCATAAGTAACCGTGAAGGGATTGACAACCCCTAATCACGTTGGTTGCGAGTAGCTATCGTTTTGTGCAGGTACGAGGGACTTGAGCGTGGCCTCCTACTGGATTGATACCTTGGTTCTCAAAAACTGAGGGAAATACTTACGCTACTCTGCTGCATCATCCCTTCCTCTTCGGGGAAATCCAACGCAAGCTCAAGAGGTAGCAAGAAGAACTTCTGGCGCCGTTGCCGGGGAGTCTACGCAAAAAGTCAACATACCAAGTACCCATCACAATCCCTATCTCTCGCATTACATTATTTGCCATTTGCCTCTCGTTTTCCTCTCCCCCACTTCACCCTTGCCGTTTTATTCGCCCTCTCTCTCCTTCTCCTTCTCCTTCCCTTTTTTCCACTTGCCTTTTATTTGCTCGTGTGTTGGATTGCTTGCTTGTCGCTATGTCTGAAATTGGGGAAGTTATCACCGATATGGGCGATAACAATATCATGGAAAATTCTGATGCTCCTACTGAAGAACCCCCTACCTACTATACAAAAAGATTTCGAATCGGTAGTGGTAATATTATTGGAAAATGAGTTATTCAAGATTTATTTACTTGTGCTGGTGCTTTGCCCTCTATGGGCGGTTCTATTCTCCATAGAACTAGTAGTCTTGCAGACGCTATTGCCATGCCTATCGTTGAACTTGAAAGGCAATTTATGCATATGCACCCATCTATACACAGAGTTTTCCTAGAATTTTCTAATATCGAGCATTCTTCTGTTAAGAGTGCCGCTACTATCTTTTTGGCTCATGAATTCAGATTTATAATAAAAGAAGCCAAAGAAATCTTTGTGCACTATAGGGTGGACGCTGGTCGTCCTCCCATAGAATCTATCCTCTTCGATCAAGAAGAAATTATGCGCTTTCAATCTCTTGACTATGTTGCTTTTAATGAAAACGTTAGAAAAAAGGTGCCAATCAATATTTTAATTGATAGAATCTCTGAACTTAATGATGATTTGGCTATTTGAAATAATGAGCTAGGATGCTCTCTTGAGTTTAAGCTCACAAGGTTCTGTCAAAAGAATGCTTATAATGATGAATTGGTTGTACAATACGAAGGGCCGAAAGAGGAACCTATGCCTCCTAAAATTGATCTTGGGGACTTCTATCCTATTAAATTTAGCCCTTTTGATTAATTTTGCTTGCCTCAAAGAAAACTTGCCGCCGAACATAGAGAATATGAAATGAGTTTCACCGATCTATCTTATTACTACGACACAACCTAGATCTATCCTCGCTTTTATGCCTAGCTAGGGGCGTTAAACGATAGCGCTTGTTGGGAGGCAACCCAATTTTATTTTTATTCCTTGCTTTTTGCTCCTGTTTAGTAATAAATAATTTATTTAGCCTCTGTTTTGGTTGTGTTTTTTTGTGTTTAATTAGTGTTTGTGCCAAGTAGAACCATTGGGAAGACTTGGGGAAAGTCTTGTTGAACTTGCTGTAAAAAACAGAAACTTTAGCGCTCACGAGAACTGCTGTCATTTTTATTTGAAGAGTGCTATTTAGTTAATTATTTTTGCAGATGATTAATATATAAATTCCTCACGTCCAGCAATTTATTTTAGAATTTTTGGGGTTCCAGAAGTTTGCGTTAGTTACAGGTTACTACAGACTGTTCTGTTTTTGACAGATTCTGTTTTTCGTGTGTTGTTTGCTTATTTTGATGAATCTATGGCTAGTAAAATAGTTTATAATCCATAGAGAAGTTGGAATACAGTAGGTTTAACACCAATATAAATAAAGAATGATTTCATTACAGTACCTTGAAGTGGTCTTTTGTTTTCTTTCTCTAACGGAGCTCACGAGATTTCTATTGAGTTTTGTGTTGTGAAGTTTTCAAGTTTTGGGTGAATTCTTTTGATGGATTATGGAACAAGGAGTGGCAAGAGACTAAGCTTGGGGATGCCCATGGCACCCCCAAGATAATCAAAGGACACCAAAAAGTCAAAGCTTGGGGATGCCCCGGAAGGCATCCCCTCTTTCGTCCACTTCCATCGGTAATTTACTTGGAGCTATATTTTTATTCACCAACATGATATGTGTTTTGCTTGGAGCGTCTTATATTATTTGTGTCTTTGTGTTTTAGTATGCCACAATCATATTTTCTGTACACACCTTTTGAGAGAGCCATACATGAATTAAAATTTGATAGAATACTCTATGTGCTTCACTTATATCTTTTGAGCTATGTAGTTTTACTCTATGTGCTTCACTTATATCTTTTGAGCTATGTAGTTTTGCTCTATGTGCTTCACTTATATCTTTTGAGCTATGTAGTTTTGCTCTATGTCCTTCACTTATATCTTTTGAGTGTTATAATTTTGCTCTATGTGCTTCACTTAGATCTTCTAAGAGCACGGTGGTGGATTTGTTTTAAAGAAACTATTGATCTCTAATGCTTCACTTAAATTATTTTGAGAGTCTCTAAATAGCATGGTAATTTGCTTAGTAATAATATGCTTGGTATTCAAGATTTGTGAAACTTTCTTTTGAGTGTGTTGAATACTAAGAAAAGATTGAAGCATGATAATTGTTTTGAGATATGGAGGTGATAATCTTAGAGTCATGCTAGTTGAGTAGTTGTGAATTTAAAGAATACTTGTGTTAAAGTTTGTGATTCCCGTAGCATGCACGTATGGTGAACCATTATGTGATGAAGTCGGAGCATGATTTATTTATTGATTGTCTTCCTTATGAGTGGCGGTCGGGGACGAGCGATGGTCTTTTCCTACCAATCTATCCCCCTAGGAGCATGCGCGTAATACTTTGCTTTGATAACTTCTAGATTTTTGCAATAAGTATATGAGTTCTTTATGACTAATGTTGAGTCCATGAATTATACGCACTCTCACCCTTCCACCTTTGCTAGCCTCTCTAATACCGCGTACCTTTTGCCGGTATCATACACCCACCATATACCTTCCTCAAAACAGCCAACATACCTACCTATCATGGCATTTCCATAGCCATTCCGAGATATATTGCCATGCAACTTTCCATCGTTCCGTTTATCATGACACATTCATAATTGTCACATTGCATATCCCGGTACACCGTCGGAGGCATTCATATAGAGTCATATTTTGTTCTAAGTATCGAGTTGTAATTGTTGAGTTGTAAGAAAAATAAAAGTGTGATGATCATCATTTCTAGAGCATTGTCCCAAGTGAGGAAAGAATGATGGAGACTATGATTCCCCCATAAGTCGGGATGAGACTCCGGACAAAAGATAAATAAAAGAGGCCAAAGAAGCCCAAATAAAAAGAGAAAGAAAAGAGGCCATAAAAAAGGAAGAGAAAAGGCCCAAATAAAAAAACGAGAGAAAAAGAGCAAAGGGACAATGTTACTATCCTTTTACCACACTTGTGCTTCAAAGTAGCACCATGATTTTCATAGTGAAGAGTCTCTCATGTTATCACTTTCATATACTAGTGGGAATCTTTCATTATAGAACTTGGCTTGTATATTCCAATGATGGGCTTCCTCAAATTGCCCTAGGTCTTCATGAGCAAGCAAGTTGGATGCACACCCACTTAGTTTCTTCATGAGCTTTCATATACTTATAGCTCTAGTGCATCCGTTGCATGGCAATCCCTACTCACTCACATTGATATATATTGATGGGTGAGGGAGTCCTGGATTACGGGGTGTTCGGGTAGCCGGACTATACCTTCAGCCGGACTCCAAGACTATGAAGGTACAAGATTGAAGACTTCGTTCCGTGTCCGGATGGGACTTTCCTTGGCGTGGAAGGCAAGCTTGGCGATGCGAATATTCAAGATCTCCTATCATTGTAACCGACTCTATGTAACCCTAACCCTATTCGATGTCCATATAAACTGGAGGGTTGTAGTCCGTAGGCAATAAACTCCATATACAACAATCATACCATAGGCTAGCTTCTAGGGTTTAGCCTCCTTGATCTCGTGGTAGATCTACTCTTGTACTACCTATATCATCAATATTAATAAAGCAGGACGTAGGGTTTTACCTCCATCAAGAGGGCCCGAACCTGGGTAAAACATCGTGTTCCCTGCCTCCTATTACCATCCGGCCTAGACGCATAGTTCGGGACCCACTACCCGAGATCCGCCGGTTTTGACACCGACATTGGTGCTTTCATTGGGAGTTCCTCTGTGTCGTCGCCTTTAGGCCCGATGGCTCCTTTGATCATCAACAACGATATGGTCCAGGGTGAGACTTTTTCTCCCCGGACAGATCTTCGTCTTCGGCGGCTTCGCTCTGCGGGCCAATTCGCTCGGCCACCTGGAGTAGATCGATAGCTACGCCCCTGGCCATCAAGTCAGGTTTGGAAGCTTAAACTACACGGCTGACATCCGTGAAGACTTGATCTTCGACGGGTTCGAGCCACGGCCAAGCGCTCCGCACTATCTCGAGGGGCATGACCTAGCTCTGCCTCCGAACAGTGTCCTGGAGGCCGCACACGCATCGGTTCCGACCCCTAACTCGGATCCTATTGCGCCAATCGAGGATGAGCGGTTGGACGTCACCTCGGGGGCTTCGATCTCAAAGGCGATCGAGCCGAACGCTAGCCCCGCACTCTGCATGATCCGTGACTCCGAGGATCCGGACTCCTTTCCGAACTCCGAACCCCCCACGCCCCTGCCGATCGAATCCGATTGGGCGCCGATAATAGAGTTCACCGCCGCAGACATCTTTCAGCACTCGCCTTGTGGCGATATCCTGAACTCTCTTAAGTCTCTCTCCTTATCAGGAGAGCCCTGGCCGAACTACGGTCAGCAAGGATGGGATACAGATGATGAAGAAATTCAAATCCCACCCACCACCCACTTGGTACCCACTAGTGCTAAAACAAGAAACAAAAAAAATTCGATTGCAAGATCTAAAGATATACCTTCAAGTACTCACCTCCCCAGCAACGGCGCCAGAAAAGAGCTTGATGTCTACTACACAACCTTCTTCTTGTAGACGTTGTTGGGCCTCCAAGTGCAGAGGTTTGTAGGACAGTAGCAAATTTCCCTCAAGTGGGTGACCTAAAGTTTATCAATCCGTAGGAGGCGTAGGATGAAGATGGTCTCTCTCAAGCAACCCTACAACCAAATAACAAAGAGTATCTTGTGTCCCCAACACACCCAATACAATGGTAAATTGTATAGGTGCACTAGTTCGGCGAAGAGATGGTGATACAAGTGGTATATGGATAGTAGATATGGCTATTTGTAATCTGAAAATATAAAAACAGCAAGGTAACTAATGATAAAAGTGAGCGTAAACGGTATTGCAATGCTAGGATACAAGGCCTAGGGTTCATACTTTCACTAGTGCAAGTTCTCTCAACAATAATAACATAATTGGATCTCATAACTATCCCTCAACATGCAACAAAGAGTCACTCGAAAGTCACTAATAGCGGAGAACAAACGAAGAGATTATGGTAGGGTACGAAACCACCTCAAAGTTATTCTTTCCAATCAATCCGTTGCGCTATTCCTATAAGTGTCACAAACAGCCCTAGAGTTCATACTAGAATAACACCTTAAGACAAAAATCAACCAAAACCCTAATGTCACCTAGATACTCCAATGTCACCTCAAGTATCCATGGGTATGATTATACAATATGCATCACATAATCTCAGATTCATCTATTCAACCAACACATAGAACCTCAAAGAGTGCCCCAAAGTTTCTACCGGAGAATCACGACGAAAACGTGTGCCAACCCCTCTGCATAAGTTCATGGGCGGAACCCGCAAGTTGGTCACCAAAACATACATCAAGTGAATCACGTGATATCCCATTGTCACCACAGATACACACGACAAGACATACATCAAGTGTTCTCAAATCTTTAAAGACTCAATCCGATAAGATAACTTCAAAGGGGAAACTCAATCCATTACAAGAGAGTAGAGGGGGAGAAGAAACATAAGATCCAACTATAATAGCAAAGCTCGCGATATATCAAGATCGTGCCAAATCAAGAACACGAGAGATAGAGAGATCAAACACATAGCTACTGGTACATACCCTCAGCCCCAAGGGAGAACTACTCCCTCCTCATCATGGAGAGCACCGGGATGATGAAGATGGCCAACGGAGAGGGATTCCCCCTCCGGCAGGGTGCCGGAACGGGTCTAGATTGGTTTTCGGTGGCTACGGAGGCTTCTGGTGGCGGAACTCCCGATCTATTGTGCTCTCCGATCATTTTAGGGTATATGGATATATATAGGCGGAAGAAATACGACAGGGGGGCACGAGGGGCCCACGAGGGTGGGGGGCGCGCCCAGGGGGGTGGGCGCGCCCCCTACCTCGTGGCTTCCTCGTTGATCCCTTGACGTGTACTCCAAGTCTCCCGTATTGCTTTCTTTCCAAAAATAAGTTCCGTGAAGTTTCAGGTCAATTGGACTCCGTTTGATTTTCCTTTTCTGTGATACTCTAAAACAAGGAAAAAACAAAAACTGGCATTGGGCTCTAGGTTAATAGGTTAGACCCAAAAATCATATAAAATAGCATATAAATGCATATAAAACATCCAAGGTTGATAATATAATAGCATGGAACAATAAAAAATTATAGATACGTTGGAGACGTATCAACTATAATATGCAAGGGATGGATAAGACGATTCCTGAGATCTTCGCAATGCTAAAAGCTGCGGAGGTAGAAATCAAGAAAGAGCATCAAGTGTTGATGGTCAACAATACCACCAGTTTCAAGAAAAAGGGTAAAGGGAAGAAGAAGAAAGGGAACTTCAAGAAGAACATCAAACAAGTTGCTGCTCAAGAGAAGAAACCCAAGTCTGGACCTAAGCCTGAGACTGAGTGATTCTACTGCAAAGGGACTGGTCACTGGAAGCGGAATTGTCCCAAGTATTTGGCGGATAAGAAGGATGGCAAAGTGAACAAAGCTATATGTGATATACATGTTACTGCTGTGTACCTTACTAAAGCTCGCAGTAGCACCTGGGTATTTGATACTGGTTCTGTTGCTAATATTTGCAACTCGAAACAGGGACTACGGATTAAGCGAAGATTGGCTAAGGACGAGGTGACGATGCGCGTGGGAAATGGTTCCAAAGTCGATGTGATCGCCGTTGGCACGCGACCTCTACATCTACCTTCGGGATTAGTTTTAGACTTGAATAATTGTTATTTGGTGCCAGCGTTGAGCATGAACATTATATCTGGATCTTGTTTGCTGCGAGACGGTTATTCATTTAAATCAGAGAATAATGGTTGTTCTATTTATATGAGTAATATCTTTTATGGTCATGCACCCTTGAAGAGTGGTCTATTTTTAATGAATCTCGATAATAGTGATACACATATTCATAATGTTGAAGCCAAAAGATGCAGAGTTGATAATGATAGTGCAACTTATTTGTGGCACTGCCGTTTAGGTCATTGTCGGTGTCAAAACCGGCGGATCTCAGGTAGGGGTCCCGAACTGTGCGTCTAGGCCGGATGGTAACAGGAGGCAAGGGACACAAAGTTTTATCCAGGTTCGGGCCCTCTTGATGGAGGTAAAACCCTACGTCCTGCTTGATTAATATTGATGATATGGGTAGTACAAGAGTAGATCTACCACGAGATCGGAGAGGCTAAACCCTAGAAGCTAGCCTATGGTATGATTATTGTTCTGTATGTTGTCCTACGAACTAAAACCCTCCGGTTTATATAGACACCGGAGAGGGTTAGGGTTACACAAAGTCGGTTACAATGGTAGGAGATCTGCATATCCGTATCGCCAAGCTTGCCTTCCACGCCAAGGAAAGTCCCTTCCGGACACGGGACAAAGTCTACAATCTTGTATCTTCATAGTCCAGGAGTCCGGCTAAAGGTATAGTCTGGCCATCCGGACACCCCCTAATCCAGGACTCCCTCAGTAGCCCCTGAACCAGGCTTCAATGACGACGAGTCCGGTGCGCAGATTGTCTTCGACATTGCAAGGCGGGTTCCTCCTCCAAGTACTTCATAGAAGATTTTGAACACAAAGATAGTGTCTGGCTCTGCAAAATAAGTTTCCACATATTGCCATAGAGAGAATAATATTTACACAAATCTAATCTGCTGACGTATTCCGTAGTGTGACGCACCACGGCCAAGCCTTTATTCGAATCGTTTTATTATCCCACCTCAGCACGTCATGCGAGGCGGTTTCCTTGGCACGTCTTGTTAAAGCAGAGATCGTGTCCCCTTATTCCGGGATTCTCATCAATACGGGCGTGGGTAACCCAACCGCGCCATTGATTACGGATCTTGGAGATAAGCGAGTTTTACCAGGCTGGTGGGGACACGTAGTTGCGTCCACCCATATAAGGGGATAAGGATCCACCTTTTCACCTACGCCTTCCTCCTCCTTTGCCTATCCATTTTCGCGCACTCGAGCTCCAGCGCCCAAAACCGCACTCCCTACCTCAACCTTGTCCAGCCATGTCCGGAGCGGGAGGCAAGTGGATGGTCTCCTCCGTCACGGAGGGACACATCAAAAAACTGAGGAAGGCCGGATATTGTCTAACGACATCGCGTACCGGCTTCCCGAAGAGCCCAAGGCCCCATGAGAGGGTAGTGTTACTTCCCCACTTCCTCCGCAGACTGGGCTTTCCTATCCACCCATTCGTCCGGGGACTCATGTTCTACTACGGCCTGGATTTCCATGATCTGGCCCCGAACTTCATCCTCAACATCTCGGCGTTTATCGTCGTGTGCGAGGCTTTCCTCTGCATCTGCCCCCATTTCGGCCTATGGCTCAAGACTTTCAATGTCAAGCCGAAGGTGGTGCGCGGCAACCACGCGGAGTGCGGAGGCGCCATGGTGGGCAAGATGCCCAACGTCTTATGGCTCGAGGGCTCCTTTGTGGAGACCCTGAAGGGGTGGCAATCGGGGTGGTTTTACATCACCGAGCCGCGCGACCCTGAGTGGGTCGCAGCCCCCGAGTTTCGGTCCGGACCCCCAACGCGGCTCACGTCTTGGAAAGAGACGGGCATGTCGTGGGGCAGCAAAGGAGAGGTGACTGGACTGCAAACATGCATCCAAACCCTGGTGGACAAGCAGCTCAAGCTTGTCAACGTAGTCCAGGTCATGCTCATCCGCCGGATCCTCCCGTGTCAACAACGGGCCTTCAATCTATGGGAGTTCAACCCGGCGCAACACCGAACTCTGAGCAGGCTCTTCGACACGACGTACGAAGACACACCGTCGGAGGCATTCATATAGAGTCATATTTTGTTCTAAGTATCGAGTTGTAATTGTTGAGTTGTAAGAAAAATAAAAGTGTGATGATCATCATTTTTAGAGCATTGTCCCAAGTGAGGAAAGAATGATGGAGACTATGATTCCCCCATAAGTCGGGATGAGACTCCGGACAAAAGATAAATAAAAGCGGCCAAAGAAGCCCAAATAAAAAGAGAAAGAAAAGAGGCCATAAAAAAAGGAAGAGAAAAGGCCCAAATAAAAAAACGAGAGAAAAAGAGCAAAGGGACAATGTTACTATCCTTTTACCACACTTGTGCTTCAAAGTAGCACCATGATTTTCATAGTGAAGAGTCTCTCATGTTATCACTTTCATATACTAGTGGGAATCTTTCATTATAGAACTTGGCTTGTATATTCCAATGATGGGCTTCCTCAAATTGCCCTAGGTCTTCATGAGCAAGCAAGTTGGATGCACACCCACTTAGTTTCTTCATGAGCTTTCATATACTTATAGCTCTAGTGCATCCGTTGCATGGCAATCCCTACTCACTCACATTGATATATATTGATGGGTGAGGGATTCCTGGATTAGGGGGTGTTCGGGTAGCCGGACTATACCTTCAGCCGGACTCCAAGACTATGAAGGTACAAGATCGAAGACTTCGTTCCGTGTCCGGATGGGACTTTGCTTGGCGTGGAAGGCAAGCTTGGCGATGCGAATATTCAAGATCTCCTATCATTGTAACCGACTCTATGTAACCCTAACCCTATTCGATGTCCATATAAACTGGAGGGTTGTAGTCCGTAGGCAATAAACTCCATATACAACAATCATACCATAGGCTAGCTTCTAGGGTTTAGCCTCCTTGATCTCGTGGTAGATCTACTCTTGTACTACCTATATCATCAATATTAATCAAGCAGGACGTAGGGTTTTACCTCCATCAAGAGGGCCCGAACCTGGGTAAAACATCGTGTTCCCTGCCTCCTATTACCATCCGGCCTAGACGCATAGTTCGGGACCCACTACCCGAGATCCGCCGGTTTTGACACCGACATTGGTGCTTTCACTGAGAGTTCCTCTGTGTCGTCGCCTTTAGGCCCGATGGATCCTTTGATCATCAACAACGATACGGTCCAGGGTGAGACTTTTTCTCCCTGGACAGATCTTCGTCTTCGGCGGCTTCGCTCTGCGGGCCAATTCGCTCGGCCACCTGGAGCAGATCGAAAGCTACGCCCCTGGCCATCAAGTCAGGTTTGGAAGCTTAAACTACACGGCTGACATCCGTGGAGACTTGATCTTCGACGGGTTCGAGCCATGGCCAAGCGCGCCGCACTATCTCGAGGGGCATGACCTAGCTCTGCCTCCGAACAGTGTCCTGGAGGCCGCACACGCATCGGTTCCGACCCCTAACTCGAATCCTATTGCACCAATCGAGGATGAGCGGTTGGACGTCACCTCGGGGGCTTCGATCTCAAAGGCGATCGAGCCGAACGCTAGCCCCGCACTCTGCATGATCCATGACTCCGAGGATCCGGACTCCTTTCCGAACTCCGAACCCCCCACGCCCCTGCCGATCGAATCCGATTGGGCACCGACGCAGACATCTTTCAGCACTCGCCTTGTGGCAATATCCTGAACTCTCTCAAGTCTCTCTCCTTATCAGGAGAGCCCTAGCCGAACTACGGTCAGCAAGGATGGGATACGGACGATGAAGAAATTCAAAGCCCACCCACCACCCACTTGGTAGCCACTGCCGACAATTTAAACGACGTGCTCAACTTCGACTCCGGAGACATCGACAGCATGGATGACGATGCAGGAGATACCGAGGAACCAATGCCCATAGGGCATTGGACAGCCACCTCATCTCACGATGTGTACATGGTGGATACCCCTAAAGGAAGCGACAACGAGGAAAAAGGGGATGGGACGGGAGATCGACCCCCCCGAAAAGCAATCAAAGCGTCGGCGTAAACGCCGACCCAAGCCCCGCCTCGACAAAAACCCAGCCATAGAGTAGGACGAGCCGGTAGACGACGAGCTGGCCTTAGAGCAACCATCCGAACAGGGCAACACGGATAGAGAAACCGAACATCCCTCCTCCGGCGAAAACGGCATTCCGGACGACCTCACGCCGAATAAACCTATGGAGCAGAAGAATCTCCACGAGAGGCTCGTTGCAACTGCACGCAGCCTAAAAAAGCAGAAGTGGAAACTAAAAACAGCGGAAGATGCACTCCGGATTAGATGGAGCAAAGTAATCAATACCACAGATAAGTACGGCGACAGTCGCCGCACTAAAAGCTATCCGAAAAGAAAGCTACTGCATGAATTCGACGAAGAGGCCCTAGAGCCCTCATATTCAAAAAATGAAAAAGCCACACGGTCGGATAGATGACCCCATAAAGCGGCAAGCGGCGCCGCACCTAAATCGGCATGAGACCCACTTAAGGACTTGCATCATGGCCCGGTCAGGTCCATTTATGGGCCAAGAAAGCAAGATCTCGTAAGCAACG
This sequence comes from Triticum urartu, assembly GCF_056163025.1. Classification (NCBI taxonomy): domain Eukaryota; kingdom Viridiplantae; phylum Streptophyta; class Magnoliopsida; order Poales; family Poaceae; genus Triticum; species Triticum urartu. The sequence continues at coordinate 511,482,930 of NC_141873.1, forward strand.
CTATGAAGCCATCATCAGAATCCGGTACACCCAAATACAGGGGCGCCGCACACCCCCTATGTTTCACCGATGAGGTCCTAGACTATGAATTCCCAGAGGGATTCAAACCCGTAAACATAGAGGCATATGATGGAACAACAGACCCTGGAGTTTGGATCGAGGATTATATCCTCCACATACAGATGGCTAGAGGAGATGATCTCCACGCCATAAAATATCTACCCCTTAAGCTTAAAGGGCCAGCCCGGCATTGGCTTAAAAGCCTTCCCGAAAACACAATTGGAAGCTGGGAAGAGCTCGAGGATGCTTTCCGAGCAAACTTTCAAGGGACCTACGTCCACCCTTCGGATGCAGACGATCTTAGTCACATAACTCAACAACCCGGAGAATCAGCTCGGCAGTTCTGGAATAGATTCCTCACTAAAAAGAATTAGATAGTCGACTGTCCGGACGCCGAAGCCTTAGCAGCTTTTAGGCATAACGTCCGAGACGAATGGCTCGCCAGACACCTCGGCCAAGAAAAGCCAAGAACAATGGCCGCACTAACAAGCCTCATGACCCGCTTTTGTGCAGGGAAGGACAGCTGGTTGGCAAGGTGCAGCCCCAGCAACCCAAGTACATCCGAAACTAGGGATGGAAACGGAAAACCGCGACGCAACAAGGACCGTCGCTGGACTAAGGATAAAAGTCCGAAGAGCACGACAGTCAATGCCGGATTCAAAGGCTCACGACAAAATCAGGAAAAATCGCCCCCCCCCCCCCAGGATAACAGGGACGATCCATCCAACCTAAATAAAGTCCTGGACAGGATATGTCAGATACACAATACTCCCGGGAAGCCTGCTAACCATACCCACAGAGACTGTTGGGTTTTCAAACAATCCGGCAGACTCAATGCCGAACACAAGGGGCTCGACACACCAAGCGAAGACGAGGACGAACCCCAAAAGCAGAGCACCAGGAAACAAAAGAACATCCCACAAGAAGTAAAAACAGTGAACTCACTTCACATAACAAAACGTGTGGTGCCCGTAAAGGTACGCACCACACGGCCCACCCCCAAAGGGTCCTGCCACTGGTTGTCAAAACCGATCATCTTCGATCAGCTAGATTATTCTAGGAATATCAAGAATGTAGGCTGGACTGCCTTGATACTCGATCCAATAATTGGTGGACTCCAGTTTTCAAATGTCCTTATGGACGGCGACAGTGGACTAAACCTGATATATCAGGATACAATCCAGCACATGGGGATAAACCCAGCAAGAATCCGCCGCAGCAAAACCTCCTTTCAAGGGGTAATACCTGGTCCGGACACCCATTGTATGGGTTTTCTCCGGCTCGAAGTCATATTCGGCTCTGCCGATAACCTCCACCGCGAAAAGCTGACCTTCCATGTCGTCCCGTTCTTAAGTCGCTATCAAGCACTACTGGGACGCGAAGCTTTCGCTCGCTTTAACGCAATACTGCATTATGCATCTCTTACGCTTAAGATGCCCGGTCCACGAGGCATCATCTCTTTGAAGGGGAAGCACTAAAGTGCGTCTCCCCAAGCGGAGGACTGTGCGGCCGCTTTGACAGCCCCACAGCAAAATGGCCTCACTGGCCAAAAAAACTTTGAAATAGGTCATTCAAGACCACAAACGCGGATAGACGAGTTCGGTGCAAAATCATCATTGATGCAGGCCTAGAAGCCATATACCCCCGCACTAGGGGCTCCACGCATATACAATAAGAGACAATAAAGCTCAATCTTATATATCTTACTTTATACTTTGCTTATTTTAAACTTTTTCGGCACAACCCGTTTTCAACTCAGTTCCTCTCTTTTACAGATGAACGTCGTGCGGCGCCCGTCCAGGATACGGCACAACGAAGACACAGGCGCAGACGTGCAGTAGGGACCCGTCCTAAAGGATTCTTTTTAGATTAAGACCCTGCGTAAACCTTTTTTACTGTCTCTTGTTGCTACACATCCCCTGGTTTTTTTCTTTCTGATATAACCAAGGAGGAGGCTGGCGTCTTGGCATGTGGCCACGTCAGAATTTTTGCATGTACCTGGACACTAGGGGCTTTTTTAATAAAGAGTGTTGTTTCGCTCGCACTCATAAAGACCGAACACCTTAGGGAGTGTTCGGCGTCGCGAGTTTTGGCATTATATGCATCAGCTCCAAATCATGTCTTTGGTCAAATGTTGGGTTGCCCGGCTGCTGAGTTCGGCTACCTTACGTTCCGCTCTATCGGCTAAGGTAGCACCAGGAGAACTACTGCGATTGTGCCCCGGTTCGGCCGGGTGAGCACCTCAGTAGAGAAAGCCGAAAACTGACTGTCATGATGTAGCGTGAGACTGGTCAGCCACTCGATGACCTATCGGAATCTATCGGATTCCTCCGCTTTAACAAAGGGCCGCTTCCCGGTCAGGCACATACGCGCCCGAACTCGGACAAGCGCAGTTGCCACCAAGGGGCTACCTAAATAGTCTCACTGTCAAACTCCTATGGCTAAGTGAAAGTGTTAAAGCATTATAGTCCGGTTGCCTGGCCCGCTGCGCTATCACCTCCTTTGTAGGACCAAGACGTTGGGTTAAGTGTGAAAATGCGTCTTTTGCGAGCACCCCCGCACTATGTGCGTGGGGGCTGAAGCCAACGACTGCCATCTTTCAGATTCTATACATATATATATATATATCTTAAAACGGCCGCACAGGAGGTGTTCCCAATACTTGGAGGCACAAGTATAAAGGCCACTACAGTTTATCAAAATATTACTTTATAATTACATATGCTATCATAACATAGCATCTTTCGGGCACTGCATCTCTATTACACGAGCGCCTTCAAGAACTTCCTGAAAATAGTGCTCGGAGGGTACTCGGCTTTTGTCTGAATCTCGGGACGCAACAACGGTGGTCTCCATCTCTGCCCAGTATGTCTTAACACAGGCAAGAGCCATCCTAGCGCCCTCTATGCATGCTGACCTCTTCATTGCATTTATACGCGGCACCGCGTCAAGGAATTGCTACACCAAGCTGAAATAACTCTTCGGCTCCGATCTCCCCGGCCACAGGTGACCCATGATGTACTTCATGGCGAGTCCAGACAACCTATTTAGTTCGGCCCATTGAGCCAAACGATCATCCACTGCCAGTGGACGCTCTGGATTGTGAAATTGCAACCAGAAAAGCTTTTCCACTTCGCGATCTTTCTGATCTCGAAAGTGTTCGGTCGCATCAGCAGCACTCGCTGCCAAGTCCAGATAGGTATCCTCCACACTCCACATCCGGTCCAACGGAGCAAACTTCGGATCACAAAATTTCCTTTGCAGCATAAAGGGCTTTCCAGCCGCAATCTGTTCGGCCCGACGCAGCTCCTCCTTCACAGCTCTCATCACAGAGCGCGTGTCCTTGGCATTGGCAACGGCCTTCTCTAAGTCCGTCTGTTTCGCCTGGTCTTCTTTTTCAAGAAGTCTGCAACGGTCTGTAGCGCTTTTTAACTTTTCGGCCATCTCGGCCATCTCTTCTTTGCTTCGGCGATGAGCAGCCTGTTCGGCTCTTAGCTCTTCAAGGGCTTTCCTGGTGGCCGCATCACTTTCGCTGGCTTGTTCTTTAGCTCGGGCAAGTTCTGCCCTAAGACTCTCCACGGCGGCCGCACCATCTGCGTCAAGCACACACATCATAAGACACAGGCATAAAACTGTTCTTACCTGATGCCGCCCGAGGAATTACATACCTTGAGCCTCATCAAGTCGCTTATCGACAAGCGTGATGTCGGCATCTGCCACGTCCAGTTGCCGCTTTAGTTCGGCAAAATCGTCAGTTCGGCTCGATTCCGGACACCCTGCCGCCTACATTCAAAGGCGACATCTTAGACCTGGGATTATGATCCTCCGCGTGCCGTCATTTCTTGACGACGCGCAGAGTCTCAGGGGCTACTATCTACAAGGGCGCATCTTATTCCCGCGCAACTGACAAAAGTATACATTATCTAATGTACCTCGAAACCCATCAGTAAACTTTTGACGGCCTCATACAATCCGCTCTCTACGGATGAAATCCTTTCAATCACCGTGCCCATCAATGCGCGGTGCTCCTCTGAGATAGAAGCTCGCCCCAGCAGAATCTTTAGCTCCTCCGGCCGAGCACCAGACGGTGCCGGGCTCGTCCCATGACCTCTTTCGAAGGCCGGACACGGAGAACCTCGGGGGGCCGCATAGCCACCTTCCGCCCCTGCCAGATTTGGAGAAACCCTCCGCGACGACACCTCAGGGTCGCCCGCCTCGCTAGGCGGCACGGCAGGGGGAGGCGTCCCGCTCTCCATCATCTCCGGAAGGAGATCCCCCGAAGACGAGCTCTGCTGAGAAGGGCTGGGGTACGAGCTACAAGATAAAGGTTTGGTTAATCTTCTTAGATATAAATCAAGGACTTCCCTCATCCCTCAAAAGGAAAATCTTTTCTCCACTTACGGCTCGCTAGAGGGCTGATCCCCTTGAGGGCGTAGTCCGGCCGAGTTACTCCCCGGCGTCGGACCCTCTGACGAGGATTTTCTCTCCCGTTTCGAGGCCACGGTTTCCGGGTCGTTAGAGGCGGCTCTCTTCTTCCCCTTAGGAGAGGAATTGTCGGTTCCTCCCTTCGGAGAAGCCTCCTTTGAGGAGGCCATAGCTTCCTTGTCCTCTCCCTCCAAAGGCATTATCTCCAGCATCCTGACCAGCACGGGATCCGGCCTGGTTTCAGGAAGGGGAGCTGGACACCTGATCAGCTTCGCCTTCGCTATCCACTCCTGTTTAAAAGGACGGCTCTTTTTGGGGCAAGTTTATGACAATTATATGGATAGAAGGTCCGGGCACAAGGTTGCTTACTTGAGTATTCGGGCGATTGCAGCTTAGGCCTGCGTCCTCGGTTAAATCCGGACACATCTCTTGTGATCCGAAGAACAGTTTATACATCTCCGTGGGCGTTGCGCCCATAAAGTTCTGGAGAGCTCGCGGTCCCTCTGGATTAAGCTCCCACAGGCGAAGGGGGCGACGTTTGCCGGGCAATATTCGGCGAATCAGCATGACCTGCGTCACCTTGACCAAGCTGAGGTCTCCTTCCAAGAGATCCTTAATTAGGCCCTGTAACAAGGGTACGTCTTTGGGCAAACCCCAATCTAACCCTCTGTTAACCCATGACGCTAGCCGTGGTGGGGGACCCGAGCGAAAGGCAGGAAGCGCCACCCACTTTGTGCTCCGGGAAGCGGTGATATAAAACCACTCTCGTTGCCACAAGCCTAGCTCCTCTTGAAAAGATCCCTCGGGCCATGGAGCATCAGCATTTTTGCTTATAACAGCGCCTCCGCACTCTGCGTGCCATCCCTTGATCATCTTCGGCTCCACTTTGAAAGTCTTGAGCCATAATCTGAAGTGAGGGGTAACACGGAGGAACGCTTCGCATACAACGATAAACGAGGAGATATGGAGGATGGACTCCGGAGCTAAGTCGTGGAATTCCAGCCCATAATAAAACAGCAGTCCCCTCACAAAGGGGTCCATCGGGAAGCCTAACCCCCGAAGGAAGTGAGACACGAACACTACGCTCTCACCGGGCTGGGGACTGGGGATAGCCTGCCTTTGAGCAGGCAACCTGTGCGAAATTTCGGCGGTCAAGAACTTAGCCTCTCTCAACTTTAGCACGTCCTCCTCCGTGACGGAGGAGGGCATCCATCGGCCTTGAAGGTCAGAACCGGACATTGTCGAAGGTCTGGGGCGCCCGAAATCTGGAGCCTAGGGTGTTGGAACTCGAGGCGACGGGCGAACTTGTTTTGGGATTGGAGAAAAGGAGTAAGGCCCTGGTCTCTTTATAAGAGGTTGAATACCGGGAGCCCTCCCCGTAACCGTTTGGGACTCACCTTTAATCAAGAAAACATGCTAACGGGCACGATTGGGTTACCCATGTCCGTATTGATGAGAATTCCGTAAAAGGGGGGCACACGATCTCTGCTTTGACAAGACGTGCCAAGGAAACCGCCTCGCAAAACACGCTGAGGTGGAAAAGTGAAAACGATTCGAGTGAAGGACTTGGCTGTAGTGTGATGACGCACTGCGGAATACGTCAGCAGATTTGATTTGTGTTAATATTATTCTCTCTATGGCAATATGTGGAAGCTTATTTTGCAGAGCCGGACACTACTCTTGGTGTTTACAATCTTCTATGAAGGACTTGGAGGAGGAACCCGCCTTGCAATGCCGAAGACAATTTGCGCGCCGGACTCGTCGTCATTGAAGCCTGGTCCAGGGGCTACTGAGGGAGTCCTGGATTAGGGGGTGTTCGGGTAGCCGGACTATACCTTCAGCCGGACTCCAGGACTACGAAGATACAAGATTGAAGACTTCGTTCCGTGTCCGGATGGGACTTTCCTTGGCGTGGAAGGCAAGCTTGGCGATGCGAATATTCAAGATCTCCTATCATTGTAACCGACTCTATGTAACCCTAACCCTATCCGGTGTTTATATAAACCGGAGGGTTGTAGTCCGTAGGCAATAAACTCCATATACAACAATCATACCATAGGCTAGCTTCTAGGGTTTAGCCTCCTTGATCTCGTGGTAGATCTACTCTTGTACTACCTATATGATCAATATTAATCAAGCAGGACGTAGGGTTTTACCTCCATCAAGAGGGCCCGAACCTGGGTAAAACATCGTGTTCCCTGCCTCCTGTTACCATCCGGCCTAGACGCACAGTTCGGGACCCACTACCCGAGATTCGCCGGTTTTGACACCGACAATGGGCATCTCCATAGCCCGTTGATACGCCTAGTTGATGTGAGACTATCTTCCCCTCTTTTTGTCTTCTCCACAACCACCATTCTATTCCACCTATAGTGCTATATCCATGGCTCACGCTCATGTATTGCATGAAGATTGAAAAGGTTTTGAAAAAGTTAGAGTATGAAACAATTGCTTGGCTTGTCATCGGGGTTGTGCATGATTTAAATACTTTGTGTGGTGAAGATAGAGCATAGCCAGACTATATGATTTTGTAGGGATAACTTTCTTTGGCCATGATATTTTGAGAAGACATAATTGCTTTCTTAGTATGCTTGAAGTATTATTATTTTTATGTCAATATAAACTTTTGTCTTGAATCTTTTGAATCTGAATATTCATATCACAATTAAGAAGATTTGCATTGAAACTATGCCAAGTAGCACTCCGCATCAAAAATTCTCTTTTTATCATTTACCTACTCGAGGACGAGCGGGAATTAAGCTTGGGGATGCCTGATACGTCTCCAACGTATCTATAATTTTTGATTGCTCCATGCTATATTATCTACTGTTTTGGACTATATTGGACTTTATTTTCCACTTTTATATTATTTTTGGGACTAACCTATTAACCGAAGGCCCAGCCCAGAATTGCTATTTTTTTGCCTATTTCAGTATTTCGGAGAAACAGAATATCAAACGGAGTCCAAACGGAATAAAACCTTCGGGAACGTGATTTTCTCACCGAACGTGATCCAGGAGACTTGGACCCTACTCCAAGGATTCAAAGAGGCAGTCACGAGGGTGGGGGGCGCGCCCCCTGCCTCGTGGGCCCCTCGGTGCTCCACCGACGTACTCCTTCCTCCTATATATACCTACGTACCCCAAATGATCAGAACAGGAGCCAAAAACCTAATTCCACCGCCGCAACTTTCTGTATCCACGAGATCCCATCTTGGGGCCTGTTCCGGAGCACCGCCGGAGAGGGCCGTCATCACGGAGGGCTTCTACATCACCATAGCCTCTCCGATGAAGTGTGAGTAGTTTACCTCAGACCTTCGGGTCCATAGTTAGTAGCTAGATGGCTTCTTCTCTCTCTTTGGATCTCAATACAAAGTTCTCCCCCTCTCTTGTGGAGATCTATTCGATGTAATCTTCTTCTTTTTGTGGTGTGTTTGTTGAGACCGATGAATTGTGGGTTTATGATCAAGTCTATCTATGAATAGTATTTGAATCTTCTCTGAATTCTTTTATGTATGATTGGTTATCTTTGCAAGTCTCTTCGAATTATCCGTTTGGTTTGGCCAACTAGATTGATAGTTCTTGTCATGGGAGAAGTGCTTAGCTTTGAGTTCGATCTTGCGGTGTCCTTTCCTAGTGAAAGAAGGGGCAGCAAGGCACGTATTGTATCGTTGCCATCGAGGATAACAAGATGGGGTTTATTTCATATTGCATGAATTTATCTCTCTACATCATGTCATCTTGCTTAAAGCGTTACTCTGTTTTAACTTAATACTCTAGATGCATGCTGGATAGTGGTTGATGAGTGGAGTAATAGTAGTAGATGCAGAATCATTTCGGTCTACTTGTCACGGACGTGATGCCTATATACATGATCATGCCTAGATATTCTCATAACTATGCTCAATTCTGTCAATTTATCAACAGTAATTTGTTCGCCCACCGTAGAATACGTATGCTCTTGAGAGAAGCCACTAGTGAAACCTATGGCCCCCGGGTCTATTCTCATCATATCAATCTCCATCACTTTAATCTTGCTTTGCTTTTTTACTTTGCCTTTTACTTTTCACTTTGCATCTCTATACCAAAAATACCAAAAAATATTATATCTATCAGATCTCACTCTCGTAAGTGACCGTGAAGGGATTGACAACCCCTAATCGCGTTGGTTGCGAGTAGCTATCGTTTTGTGCTGGTACGAGGGACTTGAGCGTGGCCTCCTACTGGATTGATACCTTGGTTCTTAAAAACTGAGGGAAATACTTACGCTACTCTTCTGCATCATCCCTTCCTCTTCAGGGAAATCCAACACAAGCTCAAGAGGTAGCATACACTTGTTGCATCTCTTTTTACTCTACATGTTATATATATTGTCCATTGAGCACACGGATTTGTTCCTTTAGTGTCTCCTTGAAAGAAAAAATGTAGGAATTTTAATTTTCACTTGTCCTCCTTTTCAAATTCCTATTCATGAAGCACAAGACTAAGAGATAGTAGCATAATAGCATTATAACCGTACATTTTCTTGTGGTTTGACTTAATCTCACCATGCTTCTTTGCATCCTGTGATCTTCCAATTGTTGTGAATCAAACACCCAGATTGGCTGAAATCCCGTGTTTTTAAATTCTCTATTTTGCCCGTGCATTCCTATCCTATTCCTGTCTATTTCCTATCCATGCATTGTTGGAATCCTCCAATTCAAACAAGCCCTTACAGAATTACTTCTCTTGCAGATAGTTGTCAAAGAAAACCTTGCGTGGTTTGTCCCGCTCCTGCTGCGCCATCGTCCACCCCAACTCAGCTGCTCCAACGACAGAAGGGTCCAGCACAGCAGGGATCCGGCCTCCAGACTGTCTTTTGCCGCCTCAGATCTTCTTCCCCGCCGCTGGCAGCCATGAAAACTGCATTACCATCATCAACCGAACAGATGACCTCGAGGACCACACGGGTCTGCAAGAGAGGTCGCACTCTTTCGTGTCTGCTTACGTTATGCATCGCTTAATATTACATGCTACTTTATCGTCCTGTTCACCAATTAGACTCTAAGTCAGCTCCAAACCAATGGTCAAACTTGAATTTTTAAATGGTTGTGGGGTACATATCGGGGCCGCTATCAATAGTATCTATCTACTATCTGGTTAATCTCCGGTGTCTACTAAGAGTTTCATGTTGGGTTGGAAACAAACAGTAAAGAAGCCATTATCTGTATTTTTTTACTGAAGCCATTATCTGCCTGCTATTATTGGTTTTGGCTCTATCCACAGGTTGCTACCATCACTCTGGATTTCTGCATGCACTCCTTACATAATATCACTATGTTTTATTCCTATGCATGACACTTATTGTAAACAATGGAACTGAACATGTAGAGCAAAAGAGACGAGCCTTGCGTGGCAATAAAATTTCATGCAGATGTCGCTCCATGGTAGGCGTAAAGGCAGCCCCCCTCCACGCATTTCGGATTGTAATCGAGAGGAAGATATCTGTTCTGAGGGGGATTCAGAAGGAGAAGACAACTCCTATTTACCCCCTGAGGTCTTCGCTCTAACTTGGCATGCTGATGTTGGTTATATCATGCATATGGTGTCTTGCATTGCTTACTTTATACATCAAATATGTCATCTGCTTAGTTTAGACATCCTTTGTGCGAATGCCATCTGTTTAGTTTATTCATAATTTATGTGAATTATGTAATGCCATCTTGTTTAGCCAGACATCATATATGTGAATTTTGCAATGCCATCCTGCTTAGCCAGTCATCTTATATGTAAATTATATTAGGCCATCCTTTTTTTCCGTTACATATTACATTTGTCAACAATTTTAGTACATTCAACTGTTCTTCATGTGCATTAGCCATTTGACACGGCGATGGCAAATTCTGGAGTGAAAACAAGGTCTTCAGAGCAGACTATGCTATCTGACGAAGCGCATATCTCGCTGGTTACGGATAGCTCCTGAGAGGAGGATTCAGAGACAGATGACCAGTCCTATTCCCCCCGAGGTGTATGCTCTAACTTGGCAGGGTTATGTTGTTCATATCGTGCGTATGGTGTCTCACATTGCTATGTCATTTGATTAGTTTGGACATGCTTTGTGTGAATGCCACATATTCAGTGTCTAATTACCATATATGTGAATTATGCATTGCCATCTTGTTGCAAGACATTATATATGTGAATTATACAATGCTATCTTGTTGCAAAGGCATTATATATGTGAATTATGCAATGCCATGCTATTTAGCCAATCATCATGTATGTGAATTATATCATGCTATCATTTTTTTGTATTACGTGTTCCATTTGTCGACAACGTTTGTATATTCAACTACTCTTCCTGTGCATCAGCCATTTGACGCGGTGATGGAAGTATCTGGAGTGAAAACAAGGTATTCAGAGCAGACAATGCTACCTGCTGAAGCAGACATCTTGCTGGTTACAGAGAGCTCCTCAGAGGAGGAATCAGAGACTGATGACCAGTCCTATTTCCCCCCTGAGGTCTATGCTCAAACTTGGCAGGGTTATATTACCCATGTCATGCATGTTGTGTCTTGCATTGCTTAGTTTTACATCATATATGGATTGCCATCTGCTTACTTGCTTACTATATAAATCATATATTTGAATTATATCATGCCATCATGTTTACATAGTACATACACATCATCTATCTGAATTATGGCATGGCAACACATTTAATAAAGACATCATATGGTTATATCATCTCATCCTGTTTAGTGTTTACAGTCATCATATTTTGAATTATGGCATTCTATCCGTGAATGTATGTGAATTATGGCATGCCAACCTATTTAATAAACACATTATATAGTTATGTCATGTCATCCTATTTACATAGTCTCATATTTTGAACTATGTCTTTCCATCTTTTTTAGTTAGTCATCATAATGTGAAATTGTGTCATGATATCCTGTTTAGTTAGCCATCATATATGTGAAATTGTGTCATGCTATCCTGTTTGGTTAGACAACATAAATATGAATTATTTCATGCCCTCTTTTATTCCCCACTATCCATTGCACCTTTCTATCATACAATGTCTATACTTTCAATTACTTTTCTTGTTTATCAGCCATTTGAATTGGACATCGTGATGGCAGTATCTAAGGGAGTAACAACATGGTCTTCATAAAAGATAGTGCTACCAGTTGATGCAGATAGAACCATGGTTGTACTTGCCCAAGGACCAGATCCACCACACATAACCCAGACTCTCGCAGATTGTACCCCTACCCAGTTGGACAGAGAACCAGCTACACCCCTTCTAACCCCAACCCCGGCAGATAGCAACCCAGTTCCAGTTGACACAGCACCGTCTCCACCACAGAGCACCCAAACACGAGCAGTTAGTAAGGGAACTGCAGTGACCAAAGCACGAGGACCACCACTCTGAATCCCAACTCAACGCTTAAAGGAGAAGAAGATTTGTTCTCGGGTCAGGTTCTGTAGCTATGGTTCATACTCCTTTGCTCTTGCATTACTGTATTTACTCATACAAACTATTTTCAAATTTGAAGGATGGAATTGAAACTCCAATGGCGCAATAGGTATGTTTTAAACCTGTTTCTTTAACTGGTTTGCTGTTGTAACCTGCTCTATGTTGATTTCAGTTTCAATTGAATAAACAGTTATGTTCTCATGTCATGCACATTACAAGTGTTGTTATTGCTCTATAGTTACCCACACGTATATTCTGTCTATTCTTCTTTGTCTTGAACAAATATTATTTGAACTGTGTCTCTGTCTTGATTTGGCAACAAAAACTAGAATGATATAGACCATAAAGTGACCATGGTACATAGATATATGTTTGTTTCATACTGTTATCCTGTCCACTTTACTACTGAACTCATTTACCAAAATGAGTTTCATATACAACATGGTAAACACGTGATGTGTCTGCTTGTCTCTCTTTTAGAATGCGGACAAAATATTGGAGAACAGTACCGCGTTATCCAATGGTAAAGGAAGTAATGCAGATAAGGTTCAAGATAGTGAGACATCCCTGTTGGTCTCCAAGAAAGCTGATAAAAACTCTTGACGACAGTGAGGGAACCCAAAAGTCCTGTCTTGATGTAGTGTTTGAGTTACTGGCCAATACTGCTGACACAAGCTCTTCGAACTCGCTACCTGAATCAGTTCGTCTTCTTGAGTCTCAACTTCAAGTTAAAAGACATCGATTAGATGTGCTGCGACAGGAAGCTGAAGGACTGAGGAAGTCCCTGCAGAATTCAGATGCATATTTTTTGGTGCAACAGCAAGCGCTGGAGGATTTAAGCGCCAAACAAGAGAAAGTTAATAAGCTTGCTAAGCATCTTGCCAGCATTATGGGTACCCAGGATATTGTTTCTTGAGATCTTCTGAAGTGGTTTTAGTTCTGGATTTGTTTTGCTGTGGCGTTTATTTGTGCTGGTCGCCAACTTTGACAACCGGTGTATATGATATGCTGCTTTGTTCCCTATATTTGCACTGGTGGCGAACCTTGATGCCCAGTGGATGTAATATGTGTAATAGCCATGATAGCCTAGTGTTAGTTGCTTGCTTATTTATTTCCTTGTTGTCTTGTTTATTTGTTTGCTTGTAGTCATTGCAGTTCTTTTTCCGCGGTTAGCTAGTGGCTGCAATAACCTATTTTTAAAACTAGGACACAATAACCATGGGCTAATATTTACTGTAGTGACACTGGGCCTCCTACTGGCCGTAGAAACAGTGGGCCTTCTACGGGCCATAGAAACAATGGGCCTTCTACGGGCCGTAGAAACAATGGGCCTTCTGCGGGTCGTATCATCAATGGGCCTTATACGGGTCGTATGATCGATTGGCCAAACATGGGCCAAACAGACCGCATTATGGCCGTAAATGGGCTAGAGTTGGAATCGTCCGTTCATGGGCCAACCATAACGGGCCATCGTTAATAGTCTGTATTTGATGATGCTATGAAAACGGCCCAACGTATTAACAGACCACAAACGGGCCGACTGTAACCATGGGCTGAATTTGGCCCACAAGCAGAAAATGACAGTAATGGGCCGTAAGTAAACAAATGCTGGAAATGAGCCCAAGAATAAATGGGCTCTGAGAAGTCCGAAAGATAACATGGGCTGGAAACGGCCCAACGGAATAACGGGCCGTTAATGGGTATAAAGTGATACACTGTTCATTACGGGCCAGTTTCACCATGGGCCATTAATGGGTGTAAAGTGATACACTGTTCATTACGGGCCAGTTTCACCACGAGCCGTTAATAGGCCAAGGGTTACATAGGGCCTCATATGGACCGAAAGACGTCATGGGCCATACATGGGCCAGAAGTGAAAATGGGCTGGAATCATATTGGGTGGCCCAGATGACGCTACTGGGCTTAATTCGGATAGGGCGTAACGGGCCTTGGGTTAGCAGGCTGTAAATGGGCTATATGCGAACAAGCCATTAATAGGCTTTACATAGGCCAACCCGCCACCTTTTGACCAAGTCAAACAGGCCGGCCTTTTCACAGGAATGGACCTCTGTTGGGCCATGCCATGTGTCGACGTATCATAGGCGCTTTCTGTCTAGTGAGTGGATGACATCTGTCCCAACGATGAGCCGACACGTGTTTCCTCCAGCCAATGATGATTTTATACGTGGAAAATCCCCATTGGTCGGGGCTGTTAACGGGTTACCGGATCCAAAACCCGACCCGATAGCTTAACGGCGTTCTGTTACGGTGGATGCCACGTGTCGGTCACCCTTGACGAAAGCACTTTTGTGACGCGGGATTTATCGTCATGGAAGTGGACACTTCCGTGATGATAATTTTGGTAATGTCATGGAACACTTCTACGACAACACATGTATGACTATCTTGATTCTATCATAAAATCGTCATGGATGTACATGCATGACAGAAAATGCGACCTACTGTGACAAACACGTATCATCACGGAAGTGTATTTTTTTTGTAGTGATACTTTCACTAGTGCAAGTTCTCTCAACAATAATAACATAATTGGATCTCATAACTATCCCTCAACATGCAACAAAGAGTCACTCCAAAGTCACTAATAGCGGAGAACAAAGAAAGAGATTATGGTAGGGTACGAAACCACCTCAAAGTTATTCTTTCCAATCAATCCGTTGGGCTATTCCTATAAGTGTCACAAACAGCCCTAAAGTTCGTACTAGAATAACACCTTAAGACACAAATCAACCAAAACCCTAATGTCACCTAGATACTCCAATGTCACCTCAAGTATCCGTGGGTATGATTATACGATATGCATCACACAATCTCAGATTCATCTATTCAACCAACACATAGAACCTCAAATAGTGCCCAAAGTTTCTACCGGAGAATCACGACGAAAACGTATGCCAACCCCTATGCATAAGTTCATGGCCGGAACCCGCAAGTTGGTCACCAAAACATACATCAAGTGAATCACGTGATCCCATTGTCACCACAGATACGCACGGCAAGACATACATCAAGTGTTCTCAAATCTTTAAAGACTCAATCTGATAAGATAACTTCAAAGGGGAAACTCAATCCATTACAAGAGAGTAGAGGGGGAGAAGAAACATAAGATCCAAATATAATAGCAAAGCTCGCGATATATCAAGATCGTGCCAAATCAAGAACACGAGAGAGAGAGATCAAACACATAGCTACTGGTACATACCCTCAGCCCCGAGGGAGAACTACTCCCTCCTCGTCATGGAGAGCACTGGGATGATGAAGATGGCCACCGGAGGGGGATTCCCCCTCCGGCAGGGTGCCGGAACGGGTCTATATTGGTTTTCGGTGGCTACGGAGGCTTCTGGTGCCGGAACTCCCGATCTATTGTGCTCTCTGATCGTTTTAGGGTATATGGATATATATATAGGCGGAAGAAATACGTCAGGGGGGCCACGAGGGGCCCACGAGGGTGGAGGGCGCGCCGGGGGGGGGGGGGGTGGGCACGCCCCCTGCCTTGTGGCTTCCTCATTGATCCCTTGACGTGCACTCCAAGTCTCCTGTATTGCTTTCTTTTCAAAAATAAGTTCCGTGAAGTTTTAGGTCAATTGGACTCCATTTGATTTTCCGTTTA
The DNA here is from genome assembly GCF_056163025.1 of Triticum urartu. NCBI lineage: Eukaryota > Viridiplantae > Streptophyta > Magnoliopsida > Poales > Poaceae > Triticum > Triticum urartu. The sequence continues at coordinate 511,498,507 of NC_141873.1, forward strand.
TGCGATACTCTAAAACAAGGAAAAAACAGAAACTGGCACTGGGCTCTAGGTTAATAGGTAGTCCCAAAAATCATATAAAATAGCATATAAATGCATATAAAACATCCAAGGTTGATAATATAATCGCATGGAACAATCAAATATTATAGATACGTTGGAGACGTATCAGCATCCCCAAGCTTAATTCCTGCTCGTCCTCGAGTAGGTAAATGATAAAAACAGAATTTTTGATGTGGAATGCTACCTAACATATTTATCCATATAATTCTATTTATTGTGGCAAGAATATTCAGATCCATAAGATTCAAGACAAAAGTTTAATATTGACATAAAAATAATAATACTTCAAGCATACTAACTAAGCAATCATGTCTTCTCAAAATAACATGGCCAAAGAAAGTTCATCCCTACAAAATCATATAGTTTGGTCATGCTCCATTTTCGTCACACAAGAATGCTCTCATCATGCACAACCCCAATGACAAGCCAATCAATTGTTTCATACTTTAGTAATCTCAAACTTTATAAACCTTCACGCAATACATGAGCGCGAGCCATGGATATATCACTATGGGTGGAATAGAATATGATGATGGGGGTTATGTGGAGAAGACAAAAAGGAGAAAGTCTCACATCAACGAGGCTAATCAATGAGCTATGGAGATGCCCATCGATTGATGTTAATGCAAGGAGTAGGGATTGCCATGCAACGGATGCACTAGAGCTATAAATGTATGAAATCTCAACATAAGAAACTAAGTGGGGGTGCATCCAACTTGCTTGCTCACGAAGACCTAGGGCACTTGAGGAGGCCCATTATGGGAATATACAAGCCAAGTTCTATAATGAAAATTTCCCACTAGTATATGAAAGTGACAAAACAAGAGACTCTCTATCATGAAGATCATGGTGCTACTTTGAAGCACAAGTGTGGAAAAAGGATAGTAGCATTGTCCCTTTTAATTTTTTTAATATTTTTTAATATTTTTTATTTGGCCTTTCCTTTTTTTCATTTGGCCTTTCTTTTTATTTGGCCCCTTTTTTGGCCTTTTTTGGGACAATGCTCTATGAATGATGATCATCACACTTCTATTTACTTACAACTCAAGAATTACAACTTGATACTTAGAACAAGATATGACTCTATATGAATGCCTCCGGCGGTGTACCGGGATTGCGATGAATCAAGAGCGACATGTATGAAAAATTATGAACGGTGGCTTTGCCACAAATACGATGTCAACTACATGATCATGCAAAGCAATATGACAATGATGATGCGTGTCATAATAAACGGAACGGTGGAAAGTTGCATGGCAATATATCTCGGAATGGCTATGGAAATGCCATAATAGGTAGGTATGGTGGCTGTTTTGAGGAAGATATAACGAGGTTTATGTGTGATAGAACGTATCATATCACGGGGTTTGGATGCACCGGCGAAGTTTGCACCAACTCTCAATGTGAGAAAGGGCAATGCACGGTACCGAAGAGGCTAGCAATGATGGAAGGGTAAGAGTGCATATAATCCATGGACTCAACATTAGTCATAAAGAACTCACATAATTATTGAAAAAATCTACAAGTCATCAAAAACCAAGTATTACGCGCATGCTCCTAGGGGGATAGGTTGGTAGGAAAAGACCATCGCTCGTCCCCGACCGCCACTCATAAGGAAGATAATCAAATAACACCTCATGATTCAAATTTGTTACACAACGTTTACCATACGTGCATGCTACGGGACTTGCAAACTTCAATACAAGTATTCCTCAAATTCACAACTACCCAACTAGCACAACTTTGATATCACTATCTCCATATCTCAAAACAATCATCAAGTATCAAACTTCTCTTAGTATTCAATGCACTCTATATGAAAGTTTTTATTATATCCCTCTTGGATGCCCATCATATTAGGACTAGTTTCATAACCAAAACAAACTACCATGCTGTTCTAAAGACTCTCAAAATAATATAAGTGAAGCATGAGAGTTCATCTATTTCTTCAAAATAAAACCACCACCGTGCTCTAAAAATATATAAGTGAAGCACTAGAGCAACAACAAACTACTCTGAAAGATATAAGTGAAGATCAATGAGTAGTCAAATAATTATGCAACTATGTGAAGACTCTCTAACATTGAATAATTTCAGATCTTGGTATTTTATTCAAACAGCAAGCAAAACTAAATAAAATGATGCTCCAAGCAAAACACATATCATGTGGTAAATAAAAATATAGCTCCAAGTAAAGTTACCGATGAACAAAGACGAAAGAGGGGATGCCTTCCGGGGAATCCCCAAGCTTAGGCTCTTGGTAATCCTTGAATATTACCTTGGAGTGCCTTGGGCATCCCCAAGCTTAGGCTCTTGCCACTCCTTATTCCATAGTCCATCGAATCTTTACCCAAAACTTGAAAACTTGACAACACAAAACTTAACAGAAAACTCGTAAGCTCTGTTAGCGAAAGAAAACAAAACACCACTTCAATATACTGTAATGAACTCATTCTTTATTTATATTGGTGTTAAACCTACTGTATTCAAACTTCTCTATGCTTATAAACTCTTTTACTAGCCATAGATTCATCAAAATAAGTAAACAACACATGAAAAACAGAATCTGTCAAAAACAGAACAGTCTGTAGTAATATGGATCAAACGAATACTTATGGAACTCATAAAATTCTCAAATAAATTTTTGGACGTGAGTAATTTGTCTATTAATCATCTGCAAAAAGAATTAACTAAATATTACTCTCCAATAAAAAATGACAGCAATTCTCGTGAGCGCTAAAGTTTCTGTTTCCTTACAGCATGATCGCAAAGACTTTCCCCAAGTCTTCCCAAAGGTTCTACTTGGCACCAACACTAATTAAACACAAAAAACACGACCATAACAGAGGCTAGATAAATTATTTATTACTAAACAGTAACAAAAATCAAGGAATGAAAATAAAGTTGGGTTGCCTCCCAACAAGCGCTATCGCTTAACGCCCCTAGCTAGGCATGATGATTTCAACGATGCTCACATAAAAGATAAGAATTGTAACATAAAGAGAGCATCATGAGAGAATATAAATAGAACATTTAAGTCTAACCCACTTCCTATGCATAGGGATTTTGTGAGCAAACAACTTATGGAAACAATAATCAATTAGCATAGGAAGGTAAAACAAGCATAACATCAAAATTTTAAGCACATAGAGAGGAAACTTGATATTATTGCAATTCCTACAAGCATATATTCCTCCCTCATAATAATTTTCAGTAGCATCACGAATGAATTAAACAATATAACCAGCACCTAAAGCATTCTTTTCATGATCTACAAGCATAGAGATTTTATTACTCTCAACACAAGCAAAATTCTTCTCATAAATAATAGTGGGAGTATCATAAGAAACTCAAATACTATAAATTGTTTCCATATTAAAAGAGTAATGTTCAGAAAAAGGGTAATCATAATCATGACAAGTATTATAAATATAATCACTACTTTTTATAGCATAAGTATCATCACAATAATCATCATAAGTAGGAACCATGCTATCATCATTATAAATTTGCATATCAAAACTTGGGAGACTAAAAATATCATATTCATTAAACATAGCATACCCAAGCTTGGGACAAACATTAATTGCAGCAAATATATTCTCAAAAACATCATCTTCATCAAACATAGCATCCCCAAGCTTGGGCCTTTTCATATCATAAGCATAATCACTCTCATCATTAATAGTATGGATAGCACCAATAGTATAGCAATTATCATATTCTTCCAAGCAAGTGCCAAAAAGATTTTCAAGATCATAAGAATTATCATTATCTTCCACAATTATATTTTCATGGGGCACAATAGTAATAGGAGTAGCATTATTTGGGGGAGATATGTTTTTACCTCTCTTCCTTTTTCTTTTCTTCTTCTTCACCACATCATGTGTGGGTTCAATCCTCTTTTTGGAGCGCCTTATTAATAAGATTGGTTGAATAGGAGGATCCTCCTCGTTACCTGATTCATCATAAGAAATAATAGGATGGTATTGGGAAGTCTATTCCCTTTCATTAGTATTCTCTTCATCTTCTATTTGTTTTCTTTTCTTTATGTAATTGGCAATATAAGGATTTTCAATGCAATTCACCGCACAATACATATAAATTTCTTCTAGATAAAAACATAGAAGTTTATAACGGGCAAATTCTGGAAGATGCCTAGTTATATGTTTCATTTCTTCGCAACCCATAAGAAAGCTAAGTTCATTATAATGTGCAAGGGAAATCAACTCATCACAATTTTTGGACACGATTAGATCATGAAACAATTTGCATCGGATAGCTAAACGACCACTTTCATTGAAAAGTCCACAAGTACGGCCAAGAAAATTTAAATCTTCAGCACAAACATCTAGCCTTTCTTGCAACAATTTAGTTTCTAAGTACTTATGCCTCTTGCAATATCTATCTTCCCTATTTGGTGTGTAGTTGCAAACCCAATGCACTCCACAAAAATTGACATGTTTATAGGAGACATTTTCATCATAACTAGTGCAATCATCATTACTACCATGGATATTCAAGGAGTTCATACTAACAACATTGCAATCATGCTCATCATTAAAAGATTTAGTGCCAAACATTTTAATGCATTCTTCTTCCAACACTGGCACAATTTTATTTCCCATCATACTCACGAAAGATATTAAAAAGGTGAAGCATACGAGACAAACTCAATTCCATTTTTTTGTAGTTTTCTTTTATAAACTAAACTAGTGCTAAAACAAGAAACAAAAAAATTCGATTGCAAGATCTAAAGATATACCTTCAAGCACTCACCTCCCCAGCAACGGCGCCAGAAAAGAGCTTGATGTCTACTACACAACCTTCTTGTTGTAGACGTTGTTGGGCCTCCAAGTGCAGAGGTTTGTAGGATAGTAGCAAATTTCCCTCAAGTGGGTGACCTAAAGTTTATCAATCCGTAGGAGGCGTAGGATGAAGATGGTCTCTCTCAAGCAACCCTACAACCAAATAACAAAGAGTATCTTGTGTCCCCAACACACCCAATACAATGGTAAATTGTATAGGTGCACTAGTTCGGCGAAGAGATGGTGATACAAGTGGTATATGGATAGTAGATATGGCTATTTGTAATCTGAAAATATAAAAACAGCAAGGTAACTAATGACAAAAGTGAGCGTAAACGGTATTGCAATGCTAGGAGACAAGGCCTAGGGTTCATACTTTCACTAGTGCAAGTTCTCTCAACAATAATAACATAATTGGATCTCATAACTATCCCTCAACATGCAACAAAGAGTCACTCCAAAGTCACTAATAGCGGAGAACAAACGAAGAGATTATGGTAGGGTACGAAACCACCTCAAAGTTATTCTTTCCAATCAATCCGTTGCGCTATTCCTATAAGTGTCACAAACAGCCCTAGAGTTCATACTAGAATAACAACTTAAGACACAAATCAACCAAAACCCTAATGTCACCTAGATACTCCAATGTCACCTCAAGTATCCATGGGTATGATTATACGATATGCATCACACAATCTCAGATTCATCTATTCAACCAACACATAGAACCTCAAAGAGTGCCCCAAAGTTTCTACCGGAGAATCACGACGAAAACATGTGCCAACCCCTCTGCATAAGTTCATGGGCGGAACCCGAAAGTTGGTCACCAAAACATACATCAAGTGAATCACGTGATATCCCATTGTCACCACAGATACACACGACAAGACATACATCAAGTGTTCTCAAATCTTTAAAGACTCAATCCGATAAGATAACTTCAAAGGGGAAACTCAATCCATTACAAGAGAGTAGAGGGGGAGAAGAAACATAAGATCCAACTATAATAGCAAAGCTCGCGATATATCAACATCGTGCCAAATCAAGAACACGAGAGATAGAGAGATCAAACACATAGCTACTGGTACATACCCTCAGCCCCAAGGGAGAACTACTCCCTCCTCATCATGGAGAGCACCGGGATGATGAAGATGGCCAACGGAGAGGGATCCCCCCTCCAGCAGGGTGCTGGAACGGGTCTAGATTGGTTTTCGGTGGCTACAGTGGCTTCTGGTGGCGGAACTCCCGATCTATTGTGCTCTCCGATCATTTTAGGGTATATGGATATATATATAGGCGGAAGAAATACGTCAGGGGGGCACGAGGGGCCCACGAGGGTGGAGGGCGCGCCCAGGGGGGTGGGCGCGCCCCCTACCTCATGGCTTCCTCGTTGATCCCTTGACGTGCACTCCAAGTTTCCTGTATTGCTTTCTTTCCAAAAATAAGTTCCGTGAAGTTTCAGGTCAATTGGACTCCGTTTGATTTTCCTTTTCTGCGATACTCTAAAACAAGGAAAAAACAAAAACTGGCATTGGGCTCTAGGTTAATAGGTTAGTCCCAAAAATCATATAAAATAGCATATAAATGCATATAAAACATCCAAGGTTGATAATATAATAGCATGGAACAATAAAAAATTATAGATATGTTGGAGACGTATCAACTATAATATGCAAGGGATGGATAAGACGATTCCTGAGATCTTCGCAATGCTAAAAGCTGCGGAGGTAGAAATCAAGAAGGAGCATCAAGTGTTGATGGTCAACAAGACCACCAGTTTCAAGAAAAAGGGTAAAGGGAAGAAGAAGAAAGGGAACTTCAAGAAGAACATCAAACAAGTTGCTGCTCAAGAGAAGAAACCCAAGTCTGGACCTAAGCCTGAGACTGAGTGATTCTACTGCAAAGGGACTGGTCACTGGAAGCGGAATTGTCCCAAGTATTTGGCGGATAAGAAGGATGGCAAAGTGAACAAAGCTATATGTGATATACATGTTACTGCTGCGTACCTTACTAAAGCTCGCAGTAGCACCTGGGTATTTGATACTGGTTCTGTTGCTAATATTTGCAACTCGAAACAGGGACTACGGATTAAGCGAAGATTGGCTAAGGACGAGGTGACGATGCGCGTGGGAAATGGTTCCAAAGTCGATGTGATCGCCGTTGGCACGCGACCTCTACATCTACCTTCGGGATTAGTTTTAGACTTGAATAATTGTTATTTGGTGCCAGCGTTGAGCATGAACATTATATCTGGATCTTGTTTGCTGCGAGACGGTTATTCATTTAAATCAGAGAATAATGGTTGTTCTATTTATATGAGTAATATCTTTTATGGTCATGCACCCTTGAAGAGTGGTCTATTTTTAATGAATCTCGATAATAGTGATACACATATTCATAATGTTGAAGCCAAAAGATGCAGAGTTGATAATGATAGTGCAACTTATTTGTGGCACTGCCGTTTAGGTCATTGTCGGTGTCAAAACCGGCGGATCTCAGGTAGGGGTCCCGAACTGTGCGTCTAGGCCGGATGGTAACAGGAGGCAAGGGACACAAAGTTTTATCCAGGTTCGGGCCCTCTTGATGGAGGTAAAACCCTACGTCCTGCTTGATTAATATTGATGATATGGGTAGTACAAGAGTAGATCTACCACGAGATCGGAGAGGCTAAACCCTAGAAGCTAGCCTATGGTATGATTATTGTTCTGTATGTTGTCCTACGAACTAAAACCCTCCGGTTTATATAGACACCGGAGAGGGTTAGGGTTACACAAAGTCGGTTACAATGGTAGGAGATCTGCATATCCGTATCGCCAAGCTTGCCTTCCACGCCAAGGAAAGTCCCTTCCGGACACGGGACAAAGTCTACAATCTTGTATCTTCATAGTCCAGGAGTCCGGCTAAAGGTATAGTCTGGCGCGCAGATTGTCTTCGACATTGCAAGGCGGGTTCCTCCTCCAAGTACTTCATAGAAGATTTGAACACAAAGATAGTGTCTGGCTCTGCAAAATAAGTTTCCACATATTGCCATAGAGAGAATAATATTTACACAAATCTAATCTGCTGACGTATTCCGTAGTGTGACGCACCACGGCCAAGCCTTTATTCGAATCTTTTATTATCCCACCTCAGCACGTCATGCGAGGCGGTTTCCTTGGCATGTCTTGTTAAAGCAGAGATCGTATCCCCTTATTCCGGGATTCTCATCAATACGGGCGTGGGTAACCCAACCGCGCCATTGATTACGAAGCTTGGAGATAAGCGAGTTTTACCAGGCTGGTGGGGACACGTAGTTGCGTCCACCCATATAAGGGGATAAGGATCCACCTTTTCACATATGCCTTCCTCCTCCTTTGCCTATCCATTTTCGCGCACTCGAGCTCCAGCGCCCAAAACCGCACTCCCTACCTCAACCTTGTCCAGCCATGTCCGGAGCGGGAGGCAAGTGGATGGTCTCCTCCGTCACGGAGGGACACATCAAAAAACTGAGGAAGGCCGGATATTGTCTAACGACATCGCGTACCGGCTTCCCGAAGAGCCCAAGGCCCCATGAGAGGGTAGTGTTACTTCCCCACTTCCTCCGCAGACTGGGCTTTGCTATCCACCCATTCGTCCGAGGACTCATGTTCTACTACGGCCTGGATTTCCATGATCTGGCCCTGATATTCATCCTCAACATCTCGGCGTTTATCGTCGTGTGCGAGGCTTTCCTCTGCATCCGCCCCCATTTCGGCCTATGGCTCAAGACTTTCAATGTCAAGCCGAAGGTGGTGCGCGGCAACCACGCGGAGTGCGGAGGCGCCATGGTGGGCAAGATGCCCAACGTCTTATGGCTCGAGGGCTCCTTTGTGGAGACCCTGAAGGGGTGGCAATCGGGGTGGTTTTACATCACTGAGCCGCGCGACCCTGAGTGGGTCGCAGCCCCCGAGTTCCAGTCCGGACCCCCAACGCGGCTCACGTCTTGGAAAGAGACGGGCATGTCGTGGGGCAGCAAAGGAGAGGTGACTGGACTGCAAACATGCATCCAAACCCTGGTGGACAAGCAGCTCAAGCTTGTCAACGTAGTCCAGGTCATGCTCATCCGCCGGATCCTCCAGTGTCAACAACGGGCCTTCAATCTATGGGAGTTCAACCCGGCGCAACACCGAACTCTGAGCAGGCTCTTCGACACGACGTACGAAGATGCCTGGAAGGTGCTTTTCAAGGGCGCCGAGGCTCCCGCATCCGCTACCGAGGATCGCGGATTCAGCACGCAGCGTCACGCTAGCACGGTAAGTTGTTTGTACCTTTTACAGGGTATTAGTTTTTCATAGTTTAACTCTATGCGGGATCTAAGCTCCCTTACCTTTGACAGGTTTGGCAGGCGAAGTCCGGACAGATCGACTGTCCGGCTCCTTTGCCCGAAGACCCAGCCGATGCCCGCTTGGCGAAGCTGCTGGTTCCGGCACCCTATGTGGTGCCGGAGAAGAAGGCCATGAAGAAGGCCACGGGGACTCGAAAAAGTGTCCGGCGCCAGGAGGTGTCGGGTTCATCATCCGACGGCTCCAAGGCGCATTCCTCCCGTGAAGACGAGGAGGAGGAAGAAGAGACCTCTCCCCCTCCAGCGGGGGGAGAGAAGAAAAGGAAGGCCGCCCTCACTGGGGAGGCCGATGGGTCCAAGAAGGGGAAAACCCTTCCTTCGGACTACTCCACCGATGCCGACGACGGCGGAGAGGAGTGGCCGCTCAGGGACAAGCCCCTGGCGAAATCGTAAGTATCCAGATACCGGAGTAATTCATAGTATTCCTTTATTGCACAGCTTTCCCTTATGTCGAATATGATTATGCAGCCCACCCAAAGACCGGCTCGACGCGTCGTCAAGCGGTTCACTGGACTCGTCGGATGTGAATTCGCTTTCGACGGCCACCTCCCCGAGCCCTACGGACGACGCCGAAGTATTGTCCCAACAGGTTCCAAGCCAGGAGGAGGTGGTCCTGGAGGCGCCGCAAGGCGACCTCCCGGACTCCAGGAGTAAAGGGGATAAAAACCCCCAGGGCTCCAAGTCCGGCCCTAGGCCGGACACCGCTCCGGAACCTTCAAGGGTTCCAGAGTCCGGCGGGCGACCTCCTTCCAAGAGGAGCAAGCACACCGTGCCGGTGACCCCCGTCCAACCGGAGGCGCCGGACAATCTGTTGGAGGTGCTCAAAGGCGCCTCCATCGACGAGGAGCACCGCACCATTATGAGTGCGGTGGTCCAGAAGGTTCAGTCCGCCAAGAGCGGACTGACTGAAGCTTGTGCTAGCCTTTTAAGAGGCTTTGAGGTAAGTAAAGAATGTGTAAATAATATTACCGCATAGATAGTAGCCCCTGATGCTCTGTTTGGCGTTCAGGAAGAAAAGCCGAATAGAGGATCAAATAAAATTCGTAGGAGTCTAACAAAAAGGAGTCAATATGCGTATGCAGGCTTCTCTGCTGGCGTCCGCCGCACTGACTGCGGAAGTGGACACGCTAAAGCAGAACCTCGAGCAGTCCAAGCAAGAGCTCGGGCGTGCCAAGAAGCAGCTCGAGGACAAGGAAGGTTAGAAATACCTTGTTTTAAATATATATAAAAAAAGTGCAATTGCAAAAAATGACAGGATTATCGTGGCTATTGTAGGGGCCACGTCTGAGGTGGCGACCCTTAAGCAAGCGCTGTCCGAGGCCGAGAAGAGGGCGGCCACAGAGCGCACTGAGCGAGAGAAGTATGAGGCCCAGGTTGGCAAGGTGCGGCAAGAGCTCCAGGCTCTCATGAAAAAACATGAGAGTTTGGAGCTTGACTCAAAGACGCGAGCGTCCGAGCACACGATGGCTATTGAAAATGCCAAGTCTGCCAAGGCCGAATCCCAGAAGACCCTCCAGGAGTTGGATGAGGTGAAAAAGATAGCGGCGGGTAAGGCATTCTTTATGCAAAGCAAACACATAAACGTGAGTTACTTGTTACTTACCCAAACCCGGAGCTCTCCAGGAGCGTTCGTAGATCTTCCCCGTAGCGTGTCCGATGCCGCCGTATTCTATCAAGCCGAGGAGGGCAGCTCGACAGAGAAGGTGTTCTGGTCTCAGTATGCTGAGGCCAGACACCCCGTGCCCATGAGCGACCAGCTGAAGCAACTGGTCGAGCTCCACAAGGCGGCCGAACAGGCCATGAAGAACCTCATAGTTCGGCTGTGGCCTGGAGAGGCTCTGCCTGGGAGCTATTTCGGGCTGGTGCGGCGGCTGGTGGGGGCCTGTCCAAGGCTCAAAGTCATCAAGCGCTCCGTCTGCATTGAAGGTGCCCGTAGGGCCCTTGCCCGTGCTAAGGTGCACTGGGGCAAGCTGGATGCTGAGAAGCTTGTGAAGGACGGGCCACCGCCGGGGAAAGAGCATCGCAAGCCCGAGAATTATTATACGGATGTTCTGAAGGGTGCCCGCCTTGTGGTGGATGAATGTTCCAGGGATGTAATTTTTGAGTAAAACTCGCTCGTTTTGTCCTGTGCGCTGAAAACTTGTTCATATGCGCTAAGCAATGCTGCTGGAATTTAAAATATTAACTTCTGTGCGGCTGTTTATCAATTCTGAGAGATGGCGAGTCGTCGGCTTCTGCCCCCGTGCCGCTAGTGCTGGGGTGTTTGGGGATAAACCTGAGCGCTCTTTTTCCCATGTTTGGGTCCTTCGAGGGAGGCGCTCAGCACAGCGAACAAGGCAATCGGACTATAATGCGTGAACACTCTCACTTAGCCATAGAATTCTATAATTTTAAATTTCGGCGAAGCCCCTAGTATTCGGAAGACCGAGTTCGGGGCGCTATCCACGCCTTGGCCGGACAGAGCCGACTCCTCGCTCTAAGCGGCATAAGTCTTTAGGGACTCGAAAAACCTCTCGAACAGCGACCAGCTCTCGCTTCATCATGACAGTCAGTTTTAGCTTTCTCTACTGAGGTGCTCGACCCAGCTCAACTGGGGCACAATCGCAGTAGTTCTCCTAGTGCTACCTTAGCCGACACAGCGGAACGTAAGGCACCAAAACATAGGAGCCGGGCAAACCCAACTATTGACCCAAGACATGATTCGGAGCCGATGCATATAATGCTATAAGTTCGGGGTGCCGCACTTGTTAAAGTGTTCGGACTTCTCACACCATATTGAGGGGTACTAAAGCCCCTGGCGTATTTTGGCCGTACCAAAGTGTACGGGTGCAACATGTCGTTAAGGAACATATATTTGTAAAAAAAAGAGTAATGCAAATAGAGACAAAAGCTATGCATTGTTTATTAAAAAGGGCCGCGATCAAAGCAGAACAATACAAATAATGTGATAAGAAAAAGGTTGGACTATTTAACATGTCAGTTCCAGGGGCAGGCTGCGGAATGGTATGCGAAACAGGTATACTGCTCGTGATAGAGACCACCTGGGAGTTCCGTGATGCGGCATGGCTTGTCTGCTTCCCTGGTTCTTGCATCGTTTGTGCGGCAATTGAACTGCCGGACAGGCCTTCCAAAGAGTGGAGTCCTGAAAGTAAGAGAAAATTAAAAAATCGACAACCCCTGGTGCGGTTTAAGCCGTGTTTCGGGCGTGCCGTGATGGTGCCCCTCCCCTGTACCCATGGTATTTCTAGAGCGTAGTTATGTACGCGAAGTACTAGTGTCGCATTTTTGCGAGGGCTGGGGTTGGGGCCACATTGCTATGCCTGCTCGGAACGTGCCAGGTGGTCTTGTTGTAGGTTACTCCGGGCGCGCTTGACGGTGTCCGGACGTTTAATGGCCGGACTAGAGAACTGCCTGGAGAGGCTGCTTTGTACTTCCGCTGCAAGGGCCGCCGTGTGCTCCTCCGTTCGGAGAGAGCGTTCAATGTTTCCATTGACCATAATTACTCCTCGAGGGCCTGGCATCATGAGCTTAAGGTATGCGTAGTGCGGTACTGCATTGAACTTGGCGAATGCGGTTCGCCCGAGCAGTGCGTGATAGCCACTGCGGAATGGGACTATGTCGAAGATTAACTCCTCGCTTCGGAAATTATCCGGAGATCCGAAGACCACTTCAAGTGCGACTGAGCCTGTACAGTTGGCCTCTACACCTGGTATTACGCCTTTAAAGGTCGTTTTGGTGGGCTTAATCCTCGAGGGATCTATGCCCATTTTTTGCACTGTATCCTGGTAAAGCAGGTTCAGGCTGCTGCCGCCGTCCATAAGGACTCTAGTGAGATGAAATCCGTCAATGATTGGGTCTAGAACCAATGCGGCGAATCCGACATGATAGGTGCTAGTGGGATGGTCCCTTCGATCAAAGGTGATCGAGCAGGAGGACCATGGGTTGAACTTTGGGGCGACTGGCTCTACCGCGTATACATCCCTTAACGCGCGCTTCCGCTCCCTCTTGGGGATGTGGGTTGCGTATATCATGTTCACCGTCCGCACTTGTGGGGGAAAACCCTTCTCTCCACTGTTTTTCGGCGACCGGGGCTCTTCGTCGTCATCGCTATGCGGCCCCGTGTATTTATTTTTGGCATTTAACTTGCCTGCCTGCTTGAACACCCAACAATCCCTGTTGGTGTGATTGGCCGGCTTTTCGGGGGTGCCATGTATCTGGCACAAGCGATCGAGTATTCGGTCCAAACTGGACGGGCCCCTAGGATTTCTTTTGAATGGCTTTTTCCGCTGACCGGATTTATAGCCTCTGAATCCGGCATTAACTGCCGTATCCTAAGTATTGTCGCCGTTAATGCGGCGCTTCTGCTTGTTGCGACGCGACTTGCCACTACTGTCCCTGGTATCCGAATTACCAGGGTTCTTGGTCATATTGTTGCTACGAGCAAGCAAGCTGTCTTCTCCCGTGCAAAAGCGGGCCATGAGTGTCGTGAGTGCTACCATAGATTTTCGTTTTTCCTGTCCAAGGTGCCAGGCAAGCCACTCGTCACGGATATTGTGCTTGAAGGCTGCTAGGGCCTCTGCGTCCGGACAGACGACTATTTGATTTTTCTTTGTTAGGAACCATGTCCAGAATTGCCTAGCCGATTCCTCTAGCTGCTGAATTACGTGGCTTAGGTCATCGGCATCCGGTGGTCGCACATAAGTGCCCTGGAAATTCTCGAGGAATGCGGCTTCCAAGTCCTCCCAACAACCGACTGATCCTGCTGGCAAGCTGTTAAGCCAATGCCGAGCTGGTCCTTTAAGCTTGAGTGGGAGGTATTTGATGGCGTGGAGATCATCGCTGCGGGCCATGTGGATATGAAGGAGATAATCCTCGATCCATACCGCAGGATCTGTTGTGCCATCATATGATTCGATGTTTATGGGTTTGAAACCCTCGGGGATTTGATGATCCATTACTTCGTCTGTGAAGCATAGTGGGTGTGCGGCGCCTCTATACTGGGCTATATCACGACGTAGCTCCAATGAGCTTTGTCTACTGTGTTCGGCCCTACCGGATTTGTGTCCGGTGTGACGGTTACCGTCTCGAGTCGTGGGGCGCCCACGCGATTCGTAGATCGATCTTGTTTGCCTTGCCTTGTCCTCCAACATATCTCGCAGGTCTGGCGCATTTTCCTGTGCCTTGGTATGGGGTGCGGCTTGAGTGGAGGGCCGAGAGGCCTCTCTGTCACGGCCACGAGGTGGCCGGTCGGCCGTATCAAGTGCTGGTGATGTAGGTTTAAGTACTTCCTCCTCTAATCGGGGTAGCAACATGCGCTTTGGGTAGCTCTTGGAGGGGCGTTCGAGTTTATGCTCTTCGGCCACAAGGACTTCAGTCCATCTGTCAACTAGCAAATCTTGATCAGCTCTAAGCTGTTGCTGTTTTTTCTTAAGGCTTCTTGCCGTGGCCATAAGCCTGCGTTGAAAACGCTCTTACTCGACGGGATCCTCTGGCACGACGAATTCGTCGTCGTCGAGGCTTGCCTCGTCTTCGGAGGGAGGCATATAATTATCGTCCTCGACCTTTCTGTCTGCCGCTCTCTCATGAGGGCTGGCTTCTCCGTCCTCCTGTGCCGAATCTTGCTGGAGGGGGTTTTCTTCGGCACTCTCCGGAGTATTATTATCTCCCGTGCTGGAATCACCGTATTTTTGGGGTGTCCACCATGTATATGTCATACGACGAGGTGGCTTTCCAGGGCCCAATAGGCGCTAGTTCTTCATCGTCTCCTGCATCGGTGTCCATACCGTCAATGTCTTCGGAGTCGAAGTCGAGCATGTCGGTTAAATCGTCGACAGTGGCTACAAAGTGGGTGGTGGGTGGGCTTTGAATTTCTTCATCGTTCGTATCCCAACCTTGCTGACCGTAGTCCGGCCAGGGCTCTCCTGATAAAGAGAGAGACTTTAGTGTCTTCAGAATATCGCCGAAAGGCGAGTGCTGAAAGATGTCCGCGGTAGTAAACTCCATGATCGGCGCCCAATCGGATTCGATCGGCAGGGGCGCGGAGGGTTCGGAGTCCGGAGAGGAGTCCGGCTCCTTGGAGTCACGAGTCTCACGGAGTGCGGGGCTGGTGTTCGGCTCGATCGCCATTGTGATGGCAGCCCCTGAGGCGGCGTCCAACCACCCATCCTCGATCGGCGCAGTTGGCTCTGAATTAAGGGTGGAAGCCGATGCGGGTGCGGCCTCCAGGGCACTGTTCGGTGGCAGAGCTAGATCATGCTCGTCGTGGCAGTGCGGCGCGCTCGGCAGTGGCTCGAATCCGTCGAGGATCAAGTCCCCGCGGATGTCAGCCGTGTAGTTTAAACTTCCAAATCTGACCTGACGGCAAGGGGCATAGCTTTCGATCTGCTCCAGATGGCCAAGTGAATTGGCCCGTAGTGCGAAGCCGCCGAAGATGAAGGTCTGTCCGGGGAGGAAGGTCTCACCCTGGACTGCATCGCTATTGATGATCGTAGGAGCCATCAAGCCTAACGGCGACGACACAGAGGAACTCTCAATGAAAGCACCAATGTCGGTGTCAAAACCGGTGGATCTCGGGTAGGGGGTCCCGAACTGTGCGTCTAGGCCGGATGGTAACAGGAGGCAAGGGACACAAAGTTTTATCCAGGTTAGGGCCCTCTTGATGGAGGTAAAACCCTACGTCCTGCTTGATTAATATTGATGATATGGGTAGTACAAGAGTAGATCTACCACGAGATCGGAGAGGCTAAACCCTATAGGCTAGCCTATGGTATGATTGTTGTTCTATATGTTGTCCTACAGACAAAAACCCTCCGGTTTATATAGACACCGGAGAGGGTTAGGGTTACACAAAGTCGGTTACAATGGTAGGAGATCTACATATCCGTATCGCCAAGCTTGCCTTCCACGCCAAGGAAAGTCCCTTCCGGACACGGGACGAAGTCTTCAATCTTGTATCTTCATAGTCTAGGAGTCCGGCTGAAGGTATAGTCCGGCCATCCGGACACCCCCTAATCCAGGACTCCCTCAGTCATATTGGTGTAAAGCGCACGAAGAAACTCCATTCTGATGGACTTTTGGAATCACTTGATTATGAATCACTTGGTACTTGCGAACCATGCCTCATGGGCAAGATGACTAAAACGCCATTCTCTGGAACTATGGAGCGAGCAACTGATTTGTTGGAAGTCATACATACTGATGTATGTGGTCCGATGAATGTTGAGGCTCGCAGCGGGTATCATTATTTTCTCACCTTCACAGATGATTTGAGCAGATATGGGTATATCTACTTGATGAAACATAAGTTTGAAACATTTGAAAAGTTCAAAGAATTTCAGAGTGAAGTGGAAAATCATCATAACAAGAAAATCAAGTTTCTATGATCTGATTGTGGAGGTGAATATTTGAGTTATGAGTTTGGTCTTCATTTGAAACAATGCGGAATAGTTTCACAACTCACGCCACCCGGAACACCACAACGTAATGGTGTGTCCGAATGTCGTAATCGTACTTTACCAGATATGGTGCAATCTATGATGTCTCTTACTAATTTACCGCTATCGTTTCGGGGTTACGCTTTAGAGACAGCTGCATTCACGTTAAATAGGGCACCATCTAAATCCGTTGAGACGACGCCTTATGAACTATGGTTTGGCAAGAAACCAAAGTTGTCATTTCTTAAAGTGTGGGGTTGCGATGCTTATGTGAAAAAATTTCAACCTGATAAGCTCGAACCCAAATCGGAGAAATGTGTCTTCATAGGATACCCAAAGGAGACTGTTGGGTACACCTTCTATCACAGATCTGAAGGCAAGCCATTTGTTGCTAAGAATGGATCCTTTCTAGAGAGGGAGTTTCTCTCGAAAGAAGTGAGTGGGAGGAAAGTAGAACTTGATGAGGTAACTGTACCTGCTCCCTTATTGGAAAGTAGTCCATCACAGAAACCGGTTTCTGTGACACCTACACCAATTAGTGAGGAAGCCAATGATGATGATTATGAAACTTTAGATCAAGTTACTACCGAACCTCGTAGGTCAACAAGAGTAAGATCTGCACTAGAGTGGTACGGTAATCCTGTTCTGGTGGTCATGTTACTTGACCATGACGAACCTACGAACTATGAGGAAGCAATGATTAGCCCAGATTCCGCAAAATGGCTTGAGGCCATGAAATCTGAGATGGGGTCCATGTATGAGAACAAAGTGTGGACTTTGGTTGACTTGCCCGATGATCGGCAAGCCATCGAGAATAAATGGATCTTCAAGAAGAAGACTGACACTGACGGTAACGTTACTGTTTACAAAGCTCGACTTGTTGCGAAAGGTTTTCGACAAGTTTAAGGAGTTGACTACGATGAGACCTTCTCACCCGTAGCGATGCTTAAATCTGTCTGAATCATGTCAGCAATTGTCACATTTTATGATTATGAAATTTGCAAATGGATGTAAAGACTGCATTCCTGAATGGATTTCTGGAAGAAGAGTTGTATATGATGCAACCTGAAGGTTTTATCGATCCAAAGGGTGCTAACAAAGTGTGCAAGCTCCAGCGATCCATTTATGGACTGGTGCAAGCCTCTCGAAGTTGGAATAAACATTTTGATTGTGTGATCAAAGCATATGGTTTTATACAGACTTTTGGAGAAGCCCGTATTTACAAGAAAGTGAGTGGGAGCTCCGTAGCATTTCTCATATTATATGTGGATGACATATTGTTGATTGGAAATGATATAGAATTTCTGGATAGCATAAAAGGATACTTGAATAAGAGTTTTTTAATGAAAGACCTCGGTGAAGCTGCTTATATATTGGGCATCAAGATCTATAGAGATAGATCAATACGCTTAATTGGACTTTCACAAAGCACATACCTTGATAAAGTTTTGAAGAAGTTTAAAATGGATCAAGCTAAGAAAGGGTTCTTGCCTGTGTTACAAGGTGTGAAGTTGAGTAAGACTCAATGCCCGACCACTACAGAAGATAGAGAGAAAATGAAAATTGTTCCCTATGCTTCAGACATAGGATCTATCATGTATGCAATGTTGTGTATCAGACCTGATGTGTGTCTTGCTATTAGTTTAGCAGGGAGGTACCAAAGTAATCCAGGAGTGGATCACTGGACAGCGGTCAAGAACATCCTGAAATACCTGAAAAGGACTAAGGATATGTTTCTTGTTTATGAAGGTGACAAAGAGCTCATCGTAAATGTTTATTTCGATGCAAGCTTTGACACTGATCCGGACGATTCTAAGTCGCAAACCGGATACGTGTTTATATTGAATGGTGGAGCTGTCAGTTGGAGCAGTTCTAAACAAAGCGTCATGGTGGGATCTACGTGTGAAGCGGAGTACATAGCTGCTTCAGAAGCAGCAAATGCAGGAGTCTGGATGAAGGAGTTCATATCCGATCTAGGTGTCATACCTAGTGCATCGGGTCCAATGAAAATCTTTTGTGACAATACTGGTGTAATTGCCTTGGCAAAGGAATCCAGATTTCACAAGAGAACCAAAAATATCAAGAGACACTTCAATTCCATCCGCGATCAAGTCCAAGTGGGAGACATAGAGATTTGCAAGATACATACGGATCTGAATGTTGCAGACCCGTTGACTAAGCCTCTCTCACGAGCAAAACATGATCAGCACCAAGGCTCCATGGGTGTTCGAATCATTACTGTGTAATCTAGATTATTGACTCTAGTGCAAGTGGGAGACTGAAGGAAATATGCCCTAGAGGCAATAATAAAGTTATTATTTATTTCCTTACTTCATGATAAATGTTTATTATTCATGCTAGAATTGTATTAACCGGAAACATAATACATGTGTGAATACATATACAAACAGAGTGTCACTAGTATGCTTCTACTTGACTAGCTCGTTGATTAAAGATGGTTTTGTTTCCTAACCATAGACATGAGTTGTCATTTGATAAACGGGATCACATCATTAGGAGAATGATGTGATTGACTTGACCCATTCCGTTAGCTTAGCACTTGATCGTTTTAGTTTACTGCCAGTGCTTTCTTCATGTACATGTTCCTATAACTATGAGATTATGCAACTCCCAATTACCGGAGGAACACTTTGTGTGCTACCAAACGTCACAACGTAACTGGGTGATTATAAAGGTGCTCTACAGGTGTCTCCGATGGTACTTGTTGAGTTGGCATAGATCAAGATTAGGATTTGTCACTTCGATTGTCGGAGAGGTATCTCTGGGCCCTCTCGGTAATGCACATCACTATAAGCCTTGCAAGCAATGCAACTAATGAGTTAGTTGCAGGATGACGCATTACAGAAACGAGCAAAGAGACTTTCCAGTAACGAGATTGAACTAGGTATTGAGATACCGACGATCGAATCACGGGCAAGTAACATACCGATGACAAAGGGAACAACGTATGTTGTTATGCGGTTTGACCGATAAAGATCTTCGTAGAATATGTAGGAACCAATATGAGCATCCAGGTTCCGCTATTGGTTATTGACCGGAGACGAGTCTCGGTCATGTCTACATAGTTCTCGAACCTGTAGGGTCCGCACGCTTAAAGTTCGGTGATGATCAGTATTATGAGTTTATGTGTTTTGATGTACCGAAGGTAGTTCGGAGTCCCGGATGTGATCACGGACATGACGAGGAGTCTCGAAATGGTCGATACGTAAAGATTGATATATTGGACGGCTATATTCGGACACCAGAAGTGTCCCGGATGATTTCGGATAAAACCGAAGCGCCGGAGGGGTTACCGGAACCCCCCGGGAAAGTATTGGGCCTTAGTGGGCCTGAGGGGCGAGAGAGGGCTGCAGCCCAAGAGGTGGCGTGCCCCCTCCCATGGGGAGTCCGAATTGGACTATGGGAGGGAGCGCAACCCCTCTTTCCCTCTCCCTCTCCCTCTCTTTCCTTCCCCCTTCCCTCTTCCTAGTTGGACTAGGAAAGGATGAATCCTCTCCCTACTAGGGAGAGGATTCCTCCTCTCCTTGGGGCGCACCAAGGCTGGCCACCCTCCCCCCTTGCTCCTTTATATACGGGGGCGGGGGGGCCCAAAGACACATAAGTTGATTGTTCCAAGCCGTGTGCGGTGCCCCCCTCCACCATAATCCATCTCGATCATATCGTAGCGGTGCTTAGGCGAAGCCCTGCGTTGGTAGCAACATCATCACCGTCATCACGCCGTCGTGCTCTCCCGTGAAGGTCTGCTGGACCGGAGTTCGTGGGACGTCATCGAGCTGAACGTGTGCTGAACTCGGAGGTGCCGTGCGTTTGGTACTTTGATTGGTCTGATCGTGAAGATGTTCGACTACATCAACCGCGTTCTCATAACGCTTCCGCTTACGGTCTACGAGGGTACGTGGACGATACTCTCCCCTCTCGTTGCTATGCATCACCATGATCTTGCGTGTGCGTAGGAAAATTTTAAAATTACTACGTTCCCCAACAGTTAGCGGGAAATCGTTGGGAAGTTTGGCTCCATCTTGTGAGAAGATTGATGGATGTCCACCTCTCTCAGCAGCCCGATCAGGTGAGATGAAAGTTAATATTACTTATCTGAATACTATCAACACCTTATTTGGGACGTGGTTAGATGGGATAGATTCAAAAACGGCGACATAGATCCGTGTAGGAGTATGTGCTTTATTATGGGCAGTTTGAAACTACAAAAACGATTTGGTTTTTAACAGAACAACAAATTTTCATTTCTTGCAGGTTATTTTCCGAGGCACTGCACTGATCCGTATGTGGTCGCTATTCACTCCGACGGATGCCAGGGAGCGTTTGATTACTGCCTTACTGGGTCTATCCGGTGGAAGACGATAGCACGGGCTATTTTCAACCGGTTTAGATGGCGGTCATGTAATATGATAGGTGTTTAGTTTCCTATCTTCTTTTATGCCTGCTGGTTGTGGCTATCCTGCTTTTTTGTTTATGCTCTATATGAGCCTTTTTTTTTACTTTTTACTTTTTGAGATTTGAAGATTTTGTTCAAATCTTTTGTTTATCAATAATATGGCTAATATGGTCGTATGCATCGTTTTAATGCAGAGGCTGGAGGATAACCTCCTTTTCCAAAAAAAAAATGCACTTTGTCGCTACGTCTTGCCAAGATCAAACTCTAGAAGTGGCAACATTCATGCACTAGCCATCATGGCTATCTCTCTTCAACCATCGCGATGCCACGACGAGACCATCCTGAGGATTAACTTAAATTCCCGATGCATCCCATTTCTCAAGTATTTTCTCCGTGCAAGCATCATCCATACATACATCGATGCTGCTCAAGTACTACTTTTCATCCTCTTGTTCCTACTTCCACTTTTACAAACCAGAAAGGTGATGGAGTGGAGAAGTTTGCACGGGTCTAAAGTGCAAGTTCGAGCTGAAAGATGTTACGAATGGGTCGATTTGGAGAAAAATAATAATTCATCTCTATGTCTTTATTTATAGACTTGTAGGAGTAGTAGTTAGCAAGAGACAAAAGGAATACCACTACTTCACTAATTTGGGATGAAGGGAGTAGTAACTATTACCTTCATCCCGGTTTATTGGTTCCTTACGTAATTGTGCTAAATTTTGATCAAAGATTTAATTGATAAAATGTTAGTGCATGTCAATAAAAATTATACTGTTGGATTCGTATTTGAACATAATTTTGAATGATATAATTTTTTATGACACGCACTAATATTTTGTCAGTTAAATCTTTGATTAAAATTTAGCATAAATTACATAGGGGACTAATAAACCAAGACGAAGATAGCACTATGTAATAGTTGAACATAACATAAAACGTCCACTCTCCGCCTTCCTCTTAGGGCCTGTTCTGAACTCCTCCAGCTCCAGGCTTCAAAAACTTCACAAATGATTTTGACCCGAACGCTTGGGCTCCAAGAAGCTGGATTCTCGAAGCGAAGCCAGTCCGTAGTGCAAAAATCTGAAGCGAGCTCGGCCCAGCTTCACGGATTGAAAAGGCTGGAGTTCACCTTATTTACGAGAGCATGCCACTGCCAAAGATACCGGTTCGCTTCTCCCTCTCAGTAAAATAGAACCTTTGGTTACTGTAGCGATCCCTCTGGTCTCGCTGACCCACTTCCCCTCGAATTGGTGTGTTCGCTAGCCTAATTAGGCTGCCTCCAGGCGGCCCAATATTATCCCGAACAGGCCACAGTTTCCCAGTTGGGCTGCAACGCTGGAGAAGCTGCCGATGCAGCAGAACGAATCTGGAATCGCTACATGGAGTAGAAGCTGCTAAAGAGAAGCTGGTTTTGTGAAGTTTTGTGAAGCCGGATGAGATCAGAACACGCCCTTACATAGGTCACTCGCTGTCGGGCTTATCATCTCTCTTGCTCCTCTTTTTTTGTGAAAGCGCTCTCCCCCTCCCCCTCTCTCTCTCCCTGTTGTGAGTTCAATGGGGAAACATGCTTTTGTAGGTCGTACAAACCCGTTCCTTGATGTTTGACCAGTGGTTAGGGTGCGCCTCTAACGCGTTGCTTGAGTCGGTTCTTCTGCGATGCGAGGCAGGTGGAGCGCTCTTTCTATTGCTTTTGCTGTCGATGCTAGCATGTAAATGTCACACTTACACGCCCAGATGATACAGGTGGACACTGAATTGGCCGGCACCAAATTCAGCTAATGAATCGTAAGTATGTGAAGAACATAACCTACTACCAAAGCATAAGCATTAATAATCTAATTATAGAATTAGTCTAAGATGATAAGAGTTATGCGCCGACAACAGTGATGGTTTGCACCGGTGTGGACTCGGCAACGACGACGTTTTGCGCCGGCGTGGACTCAGCAACGACGACGTTTCGCGCCAACGTGGACTCGGCAACGGCGATGTTTTGCGATGGCGTGGACTCAGCAACAACGACGTTTCACGCTGGTGTTCCCTCTTGGGGCGTTATCGTGGAGCTTAGGTGTACTAGCTAGGTCGTAGCATGGGGATGTTTAGGCCTTCTGGTGCTTTCTACGTGTGTCGGTTATCTCAAGATCGGTTTTGTAATAAGGCTACCTCACCATCTTGTATTGTTTGATTATGTACTTCTTTGTGTGTTGCTTCGTATATAAAATGGGACAAAAGTTATTTCAAGATAAGAGTTATGGAGCTGTTATCTTATTGTTGGCATAATCACAGTGTACATGAACATTTTGTACATGCCTTCGCGGCTAAAACTTCACTCGAAGCATTTGGTTGAAGAGGAATATCCTACAGTACTGCAAACTTCATAATTTCGGAAATGCAAGTGCATGCGAGATGTAGAGACTGTGATGGTTAGGAGGGGAGGCGATTCGGGGGGGGGGGGGGGGGGGGGGAGGGGATTCCGCGGGCGACGTTGCTAGCGGCCCCGCGGCGGAGGCGGATGGCTGGACGGTGGTGCGCCTTGACCAGGGGTGCGCGTGGCGGAACGCGCCGGCGGGGGCGCGGCTCCTCGCCCCGCCCCTCTCCGGCAGCAGGTTCTGGGCTCTGGAGGGGGTCGACTCCGATGACGACGACGACGAGGTAAGTAGCGAGGTAAGTGATGGTGGTGGTTCGCCGAGGCCCCGGGCGGGGTGCTCGGTGGGTGACTTTGTCGCCCGTGCGGAGGAGCTTGGGGGCTCCTTCGTGGCCGGACGCCGGCGTGCCTTCGCTCCTGGTGGGCAAGGAGGTCGCCGCCTGGCGCCGCGGATCTGGCGTCCGCCGCGGGGGGTGGATGCGGACCCTGAGGGTCGTTCGTGCACTCTGGCGGCGGTGGGCCGCTGCGAGGTGGCGCCGGCGGGGCCTCCTCTGGCCTCGGCGAGTTCGTCGGAGCTGACAGGGGTCGGCGGCGGCGACGGCGTGGCCGCCCGGGTCGGGGAACCACAGATTGTGGCTAGGGTTTCCGGGGAGAGGACGGACGGGCCCGTTTCCCCGCTGGGCCAGGAGGCGTGGCCCAGCCTCCCAGGAATTGGGCCGGGGGGCCCATTGGCGGCTCAGCCCGCTTCTTCGAGTGGGGGGGTGCAGGGGCTCCCCTCCGTGCTTGGGCCTGTCCAGCCTGGCCCGACGACCTGTCGCGAGCCTGCGCAGCGGCCCGGGCCCAACGTGGAGGTGGCCGCGCGGGCGCCCGCTCCTATTAATAGGTGGCTGTGGGTGCCAAAAGGAACCCTAGATCTAACGCTAGGGTTTCCTGCCTCCCACTCTCAGGTGCGGCGTTTCGGGCACCTTGCTCATAGCCTTATCCGCTCTGCCCTCCCCCACCTCTCTCGTGCTCGTTCGCCGCTGTGGTGAAGATGGGCTCCCGTCGCAGCGACAAGCCTCCCCTGTCACCCCGATTCCGGCGGCGGATCGACAGCGCGAGCAAGAGCTTCGGGCGAAGGCACTCTCCAAGGCGTCGGCGAAGGCCGTGGAAGACGGGGGCTGGGGGCCGCCGCCTCCATGGTGGATTGCGGAGCAGGAGCGGAAGCATCAAGAGGAGCGCGAGCGCAAAAAGAAGAAGAAGGAGGAATACCGGCGCCGGGGGCTGGAGCAGAAGAAAGAGCTCAAGAGGAAGGAGTCTCAGTCCCTTCCGGGCGGCGAGCGGAGCGGAGACCCGTTGGCCAAGAAGCAGAAGCACAAGGGGGGTTCGGCGCCGCTGCAGCTGGTGGCTGAGCCGGTGGCTTCGAAGGGCTCGGCTGACGCCCCGATCCCAGTGGAGGAGGCCGACGGGCCGGAGTGCTTCAAGTGCGGCAGGGTGGGGCACTACCAAAACACGTGCCAATACAAGCCCCTGTGCGTCGTCTGCCACGAGGAAGGGCACGCGTCGGCATACTGCCCCACGCGGGGTCGGCCCCTGATGCTGCAGGTCATGGGCAACGCCATTCCGGGAGAGGGCTTCTTCTGCCTCCCTTTCGTGGAGACGGAGGGCGAGGAGGTCCGGGCCCCGTTGGTGGCGGACGCGGCGATCATCTCGGCGGCGCCGGGCACGCTGTCGATCCCCATCTTGGAGGCGGAGCTCCCTCACCTCTTCGAAGGGGAGTGGGATTGGCAGGTGTCGGCCATCGACATCGACCAGTTCTCGGTCGTCTTCCCCAACAAGGCCATGCTATGGATGGCGACCCGCAGCGAAAAGCTCTACCTCTCCCTCAACGACATCATGGCGGACATCAAGGAACAGTGCCAGGAGGAACCCAAGGCCGAGATTATGCCGGATGTGTGGGTCAAGTTGTGGGGGGTGCCACCCAAACACCGCCGTGGGGACCGCCTTATGGCCGGGACGGTGATGATTGGGCGGCCCATGGAGGTGGATCCAGCGTCGCTGCCGGGGCTCGGCCTGATACGGATGCGCTTCGCGTGTCGTGCGCCGGCCAAGCTCAAGGGCTACGTTCAAGTTTGGTTCAACAGCGAGGGGTTCACCTTTCGCCTGGAGGCCGAGGAGGGCGAGTTGCAGGGCGCGGCTCCCCCTCCCCCGCCACCAGCCAACGTGGACAAGGGTCCGAACGACAAGGACAGGGACCTCGACACGAGCATGGGGGACGACTCCATCGACACCGCCACTTGGGACAAGCTTGGGCTCAAGGACAAGGACTCCTAGGACGCGCCGCCGGCGGCGGGCGCGGCAATGGACCAGGAGGAACGGCAGGTGGTGGTGGGCAGCAACGAGTTGGGCTTCAATCAGTACGGCTCCAACTTGTCCTGCGCTTCGGAGGGCCGCTCGATGCTCATCTCCCCGGTGGCTACGGTGGTGGATGAGCCTCGGGCTACCGCGGAGCGCTCTCCCAAGGCGCCGTCAGGCCTCGGGGTCGGTGGGACGCGGCTCCACAAGAAGCCGGCGGGCCGCAAGACTCCCTTCGTGGCACCGGCAAGCCCACCCTCGGGCTGTGGGAGCACGCCTGCCCCGCAGCGGCCGGTGGTGATGGCGCTGGCCTCTCCAGGGGGTCCGGTGGGTGGTTCTCCGTCGGTCATCTCCCCTCCCGCTTCTGATGCACTTCGAGTGGAGGTGGCAAAGGTGGCGCCCGTTTCTACGGCCAAGCGCTCCAAGGCGGTGGTGACGTCCACGGCGACGCAGGAGCGGGCGAGCTCCCGCCCGAAGGGTGCCAAGGGCAACCTGCCTGCCCTCCAACGCGCCCAACTCCTGCAGGCCCAGAAGAACCTGGAAACTGAAGGTAATCCCGTGCCCCGCTTTACGATCTTTGACGATTATTCTGATGAGTGCTTGGGGGGTATCTGAGCGGATAGTGGTGTTAGGATGTCTGACGAGGGGGAAGCGCGCGAAGTTCTTTCTCTTATCCGCGCTAAGGAAATCTCGCAGGCCGCGCTCGCCCAGGCAGCGTTGGCCCGCGTTGCGCCAGTCGCAGAAGAAGCAGGGGCTTCTCTGGTGACTGTTGCGCGGCCCGATCAGGAGGACAGAGCAGCAGGGGCTGCGTCGTCCCCCTCCAACCGTCGTCTTGCCAAGACACGGCGCGTGGCCAAAGCGGTGACCGCTCGCGGTATCCGCCTCCGCAATCGCATTATCTAATGCGTTACATATTTTGGAATATCCGGGGCTTCGGCCACGCTGGGAGGCGGACCCAGCTAAAAGAGTTCATTCGAAACGAGGCGATCGACATAGTTGGCTTGCAGGAAACCATCAAGACCGATTTCAATCATCGGGACCTGCTAACTGTTGACCCGCTGGAGTGTTTTGTTTGGCATTGGGTGCCGGCGGTCGGGCACTCGGGAGGCATGTTGCTAGGCATCAACCTAGTTTGCCTGGAGGTGGTGGCATGGGATGCTGGCCGCTTCTTTCTGTCGGCCCACGTGCGCCACCGTGCAACTCTCCGCGAGTGGGAGGTGATTGTGGTTTATGGCCCGGCCGATCACTCGCGCTCGCTCGAGTTCTTGGGAGAACTCCAGGCAAAGGTTGCGTCTTTGGGCACGAGAAACCTTCCTCTGCTTGTGGGAGGGGATTTCAACTTAATCCGTTCGGGAGCGGATAAAAACAATGGTATTATTAATTGGACAAGGGTGTCCATGTTTAATAGTGCAATTGCAGCTATGGCCCTCAGGGAAGTGGTTCGCGTGGGGGCACGCTATACCTGGACCAACAAACAACTTACGCCGGTGCGGTCGGTTTTGGACAGGGTTTTTATGTCCCCGGAGTGGGAGGCGCTGTTTCCTCTTTGCTCCTTGCACGCCGAAACGAGGATAGGGTCGGACCACGTCCCCCTCATTCTCTCCTCGGGGGAGGAAAGGCTAAAACGCAGTCCTCGTTTCTTCTTTGAAACCGCGTGGTTAGAGTCTCCGCACTTTGAGCAAATCTTCCTATCGAATTGGGAGAATTGCGTCGCCCGGATCGGGCGCGTACGCGGGCCGATGGAGTTCTGGATTGCTGCAGGCGCGGGCCTGCGTGCGGCCCTTAAAGGGTGGGGGGCTAACCAAGGGCGCGACGATAAGTTGCTTCGCTCGCGTTTGATTGTAGACCTTGCTCAGATGGACGCTGTGGCGGACGTGCAGACCTTCTCGGAGCAAGATTGGGCTCAGCGCTACGCACTTGAGGCCCAGGTTGAGTCCCTCCTCCGGGCTGAGGAGGAGTACTGGCGTAGACGTGGAGGAATCAAGTGGACGCTCAAGGGTGACGCGAATACCAAGTATTTTCACGCCTATGCAAATGGCCGTCGTCGCAAATGTGCAATCCTGCGCTTGCAATCTGAGCAGGGGCTCATTTTGCGGCAACAGGATATCGTACGGCACATTTACGATTTTTACATCCATCTCATGGGTTCCAGGGAGGAATCCCGTGCCCGGCTTAGGGCGGACGTGTGGGACCCTGCGTTGCGGGTCACGGATGCGGAAAATGAGGGCCTGGGTCTGGCCTTCACCCCGGAAGAGATTGACAAGGCGACGCTGGGAATGAAATCGGACACCGCTCCCGGGCCGGATGGGTGGCCGGTGGCGATGTTCAAACGGTTCTGGCAAGTGCTCAAAGAGCCTATTTTTGATGTTTGCAATGGTTTTATGCGGGGAACGGTAGATATCTCTCGCCTAAACTTTGGGGTTCTCTCTCTGACCCCCAAAGTTCCGGGCGCGGATCATATTAGGCTCTTTCGTCCTATTGCGTTGATTAATGTCCCGTTTAAAATTTGTGCGAAAGCTTGCTCGACCCGCCTGACTCCGGTAGCTCACCGTATTATTAGTAGGAACCAATCGGCCTTTATTCGGGGGCGCAACATCTTGGAAGGGCCGCTGGCCTTAAATGAGATTGTGCACTCCCTTAAACGTGCTCGTCAGCCCGCGATCCTACTGAAACTGGACTTCGAAAAGGCTTACGACTGTGTGAACTGGGAGTTTCTCCGACAGGTTCTCCTGGACCGGGGATTCTCGTCGGTTTGGGTTCACCGTATGATGCAATTGGTCTCGGGAGGCCAAACGGCGATTGCGGTGAACGGAGAAGTAGGGAACTTCTTTCGCAACAAGTGTGGGCTGCGGCAAGGGGACCCAGCCTCTCCGTTGCTGTTTAATTTTGTGGTTGACGCCTTGGGCGCCATGCTAGACAAAGCCCGTAGGGCTGACCACATCAGGGGAGTGGTGGGCAACCTGATCCCGGGGGGGGGGGGGGTGTCTCACCTGCAATATGCGGACGACACACTCCTCCTTTTCGAGCCCGACACTCACAGTATTGCAACGGTCAAAGCCATTCTGCTGTGTTTCGAACTCATGTCGGGGCTAAAAATCAACTTTCACAAATGTGAAGTAATGTCCATAGGGATGGACATGGCTGAGAGCCAGCGGGTTGCCAACTTGCTCAATTGCAAACTTGGCCAATTTCCGTTCACATACCTCGGCCTCCCGATCGCGGCGAAGAAGTGTTCGATCGCTGATTGGGAACCTCTCACCTCCAAGGTAGCGGATAGGGTGTGTCCGTGGAGAGGGAGATTTATGTCTTCAGGGGCTAGACTTATCTTAACCAACTCCAGCCTCTCATCCTTACCTATGTTTGCCATGGGTTTGTTCATGCTGGCGGACGGGGTACACATTAAGTTGGATACCCCGCGGTCCCGCTTCTTTTGGGAAGGAGCGGGTCTAAACGGAAATACCATATGGTTAAATGGCAGGCCGTTTGCAGACCTAAAGCCCAGGGGGGCCTTGGGATCATCAACTCCAAACTGATGAACATTGCACTCATGTGCAAATGGATCTGGAAGATGTCTCAGGGTGAGACTGGCCTCTGGATCGACCTTCTCCGTGCGAAATACTTCCCGAATGGGAGTTTCTTTGAGGCGGCCCCTCGTGGGTCCCCCTTCTGGAACTCCATTCAAGCCCTTAAACCCTTCTTCGCCAGGGGTGCGAAGTTCGGGGTTAACAACGGACGCTCCACGCGGTTTTGGCTTGACCTTTGGATTGGCCAACAACCCCTTTGGTCCGAATTTCGCCAACTCTACTCCATTGCTGTTGAGCCCAACCAATTGGTTGCTTCGGCCCTTAGCTCATCCCCACCCTACATCAATTTTCGGAGAGAACTAACGGGGCCGGAGATGGCGGAGTGGGATCGCCTTCGGGCGCTGATTGCGGATGTTCCCCTGTCTGACTCCGCGGACACGGTCTCTTGGAGGCTTTCTTGCTCTGGCAAATTTTCTGTCAAGTCCTTATACAGAGAGCTTACCCGCGGCCAGGTTCCTTCGGCTGCCATGGGGCTATGGAAGGCTAAAATCCCTCTAAAGATCAAAGTCTTTTTATGGCAACTTTGCCAAGATCGCCTTCCTACCTCGATCAACCTTGCCAAGCGCAATGGCCCCGCCTCTGGCCCATGCGCTTTGTGTGGGGTGCCGGAAGATGCGGATCACGCCTTCTTCCGGTGCCCTCTGTCGCGTTTCGCTTGGAGTGCGGTTCGCGACGCCGCGGGGGTGGATTGGGACCCCCGCTCCCGTGCCGCGCTGGTGTCTTCCTTATCTTCGCTTCATGGCTCGTCGCGACGGGTCATGTGGACGTGTGCGGCGGCCATGTTATGGGCTATCTGGCATATTCGTAACAAATTTATCATTGAGGGTGTTTTTCCCTCGCACCCTGCTGACGTTATCTTCAAATGCATCGTGTTCTTGCAGCAATGGACACCGCTGGGAAGGCAACAGGACTCTGATCTTCATCGTCATGCGATTAACCGCCTCCGCTCTGTCTACGCCGAGTCCCGCGCCCCGTCGTCCGTGTCGTCTGCTGGCTCATAGGGATGGGCAACCCCTTTTGGTTCTACTTTCAGCCGAGCCTGCGTGCTCGTTTCGCTAGGCCGGTCGCGCCCTGTATCGTACTTATTTCCGTCTCCGGTTTAGTTTGCTCTCCTGGACTTTTTCGCTTTTGGTCTGTTGCAAAGTATGGGTTATGTGATTGTGCTACGCTGCCTATGTTGAGGGCTTTATTAATTTAAAGCCGGATGCCCCTGGCATCTTTGTTTTAAAAAAAATGCAAGTGCATGCAAATAGAAAACACAGCATGACAACAATTTTCGTCTCCGCGGGGCAGGATCTTGCGCTCTGTGGCCCGTCCCGTGTGGCCGCCTCTGTTTTTAGCGCCAGCGACGGCGAGCGGCTCCTGGTCGGTCTCGGATAGAGCCGCTCATGCATGTAGGAATTGGTTTCTCAAACCTGCACTGCATTTGCGTCACAAAATATACATGAGTTTGGAATCAACGTGAACAAAATTAAACCAAGACTACATTTGCGTCCAAAAACATACATGTTGACGTATAATGTGATGCATAGTCTCTTTCATTAAATCGGTCTTTTGGTTGCATTGGCTAGAGCATGCATTTCTACATGGTATCAAAGCCAATAGGTCTTGAGTTCAAGACCCGGCTGGCGCAATTAAATTGCAGCCCACTTTCGATCCACGTCTAGGCCTGAGGGTGGCTAGAGCATGCACTTCTACAATACACGATTCTAGTAGTAGTATATGTTAAAAAACAGTTGGTTTCTCAAACAAATCTGATGGTGCTAAAGCAGAGATAGCCCAAGAGATCAACCAGCAGTCCCCTAAAAATCGGAGTCACCACAAGGCAGAAACATCCGTTCTCCGCGTAGCTCCCTTCCCGCACTTCTGACGTTTCCAGTACATCCTGCCAACGTTGAACTCTACAAGTGGCAACATTCATGCACCGGCCGTTATGGCTATCTCTCCTGAGCCATCGCCATGCCACGGAGCGGCCATCCTAAGGATTAACTTAACTTCTCGATGCATCCTATTTCTCAAGTATTTTCTCCGCGCAAGCGCCATTCATACATACATCGATGCTGCTCAAGTACTACTACTTCTCATCCTCATGTTCCTGCTTCCACTTGCAAACTAGAAAGGTGGTGGTGTGGACAAGTTTTCACGGACCTAAAGTGCAAGCTCGAGCTGAAAGATGCTACGAATGGGTCAATTTGGAGAGAAAAAACCCATCTGTGTATCTCCATTTATAGACTTGTAGGAGACAAAAAAAAAGTACTACTTCACTAGTTTCAGACGGAGGGAGTAGTGATTAATGTTTCACCAACGTGTTGAGAGGATTAGTAATTATGTAATAGTTGGGTCTAATATAAAAAGTCCACTCTCCGCCTTCCTTTTACATCGCTCACTCACTATCGGGCTTATCATCTTTCTTGGTTATTTTGTTTTTTTGCGAAAGCTCTCTCTCTCTCTCTCTCTCTCTCTATCTCTCTCTCTCCAGTTGCGAGTTCAACGAGGAAACATGCTTTGTAGGTCGTGCAACCTGCTCCTTGATGTTTGACTAGTGGTTAAGGCGCACCCCTGATGCGCCGCTTGAGTCGGTTCTTCTGCGGTGCCAGGTAGGTGAGCACTCTTTCTATTGCTTTTGTCGCCGATGCCAGCATGGAGAAGCCACACTTGCACACCCAGGTAATACAGGTGGACTGGACACTAAATTGGCTAGCACCAAATCGAGCTCTCCTTTTCGAAAAAACAAATTGAGCTCCGAATCCTAAGTACGTGAAGAACATAACCTACTACCAGAACATAAGCAATCAATAATCTAATTATAGAATTAGTCTAAAATGATAAGAGTTATGCGTCGGTGTGGACTCGGCAACGACGGCGTTTTGCGCCGTATTCCTTCTTGGGGGCGTTTTCGTGAAGCTTAGGTGTGCTAGCGAGGTCGTAGCGTGAGGATGTTTAGGTCTTCCGGTGCTCGTTGTTGGTAGCGTAGTCGCATGCAATCTACATGTGCCGGCTATCTTGGGATCGGCTTTGTAAAAGGGCTACCTCACCATCTTATATCGTTTCGCTGTGTACTTCTTTGGGTGTTGCTTTATACATAAAGCAGGACAAAAGCCTATTTCGAGGTAAGAGTTATGGAGCTGTTATCTTATTGTTGGCCTAATTACGGTGTACATAAACATTTTGTACATGCCTTCGTGGCTAAAATTGCACTGACCAATATCCTACAGTACTACAAACTTCATAATTTCAAAAAGGCAAGTGCATGCAAATAGAAAACTTGTCGTGACAACAAAATAACCCTCATTCTGGCTTATTCTCCTTGTTGGCACCTTTGAAGATATTATAGTCCTCCTGGAAGTCAGGGAACTCTAAATAGCAGATATGAGCACACGGAGCAAAGGCCATTGGGCTTAACCAGAATAGAGGCAATTTCAATCACCCATGAATCGTTAGAAGTGCCTTATGTAAAGAAAAAAACATAATGTTTTCATGGGGTCAAGAACTTCTGTACCATTAAAACATAGCATTTTACTTAGCTACAAGATGCGTTATTTAATACTAGTAAACTACATTTGATCAAATGAAAACACAAGCTGACCTGATGTTTGCTTTATTTTCTAGCAAGCACAATAATATACTACTTCCTTCGTCCGGAATTAACACAGACTCGTTGAAGAGAAATCTCGCAGGGCTACGGTGTCAAGATTCATAAACACAACACAACATGCTCCAGAGATTCCTCATTTCAAAGGAAACAAATATATACAAGATTATTCTGCAATTGCCTTGCTCTTCAGCACCATGTTTGTTGAGAGTCGATGGGGCACGGAGCAGTGGACTGAGGATGCACCGACTACCTGTATATATATGTGTCCATTTAAGGTGTCTAAAGTCATGAACTGAATCTAGAAACAGACTTACTAGAGCCCCATGCTACAAAACTGAAACAAGTTCACTAAAAAATGGTTCACAACTGCCATACTATGCAAGGAAGAAGCATGGTGAATGAGCAGAGACTAAGACATTAATTTGGGATCAATGAGAAAGATAATAATTAAACATGCACTGCATTCGCGTCAAGAGAAATACTAAATACCAAGTTTTTTTTTCTCAAACTAACTGGTGACACACAAGAAAAGGTAGCTGAAAAGAGAAAACACATCCACGAAAGCGTAGGGAATGGGTCTTCTATTTGGTTTTGGCTAGACTGGTGGTGTGGCAATTCAACCTTAGTTGTTGCCTTCCCTACTCTTTTTTTGTACTGCTCGTCTTCAGAGATCTCAATCTCTCAGCTCTCTCGTGTGGGTTGGGTTTTGGGTTTCAGGAGAACCCTTTCTCTAAAGAGTTGGGAGAATGGCAGCTTCTTGCTGCTCGTTTCCCTGTTCTCTCGGAGGAGGATCATTCTATGGTTTGGCCTCACACCTCTTCGGGTAGATTCTCTGTCAAGTCGCTATATGTCCGTCTCATTTCTGGAGGTCCCACGAATAAGTTCAAGGCTGTTTGGCCTGCTAGGGTGCCACCTAAGATCAAAATCTTTATGTGGCAAGCTACCAGAGGACGACTGTCGGCAGTTGACCAGATCCGCAAGTGGAATGGTCGGTGTCCGATCGTTGCACCCTGTGTAATGACCTGGAGAACTCTAATCATATATTTTTTTCGCCGTGTCCTGGCTAAGCTGGCGTGGTCTTGTATTCATGAGTGGATGGGGGTGTCTTGGGCCCCATCCTCTTTTTCTGAGCTTCAGCCTCTAGCCTCTGACCTGTTTGGGCAAAGGAAATGGATTTACTGGGTTGGGTTCCCGGTGCTTTGTTGGGCATTGTGGACCACTAGAAACAAATTCACTATTGAGCATATTTTCCCTAATAGGCCGGCTGACTGCTTGTTTAAAATGTTGATCTTCTTGCAATCGTGGAAATTATTGACTAAGGAGGCTGATCATGATGCTTTGGAGGAGCCGATCTCAAGGATGCGTGCGTTGGCTTCTTCTCTGGTGCAACAACATGACGTTTCATGAGGCTCCGTTCCTCTTATGTTTTCATAGTTTGCTTTAGGCATGTTAGGTTGTTGGCCTACGTGCCGGTTATCTTGGCCTGTTGGCCTGTGTAATATCGCTTAAACTTGGTCCTTTTGTGGGCGTTGCTACTTCTATTCTGCTGTTACTCTGCCTAGTGGCTTTATCTATAAAGTCGGGTGTATGCATTTTCTCTAAAAAATGGGAATGAAAGGAAGGCCGAAGAACATGCTATTATGTTCATCAACCCAACCACAATGGATGGCACGACAATAAAGTTTTCTGAGCTCACTTGTGGAGAGATCTTGACCCACGCAGAGGTCTCTCTTCGGAATGGTGGTGGTGGTGGCCGTGTGGATGTTGTTGATGGTGGTGGTGGTGGTGGTGGTGGTGGTGATGGTGGTGGTGGTGGCGGCCGCGTAGATGGGGGTGGTGGCTGTGGAGATGGTTGTGGCCTTGGTGGTGGTGATGATGGAGGTGGTCATGATTTATTTGGTGAGGACGGTGTTTGAGTTTGTGTTGCACGCGTTTTGTTGGGCTTGATCCGTGACATAAAACATGCTATGTTGTGATGATTTTCGATCAAACTTGATCGATGTGATGCCATTTAGATGAACTATTTGCATGTTTTAATTTGAATTACTCGATCCGTGCACTATATGTGTGTTCGTGGTTTATATGTTGTGAATGCTTATTTTGAAATATTTGAATGATTGATTATATAGTGTGCAATTGTTTGAAATGTATGTGGCTCTGCAAAAAGAATTGAGAAAAAAATATTCTCCTATAAATACAGGGGATCTGTTAGGTCTGGCAACCGTTAAAGAAGGGTAATTATCCTCCTGTAAAGATACTTGGCCATACCATCCTTTAAATTATAGAGGATCGGTTAGAGATGCTCTTAGAAGAAAGATACTCTAGCACTTTTTCTATCAGGTTTTGACTTTGTGGAAAATCATCCCTGAAATCCATGTTATGCCAGACGTGAAGGACAAATGGATCTGGTTCTGGGATTCTAAAGGAACTTTCTCGACAAAATATGTCTATACAACATCAATTCTAGTTCGTGAAGTACGCTGCTCCAGTGGGTTGGCTTGAGCGAGGTCGTTTAGCATGCTTCTATTCGCTCAAGGATTGATGGCATGATGTTAGGCTGATAATAAGAATACCCTAAACACTCTTCCGCCTCTCATCATCTGGAGCATTTGGAGGAAAAAATGGCCGAATCTTGGACAATTCCTTCACATAGTTACATCGAGTAATAGATTAAGTCAAATCTGATGCAAGGTAGTAGGCCAAAGCGAGTTTGGTCCCTTTAAGTGTAGTTAAATTGGGGTTGTACTTCTTGTGGAGATTCGTCCTTGTATCGTCGTGTTGTTTGGTTGTATCGGCCGTATGTACTTTCCCTCTATCTTTAATATAGTACATGCAACTCTCCTGTATGGTTTGAAAAAAAGATCTTCTAGCAATTTACAGATCACATTCTTTCATTTGTACATGCCCAGGGCTGCATATACTCCCAGGGTTGTGTATGATGTGTATGTAGTGCTTCCTCCGTTTCAAAATATCGAAGCTCTAGGGTTGTCCTAAGTAAACTTATTTCAGTTTGACCAACTCTATAAAAAATATAGTAAGACACATAATACACATAGTACAAACATATACTACCTCCGCCTCAAATAAAAGACTTAATTTGAGATGGAGGTAGTATTTCATAAATAATCTAAATGTGGATGCTGCATTCTTTTTGGATGAAGCAGTGGGCGCAACTGCTGCTACCTTACGAGATGATAGAGATAATTTCTTGGCTGCTCAATGCAAATTTATCATGTATGTTGCCGACGTAATTACCACAAAAGCAATGGCTATAAGAGATGTTCTGAAACTTGCTAACTATCTTGGCTACAACCGGATTGAAGCAGAATCTAAGTCTCTTCAAGTGCTTAATTTTTGCATTGGGCAAACCAGATGGTGGGATACGGCATCGACTAAATTCACCGAGTGCATGGATACCACTACAATGATTGGGTGTCAAATTTAAGAATAGTTTTTGTTCGGCTAATCAGACGGCTCATGTGCTAGAAAACTATAGTTGTTGTAATAAGTCTTTTTTTAGTTGGTTGGATAAGCCTCCTGTCTTTGTTATGAAGTAAGCTTGCGGACTATATAACTTTATTTTGATTTCAATATAGCTAGCCATGATGGCCAAATTTTTTTCACAAATAATCTCATGAGACTAATTGGGTGTTGCTAATATATTTTCTATAGATTTTGTCAACCTTAAACAAGTTTGACTTAGGACAAACTCAAACTTTAATTATTTTGAAATTGAGGTTGTATGTTGTAAACTTGGGTGACATGGACAGCCTTTGAACACGATACCCCATTACGAAACAAGTGTATTGTCCAAAAACGTCTTATATTATACTCCCTTCGTCACAAAATAAATGGCTCAACTTTGCACTAACTTTGTACAAAGTTGACTCACTTATTTGAGGACGGAGGAAATATTATGGACCGAGAACTACTTCCTTTACTTGTGTGTACTGCAATGCTTCCATGCATCATCACCACAAAAGTAAAAGTGGATGCATAGCTGCATAATCCAACGTACATTATTTCTGCATGGATTAAACACAAGAATTTTCGTCCATGTAGTATCTCCAGCCCAAATACGATGCAGAATAGGCATATAATTCATGAATCCAAAGAATGCAGTCCTGTCAGAAAGAACAGGCATGATCCATGAATCTGAAGAAGAATGCAATCCTTTTGCAGCCTTTCAGATCAAACAGAACTCAACATGAAGAATGATCCAGGCTGCAACCCTAGACCTGTTTATCCAGAGCCGACAGCCTGCGCCTGCAGATGGGGCACTTCTCGCTCTCCTTGAGCGTCTCCTCAAGGCACGCGCCATGGAAGACGTGGGGCAAGGAGCCCCCGGGCCACGCGGATCGAAGCAGACGGGGCACTCCTGCTCGGCGCCCTCCTCCGTGACAATCTTCCTTCGTTTTTTCAGCCGCTCGCAGTAATCCGTGTCCTCGCCGTCGACGGTTTCAGCTTCATCCGCGCACTGCATGTGCACGGGCTCCGGCAGACGCAGCTCCATGGCGACGTGGTACTCGGGCCACAGCTCCGCCATCATGCCCGCCAGCGCGGCGCGCACGCGCTCCATGCGCCTCCGCGTGTAGTCCTCGCGCCGGAGGATGCCGACGTCGGCGACCACATGGACGCGTGTGGTCTTTGCCGTCTCGTCTTCCTGAGCAGGACGCAAACCCTAGCGAAACTGAAAGAAACAACCAAAAACGGCGCCTTCCCGCTGGCCCTTGCCGAGATCCACCATGCCCCCATGGCCTTAGGGCCACCGGAGAGGAGCGGATCTACGGCGGCGGTGGCGGGAGGCAGAAACCCTATCTCTTTTTCGGGAGCTATTGCAAAGGTCCTCGGTTGGCTGGGACGATAGATCGGATGGCTATTTCGGATATATAGTCTAGGTCATTTTTTTATTCACTTCCAACAAGTTCTCATTTTCCACTATGATTACTCACTATAGTTGTAAAACATACAGAAGGGGAACCATAAGTGAAAAATGATGAAAGGAAAAAAAATGTAATGGTAAAAAACATATAGTACCTTCATAGTCTAGAGATGTAACGAACAAATATATGAAAAAACATTACCATAGATCTCATCTTCTTTAATCGCAACCAAACACACTAAAAAAAATGAGTCTCTTCTCATCTGAATAATCCTAAACCTTGGAAATTCTGAGTATAGCACTCACAAATGAACCAATGCTTTATGATTAGATCATAAAGACAAATGTGTTTCTCTGCTATTGTTCTCCTAGTGACTCTCCTATTTTTGTCTGATATGAAATACTATAAGAGATACCCGCAAAAAAAATACTACCAGAGAAGCTGAAGGTGGGCTGCATAGGTTCTCCAAATTCAGAATGATGACTTATGTCTTGAAACATGACTTCAGTCTATTAGGTTTGAGATGAGACCAAGGATGAATAAGAAAACACAGGGAGATGGAATAGATTAATTAAACCACCCACAGCTTGATTAATTGAATGG
The DNA here is from genome assembly GCF_056163025.1 of Triticum urartu. NCBI lineage: Eukaryota > Viridiplantae > Streptophyta > Magnoliopsida > Poales > Poaceae > Triticum > Triticum urartu. Next base: position 511,536,946 of record NC_141873.1, read on the forward strand.
TCTGGGTGCCTTTTTTCTTTAAATGGAGACTAGTTAGTAACGAAATAATTTGACATATAAATCAATTAGTTGTGACTTGTAGTTCAAATAGCAGTTTACCTCATAGTAGTTGCTGCAACACTTGCTACACTTGGTGCACCACTTAGGCCAACTCCAGCGCGCGACCTCATCTTGTCCGAGTGCGTATGTTTGGGGCAAAACGGACAAACCAGATAGCCCAGCGCGCGGGCGCAAACGGACTTTTGTCCGTTTTATGTCCACTTTCGACTCATCCCCGACCCAAGTTTGGGCCGCTTTTAAGATGAAACGGACAGCGCGTGAACGGGCGGGACGCGCGCACTTGTCCTCCCCTGGCCCGCCCGTCGGTGGCACAAAGCACCACCCCGGCACCCCATTTCGCGCCATGCCCCCCCCCCACCCCAAACCCTCCCACACCCCGCCCACCACCCTCCCCGTCCATGGCCGATGCCCCGCCTGAACTAGGTGGTCTGTTCGGTCGTGGCCGTTCTTTTTGGAGGCGTGCATGGGTGCCGGCGGGAAACCTATTCATTTTGAAGGCTAGCTGTGTTGCCAGCATGAATTAGGGCCGCTGGCATGAACTAGGGCGTGGTTTATTCGAAAACATGCATTTGAAAAAGGAGGCGGACAGGATGCGGCTGAAGGATGCCACGGCCACCGCATCCCAGAAATGGTCCGGACACGACCCAATTGCCCGCCCAAAACGGACAGAATTCGGCCCAAACGGACGTCCATTTGGGGTCGTGCGCTGGAGTTGGCCTTACTTACAGGAGCTACATCAGTTGCCTGTGGTATATGAACTGAACACAGTGCATCAGCGCGACCTGCCTACCGGGTCTTGGCTATATGAACTGAATATATATGTTGACCTGCTGAGTCTTTGGCGTGTCACCATTGAGCAACAGTGCAAAGCCAAGATGCGTGTGCAACGCAGACGTAGGGTAGGAGAGCAGGGAGCTGTGATGTGAGAATAGTCAAGATGATCTAGGACCGGGGTTGCAAGTCTGAAAGTACAATTATTATCTGACACATCATATGGTGTAAACTGCGACGGGAAAAACCAATGCTAATAAGTTGTCGGTAATAATTAATAACTGCATGATTTCCTACATTGGAAGGAAAATGCTGTGGCGCCATTGCCGTCCGATCTAGAGTATCCCCTGGTGCTCCCAGCGTCCCTGTGCTGGATTCATGGTTACGTTGGTTTGGACTGCCTCTTTAGTCAATGGGCTTAGCTATGTCGTTTGCTTGTTCGGGCCAAGCACCTTGTCTCTCTTTTTTTCTATTTTGGGCACCATGTTCACGCCTTGTGTTCGTGCATGCGTCGTATCTCACTTGTACTCATTCTCTCTTCTTCTATCAAATAAAAAGATACGCTAGGGTTTCAAAAAACTACCGATTTTTATTTTTTCGCTAATAACTACCAACTTTGAGGTCCGCTGTTTCAAAAAACCCAAATGACCGAGTGTTTAAATTTCAAACTGTTTGTTTGACACCTGTGGCCCACCCGTCAGGTCCACATGGCATAAAAGTTAACACCGTTAGGTTGATCAATCATTGGTTATGACAGGTGGGGCCCAATTATTTATAAAAAGCAATTTAGTACCTATATTTTTCAAAAAAGCAACCAAGTCCCTATAATTTCCTTAAAAAAGCAACCAAGTTCTTGTAAATCAGGTCCCTGGGCTGATCCATCTCGGCGTCTCTCCCGCAACTGACCGTTGTCCTCTCCCTAGAAACGCCGCCCACTCCCCTCCATCCCCTCCCCAGCCGGCGACTTGAAGAGGCTGAGCTCCAGGACATTGACTAGGGGTGCGTGGCCGGCGGCTCCCCCATGGCGCGGTCAGCAATGGGGCCTCAGATGGCTCATGTCCAGCAGCACGTGGTCATTTGGGGGTTTTGAAACAGTCGACCCCAAAGTTGGTAGTTATCAGCGAAAAAATAAAATCAGTAGTTTTTTGAAAACCTAGCCCGAACTGTAGTAGTTTTATGCTATTTACTCGAATTAAAGGGAGTAATAGGAGGGGTTTCCATCATATAGATGTATGTTTCCCTTATCTAAGTAAGGAGGGTTTTCCATCATATGGATGTATGTTTCCCTTATCTAAGTAGGGCATGGCTATAACTCACTTATAGTGAGGTATCCTTCTGACTCGCCCGAGCGTATGGGCCGGCCCAGAGTGCGGGAGGCCACTGCCTCTTTTTTCATGTTTTTCATTTTTTTTTGTTTTCATTTTTTATGTTCGTTTATACTTAACGAATATTCTAAATAAATATATTACAAATTATTTTACATAAATTTTTTAAAAAAATGCTAAGCAAGCATTTGAAAAATGTTAAATGTACATAGAGAAAAAGTTTCTAATGTATACTATAAATGTATACAAAAAAATAACATGTGTAAAAATGATCATGTAATTAAAAAATATTAATCCAAGCATTTTTTTTGAAAAACAAGTAATTAGAAAATGTTAGACAAGCATTTAGAAATTATTAAATGTGTATACAAAAATGTTGACCATGGCAAAATTTTAATCAAGCATATGAAAAATGTTAAATCTGTACAGAAAAAATATTGACCATATATTTAAAAAATATTAATCAAGCATTTGAAAAAAAATTAAATGTATGTAGTTAAAGTGTTGACCATGTATTGAAAAAAATATTAAACTTCTATTAAAAAAATTTAATCAGGGATTTGAAGAAAGAAAGTGTAAAATGTGTACATAAAAAACGTTGACCTATTAAAAAATGTTATTGGGTATTTATAAAATCTTAATCAAGCATTTAAAATTTGTTAACTGCATATTAGATGAAATGTTGACCGTGTATTCAATAAATCTTAATCTTGTACCGAAAATGTGTATAGAAAAACAATGAGAATCTGAGATTAAAACAAAAGAGAATCAATGAAAAACGGAAAAAACAAACAAAAGCCCACAAAATAAAGAGAAGAAAGAAGCTAGTGAAAAACGAAAAAAGAAACAATGAAAACCTAACAAAATAAAAAAAGAGTAAAATAGAGAAAATAAACGAAGAAAACGGTGAAAAAAACAAAAAAACCAGTGAAAATCCAACGCTTTTTATTTAAAGAAGGTCGTGACAATTGGCTAGCAGTGCAACACTACAGCTAGGACATCGTGGGATTGATTCCTGTGTGACCCTTTTTCTGTGTATTTATTTTAGTGTGAATGGGCCGGCCCGAAACTATAGACGTGCTTTAGGTGAGATCGAAGGAAGACTCGCATAAGCGAGATACAGCCCCTGCAATGTAAGCGAGGGCGTAGAAAGGCAGAGGAAGAGAAGGAAAACAATCTCTCACTCTGCAGGCCCATGAGAATGGAAGGGACGCAGAAAAAAAAATAGAAACATAAGTGGTTGGGCTGCGGCCTGGAAAAGAATTAAGAAACAAAGTAAATTGTAAAAACCAAACTCCTCACAACCCCAACAAAATCGCAAAAATCGAACGCGCCAATGCCCATGGCCCTATTGCGGCCGCGGCCACGACGCTCGCTGCACCCTACTATGACCGTGGCTACGATGCTCGCCGCACTTAATCCCAAGCACACTACGGCCCTCCCCATCGAGACAACTCCAACATCTTGGGAACCCTACCCTAACACCGCAAATCACCACCGCGATGACTGCAATTGCGACGCTGTGTCGATAAACCTTCGGTTGTCAACAAAAAATGTCATCGCCGCCATGTCAACCACTCAACATCCATCGAACCCCATGGCGGAATGAACCCTACAGAAAACAGAGCGGTGGTGGCGGAGCAGTGTACGCCTTAGCCCAATGCTGGAGCCGATGAAGAACTTGACTCCGAGCGGTCGAAGACGCTCGAATTACCAGCGGAGACAAAGAAACCATACTGAATAACTTGCGGGGTGGAGTGCGAGACGGGGTAGGAAAAGATGGAGGACTGGTGTTAGTGGAGCAAGGAAGGGGGATATAGGGAACGTTCGCTCAGCCGACAGTTAGCGCGAACAATTTCCATGCCTCACATGGTGATCCTCGCGCCAAGATCCATGCGATGCATCCGAGGGCGCAGAGTGCGTTCACACAGGGTCAATATAGAACTGACGTCAGTTCTATAGTGTTCAGGACATTACTCACTCAACTTGCCTAGTTAGCAGCGCCCAGTTGCTTGGGACAAACAACTGACGTTTTTACTTGACAATATATATTAGCAGAAAAAGAACATCCACAATGACAAGATTTAAAACCAGTAGGATTAATTTCGGAGATGAGACGAATTGTATTGTCGGAAAATTTGTATACAGCCGAATAGATCGAACATTCGCTTCCCTTTGGTATTATCGCAAGTAAACACTGACATCATATTATTCGCGACCTCATACAGCTTGAGAAAGGAATCACAAAGTTCCTAGCATGCCTAGATTTTTCATAGCAAGGAAGGATGCATTTCAAAGCTTCATCACCTGCTATCACATTATGTGAAGATCCACTATTTCGATCAGGGCAAACTGTGTGTAATGCAAACCTTCGGTTGTCGACAAAAATTATCGTCGCCGCCATGTCAGCCACTCAACATCCATCGAACCCCATAGTGGAATGAACCCTATAGAAAACAGAGCGGTGGTGGCGGAACAATGTACGCCTTAGCCCAATGCTGGAGCCGATGAAGAACTTGACTCCGAGCGGTCAAAGACGCTCGAATCGCCAGCGGAGACAAATAAACCATACTGAACCATAAAGAAGGTAGTGCAAATTGTGTGTAATGCAAACAATACAAAGAAGGTAATGCAAACAATACAAAGAAGGTAACTACTGCAGCTTGTTGGAAATATGCCCTAGAGGCAATAATAAAAGCATTATTATTATATTTCCTTGTTCATGATAATTGTCTTTATTCATGCTATAATTGTGTTATCCGGAAATCGTAATACATGTGTGAATAACAGACACCAACATGTCCCTAGTAAGCCTCTAGTTGACTAGCTCGTTGATCAACAGATAGTCATGGTTTCCTGACTATGGACATTGGATGTCATTGATAACGAGATCACATCATTAGGAGAATGATGTGATGGACAAGACCCAATCCTAAACATAGCACAAGATCGTATAGTTCGTTTGCTACAGTTTTTTCAATGTCAAAGTATCTTTTCCTTAGACCATGAGATCGTGTAACTCCTGGATACCGTAGGAGTGCTTTGGGTATGACAAACGTCACAACGTAACTGGGTGACTATAAAGGTAGACTACGGGTATCTCCGAAAGTGTCTGTTGGGTTGACATGGATCAAGACTGGGATTTGTCACTCCGTATGACGGAGAGGTATCGCTGGGCCCACTCGGTAATGCATCATTATAATGAGCTCAAAGTGACCAAGTGTCTGGTCACGGGATCATGCATTACGGTACGAGTAAAGTGACTTGCCGGTAACGAGATTGAACGAGGTATTGGGATACCGACGATCGAATCTCGGGCAAGTAACATATCGATTGACAAAGGGAATTGCATACGGGGTTGATTGAATCCTCGACATCGTGGTTCATCCGATGAAATCATCGTGGAGCATGTGGGAGCCAACATGGGTATCCAGATCCCGCTGTTGGTTATTGACCGGAGAGTCGTCTCGGTCATGTCTGCTTGTCTCCCGAACCCGTAGGGTCTACACACTTAAGGTTCGGTGACGCTAGGGTTGTGAAGATATGTATATGCAGAAACCCGAATGTTGTTCGGAGTCCCGGAGGATGAGACCCCGGACATCACGAGGAGTTCCGGAATGGTCCGGAGGTAAAGAATTATATATAGGAAGTGCTGTTTCGGGCATCGGACAAGTTTCGGGGTTATCGGTATTGTACCGGGACCACCGGAAGGGTCCCGGAGGTCCACCGGGTGGGGCCACCTATCTCGGAGGGCCCCATGGGCTGAAATAGGATGGAACCCAGCCCATAGTGGGCTGGGGCGCTAGCCCCTATAGGCCCATGCGCCTAGGGTTCCACCATGGAAGAGTCCATGTGGTGGAAGGCACCCCTAGGTGCCTTGGGGGGGAGGGAATCCTTCCCTTGGCCGCCCCCCCCCCTAGTAGATCTCATCTACTAGGGCCGGCGCCCCCCCCCATGGCACCCCTATATATAGTGGGGGGAAGAGGAGGGATTTCACACCAGCCCCTGGCGCCTCCCTCTCTCACCGTTACGTCTCCTTTTCGTAGTATAGGCGAAGCCCTGCTTCTGTGACGCCCTGCATCCACCACCACGCCGTCGTGCTGCTGGATCTTCATCAACCTCTTCTTCCCCCTTGCTGGATCAAGAAGGAGGAGACGTCTCCCGTCCCGTACGTGTGTTGAACGCGGAGGTGCCGTCCGTTCGGCACTGGTCATCGGTGATTTGGATCACGTCGAGTACGACTACATCATCACCGTTCTTTTGAACGCTTCCGTGCGCCATCTACAAAGGTATGTAGATGCATCCGATGACTCGTTGCTAGATGAACTCCTAGATGATCTTGGTGAAACGAGTAGGAAAATTTTTGTTTTCTGCAACGTTCCCCAACAGTGGCATCATGAGCTAGGTCTATGCGTAGTTCTTCTTGCGCGAGTAGAACACAATTAGTTGTGGGCGTAGATTTGTCAACTTTCTTGCCGTTACTAGTATTTTCTTGCTTCAGCGGTATTGTGGGATGAAGCGGCCCGGACCAACCTTACACGTACGCTTACGTGAGACCGGTTCCACCGACTAACATGCACTAGTTGCATAAGGTGGCTGGCGGGTGTCTGTCTCTCCCACTTTACTTGGAGCGGATTCGATGAACAGGGTCCTTATGAAGGGTAAATAGAAGTTGACAAATCACGTTGTGGCTTTAACGTAGGTAAGAAGACGTTCTTGCTAGAACCCTAAATCAGCCACGTAAAACTTGCAACAACAATTAGAGGACGTCTAACTTGTTTTTGCAGCAAGTGGTTTGTGATATGATATGGCCAAAGTTGTGATGAATGATGAATGATCTATATGTGATGTATGAGATGTTCATGCTATTGTAATAGGAATCACGACTTGCATGTCGATGAGTATGACAACCGGCAGGAGCCATAGGAGTTGTCTTTATTCTTTTATATGACCTGCGTGTCATCGAGAGACGCCATGTAAATTACTTTACTTTATTGCTAAACGCGTTAGCCATAGTAGTAGAAGTAATAGTTGGCGAGCAACTTCATGGAGACACGATGATGGAGATCATGATGATGGAGATCATGGTGTCAAGCCGGTGACAAGATGATCATGGAGCCCCAAGATGGAGATCAAAGGAGCTATGTGATATTGGCCATATCATGTCACGTTTATTATTTGATTGCATGTGATGTTTATCATGTTTTTGCATCTTGTTTACTTAGAACGACGGTAGTAAATAAGATAATCCCTCATAACAATATCAAGAAGTGTTCTCCCCTAACTGTGCACCGTTGCTAAAGTTCGTCGTTTCTAAGCACGCCGTGATGATCGGGTGTGATGGATCCTTACGTTCACAAACAACGGGTGTAAGACAGTTTTACACATGCAAAACACTTAGGGTTAACTTGACGAGCCTAGCATGTGTATAGACATGGCCTCGGAACACAGTAGACCGAAAGGTCGAGCATGAGTCGTATAGAAGATACGATCAACATGAAGATGTTCACCGACGTTGGCTAGTCCGTCTCACGTGATGATCGGACACGGCCTAGTTGACTCGGATCATGTAATACTTAGATGACTAGAGGGATGTCTAATCTAAGTGGGAGTTCATTAATAATTTGATTAGATGAACTTAATTATCATGAACTTAGTCTAAAATCTTTGCAATATGTCTTGTAGATCAAATGGCCAACGTAGTCCTCAACTTCAACGCGTTCCTAGAGAAAACCAAGCTGAAAGACGATGGCAGCAACTATACGGACTGGGTCCGGAACCTGAGGATCATCCTCATAGCTGCCAAGAAAGATTATGTCCTACAAGCACCGCTAGGTGAAGCTCCCGTCCCACAGAACCAAGACGTTATGAACGCTTGGCAGACACGTGCTGATGACTACTCCCTCGTTCAGTGCGGCATGCTTTACAGCTTAGAGCCGGGGCTCCAAAAACGTTTTGAGAGACATGAAGCATACGAGATGTTCGAAGAGCTGAAAATGGTTTTTCAAGCTCATGCCCGGATCGAGAGATATGAAGTCTCCGATAAGTTCTTCAGCTGTAAGATGGAGGAAAATAGTTCTGTCAGTGAGCACATACTCACTATGTCTGGGTTACATAACCGCTTGTCTCAGCTGGGAGTTAATCTCCCGGATGATGCGGTCATTGACAGAATCCTCCAGTCACTTCCACCAAGCTACAAGAGCTTTGTGATGAACTTCAACATGCAGGGGATGCAAAAGACCATTCCTGAGTTGTTCTCTATGCTGAAATCAGCGGAGGTAGAAGTCAAGAAGGAACATCAAGTGTTGATGGTCAATAAAACCACTAAGTTCAAGAAAGGCAAGGGTAAAAAGAACTTCAAGAAGGACGGCAAGGAGGTTTCCGCGCCCGGCAAGAAAGCTGCCGGGAAGAAGCCAAAGAATGGACCCAAGCCCAAGACTGAGTGCTTTTATTGCAAAGGGAAGGGTCACTGGAAGCGGAACTGCCCTAAATACTTAGCGGACAAGAAGGCCGGCAACACCAAAGGTATATTTGATATACATGTAATTGATGTGTACCTTACCAGTACTCGTAGTGACTCCTGGGTATTTGATACCGGTGCCGTTGCTCATATTTGTAACTCATAGCAGGAGCTGCGGAATAAACGGAGACTGGCGAAGGACGAGGTGACGATGCGCGTCGGGAATGGTTCCAAGGTTGATGTGATCGCCGTCGGCACGCTGCCTCTACATTTACCTACGGGATTAGTTTTAAACCTCAATAGCTGTTATTTAGTGCCAGCTTTGAGCATGAACATTGTATCGGGATCTCGTTTAATTCGAGATGGCTACTCATTTAAATCTGAGAATAATGGTTGTTCCATTTATATGAGAGATATGTTTTATGGTCATGCTCCTATGGTGAATGGTTTATTCTTAATGAATCTCGAGCGTATTGCTACACATATTCATAGTGTGAGTACCAAAAGATGTAAAGTTGATAATGATAGTACCACATACTTGTGGCACTGCCGCCTTGGTCACATAGGTGTCAAACACATGAAGAAGCTCCATGCAGATGGACTTTTAGAGTCTCTTGATTATGAATCATTTGACACATGCGAACCATGCCTCATGGGTAAGATGACCAAGACTCCGTTCTCAGGAACAATGGAGCGAGCAACCGACTTATTGGAAATCATACATACTGATGTGTGCGGTCCAATGAGTGTTGAGGCTCGCGGTGGCTATCGTTATGTTCTCACGCTCACTGATGATTTAAGTAGATATGGGTATATCTACTTAATGAAACACAAGTCTGAAACCTTTGAAAAGTTCAAGGAATTTCAGAGTGAGGTTGAAAATCAACGTGACAGAAAAATCAAGTTTCTACGATCAGATCATGGAGGAGAATACTTGAGTCACGAATTTGGCACACACTTAAGAAAATATGGAATAGTTTCACAACTCACGCCGCCTGGAACACCTCAGCGTAACGGTGTGTCCGAACGTCGTAATCGCACTCTATTGGATATGGTGCGGTCTATGATGTCTCTTACTGATTTACCGCTATCTTTTTGGGGCTATGCTTTAGAGACTGCCGCATTCACTTTAAATAGGGCTCCGTCGAAATCCGTTGAGACGACACCGTTTGAATTATGGTTTGGTAAGAAACCTAAGTTGTCGTTTCTGAAAGTTTGGGGATGCGATGCTTATGTCAAGAAACTTCAACCTGAAAAGCTCGAACCCAAATCGGAAAAATGCGTCTTCATAGGATACCCAAAAGAAACTGTTGGGTACACCTTCTACCTCAGATCCGAAGGAAAGATCTTTGTTGCCAAGAATGGGTCCTTTCTAGAGAAAGAGTTTCTCTCGAAAGAAGTAAGTGGGAGGAAAGTAGAGCTTGATGAAGTATTACCTCTTGAACCGGAAAGTGGCGCAACTCAAGAAAATGTTCCTGAGGTGCCTGCACCGACTAGAGAGGAAGTTAATGATAATGATCAAGATACTTCTGATCAAGCTCCTACTGAAATTCGAAGGTCCACTAGGACACGTTCCGCACCAGAGTGGTACGGCAACCCTGTCTTGGAAATCATGTTGTTAGACAACGGTGAACCTTCGAACTATGAAGAAGCAATGGCGGGCCTGGATTCCGACAAATGGCTAGAAGCCATGAAATCCGAGATAGGATCCATGTATGAAAACGAAGTATGGACTTTGACTGACTTGCCCGTTGAGCGGCGAGCCATAGAGAATAAATGGATCTTTAAGAAGAAGACAGACGCGGATGGTAATGTGACCATCTATAAAGCTCGGCTTGTCGCTAAAGGTTATCGACAAGTTCAAGGGGTTGACTACGATGAGACTTTCTCACCGGTAGCGAAGCTGAAGTCCGTCCGAATCATGTTAGCGATTGCCGCATTCTATGATTATGAAATATGGCAAATGGACGTCAAAACGGCATTCCTTAATGGTTTCCTTAAGGAAGAATTGTATATGATGCAGCCGGAAGGTTTTGTCGATCCTAAGAATGCTGACAAGGTATGCAAGCTCCAACGCTCGATTTATGGGCTGGTGCAAGCATCTCGGAGTTGGAACATTCGCTTTGATGAGATGATCAAAGCGTTTGGGTTTACACAGACTTATGGAGAAGCCTGCGTTTACAAGAAAGTGAGTGGGAGCTCTGTAGCATTTCTCATATTATATGTAGATGACATACTTTTGATGGGAAATGATATAGAACTCTTGGACAGCATCAAGGCCTACTTGAATAAGAGTTTTTCAATGAAAGACCTTGGAGAAGCTGCTTATATATTAGGCATCAAAATCTATAGGGATAGATCGAGACGCCTCATAGGTCTTTCGCAAAGCACATACCTTGATAAAATATTGAAGAAGTTCAATATGGATCATTCTAAGAAGGGGTTCTTACCTGTATTACAAGGTGTGAAATTGAGTTCAGCTCAATGTCCGACCACGGCAGAAGATATAGAAGAGATGAGTGGCATCCCCTATGCATCAGCCATAGGTTCTATTATGTATGCCATGCTGTGTACCAGACCTGATGTAAACCTTGCCGTAAGTTTGGTAGGAAGGTACCAAAGTAATCCCGCTGAAAAGGACTAAGGAAATGTTTCTCGTTTATGGAGGTGACGAAGAGCTCGTCGTAAAGGGTTACGTCGACGCTAGCTTCGACACAGATCTGGATGACTCTAAGTCACAAACCGGATACGTGTATATTTTGAATGGTGGGGCAGTAAGCTGGTGCAGTTGCAAGCAGAGCGTCGTGGCGGGATCTACATGTGAAGCGGAGTACATGGCAGCCTCGGAGGCAGCACATGAAGCAATATGGGTGAAGGAGTTCATCACCGACCTAGGAGTCATACCCAATGCGTCGGGGCCGATCAAGCTCTTCTGTGACAACACTGGAGCTATTGCTCTTGCCAAGGAGCCCAGGTTTCACAAGAAGACAAGGCACATCAAGCGTCGCTTCAACTCCATTCGTGAAAATATTCAAGATGGAGACATAGAGATTTGTAAAGTGCATACGGACCTGAATGTAGCAGATCCGTTGACTAAACCTCTCCCTAGGGCAAAACATGATCAACACCAGAATTCCATGGGTGTTCGATTCATCACAATGTAACTAGATTATTGACTCTAGTGCAAGTGGGAGACTGTTGGAAATATGCCCTAGAGGCAATAATAAAAGCATTATTATTATATTTCCTTGTTCATGATAATTGTCTTTATTCATGCTATAATTGTGTTATCCGGAAATCGTAATACATGTGTGAATAACAGACACCAACATGTCCCTAGTAAGCCTCTAGTTGACTAGCTCGTTGATCAACAGATAGTCATGGTTTCCTGACTATGGACATTGGATGTCATTGATAACGAGATCACATCATTAGGAGAATGATGTGATGGACAAGACCCAATCCTAAACATAGCACAAGATCGTATAGTTCGTTTGCTAGAGTTTTTTCAATGTCAAAGTATCTTTTCCTTAGACCATGAGATCGTGTAACTCCCGGATACCGTAGGAGTGCTTTGGGTATGACAAACGTCACAACGTAACTGGGTGACTATAAAGGTAGACTACGGGTATCTCCGAAAGTGTCTGTTGGGTTGACATGGATCAAGACTGGGATTTGTCACTCCGTATGACGGAGAGGTATCGCTGGGCCCACTCGGTAATGCATCATCATAATGAGCTCAAAGTGACCAAGTGTCTGGTCACGGGATCATGCATTACGGTACGAGTAAAGTGACTTGCCGGTAACGAGATTGAACGAGGTATTGGGATACCGACGATCGAATCTCGGGCAAGTAACATATCGATTGACAAAGGGAATTGCTACGGGGTTGATTGAATCCTCGACATCGTGGTTCATCCGATGAAATCATCGTGGAGCATGTGGGAGCCAACATGGGTATCCAGATCCCGCTGTTGGTTATTGACCGGAGAGTCGTCTCGGTCATGTCTGCTTGTCTCCCGAACCCGTAGGGTCTACACACTTAAGGTTCGGTGACGCTAGGGTTGTGAAGATATGTATATGCAGAAACCCGAATGTTGTTCGGAGTCCCGGATGATATCCCGGACGTCACGAGGAGTTCCGAAATGGTCCGGAGGTAAAGAATTATATATAGGAAGTGCTGTTTCGGGCATCGGGACAAGTTTCAGGGTTATCGGTATTGTACCGGGACCACCGAAAGGGTCCCGGGGGTCCACCGGGTGGGGCCACCTATCCCGGAGGGCCCCATGGGCTGAAATAGGATAGAACCCAGCCCATAGTGGGCTGGGGCGCCAGCCCCTATAGGCCCATGCGCCTAGGGTTCCACCATGGAAGAGTCCATGTGGTGGAAGGCACCCCTAGGTGCCTTGGGGGGGAGGGAATCCTCCCCTTGGCCGCCGCCCCCCCTAGTAGATCTCATCTACTAGGGCCGGCGCCCCCCCCCATGGCACCCCTATATATAGTGGGGGGGAGAGGAGGGATTTCACACCAGCCCCTGGCGCCTCCCTCTCTCCCCGTTACGTCTCCTTTTCGTAGTATAGGCGAAGCCCTGCTTCTGTGACGCCCTGCATCCACCACCACGCTGTCGTGCTACTGGATCTTCATCAACCTCTCCTTCCCCCTTGCTGGATCAAGAAGGAGGAGACGTCTCCCGTCCCGTACGTGTGTTGAACGCGGAGGCGCCGTCCGTTCGGCACTGGTCATCGGTGATTTGGATCACGTCGAGTACGACTACATCATCACCGTTCTTTTGAACGCTTCCGTGCGCCATCTACAAAGGTATGTAGATGCATCCGATGACTCGTTGCTAGATGAACTCCTAGATGATCTTGGTGAAACGAGTAGGAAAATTTTTGTTTTCTGCAACGTTCCCCAACATTCGCTTCCCTTTGGTATTATCGCAAGTAAACACTGACATCATATTATTCGCGACCTCATACAGCTTGAGAAAGGAATCACAAAGTTCCTAGCATGCCTAGATTTTTCATAGCAAGGAAGGATGCATTTCAAAGCTTCATCACCTGCTATCACATTATGTGAAGATCCACTATTTCGATCAGGGCAAACTGTGTGTAATGCAAACCTTCGGTTGTCGACAAAAATTATCGTCGCCGCCATGTCAACCACTCAACATCCATCGAACCCCATAGTGGAATGAACCCTATAGAAAACAGAGCGGTGGTGGCGGAACAATGTACGCCTTAGCCCAATGCTGGAGCCGATGAAGAACTTGACTCCGAGCGGTCAAAGATGCTCGAATCGCCAGCGGAGACAAATAAACCATACTGAACCATAAAGAAGGTAGTGCAAATTGTGTGTAATGCAAACAATACAAAGAAGGTAATGCAAACAATACAAAGAAGGTAACTACTGCAGCTCCCTCCACATTTTCACGTTCGGGCTTGGGACCGGCAAAGGCAGTGTTAAACCACAACAATACACAACACAAATTATACAACACCAATCATTCAAGCAAAGCATACAGGACACACCATCAAGCAAATGCAATATCAATGCAGCTCCCTCCACATTTTCACATCCGGGCTTGGGACCGGCAAAGGCAGTGTTAAACCACACCAATCACTCAAGCAAAGCATACATGACACATCATCAAGCAAATCATACAAGACACATCATCAAGCAAAGCATACAGGACACACCATCAAGCACACACAGTCGGTGACACACAGAGTCAGTCACACACAATCAGTCTCACACACACAGTAACAATCACACAGAGTCAGTCACACACATAGACAGAGTCACACACACACACACAATCAGTCACACACACAAGAGATAGAAAGGGCACAAACAGAAAGCTAATACTACAAGCAAGACCCATGATGTAAGTTGTTTGGCATGCAGTACCTTCCAGGAATAACTTTTGCTATTTCTGCTCATTTATTCCCATATACCTGATGGCATTAATCAGTGCATGTTCCTCCTCAGTAGTCCAAGCATCGTTCCATATGGTTGGATTCAGATGATTATGCCACCTAAGATATTTTGAATGAATTCAGAAATCAGCTTCATATTAACAACTGCATCACCCAAACCAAATGTGTTTCCCCCGATAGCAGCCATAACTTGATTGAAGAATAGAGTAACCATCTGCAGAAAGAAGAACAAAATAGTTAGCACGGACTGTGAATAGAGAAAGAGACACCAAGAAATAACAAGTTACTCAAGGCGGCAATTACCTGTTCATTAACGATCGGAGGAAGTCCACTGAGCTAAACACGCCGAGCATGTCAACTAACCTAAGAAAAGAGTGGTCAGACATATGCATCACAGAACAAGAAAAATCTCAAGTGCAAAAAATAAATAAAAAATCAAGCATACCTGCTGTTTCATGGCAGTGGCTGCATAGCAAGTGGATCGATGCAAAGGGGAGAAAGAATTAGAAAGTAATAACAAAACATTGAATAATAAAGAAGCGTGATAGATCACGGGTGGGTTCATTCTGCCATCACGAAATAAACTGCAAATCAGAGTGAATCTGGTCACGTTGTGATGACAGAATGGACTATCCATGACTTGAGTACTAGCTACACTGAACCATAAAAGGAGCACAATAGTCACCTGTACTAGGGCGGATAAATTGAACATGTTCGGGAGCATGCTCGGAAACATCCCAGGATCAGCAGTAGGAAGTTCTGGTAGCTGACCTGCAATGCATCAACAGAGAATTCTTACCAGTGTGTTTACCTTGCACATAGGGGGAAAATGCATTTCAGCAAACCATACAAAAATAAAACAATCAAAAGAATACCTTGCAATGAGACTATTTTGTTAGACCATACTTGTTTACAAGGTCAATAATTTTGTCATCTTCCTATAGAAAAAATATCATAAATATAACTATAAAATGTACAAGATGTTTTTCTTCTCGAGCAAAGTCAGGAGTGCAATGACAAACCTCTTGAGTCCAAGGACCTTTGATGAGTTCAGTGTTAAAGAACCTTCTGCCATGGATGTAAACATTGCACCTCTGTCCTATCCGGAAATAATTCAACTGTGTAGGTAGATACTGACACAATATGTGAGCTCACCACACTTGAATATACAGAACGTCCAAAGGAGTTTGGCATTACTATATAACTAGCTAAAATGTGTGATATGCATTCATAAGGTATTACCAGCTGCGAGATAAATATTATGTACAAAATTGGAAGGAGTTAAATTCGAGAGGGATTACCATACAAACACAGACCAGGTTGATGGGTGATCCACGGCTTCAGTTCAAACACCAGAAGCACACCATCAGAACCATAACAAATCAAATTAGCCATCATGAAAACCTCCATCCACCCCTGGATTCTACATATACATCATTCTGAGCAGAAACATCATACTTGTGGCAGGAAAATATACATCAATGCATTGAAGAGTGTCCAAAGGGCAATGATACTACCAACTACAGAGGTATGTAGATCATAAAAATTACATGCCCATGACCTTATATAGAAATATCCATGCATTATCAGGTGCCAACTGGTAGTTATGGAGCAATTGCACAATGACACACAGTCAGTCAACACACACACACAGACATACACAATCACAATCAATACACAATCACAGTCAAAAAATGACATAGAGTCACAGTCAAAACACACACACACACACACAATGGAGCGCTTACACACAAAAAACAGACAAAGAAACACACACACACACAGTCAGTCACACACACACACAAACAGTCAATCAACACACACACACAGACATACACAGTCACAATCAATACACAGTCACAGTCAAAAAATGACACAGAGTCACAGTCAAAACACACACACACACACACACACAATGGAGCGCTTGCACACAAGAAACAGACAAAGAAACACACACAGTCAGTCACACACACAAACAATCAGTCACACACACAGTCACGGCCACACACACAATCACACAGACACAATGGAGTGTTTGCACCCAAGAAATAGACATAGATAGGATGAAACTAATCGAAGACATGAGAAAAAGTAAACTATTTGTTCAAGCTTCCCGTTCAGAAGCTTAACCTCTGCATTATTTTAGTTCTTCGATTCCAAACCTCTCTCTGCATTACCCAACTACTCCCTCCGTCCGGAAATACTTGTCATCAAAATGGATAAAAATAGATGTATCTAAAACTAAAATATGTCTAGATACATCCCCTTTTATCCATTTTGATGACAAGTATATTCGGACGGAGGGAGTACAGGCCAGGAGGCTACTACTGTTATATAAACAAAGACAAGTGTAAGAGAGCTAGAGAGCAAATTAGGAGGTACCTTCTTTATCACCAAATTTCAGAGTTTGCACGTACCAAAATTGTATTTTGTGTCACAAGATGAACCTAAAGAACTCACCAGGAAAATATCAAAATTAACAAATCAAGTGAATCATGGAGAACATCATGTACAATAGTAATCTGACAAATCCAAATCAATTCAAGTATATATGTAGAAAATCAGAGCTCGCGTACATGCAAACCTTTCCCTCCCATAAGGTGATAAATTTGCAAGCTGAAGATCAAAATTTGATTACCTTGGTTGGTAAAACAGAAAGCGATAGGAACCCCGAGCAGTCATTGGCATGCCAGTTTGTATGACTGTAGAGGTGAGCTAAGATTAGAATGATGAGCTGTTCAGATCAAGATGGCACTCAGAAGCAACCGTCTTCTGTTTATCCATAAGTCATCAAGGCCAATTAGTCTTGGAATTGCCAAAATATTTCTGGTGCTATAGACACCTAACGTCTTTCTCAAAGAAATATTCCAATGATTCTTTATAGAATTATCTGTCCTGGAAAGAGTAACATACTATCAAGATGAATACTTGTGAAGTGAACAAGGAAAACATGACTAAATAAGTATTTTGGGACTGCAGACATCAACATCGCAAAATGTAAAAAAACATATTCCAATGATTTTTTATAGAATTATCGGTCCTAGAAAGAGTAACATACTATCAGCATGAATACATAATCCTGTGAAGTGAACAAGGAAAACATGGCTAAATAAGCATTTTGGGACCACAACATCAACATCAGAAAATGTAAAAAACATAAATATACCTGCGTTGTAAGCAAACCCAACCCATCAGTGTACTTAGCAACACAAGGAAGAGCAAATATGACATTTGTCTATATCCTACCTGAAATACTTAGAAAAAGCATTATTCCAGTGATTGGACAACAGTAATACGAAAAAAAAGAATATGATATCCACATAAGACATAAAGAAACACATATATCACAAAAAATGTATTGTCAAAGACCACGGTAAACATGATTATTATGATAAGAAAAATTAAGGAACAAAAACAGGGAAAAGGGTGTTGTGATGAGTGAGTGAGATAAACAAGGAAAAGGGCATGGGATGCATTGGATGCCAAATCGGCCACGCAAAGGAGTGGAAGCCAAGCAAGTGAGTGTTAAAGAGTCAAACTTTTCTGCTCAGCCTATCATCACCTATCACTAGGAGAGAAGCCTGAACAGTGCACGCCTCTGGATCCCTGCCTGCTCGAAACGCCCTAAATGGTTTGCATCCCTGAACACATCCCCATATATGGGAAGACGACATTGGAACACAAGCAAAGCATGAATATGAAACCAATTGGATAGACCATATAAGCAGTAACACAATCAGAATCACCCCATCTAAGCAGTCAAACACAGTCACACATAGACAATGGAGCACTTGCACACATGAAGCAGACAAGGAAACATACATAGATAGGGGCACATCACACAAACAGTCACACACACACACAATGGAGCACTTGCACACAAGAAACACACAAAGAAACAGACATAGATAAGGGTACAAACAAAAAGCTAACACATGAAAGCCCGAAGTAAACTCAGAAAGCTATAAAGAAGTTCTAGAAACTGAATTAGTAAACTGTAAACTGATTTCTGTAGAGGGGTGAGGGTAATTCAGATGTTCATTCCTGAAAATAGGAAGCTGGTTAGATCTTCATCACTACCCACAAGTTTGTAGGCACAGAGACGCATGCTTATTCTTGTCACAAAGTCTAGGCAAAGCAAGAAAAGCATATTATTTCAGTGACTGGACATCAGTAAGTGCCATCAAATCTCATGGTAAATTGAGTCAGTGAACCTCAAAAGGGAACAAAGAACAGTAGTAATGTATTGTCAAACACCACGGTAAATGATTATGATAAGAAAAATTGACAGCGTGAATGTTCATGCACACGCAAAAGAAATACCACTTACGAACAAAACCTACTTGCATTGAACATAAATTAAATTAAAAAATTAGCAGATTTACACTATATTATGTCACAACTAGGTTATAAACAAACATAGCATAAAATCTATATGCAATCCAAATCCTAAGCATGCCCAGGCTTCCCAAGTGCATGGCTTACATAGCGACAAACACAGAAGTCAGCATTCTTGATATTTTAACCAAAAATTTTAACAGGGCAAACAAAAGGGACATGACAAAAGTGAGCAGCATTAATAAAAACATGTGATGAGCGTGCTTTCACAGATAAATAAACTCTAGAATTATTATGCTCACATCAGAATCATATGCCCAGGTGTGCAATGAAAAAATTCTAGAGTCATGCTATGCAATCTAGTACGAAATCTAAGGGACTAGCAGCACCTCATCTAGTACTCCTGTATGAAAATGGAAACAGCAAGACGAGGAAGAAAACAAGGATTTGCACTCTTTGAAAACTTTCTGCTCTGTTGCCTGCTGGAAATGGCACCCACGGCCTACATGGTTTGCACCCCTGAACACACATCACCATATATGGAACATAAGCAAAGCATGATAGGAAGTAACCAATTGAAAAGAACAGAAGCAGTAACACTAACACCCATCAGAACAAATGACCCCTGCATCTAGGATGAGAGCACACATGCCTGACGAAAGTGAAAAGCTAGCTGGTACAATCTGAACTAGAGGAACCAGAGCATCAAAGGGCACGTCTCCACGGACGAACACGAACAAAGCTAGCCGTTTGAGATCTGAAAAACGACTGACGAACAACGCAGGAGCCTAGGAACCGATCTGAACTAGCACGCCAAACTGACAATTACTCTCCGTCTCTCCATCTCCGACCGTAACCCAATTTCAAAACCACCCGACCGTTCCTGCAACGCTCGCGCTGACACGAACACAAACCGCAGGATCTAAAGTGTCTATTAGACAACAGAAGCGCACGCAGAAATTTCTCAATCGCGAACAAACCGAGGACGGAGACTCTCGACGAGGCGGGCCAAGAACATGCGGGCGCGTCGGGGCAACGGCGAGGACGAGCAAAACGAAAACGGATGACGGCGAGGACGGGCAGAACCAAATCAGAAGCGACTCTAGACTGACGACGGCGGGGACGAGCAAAATCAACTCGGAGGCGACTCTAAACGGACGAACTGAGCACGAGCAAACTCAAATCGGACGCAGTCCTAAACGAACGACGGCGAGGACGTACGAGCAACATCAAATCAGGCGGGATTTCCATCTAAACCGGCTACGGCTAGGACGAGCAAGCAAAATCAAATCCGGACGCGACTCTGAACGGGCAAATCGATCGAGGACGAGCAAAATCAAATCCAGACGCGATTCTAAACGGGCAAATCGACCGAGGAGGGCGAGCAAGATAAAACCCGGCTCGAGGAGGTCATACGCACGGCCCGGACCAAGGGTGGAGGAGCAACGGACCGGCCGTACCGCGGCGAGGAGGAGGAAGGCACGGCCCGGGCGAAGAGAGGAGGAGGGGGAGCGGACCGGGCAGAGCGCGACGAGGAGGGGGAAGGCGCGGTCCGGACGAAGTGAGGAGGAGGACGAGGAGCAGGCCGACCAAAGGGCGCGCCTTTATAGCCGGGGTAGAGGCGGTGGCGGCAGCCGGAGCATTGTCCTTGCCGGACGCGGCTTCGCCGAGATGGCGTGGCGGCGGAAATAAAAGGAAAGTGGAGCTCTGCTTGGTTCGTGACGGAAATAAAAGGAAAGTGGAGCGGGCAGGGGTGGAGTGCTTCCGTCTCGAATTGGGGAAATTTCTACCGTAGCGATGCCCATCCACGCCGTGTCTTGAAAATGTTTTTTGGTATTTAATTTTTTTTTGCTTTTTTAGCACAGGTCATGGCTTACCATACCATATTAGGCCATCTCAAACGCTGACCATGAAATGGACTGGAGAGTGACACGTGTTTTGCCGCGCCGTTCCTCGGTCGTGAGTTAAGCCTTTTTCAAGTAATTTACGGTTAGAAATGAACACTTTCATAACAAAAATCGAAGGACCAAACTGAAGTGGGTTGACCGATATTCCTGGTATATGCGGTTTATGGTGTTCGGCTGGGTGTTTCCATTGGTAGTTCGTGTTCGGGTGTTTCGCCGGTTTTCATGCTGCATAAACCGAATTAACCGAATTGACGTTGGATCATATACACGGGAACTGACCTCCCTTTTCTCAAACTATCCAACTTTATTGACACGTAGTGCATGACCCTAGGCCAATGTGCAATGCCCCCCCCCCCAAAAAAAAATTCCCCACAATAAAACCAAATTCACTTGTGCCTCTGTCTCTCAAAATCACTCTTCATGCACTGGTTTTCATCTCTAAAAGGATTCCAATCTATCAACCTAGTCGCCCCCAACCTTGAGGTTAGATCTACCACGACATAGCCTAACTACAGCGGATCACCAAGAGCTGCTCATCTCGGCTTGGATCTCCAACGCCTGGTATTCTAGCTCTGCCCCAGCGCTAGCCTGATGTCAGTCTTTCACCGCAAATCCATCGTCCGAGGAGCCTGACGGGAAGACAAAGAAAGGGGCAACCAGACGCTCGACACAGAACCAAGCGCATGAAGCAAAAACCAATTCACGCCCTCCCCCGACAGCGAAATAACCCACACGCATGGGAGGCCCTATTCAACGTGCAAAATGATGAAGGATGACCAAATGGACACGACCTAGGACACGCACTTCGATTGGCTGGTCAGTCGCGCCTATTGGGCCTCAACCCATCTAGGGAAGCGAAGAAAAAACAAAGAGAAATGAAAACTGGAAAAGTAGTGAGAATTTAAAAATCATTGTAAAATTGTTTTATTTAAAAAATGTTTGTTAATAAAAAAATGTCCAAAAATTTTAAACGCTTGTGAATTTAGAAAATGTTCTTGAATTTCAAAATATATCCCCTGAAATTCAAATTCAAAAAATGTTCGCTAATTTAAGAAAATGTTCATAGATTTAGAAAATGTCTGAGATTTCAAAAGAAGTTCCTCAAACATAAAAAATCAACATATTTCGAATCATTAAGGAATTAAAAAATGTTTACAAATTTAAATATTTGTCTATCAATCAACCTAAGAGTGTCACATTCATGTGTGCATAGGCCGGACCGCAACGAACAAGTGATTCCCTCCCTGACATGTGGGGCCGTAAATGAGAAAATACCTGGATGAAGAAGGAGGCTCCATTCCTAGGGAGCTTTTAAAAGATGAAGAAGTGGACAATTTCAGAAGTATATATATCATGGCGGCCAACATTAGAATCGTAAAGAAAAGTGCAACTTACGTAATAAGTAGGAAAATGAACCTCGCATATAGCATGTACCTTCAGATTAATTTTTACCATGATTTGTTGCCTTGTGGAATTGCAATTCTTTAATTCCTGAGCAAACCAACATTGTCGCATCATGTGAGTAACAAACTTTTCATCAGTTTTAGTTATAGTGTACGGCATGGCAGTGTTCTCAACCCATAGCAATGTCCAAGTTACTCGTGATAAAGATCGACATATGAATATTTGGGTTTGCGGTAAATGACAGTAAAGATTATGAAAAAGGGAATATATGAACAACAATGACATGCTAGATTAGACACTGATATTCAGCCAAACTTTCCACATCCACAAAAGATAGACTAAAAGACAAACAAAGTGATCATAACATGTAATGCCCTTGCTTGCATCACCTTCTAATATGCAGAAAAATCAGCTCCACGTTGGTACTTCTACAAATTTGCAATTGTTTCTTAACTTTCATTTGCTTAGAAATCACAGATCAATCGAGCTTGTGTACAGTACACCTACGCATGCTTCTCCCTATAATGTGGATGTAATTAGCACATACTTGCTGGCACATATGATTGAAAGAAAAATGATATTAAGCAGAAATAGAATAATACATGTAACATCAAAGTTCAGAACTGAGGCAGCACAACATCCCTATCATGCATGCAACACAATAGATTCAGTCTATCAAGCGAGCACCGCCCTCGCCGAAGGGATAGACCATGTGCTGGTGCACGCAGTGGCTACGGCCAGCTCCCTTGAAAGAGAGATGCAGGAAGTTGATGTAAGGCAAATAATCTAAATAGACAGTTGACACACAACAATCGTATTATCCATATGCATTTTATCGAACATATGGCGTGCACAGGACAAAGTGAAAACCCAGAAAACTAATCCTTGATTTACAGTCGTGAACCCAAGTGAGCTACAAATCAAAACGGAAAAAAGGAATGCTCTTGTTTGATCCATATGAACCGGAACAAAAACCACGTATCACTATTGTTGGAGCTAATCATCATTGTACATGTTGCAGTGCAGAGCAATAAGTCTTCCAGAGAATGTGCTATTTTTCATCTGGAAGGGTCCCTACAGATGCACAACAAGCCTTCAATGAGTTATTCAACCATGCATCAAATGGTATTAGCACATTAGTAAAGCTACAGTTTTTCTATTGTATGGATATAATTTACCCATTTAATATTTGATCCATATGAATCCTATTATTATATTTAAATAGTTGATCCACACTAACTCAATTCTTTTAGCATGCAACTATGCCAACTCATCATACATCATGCATGCCCCCACTAACTTCATTTCTATCAACATGCAACTATGCTAACTCACCATCCCACCATGCATGAGCAAAGACCCACCTTAACATGCACGGTGCATGGTACTCATATTCAATAAAATATTCTATACTTATATGATAATTAAATACAATGCAATATAAATACTATATTTTCAATTTCCATATTGCTAATGCAAATACTAAAGTTTCATGTTGTCAAATCTCATAGAAATAACCGCACCAATTCCCGCATCAATGTGCGGAGATCATCTCTAGTTAAACTAAGCGAGGTGATCCATATGTGGTCTATATCTATTAAGAATGATTGCCATTGCCATATGTCGGGTTGTATGGTTCTGCTATTGTGTACAATTATATTCGGCAAGTTGTACTCCTTTTTTGGTCACGATGGGCTCCTATGATTGCACGCAAAACAGGTCATGTGGATTTGGGTTTCAACTGTTCAATTTAGGGGTTGTGGGGCTTCCCATGGGAGTTGGTGCGTACTACTCCCTTTGTAAACAAATATAAAAGCGTTTAGATCATTATTTTATATGATCTAGATAGAGGCTCTTATATTTCTTTACGGTGCGAATAGTAATTAACCTTTTTTTGAAGGATGGCATACTACTAATAAGTTAACTAATAATGACATAGTTTCCTGGTATACGCAGGAAAAAACACCTTCTGGTTCGGGATGATTGTAGACGTCAAGGCTGAAGTCACAGCGATCGAGTGATATATTTCATCAGCCTCGTCAATATCAGTTTTGCTCCTCTAATGCTCCTCATGTTCAAATGTTGTAGTATAAACCTGTAGCACTCTAGGATATACTAGGACGATTGAAGCCTAGTGTCAAGCGAGTTCTGGAGCTTAGATGTGAGACCCTCACCTCGCCCGTCTTCTAGCAAATAGGTTTGTGACGAATTAACATGGGTGTGTGAATATTTACATTGCTCCATTTAAACCAGGCCAGGGATGCAAATAGGTTTGTGTATGTATGTATGTATGTATGTATGTATGTATGTATGTATGTGTGTATGTATGTATGTATGTATGTATGTATGTATGTATGTATGTTGCATACTCTGAACATGATATGGTGGATTACTGAACTTAGGGTTTATTCATCCACAGAGCTAGCTACTTGTTTTTACTTGTGTGTAGAACTTAAAACTGCAGTGCTCCATGCCTCATCAATTCATCATCATCACATCCCAAAAGGTAAAAAGTTGATTCATAAATGCATAGTCCAACATACATTTCTCCATTGATTAAACTCAAGAATTTCATTCCAGAACCAGCAGAAGTCCGTCATGTATCTGAATAATGCTGCCCTTCAATCAAACAGCAATGCTCCAGACTTCAGGAGTTCAGGTTGTGCAGGAGGTCCCTAGACTTGCTCGTCCGGAGCCGACAGCTTGCGCCTGCAGAGAGGGCACATCTCGCTCTCTCTGAGGGTTTCCGCCAGGCATGCGCCATGGAAGACGTGGGGCATGGAGCACCCGGGCCACACGGCGACATCGCTTTCCAGCGGGTCGAAGCAGACGGAGCACTCCTGCCCGGCGACCTCCTCCGCGACGAACTTCCTCCGCTTCGCCGGCCGCTCGCAGTCGCCGTCGGCGGCCTCGGCTTCGTCCGCGCACTGCACGCGCACCGGCTCTGGCAGGCGCAGCTCCATGCCGACGTGGTACCCGGGCCATGGCTCCGCTATCATGCCCTGCAGCGCGTCCATTACGTCATCCATGAGCCTCTCCGTGTAGTCGTCGCGCAGGAGGATGCCGACGTCGGCGATCAACTTGAGACGCGTGGTCCCCGGCGGGATGCCCACGGCCACGTTCGAGACCAGATCGTACCAGAGTTCCTGGAGCTCGAGGCTGTGGCGGGCGGGGTATATCAGCGGCGCCAGCGACGACCCAGCCCACTGGAGCGAGCCCGCCACGTCGCCGGCCGGCGGGACGGCGAAACGGAGATAGTGCAGCACCGTTTTCTTGGACACCTCCACGCCTTCGGGCGCCGCCTCAAACTCGGTGTAGCGGTAGAGCACCAAGATCTCCTTGCCTGCTCCCTGTTCTTGGCTGGCGGCCGGGCGATCAGCCTCAGCAGGCGGCGGCACCACGACGGCGACGCCCAAGAAGCCGGCCGTGTTCCCCGAGCAGACGAACCGCGGCGCCGGCCCGAGGAACCGGCCTTCGGGCACGTACTGGCCCCGCAGTAGCGGCGGCCCGCCCCAGACGCCGCTCGCCGCGGCCGCTACGCGTGGGTCGATCTTGATCGGCACCTCGACCTCGCCGTCGCTCTCCTCCTCCTCATAGCCGTCATCGCTGTCGTAAGACTTGCCGTCGTCGCTGTCGTAGGACTCCTCGTCCTCCTCGCCGCCGTCGTCGGCCTGATCTCCGGCCCCACGAACCGGCTCCTCTTCTTCCTTGTCGCCCGCCAAAGCCGAAGGCGTCGGGAGCGCGAGCACGCAGCCTTGAGGCCGAACAGCCGTGCCGGTGGAGTCGCCGGGCTGCTCCATCGTCAACGAACCCATCTCGTCCATCGATCGATCAGCGCCGTCGTCGGCCATGGCCGGGTTTATCGATCGGCCGATCGACAGCGGCGCGATGGAGCTTCTAGATGGAGGTGGAGGTGGAGTTTGTTCTCGCCGGAGCAAGATGAGAATAGAACGTGTTGGCTTCAAACTCGGCCATGTTGCCCCGCCTTTTATCCGCTCCGTCCAATCCGAAACCAGTAGAATCGAAATATTTTGTGTTCGCGTTCGTTTCAAAATAGGAAAGAAACGCATTCTCAAAAAAATATAGGAAAGAAACGATTGTTGGAAAGCAATTGGAAAGAAACGCCTATTTTTGCTTTCAAAGAAAGAAAGAAATAATCAGGGGAAATCTAAAATTGCACGAAATTGGAGAGAATTAAAAAGCGCCTATTTTGCTTTCAATCAGAAAAAGAAAGAAACAAAGGGGTTCTAAAATTGCACGAAATGGGAAAAAAAAAGCGCCGTTGCCGGGGATCGAACCAGGGTCACCCGCGTGACAGGCGGGAATACTTACCACTATACTACAACGACTTGCTTGTGATTAAATTCTCCTCTAACATATCAAGCACTGATTTCTCCCTTCCTGGTCCAGTGGGGTCACCTCTGTGGTAATTCTAATCGACAGTGTTGGGTGCAACTTGCCATGAGGATCACGATGGGTAAAAATATTTTCTAAGTTTCTAACCGGTGTTAGCGCTAGGGCATGTCCAACGGGGACGCTAAGAGAGGGGCGCCGGGATTTGTTTCCTTGTCTAAGGGCAGTTAGGTCCTCCAATCCTGGCGTCATCTATGGCATCGATGCCAGAAAAGGCATCAGACGCTTGAGATTTTTTCTACCGCACGAGACGAAGCGCTGAGTGCAGCCGCCGATGCTTTAGCGCTTGTGATTACCGTCTAGCGTTGAAAAGGAGGGGGCGCTTGCATGCTTTTAATTTTCATCGTATTTAATTTATTTTCCTAAGGGCATCTTCAACGCAAGACGCCTATGGAGGCGCTTAGGAAAATAAATTAAATACGATGAAAATTAAGGAGTCGTGTGGAGCCTTCAAACTCGAAATATACCGCCGCCACAATGCCCACCACTTGTTTGACACTGGGCTCACATGCTTAGACTTCCCAGATTTCGATGAAGCTTGGGCTGGCCCTACCTGACCAACCTCTAGTTATCATGGAGACCATGAGGGGCTTCTACTTACATTTCTACAGAGATTTCCAAGCCTACTCATGGGGATCTGACAGTGCTCCATGCTCGTGATAGTGGAGGGCTCTGAGACCCAACCTCGCAAGGAACCAAAGCAAGACGGCGAATGGAGATATTCTCATTAGTCACCTAGAGCCATTTGTACCGTTCAGGATCCGCATAGCGCCTTAGCGGCTGGAAGAGGATATTAATTAGGTAGTGTGAGATTTCTACAAGCAGTTACGGACGATCCCCTCGTCGTGCCGCTACATGCCCTGACTACCACTCTGAAGGGCTTAACATGATAGATTTTGCAAAATCAAGAAAATGCAGATCAGGTCCGGTTCCCGGCTAAGAACCTCAGTAATAAGCTTAACTGAATTGGAGTACCTTGGGGCTTTTCTGAGTTGTATGAGTAGTTGTTTGGTATGTATATGGCTCATGAATCCTACACATGCCTTGTGTGACCCTTTTAATAGGATGGTATTCCTAAATGACTCAAAGTAAGTATCGAAAACAAAGCTCAAAGTCAAATAGATATCGTTTGTTTTATCCTTTTGTGTATGTGGGCCTCCACGCACCTTTGCTTCACCTCAATGGGGCTAAAACTGTTCATGTACTCAATACATCTGTTAGCATAGAGTTCCCCAAAACCCCATCTAGGGTCTAGATGTTCTTTCGTGACAACACTCTACTATTCTACAGGTGGTCTCCCATACATAGCTACCTTCCAATATGCCATTGACATGCTAACTCAATGCCCCCTTCCAATCGCTAATGTCTCATGCATCCGTGGAAGCGATTAAGGTCAAGAATAGTGGAACAAGGCATTGCACTATATGGATGATCGTTGCCCCTTAGATAAATAAACGATCCCCTATGGCTAACCCACATACTCTCACTCCTAGCTTGCACTATATTGAAGGATCAAAGATGCACTAAATGTTGACTAGAGGGAGATGAATAGTTCACTACCAAATTTAATCTTGTATTTGTTGCTCTTAGAATCTAGTGCAGAAACGTTAGTTCTCTAGATATGCAACCATGTGATGCATCCTATATAATGAATTACAACAAGCTAACAAGCTACAGAAGGAACATAATTAAGAAAGTAATGACAACAAGTAAAGCTAGGGTTAGAGAAAACTAAAAGTGATGGAGTCGAAGATGTAATCCAAAGCTCACGCTCTTGTGAGAGTGATAATCTTTGTTGGAGAGGTGGGAATAATGAATGTCGTCTCACTTAAGTCTCTGAGAACCTTGGTCAACGAATGCCCAAATCCCCTCTCGTTATTGGTAGCTCTTGGGGCGAGCTCCAAACCCTCACAAATGAGCATGAGGCAAAACCACACAACTTGGAAGCTCCCAAGAGACACCAACCATCTAGGGTTCCCCACAAACCCCAAAAGGTAACAAGATTCGCGAAGGATCTCGTGGGCAATCAACAA
Organism: Triticum urartu; assembly: GCF_056163025.1. NCBI lineage: Eukaryota > Viridiplantae > Streptophyta > Magnoliopsida > Poales > Poaceae > Triticum > Triticum urartu. The sequence continues at coordinate 511,565,596 of NC_141873.1, forward strand.
ATTTAATCTTTGCTTTGGTGAAGTAGTAGATGGGATATCCTCTTGATAATCGCTCTAAAAGGATGGAAGGAATGGATGGCTAGGGAGGGGGGTCTCTTTTTTTAGGTGTACACCAATGGTGAAAAAAGTGTCGAACACTATTACACCAAATAGCACCAACCGACCAAAATAATATCATCACTGGCGGGCTTTTGGCCCGTCAGTGCCTCAGGGTCAGTGATGACATGGTCATCACAGATGGGTTGACTTGTCGGTCATCTATGTCTAACCAGTACTGACCACAAGCCAGTCAGTGTAATAGTACTATTCACTTTTGCGCGATTTGCGCTTTATTTATGTTTGGTTACCATCAGTGCAAATCAAATTGACATAAACATAGGAACACAATACACAAGCATAAATCATTCATTTGCGCACCAAGTACTTGCTTTTTCATAACACAATTCACATTTACATTTACACAATTCACAACCAACATATAGAGCATACTAGACAAAAAACACACTTCACGATACACATGTCATTGAATATATAGATTAGTCTACTAGTTGAGCCTCTTAACAAACTAGAGAGAGGACATATATTTTCTTACCGCTCTTTATCATACTTCATAATTAAACCCCTTGGTCATCTTCTTGTTTGCAGTACCACCAAAATATAAGTTTGCACACAACAAATTTGTCAAGACAATTAACATAAGATATTCATTGATTTATTTAATACACACATATAGTTAAAAATATCGTACCTAAGTTCAATGTAATTACCATACACTTGAGGACTCTCTCGGCTTCTCCAAGAAGCAAGAGGTAACGACATACATGAATATTTGTTGTGTGTTTCGAGATGGCAGTCTGCAAGACTTGATTCTGATCCTAATAAATTATTTTCCTCGCATGATCCTAACACTTGAGATCTTTGCTGTGCACACAACCCATATCTGAAATGATGAGTCTAGAGCTCAGACCTACCTGTCAGATTTCCTCTTCTCTTTTTTTGTGTAGTGTAACTAAAATATAAGGCAACTGCAATAAACATTTTATTTATATCTAGTTGAGTTTCATTAGACATCAAAAAGTAAAGTAACATGCATATGCATAGACCAAGTAGGTCGTTAACTTGAACCATATATTCTATGGTATCTCCTCTCTGACCTTGTAATCGCAAAGAATGCCTAATGAGGTAGTTGGTTGCGTTTTATACTATTTTCTAACATATTCATCACTACATTGTCACATATAGCAAACATAATATATAATAGTTTCAAATATATTCATGGGTACATGTGAACACATAGCATTGTAAGATTCATAACAAGATAATTACATGCATCCCAGAATTGTAACACATCCACAACATGCATAGCTTAAATGAAATTGCAACATAACTAGGAGGGAATGGAGCTCACCCCCTTTGGCCGGTGCCGCAACTGAAGAACATGATAGTAGCTGTTGGGTTTACCACCATGGCAAGCTTTTAAATCTAGGACGGTACGACCAATATAGGTCGATATATCACTTTTGGGGCTCTATCGATATAAACATAACATATCATTTTGTAAATATCGTTTTCAAACATATCATCCGATATGGACCGAAATATCGACCGATATCTAGCCCGATATGTCCACCAATATAGAATGACATGTAGATTACAACAATTATTTATTAGAATGCAGTGAAATAAGATTATGCATTTACAAATTCATTATATATTATCAAAGTCATGCACAATGTTTCATACGAATGCATATATATCGTATTGTTTTTAATCACAGAGTAAGGCTTTTGTCAATCTTTCCTTAGTTTCTTAATCAACAAGTTAATAAAATAGGAATCTAAAAGTGTCATGTTAAGACATTGACATCATATAATTTGTTTTACTAAAAATAAATATTTTGAACAAGAATAATGAAAAAAAACTAGACATGTTTTCTCTGGTATATCTACATATCGTCCGATATATCACCAGATATCCGACATCCCATATGTCGAAGCCAAACCAATATGAACTCGATATCCAATATTTTGAAGCGACCATACACAAAGGCATAGTAGACATGACCGGCGATAGAGATGACCGATAAATTCATCACCAAAAAGATTTTTAGAGCGTTGAATAGTGAGTATGACACCGTGTGCACATTGATCCAAATGATGTCAAACTAGAAAGATCTCAAACCAACGAAAGTCATTGGAAGGATTTTAGCTCATGACTCATGAGATGTGACCCAAAGACAAAGAAGAGCTCCGTAGCCAATATTTTTCTTTGCGGGGAAACTCCATAGCCAATCTAATAGTGGTGCTTACAAAGCTTCAAGCGATGTTCTCAATGCCTCAACGGAAAAACTTAAGGAAATATCCAATGACGAGATAAGCCTTATGGTCCATAACTTCAACAAGTTCTACAAGAACAAATACAAAGAGACAAGTTACTCCAAGTCAACACATGATGAGTCAAGATCTTCAAGCCGTGATCGCAATTACTATAATTGTGGAAGACCCGAATATTTCTCAACTAAGTGCACGTATCCTCCCAAGAGAAAAGATGACTGCCTCAAAGGGAGAGAAGGAGTAAGGATGATAGATATGAATGAAGACCATCCCGGAGAAGTAAGGAAATAGAGAAGAAGGACAAATACACCAAGAGATACTCAATCTAGACGAAGAACCCAAGATTATATTGAATATCCTGATCTGATTCCGACAACAACTCTGAGAGAAGTCACTCCAACTCCAACCATAGTCAAGATGAAGGTGTTGTCGGACTTGCTCTAGTTTCTTCCAAGTCCCGTGACATATTTGAGTCACCAAATGAAGGAATTGGTAGATTCTTGAGATGCTTCATGGCTAATGGCCCTAAGGAAACACATCCCGAATTCATTGATTTTAATAGTGATGAAGATGACTTTGCTTGATGAGGAAGAAAGTGATGTTAGCTATAATGAACTTGCTACTACACATGATAGTCAAGAAGAGTTGCTTGTTAATGATGAGGGATAATGAGCTTTTAACTAAATACCTAAACACTCTTAAGTTTGTCTCATGAAACTCACCACGAAGATCATAAGAAGTTACACTTCAGATGCTTAATTTGAAGCAAGAGCATGAGTTATTTAAAGCTATCAATGACGATCTTCGAAAGAAGAGTTCCTCTCATATTGACGATCTATGAAAGAAGAGGTTTTAACATGCGAATAGTACAAACTACAAAGTAATGTCATATCATTTTGTCTGGTGAAAGTGCTACAAATATTTTGATTACATGCATCAGTTAGGCAACTACAAGCAACAAAGAGCACTCGACCAGGCAGGGTGCAACACCTACAATACCTACAACACAACAACAACCAGCGAACAGACCAAACACCCGTTGATGACAATGACTACCTATCCACCTTCTCTGGCTACACCCCTTCGGCACCATGCAACGCTCGCCGTCGTCGCTGGTGTCGTCATCAACATCGAATGGCCGACAAATAACTTGCCTGCCTGCTCCGAGGTTGAGTGAGCCCAATGCCATTTGTCTGAGTAATGGGAGGACCTAGGGTGATGCGACTAAGGGGCCAAACGAAGCGCCAGAGACCGAGGAAGCATGACAAGGTGGCGACGTCGTTCCTCTCTCCACGCAAGCTCGGCGGCGAAGACATGGTTTGATCGAGCCAGCTTAAAGACAAAACGAGTGAGGGGTATTTTCATCCAAATAAAACCGACAAGTGTGCCCATACACCAAAAGAGGGAAGAAAACACAAATTGTGTCATTTTGTCCAATTATGACTCAAACATGCACTCCATCCATTTTATCCACTTTGCTTATTAGCTTTGTCTTTAACTCAAACATCTACAATACCATTTTATAAAAGTCAAAGAGATGTAACTGGGAAGATCATCTTTCTTTTTCCTCTCGCAAGCTGATCAGGGCAAAGCTTCGCAACCCCTCGATCTCTGCCGGTGAGCTGGTGAATTTGCCTCCCTCTGCCTGCCGCTCCGGCGACCGGTGGTCGGGAGGGGAATCCTGGTGCCTCGGCTTCGGCTAGTAGACATCTTACGTGTTTAGTCCTCGCAGGGGCGTCGCTTCATCTTCGAGTTTGTCTTTAGGACTCTGATCTTCCTTGAGATCGTTCGTTGGGACGGATTTTGACAAAACTTTGATGTAGATTCCTGCCTGCTCCTGGGAGCAACCATGTTAATGTCTCTCTTCGTTTGTATGCGAGGACGGGATTTGATGCGAGGTTCTTCAAATCAATTCAAGAGTTTAAGGAGGACGACCGCGGCTCCGGGACATTGCTCCTTAGGGGCACATCGCACGAAGCGTAATGTAACACTTCTACGTCCGGATGTCCTTCAAAAAAAGTCAAACAGATGTATGCTAGTGGATCCCATTGGCAGGGGAATGCGCTCCTCACCCCTGGGAGCAATACAGAAGAACAGAGCACCCTCCCACCTGAATCGCTCGCCCCTGCCGCAGCCCCAGTTTCAAACCAAAACCGCACCGCCGCCCCTGCCCTGCCCTGCCCTGCCGCCCCCCTCCCCCGCAATGGCGTCGGGCTCCTCCCGAGGTCACGTCGACCAGGTAAACCCCTAAACCTAGCTCTTCCCTACCGTCTCCTGCCTCCAACCCCTAAGCCCCTGCCGGATCCGCCCCTCCCCAGTTCTTCGCGGCCAAGAAGCGGAGGCCCTCGTCGCAGCATGGGAGCCCCGGGGCCGCCAAGGGCTCCCTGGCGGGGTACCTGGTCCGGTCCCCTCCCGCCGCCGCGGCGTCGGCGGCGGCGGCGTCGTCAGCGGCCCTCGCCGGCTCCCCCTCGGGCGCCCGGAGGAGCCTCGCGGCGTCCATGAACGCCGACATCGCCAATTCCGCCGCGGCGATGAATGTCGATGCGGGCGATTCCGCGGCGGCGGCACCGGACTACGGGGACGACCTGGAGATGAAGCGGTTCACCATGGAGTTCCTGTCCCATTACTGCAGGTGAGGGATTCGTGTCGTTTTGGTGCCAAGAACCACTCTTGTCCCCATTGCCGCAGCCCGCAGGATACCCATTCTTTGTTGTTTTGGTGCCAAGAACCATTACTGTCTTGCGCGAAATTCAGGCTGTTATCGTCCTTGTTGCAGTGATATCCCGTCTGTTATGATGTCTGATGCTGGCAAGGGCGAACCAGACAAGAATCAGAAGAGGAGTGCGGTCAACTCCTTCTTGGCTCCCTGCGACGACAGATCTGCCAAGAAGCAGTGCGTTTCTCGTTGTGATGCCGTCGAAGTTCCAAGGGTTAAGGTAAGACAGAATGATTATTCTCTGAAGGTGATGCAGGAGCTGTGACTGACGGTTCTATGCACTGCAGGAATTAGGGGATAACATGCCCTTGAAATGGGTTGGTAATCACGGTGCTTCAGAACCTCTTGAGGTATGGTGGATCCAAAGAACGATCAAATTTCGAAGCTGTTTGTGAAATTCTATGTTTTAGTAGCTTTTGGTGATATGCGAAGCTGTTCTTTTTGCAGGGGTTACACGAGGGGGCGAAGCTAAACGGTGAGGGATTTGCGGCCTTGCAAAGGTCCAGCTTTACCCCATATGCTGCGCAGAAAATGGCTGGGTTTTCTGCAGCACCCGGGGAGACCCCAAAATCTGCATCATCCCTGATTTCACCAGGGGAGGACTTCTGGAATGCCGCAATGGAATTTGCTGATGACGTCTCTGCTATGGCTGATAAGGGTCCTCGAAGGCGACACTGTGATGCTGCAGAGGACAAGTCGTCCTGTGCAGTTGCACTGGGTTCTAAGACTCTTCCTAGATCAGGAATTGAGGAATTTAACTGTGAAAATACAGTAGGTAGCAATCCCATGAAGCAGATAGACACGTTCTCAAATACAGCAGAATTAGCAGCGGCAAATAGACAGCATAAAAACAACTCTCCTTTGCCTGTGAAGCATTTGGATTTCTTTCATGAGGATGCAATTCAAGTTTCAGGCCTGGAAGGTAAAGAAAAATGTGACACTGTTCCCAGAAGTGCACAAGTGAACCAGGGTCGACCGATGGACAGTAACTTTCATAGAACAGAAAACCTCATGCATTCTGTAGATGACATTAAGACAATTACTTTGTCAGAGTCAAAAACTGCAGGGATGGGTCATTCAATTGATGTGGGCAGCAGAGGTTCTTGTATGATTAAGAGTGACCTCAATCAACTGACCCATGGTGAGACTAAACCGCTAGCTGCACATTTGAATCCTGGCAAGCCTAACAGAGATTCCAAGAGTAAGTTTGCTTCTCAAAGAGTGGAAACTTGCACTCCTACCAGCTCTGTTCCTCTAAAGGATCACTCCAAGCTCTCAAGCTGGCTCCCTCATGAGCTTTGTGCTATATACATGAAAAAAGGCATTCCACAGCTATATCCATGGCAGGTTAGCTTTGACTGTTTTTTTCTTCAATCAAATGTCACATACTCTTATGTACATAAAATTGCTGCCCCTATCAAGCATAAAATTGTGTGACTGTACTGTTAGTTCAACATAAAATTGCTGCCCCTATCAAGCATTATTATGTACATTGGCTAATCGTGTCCAGTACTCTGCTCTTAGTAAAATTGTGGGACTGTACTGTTAGTTCAATCATGTTAATAAAAACTGTCTTACAAACTTCTGTTGTAACTCTCAACTTATGCTCCTCTTATCATATGCAAAGTTGCAAACTACCTATTTCCTCCACATTCTGTGTACTAAGTGGTTCGTATGCCACAGGCTACTTCTCTACTATATGATCTATGCAAAGGATTCAGATGGAGAAGCTTTTACTACTTCTCCACAATTTATTTTACATCCGACGAACCTGACCCATTGCAGTGCACTACTTTCCTAAATACACACTTTTCCTTGTTTATTCTGAGCACAGTACGTATATGTCAGAATTTTGCATGTGTTTTTGTATTGGTGTGTTTGTGCACTCTAACGGCTATATATTTCATTGAGTTTTTTTTTTGAGTATTTGACCATTATGTTACGCCAAAACCAAGTGTTGCCCACTGATGGGGAACAAATTATTTTAAAAAACTATCTGTCTTGTGCTTGTCCAAAGATTCGATTTTTTCTTATGAAGTATCCTGTACCATCATAAGCAGTTAATGGGTTCCTTATATATTGGCTCTAGAACCTAAACGATAATACTATTTAATAGGAAATCTAAAGGGTAGCTCCAAAAAGAAATATCCAAAGTTGCAAACTATTACAATCCCTAAATTATGGTTAGGTTCAGTGTCACATGTGTTGATTTGCTCTTTCTGTGCCTGGTTGGGTAAATATACCCACAGTACTTTAACAACAATACTTTTTTGATTGCATTACTTATCTTTTATTCATTTATGTTCCATGTCTATTGCAGGTGGAGTGTTTACTTGTGGATGGTGTCTTGGAGAATCGCAATCTTGTATATTGCGCATCTACGAGGTACTAGGAGGTTTTTACATGTTTTTTTCTTCTGTTGATTAGTCTCAGTACCCAATGATTCAGCCTGATCTTGTTGCTTTTCTGTAGCTTTTTGATTCTATTATTCTAAAATATGTACTTCTCTATGATTCACTAATAGTATGAAGTGAGAACAGTGCATATTCCATGTAACTTCTTAAATCTACTGATGTTCCTTATGTTGTTCTTATGTTGCAGTGCTGGTAAAAGTTTTGTTGCTGAAGTGCTGATGTTGAGACGGATATTGTCCAGTCAAAAGATAGCAATTCTAGTCCTTCCATATGTTTCATTATGTGCTGAAAAGGTACATATTTGCATTGAGCTCAGCAATATTTGTACTCTTCAACTCGTGGTTTTTTGGGGCTCTGATTAATTGACTATTCAACTTCTTACAGGCTGAACATCTCGAGCAACTTCTTGCGCCACTGGGTAAGCATGTCCGTAGCTACTATGGGAATCAGGGGGGAGGGTCGCTTCCTAAAGATACATCAGTTGCTGTATGTACCATAGAGAAGGCGAATTCTTTGGTAAACAAGTTGTTGGAGGATGGCCGCCTTTCTGAACTTGGTATAATTGTAATAGATGAGCTTCATATGGTAAGTTCATCTAACCATTGTGCTTCTCAAGATCTTTTATCTTTTATCTTTTGACACCAGATCTCTTATCTTTTGGTTCACCTTTGTTCTTTGTGTTTACTCACATGACATAATCATGTCCAGTATTCCTGGGATTTTTGACTTGTACATTTGAACTCATGTATGATTGTATACTAAAAAGTTAGTATAATACACTAGCACCATTAAGAATAGGCATGCAATTGTATCTAAGTAATTCTGTGATTCAATGGCGAGGCAACGTATGGAAAACCCTTGAATTCACAATTACAAGCACATATGCGTAGCCCTATTTTTATGTCTCTGAAGAAGGGAATACACTCCGTTAAAGTATCCTACACTCCAACAATACAAATAGAACTGCCTTTAAAGCAGCCATTATAATATGAAGGATATCTTTATCTATGCATGAATGCATCCAGTCCCCTCTTGTCATCTGAACTTCTGAAGTAGTTATACCCTCCTTACTCCTGCTTCCTCATTGTTGAAGGACATGTAAAGTTTTTCCTGTTTACACATCCGAAAAGTTTCTCTAATATACAACTGTTTTATAGGTTGGTGATCAGCACAGAGGGTACCTTTTGGAGCTGATGCTCACAAAACTTCGGTATGCCGCTGGTGAAGGAAATTCAGAATCATCTAGTGGAGAAACTTCAGGTTCTAGCAGTGGGAAGGCGGGTGCCACCCATGGATTACAGATTATTGGTATGAGTGCTACTATGCCCAACGTTGCAGCTGTAGCTGACTGGCTTCAAGTAAGAACTCTATTGTCGCTTTCATCCATATCTACTTTTTTGTCAATGTTGTTGTCTACCTTAAACAGGCATGCTGTGCAACTATCCAGAGATGATTAACTATACGACTGGAGTTATATCACCATATTAATAGATGGAAATTTCTTGTATGATTTGTTTCTCTAAAAAGTGCTCGGTGCTAGGTAAACAGCAGCTAGTGCCTAAGCGGCGGCCTAACAGTCAGTGGATATGCAGTGCACGCTACAGCACAAATATAGTAAATCAGTGGAAATTCTGCAGAGTTGATGCATACATTATTTTTTATCAGCAGTCAACTAAAATCTCTTCAGCGCCTACTATGTGTTCAAGAAAAATGTTCAATCACCAAACTATGTGACTGTTGTTATGGAGCCTACAAGCTAGCCCATGTGATCAACTTTATTGTACTATTCGTTATGCAACCTAATTTGTTTCTAGCACCCGGAACCCAATTTATGAGGTTTGTACAGGACTACAAGGCCTGTTTTTTATTGGGCCATAGGAATGTTTGAATGTCTTTCATTGTCCTGTACGAAGCGATATTATACTTCACTGCAAACTTTTCGATAATTGATGGCTCTCTGACGCAACACCAGGCCGCACTTTATCAAACTGCCTTTCGACCCGTCCCGTTGGAGGAGTTTATCAAAGTTGGTAATCAAATATTTGATAAAGACATGAATATTGTACGCGTACTTCCAAAAATAGCTGATATTGGTGGTAAGGATCCAGATCATATTGTTGAGTTGTGCAATGAGGTAAATTCAATATAAACTCTCCAGCCATTCTCAGTTCCCTTCTCTAGTTCCTAAGATAAATGCATAATCCACTTATTTTGCCCCTTCAGGTTGTTCTGGAGGGTCATTCTGTTCTTTTGTTTTGCTCCAGCCGAAAAGGCTGTGAATCAACTGCAAAGCATATTGCAAAGTACTTGAAAGTAGCTAATGTTGGTTCAAAAGAAGGCTCAGAGTTCCGAGATGCTGCTTCTGCAGTTGAAGCCTTGAAGAGGTGTCCTGCTGGGTTAGATCCTGTATTGGAAGAAACCCTCCCATTTGGTGTTGCATACCACCATGCTGGTCTCACGGTAATATATTTTTACTCTACATTCTACCTTCATCATTTACAACAATATAATCTACGTCTGACTGTTTAATTTGACACCATTCATTTGCTGTTATCGCTGCTGTGGGCATTTGCAAGTTGCATTAAATATCTGAATGCCCATTTTTACTGCGGTTGAGTAGGTTGCTGTTTGAGTATGTTTATGGCTGTGAAAACATTGCTTTTATTCTTGTGGGGAAAAATGTTGCTCTTTTGGTTTCATGACAACTTCTCTCTTTCAGTTTTCACGTGCAAGTACATATTTTTTTTATGATCATGATGCGAATGCACCACCAGATGGAGTTTATGATCTGTGTCTCATTCTGTCTTTAGTTCCTGTTACAGCCTGCTATTTTTCAGGTTAATGAGACATTGTGGAAATGTTGCTCCTTTGAATTTCATGACACCTTTTCTCTTTCAGTTTTAGTGCAAGTACATGTTTTTGATGATCATGATGAGAATGCACCACCAGCTCACAAGTTCATAATACATGTCTCTGTTCTGCTTTTAATGACTTCTACAACCTACTCTTTTGTCAGGTTGAGGAGAGAGACATTGTGGAAACATGCTACCGTAAAGGCCTTGTCCGAGTTTTGACTGCCACATCAACTTTAGCTGCTGGAGTAAACTTGCCTGCCAGACGAGTTATATTCAGACAACCTAGGATAGGTCGTGATTTCATTGATGGGACTCGCTATAGACAGATGGCTGGCCGTGCTGGTCGAACTGGAATAGACACAAAAGGAGAGAGTGTAAGCTATACAACCTACATTGGCATTTTAAGTTTGTAGCTATTCATTTATGCACTGCGAAATAATTCTTATTTTTTGACCTGCGGCCAAATTACAAGGTTTCTTCTGATACATATGTTTGAATACAGATACTTGTATGTAGGCCTGAAGAGGTAAAGAGGATAACAGGTATTGTTAGAAGTGATTGTCCCCCCTTGCAGTCATGCCTCTCAGAAGACAAAAATGGAATGACTCATGCAATTATGGAAGTTGTTGCTGGTGGGATCGTGCAAACTGCAAGTGATATTCATCGATATGTGAGATGTACGCTGCTTAACTCCACCAAATCTTTTGACGATGTCGTAAAGTCTGCTCAAGACTCCCTTCGTTGGTTATGCCATAAAAGGTTTGTTGAGTGGAACAATGACACCAAGATATACTCCACCACTCCACTTGGGCGAGCATCTTTTGGCAGTTCTCTCAATCCTGAGGAATCACTGGTAGGTTACTTTCTCTTGTATGTTTTCTTTATTTTTCATTAGGCGTTACCAACCATTGTTTATCACTACAGGTTGTGCTTGATGATCTTTCAAGGGCAAGAGAAGGTTTTGTTCTGGCATCTGATTTGCATTTAGTCTACTTGGTAACCCCAATAAATGTAGAAGTTGAACCTGACTGGGAATTATACTACGAGAGGTTCATGCAACTGTCTTCTCTTGAGCAGGTACACATCTTCTGTTGCATCTGCAAAACTTGTTTCTGACATTTAACTTGATCGTGTGTACTATTTTCAAATTATACTTGTTTTCATTGGACACCAAGATAGTGTTTGCAAGTCTATTTTCAAATAGCAACCTCGTCGTGATAACGACAATTGGTGCAAACTATGTCAAAATCAAACATTTGTACACTAGCAATTCATTTTCACATAGTGCACATCTATTTTATTTTTTGAATTGTTGATTTTTTGGTAATCTTGAATGCAGTCAGTTGGCAACCGGGTTGGAGTAACAGAACCTTTCTTGATGCACATGGCTCATGGGGCAGCAATGCCTATTCGTGGAAGGCCCAAGAAAAACACTAGTGGAGGTTCTGGTGCAAACACTCTTATTAATGACCAGTCGCTTAGAGTATCTAAGCGCTTTTATGTGGCGCTGATGATATCAAGGCTGGCTCAGGTATAATTCAACTTCTAGTTGATTATTTACCAGATAACTTACTATTCCTGACATTGATCTATTGTATTCCCTCTCTTTCTCGTCTATAAGGCACACACGTATTTCTAGATCATCAATCTGACCGACGAATTATGAGTTATATAATATACTTTGCGTACTATATAGTACATACTTTGTTGGTTAAGCTGATGATCTTGGAATACGAGCGTGCCTTATAAACTGAAAGGGAGGGAGTGCTGGCCAAGTGATATAGCTTTAATGTTTTGGTGTCTTTTTGCATTTACATATATAGTGTGATCAATATATGAAGTTTTAATGCATTTAATTTTTTCAATCTTCCAGGAGATTCCTGTCACAGATGTTTGTGAATCATTTAAAGTTGCTAGAGGTACGATTCAAGCCTTGCAGGAAAATGCTGGCAGGTTTGCTTCAATGGTTTCTGCCTTTTGTCAGAGACTTGGTTGGCAGGATTTAGAAGGTCTTGTTGCCAAGTTCCAAAACCGTGTCTCGTTTGGAGTTAGGGCAGAGATCGCAGAACTTACAACAATTCCATTCGTCAAGGTTTGTCATGTCACTATTAGATGACTTATCCAAGTACTGCCACTTGCGACTTGCATATTCTTACCTTATTGAGTCATTGTATGTATCATGGATGCAGGGCTCACGTGCAAGGGCTCTTTATAACTCTGGTTTGCGTACCCCTGTTACCATTGCTGAAGCATCTATTCCTGAAATTGCAAAAGCTCTTTTCGAAAATTCTTGGTCTGGTCAAGGTCGGTGCTCCATCTATACTTGAGCTTTTGCCTTCTAATATGTTTGATGTACCTTTTCATGTAACTTACTGGGTCTTATGTAAGCAGCAGTAGTGTATTACTGGTAAGTGGTGGTGTTGGTGGTAATAGCAGCAATAGCAGTAGTATTAAATCAGCAGCGGCAGTAGTAGTGGAACTCACAAATTACTATGGAACAAAGGACCTTTTGTCTTCTGGAGAAGGCCCGCACAAGTGCACATAGTTCAAATGTGCTGTTAAGTATTCCATATTAGCATTTACTTGCTCCATCTGCTTTTGTTTTCCATCAGTAGTTACGTAGTTGCTTTTTGGTCAGTCTTTTATATCCATCATTTGGTTATTTTTTTGTGCATTTGCCTTCTCTTATGTCATTTTATTCAATTGATTAGATGATTCTGGGTTACGGCGAATGCAATTTGGTATAGCCAAGAAAATAAAAAATGGAGCTCGCAGAATTGTTCTTGAGGAGGCAGAAGCAGCCAGAGTAGCAGCATTCTCAGCTTTCAAATCACTTGGGGTAGAAGTTCCTCAGTTTACCACACCTCTGCTCCCAGCTAGTGAGGACTCTCCACCTCGAGATGTTATGGTATTTCCTGGTGCAGGTCATGCTAAGTGCCATGAGTCAGTTTTAGGGGCACATGTTGGCGATGAAAGAAACATCTGCTCTGATTATGTTCCTCAAAGGGCTTCTACAGAGATTGTAGGGGAGGATATGCACCCTGTTTCTACCATTCATATTAAAGAGAGCCAAGGAATAGCGAATAGTGTCGACATTGCTAGTATGCAAGAAGCATCACCTTTATCAACGCTGCCCAGCAGAAATGTGCCTGACAAAGGTCCTGTCAATGCACATAACTTCCCTGGAGGGTTCGATGGTTTCCTTGATCAGTGGTCTTCTGTTGATGAATTTTCTTTTGATCTTCATTTTGTTAAGAGATCAAGTAAACTATCTTTGACCATTTTTGAAATTCTTGGGTTAGCTGTTTGCTGGGAAAATTCACCCGTCTACTACTGCAATTTCCCGAAAGACCTAACCCCAACTGGTAGCAATGATTCTGTTGAACTGTGGGAAGGATTTAGGAGAAGATGGAGTAGAATAGTTGGCATTATGCAGCAAAAGATTGTAAAGAAAACGACATGGAATTTGAAGATTCAGATTCAGGCACTTAAATCTCCCTGTGTTTCTTGTCAACGGCTTGCTAGGCTTCACCTCGACCCTAAAACATTGAACAATATTGAAGTCCTAGACAGCACATATGTGTTACTACCACCAATCTCTGTCTATAATGGGCTGGACATATGCTTGGTGGCATGGATTCTCTGGCCAGACGAGGAAAGCAAAACAGTGCCAAACCTCGAGAAGGTACAATATTTTATTTTGTGACCCACAGTTCCTTTTATAATACATTTTTCCAAAAAAAACTGATTTCTTTCAACTTCTCCAACAGCCAACCATTTCTAATTTTAATTTCGAGCTATTTCAAATGTTTTTCTGTCATCTAAATTCTGATTTATTTCTGATAAATAGTTAGTGAAGAGACGGCTACCAAGTGAGGCTGCAGCAGCAGCAAATCGGGATGGCAGATGGAGGAATCAGATGCACAAAGCAGCTCACAATGGTTGCTGTAGGCGTGCTGCGCAGACAAGGGCGCTGGGTTCTGTTTTGCTGAAGTTGCTTGTTTCTCAAAATCTCAGTGATTTGATTGAAACAGTTGAGGGTCCATTGGTATATTCTGCACCTTTGCCTAATGCAAATTGTTACGGAATGCTTTAATACCTCATTAAAAAAATAAATGCTTTAGTACTAATGATATACTTATGGATAGGTAAATGTGCTTGCTGATATGGAATTATGGGGAATTGGTGCTGACATGGATGCATGTCTCCGTGCGAGGCATATTATAATAACAAGGCTGAAGGAGCTAGACAAAGAAGCATACAAATTAGCGGGCAAGAGTTTCTCACTAAATGCAAATGCTGACATCGCTGACATTCTTTTTACTCACTTAAAACTGCCAGTCCCAAAAGGGTGCGAGAAAGGGAAGTTGCATCCTAGCACTGACAAGCAGTGTCTAGACCATCTAAGGTAATGTTTATTATTTCCTCATTGTTTGGGAGGTGAACATTTTTCATGCTTAGCACTCCCTCTGTAAAGAACTATAAGAGCGTTTAGATCACTACTTTAGAGGGAGTAACTGTTATTCTGTTGATTCTTTTGTCAGTCTGAAGCAAATTTCTAAATCTGTTCAGTCTAAGACATTAGTCCCAACCTCAGAGGATTTTACATGATTTACACTATTAATTCAAATTACATACGAGTTGCCAATTGCTAGGGAGCATGCCAGTCTCTCTCTCACACAGGTCATGATAAACCATCGCTGTCATCTCACCAAGCTTCACTTCCCCTATTGCCGCTGCGTTCATTTGAGTTCCATCTAGGCCTGCGTCAGGCACCTTCTAAGTGAACCTCTTAGAAATCGGCACCAGTTGGTCAACAGCGATATCTTTATGCTCAGCACTACATCTTCCAAAAAACAGTTCAACCGATTGAGCTGTCACTGTCAGACTGGTGCGCTCATGAGGTGCAAGAAACACATGCCACACAATAAAAATGGAGAAAACTAGAATAATTGAGCTTCTTTCCACAAAGACACTCTATGAGATGCCATGTAATATCAGGGCATCAGCAGAGCTCAAGAACTTGAAGATGCTTATGCTCAGACAAGCCACTCTGAGCACAAACGCCTGTAAGCTTGTCAGGGAGAATCTTCTTTATTTTCTATCACATCTATTTGATTTTTTAGCACTTTGTCC
Organism: Triticum urartu; assembly: GCF_056163025.1. Classification (NCBI taxonomy): domain Eukaryota; kingdom Viridiplantae; phylum Streptophyta; class Magnoliopsida; order Poales; family Poaceae; genus Triticum; species Triticum urartu. The sequence goes on from NC_141873.1 coordinate 511,581,050, forward strand.
TTTGTGTCTTTCTTCAACATTCAGCTACTCAACTGTTGACAACAAAGTCGTGGCGAATGTGGACTAGAATAGCTCTAGCTGAACTTGTCAATTACTACCTCTGTATCAAAATATATGGCGATTTGAACTGCAAAAATGCCATATATTTTCATACGGAGGAGTAGATCAGTATTTTTGTTAAGTAGTTGATCAGTAATTTGTGAGGGCCTTATTTAGTTTTTTTAAATAGTGTATTTTCTTCTTTTTTCTTCAGGGATCTACACCCAATCGTCTCAGTAATTAAGGAACATAGAACATTGGCCAAACTGTTGAATGGCACATTGGGGTCCATTTGTTCACGGGCTAAGTTGTGCATCCAATCCCAAAGGTACATCATACATGGAAATTGGCTTCAGACATCAACTGCTACTGGCCGTCTATCAATGGAAGAGCCAAATCTCCAGGTTATTCACCTTTTATCCTTATGTTTCATTTGGTTTGATATTCATATATAGTTACCAATAACTGTCTGAATTATTATTTGCAGAGTGTTGAGCACATGGTGGATTTCACAACAAGAAAGAATGATAAAGATTTCACAAGCATGTCAATGGTTGATCATCATGAAATCAATGCCCGTGAATTTTTTGTTCCCACTCAAGTATTGCTCGTTTCAACCATTGTTTGCCTTTTGAATATTCCTAAAACTGCTATAATGATAATTTCATGGCCTCCTCCCTCTTTCTTTTAATAGGAAAACTGGTTGTTGGTAACTGCTGATTACTCCCAGATAGAGCTGCGTTTTATGGCGCATTTTTCTAAAGATCCTGTATTGATCGAGCTTCTAAGTAAACCAGATGTTGATGTGTTTACTATGATTGCCTCAAGATGGAGTGGCAAAGAAGAGTCTTTGGTCTCTTCTAAGGACCGAGATAACACAAAGAGATTTATTTATGGCATCCTTTATGGAATGGGCGCCAACTCCCTTGCAGAACAACTTCAATGCAGCCCAGCAGAAGCTGCACAGAAAATTCAGAGTTTCAAGAGATTCTTTCCAGGCGTTTCTTCGTGGCTACAACAAGCCGTGGCATCATGTCGCCAAAAAGGGTGAGTTTTCTTTTCAGTAGCCATTTCTCCTCGTAATTTCTAATATGTGTTGTCTTCCTTGATGCTGGTTCGGAATTGTTCATTAGGTCTATAAAAACAATATTAGTCTAAACATTTCTATTAATCATTCACCTGTATCTCTTGATTGTTTCTCCAACATTAGCATACTTTCCATTATAACTTTGGTTGATATTTTAAATGTAAACTTCAAAGGTTCCTTGAAGTCATCTGATATTGCATGTTGTTATGCTAACCCCTTTCCATACATATATTAAATCACATTATTGTCTATCTTATATTGGGAATACCATTTCTTATCTCAAAGATAGGGTAGTCTGACACTACAATAATTTAGTTCTATCCGGGATTCAAGAAAGTGCTTCTTTGCCTGGTTTGCTCTTTCAAAACTACTTCGTGATTTAAAGCTTGAAATAGACACTAGAGGCATTTTTGAACATTTTGAAGGACCCATTTGTTTAGGAGAAAACCAGCAGCAATCCAGCGGTACTGGCTGCTGGTTTTCTGACCCCTGGTTCTATCCAACATCAATGACAAATGAGCCTTTTCAACATATATCCGCATTCACATGCGTCACCCTATTATGGAATATGTATTCTCCACTCCACTTTTTTTTAGTACCACCACATCAAAGCTTACTCAAGGTAACTTCAAAATTATAATATCTTACAGATATATTGAGACCTTGATGGGACGGAGACGTTTTCTTTCAAAAATTACCGCTGGAAACAGCAGAGAGAAAGCTCAAGCACAGAGACAAGCAGTTAATTCTATTTGCCAGGTTAGCAAACGTTTGTCCTGCTTTTGTTGCTAGTTTCATTGTATTAATGTATTATTATATGCAGGGTTCTGCTGCTGATATTATCAAGGTGGCTATGCTTAAGGTTCATTCTGTAATTACCAATGGGAGTAACACAGTTGATTCCATGGATGGGCTTATGCAAAACTTTTCACAAATCAGAGGGCGGTGTCACCTTCTTTTGCAGGTATTTTACAACTTGGTCATCACCCATTTTTCTCGCTTTCTGTTTATTTATTTTTTAAATATAGATAGCTTAGAGTTATGTTTTGCGTTTTGTAGGTGCATGATGAACTTGTGCTTGAAGTTGACCCGTCTATGGTAGCAGAGGCTGTAAATCTGCTACAGATAAGCATGGAAACTGCAGCTCCACTTTTGGGTATCATTTTTATGCTGAACTGAATGGTATCGGTTGATTTTCATTTCAAAGCTGAAAACTGAATTGCTGTTTGTTTCTTGCCCAGTACCTTTACGTGCTAAAGTAAAGGTTGGAAAAACTTGGGGTTCTCTTCAGCCTTTCCAGCCAGAGCCTTGATGGTGAATGCCACCTCGCAATACCCAGGAAATCACATTTTTCATCTTTTGTCAAGACAATAGCCATGGCCATCATAAAGCTGGGTTAGTTCTGACTTCTCTGAAGCAACATTTAATCTACCGTTAATGCCACAACATGCTTCTCTGATACCACGTTTAATCTACCACATAAATCACATGCCTTACTGCGTACGTTTTCTATTTGGTTTGATGAAATTAATTTGCCTTTGGTCTCTTTTGGGTGTCTCTGGAACTTGGATTGAATCAGGTCATGATGCTTTCTGGTCTCTATCAGATGGGCCCGCGGTTGCTTTGTGTCTTTTGATATGGTATCAAATAATGACCTGTGATGCGCTGTAGCATATGAAGGCGATTATTCCATCATCAATCAACTCAGAGATTCCAACTGGCAAGAGGTCATTTTTTCGAGAGCATTACCTGGCAAGAGGACACGATGAGTGTGCATGCAGTTCCTCCAATTTCTGTGAGGATATCACCGAGCAAGCTTGTACATATGTTATGAAATGCATTGCCTGAAGCTTAGGGCATCTTGTTTGCTGGGAAATCTGGAGAGCGGAATCTACACATTTTCGACACGGATCCCCATCTCGGGCCATCTCCATCATCACAGACGAGGCCACCCACAGGAACCAACCTGGTGGCTCCATTCTCTTTGATCCTGGTTGAGTGCGTTTGCACCAGTGTTTGTACAGCAAAGGTTGTTCCTCATGGTGTAGGCATCCAGTGTCTACCTTTTGTCTTCCCCTTCCTTTTCTCTTTTGTTCGGTTTGCTGTTGTGCTTGGCCATCCTGGCCAAGATCAATGGAATCTTAGCAGCTCTCCTGCTGACATAAAAAAGAATGTAGTGATGGAAAAAGGGATATACACACGTACATGCGACTGAACTGATGGAAGGGCAGAGCAATGTTTTTGATGCTTGCATATTGCCCCCCCTGTAGAAAATCCATGTGTGCATAATTGTAATTGCAATGATGTTACTTGTGTTCTTCAGGGGTGTATAAGGTTTGAGCCCAGCTCATATGGTGGACCTGGGTTTTGGTCATTTTAACTTGTCGAAATATCTGGTTCATCTTGTGGGTTGTTCAACATAAGGTATGTGCAATATTGCTGGTTTGCTTGCAATATTTTTTTACCGTGTTGTCTACTTACGATAGCGAGCAGCATTTTTGGTCTGAGTTGGTTTATGTTAGGGTGTGTTTGGTTGAAGGGAGATGCTAGGGTGGATAAGGGTATCCCCCATCCATCTGGCTAAGGATAGCCATTTTTTTTTGTTTGGTTGGTGGGTGGTGTTAGCCCATGTTTTATTGGTTCGCTGGAGAATCATGTTTGGGATTTTTCCCTGTTGCCTAATCCCTTTCAGCTGCTGCAGGAAAAATAAAAGGACACACACAGCACACCGCACACAGCATGTACACCGCGCACACCTCCGCGTACACAGCGTACAACATCGGCCGCTCGTGTACAGTGTACGGCCGCCTGCGTACAGCTTACACCACGACATAGGCTGCCTATGCACGCAGCTCACTCACGTTCACACAGTGGCGGATCTAGAAATAAAATGAAGAGTGTGCATACTTTAAAAAAACTGAAGTCTATTTTAATTAGCTTGCGCGAGCCTTAAAAATCAGTTAATTTTTACATGGCGAAAAAATGTTTTCCAATAATCTGGCTGTGCCATGGCACACCCCTGGATACGCCACTACGCTCACACCACACACAATTGTACATGGACGCATGTGTAGCTCACCTACACCACATACACGGAGTTACGGACGCCCATGCACTACTTTTGGAGAGGTCAGCGTGACAAACGTTTCGTTCGCGCGCCGGTGGATGAGCATGTCCGCGACATTTTTGCTTGTGTGCGGAGCCGGATTTTGGAGATATATTCCAAGCATATGGCTATCCCTATCGTATCTCATCCCAACTCGTCATAAACTAAACGGTCGCTATCCAATAGAAAATGGCTATCCAGTGAACCAAACGCACTCAGTGACAAGGACAATATGACTCCTAAGACCGGTTAATTTAGCGTAATTTTATCAATGTGTTCACTTGCCATTGCCCAACATCATTCTTTTCTAGTTGGAGCATCAGCCACGGGACAAAGCAGTACTGCCTGCGATCCAAATTAATTGACGCAACCTCTATATAAGTAGTATAATTGTCCCCTTGACAAAGCAGTTCATTTCCTTTGATTAATCGCAACAGGAGCCACAGAATCAGCTAAAAACAAAACAAAATCGTAACCAGCCAGCCATCAGCAGAGCATCCCATCCCATGGTTTCATAATGCGAGAACCAGCTCATCACACAACGAACACATGGCATGCAATCAGCACAGACGGGGACCAAAAGGCAACAATACAACTGCTAGCAGCTGGCCAGCCGCTCCATCTGTCTCTCCCAACGGCTGATAATTTAACCCTAACCAAACAATAGCCAGCGAAGCGGCCAACCAGACCAGGCAAGCATTGGCCGGCCGTCCAGAAGGATTACAGCTACATACCTTTGTTTCCAAGCCAAAGTCTCAAGTCTCTACATCTAACAAAGAAAATGTCTGAAGTCTCTAACTCCAAGTACTAGTACTATATATAGCCCCCCAAATGATCTCTCCTCCTTCATCCAAGATCACAAGCCTGACAACTTCTCTAGCTCTGTCCTAGCACCAGAGTCATCTTTGCTAGTTCATTGCTGCAGCATCCGTCGAGGAAGCAAATGGCGGTTACTCTGAAGCTCAGGATCCTCGCCGTGGCGGCGGCCGCCGCCGTCATGGTTGGCACGGTCTCCGCGGCCGATGGACCAGCTCCAGCACCGGCCTCTGGCGCGTCGGCTGCTGCCCCGGCTGTCGCCATGGCGTCTCTGACCGCGCTCGTCTTCGGCTACTTCTTCTGAGGCCATGTCCTTGTTCTCGCAGTTATTTGGGATTTTTATTTGGTTCGTCTCGTGTTCATACATGATGAGTACATATTGTAAATTTACATGTTCTTTTCTATTTCTATAATAGAAAAATTGTTGGGTACACACATTTGTTTATTTGATAAAGGATGCTTTTTATAATGTAAGATGAAAGGGATACAAACACAATATGTTTACCCTTAAAAAACAAACACAATACGTACACAAACCATCCTTTTCCTGTTCTCTCTTCTCTCTCTCACACCCCCACTACTGCTCACACCCGCCTCTGCATTATTAGTATACACAATCAATACCTATACACAAACAAATGGTCACATCAGCAAATATATAGCAAAGTTATATACGATAGAAGCTATGTGTAAACAAAAGAGAATAAGAAAATAAAAGAAAAGGAGCAACGATGAACCACGCCGAGTAGCTGCTAATCCAACGAAGATGATGGAAATGCACACAATCGAGATATGGACAGAATAACCACACCAACTGAAAGCCATCCACAACCCAAGCAAGCAGCCCAGCCGTCAAGAGCTATCTACGTCATCTACGTAGCCAAGAACATTCGTCGACACAACTGTGGCGTAGTTCATAGATCAATTGGGAGAGAGGACGGTACCGCCATGATTCCGCACTAGAAGCTGTTGGAGTATAATGTCTGGTCCTCTCTCATACTTGAGACTTTTAGATGAGTTGGTTGAAGCATGAATTCAATATAATATCCGAGCCAAGAGGTCTTGAGTTCAAGACTCTGCCAACGCATTATATTAAAAGAAAAGATTCCGCAGCCTACATCGATCCCACGTCTAAGAACTAAATAAGGCTAGACGTGAGGGGGAGTGTTGAAATATATTGCCTCCGCTTACAACCAAGAGTTTCAGGGTTCAAAACCCAGTGAACGCAATAAATAATTACCCCGCTTCCGATGCCCACGTCATAAACTCCAAAGGAGCATAGACGTGAGGGGGAGTGTTGGAGTATAATGTCCGGCCCTCTCCCACTGTTTGGGCTTTTATATGAGTTGGCCGGAGCATGCATTCAATAGAGACTCTCTGGCATAAATAAATCTAGACATCTAGTTCTAACCGATCGGTTCTTTGTTTTACTTTGTTGTATATGTTGGATTTATTCTTCCAATTCGCTCAATGTTAGTTCTTTGCTCCAGAGAGAGTAAATTGCAGAAAACCACCAGTGCGATTTAGCAAAGAACCTATGGGCCAGGCTGGGTCTATTTGAGCATATTGATTTCGCTGTTCAAATAGACAGATCGGGCTCGGCGATCCTGGAATTTCTATTGCTGGAGTCTGACCAACTCTGCTAATGATGCCAAGCTTGAAGAAAAAGAAGGTGATCGCGACCGGATGCTGGTACCTCTGGTGGCTGCGTCGACGACACTCATCATGATTCTGTTCCTCCTATTTTCAGGTGGCACATGTCTATTCTTGCCATAGTGAAAAACTATACAAATTCTGTGATGCAGAAAGGGACATTGATGGAGCAATAGGTGGAAGAGGGCGGAGCCAAGGTTCACAAAACTTAATGTTGATGCTTCATTCCATGCGGATGAGGGGGCAGGCTCTGTTGCAGGTGTGTTACGAGATGATAGAGGGAATTTCATTGCGGGGTTCTGTAAATTTATATCATTGGCAGCAGATATTGTGACTATTGAAGCAATGGCATTGCGAGATGGATTATTTCTGGCGAACTCCTTGAGTTTCAACAGAGTAGAAGCGGAGTCGGACTCTTTGAACGTCATTAATAGCTGTCGAGGACAAGATCAATGGTGGGAGCAGCTGCAGCGATCTTCGCCGAGTGCATAGACTTGTCAACATCAATAGGAAAGGTCATCTTCTCTCATTATTTTCGTGAAGCAAATTCAGTTGCTCATGAGCTAGCAAAGTTTAGTTTTTGTAATAAATGTGATGACAGTCGGACTAACGAACCTCCCGAGTTCTTAGTTAGCCAATTGGTGAACGATGTAACTATTGTTTGAGTTTAATAAAGCTAGCCATGATAGCCTCCCCCCGTTCAAAACCCAGTGAACGCAATAAATAATTGCCCCGCTTCCGATGCCCACGTCATATACTCCAAAGGAGCATAGACGTGAGAGGGAGTGTTGGAGTATAATGTCCGGCCCTCTCCCATTGTTTGGGTTTTTATATGAGTTGGCCGGAGCATGAATTCAATAGAGACTCTCAGGCATAAATAAATCTAGACATCTAGTTCTAACCGATCGATTCTTTGTTTTACTTTGTTGGATATGTTGGATTTATTCTTCCAATTCGCTCAATGTGAGTTCTTTGCTCCAGAGAGAGTAAATTACAGAAAACCACCACTTTGCAGGCTAGGTTAACAGAAAACATTATGCTACATTTTTTATACAGAAAACACCACATCTTGTGTAATTTTCGTGCAAAAATCACTAATCGGCGGATCTGGCTCTGTTGAGTGAGTTTATAACAGGTGAGTCTCTTTTATTTGCCTACGTGGCGTAACCAGCCGTCCCGACCGCTGTTAGAGCGGTAGACGGCGCTGTTCGAGTCAAATCCATTTTCCGTGGTCGCCGGCCTAAGCCGGGTGGGATGGATGTCGCGTGGTCGTCGACTTGAGCCCGCCGCCTCGCCCGTGCTCTTGAATGGGCTCTGGGAGACGACCGCCAGTGCCCGCGTGCAGTCGCGAAGAACGAGGCCAGCGACAGCCGGCTCTGCACCATCTCCAGCATGTCGTCTGGGAGCACCCTCGGGGATGACATCGATCCCTCCGCCACTACATCATCCTTAGGGCATCTCCAGCCGCGCCCCCAACAGGCCCCCCAGGCCATTTTTTCGGCACCGGCGCCGAAAAAACGGCCCAGTCGCGCCCACAGGACGCCGAAAATCGCCGGTTCGGACCTTTTTTCCGCCCGGCGGTCACAGGCCGAACCCGGCGCGTTGGGGAGCAGTTGGGGGCTCCGGCGCTAGGGAAAAGCACGCCTGGCCCACACCGACAGGGGAAAAGTCAAGGTTTTCTTCCCCCGACTCGCCTCACACCCCCCGCGCCCTCGGCCACCACTAGCTATATCCCGGCAACGGCCGCCGGCCTACTCCGCTAGATAGCCATTCCCCGCCGGAAAATAGCAGCGCTTCGCCGCGGCAGCCCCTCCCACAGCAGCTGGGCGTTTCCGGCCGCCGTTTCCGGCCGCGGAGGCGCGGAGCGGCGGGTACACGCCCACCGAGCCCAAGGTGTTCAGCGTTTTGCCTGACTCGGCGATGGATTCGGATGACGAGGAAGAGCTCGCCGTGCTGCTGGAGGAGGAAGCCGCAGCCGACGTCCAGGAAGAATAGCATCTCATGGTGCTCGTCGCCCTCGCCCAACTGCTGGCGAGCAATGAAAAGCCGCGGCGAGGTGGCTCGGCGCTGGGGCAGGTGAAAGCAAAGAACCGGCATCGTCTCGAAGGCTACTGCATGCTCTACTCCGACTACTTCGCCGATGCTCCACTTCATAGCGAGAAAACATTTCGGCGTCGTTATCGGATGAGCCGAAGCTCTTTCTCAGGATTGTGAATTCCATCCGGGAGTTCGACAACTACTTCAAGTGCAAGATGGATTGCACTGGTGTTCTTGGATTCACCTCCATCCAGAAGTGCACGACAGCGATGAGGATGCTTGCATATGGAGCTCCTAGTGATTCACTCGACGACTATGGGCGCATGGCCGAGTCCACCAGCATAGAGTGTTTCTACGAGTTCTGTCGGGCAGTGGTGGCAGTGTTTGGGCCACAATACTTGAGAACACCAAATGCGAAAGACACTGCTCGGATCCTAGCCCAGAATGCAACAAGAGGATTTCCTGGGATGCTTGGAAGCATCGACTGCATGCATTGGAAATGGAAGAATTGCCCATTTGGTTGGCAGGGGATGTACAAAGGCGCCAAAGGCGGTTGCAGTGTGGTGCTTGAGGCGGTAGCCACACAGGACCTCTGGATTTGGCACTCCTTCTTTGGTATGCCAAGAACTCGCAATGACATCAACGTGCTGCAGTGCTCTCCTGTTTTTGCCAAGCTCGTTGAGGGCCATTCTCCTCCGGTGAACTTCGAGATCAATGGGCACCAATACAACAAGGGGTACTACCTAGCAGATGGCATCTATCCGAGATGGTCGACATTTGTGAAGACGATCTCAAACCCTGCGGCAGGAGGCAAGAACGCCTGGTTTGCGAAAGTTCAGGAGGCTTGCAGGAAGGATGTCGAGCGGGCATTTGCTGTGCTCCAATCTCGATTGCTGTTGTTCGGTACCCCGCTCAGACCTGGTCCAAAGATCAAATGTGGGAGATTATGACTTGCTGTGTCATCTTGCACAACATGATCATCGAGAGCGAGCAAGATGACCCAGTGTTTGACACTGAACCATACTACAGGCAGGGTCCTCTAACCGAAGTTGATCACCATCTACCGACAACTTGGACTGCCTATCTCAGTATGCGTCAGGAGATCCGAGACCCACAGGTGCATCATCAACTGCAGAAAGATCTGATTGAGCACCTATGAAGGCTCAAGGGGGACGCCGTGTGATGAAATACGAGTTTTTATTTGTTGAACTATATAATTAGTATTGAACTATTTGTTGTTGTACTATTTTGTTGAAGTATTTGATTTTTCTGTGATGAAATATGTGATAAGAAATAATTGTGTTGATAATTGAACGTCGAGACACGGCGAAACCACGCCGAATGTGGGCCTACTCTCGCCCATATGGGCCCTTTATTCGCCGAAATTGAGCTGCAAAGTGGGCCAATTTCGGCGCCTGGGGGCGACGACTGGGCGCAAAACCGCCCCCAGCGCCGATTGTATCGCCGGCTCGCCTCCAGGGACAATTTTTATGCGTCCTGGAGGGGCCAACTGCTGAAGATGTCCTTAACCTCCAGCGCCTGACTGAGGTGCATGACGGCGGCCGTGGTGTGCTTCTTCCGCCGGCCCGCACCAAAGGGATGAGGATGGGTCCCCCAGGTCTGGCGCCGGGCAGTGCGGGGAGACCGAGGCCACTCGGATCTGACGCCATCCTCCACTTCACCGCACTCAGTGAGGCCGCGTCCCCGTCTACAAGCGCGCTCTCGAAGCAGTGGTGCGGGCTATCGTGCACCTCGAGTGCCATGAACCTGCATGCGTTCCCGAGCCTAGGTTTGAGTTCATGGTGAGGAACAGAGCACGAACCACATATCGTTTTTCCTTTTTTTTCCTTCCAATCTTCCAATGATAGGTGGACCCCACACGGCCACACATGATTATAATGTTCCTAGACGTTGCCGTTATAAGTGAGATGTTAAGCGGTGCCACATCAGCCTGACTGGCAGGCCCCAACTTTCATAAACATGCTCAATCGAGCCTAATCCGCCAATCAATGTTATTTGCAAAAAGATTACGCTAGATATGGTGTTTTCTGCAAAAGAATTGTAGTTTAGTATTTTTTGGTAACCTAGCCTTTAGAGCGGTGGTTTTCTACAATTTACTCCTTCAAAGGAAGACCAGGATGGAATTCAAACTAAATTTGGGACGATCGCCATATATATAGGAATATAAATTGTATGCAGCAACCAAGTAAATGCAAATATAACACAGATATAGTACTCTGAGTTCCTCAAATCAAATAAGTAATGTGTTCGCTGCGGCTGGTTGACACTCGATCCTGAATATTTTTTGTCATTTTGTTAGCCCCGAAATTTTCACTAGCTCAGCTCTCAATAGCTAAAATTTCATACTAATATTTTGCGTAAGTATTTTCTTGGCTGCCAGTTCCACTTGCTATACTTACGTGAAAAATTAGTCCTGCTCATACTAAAACTGTTTCTCACAATCTTACTAAGTGGTAAGTACACAGCTGAAAAAAAGAGCCCCCAACCCAGAAGATTTTGTACTAATGGTCATTTTGCAAGAACGGTGAGAGGATTTTGCAGTATGAAAATCCAAAACAAAAACGACCTAATTAACAAAGCGGAAACCTATACACGAGAATCTGGATCAAATACAAAGAAAGTATAAAAAATTATCAACACCGAGCGGCGTGCTGTTTTTGCAATAATGCAGAGAAGATTTTGCAACAATGGTCATTTTCACAATCTAGGGAAATTTTCGAGCAGGTAAAGAGTACGGTTATTTACTATACAGGAGCTCAAGTCTCTCTCGAGGATTTTCTAGCGGAGCCGGTTTCTACAGTCGCCCTACTAGCTAATTAAAGTGTGCCATGTGTTCATGTACACATACCAGATACGAAGTATTTCATTCATTTCTTTATCATAGAGAAACACTTGCAATATACAGTCTGATCAGAAGCAATGCGTTATTGATTAGAAACACTTGCTTGCATATTGTCCCATGTAGAAAATCATTATGTGCTGTAATTGCAATGATGTTACTTGTGTTCACTGAATGATATACAGGGGTGTATTAGGTTTGAGGCCAGCTCATCTGGTGGACCTGGGTTTTGGTCATTTTAACTTGTCGGATATCTGGTTCATCCTGTGTATTGTTCAACATAAGGTGTGTGCAATATTGCTGGTTTACTTGCAAGATTCTTACCGTGTTGAGTAACATTTTTGTGACAAGGACAGTATGGCTCCTAAGATTGGTAATTTGCGTCTGAACTTGGGCTCATTTGCATCCAATGAACAGTAAATTTTAAAAAAAGTAAAGAAATTTGAAAAATCCTAATTTTTTTGGCATCAAAGATCCTCAGGTGCGCAAGGAGTCTGCAAATTTTTGTGATGTTTGAACGTTCGAGGAGCTTTAGGAAAAAAAAGGGGTCCAAACAGTGTTCTTTTTTCAAAGTGTCTTTCACAGCCAAAATTTGTATTTTTTGCCACAACCTTGATGAATGTCTAAACACTGCATCTTGGATGCCAAAAAATTTCAGATTTGTTTTAAGTGTTTTGCTATTTTATTTGAATTTACTGTTTACATGATGCACCTGCACCGAATCGGCCGCACTCCTTAAGCTCCTAAGACTGGTTAATCTAGCGAAATTTTGTCAATGTCTTCACTTGCCATTGCCCACCACCATCCTTTTCTAATTGGAACATCAGCCACATGATAAAAGTAGTTAGTAGTATTATTGCCCCCTTGACAGAGTAGTTCATTTTCTTTGGTCAATCCAAACAGGAGCCACAAAGTCAGCTAAAAACAAAACAAAATAAATATTTTGTGAGTTGTAACCAGCCAGCCATCAGCAGAGCATCCCATCCCATGGTTTCATAATGCGTAAATGAGATCACCACACAACCGAACACATGGCATGCAATCAGCACAAACGGGGACCTAAAGGCCTCTTCCAACATCTGCTAATTTAGCCAGCGAAGCAGCCAAGCAGACCAGGCAAGCATTGGCCGGCCGTCCAGAAGGATTACAGCTAGAAACCTTTGTTTCCAAGCCAAAGTCTCAAGTCTCTACATCTAACAAAGAAAATGTCTGAAGTCTCTAACTCCAAGAACTACTCTCTCTATAAACTAATATAAGAGAGTTTGAATAGGGAGTACTATATATAACCACCCAAATGATCTCTCCTTCTTCATTCAAGATCACAAGCCTGACAACATCTCCACCTCTCTCCCAGCACCAGAGTCATCTTTGCTAGTTCATTGCAGCAACATCCGTCGACGAAGCAAATGGCAGTTACTCTGAAGCTAAGGATCCTTGCTGTGGCGACAGCCGCCGCCGTCATGGTCGGCACGGTCTCTGCTGCCGATGGACCAGCTCCCGCGCCTGCCTCTGGCGCGTCGGCTGCCGCCCCGGCTGTCGCCATGGCATCCCTGACCGCGCTTGTTTTCGGCTACTTCTTCTGAGGCCATGTACTCGTGCGCGCAATTATTTGGGATTTTTCTTTGGTTCCTCTCGTGTTCATACATGATATAGGTACATATCTATCCCTCCTTAATTTTTTTTAATAATAAAGTACGGATTGACTCGTTGGGTTCACCGTCACAATACGCTTTCTTTTCATGAATTTACGCTTTCAGTTTTTTTCTGTAACACATCTATATTTATTTACCATATCCAAAGTGGAACTAATCTATCTGTATATATCCCGGCTGCGTTGTTGTTTTCCCCCGCCGATCCGGGAGCCCCTTGCCACCCCGCCGCCTTCGCGCTCGGCCTCGCCACCGGCTGCCGCGCCGCCGGACCTCCACGCCTCGCACCCCTCTCCCTGCTCTCCCTCTTCTCCGTTTCCTTCCCCTCTGTTTCTCTCTCTCACACAAGGACTGCCTCTCACTTCTTCTACAGGAGCAGCCATGGCCAACGACTAACGCCGCCTCGCCCGGATCAGGCCGGAATCGACCTCCTGCAGCCGGATCCGCGCCATCCCGACCTCGCCGGCCTTCCTTCCCGTCTTCATCGCGATCCATCACCGGGCTCGAAGACAATCCCATTATGTAGCAGCAACCGCTGCCGCCGCCAGCAGCAGCAGCAGCAACAAGCGCGGCCGAGATCGGCGGAGACGGGGGAGCATGCACGCTTTCCCCGACTCACCCCATCTGCGCGCACGTTCGCCATCGCAGGCGCCGGCGGCTACCGCGCCTCGGAGGTGCCGGACACATGGCAGCCCATGCTGAAGGCGGACGTCTACTCCCTGGGAGTGCTCCTACTGGAGCTCCTTACCTGCAAGTCCCCGACACACGCATTCATGCAGGACGATGTCGGCGGCGCGCTCGACCTGCCGTACGTCGTTGGTATAGTCGGTGGTGCGCGAGGAGTGGATGGCTGAGGTGTTTGACGTGGAGCTCGTGCGGCTGGGCGCCATCACCGATGAGGAGATGGCTGTGCTGCTGCAGGCACCCGTAGAGCTATGGGCATAGAGGCAGCAACTCGAAACTCCATGGTTTGCACACAGCAGCACAACGCCACGGTCTGCATGCGGCATGACCAACTCCACTCAGATTAAAATTATGTAGCTGTATACGATCCTCCCTTTTGTTCAGGTTTCCATGATTTTTTCAGTTGAATTCAGTTGCAGATTCATTCAACTCATCTCCATTGCCACACACAGAAAGGCTCTGATTTTTATTTTTCTCTGCAAATTGTAACCATTTTTCATATCACACTAAGCAGGCACCACTTGTCAATTTTAATAGAGTCTGTACATTGGGTCGTTGAGTATGACAGCTGAGCGGCCTCTGCTGATATGAAAATTCTTTCAGAATCTGGTAAGAAATTTTCATAGGACGTATATTCAGCTCCTGAGAAGTACTTAAACATCAAAGGTTTGCATACTTTATATGTAAATATCTTACTCAGAAAAGTAGATCATGGAAGAGTCATCTGTACAGTCATTTTGAAGATTATGTTACCCAAATTATAACTCACATTAGAAAAAAAACTGAACATTTGCAGCTTTCTTCCTGAGATTGCAAAAGAAAATTAAGACAACATGCATGCTGGTGTCCTGCAATTAGTAAGTCATATCTAGAAAACCCAAAGTAAAACTGATATATGTCAAATGACCCATATTTAGGGTGGTTTTACCAGAGAGAGTATCGTGTATGGTTCACACAGACTCCAGATGTGGCACCTCTTGGAAAATTCCATTGTATGAATGAGGATCCTACATTTCCTTTGATCCGAACCTTTGGTACACAATTTTAAAGGTTTCATCATAATAAAAACTGACAGTCTTTATACAGTAATCTGAACATTTTGTGGGTTGCCGGACAACTTTGTTCTCCAGTATAGGTGGCGTATGTTTGTGCAAAATGATCATGTAAGGAAATCTGGTAACTTTATTCTTTTGTGAAGGTTGATTTACTTGATGGAGAAAACTTACATTTCCTCTAAACAAGTGAACATGACATGTGTGATGTTCAGAAAAAGGAACTTTCGTGTGTTGGCTGGCAGCCCTAATGAACTTTAGACATGTATCCGAGGTTTTGTTGGCTGTAAACCAGTTCGGTCAACAATTTGAGTTTTAGCTTTCTACCAAAAAATAGAAATTAACTACCGGTACCTTCAGATTTAGAATATTCCTCTGCTTTGGGACGGATGGTGGTTATTTGTAGTGATTGGGATAAACTCTGCACATCGACTACACGTGAATTTACCAATCTGATTAAATGAGTGGAGGTTGACAAAGTGCACATGTATAAACCTTTCGTCCATCACCTTAGTGACATGTAATAATTTTGTAAAGGTTACAATGATGCACCATTTAGAAGTAGCAGTTATTAAACTCTCAAAGAATATGCTGCAAAGTGGAAGGCACTGATCGAATTCCTCAGGACATTCATCCCTCTCCACCCACAACGCTCTCATCGTCTGCTAAATGGACCAAAATGATGTTTGGAATTGCTTGCTGCTGCAATTGTTATTCTAGGTTGGTTTGTTTGCTGCTACTATTACTTAAGATTATTGATATTGCTAATTTTTCTGGTTCAGAAACATAAATTTACTCGGAGTAATACCGGCCCCATGTCATGAGCTCATGCGCAATTCTCAAATGATCCATCTTTTTTCTCATGAGCGTCCATTGTCCCACGACACAGTTTCTCATGATCAATGTTTTCTCCCGTTGCAACGCACGGGCATTTGTGCTAGTTGTTGTTAAATTATGAGCCAAACTATACCGTATTGGACTAGACATAGTACATACGGAGTGGGCCTTTGCGTTGGTACCGACGCGTACGAGTACAACTCGTTTACTTGTCCTCCAAAGACTCTTATGTATTGCCCTCTTATATACCCCATGTAGTTGCACCTCAGACGGTCTGTCGTCTTGTGCTTGTAATACTCCTCCTCATAGTGATTGCGCCTTCATGCGTCCGTGGTTTTCTCCCGCAAGGGTTTTCACGTAAAAATCCGTGTGCTCTCGTGTCTCGTTTATCTCGTTATTATCTAACAAAGTGGTAGACAGAGCTAAGTTTTGAGACGAGTTAGGGTTGGCGTTCTGTGCCCGCCGCCACATCCTGCGATCCGCCGAGTCCGAGGCGAGTTGATTTCCGCTGCAGTTTTAGGGGTTGTTTGGTTCTAGGCCTAGGAGTGCCACATTTTGCCATACATTTTTTGTCACACTTGTATAAGGTTAGTTCTTCCAAATGAGAGCCACAAATTGGCAAGCCTAAAAGAATCTTGCCACACTTTTTAAGTATATGTCATGTGGGGCCTTAGTGTGACAAAAAGTATATTACCTAAGGTAAAGCTTGAACCAAACACCCACCTAAGTTGGTCAAAATTGCCTAACCTTAGTTGTGGCAACATGTAGCAACCATAGTCACAAACCAATCCGCCGAGACCGACAGACGGTGGGCGCGTCCATCTGCTGCGTTTGTCTACAGCTGCCGTACGCGATCTGTGGCATCCACGAGATCCAACACGCGCATCAACCCGAGGCTTCAGGAGCAAGCGATCTGACCAGCCGCCACGTTCTCACGTGAAGACCAAGGGCTGACAGTACTAGTGTTCTAGCACATCAACTAGTACTCCATCAAATCAAGCTACAGTGCACTTTGGCCCTGGTTGCTACATCCATCCGAAGCTACCAGGTGTTATTTATCCTACTATCCGTTTGATCTGCATATTAAATTCTATCAAGAATTTTTCTTCCGGCTTGTATTACTTTGTGTACACAGATTTATCTGCTTATGGCTTCCATGAAGTACAATTTTTCGCTGCTGGATCGTGACACAAGGTTTACCCTATGGCAAGTCAAGATGCGGGCGTTGTTGGCACATGCCGACTATGATGTAGCACTGGATAGTTTTGGGAAGAACCGAATTGAGGACTGGATAGCTGAGGAGAAAAGAATTGATTGTAAGGCTTTGTCACAAATTCAACTCCATTTGCATAATAATATTTTGCAGGAAGTTTTGAGCGAGAAAACTGCCGCCGCTCTATGGTTAAAGCTGGAAGGGATTTGCATGACTAAAGATCTCACCAGCAAGATGCATCTGAAGCAAAAATTATTCCTGCACAGGTTACCCGAGGGCGGTAATGTTTTGAATCATATTTCGGAATTTAAAGAGATCATATCTGATCTAGCTGCAATGGAGGTTAAGTATGAAGAGGAAGATACTGCTTTAATGTTACTTTGTTCAATGCCAAGTTCTTATACCAATTTTAGAGACACCATATTATATAGTCGTGATACTCTCACACTTAATGAAGTTTATGAAGCTTTGAACTCTAAGGAGAAGATGAAATTAATGGTGCCTCATGATGGTTCAAGTTCATCCCAAGCAGAGGGATTATCTGTTCGTGGCAGGACAAAGGAGAAGAACTCACATAATGGAAACAGAGGCAAAAGTAAGAACGGCTACAGGGGCCGGTCGCAATCCAGAGACAAGAAGTATTGCAGGTATTGCAAGAGAGACGGGCATGACATCTCTGAGTGTTTCAAGTTGCAGAACAAGGAAAAGAGGAAAGGTAACAAACAAGGTGAAAATTCTGCTAACGTTGCTCGTGATGATAGTTCCATGATGCTCTTGTCGTTATTGCTGGATGTGCTGAGACCACTGATGAGTGGGTACTTGACACTGCATGCACTTTTCATATGTGTCCACATAGAGATTGGTTTAATACTTTTGATTCCACAACTGCTGCTAGTTCCGTTTTGGGTTTTGATAATTCACCATGCAAGATTGAAGGCATAGGTTCTATTCGAATCAAGATGTTTGATGGCATAATCAGAACTTTGGCAGATGTTCTGTATATTCCGAAGATGAAGAGAAATCTTATTTCTATGAGTGCCCTTGATGCAAAGGGGTACAAGTATTCAGGTGAAGATAGTGTTTTGAAAGTCATCAAAGGTTCCCTTATTGTGATGAAAGGTGATTTAAGTTCGACCAATGGTCTTTATTACCTACGAGGTTCTACCGCTTCAGGTAACGCTACTCCAGTTATTTCAAAGAATTCTGATTGTGATGCTGCTAACCTTTGGCATATGCGACTTGGACATATGAGTGAACTTGGTTTAGCAGAGTTAAATAAGAGAGGTCTTCTTGATGGATATGAACCTGGTAAATTGAAATTTTGTGAGCATTGTATCTTCGGCAAACACAAGAGGGTGAAGTTCAACACTTCGACTCATACAACCGAAGGTATTCTTGATTATGTGCATTCTGATTTATGGGGACCATCTCGCAGAAAGTCACTATGTGGTGCTAGTTACATGCTGACTATAATTGATGATTATTCGAGAAAAGTTTGGCCTTATTTCTTGAAGCATAAATATGAAGCATTCTCAGCATTTAAGGAGTGGAAGATTATGATTGAAAGACAAACTGAAAAGAAGGAAAGGATACTTCGCACTGATAATGGTATGGAATTCTGTTCTAAGCAATTTAAGAATTATTGCAAGTCTGAAGGCATTGTCAGACACTACACCGTTCCTTATACTCCTCAACAAAACGGTGTTGCTGAGCGTATGAACAGGACCATTATTTCCAGAGCCCGTTGCATGTTGTCCAATGCAGGTTTGTGCTGTCTACTACACACCCTTCTTCTTGTAGACGTTGTTGGGCCTCCAAGTGCAGAGGTTTGTAGGACAGTAGCAAATTTCCCTCAAGTGGATGACCTAAAGTTTATCAATCCGTAGGAGGCGTAGGATGAAGATGGTCTCTCTCAAGCAACCCTGCAACCAAATAACAAAGAGTCTCTTGTGTCCCCAACACACCCAATACAATGGTAAATTGTATAGGTGCACTAGTTCGGCGAAGAGATGGTGATACAAGTGGTATATGGATAGTACATAAAGGTATTTGTAATCTGAAATTATAAAAACAGCAAGGTAGCAAGTGATAAAAGTGAGCGTAAACGGTATTGCAATGTGTGGAAATAAGGCCTAGGGTTCATACTTTCACTAGTGTAAGTTCCCTCAACAATAATAACATAATTGGATCACATAACTATCCCTCAACATGCAACAAAGAGTCACTCCAAAGTCACTAATAGCGGAGAACGAACGAAGAGATTATGGTAGGGTACGAAACCACCTCAAAGTTATTCTTTCCAATTAATCCGTTGGGCTATTCCTATAAGTGTCACAAACAACCCTAGAGTTCGTACTAGAATAACACCTTAAGACACAAATCAACCAAAACCCTAATGTCACCTAGATACTCCAATGTCACCTCAAGTATCCGTGGGCATGATTATACGATATGCATCACACAATCTCAGATTCATCTATTCAACCAACACATAGGACCTCAAAGAGTGCCCCAAAGTTTCTACCAGAGAATCACGACGAAAACGTGTGCCAACCCCTATGCATAGGTTCATGGGCGGAACCCGCAAGTTGATCACCAAAACATACATCAAGTGAATCACGTGGTATCCCATTGTCACCACAGATACGCACGGCAAGACATACATCAAGTGTTCTCAAATCTTTAAAGACTCAATTCAATAAGATTACTTCAAAGGGGAAACTCAATTCATTACAAGAGAGTAGAGGGGGGGGGGGAGAAAACATCATAAGATCCAACTATAATAGCAAAGCTCACGATACATCAAGATCGTATCACCTCAAGAACACAAGAGAGAGAGAGAGATCAAACACATAGCTACTGGTACATACCCTCAGCCCCGAGGGATAACTACTCCCTCCTCGTCATGGAGAGCACCGGGATGATGAAGATGGCCACCGGAGAAGGATTGCCCCCTCCGGCAGGGTGCCGGAACGGGTCTAGATTGGTTTTTGGTGGCTACGGAGGCTTCTGGCGGCGGAACTCCCGATCTATTGTGCTCTCGGATGTTTTTAGGGTATATGGAGATATATAGGCGGAAGAAGTACGTCAGGGGGGCCACGAGGGGCTCACGAGGGTGGAGGGCGCGCCCAGGGGGTGTGTGTTGGGGAACGTAGCAGAATTTTAAAATTTTCTACGCATCACCAAGATCAATCTATGGAGTCATCTAGTAACGAGGGAGAGGGGAGTGCATCTACATACCCTTGTAGATCGCGAGCGGAAGCGTTCAAGAGAACGGGGTTGATGGAGTCGTACTCGTCGTGATCCAAATCACCGATGACCTAGCGCCGAATGGACGGCACCTCCACGTTCAACACATGTACGGTTGGGAAGACGTCTCCTCCTTCTTGATCCATCAAGGGGAAGTAGAGGTTGATGGAGATCTAGCAGCACGACGGCGTGGTGGTGGAAGTAGGGGTGATCTCGGCAGGGCTTCGCCAAGCTCCAACGAGAGAGAGAGGTGTTACGTGGGGAGAGGGAGGCGCCAGAGACTTGGTGCAGCTGCCCTCCCTCCCCCCACTATATATAGGGCGCCTAGGGAGGGGGGCGCCGGCCCTAGGAGATGGGATCTCCAAGGGGGGGCCAAGGGGGGGAACTTGCCCCCCAAGCCAAGTGGGGCGCCCCCACCCCTAGGGTTTCCAACCCTAGGCGCAGGGGGAGGCCCATGGGGGGCGCACCAGTCCCACCAGGGGCTGGTTCCCCTCCCACTTCAGCCCATGGGGCCCTCCGGGATAGGTGGCCCCACCCGGTGGACCCCCGGGACCCTTCCCGTGGTCTTGGTACAATACCGATTACCCCCGAAACTTTCTCGATGGCCGAAACTGGACTTCCTATATATAAATCTTCACCTCCGGACCATTCCGGAACTCCTCGTGACATTGGGGATCTCATCCGGGACTCTGAACAACTTTCGGGTTACCGCATACTAATATCTCTACAACCCTAGCGCCACCGAACCTTAAGTGTGTAGACCCTACGGGTTCGGGAGACACGTAGACATGACCGAGACGACTCTCCGGTCAATAACCAACAGTGGGATCTGGATACCCATGTTGGCTCCCACATGTTCCATGATGATCTCATCGGATGAACCACGATGTCGAGGATTCAATCAATCCCGTATACAATTCCCTTTGTCAATCGGTACGTTACTTGCCCGAGATTCGATCGTCGGTATCCCAATACCTCGTTCAATCTTGTTACCGGCAAGTCACTTTACTCGTACTGTAATGCATGATCCCATGACCAAACACTTGGTCACATTGAGCTCATTATGATGATGCATTACCGAGTGGGCCCAAAGATACCTCTCCGTCATACGGAGTGACAAATTCCAGTCTCGATCCGTGTCAACCCAACAGATACTTTCAGGGATACCTGTAGTATACCTTTATAGTCACCCAGTTACGTTGTGACGTTTGGTACACCCAAAGCACTCCTACGGCATCCGGGAGTTACACGATCTCATGGTCTAAGGAAATGATACTTGACATTGGAAAAGCTCTAGCAAACGAACTACACGATCTTGTGCTATGCTTAGTATTGGGTCTTGTCCCTCACATCATTCTCCTAATGATGTGATCCCGTTATCAATGACATCCAATGTCCATAGTCAGGAAACCGTGACTATCTATTGATCAACGAGCTAGTTAACTAGAGGCTTACTAGGGACATGTTATGGTCTATGTATTCACACATGTATTATGATTTCCGGATAACACAATTATAGCATGAACAATAGACAATTATCATGAACAAGGAAATATAATAATAATCATTTTATTATTGCCTCTAGGGCATATTTCCAACAGTCTCCCACTTGAACTAGAGTCAATAATCTAGTTACATTGTGATGAATCAAACACCCATAGAGTTTTGGTGTTGATCATGTTTTGCTCGAGGAAGAGGTTTAGTCAACGGATCTGCGACATTCAGGTCCGTATGCACTTTGCAAATATCTATGTCTCCATTTTGAACATTTTCGCGAATGGAGTTGAAGCGACGCTTGATATGCCTGGTCTTCCTGTGAAACCTGGGCTCCTTGGCAAGGGCAATAGCTCCAGTGTTGTCACAGAAGAGAGTCATCGGACCCGACGCATTGGGAATAACTTCTAGGTCGGTAATGAACTCCTTCACCCAGATTGCTTCTTGTGCTACCTCCGAGGCTGCCATGTACTCCGCTTCACATGTAGATCCCGCCACGACGCTTTGCTTGCAACTGCACCAGCTGATTGCCCCACCATTCAAAATATACATGTATCCGGTTTGTGACTTAGAGTCATCCAGATCTGTGTCGAAGCTAGCATCGACGTAACCCTTTACGACGAGCTCTTCGTCACCTCCATACACAAGAAACATATCCTTAGTCCTTTTCAAGTACTTCAGGATATTCTTGACCGCTGTCCAGTGTTCCATGCCGGGATTACTTTGGTACCTTCCTACCAAACTTACGGCAAGGTTTACATCAGGTCTGGTATACATCATGACATACATGATAGACCCTATGGCCGAGGCATAGGGGACGACACTCATCTTTTCTCTATCTTCTGCCGTGGTCGGGCATTGAGCTGTGCTCAATCTCACACCTTGCAATACAGGCAAGAACCCCTTCTTGGACTGATCCATATTGAACTTCTTCAATATCTTGTCAAGGTATGTACTTTGTGAAAGACCAATGAGGCGTCTCGATCTATCTCTATAGATCTTGATGCCTAATATATAAGCAACTTCTCCAAGGTCCTTCATTGAAAAACACTTGTTCAAGTAGGACTTTATGCTTTCCAAGAATTCTATATCATTTCCCATCAATAGTATGTCATCCACATACAATATGAGAAATGCTACGGAGATCCCACTCACTTTCTTGTAAATGCAGGCTTCTCCGTAAGTCTGCGTAAACCCAAACGCTTTGATCATCTCATCAAAGCGAATGTTCCAACTCCGAGATGCTTGCACCAGCCCATAGATTGAGCGTTGGAGCTTGCGCACCTTGTCAGCGTTCTTAGGATCGACAAAACCTTCTGGCTGCATCATATACAATTCTTCCTTAAGGAAACCATTAAGGAATGCCGTTTTGACATTCATTTGCCATATCTCATAATCATAGAATGCGGCAATTGCTAACATGATTCGGACGGACTTCAGCTTCGCTACGGGTGAGAAAGTCTCATCGTAGTCAACCCCTTGAACTTGTCGATAACCCTTAGCGACAAGTCGAGCTTTATAGATGGTCACATTACCATCCGCGTCTGTCTTCTTCTTAAAGATCCATTTATTTTCTATGGCTCGCCGATCAACGGGCAAGTCAGTCAAAGTCCATACTTCGTTTTCATACATGGATCCTATCTCGGATTTCATGGCTTCCGGCCATTTGTCGGAATCTGGGCCCGCCATCGCTTCTTCATAGTTCGAAGGTTCACCATTGTCCAACAACATGATTTCCAAGACAGGGTTGCCGTACCACTCTGGTGCGGAACACGTCCTTGTGGACCTTCGAAGTTCAGTAGCAACTTGATCTGAAGTTTCATGATCATCATCATTAACTTCCTTCCTAGTCGGTGCAGACACCTCAGGAACAATTTCTTGAGCTGCGCCACTCTCCGGTTCAAGAGGCAATAGTTCATCAAGTTCTACTTTCCTCCCACTTACTTCTTTCGAGAGAAACTCTTTCTCTAGAAAGGATCCATTCTTGGCAACAAAGGTCTTGCCTTCGGATCTAAGATAGAAGGTATAACCAATAGTTTCTTTAGGGTATCCTATGAAGACGCATTTTTTCTGATTTGGATTCGAGCTTTTCAGGTTGAAGTTTCTTGACATAAGCATCGCATCCCCAAACTTTCAGAAACGACAGCTTATGTTGCTTGCCAAACCACAATTCATACGGTGTCGTTCAACGGATTTCGACGGAGCCCTATTTAAAGTGAATGCGGCAGTCTCTATAGCATAACCCCAAAATGGTAGCGGTAGATCGGTAAGAGACATCATAGATCGTATCATATCCAATAGGGTGCGATTACGACGTTCGGACACACCATTATGCTGTGGTGTTCCAGGCGGCGTGAGTTGTGAAACTATTCCACATTTCCTTAAGTGCGTGCCAAATTCGTGACTCAAATATTCTCCCCCACGATCTGATTGTAAGAACTTGATTTTTCTTTCACGTTGATTCTCAACCTCACTCTGAAATTCCTTGAGCTTTTCAAAGGTCTCAGACTTGTGTTTCATTAAGTATACATACCCATATCTACTTAAGTCATCAGTGAGGGTGAGGACATAACGATAGCCACCGCGAGCCTCAATGCTCATTGGACCGCACATATCAGTATGTATGATTTCCAATAAGTTGGTTGCTCGCTCCATTGTTCCGGAGAACGGAGTCTTGGTCATTTTACCCATGAGGCATGGTTCGCACGTGTCAAATGATTCATAATCAAGAGACTCCAAAAGTCCATCTGCATGGAGTTTCTTCATGCGTTTGACACCAATGTGACCAAGGCGGCAGTGCCACAAGTATGTGGGACTATCATTATCAACCTTACATCTTTTGGCATTCACACTATGAATGTGTGTAACATCATGTTCGTGATTAAATAAGAATAAACCATTGACCAGCGGGGCATGACCATAAAACATGTCTCTCATATAAATAAATAACAACCATTATTCTCAGATTTAAATGAGTAGCCATCTCGCATTAAACGAGATCCAGATACAATGTTCATGCTCAAAGCTGGTACTAAATAACAATTATTGAGGTTTAAAACTAATCCCGTAGGTAAATGCAGAGGTAGCGTTCTGACGGCGATCACATCGACCTTGGAACCATTCCCGACGCGCATCGTCACCTCGTCCTTCGCCAGTCTCGTTTATTCCGCAGTTCCTGTTTTGAGTTACAAATATGAGAAACTGCACCGGTATCAAATACCCAGGAGCTACTACGAGCGCTGGTAAGGTATACATCAATAACATGTATATCACATATACCTTTGGTATTGCCGGCCTTCTTTTCCGCTAAGTACTTGGGGCAATTCCGCTTCCAGTGACCATTTCCCTTGCAATAAAAGCACTCAGTCTCAGGCTTGGGTCCATTCTTTGACTTCTTCCCGGCAGCTTGCTTACCGGACGCGGCAACTCCCTTGTCGTCCTTCTTGAAGTTCTTTTTACCCTTGCCTTTCTTGAACTTAGTGGTTTTATTCACCATCAACACTTGATGTTCCTTTTTGATTTCCACCTCCGCTGATTTCAGCATTGAATATACCTCGGGAATGGTCTTTTCCATCCCCTGCATATTGAAGTTCATCACAAAGCTCTTGTAGCTAGGTGGGAGCGACTGAAGGATTCTGTCAACGACCGCATCATCCGGGAGATTAACTCCTAGTTGAGACAAGCGATTATGCAGCCCAGACATTTTGAGTATGTGCTCGCTGACAGAACTATTCTCCTCCATCTTACAACTATAGAACTTGTCGGAGACTTCATATCTCTCGACTCGGGCGTGAGCTTGGAAAACCATTTTCAACTCTTGGAACATCTCATATGCCCCGTGTTGCTCAAAATGCTTTTGGAGCCCCGGTTCTAAGCTGTAAAGCATGCCGCACTGAACCAGGGAGTAATCATCACTACGTGTCTGCCAAGCGTTCATAACGTCTTGTTCTGCAGGGAAAACAGGTGCTTCACCTAGTGGTGCATCAAGGACATATGCTTTCCTGGCAGCTATGAGGATAATCCTCAGGTTACGGACCCAGTCCGTGTAGTTGCTGCCATCGTCTTTCAGCTTGGTTTTCTCTAGGAACGCGTTGAAGTTGAGAGCAACATTAGCGTGGACCATTTGATCTACAAGACACATTGCAAAGATTTTAGACTAAGTTCATGATAATTAAGTTCATCTAATCAAATTATTTAATGAACTCCCACTCAGACAGACATCCCTCCAGTCATCTAAGTGATACATGATCTGATTCAACTAGGCCGTGTCCGATCATCACGTGAGACGGACTAGTCATCATCGGTGAACATCTTCATGTTGATCGTATCTTCTATATGACTCATGTTCGACCTTTCGGTCTTCCGTGTTCCGAGGCCATGTCTGTACATGCTAGGCTCGTCAAGTCAACCTAAGTGTATTGCGTGTGTAAATCTGGCTTACACCCGTTGTATGCGAACGTTAGAACCTATCACACCCGATCATCACGTGGTGCTTCGGAACAACGGACCTTAGCAACAGTGCACAGTTAGGGGGAGCACTTTCTTAAATTATTGTGAGGGATCATCTTATTTACTACCATCGTTCTAAGCAAATAAGAAGCAAAAACATGATAAACATCACATGCAATCAAATAGTGACATGATATGGCCAATATCATTTGCTCCTTTTGATCTCCATCTTCGGGGCGCCATGATCATCATCGTCACCGGCATGACACCATGATCTCCATCATCGTGTCTTCATGAAGTTGTCTCGTCATCTATTACTTCTACTACTATGGCTAATGGTTTAGCAATAAAGTAAAGTAATTACATGACGTTTATGTTGACACGCAGGTCATAAATAAATTAAGACAACTCCTATGGCTCCTGCCGGTTGTCATACTCATCGACATGCAAGTAGTGATTCCTATTACAAGAACATGATCAATCTCATACATCACATATATCATTCATCACATCCTTTTGGCCATATCACATCACATGCACATGCTGCAAAAACAAGTTAGACGTCCTCTAATTGTTGTTGCAAGTTTTTACGTGGCTGCTATAGGTTTCTAGCAAGAATGTTTCTTACCTACGCCAAAACCACAATGTGATATGCCAATTTCTATTTACCCTTCATAAGGACCCTTTTCATCGAATCCGATCCGACTAAAGTGGGAGAGACAGACACCCGCCAGCCACCTTATGCAACTAGTGCATGTCAGTCGGTGGAACCAGTCTCATGTAAGCGTACGTGTAAGGTCGGTCCGGGCCGCTTCATCCCACGATGCTGACGAATCAAGATAAGACTAGTAACGGCAAGTAAATTGACAAAATCAACGCCCACAACAACTAGTGTTCTACTCGTGCATAGAAACTATGCATAGACCTAGCTCATGATGCCACTGTTGGGGAACGTAGCAGAATTTTAAAATTTTCTACGCATCACCAAGATAAATCTATGGAGTCATCTAGCAACGAGGGAGAGGGGAGTGCATCTACATACCCTTGTAGATCGCGAGCGGAAGCGTTCAAGAGAACGGGGTTGCTGGAGTTGTACTCGTCGTGATCCAAATCGCCGATGACCTAGCGCCGAACGGACGGCACCTCCGCGTTCAACACACGTACGGTTGGGAAGAAGTCTCCTCCTTCTTGATCCAGCAAGGGGAAGGAGAGTTTGATGGAGATCCAGCAGCACGACAGTGTGGTGGTGGAAGCAGCGGTGATCTCGGCAGGGCTTCGCCAAGCTCGAACGAGAGAGAGAGAGAGGTGTTACGTGGGGAGAGGGAGGCGCCAGAGACTTGGTGCGGCTGCCCTCCTTCCCCCACTATATATAGGGCCCCTAGGGGGGCGCCGGCCCTAGGAGATGGGATCTCCAAGGGGGGGCGGCGGCCAAGGGGGGGAACTTGCCCTCCAAGCCAAGTGGGGTGCCCCCACCCCTAGGGTTTCCAACCCTAGGCGCAGGGGGAGGCCCATGGGGGGCGCACCAGCCCACCAGGGGCTGGTTCCCCTCCCACTTCAGCCCATGGGGCCCTCCGGGATAGGTGGCCCCACCGGGTGGACCCCCGGGACCCTTCCCGTGGTCCTGGTACAATACCGATTACCCCCGAAACTTACCCGATGGCCGAAACTGGACTTCCTATATATAAATCTTCACCTCCGGACCATTCCGGAACTCCTCGTGATGTCCGGGATCTCATCCGGGACTCCGAACAACTTTCAGGTTACCGCATACTAATATATCTACAACCTAGCGCCACCGAACCTTAAGTGTGTAGACCCTACGAGTTCGGGAGACACGTAGACATGACCGAGACGACTCTCCGGTCAATAACCAACAGCGGGATCAGGATACCCATGTTGGCTCCCACATGTTCCACGATGATCTCATCAGATGAACCACGATGTCGAGGATTCAATCAATCCCGTATACAATTCCCTTTGTCAATCGGTACGTTACTTGCCCGAGATTCGATCGTCGGTATCCCAATACCTCGTTCAATCTTGTTACCGGCAAGTCACTTTACTCGTACCGTAATGCATGATTCCGTGACCAAACACTTGGTCATATTGAGCTCATTATGATGATGCATTACCAAGTGGGCCCAGAGATACCTCTCCGTCATACGGAGTGACAAATTCCAGTCTCGATCCGTGTCAACCCAACAGATACTTTCGGGGATACCTATAGTATACCTTTATTAGTCACCCAGTTACGTTGTGACGTTTGGTACACCCAAAGCACTCCTACGGCATCCGGGAGTTACATGATCTCATGGTCTAAGGAAATGATACTTGACACTAGAAAAGCTCTAGCAAACGAACTACACGATCTTGTGTTATGCTTAGTATTGGGTCTTGTCCATCACATCATTCTCCTAATGATGTGATCCCGTTATCAATGACATCCAATGTCCATAGTCAGGAAACCATGACTATCTATTGATCAACGAGCTAGTTAACTAGAGGCTTACTAGGGACATGTTATGGTCTATGTATTCACGCATGTATTATGATTTCCGAATAACACAATTATAGCATGAACAATAGACAATTATCATGAACAAGGAAATATAATAATAATCATTTTATTATTGCCTCTAGGGCATATTTCCAACAGGGTGGGCGTGCCCCCTGCCTCGTGACCTCCTCGTAGATCCCCCGATGTGCACTCCAAGTCTTCTGGGCTTCTTTCCTTCCAAAAATGAGTTCCGTGAAGTTTCAGGTCAATTGGACTCCGTTTGATTTTCCTTTTCTTCGAAACCCTAAAACAGGGTAAAAAACAGAAACTGGCACTGGGCTCTGGTTTAATAGGTTAGTCCCAAAAATGATATAAAAGGGTATAATAAAGCCCATAAACATTCAAAACAGTAGATAATATAGCATGGATCAATCAAAAATTATAGATACGTTGGAGACGTATCAGCATCCCCAAGCTTAATTCCTGCTCGTCCTCGAGTAGGTAAATGATAAAACAGAATTTTTGATGCGGAGTGCTACTTGGCATAATTTTAATGTGATTCTTCTTAATTGTGGTATGAATATTCAGATCCTAAAGATTCAAGACAAAAGTTCATATTGACATAAAAATGATAATACTTCAAGCATACTAACTAAGCAATTATGTCTTCTCAAAATAACATGGCCAAAGAAAGTTCATCCCTACAAAATCATATAGTTTAGTCATGTTTTATTTTCGTCACACAAGAATGCTCTCATCATGCACAACCCCGATGACAAGCCAAGCAATTGTTTCATACTTTAGTAATCTCAAACCTATAAACTTTCACTCAATACATGAGCGCGAGCCATGGATATAGCACTATGGGTGGACTAGAATATAATGATGGGGGTTATGTGGAGAAGACAAAAAAGGGGAAAGTCTCACATCAACGAGGCTAATCAATGGGCTATGGAGATGCCCACCGATTGATGTTAATGTAAGGAGTAGGAATTGCCATGCAACGGATGCACTAGAGCTATAAATGTATGAAAGCTCAACAAAAGAAACTAGTGGGTGTGCATCCAACTTGCTTGCTCACGAAGACCTAGGGCACTTGAGGAGGCCCATTGTTGAAATATACAAGCCAAGTTCTATAATGAAAATTCCCACTAGTATATGAAAGTGATAACTCAAGAGACTCTTTATATGAAGAACATGGTGCTACTTTGAAGCACAAGTGTGGCAAAAAAGGATAGTAGCATTGCCCCTTTTTATTTATTTTCTTTTTTTGGGGCCTTCTTTTTTTTCTTTGGCCTTTCTCTTTTTTTTGGGACAATGCTCTATTGAATGATGATCATCACACTTCTATTTATTTACAACTCAATGATTACAACTCGATACTAGAACAAAGTATGACTCTATATGGATGCCTCCGGTGGTGTACCGGGATATGCAATGAATCAAGAGTGACAAGTATGAAAAAATTATGAACGGTGGCTTTGCCACAAATACTATGTCAACTACATGATCATGCTAAGCAATATGACAATGATGAATGTGTCATGATAAACTGGATGGTGGAAAGTTGCATGGCAATATATCTCGGAATGGCTATGGAAATGCCATAATAGATAGGTATGGTGGCTGTTTTGAGGAAGATATAAGGAGGTTTATGTGTCAAAGAGCGTATCATATCACGGGGTTTGGATGCACCGGCGAAGTTTGCACCAACTCTCAATGTGGGAAAGGGCAATGCACGGTACCGGAGAGGCTGGCCAAAATGGAAGGGTGAGAGTGCGTATAATCCATGGACTCAACATTAGTCATAAAGAACTCACATACTTATTGCAAAAGTCTACAAGTCATCAAAAACCTTGACACTATGCACATGCTCCTAGGGGGATAGATTGGTAGAAAAAAACCATCGCTCGTCCCCGACCGCCACTCATAAGGAGGACAATCAAATAACACCTCATGTTTCAAATTTGTTACACAACATTTACCATACGTGCATGCTACGGGACTTGCAAACTTCAACACAAGCATTTCTCAATTTCACAACTACTCAACTAGCACGACTTTGATATTATTACCTCCATATCTCAAAACAATCATCAAGCATCCAAACTTCTCTTAGTATTCAACACACTCATAAGAAAGTTTTTACTATTCTTGAATACCTAGCATATTAGGATTTTAAGCAAATTACCATGCTATTTAAGACTCTCAAAATAATCTAAGTGAAGCATGAGAGTTCATCTATTTCTTCAAAATAAAACTACCGCCATGCTCTAAAAGATATAAGTGAAGCACTGGAGCAAATGACAAACTACTCCGAAAGATATAAGTGAAGATCAATGAGTAGTCGAATAATTATGCAACCATGTGAAGACTCTGTAACATTTAATAATTTCAGATCTTGGTATTCTATTCAAACATCAAGCAAAGCAAAATAAAATGACATTCTAAGAATAGCAAACATCATGTGAAGAAGCAAAAACTTAGGATCAACCGAAACTAACCGATAATTGTTGAAGAAGAAAGGTGGGATGCCAACCGGGGCATCCCCAAGCTTAGATGCATGAGACTTCTTGAAATATTATCTTGGGGTGTCTTGGGCATCCCCAAGCTTGAGCTTTTGTGTCTCCTTAATTCCTCTCATATCACGGTCTCCCTAAATCTCAAAAGCTTCATCCACACAAAACTCAACAAGGACTCGTGAGATAAGTTAGTATAAACCATTGCAAAAACCTTATCATACTCTACTGTATAAAATCACTAAAATTATTATTAAACATTTCATACTAAATGCCTATGCATATTTAATAGTCCTATCCTCAAATAGAATCATTAAAGAAGCAAACATATGCAAACAATGCAAACATAACAGCAATCTGCCTAAACAGGATAGTCTGTAAAGAATGCTGCAACATCCATACTTCCCTAGCTCCAAAAATTATGAAAGAAAATTACCACTGTAGTAAATTTATCAGAGCTTAATATTCAAAAGGTTTCAAAATTTTATCACATTCTGACTTTTCTAGGGAATTATTGCAACAACGGTAAACTTTGTGTTTTCAAACAGCAACATGTGGACTTCTAAAATAGGCATAGTAAAGGCTATCAATGCCACTTTTATTGAAATAAAAGATGCAAAAAATTGTTCTAAATAACATCAAGCAAATACAAACAAAATAAATTGACGCTCCAAGCAAAATACATATCATGTGGTGAATAAAAATATAGCTCCAAGTAAAGTTACCGATGAATGAAGACGAAAGAGGGGATGCCTTCCGGGGCATCCCCAATCTTAAGCTCTTGGCTATCCTTGAATGTTACCTTGGGGTGCCTTGTACATCCCCAAGCTTAGGCTCTTGCCACTCCTTATTCCATAGTCCATCGAATCCTTACCCAAAACTTGAAAACTTCACAACACAAAACTTAACAGAAAACTCGTAAGCTCCGTTAGCGAAAGAAAGTAAATCACCACTTCAAGGTACTGTAATGAACTCATTATTTATTTATATTGGTTTTAAACCTACTGTATTCCAACTTCTCTATGGTTTATAAACTATTTTACTAGCCATAGATTCATCAAAATAAGTAAACAACACATGAAAAACAGAATCTGTCAAAAACAGAACAGTCTGTAGTAATCTGGATCAAACGTATACTTCTGGAACTCATAAAATTCTCAAATAAATTTCTGGACCTGAGGAATTTATCTATTAATTATCTGCAAAAAGAATTAACTAAATATCACTCTCCAAATAAAAATGGCAGCAATTCTCGTGAGCGCTAAAGTTTCTGTTTTTTAACAGCATGATCATAAAGACTTCACCCAAGTCTTCCCAAAGGTTCTACTTGACACAAACACTAATTAAAAGCATAAAACCACATCTAAAAAGAGGCTAGATGAATTATTTATTACTAAACAGGAACAACAAGCAAGGAACTAAAATTAAATTGGGTTGCCTCCCAAAAAGCGCTATCGTTTAACGCCCCTAGCTAGGCATGGTGATTTCAATGATGCTCACATAAAAGATAAGAATTGAAACATAAAGAGAGAATCATGAAGAGTATTACTAGCACATTTAAGTCTAACCCACTTCCTATGCATAGGGATTTTGTGAGCAAACAACTTATGGGAACAATAATCAACTTGCATAGGAAGGTAAAACAAGCATAACTTCAAAACTTTAAGCACATAGAGAGGAAACTTAATATTATTGCAATTCCTACAAGCATATATTACTCCCTCAAAATAATTTTTAGTAGCATCATGAATGAATTCAACAATATAACCAGCACTTAAAGCATTCTTTTCATGATCTACACGCATATAAAATTTACTACTCTCCACATAAGCAAAATTCTTCTCATGAATAATAGTGGGAGCAAGCTCAATAAAATAACTATCATGTGATTGAAAATTAAGATCAAGATGACAAGTTTCATGGTTATCATTATTCTTTAAAGCATATGTGTCATCACAATAATCATCATAGATAGGAGGCATGCTTTCATCATAATAAATTTGCTCATCAAAACTTGGGGGACAAAAAATATCATCTTCATCAAACATAGCTTCCCCAAGCTTGTGGCTTTGCATATCATTAGCATCATGGATATTCAAGGAATTTATACTAACAACATTGCAATCATGCTCATCATTCAAATATTTAGTGCCAAACATTTTATAGATTTCTTCTTCTAGCACTTGAGCACAA
Organism: Triticum urartu; assembly: GCF_056163025.1. Taxonomy (NCBI): domain Eukaryota; kingdom Viridiplantae; phylum Streptophyta; class Magnoliopsida; order Poales; family Poaceae; genus Triticum; species Triticum urartu. Next base: position 511,614,484 of record NC_141873.1, read on the forward strand.
TTATCCTTTCCATCATACTCACGAAAGATATTAAAAAGGTGAAGCGTATGAGACAAACTTAATTCCATTTTTTTGTAATTTTCTTTTATAGAATAAACTAGTGATAAAACAAGAAACTAAAAGAATCGATTGCAAGATCTAAAGATATACCTTCAAGCACTCACCTCCCCGGCAACGGCGCCAGAAAAGAGCTTGCTGTCTACTACACAACCTTCTTCTTGTAGACGTTGTTGGGACTCCAAGTGCAGAGGTTTGTAGGACAGTAGAAAATTTCCCTCAAGTGGATGACCTAAGGTTTATCAATCCGTAGGAGGCATAGGACGAAGATGGTCTCTCTCAAGCAACCCTGCAACCAAATAACAAAGAGTCTCTTGTGTTCCCAACACACCCAATACAATGGTAAATTGTATAGGTGCACTAGTTCGGCGAAGAGATGGTGATACAAGTGGTATATGGATAGTAGATAAAGGTATTTGTAATCTGAAATTATAAAAACAGCAAGGTAACAAGTGATAAAAGTGAGCGTAAACGGTATTGCAATGTGTGGAAATAAGGCCTAGGGTTCATACTTTCACTAGTGTAAGTTCCCTCAACAATAATAACATAATTGGATCACATAACTATCCCTCAACATGCAACAAAGAGTCACTCCAAAGTCACTAATAGCGGAGAACGAACGAAGAGATTATGGTAGGGTACGAAACCACCTCAAAGTTATTCTTTCCAATCAATCCGTTGGGCTATTCCTATAGGTGTCACAAACAGCCCTAGAGTTCATACTAGAATAACACCTTAATACACAAATAAACCAAAACCCTAATGTCACCTAGATACTCCAATGTCACCTCAAGTATCCGTGGGCATGATTATACGATATGCATCACACAATCTCAGATTCATCTATTCAACCAACACATAGGACCTCAAAGAGTGCCCCAAAGTTTCTACCGGAGAATCACGACGAAAACGTGTGCCAACCCCTATGCATAGGTTCATGGGCGGAATCCGCAAGTTGATCACCAAAACATACATCAAGTGAATCACGTGGTATCCCATTGTCACCACAGATACACACGGCAAGACATACATCAAGTGTTCTCAAATCTTTAAAGATTCAATCCGATAAGATTACTTCAAAGGGGAAACTCAATTCATTACAAGAGAGTAGAGGGGGGAGAAAACATCATAGGATCCAACTATAATAGCAAAGCTCGCGATACATCAAGATCGTATCACCTCAAGAACACGAGAGAGAGAGAGAGATCAAACACATAGCTACTGGTACATACCCTCAGCCCCGAGGGAGAACTACTCCCTCCTCGTCATGGAGAGCACCGGGATGATGAAGATGGCCACCGGAGAAGGATTTCCCCCTCCGGCAGGGTGCCGGAACAGGTCTAGATTGGCTTTTGGTGGCCACGGAGGCTTCTGGCGGCGGAACTCCCGATCTATTGTGCTCTCGGATGTTTTTAGGGTATATGGAGATATATAGGCGGAAGAAGTACGTCAGGGGGGCCACGAGGGGCTCACGAGGGTGGAGGGCGCGCCCAGGGGGGTGGGCGCGCCCCCCTGCCTCGTGATCTCCTCGTAGATCCCCCGACATGCACTCCAAGTCTTCTGGGCTTCTTTCCTTCCAAAAATGAGTTCCGTGAAGTTTCAGGTCAATTGGACTCTGTTTGATTTTCCTTTTCTTCGAAACCGTAAAACAGGGTAAAAAACAGAAACTGGCACTGGGCTCTGGGTTAATAGGTTAGTCCCAAAAATTATATAAAAGTGTATAATAAAGCCCATAAACATTCAAAATAGTCGATAATATAGCATGGAGCAATAAAAAATTATAGATACGCTGGAGACGTATCAGTTTGCATAGGCGTTTTTGGGCTGAGGCCACTTCCACTGCTTGTTATCTCATTAACCATTCACCATCTATTGCTCTTAATAAGAAAACTCCAATTGAGGTATGGTCTGGTTCACCTGCTGATTATTCACAGTTGAGAGTTTTTGGTTGCACTGCTTATGCTCATGTTGATAATGGAAAATTGGAGCCTAGGGCTGTTAAGTGCATATTTCTTAGTTATAAGTCTGGTGTTTCCGAGGCTATTATTTCTGGTGATAGTAATAAGTGGATGACTGCTATGCATGATGAGATGGAATCACTTGAAAAGAATGGCACTTAGGATTTAGTAAGATTACCTAGAGAGAAGAAACCTATTCGTTGCAAGTGGGTTTTCAAGAGGAAAGAAGGTGTTTCTCCTAATGATGAGACAAGATATAAAGCAAGGTTGGTTGCTAAAGGTTATAGCCAGATTTCAGGTATTGACTATAACGAAGTCTTTTCTCCTGTTGTGAAGCATAGCTCTATTCACACTTTACTCAGTATTGTTGCCATACATGATCTTGAGCTTGAACAATTGGATGTTAAAACTGCATTTTCACATGGAGAATTAGAAGAGGATATTTATATGGAACAACCTGAAGGTTTTGTTATTCCGGGAAAAGAAAAGCTTGTCTGTAAGTTAAATAAATCTTTTTATGGATTGAAGCAATCCCCTAGACAATGGTACAAGAGATTTGACACCTTTATGCTCTCTCAAGGTTTCAAAAGGTCTAATTATGATAGTTGTGTTTATTTGAAAACTGTCAAAGGTTCAACTATTTATTTGCTCCTTAATGTTGATGATATGCTAATTGCTGCAAAGAGTATGTCATAGATTAATGAACTAAAGAAGCAATTGAGTAATGAATTTGAGATGAAGGATTTGAGTGCAGCAAAGAAAATACTTGGCATGGAAATATCCAGAGATAGACCATCTGAAAAAGTATATCTAAGTCAGAAGGGATATATTGATAAAGTTCTTCGTCGTTTTAATATGCATAATGCCAAGCCAGTAAGCACTCTGTTAGCTGCACACTTCAAATTATCATCAGCTTTATGTCCTAAATCAGATGCAGATATTGAGTACATGTCTAGAGTTCCCTATTCGAGTGCAGTTGGTTCACTTATGTATGCCATGGTTTGTTCTCGTCCGGATTTATCATATGGATTGAGTGTTGTCAGTAGATACATGGCTAATCTTGGAAAAGAGCATTGGAAAGCAGTTTAGTGGATTTTCAGATACCTGCGAGGTACTTCTAATGCTTATTTATAGTTTGGGAAAACTAGAGATGGACTTGTTAGTTTTGTTGATTCTGATTTTGCTGGTGATTTGGATAAGAGAAGATCACTCACAGGTTATGTTTTCACCATTGGTGGTTGTGCTGTGAGTTGGAGAGCAACTTTGCAGTCTATTGTGGCTTGTTCCACTACTGATGCCGAGTATATGGCTATTTCTGAGGCATGCAAAGAAGCTATCTGGTTGAAAGGTTTATACACTGAGCTTTGTGGAGATTCATCTTGCCCTACCGTATTTTCTGACAGTCAAAGTGCCATATATCTTACAAAAAATCAAATGTATCATGAAAGGACAAAGCACATTGATGTTAGATTTCATTATATTCGAGATGTTGTTGCTGAAGGCTATTTGAAGATATGCAAGATAAGTACTCATGATAATCCTGCTGATATGATGACAAAGCCAGTTCCGACCAATAAGTTTGAGCTTTGCTCGGGCTTAGTTGGTATTTCTCACTAGTCCTATGGATTTTGATGCACAAGGTGTTTATATTGATTTGGATGGAGTTATCTACTTTCTTCGACTACTGGAGGGAATTTGGCTCAAGGTGGAGATTGTTAAATTGTGAGCCAAACTATACCGTATTAGACTAGACGTAATACATACGGAGTGGGCCTTTGCGTTGGTACCGACGCGTACGAGTACAACTCGTTTACTTGTCCTCCAAGGACTCTCATGTATTGCCCTCTTATATACCCCATGTAGTCGCATCTCAGACGGTCTGTCGTCTTGTGCTTGTAATACTCCTCCTCATAGTGATTGCGCCTTCGTGCGTCCGTGGTTTTCTCCCGCAAGGATTTCCACGTAAAAATCCGTGTGCTCTCGTGTCTCGTTTATCTCGTTATTATCTAACAATTGTAAATTACAATTTTTTCTATTTTTAATAAAAAATTGTTTGGTACATACATTCGCTTATTTGATGAAGGATGTTCTTTATAATGTAAGATCAAAGGGATACAACCATAATATGCACATACCCCGCCTCTGCATGAATGCATGATTAGTATACACACACCCGACATCCAGGCACAAACAAAGGATCGAACCAACAAATAGCAAAGTCTACTGAATCTATGCCTAAACGGAAGGTTAAAAAGGAAAAGAAAGGAGCAACGATGATTCACGTCGAGCAGGCACTGATCCAACGAATATGATACAAAAGCACACAATCCAGACATGGACGCGAGACAAACTGAAAATCATGTATACCCCAAGCAAGCAGCCCAACCTCTAGGAGTCATCAACGTAGGTAAGAACATTAGTTGACACACATGTGATGCAGTGCATAGATCAACTGTGTGAGAGAGGACGGTACCGCGAAAATCCCACACCAGAGACCCTCAGGCGATTCCATGCCTCCGTTGCACGTCACAAGTATACGTCGGTGGTAAGAGCATCTTCAACAACCGCGCCAAAAGACGCGCGCGAGGTAAATTGGCTTTATAGCGCGTGCGAGATGTTTACACGCGCTCCAGCGGTGGCGCGAAACTAGCGCGCGCGGGAAAAGGCGGCCGCTCGCGCGCTACATTTAGCGCGCCGCGTCCGGCGCACCTATAAATTGCAGCGCCTCCGCTGCTCTCTCCGTCTCTCCATCGCCCCCTGCCGCGCTCTGCCGCCGACACGCCACCACCGCGCCACGATGCCGCCTCGGCGCCGGGGAGGTACGGGCTACCGCGGCGTCCGCGTGCGTCCGTCCGACACCTACTCCACCGAAATTCGGTCGGGCGGCAGCATGCGGCTCTGTCTCGGAATTTTCGACACCGCCCAGGAGGGCGCCCGCGCGTACGACGCTGCGGCGTGGCGCCTCCTGCGGTCCCGTCAGGACATGAACTTCGCCGACGTGGCGACGCGGGAGCGCGCACAGGAGTTGACGCCTTTCCCGCGGCTTCTCACTGACGAGGATCATCGCAAGCATCGGAGGCGGGAGCATCGTCTCAGGCTGGCCGAGATGGACGAGCAAGCCATGGCGCTGTGGAGTCATCGCTTCCCGGAAGACACCAACGAGGAACAGTTCTTCGTCCAGAGGAGGGCGAGGAGGGCGAAGAGGAGAGAGGAGCGAGCCGACTATCGCGAGGACAAGCGAACGCGGAAGGCGGTCGCTAAATACAACCAAGCGCTAGGAGATGCGTCCTCCTGGAACTCCGACGACGAGCGATTTCTTGACGCCTACGCTCCGACGTCGGAGGAGGACATCACTGAGACAGAGTCCGAGTCGGACGAGTAGTAGGAGAACTATCTACGAAGCCAAATATGTAGTAGGAGAACTATCTACGAAACCCAATATGTAGTAGGAGAACTATCTACGAAACCAAATATATAGTAGAAAAAACTGAAATATAGCGCGCCTGCTAGAACGGCGTGGGCGCGATTTAATTTGCGGCGGCCGCTGGAGCCAGCGCACTACTGCGTGCAAAAACTGGCTAACTCAGCGTTGTATCGCAACTTTTAGCGCACGGCGCGTTGCGCGACTGTTGGAGATGCTTTAAATTTGGGCACGACCACCGCCCCCAAACAATACGCCAGTGGCCGTCATTGTATCGTCATAACCGTGACCTGCCGCCACTAGCTCTATCGAGCATCCGGATCAATGGCCCAGCCATCCACTCGGCAAGCATCACTGGCACTACCACTGCACATCGATACATACACTTGTTGTTCTAGCTGATCGGTTCTTTGTTTTACTTTGCTGGATATGCTGGATTTGGTCTTCCAAATTTCAACTTGTCGACGATGGTGCCTGTGTAAATTTCTCGAGCAACAGCACAATGTGCGACCTCTGCTCCATAGGAAGACCAAGAAGGAATTTAACTTGAATCCTTTTCCCCTTTCCAATCGTGTTTTTTTGGACGGCTGAATCCTCTTTTAACCGGAAGATTTTTTTAATCATACTTTCTGTTAGCCACAATATGAAAGTACTTAGTATTATTGTCCCCTTAATGGAGATAAGTGCAATGATTTTTATTTCATTATTGAGCCACAAAGTCAGTTAAAATTCGGAAATTGCCTTTGGTGACCGAGCTCACTGGAGGCCTCCAGATTCAAAATTCATCAAAATTCATATTTTAACATTTCAAAAAATTCTGAAAAAAGTACAGATATACATAAAGGCATAACACACATGTGTGTAAATTTTCAAGGTAAAATACATTGAAATGAGGGCTGTGCAAAAAAGAAAAATCTGGGGCTGTTTAACACATGATACTATTCATCCTCCCATGCCATGAATTTGTCTTTTTTGTACAGGTCACATTTCATCGTACTTCATCATGAAATTTTACAAACATGTGGGTTACATCCTTACATACTCACATATTTGTTTTCAGTCTTTTTTGAAACATAAAAGTTTGAATTAGAAATTTTCAAAAATAAAGGCCTCCATGGAACTCGGCCTCCAAAACGCCATTCTCGTTAAAATTGACCTTTCTTTGCGTTTTTTTTGTTGTGTGTGTGTGTTTGGGGGGGGGGGGGGGGTAGTACAAATGGCAATGTGGCCCTGTTCCCTTGAAATCCATGGGGAATTCAACTATTTTTGGATGTGTATGGGGGAGATTTGATCCCCACAATCTAAATATGAGGATGGGAAGGTTTATCACGTCTTGTTCCCTACTACGGGATTTTGTTTGTTTCTACCACTCTAGCTTTTTCCCATTTTACTTATGCTACTCTATCTCTTAAATTTCATCTTTGCCACTCTAAGCTTTTGACTATATATCACAATTGCCATTCTGTGGCAAAAGAGATTTTCTCAGAGTGACAATTGTGATACATTGTCAAAAGCTAAGTTGGCAAAAGTTAGTTGTCAAATTTTCGAGTGACATAAGGAAAATGAGAAAAGCTAGAGTGGCAAAAACAAAATTTCAAAATGGCATAAGGAAAATAGGCAAAAGTTAGATTGGCAAAAACAAGATTCCTCCTACTATTCCCTATTATTTAAATATTATGTATATGAATCGACATGCTCCTTTATGTAAAATATTGTAATATTGTCTCTGTTGTAATATGTTTTAGTAATATCTAACATGTTACAAAAACTAAGTATTTTAATATGTCAAAAAATACAATAATATGAAAATATCACAACATTATTTACGATCAAACTGTTCGGGCCCTAGATCCAATGGGGTTGGGGAAGGAAAGAGTAGTCTCCTAATTGCTAAACGAGGATATTTATTTTTGAAAAGGAGGTTGAAACCCCCGGCCTCTGCATCAATCGATGCATGCAACCATCTTTATTAATTATTCAACAACGGTTCGACAAGAACGTACATCAAACCCCCGAAGCAACCACTTACATCTACAAAGCCGATAATGTGGAGTGCAACCACTTACATCTACAAAGCCGATAATGTGGAGTGCTCTCATTCCCACCATCTAGGACCAGGGTCACCGCCGATCCGCCCGCATGACGTATCAGGAGCCTACACGGTGCAACAAACATAAAGCGTATACCGCATGCATATGTTTTAGAAGTCGCCACCATCATCGAACCGTTAACCCATCTCCGAGAAGGAGATCCGCATCATCCCTGCTAGACCGGCCAGCCATCGACGCCGCCATGGCTCCTAAGACAAGGACAATATGACTCACAAGACTGGTTAATTTAGCGAAATTTGGTCAATGTGTTGACTTGCCATTGCTCAACATCATCCTTTTATAGTTGGCGCATCAGCCACTGGACAAAAATAGTACTCCCTCCAATTCAAATTAATTGATGCAACCTTTATACAATGTTGTACAATTGATGCAACCTCTATACAATGTTGTATAGAGGCTGCATCAATTAATTCTGATCAATATTGTATTATTGTCCCCTTGACAGAGTAGTTCACTTCCTTTGATTAATCGCGACCGGAGCCACAAAGTCAGCTAAAAACAAAAGGAAATTAAATTTTGTAAGTTTTAAGTTGTAACCAGCAAGCCATCAGCAGAGCACCCCATGGTTCCAGAAAATAAAAACAAAATGAGACTAATCCAAGGGCTAACTTTTGTTGGCTTTTTTATAGAAGAAAACTCAGTGAGCGCCGTGCGCCAGAGCCAAGACTCAAACACGGGCGGGCTGGCAGCTACCCCAGCTGTCCAGCCAACGGGTCGACGCCCCGTCCTCAGCATCCCATGGTTCAATAACATTGCTGCTATACACACGATAAAAATGCACCATACTCCTCCCGATCGTACATGGCAGCGGTAGCGCGAGCGTGCATGCGCGGGATTTGAACGCGAATGCAGTGTCGTTCACAGATCGGGCGTCAAGTATCGTCTGTCAAGCAATTTCGGTTCCATAATGCGAAAACCAGCTCACCACACCACCGAACACATGCTAAGCAATCAGCACAAACGGGGACCCAAAAGGCAACAACACAACTGCCTCCATCTCTCTCTCCCAATAGCTGATAATTTAACCCTAACCAAACAATAGCCAGCGCAGCGGCCAACCAGAACAGCCAAGCATTGGCCGGCCGGCCAGTAGGATTACAGCTACAAACCTTTGTTTCCAAGCCAAAGTCTCAAGTCTCCAACTCCAAGTACAACTACTATATATAAACCCCCAAATGCTCTCTCCTCCTTCATCCAAGATCACACGCCTGACAACATCTCCAGTTCCCTCCCAGCACCAGAGTCATCTTTGCTACTATTTCATTGCAGTAACGTCCGTCGAGGAAGCAAATGGCGGTTACTCTGAAGCTCAGGATCCTCGCCGTGGCGGCAGCCGCCGCCATCATGGTCGGCACGGTCTCCGCAGCCGATGGACCAGCTCCCGCACCGGCCTCCGGCGCATCGGCTGCTGCCCCGGCTGTCGCCATGGCGTCCCTGACTGCGCTCATCTTCGGTTACTTCTTCTGAGGCAATGTACTCATGCGCACAATTATTTGGGATTCTTTTGGCTCTTCTCGTGTTGGTACATGATATGAGTACATATTGTAAATTTACATGTTCTTTTTTCATTTTGTAATAGAAAAATTGTGGGCATATACATTTATTTATTTGATAAAGGATGCTTTTTATAATGTAAGATCAAAGAGATACAAGCATACAAGCATGAATAGTATACACACAATCAACGTGTAGGCACAAACAAATGATCGCACCAGCCAATAACAAAGTCATATAAGATCGAAACCAGCATCTCCGACAGCCGCCCAACGCGCCACGTGCTAAAAAGTACTTTGCATCGTGCCCACGTCTGATTTGGCGCGACGGGCAGCGCAAGCTCCAGCAGCTGCACTAAAATTTAGCGCGCGCGCGTAGCTCCAGCAGGCGCGCTAAAATGCAGCTTGCGCGCTCTCGCACGAACACTTTGGACTGGATTGCATACATATTTTTTTTAGATAAAAAACGATACATAGCTCATAGATAAAACGACTGATTCGCCATTTTGAAAAGGACTGATGAGAGTTAAACCACTCTTTTTCAATAGGACAAAATTCATACTTGGAAACGGTACTACTACGAGGTTTTGGGAGAATACATGGCTAGGGGAGACGCCCCTCGCGCTCCAATATCCTTCACTGTATAACATTGTTCAACGTAGAGATGCTTACGTTGCAACAGTTATGCAATCCAGTCCGCTTAATATTCAATTTAGGAGGACGCTAGTGGGAGCCCGTTGGGAAGCTTGGCTCAATCTTGTTCGAAGATTAATGGATGTTCAGCTGTCCCAACAGCCCGATCAGTTATGTTGGAAACTAACTAAGAATGGTGAATTCTCGGTGAAATCCATGTATCTGGATGTTATCAACTCCAGTGTGCTTTCTAGATCGAAACATGTTTGGAAAGTTAAAGTTCCTTTGAAAATCAAAGTGTTTATGTGGTTCGTGCATAAACAAGTTATTTTAATCAAGGATAATTTGGCAAAACGTAATTGGACAGGATATACCAGATGTAGTTTCTGCGACCAACATGAATCAATCAAATATCTTTTTCTGGATTGTCCTATGGCAAAAATTATGTGGCGGTCGGTCCATATAGCTTTTAACATTACTCCACCGAATTCTATCAATACGTTATTTGGGACACGTGGATTGATGGGATAAATTATGATATAGCGAGACACATTCGTGTAGGAGTGTGTGCTTTATTATGGGCAATCTGGAATTGCAGAAATGATTTGGTTTTTAACAGAACAACAAATATCAACTTTTTGCAAGTTATCTTCAGAGCCACTGCATTGATCCATATATGGTCATTACTCACTCCGACGGAGGCCAGAGAGTGTTTGGTTACTGGGTCTACCCGATGGGAGACGGTAGCACGAGATATTTTTAACCGGTTTGGATGGCGGTCATGTAATAGGATAGGCATGTAGTGCTCTTGTCTTCTTATGCCAGCCGGTCGTGGCTTTGCCTATTTTATTTCAGCTCTTTTGGAGCCTTTTTCTTTCTTTCTTTGTTCGATACTTGACGACTTATGTTGGATATTTTGCTTATTAATAATATTGGCCGTATGCATCATTCAGATGCAGAGGCTGGGGCATACCCCCCTTTTTGAAAAAGTAAGATATTTTACATAGTTCATAGCATAGATAGATAAAACTACGGTGCAACTACATAAAAAACTACAACGCAACTACATACTATGGTGCAACTAGATAAACTATGGTGCAACTACAACCTACTCCGAGTCGTCCTCATCATCATCATCATCATCCTTGCTGGTGTTGTCCGAGGTATCGAGCCACAGCCCACATGTCGTCCCAACGAAGATCATTATCCTCAAAGATCGACTCCCCACCTGCTTCAACGATATCGCACTACGATATCGCCAGTGCCTTCCGCCGACGCCTGTCCGCCCGCCCGCTCCGCGCGGCGCTTTGCACTACAAGAAATATGTCAACTAGTGACCTTCTGCCAGTGACCCTAGAAGAATTGGTCATAGATCTATGACCATTTCAGACCAATTGGTCAAAAGCTGTTCGGGGGCTCCAAACCCTAAACTATAACGACCATTTTGGTCAGAAAGGTCGTAATTTCCTTACACGAAATGGTCATAAAGCAGATAACACTGTCTGTTGCCTTATTTCTAGCTGATCATGACCAATATAGATGGTCATAACCTTATAATTGTGGTGGGTTGCTATGACTAGGTGCCACCTCATCAGTTTTGCCTATGTGTCATGTCCATGTGGCAGTTTTTGCCCTAGGTTGTGAAGCAACCTATATTTCTGTCATTCCCAAAATTCCCAAAAAAATCTCATAAATTCTTTGGGTCATATCTTCATCAAATATGTAAAAATCCTTCCTTGCCTAGTTCAAAACTAATTCAACAATATTCATTTTCCTATTCTGTTCACAACATCACTTTATGAAGGAAGTGCTATTTATATATTCTTGATTGCCCTCGGAATTTTTGGGCACTCTTTCCTATCCAAATCATTACCGCATGACAAAATTCAGCTCCATTTGCCTAGCAAATCTTCCTCGGCAAATGTCCAAATTTTTGTCCAGCTAGAAGCATTGTGAAGGAAGTACCTTTTTTATATCTCGAAATGACATGAAATTTATAAAGTTCCTTCATATGCCCAAATTATCACCCTCCTCCAAATTGCAGCTCAGTCAAATCATCTATGTGAGCCCAGGTTCAATTTATATTTTATGGCCAAATTGGCATGTTGCAAAGCAAGTGTTATATAGACCCCTCCTATTACCCTCAAACTTTTCGGGCACTCTTCCATACCCAAATCATTGCCACATGACAATATTCATCTCAATTTTCCTAGTAAATCTTTCTCAGGAAATTTCCAAAGTTTCTACCTCGAGAGAAGCTTTGTGAAGTAAGTACTAGCTAGGCTTACCCAAATGATCTGAAAATTTACCAGTGCATGACCATACCTATGTAACTTACCTACACCAATTTTTAGCTCATTTCATTCATCCAATATCTCTCACTAGTTTTCCCAAGTTTTTGTCCATAGAAGAGCATTGTGAAGGAAGTACTACTTTGGCATGTACAAATGGTATCAATTTTCTACAATGCTTTCCGAAGCCCAAATAACCATCCTCCACCAAATTTTAGCTCAATCCATTCATTATTTTGAGCCCAGCTTCAACATTCATATTTTTGTCCAGCGTGGTACTTTGCAAAGCAAGTACCACTTAGGATCCTCCTTTTGAGCTACAAATTTGTGAAGACATTCTCCTTAGTAGATGATCATCCTCAGCAAAAACTCACGCCCATTGGCCATGTGCATTTCCCGTACCACTAATCAAACACTTGGCTGCTAATTCATGTTTGAGTATCGATCGGTCTCCTTGTGAGAATCTTATGTTGTGATTTTCTTCCTAGAACCTACCTGGGGAGTTCCCAACCCACTAGACATGCCTAGGCTGCCCAGAACACATGGCAACGCCACGGTCACGCGGTGACCACGCGGCGGGCATGCGAGTTTACATGCTCTAGAGTTGGGGGCCTCGGCCGCCACCCAAACCTCGACGTATCGCCACCAAACCATGTATTTATGATTAAATAGGTACTTATGTAACTATAAATGATTTTTGGAAAAATAAATAGTAAACTATGAGGCAGCTGCAGTTCAAATTTGACCCGCTTCCAACTAAATCGGCGGAATTTGTCTTTTTCACCAGAGGTGGATCAAAAATTTTGACACCCAACCATTTTGTCAATTGTGCATTAAATATGGCCCAGTATTTTATAAAATCGATTTGGTCCAATTTTGCAACAAATATATGGTAGGTCCTTCACAAAAAAAACTCATTTCGGGCACTCAGAAAATGGAAAATGTATTTTCCGTGCAAAGAAAATGAAAACTCCCTTAGGCAACATTGTTTGGAATTCTAAGATGCACCCTTGTGCATAATATGAGATCATTTGAACAAACTATGCCAAGAATGTGGCCATAAGATTGATCATTTGGCTTGAAAGTCATGAATCTTCACGCATGATAGCTCATTTCTGAGAACACTTTTTTAAAATAATTGCCGTATTACAAATTTATTATTTTTCCTGGAAACATGGTCGCATATAATGACACAATGTGAAGGTTTTCCAATTTTTTATTTTTTTTGATTTTTTATGCCCGTTTCAAAATGCGGTCAAAACGGCGGGCTTGACCGTTCCTAGCTAGTGGTTGAATCTTGGATTTTTTTGGTGTTTCTCTGATTAAATAGATACTTATGTACCTGGGAAATGATTTTTGGAAAAATTAAAGAGCAAACTATGAGGCAGCTGTAGTTCAAATTTGACCCGCTTCCAGCTGAATCGGCGGGAATTTGTCTTTTTCACGAGAGGTGGATCAAAACTTTTTACACCCAACCATTTGGTCAATTGTGCATTAAATATGTACTAGTATTTTATAAAATTGATTTGGTACAATTTTGCAACAAATCTATGGTAGGTCCTTCACAAAAAAACCTCAATTCGAGCACTCGAAAAATAGAAATAACAGAAAGTAAAAAGAGGATACAGAGAGTTGTGTTTTCTAAATTCATCCATCTCATGCTCATCAAAAGGAATCCACTAACAAGGTTGATCAGGTCTTGTTAACAAACTCATTTTGAATAACATGAAACTAGAGAATTTTCAAATAACACTAGGTTACGTCAACGGGGATACGCACATCCCGAACAATAAGAATATCATATTTCTTCTTGACACTAGGAAGAGGAAATTCAAACCTCCAATAGTGATTGTTGAAAATTTTCCAATAGAATTGATACTGTGGACTTGAGGTTGTTTCCTCGGAAAGTGTACCGTATGCTCATTAACATTAACATGAAAAGTGACATTGCCTTTGGTGCAATCAATAACAGCCTCTACAGTATTCAAGAAGGGTCTTCCAAGAATAATGGACATACTATCATCCTCGGGAATATCAAGAATAACAAAGTCCATTAAAATAGCAACGTTTGCAACCACAACAGGCACATCCTCACAAATACCGACAGGTATAGCAGTTGATTTATCAGCCATTTGCAAAGATATTTCAGTAGGTGTCAACTTATTCAAATCAAGTCTACGGTATAAAGAGAGAGGCATAACACTAACACCGGCTCCAAGATCACATAAAGCAGTTTTAACATAGTTTCTTTTAATGGAGCATGGTATAGTTGGTACTCCTGGATCTCCAAGTTTCTTTGGTATTCCACCCTTAAAAGTATATTTGGCAAGCATGGTGGAAATTTCATCTTCCGGTATCTTTCTTTTATTAGTAACAATTTCCTTCATATATTTAGCATAAGGATTCATTTTAAGCATATCAGCCAAACGCATACGCAAAAAGATAGGTCTAATCATTTCAGCAAAGCGCTCAAAATCCTCATCATCCTTTTTCTTGGATGGTTTAGGAGGAAAAGGCATGAGTTTTTGAACCCATGGTTCTCTTTCTTTACCGTGCTTCCTAGCAACAAAGTCTCTCTTATCATAACGTTGATTCTTTGATTGTGGGTTATCAAGATCAACAACATGTTTAATCTCTACATCATTATCATTACTAGGTTGAGCATCAACATGAACATCATCATTAACATTATCACTAGGTTCATGTTCATTACCAGATTGTGTCTCAGCATCAGAAATAGAAATATCATTGGGATTCTCAGGTGTGTCGACAACAGGTTCACTAGAAGCATGCAAAGTCTTATCATTTTTCTTTTTCTTCCTTTTAGAAGGACTAGGTGCATCAATATTAATTCTCTGAGAATCCTGCTCAATTCTCTTAGGATGGCCCTCAGGATACAAAGGTTCCTGAGTCATTTTACCACATCTAGTCATGACTCTAACAACATCATCATTCTTCTTCTTATTCAATTCATTGAGCAAATCATTCTGAGCTTTAAGTACTTGTTCTACTTGAGTGGTAACCATAGAAGCATGTTTACTAATAAGTTTAAGTTCACCTTTAACATTCGCCATATAATCACTCAAGTGTTCAAGCATAACAGCATTATGTTTCAATTGTCAACCAACATAAGCATTGAAGTTTTCTTGTTTAACCATAAAGTCATCAAAATCATCCAAGCATGGGCTAGCAAACTTAGTAAATGGGATTTCACACTTATCAAATCTATAGAGAGAATTTACCTTTACTACCTGTGTCGGGTTATCAAGACCATGTATTTCTTTAATATGTGGTAAATTCTTAACATCTTCAGCTTTAATACCTTTTTCTTTCATAGATTTCATTGCCTCTTGCATATCTTCAGGACTGAGAAATAGAATACCCCTTTCCTTCGGAGTTGGCTTAGGAGTTGGTTTAGGAAGTGTCCAATTATTTTCATTAGTCAACATATTATTCAATATCAATTCATCTTGATCAACAGTTCTTTCCCTGAAAACACAACCAGCACAACTATCCAAGTAATCTCTGGAAGAATTGGTTAGTCCATTATAAAAGATATCAAGTATTTCATTTTTCTTAAGAGGATGACCAGGCAAAGCATTAAGTAATCGGAGAAGCCTCACCCAAGCTTGTGGGAGACTCTCTTCTTCAATTTGCACAAAATTATATATTTCCCTTAAAGCAGCTTGTTTCTTATGAGCGGGGAAATATTTAGCAGAGAAGTAATAAATCATATCCTTGGGACTACGCACACAACCAGGATGAAGAGAATTAAACCATGTTTTAGCATCACCCTTTAATGAGAATGGAATAACTTAAGGATAAAGTAATAGCGAGTTTTCTCATCATGAGGAAACAGGGTGGCTATATCATTTAATTTAGTAAGATGTGCCACAACAGTTTCAGATTCATAGCCATAAAAAGGATCAGATTCAACCAAAGTAATTATCTCAGGATCGACAGAGAAATCATAATCCTTATCAGTAATAGAGATAGGTGAAGTAGCAAAAGCAGGGTCATATTTCATTCTAGCATTCAAAGACTTTTCTTTAAGCTTAGCTAATAATTTCTTAATATCAGATCTATCATTGCAAGCTAAGAAGTCTCTAGCAGTTTCTTCATCCATAACATAACCCTCAGGAACAACAGGCGATTCATATCTTGGGGGAGAATCTTCATCATCACTTTCATCAATATTATTAGTTTCAATAATTTCATTCTCTCTAGCCCTAGCAAGTTGTTCATCAAGAAATTCACCTAGTGGCTCAGTAGTATCAAGCATAGAAGTAGTTTCATCATAAGTATCATGCAAAGCAGAAGTGGCATCATCAGTAACATGCGACCTATCAGAATCAATAGCGTGTGTAGGTGTTGCAAGTTTACTCAAAATAGAAGGTGAATCAAGTGCAGAGCTAGATGGCAGTTCCTTACCCCCCCTCGTAGTTGAGGGAAAAATCTTGGTTCTTTGATCTTTCAAGTTCTTCATAATGATAAGCAGATATAAATCCCAAGTGACTCAAAGAATAGAGCTATGCTCCCCGACAACGGCGCCCGAAAATAGTCTTGATAACCCACAAGTATAGGGGATCGCAACAATTTTCGAGGGTAGAGTATTCAACCCAAATTTATTGATTTGACACAAGGGGAGCCAAAGAATATTCTCAAGTCATAGCAGCTGAGTTATCAATTCAACCACACCTGGAAACTTAATATCTCCAGCAAAGTGTTTAGTAGCAAAGTAATATGATAGTAGTGGTAACGGTAGCAAAAGTAATATTTCTGGTTTTATAGTGATTGTAACAGTAGCAACGGAAAAGTAAATAAGCGAAGAACAATATATAAAAAGCTCGTAGGCATTGGATCGGTGATGGAGAATTATGTCAGATGCGATTGATCATGCAACAATTTTAACATAGGGTGACACGGAACTAGCTCCAGTTCATCAATGTAATGTAGGCATGTATTCCGAATATAGTCATATGTGCTTATGGAAAAGAACTTGCATGACATCTTTTGTCCTACCCTCCCGTGGCAGTGGGGTCCTATTAGAAACTAAGGGATATTAAGGCCTGCTTTTAATAGAGTACCGTACCAAAGCATTAACACATAGTGAATACATGAACTCCTCAAACTACGGTCATCACCGGTAATGGTCCCGATTATTGTCACTTCGGGGTTAACGGATCATAACACATAATAGGTGACTATAGACTTGCAAGATAGGATCAAGAACTCACATATATTCATGAAAACATAATAGGTTCAGATATCAAATCATGGCACTCGGGCCCTAGTGACAAGCATTAAGCATAGCAAAGTCATAGCAACATCAATCTCAGAACATAGTGGATACTAGGGATCAAACCCTAACAAAACTAACTCGATTACATGATAAATCTCATCCAACCCATCACCGTACAACAAGCCTACGATGGAATTACTCACGCACGACTGTGAGCATCATGAAATTGGTGATGGAGGAAGGTTGATGATGATGATGGCGACGGGTTCCCCTCTCCGGAGCCCCGAACGGACTCCAGATCAGCCCTCCCGAGAGAGTTTAGGGCTTGGCGGCGGCTTCGTATCGTAAAACGCGATGAATCCTTCTCTCTGATTTTTTCTCCCCGAACACGAATATATGGAGTTGGAGTTGAGGTTGGTGGAGCATCAGGGGCCCACGAGGCAGGGGGCGCGCCCAGTGGGGTAGGCGCGCCCCCACCCTCGTGGACAGGGTGTGGGCCCCCTGACGTGGATTCTTCTTCCAGTATTTTTTATATATTCCAAAAATAATCTCTGTTGATTTTCAGGTCATTCCGAGAACTTTTATTTCTGCACAAAAATAACACCTTGTCAATTCTGCTGAAAACATCGTCAGTCCGGGTTAGTTCCATTCAAATCATGCAAGTTAGAGTCCAAAACAAGGGCAAACGTGTTTGGAAAAGTAGATACGACGGAGACGTATCACCCGCCCCTCTCGCTGCCCTAGCAGCAGCCGCAGGGTGGTGGGCAGCGCGGCAACCACCGCGGGGCTGGCCGCAAGCAGCAGCAACAGGCGCATGGGGGCCCCTCGTCAATAGTAGCAGGCCACCCTACCATGGACTTACGTCACCAATCCGTGGACGGGTGTTGTTCACGCGTACTCGATGTCGGTCCCCCGGGCTCCTACCCCGGATATCCTTGGGCCCCGTCCGGCGGGCTACCTGGCGTTCTTCACCGCGCCCAGCATCGCCCCTACCCAGCATCGCCGGCCACGGGCGGCTACGGCGCCGCGCCCGCGCCTGCCTACAGCGGGTTCTACCCGCCCCAGGTGCTGTCGCCATGGGATCCTGCGCTCCTCGCCGCCCTGCATTCGGCCCCATCATCGAGTAACTACGGTGGCGGCGGTGACTGGTACATGGACTCGGGCGCCATTGCTCACATGACTGCTCATCCCGGTAACCTCACATCGTCCACTCCCGTTCATACTCCTACTCGCATCACCGTTGGTAACTGTTCCTCTCTACCCATTACACATGTCGGCCATATGTCATTTCCTTCCACCTCTACTCCTATTAACATGTCTAATGTTTTCATCTCTCCTGACTTAGTTACCAACCTTGTCTCGTCGCCTTGCTCGTGAGAACCCTATTACTGTTGAATTTGATGATGTTGGCTTTTCTGTGAAGGACGCCTGAGGGAGTCCTGGATTAGGGGGTATCCGGACAGCCGGATTATATCCTTTGGCCGGACTGTTGGACTATGAAGATACAAGATTGAAGACTTCGTCTCGTGTCCGGATGGGACTCTACTTGGCATGGAAGGCAAGCTAGGCAATACGGATATGTATATCTCCTCCTTTGTAACCGACCTTGTGTAACCCTAGCCCCTCCGATGTCTATATAAACCGGAGGGTTTTAGTCCGTAGGATGACATACAATCATACCATAGGCTAGCTTCTAGGGTTTAGCCTCTCCGATCTCGTGGTAGACCTACTCTTGTACTACCCATATCATCAATATTAATCAAGCAGGACGTAGGGTTTTACCTCCATCAAGAGGGCCCGAACCTGGGTAAAATATTGTGTCCCCTGCCTCCTGTTACCATCCGCCTTAGACGCACAGTTCGGGACCCCCTACCCGAGATCCGCCGGTTTTGACACCGACATTGGTGCTTTCATTGAGAGTTCCTCTGTGCCATCGCCAGAAGGAAGGATGTCTCGTCTCGTCTTTAAAGACGGTACTACTATTGGGGGAGCTTTGGCTGTCGGCCAAACTCTCCGGCTAGGCGGGTTCATCATGACCGCCTGTACGGCCGCCGCGCCGACGATGAATTCTCGGGTCATCGAAAACAGCCTCCACGTCAAATCGGCACTCGCCGAACAGATGGATCCAATGGAGCTCTCCTCCTTAAACGAGCTCTTGGATCGCATCACCGCCTTGGGAGTCGCGACTGACTATGATCGGATTGGGCTTAAACCCGATCAAAGGGAGATTAATTCTCCTCCGGTCACCCATCATATTGAAGTGGTGGAGGAACAATGTGGCGACCTTTCCTCTATCCCGAGGACCAAATATGTCCGGATTCCCAAGCTCTCTGAGCCGGACGCCCGTTCGCGGGAGGACAACATCCATTCCCTGAACTTAGAGTCAGGCAGCGGACCAGGATTAGCGGGTAACATCCCGGAACTAGAACTTCCAAAATTGGAAACTCCTCAGCCCCTGGATCCCAGATCGGGTAGGGGTTTGGATTCAATTCCACCCACCCACCCAAACACAAGCGACCTTTCCTATATCAGACAAGAGCCCCAGGAAACAGTACATCATTACTGGGCCAGATTCCTCCTTGCGATGAACAAGGTTAAGGACTGTCGCGAGGAAGACGCAATCTTATTTTTCCACAATAATTGCATAGACAAGGGAATCCTTAACGCCATAAATCTCCATGAGATAACACGCTTCGCTGACTTGGCATCCATAGTACGAAAGTACTGTGCGATGGAAAGTGCATGGAAAACCGAAACAAACTTTTGGGATAATCCGGCCCTGAACACAAACCCAGTCCGAAATAAAAGGGTGCATTATCACAATACACCCGGGTTAACTACCAAAAAGCAAAAACCCTCTATGGGGCAAGGAACCGTACTGGAGGGATGGCTCAACGGACCCTGCAAAATTCATAGCACGACGGATATGATACCAACGCATAGCCTTAGAGCATGTTGGATACTCCGGAAGGTGGCCAAAAGTGGTGAGGATCTTCTTATCCCACTTACCACAGAGCACCATCCAGTGGATAACAATACGGTGTTAACAGTGTTCGAGACCTTTGCGTCAAATAACAGGCACAAGCGAAGACTCCGCAGCATGGCCAAAATCTACCACGTAGCAGCAACAAATCCTTGGAGTGACACGGCTATTACCTTCAATGCCAGTGATGAACCCAAATTCCGAATAGTCTGAGCACCAGCCGCACTGGTCCTCAGTCCAATCGTGGACGGCTTTCGACTCACCAAAGTACTCATGGACGGCGGCAGCGGACTAAACCTCATCTATGAGGAAACCCTTCAAAAGATGGAAATAGACTAGAACCGCATCGAGCAAAGTAGCACAACCTTTAGAGGAATTATCCCCTGTCGGTAAGCCCGATGTGCTGGGAAAATCACACTAGATGTGGTATTCGGCACGCCGGATAATTACAGGTCCGAAGAAATTACATTCCAAGTGACCCCGTTCAGAAGTGGCTATCACGCTCTTTTAGGACGGGAGGCGTTCACAATCTTCCAAGCCGTACCCCATTATGGGTACATGAAGCTTAAAATGCCCGGACCCAACGGAATCATCACTCTCTCCAGTGATCCGGACACAGCACTCCGCGCCGAAAACAAAACAACGACATTGGCCCTCGAGGCATTATCCGAAGCCCTCTCGGCCGAGGAGTTAACCACGCTACGCTCCATAGTGGACAGGGACGATGTGATACTCGACAAGAGATCCAAGTCCACCTCTTTTAAACCAGCGGATGAAATAGTCAAATTCCAAGTCCACCCAACGGACCCTACCAAAACAGCCTCCATCGGGGCACAGTTAAACCCCGCTGTGGACGCCGCACTACGAGAGTTCCTGCGCGAGAATTGGGACATATTCGCCTGGCATCCTTCAGACATGCCAGGAATCCCACGCAGGCTGGCCGAGCATAGCCTCAATATCCTAAAGGGATTCAAGCTGGTCAAGCAAGCTCTTCAGCGTTTCTCCGAACCTAAGAGACATGCCATGGGAGAAGAACTAGCCAAGTTATTGGAGGCCGGATTCATTAGAGAAATAAAACATCCGGACTGGCTAGCAAACCCGGTGATGGTACCAAAGAAGGACAAATCCTGGCGCCTTTGCGTCGATTTCAAAGACCTCAATAAAGCTTGCCCAAAGGATCCCTTCCCCCTCCCATGCATCGATCAAATCATTGACGCTATCGCAGGACATGAGTCATTGTGTTTCCTCGACGCATACTCCGGTTACCACCAAATCAAGATGGCGGAGTCCGACCAAGCCGCAACGGCATTCATCACACCATACGGTCCCTTCTGTTTCAACACAATGCCTTTTGGGCTCAAAAATGCTAGCGCAACATATCAGCGCATGATTCAGACATGCCTGGAGAAACAAATTGGCAAAACAGTAGAGGCATACATAGACGATGTGGTCGTCAAAACCAAACACGTCGACTCTTTGATAGACGACTTGAGGCTCACATTCGACAACCTCCGAACATATGACATCAAGCTCAATCCGGAAAAATGCGTTTTCAGCGTACCAGCCGGAAAGCTCCTGCGATTTATTGTCTCCAATAGAGGTAGCGAAGCTAATCCGGCCAAAATCCGAGCGTTGTCACAGTTGGCTACCCCAACAGACCTCAAACAAATCCAGAAGCTAACTGGATGCGTGGCGGCTCTAAGCCGCTTTATCTCCCGCTTGGGAGAAAAGGCTTTACCCCTTTATCGCCTCCTTCGGCGCACCGAACACTTCGAGTGGACGGACGCGGCCACAGCCGGATTGGAAGAAATAAAGGCCATTATGGCAACCAACCCGATCCGGGCCGCACCAAACATCGACGAACCAATGATGTTGTACATTGCGGCAACTCATCAAG
This sequence comes from Triticum urartu, assembly GCF_056163025.1. NCBI lineage: Eukaryota > Viridiplantae > Streptophyta > Magnoliopsida > Poales > Poaceae > Triticum > Triticum urartu. The sequence continues at coordinate 511,636,570 of NC_141873.1, forward strand.
TTGTAAGCGCGGTGCTCGTTGTCGAACGGGAAGCGGACAGACACAAATTCCCTCTTCAAAAGCTGGTATACTATGTATCCACTGTCCTCACTCCATGCAAATCACAGTACCCGCATTACCAAAAAATAGCATATGCGGTATTCATGGCATCGCGGAAACTGCGACACTACTTTCAAGATTGTTCGATTACAGTAGCCTCGAAAGTGCCACTTAATGATATTATAAACAACTGCGACACTACGGGCCGGATTGCCAAATGGGCCATTGAGCTCCTCCCATTCGACATAACATACAAACCTTGCCGGGCCATTAAATCGCAAGTACTAGCTGACTTCGTCACCGAATGGACGGAGGCCGAACTCCCAAAAGAGTACGGCGCATACTCCAATTGGATCATGCACTTCGACAGTTCTAAAATGCTGGCCGGTCTAGGGACTAGCATCGTCCTGATGTCCCCAACCGGAGATACTGTTTGATACATACTGCAAATATTGTATACAGATTCCAACAATGCAGCCGAATACGAAGCTCTGTTGCATGGTCTTCGGATGGCAGTCTCCATGGGCATTCAATGCCTAGAGGTGCATGGGGATTCAAACCTCGCAATATCCCAAATAAACAGAGATTTCGACGCCAAGGATCCGAAAATGGCGGCCTATCGAATTGCCGTCCTAAAAATGTCAGCTCGGTTTGAGGGACTCGAATTTCACCATGTGGCTCGGGAAAACAATCAGGCAGCGGATATCCTCGCCCGCATCGGCGCAAAACGCGACGCAGTCCCCCCCAACATATTTCTGGAAAGGCTCTTCAAGCCATCCGTAGCATGGGAAGGGGACACCGGTAACAACAGTCCGGACCCGGCCAAAATACCCGATACCGAACTCTCGGACACAATCGGAGGCTCCGCCACCGAAATAACACCTTCAGCCCACGAAATAATGGCCATTATTGCCCCATGGACAGAACCATTCCTGGCCTACCTAACTAGACAGGAACTTCCGGAGGACCAAAATGAGGCACGCTGCATAGTGCAGCGATCCAAGGCCTACAGGGTCCATGAGGGAGAATTGTACAAGAAAAGCACTACCGGAGTCCTTCAAAGGTGCATCTCCGAAGAGGAAGGGCGGAATCTTTTGGCAGAAATTCACGCCAGACTCGGCGGTCATCACACCGCAGCCCGGGCTCTTGTAAGCAAGACATTCTGTACATGATTCTATTGGCCAACGGCCCAGGCAGATGCACAGGACTTGGTCCAACGTTGCGCCGGTTGCCAGCTCTTTGCAAATCAAAGCCACATGCCACCCACCGCCCTCCAAACAATCCCCATTACATGGCCCTTTGCGGTCTGGGGGCTTGACATGGTTGGAGCCCTTAAAGGGGGAACCCACAAGAAAAAATACTTATTGGTCATGGTGGATAAATTCACCAAATGGATAGAGGACAAACCAGTTAAAACAGCCGAATCCGGACCTGTGATAGATTTCATATCCAGGGTTGTACACCGTTACGGCGTCCCCCACAGCATCATCACTGATAACGGCACAAACTTCACGGCTGACGAGGTAAAACTCTGGTGCAGCAAAATGGGCATCAAGCTCGATTACACTTCAGTCTATCACCCACAAACCAACGGTCAAGTCGAGCGAGCAAACGGTCTTATAATGAGCGGCATTAAACCCAGATTAGTGCGTTCCTTAACGGAGTCTGACACGCACTGGGTAGAGGAGCTCGACTCCGTACTCTGGGGCTGCGGACCACGCCGAATCGTAGTACCGGATATACACCATTTTTTATGGTGTACGGCAGAGGCAGTCTTGCCCTGTGACATAATTCATGGCTCACCTCGAGTGCGCATGTACGAAGAAAGAGAAGTCGAGCTCGATCGGCAGGACAGTCTGGACACCTTGGAGGAGGAGCGCGACGTAGCCAAAGCCTGTTCCGCATTTTATCAGCAACAGGCTCGCAGATACCAAAGCAGAGAAGTACGGGCCAAAACTTATAACGTTGGCGAACTAGTTCTACGCCTGCCGGATAAGAAAAAGAACAAGCTCGAGCCCAAATGGGAAGGTCCCTTCATTATTGACCAAGTTCTGACCGGTGGAGCGTACCGACTGCGGGATGCATCGACTAGTCGACTCGAGCCGAACCCATGGAACGCGGCCAGGCTTTGAAGATTCTATGCCTAGCACCGGACTCTATGTTAGTCCCCTCCCTTTGTCCATTTTTTGCATATACATCATCTGTCTTGTTTCCCTTTCTTTCTTTCTCTTATTATTTCTCTAGGCCTTCAAGGGTCACCTTGTGCCTCACTTGTACATTACAGATGTGCTAGCCCACTCTCCATACCTGGGGGCTTCTTCCACAGAAGCTTAAATTATTTACGTGGGCCTCACACTCAACACATGTGTTATACTTCCGCATGTACCTTTTTTCACCATTATATGCATCGATATGACTTAAGTTTTGGCCAAGCTGGGTTGCCTGGCTCTTGTATTTATGCCCTACGTTCCCGTTAATTCGGCTAGGGCATAAGGGGAGCACCTCTGCGATTGGTACTACCGGGTCAGCCGGATGTGTACCTCAGACTGGGTGAAGCCGAAAGCTAGCGTTCTTAAGGGAATATTCGGTCGGTGAACAAAAGCTGATTTTTATTTATTGTCCATATCTGCCCCCAGATGTTTTTTTCTGCGTTTCTTATCGCAGTCCGGACATGCACTTTAGGGCATGCTTACCCGGGGAAAGGAACCCTTAACGGAACTATTCTCCCTGGAAGATGTTTCTTACTACCCATGTAATATAACATAACTAGTTGGGCACTTGTTTGATAAAGCACTAATGACCCCTACGCCTGGTCTCCACGCATACCCCGGTTCTTATATAACTGAGCGGGTATTCGGATTCACTCCGGACTATCGGGCCCGGAGGTTGAAGTGAAAAGGTCCGCAACGACAAATGATCTACAATCCGGCTAGAAGGCATTATACATGTCACTTTAATTACATAGTCATGCAGACTCACTAAACTCCTCCTCTATACCATCCAACAGGCGGTCTAGCTTACAATCCTGTTGGGAATATTTTGCGGCTAATTCTACTTGCCCATAAACTAAGTTAACAGGTATCTCTTTTCTGTCGGGCCCCACAGGTCCGACCTCGGCCATGTGATTTGGGTCTGCCTTGGTATACTGAGTCTTCACCATGGCCCAGGCCTCTCTGGCACCCTGTCGGCAGGCCGATATCTTCCATAATCGGAGGTGCCCCCGTGCTCCCTTGAGCTTCTCCATAAGCTCTGCAACGCCCTCTGGCAGGGAGACAGATGGCCACAAAGCCTGGGCAACACCTTGCATCACCTGCCGAACTTGTTCGTGCAGATGTGACAGCTCAGATAGAAGATCACCCGCAGACCCGGGCATTTCCTCCGTGGGATGACCCGTCAGCATACCTACAGACATAACGCTGTTAGTCGGCTTCTTCACCGAATTCCTTTAAAAGGATTCGTTCAAGCACTTACTGAAAATGCCGCGCCGAAGCCACTTATTCTCCTTCTCGGAGTCGGCAAGCTGGCCCCGAACATCTTTTAGTTCCACGCTCAGCTTAATATTGGCATCTTGGAGATTGTTTTTCTCCCGCCTAACCTCAGTCAGCACGCGTTTGCCAGCCTCTAGCTGTCGCATAACATGCTGGTCCTCCGGATTTTCTCCGGATTCATCTGCAACATCTGTCGTTAGATCTGCAGCCATGCCGCACATTATATGGTAACCATCACTCTTTAAAATAAATTTTACCAGCAGGTGACTTTTTCGGTTCCTGCAATGCGGCCACAGCAGCCCGCAGTTGGGTCTTGCATTCCTCTAGCTCCTGTGTTAGCCTAGTATTCTTCTCTGTAAGAACCTGCACAAATAAGATGATCCTTAAATCAGTTCTGCTAACTGTTTCAAGTCTCAGGGGCTACTGATAAATATGAATCGTCAGATTCACTTACCCGTACATCCTTTACATATTGATCCGTGGCTCTGGCTAGGCCATCTTGAGCAGCACGGAGGTACGCCTCTCCGGAATTGAAGGCATCAAATGCCTCTGGTGAGAAACAAGCGTCCCGGAGTACGGCCCGGCGGCGCCTATGGTTCATGGCGCTTTCCACTTCTGAGTTAGTAGCGGATAACCTATCCGCATCCTCCGTAGAGGGATTATCCGGCGCCTGCCCCATATCAGCTTCCGCCTCTATGTCCGGTCCTGGCGCCCGGCTGGTGGAAGCATGATTAGTAACATCGCCGGACATATTCCGGCGAGCGTTTTTTCTGTTAAAGGAACGCGGGCGTCATTATATTTCAAGAGAGACGACAACCACAGAGCGGAGTTTGTTATACCTTTGCGCTGGCGTCTCCGTCCTAACCGCCTTCCTTTTTGGCCTACCCGGCCTCGGTGCCTCCTGTTGGCGTGTTGCCATGGGCTCGGCAAGGCGTCCCGAATGCCTTCCCTGTAAAATGCCATGTGTATATGGTGGGTGAAGTGTCTAAAAGGGGATCCTAGTTTTGGAGTTGGGATTTTTCGGTTTTTTACGTGCGATGCAGGGAGCAGTCCGGGATAGTCGGCCGTAATGGCCACCATGGCATCATCGCAGCTTAACTGATAGAACTGCCGGTCTATCAGCTCCATGGATATAACCGAATCTTCTTCGGGTCCGGAGTCGAGGGCCCAGTCAGGGTCCTCTGGTTGTGGAGAAGGGCTGCTGACCTCCTTTATGGCCTTTCACAGTTCCTGCTGCAAAGTGGCAAGGTAAATACTTACGACAAAGAATGCGGGAAAATGGGAGCAGGGAGATATAACTTACCCAGCTTGGAGGATTGTACATGGAGAATCCATCCCGTGGTTTGATGCGGGTGAACTCCTCCTCCTCACCCTTGAACAGTTCGGACAGAATCTTCGCTAGAGCGGCAACATTGTCCGGACCCTTACGCCCGCAGGGGGTGGCGTCATCCGCCCCGTTATAACACCACAAGGGGTGCCCACGATATTGAAGTGGCTGCACTCCCTGCATTATGAAAATCGACATGACTTCAATTATTGTCAATCCTGATTGAGCCAGTGCTTTGATCCGGTTCATCAGATAGAGGACTTCTCCGTTGTCTTCCGCCTGGGGGCTCCGTGGGCACCAACTTCAGCGCTTCTTCAAAGGAGCATTGTTGAACTCAGGTAGACCCCGCTGAACAGGGTCCGGAAGGGGGACGTCCTCCATTTAAAACCATTCCGAAGGCCAGTCTTCAGACGACTTCTTCGGGGTACCGGACAGGTATTCGGTATCGGCGATGCGCCATATTTCGGCTCCGCCCACTTGATAGTGTGCGAGGGACAAGGCAGAATAGCCTTTCCCACAGCTCGAAGTGAGCCTCGCAGCCCAGGAACAACTCGCAGAGAGCAACATAGCCGGTGATATGTAGGATGGAGGCAGGGGTGAGATTGTGTAATTGGAGGCCGTAGAACTCCAGGAGCCCACGGAGGAATGGGTGAATTGGAAATCTGAGTGCCCTTAGTAAATAAGGAACAAGGCAGACCCGTTCTCCCATAGAGGGACAAGGAAGGCTCTCCGCTTGCGCCCCGCCATTGTAGGTGGCGAGCCCGGCTCGAACGGGCACCATATATGCCGGAGGGAGAAATCCCTTAGTCTGCAGCTCGACTAATCGGCTGTGCGGGACTGAACACCTCTCCCAATCACCGGGCTTAGGGCTACGGGGGCGGGAGGAGGAGCTGCGGAGGTCGGCCATGCTAGAATGGATCTTTCCGAAGCACGCTCTGATGAATTCTCGCTGGGGGAGAATGATATGGATTAGATCTAAGAATCCCCATCCCTTTAATAGACAATTTATTTATCTGGCTAGGGGGGCGAATGTAAAAACACCCTGGCACCTCGTATTCATTCGACGCATGGGAGATGGCCCTTATTGGGCACAGAAGCCAAGAGGTTCAACATTTATGGAGCCGGACACTGCTTACGAACACTTGAAAGTTGGAGAAGAACCCGCCTTGCAATGCCGATGACAACACTGTGCCCCGGACTCATCGTCATTGAAGCCTGGTTCGGGGGCTACTAAGGGAGTCCTGGATTAGGGGGTATCCGGACAGCCAGATTATATCCTTTGGCCGGACTGTTGGACTATGAAGATACAAGATTGAAGACTTCGTCTCGTGTCCGTATGGGACTCTACTTGGTGTGGAAGGCAAGCTAGGCAATACGGATATATATATCTCCTCCTTTGTAATCGGTCTTGTGTAACCCTAGCCCCTCCGGTGTCTATATAAACCGGAGGGTTTTAGTCCGTAGGACGACATACAATCATACCGTAGGCTAGCTTCTAGGGTTTAGCCTCTCTGATCTCGTGGTAGATCTACTCTTGTACTACCCATATCATCAATATTAATCAAGCAGGACGTAGGGTTTTACCTCCATCAAGAGGGCCCGAACCTGGGTAAAACATTGTGTCCCCTGCCTCCTGTTACCATCCGCCTTAGACGCACAGTTTGGGACCCCCTACCCGAGATCCGCCGGTTTTGACACCGACAACGCCCGTACACGGATGGTGCTCCACCGATGTGATAGCCCGGACGAGCTCTACCCAGCGCATCCTTCCGTCGGCACCTCCACCCGTCCCGCCACCCTTGCCGCTAGTGTCAATCTCTGGCATGCCCTCCTCGGTCATCCCAACTCCATAGTTTTATGTCAGATTCTTCAGAGTTTTTCATTCTCATGTAATAAGGTCGACGACTACTCTTGTGAGGCCTGTCGTCTCGGCAAGCACGTTCGTCTTCCCTTTAGCGAATTTACAAACATTTCCACTTTTCCGTTTCAGTTATTGCATAGTGATCTTTGGACATCCCCGGTTGCAAGAAACACGGGTTATCTATACTATTTGGTGATATTGGATGATTTTTCCCATTATGTGTGGACATTTCCTCTCCATCGCAAGTCCGATGTTTTTGCCACACTCAACTCTTTTTATTCATATGTCACCACATAGTTTGGTCGTCCTATTCTTGCCTTGCAAACTGCCAACGGCAAAGAGTTCGACAACATTGCCATCCGCAATCTCCTTGTGTTGTATGGCACTATTTTCCGGCTCACTTGCCCCTACACGTCACAACAGAATGGCCGCGCCGAGCGCGTCATTTGCACTCTTAATGACTATGTGCTCATGTTGCTCTTCCACTCCAACGTGCCTCCTTGGTTTTGGCCGGACGCTCTCGCGAGTCGCGACCGCCAGCCTGCTCATTAACATCTGCCCGTGTCGTCCTCGCTGGAACTATTCTCCTCACCAGCTCCTTTTCGGTGCGGCTCCATGATATGTCTCCATCGTATCTATAATTTTTTATTGTTCCATGCCAATATTATACAACTTTCATATACTTTTGGCAACTTTTTATACTATTTTTGGGGACTAACATATTGATCTAGTGCCTAGTGCCAGTTCCTGTTTGTTGCATGTTTTTTGTTTCGCAGAAAATTCATATCAAATGGAGTCCAAACGGGATAAAAACTGACGGAGATTTTTTTGGAATATATGTGATTTTTGGGAAGAAGAATCAACGCGAGACGATGCCCGAGGGGGCCACGAGGCAGGGGCCACGCCCTAGGGGGTCCGGCGTGCCCTGGGCCCTTGTGGCCACCCCGTAAGGCGGTTGGTGCCCTTTTTTCGCCGCAAGAAAGCCAATATCCTTATAGAAATCGTGCTAAAATATCAGCCCAATCGGAGTTACGGATCTCCGGGAATATAAGAAACAGTGAAAGGCCAGAATCTGGAACGCAGAAACAGAGAGAGACAGATCCAATCTCGGAGGGGATCTCGCCCCTCCACCTCCATGGAGGCCATGGACCAGAGGGGAAACCCTTCTCCCATGTTGGGAGAAGGTCAAGGAATAAGAAGAAAGGGGGCCCTCTCTTCCGGTGGCGCCGGAACGCCGCCGGGCCATCATCGTCACCATAATCAACACCAACACCTCTGTCATCTTCACCAACATCTTTATCACCTTCCCCCATCTATCTACAGCGGTCCACTCTCCCACAACCCGTTGAACCCTCTACTTGAACATGGTGCTTTATGCTTCATATTATTATTCAATGATGTGTTGCCATCCTATGATTTCTGAGTAGATTTTTGTTGTCCTATCGGTAATTGGTGAATTGCTATGATTGGTTTAATTTGCTTGTGGTTATGTTGCTGTCCTTTGGTGCCCATCATATGAGCGCACGCGTGGATCACACCATAGGGTTAGTTGTATGTTGATAGGACTATGTATTGGAGGGCAAGAGTGACAAAAGCTTTAACCTAGCATAGAAATTGATGCATACGGGATTGAATGGGGGCCAATATATCTTAATACTATGGTTGGGTTTTACCTTAATGAACATTAGTAGTTGCGGATTCTTGCTAATAGTTCCAATCATAAGTGCATAGAATTCCAAGTCAGGGATGACATGCTAGAAGTGGCCTCTCCCACATAAAACTTGCTATCGGTCTAGTAACGTAGTCAATTGATTAGGGACAATTTTGCAACTCCTACCTCTAGGGGATCGTAGCAGAAATTTAAAATTTTCTACGCATCACCAAGATCAATCTATGGAGTAATCTAGCAACAAGGGGAAGGGGAGTGCATCTACATACCCTTGTAGATCGCTAAGAGGAAGCGTTACAAGATGCCTCCACGTTCAACACACGTACAGCCCAGTGACGTCTCCCGCGCCTTGATCCAGCAAGGAGAGAGGGAGAGGTTGGGGAAGACTCCGTCCAGTAGCAGCACGACGGCGTGGTGGTGGTGGAGGAGCGCGGGACTCTAGCACGGCTTCGCCAAGCACTACGAGAGACGAGGAGGGAGAGAGGTAGGGCTGCGCCAAGAGGGAGATCAAATCATGTGTTGGGCAGCCCCCAATACCTCAAGTATATATAGGTGGAGGGGAGGGGCTGCAACCCCTTCTAGGGTTCCCTCCCTAGGGGGCGCGGCAGCCCTAGATGACATCTAGGGTGGTGGCCAAAGGGGAGAGGAGAGGGGGCGCCCTAGGGTGGGCCTTAAGGCCCATCTGGACCTAGGGTTTGCCCCTTCCCACTCTCCATGCGCCTTGGGCCTTGGTGGGGGGCGCACCAGCCCACCTGGGGCTGGTCCCCTCCCACACTTGGCCCACGCAGCCTTCTAGGGCTGGTGGACCCACCTGGTGGACCCCGGGACCCTCCAGGTGGTCCTGGTACGTTATCGATAGCACCCGAAACTTTTCCGGTGACCAAAACGGGACTTCCCATATATAAATATTTACCTCCGGACCATTCTGAAACTCCTCGTGACGTCCGGGATCTCATCCAGGACTCCGAACAACATTCGGTAACCGCGTACATACTTTCGCTATAACCCTAGCGTCATCGAACCTTAAGTGTGTAGACCCTACGGGCTCGGGAATAATGCACACATGACAGAGACATCTCTCTGGTCAATAACCAACAGCGGGATCTGGATACCCATGTTGGCTCCCACATGTTCCACGATGATCTCATCGGATGAACCACGATGTCAAGGATTCAGTCAATCCCGTATACAATTCCCTTTGTCTATCGGTATAGTACTTGCCCGAGATTCGATCGTCGGTATCCCGATACCTTATTCAATCTCGTTACCGGCAAGTCTCTTTACTCGTTCCGTAACACATCATCCCGTGATCAACTCCTTGGTCACATTGTGCACATTATGATGATGTCCTACCGAGTGGGCCCAGAGATACCTCTCCGTTTACACGGAGTGACAAATCCCACTCTCGATTCGTGCCAACCCAACAGACACTTTCGGAGATACCCGCAGTGCACCTTTATAGCCACCCAGTTACGTTGTGACGTTTGGTACACGCAAAGCATTCCTACGGTATCCGGGAGTTGCATAATCTCATGGTCTAAGGAAATGATACTTGACATTAGAAAAGCTTTAGTAGACGAACTATACGATCTTGTGCTAGGCTTAGGATTGGGTCTTGTCCATCACATCATTCTCCTAATGATGTGATCCTGTTATCAATGACATCCAATGTCCATGGTCAGGAAACCATGACCATCTATTGATCAACGAGCTAGTCAACTAGAGGCTTACTAGGGACATGTTGTGGTCTATGTATCCACACATGTATTACGGTTTCCGGTTAATACAATTATAGCATGAACAATAGACAATTGTCATGAACAAGGAAATACAATAATAACCATTTTATTATTGCCTCTAGGGCATATTTCCAACAGTCTCCCACTTGCACTAGAGTCAATAATCTAGTTCACATCACTATGTGATCGCAATGAACCCAACACCCATGGGGTTTGTTCATATCTTGCTTGTGAGAGAGGTTTATTAGTCAATGAGTCTAAACCTTTCAGATCCATGTGTGCTTTACAAATCTCTATGTCATCTTGTAGATGCAGCTACCACGCGCTACTTGGAGCTATTCCAAACAACTGTTCTACTATACGAATCTGGTTTACTACTCAGAGTCATCCGGATTAGTGTCAAAGTTTGCATCGACGTAACCCTTTACAACGAACTCTTTTACCACCTCCATAATCGAGGAAATTCCTTAGTCCACTAGTTACTAAGGATAAGTTCGACCGCTGTCGTGTGATCCATTCCTGGATCACTCTTGTACCCCTTGACTGACTCGTGGCAAGGCACACTTCAGGTGCGGTACACAGCATAGCATACTGTAGAGCCTACATCTAAAGCATAGGGGGACGACCTTCATCCTTTCTCTCTCTTCTGCCGTGGTCACACCTTGTAACACAGCTAAGAACTCCTTCTTTGCTGATCTATTTTGAACTCCTTCAAAATCTTGTCATGGTATGTATTCATTCGAAAGTACTATTAAGCGTTTTGATCTATGCTTATAGATCTTGATGCTCAATGTTCAAGTAGCTTAATCCAGGTTTTCCATTGAAAAACACTTTTCAAATAACCCTATATGCTTTCCAGAAACTCTACATCATTTCTGATCAACAATATTCAACAACATATACTCATCAGAAATTCTATAGTGCTCCCACTCACTTCTTTGGAAATACAAGTTTCTCATAAACTTTGTATAAACCCAAAATCTTTGATCATCTCATCAAAGCATACATTCCAACTCCGAGATGCTTACTCCAGTCCTTAGAAGGATTGCTGGAGCTTTGCATACTTGTTAGCATCTTTCAGGATTGACAAAACCTTCTGGTTGTATCACATACAACCTTTCCTCAAGAAAAACATCGAGGAAACAATGTTTTGACATCCTATCTGCAAGATTTCATAAATAATGCAGTAACTGCTAACATAATTCCAACAGACTCTTAGCATCTCTATGAGTGAGAAAGTCTCATCGTAGTCAACTCCTTGAACTTGTTGGGAAACATGTTAACGACAAGTCGAGCTTTCTTAATGGTGACACTTACCATCATTGTCTATCTTCCTTTTAAAAAATCCATCTACACCAACAGCCTTACGACCATCAAGTAGTTCTTTCAAAGTCTATACTTTGTTTTATACGTGGATCCTCTCTCGAATTTTATGGCCTCGAGCCATTCGTCGGAATCCGGGCCCACCATCGCTTCTCCATAGCTCGTAGGTTCATTGTTGTCTAGCAACATGACTTCCAAGACAGGATTACGTACCACTCTGAAGTAGTACGCATCCTTGTCGACCTATGAGGTTTGGTAGTGACTTGATCCGAAGTTTCATGATCACTATCATAAGCTTCCACTTCAATTGGTGTAGGTGCCACAGGAACAACTTCCTGTGCCCTGCTACATACTAGTTGAAGTGATGGTTCAATAACCTCATCATGTCTCCATCATCCTCCCACTCAGTTCTTTCGATATAAACTTTTCCTCGAGAAAGGACCCATTTCTAGAAACAATCACTTTTGCTTCCGGATCTGAAATAGGAGGTATACCCAACTATTTTTGGGTATTCTATAAAGATGCATTTATCCGCTTTGGGTTCGAGCTTATCAGCCTGGAACTTTTTCATATAAGCGTCGCAGCCCCAAACTTTTAAGAAACGACATCTTAGGTTTCTCTAAACCATAGTTCATACAGTGTCGTCTCAACGGAATTGCGTGGCGCCCTATTTAAAGTGAATGCGGTTGTCTCTAATGCCTAACCCATAAACGATAGTGGTAATTCGATGAGAGACATCATGGTATGCACCATATCCAATAGGGTGCAGTTATGATGTTCGGACACACCATCACACTATGGTGTTCCAGGCGATATTAGTTGTGAAACAATTTCCACAATGTCTTAATTGTGTGCCAAACTCGTAACTCGGATATTCATCTCTATGATCATATCATAGACATTTTATCCTCTTGTCACGACGATCTTCAAGTTCACTCTGAAATTACTTAAACCCTTCAATAATTCAGACTTGTGTTTCATCAAGTAAATATACTCAAAATCTACTCCAATCATCTGTGAAGTAAGAACATAACGATATCCACTACGTGCCTCAGCACTCATTGGACTGCACACATCAAAATGTATTACTTCCAACAAGTTGCTTTCTTGTTCCATCTTACTGAAAATGAGGTCTTTCAGTCATCTTGCCCATGTGGTATGATTTGCATGTCTCAAGTGATTCAAAACAAGTGAGTCCAAAGATCCATCTGTATGGAGTTTCTTCATGCATATCTACCAATAGACATGGTTCGCATGTCTCAATCTTTTCAGAAACGAGTGAGTCCAAAGATCCATCAACAGGGAGCTTCTTCATGCGTTTTATACCAACATGACTCAAATGGCAGTGCCACAAGTACATGGTACTATCATTACTAACTTATATCTTTTGGCATGAACATGTGTATCACTATGATCGAGATTCAATAAACCATTCATTTTAGGTGCAAGACCATTGAAGGTATTATTCAAATAAACAGAGTAACCATTATTCTCCTTAAATGAATAACCGTGTGGCGATAAACATAATCCAATCATGTCTATGCTCAACGCAAAAACCAAATAACAATTATTTCGGTTTAACACCAATCTCGATGGTAGAGGGAGCATGCGGTGCTTGATCACATCAACCTTGGAAACACTTCCAACACATATCATCATCTCACCTTCAGCTAGTCTCCGTTTATTCCGTAGCCTTTTATTTCGAGTTACTAACACTTAGCAACTGAACCGGTATTTTAATACCCTGGTGCTACTAGGAGTACTAGTAAAGTACACATTAATATAATGTATTTCCAAAATACTTCTGTCGACCTTGCCAGCCTTCTCATCTACCAAGGATCTAGGGCAGTTCTACTTCAGTGACCGTTCCCCTCATTATAGAAGCACTTAGTCTCGGGTTTGGTTCAACCTTGGGTTTCTTCACTAGAGCAGCAACTAATTTGCCGTCTCATGAAGTATCCCTTCTTGAAACTAGTGGTTTTACTAACCATCAATAATTGATGCTCCTACTTGATTTCTACTTTCACGGTGTCAAACATCACAAATTGCTCAAGGATCATCATGTCTATCCTTGATATGTTATAGTTCATCACTAAGCTCTAATAGCTTGGTGGCAGTGACTATGGAGAACTATCACTATCTCATCTGGAAGATTAACTCCCACTCAAGTCAAGCGATTGTAGTGCTCAGACAATCTGAGAACATGCTCAACGATTGAGATTGTCTCCCTTAGTTTGCAGGCTTAAGAAACTTGTCAGAGGTCTCATACCTCTTGACGTGGGCACTAGTCTGAAATCCCAATTTCAGTCTTTGGAATATCTCATATGTTCTGTGACGTTTCAAAAAACGTCTTTGGTGCCACAATTCTAAACCGTTTGTATTACGCACTGAACTATCACGTAGTCATCAAAACGTGTATGTCAAATGTTTCCCAACATCTACAGACGACGCTCGAGGTTCAACGCACTGAGCGGTGCATTAAGGACATAGCCCTTCTGTGCAGCAATGAGGACAATCCTCAGTCCACGGACCCAGTCCGCATGATTGCTACTGTCAACTCTCAACTAAATTTTCTCTTGGAACATATCTAAAACAGTAGAACCAAAGCATGAGCTACGACATAATTTGCAAAGACCTTTTGACTATGTTCATGATAATTAAGTTCATCTAATCAAATTATTCAATGAACTCCCACTTAGATAGACATCCCTCTAGTCATCTAAGTGATACATGATCCGAGTCAACTAGGCCATGTCCGATCATCATGTGAGACAGACTAGTCATCATCGGTGAACATCTTCATGTTGATCATATCCACTATACGACTCATGTTCGACCTTTCGGTCTTCCGTGTTCCGAGGCCATGTCTGTACATGCTAGGCTCGTCAAGTTAACCTAAGTGTATTGCATGTGTAAATCTGGCTTACACCCGTTGTATGCGAACGTTAGAACCTATCACACCCGATCATGACGTGGTGCTTCGGAACAACGGACCTTAGCAACGGTGCACAGTTAGGGGGAACACTTTCTTGAAATTTTAGTGAGGGATCATCTTATTTATGCTACCGTCGTTCTAAGCAAATAAGATGTAAACATGACAAACATCACATGCAAATCATAAAGTGACATGATATGGCCAATATCATCTTGCGCCTTTGATCTCCATCTTCAAGGCGCGGCATGAACACCATCGTCACCGGCATGACACCATGATCTCCATCATCGTGTCTTCATGAAGTTGCCTCGCCAACTATTACTTCTACTACTATGGCTAACGGTTAGCAATAAAGTAAAGTAATTACATAGCGTTTTCATTGACATGCAAGTCATAAATAAATTAAGACAACTCCTATGGCTTCTGCCGGTTGTCATACTCATCGACATCCAAGTCATGATTCCTATTACAAGAACATGATCAATCTCATGCATCACATATATCATTCATCACATCCTTTTGGCCATATCACATCACATAGCATACCCTGCAAAAACAAGTTAGACGTCCTCTAATTGTTGTTGCATGTTTTACGTGGCTGCTATGGGTTTCTAGCAAGAACGTTTCTTACCTACGCAAAACCACAACGGTGATATGCCAATTGCTATTTACCCTTCATAAGGACCCTTTTCAGCGAATCCGATCCGACTAAAGTGGGAGAGACAGACACCCGCCAGCCACCTTATGCATCAAGTGCATGTCAGTCGGTGGAACCTATCTCACGTAAGTGTATGTGTAAGGTCGGTCCAGGCCGCTTCATCCCACAATGCCGCCGAATCAAGATAAGACTAGTAACGGCAAGCAAATTGAACAAATCATCGCTGTCGGTGTCAAAACCGGCGGATCTCGGGTAGTGGGTCCCGAACTGTGCGTCTAGGCCGGATGGTAACAGGAGGCCGGGAACACGATGTTTTACCCAGGTTCGGGCCCTCTTGATGGAGGTAAAACCCTACGTCCTGCTTGATTAATATTGATGATATGGGTAGTACAAGAGTAGATCTACCACAAGATCAAGGAGGCTAAACCCTAGAAGCTAGCCTATGGTATGATTGTTGTATATGGAGTTGATTGCCTACGGATTACAACCCTCCGGTTTATATAGACACCGGATAGGGTTAGGGTTACACAGAGTCGGTTACAATGGTAGGAGATCTTGAATATCCGCATCGCCAAGCTTGCCTTCCACGCCAAGGAAAGTCCCATCCGGACACGGGACGAAGTCTTCAATCTTGTATCTTCATAATCCAGGAGTCCGGCTGAAGGTATAGTCCGGCCATCCGGACACCCCCTAATCCAGGACTCCCTCAGTAGCCCCTGAACCAGGCTTCAATGACGACGAGTCCGGCGCGCAAATTGTCTTCGGCATTGCAAGGCGGGTTCCTCCTCCAAGTCCTTCATAGAAGATTGTAAACACCAAGAGTAGTGTCCGGCTCTGCAAAATAAGCTTCCACATATTGCCATAGAGAGAATGATATAAACACAAATCAAATCTGCTGACGTATTCCGCAGTGCGTCATCACACTACGGCCAAGTCCTTCACTCGAATCGTTTTTACTTTTCCACCTCAGCATGTTTTGCGAGGCGGTTTCCTTGGCACGTCTTGTCAAAGCAGAGATCGTGTACCCCCTTTACGGGATTCTCATCAATACGGACGTGGGTAACCCAACCGCGCCATTTATCACGGCGCTTGGGAGGCAAGCGAGTTTTATTAGGCTGGTGGGGACGCACAACCGCATCCGCCCATATAAGGGGATAAGGATCTACCTTTTTACCTACGCCTTCTTCCTCCTTTGCCTATCCATCTCTTGCGCACTCGAGCTCCAGCGCCCAAGCCCGCACTTCCCACCTCAACCTTCTCCAGCAATGTCCGGAGCGGGAGGCAAGTGGATGGTCTCCTCCGCTACGGAGGGCCAAGTCAAGAAGCTAAGGAAGGCCGGATACCTGTCCAAGGACATCGCACACCGGCTTCCCGAAAAGGGGCAGCTTCTCCCCACCCCAAGGCCCCATGAGAGGGTAGTATTTCTTCCCCACTTCCTCCGCGGACTGGGTTTTCCACTCCACCCATTTGTCTGGGGGCTCATATTCTACTACGGCCTGGATTTCCATGATCTGGCCCCGAACTTCATCCTCAACATCTTGGCGTTTATCGTCGTGTGCGAGGCTTTCCTCCGCGTCCGCCCTCATTTCGGCCTCTGACTCAAGACCTTCAACATCAAGCCCAAGGTGGTGCGCGGCAGCCAAGCGGAGTGAGGAGGCGCCATGGCAGGCAAGATGGCCAACGTCCTATGGTTCGAGGGCTCTTTTGTGGAGACCCTGAAGGGGTGGCAATCCGGGTGGTTTTACATCACCGAGCCACGCGATCCGAACTGGATCGCAGCCCCCAAGTTCCGATCCGGACCCCCCACGCGGCTTATGTCCTGGAAAGAGATGGGCCTGTCATGGGGTGACGAAAAAGAGGTGACCGGATTGCAAACATGCATCCAGTCCCTGGTGAACAAGCCAATCCGGCTTGTTAATGTAATCCAGGTTATGCTCGTCTGCCGGATCCTCCCATGCCAACAACGGGATTTTAATCTGTGGGAGTTCGACCCGGCGCAGCACCAAACCCTTAGCAGGCTCTTCGACACGACGTACGAAGATGCCTGGAAGGTGCTATTCAAGGGCGCCGAGGCTCCCGCATCCGCTTCCGAGGACCGCGGATACAGCTCGCAGCGTCACGCTAGCGAGGTAAGCTATCTTCACCTTTTACAGGATGTTAAGCTTTTTTCATAGTTTGACTCTATGCGGGATCTAAACTCCCTTACCTTTGACAGGCTTGGCGAGCGATATCCGGACCAATTAACTGTCCGACTCCGCTGCCCGAAGACCCAGCCCCAGCTCTACTAGTGAAGCTGCTGGTTCCGGCGCCTTATGTTGTGCCAGAGAAGAAGGCCAAGAAGAAGAAGACCACGGGGACTCGAAAGAGTGCCCGCAACGTGGTGGTGTCGGACTCGTCATCTGACGAGTCCGAGACGCCCTCCTCCCGTGAAAACGAGGAGGAGGAAGAAGAAAACTCTCCCCCCCAGCGGAGGGAGGAGAGAAGAGGAAGGCCGCCCCAACGGGGGAGGCCGAGGGGTCTGGGAAAAGGAAGACCCCTCCGCCGGACTACGCCCCCAACGCCGAAGAGGGCAAAGAGGAGTGGCCAAACAGGGCCAAGCGTCCGGTGAAATCGTAAGTTCGGATATCAGAATAACTCATGATGTTCCTTTCTTGCACAGCTTTCCCTAATGTCGAATGTGATTATGCAGTCCGCCCCGGGCCGAATTCGACGAATCGTTGGGCGTCTCTCTGGACTCATCGGACGTGAACTCAGTTTCGCCCGCTGTCTCCCCCCGCACTGCAGACGACGCCGAAGTGGCGTCGCAACAAGCTTCGGGGCAGGAGGAGGTGGTCCCGGAGGAGCCGCAAGGCAACCTCCCGGACTCCAGGAGTGAAGGGGATAAGGCCCCCCAGGGCTCCAAGTCCGTCTTTGTGCCGGACACCGCGCCGGAATCTTCCACAGTTCCGGACCGCGGTAGGCGAACTCCTTCCAAGAGGAGCAAGCCTTCTGAGTCGGCGGCCTCCGTCCAACCGGAGGTGCCGGACAATCTGCTGGAGGTGCTTGACGGTGCCTCCATCGACGAGGGGTACCGTACTATTATGAGTACGGTGATCCAGAAGGTTCAGTCCGCCAAGAGCGGACTGAGTGAAGCTTGCGCTAGCCTTCTAACAGGCTTCGAGGTAAGTAAAAATATGTAAAAATATTACCGCATAGACAGGAGCCCCTGATGCTCTGTTTGGCGTTCGGAAAGAAAAGCCGAATAGAGGATCTATTAAATTTCGCAGGAGTCTAACAAAAATAGTCAATATGCGTATGCAGGCTTCGCTGCTATCCACCGCCGCACTGACTGCGGAGGTGGGTGTCCTGAAGCAGGACCTCGAGCGGACCGAGCAAGAGCTCGGCCTTGCCAAGTGGCAGCTCGAGGAGAAAGAAGGTAAGAAATACCTTACAGGAAAAGTGCCTATAAAAAGGCGTGATTGCAAAAAAATAACAGGATTGTACTGCTTATTGTAGGGGCCACGACTAAGGTGGTGACCCTTAAGCAGGTGCTGTCTGAGGCCGAAAAGAAAACGGCCGCGGATCGCACCGAGCGAGACAGACTTGGGGCTCAGGTCGGCGAGGTGCAGCAAGAGTTTCAGGCCCTCATGAAAAAACATGAGATTTTGGAGCTTGAGTCAAAGGCGCAAGCACCCGAGCTCGCGATGGCCCTTGAGACTGCCAAGTCTGCCAAGGCCGAAGCCCAAAAGGCCCTCCAAGAGTTGGAGGAGATGAGGAAGATAGCAGCGGGTATGGCATTCTTCATGCAAAGCAGAAATATAAAAGTAAACTACTTGTTACTTACCCGAATCCGGAGCTCTCCAGGGGCATTCGCAGATCTTCCCCGCAGCGTATCTGATGCCGCCGCATTCTACCGAGCTGAAGAGGGCAGCTCGACGGAGAAGGTGTTCTGGTCTCAGTATTCTGAGGCCGGACACCCTGTGCCTTTGAGCGACCAGCTGAAACAGCTGGTCGAGCTCCAGAAGGCGTCCGAACAGGCCATGAAGGGCTTCATAGTTTGGCTATGGCCCGGAGAGGCCCTGCCTGGGAGCTATTTTGGGTTGGTGCAGCGGCTGGTGGAGGCCTGTCCAAGGCTCGAGGTCATCAAGCGCTCTGTCTGCATCGAAGGTGCCCGTCGGGCCCTTGCCCGTGCAAAGGTGCACTGGGGTAAGCTGGACAGTGAGAAGTTTGTGAAGGATGGGCCGCCGCCGGGGAAGGAGCATCGCAAGCCCGAGAACTACTACAAGGATGTTCTTGCAGGTGTCCGCCTTGTGGCGGATGAATGTACCAAGGATGTGATTTTTGAATGAACTCGCTCGTGTTTATCCTGTGCGCTGAAAACTTGTTCATATGCGCTAAGCAATGCTTATTGAATTTAAAATATTACTTTCTGTGCGGCTGTTTATCAAAAAATTGAGAGATGGCCAGTCGTCGGCTTCTGCCCCCATGCCACTAGTGCTGGGGTGTTCGGGATAAACCTGAGCGCTCTTTTTCCCATAGTTGGGTCCTTCGAGGGAGGTGCTCAGCACAACGAACCAGGCAACCGGACTATAATGCTTGAACACTCTCACTTAGCCATAGAACTCTATAATTTCAAATTTCGGCGAAGCCCCTAGTTCGGAAGACCAAGTTCAGGGCGCTATCCACGCCTTGGCCGGACAAAGCCAGCTCCTCGCTCGAAGCGGCATAAGTCTTTAGGGACTCGAAAAACCTCTCGAACAGCGACCGGTCTCTCGCCTCATCATGACAGTCAATTTTAGCTTTCTCTACTGAGGTGCTTAACCCAGCTGAACCAGGGCACAATCGCAGTGGCTCTCCTAGTGCTACCTTAGCCTATAGAGCGGAACATAAGGCACCAAAACATAGGAGCCGGGCAAACCCAACTATTGACCCAAATCATGATTCGGAGCCGATGCATGTAGTGCTATAAGTTCGGGGTGCCGCACTTGTGAAAGTGTACGGACTTCTCACACCATTATGAGGGGTACTGAAGCCCCTGGCGTGTTTGCCGTACCATGGTGTACGGGTGCAATCATGTCATTTAATAAACATAAATGTGAAAAGAATATAATGCAAAAAATAGACAAAAAGCTAAGCATTGTTTATAGAGAGGCTATTTATCAAAGCCGAACGATACAAATAGTGCGGTAGGCAAAAGATATTGGACTATTCAGTATGTCCTGACCAGGGGCAGGCCACGGAATTGTATTTAAAACAGGTATACCGCTCGTAATAGAGACCACCTGGGAGTTCCATAATGCGGCATGGCTTGTCTACCTCCCTGGATCTTGCATCGTTTGTGCGGCAGTCGAATTGCCGAACAGGTCGTCCGAAGTATGGAGTCTTGAAAGTAAGAGAAATTTAAAAAAAGAATCCGGCAGCCCCTAGTACGTTTTAAGCCGTGTTTTGGGCGTGCCGTTATTGTGCCCCTTCCCCTGTGCCCATGGTATTTCAAGGGCGTAGTTATGTACGCGAGGTACTGGTTTCGCTATGTCACGAAAGCTGGGGTTGGGGCCGCATTGCTACGCTTGCTCAGAGTGTGCCAGGCGGCCCTGCTGTGGGTTACTCCGGGCGCGCTTGGCAGTGTCTGGCTTTTTAATGGCCGGACTAGAGAATTGCCTGAGAAGTCTACTTTGTACCTCCGCTGCGAGAGCCGCCGTATGCTCCTCCGTACGGAGGGAGCGTTCGGTGTTTCCGTTGACCGTAATTACTCCTAGAGGGCCTAGCATCTTGAGCTTGAGATATGCGTAGTGCGGCACCGCATTGAACTTTGCGAATGCGGTTCGTCCGAGCAGGGCGTGATAGCCACTGCGAAACGGGACTATATCGAAGATTAACTCTTCGCTTCGGAAATTGTCCGGGGATCCGAAGACCACGTCAATTGTTACTGAGCCTGTACAGTTGGCTTCTACACCTGGTATAACGCCTTTAAAGGTCGTTCTTGTGGGCTTGATCCTTGAGGGATCTATGCCCATTTTCCGCACTGTATCCTGATAAAGCAGGTTCAGGCTACTGCCGCCGTCCACGAGGACTCTTGTGAGATGAAATCCGTCGATGATTGGGTCGAGAACCAATGCGGCGAAGCCGCCATGACAGATGCTAGTCGGGTGGTCCCTTCGATCAAAAGTGATCGGGCAGGAGGACCATGGGTTGAACTTTGGGGCGACTGGCTCCATCGCGTATACGTCCCGTAGCGCACGCTTCCGCTCCCGATTGGGAATGTGGGTTGCATATATCATGTTCACCGTTCGCACTTGTGGGGGAAAGCCCTTCTGTCCATTGTTGTTCGGCGGCTTGGGCTCCTCGTCGTCGCTGTGCAGCCCCTTTTCTCTGTTTTCGGCCCTTAACTTTCCTGCTTGCTTGAACACCCAACAATCCCTGTTAGTGTGATTGGCTGGCCTTTCGGGGGTGCCATGTATCTGGCACAAGTGATCGAGTATTCGGTCCAAACTGGACGGGCCCTGAGTATTCTTTTTGAATGGCTTTTTCCGCTGACTGGATTTATAGCCTTTGAATCCGGCATTGACTGCCGTGTCTTCATTGCTGTCGCTGTTAACGCGGCGTTTTTGCTTATTCCGACGTGTCCTGCCACTTTTGTCCTTGGTATCCGAATTACCAGGGTTCTTTGATAAGTTGTTACTGCAAGCTAGCCAGCTGTCTTCTCCCGCGCAAAAGCGGGTCATGAGTGTTGTGAGGGCTGCCATGGATTTCGGCTTTTCCTATCCCAGGTGCCGGGCAAGCCACTCATCGCAGATGTTATGCTTGAAGGCTGCTAGGGCCTCTGCGTCCGGACAGTCGACTATCTGGTTTTTCTTTGTTAGGAACCGTGTCCAGAATTGTCTGGCCGATTCCCCTGACTGCTGAATTATGTGGCTTAAGTCGTCGGCATCCGGCGGTCGCACGTAAGTGCCCTGGAAGTTGTCGAGGAATGCGGCTTCCAGGTCCTCCCAAGAACCGATTAAGTCTGCTGGCAAGCTGTTAAGCCAATGCCGGGCCGGTCCTTTAAGTTTGAGCGGGAGGTATTTGATGGCGTGTAGATCATCGCCGCGTGCCATGTGGATGTGAAGGAGATAATCCTCGATCCATACCGCCGGATCTGTTGTGCCATCGTATGATTCGATGTTTATGGGTTTGAAACCCTCTGGGATTTTATGATCCATTACTTCATTCGTGAAGCATAGCGGGTGTGCGGTGCCTCTGTACTGGGATATATCACGACGCAGCTCGGAAGAGCTATGTCTGTTGTGTTCGGCCCGGCCGGATTTGTTGTATCCGGAGTGAAGATCATTGCCACATGCCGTAGGGCGCCTGCGCGATCCGTAGATCGATCTTGTTTGTCTTGCCTTATCCTCCAATATGTCTCGCAGGTCGGGCGCATTTTCCCGTGCCTTAGTTGAGCGACGTCGGGGCATGGCTTGGGTGGAGGGCCGAGAGGCCTCTTTGTCACGGCCGCGAGGTGGCCGGTCTGCCATGTCATGCACTGGTGATGTAGGTGCTTCCTCCTCTGGTCGGGGTAGCGGCCTGCGCTTCGGGTAATTCTTGGAGGGGCGTTCGAGTTCATACTCTTCGGCAGCAAGGACTTCAGTCCATCTGTCAGCTAGCAAATCTTGGGCAGCTCTAAGCTGTTGCTGCTTTTTCTTGAGGCTTCTTGCCGTGGCTAAAAGCCTGCATTTAAGACGCTCTTGTTCTGCGGGGTCTGATGGTATGACGAATTCGTCATCATCGAGGCTTGCCTCGTCTTCGGAGGGAGGCATATAGTTATCATCCTTGACCTCTCGGTCTGCCGCTCTCTCATGAGGGCTGGCTTCTCCATCTTCCTGTGCCGAATCTTGATGAGGTGGGTGTTCTTCGGCGCTATCCGGGGTAGTATTATCTCCCGTGCCGGAATCACCGTTTTTGCTTTGGGGGGATTTAGAGCGGCGCTGCTGACATCGGCGCTTTGGCTGTTTATTGGGGGCGTCATCCCCCACTGTTCCATCGCCATCTCCATCTTTTGGAGTATCCACCATATATATGCCATATCACGAGGTGGCCTTCCAGCGCCCTACAGGTGCTGGTTCCTGTTGGTCTCCTACATCATCGTCCATGTCGTCGATGTCTTCGGAGCTGAAGTCAAGCATGTCGGTTAGATCATCGACAGTGGCTACAAAGTGGGTGGTGGGTGGGCTTTGAATTTCCTCATCTCCGTATCCCACCCTCGCTGACCGTAGTCCGGCCAGGGCTCTCCTGATAAAGAGAGAGACTTAAGAGAATTCAGGATGTCGCCAAAAGGCGAACGCTGAAAGATGTCTGCGGCGGTGAACTCCATTATCGGCGCCCAATCGGATTCCATTGGCGGGGGCGCGGGGGGTTTGGAGTCCGGGGAAGAGTCCGGATCCTCGGAGTCACGGGTTGTGGAGAGTGCGGGGCTAGCGTTCAGCTCGATCGCTTTTGGGATCGCAGCCCCCGAGGTGACGTCCAACCACTCATCCTTGATTGGCGCAATAGGCTCCGAGTTAGGGGTCGGAACCGATGCATGTGCGGCCTCCAGGACACTGTCCGGGGGCAGAGCTAGATCATGCCTCTCGAGATAGTGCGGCACGCTTGGCCGCAGCTTGAGTCCGTCGAAGATCAAGTCTCCGCGGATGTCAGTTGTGTAGTTTAAGCTTCCAAACCTGACTTGATGGCCAGGGGCGTAGCTTTCGATCTGCTCCAGGTGGCCGAGCGAATCGGCCCGCAGAGCGAAGCCGCCGAAGACGAAGATCTGTCCGGGGAGCAAAGTCTCACCCTGGACCGCATCGTTGTTGATGATCAAAGGAGCCATCGGGCCTAAAGGCGACGACACAGAGGAACTCTCAATGAAAGCACCAATGTTGGTGTCAAAACCGGCGGATCTCGGGTAGTGGGTCCCGAACTGTGCGTCTAGGCCGGATGGTAACAGGAGGCAGGGAACACGATGTTTTACCCAGGTTCCGGACCTCTTGATGGAGGTAAAACCCTACGTCCTGCTTGATTAATATTGATGATATGGGTAGTACAAGAGTAGATCTACCATGAGATCAAGGAGGCTAAACCCTAGAAGCTAGCCTATGGTATGATTGTTGTATATGGAGTTGATTTCCTACGGACTACAACCCTCCGGTTTATATAGACACCGGATAGGGTTAGGGTTACACAGAGTCGGTTACAATGGTAGGAGATCTTGAATATCCGCATTGCCAAGCTTGCCTTCCACGCCAAGGAAAGTCCCATCCGGACACGGGACGAAGTCTTCAATCTTGTATCATCATAATCCAGGAGTCCGGCAGAAGGTATAGTCCAGCCATCCGGACACCCCCTAATCCAGGACTCCCTCAATCGCCCACAACTACTTTATGTTCTACTCGTGCATAGAATCTACGCATAGACCTAGCTCATGATGCCACTATAGGGGATCATAGCAGAAATTTTAAATTTTCTACGCATCACCAAGATCAATCTATGGAGTAATCTAGCAATGAGGGGAAGGGGAGTGCATCTACATACCCTTGTAGATCGCTAAGAGGAAGCGTTACAAGAACGCGGTTGGTGGAGTCGTACACGTAGCGATTCAGATCACGGTCGATTCCGATCTAAGCGCCGAACAACGGCGCCTCCGTGTTCAACACACGTACAGCCCGGTGACGTCTCCCGCGCCTTGATCCAGCAAGGAGAGAGGGAGAGGTTGGGGAAGACTCCGTCCAGCAGCAGCACGACGGCATGGTGGTGGTGGAGGAGCGCGGGACTCCAGCAGGGCTTCACCAAGCACTACGAGAGACGAGGAGGGAGAGAGGTAGGGCTGCGCCAAGAGGGAGATCAAATCATGTATTGGGCAGCCCCCAATACCTCAAGTATATATAGGGGGAGGGGAGGGGCTGCGCCCCCTTCTAGGGTTCCCTCCCTAGGGGGGAGGCAGCCCTAGATGCCATCTAGGGTGGCGGCCAAAGGGGAGAGGAGAGGGGGGCGCCCTAGGGTGGGCCTTAAGGCCCATCTGGACCTAGGGTTTGCCCCCTTCCCACTCTCCATGCGCCTTGGGCCTTGGTGGGGGGCGCACCAGCCCACCTGGGGATGGTCCCCTCCCACACTTGGCCCACGCAACCTTCTGGGGCTGGTGGACCCACCTGGTGGACCCCCGGGACCCTCCTGATGGTCCCGGTACGTTACCGATAGCACCCAAAACTTTTCCGGTGACCAAAACAGGACTTCCCATATATAAATATTTACCTCAGGACCATTCCGGAACTCCTCGTGACGTCCGAGATCTCATCTGGGACTCCGAACAACATTCGGTAACCGTGTACATACTTTCCCTATAACCCTAGCGTCATCGAACCTTAAGTGTGTAGACTCTACGGGCTCGGGAATAATGCAGACATTACCGAGACATCTCTCTGGTCAGTAACCAACAGCGGGATCTGGATACCCATGTTGGCTCCCACATGTTCCACGATGATCTCATCGGATGAACCACGATGTCAAGGATTCAGTCAATCCCGTATACAATTCCCTTTGTCTACCGGTATAGTACTTGCCCGAGATTCGATCGTCGGTATCCCGATACCTTGTTCAATCTCATTACCGGCAAGTCTCTTTACTCGTTCCGTAACACATCATCCCGTGATCAACTCCTTGGTCACATTGTGCACATTATCATGATGTCCTACCGAGTGGGCCCAGAGATACCTCTCCGTTTACACGGAGTGACAAATCCCAGTCTCGATTCGTGCCAACCCAACAGACACTTTCGGAGATACCCGCGGTGCACCTTTATAGCCACCCAGTTACGTTGTGACGTTTGGTACACCTAAAGCATTCCTACGGTATCCGGGAGTTGCATAATCCCATGGTCCAAGGAAATGATACTTGACATTAGAAAAGCTTTAGCAGACGAACTATACGATCTTGTGCTAGGCTTAGGATTGGGTCTTGTCCATCACATCATTCTCCTAATGATGTGATCCCGTTATCAATGACATCCAATGTCCATGGTCAGGAAACCATGACCATCTATTGATCAACGAGCTAGTCAACTAGAGGCTTACTAGGGACATGTTGTGGTCTATGTATTCACACATGTATTACGGTTTCCGGTTAATACAATTATAGCATGAACAATAGACAATTGTCATGAACAAGGAAATACAATAATAACCATTTTATTATTGCCTCTAGGGCATATTTCCAACACTACCACCACTTTTCCACACTCGCTATACTAACTTTATTGCTTCTTTACCTAAAACAACCCCTACTTTTTATTTACGTGCTCTTTATATACTTTCAAACCTATCCAACAACACCTAGAAAGTACTTCTAGTTTCATACTTGTTCTAGGTAAACCGAACATTAAGCGTGCGTAGAGTTGTATCGGTGGTCGATAGAACTTGAGGGAATATTTGTTTTACCTTTAGCTCCTTGTTGGGTTCGACACTCTTACTTATCTAAAGAGGCTACAATTGATCCCCTATACTTGTGGGTTATCAAGACCTTTTTCTGGCGCCGCTGCCGGGGAGTTATAGCATGGGGTGAATATTCTCGTGTGTGCTTGTTTGATTTATCACTAAGTAATTTTTATTTTATGTTCTAAGTTGTTCTCTATCTTTAGATATGGATATGGAGCACGAAATACCAAAAAAATTAGGTTTACTTGCTACTCATGGAGATGGGGAACCTCCTAAAGCCCTCGATGCTCATTATGTGAAATATATTATGCACTACTTTAGTAATCCTAAGAAAACCCCATTCAATTATGTAATGGGAGACACGTTGGATCAACGTGAATACTTTAGGGATTATCGCTTGACTCAAAAAGGGAAAGTATTATGGGATCAAATTTATATGTTGCATTGGTATGCTCGGCAACTATGCTTGATATATGATTATATTTGTTGCTCTAGGATGAAGGCTCCACACCTTCCCTTTTCATGTAAATTTAATGATAATGAAACCTTAGCTTCTTATGCTAATGGTATATATGATTACTATGATGTGGAACGAATAGAAGAATTTGTTACTTTTAAGGGTGCTTGTGAAATTGAATCTTTGTGTAAAGAGTTTGAAGATTTTAATGATTTAGCTATCCTTAAATATTGCTATAAGAATTATAAATACAATTATGATATTGATGAATTTATTGATGAAGTCTCCACTGTCCGAGAAGAGACTAATAGTTTGCAGGAGTCTATGGAAGAAGAAATTAATGATATTGTGAGCTCATTGGATGAAAAAGATGAGGAGGAGAGTGAAGAACAAAAGGAGGAAGAGCGGATTGATCACCCATTCCCACCATCTAATGAGAGTAACTCTTTATCCCATACATTGTTTAATTTCCCTTCTAATTTACCGAAGGATGAATGCTATGATGATTGTTATGATCCCGTTGATTCTTTTGAAATATCCCTTTTTGATGATGCTTGCTATGCTTGTGGCCAAGATTCCAATATGAATTATGCTTATGGAGATGAACTTGCTATAGTTCCTTATGTTAAACATGAAATTGTTGCTATTGCACCCACACATGATAGTCCTATTATCTTTTTGAATTCTCCCGACTACACTATATCGGATAAGTTTGCCCTTATTAAGGATTATATTGATGGGTTGCGTTTTACTACTACACATGATGATTTTGATAGATATAATATGCATGTGCTTGCTGCTCCTATTTGCAATTATTATGAGACAGGAACTACATCTCCGCCTCTCCATGTTTCCAATATGATAAAATTGCAAGAAATTGTTTATACTATGCATTGGCCTTTACTATGTGTGCATGAATTGTTCTTTTATGACATGCCGATGCATAGGAAGAGAGTTAGACTTCGTCATTACATGATATATGTTACTTTGTGCTCACTACTAAATCACAAATCATTGTTAATTAAAATTGGCTTTGATATACCTTGGGATCCGGGTGGATCCATTACTTGCGCACTATATGCCTAGCTTAATGGCTTTAAAGAAAGCGCTGCCAGGGAGACAACCCAGAAGTTTTAGAGACTCATTTATTTCTGTTGTGTTCTTTTATAAATTTTAATTTTAAAAACAAGAATAATGTGCCAAGATTTGCCTTTAGGATGTTTACATTGCTTGTTGGTTTGTGCGGTGCAAGATAGAAACATTGACTGTAGTGCGCGATTTTACATTTTTTTACTGGAACGTCAAACGGTTCTGAAACTTTTTGCACTGTCTTTCTATACAAATTTTTTATTTTCTCTATTGTTTTCAGAATTTTTGGAGTACCAGAAGTATGGTGAATGTTCAGATTACTACAAATTGTCATGTTTAAGATAGATTCTGTTTTTGATGCATCGTTTGCTTGTTTTGATGAAACTATCGATTTCTATCAGTGGATTAAGCCATGGAAAAGTTATATTATAATAGCTATAGTGAAAAAACAAAATATTAATTGGTTCACAACAATACTTAGAGTAGTGATTTGCTTTATTATACTAACGGATCTTACCGAGCTTTCTGTTGAGTTTTGTGTGGATGAAGTGTTCGAAGATCAAGGAGGTCTCGATGTGAGGAGAAGGAGGAGAGGCAAGAGCTAAATCTTGGGGATGCCCAAGGCACTCCAAGTAAATATTCAAGGAGACTCAAGCATCTAAGCTTGGGGATGCCCCGGAAGGCATCCTATCTTTCTTCAATAAGTATCGGTATGTTTTCGGATTCGTTTCGTTCATGTGATATGTGCAAATCTTGGAGCGTCTTTTGCATTTAGTTTTCACTTTTATTTTATGCACCATGCTGGTATGAGATAGTCCATGGTTGATTTATAGAATGCTCATTGCACTTCACTTATATCTTTTGAGTATGGCTTTATAGAACGCTTCATGTGCTTCACTTATATCATTTGAAGTTTGGATTGCCTGTTTCTCTTCACATAGAAAACCGCCATTTGTAGAATGCTCTTTTTCTTCACTTATATTTGTTAGAGCGTGTGCATATGTTTTCTAGAAATAATTAAAACTCTCTTGCCTCACTTATATCTATTTGGAGAGATGACAGGAATTGGTCATTCACATGGTTAGTCATAAAATCCTACATAAAACTTGTAGATCACTGAATATGATATGTTTGATTCCTTGCAATAGTTTTGCGATATAAAGATGGTGATATTAGAGTTATGCTAGTGGGTAGTTGTGGATTGTAGAAATACTTGTGTTGAAGTTTGTGATTCCCGTAGCACGCACGTATGGTGAACCGTTATGTAATGAAGTTGGAGCATGAGGTATTTATTGATTGTCTTCCTTATGAGTTGCGGTCAGGGACGAGCGATGGTCTTTTCCTACCAATCTACCCCCTAGGAGCATGCACGTAGTACTTTGTTTTGATGACTAATAGATTTTTGCAATAAGTATGTAAGTTTTTTATGAATAATGTTGAGTCCATGGATTATACGCACTCTCACCCTTCCATTGATCATTGCTAGCCTCTTCGGTACCGTGCATTGCCCTTTCTCACCTTGAGAGTCGGTGCAAACTTCGCCGGTGCATCCAAACCCCGTGATATGATACGCTCTATCACACATAAGCCTCCTTATATCTACCTCAAAACAGCCACCATACCTAGCTATCATGGCATTTTCATAGCCATTCCGAGATATATTGCCATGCAACTTCCATCATCTTCATATACATGACTTGAGCATCATTGTCATATTGCTTTGCATGATCGTAAGATAGTTAGCATGATGTTTTCATGGCTTGTCCTTTTTTTATGTCATTGCTACGCTAGATCATTGCACATCCCGGTATACCACCGGAGGCATTCATATAAAGTCATACTTTGTTCTAGATATCAAGTTATAAGTAAATAAAAGTGTGATGATCATCATTATTAGAACATTGTCCCATGTGAGGTTATCAAAATAAAAGTGGCCAAAGAAGCCCCCCCCCCACAAAAAAGAGAGAGAGGCAAAAGAAGCCTACAAAAAAAGAAAAAATAATAAAATAAAAATAAAAAATGAGATAAAAGAGAGAAGGGACAATGTTACTATCCTTTTACCACACTTGTGATTCAGAGTAGCATCGTGTTCTTCATATAGAGAGTCTCTTGAGTTATCACTTTCATATACTAGTGGGAATTTTCATTATAGAACTTGGCTTGTATATTCCAACTATGGGCTTCCTCAAATGCCTTAGGTCTTCATGAGCAAGCAAGTTGGATGCGCACCCACCTAGTTTCAGTTTGAGCTTTTATACACTTATAGCTCTAGTGCATCCGTTGCATGGCAATCCCTGCTCCTCGCATTGGAATCAATTGATGGGCATCTCCATAGCCCATTGATTATACGCGTCAATGTGAGACTTTCTCCATTTTTTTCTTCTCCACACAACCCCCACCATCATATTCTATTCCACCTATAGTGCTATATCCATGGCTCACGCTCATGTATTGTGTGAAAATTGAAAAGGTTAGAGAACATCAAAAGTATGAAACAATTGCTTGGCTTGTCATCGGGGTTGTGCATGATTTGAATGCTTTGTGTGGTGAAGATGGAGCATAGCCAGACCATATGATTTTGTAGGGATAACTTTCATGGGCCATGTTATTTTGAAAAGACATGATTTCTTTATTAATATTCTTGAAGTATTATTGTCTTAATGTCAAATGATAGACTATTGCTTTGAATCACTCATGTCTTAATATTCATGCCATGATTGGATTACATGATCAAGACTATGCTAGGTAGCATTCCACATCAAAAATTATCTTTTTATCATTTACCTACTCGAGGACGAGCAGGAATTAAGCTTGGGGATGCTGATACGTCTTTGTCGTATCTATAATTTTTTATTGTTCCATGCCAATATTATACAGCTTTCATATACTTTTGGCAACTTTTTATACTATTTTTGGGGACTAACATATTGATCCAGTGCCCAGTGCCAGTTCCTGTTTTTTGCATGTTTTTTGTTTCACAGAAAATCCATATCAAACGGAGTCCAAACGGGGTAAAAACCGATGGAGATTTTTTTGGAATATATGTGATTTTTGGGGAGAACAATCAACGCGAGACGATGCCCGAGGGGCCCATGAGGCAGGGGAGCACCCTGGACCCTTGTGGCCACTCCTTAAGGCGGTTGGTGCCCTCCTTTCCCTGCAGGAAAGAAAATATCCGGATAGAAATTGTGTTAAAATTTCAGCCCAATCGGAGTTACGGATCTTCAGGAATATAAGAAACAGTGAAAGGCCGGAATCTGGAATGTAGACACAGAGAGACATATCCAATATCGGAGGGGCTCTCGCCCCTCCGCCACCATGGAGGCCATGGACCAGAGGGGAAACCCTTCTCCCATCTAGGGAGAAGGTCAAGGAAGAAGAAGAAGAAGAAGAAGGGGGCCCTCTCCTCTCTTCCGGTGGCGCCGGAACGCCGCCGGGGCATCATCGTCACCGCAATCTACATCAACAGCTCCGTCATCTTCACCAACATCTTCATCACCTCCCCCATCTATCTACATCGGTCCACTCTCCCTCAACTTGTTGTACCCTCTACTTGAACACGGTGCTTTATGCTTCATATTATTATCCAATGATGTGTTGCCATCCTATGATGTTTGAGTAGATTTTCGTTGTCCTATCGGTAATTGGTGAATTTCTATGATTGGTTTAATTTGCTTGTGGTTATGTTGCTTTCCTTTGGTACCCATCATATGAGCGTGCGTGGATCACACCATAGGGTTAGTTGTATGTTGATAGGACTATGTATTGGAGGGCAAGAGTGATAGAAGCTTCAACCTAGCATAGAAATTGATGCATACAGGATTGAAGGGGGGCCAATATATCTTAATGCTACCGTTGGGTTTTACCTTAATGAACATTAGTAGTTGCGGATGCTTGCTAATAGTTCCAATCGTAAGTGCATAGAATTCCAAGTCAGGGGTGACATGCTAGCAGTGGCCTGATACATCTCCAACGTATCTATAATTTTTGATTGCTCCATGCTATTATATTATCTATTTTGGATGTTATTGGGCTTATTTTACACTTTTGTTATATTTTTGGTACTAACCTATTAACCGGAGGCCCAGCCCAAATTGCTGTTTTTTGCCTATTTCAGTGTTTCGCCGAAAAGGGATATCAAACGGAGTACAAACGGAATGAAACCTTCGGGAACGTGATTTTCTCAACGAACGTGATCCAGGAGACTTGGAGTGGGCGTCAAGAAATCAACGAGGCGGCCACGAGGCAGGGGGCGCGCCCTCCACCCTCGTGGGCCCCTCGTTGCTCCACCGACGTACTTCTTCCTCCTATATATATATATATATATATATATATATATATATATATATATATATATATATCCACGTACCACCCAAACATCCAGGAGCACCACGAAAACCTAATTCCACCACCGCAACCTTCTGTACCCAAGAGATCCCATCTTGGGGCCTTTTCCGGAGCTCCGCCGGAGGGGGCATTGATCACGGAGGGCCTCTACATCAACTCTATGGCCTCTCCGGTGATTTGTGAGTAGTTTACTTCAGACCTTCGGGTCCATAGCTAGTAGCTAGATGGCTTCTTCTCTCTCTTTGGATCTGAATACAAAGTTCTCGTCGATTCTCTTGGAGATCTATTCGATGTAATCTTCTTTTGTGGTGTGTTTGTCGAGATCTGATGAATTGTGGGTTTATGATCAAGTCTATCTATGAACAATATTTGAATCTTCTCTGAATTCTTTTATGTATGATTGGTTTATCTTTGCAAGTATCTTCGAATTATCAGTTTGGTTTGGCCTACTAGATTGATCTTTCTTGCAATGGGAGAAGTGCTTAGCTTTGGGTTCAATCTTGCGGTGCTCGATCCCAGTGACAGAAAGGGAAACGACACATATTGTATTGTTGCCATCGAGGATAAAAAGATGGGGTTTATATCATATTGCATGAGTTTATCCCTCTACATCATGTCATCTTGCTTAAGGCCTTACCCTGTTCTTATGAACTTAATACTCTAGATGCATGCTGGATAGCGGTCAATGTGTGGAGTAATAGTAGTAGATGCAGGCTGGAGTCGGTCTACTTGTCACGGAAGTGATGCCTATATACATGATCATGCCTAGATATTCTCATAATTATTCGCTTTTCTATCAATTGCTCGACAGTAATTCGTTCACCCACCGTAATACTTATGCCATCTTGAGAGAAGCCACTAGTGAAACCTATGGCCCCCGGGTCTATTTTCCATCATATTAATCTTCCATCAACAAGCTATATTTCTATTACCGTTTATTTTGCTTTATTTACTTTCAATCTATATCATAAAAATACCAAAAATATTTATCTTATCATTATGATCTCTATCAGATCTCACTCTTGCAAGTGGCCGTGAAGGGATTGACAACCCCTTTATCGCGTTGGTTGCGAGGTTCTTCTTTGTTTGTGTAGGTACGAGGTGACTCACGCGTGGTCTCCTACTGGATTGATACCTTGGTTCTAAAAAACTGAGGGAAATACTTACGCTACTTTACTGATCCACCCTTTCCACTTCAAGGGAAAACCAAAGCAGTGCTCAAGAGTTAGCATGGCCTCTCCCACATAAAACGTGTTGTCGGTCTAGTAACGTAGTCAATTGCTTAGGGACAATTTCGCAACTCCTACCACCACTTTTCCACACTTGCTATACTAACTTTATTGCTTCTTTACCTAAAACAGCCCCTAATTTTTATTTACGTGCTCTTTATATTGTTTCAAACCTATCCAACAACACCTACAAAGTACTTCTAGTTTCATACTTGTTCTAGGTAAAGCGAACGTTAAGCGTGCGTAGAGTTGTATCGGTGGTCGATAGAACTTGAGGGAATATTTGTTCTACCTTTAGCTCCTCGTTGGGTTCGACACACTTACTTATCGAAAGAGGCTACAATTGATCCCCTATACTTGTGGGTTATCACTCCATCCTATGATGGTCTTCGCATTTTCGGGTGTCTCTGTTATCCTAGTACCGCGTCCACCACCCCTCACAAACTCGCTCCCCAGTCAGTTCCTTGCATCTTCCTCGATTATCCTCCCAACACCAAAGGTTACTGGTGTTATGATCCAGTGTCCCACTGCGTTTTCACTTCGCGACATGTGTACTTTGATGAGCTGGTGTTCCCGTTTCAGCAGGTACCATCGGCGTCTCCCGCGGCACGGCTTGCCCCTGCCACCACCTATGGCGAGTCGCCCCCTACGCCGTGCCAAGCACTGGGCCCGGCCCGGCCCACGCTTCTGGCGCCGGCCGCCCCCTCCCATAGTGCATCGGGTGTGGCTGCCCCCTCGGGCGCCCCTAATAGCCCACAAGTATAGGGGATCACAACAGTTTTCGAGGGTAGAGTATTCAACCCAAATTTATTGATTCAACACAAGGGTGGCCAAAGGATATTCTCAAGTATTAGCAGCTGAGTTGTCAATTCAACCACACCTGGAAACTTAATATCTGCAGCAAAGTGTTTAGTAGCAAAGTAATGTGATATTAGTGGTAACAGTAGCAAAAGAAATATTTTGGGGTTTTGTAGTGATTGTAACAGTAGCAACAGAAAAGTAAATAAGCGAAGAAAAGTATATGAAAAGCTCGTAGGCATTGGATTGGTGATGGAGAATTATATCGGATGTGATCGATCATGCAATAGTTATAACATAGGGTGACACAGAACTAGCTCCAGTTCATCAATGTAATGTAGGCATGTATTCCGAATATAGTCATACGTGCTTATGGAAAAGAACTTGCATGACATCTTTTGTCCTACCCTCCCGTGGCAGCGGGGTCGTATAGGAAACTAAGTGATATTAAGGCCTCCTTTTAATAGAGTACCAGACCAAAGCATTAAGACATAGTGAATACATGAACTCCTCAAACTACGGTCATCACCAGTAATGGTCCCGATTATTGTCATTTCGGGGTTAACGGATCATAACACATAATAGGAGACTATAGACTTGCAAGATAGGATTAAGAACTCACATATATTCATGAAAACATAATAGCTTCAGATCTGAAATCATGGCACTCGGGCCCTAGTGACAAGCATTAAGCATAGCAAAGTCATAGCAACATCAATCTCAGAACATAGTGGATACTAGGGATCAAACCGTAACAAAACTAACTCGATTACATGATAAATCTCATCCAACCCATCACCGTCCAGCAAGCCTACGATGGAATTAATCACGCACGGCGGTGAGCATCATGAAATTGGTGATGGACGAAGATTGATGGTGACGGATTCCCCTCTTCGGAGCCCCGAACGGACTCCAGATCGGCCCTCCCGAGAGATTTTAGGGCTTGGCGACGGCTCCGTATCGTAGAACGCGATGAATCCTTCTCTCTGATTTTTTCTCCCCGAACACAAATATATGGAGTTGGAGTTGAGGTCGGTGGAGCGTCAGGGGGCCCATGAGGCAGGGGGCGCGCCCAGGGGGGTAGGCGCGCCCCCACCCTCATGGACAGGGTGTGGGCCCCCTGACGTGGATTCTTCTTCCAGTATTTTTTATATATTCCAAATATAATCTCTGTTGATTTTCAGGTCATTCCGAGAACTTTTATTTCTGCACAAAAATAACACCATGGCAATTCTGCTGAGAACAACGTCAGTCTGGGTTAGTTCCATTCAAATCATGCAAGTTAGAGTCCAAAACAAGGGCAAAATTGTTTGGAAAAGTAGATACGACGGAGACGTATCAACTCCCCCAAGCTTAAACCTTTGCTTGCCCTCAAGCAATTCGGTTGATAAACTGAAAGTGATAAAGAAAAACTTTTACAAACTCTGTTTGCTCTTGTTGTTGTAAATATGTAAAGCCAGCATTCAAGTTTTCAGCAAAGATTATGAACTAACCATAATCACAATAACATTTAGGTCTCATGTTTACTCATATCAATGGCATAATTAGCTAGCGAGCAATAATAAGAAATCTCGGATGACAACACTTTCTCAAAAAAATCATGATACGATATAAGATGGTATCTCGCTAGCCCTTTCTGAGACCTCAAAACATAAATGCAGAGCACCTTTAAAGATCAAGGACTGACTAGACATTGTAATTCATGGTAAAAGAGATCCAGTCATAGTCATACTCAATGTAAACTAACAGTAATGGATGCAAATGACAGCAGTGCTCTCCAACTGGTGCTTTTTAATAAGAGGATGATGACTCAACATAAAAGTAAATAGATAAGCCCTTCACAGAGGGAAGCAGGGATTTGTAGAGGTACCAGAGCTTGGTGTTGAAATAGATATGAATAATATTTTGAGCGGTATACTTTCATTGTCAACATAACAACCGAGAGATCTCTATATCTTCCATGCTACACAGACTATAGGCGGTTCCCAAGCAGAATGGTAAAGTTTATACTCCCCCACCACCAACAAGCATCAATCCATGGCTTGCCCAAAACAACGGGTGCCTCCAACTAACAACAATCCTGGGGGAGTTTTGTTTGCAATTATTTTGATTTGATTTGAGCATGGGACTGGGCATCCCAGTGACCAACCATTTTCTCGTGAATGAGGAGCGGAGTCCACTCCTCTTGAGAATAACCTGCCTAGCATGGAGGATACAGACAGCCCTAGTTGATACATGAGCTATTCGAGCATACTAAACAGAATGATTATTTGAAGGTTTAGAGTTTGGCACATACAAATTTACTTGGAACGGCATATAGATACCGTATATAGGTAGGTATGGTGGACTCATATGGAAAAACTTTGGGGTTTATGGAATTGGATGCACAAGCAGTATTCCCGCTTAGTACAAGTGAAGGCTAGAAAAAGACTGGGAAGCGACCAGCTAGAGAGCGACAATAGTCATGAACATGCATTAAAATTAATCAACGCCGAATGCAAGCATGAGTAGGATATAATGCACCATGAACATAAATATCATGGAGGCTATGTTGATTTTGTTTCAACTACATGTGTGAACATGTGCCAAGTCAAGCCACTCGAATCGTTCAAAGGAGGATACCACCCTATCATACCACATCACGACCATTTTAATAGCATGTTGGCAAGCAAGGTAAACCATTATAAACTCCAAGCTAATTAAGCATGGCATAAGCAACTACAATCTCTAATTTTCATTGCAAACATGTTTCTTTCATAATAGGCTGAATCAGGAACGATGAACTAATCATATTTACAAAAACAAGAGAGGTCGAGTTCATACCAGCTTTCCTCATCTCAATAAGTTCATCATATAATCATCATTATTGCCTTTCACTTGCACGACCAAATAGTGTGGATAATAATAATAGTGCACGTGGATTGGACTAAGCTGGAATCTGCAAGCATTCAATTCAAGAGAGAAGACAAGGTAATGTGGGCTCTTTGTTAGATCAACAATAATGCATATAAGAGCCACTCAACATTTTCATTATGGTCTTCTCCTCTCGACCCCCAAAGGAAAGAAAAGAAACAAAACTATTTACACGGGAAAGCTCCCAACAAGCAAAAGAAGAACGAGAAATCTTTTTGGGTTTTCTTTTTAATTACTACTACTACAAGCATGGAAAGTAAACTAGCTAAAAGCTACACCTAATTTTTTTTGTTTTTCTTAAGGTTTTTCAAACACACAAGAAGAAGGCGAGAAAATGAAAATAAACTAGCATGGATGATACAATGAAAAAGTATGAGCACCGACAACTGGCATGAGTGTGTGAACATGAATGTAATGTTGGTGGGAGATATGTACTCCCCTAAGCTTAGGCTTTTGGCCTAAGTTGGTCTATGCCCATGGATCAAAGTTGTAGCTGGGGTCGTACTGAGAAGGGTCCTCAGATGCCACTGGCTGGCGATCTCCTCCGGGTTCCACTGATAAACAGACTGACAATGAGGGTCAGATGGTGGCTCCGGCTCTGCGGCTGACATCTGGCTCCGGTAGGCATGAATGTCCTCCGACGGAACAAGGTACTTGCCTGAAAATATGTCAAACAAAGAGGGCGCAGGCAAGGTAATAAACTCACAATATTTTTTGTTAAATATCAATATATATTTGAGTGTCTTATTCTTATCCTTAATAATAAACTCATGTGCTACCATACTCTTATAACCTAGAGCAATAGGAGGCAACAACTTTTCCTCTTTCTCATAATGCCTGATAGGTATGTTAAAATATGCAGCAAGGCGCGAGGCAAAGATGCCTCGGAGGACGGGGCCCTTTGTACAGTTCAGATTTAACTGTCTAGCAACAATAGCGCCTAAGCTAAAAGTAGTATCATTAAACAAGGCATGATGCAAAATAGCAATATCAGGAGCACTAAGGTTCCCACAGTTCCCGCGACCAATTAAGCATCTACCAGCAAATATTGTGAAGTAACGAAGAACAGGAAAATGTATGCTAGTGATTCTCGCATCGGAAACTTTCCTCGTTTCCCCTACACCAATCATATCAATAAATCCCTCCATATCATTACGATGTGGTTCCTCTATGCTGCCCTCAAAGGGTATCAAGCAGACCCGGCAAAAATCATAAAGTGACATCTCCTTATGCACATCATATAAATAAAATTCCACCGAGGGTGGTGATCTCCTAGCATGGAAATGAAAATGTTGCACAAAGATATTGGTGAGTAAGAGATACTGTTCACGCTGGTCATGGAGGAAGGCGGTGAGGCCTACATTCTCAGCCAAATGAGGAAAATCTTCATGAATCCCGGCCTCTTTCAAGAACTCATCACAAGGCCATTCACATGGCCGAACCTCCGCAGTACGAGGGAGATTATACTTGGGCTTCTTGTTCTCTTAACTTTGCTTATCCTTCGTGTCAGCATTCTGGAAACGGGGGTCCCTAGACTTGCCTGCCTGTGGCCTGCGGCGTGGCTCAAAGGGGGCCCAACACGGCCCGTCTTCATCAACATAGACCCAAGACCCTCGCGAGGGGCCAAGCCTCGCGGGGCGGACAACACGGAGCTTCCTCAGGCGCGGCCTCATCAGGCTGGCTCGCGAGGAGGCGGAGAGATCAAGGCGGGGTACCTCACGAGGTGCCCGTGATGCAAGCCATGACGACCAAGGGCGCCAGGCGGGCACCAGCCCGCGCAGTGTCCTCCTTTCCTCTTTGGTGCAAAGGGAGCAAGCGCAGGCAAGAGCATCAAGCAAAGGCACCTGTTTCGGTGCAACGAGACCAAGACCAGTCCAACAGCAGGGAAGAAGTCATTGTGGAGCCCAAGCCAGCGCCACCACCAGAGCCTTTGGCAGGCGAGGACCAACTTTAGTCAGGATAAGTGCACCAGATGTTCCCCTTCAAAATGGCCAATTGTTGGCGCCCTTCCCGCTCAATATTTGGGAAGAGGCCCAGGGCCTTTGCCTATAAATAGGACTAGCCACCCTCAGAAGAGAGGGATCCAGAATCGGCCGACCCAGAAACTAGCTAGGATCGCAATCGAGAAGAGAGAGAGAGAAGGGTGACTGAACTCCTCCTAGTAGTTCATCCCCCCAGCCAAGAACAGACCCTCGCGAGGCTGTTCTTCCTTGTATTGCTCATCATCATCAGCCCAAGAGGCAATCCACCACACCACACACTGGAGTAGGGTATTACACCACAACGGTGGCCCGAACCAGTATAAAACCTGTGTCTCTTGTGCTGTTCTTTCCACAGCTTAGATCTTAGCGAGGCAGAGGGGTGCAGGTAGGTAGAAGGCAAAATCTCCGCGCGCACCCCAGTGTTCGAACCTCAAGGGTCTGCCGGAACCCGAAATCTGACATTTGGCGCGCCAGGTAGGGGTGCGCCGGAATTCGTCTTCCACCACCCTGTTCTCCTCCGACCACCGCGTCCATGTCTGACGCTCGTCGGGCCCGCGCCGAGCGCCGAGCCGCTCTCGCTTCCCGCGTCGCCCAGACGGCTCCTGTCGGCGGGCGTCCTCGCCGTTCCCCATCACCTTCCTTCAACGCCGCCACTGGCCCGGCGGGGGACGAGCGGCAAGCGTCGTCTCAGCATCCGTCCGTGCGGCAAGACGGCCGCACCGCTACTCCCTCGCTCACCCCAGCTGGTTCTTCGTCCCGCGCGCTCCGCGTGCCCATGGAGGCTCGAGCTGCGCTCATTGCGGAAAACGAGCTCCTGCACTACCATCCCGTCGACGACGTCTACAAAGAATGGCTCGACCGCGTCACCGAGCTCGTCTGCGCCGCAGGGGGCTCTCCTGCACCGTCCGTTCCGCTGCACCACACCCCGCCCCGCGCGGGCGACGAAGCTCCGGCGGCGCCCCGGCTGCCTCCTCCTCAAGAAGGCGCAATGGCTCCAAGGCGCGTGGCCCCTGGGCAGAACCCGCTCCGTTAGGTGCCAGCGCGGCAAGAGCAGAGCTGCCAAGAAGTCCCTCGCCCGCAAGAAGCTTCCCGGGCGCTCCCTGCTCTAGCACGTCGCGACCATGCTCCTGCTTCCGCGCGTCAAGACCCCGCGCTGCTCCCAGCTACAGCGCGTGGGGACATGCAAGACCAAGCTCTCCGTCACCCAAGGCCTCCCGTGGCCACAGCAGGGTGCCGCACCTTCACCATCGAGCTACGCAGCGTCGTGTGGCCCGGCAAGTTCAAGCCAGACCTGCCTCCTCGTTACGATGGCACGGCCGACCCTGCGGAGTTCCTCCAGCTCTATGAGCTGGGCATCGAAGCTGCCAACAGAGACGAGAAGGTCATGGCGAACTGGTTTCCCATGGTGCTCAAGGACGGGGCCCGCACCTAGCTCCTGAACGTGGCTCCAGGCACGATCTCCTCCTGGGACGAGATGCGCACCCACTTCATCGCCAACTTCCAAGGTACTCGCGACCGGCCACCCGCCGTGAGCGACATGCGCCGCATCAAGCAACAACCCGGAGAGACCCTGCAGAAGTACATCCAGCACTTCAACAATGTACGCCTCAAGATTCCCAAGGTGACCGAGGAGGCCATCATCTCAGCCTTCTCCGACGGCGTGCGCGATGTCAAGATGAAGGAGGAGCTGGCAATGCATGAAGACCTGTGCACTTCCTTGGAGTTGTTCAACTTGGCAACCAAGTGCGCCAGGGCTGAGGAAGGGCGTCTCTCCCTCCTTGAGCTGCCTGCTGCAGACCTAGAAGAGAAGAAGCCCAAGGCCAAGGATGTGAAGCGCAAGGGGGCTGCCGTGCTCGCGGCAGGACCAGACACCAAGCGGGGCAGAGATCAGCCCGAACCTCCCAAGGGCAGTCGATACTGTGTGTACCACGACCTGCACACCCACAACACCAACGAGTGTCAAGAGCTCCGAGCCGTGCGAGAAGGAAGGATCGGCCGTCGCCCCGACCGCGGTGACTGGGGCTACGATCGAGGAGGAGTAAGGAACACAGGACGCTGGGAAGACCGCTGCCCGCGCCAGGGGTGGCGTGATCGACCTCGCGAGGATCGCTGGCAAGACCCGCCTCGCGAGGGAGACTGGAGGGATCAGCCTCGCGAGGATCGCCCGCAAGGCAACGTAGGCCTCCCTCTGCTGCCACCGCAGCCAAGGAGAAACGAGGACCGCCATCAGGACGAGGGGGCTGGGGGCTTCCAGGAGCCGCGCGCGGACGCCTGCATCCTGGGCGGGGCTCAAGCCCCAGCCTCTCAACGCATCTTCAAGCAGTTCGCCCGCAAAGTGAATGCATTCCTTCCCAAGCTGGAAGCCACGCGCCCTCTCAGGTGGTCGGCGTGCGCCATCACGTTCAGCTCGGCAGATCAGCTCAAGTGTGCAGCCACAACCGGAGTCCTCCCGATGCTTTGTTCCCCAATCATCAGCAACGTGGTGGTCACCAAGACCCTCATCGATGGCGGGGCAGGGCTCAACGTCCTGTCCGTGGAAACATTCAACAATCTCCAAGTGCCCTACAACCAGCTTCAGCCAACCAAGCCTTTCTCCGGAGTCACCGACGGCTCCACGGTCCCGATTGGGCAGGCCCGCCTCCCTGTCACCTTCGGGGCACGCGACAGCTACCGCACCGAGCTCATCGACTTCGACGTCGCTCACATTCGCCTGCCATACAACGCCATCCTTGGGTACCCAGCGCTGGCCAAGTTCATGGCCGTGACTCACCACGGCTACAACGTCCTCAAGATGCCAGGAAGTGGCGGAGTCATCACGGTGCCCTGTGAAGAGAAGGACGCAGTGTGTTCCCTGGAACGAGCCTTTCAGGCCGCATCACTGGAAGACCCGGATCGCGGAAGCAGGAGGCTTCCCGAGACCGCCCCCAAGAAGAAGAAGACATCGTTCGGCCCGGCCCCTCAGGAGGCAGGCCCCTCAGGGCCTGCGCCTGCCCAGGGGGAACCTCCTTCCATCGCATAGGAAAGCGCGCCCGGCGCCCTCCTCAGGTAGGGCTCGAGGGCTCTCCCCTAGAGGGCCACCGACCTGGCTAAGGTCACGAGGGTGGCGCTTGGGCACCACATGGAGGCGTGTTTCGAAGCATGTTTCCCTCAAGAAGGAGTAAGGCAAGGAGGGCCAGACCCTCAGGAGTTCGTCAGCAAGGCCATTCAGGAGCTACAAGAGTCAAGAGTCATGAAAGGCGGCCGCCGCCTGCTAGCTGTGGCTCCCCATCCAAGAGAGGATGGTGGGCTGCGCGTCTGCATCGACATACCAGGGCTCAATCGAGTCACCTCTCTGGAGCGCCTCTGGCCCTCGCGAGTGGGGCGCTGCGAAGGTCCACCCCACAGCTACGTTCGCATGCCTTACGGCTTGCCAAACGCGGCTGCCACGTACCAGCGCCTCATGAGGGGCATCATGGAGGCTCAAGAGGCCAGGCGTTCCGCGGCCCTGGCGGAGATGGAGATGGTCCGCGAGGAGCCACCAGCGCCTCCGGAGCCTCCCGAGGCCCCTGGGCCTGGGGGCTCGTGAGGATCGGCTTCCGCAGCCCACCCAGTCAGCTACACCAACACTGCTTCGTCCTCAACATCATCAGGTGACATCTTTCAAGTTTCATTTCCAGCTGGGAGCGCCCCCCTAGGGCTGCATTATTCCCAGGCCGCGTGGGTCCATCCCTGCGGCATGTATCCCTTTTATTTCATGTTGTTATCTTACTTTGTTGGGGGCGCCCCACGGGCTGCATCATCCCCAAGTCGCTCGGGCCTGACCCAGTGATGTCCGCCTTCCCAGCATCTATTTGAATGAATCCACTCCTTCGCGGCTAATGTGTTTGACCCAGTTGCCCGCTCAACTGACGCCAACTGATGGAGCTGCTCCCAAATGGCACGACGCTTGCGCATGGGTCCGTCCCTGCAACGCCGACAAACCTGAATGGCTGAGCTCTGGCCGCGACAGCCCCGCATGGCGCCACCTCGTCAAGCCTTTAGTGCCTCATCGCCCCTCGGAAGCAACCAACGGCTGACTGTCAATTGTCATGGCAACCCCTCGTTCTTTTTATGATGGGTCTACAGGATCTCCTAAAGGAGCTGCGTCAGGCGAGGCCCTTGCGGTGTCTCCTTCACTCTCAACCGCGCGAACCGCTTGCACGTTAAAGGGGGGTGCCTAAGCATCGCGACTCAGGGCTCCTACTGGCTCTCCAGCCCTCACCCTCTGGCCTTGTCCACGGCATCGCGACCTGGCATACCAGCGACGGCTGAGACTCGCTCGAGGGCCGGGACCCGAGGACGTAGAGCAGAAAGGGGAGCAAAGGCGAGAGGGGAGGGACACGCGAGGACCTCGCCGAGCAACCTCATGCCTGCCGATGCACGGACCCGGCGACACACCAGAGTGCGGGCCCTGATTCTTGAGTTAAGTCACCACCCGGAAGCACCAGCTACTGTGGCACCATCCCCGCACCTAATGCAATTCCGTGTTAGCGACGCCGCTCTCCTTTCTCACCGAACGATGGCTGCTTGAGCGCCAAAGGGGACCTCCTGAGCATCGCGACTCAGGGGCTCTTACCGGACCCCGGGTCGCTCACCTCCTGGCCTTGACCACGGCATCGCGACCTGGCATACCAGCGATGGCTGAAGCCGCCTTGGGACTGGGACCTGTCGGCGCAGAGCACCAAGCCCTCGTGAGGTTCGAAAGGGAGAACTGAGCTAAGGCGGAATGAGCAACTCACACAATTCTACGACAAGGGTTATATTAACAAAACAGGATCACAGGCACCTTACAAGCCCCCACGGGACGCGTATTTGATTCCTCACAGGGAACAGATCCTAAAAGGACGCTAACTACACGCGCCCCTGCAAAAGACGCCATCATCAACAGTGGGCCATCAAGCACCGGCGCCAACCCCATCCAGATCAGAGTCGGCGGCGGCCTGATGAGCCCGCCTTGCTCCAGGAGCGGCGCCGGCTCGGGGGTTCGTAGCTGTCGTCGCTTGTCTCCGGAGTCGCAAAGAGCTCGTCGGAGTCGCTGGAACCTCCAACGCCTCCGCCGCCTGAGGAGCCGCCAAGGGAGCGGTCGGCGCGCCCAGTCCTCGCCGTAGCAGGGTCCCGACCACCTCTCCCGGGGCAGCACTCCAGCCGGTGCCCGTTCGCATCGAAGACCTTGAAGAACATCACCAAAGCACCGTCGTACTCCAAGTGGATCACGAAGGCGCCTCTTGTCCTGCAAACCCGGGCGATTTCGCTCCAGCCTCGAGTCATGAAGACCTCGCCCGGGGCAACGACCGCGACCTCTGCCTCGGTCGCGAGGGTGCTGCAGCCAAAGCTCCAGGAGTTCTCCCTGCCGGATGATGGAGGCGAACAAGGGAGGAAGGCA
The DNA here is from genome assembly GCF_056163025.1 of Triticum urartu. Lineage (NCBI taxonomy): Eukaryota > Viridiplantae > Streptophyta > Magnoliopsida > Poales > Poaceae > Triticum > Triticum urartu. The sequence goes on from NC_141873.1 coordinate 511,681,242, forward strand.
AATCCAAGACTGAGGAGGCATGGTGGCGTGAATCACGAACTCTCGGGAGGAGCCCCTGGTGTGGACCCAGGGGGGACGACCCACACCTTCGTGACCCGTCGGCACCGACGGCGGCGCCGCCCGTGGCGATCGGCATCGACTCCTTCAGGGCCCTCGATGTGGGCATACAAGGGAAGTGGGAACCCCGGCGGTGGCCACTCGCACCAGGGCCTCGACACCACCTGATGGGCCCCCTCGTCCCGGTCGCGGAGGGCGAGCCGTTTCTTCGGCGAGAGTGGGTCTGGTTCCTCTCGGGGAGCCTTGCCCTTCTCTGCCGTTGAGAACCGGTGGATCGGAGCCATCGCAGCAAGACAGAGAAAGGACCAGGAAGAAGGAGAAGCAAGAAGGGATGGACTGGAAGGGCGCGCGCTGTTCCGTACTTATGGCCGGCGAAGGCCAACCGCCGACCTCCACGATCGCAGGTAATCATGACCCGCTTTGCATGCAGGGACTTGTCCAATCCGTGCAGTTGCCGAGGCGCCATGGGGAAGTGGAGACGCCCACGTCCAATCAACCGCCACGCGGCGCCCAAGGCTGCAGGCTGTTAGGGCCCGCGGCGCTTCGCTCTTGCCCTTTCGCCTCCCTGCATGGCCAAGTCCGGGCGCGCCTTGGGCCCGGGGGCTACTGTCGGCGTTCTGGGAACGGGGGTCCCCAGACTTGCCTGCCTGCGGCCTGCGGCGTGGCTCAAAGGGGGCCCAGCACGACCCGTCTTCATCAACACAGACCCAAGACCCTCGCGAGGGGCCAAGCCTCGCGGGGCGGACGACACGGAGCTTCATCAGGCGCGGCCTCATCGGGCTGGCTCGCGAGGAGGTGGAGAGATCAAGGCGGGGTACCTCACGAGGTGCCCGTGACGCAAGCCATGACGACCAAGGGCGCCAGGCGGGCGCCAGCCCGTGCAGTGTCCTCCTTTCCTCTTTGGTGCAAAGGGAGCAAGCGCAGGCGAGAGCATCAAGCAAAGGCACCCGTTTCGGTGCAACGAGACCAAGACCAGTCCAACAGCAGGGAAGAAGTCATTGTGGAGCCCAAGCCAGCGTCACCACCAGAGCCTTTGGCAGGCGAGGACCAACTTTAGTCAGGATAAGTGTACCAAATGTTCCCCTTCAAAATGGCCAATTGTTGGCGCCCTTCCCGCTCAATATTTGGGAAGAGGCCCAGGGCCTTTGCCTATAAATAGGATTAGCCACCCACAGAAGAGAGGGATCCAGAATCGGCCGACCCAGAAACTAGCTAGGATCGCAATTGAGAAGAGAGAGAGAGAGAAAGAAGGGTGACTGAACTCCTCCTAGCAGTTCATCCCCCCAGCCAAGAACAGACCCTCGAGAGGCTGTTCTTCCTTGTATTGCTCATCATCATCAGCCCAAGAGGTTATCCACCACACCACACAATGGAGTAGGGTATTACACCACAACGGTGGCCCGAACCAATATAAACCCTGTGTGTCTTGTGCTGTTCTTTCCACAGCTTAGATCTTAGCGAGGCAGAGGGGTGCAGGTAGGTAGAAGGCGAAATCTCCGCGCGCACCCCAGTGTTCGAACCTCAAGGGTCTGCCGGAACCCGAAATCCGACACTTCGAGCTTCGGCTCGATGTGCCCCTCAAAAATCTCTTCATATTTTTCTGAAAATTTCTTAAATTTTTAGTAACTTAAAATAAAAGTGAACCAAACTCAACAAGATTGATAGCAACTACTCCTACAAGTGCCTAGAGGATATATCATGCATTAAAACTACTTTTGACCATATAAATTTGACATGCAAGCTCAAGAACAAGGTCACCTAAGCAGCAAAAATTTGCAATGAATAAAGCACTAGAACAAAAACTAATTGGACCATTGGAGGAGTGACATACCAAAGAACAATCCCCCAAAGCAGTTTTGTGAATGGAGCTTTGAGCAAGGAGATCAAAAATGGTAGCAAGATGAGCAAGAACTCGGGTTTGAGCTGGTTGGTGATTTTTGGGGGAGGAAGAAGGAGTGTGTGGTGGCTAGAACAAGTGGAGGGGACCCACATGGGGTCCACGAGGCAGGGGGCGCGCCCTCCACCCTCATGGGCACGTGGCTGCTCCCCCTGCTATGTTTTCAGTGCCAGATATTCTAAAATATTCTAGAAAAAATCATATTTAAATATCAGGGCATTTGGAGAACTTTTATTTTCAGCGTATTTTTTATTTCATGGATAATTTAGAAAAACAGACAGAAAATACTATTTTTGCTTTATTTAATATAAATAACAGAAAGTAAAAAGAGGGTAGAGAGAGTTGTGTTTTCTAAATTCATCCATCTCATGCTCATCAAATGGAATCCACTAACAAGGTTGATCAGGTCTTGTTAACAAACTCATTTCGAATAACATGAAACCGGAGAATTTTCGAATAACACTAGGTTACCTCAACGGGGATATGCACATCCCCAACAATAAGAATACCATATTTCTTCTTGACAGTAGGAAGAGGAAATTCAAAACCTCCAATAGTGATTGTTGAAATTTTTCCAATAGAATTGATACTGTGGACTTGAGGTTGTTTCCTCGGAAAGTGTATCTTATGCTCATTACCATTAACATGAAAAGTGACATTGCCTTTGGTGCAATCAATAACAGCCCCTACAGTATTCAAGAAGGGTCTCCCAAGCATAATGGACATACTATCGTCCTCGGGAATATCAAGAATAACAAGTCCGTTAAAATAGTAACGTTTGTAACCACAACAGGCACATCCTCACAAATACCGACAGGTATAGCAGTTGATTTATCAGCCATTTGCATAGATATTTCAGTAGGTGTCAACTTATTCAAATCAAGTCTACGGTATAAAGAGAGAGGCATAACACTAACACCGGCTCCAAGATCACATAAAGCAGTTTTAACATAGTTTTTTTAATGGAGCATGGTATAGTTGGTACTCCTGGATCTCCAAGTTTCTTTGTTATTCCACCCTTAAAAGTATAATTGGCAAGCATGGTGGAAATTTCAGCTTCGGTATCTTTCTTTCATTACTAACAATTTCCTTCATATATTTAGCATAAGGATTCATTTTAAGCATATCAGTCAAACGCATACGCAAAAAGATAGGTCTAATCATTTCAGCAAAGCGCTCAAAATCCTCATCATCCTTTTTATTGGATGGTTTAGGAGGAAAAGGCATGGGTTTCTGAACCCATGGTTTTCTTTCTTTATCGTGCTTCCTAGCAACAAAGTCTCTCTTATCATAACGTTGATTCTTTGATTGTGGGTTATCAAGATCAACAACAGGTTCAATCTCTACATCATTATCATTACTAGGCTGAGCATCAACATGAACATCATCATTAACATTATCACTAGGTTCATGTTCATTACCAGATTGTGTCTCAGCATCAGAAATAGAAATGTCATTGGGATTCTCAGGTGTGTCGACAACAGGTTCACTAGAAGCATGCAAAGTCCTTGCATTTTTCTTTTTCTTCCTTTTAGAAGGACTAGGTGCATCAATATTAATTCTCTGAGAATCCTACTCAATTCTCTTAGGATGGCCCTCGGGATACAAAGGTTCCTGAGTCATTTTACCACCTCTAGTCATGACTCTAAAAGCATTATCATTCTTCTTATTATTCAATTCATTGAGCAAATCATTCTGATATTTAAGTACTTGTTCTACTTGAGTGGTAACCATAGAAGCATGTTTACAGAATTAACGGAGACTAGCTAAGGGTGAGGTGACAATGTGTGTTGGAAGTGTTTCCAAGGTTGATGTGATCACCATCGCACACTCCCTCTACCTTCAGGATTAGTGTTGAACCTAGATAAATGTTGTTTGCATTGGTGTCTGCGTCGAGCATGAACATGATTAGATCATGTTTATTGCAATACGGTTATTCATTTAAGTCAGACAATAATGGTTATTCTGTTTACATGAATAATACCTTCTATGGTCATGCACCCAATGTGAATGGTTTATTGAATCCCGGTCGTAGTTGTACACATGTTCATAACATTGATGCCAAAAGATGTAGAGTTGATAATGATAGTACCACTTTCATGTGGCACTGCCGCTTAGGTCATATTGATGTAAAGCGCATGAAAGAACCTCCATGCTAATGGACTTTTTAAGTCACTTGATTTTGAATCACTTGACACATGCAAACCATGCCTCTTTGGCAAGATGACTAAAACCCCGTTCTTTGGAGCAATGGAATGGGCAAGTGACTTGTTGGAAATCATAAATGCTGATGTGTGCGGTCCGATGAGTGTTACGCGCTCGGTGGATATCATTATTTTCTCACCTTCACCAGTGAATTGAATAGATATGGGTATATTTACTTAATGAAGCATAAGTCTGAAATGTTTGAAAAGTTCAAGCAATTTCAGAGTGAAGTTGAGAATCATCGTAACAAGAAGATCAAGTTCCTATGATCTGATCAAGGGGAGAGTATCTGAGTTATGAGTTTGGCAATCACTAAAGACAAGGTAGAATGGTTTCACAGTTGACGCCACGTGGAACACCATAGCGTAATGGTGTGTTTGAACATCGTAATCACACCCTATTGGATATGGTACGATCTGTGATGTCTCTTACCGATCTACCACAATCATTTCGGGGTTATGCATTAGAGACAATTACATTCACTTTAAAATAGGGCACCATCTAAGTCCGTGGAGACGACACCATATGAACTATGGTTTGGCAAGAAACCTAATTTGTTGTTTCTTAAGGTTTGGGGCTACGATGCTTATGTCGATAGGCTTCGGCCAGAAAAGCTCGAACCCAATGCGGAAAATTGTGTCTTTATAGAATACCCAAACAAGACAATTGGGTATACCTTCTATCTCAGATCTAAGGGCAAAGTGTTTGTCGCTATGAACAGGTCCTTTCTAAAAAAAGAGTTTCTCTCGAAAGAATTGAGTGGGAGGAAGATAGAACTTGCTGAGGTTGTTGAACCTTTACTTCAACCAGAGAGTAGCGCAGCACAGAAAGATGATTCTGTGGCACCTACCTCAGTTGAAGAGAAAGCTGATGATGACGATCATGGAGCTTCAGATCAAGTTACTATCGAACCTCGTAGGTCGACAAAGGTGTGTACAACTTCTGAGTGGTAACCCTGTCTCAAAGGTCATGTTGTTGGACAACGATGAACCTATGAGCTGTGGAGAAGCGATGGTGGGCCTGGATTCCAACAAATGGCTGGAAGCCATGAAATCTGAGATAGGATCCATGTATGAGAACAAAGTATGGACTTTGGTGGACTTGCCCGATGATCGGCAAGACATTGATGATAAATGGATCTTTAAGAAGAAGACAGACGCCGATGGTAATGTTACCATTCATGAAGCTCGACTTGTCTCAAAGAAGTTTCCGACAAGTCCAAGGAGTTGACTGTGATGAGACTTTCTCGATCATAGCGATGCTAAAGTCTGTTAGAATTATGTTAGCAGTTGCTACATTTTCATTTATGAAATCTGGCAGATGGATGTCAAAACAAAGTTTCCTTGACGGTTTCCATGAGGAAAGGCCGTATGTGATACAACCAGAAGGTTTTGTCGATCCTAAGGATGCTAAAATGCATGCAAACTCCAACGATCCTTCTATGGACTGGAGCAAGCATCTCGGAGTTGGAACATACACTTTGATGAGGTGATCAAAGCATTTGGGTATATACAAAGTTTGCAAGAAACTTGTATTTGCAAGAAAGTGAGTGGGAGCACTACAACATTTCTGATAGGTATATATGGATGACATATTGTTGATCGGAAATGATGTAGAATTTCTAGAAAGCATGAAGGGTTGTTTGAATGGAGTTTTTCAAAGGAAGACCTGTGTAAAGATGCTTACATGTTGGGTATCAAGATCTATAGAGATAGATCAAGACACCCGATAAGACTTTCACAAGAGCACATACCTTGACATGATCTTGAAGGAGTTCAAGATGGATCAGTCAAAGAAGGAGTTCTTGCCTAAGTTGTAAGGTGTGAAGTTAAGACTTGAAGCTCGACCATGGCAGAAGAAAGAGAAAAGACGAAAGTTGTCCCCTATGGCTTAGCCATAGGCTCTATACGATATGCCATGCTGTGTACCGTGATGTGCCTTGCCATGTGTCTGGCAAGGGGGTACAAGAGTGATCCAGGAGCGGATCATTGGATAGCGGTCAAAATTGTCCTTAGGAATAAGGAAATGTTTCTCGGTTATGGAGGTGATAAAGAGTTCGGCGTAAAGGGTTACGTCGATGCAAGATTTAACACCTATCCTGATGACTTTGAGTAGCAAACCGGATACGTATAGTGGAGCAACCATTTCGAATAGCTCCAAGTGGAGCATAGTAGCAACATCTAAAATATGAAATCGAGATTTGCGAAGAACACACGGATCCGAATGTTGCAGACCCGTTGACTGACACTTCTCTCGTAAGCATAACATGATCAAACCCTAGAACTCATTGAGTGTTAATCACATGGCGATGTGAACTAGATTATTGACTCTAGTAAACTCTTTGGGTGTTAGTCACATGGCCATGTGAACTATGAGTGTTAATCACATGACGATGTGAACTAGATTATTGACTCTAGTGCAAGTGGGAGACTGTTGGAAATATGCCCTAGAGGCAATAATAAAATGGTTATTATTATATTTCCTTGTTCATGATAAGCGTCTATTGTTCATGCTATAATTGTATTAACCGGAAATCGTAATACATGTGTGAATACATAGATCGTAATATGTCCCTAGTAAGCCTCTAGTTGACTAGCTCATTGATCAATAGATGGTCATGGTTTCCTGACCATGGACAATGGATGTTGTTGATAAGGGGATCACATCATTAGGAGAATGATGTGATGGACAAGACCCAATCCTAAGCATAGCACAAGATCGTGTAGTTTGTTTGCTAGAGCTTTTCTAATGTCAAGTATCATTTCCTTAGACCATGAGATTGTGAAACTCCCGGATATCGTAGGAGTGCTTTGGGTGTATCAAACGTCACAACGTGACTGGGTGGCTATAAAGGTGCACTACAGGTATCTCCGAAAGTGTCTGTTGGGTTGGCACGAATCGAGAATGGGATTTGTCACTCTGTATGATGGAGAGGTATCTCAGGGCCCACTCAGTGATGCATCATCATAATGAGCTCAATGTGACTAAGCAGTTGGCCACGGGATCATGCATTACAGAACGAGTAAAGTGACTTGCCGGTAACGAGATTGAACGAGGTATTGGGATACCGACGATCGAATCTCAGGTAAGTAACATACCGATGGACAAAGGGAATTGTATACGGGATTGATTGAATCCTCGACATCGTGGATCATTCGATGAGATCATCGTGGAACATGTGGGAGCCAACATGGGTATCCAGATCCCGCTATTGGTTATTGGACAGAGAGATGTCTCGGTCATGACTACATGGTTCCCGAACCCATAGGGTCTACACACTTAAGGTTCGATGACGCTTGAGTTGTTATGGGAAATAGTATGTGGTTACCGAAGGTTGTTCGGAGTCCCGGATGAGATCCCGGACGTGACGAGGAACTCCAAAATGGTCTAGAGGTGTAGATCGATATATTGGACGAAGGGTATTGGAGGCTGGAATCGTTCCGGTGGTACCGAGTGACGACCACCGTGTCCGAAAGGGGTTTTGGTGGCCCCGACAAGCGTTGGGGGGCCTTATGGGCGAAGGGGAGGGGCACATCAGCCCACTAAGGGGCTGTGCGCCCCTCCCACCCCATCTCACATAATGTGGAGAGGTGGGGGCGCCTCCCCTAGGGCAGCCACCCCTCCCGGCTTGGGGGCAAGTTTCCTAGGGGTGGGGGCGCCCAAACCCATCTAGGGTTTCCCCTGTGGCCGCCGCCCCTCCCCAAGGGAAACCCTAGGGAGCCTCCTCCTTCCCCTTCCCCCTATATATAGTGAGGGAGAGAGAGGGCAGTGGCACCCCCTTGCCTGGCGCAGCCCCTCCCTTCTCCTACACATCCTCCTCCTCCGTAGCGCTTGGCGAAGCCCTGTCGGAGAACCACGAGCTCCATCCCACCACGCCGTCGTGCTGTCGGAGTTCTCCCTCAACTTCTCCTCTCCCCTGGCTGGATCAAGAAGGAGAAGACGTTCCCGGGCTATACATGTGTTGAACGCGGAGGCGCCGTTGTTCGGCGCTTAGATCAGAATCGACCACGATCTGAATCACTGCATGTATGACTCCACCAACTGTGTTCTTGTAACGCTTCCGCTTAGCGATCTTCAAGGGTATGAAGATGCACTCCCTCTCTCTCGTTGCTAGTGTCTCCTAGATTGATCCTGGTGACATGTAGGAATTTTTTTTGAATTATTGCTATGTTACCCAACAGGAGATTCTCTTCTTCAATTTGCACAAAATTATATATTTCCCTTAAAGCAGCTTGTTTCTTATGAGCGGGGAAATATTTAGCAGAGAAGTAATAAATCATATCCTGGGGACTACCACTACTAGGAAAAGGGCTATAGATAGGATTGACACTAATGGCGCACCAGGGAAGTAGTGCGCCACTACTATATACTAATGGCGCACCAATTGGCGATGCGCCATTAGTGTGGAAGACACTAATGGCACACCAGAAAACAGGTGCGCCACTAGTGATAAATTTTATTTTTATTTTTACATACATACTAATGGCGCATCCTATGTCTGGTGCGCCATTACTAGTTCTAACTAGTAATGGCGCACCAGACATGGAGTGCGCCAGTACTGAATTTTTTTTATTCTTTTTTTGCAAAACTACTAATGGCACACCGCCTCACCGTGTGCCATTACTAGTTTAAACTACTAATGGCGCATCCTGTAAAAGTGCGCCATTAGTATATATATATATATATATATATATATATATTTACTTTTCTGCAAAACTACTAATGGCGCACCACCTGCAGGTGCGCCATTAGTAACCAGGGTTACTAATGGCGCATGTGCAGGTGGTGCGCCATTAGTAAACTGGGATCCCAACAAGATATTTTGGACAGCCCCACACCTACCCACTCACTTTCCCCACTTCATTCCCTCCACCTCCTTCTCCTCACCTCATTTCCACCATAGATTCATCAAAATTAAGTGGTGAAATTACTTTTTTTTGATAGGTAAGTAAGGGGAAAGCTATCTTCATGATGTAGATCTACTTTTTTTCTCCCTAGCTCGCTCCAACAACGTGCACATGCACTTTTTGTGGCCTAGCTAGATCTATGTATGTTTGTGGTGTTGCATGTGTTTGTGGTGTTGCATATATGTTTGTGTTTGCAGGTACCGGTATTTGAAATGCGATAGTTGCCAATATTTTGCCGGAATGTTGATTCATTTCCGTTTCGGCGAGAATTTTGGCACTATGCATTCTTTTTGGTCCTATTTTTAGGGAAGGTCATGCCAAATTTTTTGTTGGTTCTAAAATATCATTTTTCTCTACCCCGCAGGCGACCATGGTCCGCACGATGACCGAAGGCATCGTGAATAGGTTTTTGAGCTCCGCGAAGGCCGAGATGCTTCAAAAGAATGAGACGGAGATAAGATGTCCGTGTCGAAGATGCAAGCTGAAGAGCCTTATTGCGGACCCGGATTCCGGGTAGGTGCGGGACCACCTGCTCTTGCGTGGTTTCATGGATGGCTATCGGTGGCAAGGTGATGAAGATGACTATGAAGTCGTCCATGGGGGCCGGGCAAGAAATGAGGAAGGGCAACAAGATAAGTACCACCGCGGCGAGGGCGGGCGAGAAGACGAAGAATCTCCAGGACATGATCACAACGGTGATGCTGTACACAGTCATCATGTAGAAGATGTCGTACATGATGATGAGGAAGATCAAGACGAAGGGCATGATCATGAAGATGAAGATGCCAGAGCAGGCGACAATGGAGGCTGGGTGCAGGACCCTCATATTCAAGAGTTGGTTCTCAAGCAGACGGATAACGCAAGAGCTGCCGCCCGAGAGAAAGCCAAGCTGGATCAACTGGAGATAGACGCGGTTACTCCATTGTATGAAGGATGCAGGCCCGAGGATACCCGCCTGAAAGTAACGCTCATGGATCTGGAGATGAAGGTAAAACACAAAATGACCGACGCATGCTTCGACGAGAACATGTCATTCTAGCACGAACGTCTTCCCAAGGGGAACAAGTGTCCGACCAGTTTTGAGGAGGCGAAGAAAATCGTGTGTCCTCTGGATTTACTGCACATGAAATACCATGTGTGCATGAACAATTGCATCGTTTATCGGGACGAGCACGCGGAGTCTACCATATGTCCGGTGTGCGGCGTCACTCGATACAAGAAGAGGAAGAAAGCTCCTCGAAAATCGGTGTGGTACTTTCCGATCACTCCTCGTCTGCAGCGGTATTTCGCGGACCCTAAGGTAGCAAAGCTCCTGCGTTGGCACGCGGATAGGAAGGAGAAGAAGCGGGAAGATGACGGAAATGATCCGGAGATAAATAAAAAAGACAAGATGCTGAGTCACCCCTAAGGATGCGAGCCAGTGGCAAGCGTTGAACTTCGAATACCCAGAATTTGGGAAGGATCCAAGGAACATCGTGCTGGGCGCGAGCACCGATGGAGTCAATCCGTTTGGCAGCCAGAGAAGCACACATAGCACGTCGCCTGTGTTTGTGTGGATGTACAACCTTCCCCCCTGGTTGTGCATGAAGAGGAAGTACATTCACATGACTATGCTAATTGAAGGGCCGAAACAACTAGGGAACGGCATCAATCTGTATCTGGGGCTGCTGAAAGAGGAGCTAGACACGCTGTGGAAAACGCCAGCCAATATGTGGGACGCCGCAGAGAAAGAATATTTCCCTATGAGAGCCGCACTGCTCACGACGGTGCACGACTATCTCGGTTACAGATATCTCGTGGGGCAGGTAGTCCACGGATTTTCTGGATGCATAAGGTGCATGGATGACACAACGTATCGCCAGCTAGATAGAGATCCCATGTCTTCGAAAACCGTGTTCATGGGACATCAAAGGTGGCTTCGCGACGATGACCCGTGGAGGAAACGCAAGGATCTGTTCGATGGTGAAACCGAACCCCAAAAACGCCCGCGTACGAGGAGCGGCGAGGAAATAGACGAGCTGTTGAAAAATTGGAAAGATTGCCCACTGCCGGGAAAGAAGCAAAAGGCGCCAGAGCCGGGAAAGAAGCGAAAGGCGCCAGAGACGCTGCTGAAGATATGGAAAACGAGGTCTGTTTTCTGGGACTTGCCATACTGGAAGATCCACCGTGTGCCTCACAGCCTTGATGCCATGCATATCATGAAGAACGTGTGCGAGAGTCTGCTTGGTACCCTGCTCAACATGCCAGAGAGGACCATAGATGGGCCGAAAGCAAGGGCAGACTTGAAATCAATGGGCATCAGGCAGGAGCTTCACGCTAATGATGATGATGATGATGATGATGATGATGAGGCGAAGCAGGACACAGAAATTCATCGCAAAGGCAAAAAGGCCAAGAAGACCGGAACTGACTACCCTCCCGCGTGCTTCACTCTAAGTCAGGAGGAGATCGAGCAGTTTTTCACCTGCCTCGTAGGAGTAAAACTTCCTTACGGTTACGCGGGGAAGATAAGCAGATACCTAGACCCAGCGAAGCAGAAGTTCAGCGGGATGAAGTCTCACGACTGTCACGTGCTGATGACGCAGATACTTCCAGTTGCAATCCGTGGGATCATGGACGCGCACGTCCGTGAAACGCTATTTGGCCTATGCAACTTTTTCGACGTCATCTCTCGGAAGTCGATTGGTGTGAGGCAACTCATAAGGCTACACGAAGAGATCGTGGTGATACTGTGCGAGCTTGAGATGTACTTCCCGCCCGCATTCTTCGACGTTATGGTGCATCTGCTGGTCCATATCGTGGAGGATATCATCCAACTCGGGCCGACGTTCCTGCACAGCATGATGCCGTTCGAAAGGATGAATGGTGTCATCAAAGGATACGTTCGCAACATATCACGTCCAGAGGGAAGTATAGCCAGGGGCTTTCTGACCGAAGAGTGCATCTCCTACTGCACGAATTATCTAGGCATCGAGAACCCCGTTGGTCTGCCCGTCAACAGGCACCTTGGCAGGCTCGCTGGATGGGGTCACCGTGAGGGTCGCCGCGAAATGCATGTCGACTTCGAGGGTCGACTCGCCGACTTTGAAAGAGCAAACCTAGTCGCGCTACAACACATAGACGTGGTCGATCCTTGGGTGGTAGAGCACAAAACCTTTATTGAGAAGACGTACAATGACCGAGGCCAACAGAGGACGGATGGAGATATAATCAAAGAGCACAACTCATGTTTCACGCGTTGGTTCAAGCAGAAGCTTCTACGTACCCTTTACATGAGGATTCTTCCGCGGAAGAACAACTCATATTCGCCTTGTCACAAGGCGCCGAGCACGACCTGATGACCTATGAGGCGTACGATATCAACGGCTACACATTCTACACCGAGAACAAGGACATGAAGAGCGATGGTTATCAGAACTCCGGGGTAACGATGGAATCCTACACCGGTAACGACAAGGACAGATACTACGGAAGGATCGAGGAGATCTGGGAGCTGAGCTACGCTGGAGAGAAGGTCCCGATGTTCCGTGTCAGATGGGCCAAGAGCGTCCTAAAAGAAAAACCGGTATTTCACCACCATGGTTATACCCGAAGCCAAATCTAAGACCGTGGGCGCAAACGTCACCGCGAAAAATGAGCCATGGGTACTGGCTTCCCAAGTGGACCAATGCTTCTTCATTACTGACCCGTCAAAGCCCAGTCGTGTTGTCGTGAGGAGAGGCAAAAGGAAGATCATCGGACTGGATGGAGTAGCCAATGAGCAAGACTTCGACAAGTACGGCGACCCGAAGATCGAACATGACGACGACGACGAAGTAGCAGCACACACCACAAGAAGAAGCAGGACCACCCTACCTAAAGGACGTCCGTTCCACAGAAGAACTCCATTTGCAAAAAAGAAGGGCAAGAAGATTGTGAACAGATAGCTAGCTAAGATCGATTGTATTTAAATCGTAGTCTTCATTTCTCGATTGTATTTCATGGGCACTTTTTGATATCATGAATATTTTTAAATTTCACGGGCACTTTTTGAATTCATGAGGACACTCGATCTCGATCCCCCTCCACCACCGCCGACGAGCACCTGGCCCCCCGCACCCTCCCCCGCTCCACCGCCGCCAACGGGCACCCCCCGCACCCTCCCCCGCTCCACCGCCACCGCCGATGATATTTTTCAAGTAACAAATTTGAACATATTTTTTAAAAAATTATTACTGTTTTTATAAAAAAATATTACTGTTATGATTTAAACAAGTTTGAACATATTTAAACACAAATAAATATCAAACATCATTTAAAATGCAAAAAAATATTGCGAAGCCTGGGAATTGAACCCAGGACCTCCTGGTGTGTGTGCTGCGTGCTGACCAGTCGGGCTAGTGGGCGGGTTCTGATGTGGATTGGGTTAGGTGCAATATAACCTGTGCTCGAACTGTAATAAAAAAACATTCTAATGGCGCACCGCTGCGGGGTGCGCCATTGCTATCTAAAAAAAGATTTATAATGGCGCACCGAGGTGTGGTGCGCCATTAGTAAGCTTCCCCCTAGCTATCCTCCCTCTCCCTCGCCAGATCCCCTTCGACCCTCTCTCCCTCGCCACCAGATCCACCCGCGCGCTGCCCCGACCCACGACGCCGCCGCCCCGACCCTCACCGGACTCCACCCCCGCCGCCCCCGCGCCCCCACCCCCGCCGCCCCCGCGCCCCCGCGCCCCCATGCCCCCGATTCCATCTCTCCCTCTCGGTCCCTCCATCCTCCAGGCCTCCGCCACCGCCGGCCGCCAAGGCACCAACCACCTCCTTGGAGGCAGAGCCTCGGAGGCAGCGCCGCCTTGCCAACCACGACGCCAACCACCTGCTCCTCACCAACCCCCATCAACGAGAGGAGCATCTGGTGCTCCCGCCCTCGAGTTCGTCGACGACTCGTCCTCCAGCCGCTGCCGCCGTCCTCCCGCCCAGGTGCCTCTCCTCCTTCCTCCCTCCTCCCTCTCCTGTGTTCCTAGGTTCCTAGGTTCAGACAGACAGTAATGATTGTGTTCCTAGGTTTAGGCAGAAAGACAATGGAGAATGGAGATGCCATGCTAGTAATTCGTTCCTTTTCTTCTAAAATTGACAAATTTATCAGTCTTTGTTCCCTGGGTAATGATGAATGGATTCATGATGGCCGCAGATAAACACCTGCAACGCCTTCTACTGTGACTACTTCACCCCCCAACTCCACTTGTAATGTCTGAATTTTGTTACTGATGATGATAACAGTAAAGTTTGTGCACTGTAAATTGACATATGGAAGTAATCTGTTAATCTGAATTTTGTTACTGATGATGACAGGAGATTTGTGCATTGTAGTTTGTTAATCTGGACAGCTTAGTAGGTAATGCATTCAGTTAACCAAAGTTTAGTTCTTGTGTACTGTTATTTGTTAATCTGTTACTCCATTTGTTACTGAGTTTTTCTCTTCGGGTTTAGTAGTGAGAACATGCATGGTCCAGCATTCAGTTGGAGTATTGCCTAGGTTCAATTAGGTTCAGTAGTGCTACTAGGTTTAATATCGTTGCTCTTGTGCTATACTTTGGCAGCCTGGAGTATTATTTCCAAATTGGAGTAGTAGTAACCATGTAGTGTAGTGCTGTGTACTGTAGTTCCCGCTCTTCTCAAATTTGGGTATGTAGTGTAGTGTAGTTCCCTCCTCAAATTACTTGCAAGCATATTGTAACTATTTTCACTCTGTCCTGAAGGTTTTTGACTACACAATCTGTGGTGACCCACACTCTGTTGGTTCACACTCATTGAGTTCCCTCATGAAGGTATTATATGTTCACATGGTACATTTATGTTTTTCAGCAGCTAATTGATGGTTTGATACATGATACATTTCATGCACAGGGTGCTAGAGCTGCACTTAACTTGCTAGCATCATCCCCTTGTTCTTACTGGTTATAGAAATTCATTGCTTGTCCTATGTTTTCTGTCAGGGTATTGTTCAGGAAGCTTGCTTGAGTTTGTGTCCTTTAATTTGTAAATCTGCAGTTCTAGCCACATTTAGGATAAGTTGTTGTATATACTGTCATAAAGTTCAGCAAGAACAGGGCATCAACAGTGCTACTCTACTATCTAGTTGGGGAGGGACAAATGGACAGGGCATCACTGTAGCTGTACTGCACAACAAACTATTAGTCTTAGGATTAACACTCCTCATATGAGATGAGAGGATTTTTTTAAATGGCTTCTTGCAGTTTTGAAAATTCAGTTTATTCGGTTACTAAAAATTCAGTTAATTCAGTTAGGGAAACAAATTTCAGAACTGTTGTTTGCTGTAACATATTGATGTGCTTTGTAAAACTTGTTCATGTACTGAACTACTAATGCCTTGTGATGCTCTGAATTACTTGTGATGCCTCTGAATTACTTGTGATCACATTGAGAAAGACATGCAAAGATGATGATCAAAGATATATATTTCAGATTAGTTTCAGAGATTTGTATGACCAAAGATACAGTTCAGATTTGAATTGTTTCAAAAATTGGTATGACCAAAGATGCTATTGTATATAAATGGGCTGCTGTAGAACTGTTCTTCATCTTTACAGTGCTGTTGTACAGAAATATGCTGAATTTTCTGCTCGGATTGTTGCTCAAAGAAATTTAGCAAAAAATGGGGTCCTAGGAGACGCCGCTGCTGCTTGAGGCCCTTGAGAGACCCTTCGTGTCGTGATGATTTTGCAGGTGCCCCGAGAGGCCCTTGAGTTTGCCGGAATGTCGATTAACTTCCATTCTGGAAAATTCAGGTACTCCATATGTCCTATTTTCAGCAAAGGTCATGCTGAAATTTTCCATGAATTTTAGCATGACTTTGCTAAAAATCAGACATATGAGGTACTTGCTACTAATGCATGGGCCGGGGTATCTTAGTACTTAATTAAGTAGGATCAACTGCCACTTTATTCTTGCTGCATTAAACCATAGGTGGCAATAGAGCCAAGTGATTAGGCCCAACTTAGAAATTCTCCTCAGCATCGATAAACCCTAGATGATAAACCCAACATAGGTGGCAATAGAGCCAACTGATTAGTGGCAACTGATTAGGCCCAACCTAGGGTGCCTCGGCATCGATAAACCCTAAATGATGAAAACTTAGCATTTAGGGTGCCTCAGCGTCGACAAACCCTAAATGATGAAACCTTGGCTTTTAGGGTGCCTCGGTGTCGATGAGAACCTAAATGATGTACGCTTAGGCTTTTAGGGTGCCTCGGCGTTGAAAACCCTAAATGACAAAAGCTTAGCTTTTAGGATGCCACGGTGTCGACAAACCCTAAATGATGAGACCATGATCTTGTTCCTTGACAATAACCAACTTTTTGACCAAACTTTTTTCCTATTTAGAGCGAAACATGGCCCACAATGATGAGGCCGGCGGTTCAGACGGCAAGCAATTCTGGGAGCTGTCCCAGGAGTTGGAGGAGGAACCTCACCGCTATGAGGACGCCGCGGAAGACACCGATCCTAACTAGACAACCCCTAGTGGCGTCGGGGATGACACCACTGATGATGGCACCACGGATGCCACCACTGATGATGGCGGCGCACGCACAGATGGCAGCCAACCGAAGAGGCAACAGAAGGACCGGCACCCGAACATGCTCGGCACCGTCAGGGAGGAATTTACTAAAGTGAACTCCGACGGGCATCCGACGGCGCCCAAACACGTAGTCAAGGGGTACTCAATTTAGCTCGGGTGCATTCTCCGGAGCACCGCCTCGATCAACACCGAGAACCTAAGGCATAAGGACCGAGGGAATTTGCGCAGCCTCCTCTTCACGAAGCTGCACGAACGATACAAGTTCCCCGCTGAGTTCGCAAACACACGCCTCTCGGGTAATAAAGTGAACGGTGCCACCCTCACGACGATGAGCACGGCCCTGTCTACTTGGAAAAGCACGATGAAGGCAATGATTGACAAAGGTGATAGTTATGAGAAGATCAAGGCGAAATATCCTTTCATGAGCGAAGATGACTACAAGGAGTTCAAGATCAAGTGCGAGAGCCCCGCAACCTCCGAATCAAGTAAGTGGGGGAAAGAAATGCGGCAGTTGAACATAGGGGTCCACCAACTCGGTCCCGACGGTTACAAAGTGGCGGAGCCTGTATGGGACAAGGAGGACGCGGAGCGTGCCGAGCAAGGCCTACCGCCCCGCTTCGAGAAATACAGTGACAAGCAGACCGGGAACTTTCTCAGGGCCCGGTACAAGGAGGACCCGGTAACAAAGGAGCTTACCACGGATCCGAAGACCAAGGAGCTTGAGCTTGTTCTGGTAAGGAATACACCCCCGCATAATTAGCTCCATATGGTTGCATTCTAATTAATCCCCAATATTTCTAAATGGTTCACATTCCTTCCACAGGACAAAGAAAGCAATAGCGCGGGGTCGTCTCAGAGCTCCCCTTTCGACACCCCTTTGAATAGGGCGTTGAACGTAATGAAAAACAAGGATAAGCTCAGTAAGCCAACGTCAGCTGGTCGTGTGGCCGGCAAAGGCTTGTCCACAAAATGGTCGTCATACTATACCGCTAGTGGGCGAAAGGAGAAAAAGACCAGCTCGGAAAGCCAGCCGCGCGAGGTTGAAGCACTCAAGGCGCAAGTGGCGCGGATTTCGGAGATGGTCCAAGAGAAAGTGCAACAACAACTGGGATCGACGCCTACCGGCATTATGCCTACCTTGATTCATGGGATAACGATGTGGATTGCGGGTGGCCAACAGGGGCCGCCCCCGATTCCCAGCTTCACGGCCAGCAACTCGCACAACGCGCAGGCGGCGCCATTGGTATCTCCAGCGGCGGCGGTATTGGTGTCTACGGCGGCGGCGCCATTGGTGTCTCCGGCGGCGGCGGTATTGGTGTCTCCGACGCCGGCATTGGAGCTTAATGCACCCGGGTGTACGCCGGCCGGCACCTCGCCAGCAAGCGGCCCCTCCGTCAGTTGCACGCCCGCCGTTGGCGGTGCCTCGACATTAGCCGAGCTCGACGGCATCACGGTAACTAAGCCTCTCGGCCGAGGACTTCATCTCCTTGCCTTTGACTGGGCATCCCTGGGCGCCGCCGACGTTCCTTGCACTCTCCTGCACTTCGTGGGCGGCGAGTTGGTCGATGTCACCAAGGGCAGAATCGTTCAATCGGGCAACCCCGTGTTCCACGGTAATCCGATGCCACCCAGAATGTATAGGGTTGAAGTGGTTTGGGTGCTGCCAGGCTGCGACGAGCTGTTACCTCCGATTCGACCCGCCGGGGCCGACGAAGAAGATGAGATGACCCTCAGCGCCTGCGTAAGCTGGCCCCTTCTTTGGCCGAAGAGCCAGATTTGTTTGGGGGCGGGGGACACCACCCCACAGACAAGACCGCCAGTCATGCCGGCGCCAAGCCATGGCAAGAACGCCGCAACGCTACCGGACATGCCAGACATCCCTATGGCACAGGATCCGGACATGCATATGGCACAGGATCCGGACGACGACGCGAACGACGATGGTACATTTACCAACGTCGATAAGTACTTTGCCGAACATGGGTACGGTGACGAGTTCTGCGGGCCTCCTTCTCAACAACCAAAACAAGACGACCGCGATCTAGCTGGTACGGCGGAGAAACCCAATTGCAACAGGCGTCGTCTGGCGTTCAGTTCTCAGGAGACGCCTCCAGCTGCCGCCTTCACTGAGCCTCAGATAGCGGAGGTGCCAAATATTATCAGCCCCAACACGCTCAAGAAGGAGGTCCGTGAGCAGAACTCGGTCCCATTACAGCAGATCAAGAAGAAGGGCCGGAAACGACCGACTAAAAAGGGCGCCGGTGCGAGCCAGCCGGCACCGAGTACGATCCGTGCTCAGGACGGGCCACCTTCACCTAAGGATATCTCGAGGAGGGTGCATGTGGCGGGTAGGGCGATGCTACCGACAAATATGCTCAATGCTGCAACCGATGCTATGCGGAGTCTGCACGACAGTGTTCTTTCTTTGGAGAAGCGGCGTCTCAGAGAGAATGATGTGGCATACCCGGTTTTCATGGCCAAGGTGCCAGAGGGCAAGGGCTTTGTGGATGCCACCATCGAGGGTATGATCGTCCTGCGGTTTGATGACATCTTTGCTATGTTCAACCTTCATCCGCTGCACTACACCTTCGTTCGGCTGTTTTCGCTAAGTATGGAGATGCGGATCATTAGAGACAAGACCCCGGACATCGTGATCGTCGACCCCTTCTACATGCGTGCCAAGCTCTTGAGCAGCGCTGGGGACCGCCAAGTCGCGAGTTCACACCTCGAAGACGTCATTCTGGCAAACCCAGATAAGGATAACTTCCTTGTGGCTTACTTTCCCGAGTAAGTCATCCCTTAACCGCCCCGTAACATATGATTTCTTAGATTTCGATCGTTCTTTTTTCTAACATTCCGTGTTCTGTGCAGTGACACATATTGCACACTCATCCTCTTAAGCCCGAAATATTCCATGGCCACGTATTTCGACCCGAACCGTAATTCCAAGATAGACTACACAAATATCAAGAAAGTTCTTGATGATGTTCTCCCTGGCTACGCCAAATCTGGAGGCACCTTCATCAGGGCAGTTCATAAGTACGGCAAGCACGTGTTCGCCCACAATACGACGTTCTGCTGTGTCAAGCAGCCGCCTGGCGGTCAGAAGGATGCCTACTACGCCCTCCATCACATGCGGGCGATCGTAAGGGACCATCATCACCTTCTGCTACCAAATAATCTCAAAGATTGGGCCGCGAGCTTGTCGGCAATCCAGGACGCGGACATCAGACAAGAATTCTTTCGCATCCAGTCGGAGTTTGCAGACATCATCCATCAAGATGTCCTTCATACCTCGGGGCAGTTCTTCCTCAGATATCAACCGTCCAACATTGAGATAGACGGAATGCTACAAATGCAGGCTGACAACGCCCGCGATTTCATGACCATCACAACAGACGGCGGCTTCATCCACGCTCCTGTCCATGAGTCGAGTCGAAAGTAGTGATGTGTAGTTCTGAAACATTGATTGGCTCATGTTGTAATTAAACTTTAATGAATTGTATGTCTCTTTGGTTTGGACAGTCGTTCAACTTAGATGTAATCGATGCTATTTATTAGTAGGACCATGAATCATGCTATTAATGTCTTGCTTTTCTCTTCCGATCCTTTTGTTGCATACTTATATATTGCTTATGTATGTATTGTCTGTTGTTTGGCTTGTGCATAGAGATGCCGCCGTATGTCGTGTACAAGGGTAAGGTTCCCGGAGTCTACGACAACTGGGAGAAGTGTCGGAGACAGGTTCACCGTTTCAGCGGTAACAGTTACAAAGGGTACACCACTAAGGCAGAGGCCGAATCTAGATACGCCCGCTATCTAGCGGGAGAGAGGAGGGAGCGTTGGAGGAACTGGATGAAGACCAGTTTGATCGCGATGATGCTCATCGTGATGACCGCAGCTCTCTTCTATGTGATGGTAGTTTAGATGATTGATATCGACTTGTAATGTGAAGACAAACTCGATACTCGCGGTCTCGAGACTTGTAATGTTTTATCTTTGTTCGGTCTTTTGAATTCAGAGACTAATATGATGAATTGTATTCGGAGACTAATCTTCTATTGTATTCGATGAATCTGCTGTTGCTGTGTGCTACTGTCTATATTCTGTCAAATAATATATTTTGTAACCTGCGCAAAAATCAGAAAAGTAAAAAAACCAAATATTCATACTAATGGCGCATCACCACAAGGTGCGCCATTAGTATGCCAAAGGATACTAATGGCGCATCAAGACAGAGTGCGCCATTAGTATGCCAAAGCATACTAATGGCGCATCAAGACAGAGTGCGCCATTAGTATGCCAAGTATACTAATGGCGCATCTATCCGCAGTGCACCATTAGTGTGCCAAAGCACATGGTTAAATATGGCCCCTAGGAGGCACACTAATGGCGCATGGTGTTATATACTAATGGCGCACTTGGTGGTGCGCCATTAGTATACCAGATACTAATGGCGCACCAGTGGTGCGCCATCAGTAAAAATTACTAGTGGCATGCTACTAATGGCGCACCAGTGATGCGCCATTAGTAGGAAACATGGTGCGCCATTAGTAGGCCTTTTCCTAGTAGTGTACGGACACAACCAGGATCAAGAGAATTAAACCATGTTTTAGCATCACCCTTTAATGAGAACGGAAACAACTTAAGGATAAAGTAATAGTGAGTTTTCTCATCATGAGTAAACAGGGTGGCTATATCATTTAATTTAGGGAGGTGTGCTACAACAGTTTCAGATTCATAGCCATAAAAAGGATCAGATTCAACCAAAGTAATTATCTCAGGATTGACAGAGAAATCAAAATCCTTATTAGTAATAAAGATAGGTGAAGTAGCAAAAGCAGGGTCATATTTCATTCTAGTATTCAAAGACTTTTCTTTAAGCTTAACTAATAATTTCTTAAGATCAGATCTATCATTGCAAGCTAGGAAGTCTCTAGCAGTTTCTTCATCCATAACATAACCCTCAGGAACAACAGGCAATTCATATCTAGGGGGAGAATCTTCATCATCACTTTCATCAATATTATCAGTTTCAATAATTTCATTCTCTCTAGCCCTAGCAAGTTGTTCATCAAGAAATTCACCTAGTGGCATAGTATTATCAAGCATAGAAGTAGTTTCATCATAAGTATCATGCAAAGCAGAAGTGGCGTCATCAATAACATGCGACCTATCAGAATCAATAGCATGTGTAGGTGTCTCAAGTTTACTCAGAATAGAAGGTGAATCAAGTGCAGAGCTAGATGGCAGTTCCTTACCTCCCCTCGTAGTTGAGGGGAAAATCTTGGTTCTTTGATCTTTCAAGTTCTTCATAATGATAAGCAGATATAAATCCCAAGTGACTCAAAGAATAGAGCTATGCTCCCCGGCAACGGCGCCAGAAAATAGTCTTGATAACCCACAAGTATAGGGGATCGCAATAGTTTTTGAGGGTAGAGTATTCAACCCAAATTTATTGATTCGACACAAGGGGAGCCAAAGAATATTCTCAAGTATTATTAGCTGAGTTGTCAATTCAACCACACCCGGAAACTTAATATCTGCAGCAAAGTGTTTAGTAGCAAAGTAATGTGATAATAGTGGTAACGGTAGCAAAAGTAATATTTTTGGGTTTTGTAGTGATTGTAACAGTAGCAATGGAAAAGTAAATAAGCGAAGAACAGTATATGAAAAGCTCATAGGCATTGGATCGGTGATGGAGAATTATGTCGGATGCGATTGATCATGCAACAGTTATAACATAGGGTGACACAGAACTAGCTCCAGTTCATCAATGTAATGTCGGCATGTATTCCGAATATAGTCATACGTGCTTATGTAAAAGAACTTGCATGACATCTTTTGTCCTACCCTCCCATGGCAGCGGGGTCCTATTGGAAACTAAGGGATATTAAGGCCTCCTTTTAATAGAGTACTGTGCCAAAGCATTAACACATAGTGAATACATGAACTCCTCAAACTACGGTCATCATCGGTAATGGTCCCGATTATTGTCACTTCGGGGTTAACGGATCATAACACATAACAGGTGACTATAGACTTGCAAGATAGAATCAAGAACTCACATATATTCATGAAAACATAATAGGTTCAGATATGAAATCATGGCACTCGGGCCCTAGTGACAAGCATTAAGCATAGCAAAGTCATAGCAACATCAATCTCAGAACATAGTGGATACTAGGGATCAAACCCTAACAAAACTAACTCGATTACATGATAAATCGCATCCAACCCATCACCGTCCAGCAAGCCTACGGTGGAATTACTCACGCACGGCGGTGAGCATCATGAAATTGGTGATGGAGGAAGGTTGATGCTGACGATGGTGATGGATTCCCCTCTCCGGAGCCCCGAACGGACTCCAGATCAGCCCTCCCGAGAGAGTTTAGGGCTTGGCAGCGGCTCCGTATCGTAAAACGCGATGAATACTTCTCTCTGATTTTTTTCTCCCCGAACACGGATATATGGAGTTGGAGTTGAGGTCGGTGGAGCGTCAGGGGGCCCACGAGGCAGGGGAGCGCTCCCGGGGGGGTAGACGCGCCCCCATCCTCGTGGGCAGGGTGTGGGCCCCTTGACGTGGATTCTTCTTCCAGTATTTTTTATATATTCCAAAAATAATCTCCGCTGATTTTCAGGTCATTCCGAGAACTTTTATTTTTGCACAAAAATAACACCATGGCAATTCTGCTGAAAACAATGTCAGTCGGGGTTAGTTCCATTCAAATCATGCAAGTTAGAGTCCAAGCAAGGGTTAAAGTGTTTGGAAAAGTAGATACGACGGAGATGTATCAGCCCCCGCCATCACGGCCGCCCTCGAGCCACGGCCTCGTTGGCCGCCCCCGACGTCGTGGCCCCATCGGCCGCCCCCGTCGCCACGGCCCCGTCGGCCGCCCCCGTTGCCGCCGTGGGTGGCCCCTCGGAGTCTTCGGAGACCGGCTTGACTTCTTCCTCACCATTCCCCCTCTAGGCTCCGCCGACTGCAGCCGCACCTCTCACCAGTGTGGTTACTCGGGCTCGGACTGGGACGTTTCCTCCCAGCACGTGCTACACCAGCGACGAGTATGCGTGTGCCGCGTCCACCTCGACCCCATCCCCGCTCCCCACCTCCACCCGTGCAGCCCTTCGGGATCTGAACTGGCTTGCTGCGATGCGTGAGGAGTTTAACGCCCTGCAGCGCAACCGCATGTGGCAGCTTGTCCCGCGGCCTCCCCGTGCCAATGTTATCACTGGCAAGTGGGTCTTCTACCACAAGACTCGCCCTGATGGTTCTCTTGAGCACTACAAGGTGCGTTGGGTCACGCGCGGCTTCCGTCAGCACGCCGCCATGGACTTCACCGACACCTTCACCCCAGTTGTCAAACCGGGCACGATTCGCGCTGTTCTCTAGCTTGCTGTCTCTCACGCCTGGCCAGTTCACCAGCTCGACGTGTCCAATGCTTTCTTGCATGACCATATTGACGAGCAGGTGTTTTGTCAGCAGCCTACTGGTTTTGTCGACACCAACTATCCGGACCACATGTGCTTGCTCTCCCGTTCTCTCTACGGGTTGAAGCAGGCGCCTCGGGCCTGGTACCAGCGGATCGCGGCCTTCCTTCAACAGCAGGGGTTCCGGTCCACATGGTCTGATGCCTCCCTGTTCGTTTATCACCAGGGCGCCGCCACTGCGTACCTTCTCATGTATGTCGAGGACATCATCCTGACTGCGTCCTTGCCCGTGCTACTTCAGCAGATCACAGCTCGTCTCGGCACCGAGTTCGCCCTCAAGGACTTGGGGACTCTCCACTACTTCCTCGGCATCGAGGTTGTCCGTCGTGTCACTGGCTTCTTCCTGCATCAGCAGAAGTATGCCTACGAGATTCTGGAGCGAGCCGGCATGCTGAACTGCAAGCCTACTCCCACGCCTGTCGATATGAAGGCTAAGGTGTCCGCTGTCGAGGGCTCTCCGGTGTCCGACACTCCCTTCTACCGCTCTATCGTCGGTGCTCTTCAGTACCTCACACTGACGCGTCCGGATATTCAGTATGCTGTCTAGAAGGTGTGCCTTCACATGCATGCTCCTCGTGACACACATTGGGCTCTGGTGAAACGTATTCTCCGGTATATATGTGGCACCACAGCTATGGGTCTCACCCTGACGGCATCACCTGACACCAGCCTCGTCACCTACTCCGACGCCGACTGGGCTGGGTGTCTTACACTCGGCGCTCCACTTCCGGCTACTGCGTCTACCTCAGGCCCTCTCTGATTTCGTGGTCGTCTAAACGACAACCCACGGTCTCACGATCAAGCGCCGAGGCCGAGTACAGGGTCGTGGCCAACGCCGTCGCCGAGTGTTCCTGGCTGCGGCAGCTACTTCAGGAGTTGCTATGTGAGGCTCCCAAGCCCACCCTTGTCTACTGTGACAACGTCTCTGTGGTCTACCTCGCTGCCAACCCTGTTCATCACCAACGAACGAAGCATATTGAGCTCGACATTCACTTCGTCAGGGAGCACGTCGCACTTGGTCGTGTTCGAGTTCTGCATGTGCCCACCGATCAGCAGTTCACCGATGTTATGACGAAGGGACTACCTACCTCGACTTTCGAGGGTTTTCCGTCCAGTCTTTGCGTCACCTGCGACGCTTCGACTGCGCGGGGGGGGGGGGGGGTGTTGAACATGTTCTTTGTTTTTAGGTTTTTTTCCTGTTGGTTTCTTCTTCTTTTTAGGTTTTTTGTTTTCTTTCTTTATTCTGTTTCTTTCTTTATTTTCTCAATAACTTCAAAATTTAAAAAAATTGTTCAGAATTTCAAAACTCTTCACTTTTGTCAACAAATGTTCATAATTTTAAAATTTGTTCATGTGTTTTCAAAATGTTCAGAGTTTCAATATTTTTGTTCATGTTTTTAAACATTGGTTCACATTTTCAAATATTGTTCAAAATTTCGAAATTTGTTCATGTCTTCAATAATTGTTCATATTTTCTTTCAAATGTTTGGAATTCCAATATTTTTTCATGTATTTTTTAAAAAACCACTTATTTAAAAATTGCTCGGAATTTTGAAATTTGTTGTTTTTTGAAAATGTTTGGAATTTAAATATGTTGTACATGTTTTTCAAAATTTGTTCACGTCTTCAAAATTTGTTCACATCTTTGTATAGATTTCAGATTATTTTTTTGTTTATGCCTTTCAAAAATCGTTCAGGTTTTTAAGAGAATGTTCAGAATTTCAATATTTTTTTCATGTTGCTCGAAATGTTCAATTTTCCAAAAATTGTTCAGAATAACGAAATCTCTTCAGTTTTTCTAAATTTGATCACGTTTTTCAGGAAGTGTTT
The DNA here is from genome assembly GCF_056163025.1 of Triticum urartu. Lineage (NCBI taxonomy): Eukaryota > Viridiplantae > Streptophyta > Magnoliopsida > Poales > Poaceae > Triticum > Triticum urartu. The sequence goes on from NC_141873.1 coordinate 511,707,207, forward strand.
GAAAATTCAAAAACTGAATGGAATTTAAAATTTTGTTATTTTAAAAAAAATTAGAGCTCATCTAAAAACGGTTGGAATTTAAATAAATTGTTCAAAAAATTTTGGAAAATATTTGTATATGCCGATGTTGTTAGTTCGTTTCGCGGTGCTTATTAGTCGCTGATTAGCAATATGTGTGGTGGTTAGCTACAAGCGTTATGTAGTCAGTGGTCGCGGGAAATCCCAGGTAATACGCTCATTTTTTGTGAATTTTTACACCGATAGCTACTGTGCCACCTAATCGGCCGGCCCACTCGTCCTGGCACTGTGCGAACGTCCGTCAATCTGCCGCAGTGAGCGGCAGGTAGGAGGTCCCGAGCAAACATGCATACATGCATCGCTACTGGCAGCGTTGGTGTGTACTAAACTCACCTAAAAAAATGTGTGTACTAAATAAATTAATTAGCATGTATCTTTACCAGAATGTCCACACATCGAATAAAATAAAAAAGTATTTTGCTCACTAATATTAATCGGATGACTTATTGGGCTACCTAAGACGGAGAAACTCAATGCCCATACACATACCCTACCCATGACTAATCGGGTTACCCATGGATGAATATGGCCACTCATACCCTACCCATTCTCGGGTCAGGTGTCCATGGGCGTGGTCGCCCATGGGTCGGATTGCCAGGTTGAGACGAGAGCGATGTCGTCACCTAGTTGAGCCAAGGCCTAATCATTTTTTATTTTTTATTTTCTACTTTCTCTTTTCTTTTCTTTTCTTTTTTCGTTAATTCATTTTATATTTTTAAACTTTATTTTTATTTTTAAATCTGTTCAAATTTTTTTAATGTTGTTTATAATACCAAAAAATGTATTTGTTTTTTGATATTGTTTACAATTTTAAAAACGTTCTCGAATTTCAAAAAATGTTCTTGTTTCTCAATTTTTTGTTCAAAAACTTTAAAAATGTTTGTGTTTAAAAAAGTTGATAATTTATCGGCACATTTGCAAGTTTCAATAGGCCCAACAACTTATCGGCCTTTTTTGATCGAGAAAATTCAAGAAAATGTAAAATTTGTCGAAAATCAAAATAACTTGTCATGGTATATTGAATTGGTCATACAAGGCCATGATAAAATAATTAATGCCATTTCAAGGATGCCAAGAAACAACGTGCTCTCAGATGAAGCCTTCTAACCTACACGTACACCCCTCATTGAACATGGTCTAGTTTTGGACGTTCTTGAAATAACCTTAAATTTTGCAAGAAGGGGGTCAGCCCATGATAGCCATCCATGTAAAGTTTGAACGATTTCCGACATCGTATGCAAGTTGCGACATGTCCAACCATTTATTGCCTTTTCTATCAAGAAAACTCCAAAAAAATGCAAAAAGTAAATATGAAAACCAAAACAACATGGCATGGTTCCTTGAATTGGTCATATAAGGGTATGAAAAAAAATTGGGGTCATTTCAAGGATGTCAAGAAACAACATGCTCTTAGACAGAGCCTTCTCGCCTTATCCAAAGACCATCTCTTCAACATGATATATTTTGGTACATCCTTAAAATGACCTCAATTTTTACAAGTAGGCGGGCATTGCCCATGGTAGGCATCCATGTCAGGTTTGAACAAGTTTTGACATCAAATGCAAGTTGCAACATACCTGGCCATTTATCAGTCTTTTTGACCATAAACCTCCAATAAATGATATTTTTTTCAAAAACCAAAATGATTTGTCTAGGTGCCTTGAATTAGTCATGCAAGGCCATGGAAAAAATGGGACATTTCAAGGATGTCGAAAAACAATGTGCTCTGACGGAGCCTTCTAACCTATCTGAACACGCTATTTTCAACATGTTCTATTTTTTGACATCCTTAAAATGACCCCAACTTTGCAAGCAGGTGGGTTTAGCCATAGTAGGCATAGATGTATGGTTTGAACGATTTTCGACACCGTATACAAGTTGTGACACGTCCGGTTATTTTTTGACTGAGAAAACTCGAGAAAACGCAAAACTTATCCAAAACCAAAGCAACTTGGCATGGTGCCTTTGTTTTGTCATACAAGGCCATGAAAAAAGAATTGGGCCATTTCAAGGATGTCGAAAAACAAGGTACTCTCAGACGGTCCTTCTGGCCTACCAGACACCCTCCGTTGAACATGGTGTTTTTGTGGACATCCTTGAAACGATCCAAACTTTTGCCGCCAGGTTTGAACGACTTCCACCGTATGCAAGTTGCGACATGTACGGCCTTTTATCAGTTTTTCTACTAAAAAAACTTTAGAAAATACAAAACTTGTCAAAAACCAAAGGAACTCGGCATGATACCTTGAATTGGTAATACAAGGACATGAAAAACAATTAGGGCCATTTGACGATGTCGGAAGAAAACATACTTTCAAACGGAGCCTTCTGGCTTACCCGAACATCTTACGTTGAACATGATGCTTTTTGGACATCATTGAAATGACCCCAACTTTTGCCACCAGGTGTGCATGCCCATGATAGGCATCCATGCCATGTTTGAACGACTGTCGACACAGTATGCATGTTACAACACGTCCCGTCATTTATCTCTCTTTTTCCGACACAGTATCCAGGTTTGAAGGAAAAAGTATTTAAAATCATAATATAAGAATGTACATAAAACTATTATTTGAGGTTTTTAACATATCTAAAAATACAAAAGGATAGAACCGAAACAAATACAAAAAAATAGAAACAATAAACTTGTTTGGAACTTGGAAAATGTTCATATTTTCTAAGTTTTTCTGCACAAACAAAAACAATTGCGGAAATTTAAAAAGTTGGTTTCAGATTTTTTTTCCATATTTTTATGTTTTTCTAAATACAATTTTTTTAGTGTTTTATAAAAACTGTTCGAAAAATTAAAACATGATCACGTTCAAAATTTTAATCGCTCTTTATAAAAAAAAGATTGTTCTCCCTCAGTCCGGAAAAGCTAGTCCCTCAGTGATAGATACATCCATTTGAGGGACAAGTTTGGGACAAACTTTTTCGGACGGAGGGAGTATTTTGTGGCATTCTGAGTAATTTTTAAAGACAAGACATTTGTTTTTGAAATTTATGTACAATTTTATTGAATGTGAATATTTCTTTTTTCAGCAAAATATAAATAAGTGAAGATGTTTTAAAAATTTCAACAAATCTTGAAAAGCGTGGGCATTTTCTGAAAAAAAATAAAAAAGGAATGAAAACAAATAAAAATATAAAAAATGAAATAGTGAGAAAAGGTTGGTTCGCTCAAGAAGAAAAGTTCATGTATTTTGAAAAAAAGTTCTTGGATTTGAAAAAATTCATCTATATTGAAAAAAACTTCAGCAATTTGAAAAGAGTTCATCAATTTTTTTAACAAAAGTTCACGGATTCCGAGAAAGAAGTTCACTAAAAGGTTATAGAAATCTGAAAAAAAGTTCACTGATTTGATAAAAGGTTCATGAAATTGGAAAAAGGTTCACTAGAAGGTTAGCAAAAGACTGAGTGAAAGTTCACGGATTTGAAAAAGCTATGAAAACTGAAAAAAGTTCATGCATTAAATAAAAGAAACAAATAACAAGAAAAAGAAAAGATATAAATAAAAAAACTAAGTCAAAATCGGCCAAGGAAAAAAGAAAGAAAAAATAAAAAGAAAAGTCCTCTTTTTAGTGTTGCAAGTTGACACATAAGAAAGACATAGAAAAAGGTATATAGTCACGTGAGAGAGCTGTCCTAGATTTTTTGCAGGGGTAAACCGCACTTTATTGATTGCCAGAAGCACGATTTACAGGGATTACAAAAAGGTTGTGGGGTAAACCCATCCACAAGTAGCGACCACCATCTAAAGAAGAAGAAAACTTAGCTAGATTTTGAGCATCAAAATTCAAACTACGAATTTCAAAAATAAATTCGTAACTTGAGAAATCTCTTGATTGGGCATGAATCTCCTTTATAATGGTGCTATACCTTCCTTCAGTGCCATTCTTTATCTCCTCTATCACTGATTTGCAATCACATGCAATGACGATTCGGTCGAGTGATAGATCCAATGCAAGAGCCAAGGCTTCGTGGCACGCGAGTGCCTCCAGGGTCGCCAGGTCATTTATGTCAGTAAAAACCATCGCCGAGGAGCCCAAGAACAGACCCGTATGGCCTCGGCACACTATTGCGGCTGCCCCACTACTTTCGTCCCTTGATAGTCCCCCGTCAACCTGGATCTTTGTCATACCTGGACTAGGAGCAATCCCGTGTTGCACAACTTGAGATGTTGCCGCCTGAGTTATAGCATGTGTCGTTGAGCTTGTAGGTGAATGGATAGTTTCAAGTTCAGATATAAAATTGTCGATGAAAGCATGTGTTGCGTGCAGACTTTGCAAAATACCCTCGTGAATCTCTTTTCGTCGCGCCGCCTAGATGGCCCACAGGGTAACAACCATCTTGATCAAGCTTGCATGTGGAAGTTCATCAATCAGTGCAAATAACCACAGTTTGGCATCTAGCTCCGATGACGCTTGTATGTAATCAGCCACATCCTCGTCAACTAGTGCCCATACACAACGCGCTATAGAACACTCTATAAGAGAATGGCGCCAAGAGTCTGACATCCCACATAATTGGCATTTGTCAACCTCGGCCATGTTCCTTCTATGGCGAACATCCTCCGTCGGAATATAGTGCTTCACTAGTCTCCATAGAAAATTACGGATCTTCACTGGCACTTGGATCGACAATAACGTAGTCCAAGTCTTAGCTTGAGTTTCAAAATTAGATCTCCTTGCATTACCCTCAATCCAATCCTATCTCTGCCTTTTAGTATCAACCAACATGCAATAAGCTAATCGCACAGTGAACATCCCTTTCTTTTCGAAGTTCCAAGCCAAAAAACCATCCATCCGTCTAGTGCATAAAGGAATGCTCAAAATAGCACTATTGTCTGTCACCAAGAACATTTGGTCCAGTACCTCTCTCTTCCAAGTCACACTTGTATTATCAATGAGGTCACTCACCAACACATGAGGGTTAGTCAAAAGACACACTATTGGCCTCATGGTATTATTTCTTGGTATCCAATTATCTCCCCAAATCCTTGTTCTGGAGCCATGTCCAATTCCCTGTATCAATCCTTGACAAAGAACGTCACGCCCTTCCAATATGGCGCGCCACACTTGTGATGGCCAGTTGCCTAACCCTGCAGAGAGGATGTGATAGCCTGGCTTATTAGGGATGATAGACTACTCATACAATAAGTAATTCCTTGTTTTCCGGGAGCCCATTCGGACAGAACTCCAAAGTTAAGTGTGCTCAGCTTGGAGTAGTTTTAGGATGGATAACCGACCGGGAAGTTGCTCCCGGGTGCGCACAAGTGAGGACAAAGTGCGCAGAAAAGACTAGTATTGATCTGTGGGGTCAGTCTAGATCCCGCCAAAAGTAACGACCACCGGCGGGTGTGTCCGGGGCGTTACAGAGGATAGTTCCATTAGGAAAGTAAATTGCCTTGAACATACGCGCACAAAGTGAGTCCGGATGCTGTAGTATCCTCCATACTATCTTGCCAGAAGAGACAAATTAAAAATCTCAAAATCTCGAAAGCCAAGTCCACCCATGAATTTTGGTTGAGTCATCATTTTCCATGCAACCCAAGTAGGCTTTCTTTTTCCTTCTTTGCTCCACACCCAAATTGCCTAATAAGTTTGTTTAGATGCTCTCAAAGGCCCCTTGGCAATTGAAAGCAAGACATAGAATAAAGCGGCACAACTTGTGTAATAGATTTCACTAGTACTTCCTTACCCGCTGATGATAAAATTTTCTCAATCCATCCCTTCACCTTGTTCCACAACATATCTTTCAAGTACTTGAATGCTCCACATTTTGAAGTACCTACATCTGATGGCATGCCTAGATACTGTCATTCAAAGTCTCATTTGGCACATTCAAAATCCCTTTAATTTCATCTTTGGCATTAGCTGGACAACCTTTACTAAAAAAGATAGTTGATTTAGCCAGGTTGATCCTTTGACCTTAAGCTTGATAATATGATTCCAATAGGTTTGACACCTCTGTCGCCCCTTCACCATTTGCTTTGAATAACAGCAGGTTATCATTTGCGAATAAGAGGTTATTACAGTGCCGAGGGCGCCACTTGTATCCCACCCAATTGAGATGTCTCACTTAAATTTTTCAATAGGCCTGAAAGGCCCTCTGCTCCCAACAAAAACTGGTAAGGGGAGATTGGACCTCCCTGACGGATACATCTGCTAGGTCTGAATTCCTCTAGCTTCTTACCATTAAAAAGGATCGAGTATGAAACTAAGCCGACAAGATTCATAACAATATCAACCCATCTATGAGAGAAGCCCAGCTTCAGCATTATAGCTCTTAGATAATCCCATTTGACCTTATCGTACACTTTCATCATGTCCAGCTTGGGAGCACAATGACGGTGCTTAACCGCTCTGTTCCGCTTCATAACGTGCAAACATTCATATGCTACAATTATGTTATCTTTGATCGGACGCCCAGGTACAAAAGCAGACTGTTATGCCGATATGATCTTCGGAAGTACCACTTTTAAACGGTTAGGTATAACTTTGGAAGCTATCTTATAGAGAACATTACACAAGCTAATGAGACGAAACTGTGAAAGGAGCATCAGACTTTTTACCTTCGGAATCAAGACCAAATATGTTTGATTTATACATTCCGCACTTTCATGGCCTTCTACAATTTCAGCACAGCCGAAGTAACCTCAGCTCCACAGACCGCCCATTTTTTTTTGAAAGAAGTGTGCAGGAAACTCATCAGGCCCCGGCGATTTCATAGGAAACATTTGATATAGGGCCACGTCAAGAAAGCTGCGCATGTCATTAGTAATCTTAGTAGGAACCGCGTCCAAAATTTCTTGCATTTGGTGCAACCCTCCGACGTATACAATGTCTTATAAAAATCCGTCGTCGTTGATTCCAACTCATCCACATCCTCTGTAACTTGTCCATCCGGCCGAGCTAGAGCTTTACTGCGGTTCTTCCTTCGTTGTATAGACGCCCGCCGCTGAAAATATTGCGTATTTTTATCCCTGTACGTGAGCCAGTCCACCCTTGATCTTTGCCTGTACATAATCTCTTCTCTTTCATACATCTCTACTAGCCGGTCCGTGACTTTAATTTCTAAGTGACTAGGGTCAGTCCTTCCTGGAATGTTTTTAGAGCTTCGAGTTGCCGAACGAGCTATTTGATTTATCTTCTAACACTCCCAAAAGTGTATCTGTCCCAGTTATGGAGATGCTCCCCTAAATCCTTCAGCTTCTCCTACAATTCCATTGTTGACGCACCTTTTGGCCTGCTGCTCCATGTGCTCACTAGTAGAAAACAGGGCTATGGTCCAGGCCGGCTCAGCCCATTAGTTCCGGTTCAGTCTAGAACCGGGACCAATGTGGGCATTGGTCCCGGTTCGTGAGCCCAGGGGGCCGGCCGGGCCACGTGGGCCATTGGTCCCAGTTCGTCTGGACCTTTTGGTCCCGGTTGGTGGGACGAACCGGGACCAATGGGCCTCGCTCCTGGCCCACCACCATTGGTCCCGGTTGGTGGCTTGAACCGGGACCAAAGGCTTCCCTTTAGTCCCGGTTCATGTCATCAACCGGGACCAATGAGGTGCCTATATATACCCCCTCGCGCAAGAGCAGAGCACAGTGCTTTGTTTTTTCTGGCCGAGGGGGAGAGGGCTTTGTGGTGCTCTAGCTCACCTCCTATGCACATGAGGTGTTCGATGGAATGCCCGAGCCACACCACTTAAGCTTTCTCCTCTCGAAGCTCGACCTCCAAGTTCCATTTTCCTCGAGATTTGTCTAGATTTAGCGGTCCGTCACGCCCCGTCCCCGTCTTCACCGCCGTCGATCACCCGCCCCGATCTCATCACCGACACCACCATGGTGAGCCTCTTGTTCTTATCTTCTTTCTGAAAGGAAAAATATTCTTACTTGTATGTTAAGAAAGATACTTGTATCATTTTCTTACATTTATTATTGCATCTTATATAGTGCGATGGTTTTGGTATCCGCCCCCGTCGGCCCTCGTCCTGTCTATGATTCGGATTTGGTATGTATATTATCTTTATAACTATTGGTTCATTTATTGTTTATGAAAATTATGCCGACCAACGTGACATAGATTTTATTTATCTAGGATGTATGTGAATCGGAAATGCCAACCGACCCTATTGTCGAGAGGTTAAATTTAGTTGAAGAAGAAAACAATTTGTTGAAGGAAAAAATAAAAAAAATTGAGGAGGAGAAGATGATATTGGAGTTGCATGTTGCGGATGTCGTCGACGATCACAAGATCAAGATGGATGCAATGCGCTTGAAGATTAGAAAGATTAGAAAATATGCCATTCATACCGAAGCTTGGTATCATTATGCCGTTGGATCAATTGTTACCTTGGTTGTGATTATGATCGCATTTGTTTTCGCATTGAAATGTTTTACATAGTTTCAATGTATGGTTTAATTAATTAGATGCTCTGGAGAGCTATATGTTGTTAGATGAGAATTATGTATGCACTTTGGTTTTAATGTGATGATGAACTTCTATTAATTTGGACACTTAATTATATATAATGCACGCAGATGAACCGACAATGGATGTACGGTGACAGACACACCCGCGAGTACATTAAGGGCGTGCATGAGTTTCTCGATGCGGCTGAGGCAAACAAGTAGAATGGTTTTATGTGTTGTCCATGCACTGAATGTGGGAATACGAGGTCTTACTCTAACCGGAAAATCCTTCACTCCCACCTGCTTTACAAGGGTTTCATGCCACACTATAATGTTTGGACGAGGCACGGAGAAATAGGGGTTATGATGGAAGACGGCGAAGAAGAAGAGTACGATGAAAACTATGTGCCCCCTGAATACGGTGATGCTGCAACGGGGGGAGCTGGTGAAGATCAAGAGGAACCAGACGATGTGCCCAATGATGCTGCCACGGGTGAAGCTGCTGAAGATCAAGAGGAACCAGACGATGTGCCCGATGATGATGATCTCCGCCGGGTCATTGTCGATGCAAGGACGCAATGTATTAGTCAGAAGGAGAAGCTGAAGTTCGATCGCATGTTAGAGGATCACAAAAAAGGGTTATACCCCAATTGCGAAGATGGCAACACAAAGCTCGGTACCGTACTGGAATTGCTGCAGTGGAAGGCAGAGAATGCTGTGGCTGACAAAGGATTTGAGAAGCTACTGAAAATATTGAAGAAGAAGCTTCCAAAGGATAATGAATTGTCCGACAGTACATACGCAGCAAAGAAGGTCGTATACCCTCTAGGATTGGAGGTGGAGAAGATACATGCATGCCCTAATGACTGCATCCTCTACCGCGGTGCATACAAGGATCTGAACGCATGCCTGGTATGCGGTGCGTTGCGGTATAAGATCAGACGAGATGACCCTGGTGATGTTGACGGCGAGCCCCTCAGGAAGAGGGTTCCTGCGAAGGTGATGTGGTATGCTCCTATAATACCACGGTTGAAATGTCTGTTCAGAAACGAAGAGCATGCCAAGTTGATGCGATGGCACAGTGAGAACCAAAAGAAAGATGGGAAGTTGAGAGCACCCGCTGACGGGTCGCAGTGGAGAAAAATCGAGAGAAAGTACTGGGATGAGTTTGCAAAGGACCCAAGGAATGTATGGTTTGCTTTAAGCGCGGATGGCATTAATCCTTTCGGGGAGCAGAGCAGCAATCACAGCACCTGGCCCGTGACTCTATGTATGTATAACCTTCCTCCTTGGATGTGCATGAAGCGGAAGTTCATTATGATGCCAGTTCTCATCCAAGGCCCTAAGCAACCCGGCAACGAAATTGATGTGTACCTAAGGCCATTAGTTGAAGAACTTTTACAGCTGTGGAATGGAAACGGTGTACATACATGGGATGAGCACAGACAGGAGGAATTTAACCTTAAGGCGTTGCTGTTCGTGACCATCAACGATTGGCCCGCTCTCAGTAACCTTTCAGGACAGACAAACAAAGGATACCACGCATGCACGCACTGTTTAGATGACACTGAAAGTATATACCTGGACAAATGCAGGAAGAATGTGTACCTGGGCCTTCGTCGATTTCTTTCGACCAACCATCAATGTTGAAAGAAAGGCAAGCATTTCAAAGGCGAGGCAGATCACCGGAAGAAGCCCGCCATGCGCACCGGTGATCACGTGCTTGCTATGGTCAATGATTTACACTACGTAATCTTTGGAAAGGGTCCCGGTGGACTAGCTGTTCCGAATGACGCTGAGGGACACGCACCCATGTGGAAGAAGAAATCTATATTTTGGGACCTACCCTAATGGAAAGACCTAGAGGTCCGCTCCTCAATCGACGTGATGCACGTGATGAAGAACCTTTGCGTGAACCTGCTAGGCTTCTTGGGCGTGTATGGGAAGACAAAAGATACACCTGAGGCACGAGAGGACCTGCAACGTTTGCACGAAAAAGACGGCATGCCTTCGAAGCAGTATAAAGGTCCTGCCAGCTACGCTCTTACGAAAGAAGAGAAAGAAATCTTCTTTGAATGCCTGCTCAGTATGAAGGTCAGGACTGGCTTCTCGTCGAATATAAAGGGAATAATAAATATGCCAGAGAAAAAGTTTCAGAACCTAAAGTCTCATGACTGCCACGTGATTATGACGCAACTGCTTCCGGTTGCATTGAGGGGGCTTCTACCGGAAAACGTTCGATTAGCCATTGTGAAGCTATGTGCATTCCTCAATGCATTCTCTCAGAAGGTGATCGATCCATAAATCGTACCAAGGCTAAGGAGTGATGTGGCGCAATGTCTTGTCAGTTTCGAGCTGGTGTTCCCACCATCCTTCTTCAATATCATGACGCACATCCTAGTTCATCTAGTCGACGAGATTGTCATCCTGGGGCCCGTATTTCTACACAATATGTTCCCCTTTAAGAGGTTCATGGGAGTCCTAAAGAAATATGTCCGTAACCGCACTAGGCCAGAAGGAAGCATCTCCATGGTCCATCAAACAGAGGATGTTATCGGGTTTTGTGTTGACTTCATTCTTGGCCTTAACAAGATAGGTCTTCCTAAATCGCGGTATGAGGGGAGACTGACTGGAAAAGGCACTCTTGGAAGAGACTCAATAATATGCAGGGACGGATATTCTTGGTCTCAAGCACACTACACAGTTCTACAGAACTCTACCTTGGTGACCCCGTATGTCGATGAACACAAGAACAGTCTGCGCTCCAAACATCTGGAGCAGTGCGGCAACTGGATTACATGTGAACACATCAGGACTTTCAGTAGTTGGTTGGAAACACGTCTCAGAGGTGACAACACTGTTTGTGATGAGTTGTACTTGTTGTCCAGGGGACCATCTTTGACTGTATTGACTTACAAAGGATACGAGATAAATGGGAATACATTTTACACGATCGCCCAAGATCAAAAGAGCACCAACCAAAACAGCGGTGTCCGCTTTGATGCAGCAACCGAGAGCGGAAAGGACACATATTATGGTTACATAGTGGACATATGGGAACTTGACTACGAACCTGATTTTAAGGTCCCTTTGTTTAAGTGCAAATGGGTCAATCTGTTAGGCGGCGGGGTACAGGTAGACCCACAGTACGGAATGACAACAGTGGATCTGAAAAATCTTGGGTACACTGACGAACCGTTCGTCCTAGCCAATGATGTGGCACAGGTTATCTATGTGAAGGACATGTCTACCAAACCGAGAAAAAGAAAAGATAAGGAAGCGAATACATCATACGATGAGCCAAAGCGCCACATAGTTCTTTCAGGAAAAAGGGACATCCTGGGAGTGGACGGCAAGACAGACATGTCTGAAGATTATGAAAAGTTTCATGAAATTCCTCCCTTCAATGTCAAGGCTGACCCAAGCATCCTAATAAACAATGAAGATTATCCATGGTTACGGCGCAATAAGCAAATGACACAAGCGAAGAAAAAGTGAAGACTTTCTCCCGCAACTATTATGATGATACCATGCCAAATTTGTAACAGACGAACATGCTACCATTGTCCGTTTTATACATGCACATGCTATGTGGGTGAAATTATGATACCATGCCAACTTTCAACCTTTTCAGAGTTCATTTTGAAATGCTTTCCAATTTCAGAGTCATTTAGCTCAAATAATGAATTAATAGCAAACAGAATGAACTACAAAACTTTTATGAAAATAAAAACAACCAATTAAAATATCATGTTATGATCAACTAAAATAAAACTATAATATTCTTCAATAGCAAAAAGAATATAATTTTTGTGACCTAAAATCAAACTATAAGTATTTAATTGTAAGTATAAATAAAAAATAAATAGCAAAGAAGAAAAAAAATTCTATTTTTATAGTAAAGTTATTCATAAACTAGTGATTCACACAAATTTTATAAAATTCAAATTTAAACTATTCAAAATTTTAAAACTAATGGCACTAATAAAAAGTTTATAATTTTTGTGACCTAAAATCAGAAAGAAATCACTACAAAACTATAAGTATTTAGTTGTAAGTATAAATAAAAAATAAATAGAAAAAAATTTCTATTTTTATAGTAAAGTTATTCATAAACTTGTGATTCACACAAATTTTTAAAAATTCAAATTTAAACTATTCAAAATTTAAAACTAATGGCACTAACAGAAAGTTTATAATTTTTGTGACCTAAAAGCAAAAAGAAATCACTAAAAAACTGTAAGTATTTAGTTTTAAGTAGAAATAAAAAAAATAAAAAACCAAAAAAATGTAGAAATAAAAAAGAAAAAACCAAAAAAAATGCCACCTACTGGGCCTCCACGGCCTGAATACGACTAGAAACCCTACATGGGCCAGGATTCAGGCCCGCAGAGGCCCAATAGGCCCACAGGCAGTAACAAGTTTAGGCCCAAAAGCCTGCATTAGAGAGGAGCTCGAATGGGGAGGCACAACAGCGCTTATAAACAAGTGCCGACGCCCTTCAGCTAGCGATGTGGGACTAAACTTCAGCTAGCGATGCAGCCGTGACCATTGCCCCCCTTTAGTCCCGGTTGGTGCCACCAACCGGGACCAATGGCCTTCGCTTCGCGCCCTTTCGGCTGCCGAAAATTGGCCTTTGGTCCCGGTTCGTCGCACCAACCGGGACTAATGCCCACCTTTAGTCCCGGGTTGTGCCACGAACCAGGACTAACGGCTTTGCTATATAAGTTCACACTTTGGAAATTTTCACTCTCGTCTCTCGCAGTTGCCGCCCCGACGCCGACGCCGCTAGGCTGCCCCGCCGTCGCCGTCGCCTCGCCCGTGCCCGTCGTCGCCCGCGCCCTCGCCGTCTCCCGCCGTCGCCCGCGCCCTCGCCGTCGCCCGCCCTCGCCCGCGCCCTCGCCGTCGCCCGCCGTCGCCCGGGCCCCTGCCCCGGCCCGCCCCTGCCCTGACGCACGCCGCCCCGGCCTGCCCCCGTCGCCGTCGCCCGCGCGCCGCCCCGGCCCGCCCTCGCCGTCGCCCGCACCCCTGCCCCGACGCCATCCTTGCCGCCGACCTCTCCTTAGCTTGGTCCGGCCGCCGGCGCCCTCCCTTTGCAAATTTTTTTTAGGTTATTTTCATTTGTAGAAATTTTTTATGTATCTAGGAATATTTTTGTTCATAGATGATAGATGATCAAATGATGTTTTTTTTGTTCATAGATGATCATATGATTTTTTTAGGTTATTTTCATTTGTAGAAATTTTTTATGTATCTAGGAATATTTTTGTTCATAGATGATAGATGATCAAATGATGAATTTTTTGTTCATAGATGATAGATGATCAAATGATGTTTTTTTGTTCATAGATGATCATATGATTTTTTTAGGTTATTTTCATTTGTAGAAATTTTTGTTCATATATGGATATTTAGGGGGTCGAGGGTCGAGAACTAGTTTAGGGGGTCGAGGGTCGAGAACTAGTTTAGGGGGTCGAGGGTCAAGAACGTCGGACATTCATGAGAGAGGCGGGGAAGAAGGGGAAGAAGAGGGAGAAGAAGAGGAGAGGAAGAAGAGGATAAAAAAAGATCCCCTCTATTCTTTCTTCTCTTCTTTTTTCTTCTTCTTCCTCTTATTTTTTTATCGGGAACGAGGGTCGTCGTGGGGTCGAGGGGGGAGGGGGACGGCGAACATTCATGAGAGAGGCGGGGAAGAGGGAGAAGAAGAGGAGAGGAAGAAGAGGAAAAAAGGAAGAGGAAAAAGAAGAATAAAAAGAGGAGAAGAAAGAATAGAGGAGAAGAAGTTCTTCTCCTCTATTCTTTCTTCTCTTCTTTTTTCTTCTTCTTCTTTTTTTTATCGGGAACGAGGGCATGTCGAGAGTGTCGTCGAGCGGTCGGGAAACTAGGGCTTACCCGAAGAAGGAGAAGAAGAGAAGAGGAAGAAGAGGAGAAAAAATAGAAAAGGAAAAAAAGAGGAAGAAGAAGAAAAAAAAAGAGGAGAAGAAGAAGGAATAGAGGAGAAGACTTTGTCAGTTCTTCTTCTCCTCTAGCTATTCCTTTCTTCTTCTCTTCTTCTTTCTTCTTCTTCTTCTTCTTCTTCTTCTTCTTAATTTTTATCGGGGGTTCGAGGGTTCGAGGGGTCGAGGATCGCCGAGGGGTCGAGAGAGGTTTCCTAGTGTCAAAGTCTTGAAGAAATCCATGCCTTCATCATTAGCCGGAAGTAACTAGGGCATGTTGGTATGAAGTTCTGCAAAGTTGTTCTGGAATGGAGTCCCGGATAGAATAATCCGCCTTTTGTTACGAATTCAGCAAAGGCCTTCCAAATAGCGATATTCGGAAGGCTCTTGCTGAACTTTGTACCAAAAAGCGAATTATCCTATCTGGGACTCCGTTCCAGAACAACTTTGAAGAGCTTCGTACCATCATGCACATGTTACTTTCGCCTAATGATGAAGACATGGTTTTGTTGAATCCTTTGACACTACGCAACCTCCCGACCCCTCGGCGATCCTCTCGAACATGAGAGGAAGAAGAGGGTCGTCTAGGGGTCGAGGGTTCCAGGGTCGTCGAGGGTTCGAGGGGTCAAGGATCGCCGAGGGGTCGAGAGAGGTTTCCTAGTGTCAAAGTATTGAAGAAATCCATGCCTTCATCATTAGCCGGAAGTAACCAGGGCATGTTGGTACGAAGTTCTGCAAAGTTGTTCTGGAATGGAGTCCCGGATAGAATAATCCGCCTTTTGGTATGAATTCAGCAAAGGCCTTCCAAATAGCGATATTCGGAAGGCTCTTTCTGAACTTTGTACCAAAAAGCGAATTATCCTATCTGGGACTCCGTTCCAGAACAACTTTGAAGAGCTTCGTACCATCATGCACATGTTACTTTCGCCTAATGATGAAGACATGGTTTTGTTGAATCCTTTGACACTAGGCAACCTCCCGACCCCTCGGCGATCCTCTCGAACATGAGAGGAAGAAGAGGATAAAAAAAGAAGAGGAAGAAGAAAAAAAAAGAGGAGAAGAAAGAATAGAGGAGTTCTACTCCTCTATTCTTTCTTCTCCTCTTTTTTTTCTTCTTCTTCCTCTTTTTTTTATCGGGAACGAGGGTCGTCGAGGGACATAGATGTAGTGTCGTCATTGTCGATATATACCCCCTCCCGATAGCTTACTATGATTAGGTAGCTAGTTCTACGTTTGGCACTAATATATCCATCTGTCATGTTTGAATAATAATTGCCATGTTGTAAATATTTGTAGAAACTATGGACACCGCCCTAGACGAAGCAACAAAAGAAGCGTTGTTGAGGGACATTATCGCAGAAGGAAGTGATGCCATCTCGTTGTTTCTCAACGAAACCGATGGTCTGGAAGGAGAGGGTGAACAAGCTGGCTACGGTGACCTAATGCCGGTGCAAGAAGAAGAACATGAGGACGGCTCCGGTGACCCAATGCCGGTGCAAGAAGGAGACCGTGATGACGGCTCCGGTGACCGAACCGAGTCCGGCCAGGTATATATATTAGTTAAGCCTATGCTGACTAGCTGATTGATGCATTCATTGTTTTGGTATGTACACATATTAATTAAGTCTTTGTTCTTTTTTCTAGCCCTCCGGATCGAGCACAACTTCGGTAAAGAGACGAGGCCCGAAGAAAAAGTTGAGCTCGGATGAAAAGTTTGAGATCATAGCAATCGCGCCCGATGGCCAACCTATTGAACCCCTCCGGACAAAGAGCGCATTTGTTGCTCAGTGCGGGGTTCTGGTTAGGGACAAGATCCCGATAAGCATCCAGCAATGGTTTAAGCCGGCTACAGAAGACCCTGAGGTGTCTTATGTCAATGATATGCAGAAAAATGATCTTTGGACTGAGCTGAAGTCAAATTTCACCCTACCGCCTGAGGATAATCCAGAGAACCCAGTTAAAGAGAAATTAATCAAGTCTTTTGCTCTGAAGAGGATGGCAGAACTATTCAGGAGGTGGAAGAAAGACCTGAATAAGTTTGTCGAAAATAATGAGACACCAGAATTCAAGGGCAGATATGAGAAGATCAGAGATCACTGGCCCGCATTTGTGGCCCACAAGACATCAGAAAAGAGTAAGAAGATGTCGGTGACAAACAAGAAAAATGCTGCGAAGAAGAAGCTTCACCATCGCACGGGGTCAGGTGGCTACCTCGTAGCTCGGCCTAAGAGGTCCAAGACTGAGAATGATCTGGTTCATAAAGGGATCGAACCAGAGACAATTAACTGGCCAGACCGTTGCCGGACTTGGTTCTTCGGGGCTGGCGGAACCCTGGACCCTGTAACAGGGAAGTGCATTTGGACGAACGATCAAATGGACATACCAGTCAGTAAGCTTAAGCAGTATATCGAAGCAGCGCAGGAAGGGACGTTCTTTCCAGAGAGAGAGAACGACGAGCTCACAATGGCCCTCGGGAATCCTGAGCACCCTGGACGGACACGAGGCATGCCAGGCTCCATTCCGTGGAAGGTTGGGTTTCCGGACGCAGGCGGTTACAAATCCCATGAGAGGAGGAAAAAAGTGTAGCAGACCCAAATACAGGCGCTGCAAGCAAGGGTAGACGCGATAGAGGAACGAGAAGCAAATCGCAGCAAACGTACTGCCGAAGCCTCCCCCGAAGCTACCCCGCCATCTCAGCGCAGAAGCAGCGTGGCTTCCACCAAGCTGCTACAGCCGGAGCATGCCTTGACGGCTCCTGCCAGCTATCCCGTGGATGCTATAACGGAGTCTCGAAATTGCCACCTTATGACGCAATGGATGAATTTGAAGGTCAAGGCGGCTGTTGGCTCTGTTTATCCTACTGAACCCGACGCAACTTTTCCCTGCCGGCCGATTCCAGAAGGATATGCTAGGGTGATGGTGGATGAGATAACGGAGGGATTTGAGGACCTCCAGCTTGACCACCCTACCGGTGAAGGGGAGACTCGGCTGGGGTCTGCTCTGAAGACTCCATGCCTATGGCGGAAGGAGCTCATCAACCTTCCGAACTGGACGCCACCGCCTCCTCCTCCTCCGGCGAGTCAGGGCACTCCGCCTCCACCGCCTCCTCCTCCGGCGAGTGACGATCAGGGCCCTCGGCCGGCTCCTTCTCCGGCGCGTGGCGGCACTCCGCCTCCTTCTCCGCCTGCGCCGACGCGCCCGAGCAACCAGCCTCCTCCTTCTCCGCCTCGTTAGCAAGGGCGGAAGAGACCTGCCGCCGCTCCAGCTGCTCCGGCGCGTCGTAGTCCTTCTCCTCCGCCTCTTAAGCAAGTAAAGAAGACAACCGCTCCGTCTGCTCGGTCGGCGTCTAGCAGTACAACCAGAGGCGGGAGGACATACAGATTCGGTCCTTCTCTGAAGACTCCAGAGAAGTTACCATATGAGAGGACCCTGGAGGAGAACGCTGAGATCGCGCGAGAAGAAGTGAGGAACTTCTTTGAAGGGGTGAAAGCAAAGAAACATCCACCTCCAGAGGAGAAGGTAGATCGGGTGAAAGTGAAGCGCACTCTGGCTGCCCTGACAAAACCACCGAAGTCTGATCCGCCGAAAGGAAACTATGACCGCATTATTGGAAAGGAATTTGCCGAAGCGGAGCGGTCGGGAAGTACTGTCAGTGATCAAAGGCTGAAATAACGACGAGCTGGGAAACAAATTGCCCAGCTCGGCGAACAAGCGAAGCAATCGTGCCCCCCGCTCAAGGTGCCTAGCCACAACGTCGCTAATGATCCGAGGATGGTGCCCGGTTATAGCAATCTTGCAGATTACCTTCCCGACGAAGTACATTATGAACCCATGGACGTGCAGATACAAAGATACGAGTACGGGAAGCCTCTCGTCAAAGATGAAATATCTCTATCAACGATGATGCGAAGATTGCATGATTGGTACTTGAAAATCTGCAGAGACTCTGAGGGGAGGAGTACTTTGTATGTGAAAGTTAAAAAGGAGCATGACCTCGTTGGAATTGATCTGTTGCCTGTTCCATTTGAGGAGTTCTATCAGTTTTTCAATCAATTGGCCCTCGATAAAACAACGCTCGCCTGCTACTGTCTGTAAGTAGTACTACTTCTGTCATTAAGTTTCTCTATATAGCTTAGCTCTTTCATTGCATGTATTTATAATCATCCTCACTATATTATGCAGATTGAAGATCGCCGAATTGAAGAAAAGACAAGTCGGTGATATTGGGTTCATTAACACATATCTCATAGATGCAACTCAGGTTAAACTTCATGCCGCAGCTACCGAGGCCAACTTGCTACGATCGTTCGTAATAAATCAAAACAAAGATATAATACTCTTTCCTTACAACTTTAGGTGAGTGTTACTGTCTTGTGCGTATTCGGTTTCCCTTATATATTAGTCAAGGTTATAGTAATGTAATTCATGAGTTATGCATGTGTGTGCAGTTTCCACTATATTCCCCTAGAGATTAAGCTTGAGCAGGGACTAGTAACCGTCTTAGACTCAAAACGAAAAGATTCCCAGGACTATACAGACATGACTCAAATACTCCAGAAGTAAGTTAAATCGATCATTATCCACCATATCAGCAACTTTGTTCATTTCCTGATATCAAGTAATTGTTTTCTTTGTCCGGCAGGGTTTGGAGAAAATTCACCAAAACAGTTCCGGGACTGCCGAAGGAGCTGGAATTTAGACACCCGAAAGTAAGTACTATAGTAGCATGTTCCGCGCATCTCCTAGTGATTCAAGCGCTAATTTCATCAATACCATTTAGCATTCTTGCTTATCAGTTTGATTGACCTCTATTTCTTGTAAAGTGGTTGTGGCAGGAACAAGGGAATGATTTCTGTGGATACTACATCTGCGAGTCCATCCGCCACAGGACCTGTGAGCGGGGTGGGTACTCTAAGGAACAATATGAAGTACGTAAATAACCACATTCACAATTTTATTTTATTACCATCATTTGTGTTGAGTTTCATTCATTTATATATATATATATATATGTATTGACCCCCTTCTTCAAATTAGATGTTTCGGAAGCGGGATGAACTCCTAGCACCAGCTCGCATGCGAGCAATTCAAGAGGAATTGGCGGCATTCTTTCTTGACCACGTGATCCCTGAAGACGGAGAATTCTATGTGGACCCTGAGTCCGTATGATTATATTTGTAAGAGATAATTATTGTATATATGTAGCCGGTAGTGTCAGATAGATATACGAGAACTTGTTGTTCGACCAATCTCTCGGAGAAGGAGAGGTGGTCGATATCACTTCTCTCTGTATGCATATATGTTCATGACGATCTTCTGTTTCCTTCGTTTGCTTACTAACTAGCCAGCGTGTCTAGTCCTCTCTATACGTATGTATAGTACGTAGCGTCGACCAAGCACGGACATAAGAGAGGACACTTCTCTCTATTAATTATAGCTAGCTAACACAATATATGAAACACCTAAATTAACCCCCCAAAACCCCCAACCCCCCTCCCCTTTCAAAAACAAAAACAAAAACCCCAGCCACAGAAATGCTGACGCGTGGATGCCTATTGGTCCCGGTTGGTGCCACCAACCGGGACCAAAGGGTCTCCTGACTGGGCTCTGCGCACTGCCCACGTGGAGGCCCATCAGTCCCGGTTCTGGATTGAACCGGGACTAAAGGGTCGGGGCATTAGTACCGACACTTTAGTCCCGGTTCAGGAACCGGGACTAAAGGCCCTTACGAACCGGGACTATAGGCCCTTTTTCTACCAGTGGCTTTCCACAAAAGTGTTTAGCTTAGGGTGTCGTTCCCACATTAGTTCATACCTGAAGCTTTTTGGCCGCCGTTCATCATCATTGTACATACAGTTTAATATTATTGGGCCATCATCAGCACAACGCTATTACATTTTCTAGTTCTGCAAAGGGAAATAAAGAACTCCATGCCGAGTCCGCCACAACCCGATCCAGCCACACCCTAGTGTATGTTCCTCCCGAGGCCTTCTTCTCGAACGTCCATCTTCTTCCTTTATATCCTATAAGTCAGCAAGACCGCAAATATCAAGGACATCTCGGAATCCATCCATTTGTCCTTGTCCCCTCAGATTAACTCCTACATGTTCGGATTGTGGAAGAACTTCATTAAAATCCCCTAGTGCCACCCAGGGGAGATATTTTCTTTTGCAGGGCACCCAGGGGAGATTTGACGCCCCTGCAATTGAGCACAAGGTATACCATGTTTTATAGCGTTCTGTGACCCGTGCTTCTCCATAAACGCATGTCATCCTCCATGGTGTAGGCCCAAACTCACCTACAGTAGCATCAATTTGGTACCTCGAATAACCGGTAATCTCTAGCTTTATTGCACCGTTCCAAAAAATTACAAGACCACCACTCCTCCCGGAGCTACCAACAGCAAAAGATCTATCATAACCAAAGATTGAGCTAGAATCTCAGCACGCACACTACTTATTTGTGTTCCAACGAGACATAGTACGACTGGGCTAGGGCAAATTTAGCCCTGTCCGAGCTGGCTATCGTGCTTGGTATTGGATCCTCACGTAGGGAGCTCCCGTGTGACGCTCTTTGCGTCAAAAAGTCAATGGTTTGCACAGGGCGTAGCTCACCTGGGCCGGCCCATTTTGGGCTTGCGCGTTCGCGAGGTGGAAAAACGTGAAAAAACCCAGGGTTCGATCCCTTAACTTCGTAGCAAGGAACAAGTTGGGCTAGCCGCTGCACCACAATAGCTTTTGTGCCAACATAGCAGCGCAAAGCTAAAACAACTAAACCACAGCGGTAAAAACTTAAACATTCGCAAAAAATCCCTGAACCAAGTCACTAGCGACCTTAATCCTAGGAATCTGTGTCTAAAACCTCAAACATTGCACCGAAATGTCAACATTTTTGGATATTTGTAAGCATTTTTCTAAAAAAGTAAAAGTGAACAAATATCCTTTTTTGAAATTATGAACAATTTCTAAAAAACACAAAATTTTCTAAAAAAACAGGAAGAAATATTGAAATGACATTTTTTCGAAATTAGGAAAAAAATTCAAAGCATGAACAAATTAGAAATTGCACAAACATATTTTGAATTTGCAGACAAAATCTAGAAACATGACATCTTCTGAATTTGTGAAGAAATTTGGAAAGCTGGAACATTTTTGGAAATTCCTTATTTTTTTGAATTGGTGAACAAGAAATAAAAAATGCAAACACTTTTTGAATTTGGGAACAAATTTTCAAAACAGTGGAAACATTTTTAAATTCCCCAACACTATTTGAATTTGTGAACCAATTTTCAAAAAATGAAAAAAAATTCAATTTGCGAAAAAAATATTAAACATCATTTAATTTTTAATTTGTGAAAAAAATTTGTAGCCAAGAATATTTTTTTAAAAAAATGCAAACTTTATTCTAAAAAATGAACAACTTTAATATTTTATGTAATTCCCGAACATTTTTTGAAGTTGCGAACAAAATTTTGAAACACGAACAATTTTATAATTTGTGATTTTTTTTAAAACAGGAACATTTTATGGAATCCACGAACATTTTCGGAATTTGTGAATAAAATTAAATAATACAAACATTTTCAGAATTTTACTATTTTTGAATTTTCAAACATTTTATAAAGGAAGTGAACAAACTTTGAAGTATTAGCACATTTTTAGAATTTCTGAACAAAATTTGAAAACAGGAACAAAATATTCAAAATGAACAAAATGTTCGAAATAGGAACAGTTTTTAAATTCCAGAAAATTTGCTGAAAAAGAAGTAAACGTGAAAAGGAAAAATGGAAGAAAAATAAAATGAAAAGAAAACAAAAAAGAAAAAGGATAGAAAAAGAAAAAACAGGAAAAAGAGAAAGAAAAAAATAGAAAGAAAATTAAGTTCCAACTGACACAAAAGGTACGGTAATGGCTACCTAGTCGAGGTGTTGAAGTCACCATGCTGCATATCTCACTGCTTCTCGTGGGGTTATTGTGCGTTGTAAGATATCCCCTTCTTGTTGGCGACATCGTTGTGGATGAAGGTTGCAAGGGTGCTCTGCATCCGTCTAAACTCAACTCGAATATCATCCGGTGCAACAATGGCAAGGGTTTTCCCTCAGTTGGTGATGTCATCCTTTCCTGTGAAGGTTGGATGCTTCCGCATGGAATCAACCATGTGGTTCATGACATAGTAAGCAGACATATGACTTCTGTGGGTTTGCTGTTGCATGCAATGAAAATGTTGAGTTGTGGGTGAAGCGTGCCAAGCCCAAGCTGTTTTTCTTTTTGAATTCTGGCTTTGTCGGTCCTACTCTATTCTCAGACTCTATGAGGGTATCATCCATAACTGACTTCAGTTTGTTGTAGTCTTTCTTGATCCTTTGATGCCAATCTAAGACATAAGAATTGTCAATTTTTGTGGATAGAACAAAGATGACCCCGTGCTCGTCGTTGCACAAACAGTCAAACAAAGCAGTAACTACCGTCATTATTTGTACGATGAGAGGATATATACTGTACATCTAAGAAAGCATATGTGCATTGATGCTAGCTAGCGAACACTTACCACATACAATGGGGCACAAGATGATAGTCTGTGTGTCTATGTTGAACCATGAATTCTACAAGGTAGATCTTTATCACTTTCCTACCTTCTCGACTCTTAAGGTTATTGCGGTGCATGTGATAAGGGTCCGCCATGGCGATCGTCCTCACGCTGTCATACTTGAGCTTGTTGTCTAGATGAAGCGCCCATAGCTTGACTAAGGAGGATCCCTCAAACTGCAGGAGGTGGATCATGCTGAAGATTTGGTCGAAATGTATATAGAACTTGTCTACACGAAGATCATCAATGAAGCCGAGAGCCTTACTCACCTTCACCGTGTATACCAGAAGATTTTGCAAAGGATTGCAAAAATCGACCTTGGCCGCTGGCTCTCTATTTCGGATGTCGTCATGAAGAAGCTTCATTTCAGACACCATCGTATCGTACATGAAAGTATGTACCATGGGTTCACCCGGGAAATGGACCCATCGAAACAATGGACCATTAGGCGCAGACTGGCTCGTCTTAGCCTGTTTCTGGATGCAACCGGTGATGGCTTGGTAACCCTTCTTTGTAGTTCGCGGCTTGCTAGTTATATGGCAAACCTTCCAGAAAATATCATGGCCACGTGAACCAACAATAAGCATGGAAGGAGTCGTCAACTGCCCAAAGCACCCACTAGAGATAATAACCGAACATCCCAAGCATGGATATTTATGTCTCAGGCTTCAATCTTCACACATCCCACCACATGGTTGTGCCACATCTTCTCGTCCATGTGATTTCAGGTATTTTAATGAAGAGAGAAAATATGGTAAAAATCAGGTGGTTCAGAAGAGACCACGGAGACATGTAGAAGGGGGGGTGGGGGTGGGGGGCCTGACAACATCGTCATTTCTCTTCCAGCACCAGAGTAATCTTTGGTAGCTCGTTGCAGCAGCATCCTTCCCGGAGCAACCAGATGGCGCCAACTCTGAAGCTCAGGATCCTCGCCGTGGCTGCCGCTGCCGCCGTCATGGTCAGCACGGCCTCCGCGGCCGACGGACCAGCTCCTGCGCCAGCCTCCGGCGCGTCGGCGGCCGCCCCGGCTGTCGCCATGGCGTCCTTGACCGCACTCCTCTTTGGCTACTTCTTCTGAGGCCATTAGACGAAGTGCGTCGTGCGCACAATCATTTGGGTATCTTTCTTTGGTCGTCTCATGTTCATACATGATATGAGTACATATTGTAAATTTACATGTTCATTTTTCATTTTCTAATGAAAAAAAAATGTCGGGGTACATGCACTTGTAGCTGTAACTTATTGGTTATGTTGATTTTACTTTGTCGGCTCCAACAATCGCACAGTGCGTGTCCTCTGTTTAGGGAAACCCAGATGAAATTCCTCGATTTTGAACGATTTCCAGACAAATATAAAAATAAAGTTCTTCTTGATGCCGCTCTGTCTACCGTGATGTAAGTCCGGAATGTATCTGCAGAGACCTTATATTACGATGTCATTTAGAGCATCTCCAATAGCCGCCCAATGTGTGACGCCCAAAAAATGGGTTTACAGCGTACAAGTAGTTTTTTTAGGGCGTTAGAAGACATTTGCTTCAACAAGCGCTGTAAAATATGCAGCACACGCGAGTCCAGCGGTCCCATCTGTAGCAGTCCAGAGTTTGCAGCGCGCGCGACCGGACGCACTAAATATGCTGCGTGTGATGCCTTTTTAATGCACGCGCTGCATTAGTTATAGCGCGTGCGCACTTTTTGTGCGGCTGCTGGAGACTTCAAATCAGGTCCACACGCGCTAAAAACAATTTTTATACCATGCGTCGCTTATATAGCGCTTCTGTTGGAGATGCTCTAAATGAAGTGCCATATTTGAATAAACCAAACATTTCATCAAACACTCATCAACGTCCTCTATCACGGCCCAATACAAACCAATGCTTCCACGCTGTGTTTGTAGAGGAGGTAGCCTACGCGGTGATGGAAAGCAAGGCGACAACGAAAGCCGGGTTGGCGGCAAGGTTTGGCCCCATACACTTGCGCGTGGGTGGGCGCTTCAGCCGTTGAGGCTGTCCCGACCAGGGAGGATACCGCTAGAGCAACTGCCGCTGCCGCATCGATGAGCCTCAACTAAAGTGGCCGCCATCTTGGGACAAAGTAACTTTCGCAAACAAACTTGATCGAAATGTTAGGAAGAAGAGGTGACAAGAAAGGGCTAGAGAGAAGATTATGTGCATGTTGTGCATTTTGACACAAAGAGAGTGACATATATAAGTGCGCGGGTGATAATTTGTTTTGATAGGGCAGGCTGGAGTAGGATTAACAAGGGGGTTTCATGGCTGGTGCTTAGCTGCTGGCCGCCTTTGCTTTATTTTCAAGTCTAGTGTGCCAGTAACGATGAGTTGTCGGTGTATATCTTTAAGCCGGTCCTGAGTTGGTTTGGCGATGTTGATTATCTGATTAGCGATTGTCTTCTACAGAGAAATGATTAGTTGTTAGGCGGCTGCTGCTGCAAAATTATTTGAGCATTTAGTGCAAAGGATGTGTCAATATGTTACTGAGTTCTTCCATGTCTTGTTGTGTCAATGTGTATTTTCGTTTTGGTATTTTTGAAGGCAGATGAATGCACAAAGGGATGGAGCCCGAAATACCCAACAACTTCTCCACCTAAGTTGCATATTTTCCACACTAAACAAAACATTAAGTTGCATATGCTTCTCTATTTCACGAATGATGATAAAACTATGAAAACCCATACATCACAAGATCACGACGGACGAACCTAAATACATATCGTACTAATACAATGACGGAGCCAGCAGGGTTCGAGTTGGGGTTATGGTTCCCCCCGCCCCCATGCGGGAAAAAAAATCCTCAAACTAGGGCTATATAATATGTGAATTTATGGACTTAATCTCTAAATTTATATGTATGTCCCCCGTCAATGCTGAACATATTTCAATGCCCCCCCCCCCCCCCCCCCCCCAAACCTCCTGGCTCCATAATTGAATGAAAACCACCTCTTGGTGCGGTGGTGGAGCTGGAGTTTAGGAAATTAAGAGTTTTTAACTATTTGAAAAGTAGCCCACGTCAAAGCATAGGAAAAAAATATGGACTTATTTTATGATTATTTAGAAATCAGAATTAATTAATAATGTACAACAAAGTAGGCAAAGAACAAAAAAAATATATGCTAGTATGGAGATACATATTTTACTCATATTTGAGCCGTGGTATTAGTTTTTAACCGAATACGCAAGTTGCGTATCATTCCATTGATAGGTTGGGAGGGAATACATGGGTGAGCGTCTTAGGCGTCGTACACATTGGATGGTGATACCTAAGTGCTATGGTGAGCAGCGAGGGAGGGAGGATGCTCAGCCTCAAAAGTTACAGCCTATGTTACATGAATGATCCTATCGAGCCCTTTGGCGCCGGCTCTTGCCCAAAGTTTCGCCTCCTGTTGTATGTCCTTGATGAGCTTGTTGTAGGAGGGTGCAACATTGTCGAAGAGAACTGCGTTGCGGTGTTTCCAAAGTGCCCAAGAGGTGAGGATGATGATGGAGTTCAACCCTTTGCGTAGGCAAGCTGGCACGCTAGCCCTCGTCGCCGTCCACCAGTCAAAGAATCCAGTAGTGCCATCAGGTGGTAGGGCGGGTATGCGGCACCATGCCATGATGTCGTGCCATATGATGCGCGAGAAGACGCAGCCAACGAGAAGGTGGTGTAGGGTCTCGTTGTCCTGACTGCAAAGCTTGCAAAGGGGGTCGTGAGGTAGATTGTGGCGTGCGCGCCGGTCGGCGGTCCAACATCTGTTAAGCGAGGCGAGCCAGAGGAATATCTTTGCATTGGAGGGAGCCCAAGTCTTCCAAATGGGGTGCCAGAACGGCGCGGTGGTGGCTCTGATGAATAGCGCACGGTAGGCCGATTGCGCGGAGTAGTTGCCGTCGGCGGTCCACTTCCAGGAGAGCTTGTCAGGCTCGTTGGAGAGCTGGACGGCTTGGAGCAGCCTCCATAGCTCGACATACGACGACAGCACGGGGGTGCAAGATACCGTGGATGTCAGCGATCCAGCCTCTGTTGCTGAGAGCTTTGCTGACTAAGCGCTGGCACCTACGACGCCTCGGGATGAGGGCAGATAAGATAGGAGCAATCTCGGGGATGGATCGGCCATTGAGCCAATGATCCTGCCAAAACTTGCAGGTGTTGCCGTTGCCAATGGTCCAGGTTGTGGAGGCGCGGAAGGGCACGGATGCCTCGTGGTCGGATGGGAGATGGAGATGTTTCCAGGAGCGATCCGGATCGGTGCGCTGCAGCCACAACCATCGGGTGCGGAGGGCAACACCGGTGCGGTGCAAATCACGGACCCCAGGACTGCCAAGCGCAAGGGGGCGGCACACCTTTTGCCAAGAGACGATGCAACATCCAGCTTGAGCATCTTTGTTGCCGTGCCATAGGAAGTCTCGAATGAGCCTGTTGATCTTCTTGAGGATTGCCGGGTTTAGCGCTAGCGCTAGCAGGATGTGCACTGGCATGGCGGTGAGGACGTGCCGGACGAGAGAAAGTCGCTGGCCACGGGACCGCAAAGAAGCC
The DNA here is from genome assembly GCF_056163025.1 of Triticum urartu. Lineage (NCBI taxonomy): Eukaryota > Viridiplantae > Streptophyta > Magnoliopsida > Poales > Poaceae > Triticum > Triticum urartu. The sequence continues at coordinate 511,734,737 of NC_141873.1, forward strand.
TTCCAGGGTGGTATTAGTTTTTGAGTTGATTGCTTGGGTAGTGTATAGCGGTAAGGTTTAGGGTTAATTGTCCTTTTGCCCTCAGTGGTGTCTATGTGCTCAGTTTTGCCCTCAGATGTGAATTGTGCACTCGTTCCATGAACTCTGTCGTCTCCGTTAGGTCAACCTTTTGATTCGGCCCTTACATGTGGGACCAGGCGGCAGAGACGGCCAATCCTATTCAGACCATTACACGCGTGGCTTGTGGGACCCAACAGAGAGCCGTTGAGCAGAGAGCCATTGCGGGTGTGCTATATAAGCGGGCGATATACAATGGCGGTGACCACGGCGACAGAGAGCACGGCGGTGACCACGGCGAGAGAGAGAGAGAGAGAGAGAGAGAGCACGATGGTGGGAAGCTAACTGTGGAGGGCGTGGCGGCGTTGAGACCCCCTTCGGCCCCGAGCTCCATGTCTTCCTCAAGCTCCCGCGCCACCTCGCGGATGCAGAGCCGGGCGCATGTGGACATGCCTGTCTTCGTCTGTCCATGGTGCCGGGCGGGCGTTAATCGAAGGGTTTCTCACACACCGAGGAACCATAATCGTCTGTTCTACGTGTGCAGCGAGAATGGGGTAAGAATCGGGGCAATTGCACCATTTTCGTGGTCGGGATCTTTGAGCAATGGGTTGATCTGTTTGGTGTTCATGTAGGTGACATGCTTCTTTCTTTGGGTCGATGCTCTGGCCAAGACTCTGATGAATGAACTGCAAGAAGAGCATGAAGAATGGTTGTGCATGCTGCCATGAACGGCAATGGCCGCAGCACGAGCTCCGGAAGAAGAGATGGAGGGCGAAGCACGCACTGACAGAGAGCTAGCTGTTGAGCATAGGATATTGAAGAAGAAGGTTAGGAAGCTTGAAGATCAAGCAAAAATACCAATACCCATTTGCAATTACTTTTGGGCATTTGTAGGTATGGTAATCGCATTGGTTGTAATGTTGAAAATGTATGGAAAGGCATGAATTATGGAGGAATTTGTAAGCTTGAAATTGTATGAGAAATTCACCTAGTTTAAATGTTGGTCAAAGTTGTTTAAATGTTTTAAAAAAAGAGAATAACTGACCAACATTTAAATATGTTGAAAAAAGGGAGAAGAAATGAGGAATTCATAAACTTTTGATCAATGAAATGCAGCTCTCTGCTCTGCCTTTCTCTCTCAAAAAAGGTTCCTCTGTGGGCCAAATTCAGAGCGGAGAGCCAAGTGTAGGCTAGACTAATGGGCCAACTGCATCCAATTAGGCCCATTTGGGGGTTCTCTTGCGTGTTTTTCTATTTTCTGTTCAGATTTAATTTAGGCAGTAAATCATAATGTTGAAACTTTTTATGGAAGCTAATTGAATTATTCTAGAGCCAAACAATTAAGTTTAGAATTTTTTGGAGCTGTTAAATATTTAATAGCAATTTAATTACTCCAATTCAAATACACTGTGATTTAAATCAAAGACCAAAATGTCATGGAAAATGTGCCTCAGCTCTGGTAGAGGTTTACACCTGGTGACAAAATAAATGAACATTTTTTAAGGGCATTACATTGAGAAAAAAATAATAAAATGAAGGGTGGAAAATGCATAAAAAATTGGTGCGGCTGGGGACTCGAACCCAAGACCGCGTGGGTTTGTGGTGTTTAGGGCTGCGCTGGTAACCGCTAGGACAGATGGAATACTTTGACATGGTTAGGGAAGGAATGTATACATAGTGAGACCGTGAATGTTTGCACACGCGTGAGAGTGATTTTCCTTTGTTTTGCACTGAAATTTTGGAGGGTTGGAAACATATGTTTGCACTGCCACATGATTTTGGTTAGAGTGGCACTTGGTTTAAGGTTAAAGTGGCACTTGGTTTAGGATTTAAAGGGGATAAATTTGCATGTTAGTTCATGACTTGGTTTTTTTGAATGAAAGAGAGGGCTTCTCACCCCCTCCGATTTTCCTTAATGAAAACCACAAGTTCTCGAACTTTATGACTTGGTTTAGGGAAGAAATGATATGTTTGGGCACGGACATTTTTTAACACACATAATAACTTAGATAAGATGCAACACACCGTACCCTTACATTAGGCAATAATAACTTGGACCCATAAGTTCACGAACACGACACGACACGGCACGGCACGCACAACATAGAAAAGCAACAAAATAAAAATGAGAAAACTAAAACATGATGAGCTTGACTCCGGGCTCGCACCCCTTCTTGAACATCTTCATCTTGACCTCATTCTTCCACCTTGGCCGCGCGCCCCTTCAACACCGTCTTCAACTTCACACCTCCTCCTCCTCCTCGTCGTAGGGAAGGGAGTGCATCTGGCCTGGAGTGGGGAAGATGCTCTCGTAGTTGGTGTAGATGTTGTACACCGTGAAGAAGATGGCCTCGCAGGAGCACCAAAAGACTTGGCCGAGGAGCTCACACGCATAAAACGGGTTGGTGAAGGTGACCGTGAGCAGTAGGAGGATGCCTCCGCAGTCACGAACCTCGTTGAGGGTGAACATCCTAGGTGAGCCCCGTGGTAGGTGGGCATAGCCGGCTTTGAGAAAGGTGCGGGTGAGTTCGACGGACCCCCTCCACCTTGAAGTCGCCCACACACGGAGCTCCCTCTCCACGAGCACGCCCGGTGGGTAGCGCAGCTCCGGCACGACAGGCGGACGATTGAAGGTCGGCCCGTTGAACTGCATCTTCACTCGGTCGTTTGGAGAGGGTTCGGTCGCTTGGGTGTTTGAAGTTGGGGAGAATGAATCAGATCTGGCTTGTGGGTGGGACAGGAAGAGAGGCACCCCATTTATAGGCCTGTGGGTGGAAGAGGAAGAGAGAAGGGATGAGAACGGTGCGTGTGTGAATCCAGACGCATGTGTGTATCCGTTACGTTTTGGATCCTTAAATTTTTGCACGGAAACGATGCATGGGTGCGTGTGTGAATCACTGCATAGGGAAAATCTTTGACCGGGCGCGTGCATCTGACTCGCTGTCGTAATCTGAAACAATGGCCTAACTCTGAATCAATACGTGCATGACCACCTTGCTCGCATCGCTCGCATGCATGCACGTCTGCCTCCCACGCATGCAAACCCACATCGCCGCCCTTCCCATGCATGCATGCCTGGAAAGGCTGAGACGGCCTATTAACTGTGGTCTCAGGTCCAGACAACGAGACGGCCCAACGGTCCATCCAGCACGCCCGGTACTTGTTGAGAAAAAACAATCTCCGAGCCAATCAGATTGCATCTCGCGGATCGCCTCCCTCCTCCCCGAAGATTCCTTCTAGAAGGGTTAGATCGATGGCCCTTGATCGCCGCTAGGGTTAGATGGACGGTCATTGTTAAATGCTAGGATTAGCGGGGCTTGGGAGGGGTTTGGAGCAGTCAAAGATATGTTTGACTAAATTTCAAATGAGCATAATAAATTAAATAAAAATAGAAAAATGAAAAACCAGCGCACATAGTCTTCTTATGTCATGTACTAACGATTTAAGTTGATAAACAATGTTCACATACATTTAAACGGAAAGTTCATGTGTTTTATGTGATATCTAGAGTATCTCAAACTCTCTTGTATGAAGTGAAGAGAAGTGTTTTGGGAAAATGAACATGAAAATTTCAAAAAACTCACCATAGCTTCATTTTGGAGTGACTAAGAAGGATCTAGGCTTAGTTTCTCATTTTTATGTTTTAGACTTGTTTAAATTTTGGTCAAAGTTAAGTTTGACCAGAATTCAAATGAGCAAAACAAATTAAAAAAAATTCAAAAAATGGAAAAACCAGCGCACATAGTTTGTGTATATCAAATATATGTGTAGGAAAGTTATTTGGCTCATTTACACAAGGTCAAAAAAACCTTGCTTAGAAATGAGGCCGTTTACCCTACCTTTGGACCCCTCTATTTTAGCACATTTTTCATGAAAATTTCAAAAACCTCACCACAGCTTCATTTTGGATTGACTAAGAAGGATCCAGGCTTAATTTTTTATTTTGATGTTTTAGACTTGTTTAAATCTTGATCAAAGTTAGGTTTGACCAGAATTCAAATGAGCAAAACAAAATTCAAAAAAAATCAAAAAAGGAAAAACCAGCACACATAGTCTGTGTATATAGAATATATGTGTAGGAAAGTTATTTGGCTCATTTAGACAAGGTCAAAAAAAATCTTGCTTAGAAATGATGTCGTTTACCCTACCTTTGGAGCTCTTTTTTGCACATTTTCCATGAATGTGAGTTTACCAAAGTTTCGAAAGAATTCAAACATCCATATAGCATGTCAAATTTGAAGTTCTAACATAGGTCCAACATAATTCAAACACAGGTCCAACATCATCCAACAGAAATACAACATTATTCATAATGTTTCATAATTATTCATAAATAGCATTGGGGCTTCTCTCTGTTCCTTGAGCTTCTTGTCATCACTTTGCTCCTCGTACACCTTGTGCTCATTGCTTCTTCTCTTCTCCTCTTGGTTGTCGGTACCTTGCGCGTCTTCTTCAAACCTACCATAGAGCTGTGCAAAATATAAAGGGTAAAGAGATCATGTCATGTGATAAATGTACAGTACTATTTGACCCTTGCAAGATTTACATACCTAGCAGAACTCACAACAACAGAAGGTTGGTCACCATTTGGAGCCTTACTTGGATCATCATTTGGAGCCTCACTTGGATCACCATGATCACCATCTGGAGCCTCGCTTGGATCACCATTTGGAGCCTCACTTGGATCATTAGTTGGAGGATATCTTGGATCATCGTCAAAATCATGCGGCTGTTGACCATCATCATTTGGAACCTCGTCAAAATCCTCATCTGATGCAACCGGCTGTTGACCATCATTTTCATCATCTATTGAGGCAACCGGCTGTTGACCAATATTTTCATTGAAGCCTTCATCGAAACTCTCTCCGAACGCTGGATCTACTGTGTTATCACAATACTTACCGAAATGATCAGACCCACCACACCTTGTGCACTTACGCTTCCTCGCTCCAAGTCCAGCTCCTTCGCTGCGAGGTCTGATTCGACTCTTCCTTGGTCTACCTGCTGCTCTTTGCAGAACTGGAGCACAAAGCTTGAATCCAGGGTCCACCATGTCCCATTGTTGTTTTCCCTCCATAGTAGGCAAGGCATAAGAATATGTGGCTTTGAACCTTGCAACAGAGTAGTAATCATGTACATACTGTTGTATGTTCCCTGCTGGACCTGGGAGAGAAGTGATGAAAAACAAGGCATGAATCCATGGCAACCCAGTTATCTGCCATTGCCTACAACTGCAAGTTCTAGTTTCTAAATCCATTGGATATCTCCATTCCTTCTTCTATTTATTCAAATATGATATCTCTGCTGTGGTATCCGAGCAAAGAGTCATGTTCATTTCCATGCCTGTTGTTTTCTACTTCAGTTCATTCATCACGGTAGGGATGATAATATGGCCCATGAATTTAGCCTCGACTATTCTTGCACGATAATGAAATTTCTACATGTATTCTATCCTTATCCTGTCAAGCAAATCCACCACATAATGACCCTTTAGTTTCCGGATCGTTGAGTTGAAAGACTTTGCTAGATTATTATGCACATAGTCAACTTTGCTCAGTTCACTTAATTAGCTTCTGGCCCATAACTTGGAGTGGTGTGTTTCCAAGTATTCTTTCACTTTGGGATTCATGTATAACTGCCTCAAGTGGTAGTTGTGCTTCTTCACACTGCAAGTCAAAGATGCTGGCCATAAATTGTCGGTATACACCTTTCCTTTGAATTTCTTTATGAAATTTGCAGCAAGGTGATGCATGCATTCCCTATGCTCTACTCCAGGGAACACATTGTCCATGACCACTTCTAAACCTTTGTAGGCATCTGTATGAATGACCAACCCATTGGGATGTGCAATAGCCCGGCGCAGATTATGCAAAAACCAAGTCCAGCTCTCCTCAGACTCTGTCTCCAGCACACTATAGGAAATTGGAAATACAAAACTGTATGCATCAACTGCACAAGCTGCTACTTACTGTCCTTTAAACCTCCATGTGAGAAAAGTTGCATCAATAGCCAAATAAGACTTGCAGCCTGCCAAAAAACCCCGGCGACAAGCCTCAAAGTAGAGAAAAACCCTCCTAAAGCATTCCTTGGTCTTTGTCACTCCCCTGAATGTGTACTTCTCGGTGTGGTGGTCAATATCTACAATACTACCTGGGCTGGTCCTCTCCACTTCACCTTTGAATGAATACAACAATTGAAAACTTTCCTGCCAGTTACCATAAATAGAATCCATAGCTTGTTGTTTACCATTAAACAATCTCATGTATGGTAAACCTATCTTGAACTTATCTTTGATGTTCTTCTGCAATTCCTTTGGACCCATTTGCTGGTTTTCTTTCACACACTTCTTTACTTCTTCTGCAACCATCTTGACTTGGCTCTACTGATTGTATCCTTCCTAAAGGTTGATTCCTGGCATGTGTGCTTAAAATGGTTCACTTTGACCTGAACATTAGTACTATTTCGCATTTTAGATGCTAGCAGCCTTCATGGACAACCCTCAGTCGGACAGTGCACTCTGTAACGTACTTGATCGCTCTTGTCAACTTTGAAAGTATGTTCTACCTTGATGCAGTATGTCACAAGTGCATTTCTACACTCAGTCATGGATGCAAAAATGGTACCTTCTTCCATATGAGGGTTCAAAGGGTCCCATTCAAGAGCTGCAAGGTCTTCGTCCTCAACCATTGTGTCATCATCCACACGGACTGTGAGCCCCATCTCGGTTTTCAGCCCGAGGTGCCCGTCGTAAATTCTGAATAACATTAGAATACAACTTCTCTTCATCAACCCCAGAATTGTAGTCATCAGGCTCCACTTCAAGGGAGACCCTACCGTCGTTGCCCATGCTTGTCGAGCCACCACGTCGCCGTGCACCAACTGAACTGTTCTGGCCAGAGATGCCATTACGATGACTTGGTTCTCCCCAAGATGTTGCACCTGTCATCCTAGGTCCAAATGCCTGCTCAAGCACATCAATTTGCAACCTCACATGAAAATTATCTTTCTCTTTGTGCCTAGCAAACATGGTAGCCAACTCTTCATCATTACTAACTGTCACCCATTTCTTTTCCCCATCATAGTATTTGTATACCACTTCATCAAGAAAACCCCAAGGATATTGGCTACAAATTACCTCCCCAAATTGTCTGAAACTCCAATTACTAGCCATTGGCAACCGATAATCGAAACCTCCTTGGTATTTCTTCTTATCCTTTGCATCGAACATGTATCGGTCCCTTCTAATGTGCACCAAGAAAGCAAACAACTCCATCCTAACCGACGAAAAACAGAGACGCAATCAGCACACCAATCGGGCAAACCTACTCGAATCGACTGTTTAAATGCATAACTAAGCTCAATCTAAACAGGAGGCGTGACTTACCCCTCGGGAACCCAGTCGTGGACACGGCGGATCTTCTGCCCGATGCCTGCCTCGCCAAATACTCCGGGGTCGCCGCTACTCGCCATTTCGCCCTAGGGTTCTTCCTTCTAGTTCAAACAGACTCCACTAGCCCCCACCTTTGAGTGCTCCAATCGGGCGCACGGAAGGAGGCCGCGCCGCGGGTCGAGCAGGTGGCGAGCGCCCCATCCATGGCGTCGCAAGAAGGTGGCGGGCGTCGCATGTAGCGGTGGAGCGTCGGCGCAGGACGGTAGCGGTGGAGCAGGCCGTGCAGCTGGTGGCGGGGCAGGTGCTGGCTGCGGCGCAGGTGGCGGCGGCGACGCAGTACGGCCGGCCGACGGATGGGCAGAGTGGGCGTCGATTTGGCCAGCTAAAATTCTGCGAATGATTTGGGGATTTTGTTGCACGGGCCCACATGTCAGCTCCAGACCCACGTCCACGCGGTCCCACGTGTAAGCTCCAGACCCACAACCACTAACGCCGGCGGACGGAATGAACTAAAATCTGGCCGTTTGGCCTCGTCATAGTAGCTGTGCATGGACTAGGGGCAAAACCGAGCACAATTCGCATCTGAGAGCAAAACTGAGCACATGAACACCACCGAGGGCAAAAGGATAATTAACCCTTTTTTTTTACTAAGGTACGTCTCTCGGCCCTAGGTGCCCGGGGTTGGCGAAACCCATGAGTCCACCCCCGTGTGCATCCATTGTGTAGCTCCATGAGACTAAGTTGTGGGATGTATCTCCTGCTTTTGGTAATAGAAGACTTAGACACCTATTTTGATGGTTATTTCTGCTTGCTGGCTGTCGAGACGAGGGACAACATCTTTGTGGCTAGGAAGAGTTGCACGATTGCATTGAGCGATGTGCACTCATAGGTCAATTGCATTATGGCTTTAGTCATCCCATCCTTTTGTGGACCATTGGTGGTTGACTTGCATATATGGGCCGCTGGAGGGTGCGAACAAGGTTGGTTTCGTGGACGAGTTGTGAGAGGTGCGACCTCTCCACAGTCATGGTGATCCTGAGTTGTCTGCAGTGACTTCAATATGATATATAGTAATTGAGGACGAGATCAATGAAAAACCTCCATGACCGCACGATGGGGAGATTCCACCGCTTCTAAATGATTGTGAGCTCAAAGAGTTGTACCTTCATGGTCGGTGATACACGTGGTCCTGTGAACATGGTGCTCCCTGGTTGGTCAGGCTTGATAGAGTGTGGACTGGGAGGAGCTGCATCCTAGCTGCTCGATGTAATATCTCTCTCCACCATTATCTCTGCCCACTACCAGTCTACCACCTTCTCCTAGACTGCATACGGTGACCACCAATGATGAGAAAAACATCATTATGCGTCCCAAAAACATCATGTCAAAAACCAACAGCAGTAGGTTAATTATGGATGCCATGATTGTACTATAATGCGAAAACCAGCTCACCACACAACCAAACACATGGCATGAAATCATCACAGACGAGGATCTAGAGGGCAGAACACTACAGCTATCAACTGGCCAACCTCTCCATCTTCTCTCCTTAAAGCTACTAATTTAACCCCAAGCAGACAATAGCCAGCGAAGCGGCCAACCAGACCAGCCAATGGCACCCAGCACTGGCCGGCCGGCCAGAAGGATTATAGCCGCAAACCTTCGTTTGCAAGCCAAGTCGAGACCCTCAACTCTCAACTCTGAGTCTCCAACTCCAAGTACTAGTACTATATATAACCCCTCAAATGATCTCTCCTCCTCCACCCAAGATCACAAGCCTGACAACAACTTCAGTTCTCTTGCACCACCGGAGTAATCTTCGGTAGCTCGTTGCAGCAGCATCCTTCTAGGAGCAACCAGATGGCGCCGACTCTGAAGCTCAGGATCCTCGCCGTGGCTGCCGCTGCCGCCGTCATGGTCAGCACAGTCTCTGCGGCCGACGGACCAGCTCCTGCGCCAGCCTCCGGTGCGTCGGCAGCCGCCCCGGCTGTCGCCATGGCGTCCTTGACCGCACTCGTCTTTGGCTACTTCTTCTGAGGCTTTTAGACGACGTGCGTCATGCACAATTATTTGGGATCTTTATTTGGTTTTTCTTGTGTTCATACATGATATGCGTACACATTGTAAATTTACATGTTCGTTTTTTATTTCTATGAAATTTGTTGGGGCACATACACTTGTATCTCTAACCTGTAACTGATCATTTCTGTTGATTTGACTTTTTTTTTGCGGGGAAAAAAGGGAATTCATTAATTAAGTGGCAGCCATGTCTGCATTACATAGGTCCGAAACCTCGTCCGGCCCAGAATGAAGCCACACCGCAGTGCGCTTCTTTATTCGACCAAAGTTCGCTAAAAAATGACTAACAGTGTTTCGTTCACGCCTCACAAGCTTAACTAAGAATTCACCATGTTCCCGAAGACGCGAAGTAATCTCGCGGATCAACATCATATGCTCCGATCGGTCGCCAATACCTCCTTCAATTAGTTTTACCACTTCTGTGCAGTCTGTTTGAATCACAAAAGGCAGCTCAGACCACTGGGTAGCCAGGGAGATGCCTTCTGAACATGCAGCAAGTTCAGATTCTAGTGGTGATGCACACTGCCTTAACTTACGGCAAGACGAAAAAATAATATCTCCATGTTCATCTCGGAGGACCATGCCAGCTCCTGCAGTTCCGTCCTTGGCAGAAAAGGACCCGTCGATGTTGAGCGCAGCCCAGCTGGCCGGCGGTGCCTCCCATCCAAGTGATGATGGCTTCTCACGCTCAACATGTGATAACAATTTCCTGCTGTACAAAGGGGCAGCTACCATTTTTTCCTTTGATGTGATCTCCATGAGGCTACGCCTGGATGGCTAGCAATGAGTTGATATAGCTGGTTAGGAATCTGGTCGAGGCTTCGACCGGCGGTGGTCGTTTGTCGTGGACGATCTCATTCCTCACATGCCAGCAACGCCAAATCGTCATGAGCGTATACATCCGCTCCTCTGGTGACAAGTCTGCGAGCACATGAAAAAGCCACTCTGGCCCAGTGTGCATGACTCGACGGATGTCCGGAATATTCCATTGCCGCGCCATAGCTTGCCACAAGGCGACCGCATGAGGACATCTGCAGAGAGCATGAAAAGTGTCCTCCGGTTCGGTAGCACACACAGGACACAAGTTAGATACTTCAAGGCTACGCGCATGTTTATTAGTCCATGTGGCCAGACAGTTCGTCGCCACCCGCCAAGCAAACACACGCACCTTAGGAGGAGCAGGGCACCTCCATAAAAAAGCCCAGACGGCTCGTCGCCCGTCCGGTGCCCTGCTCGCTGCGACTGAAGATGGACGGAGACGTTCATCAAGTGCAAGCCGGTACGCGCTCCGAACCGTGAAGATACCATTACGCTCCGGTTCCCAAGCAAGGACATCCTCTTCGAGCCGTGGAGAAGTCCGAATTTTAACAATCTGCTCGACATCTACCGGATTGAAATATTGTTGTAAAAGGTCCATACGCCATGCACCGCGTTCATCCAGCAGCTCAGAAACTCTTCTCAGACGGCATCGCCCCTGCATGGTGATAGGCTTGCCAGAGCCACCGTTCGGGATCCAACGATCTCTCCATATACGAATGGATTGCCCGTTGCCTACCCGCCATAAAATACCATGCTTCAGAAGCTCCAGCCCATGCGCCACTGCTTGCCAAGTTGGTGAAGAGTTGGACGGGAAAACAGTGTCCACAAGGAGGCCAGATGGAAAATATTTAGCTTTCATCACTTGTGCACACAGACTGTCCGGGTTTGAGAGGATTCGCCAAGCTTGGCGTGCCAGCAAAGCTTGGTTGAACAAGCGGAACTCACAAAACCCCATGCCTCCATGTGACTTCGGTCGGATCAGCTTCTCCCATGCACGCCAATGCGTTTTCCGCCGCCCTTTTTCAGCACCCCACCAGAAGTTACGCACCATGCGGGTGAGATCATCACAAGTTGACGCAGGCAACCTGAAGACGCTCATTAGATATGTAGGTAGTGCTTGGGCAATGGACTTTATTAGCACCTCTCTCCCGCTTTGTGCCATCGAGTTACACCACATGATGAACCTCTTTGTAAACTTTTCCTGGATGTTCTGAAAACGACCCTTACTCATACGCCCATTAGGAGTGGGAAGTCCGAGATATTTCTCTTCGAAGCTAATATTCTGCACGTCCAATACACGTACCACATTATCCTTGTCACCTTGACTGCAATGTTCACCAAAAAGGGTAGAGCATTTTTGAGGATTAATTAATTGTCCGGTAGCATTAGCATAAACATCCAGTACTCCCTTGATGCACTGCACCTCACCTTCTGTTGCACGGAAGAACAAAAGTGTATCATCGGCAAACAATAGGTGTGAAATCCCGGGTGCCCTAGGACACACTTTCAGTGGTGAAATATGTGTCTCTTGCGCCTCCTTCTTCAGCAAGGCCGCTAGTCCGTCCGCAACAAAGAGAAAGAGGAATGGTGAAAGAGGATCTCCCTACCGTAGCCCTCGCGACAGTGCAAATGAATCTGAGCGGGCTCCATTAATTTTTACCACGTATCTCACCGAGGTGACACATGCCATTATCCATCTCACCCATCGATGATCAAAACCCAACTGTTGCATCACTCGCTCCAGGAATACCCAATCCACTCTGTCGTAAGCCTTAGAAAGATCAAGCTTATATGCACAATAGCTTCTGTCCCGGTTTTTCTCATGTCGGATGAAGTGGATGCACTCAAATGCCATAAAGGCATTATCAGTAATAAGCCTTCCAGGTACAAATGCACTTTGCTCCGGAGAAATAATGTCTCCCAGAATGGGTCTTAGTCGGTTGACTAAACATTTAGAAATCACCTTATATATAACGTTGCAAAGGATGATAGGACGGAAATCTGATAACTTGACCGGCACATCAATTTTGGGAATCAAAACGATGGTAGTCAAGTTGACTCCCTCTGCCATCTGTCCTGACGCAAAAAACAACTGCACTGCTGAGATAATATCTTCCTTGACAATAGCCCAATGTTTCTGAAAAAATCTTGCCGGGAAGCCGTCAGGTCCCGGGGCCTTGAGAGGACCAATCTGAAACATCGCGTCGCTAATTTCCTTATCAGTAAAAGGAGCACACAGCCGGTCATTCATATCTGCCATAATCTTTCGCTCAAATAAGGACACCACTCGGTCTGCATTTAGAGAGGCATTAGCAGTAAAAAGATCTTGAAAAAATTCCAAGGCCATACCTTCCATCATGTTCTGGTTAGTGTGCTTCACCCCTGCACTATCCATCAGGGCTTTAATTTTATTTTTTCTTGCTCTCCATACAGCTCGTCGGTGGAAAAACTGTGTGTTACGATCCCCCTCCTTGAGCCAATCAATACGGGATCGTTGGCGCCATAGCATCTCTTCTCTGTACAACAATTCGTCCAAGTGATCCGACTCTTTCCGAATTTCTTTACGATCTGCATTCATGTTCATGAGCTCCTCTAATCTGCACCTCGACTTTTCAATCTCCTTGATCACGTTCCCAAAAGTCTTCCTACTCCAAGAGTGGAGCTTTTCCATCATCTTGTCTAGAGAAACTTTTATGTCATGCAGCCCATGTTTGGCACCCCCATCACGCCAAGCTTCAGCCACCACTTCCTCAAGAGCAGCCTCTCGCTCCCACATTACTTCGTAACGCCGAACACACCTCACCCTGCCACCATTTTCAGGTATGCACCTCACAAGGAGAGGGAGGTGATCCGAACATGAGGAGATCAGGTGCTTCACTGATGCCTCAGGAAATTTATTCCTCCAAACGTTGTCCGCCACTGCACGATCCAACCTTACTTGCACGTTAGCCCGCCCGCTGCGCTTATTATCATAAGTAAACGGGTAACCAGAGAACCCAAGATCTGAAAGATTGCAGGCCTCAAGCACGTCCCGGAAAGCTATCATTTGCCCAGGTGACCTTGGTGTATCCGACAAATGCTCATAGTCCCACATAACTTCATTGAAGTCCCCAGCCAAGAGCCAAGGTAGATCATCCTGAGCTTTCAATCTTTTTAGCCCTTCCCACATTAGGTGTCTATTTTCCACCCGTGGTTCCCCATACACAAAGGTGATTCTCCATAGTTGATCATCAGCAGGTAACCGGACATACGCATCAATCCATCTTCTATTGCAATCACGAATATCGACGTACAAAGACTCATCCCAAAACAAGGCTAGACCACCACTATTACCATCACTACTGACTCCTTCAAAACCACGAAGACCGACTCTATTGCGAAGACGATACATCTTTTCTATATTCTGCCTAGTTTCACATAAAAAGATCATGCTCGGGGAATGGGCTCGAGTGTGAGCCACAAGATCACGAACTGTCGAGGTGTTCCCCGCACCCCGACAGTTCCACACAATGCAATTCATTGCTCCTGACGGGGCACCACATCTGGCCCCGTCAGTTTACCGGCGGCCCCTGGGCCGGTCGCCTCCATGTCCGCCTCACACGCCGTGCTGGTTGCTTCATCATCTACCTGGTGCGCCTCCGTTTTCCCTTTTTTCTGAATGCCTCCAACAGGAACTTCAACAAACAGCACCAAGGCCTTGCCGCCAAGTTCAGCCTGGACATGGCCAAGCAGGCCATCCACATGCCGCTTACCCAAGATAGAATCATTGTACACCATTGAGTCCAGAACGCTGTCAAAGGAAACCTCGAGGGAGTCGAGGCCTCTCATGGCAGGAATCATGTCGTCTGGTTTAGGAGCATTGTCTATGATCACAAGTGCTCCATGCCTCCTACCTGCTGGTACTTTTTTGCCTCCTCCTGCACTCTTCTTTTTGTGTGGCCTAGTCGTATCTCCACCATGTTTTTCAACAGCTCGTGCATCAAACTGCACCTTCATCTGCTGTACCTTACTGCACTCCGGCTGCTGATTGGATAACTGCAGCCGTATCCTTTCCACCTCACTTGCCAGCTTCTCGTCCGTCTCTGCCTCACCCATTTTTTCCTGCTCCTCAAAGCCATCGTGTGCATCCACTCTTTCTGGTATTTCATGTACTTGTTCGTATGCAGTACTCGCTGCTGATCTGGCTGCTTGACATGTGGCCGAACCCACACTACCCAGGGAGAAATCCATCCCACGCCGTGCCCTTGGATGTCCAGGTGAAGGTGTGAATACCGGCCTCTGTTCATATTTCTTGTACGGGGAGCAGCGGAGAGAAGAATCATACGCTTTTGATGGGAACCCCAGCTTCTTCTTCTCACAAGCCTCTTTGTCATGACCCAAGAACCCACAGAAGAAGCAAAAGTGTGGAACTCGCTCGTACTTCAGTTTAAACGTGATGCGTTTAGTCACACCTTTTGCATTGTACTCAAGTGTGACCTCCTTCTGCAATCTTTTATTATAGGGCAGCTTCACACGAATTCTTAGGAACTCACTCGTACCATGGCCAAAATCCGGTGCATCCACTTCCAAAACTTCTCCCAACGTGCCTCCCAGAGCATTACCATAGGCCTTGGTCTGTTTCTTCCAAGGTACATCAAATACCCTCACCCAAACTGGCACAGAATCCAGTGCCGTTTTAGACGGCCGAGCATCACTATCAAACGGCCTGACCAGCAGTGCATCCCCATCATAAATCCACGGACCACCCCGAGCCACAAATCTGTAGTCTCCTTCCGAGAAGAAGGTAATCACGTAGTAGTTTTTCTGCACTGGTTTGAACTCCACTCCTGTTCGCAGCTGCCATATTTTCTCAAAGTGGTCAGACAAAGTTTTCGCACTTGGGCGCTTCTGCGATCTGTACAGGCTCATGAGCTTCCATCCCATCTCCTCTTCATCTTCATCCTCGGCGAAGTCTACTGCCACAAACGCGACGTCATCCATGTCCAATTCCCCTCCGATCTGCGCGTCAACTCCTGTTGGTAGCCCACCTCCAGATGAGGGTCCGTCCCAGTTTCTATCCTCCATCGGCGCCTCCTCCTCCCTTGAATACATACTCGCTGGCCTGCTCATTACTATCGCGCCGCTACCATGATGCTTCGGGTGGGCGGGATCCTCATCGGTTCCCCCAAGATCACCCCCACCTCTCTCAGCAAGCGACGACCGCGACATCCCAGACGATGGACGAGTTCTTCCTGGGTCAGGATCTGGTGGATTGGCGGCGCTGGGCGAGGATTTTGTGCCACACCGATTCAGGTTGCGACTATTAGTAGGCGCCGCAGCCGTTGGAACGTGGCAGTTGTGTAGAACACGGATCGAATGCACAAGAGACAGACGGAGACTCTTAGACGACGAAGACATCGGTAACGAAGCCGGACAGGACAGCCGCCGGCGCTCCGATACGCTTCCGTCCATGTTAGGGCCAGGCGGCGGCGGGAGATCGCCAATCGCCAGAGCTAACCTAACCCTAGACGAAGCAGACTCCTTCCTTACTCGATGCATATGCTGGGTCCAGTCTTCGGAATTTCAACTTCTCTATTGCGGTGCCTTAATTTCTGGAGCAATTGCACGCACCCAGCTTCTTAGGGAAACCAAGATGAATTCTTCAATTTTAGATGATTGCCAGAGAAATATAAAGAAAAAAATTCTACGCCGAAGCTTCCAAGCTAATCAGGACTACCTGTTACTAAATGCAAATACACGACTGCTATTTTGTTTTTTGAAAAAGCATGCATACGCCAGGCCTCTGTATCATTTCGATGCACCAAAACCATTTATTAAAAAAGTGCAAGCCAAACGATCCCGACATTGAGTACGTTGAGTTCTTGAAATCTAATAATGTGTTAGCTGCACTGGTTGCTAGCTGTCTCCAGGCCTTGAAATATTTATTTTATCATTTTTCGACCCCAATAGTTTCACTAGCTCACAACAGCTGGTTGCTAATTCAACTTTCCAAATTTTCTGGGTCAATCTTAAATTTTTGTACATGTTTCTTGAAATAGGCTTTAAGCCCGCTTTAGAAATAAAGCTAAACGACCGAATCGATACAAGGCAACGAGAAAATCCTTTTACAAAGCAGGTCAATGAAAAAAATTCGACAGACGAGAGAGTAACGAAAACGCCACCAACTCAAAGTCTAGTATGAATACATGAGTAGTCACACCCCACAAGAAGCACTCGAGACCATTGACTAGGAATGTAACTGTGCCTCCTCGATAAACCACCGGACACTGTTGCACCGCATAGGCCAAGCTATTGGCGGAGAGTGCCACCTGCCCTCTCTCTCTCTCCGGACCACGTAGCACCGATCCTGCTTGCAGATATAGCGAGGACTATGATGTCACATGTAAAAGGCAGGAGACAAAAGACAGAGCCCCCGCTCTCAGAGTAACAGGAGGCACCACATGATTGATCTCCCCTCCCCTTTACGCCCCCCTCCCCTCTCCCTCACGTCGCCTCCCCTCGGGCAGCGCCAGGGCCCCCCGATCCCGCGCCGCCAGCCCCTCCCCGCTCCTCCATCCCCAGCCGCTGCTACCGCCGGCAAGGGCCGCGGTGGCGGCGGGCCTTGCACCACAGATCCAGGGCGGGTGGTCGCCGGGGCAGATCCAGTGAGGTGGAGGCGGCGTCTCATGCGAGAGATCGGGGGCAGCAGTCAGGGTGGCGCCCCTGCTGTGCAGCGGCGATGGTAACCTACATGGTCGGCGGTGTGGCAGCCGTGGGCACATGGGTGGCTTCGATGCCTGCGGATCTGGCGTCCTGTCCAGATCCGTCTCGGTACGGCCTTGGCCAGCCGGTGGCGCTAGGAGGACCAGTGAGGGGCGGCTGGAGGCTCCCTGCCAGTGTGCCGATGGCGGCCCTCGTCACCACGGCAAGGCTCCGTTCGGTTCCAGCCAGCTGCGAGGTTGGGGGGACGCGACTTCCGGTGAAAATCACGCCGACTTCGGTCATGGCGGACGATGGCGGCGTCTATGACGTCTCCCTTCTCGAGGCATCGTTGTTGCAGGTCGTGGCGCCCCACTCGTGATGCTCCGGGGGAAACCCTAGATCTGGATCTACCGGATCAGACGATGATGGTACCATTGATGCCGTTGTCCCTCCTGAGGGCATCGTTTTGGAGCAAGTGCTAGTTGGATGGGACAAGCGGAAGAGCGTTGTCTCATCCACCGCAAGGCCGGCGACGCACCTTGGTGGCATGGTGCTGCGGAGGTTCGGCGACGGGCGCGTGTGGACGGATTCGTGCAGGTTGGTGGTGGTATCGTGGTGGCGTCGACGGCAGACCTGGCAAGGTCGATGGGTCAGTTTCTGGTCTGAAGATGGACCGGTGGAAGATGACGGCAGCAACCTCTGAGAGTGTGTCAGTCCGGTATGGGACCCAGTCCCGGTGTGTGGCTGGGCTGGGGCATCCAGCTTTAGGTGTTAGGATTTGGTGTGATGTCCATTTGGTATTAGGCCCGGATATTCGGCACACCTTCATCAATGAGATAAGAGTAGCAACAGGTGTTGCTTAGATGGTGGCTTCAGACTTACTAATGTATTACTTTGTATGGTTTTTGTGAATAATTAATAAGATAGCTGCATGCATTGTCCAGATGCAGAGGCCGGGGGTCTATCCTCCTTTTTAAAAACGAAAACGAAAAAGAAAACGACCTACTAAGTATTACTCCCTAAGAAGGCATTGCCATGGTAGAAGGAAGTGTTGTTTCTTTCAAATAGACTATCACATCCCACTTTTATCTTCGACCACCTATTTGTCACTTTGAATGGTGACCAACATATCTGCCTTCAACTTTTTGCCTCCTCACAGCAAACATTATGATTGAATTTTTCTTGAGATGTAGAGTAGCCAACGCTACTCAGGTAAGACTAGTACATTCAGCTTCCATCATAGCTCGTAGACTAGTCGGGACGTCTGCTAGCAGCATCTGGTCTCCACTTCTTCTGTTGAGCGCAGCTAGCTCGTGCGCCAACCTGTTTCTGCATCGGTTCACATGGACGATCTTGCATTCAGGGAAGGCACTCATTGCATGCTTAATATCCATTATGAGGCCATAGCAGTGAGACCGCGTGGGAATCTGGGATTCCACTTCTTTCACAATCATTTGATTGTCCATCTCCAGGATTACCTTACCGTTATGGATACCGGCCAATAGCCGTAATCCAATCAGGCCTGCTCTGGCCTCTGCTTCCTCCACGCTCCTGCAGGTCGGCATCTTTTTGCAAGCGGACAGCAGCACTTTGCCGTGATGGTCTCGAGCAACAGTGCCAGCCGCTCCAATCCCAGTTTCAGTGTCAAAGGCCGCATCAGTGTTCAGTTTCACTGTATCTCGGCTGGGAGGGGACCAGTGCAAGGCCCGGGATTCAGGAAGCCTTTGTATGGCGCTGACCCCTCCACTAGTCACTTTCCTGTCCGACGAAGCATTTGTAGTTTCTACCATCCTAATTTCCTGCTCATATTTCTCAAGAAACATCACTGAAGACCTGATTGTCTGGCTGCCATCACTCCGTACGCAGTCTTCCCGCAGGTGCCAGCAGCGCCAAAATAGCAGTAGGATTTTTGCTCGGGTCTCCTCATTTACAGAATCAAGTAGAACCTGTAATCAGTTGCTACCTGTGTACCAGAAGCTCCTTTCTTCAGGCAAATTCCATACTTTCCTCATGGCTGATCTGAGCCCTCTGCTTTTTGTGCACATGACAACCGCGTGGAATTCATTCTCCCTTCCATTGCCACAGATTCTGCATATGGCATCCAGCTCAAGGGTTCTCTTGTGCTTATTTTCTATTGTTGCTAGCGTATTAGTCGCTACTCTCCAGGCAAAAATCCGAACTTTACCCAGCACCTTCGTTTTCCAAATGAGATCCCAGATACTGCGATCATTTGCTTCCCTTGATGAACTCGAAGGGGTGTGCTCTAATTGGGCCAAGTTTTCAGCAAGCTTGTAGGCACTCTTCACTGAGAACACTCCGTTGCTCTCATGATGCCATGCTACTCGGTCCTCCGCGTCCGAGGCCGGGATCGGGATTCTGCATATCTCATCTGCATCGAAGGCGTACAAATTTTGTCGGATGAGTTCTTCATTCCACTCCTTCCTATCCGGGAGCATAAGATGGTTGACCCACCTTAGTCGAGTCCTCCTGATAAAGGCTGCTGTCAATAGACCCTCTCTTCTCGGTAGCCATTGGTCCCGTTGGATTTGTATGCTCCTGCCATCCCCTATTCTCCAGATGAGCCCCTTCTTTAGGAGCTGAAGCCCAAACTCTATTGCTCTCCATACCGGGGACGCATCTGAAGCAAAGACGGTGTCTAGAAGAATACCATTGGGATAGTATTTAGACTTCAGCACTCTCGCACAGAGGCTGTCCGGGTTTTGGATTAGCCTCCATTCTTGTTTCGCAAGAAGGGCTTGGTTAAAGAGATGCATATCTCTAAACCCAATACCGCCTGCCCTTTTGGGTTTAGTCATGCGTTCCCAAGACATCCAGTGGACCTTTCTGTGTCTTTCTTCGTCTCCCGCCCAGAAGTCCCTAATCATCTTCTCATATTTTTTACAGAAACCTTTTGATAACATGAATACACTCATGATATAGGTCGGGATGCCTTGGACCACCGATTTTACATGGACCTCTTTAGCCGCAAAGGGCATGAATTTTTCTGACCAGTCACTGCATCTTTTCCTGAACCTGTCCATAATCGGTTGGAATTGTTCATCCTTCATTCTTCCTTCCGGAGTAGGTAAACCAAGGTACTTGCTTTCAAAGGTATCTGATTGTGCCCCAAGAATGTTTTTTATTTGTTCTCTCATCACAGCTGGGCATACTTCGCTAAATAGAATGGAACATTTGCTTTCACTGAGTAGTTGGCCGGTACATTTCTAGAAGGTGCCCAACACTCTCTGATGGATTCAGCTTGCTCTACTGTGGCCTTGAAAAAGAGCAAGCTATCGTCCGCGAAAAGCAGGTTCGAGATACCTGGGCTGTTTCTCGCTATTTTGATAGGAGTCACGTTGTTCGCAGCCATTTCTTTTTTCAACAGATGTACCAGTCCATCCGCGACAAAGAGAAACAAATACGGGCTGAGCGGGTCCCCTTGCCGCAAGCCTCTGGATGGGACAAACGCGTCCAGCAAACCTCTATTGCATCTCACTGAATATTTCACGGAACGAACACATTGCATCACCCATCCAGTCCATTTCGAGCAGAATCCTACTTTCTGGAGCACCCCTTCCAAAAAATTCCAGTCCACTCTATCATAGGCTTTAGCTAGGTCCAGCTTATAGGCACAGTAGTTATCTCTGGCATTCTTACTATGTTGGATTTTGTGGAAGCATTCAAATGCAATTATAGCATTGTCTGTGATCATCCTGCCCGGAATGAAGGCGCTCTGAGTCTCAGATATAATCTCGTCCAGTAACGGCCGGAGACGGTTGACAAGGCATTTAGACACCACCTTGTAGATGACGTTGCATAGGCTAATGGGTCTAAAATCCTTTAGAGATTGGGGGTTCTTCCCTTTAGGGATTAAGACGATCACTGTGTCATTTATCCCCTCGGGAAAGATACCGCTCTCAAAAAATTCTAGAACTCCTCTTATAATGTCATCTTTGATTCCCCCCCAATTTCTTTGGAAAAATCGAGCCAGGAACCCATCAGGGCCAGGGGCTTTGAGCGGACCAATCTGGAAAAGAGCATCTCCAATTTCTGTCTCAGAGAAAGGTTTAGTCAACATATCATTCATATTGTTGTTTACTCTGGCCGCGATTAGATCCAGAACCTCCTTCGGGTCCACCCCTTCTTCTTTCTCGTATAGTTTTTTGAAGAAAGAGTTCGTCATTTCCTTGATACCTCTTTCCTCCTCAACCCATACTCCGTTATCATCTTTCAGCTTTAGGATTGTGTTCTTCTTCTGCCTCCAGGTCGCTTTCTGTTGGAACCATCTTGTGTTTTTATCCCCCTCCATGAGATAAGTAGCACGTGACCTCTGCCTCCACATAATCTCCTCCCTAAGGAGAAGTTCATCCAGCTCCTGAGCTAACTTATCCGCTCTCTTCTGATTTTCTGGAGATGGAGCCGAGTTCCAGATCCTTTTTAGCTTCGACCGGATTTCTGAAGTTTTTTTGATGACCTAACTGAAGTCCTTAGCGGCCCAGCAGCGCAAACTCTCTTGCATGTGTTTCAACTTAGCGCAGATCTTCTGTAAGCTCCCAGCCGGACCATCTTCCTTCCACGCCCTTGTAATCGCTGGTTGTAATGATTCAGCACTTTCCCACATTTCTTCGTATCTAAAAGTACCACTGTTGCCTTTGTCCACAGGCCTGCACTCTTTCCTTTCCCCAACTCTCAGCAGGACAGGGAGATGATCACACCTCGACGAGCAAATGTGTTCTACAGTGGACTGTTTAAAGTAGTTTGACCACTCGGGTGATGCCACAAATCTGTCCAGACGTGCTCGAACATTTGAATACCCTTGCTGTTTATTGTTGTACGTCCATCCTGGCCCTCTGTATCCCATGTCAAACAGATTGCAGTCTGACAGAACTTTCCGAAAGTTTTCCATGTTCTTTTCGGATCTCTTTGTGGAAGAAAAATGTTCGGATTGCCACATAGTTTCATTGAAGTCGCCCATCATCAGCCATGGGAGATTACTCGTATCTTTAATCCTTCTAAGTAGTGTCCACATATGGTGTCGATCATGTGCTTTTGGTTCACCATAGACAAAGGTCCCTCTCCACTGTATGCCATGAGGATTCAAACGAATTAACACATCGATGTATCTTGCCCTCACGGCAATCTTTTTTATTTCCACACTCTCATCATAGAAGAGGGCAATGCCGGCACCTTTTCCAGTGCCGGGTTGCGTGATACAATGACGAAGGCTGAGCCTCCACTTTAAGTTCCTTACATAGTTGTTATTCTGTCGTGTTTCAGAGAGGAAGACGAGCTTGGGCTTATAGGTGTGCACAAGTCACACGAGCTCTTGAACTATACGAGGTTGCCCGAGGCCTCGACAGTTCCATCCCATGATCGTCATGGCTCCTGGTGGGCACCGCCCTTGGCGTCCACCAGGTCACTGGGAGCCCCTGGCCCGGTAGCTTCCTTATCATCCTCCTTCCCCTCCTCAGCTTGACCTGCAGCACACACTTTCTTGTTCTTGTCATTGCCTTCATCAGGTCCAGTAGCCTCTGAAACCCCTGCAGCATCAGTCTCACGCCCACCTCTCTTGCCCAGGACTGAATAAGCCTGCATTTCTGCCTTCAATCTCACCATGTTTCTCTTTGTAATCTTGCTGTTGAAAAGGCCCTCAACTGTCCAGACCTTTTCCTGCTGGATGAACCTCGGGATCGGTTGTAACGCCCCGAGACCGATGTGCCAGGTGTCGTTCAGTTATTCGCTGTTGTTGCCTTGTCATTTGCTTGCGTGTTGCATTTCATCATGTCATCATGTGCATTGCATCATCATGTTTTCAAAACTTGCATTCGTCCGGGTTCCCCCGTTCTTTCCGTTGTCCGTTCTGAGCCGAGAGACACTTCCACGCGCCCGCGGCATGTCCGAAATATTTTTTTATAAGTGGCCGGAAAATGTTCTCAGAATGGGATGAGAGTTGACGTGTGGTCTTATTATAGTGTAGATAGACCGCCTGTCAAGTTTCATCGCATTCGGAGATCGTTTGATACCCCAAAGGATAACATAGCGGCAATAGTAGCCGGTCTAACGTCGGACGTTTTCGATCTCCAAAAACAGTCGCCGGGCCTTCTCTCTCCCCTTTTCTCAGCCTGAGGCCTTCTGCACAGTCCACTACCTACCGCCAGGCCCAACCTAACCTCTCCCGTCAGCCCGCGGCCCTCCTCACGCGCGCGTCCGAAAGTTGTCCCGGACCTGACCCGCTCAGTCATCATCGTTTGATTCGGACCATCCCCATATATCCCTCAAATATCTTTGTTTTCTTCCTTGGACTCCCCAACCTATTTATCTCGACCGTTTGATTTTAATCGGAGGGTCCGATTAGCCCTTGTCAAAAATCCTTGCTATATATACTGCCTAACCCTAGATCCTAGGATGTCCCATCCGTCCATTCCGCCCGCCGCCGCCAGCCCACCTGGTCTCCTCCTCGGCTTCCTCACCGAGCCAACCACCATCCATCCCGAACCACCTCCCTCCAACCAACCTCCGACCACCTCCCTGGTTTTCCGCGTGGCCCAAATCGCAGCAGCCAACAACATCCTCCTACCCGAGCAAGCACGGCCATGGCCACGCCCACCGAAGCTCTGCACCACCCCAAGCTACTCTGCCCCCGGTGTCGTCCCGCTCATCCCGGCCTCCTCTACGCCCGGAGCTCTCCTAGCCGTGCGTCTCCTCCTCGTTCCCAGCAAAGCCCCGTCCTCCCGAGCTCTCCCGCAGGCAGCCCCGCGCCCGATCCAGGCGGGATCGAGGCGACCACCTCGTGCACGCCGAGTCCAATCGTCGGACCAGCTCCACCACCAGGCGGCACCTCTCCTTCTCTTTTCCTTCTTCCCCTGGTGCTTCTCTCCCTCTTTAATCTGCCCGCTGTTGTTCTAATTCTCCGTTGCCTCTGTGGTTTGCAGAGGCCGAAGCCGACGCCGCCATGCGAGCCTTGCTCAAGCTCCACCCGCGCCGGATCCACGTCCTCCGGTTTTCCCCATGTAACCTCCGTCCTCTGCTTCGAACCAGGACTCGACGAGGGCCTCGCCGTACCCGTTGACCGCTCGATCTCCTCTGCTTCGGCATCGATCCAGAGACGAACGCCGCGTGCCGCCTGCTGGCGTTGACCGCGCCCAGGCCCAGCTGCTTCCCCATCGAGCGAGCGCTCGCCTCGTCCAGCCTCCCCGTTAACCGGTCGCACCTCGTGGCCCAGCTCCAGCCACTTCCGCACCGCACCAGGCCCGGATCTGCCAGCTCTCTGAAGCCCAATGTGAGCAGCCCAGTTGCACCGGATTCGGCCTGTGTTTTTTTTCCCAGATCTGCGAATTTAGCTTTTATCCCAGGATTTACTGTTTTGCAGAAAAGTCCCCCTAGTTCATGCATTTAATAACTCACAATTGGTGCATCGGATTAAAATGTTTTATATATGAAACTTTCTTAGAATTTTGTCTAGATTCATAATATGCAACTTTCACCCATGTTTAAAATGTTTAAAATGCTGTTTGAGTAAATTTGCTCCTATGCCATGTTAAAATGATTTAATTCATAACTAAATAACCATAACTCCGAATTTAATAAGAGGGTGAAGCAAATGAAAACTACCTATCTAGTCAAGGTTAAATGAGGCCGGAAGCAACGAACAACAAATCCGGAAACTCCTCATGTGCATATTTTAGGTTTGGTCCTGTTCTGCCCTAAACCATATTTTATGGTTGTTAAACATGCAAGATTATGCCACCATGTTAAACTAGGCAAAATTCTACCCCATTTACATATAAAGTTTATTAAATTCGGAGTTACGGTTATTTAGTTATGAATTAAATCATTTTAACATGGCATAGGAGCAAATTTACTCAAACAGCATTTTAAACATTTTAAACATGGGTGAAAGTTGCATATTATGAATCTAGACAAAATTCTAAGAAAGTTTCATATATAAAACATTTTAATCCGATGCACCAATTGTGAGTTATTAAATGCATGAACTAGGGGGACTTTTCTGCAAAACAGTAAATCCTGGGATAAAAGCTAAATTCGCAGATCTGGGAAAAAAAAAACACAGGCCGAATCCGGTGCAACTGGGCTGCTCACATTGGGCTTCAGAGCGCCCGCCTCTTCCTATGCTTGACGTAGGTTGCTATAGGATCACTTCTTGATCATACTTTTATTGACCGTGCTTTGCCTTCTCTTCTCGCTCTCATTTGCGTATGTTAGCCACCATATATGCTAGTCGCTTGCTGCAGCTCCACCTCATACCTTTTACCTTACCCATAAGCTTAAATAGTCTTGATCGCGAGGGTGTGAGATTGCTGAGTCCCCGTGGCTCACAGATACTTCCAAAACCAGCTTGCAGGTGCCGATGAGTCCGTGCAGATGACGCAACCAAGCTCAGGAGGAGCTCGTTGAAGATCTTGTCCTTTGTGTTGTTTCCGTGCTAGTTGATCAGTAGTGGAGCCCAGTTGGGGTCGATCGGGGACCTTTGTCGCATTTGGGGTTCTTCTTTTATTTTGGTTCCGTAGTCGGACCCTGTTTGTATTTGGTTGATGTAATGCTTTATTCATGTAATTGTGTGAAGTGGCGATTGTAAGCCAACTATGTATCTCTTTCCTTTATATATTACATGGGTTGTGTGAAGATTATCTCACTTGCGACATATGCCTCAATGCGATTATGCCTCTAAGTCGTGCCTCGACACGTGGGAGATATAGTTGCATCGAGGGTGTTACATCGGGCCAAAGCCCGGAGGGTATGGTTGGTTTGCAGCAAACATTAGTTCAACCATCTTGTCTTTCCCCTCTGTTTTGGCACCCATTCGGCCCAGCTCTGCTTCAGCTGCTGTAGTAGCAACGTTGGTCACTTGTACATCAGCCGGGTTCAGTGGGGAGCGTGGTCTTCTGATGTGACCTGATTCCCTGCTGTTTTGGTGTCATCCACAGCAGGGCCGGCCTGGTGCACAGCTGAGCCAGCTCCAGGAGCAGGCAGTGCCAGCCCGGGGTTCATCTGGGCGCCTGCCATGGCGATCTTGGTCGATTCATTGGCAAGTACAGGGCTGTTGGCCTCTTGTGATGCTCGTTTCTCTGCTCGGCTGCCTCCATCTGACACCTTCAGGGCACTGACCGCTGCAATAGCTGCCTGCACGAAGGGGTTGGCCAGGACTTCCTCAGGTATCCTCTCCTGCACCTCCTTAGTCAGGTCCGGCCCTTTCTCCCGGACCACCTCCTTCCCAAAATTGAGCAGACGGCGAGCACTATTTGCAACCGGGGCAACATACCCCCCTCTACTGCTAACTTTCTTATATGGGGAGGCACGCATTGTTGCCGTGTACCTCATCTCTTGGAGGTCCTCCGGCAACTTACAATCGCGTTGTCCATGCCTAAGAAAGCCACAATAACCACAGAAGCGTGGCACTCTCTCATACTTAACCTCTAAAAAGAACAGCTCATTTTTTGGCTTATCATGAGACTTGATCCTACAGCGGAGAGGCTCATCTACATCATGGTTGATCCGAACCCTAATGAAATCACCCCAAATCTTACCGCTATTGTAAGTGGTATCCACCTCGAGAACCTCTCCGAGCTTTGCCCCAAGCTTCCAGGCCACTCCTTCGTCCAACATGATCGGGGGCACGTCATGAATACGTACCCAGATTGAAAATTGGTCTACCAGACTAAGGGTTCAGCCTGATCCTAGTGGAGCTTGCACTCTGTGTTCATCAATTTGGCTAATTTTAAAATAATATTGCGATTGTACGAAAAAAACTCTTCAATATTTAAAAAATGATTAAGAATTTGTGCATCAACTGGTTGCAGTTATGGTTTTTGTTTCATTGACCGCAAGATGATAATTTATAGCAACGCAGGAGAGTATGCAATATAAAAAATTATCGGTATTATGCAATATCAACTCTTTGCCGCCCCTGTTTTCGGGTCTAAGTTTGCAAGCAAAGGAAAAATGCCGATAACTAGTTGTACGATCAGTCGATCAGTGGGTCACTGACAAGGGAAAGATGATGAATAGCTTTGTGCAAATATACACAATTTCATAGTTCCGTTGCCGTGTTGCAAATAAAAATATAGATATACATTCAGATGTACATATGTACAAATACAGCCAAATTTACAACTTATATTTTGAAATCTGTCGTAACATTTCATCAAACATTGTTGTGGCATCTAATTGCCTCTCCATTGTTCAACGAACCCAGTCGACTGTCAAAGACCGTTCTAAGGTTGGCATCCTGGCGAGCGACATCAAGAAGATTGCTACTGGTTTCCTGGAGTGCTCTTTTATCCATGTTAATGGTTTGTCAAATGTTTCGGCTCAGATTTTAGCTCCTTGTGCCAAGCACTTTGTTAGCCTTGTCTATCATAATGTAACCCTGGAATGTATCCAGGGGACCCTCTGTTATGATATTATTTAATCAATGAAGTGTCGTATTTGACTAAAAAGCATTTCATCAAACACGCACCAACATCCTCTATCACGGCGTAATACCAATCAATGCTTCCACGCTGTGTTAGCAGAAGAGGTAGCATCAATGGTCATGGTGAATGAGGAGGTAGAGAAAGCCGGGGTGGCGGCAGGGTTGGCCCCCGACACTGGCGCGGTGACGGGCCCTTCAGCCACTGATACTAGGGAGGATGCCACAAAAGCGACGGCCGCTGCCACAACGACGAGCCCCAAATGTAGAGTGGCTGCCATATTGGGACAAATTAACTTTCTCAAACAAATGAGACAGTTTGGAAGTTTTGGGCAGCTCCGAAGGTCAAATTCTTCTCCTGGTTGGCAATACAAAATAGGATATGGATGGCTGATAGGTTGGAGAGGAGGGGTGGGGAAAATTGTGGCCTATGCATCCTCTGCAGGCGGGCCAATGAAACATCCTCCCACCTTTTTATTCAGATGTCGCTACACGCTGCGGGTCTGGCGGATGGTCAAGGAATGGTTGGGGTTAGGAGCGCTTGAGATAAGTATGTGGGCCATGGAGCACAATGTAAGGACTTGGTGGACTAATATGTCGAAGCCCAATACTGCAAATCGAAAGGCCATGGCATCATTCACCATGCATATGTGCTGGATTATCTGTAACGAGAGAAATGCTACGGTGTTCAAGGAGAAGTCGACTCCTCCCTTCTACATCCTTAAGCTTATACGGGACGAGGACAAGCTATGGGTCACCGCAGGAGATAGACACCTTAACATCATTATGCCGCGAGAGTAGTCTTTCTTTGTTGTTGTGCGGTTCTTTTTTCTTTGACAGGCTATGTCGTGGATCCGTTACTTTGTTTGTAAATGAATTCTTCATCTCTTAATTAATGAATAAGGCAAGCCTTTTGCCTCGGTGTAAAAAAAATGTAATAGTACGTTGCATCTGGCTTGAACGTAACAACAGCGTGTTTGATAGGGTGGCTGTTATGCCAGCTTCGGTTGTTTCTCTTATTCATGCCGAGTTCGTACCGTGGAAACTAGCTAGGGCTGGGCTGCCGGGAGATTACTCCTTCTTGGTTGTAAGTGTTTGTGGTGCGAGACGTTGTCTATGACGTTTCTTGCAAGATGCTAGTGACACGCAATTCTCATGCATGTTCTTGAAGAGATAGAAATGTTAGAAGAAGAGGTGTCGATAAGAACAAGAGAACGAGATAGAGAGAGGATTATGTGTGCGCCTGCGTGTTGTGCATTGCGACACAAAGTCGAAGATAGTGACAAATATAAGAGCGTGAGTGATAATTTGTTTAGGTAGGGCAGGCTGAGTAGGAATTAACAAGGGATTTCATGGCTGGTGCTTAACTGGGTGCATTTGCTTTCTTTTTCAAGTCTGGTGTGCCACCAACGATGAGTTGTCCGTGCATACTTTTGCAAAATTAGTTTCATGTCTAGTGTGCCAGTAACCATGAGTTGTCTGTGTGTATTTTCAAGTTAGTTTGGCGATGCTAATTATCTGATTAATGATTGTCTTCCCGAGAGAAATGATTAGTTGTCAAGCTGCTGTTGTTGAAAAATTATTTCAGCATTTAGTGCAAAGGATGTGTCAACATGTCACCGAGTTCTTCCATGCCTTGCTGTATCAATGTGTATTTTCTTTTTGGTATTTTTAAAGGAAGACGAATAATGCACAATGGGATTTACTGCTAGTGGAGCCCAAAATACCCAACAACTTCTCCACCTAAGCTGCGTATTTTCTGAACTAAAATAATAATAATTAGTTGCATATGTTTCTCTATTTCTTTAATGGTGATAAAGCTATGAAAATCCATACACCACAAGACCAGGACGAAGGGACCTGACTACATACCGTATGGAAGTACATAGTTGAAGGAAAACCACCTCTTGGTGCAGTGGTGGAGTTGTGATGTGAAGCGAACCTCGACACAAGGGTCGGTCCGTTATTGGCTCGAATCTTTCATGGCAGAACCCTCCATCACAGCAAGAACTAGTCGCGGGTTTACAAAAATGTTCGCAAATCCCACGGAAACAACACCCAACCCCTTGATCTAAAGGAATAATGTGGACGAACCGTATAGGCTCAACTTGTAATCTCCTACACGCCGCGTCACAGGAACTCACACGACAACAGAGATTTTTGACAAGGTTTCTCTAAACTCGATAATGGCCGAAGGCCGGAACACACACGGTGTCTAATTCATCTCCAAATAACCTGCTTGTTACATGATCTGGACTCTGTATAATTGATATTTCCTTTTACATCTTGTCATCTATCTAAACTACCAGAAAAACGTAAATCATAAATATGATGAATTCTGAACGTACGGTGTGTGAGACACCTTTTTCTCTGTAGGCTTGCTCCTTCTGGTGGCCCCCAGCCTAACACACATAAGCAAAGGAAATCCCATGATCCGGCCAGCCTGATTACATCGTTAATATTTTCCTTACGAGGTAAGAACAGAAATAGAAAATCGATATTCACTGCCACGTTTTATATCAGCCCTGACACTATATGTCCGGCTTATCTCTTTTCTTTTCTGGCTCAAACGTACTAGTGTACAGGTCGCCTCCTAGCTGTGAGACATGTAGTTATAAGTACATGATATGGTAATAGACCAGGAGATTGATGATCAGACAAGTGTTAATAGCATGCTGAAGCAGTGTTGGTAAGTATCTGGTTCAAGTTGATGACTTGATCTATTGATATAGATGCATCAGGTGATGTACGAAAGTTGACAATGGAGAATATGCGAAAGTGGTGGAAAGTTTAAAACGTCAAAAACTTGGAGTGTCCATGAATGCATATTTTGCGGTGCTTAGAGCATCTCCAGCCGCGCCCCAACAGACTCCACAGGCCTCTTTTTTCACGCCAGCGCCGAAAATTCAGCCCAACCACGTCCTCAGAAGCCCAATTTTCGCCGGCTCAGACCGATTCTGATGCCGGCGGACCCAAGCCGAACCTGACGCACTGGGGGGCGCCCGAGGGCGCCAGGGGGAACGATTTTGGCACGAAAAGGAGTGGGTCCGCCGAGTCAGCGACTCGTCGCCTTCGTCGTCCTTATCACCTCGGTTCGCATGGAAATCAATGCCAAGGCTGTCGCGCCTGTCTGCCTTCCATTGATGCCTCACAGTCGGCACGGTGAAGGCGCTGCGATGCACGTACCGCCCGCTCCCGCCACGCGGCTCCCGGGCAGCTTCTCACCGCCCATCTTCGGCTATAAAAGCTGACCTCCCGCCCGATGAACCCCACAACTCGCCACCTCTTGCCTCCTCTCGCCACCGTAGCCCCACTCTCTCCCACTCTTCCCCCGCCGACGAGCAATGGCCAAGCGTTACCCAGGCGACGCCATAGCGGCGAACGGCTTCGGCCGGCGCCATCTGCGCGAGGACGAGGCGCGCCTCCTCTACGAGGAGGACTACGCGGCGTCCCCGGACATGCGGGTGCTGGGCTCGTGAAGGCTAAGCGCCGGTGGCGTCCTGGTGCCCATCGGAGCTGAATGGTGCGACGTGATAGCATGCATCCGTTCGTCGCTGTTAGAGGCGCAGCGGAACGAGCCGAGGTATGCCGTCGACAGCAACACGTTGTGGACGATGTACTTCGACCGCCGCCACGCCGACCAGATCACCTCCGCAAACGGTGTCATCCCCCACGGCCGCCTCAACGCCGACGGGTGGCGCGAATGGTGGGGCGTACCCGGCGCCCCCGTCCTTCTCTCGCCGCCGCGGTAGTTCCTGGACGCCGTGGCGAATGGAGAGGGCGACCTCCTCGTCGTCGGGTTCCGGTTCGCTTTCCTCCGGGTCGCCGGCGCTCCGCCCCGTCAAGCTGGAGCCATAGGAGGCGCCCCTTGGGCGCCGCACCCGTAGCGGCGCTCTCATCATCAGCGAGGGCGGCCGCCCATCCCCTCGTTCCCTCCGCCTCGTCCGGCCGAAGAATGAGCCGGGGTTGCTCCCCATGAAGAAGGAGCACGCGAAGATGGCCGCCGCCGACGAGACCATCCTCAAGTGGGCGAAGGCGGACTACGTCCGCGAGCAGGTGGAGCGTCAGCGCCGGGCCTACGAGGAGATCAAAGCTCGGCGCCACAGACGCGACGAGGGCAGCGTCGTCGTCCTCGACAACAACGATGAGGACGCGCCCGAGCCGTCCAACCCCCCGTGCGTCGGCGACCCTGGTCAGGGGTGCAACAGGGACGGTGGCGGCTCCGGCGGGACGCAGGACGGTGGCGACGATGACGACGACAGCGACTACACCCGGTTCTACAGACTTCTCGGCATGTAGAAGGCAGGCGGCGGCAACGGCGTAGTAGGGCTAGGCGTAGATTTTTTCTGTTTTTTGTACAAATTTGAATTAAATCACCGAGTTTGTGTCGTGTTTGTGCCGATTTAGGGGTGACCTAGCGGCGGCAGCTGGAAACACAATCACCCCCACGCCGAAATTAAACGCCGGTTCGGTCCAGACGGCACTTTTTCGACATCCTGGGGAGCCGAACGCCTGGAGATGTTCTTATTGCACATGTAAAAGTGCGGATGACCAATGGAGAAAGACGGGGAGTTCTATAGCTATGAAACATATAATGGACTATCCAGGGAAAAAGAGACGCGACAACTGTCAAGGCAACGACAAACAGTCAACAAGAGCGGATAATGAGTTCATGTAATTCCCATATGTGTTATCCAATCGTGGGCTGTTCACTTTCACTTAGATGATGGAAGAAGCTACCAAGGTGATGATAAAACGTTGTTGCCGGGCGGACACTCTAGGTATACACTAGTAGAAAAGGGGGCTTTGGTCCAGGCCGGGTAAGCCCATTAGTCCTGGTTCAGTCCAGAATCGGGACCAATGGGTGCATTTATCCCAGTTCGTGCGGCTAAGGCATTAGTCCCGGTTCACCTGGGTCCTTTAGTGGACTAAAGAGTGCGATGCCCATTAGTCCCGGTTGGTGGCACCAACCGATACTAAAGGTTAGACCTTTAGTCCCGGTTGGTGCCACCAACCGGGACTAATGGGCTTTGAGGCATTAGTACCGATTCATGGCACGAACCGGTACTAAAGGTCCCATTTTCAAACTCTCTCTCTCCCCCCTCCCCCGTGGACCGCCTTTTCAGTTTTAGAAAAAACAAAAGAAAATGATGGAAATGTCAAAAAAATAAAATAAAATAAGTTTCCCATGTGATATGTGGTCTAGTTGTTGGGAAAATTTACAAATATGAATTTCGACTTTATTTACAAAATCTCTCTGGAATTTGTAAAATAGGCATAACTTTTGCATACGAACTCGAATTAAAAAGTTTTTTATATGAAAAATCATCTACTCAAAAAGTTACATCCGATGGAGACCGCCTACGGTCTGTTTGCAAATTTGTAGAATCCTCCAAAAAGAAAAAAGTTATGCTCAAATTTCAGTTTTTTAAATTTTCATTAAATCTGGTCAAACTATGGTCAAACTACTTATTCAAGAAGTATTAGTGTTACTAAATAATTATTCAAGAATATTAGTGTTATTAAATAATTATTTCAGTTTTTTTTGAATTTTGGTCAAATCTGGTCAAACAATGGTCAAACTGTGGTCAAACAATGGTCAAACTACTTATTCAAGAAATATTAGTGTTACTAAAAAATTATTGTTTTTTAGAACAATAGTTTCAAACTCAAACAGTGAAATGTGTGACTTCATGCTCAAGCTAAACTCCTGAGGGTTAATAGGATTGACATCTTACTATTGTTAGGAAAACAACGAGTGCAGACTTGAAAACAAGGGAGAATAGAACCCGAAAGTTAAGCGTGCTCAGGCTGGGGGAGTGGGAGGATGGGTGACCGTCCGGAAAGTTAGATGATTTGGAATGATGAGGGGTGATTAGAGATTAAATTGAGCAGTGATGAGGGGTGATTAGAGATTAGAGGTTAAAATAATTCAGAAATTTGAAAATAAAAAAAATTCAAAAAAACATCAGAAAATTTTCTTTAGTACCGGTTGGTGTTACCAACCGGGACTAAAGGTGGACCGGCCACGTGAAGGGCCTTTAATCGGCCCTTTTTCTACTAGTGGTAGTTGGGAGCACAAAATAAGTTTCATGGAAGTTTATTGTGATTAAGAAGAAATGACTTCAGTTAGGTGGAGTGATGTGATAAATGGTTCGAGTCCAAGTTACAAGTATGTTCATGCATGACGGCTTCAGGATCATAGAGACATATTCGCCAATGTGGGGTTTACTAAAATTGTGTCAAATCTGTAGTATGTGTTGTACTATAGTTGTGCTTACAATTAGCGAATGGTTAGGTGTTTTAGTCAAACATGTGTATGATGACCTATTATATAAAAGCACCGTTGCTAGCTAAATACACTAGACATAAGCTGGTAGACAACACACAAGATCACGAGATAGGTGATCTGGATGTCTGAAAGGAGTGACCTGACGGACCGTGGCATGGGCTCTCCACTGCCTTTTGACTCCTATATGCCTTTAAATTTCACCAAAAACAATGATTTCCGGGGAGGAGAACTTTTCCGCCACCACACCTTTCTATTTCAAAGCGATTCAATCTGCAAGCCTTTTTCGGTGGGCTAGCCGGGATGATTTAGGGCATGTACAATGATGACATATGGATACAGATGCTTCATGACAAAAAGTAGTTTGAGGCATTCACATTTATTTCTTCTTCCTATTGCAAGCTATAACTAGTGGGCCTCATTAAGAAATATTCCTAGAAAATAAAGACTCTAATACACATGCATCTCTACTTTTCACTCCAACCCTTTCAATTTTTGACACCGGACCATATTTTTTCTCTTCAAGCACCCGCGTCCTGCAGAGAATCCCGCTTCTCTATCCGAACCTACTTTATCTGATATCCGATCCTACATAGTATGCGAGGCATCACCCTGGGGCTATGCATTGTACATGCCCTTAGAAGAGGAAAGTGAGCTGGTCTATTAGTAATTTTTAATTAGCAAATTGGTATTATTTTTTAACCGTCTATAACGCTCGCATATTTCACCCATTTGAATATCACACAAACTTTGAATCAAATGAGATTTTAAGCATAGCCTTTCTGTAATATAAGAAGGCCACACATAAATATTCGACCCATCCATATTTCGTTTAACTAGTGAACTTGAAAAACACCTCTGTTCACGTAAATGAATGGGCTTGAATTACAGGTTATATCTAGCCTTGTGCTAAAATCCCCAAAATATTATGGAGGCCCGCTTGTGACACAAACACACCAAGTTTAAAATTTGGGAGAAGTCCTCGCACTAAAGGACTGAAATGGAGTGAGGGTTTACTCATTCATCATCTACCAGAATGGAGAAATAGAATATCCAAATTAATTATTTAACTAATGGAAGATGATGCTCATGCAATGCTTATGAGATGCATATGAAGCACCAACAATATAGTAGGCAATAGAATAGCTAGGGTATTACTCTCGGGCTATTGCAGTAGGTTCCACCATGGTGCGCACGACACCCATAGACAAGATGTATGTGCATCAGTGTTTGAACGCGAGGTGATGATGTCTACTGTTCCATCTCGTTTGGCTGGTCAGTTTTAGTGAGCTGTCTAGTACAGTGGTGGACAACGGTTTTCGCAGCAGACATGGTGGGTGTATTCTCTCCGGTAAAAACTTATGATCAGGCAACTTCGTATTACCCTTGGTCCCCCATCTGGTTTGACGAACCAACATTGATGTGCAAGCACTGATTCCTTCTTGGGGCATTGTCTTGGAGCGTCTTGCCCTTTGTTTGCTAATATATCATGGTATGTTTGGTGGTATGATTTGGATGTTGTCATAAGACATGTCCTATGTGGAGTCTCCAGTTTTTCTATTGATTCTTTGTAAGCTGTTCTATTTGTCATTAGCAATCTTTATCTTTATTTTTATCTTTACCTAATATTAAAGGATGAATACTTTCATAGTTCTCCATAGGTCACCCTTTTACATCCGCTGATTTTAAGATTGATGGATGAGATTTAAAAGTAGATCTATGTTTATTCTTACTAAAAAAAGCTAATATTAAAAGATGGAGACTCATAGTTCTTCATAGGTCACCCTTTTACATCCGTTGATTTTAAGATTGATGGATGGGATTTAAAAGTAGATCTATGTTTGTTCTTAGTAAAAAATATTTCCGATCCAAACCCAGCTAGCGTTCCTAGGTGGAACTAGTAGAATGCCCGTGCGTTGCTATGGGCTTTTGAAATGTTTTGTTGAAGTTATATAAACATAATGTTACATGTATAGAAAAGATAGTCAATAACGATTTGATGATAATTGAAATATACTTAACTTAACTTGCAATGTAAGTTGATTACAATATAATTTGATCATGCATTGTACACATAGAGAGCGGTGATCCAATTATTAATCTTTTACGGATTAAGATATGCTTGATGCTTTTAATATATTCTCACACAATACAAAAAAATTGTTGTCTTTAGCATACTTTAGCAAGTATAATAACAAATTCTTGATCAACTCATAATCGTCCTGCAAAAGTAATATATCTAGTTAGTACGAATATTTCATGTGTAAGGTCAAAAAATGTGCAACAGAGAATACTCAATACGCAAATCGGATGAACCAATTGTTTACCGTCTCACGAGAGCACAAAATCAAAAGAAAATAGCCAGACACATACCTGTAATTTCCTAAATCAATAGTATATCTTGAATATAGTGAAAACAAAAATAAATGCTTGTAAAATATTATGACAATGAAAAAATTGTCTATCCATATTTGTTCGAATACCAACAAAAAATATACATTGCCATCTAGATATATCCGAATTTCAGCCGGGTCATCCAATTTTGAGTGCATCATTGAATTCTCTTGCAAATCTTTTTAATGTCACTAAATACCTCGGTGTTTCAATCTCTAGCGACTATGGTGTATGGATAGGATCCATAATATATACACCGTGCATATTTTTGTCGCCGGCGTACCATATTTATCGGCCGATGAATGCATATAGAAGATAAATCTACATTTGATAGCTATTAGACACCATAAATCATTACAACAATGGACAAGAGACCTTACTTACCAAGTTGCATGACAAGATGTTGTGCTATCAAACAATGTTGTCAACATCTGAATATTTGGCTTCACGCAGAAATCTCTCCCCTTATAGCCGCCCGTCCATCCGCTCCTGTCCCCGTCGTCTCCTTTCCAAAAAACGGCGTCGCCGCATCCTCCTCATGCTTCCATGGCATCGGCCGACCCCTCCTCTTCCCACCATCTCGCCTCCCCACCACTGGTCGAGCTCGTCCCTTATTGTCCCGATAACCGACCATTTCTCGACAGTGTCACCCACAACCTCCTCTCCCCGCCACGGCATCGCCGACCTCCTCCCATGCCGACAACCTCTCGCGCCGCAACATTGGCACCGAGTCCTCGTGCCCACCGATCTGGCATCCTGGCCAATCCAATCCAGCTGGTCTATGCAGAAGGGCTCGCCGCTGACGGCGCCCTTGTCGTCTAAATCACACACAAAGGTGTGACGCCACGAGGAGGGATGGTGCCCATGTCGTCTACATAGGGCACAACGGTGTGACACGTCGAAGAGGAGGGACAACACCCTCGTCGTCCACATGCGGCACATCAGTGTGACGCCGCAAGGAGAGACAACGCCATTGGCGTTTAGATCGGGCACAACAGTGTGACGCGACGATGAGGGGCGGCGAGAAGGAACAACGCCCTTGTCATCTAAATCTTGTCGTGTTTGTTTCCCGCCGTAAATCTTCATCTTGTCTTCCTCATCTCATCTCCGCTCATCACTCGACTTAGCTCTACTCCATGTATCTCCGCCATAGCATGTCATTTTTCATCACATCCTAAGTATCCCCATTCCATTGTGCATGTCCTACTTCCTCCTTGAATTATTTCTTCTTCGCACTAACTTTATTTGCTCCGTTGGGACCATAGATGTCACTTGGCAACAATTAGCAACGCCTTGATGCATAAAAAAAAATACGATACAATGAGACGAGGGTTATACAATACGGTGAGATTTATGGCACCACATTGAAATTCAACGGTGATTGGCGGCTACACACACCCATAGGCTTCACCTTTAGATTTGACAATTGTGCTACACTACCCTCGTCTGTTCAAACTGGTCGGGTCACCCTGCCCAGATGTATGTGTAGATAAGTAGACATTTTGTTCATCAAATAAAATTGTAAATTTAGGGGAATTTACCTTAGCTTAAACCGCAAAGATGAACCCATCCACAATATCGCTAAGCTAATATACCAATTAGAAACATACAAATGTTTTATTGTTAATCAAAGCTAAGGAAAAATGATCATACAATTTGTTGAGATTTTTCTTATGACAATTTGATGTCATGTCACAAGTTTTGATTTGCAAAGCTGCCGTGAGATAATTTGGTTAGGAAAAGGATCACAAATAAAATATTTTGGTGCCATCAAAATTTTCCATTAAATAAAGAATAATAGAATGCTATATAAAAAATTGCTGAAGTAGCAAGGAAAACATTAGCTTCACCTTCACATAGAGAAACTTCATTTTACAGTCTTATCTCTAGATGGATACTAAACTAATCCTGGATCATAGGGACAAAAATATAAAGCCTGACAAGGGCAAAAAGCGAGAAGACATCCTACAATCTTACCTACAGATATCGACACACTTCAGGTGTTGCCTCTTTGCTAAAAGTATAGTTAGACATTTTAGAATGACCGACGTCTTTTAGCTCGTAGAATGACAGTAACTATTCCGATTGATGAGTAAGATATTTCGTGGCATCCCACTATGGCCAAGTACAAATTGAAGATAATATCTACATTGAAATAAAGTCTTCATTAAAACACTAAAAACTCAATTGCACATAGCTGCTGACTTGAAAGAATTATTCGATGGGAAGGTAATATATGTACAATAATTCTGAACCCTAATGCATGAAGAGTTAAAAAGATGTCTCTATGGAAAATTAGAAACATATACTTTGATGATCCATTTGCCAGTGCCATCCAATCAGGGCCTCATTCGCTAAACCATTTGTTGTTAATATCATTCACATAATTTTCTGTTCACCATCCAAAGCAGCAAAAATAGCTACAGTACATACGGATGATATTAGGTACAATAACCATGCGTGGTTCAACACCACAAATATTAGGTACAATAACCATATCCTACTTCCTCCTTGAATTTTGTCTTCTTCGCATTAACTTTATTTGCTCCGTTGGGTCCGTAGATGTCACTTGGCAACAATTAGCAACGCCTTGATGCATAAAAAAAAATCAAAATATACGATACAATGAGACGAGGGTTATACAATACGGTGAGATTTATGGCACTACATTGAAATTCAACGGTGATTGGGGGCTACACACACCCATAGGCTTCACCTTTAGATTTGACAATTGTGCTACACTACCCTCGTCAATTCAAACTGGTCGGGTCACCCTGCCCAGATGTATGTGTAGATAAGTAGACATTTCGTTCATTGAATAAAATTGTAAATCTAGGGGAATTTACCTTAGCTTAAACCGCAAGGATGAACCCATCCACAATATCGCTAAGCTAATATACCAATTAGAAACATACAAATGTTTTATTGTTAATCAAAGCTAAGGAAAAATGATCATACAATTTGTTGAGATTTTTCTTATGACAATTTGATGTCATGTCACAAGTTTTGATTTGCAAAGCTGCCGTGAGATAATTTGGTTAGGAAAAGGATCACAAATAAAATATTTTGGTGCCATCAAAATTTTCCAATAAATAAAGAATAATAGAATGCTATATAACAAATTGTTGAAGTAACAAGGAAAACATTAGCTTCACCTTCACATAGAGAAACTTCATTTTACAGTCTTATCTCTAGATGGCTACGAAACTAATCCTGGATCATAGGGACAAAAATATGAAGCCTGCCAAGGGCAAAAAGCGAGAAAACATCCTACAACCTTACCTACAGATATCGACACACTTCAGGTGTTGCCGCTTTGCTAAAAGTATAGTTAGACATTTTAGAATGACCGACGTCTTTTAGCTCGTAGAATGACAATAACTATTCCGATTGATGAGTAGGATATTTCCTGGAGCACATACTTTCACGTTGACATGCATCGAAGGAAAGAAATGATCAACATTTGATCTGGAAAATGCCTATTAATTAAGGATGAGAGGGTAAGAAAGCATCAGACTAATATGGTGCAGATATTGATTGGCTTACTATGGTACATGTAACATTGAAATTGCCATGAAGAAGCTAATATTCTATGGCACAAATTAGATCTCAGATACAATACAAATTGAGGAGTCTGCTTTGAAACTAATTGGCATAACCTCGAGCAAATATCTCTTCAAAGCCAAATGGTAAGCACATACAGTAGCTAGTAGCAATCAGACCGGCAGCAAATATAACAAACAAAAATAGCAGCAGTACCAGAACCACTTACCTGTGCACGCAGGTGGAGCTTATTACATGATGAAGCTTAGACTATTACTGCCCGAGCATGACGTGTCAATCTGAGGTAGCAGACCCAAGTAATAAAAAGTTTTTAACCGTATTGCATCATTAAAAACGCAGTAGGAAACGTTCCAATTCTTGCAATCTAGCATACGGCCAGAGAAACGTGTGCGGTTGGACGAAACGACATAAGACAGAAGATGGGAATGAAATGTTGCAATTTTTTTAGGTAGTAGAGATAGAGATATGAAGTCAATTGACAAATCCACCATCACCTGTGTGTAATTGCTGCTGCTGTCGATGTCATTCCGTCATCACCCTAGGAGACGGATGTCCGGTTGGTGCACCTTTGGTAAAGTATCAATCTGATGTCTAGAACAAGAACTGCAAATTTCATAATCTCCGTCAATAAGCTCTTGCATAGTTGCAGTTTCTTTCAGAATGAGAACCTCTGCAGACAACACAATAGTGTCATGTACCTGCATCCTGATATGTCTGAAATTCACGCAATAAAGAATGTTGAACAATCAAAAGATTGTTGTGCGTACTTGTTTGAATATGAGAAAATAACTACAAATTTAAATTATGAAAAGCAAGGCAGCAGACCTCTTTAGAGGAAGGCTACTATTTATTTCTTAACTGAGATACTAAAACTCGAGCAGAAGACACTCTGTAGTTATAAATAGTTATTCCGAATATTCAAAACCAACCAGAAACAGTAGGACTTGGCACTTGTTCAGCTCTCCATTTCATATGAGAGAACAAGTGCCAGTAGAACACTTCAAAAACCAACCAGGAATAGTAGGACTTGGTTATAACTTGATGGATTATTATAATGGATTGCAAAGCACATTATAATTGACCATTTCACACATATGCATTTTTATGTACAACAAAATCAGCTCCTAGAAAGAACGGCATTCATGAAGAGTGTCGACGCCATCTTTATCATTGATTTGTTCTGTTCTCCTTCGGTATTGCTGCAGCTACAGATGAATATGAACGCACACACTCCATTGTTGGAGTGAGGCCGGGTGGGGTGGGCTTACGATCTGCGCGACGACGA
The DNA here is from genome assembly GCF_056163025.1 of Triticum urartu. NCBI lineage: Eukaryota > Viridiplantae > Streptophyta > Magnoliopsida > Poales > Poaceae > Triticum > Triticum urartu. Next base: position 511,775,724 of record NC_141873.1, read on the forward strand.
AGGCGAAGCAGAGCCAGAGCCCCGGGCACTCCTGGAAGCACCAGCGGCGTGACCGGGTGACGAAGATGAGGGCCTGGCTGATGATGCTCACTTGAAGGTAGAGGGCAGACATCATCTCATCCTTGTTGCCCCTTAGCGAACGCACGTGGAACTTCTCCTGCAATTTGGAAACAAACAGGAACATTCAGCATATATTGTCTGTAAAGCAGCACGAGCCACGCCCATAAAATGTCTAGTTTGGAGGGATTAGACATGGCATGGATTGAAACAACACTTATGCTGAAGAAGTCAGTGCTGGTCATGGCGAAGAAGAACACCACGGCCTTCACAGCAGGGTAGGCGCCATAGATGATGCCGGTGATGAAGATCTCCGGCAGCTTCCAACTATCTGGATGTGGGGATGGCTTCACTCTGTCCTTGGAGATGGTCATGATTATGCGCGAGTTGAGTAAATCAATCAAACAAATGAGCAATGGACAGTAACATGTTTGGTCGGCTAAAAAACATGTTTGTTTGGCATAATGGATTTGTGACCCACCGTCGTTGAGAATGGCAATGAGCAGGATCATAAACGGCGAGAAATCGAACTTCCAAATCAGTGCGATCAGGATAAACTCCAGCTATAGTTCAGTTGGACGGCAGAAAACGAATTAAATCAAGTCCAATGTATACCTACCTATCAGTATAGGAATGGTTAATAAGTTCAGAACAGTTTTGACTTACCACTATACGGATACTTATGGACACCGGGTAAATCCAGTACATTAACAACATAGAAAAGTTCTCCTTCGGCCACTCCTCTTGGAAAGATGTGATGTTGTTTCCTGCAACACAGAATTATCAAGTTGAGTCACAACATGCGGTCGCAGAATTACGACTAATTGGGTGGCCACCACACCGTCTCACATCACCAGAATTACCATCGTCTTGGTCTTCAGTCTACTTCCCAAAACGCTTCCAAATCCTACTCCTAGAGGATGCAGGAAACAGGTTGTCAATCTCATATCATCATCGGCCAACAACTTTGCTCCCTCCCTTTCCTGATTCTGGTAATTCTGCAACAAAGGAAAGCATAGCAATAAACCATCAAAGACAAAGTTACAACACTGTTTTTAACACACCAGGATTGCTCAACAGAAGAAGTGGATCAAAACTCAACACAAGCTGCTTGTCTCAGCGGACAAGGAGAACCCAACGACATTGAGCGAACAAGCCAAGATCACGACGATGTCCGACAGCGTGGGCCCGACGGCGGGGGCGGTATCGTGCTGCCATCGATGGGGCAGCCGCCCTGCCGCTGCACTCGGAGCCCACCTCGCCCACCGCGCGCCGCACCACCACCACTACCTCTTCTCCATCAAGCAACTCAACACACTGGGTGCCGCCGCCGTACTGGCCTTCTCGACCACCGTGCCGCTCTCGGAGATCGCCTTTGGTGTCCCGCTCCTCCCCTACCTCCTCCTCCTGGCCACGCCCGCCTTCCCGCAGCGCCCCAGGAAGCCCAACCCGTCACGCCTGTCTTTCGCGGCCTCGCGCGCCTCCTCTCGCCGCGCACACATTGGGTGGGTTCCTCGTCGGTGCCGTGCTCCCGGCGCTGTACATCCTCGACGGCCTCACCACCGCGTTCCCGTGGCGGTTCTCGCTCCCCGTCAGGGCCGTCGTACCGGTCATGTACAATGCGAGCAGGATGTTCGCGGCAGGGAGTGGCTCCGGCAGGAGATGGAGGGGGCGACTGCGGCGATGGGAAGGGAAGGGGGAGGGGGAGACTGCGGTGATGGGAAGGAAAGGGGGCGGAGCGGCAGGAGGGTGGGTTGGTCGAGGAGTTCCCCGGCGGCGGCGGTGGCGTAGGAAACCCTAGAGGGCAGGAGTCGTCGCTCGTATGTGCGGGCGATAGGTTTAGGTTTTTTTTGTCGCTGGTTAACCTTCGTAGGTCTTTTTTCGTTGGTTAACCTTCGTAGGTCTCTTTTCGGTCGTAGGTGCATGGGTGCGGGTTGGGGCCTTAGCACGAGGTTTTTCCGGTTTGTGGTGGCTAAGTCTGAGGTGGGAGGAGGTACCAAAAAAATCATGGGAGATGGGACTAAAAAAAACTGGAAGCGAGACTACCAACTGCTCCATTAGGAGTAGAGATAAATCATAACCTTTCCTCGCTCCCACCCTCCGACGTTCAGCTTGATGGATTCTCCAAAATAAAACGTACGTTCAAATAAAAAGGAAAGAAACATATTCTGTATTATATCTCTACTCTTTAAAAAACACGTAGTGTTCCTTTTCCTGCCAACAGGATCTCATCCTGCCTTGCCCCTTCGTCCGCCGTTCCCACCCCACTAGGGTTTTCACAACGATCCGCTCGCATCGACAAAAGGATCATTGTTCCGCTGGTCAACCTTTCCCTGATTTTATGATTTTATGCGTGAAAACTGCACATAAATGCGTGTGGGACGTGCTAAGAAAGGGATGGGGGACGGGGCATCGGTTAGGGTTACCACTCCCCTTGATCCAGACATCATAATGCCCTGCACTACCGGACTCGCGGGCTATGCCTACGGCCCAGGGCCGTCGGCATAGGTCCTTTGCCGTTGGCATAGATCTATGCCTACGGCTGCCGTCAGCATAGCCCCGTCGGCGTAGATCACGTCAGCGTAGATATGTCAGACCGTCGGCGTAGTATAGCCGTCGGCATAGGTGCATATGCCGACGGCCGTGGGACAGCCATCGGCATAGTTTAGCCGTCGGCGCTGTTTTCCGTCTGACGGCAACGGACGGCGCCGTCAACAGCGCTGGCGATTCAGGGGACGACACATGGCGCAGGTATGCCGACGGCTTGGCCGTCGGCATAGATGGAAATCTATGCCGATGGCCAAGCCGTCGGCATACCTGCGCCACGTGTCGTCCCCCGGCTTCTCCTGGCGGCAGGGCTATGCCTACGGCAAAGCCGTCGGCATAGTTTGCCACGTGGCAAGCCCTGGTAAGTCCTGGGCGTATATATGCCGACGGCTTTGCCGTAGGCATAGTTTTTTTTCCCTGTTTTCTCTTTTCCAATTCATTTGACAGCATTTCAAAACAGAACAATATGAAATTATGCAGAAATATGACAATTCATCATGTGAACATACTCAAGTTCATCTAAACATACTCAAGTTCACCATCATCATCTAAACATACTCAAGTTCATCACATCATCTAATGATCATCACCGATGGAAGTTCATGCACATAAAAGTAGTGCAAGACATGAAACATGATAAAAGTAGGAATATGAAAGGCATGGCACGATGGCCACATGCACGGAATCATCAAGCAAGAGCACCCCCGCCAAAACCACCACCTCCGCCATAACCACCACTACCTCCGCCAAAAGCACCACCTCCTCCAAAACCACCACCACCACCTCCGCCAAAACCGTCATTGCGACCACCACCACTCTGCCAGATCGGAGTGACTGGGGTCGACGGAGCAGGAGTCGAGCCACCGTTCCCCTACATGTTTCAGAAAAGATTCTAACGGTAAATATGATATGATAGTGTTTTATGAACGAGAACTAGTTTGCTAGTAGTTAGGCAAATGTACTAACCAAACCATCACTGCCTAGTGCCACCCATTCATCGAACGTGGGCACGTGTGGGGGTTCTCCCGCAGGTGGTGGTGGGGGTCCCATTTGTGGTGGATCCGTGCGGTTAGTCCAAGACGCCAACATAGCCTGAATGTTAGTTAAACAAGCAAACTAGAAGATCAGAAGGAATGAAAGTGCAAAAATTTAGGTTGGTTTTAAGAGGGCAAAACTAACCGTCATCATCTGACGATTGTAATCATCGTTTGCCTTCACTAGTTTCAAGTACTCCCGCACCTCGAGATTCCTATGCTCGACAAACTCCTTATATGCCTACATAATTTGGGTTGTTTCTAAGTGAGCAATGCTGAAAATAAACTGAGAATGCAAGATAGAAAAAGATAAAGAGGAAGTACTTACAGCATGCTGGCGGGCTAAGGGAGTCTGTGAACGCCCCGTACTCTCTAACTGGCTCGGGTTGCTAGCCCGAAGCCGTGTGTACGAGATCGAAGGAGTGATCAAGCCATCGAAACACGGATACCGGCCATTCTTCTTCCCCTGGATGGCCACCACCGCCGTGTCGTCGATCTGAGACTGGGCGACCTCAGCAACAGGAACATCCGGATGCAACTCCTGATAGTGATGAATGTAAGACCCCAGGTGCTCCTCGGTCTTGCCATAGTACTGGCTCTCGCCCTCCTTGCGATGACTCCGCTCGCGGGCCAGCTTCCACGACTCCATGTCTGAGAGCGGCCTCTTCAACTTGTCCTCCTACAACGTCAAATAGAAGTCAGCCATACATAAGAACATGACGTAAAGAAGAACAAAAATGCATCATGCACATAGATATACCTTCATGGCCTTGAAGCCCCAGTGGTTCCTGTTTCCTTGGCCGTGTGTCCCGTCGTCTCCACGGTTAGCCCGGGCCTTGATGCTCTTGGCAGCAAACTCTGCATCGGCGCCGAGCCACCTATCCACCAAACTCGCCCATCCGTCATGCCTTCCATAGCACCAACGGAGGAACAACCTATGCAAATTTTGGAAGCATGACATGTGAGCACGAAACATATAGTTGACTACTTGAAACAATGAAAAGTTAGTAATAGTTACCATCATGAACTGCTCCTTGCTCAAGGTAAGTCGTAGCTTCTGCGCTTGAGTTTTGGGCATCTTTTGGTGCAGGTAGTAGTGGTAGTACTGCGAGACGGCAACCCAGCGCACCTCGTACTGCAACTGACGAGCTTTCTTCTTCGCAACCGCAAGCATGACCACGTCGGCTCTGGCCTTGTGCTCATCAAGAACTCTATAGAGTTGCTGCAATCATGCAAAAACCAGAAGCAAACAAGGCATGAGTTGAGTGATTCAATGATAAACTATGAACGAAACTGAAGACAAGTGATTCAGAAGAGAACTTACCCAAAATTTGGTGATCACGGCCTTAGCGGTCGTCCCGTACTCCGCGTTGCTGCAAGCCTCGTAGTGGGCCCAGCTCGTGGCCAAAACCCGCTGCTGCGGGTCCCTGTCTGGCCGCGGGCAGAATAGGCCAGGCCAAAACTCCTTCAACAGGACAGTGATAAGGCCGTTCGGTTTACGGCCCTTTCCGTGAAGGATCCAGTTTCTGCAAAAGAATCAAATGATTGCCATGTGTACAATAAGAAAATGTTGTCATGTGTTGAAAATATGATTGAGAGGCACTTACTCTGTCCCCATAGGTTCAATGAGCCACTTGTGCTCCTCGATAGAAGGTGGTGTAGGTAGTCCGGCATTACCACGCAGCCACCCCTGCGAAGAACCCGGTGGCAAGTCACCCCACAACGCGGGATCAACCTATCTAATCATCTATTACTATACATATATATGCATTCATCTACAACATTACTACACAAAAAGGTAAAAAAACTTACCTACGGATAAGGGGGCGACCACCGGAGCAGGGGACGACCACCGGAGCAGGGGGCGGCCGGTCGGGGCAGGGGACGACCACCGGAGCGGCAGGGGGCGGTCGCCGGAGGGGCCGGCCGGTCGGACCAGCAGGGGGCCGGCCAGGCTAGGCCATGGGCCGGCCGGGGCGGCATCCACGCAGGGAGGGCCGGGGTCGAGGAGGAAGGGGCGGGGGCGGCTGGAGCAAGGGAGGGGCGGGGACGGCTGGAGCGGGGGCGGCTGGAGCGAGGTGCGGCGGCGGCGGCAGGTCGGGGAGGGGGTGCGGCGGCGGCGCAGGTCGGGGTCGGGGAGGAAGGGGCGGGGGCGGCTGGAGCAAGGGAGGGGCGGGGGCGGCTGGAGCGAGGTGCGGCGGCGGCGGCAGGTCGGGGAGGGGGGTGCGGCGGCGGCGCAGGTCGGGGTCGGGGGGTGCGGCGGCGGCAGCTCGGGGTACGTGGGGGAGTAAGTGAGTGGATGGGGGAGAACGTAAGTGGATAAGGTCAACTATGCCGACGGCTAAGCCGTCGGCATAGCTCAGGGCGCCACGTGGCACCTATGCCGACGGCTTAGCCGTAGGCATACTTTTTTTTATTAGCCACGTCACCGATCCGCGTATAAGCTTCCCTATTGCCGCAGCTATGCCGACGGCTTTGCCGTCGGCATATTTTTATTTTTACTTTTCTTATTTTGTATAAATTTTGTAATGTTTTCTTATTTTTTATAAATATTTTAATGTTTTCTTATACATATTTTTTACATGCAGAACATTATTTAAAATGTACCATACATATTCTTTAATGATTTGAAACATTATTTTTAATGACATGATCTTTTTTTATATTGTACAACAATTTTCTAAAATATCACGTATATTTTTTTCTATGGTCTCGTGAAAGGTGATACATAGGAAAGCAACTGACTGAGGGGTACCGTTACCGAGTGCCTGATCCGGTAACTATGCGAGTGCCTAAATCCACTCCGTGTAGACCCGATGCGGTAGTTTCCCCCCTCCAGGTGCCGGCGGCGGCGCCGTCCATGAGGGGGGCCACGCACCAGAGATGCGTGCGGCCTCTTCGGACATGCCACAACACTACCCCGCATGTATGAGGGCCCGGTACGACGCTCCGGTGGCATTGCTACCCCCAGGGCCCCGTCCCGCCTAACCCTGGAGCGGTTGACCACGGGATCTAGCCCTTTGACTTTGCACGGATGGGCTTTGACCAGTGGACCTCTCCACCCGGTTGTGTCGGGTCAGCCCAGAGGGACACCGGGGAGCAACATCTGGGCCAAACCCACAGCTAAATCCACTCCGTGTAGACCCGATGCGGTAGTTTGCCCCCTCCAGGTGCCGGCGGCGGCGCCGTCCGTGAGGGGGGCCACGCACCGGAGACGCGTGCGGCCTCTTCGGACATGCCACAACACCACCCCGCATGTATGAGGGCCCGGTACGACGCTCCGGTGGCATTGCTACCCCCCAGGGCCCCCGTCCCGCCTAACCCTGGAGCGGTTGACCACGGGATCTAGCCCTTTGACTTTGCACGGATGGGCTTTGACCAGTGGACCTCTCCACCCGGTTGTGTTGGGTCGGCCCAGAGGGACACCGGGGAGCAACATCTGGGCCAAACCCACAGCTAAATCCACTCCGTGTAGACCCGATGCGGTAGTTTCCCCCCTCCAGGTGCCGGCGGCGGCGCCGTCCGTGAGGGGGGCCACGCGCCGGAGACGCGTGCGGCCTCTTCGGACATGCCACAACACCACCCCGCATGTAGGAGGCGCAGTACGACGCTCCGGTGGCATTGCTACCCCCCAGGGCCCCCGTCCCGGCTAACCCTGTAGCGTTTGACCACGGGATCTAGCCCTTTGACTTTGCACGGACGGGCTTTGACCAGTGGACCTCTCCACCCGGTTGTGTCAGGTCCGCCCATAAGGACACCCGGAAGCAACATCCGGGCCAAACCCACAGATACATCCACTCCATGTAGACCCGACACGTCCGTTCCCCCCCTCCAGGTGCCGGCGGCGGCGCCGTCCGTGACGGGGCCACACCCCGGAGATGCCTGCCGCCTCTTCGGACACGGCATAACACCATCTGATTGTGGTAGGTCATCCGATATATATGAACACTTGGAGCAAAGTCCCCTTCGTATAGACCCGATGCGGTTGTTCCCCATTCCAGTTGCCGGCTGGCGGCGGCACCGTTCGTGAGGGGGGTCACACCGCTCTGTACAGAACCGAAAAATAATGTATGTATGCTTATTAACACATACTGTATGTAAGTTAGTTAAATAATAATAATAATAATAAAGAAAACAGTGAAGAAAAAGAAAAAAAACTATATGTATGCTTATTAACACATACTATATGCTTATTAACACATACTATATGTATGCTTATTAACACAATCTATATGTATGCTTATTAACACATACTGTATGCTTAATAATAATAGTAATAATACTATATGGGAAAAAGAAAAAAAGAAAAAAAAACTATGCCGACGGCAAAGCCGTCGGCATAGCTGCGGCCAGGGCAAATGGACAGCGCCGCGGATCGATGACGTGTCAGCTATGCCGACGGCTGCCGTCGGCATATGTCCTGGTCGGTGCGCTCTGGATCGGTGACGTGTCACCCGTATCTATGCCGACGGCCACCCGTCACGGCCGTCGGCATATATTTGACGTCGTTAGCCGGCCGTGATGAGTGTTGTCGGCGGGCCCGCATCTATGCCGACGGCCTATATATGCCGACGGCAGCTGTAGGCGTAGTCTGGGATAAGCCGACGGCTGCTATGTGTCGACGGCTGCTGTCGGCGTAGACGGGGATAGCCCGACGGCCATTGTACGCCGACGGCCAGGACCTAGCTGTCGGCATAGCTCGGGTTAGGCCGATGGTGGCCGTCGGCATACATTTGGCTGTCGGCTTACAGCCCTGTTCCGGTAGTGCTGGAAGCACAGGCGCGGTGGTAGATAAGCGTGATTTCTACGGCGGCAACGTCGTCGTGGAAGACGGGACGACACCAGGGATCGTGCGGCCTTATCGGACCGTCACCCGTCGTGGCCGCCTTTGTCGTGGACGTGGCCCAGAACTACGGTGGGAACAAACGAATTCATCGACGCATCATGTGGACGCAGCGCTGCCCGCGTCATATGTGATGCTCGACCGTGCCCGCGCTCCACACCAGCCTCGCTTGGTGCGTGCATGCGCTCGCGCGCGGCTTGGCGGCGGCGGCAGCGTCGGCGTGCGCCAGGCCATCGTCCCCCGAGTTGCGTCGGCTACTGCACCCGCCATACGTGGTCGATAGGACGGAACACCTCCGAGCGACTCGTGTGGTGGTTCATCAACGACGGTGCTAAACGAGGTCAGCAGGCGACCTGCGCCGGGCTGATCACCGGAGATCGGCAGTCAACGTCGGGCAGGAAAGCTGGGAACGAGGTCAGGGACTGCCGGCCCCTGCGTCGAAGGAATGGCCGTCATGTCGAGGTGAGGATCCACGCGAGGTTCGGGCGTTCGGCATGGAGGAGAGCGCGATTGGATTGCCGGCTGCACGTCCCCACTTTGGCACGGTCGCATCCCGGCTGGGGAGACCCAACCGCTGCCTGAAGCTGCCTGCAGGCTTCTTAGTTCTTTAGCTTGCGATGATACATATTGTCGTGAAATCACAGGAGCTCACTGCGCCGTCGACGCCACCACCATAGCCTTTGTCGTGCGCGGGCAGAGCCAAGGTGGGACAAGTACGTAGACCATGCAAAGTACGTACTCAACCATTTTCAGTGACATTGAGCTTTCTTATTCAGATAATCTATAATTCTGTAGCTATGTCTCGTGGTGTACTTGATGCCTTCACTCCAGATAATCGGTTAGACTGACACTTAGCTTTTGATTCAGTGCAATCACCAATTGGAACTGGGGAGAACATAAGCTTCACTCCAGAGATACTATGTTTAGCTGACATTTAACTTTTTGATTGTGGGCTCTGTGATTCTCTAGCTACATGTCTTGTGTACATGATGCCTTTCTCTGAATCTTCGCTTACAAAAAAAAATGATAACTCAATGTCTTTCTGGTGTTTCAGATAGGGCCACCTACCACAGATGCATACACCATGCATGTTTCTCTACAGCAATTTGATGTTTTATTTACAGGTGACCTCTGTTCAAGAATTCATCCGATTAACCAGTTAACTTGCCGATTAATCCCTACCCATAGGGTCCCCGAGTAGCCGATTACCCGATAAATCGTCCGATTAATTGATTAAATGGCCGATTAACTTGCCGATTAGCCTATTAATCCCCTACTCACCAGCCCACCGAGCAGCTACCAGTTAACAATTTCCTCAACAATGCAGGTGACACAAAGGAGTTCAGTGTTCACTTAGAAAATGATTTGCTTTGCAGATGCACATTTGCCGATAGACTCGTGTGTTGAACTTTCATCGATTCCGATCGCTGAGGTATCCTTTTCTACTTTTATTGATATGTCCGAAAGAGATACTTTTGGGGTGGGGTATATATCGAGTCTCAACAAAAATTCATTATGAGGTAAAAATCATTATGTACATATTTTTCATGTAATTTTTTATATGAGCGGAATCTGTCGCACCCTTATGAAAGTTTTGGATTCGGGGCCAACTTATTACATGACCACTCAGAAATTATTGTATAGTTCATCATTTACTTTATTATGTTTGTGTATCCTCACAAATGTTCTTTCTTGAAATGTGCGTCCTCTGCACCAGGCAATGCTGAGAAAAACAGAACATGAACAAAGATGGTGATGAGAAAGGGTGGAGCCGAGTATGCCACACGTGGATATGATGGTTTTCCCCTATGTTCTTTTTGGTAATCCAGTTCATCAATTGTTTATGGATGAGCTGACTGCTGACAAGCCTGTATTATACTATTATGTCTTCCATCTTTCTTCGTAAGTCAAGGAATATAGATTGTTGGGTATTATTCAACTGCTATACTTGTGGGGAAAATCTACTAAAGTATAGCAGTAAATTACTGTTGGTTTTTTCTTTGTTGGTCTGATAATAATTAAGTTAAGAAATATGTCATGTTGTAATCTGCTAATAGGGCTTTTCTATGCGTGCAAGTTGACAAACGGTTCTTTGAAGTTGTTCTAAGTAAAAACAACATGAGAAAATAGCCCAGTTGCTCTTGATGTTGCTAAACCTTTACCCCTAATACTTATCTTATCTTGACTTTCAGGTTGCTCCTTTCCAGATCACACAAACATGCAGACCGTTCTTTTCATTTATGTAGTTTATGTCTTTCTCCCTTCTACGCACAAGCATACTCATGTGTGCAGATGGACATATATGCATATGTTTACTGCTTGCAGCTGTGCAAGAACATTTTAATATTGAGAGTGGTCAGGTACAAGCTCTTTATAATGCGTTTTTCCTTTTATGATCTTCCTAAGTTTTGTTATCATAGTATCTAAAGTTGGTAAGGGTTTCAAAAATTATGTCATGCTCAAACAAGTGACAGAGCAATATCTGAATGTGGGCTGAGTTGCCACCACATTTGATTGATGTTGGTTCATTTGTGACTCCTAATTCTTGGTAAGTTAGGGTATTGCTACTGTTATTTAGGACATCTTATAGCCTACATGTATATTAAATTGATGTCCAAACAACCTTCTCAAACAAAAAGAGTATATACTGAACTCCTCTTTCCCGCCCCCTCTGCTGTGTAATGGTACTGGTTTTTGCCGAAAAGGGGTTAACCTGTTGGAAAGAGATATCTCTGTTTGAGCATGACATAATTTTTGAAAGTGGTCAGGTACAAGCTCTTTATAATGTGTTTTTCTTTGCTTTCCTATTTTGCTATCTTTTCATCTTTGTTATAAAACTTGCTAAAAATCATGTATTACTTTGCGTTAGAAACAGAGATACAATGCCTTAATTAATTGAAAAGTGTGGACTGCCTTCTTCAACAATGAAATGGTCGGTTGGACTGCCTTCGCTGCCATGTCACCATTTTAGTATGCATCCACCTTCAACAATAAATTTGTCATCTTTTTTGCTGCCCTGTCACTGTTTTAATAGTGTATATCCCCGTTGCAATGCACGGGCATTGTCCTAGTAATTAATAATATATGGTTGCTGCATCACTTGGTGTAGAGGCTGAGTGTTTTCCCAAGAAAAAGTAACGATGTGTTGTGTGTGTGTGTGTGTATGTGATTGTGTGTAGTGCTAGTTCCAAATTGGTTTGGCGCTGATGATTATCCAATTAATGATTGCCTTCTTGAAAGGAATGATTATCTGTTAAGCTGATTCATCTACAGAATTATTTGAGCACTTTAAAAAGGTTGTGTCAGTGTGCCGCGAGGGAAATCCATGTATATCTTCTTTGATTGTTGTTTTCGTAGGCAAAGGAATGCACAAAATGGAATTTGCTACTAGTGTGGAGCCCAGAATACCCAACTGTTGGGAAATGTTGCATGAAAAACAATTTTTTTACGCACACGCAAGATCTATCTAGAAGATGCATAACAACGAGAGGGGGGAGTGTGTCTAAGTACCCTCGTAGACAGTAAGCGGAAGCGTTTCAGAACACGATTGATGTAGTCGAACTTTATTCGCGATCCAACCAATCTAGTACCGAACGTACGGCACCTCCGCGTTCAGCACACGTTCAGGTCAGTGACGTCCCTCGCCTTCTTGATCCAGCAAGACGTCGAGCTAGTAGATGAGTTCCGTCAGCACAACGGCATGATGACGATGATGGTGAAATGATCTCCCCAGGGCTTCGCCTAACCACTACGAAAATATGACCGAGGATGTAAACGATGGAGGAGGACGCCGCACACGGCTAGGCAATTGTCTGATCTATGCTAGCCCTCCCCCCCCCAATATATATATATAGGTGGGAGGGAGAAAGGAGGCAGCCAGAAGACGCTCCAAGTAGGTCGAATCCTACTTGGGGTCCTCCCAAGTCCAGATGGCAACGGGGACGAAACCCATCGGGTTTTGCCTTCCCAAACACATCCCCACGAGAAAATCGCAAACCCGTCCCCGTCCCCATCATCGTATGCGGGGCTAGTTTTCCGCCCGTCCCCTAAACCCATCGGGTTTCGAGAAACCCACGAGAAAATAAAAATATTTAAACATACATAGTGGCGACAAAGAGTAACATTTGAATAGCAAAACAAGCACATTTCAACAGCATAACTAGAGCAAATTTCAACAAAAAACAATAGTAGATGGTTCAACAGCTATATAGAGTGTATTTTAGCAGATTTAAACAACATACATAGTATATTTCGGAGGCAGCAAACATAAGATAAATAGTAGCAACAATGATATCATTTCAGCAGCAACATAGTATATTTCAGCAGCAAAACAACTGCAAATTTCAGCACAATATTCAGGAATAACATCAGCTAAAAGAAGCCTATTTCAGCACAACTATAGCCCATTTCAACAACGAAGATAAGCATATTTCAGCAACAAACAGGAGCATATTTCAGTAAAAAAATGTATTTTGCCGGGTTTGTTGGGTTTCGGGTTCGGGGACTATCGAAACGGGTGCAAGCCCATGAAACGTGTCGGGTTGTATAATGTGCCCAACAACAGCCCCGCAGGGATGAAAAGACGCCCATCCCCGTCCCCTAATAGGGTAAAAACCCGCGGGGACGCGGGTTTCGGGGCCCCGTTGCCATCATGACTCCCAAGTGGCGCGCCCCCTGCCTTATTTGTTGGAGGGGGAAGAAAAGAGGGGGAGGAGAAAAGGAAGGGGGAATCTTATTCCCTTTCTTTCCTTTCCTCCTTCCCTTTTCCTTCTCCACCTTGGCCGAACCATATAGGGGCGCGCCCCCCTGCCTTGTGGCTGGTGCGTTTCCTCTATTGGCCCATAAGGCCCATATCTGTTGCCGGGGTGCCCAGAACCCCTTCCGGTGACCCGATATGTATCCAGTACCCTCCGGAACACTTTCGGTGTCCGAATACTATCGTCCTATATATCAATCTTTACCTCTCAACCATTTCGAGACTCCTCGTCATGTCCGTGATCTCATCTGGGACTCCGAACAATATTCACATAACTCATATAATACTGTATCGTCAACGAACGCTAAGCGTGCGGACCCTACGGGTTCGAGAACTATGTAGACATGACCGAGACACCTCTCCGGTCAAAAACCAATAGCAGAACCTGGATGTCCATATTGGCTCCTACATATTCTACGAAAATCTTTATCGGTCGAACCGTTATGACAACGTACGTAATTCCCTTTGTCCATCGGTATGTTACTTGCCCGAGATTCGATCATCGGTATCTTTATACCTAGTTCAATCTCGTTACCGGCAAGTCTGTTTACTTGTTTCGTAATACATAACCTTGTGACTAACTCCTTAGTCGTTTGCTTGTAAGCTTATGATGTGTATTACCGAGAGGGCCCAGAGATACCTCTCTGATACTCGGAGTGACAAATTCTAATCTCGATCTATGCCAACTCAACAAACACCTTACACCCAATTATGTTGTGACGTTTGATAGCACACAAGGCATTCCTCCGGTATGCGGGAGTTGCATAATCTCATAGTCGAAGGAATATGTATTTGACATGAAGAAAGCAATATCAATAAAACTGAATGATCATAATGCTAAGCTAACGGATGGGTCTTGTCCATCATATCATTCTCCTAATAATGTGATCCCGTTATCAAATAACAACTCATGTCCATGGTTAGGAAACCTTAACCATCTTTGATCAACGAGCTAGTCTAGTAGAGGCTCACTAGGGACACGGTGTTTATTTATGTATTCACACATATATTAAGGTTTCCGATCAATACAATTCTAGCATGAATAATAAATCTTTATCATGAATAAGGAAATACAAAATAACAACTTTATTATTGCCTCTAGGGCATATTTTTTTTCACCAACAACATCTCCAACTAGGCTACATATTCTTCGTATGGAAAAAAAATCGAATTTGCATTTTTTTGTAAGTCTTGAATGAGGATAAAGCTACCAAAACAGCAAATGGGACCTTACACACTGATCACATAGTCTTGCTAGTCTGTGATAGGGATTAGCTTTCTTCACGCTTTGCGTGACACCTTGTAAATTACCACATTGAAAATATACTAGTGGTTGGGACGCGCCCAGGGCGCGTCTCTTGAGGCGGTCCGGGGCGCACTTATTTTGCTTATAATCCTTAATGACACTTACGTACAGTTATCTAAATATAGACGGATATGCTATCTTTGCTTTAGATACAAACACTTGTTCTGAACTAATGCAACTGAATCAGCTATGAAACTATACGAGTAACCTGTAAAATAGAATATGACTTCAAATATTTCAGACCAACTTTCTTATATAGCATAGAAACTTCATTGGGAAACATTTTAACCAATTATATTTAGGGTCAGTAGGCATCCATACATTAATAAACATAACAAAAGAAACATGTATGTGTGAGGTCATCTTGACCTTCCATGTAATTCAAGACAAAAGCATATAACGTTAGATGACAAGAATAAGAAACAAATGGAAAGGAAAGACAATCTGCATTGAGTCTCCATCATGAATCTAATTGTCACCCAAAGATTGCTCTTTCTTTATTTTAGATCAGTTTGTAGTACATCCCACTCCCCACAACATACTTTGTTTCCATATTGGAGCTTGTGAACAAAAAATAAGCATTCAGTTCATTCAGTGGGAACACAAGTACCTTCTAGTAACAAAATCAGTTTCGCTAAAGCACATCTAGATGTGCCATAAGTATTGCACATCTAAGTCATATGTCATTGATCTTACATTAACATTCATGTGAATATTTTCTTTCTCTTTTTTCTTTTTCTCTTTATGCTTGATTCAGTCACTTAGATGTGCAATAACTAGAGCACATCTAGATGTGCCCTAGACACACCCGTGATAATGGAATACTACCTATAGTATGCTTACCACGAAAGCAGACAAAAATACTTTGAGGAAAAATGAAAGTGCTAGAAATGTTAAACTGAAATTTGGAATGGGAGGAGAGATAAACAAACCTTCCATAAATCCCCTCAGAAATTTTAACAGTAAAGAACTCTACTAATCTGTAGTGTCCCAACTAAAATTTTAGTCAGCTGTCTGAATCAGTACATTACACGATCAATTTCTAATACTACCATACCTTTTTCTGAATGGCTCTTGTGATTTTTGGGAGTGCAATCAATGAGATTAGCTTAACAAGCATCATGGTTCAACTTATGCAACTACCAACATCTGTTTTATTGAAACAAAAGAAAGTTAGCTTAACTACATTATCTCACAATTTCATTAGGGACTACAGCAGTAGAAAAAGCATCATGGTTTAGGCTTCACAACTACCAAAATGTGATATCATGCGAAAAAAGGACAATAAATTGTTCGGCTTAGCATCATGTTTCAACTTACACAACTACCAAAATATCAGGCTAAGCCATTGCCTTATAGTGTCAGGAAAAAGGATTACAAGAAAGTTCACTCATTAATGTGATTAAGGTCAGAGAAGTTAATCGTCATCCGTGTTGGCTTCATCTGGGGCGCTGTTTTGCTCCTGCGGCACTGGCACTTTATCCAGTTTCTCTATATGGAGTTGTCAAGCTGTACATACGGCAGCCGCGCATATGCATACTTTAAACACACTGGACCTGTGGTCATCTATATAGTGAGTTCATCTTGCACCCATGGCATCCCTGCCTAGTTCTACATTGTACTCCAGTCCGCAATGACATTTAATAGGATCAGAAACTCCCTGCAAAGAAAGATGTTCAGCTTCTTAATACTCTACATGGAATCACTGAAAGTAACGTATATGTATTTCTCCATGAGAATTAAAAAAGGAAGTCAATTAGCTTTATCATGGAGCAACCAAACTGAAGAGTATCAGCAAAACACCTTCATTTTAATGATTCGTTCGTCAAGAGACTGGAAGTACTCAACTTCTCCAGCTCCATCACCTAGTAGAGCTTTGTATTCTGACCCTCCAAGGACTTCGTATCCATCTCCTGTACTGCCGCATGCAGGCACCAGAATGAAATAACACACATTGAGAATGACTTGATAAGGAAATGATCTTTACAGTTAAGAAACACACTGAACTTACAGGGAAGCTAGCAGTTGTGTTGCTCTCCTGCTAAAGGGTCCGCTTACACTGCAAAGTTAACATTTTTTTAGTTTGACTAAAACAACAATTGCAACTGCCT
The DNA here is from genome assembly GCF_056163025.1 of Triticum urartu. Taxonomy (NCBI): domain Eukaryota; kingdom Viridiplantae; phylum Streptophyta; class Magnoliopsida; order Poales; family Poaceae; genus Triticum; species Triticum urartu. The sequence goes on from NC_141873.1 coordinate 511,792,378, forward strand.
GGCAGATCTAGGGCCATAAGAGTCTCCAGAATTAGAACAGTTAGCTGATTTCTAAGAGGGAACGTGATCCTTTTGCTTTGATATCCAGTTGTTTCTTTCCAACTTCAGATTCCTGTTTATTAGTTAGTGAGCGACACATGACATGTTGGATGTTCCTTTGCTATAGGAGGAGGATAGGAAGTGTGGAATACCTTGTCTATGCTCCCTCCTAAGTTGAGGATTTCACATCTCTTCCCTGCAATAACACAACAGATCAATATTTAGATGAAGCTATAAACTACAGTTTCAAACATGGCTAAATTATTTTCGACACTAAAAGCATATGCAAACCGAGATAGTCTGCAGAACCTCAATAAATCAACTTTGTTTTTAAAATAAAATGAGTGCCATATATCTGAAGGGACAAGTACAGGTAAGATAGCAGACCAAAATATCAAGTAGTTAGTTTCCGATGATGCTGGGATAAAATATCAATCAAAGAACAGAAGCACCATCCTTTTAGCTTCAAATACAACTTTAGAAGAAACTGGTGTGACGATCTCAAATGATTCTGAGGAGACCCGGCCATCCAACCTTCAAACGAGATCACTGTCAATGGGTGTGAAAGACCAGATAATAAACTAACGATCTCATGTACCTTCCATCATGCATTCTGATACGTATCTGATACGTTTCCAACGTATCTATAATTTTTGATTGCTCCATGCTATATTATCTACTGTTTTGGACTATGTTGGGCTTTATTTTCCACTTTTATATTATTTTTAGGACTAACCTATTAACCGGAGGCCCAGCCTAGAATTGTTGTTTTTTTTGCCTATTTCAGTGTTTCGAAGAAACGGAATATCAAACGGAGTTCAAACGGAATAAAACCTTCGGGAACGTGATTTTCTCACCGAACGTGATCCAGGAGACTTGGACCCTACTCCAGGGGGTCAAAGAGGAGGTCACGAGGGTGGGGGCGCCCCCCCTAGGGCGCGCCCCCTGCCTCGTGGGCCCCTCGGTGCTCCATCGACGTACTCCTTCCTCCTATATATACACACGTACCCCCAAACGATCAAAACAGGAGCCAAAAATCTAATTCCACCGCCGCAACTTTCTGTATCCACGAGATCCCATCTTGGGGCTTGTTCCGGAGCTCCGCCGGAAGAGGGCCGTCATCACGGAGGGCTTCTACATCATCATAGCCCCTCCGATGAAGTGTGAGTAGTTTACCTCAGACCTTCGGGTCCATAGTTAGTAGCTATATGGCTTCTTCTCTCTCTTTGAATCTCAATACAAAGTTCTCCCCCTCTCTTGTGGAGATCTATTCGATGTAATCTTCTTTTTGCGGTGTGTTTGTTGAGACCGATGAATTGTGGGTTTATGATCAAGTCTATCTATGAATAATATTTGAATCTTCTCTGAATTCTTTTATGTATGATTAGTTATCTTTGCAAGTCTCTTTGAATTATCCGTTTGGTTTGGCCAACTAGATTGGTAGTTCTTGCCATGGGAGAAGTGCTTAGCTTTGGGTTCGATCTTGCGGTGTCCTTACCCAGTGACAGAAGGGGCAGCAAGGCACGTATTGTATCGTTGCCATCGAGGATAACAAGATGGGGTTTATTTCATATTGCATGAATTTATCTCTCTACATCATGTCATCTTGCTTAAGGCGTTACTCTGTTTTTAACTTAATACTCTAGATGCATGCTGGATAGCGGTCGATGAGTGGAGTAATAGTAGTAGATGCAGAATCGTTTCGATCTACTTGTCACGGACGTGATGCCTATATACATGATCATGCCTAGATATTCTCATAACTATGCTCAATTCTGTCAATTGCTCAACAGTAATTTGTTCACCCACCGTAGACTACTTATGCTCTTGAGAGAAGCCACTAGTGAAACCTATGGCCCCCGGGTCTATTCTCATCATATCAATCTCCATCACTTTAATCTTGCTTTGCTTTTTTACTTTGCTTTTACTTTTTACTTTGCATCTTTATACCAAAAATACCAAAAATATTATATCTACCAGATCTCACTCTCGTAAGTGACCGTGAAGGGATTGACAACCCCTAATCGCGTTGGTTGCGAGTAGCTATCGCTTTGTGCAGGCACGAGGGACTTGAGCGTGGCCTCCTACTGGATTGATACCTTGGTTCTCAAAAACTGAGGGAAATACTTACGCTACTTTGCTGCATCATCCCTTCCTCTTCGGGGAAAACCAACGCAAGCTCAAGACGTAGCAAGAAGGATTTCTGGCACCGTTGCCGGGGAGTCTACACAAAAAGTCAACATACCAAGTACCCATCACAATCCCTATCTCTCACATTACATTATTTGCCATTTGCCTCTCGTTTTCCTCTCCCCCCAATTCACTCTTGCCGTTTTATTCGCCCTCTCTCTCTCTCTATCCTCCCTCTCTATTTGCCTCTTTTCCCTCGCCATGTCAGAACCAAAAAGAGTTGGGGGTTCTCTCCCAAGTTCTAGTGCTTTAGACAATCCTGATATCTTATCTAAACTCATAAATCGGAATGCTATACAACAAGTTGCCGGAGTTATCAATGAGAACCTTAGTAATTTTGATGAAGATGATTCTGGAATTTTTTGTTATTTACTTGATGAATCTTTGAAAGATGCTTGGGATAGGATGTTAAGGATCCGGGCTATCTATGTACCCCAATATCAAATTGATGTTTACTTGAAAAGCTTTTATGTTGAGGTACCCGCTTCGTTCAAACAAGTCTTAGATTCTATTTTTGAGGGAGGTTTTCTTGAAGGGGACCCCATAGATACCTATGAGAGGATGAAAACTATATTTGGGCTCCCCATTAATGAGAAAACTGAAATTACATCTCTCTTGCTTTCTTACCAAAATGAATCTATTAAAGAGATAAAAGCTAGCCTAGATGCCAATTTCCGCAACATACTTAATCTTTCTTCTACCATTAATGGAAATGTACTTTTTCAAAATAGAAATATTAATTCCATAGATAACAAGTTTGCTCTCTTTCTCTCTAAAACCAAGAATGGCAATACCTAGATCTATCCTCGCTTTTATGCTTAGCTAGGGGCGTTAAACGATAGCGCTTGTTGGGAGGCAACCCAATTTTATTTTTATTCCTTGCTTTTTGCTCCTGCTTAGTAATAAATAATTTATTTAGTCTGTTTTGGTTGTGTTTTTGTGTTTAATTAGTGTTTGTGCCAAGTAGAACCGTTGGGAAGACTTGGGGAAAGTCTTGTTGAACTTGCTGTAAAAAACAGAAACTTTAGCGCTCACGAGAACTGTTGTCCTTTTTATTTGAAGAGTGCTATTTAGTTAATTATTTTTGAATATTATTAATAGATAAATTCCTCACGTCCAGCAATTTATTTTAGAATTTTGGGGGTTCCAGATCTCGCGCTAGCTACAGATTACTACAGACTGTTCTGTTTTTGACAGATTCTGTTTTTCGTGTGTTGTTTGCTTATTTTGATGAATCTATGGCTAGTAAAATAGTTTATAATTCATAGAGAAGTTAGAATACAGTAGGTTTAACACCAATATAAATAAAGAATGAGTTAATTACAGTACCTTGAAGTGGTCTTTTGTTTTCTTTCGCTAACGGAGCTCACAAGTTTTCTATTTTGAGTTTTGTGTTGTGAAGTTTTCAAGTTTTGGGTGAATTCTTTTGATGGATCATGGAACAAGGAGTGGCAAGAGCCTAAGCTTGGGGATGCCCTTGTCACCCCCAAGATAATCCAAGGACACCAAAAAGTCAAAGCTTGGGGATGCCTCGGAAGGCATCCCCTCTTTCGTCCACTTCCATCGGTAATTTACTTGGAGCTATATTTTTATTCACCAACATGATATGTGTTTTGCTTGGAGTGTCTTGTATTATTTGTGTCTTTATGTCTTAGTATGCCACAATCATCCTTGCTGTACACACCTTTTGAGAGAGCCATACATGAATTAAAATTTGATAAGAATACTCTATGTGCTTCACTTATATCTTTTGAGCTAAGTAATTTTGCTCTATGTGCTTCACTTATATCTTTTGAGCTAAGTAGTTTTGCTCTATGTGCTTCACTTATATCTTTTGAGCATTATAATTTTGCTCTATGTGCTTCACTTAGATCTTTTAGAGCACGGTGGTGGATTTGTTTTAAAGAAACTATTGATCTCTCATGCTTCACTTAAATTATTTTGAGAGTCTCTTAATAGCATGGTAATTAGCTTAATAATAATATGCTTGGCATTCAAGATTTGTGAAACTTTCTTTTGAGTGTGTTGAATACTAAGAAAATATTGAAGCATGATAATTGTTTTGAGATATGGAGGTGATAATATTAAAGTCATGCTAGTTGAGTAGTTGTGAATTTAAAGAATACTTGTGTTAAAGTTTGTGATTCCCGTAGCATGCACGTATGGTGAACCGTTATGTGACGAAGTCGGAGCATGATTTATTTATTGATTGTCTTCCTTATGAGTGGCGGTCGGGGACGAGCGATGGTCTTTTCCTACCAATCTATCCCCCTAGGAGCATGCGCGTAATACTTTGCTTTGATAACTTCTAGATTTTTGCAATAAGTATATGAGTTCTTTATGACTAATGTTGAGTCCATGGATTATACGCACTCTCACCATTCCACCTTTGCTAGCCTCTCTAATACCGCGCACCTTTCGCCGGTATAATACACCCACCATATACCTTCCTCAAAAGAGCCACAATACCTACCTATTATGGCATTTCCATAGCCATTCCGAGATATATTGCCATGCAACTTTCCACCATCTAGTTCATCATGACACATTCATCATTATCATATTGTTTAGCATGATCATGTAGTTGACATAGTATTTGTGGCAAAGCCACCATTCATAATTTCTTCATACTTGTCACTCTTGATTCATTGCATATCCCGGTACACCGCCAGAGGCATCCATATAGAGTCATACTTTGTTTTAGAATCGAGCTGTAATCATTGAGTTGTAAATAAATAAAAGTGTGATGATCATCACTAAATAGAGCATTGTCCGAATAAAAAAGAAGGCCCCAAAAAAGAAAATAAATAAAAAGGGGCAATGCTACTATCCTTTTTTCCACACTTGTGCTTCAAAGTAGCACCATGATATAGCGAGTCTCATATATTGTGCTTCAAAGTAGCACCATGTTCTTCATATAGAGAGTCTCATATGTTGTCACTTTCATATACTAGTGGGAATTTTACATTATAGAACTTGGCTTGTATATTCCAATGATGGGCTTCCTCAAAATTGCCCTAGGTCTTCGTGAGCAAGCAAGTTGGATGCACACCCACTAGTTTCTTTTGTTGAGCTTTCATACATTTATAGCTCTAGTGCATCCGTTGCATGGCAATCCCTACTCACTCACATTGATATCTATTGATGGGCATCTCCATAGCCCGTTGATACGCCTAGTTGATGTGAGACTATCTTCCCCCCTTTTTGTCTTCTCCACAACCACCATTCTATTCCATCTATAGTGCTATATCCATGGCTCACGCTCATGTATTGCGTGAAGATTGAAAAAGTTTTGAAAAAGTTAGAGTATGAAACAATTGCTTGGCTTGTCATCAGGGTTGTGCATGATTTAAATACTTTATGTGGTGAAGATGGAGCATAGCCACACTATATGATTTTCTAGGGATAACTTTCTTTGGCCATGTTATTTTGAGAAGACATAATTGCTTTGTTAGTATGCTTGAAGTATTATTATTTTTATGTCAATATAAACTTTTGTCTTGAATCTTTCTAATCTGAATATTCATACCACAATTAAGAAGATTTGCATTGAAATTATGCCAAGTAGCACTCCGCATCAAAAATTCTCTTTTTATCATTTACCTACTCGGGGACGAGCAGGAATTAAGCTTGGGGATGCCTGATACGTCTCCAACGTATCTATAATTTTTGATTGCTCCATGCTATATTATCTACTGTTTTGGACTATGTTGGGCTTTATTTTCCACTTTTATAATATTTTTGGGACTAACCTATTAATCGGAGGCCCAGCCCAGAATTGCTGTTTTTTTGCCCATTTCGGTATTTCGAAGAAACGGAATATCAAACGGAGTCCAAACGGAATAAAACCTTCGGGAACGTGATTTTCTCACCGAACGTGATCCAGGAGACTTGGACCCTACTCCAGGGGGTCAAAGAGGAGGTCACGAGGGTGGGGGGTGCGCCCCCCCTAGGGCGCGCCCCCTGCCTCGTGGGCCCCTCGGTGTTCCACCGACGCACTCCTTCCTCCTATATATACACACGTACCCCCAAACGATGAGAACAGGAGCCAAAAACCTAATTCCACCACCGCAACTTTCTGTATCCACGAGATCCCATCTTGGGGCTGTTGGGGAACGTAGTAATTTTAAAAATTTCCTACGCACACGCAAGATCATGGTGATGCATAGCAACGAGACGGGAGAGTGTTGTCTATGTACCCTCGTAGACCGGAAGCGGAAGCGTTATAACAACGCAGTTGATGTAGTCGTACGTCTTCACGGCCCGACCGATCAAGCACCGAAACTACAGCACCTCCGAGTTCTAGCACACGTTCAGCTTGATGACAATCCCCGGACTCCGATCCAGCAGAATGTCGGGGAAGAGTTCCGTCAGCACGACAGTGTGGTGACGATCTTAATGTTCTACTGTCGCAGGGCTTCGCCTAAGCACCGCTACAATATTATCGAGGATTATGGTGGAGGGGGGCACCGCACACGGCTAAGAGATCAATGATCAATTGTTGTGTCTAAGGGGTGCCCCCTGCCCCCGTATATAAAGGAGCAAGGGAGGGAGGCGGCCGGCCTAGGAGGAGGGCGCGCCAAGGGGGGAGTCCTACTCCCACCGGGAGTAGGACTCCTCCTTCCCTTGTTGGAGTAGGAGAGAAGGAAAGAGGGGGAGAGGAACAAGGAAAAGTGGGCTGCACCCCTTGTCCAATTCGGACCAGAGGGGGGGGCGCGTGCCTCCTTCCTTTTGGCCTCTCTCCTCTATTCCCGTATGGCCCAATAAGGCCCATATACTCCTCGGCGAATTCCCGTAACTCTCCGGTACTCCGAAAAATACCCGAATCACTCGGAACCTTTCCGATGTCCGAATATAGTCGTCCAATATATCGATCTTTATGTCTCGACCATTTCAAGACTCCTCGTCATGTCCCCGATCTCATGCGGGACTCCGAACTCCTTCCGTACATCAAAACTCATAAACTCATAATATAACCGTCATCGAAACCTTAAGCGTGCGGACCCTACGGGTTCGAGAACAATGTAGACATGACCGAGACACGTCTCCGGTCAATAACCAATAGCGGAACCTGGATGCTCATATTGGCTCCCACATATTCTACGAAGATCTTTATCGGTCAGACCACATAACAACATACGTTGTTCCCTTTGTCATCGGTATGTTACTTGCCCGAGATTCGATCGTCGGTATCTCAATACCTAGTTCAATCTCGTTACCGGCAAGTCTCTTTACTCGTTCCGTAATACATCATCCTGCAACTAAGTCATTAGTTTCAATGCTTGCAAGGCTTAAGTGATGTGCATTACCGAGAGGGCCCAGAGATACCTCTCCGACAACCGGAGTGACAAATCCTAATCTCGAAATACGCCAACCCAACAAGTACCTTCGGAGACACCTGTAGAGCACCTTTATAATCACCCAGTTACATTGTGACGTTTGGTAGCACACAAAGTGTTCCTCCGGTAAACGGGAGTTGCATAATCTTATAGTCATAGGAACATGTATAAGTCATGAAGAAAGCAATAGCAACAAACTTAAACGATCAAGTGCTATGCTAACGGAATGGTTCAAGTCAATCGCATCATTCTCTTAATGATGTGATCCTGTTAATCAAATGACAACTCATGTCTATGGTTAGGAAACATAACCATATTTGATCAACGAGCTAGTCAAGTAGAGGCATACTAGTGACACTCTGTTTGTCTATGTATTCACACATGTATTATGTTTCCGGTTAATACAATTCTAGCATGAATAATAAACATTTATCCTGATATAAGGAAATAAATAATAGCTTTATTATTGCCTATAGGGCATATTTCCTTCAGTCTCCCACTTGCACTAGAGTCAATAATCTAGTTCACATCACCATGTGATTTAATACCAATAGTTCACATCACCATGTGATTAACACCCATAGTTCACATCGACATGTGACCAACACCCAAAGGGTTTACTAGAGTCAATAATCTAGTTCACATCGCTATGTGATTAACACCCAAAGAGTACTAAGGTGTGATCATGTTTTTCTTGTGAGAGAAGTTCAGTCAACGGGCCTGCCACATTCAGATCCGTACGTATTTTGCAAATTTCTATGTCAACAATGCTCTGCATGGAGCTACTCTAGCTAATTGCTCCCACTTTCAATATGTATCCAGATTGAGACTTAGAGTCATCTGGATTAGTGTCAAAACTTGCATTGACATAACCCTTTACGACGAACCTTTTGTCACCTCCATAATCGAGAAACATATCCTTATTCCATTAAGGATAATTTTGACCAATGTCCAGTGATCTACTCCTAGATCACTATTTTACTCCCTTGCCAAACTTAGGGCAGGGTATACAATAGGTCTGGTACACAGCATGGCATACTTTATAGAACCTATGGCTGAGGCATAGGGAATGACTTTCATTCTCTCTCTATCTTCTGCCGTGGTCGGGTTTTGAGTCTTACTCAACTTCACACCTTGTAACACAGGCAAGAACTCCTTTTTGACTATTACATTTTGAACTACTTCAAAATTTTGTCAAGGTATGTACTCATTGAAAAACTTATCAAGCGTCTTGATCTATCTCTATAGATCTTGATGCTCAATATGTAAGAAGCTTCACCGAGGTCTTTCTTTGAAAAACTCCTTTCAAAACTTCCTTTATGCTTTGCAGAGTAATTCTACATTATCTCCGATCAACAATATGTCATTCACATATACTTATCAGAAATGATGTAGTGCTCCCACTCACTTTCTTGTAAATACAGGCTTCACCGCAAGTCTGTATAAAACTATATGCTTTGATCAACTTATCAAAGCGTATATTCCAACTCCGATATGCTTGCACCAGTCCATAGATGGATCGCTGGAGCTTGCATATTTTTTTAGTACCTTTAGGATTGACAAAACCTTCTGGTTGCATCATATACAACTCTTCTTTAATAAATCCATTAAGGAATGCAGTTTTGTTTATCCATTTGCCAGATTTCATAAAATGCGGCAATTGCTAACATGTTTCGGATAGACTTAAGCATAGATACGAGTGAGAAACTCTCATCATAGTCAACACCTTGAACTTGTCGAAAACCCTTTTGCAACAATTCTAGCTTTGTAGATAGTAACACTACTATCATCGTCCGTCTTCCTCTTGAAGATCCATTTAATCTCAATGGCTCACCGATCAATGGGCAAGTAAATTAAAGTCCATACTTTGTTCTCATACATGGATCTCATCTCAGATTTCACGGTCTCAAGCCATTTCGCGGAATCTGGACTCATCATCGCTTCCTCATAATTCGTAGGCTCGTCATGGTCAAGTAACATGACCTCCAGAACAGGATTACCGTACTACTCTGGTGCGGACCTCACTCTGGTCTACGAGGTTCAGTAGTAACTTGATCTGAAGTTACATGATCATCATCTTTAGCTTCCTCACTAATTGTGTAGTAGTCACAGGAACAGATTTCTTTGATGAACTACTTTCCAATAAGGGAACAGGTACAGTTACCTCATCAAGTTCTACTTTCCCCCCACTCACTTCTTTCGAGAGAAACTCCTTCTCTAGAAAGGATCCATTCTCAGCAATGAATAACTTGCCTTCGGATCTGTGATAGAAGGTGTACCCAACATTTTCTTTTGGGTATCCTATGAAGATGCACTTCTCCGATTTGGGTTTGAGCTTATCAGGTTGAAACTTTTTCACATAAGCATTGCAACATCAAACTTTAAGAAACGACAGCTCAGGTTTCTTGCCAAACCATAGTTCATATGGTGTCGTCTCAACGGATTTAGATGGTGCCCTATTTAATGTGAATGTAGCCGTCTCTAATGCATAAACCCAAAACGATAGTGGTAAATTGGTAAGAGACATCATAGATCGCACCATATCTAATAAAGCACGGTTACGACATTCGGACACACCATTACACTGTGGTGTTCCAGGTGGCGTGAGTAGTGAAACTATTTCACATTGTTTTAACTGAAGGCCAAACTCGTAACTCAAATATTTTACTTCTGCGGTCATATCGTAGAAACTTTTATTTTCTTGTTACGATGATTCTCCACTTCACTCTGAAATTCTTTGAACTTTTCAAATGTTTCAGACTTGTGTTTCATTAAGTAGATATACCCATATCTGCTCAAATCATCTGTGAAGGTCAGAAAATAACGATAATTGCCGTGAGCCTTAACACTCATCGGACCACATACATCAGTATGTATTATTTCCAATAAGTCAGTTGCTCGCTCCATTGTTCCGGAGAACGGAATCTTAGTCATCTTGCCCATGAGACATGGTTCGCAAGCATCAATTGATTCATAATCAAGTGATTCCAAAAGCCCATCAGCATGGATTTTCTTCATGCGCTTTACACCAATATGACCTAAACGACAGTGCCACAAATAAGTTGCACTATCATTATTAACTTTGCATCTTTTGGCTTCAATATTATAAAAATGTGTGTCATCACGATCGAGATTCAACAAACCATTTTCATTGGGTGTATGACCATAGAAGGTTTTATTCATGTAAACAGAACAACAATTTATTCTCTTACATAAATGAATAACCGTATTGCAATAAACATGATCAAATCATATTCATGCTCAACGCAAACACCAAATAACACTTATTTAGGTTCAACACTAATCCCGAAAGTATAGGGAGTGTGCGATGATTATCATATCAATCTTGGAACCACTTCCAACACACATCATCACTTCACCCTTAACTAGTCTCTGTTCATTCTGCAACTCCCGTTTCGAGTTACTACTCTTAGCAACTGAACCAGTATCAAATATCGAGGGGTTGCTACGAACACTAGTAAAATACACATCAATAATCTGTATATCAAATATACATTTGTTCACTTTGCCATCCTTCTTATCCGCCAAATACTTGGGGCAGTTCCGCTTCCAGTGACCAGTCCCTTTGCAGTAGAAGCACTTAGTCTCAGGCTTAGGACCAGACTTGGGCTTCTTCACTTGAGCAGCAACTTGCTTGCCATTCTTCTTGAAGTTCCCTTTCTTTCCCTTTGCCCTTTTCTTGAAACTAGTGGTCTTGTCTACCATCAACACTTGATATTTTTCTTGATTTCTACCTTCGTTGATTTCAACATTACGAAGATCTTGGGAATCGTTTCCGTTATCCCTTGCATATCATAGTTCATCACGAAGTTCTACTAACTTGGTGATGGTGACTAGAGAATTGTGTCAATCACTATCTTATCTGGAAGATTAACTCCCACTTGATTCAAGCGATTGTAGTACCCAGACAATCTGAGCACATGCTCACTGCTTGAGCTATTCTCCTCCATCTTTTAGCTATAGAACTTGTTGGAGACTTCATATCTCTCAACTCGGGTATTTGCTTCAAATATTTAACTTCAACTCCTAGAACATCTCATATGGTCCATGACGTTCAAAACATCTTTGAAGTCCCGATTCTAAGCCGTTAAGCATAGTGCACTAAACTATCAAGTAGTCATCATATTGAGCTAGCCAAACGTTCATAACGTCTGTATCTGCTCCTGCAATAGGTCTGTCACCTAGCGGTGCATCAAGGACATAATTCTTGTGTGCAGCAATGAGGTTAATCCTCAGATCACGGATCCAATCCGCATCATTGCTACTAACATTTTTCAACATAGTTTTCTCTAGGAATATATAAAAAATTAAACGGGGAGCTAAACGCGAGCTATTGATCTACAACATAGATATGCTAATACTATGAGGACTAAGTTCATGATAAATTAAAGTTCAATTAATCATATTACTTAAGAACTCCCACTTAGAAAGACATCCCTCTAATCTTCTAAGTGATCACGTGATCCAAATCAACTAAACCATAACCGATCATCACGTGAAATGGAGTAGCTTTCAATGGTGAACATCAATATGTTGATCATATCTACTATATGATTCACGCTCGACCTTTCGGTCTCAGTGTTCCGAGGCCATATCTGCATATGCTAGGCTCGTCAAGTTTAACCTGAGTATTCTGCGTGTGCAAAAACTGGCTTGCACCCGTTGTAGATGGACGTAGAGCTTATCACACCCGATCATCACGTGGTGTCTGGGCATGACGAACTTTGGCAACGGTGCATACTCAGGGAGAACACTTTTATCTTGAAATTTAGTGAGAGATCATCTTATAATGCTACCATCAATCAAAGCAAGATAAGATGCATAAAAGATAAACAACACATGCAATCAATATAAGTGATATGATATGGCCATCATCATCTTGTGCTTGTGATCTCCATCTCCGAAGCACCTTCATGATCACCATCGTCACCGGTGCGACACCTTGATCTCCATCGTAGCATCGTTGTCGTCTCGCCAATCTTATGCTTCCACGACTATCACTACCGCTTAGTGATAGGCGATTGCATTGCATACAATAAAGCGACAACCATATGTTGTAACACCCCGGATGTAATTTACCTTATATGTATCCCAACTCTTGCCATTTCCGGCGCTAAGTTATTTTATTTCCTCGGGTTCAGGTTTTTGTCTCCGTGTGTTGTTGCCTTAGTCATGCATCTCCTATCATGTCATCATGTGCATTGCATTTGCATATGTGTTCGTCTCATGCATCCGAGCATTTTCCCCGTTGTCCGTTTTGAATTCCGGCGCTCCTATCTCCTTCGGTGGTCCTTTCTACCTCTTTTCATGTGTGGGGGTTAAACATTTCCGGATTGGACCGAGACTTGCCAAGCGGCCTTGGTTTACTACCGGTAGACCGCCTGTCAAGTTTCGTTCCATTTGGACTTCGTTTGACACTCCAACGGTTAACCGAGGGACTGAGAAGGCCTCGTTTGTGTTGCAGCCCAACACCCTTCGAATTTGGCCCAAAACCCACCAAAACCTCTGCAATCATCTAGAGCGTTCGATCACGATCGCGTGGCCAAAAACCGCACTCCATTTGGAGCTTCCTAGCTCCCTCTATGCCTATAAATAGATCCCCTTCCGAAATCACGGGTCTTCTTCCCCGAAACCCTAGTTTTCCACCTCGCGCGCCGCCGGACATGTACGGAGCTGCGCCGGACAAATCCCCACCGCCAACCGCCGCCTGACACCTGTCACCGCCGCCCCCGCTGACCGCGCGGCCCGCTGAGCCCACGCCCGGCCCCCGCGGCCCATCGCCTCCCGCCGCCCGCCTTCGCCTCGCGCTGCCGCCTGCTTCGTCTCAGGCCGCCACGAGCCCGCGCCAGCGACCTCTCCGAGACGCCAAGCTCCGGCGATCTCGCCGCCCCGTCGCGCCCGGTCGCCGGCCGCCTCACCTCGCCGTCATCCGCCGCGGCCGATCCCCGCCTCCGCCTCCACCTCGTCGCCGGTGGACGTCCGGCCACCTCCCCGCTCCGGCCACTTCTTCCTCGCCCGCCGCCGCCGTCTACAGGGATCCCGGCGAGTCTCCGGCAAGATCCGCCGCCGTCTCGGGAAACACGCCCGATCCGATCTGGGAATTGAGGGTTCACCTAATCTTGCCCTTTCACCACTATTTTTTTGCAATCTTTGGCATGTCGTAACTTTGCATCCGTAGCTCCGATTTGTGCGTGTAGCATATCAAAATGTTCATCTCGACGAGTACATCATTTCATCCCACTGCATCATTTTCATTTGAGCTCATGTTGAAGACCGAAATGCTGTTGGAAGATGGCTATGTGATAAAATTGCCAGATCTGTTTCATCAAATAGATATTTGTTATTTTTGCCATGATTAATGTGTGCATGATATGCTCCTGAGCTCTACATGAGTTTTGTTATATGCCACGCCATCTTTACAGAGGTGCTTACCATGTATTTTTGTGATATGTGTGGTGAGTAGCACAAGCTTGCAAAGTAGTGCAATCGGTAATGCTGATTTCAGGGACTTAGAATTTCTCTAAGTCCTTGTCCTGATTTTTTGTCGGTATGCCATATGTTCATGCTATTTCCTAGTGATCCGTGCCTCTTTTGAGGATGATCAGTAAGGATGATTTGTTAACATTGTGGTGCTCTATCCATCCATGTCTTTGTTTGCATTTATGGAGCAACCTAGCTTGAGTCAATCGAGCTCTACTTTTGCTATTTCGTGAATCCTGGCAGATTGTTGACTTGTTAGCGATTTTGCCTAGGATGTTGCTATTGACCCGTGCATGCTATGTTGTTGTTCTTGACATGTCTAGCTTCTATGCCATGTATTCTTGATGGGTGTATGCTTAGTTTGTCATGCCATGCTCTGTAGTGAGTGCATCGAGCTCGTGAACATGCCTACTCGCTAACTGTTTTGCATGCTCCAGTTTTTCACTAAGTCTGAGATCTGTTTATGTTTTTGCCATGTTCACATGCTTGCAATTGTATTTTCTGATCCCTTTTGGCTCAAGGTCACTAAGGGACTTTTGTTAAGTGCTTTGAGTAGCTTCATGTCATGCCTTTCTTTGACATGTTATGTTCCTGTAGCATGTAGTTTTCATGCTCTAAAGTGTGCTACCTGATGTTAAATTCCAGACTTGTGTTAATTTCACTAAGTCTGAAACCTGTTATCATTTGCACTTTTGCCATGCTTTTTTGAACCTGTTAATGGATGAATTGGCCGTAGCTCAGTGTTCATCTTTTGTCAAGCATCATGAGTGGATCCCTGCCATGTATTTTGTTGTCATGTTTGAGTTCTGTAGCATATTTATCTTGATGCATTTAGATGGCTACTTGCTGTTTATCGCAGACTGGTGCCATATTTGTTTTGCTTGCCATTTCCAAACCGTGCATCCGATTCCGGTGATCTTTATATCGATTTCAACCGAAATCACCTCACCTTTCCAGTGGCACTCTTTGATTTCTAAGTTGAGGCCAGGTTCAATCATTCCTTGTCAAATCTTACATATGCATCACATATCGCATCCCGCATAGCATACCATGTTTGCATCATGTTGTTCGAGCATTGCACGTGGTTGATTGTGTTCCTTTTGCTTGTTTGTCTTGTTTGGGTAGATCCGGGAGATGAGTTCGCTAACGAGGAGCCCGTTGAGTTTGCTTACGAGGATCAAGTCAACTCTGACAACTTTGCAGGCAAGATGATCATACCCTCGAAATCACTTCTATCTTTGCTTGCTAGATGCTCGCTCTTTTGCTATGCCTATGCTACGATGCCTACCACTTGCTTATCATGCCTCCCAAATTGCCATGTCAAACCTCTAACCTACCATGTCCTAGCAAACCGTTGATTGGCTATGTTACCGCTTTGCTCAGCCCCTCTTATAGCGTTGCTAGTTGCAGGTGAAGATTGGAGATCGTTCCTTGTTGGAACATTGTTTATTATTGGGATATCACCATATTATATTGTTTATCTTAATGCACCTATATACTTGGTAAAGGGTGGAAGGCTCGGCCTTTTGCCTAGTGTTTTGTTCCACTCTTGCCGCCCTAGTTTCCGTCATATTGGTGTTATGTTCCCGGATTTTGCGTTCCTTACGCGGTTGGATTATAATGGGAACCCCTTGACAGTTCGCCTTGAATAAAACTCCTCCAGCAATGCCCAACCTTGGTTTTACCATTTGCCACCTAGCCTTTTTCCCTTCGGTTTTGCGGACTCAAGGGTCATCTTTATTTTAACCCCCCCGGGCCAGTGCTTCTCTAAGTGTTGGTCCAACTAAGCGATGTCCGGGGCTACCAGGGGCAACTCTGGGCTGGCCTACCCGACGTCTGGCTCATCTGAGTGTGCCCTGAGAACGAGATATGTGCAGCTCCTATCGGGATTTGTCGGCACATTCGGGCGGTGTTGCTGGACTTGTTTTATCATTGTCGAGGATGTCTTGTAGAACCGGGATACCGAGTCTGATCGGAATGTCTCGGGAGAAGGAATATCCTTCGTTGACTGTGAGAGCTTGTGATGGGCTAAGTTGGGACACCCTGCAGGGATTTGAACTTTTGAAAGCCGTGCCCGCGGTTATGGGCAGATGGGAATTTGTTAATGTCCGGTTGTAGATAACATGAAACTTAACTTAATTAAAATGAATCAACCGCGTGTGTAACCGTGATGGTCTCTTCTCGGCGGAGTCCGGGAAGTGAACACGGTGTTGGAGTAATGCTTGACGTAGGTTGTTCTAGGATCACTTCTTGATCATAGTTCTTCGTTCGTGCTTTGCCTTCTCTTCTCGCTCTCTTTAGCGAACAGGTTAGTCACCATAAATGCTAGTCGCTTGCTGCAGCTCCACATATTACCTTGCCTTACCTATAAGCTTAAATAGTCTCGATCGCGAGGGTGCGAGGTTGCTGAGTCCCCGTGACTCACAGATTACTTCCAAACCAGATGCAGGGACCGATGATACCGCTCCAGACGATGCGCTTGAGCTCAAGTGGGAGTTAGATGAAGACTCTCGCTGTTACTATGTGTCTTTCCCAGATGATCAGTAGTGGTGCCCAGTTGGGGCGATCGGGGACCGTGTCGCATGTTGGGGTTGATCTTTTATTTTGGTACCGTAGTCGGACCATGAGTGTATTGGATGATTGTAATGTTATTCATGTATTTGTGTGACGTGGCGACTGTAAGCCAACTATGTATCCTTTCCCCTTATATATATATATATATTTACATGGGTTGTTGTGAAGATTACCTTACTTGCGGCATTGCTTTCAATGCGGTTATGCCTCTAAGTCGTGCTTCGACACGTAGGAGATATAGCCGCATCGAGGGCGTTACAAGTTGGTAATCAGAGCCTTCCCCGACCTTAGGAGCCCCCCTGCTTGATCGAATAGCTGGCGGTGTTGAGTCTAGAAAATGTTTTCAGTCATTTAGGATTATATATATCAGAGAGTTTAGGAATTCTTTTTACTCCCCAGTCCCTTCATCGCTCTGGTATGGCATCCTGATGTAGAGTTTTGACTCTTCTCTTCTCAAATTTCACTAAATTTTTTTTAGTATCACGCGGGTATCTTGGAATCGTTCCGATCGATTTGTGACGAGAACATTGTTCTTGGTGCCTCCTGTCATTTAGGGGTTGTGGCAGTGTCTCGGGGAGTTGAGCTCCGAGGTGTTGTCGTCACAATTTTATCGTTGCAGTTCTGGAATACCTGAGCTTAGTTTCGCCGACATCGAAAATCTCTTTTATGCAGTTGTTGGTGAGATAACCTCGACGCCACCCAGTACTGGGGCGGGAGTTCGGGAGTATTGCCATAACTTGTATAACGGATGCTTTTCGAAGGTTGAGGTAGACGATTTCCGAAGTTTTTCTCGGTTATGTGTTGAAGGATGGATACAGCTGGATGTAGGATTTGCTAGATTTGGGTGAGATATTATGCTTCCCCTGTATCCCCAACACCTGATTGCATAACCGGAAAGGTTCGGGAGTTTCATAGGTGGGAATTCCTGTAGCTCTAGTTCTTCTTCCACGGATATTTGGTTTGAGATTGGGTGATCCTTACCGAGTATTCGTTCTTGTTCCGTACCTTGTTGGTTTTATTCTTCTACCTCAATTCTAAGTGGCTTCTCAATTTATGGATATGTGACCATTTCAATTGGAATGCATTCGTTAATTTTGTTCGGATGTGAAGACTATATGTTGCAATTTCAACCCGTTTGATTCAGCTTCAATTTTTGTCTGTCAATGTGCTAATGGATGTCAACCTCTTCAGGATGGCTCCTCCAACACGCACGACTCTGAATCCTGATCCGCCACCACCACCTCCACCTCTGGAGGCATGGCAAGCTGTGATTGTTGGGGAACATAGCAGAAATTCAAAATTTTACCTACGTGTCACCAAGATCTATCTATGGAGAGACCAGCAACGAGGGGAAGGAGAGTGCATCTACATACCCTTGTAGATCGCTAAGCAGAAGCGTTCAAGTGAACGGGGTTGATGGAGTCGTACTCGTCGTGATTCAGATCACCGATGATCCTAGTGCCGAACGGACGGCACCTCCGCGTTCAACACACGTACAGCCCGGTGACGTCTCCCATGCCTTGATCCAGCAAGGAGAGAGGGAGAGGTTAAGGAAGACTCCATCCAGCAGCAGCACAACGGCGTGGTGGTGATGGAGGAGCGTGGCAATCCTGCGGGGCTTCGCCAAGCACCGCAGAAGAGGAGAAGAACTTGGGAGAGAGGGAAGGGCTGCACCAAAGGCAAAGGTGTATTTGAGAGGCCCTCCTACCCCACTATATATAGGGATCCCAAGGGGGGGTGCGCCAGCCCCTAGGAGATCCAATCTCCAAGGGGCGGCGGCCAGGGGAGGAGTCCCCCCCCCCCCCCAAGCCACCTAGGAGGTGCCTTCCCCTGCTGGGACTCTTCCTTTAGGGTTTCCCTAGGTGCATGGGCCTCTTGGGGCTGGTGCCCTTGGCCCATGTAGGCCAAGGCGCATCCCCTACAGCCCATGTGGCCCCCGGGGTAGGTGGCCCCACCCGGTGGGCCCCCGGGACCCTTCCGGTGGTCCCGGTACAATACCGATGACCCCGAAACTTGTCCCGATGGCCGAAACAGGACTTCCTATATATAAATCTTTACCTCCGGACCATTCCGGAACTCCTCGTGACATCCGGGATCTCATGCGGGACTCCGAACAACATTCGGTAACCACATACAAGCTTCCTTTATAACCCTAGCGTCATCGAACCTTAAGTGTGTAGACCCTACGGGTTCGGGAGACATGCAGACATGACCGAGACGTTCTCCGGTCAATAACCAACAGCGGGATCTGGATACCCATGTTGGCTCCCACATGTTCCATGATGATCTCATCGGATGAACCACGATGTCAAGGACTTAATCAATCCCGTATACAATTCTCTTTGTCTATCGGTATGTTACTTGCCCGAGCTTCGATCGTCGGAATTCAATACCTAGTTCAATCTCGTTACCGGCAAGTCTCTTTACTCGTTCCGTAACACATCATCCCGTGATCAACTCCTTGGTCACATTGCGCATATGATGATGTCCTACCGAGTGGGCCCAGAGATACCTCTCCGTTTACACGGAGTGACAAATCCCAGTCTCGATTCGTGCCAACCCAACAGACACTTTCGGAGATACCTGTAGTGCACCTTTATAGTCACCCAGTTACGTTGTGACGTTTGGTACACCCAAAGCATTCCTACGGTATCCGGGAGTTGCACAATCTCATGTCTAAGTAAATGATACTTAACATTAGAAAAGCTATAGCATATGAACTACACGATCTAGTGCTATGCTTAGGATTGGGTCTTGTCCATCACATCATTCTCCTAATGATGTGATCCCGTTATCAACGACATCCAATGTCCATGGTTAGGAAACCGTAACCATCTATTGATCAACAAGCTAGTCAACTAGAGGCTTACTAGGGACATGGTGTTGTCTATGTATCCACACATGTATCTGAGTTTCATATCAATACAATTATAGCATGGATAATAAACAATTATCATGAACAAGGAAATATAATAATAACCAATTTATTATTGCCTCTAGGGCATATTTCCAACAGTGATGGCCGCTACCAATGCAAACACGCAGCTGATCATGCAACTTCTTCAAGAGCGCAATCAAGGGAACTAGGGCCAAGGCAACAATCAGAATCACTTTGCTACACTCAACCAGTTCCTTGCTAACCAGCCAAAGACCTTCAGCAATTGTGTTGAGGCAACAGACGCTGATGATTGGCTCATGGACATATGCAAGCATTTCGAGTGCAGTAACGTCAGGCCTGAGGACTTTGTCAAGTTCGCTTCCTTCCAACTCAAAGACCAAGCTGCAGAATGGTTTCAGCAGTACAAAGATTCCATAGGAGGCCGTGTGATTACCTGGGATGAATTCCGTCAAGACTTCAAAGCTCATCATATTCCTCAGAGCGTGGTTGAAAGCAAGCGTGAGGAATTCCGCAACCTGAAGCAAGGTTCTATGTCTGTCTACGATTAGAACAAGATGTTTCAGAAGCTCGCCCGTTTTGCTAAGCAGGACGTCCCTGACGAGAAGAGCGTGATATACTAGTTCAGGGGTGGTCTCAGAGAAGATATCCAGCTAGCTCTCGTTCTCTTTGAGCCCAAGAGGTACGATGAGTTTTACAACATGGCAATGAAGCAAGAGACTGCTCAACTGAAGTGCGATGCTTCCAAGAAGCGAGTCAGAGATGCTACTCCTTCTTCCTCAACTCAAGTGGCTAAGCAGCAGAAGTATTGGCTTCCTCCTCCTCTGTTCCATCAGCCTTATCAGCAGAAGAGCAAAGGTGGCAGTGGATCTTCCCACCCACCCAACCCTGGCTTTCAGAACAAGACTTCGTCTCAAGCTCCAAGATCGAGTGCTCCGTATCACCGTCCGCTCTCGGAGGTCACGTGCAACAAGTGCCAACAGAAGGTCACTATGCCAACAAATGCTTCAATCAGAGGCGTCTCCCTCCTCCTCCTCCTGTGAGATTGGCAAGTACAGTTGTGGTCAAGCATAACGCCAAGTCTGCAAAGGTCAACTTGATGAATGCAGCTCAGGCAGAGGACTTGTCAGATGTCATCATGGGTAACCTTCCTATTAATGATATTCCTGCAAAAGTTCTTTTTGACACTGGTGCATCGCATTGCTTCATCTCGAGACCATTTGTTTCTAAGCATGAGTTGCCTTTACAAGAATTGCCTAGTCAGTTATCCGTTGTTTCTCCGGGTAAACTCATGAATGCAAGCGCTATGGCCCCGGATGTTACTATCACGTTGGGCGACTACAAGTTTCTATCCTCTCTAGTGGTCCTTGGTAACTCGGATATTGATCTTATTCTCTGAATGGATTGGCTTTCTAAGCACAAGGCTCTGCTTGATTGTGCTGCCAGGCAGATTCAATTGACTCATTCGTCTGAGGATGTAATTGTATTTGCCGCTCGTGATGATACCATCCGTCTGTTTTCTCTCAATGAGAAGGGTGAACTAGATGCCATCTCTCAAATTCCAGTCATTTGCGAATATCAAGACGTCTTTCCAGAAGAGCTTCCAGGAATGCCTCCGCACCGGCCAGTTGAATTCGTCATCGATCTTGAGCCTGGCACGGAACCTGTTTGCAAACGTCCTTACAAGCTTGGACCTGAAGAGTTGAAGGAGCTGAAGAAGCAACTCGATATTCAAGAGCAAATGGGTCTCATCCGACCTAGTTCTTCTCCGTGAGGTTGTGGAGTTCTTTTTGTAAAGAAGAAGGATGGAACGGACCGACTTTGTGTTGACTACCGTCCATTGAACAAGAAGACTATAAAGAACAAGTACCCACTTCCCAACATCAATGAGCTATTCGAACAACTCAAAGGTGCTCAAGTATTCTCCAAGCTTGATCTCCGTATGGGCTATCACCAGATTCGAATTCGTGAGCAAGATATTCCCAAGACGGCTTTCAGAACAAGCTATGGTTCATATGAATACACTGTCATGTCTTTTGGCCTCGTCAACGCTCCTCCAACTTTCTCTCGCATGATGAACTTCATCTTCAGCGCCTACACAAATGACTTCGTCTTGGTCTACCTCGATGACATTCTGGTCTTTTCGAAGAGCAAGGAAGATCATGCCAAGCACTTGCGTTTGGTGCTCGATAAGCTCAGGGAACATCAGTTCTACGCCAAGTTCTCAAAGTGCGAGTTTTGGCTCGATGAGGTTCTCTATCTTGGGCATATCATCTCTGCCAAGGGCATAGTGGTGAATCCCGAGAAGGTGTCTGCAATTGTGAATTGGGAACCACCTCAGAACGTGAAGCAACTCCGCAGCTTCCTTGGTCTCGCAAGCTACTGTCGAAGGTCCGTTGAGAACTTTTCAAAGATCCCGAAGCCGCTTTCCAACCTTCTCCAGAAGCACGTCAAGTACGTTTGGTCTCCTGAATGTGACATCACTTTCAACACTTTGAAAGAGAAATTAGTCACTGCTCCAGTTCTGACTCCTCCTGATGAATCCAAACCGTTCGAGGTCTTCTGCGATGCCTCTCTTCAAGGTCTTGGTGCAGTGTTGATGCAAGAGAAGAAAGTTGTGGCCTATACCTCTCGCCAGTTGAAGCCCAACGAGAAGAACTACCCCACTCATGACCTCGAGTTGGTGGCAGTTGTGCATGCTCTTTTGACTTGGAGACATCTCTTATTGGGAAGAAAAGTGGACATCTTCACTGACCACAAGAGTCTCAAGTACATCTTCACTCAGCCTAATCTCAACCTCAGGCAGACTCGTTGGGTCGAAATGATTCAAGAGTATAATCCAAGCACCGAATATACTCCAGGCAAGGCCAATGTGATTGCTGACGCATTGAGCAGGAAGGCTTACTGCAACAGTCTGATTCTCAAGCCTTACCAACCCGAGCTTTGTGAAGCTTTCCGCAAACTCAATTTGCAAGTTGTTCCTCAAGGGTTCCTCGCCAACCTTCAAGTCTATCCTACTTTGGAAGATCAGATTCGCGAGGCTCAACTTCTTGATGCTATGGTGAAGAAGGTGAAGATTGGGATTGCCAAGAGTCAACCCAAGTACAAGTGCTATCGCCTTGATGACAACGATACTCTCTTCTTAGAGGATCGCATTGTTGTGCCTAAAGGTGACCTTCATAAAGTCATTATGAATGAGGCTCACAATTCACTCCTCTCCATCCACCCTAGGAGTACGAAGATGTACCAGGACCTCAAGCAGGCTTATTGGTGGACTCGAATGAAGCGCGAGATTGCTCAGTTCGTGAATGAATGTGATGTCTGCAGAAGAGTGAAGGCAGAACACCAACGACCAGCTGGTCTCCTCGAACCTCTTGCCATTCCAGAATGGAAGTTTGACCACATTGAGATGGACTTCGTGACTGGGTTTCCAAAGTCCAAGCGTGGCAATGATGCTATATTCGTTTTCATCGACAAACTCAGTAAAGTGGCTCATTTCCAGCCTATCAAAGAGTCTATCACTGTAGCTCAATTGGTGGAGCTTTATACTCTCGGATTGTCTCTCTGCACGGCATTCCACAGTTGGTCTCTTCAGACCGTGGCAGCATCTTTACCTCCAAGTTTTGGGATTCTTTTCAGAAGGCCATGGGCCCTAACATCCGCTTCAGCACAGCTTTTCATCCTCAAACTAGCGGTCAAGTCGAGCGTGTCAATCAGATTCTTGAAGATATGCTCAGGGCTTGCGTTATCTCTTTCGGTATGAAGTGGGAAGATTGTCTTCCATATGCCGAGTTCTCCTACAACAACAGTTTTCAAGCAAGTTCGGGCAAGGCCCCATTTGAAATTCTCTATGGTAGGAAGTGCCATACTCCTCTTAACTGGTCAGAGACCGGTGAACGTCAACTTCTTGGAAATGACTTGATCACAGAGGCAGAGGAAATGTGCAAAGTCATTCGTGATAACCTCAAAGCAGCGCAATCGCGTCAGAAGAGCTACTATGATAGCAAGCATCGTGATTTGGCTTTCGAGATCGGAGACCATGTTTACCTCCGCGTCTCTCCAATGAAAGGTACTCGTCGCTTCGGTATCAAAGGGAAGCTTGCCCCTAGATACATGGGTCCTTTCAAGATCATCAGCAAGAGAGGCGATCTCGCCTATCAACTCGAGCTTCCTTCAAACTTTGTAAATGTGCACGACGTGTTCCATGTTTCTCAGCTCCGCAAGTGCTTCAAGACCCCTGACCGCACCGTCAACTTCGAAGACATTGATCTCCAAGAAGACCTCACTTATCGTGAGCACCCCGTTGCTATTCTTGAAGAGACTGAACGCAAGACTTGCAATAAGTCAATCAAATTCCTCAAAGTCAAGTGGTCACACCATTCTGACCGTGAAGCCACCTGGGAACGCGAGGATCACCTCCGTTCTGAGTACCCGGCGTTTTTCCAGTCCCAGATCTCGGGACGAGATCCTTTCGTAGTGGTGGAGTGTTGTAACACCCCAGATGTAATTTACCTTATATGTATCCCAACTCTTGCCGTTTCCGGCGCTAAGTTATTTTATTTCCTCGGGTTTGGGTTTTTGTCTCCGTGTGTTGTTGCCTTTTTCATGCATCTCATATCATGTCATCATGTGCATTGCATTTGCATACGTGTTCGTCTCATGCATCCGAGCATTTTCCCCGTTGTCCGTTTTGCATTCCGGCGCTCCTATCTCCTCCGGTGGTCCTTTCTACCTCTTTTCATGTGTGGGGGTTAAACATTTCTGGATTGGACCGAGATTTGCCAAGCGGCCTTGGTTTACTACCGGTACACCGCCTGTCAAGTTTCATACCATTTGGACTTCGTTTGACACTCCAACGGTTAACCGAGGGACTGAGAAGGCCTCATTTGTGTTGCAGCCCAACACCCTTCCAATTTGGCCCAAAACCCACCAAAACCTGTCCCATCATCTAGAGCGTTCGATCACGATCGCGTGGCCGAAAACCGCACTCCATTTGGAGCTTCCTAGCTCCCTCTATGCCTATAAATAGATCCCCTTCCGAAATCACGGGTCTTCTTCCCCGAAACCCTAGTTTTCCACCTCGCGCGCCGCCGGACATGTACGGAGCCGCACTGGACAAATCCCCGCCGCCAACCGCCGCCTGACACCTGTCGCCGCCGCCCCTGCTGACCGCACGGCCCGCTGAGCCCACGCTCGGCCCCCGCGGCCCATCGCCTCGCGCCGCCCGCCTTCGCCTCGCGCCGCTGCCTGCTTCGTCTCAGGCCGCTGCGAGCCCGCGCCGGCGACCTCTCCGAGATGCCGAGCTCCGGCGACCTCGCCGCCCCGTCGCGCCCGGCCGCCGGCCGCCTCGCCTCGCCGTCATCCGCCGCGGCCGAGCCCCGCCTCCGCCTCCACCTCGTCGCCGGTGGACGTCGGCCACCTCCCCGCTCCGTCCCCTTCTTCCTCGCCCGCCGCCGCCGTCTACAGGGATCCCGGCGAGTCTCCGGCGAGATCTGCCACCGTCTCGGGAAACGCGCCCGATCCGATCTGGGAATTGAGGGTTGACCTAATCTTGCCCTTTCACCATTATTTTTTTGTAATCTTTGGCATGTTGTAACTTTGCATCCGTAGCTTCGATTTGCGCGTGTAGCATATCAAAATGTTCTTCTCGATGAGTACATCATTTCATCCCATTGCATCATTTTCATTTGAGCTCATATTGATGCCTAAAATGCTGTTGGAAGAGGGCTATGTGATAAAATTGCCAGATCTGTTTCATCAAATAGATATTTGTCATTTTTGCCATGATTAATGTGTGCATGATATGCTCCTGAGCTCTACATGTTATATGCCATGCCATCTTTACAGAGGTGCTTACCATGTATTTTTGTGATATGTGTGGTGACTAGCACAAGCTTGCAAAGTAGTGCAATCGGTAATGCTGATTTCAGTGACTTAGAATTTCTCAAAGTCCTTGTCCTGATTTTTGTCGGTATGCCATATGTTCATGCTATTTCCTAGTGATCCATGCCTCTTTTGAGGATGATCAGTAAGGATTATTTGTTAAATTGTGGTGCTCTATCCATCCATGTCTTTGTTTGCATTTATGGAGTAACCTAGCTTGAGTCAATCGAGCTCTACTTTTGCTATTTCGTGAATCCTGGCAGATTGTTGACTTGTTAGCGATTTTGCCAAGGATGTTGCTATTGACCCGTGCATGCTATGTTGTTGTTCTTGACATGTCTAGCTTCTATGCCATGTATTCTTGATGGGTGTATGCTTAGTTTGTCATGCCATGCTCTGTAGTGAGTGCATCGAGCTCGTGAACATGCCTACTCGCTAACTGTTTTGCATGCTCCAGTTTTTCACTAAGTCTGAGATCTGTTTATGTTTTTGCCACGTTCACATGCCTGCAATTGTATTTTCTGATCCCTTTTGGCTCAAGGTCACTAAGGGACTTTTGTTAAGTGCTTTGAGTAGCTTCATTTCATGCCTTGCTTTGCCATGTTAAGTTCCTGTAGCATGTAGTTATCATGCTGTAAAGTGTGCTACCTGATGTTAAATTCCAGACTTGTGTTAATTTCACTAAGTTTGAAACCTGTTATCATTTGCACTTTTGCCATGCTTTTTTGAACCTGTTAATGGATGAATTGGCCGTAGCTCAGTGTTCATCTTTTGTCAAGCATCATGAGTGGATCCCTGCCATGTATTTTGTTGTTATGTTTGAGTTCTGTAGCATATTTATCTTGATGCATTTAGATGGCTACTTGCTGTTTATCGCAGACCGGTGCCATATTTGTTTTGCTTGCCATTTCCAAACCGTGCATCCGATTCCGGTGATCTTTATATCGATTTCAACCGAAATCACCTCACCTTTCCAGTGGCACTCTTTGATTTCCAAGTTGAGGCCAGGTTCAATCATTCCTTGTCAAATCTTACGTATGCATCACATATCGCATCCCGCATAGCATACCATGTTTGCATCATGTTGTTCGAGCATTGCACGTGGTTGATTGTGTTCCTTTTTCTTGTTTGTCTTGTTTGGGTAGAGCCGGGAGATGAGTTCGCTAACGAGGAGCCCGTTGAGTTTGCTTACGAGGATCAAGTCAACTCTGACAACTTTGCAGGCAAGATGATCATACCCTCAAAATCACTTCTATCTTTGCTTGCTAGATGCTCGCTCTTTTGCTATGCCTATGCTACGATGCCTACCACTTGCTTATCATGCCTCCCAAATTGCCATGTCAAACCTCTAACCTACCATGTCCTAGCAAACCGTTGATTGGCTATGTTACCGCTTTGCTCAGCCCCTCTTATAGCGTTGCTAGTTGCAGGTGAAGATTGGAGATCGTTCCTTGTTGGAACATTGTTTATTATTGGGATAACACCATATTATCTTGTTTATCTTAATGCACCTATATACTTGGTAAAGGGTGGAAGGCTCGGCCTTTTGCCTAGTGTTTTGTTCCACTCTTGCCGCCCTAGTTTCCGTCATATCGGTGTTATGTTCCCGGATTTTGCGTTTCTTACGCGGTTGGGTTATAATGGGAACCCCTTGACAGTTCGCCTTGAATAAAACTCCTCCAGCAATGCCCAACCTTGGTTTTACCATTTGCCACATATCCTTTTTCCCTTCGGTTTCGCGGACTCAAGGTTCATCTTTATTTTACCCCCCCCCCCCCCGAGCCAGTGCTTCTCTAAGTGTTGGTCCAACTGAGCGATGTCCGGGGCTACCAGGGGCAACTCTGGGCTAGCCTACCCGACGTCTGGCTCATCTGAGTGTGCCCTGAGAACGAGATATGTGCAGCCCCTATCGGGATTTGTCGGCACATTCGGGCGGTGTTGCTGGACTTGTTTTACCATTGTCGAGGATGTCTTGTAGAACCGGGATACCGAGTCTGATCGGAATGTCTCGGGAGAAGGAATATCCTTCGTTGACCGCAAGAGCTTGTGATTGGCTAAGTTGGGACACCCTTGCAGGGATTTGAACTTTCAAAAGCTGTCGTGGAATTGTCACGGCAGATGTCCTTAGTGTTAGGACTTAGTCGCGAGGCCAACGCATCTATGTGGTAGCTTGAGAGGGGTTGAGCGGGACGAGAGACGCGATGTTTTACCCAGGTTCAGCCCCTCACGGTGGAGGTAAAAGCCTACATCCTGCTTCATTGATATTGATGATGATGATCATGGTTACAAGAGTGCTCTATCTCGAGAGCTATTGTCTAAACCTAACTTGTCCAACTTGTAGAACTTGTGAATCTTGTCCCCTTTTGAGGAGCCCTGCCCCTCCTTATATATGTTGGAGGGGCGGATTACATGTAGAGTCCTATTAGGATTAGGACTAATCTATCTTAATACAAACCGGGTACAAGTCCAGGTCTTAGCTCTTTGTAAGATAATGTTCCTCATGCCTTTCCTCTTAAACCGGCCCACCATAGTATGAACCGGCCTTCAGGAACCGCCCATTGGGCCACCGGGTCCTGTCGCTCCTTTGACCCGCCTGCCGGATTACCAATGAAACATAAACCTCCAGGTCCAAACGGGTCACCATTGAATCGTCAAGTCTCACCGGGCCTCAAGTAAACCGCCAAGTCCGGCCGGGTTATACTTCCGGCCGGTTTACGCCGCGGGGTATATCCCCGACATTAGCCCCCAAGTTTAGCTTGGATTTATCCATGGTAAACTTATGCTGCAAAATAAACACAAGAACAAATTTGTCAAGTTATGCTCCGGGTTAAGAATTCTTTGTGAACCGGTACCTGATCGTCCTTAAGTCCTTGTTATTTCCTCCTTCTGGGAAATCCGGGTCAACAGACTAGCTTCATAATCAATTTGCCGACATTGGTTTGTCACCGAGAAATATTGTGAAGAATAACTCCTTTGACTCAGCTCCCAAAGCGCCGGTTTAAGAAATATGGGTCTGAAAATACTTATCTGATATTCAGCCGGTTTGACGATGTAAAACTTGCCGGTTTAATATTACCAAAATGGACGGTTTATAAATATTGATGGCACCGGGTCATAATCGTTGTCGACACCGGGTCATGTAATTGATCTCCCTGATTTGCTCAAAACTGATAAAATGAAGATGTTCCTCCTTTATATGCATAATACCTGTAGCCCCCAAGTCTTAAGAGGAGAACATAGTGATAACTTAAGACTTGCTCCAATAAGTGTTTCAACCTTGAGGAAATCCGATTAGTTCATCTCAATCATATAAACTGAATACTCCATATATGTAGCCCCCAAGTGCCGGCTTGTCATGCTTGCAGCAACCTGGGACTTGTAATTTCCTGATGCTCATAAAAAACTTCAACCAGTGTAGCCCCCAAGGGCCGGGTCATTATGTAAATAATGAGCAGGGACTTTGAAAATATGATCATGTAGACTTTGGTTGGTAGCCCCCAAGGGCCAGCTCATCGTAATATGATGAGTCAGGTCTTCAATAAGACTAATAAAAATGACTTTGCATTAGCCCCCAAGTGTCATGATGCATGCTTGCAGCGACATGAGACTTGCATGTAATCTCGACTTGAATAATGTAGCCCCCAAGTGCCGGGTTGTAAGCCTGCAGTGACTCGGGACTATTCCTGCAATTGTAGAATAAATCATATCTATTGATAATATGATAGCCATTGCGCTAAGGCAACTTTGAAAACCTCAATAATACCAGTTATTAATAACCATAAAAATCCAGCCATGTTGTCTATTCAAGATAACATAATCCGGTATGAAAACCTTATTCATTCAATATCATAATGAAAATTCAGCCAAGTTTGGCTATTTGAATAATATGACCCAATCATTTATAAGCGCATGATTCCAATGGCGCAATCCAAATATATACTGGCGACTTATAGTCGAAAGCCAGGCCGGTTTAATAAACACCGGATAATTTCTCATCATATACTGGCAACTTATCGTCTTAAAGCCAGGCCGGTTTAATAAACACCAGATAATTTATCATCATACTGGCGACATATAGTCGAATGCCAGGCCGGTTTAATAAACACCGGATAATTTATCGTCATACTTTATTCAACCTGTTTCTGCATACAACAAGTTTAAAGTGTCCTGGCGGTTTACCGCCGGACGGGTCATAATGCCCGACATATAACCTGGGTTTATAACCGAGGCTGCACTTAAGAATAATCAAATATGAAATACATCATACCTGTGACATTGAATCACATCATTGGTTTACCAACTTTTTGTAGTAAGAGTGATAACTCCAATCTTGAGTACTGATAACTCCTTCCATATTGTGCCGGTTTATGATAAAACCGTACCGGGTTGTGATAAACACCGAATTAACCATATATAATACTGGCGACTCGTAGTCAAACCAGACCGGGCTGATAGTCTCCTGATTATAACTTGATCGTGTACTGACAACTTGTAGTTGAAAGCCAAGCCGGGTTGATAAACACCGGTTTACTCCATAATAGGATGGTAACAAAAAACCAGGCACATAGTCTCCGGATTAAGATTTGACCGCGTTCCGCCAATTTGTAATTGACAGTTTGGGTCGGTTTAAAACTTTGTCAATTTAAAAACGCAACAAAAATAAAAGAAATAGTTATCAAGGAAAATATTGAAGCAAAGGCAATGATAAAACCATTTGCAAAAGGAGGCTTATTTGAGCTGATCAGATGGCGTTACCATGGTCGGACACGACCAAGCTCCCGATAGGTGTAGCTATGGTTCAAGTCAACCAGGTCCCCAAATGAAACCGTGGCATTTATGCCGATGAAGTGGCATGGCAATGGTTTGGGTTCGACCAAGCCCCCAAGTGATTCTGTGGCCTTAGGCCGATCAAGAGGCATGACTGGTTCAGATGTGACCAAGTCCCCAAGTGATCTGGTGGCTCTCGCCTATTAAGAGGTATTGCATTGGTTCGGACACGACCAAGCCCCCAAGTGATGTTTATAAAATTTTCAAGGGGTAAACCGGAGGCCGGTTTAAAACAGAACAACTCCATGTAACCACGCATGATGTAAAAGAACAGAGACCCCGCTTTATGAAGCAGACGCCCCCATGTGATCAATAATATGTCAGGCCAGTATGGCGGGATACCCATGTTTGAACCGCGCATCGTGGCAGCAGGTCCTCTTTGGCAATTTTTAATTTTTTGCAAGAGATAAATCCTTCTTGAACCGGATGCTAAACCGGATATTGAGAGCTTCAAAGCTTTGTGGGGGATATCTTTCCCTTGAACCAGATTTTAAACCGGAATCTTCATTTTCAGTCGGAAATTTTCTGACGGCCTTTAAACTCGAACTTGCGAGAAGTTAATTCCTTTTTGAACCAGACATTGTTAAACCGGATTTGAGCGCTTCAGAGCTTTGTGGGAGAACAAATTTCCCTTGAACCAGACTGTAAACCGGATATTTGAGAGCTTCAGTCGGACTGACTTCCCTTGAGCCGGATTTTAAACCAGAATCCTTTCTGATGACCTGAAACTTCTTCATCGATCCGGGATTTTATAACTGTCATATACTTTCTAAGCCGGAAATTTTCTGATGGCCTTTAAACTTTCATCAATATAACAGTAGCCTCCGGGACCGGGTTATCCTTCCCTCCATCGTCTTGGGGTTCTTAAATTTGCTAAAACTGGCAAGATTCGCTGAGTCATGTCATCGTAGCCCCCGAGTTTCAAAGGTGACTCGAGGATTGGCTTGAGACTCTCCATATTTGACCGTGATATAAACCGGCATAACTTGTATGTCATTGGCGTTGATAGCATGATGTGAATCCATAGAAGGTTGAGGTGACTGCGGTGGGTTGTAAATGATCCCATATGAGCCGTGTCAGCAACTCGGCCAATGGTTCCTTCCAATTGGCGATTTGAAGTTAATCAAAACTGTAGTGGCGGCGATGTGATGGCCTGGCTTATTAGGAATGATAGACTACTCATATCAATAAGGAGTTCCTTCTTTTCCGGTAGCCCATTCGGACAGAACTCCAAAGTTAAGCGTGCTCAGCTTGGAGTAGTGTCAGGATGGGTGACCGACCGGGAAGTTGCTCCCGGGTGCGCATGAGTGAGGACAAAGTGCGCAGAAAAGACTAGTATTGATCTGTGGGGATAGTCTAGATCCCACTAGGAGTAACGACCACCGGCGGATGTGTCCGGGGCGTTACAAGTTGGTATCAGAGCCGACCCTCGCGGTTACACGAATGGTTGCGGACATGTGCGTGGTCATATTGTTCATGACGTTTGTGACCCGTCGTGGCACCCGGCATGGCACATGTACCGGACTGGAAGCACAGACGTTTGTGCCAAGAGGGAACGTTCCTGTGGCCCGACGAGGACATCGGTTCCTTTGAGTGGGGGTGTATGTGATAGCCTGGCTTATTAGGGATGATAGACTACTCATATCAATAAGGAATTCCTTCTTTTCCGGGAGCCCATTCGGACAGAACTCCAAAGTTAAGCGTGCTCAGCTTGGAGTAGTGTCAGGATGGGTGACCGACCGGGAAGTTTCTCCCGGGTGCGCACGAGTGAGGACAAAGTGCGCAGAAAAGACTAGTATTGATCTATGGGGCCGGTCTAGATCCCGCCAGGAGTAACGACCACCGGCAGGTGTGTCCGGGGCGTTACAGGCGACTTGTGCACCCAATAAACAGCTCATGCAGACAGGTGCGGCCCGGTATGTTGATGTAGACCAGGCCGTGAGAGACGGACGACAAAGACGGCCGCAGCTTCAAAGACGGCACAGCCAGATGAGTCAGCCGCGACATAGTAAGTCGGCGCGGACGGGAGAGTCGGCCGCGGGAGTTGTAAACCGGCGCGGACAGAGAGTCGCCTGCGGGCATTGTAAGCCGGCGTAGATGGAGAACCGGCCGCGTGTTGATGTAAACCGGACCACAGGCGGTTTGCGCGCGTCCGTTGAGCAGTGCGGAATGGTCAAAAGCCATGATATAATGACACCACTGCGCGCTCCATATGCAAGGTGTAACACCAATGTTGTGGCGAATAATTGTCCTGCATATAAAAATAAGCAAAACCAACGTAATTGTTCTTTTTACAAAAACAATATATGTCAAAAATAGACTTAGATAGATGTCACCTGATTTGTTTGGACGACGGATGATCCGTTTATCGCAACCGAGGCGGCTGAACATGCCCCCGGCGGCTCAAGACCGCAGGGGCGGCTCTGATTTGTTGATATACATATCAGAGTCAACCGTGATATTTAAATGACAGAGCAGACGCATGAGTCGGCCGTGGCATTGTAAGCCGCGCGGACAGACGGGTCGGCCGTGGGCACGGACGGTTGAACCGGCGCGGGTATGGTCGAATGAACCGGCTACAGGCGCGGCCCGGTGAGTTGATGTAGACCGGACCGTTGAGGCGGAGATTTGCGCACATCTGATAAGCCATTTGATATAGTGTGGATATAGACGCGACCTCCAATGACAGCGCACGGGGACCGGATCATACTTTAATCATGAGGTAATTGACCTGTGTATAAAATAGCATACCTCGAGAAAATCTTTTGACATTATGTAATTACACCAAAAAAAGTTTTAGAAAAATAGCACCTGATTGTTACGGCCGCGGCGGTTTTTAGTAGCGGCTCAAGGTCGGTCGGCTCTCTGCAAGGGTGAAACGGCGGCGGAGGCACCATGCGGCTCCACAGGGTGGCTCGGGGCAGTGGCGAGGTTGCAGTCGTAACCCCAGGTGTGGCGACTCACTACAGGGATGAGGCGGCTCTCCATGGTCACCTTATGATAATAAGTCGCTGTTGTCTTCACGCCAGCAGATTTTTGTTTGATGGAAGTGGATCATAAGTGGAGGAGCAGCATCAACCAGCCGGTCAGGTATACGCGTGACGTTACGTCTGTACGCCTAGGAATCGAAAGCTCCGCCAGCAAGGCTACAGCTTAGATCAGTCGGCGGATCGACAGCTGAGGCAAACCGGGTGGCTCGGAGCGCAGTCACGGCTGCCCACGGAGGCAGAGACCACGGTTGCGATTAATTCAAGTCCCCGTCCTTCTCCGGGTCGTAGTTGCTTGGACCAATCCTCTTTCTAGAATCGGTCAAACCTGTAGAAACTGTGGACGGATAATCTTGTGTGAAGTTTCGGATCACCAAACCCATCAAAAGTCAAAAGCTGATCCGTTGCTTGTAACTGCAAGTTTCTTCACACGTAGCTTCACACATAGCTTTCCTATGACTAGATTAATGACTTGAAGCTGATCCAGCTCCTTCCAAACGGGTTCTTCTTCATCCGGAAATTTTGCGGATTTCTCGAAACCCTAGAAGCGATCCCTCCAAGAACTCAACACCACCGTGTGCAGGCCCCACGGTGGGCTCCAACTATCGTGGAATTGTCACGGCAGATGTCCTTAGTGTTAGGACTTAGTCGCGAGGCCAACGCATCTATGTGGTAGCTTGAGAGGGGTTGAGCGGGACGAGAGACGCGATGTTTTACCCAGGTTCAGCCCCTCACGGTGGAGGTAAAAGCCTACATCCTGCTTCATTGATATTGATGATGATGATCATGGTTACAAGAGTGCTCTATCTCGAGAGCTATTGTCTAAACCTAACTTGTCCAACTTGTGGAACTTGTGAATCTTGTCTCCTTTTGAGGAGCCCTGCCCCTCCTTATATATGTTGGAGGGGCAGATTACATGTAGAGTCCTATTAGGATTAGGACTAATCTATCTTAATACAAACCGGATACAAGTCCAGGTCTTAGCTCTTTGTAAGATAATGTTCCTCATGCCTTTCCTCTTAAACCGGCCCACCATAGTATGAACCGGCCTTCATGAACCGCCCGTTGGGCCACCGGGTCCTGTCGCTCCTCTGACCTGCCTGCCGGATTACCAATGAAACATAAACCGCCGGTCCAAAGGGTCACCAGTGAATCGTCAAGTCTCACCGGGCCTCAAGTAAACCGCCAAGTCCGGCCGGGTTATACTTCTGGCCGGTTTACGCCGCGGGGTATATCCCCGACAAAAGCCGTGCCCGCGGTTATGGGCAGATGGGAATTTGTTAATGTCTGGTTGTAGATAACAAGAAACTTAACTTAATTAAAATGAATCAACCGCGTGTGTAACCGTGATGGTCTCTTCTCGGCGGAGTCCGGGAAGTGAACACGGTGTTGGAGTAATGCTTGACGTAGGTTGTTCTAGGATCACTTCTTGATCATAGTTCTTCGTTCGTGCTTTGCCTTCTCTTCTCGCTCTCTTTTGCGAATAGGTTAGCCACCATAAATGCTAGTCGCTTGCTGCAGCTCCACATATTACCTTGCCTTACCTATAAGCTTAAATAGTATCAATCGCGAGGGTGCGAGGTTGCTGAGTCCCCGTGACTCACAAATTACTTCCAAACCAGATGCAGGGATCGATGATACCGCTCCAAACGATGCGCTTGAGCTCAAGTGGGAGTTCGATGAAGACTCTCGCCGTTACTATGTGTCTTTCCTAGATGATCAGTAGTGGTGCCCAGTTGGGGCGATCGGGGACCGTGTCGCATGTTGGGGTTGATCTTTTATTTTGGTACCGTAGTCGGACCATGAGTGTATTGGATGATTGTAATGTTATTCATGTATTTGTGTGACGTGGCGAGTGTAAGCCAACTATGTATCCTTTCCCCTTATATATATATTTACATGGGTTCTTGTGAAGATTACCTTACTTGCGA
The DNA here is from genome assembly GCF_056163025.1 of Triticum urartu. Taxonomy (NCBI): domain Eukaryota; kingdom Viridiplantae; phylum Streptophyta; class Magnoliopsida; order Poales; family Poaceae; genus Triticum; species Triticum urartu. The sequence goes on from NC_141873.1 coordinate 511,827,545, forward strand.
CATTGCTTTCAATGCGGTTATGCCTCTAAGTCGTGCTTCTACACGTAGGAGATATAGCCGCATCGAGGGCGTTACAAGTTGGTAATCAGAGCCTTCCCCGACCTTAGGAGCCCCCCTGCTTGATTGAATAGCTGGCGGTGTTGAGTCTAGAAAATGTTTTGAGTCATTTAGGATTATATATATCAGAGAGTTTAGGAATTCTTTTTACTCCCCAGTCCCTTCATCGCTCTGGTAAGGCATCCTGACGTAGAGTTTTGACTCTTCTCTTCTCAAATTTCACTAAAAAATTTTTAGGATCATGCGGGTATCTTGCAATCGTTCCAATCGATTTGTGACGAGAACATTGTTCTTGGTGCCTCCTGTCATTTAGGGGTTGTGGCAGTGTCCCGGGGAGTTGAGCTCCGAGGTGTTGTCGTCACAATTTTATCGTTGCAGTTCTGGACTACCTGAGCTTAGTTTCGCCGACATCGAAAATCTCTTTTATGCAGTTGTTGGTGAGATAACCTCGACGCCACCCAGTACTGGGGCGGGAGTTCGGGAGTATTGCCATAACTTGTATAACAGATGTTTTTCAAAGGTTGAGGTAGACGATTTCCGAAGTTTTTCTCGGTTATGTGTTGAAGGATGGATACAGCTGGATGTAGGATTTGCTAGATTTGGGTGAGATATTATGCTTCCCCTGTATCCCCAACACCTGATTGCATAACCAGAAAGGTTCAGGAGTTTCATAGGTGGGAACTCTTGTAGCTCTAGTTCTTCTTCCACGGATATTTGGTTTGAGATTGGGTGATCCTTACCGAGTATTCGTTCTTGTTCCGTACCTTGTTGGTTTTATTCTTCTACCTCAATTCTAAGTGGCTTCTCAATTTATGGATATGTGACCATTTCAATTGGAATGCATTCGTTAATTTTGTTCGGATGTGAAGACTATATGTTGCAATTTCAACCCGTTTGATTCAGCTTCAATTTTTCTCTGTCAATGTGCTAATGGATGTCAACCTCTTCAGGATGGCTCCTCCAACACGCACGACTCCGAATCCTGATCCGCCACCACCACCTCCACCTCCGGAGGCATGGCAAGCTGTGATGGCCGCTACCAATGCAAACACGCAGCTGATCATGCAACTTCTTCAAGAGCGCAATCAATCAGAATCACTTTGCTACACTCAACCAGTTCCTTGCTAACCAGCCAAAGACCTTCAGCAATTGTGTTGAGGCAACAGACGCTGATGATTGGCTCGTGGACATATGCAAGCATTTCAAGTGCAGTAACGTCAGGCCTGAGGACTTTGTCAAGTTCGCTTCCTTCCAACTCAAAGACCAAGCTGCAGAATGGTTTCAGCAGTACAAAGATTCCATAGGAGGCCGTGTGATTACCTGGGATGAATTCCGTCAAGACGTCAAAGCTCATCATATTCCTCAGAGCGTGGTTGAAAGAAAGCGTGAGGAATTCCGCAACCTGAAGCAAGGTTCTATGTCTGTCTACGATTAGAACAAGATGTTTCAGAAGCTCACCCGTTTTGCTAAGCAGGACGTCCCTGACGAGAAGAGCATGATATACCAGTTCAGGGGTGGTCTCAGAGAAGAAATCCAGCTAGCTCTCGTTCTCTTTGAGCCCAAGAGGTACGATGAGTTTTACAACATGGCAATGAAGCAAGAGACTGCTCAACTGAAGTGCGATGCTTCCAAGAATCGAGTCAGAGATGCTACTCCTTCTTCCTCAACTCAAGTGGCTAAGCAGCAGAAGTATTGGCTTCCTCCTCCTCTGTTCCATCAACCTTATCAGCAGAAGAGCAAAGGTGGCAGTGGATCTTCCCACCCACCCAACCCTGGCCTTCAGAACAAGACTTCGTCTCAAGCTCTAAGATCAAGTGCTCCGTATCACCGTCCGCTCTTGGAGGTCACGTGCAACAAGTGCCAACAGAAGGGTCACTATGCCAACAAATGCTTCAATCAGAGGCGTCTCCCTCCTCCTCCTGTGAGATTGGCAAGTACAGTTGTGGTCAAGCATAACGCCAAGTCTGCAAAGGTCAACTTGATGAATGCAGCTCAGGCAGAGGACTTGTCAGATGTCCTCATGGGTAACCTTCCTATTAACGATATTCCTACAAAAGTTCTTTTTGACAATGGTGCATCGCATTGCTTCATCTCGAGACCATTTGTTTCTAAGCATGAGTTGCCTTTACAAGAATTGCCTAGTCAGTTATCCGTTGTTTCTCCGGGTAAATTCATGAATGCAAGCGCTATGGCCCCGGATGTTACTATCACGTTGGGCGACTACAAGTTTCTATCCTCTCCAGTGGTCCTTGGTAACTCGGATATTGATCTTATTCTTGGAATGGATTGGCTTTCTAAGCACAAGGCTCAGCTTGATTGTACTGCCTGGCAGATTCAATTGACTCATTCGTCTAAGGATGTAATTGTCTTTGCCGCTTGTGATGATACCATCCGTCTGTTTTCTCTCAATGAGAAGGGTGAACTAGATGCCATCTCTCAAATTCCAGTCGTTTGCGAATATCAAGACGTCTTTCCAGAAGAGCTTCCAGGAATGCCTCCGCACCGGCCAGTTGAATTCGTCATCGATCTTGAGCCTGGCACGGAACCTGTTTGCAAACGTCCTTACAAGCTTGGACCTGAAGAGTTGAAGGAGCTGAAGAAGCAACTCGATATTCAAGAGTGAATGGGTCTCATCCGACCTAGTTCTTCTCCGTGAGGTTGTGGAGTTCTTTTTGTGAAGAAGGATGGAACAGACCGACTTTGTGTTGACTACCGTCCATTGAACAAGAAGACTATAAAGAACAAGTACCCACTTCCCAACATCAATGAGCTATTCTAACAACTCAAAGGTGCTCAAGTATTCTCCAAGCTTGATCTCCGTATGGGCTATCACCAGATTCGAATTCATGAGCAAGATATTCCCAAGACGGCTTTCAGAACAAGCTATGGTTCATATGAATATACTGTCATGTCTTTTGGCCTCGTCAACGCTCCTCCGACTTTCTCTCGCATGATGAACTTCATCTTCAGCGCCTACACAAATGACTTCGTCTTGGTCTACCTCGATGACATTCTGGTCTTTTCGAAGAGCAAGGAAGATCATGCCAAGCACTTGCGTTTGGTGCTCGATAAGCTGAGGGAACATCAGTTCTACGCCAACTTCTCAAAGTGCGAGTTTTGGCTCGATGAGGTTCTCTATCTTGGGCATATCATCTCTGCCAAGGTCATAGTGGTGAATCCCGAGAAGGGCGTTACAATATGGCTTCGACATGTAGGAGATATAGCCGCATCGAGGGCGTTACAATATGGCTCCTGCCAGTTGCCGATAAGTCGGTTACAAAACATGATCATCTCATACAATAAAATTTAGCATCATGTCTTGACCATATCACATCACAACATGCCCTGCAAAAATAAGTTAGACGTCCTCTACTTTGTTGTTGCAAGTTTTACGTGGCTGCTACGGGCTTAGCTAGAACCGTTCTTACCTACGCATCAAAACCACAATGATAGTTTGTCAAGTTGGTGCTGTTTTAACCTTCGCAAGGACCGGGCTTAGCCACACTTGGTTCAACTAAAGTTGGAGAAACTAACACCCGCCAGCCACCTGTGTGCAAAGCACGTCGGTAGAACTAGTCTCGCGTAAGCGTACGCGTAATGTCGGTCCGGGCCGCTTCATCCAACATACCGCCGAACCAAAGTATGACATGCTGGTAAGCAGTATGACTTATATCGCCCACAACTCACTTGTGTTCTACTCGTGCATATAACATCAACACATAAAACTTAGGCTCGGATGCCTTTATTGGGGAACGTAGTAATTTCAAAAATTTCATACGCACACGCAAGATCATGGTGATGCATAGCAACGAGACGGGAGAGTGTTGTCTACGTACCCTCGTAGACCGGAAGTGGAAGCGTTATAACAACGCAGTTGATGTAGTCGTACGTCTTCACGGCCCGACCGATCAAGAACCGAAACCACGACACCTCCGAGTTCTAGCACACATTCAGCTCGATGACGATCCCCGGACTCCGATCCAGCAGAATGTCGGGGAAGAGTTCCGTCAGCACGACGGTGTGGTGACGATCTTGATGTTCTACCGTCGCAGGGCTTCGCCTAAGCACCGCTACAATATTATCGAGGATTATGGTGGAGGGGGGCACCGCACACGGCTAAGAGATCAATGATCAATTGTTGTGTCTAAGGGGTGCCCCTGCCCCCGTATATGAACGAGCAAGGGAGGGAGGCGGCCGGCCTAGGAGGAGGGCGCGCCAAGGGGGGAGTCCTACTCCCACCGGGAGTAGGAGTCCTCCTTCCCTTGTTGGAGTAGGAGAGAAGGAAAGAGGGGGAGAGGAACAAGGAAAAGTGGGCTGCACCCCTTGTCCAATTCGGACCAGAGGGGGGGCGCACGCCTCCTTCCTTTTGGCCTCTCTCCTCTATTCCCGTATGGCCCAATAAGGCCCATATACTCCCCGGCGAATTCCCGTAACTCTTCGGTACTCCGAAAAGTACCCGAATCACTCGGAACCTTTCCGATGTCCGAATATAGTCGTCCAATATATCGATCTTTATGTCTCGACCATTTCGAGACTCCTCGTCATATCCCCGATCTCATCCGGGACTCCGAACTCCTTTGGTACATCAAAACTCATAAACTCATAATATAACTGCCATCGAAACCTTAAGCGTGCGGACCCTACGGGTTCGAGAACAATGTAGACATGACCGAGACACGTCTCCGGCCAATAACCAATAGCGGAACCTGGATGCTCATATTGGCTCCCACATATTCTACGAAGATCTTTATCAGTCATACCACATAACAACATAAGTTGTTCCCTTTGTCATCGGTATGTTACTTGCCCGAGATTCGATCGTCGGTATCTCAATACCTAGTTCAATCTCGTTACTGGCAAGTCTCTTTACTCGTTCCATAATACATCATCCTGCAACTAACTCATTAGTTGCAATGCTTGCAAGGCTTAAGTGATGTGCATTACCGAGAGGGCCCAGAGATACCTCTCCGACAATCGGAGTGACAAATCCTAATCTCGAAATACGCCAACCCAACAAGTACCTTCGGAGACACCTGTAGAGCACCTTTATAATCACCCAGTTACGTTGTGACGTTTGGTAGCACACAAAGTGTTCCTCCGGTAAACGGGAGTTGCATAATCTCATAGTCATAGGAACATGTATAAGTCATGAAGAAAGCAATAGCAACAAACTTAAACGATCAAGTGCTATGCTAACAGAATGGGTCAAGTCAATCACATCATTCTCCTAATGATGTGATCCCGTTAATCAAATGACAACTCATGTCTATGGTTAGGAAACATAACCATCTTTGATCAACGAGTTAGTCAACATAACCTTCCGGCAGCCATGCCACTGAGCCGGCGGCATACTTCAAGTTTCTTCCTTGTCACCACTTTAGTTAACATATCAGCCCCATTATCATCGGTGTGAACCTTTCAAGTTGCATTTTCTTAGAATACAACACATCTCGAATCCAATGATAACGGACCTCTATATGCTTAGACCTTGAATGAAAGCTTGCATTCTTACTTGGGTAGCACTTTGGTTGTCACAAAACAACACATATTTGTCTTGCTTAAAACCAAGCTCACAAGCCAACCGTTTTAGCCACAATAGCTCTTTGCTCGCCTCTGTTACTGCAATGAATTTAGCTTCAGTTGTATTCAGTGCCACACACTTTTGCAGCCATGACACCACTCCCCTTGCATAGGTAACCAAGTAACCTGAAGTAGATTTCCTTCTGTCAACATCTCCAGCCATGTCAGAATCTGAAAAGGCAACCACCTTGGCTTCACCACCACCAAAGCAAAGTTTCAGATTTGTGCTGCCCCAGAGATATCTCAAAATCCACTTTACGGTTTCCCAATGAGGTCTTCCTGGATTGGACATAAATCTGCTCATAGTACTAACCGCATGAGCAATGTCAGGCCTTGTACATACCATAGCATACATCAAACTCCCAACCGCTGAAGCATAAGGAACATGATGCATTTCTTTTTTCTTCTCATCAGTGCTAGGACATTGCTTTCCGCTCAACTTGAAATGGGCTGCTACTGGACAACTCACAACTTTAGCATTTTCCATCCTGAACTTCTGAAATACCTTCTCAATATACTTCTCTTGAGACAAGTACAACTTGTTGCAATTTCTGTCTCGCTCAATTCTCATCCTGAGAATGTTCTTTGCTGGACCTAAGTATTTCATAGCAAAACATTTGCTCAACTCCTTCTTCAACTTAGCAATCCTAGAGACATTCTTGCCAACAATCAGGATATCATCAACATAGAGCAATAATATGATGAAATCATCACCTGAGAACCTCTGAATAAACACACAATGGTCTGAGCTACACTTCTTGTAGCCTTGCTCCCCCATGACAGTTTCAAACTTCATGTACCATTGGCTTGGTGCTTGTTTCAGGCCATAGAGACTTTTCTTCAGCTTGCACACATAGTCTTGTTTGCCTTTCACAAGAAACCCCTTAGGTTGCTCCATGTATATTTCTTCCTCCAACTCACCATGAAGGAATGTTGTCTTCACATCCATTTGCTCAACCTCCAAGTTGAGACTTGCTGCCATGCCAAGGATTACTCTTATAGATGTCATCCTCACCACCGGAGAAAAGATCTCATCATAGTCAATGCCTTTTCTCTGGCCGAATCCTTTTACAACTAGCCTGGCCTTATACCTTGGATGTGATGTGTGCTCTTCTTTCTTGATTCTGTAGAACCACTTGTTCTTCAAAATTTTCTTGCCCTTGGGCAACTTCACCAACTCATAAGTATGATTCTTATGCAAGGAATCCATCTCTTCTTGCATAGAATTTTTCCACTCCTTCTTGTGCTCATCTTCCATTGCATCTGCAAAGCATTCAGGTTCTGAACTGTCAGATAAGAACACCACGTATTGATCTGAGGGATACCTGCTGGAAGGAATTCGACCCTTGTTGGATCTTTGAGTGGAGCAGCTGGTGGACTTTCTGGTGCTGGTGCTTCCTGCTGATCCGGATCATCAACTTCAGCATCATACGCTTGCTGCTGCTGGGGAGCATCTTCTTCACCTGCACCACCATGTACATCATCTTGTACATCTTCTGCATCTGCTTCAACTTGCATGGGAGCTGGAGCTGCAGGAACTGGGTCAGAATCAATCATGTCTTGCTGATGCTGAGGAGGAACCTGCCCCTTTGTCTTCACAATATCCTCAGTTGTTTGGTCTTCAACAAACACAACATCACGGCTTCTCACAACTTTCCTTGCTATAGGGTCAAACAGCTTGTAGCCAAACTCATCACCACCATAGCCAGGAAAGATACACTGTCGTGTTTTCGAATCAAGCTTTGAACTTTCATCTTGAGGAATATGAACAAAGGCCTTGCACCCAAAAATCTTCAGGTGGTCATATGAAACGTCCTTGTCACACCAGACCCTGTTAGGAACATCTCCCTGTAAAGGATAACTTGGTGAGAGATTAATAAGATAAACTGCAGTCATCAAAGCCTCACCCCAAAAGTGTTTGCGTAGCTTTGAACTTGACAACAAGCATCTAACTCTCTCCACAATTGTTCTGTTCATCCTCCAGCAAGACCATTCAGCTGTGGTGTCTTCGAGGAAGTAAATTGATGCCTAATACCTTGCTGCTTGCAATATGCATCAAATTGCCCAATATACTCTCCTCCATTATCAGTGCGAATGCACTTGATCTTCTTCTCAGTTTCTCTCTCAACCGAGGCTTGGAATTGCTTGAATACATCTAGTACTTGATCTTTCGTCCTCAAAGTGAAGACCCAAACTTTCCTGGAATAGTCATCAATAAAAGTCACAAAGTACTTAGCACCACCAAGAGATCTTATCGACATTTTGCAAACATCGGAATGTATCAAGTCCAGCTTCTCGGGCTTCTTGTGAGGAGGTAGAGTCTTGAAGGCAACTCGGTGTTGCTTCCCTGCTAGACAATCTGAACATTTTTTGATGTGAACTCCTTTCACACCCTTCAACAATTTTTTCTTCACTAGCACTTTCATCCCATTCTCACTCATGTGCCCAAGTCTTTTGTGCCATAGAGCACAATGATCATCCTTCTCTAATGCATTGACAGAAGCACTAAAGAGCTTAGCATGAACATGATACAACACTGAGACCATTTTACCTCTTGCAACAATCATGTTACCTTTGGTGAGCTTGTACTGCCCTTTTCCAAAACTGCTCAAGTAATCATCTTCATCAAGCAAACCAACTGAAATAATATTGAGACGAAGTGCCTCAACATGTCTCACAGATTTGAGGACTAACCTTGTACCATTTGCGGTCTCCAAATGCACATCTCCTTTTCCAATGATGGCTGCTCTATCATTGTTCCCCATCTTCACAACACCAAAATCACCTGATATATAGTTAGTGAAGAGCTCTCTGCGAGATGTAGCATGAATAGTAGCACCGCTGTCTGGTATCCAAATCATCTCGTCACCATCCACAAGGTTGACGGTTTCATCAGAAACAATAGTGATCTTCTCCTCAATAGTGGAACCAAATCTGCCCTCATTTTCTTCATGCATAACAAGCATGATGTCCTCTTCTACTTCAGTAACTCGGTTGCCCTCTATGTCACTATCACTATCAACTTGCTTCTGATCTTGCTCCTTCTTTTTCTTTTTGTCTTTCTTTCACTTGTCACATTGCCACTTAATGTGCCCTTCTGATGGCAGTGATGGCACTCATAATCAGCATACTTACTTTTTGATTTGCTCCTACCTCTTTCTGCCCCTTTACCTGGACCTCCGCTCTTGCTTCTCCCCCTGGACTGAGTGACTAGCACCTCTGAATGTGAGGAAGAACTAGCTTCAGCCACCTTTCTAGACTCTTCATTTAGTACCCTGGTTTTCACAAGATTCCAAGTGACAACTCCATTAGGTGCTGAATTGCAAACCGTGACCTTAAAGGTCTCCCAGCTGTCCGGTAATGAGCCTAGTAGCAGCAAAGCTCTCACTTCATCTTCAAATGTTATTCCCATTGAAGAAAGATGATTTATAATGCCTTGAAATGTATTCACATGATCTGCAATTAGAGTGCCCTCTTTGTACCTCAAGCACATCAATTGTTTGATCAAGAACATCTTGTTTGTACCTTCTTTTTGGGCAAACAACTCTTCCAATTTCTGCCACAAGGTGCGTGCATGTGTCTCAAAAATGATATGGTTCAAAACATTGTCATCGACCCATTGCCGAATGAACCCACAAGCTTGGCGATGAAGTACCTTCCACGGACCTTCCTCAATGCCCTCCGGCATCTCAGTGGAGAACACTGGCTTCCAGTATTCTTTCACATACAACAAGTCCCCCATCTTGCCCTTCCATGCTTGATAATTTGTACCATTCAAAGATATCACCCTGCTGGTATTCACTTCTATCTTTCACCACAAGAAACTCAGCAATTTGCACAAGCAAACCAAGGCTCTGATAGCACTTGTTGGGGCTGGAAAGCAACAATGCGCTGCACAAATTCACCGACACGGCAAATATGCACACTACACAGCCCCCTCCACTTAATGATGAACTTTGAGGATAGCTTCAACCAACAAGTAAGCAGCGGAATAACACAAACAACATGCACATGTGACACAGGATTTAACTTGGAAAAACCTCCTCAACTTGAGGAGTAAAAAACCACGAATGTGGACCGACCGGTCCACACAACTTCACTATGAGAATGATGAGTACAAAGTCTGCTCTAGAACCTCTAGAGAGATTTACAACACACTCTCCACGTTGCCAACCGGCAACAGCAACAACAGCCACAAGAGGCAAGATTTCAGCAAAGCAGCGTTTACACAGCTTCTGTACCCTTCAGTGTTTTGTAAACTGCTCTTAAACCGCTGACCAAATAGCACCAAATTTGGCAAACAAGTAGACACATGAGTACTTGACATCCCCTCCAAATTTCAGCTCAATCGGACATCATTTGCTTACCCAAACTGTTCGTCTCCCAAAACTACTCTGTTCTGAAACTGCAGCAGTCAGAGGTAGCAAAACCACTCTCGAATTTGATGCTCCACTGACCCAATTCTCAAACCAGCTAAGCAGATCGAAGTACTCAAAGTAAGGAACGAGCTCACCAAGTTTGGGGTCGATCCAAGCACGTTTGAGCCTCCAATCACCAGTTTGAACACTGTCTAGTCAGATGCAGCAAATCTGGACAGAGCCTCTGCTTCTTCTTCTTCCTCTCTCTTAGGTTGTGTTTTCTCTTGTGTGCTCTCACTCTCACTCTCACACGAATGGCAGCCACCACTAGCAGGGGTGGAGTGGCTAGGGTTTTCTCCTTGCTTCACTTCACTTGAAAGCACTCTCAACCGTTGGATGCAACGAGGATCAACGGCTGACATGTGTTGGACTTATGGGCTGATGTTGGGCTTCCAACACACCTCCATATGGAGGGACTTAGCCCAACAGGTAGTCGAAGTTGTGAACCTGCACATGGTGCCACTACGCATCCCCACCACCATGTCCCATATCTTCAAACAAACCATGTGAAACCGGCGTGCACGGCAGCGACGCTTAATAGTTTGGAGGTACTTCTCACAATTTCACAACCAAAATATCGTGCACGTCAGGTAATCGATGCAGCACTAAAGCCCGAGCATTTGAGTGGTTGAATCAACTATATACATCAATGACTATGCCTCCTCTATAAAACTTACAAGGAATATGGTGTTGTAGTAGGAAGACGAAACACTGAGAATGGTGCCGACTGATGAAGATCAAATGGCATCGGTCGATCAATGGATGATTAGTCGAGGAATTGGGTGCACCGGAAATTTGAGTTGAAGAATGAAGCAGCTATAATGTACTTTGGTGTGTCAGTCAGCGACTATCAAGGAGCTAGCTACTACTATCGGCCGTTCAGTGGGGTCAGAAACGGGCCAAGACAGCAAGGAGGGAACCAAGGTCCAATCTGCGCTACACCTGTCCAGATAGGAGTAAGTGAGTTTGTCGTCCTTGAGTGGTTAGGGCATGTAAATTAGTTTAGACAACATCGGTCTGTAGCATCTCTCCACATCACCCGCAGAAAGAACAAGAAAACAACAGGTGTCTGTATGGCTGGCTGTAATGCTCCAACCGCTTGTAAATCATGCTATAATCAAACGCTCTCTTTTTGGTTGCCGTGCGTTTGTATAATCTTTGGGTGCTCCTCCTGCCCACACTACCGCTGGTATCGGAGGAGGGTCATGGGGAAAGAGCAATAAAGATAGCTGGAATTCGCCAAAAGGAACCAGGGCTCAGGTATGACCACCGAGGATCCTTCACTGCAAAGAGTGAGAAAACACTCAAATTTGTTTTAGCTTCTAAGTGGTTTCACCATTTCCCCCCTGGCCCTAGCGTCCATCAATTTTCTCTTGCTTCAATCTGTTCAAATGTCTGTCTATTTGGCATTTCTTATGCAAAATTTACAATCCAATTCAAAGCACTAAGTTTCTCTCCCATGCCATTTCAGAAGGTGTTTCAAAGAACAAAGGATCCTGGGACAAGACCGAAGGGAGCGGGAGCCAAGGAGGTAGTGGGAGCAGTTCCTGGGACAAGGCGAGCGGTGGTGGATGGGACAACAACATGGGCGGCGATGCCAACAACGGTGGTGGTAGTGGGTGCTAAGCTTGTTCCAGAATCAGCTGTGCCTGATTTTGGCGTGTAGATAAGGTTTAGCGCGATGCACCTCTCAGCGCTCTAGCACCCTGTGCTGGTTGGTTCCATTGGCCATGCTACCTGAACCTTTAGAAGAACATGGCCTAGCTGGGCAAAACGTCCCCGCTTGTAAATCATGCTATAATCAAACGCTCTCTTTTTGGTTGCCGTGCGTTTGTATAATCTTATGACACTTGCCAATTATAATCCCCATGTCATATCAGTAAATAGTAGCACACAAGAAAAATAAGTAGTACACAGGCTACTAGTAGAAGATAAAAAGAGGGAATGTATGTGCAGCCTTGATTTTCTCTTGACAAGCACGAGTATGACACATGCATAACGATTGATCATATGTGAATTACACAGAGTAATAAAATATAACAAACTTCGGCTGGATCTTATTTTTGTTCACACAACACAGGTCTGATGAGAAAGGGGGAAAGTTATTTTTTCCCTGGAACTTGTGATTCCCTCGAGAAGCGACATTTCGTATACAACACAAATTAGGCCATCGATAGGGCGCGAGTTTCAAGGAAGTAGATCATCTGTATGTTAGCAGATGGACCAGTTCTGTTGACAGCTTATGATGTCTTGCGGCATTAGCCGCCCCCTCACCAGGTTATTCTAATTTATTTGGGGGCTTCTAAACTATGTTTTTTGCAAGGGGCTTTTAAACTAGTTAGAATATGCTGGGAAGGGTGGCAGCTTATTTTGGCAGCCACCGAGAGAACTGGACCGTATCATTTTTTCTTGCTCCCTCTCCTTTCCTCTAACCAACCTTCCCCGTCCCATTTAGTCTCATGATCATATGATATGACGACTGAACTGTGAAGCGGCCCTTGTTATCCTCATTTCAGGCCCAGAAGTCATGCAAATTGGATGTGTACAAGGGATTTTTAAGATGGCCTCGACATCAAGGGGTATGAAGATCTGCCTCATTAGTGTCTCATGCCAAGTCGCAGAAATTGGGTCAATGAGTTCGGAGTTTTTGGGCATGATCGAGTCACGGGAGATGCAACCGGCTTCAACATTCCTGGCCTGGAAATCCAGTTATCTTGTTATATCCTCGTTGTTGCTTCGTTGCCAATCCTCCTTATATTTCCATGTTGGAGAATGTTTCGTCCATCAAGAATAGCCTGCATATTTGGGAGGGATGGGACCCAAGATGGCCTCCATCAGAGAACATGTAGGGAAATATATTGCCTTAATGATCCTGGCACCGATCGTAGCTGGTGTTGTGGGACACTACTACTAGATACGATCAGTGCCAAGATAACAAGGAGGAAACGAAAGCCCAATCTTTGCTACACCAGTCCGGATTGGAGTAAATGCGGGGCGTTGATGCGTGTCGGCTGTTGCCTAATGTTAGCAACAACGACGCATGTCTCACACCCAGCAATGCACTCTCCACGAACTTGATTGGTGCCTTATGTGTAAAAAAATTCGCTTGATGCCTCCAAATGAAAAGAATCTAGTGCCCGGACAAGGCTGTCTGCGGGAAATCATCTGCCTAGCTAGCCGTCCAATCTAATGGAGGTGGCCGTTCGATCATAGCACAGTCTCATCTTCCTTTTCTGTACCACCAGCGCAACAGCTTCCATGTTGTGATGACCGATCAATTAAATCGTCGCCACAGGAAGGGGATCGGAGTGGGGGATGAGGAAGAACAGAGAGTAGGTGAGGTTGGAGAAGGAGATGAGAATAATTCAGACTTTTCCTTCGCTGCCTTGTCCAACAGAGGACGGTTCCATAAGTACAGGCACACACACACGACGGATGGCTTGGCCACATGCGGCCCAAGCCAGACCCAGTGGGCTCAGCCCACAACTCTCCTGTGCTACTCCTTCTCTTGCTAGTCCACCGCTACATCGTAGCAGGTGTGACAATTCCCCCCCCCCTTGAGCGAGAGCGTCTTGAGACCAGCATGGAGCGTTGGGGTAGCGATGACGTAGGACGGTGTAGTCTTCCCATGTTGCCGAATCTGGAGAGAGCGAGGACCACTGAACAGAGACCTGCACGACTGAGGTGTTACCTTTCTTGACTATTCGACGATCCAGTATCAACTCGGGTTGTAGTGGTGCAGCAGTCAGGTCGGGCGGACGAGGCAATTCGGAGAAGACCGGAGAGTAGTCAGGTGTGAATGGCTTCAACTGTGATACATGGAAGACCGGATGAATGTGGCTGTTTGATGGTAACTACAGTTTGTAAGCCATAGAACCGATCCGTTGCTCGACGGTGAATGGTCCGAAGAACTTGAATGCTAATTTGGGGCAGGGACGGTTGGCCACAGTAGATTGAGCATAAGGTTGCAGCTTCAGAAGAACTTGTTCACCCACTTGGAAAGAGCGATCTGTCCTGTGGCGATCAGCCTTTTGCTTGTATCTGTTTTGAGCCCGGGCCAGCTGAACACAGAGTTGTTCATTATGTGTAGCCCAATCCAAATCTGCATCAGTATCCTATGGTATCGTGCGGGCCAGTGTGGGCAGTCCTCCCAAGTTGGGCTCCTGGCCATATAGCGCTTGGAAGGGTGAAGTGTTCAGCAAGGAGTGATGGGTGGTATTGTACCAGAACTCTGCAGTAGGTAACCATTGTCGCCATTTCTTTGGCTGGTCGTGTACGGCGCACCGAAGATACATCTCGAGACATTGGTTGACTCGTTCACTCTGACCATCCGTCTGCGGGTGATATGCTGTGGAATAGCTGAGTTTTGTTCCTGCTGCCTCCAGAAGAGCACGCCACATTGCACTGGTGAAAACCGGGTCGCGATCCGATACGATCGAGTGGGGTACTCCATGCAACTTGATAATGTTATCCCAAAATGCTCGAGCCACTGTTGTTGCTGTGAATGGATGGCGAAGAGGAACAAAGTGGGCATATTTGGTGAAGCGGTCGACCACCACCATAATCACCTCGTAGCCCTCGGACACTGGCAATCCTTCGACGAAATCCATAGTAAGGTCCCGCCACAGTTCTGATGGAATTGGGAGTGGCTGTAGTAGTCCAGGTGTTTTCAGATGTTCATGCTTGGCCTGCTGACAGATAGAACACTGATGAACATAGTCTTCCACTACTTGTTTCAGACCCCGCCAAGCGAACAGTTTCTTGACACGTTGATAAGTTGCTGTCACTCCCGAATGTCCCCCAATTGCACTTGCATGGAATGCGTTGATCAATTTGGTCTGTAGGGCTGTGTTGGCGCCAATCTAGATCCTGTTCTGGAAGCGAATGATGTCTTGGCGTAATTCGTAACCTTGATCATCCGGGCTGCACAGAGCGAGTTGTTGCAGCAAATCTTGACTGTCCGTGTCAGTTTCATAGGAGTTGCTTACTTCCTGGAGCCATTGGGGCTGACAGATGGAGAGGGCATCCAGAGAGAGCAGGTGACCGACGCGGGATAGTGCATCAGCTGTGCCATTGTCTGCGCCGCGGCGGTACTTGAAAGAAAATTGGAGACCCACCATCTTAGACATGGCCTTGCGCTGCAACTCTGTTTCCAATTGTTGATCGCTGAGATGGAAGAGGCTTTTATGATCCGTGACAATGACGAATGGGGCGCGTTGGAGGTAAGTGCGCCACTTGTCCACGGCCATGATCACCGCGAGGAACTCCTTCCCGTAGATCGATAGACGCTGATTGCGTATGCCCAGAGCCTTGCTGAGGTAGGCGATTGGGTGGCCGTCTTGCACCAGGACTGCACCCACCCCTGTGTCACACGCGTCCGTCTCGATAGAGAATGGGCGTGAGAAATCAGGCAACGCCAGGACAGGCGTGCTTGCCATGGCATCCTTGAGCAGATCGAACGCTGCTTGTGCTTGTGCCGACCAGGCGAAGCCTTTCTTGGTGAGGAGCTAAGTGAGGGGCTTGGCGATAATCCCATAACGCGGCACGAATTTGCGGTAATAGCCGGTGAGGTCCAGAAACCCGCGCAATTCTATGGCATTTGTCGGTGTGGGCCACGCGCGCATGGCACTGGTCTTGCTCGCATCTGGGGCCACGCCCTCTTTAGAGATTACATGGCCCAAATACTCGACTTGGGGTTGCGCGAACGAACACTTGGAAAGCTTGGCATATAGCTGATGCTCACGGAGGATGGAGAAGACTGTGCGTAGATGAGCTTCATGCTCCTGCAAGGTGTGACTGAAGACGAGAATGTCATCAAGAAAAGTGATCACAAACTTACGATTTGGCCCGGCGAACGCCGAGTTCATCACACATTGGAATGTGGGCGGGCCGTTGGTGACGCCGAAGGGCATGATGCGGAACTCAAAATGACCATGATGTGTCTTGAAGGCCGTCTTTTCCTCATAGCCCGCACGCATGCGAATCTGATGGTACCCCGCTCGCAAGTCAATTTTGGAGAAGAAGGCGGCACCAGAGAGTTCATCCAAGAGTTTGTCGATGACAGGAAGAGGAAACTTGTTCTTGATTGTGACGGTATTGAGATGTCGATAGTCCACACAGAAACGCCATGTTCCATCCTTCTTCTTGACCAGGAGCACCGGGGCTGCGAAGGGGCTCATGCTGTGTGTAATGATGCCCGTGCGAAGCATTTCTTCCACTTGACGTTCAATCTCGTCTTTCTGTAACGGAGAGTACCGGTAGGGTCGACAGTTGACAGGTGCTGCACCTGGCTCCAGATTAATGGCGTGATCGTACTGTCGATGGGGAGGAAGTTGGGTTGGTTCCTCGAAGATGTCACTGAACTCCGTCAGGATGCGCTGAATGGTAGGCGGAGTAGGCGTGTCAGAGTCGGATGTCGTCTCAGATATTAGCTGAATATCCACTAAAGCTGCCCCCCATATGTCATTAGCGTCATGCATTTTCCATAAGGTTGCAGCATCTAGGGCTGTGAGTTGATGTTGATCACCAATGTGCACGCCTGTCAGCTTAATTGTTTCTCCCTGACGATCAAATTGCATGGTCTTCAGGTTCTAGTCACACTGCATTGGGTTGTGCTATCCCAGCCAATCCACACCGAGCACTGCATCGTAGCCTCCTAAATCGAGGACGCGCATGTCTGTGGCAAAGGTATGTCTGTGGGAGGTCCAGGCTAGCTGAGGCACCATAGCCGTGCAGTTCAGGCTCTGTCAGTTGGCGACTCGAACCTTGATTGCTGGAATATCTGTTGTTGGAGCTTTGATGCGCTGAGCAAATGTGGAGTTCACAAAACTGTGCGTACTGCCGGAGTCGACGAGCAGCAACATAGTTTGATCACCCACTGTGGCACGCAGTCGAATAGTTTCTGGTGCTTCGGTGCCCTCCACGGCGTGAGCTGATAGGAGACAACAAATAGCATCGGTGGTTGCAGGTTCATCCAATAGTTCTAGGGCATGCACTGCATCATCAGAGAGTACTTCTCCAAAATCGCCCACTTCAATCGTCAGTAGCTGAGCAGAGCGTTTGCATTGATGATCACGGGAGTATTTGTCCCCGCAACGAAAGCAGAGGCCGTGTTGGCGTCTGTAATCCCGCAACTGCCGCTCACCCCGAAGTCGTCCGCGGCTGGCTTTGGTGCTAGGGTGATCCGCGGTGCTGGAGCGGTCGGAGAGGGCGCTGATGGTGCAGGAGGTGGCCGTCCTAGTGGTGGTACTATGCCCGACAATGGTGGTGGTCTGCCTGCAGATGGCGGTCTGAATCTGGAACGCTGAAGTTCCAATTCCTCTTCCTGAATCCTGGCAAACACTGTCACCCTGGTGATGCTGGTGGGTGCCTGAATACGCACGGCGGCGCGCAGGTCATCCTTCAGGCCAAGCAAGAATTGGGTGACGAAAAATTTGGAGCTCAGGGTTGAGTCGAGGGCAATCAGATTATACATGTGAACCTCAAACTGTTGTCTGTATTCAACCACTGTTCCTGTCTGACGGAGCTGAAGAAGATTGTGCATCGTTGACTCGAATTCCTCTGGGCCAAACTCCTCCACCACTGCACGCCGGAACATCTCCCAAGTAATATCTGAATGTGTCTGACGGAAGGCTCTAAGCCACAGTGCTGCGTGCCCTTCGACATAGAGCGCCGCCGTCGCGACCCAGTTGTGCGGCGGCACCCTATACAGCTCGAAGTATGCTAGGCAGCGATCCAGCCAGACGCGGGGTGCATCACCATCGAAGCGGGGGAAGTGGTGTTCGGGTGGCCGGACTGAGTACTCATCCCGCGGCGTCGGTGTTCTGGGCAGCTGCAAGTTGAACTGTGCATCTGGCCTCGTGAGCAGGGAAGGCCCTTCGTTGGCGAGCCGGGCGATGGCTGCCGTGCTCCCAAAAGCCTGCGGAATAGGCAGGGCACTCGGAGGAGGTGCGGTGCGCTGGGCGGGTGGAGCTGGAGGGGGCACAGGCTGCTGGATGCCGTTGGTGGCCGCCGGCGTGCGGGAACCTGCCGCGGAGGGGTCGTCCACCTGCGACGCCGATGCCATGGCGGACGAAGCCGTCGGAGAAGTCACCTTGCGCACGTCATCCACGTCGGCCTGCGTGAGCCCGATCTGCTTGGATAGGCTCTGCAGCTCGGTGGAGACGTGCGTGTTGAACGTGGCCTGTGCCACCGCGCGTTTGGTCGCCAGAGCTTGCTCTTCATCGAATCTGGACAAGAGCTTCTCCATCAAGGCGGTGAGGTTTGCTGTTTGTTCCCCCATGGCAGTGAGGAGTTGCCGGGTCTGGACGGAAGGCTTGGACAGCGCCGTGGTACCCGCCCCGAACAGATCGAACCCCGCTGTGGATTTTGTGGGATCTCACCGGAGTGAATTCCCACCGACAGCGGTGGATGTTACCGATCAGTCAAAGGAGTTGAGGATGCCGCGGCGCAAAATTTTTGGGAGGAAATTGTTGGCTCTGATTACCAATTGTGACGACCGATCGATGAAATCGTTGCCACAGGAAGGGGATCGGAGTGGGGGATGAGGAAGAACAGAGAGTAGGTGAGGTTGGAGAAGGAGATGAGAATAATTCAGACTTTTCCTTCGCTGCCTTGTCCAACAGAGGACGGTTCCATAAGTACAGGCACACACACACGACGGACGGCTTGGCCACATGCGGCCCAAGCCAGACCCAGTGGGCTCAGCCCACAACTCTCCTGTGCTACTCCTTCTCCTTGCTAGTCCAGCGCTACATCGTAGCAGGTGTGACACATGTCAGCACGGGCGGCTCTGCCGGCACTCCGTTGCAACCCCAACGAAGTTTCGACGACCCACCGACGTGCTTGACTGCAGCTCCGACGGTGCTTCATTGCAACCCCGACAAAGTTATGATGACCTTCCGGCGTCCTTCACTATAGCTCCAGTGGCGCTTGATTGCAGCCGCGACAGAGCTCCAATGACCCGGAGGACACTCCAATGCAGCTCCGCCGTCGGCAACTTGCAGTATTAGCAGGTTGCATCACAACATTGTGGCCATGGACGTGTTGCTGCGTCGCAGCACATACAGTGTTAACGAGCGTCGCAACGCATCGCCAGCGGTACCGACGAGCGACCACCTGCCACGCACACAATGTGTCGCTCCCTCAGGGATGCAGCACTGCGGCAGTGAGGCGTGGGCTTCACCGTCTCTTCATTTTGCGATGGGATGTAACAACGTGGTAGCACTGTCGCTCCCTGGTTCGCAGCACCGTGGCCGAAATCCGCCATGCGAGCTCACCTCTTCTCACGTGACGAGCAAAGATGGGGAAGAGAAAAGGGAGTGGGGATGAAAACTTGTGGAGGACAAACGGGGTGAAGAGATAAGGACGGCTGGGCGAAACGTGTATGTGCCAGTGGATGTGCTAGAGGACACGTGTAAATTAGCAGCTGGCGATCATTTGTTTTCATCCGGTTGAAAACAAATGAAAATGTGTGAGACTCCAAGCGAGACCCAGCGATTTTTAATTATTATTTTCATACAATGTTTTTTATTTCGAATAGAATTAGAATATATGTTCATGATATCAAAAAATTCTGATGAATTAAAAAATGTTTGTGGATTCGAAACAGAATTTGTATTGAAAAAACGTTTGCGGTGAATTAATTTTTTTTCACAAATACAAAATATGTTCGCGGAAAATTCAAAAATGTCCATGTATTCGGATTAGAAAAATGTTCGTGAGTTAAAAATATGTTTGTGGCAAATTAAAAATATGTTTGGTTATCCGATAACAATGTTTACTTACTCAAGAAAATGTTTGCAAATTCGAATATTGTTCACGAATTTAAAAATGTTTACAAATGCACAATATGCTTGCTGTGGATTCAAAAAAGTTCACAAATTCTAGAAAATATTCAGGTATTCAGAAAATGTTCCTGAATTAAAATATATATTGGATTTGATAAATGTTTTTAGGTATTCCAAAAATGTTTGTCAGTTTGAAAATTTTGTAGTCAAAACTTTTCTTTGATTCGTAAAGTGTTTGGTATTTGAAAAATGTTCGTGAATTCGAAAACTGCTAATAAATTCGAAATATCTACACAGCAATCTCAAAAAATGTACAGGAGTTAAATTATCACAAAACGTGATGCTGCTAGGGTGGGCCAAAATACCCAACATCATCTCCAACTTGGCTATATATTTTTTATACGATAGGAAAATCCGAAGTTGCATTTTCTTGTTTGTCTTGAATGAGGTTAAAGCTACCAAAACACGTAGAAGGGACCTTACACACTCTGTTCCCTTAGCCTAAAATCTCATGATGTGTTTTAGAGTCGTGCTAGCCTGTGACGTGATTGCCTTTCTTCACCCTTCGCGTGACACCTTGTAAATTTACCACGCATGAAATATATTCGCGTGACCATTTTAGAGAGATAAGCACGTAATCGAAATTGTGAACTTGCACGGGGCCAGTGCACCATGCATCCCCACCACCATGGCCCCATATCTTCAAACAAACCATGTGAAACCTGCTTGCAAGGCAGCCTCGCTTCATCCCTTGGAGGAACTTTTCACAAGTTCACAACCCAAATATCTTTCATGTCAGGTGATCGGTACAACAGTAAAGCCTGTGCGTTTGAGTGGTTGAATCATGTACATACAACAATGACTATGGCTCCTCTATAAATACTTGCAAGGAATCATAGTGTGCTAGTAGGGAGACACGGAACAGTGAGAATGGCATCAGACAATCAAAAGATGATCAGTCAAGGTCGAGGAATAGGATGCACCAGGAATTTGAGTTGGAGTTGGAACGATCTACTTAGTGTGTACTTTGGTATCTTGGTCAGCGGCTGTCATGCTGGAAGCTACAACTACCGGCTGTTCAGTTGGCCAGAAGCGGGCCAAGATAGCAAGGACGGAAATCAAGGCCCAATCTGCGCTGCACCAGATTGGAGTAAACGAGCTTGTCGTCGTGGAGTGTTGGAACGTGCCCACGCCCTGCACCTCCGATGGCTAACCATGCAGCCCGCGTCATCCGCGTCCTCAACAGTAGCATGCACGTAGTGCTTATCTTCTCCTGCATGTTAGCAATTCCGGCTCATGCCGTTGTAACTCTCTCCCACGTTCTCACTGCTCTCTCTCTCTCATGTAAACTGTATATAAGCGCACCAGATGCATGAATACAAGTAGTGTGAGTTGTGCATGCTCTATCTTGGTATCAGACGCCGAGTCCCATCGATCCTCTTCCACCCCAGCTTCCGCTATGAACCGGCTCCTCCGCCGTACCCGCTTGGCGGACTTCGACTCCCCGGCGCCCAACCCGGTCGCCCCGTCCCTCTCGCCGCAGCGCCACCCGCCGTCGCTCCGCCTGCGGCCACACCTCTCCCCGCGGCTGTACCGGCACCGAGCCGCGCCCCTCGCCGACCGAGGCAAGGTGACTGTTCCCGAGGGCGCAGCGGCTCCTTCCTCGTCCTCCTCGCCCCCCCGCACGGTCCACCTCGCCCCTGCGCCTGCCGCGGGCATCCTGCGGACCGCCGGCAGCACTCCTGTGCCCCGTCCGGGTGGTGTTCTCGTCCCGCACCTTGGGATCGGCAGCTCCGTCGCCGGCACCTCGTCTCCCGCCGGCCTCCCACCCTCCATCGCGCACTACTTCGCCACCAAGCTCCAGCTCGAGTCGGGCAACTACACACGGTGGCGCCAGCTCTTCTACACCATCTCCTGCCGGTACGAGGTCCAGCACCACCTCGACGTCGCCGCCGACCCACTCGGCCAGAGCGCCGCGTGGCGTAATGATGACTTGACCATGGTGCTCTGGATGCACGGTGTGGTCGATGAAGACCTCCTCGACGTCGTCGCCACTCCGGACAGCACCGTCCACGACATCTGGTTGCAGCTTCATCTTCTCTTCATGGACAACCAGCCCGGCCGCGCCGTCATCCTCGGCCGGAGTTCCGCAACCTCGTCCAAGGCGACCTCTCCGTCGCTGAATATAGCAGGTGGCTCAAGTCCCTTGCCGATGCCCTCGCGGACGTCGGCGAGAACATCACCGACCAGTCGCTCACTCTCCAACTCATCCGCGGGCTCAACCGTAAGTTCCATGTGATGGCGACCCTGCTGCCGATGCAAATTCCTTTTCCCATGTTTGTGCAGGCGCGCTCGCGGCTACTCATGGAGGAGATATCGGCCAACGAGCGAGCGTGCTTGGATGGCCGTCCTGAAGCCACGGCGACCGCGCTCACCATCGGGCAGGGCCCCGGGAGCGCCTCCATCGAGCGGGCGCCGGATCGCGCCTCCAACGACCGAGACAAGGGCCCGGCCGCCTCTCCCACCACTGACCGCGACAAAGGAGGGCGCGGACGTGGCCGCGGGCGCGGCCGCGGCCGTGGCGCCCAGTCCTCCGGTGGCACTCCGGCTGGGCGTGGTGGAGCTCCGCCTAGCGCCGGTGCCTCTCTGCCCACTGGCTACTTCGCGCCCTACGGCGCTCTTCTGCCCGGACCGCCCCAGCCACGCGCGCCCTGGGCGGCACCCAACGCCGCCGGCGTCCTAGGTCCACGGCCGCCACCGCCCCCGCAGGCCTACCCGGTGGCCGTCGCGCCCTCCTCCAGCGGGCCAACATGGGAGCTGTATAACCAGCTATATGCGGTGCTCCAGAACCTCTCCGTCCAGCAGCAGCATGCCGGCGGCGCGCCGGACTGGTTCCTCGACACGGGCGCTACGTCGCACGTCGCAGGTAACACGGGCACCCTCACCTCGTATGGTTCCCCGTCTTTGCGTCATACCTCTGGCATCCTCGTAGGTGACGGGTCTCGATTACCTATTACTGCCGTAGGTTCCACTTCCATCTCAAACTTCTCTTTAAACGACGTACTTGTCTCTCCCACAATCATTAAGAACTTAATTTCTGTTCGTCGTTTTACTCAAGATAACTTTTGCTCAATAGAATTTGATCCGTTCGGTTTTTCCGTGAAGGACCTAGCAACGGGAAAAATAATCATGAGGTCCAATAGCCATGGCGACCTCTACCCCTTCTTCAGCAACTCCAGCGTGCAAGCGGCGCTCTCCGTCGTCTCCAATGGCCTATGGCATCTTCGTTTGGGCCACGCTAGCAATAAAGCAGTTTCTATTATAGCTCGTGATTTCCTTCCCAATTGTAATAATGACATGCCTAGCACCACTGTTTGTTCCTCATGTAAACTAGGCAAGCAGCCACGGCTGCCTTTTTCCCATTCTACTACCAAAACAAGTGCACATTTCCAATTAATCCATTGTGACTTGTGGACTTCGCCTGTCTCTAGTTTCTCCGGTTTTATGTACTATCTCGTGATACTTGACGATTACTCTCATTACTCATGGACGTTCCCGTTGCGCAACAAGTCCGACACCGCCGACACCATCACTCGTTTCTTCATGTACGTACTCACACAATTTCACGTGACCATCCAATGCATGCAATGCGATAACGGCGGGGAATTCCTCACTTCCTCCTTGCGCGACCTCTTCTCTCGCCACGGCTCCTCTTTCCGTCTCTCGTGCCCTCACACCTCTCCCCAAAACGGGAAAGCCGAGCGCCTCATCCGCACCACCAACGACATTCTTCGTGTTCTACTAATCCATGCACACCTCCCACCGCCTTTTTGGGTCGAAGCTCTTCACACCGCCACATACATCCTAAACCGGCGACCCTCCTCGGCCATTAATTTTGTGACGCCGCACTTCCTCCTCTTAGGACATCATCCTGCGTACGATCACATGCGTGCCTTCGGCTGCCTCTGCTTCCCCAACACCATTGCCACAAGCCCTCACAAACTAGCCCCGCAGTCGTCACGGTGTGTTTTCCTTGGCTACCCATTGGAGCACAAGGGCTACCGCTGCTTCGACTTAGACACGCGCAAATTTATCATCTTCCGACATGTCACGTTCGATGAAAGCACCTTTCCCTACTCCTCTGACGCCTTGCCACGCTCCTCGCCTATTCCTCTGGCCACAGAAAATCCCGGCGCCCCGATCCATCCTGAACTCCGCGCGGCCAACCCAGCTCCCTCGTACTTGCCGCGACAGAGATCCTCTCTGGATCCTGTGCCCCACGCTGGACCGCCCGTTGCATGCGCATCTCATTCGCCCGCACCCCGGGCCGCTTCTCCACCCGCTGCATGCGCCGATCGCGCGTCCACCCCGCCTGCCAGTTTGCCTGGGCCCGCGTCGCCTGCACCCACACCAGCCTCGCCTCACGCGCCTACCTCCCCACTACCCGCACCAGCCTCCCCCCTGGACGCCATCTCGCCCGATGTTTCCCATGCAGCTAGTACATGTGCGCCATGTTGGGTTTCGTAGTAATTTCAAAAAATTTCCTACGCACACGCAAGATCATGGTGATGAATAGCAAAGAGAGGGGAGAGTGTGATCTACGTACCCTTGTAGATCGACTGCGGAAGCGTTAGCACAACGCGGTTGATGTAGTCGTACGTCTTCACGATCTGACCGATCCAAGCACCGTTACTCCGGCACCTCCGAGTTCTTGGCACACGTTTAGCTCGATGACGCTCCCCGGGCTCCGATCCAGCAAAGCTTCGGGGAGGAGTTCCGTCAGCATGACGGCGTGGTGACGATCTTGATGTTCTACCGTCGCAGGGCTTCGCCTAAGCACCGCTACAATATGACCGAGGTGGAATATGGTGGAAGGGGGCACCGCACACGGCTAAGGAACGATCACGAAGATCAACTTGTGTTCATGGGGTGCCCCTTGCCTTAGTATATAAAGGGTGGAGGAGGAGGAGGCCGGCCAAGGCAATTGGTGCGGCCAGGATGCGGAGTCCTACTAGGACTCCAAGTCCTAGTAGGAGTCCACCAAGAGGGGAGGAAGGGAGAAGGAAGTGGAGGAGAAGGAAAGGTGGCCGGCCCCCTTTTCCCTAGTCCAATTCGGACCAGAGGGGAGGGGGGCGCAGCAGCCCCTTGGCCCTTTCTCCTCTTCCCACTAAAGCCCATCAAGGCCCATTGCTTCTCCTGTAACTACCCGGTACTCCGAAAAATACCCGAATCACTCAGAACCTTTCCGATGTCCGAATATAGTCGTCCAATATATCGATCTTTACGTCTCGACCATTTCGAGACTCCTCGTCCTGTCCCCGATCTGATCCGGGACTCCAAACTCCTTCGGTACATCAAAACTCATAAACTCATAATATAACTGTCATCGAAACCTTAAGCGTGCGGACCCTACGGTTCGAGAACAATGTAGACATGACCGAGACACGTCTCCGGTCAATAACCAATAGCGGGACCTGGATGCCCATATTGGCTTCTACATATTCTACGAAGATCTTTATCGGTCAGACCGCATAACAACATACGTTGTTCCCTTTGTCATCGTATGTTACTTGCCCGGGATTCGATCGTCGGTATCCAATACCTAGTTCAATCTCGTTACCGGCAAGTCTCTTTACTCGTTCCGTAATACATCATCTCGCAACTAACTCATTAGTTGCAATGCTTGCAAGGCTTAAGTGATGTGCATTACCGAGAGGGCCCAGAGATACCTCTCCGACAATCAGAGTGACAAATCCTAATCTCGAAATACGCCAACCCAACATGTACCTTTGGAGACACCTGTAGAGCACCTTTATAATCACCCAGTTACATTGTGACCTTTGGTAGCATACAAAGTGTTCCTCCGGCAAACGGGAGTTGCATAATCTCATAGTCATAGGAACATGTATAAGTCATGAAGAAAGCAATAGCAACATACTAAACGATCGGGTGCTAAGCTAATGGAATGGATCATGTCAATCAGATCATTCACTTAATGATGTGATCCCCTTAATCAAATGACAACTCATGTCTATGGTTAGGAAACATAACCATCTTTGATCAACGAGCTAGTCAAGTAGAGGCATACTAGTGACACTCTGTTTGTCTATGTATTCACACATGTATTATGTTTTCGGTTAATACAATTCTAGCATGAATAATAAACATTTATCATGTAATAAGGAAATAAATAATAACTTTATTATTGCCTCTAGGGCATATTTCCTTCAGTCTCCCACTTGCACTAGAGTCAATAATCTAGTTCACATCGCCATGTGATTTAACAGCAATAGTTCACATCACCATGTGATTAACACCCATAGTCCACATCGATATGTGACCAACACCCAAAGGGTTTACTAGAGTCAGTAATCTAGTTCACATCGTTATGTGATTAACACCCAAAGAGTACTAAGGTGTGATCATGTTTTGCTTGTGAGATAATTTTAGTCACCGGGTCTGTTATGTTTAGATCCGTAAGTATTCTGTAAATATTTATGTCAACAATGCTCTGCATGGAGCTACTCTAGCTAATTTCTCCCACTTTCAATATGTAGCTAGATTGAGACTTAGATTCATCTAGATTAGTGTCAAAACTTGCATCGACATAACCCGTTACGACAAACCTTTTGTCACTTCCATAATCGACAAACATATCCTTATTCCACTAAGGATAATTTTGACCATTGTCCAGTCATCTACTCCTAGATCAGTATTGTACTCCCTTGCCAAACTCAGTAGTAGGGTATACAATAGATCTGGTACACAGCATGGCATACTTTATAAAACCTATGGCTGAGGCATAGGGAATGACTTTCATTCTCTTTCTATCTTCTGCCATGGTCGGGCTTTGAGTCTTACTCAATTTCGCACCTTGTAACACAGGCAAGAACTCTTTCTTTGACTGTTCCATTTTGAACTATTTCAAAATCTTGTCAAGGTATGTACTCATTGAAAAAAAAACTTATCAAGCGTCTTGATCTATCTCTATAGATCTTGATGCTCAATATGTAAGCAGCTTCACCGAGGTCTTTCTTTGAAAAATTCCTTTCAAACACTCCTTTATGCTTTGCAGAATAATTCTACATTATTTCCGATCAACAATATGTCATTCACATATACTTATCAGAAATGTTGTAGTGCTCCCACTCACTTTCTTGTAAATACAGGCTTCACCGTAAGTCTGTATAAAACTATATGCTTTGATCAACTTATGAAAGCGTATATTCCAACTCCGAGATGCTTGCACCAGTCCATAGATGGATCGCTGGAGCTTGCTTATTTTGTTAGCACCTTTAGGATTGACAAAACCTTCTGATTGCATCATAGACAACTCTTACTTTAAGAAATCCATTAAGGATTGCAGTTTTGTTATCCATTTGCCAGATTTCATAAAATGCGGCAATTGCTAACATGATTTGGACAAACTTTTAAGCATCTATACGAGTGAGAAAATCTCATCGTAGTCAACACCTTGGACTTTGTCGAAAACCTTTTGCGACAATTCTAGCTTTATAGATAGTAACACTACTATCAGCGTCCGTCTTTCTGTTGAAGATCCATTTATTTTCTATGACTTGCCGATCATCGGGCAAGTCAACCAAAGTCCATACTTTGTTCTCATACATGAATCCCATCTCAGATTTCATGGCCTCAAGCCATTTTGTGGAATCTGGGCTCACCATCGCTTCTTCATAGTTCGCAAGTTCGTCATGGTCTAGTAACATGACTTCCAGAATAGGATTACCGCACCACTCTGGTGCGGATCTCACTCTGGTTTACCTACGAGATTCGGTAGTAACTTGATCTGAAGTTACATGATCATCATCATTAGCTTCCTCACTAATTGGTGTAGTAGTCACAAGAACAGATTTTTGTGATGAACTACTTTCTAATAAGGGATATGGTACAATTACCTTATCAAGTTCTACTTTCCTCCCACTCACTTCTTTTGAGAGAAACTCCTTTTCTGAAAAGGATCCATTCTCAGCAACGAATAACTTGCCTTCGGATCTGTGATAGAAGGTGTTCCCAACTGTCTCCTTTGGGTATCCTATGAAGACACATTTCTCCGATTTGGGTTTGAGCTTATCAGGTTGAAACTTTTTCATATAAGCATCGCAACCCCAAACTTTAAGAAACGACAACTTTGGTTTCTTGCCAAACCACAGTTCATAAAGCGTCGTCTCAACGGATTTTAATGGTGCCCTATTTAACGTGAATGCAGCTGTCTCTAATGCATGACCCCAAAATGATAGTGGTAAATCAGTAAGAAACATCATAGATTGCACTATATCCAATAAAGTACGGTTATGACGTTCGGACACACCATTATGCTGTGGTGTTCCAGGTGGCATGAGTTTGTGAAACTATTCCACATTGTTTTAATTGAAGACAAAACTCGTAACTCAAAAAAAAATTGTCTCCGCGATCAGATCATAGAAACCTTATTTTTCTTGTTACGATGATTTTCCACTTCACTCTGAAATTCTTTGAACCTTTCAAATGTTTCAGACTTATGTTTCATCAAGTAGATATACCCATATCCGCTCAAATCATCTGTGAAGTTCAGAAAATAACGATACTTGCCGTGAGCCTTAACACTCATCGGACCGCATACATCAGTATGTATTATTTCCAATAAGTCAGTTGCTCGCTTCGGAGAACGGAGTCTTAGTCATCTTGCCCATGAGGCATGGTTCGCAAGCATCAAGTGATTCATAATCAAGTGATTCCAAAATCCCATCAGCATGGAGTTTCTTCATGCGCTTTACACCAATATGACCTAAACGGCAGTGCTACAAATAAGTTGCACTATCATTATTGACTTTGCATCTTTTGGCTTCAATATTATAAAAATGTGTATCACCACGATCGAGATTCAACAAACCATTTTCATTGGGTGTATGACCATAGAAGGTTTTATTCATGTAAACAGAACAACAATTTATTCTCTTACTTTAAATGAATAACCGTATTACAATAAACATGATCAAATCATATTCATGCTTAATGCAAACACCAAATAACACTTATTCAGGTTCAACACTAACCCCGAAAGTATAGGGAGTGTGCGATGATGATCATATCAATCTTGGAACCACTTCCAACACACATCGTCGCTTCACCCTTAACTAGTCTCTGTTTATTCTGCAACTCCCGTTTCGAGTTACTAATCTTAGCAACTGAACTAGTATCAAATACTGAGGGGTTGCTATAAACACTAGTAAAGTACACATCAATAACATGTATATCAAATATACTTATGTTCACTTTGCCATCCTTCTTATCTGCCAATCACTTGGGGTAGTTCTGCTTCCAGTGACCAGTCCCTTTGCAGTAGAAACACTTAGTCTCAGGCTTAGGACCAGACTTGGGCATCTTCACTTGAGCAGCAACTTGCTTGCTATTCTTCTTGAAGTTCCCCTTCTTCCCTCTGCCCTTTTCTTGAAACTAGTGGTCTTGTCTACCATCAACACTTGATGTTTTTCTCGATTTCTACCTTCGCCAATTTCCGCATTACGTAGAGCTTGGGAATCGTTTCCGTTATCCCTTGCATATCATAGTTCATCACGAAGTTCTACTAACTTGGTGATGGTGACTAGAGAATTCTGTCAATCACTATCTTATCTGGAAGATTAACTCCCACTTGATTCAAGCGATTGTAGTACTCAGACAATCTGGGCACATGCTCACTAGTTGAGCGATTCTCCTCCATCTTTTAGCTATAGAACTTGTTGGAGACTTCATATCTCTCAACTCGGGTATTTGTTTGAAATATTAACTTCAACTCCTGGAACATCTCATATGCTCCATGACGTTCAAAACGTCTTTGAAGTCCCGATTCTAAGCCATTAAGCATGGTGCACTAAACTATCAAATAGTCATCATATTGAGCTAGCCAAACGTTCATAACGTCTGCATCTGCTTCTGCAATAGGTCCGTCACCTAGCGGTGCATCAAGAACATAATTTTTCTGTGCAGCAATGAGGATAAACCCCAGATCACGGATCCAATCCGCATCATTGCTACTAACATTTTTCAACACAATTTTCTCTAGGAACATATCAAAATAAACACAGGGAAGCAACAACGCGAGCTATTGATCTACAACATGATTTGCAAAATACTACCGAGACTAAGTTCATGATAAATTTAAGTTCAATTTAATCATATTACTTAAGAACTCCCACTTAGATAGACATCCCTCTAATCCTCTAAGTGATCACGTGATCCAAATCAACTAAACCATGTCCGATCATCACGTGAGATGGAGTAGTTTCATTGGTGAACATCACTATGTTGATCATATCTACTATATGATTCACGCTCGACCTTTCGATCTCCGTGTTACGAGGCCATATCTGTATATGCTTGGCTCGTCAAGTATAACCTGAGTATTCTTCGTGTGCAACTGTTTTGCACCCGTTGTATTTGAACGTAGAGCCTATCACACCCGATCATCACGTGGTGTCTCAGCACGAAGAACTTTCGCAACGGTGCATACTCAGGGAGAACACTCCTTGATAATTTAGTGAGAGATCATCTTATAATGCTACCGTCAATCAAAGCAAGATAAGATGCATAAAAGATAAACATCACATGCAATCAATATAAGTGATATGATATGGCCATCATCATCTTGTGCTTGTGATCTCCATCTCCGAAGCACCGTCATGATCACCATCGTCACCGGTGCGACACCTTGATCTCCATCGTAGCATCGTTGTCGTCTCGCCAATCTTATGCTTCCACGACTATCGCTACCGCTTAGTGATAAAGTAAAGCATTACAGCGCGATTGCATTGCATACAATAAAGCGACAACCATATGGCTCCTGCCAGTTGCCGATGACTCGGTTACAAAACATGATCATCTCATACAATAAAATTTAGCATCATCTCTTGACCATATCACATCACAACATGCCCTGCAAAAACAAGTTAGACGTCCTCTACTTTGTTGTTGCAAGTTTTACGTGGCTGCTACGGGCTTAAGCAAGAACCAATCTTACCTATGCATCAAAACCACAACGATATTTTGTCAAGTTGGTGCTGTTTTAACCTTCGCAAGGACCGGGCATAGCCACACTCGGTTCAACTAAAGTTGGAGAAACTGTCACCCGCAAGCCACCTATGTGCAAAGCACGTCGGGAGAACCGGTCTCGCGTAAGCGTACGCGTAATGTCAGTCCAGGCCGCTTCGTCCAACAATACCGCCAAACCAAAGTATGACATGCTGGTAAGCAGTATGACTTATATCGCCCACAACTCACTTGTGTTCTACTCGTGCATATAACATCAACATATAAAACCTAGGCTCTAATACCACTGTTGGGTTTCGTAGTAATTTTAAAAAAATTCCTACGCACACGCAAGATCATGGTGATGCATAGCAACGAGAGGGGAGAGTGTGATCTACGTACCCTTGTAGATCGACTGCGAAAGCGTTAGCACAACGCGGTTGATGTAGTCGTACGTCTTCACGATCCGACCGATCCAAGCACCGTTACTCCGGCACCTCCGAGTTCTTGGCACACGTTTAGCTCGATGACGCTCCTCGGGCTCCGATCCAGCAAAGCTTCGGGGAGGAGTTCCGTCAGCATGACGGCGTGGTGACGATCCTGATGTTCTACCGTCGCAGGGCTTCGCCTAAGCACCGCTACAATATGACCGAGGTGGAATATGGTGGAAGGGGGCACAGCACACGGCTAAGGAACGATCACGAAGATCAACTTGTGTTCATGGGGTGCCCCTTGCCTCAGTATATAAAGGGTGGAGGAGGAGGAGGCCGGCCAAGGCAATTGGTGCAGCCAGGATGCGGAGTCCTACTAGGACTCCAAGTCCTAGTAGGAGTCCACCAAGAGGGGAGGAAGGGAGAAGGAAGTGGAGGAGAAGGAAAGGTGGCCGGCCCCCTTTTCCCTAGTCCAATTCGGACCAGAGGGGAGGGGCGGCGCAGCAGCCCCTTGGCCCTTTCTCCTCTTCCCACTAAAGCCCATCAAGGCCCATTGCTTCTCCCGTAACTACCCGATACTCCGAAAAATACCCGAATCACTCGGAACCTTTCCGATGTCCGAATATAGTCGTCCAATATATTGATCTTTACGTCTCGACCATTTCAAGACTCCTCGTCATGTCCCCAATCTCATCCGGGACTCCGAACTCCTTCGGTACATCAAAACTCATAAACTCATAATATAACTGTCATCGAAACCTTAAGCGTGCGGACCCTACGGTTCGAGAACAATGTAGACATGACCGAGACACGTCTCCGGTCAATAACCAATAGCGGGACCTGGATGCCCATATTGGCTCCTACATATTCTATGAAGATCTTTATCGGTCAGACCGCATAACAACATACGTTGTTCCCTTTGTCATCGGTATGTTACTTGCCCGGGATTCGATCATCGGTATCCAATACCTAGTTCAATCTCGTTACCGGCAAGTCTCTTTACTCGTTTCGTAATACATCATCTCGCAACTAACTCATTAGTTGCAATGCTTGCAAGGCTTAAGTGATGTGCATTACCGAGAGGGCCCAGAGATACCTCTCCGACAATCGGAGTGACAAATCCTAATCTCGAAATACACCAACCCAACATGTACCTTTGGAGACACCTGTAGAGCACCTTTATAATCACCCAGTTACGTTGTGACGTTTGGTAGCACACAAAGTGTTCCTCCGGCAAACGGGAGTTGCATAATCTCATAGTCATAGGAACATGTATAAGTCATGAAGAAAGCAATAGTAACATACTAAACGATCGGGTGCTAAGCTAATGGAATGGGCCATGTCAACCAAATCATTCACTTAATGATGTGATCCCATTAATCAAATGACAACTCATATCTATGGTTAGGAAACATAACCATCTTTGATCAACGAGCTAGTCAAGTAGAGGCATACTAGTGACACTCTGTTTGTCTATGTATTCACACATGTATTATGTTTCCGGTTAATACAATTCTAACATGAATAATAAACATTTATCATGTAATAAGGAAATAAATAATAAATTTATTATTGCCTCTAGGGCATATTTCCTTCACCTGTCCCCTACCTTCCACCACGCGTTGTACCAGTCACTGCTCCTACTAACTCTCATCGCATGCGCACGCGTAGCAAGTCCGGTTTTGCTCAGCCCAAAGTTCTTCACGCCATCAACCCTGCCATCAGTCCTATTCCCTCCTCTTACCGTGTCGCTCTTCGAGACCCCAACTGGTACGCCGCGATGCTTGAGGAATATAACGCACTGGTGCGGAATAATACTTGGTGTTTAGTGTCTCGTCCTGCAGGTGCAAATGTCGTCACAGGCAAATGGATCTTCCGGCACAAGTTCCACCCGGATGGTACGCTCGCCCGGTACAAAGCCCGGTGGGTGCTTCGCGGCTTCACACAGCAGGCCGGCATCGACTACGTCGAGACTTTCAGTCCCGTCGTCAAGCCGGCCACTATCCGGGCGGTGCTGAGCATCGTCGCTGGCAAGTCATGGCCCATTCATCAGTTGGACATCAAGAACGCCTTCCTCCACGGCCACCTTGCAGAGACGGTGTACAGTCATCAACCGTCCGGCTTCGTCGATACTGCCTCGCCATCCCATGTGTCCCGGCTGAACCGTTCGTTGTACGGTCTCAAGCAGGCACCTCGGGCATGGTTCACTCGCTTCACCACCTACCTGCGGACCCTCGGGTTCGTCGCATCGCGCTCGGACTCGTCGCTCTTCATCCTTCGTCGCGGTGATCACCTCGCCTACCTACTACTGTACGTCGACGACATCATCCTCACCGCCAGCTCCGACAAGGCACTCCGCTCCGTCATCCAGGCGTTGCATCGCGAGTTCACGATGACCGACCTCGGCGCGCTCCACCACTTCCTCGGCATCAACGTCACCACCATGGCGGGCGGGCTATTCCTCTCGCAGGAACAGTATGCACTGGAGATCCTCGATCGCGCGGGCATGCTTAACTGCAAGCCCATCTCTACTCCGGTCGACACGCTGGCCAAGCTCTCCACCGACATCGGGCCTCTCTTCCACGACCCGTCGCTCTACCGCAGCTTGGCTGGGGCTCTTCAGTACATCACACTGACGCGCCCCGACCTCTCCTACGCCGTCCAGCAGTGTTGCATGTTTATGCATGCCCCGCATGATTGCCACTTCCAGCTCGTGAAGCGCATTCTCAGGTACTTGCGCGGCACGACTCATCTCGGGCTTCGGATCCATCGTGATGCCGGCACCGAGCTTGTCGCCTACTCCGACGCGGACTGGGCCGGGTGTCCTGACACGCACAAGTCCACCTCGGGCTACTGTGTGTTCCTTGGCGCTAACCTCCTTAGTTGGTCGGCCAAGCGACAGAACACAGTCTCCCGATCGAGCGCCGAGGCGGAGTACAGGGCAGTGGCCAACGCGGTTGCTGAGTCAGTGTGGCTTCGCCAACTGCTTGGTGAGCTCCACCAACCGCCGTCGCGGGCCACCGTGATCTACTGCGACAACATCAGCGCCGTGTACATGTCCAGCAACCCCGTGCAGCATCAACGCACCAAGCACATCGAGATTGATCTTCACTTCTTCCGTGAACGCGTTGCACTTGGTGAGATTCGCGTTCTTCACGTGCCCACGAGCTCGCAGTTCGCCGACATCTTCACCAAAGGACTGCCGACGAGCGTCTTCAACGACTTCCGGTCCAGTCTCAACGTCTGTTCTGTTTGGATGTAACGACCCTCCAACCGCTTGTAAATTATGCTAATCAAATGCTATCTTGGTAGTTGCCGCACATTTGTATAATCTGATTACACTTGCCAATTAAACCATGCCATATCAGTACATAGTAGCACACACACAAAAAAAGTAGTACACATGCTACTATAAGATAAGAAGAGCGACTGTATGTGCAGCCTTGATTTTCTCTTGACAAGCATGAGCACGGCACATGCTTAACGATTGATCATATTTGAACTATACGGAGTAAACAAAATATAACAAACCTTGCTGAAACTTATTTTTGTTCACGCAAGACAGACCTGACGAGAAAGGGGAAAGTTATTTTTTTCTGGAACTTGCGATTCTCCTGGCCCACGATAAGCGACGCACCGTATGCAGCATGGATTAGGCAGTCGGTAGGCTGCGATTTTCATCGAAGTAGATCATTTGTATGTTAGCAGATAGATTAGTTCATTTCACAGCTTGTGACGTCTTACGGCATAAGCCACCCCCTTCCCAGTTTATTCGAGAAGCCGATTCTAATTTTTTTGGGTCTTCTATGCTAGTTATTGTGCGGCAGGCATCCAAGCTACTTAGAATATGCTGGGGAGGGGGGCAACTTATTTTGGCAGCCACCAAAAGAACTGGACTGTTTCCCGCAAAAAAAGAAGAAGATCTGGACTGTATTGTTTTTCATCCTCCCTCTCCTCCATGTCATTTAAATTCCTAAATGGCTTATATTATAGACAACTATCTGGATATCATTGTACACGTCCTTAGGGACTCCGTGTGCTAGTGAGAGGGCATCAAAGAACAAAGACACAGGTTGGCCGCTGTTGTGGTTTCCTCTTCCCTTGGCTCTATCTTCCCGATCCCCTTCTTTATTTCTATCACCGCATTTATTGGTGATAATCGAGTATTATCTATGCGTGTACGAGGAAGATTCATGACATTTTATATCAAAGCTAGCTCCCATCCACCTTAAATCCCTATCCAAATTTCTCCTTTCGTGGATCTAGAAGCCTCAGGCATTGATGGTGGATCTGGACAACTAGAAGCAGATGCCGGATTTAGCATAGGAGCACACTAACATCGCCACGACGTTGTTCACGATCCAAAAGCCGTTTGATAAGATCGAGCCAGCGGTCACGAAGATAGAGGCGGTCCTCACCTCCGTCAAGCCAATGGTCAGCGACCTTGCCGCCTAGCGCCCTGGGGTTGACACGGCTATGGGGCAAGCTCCAAATCGACATTGGTGAGATCTACAAGAGATTGCCCAAGATCGCCATCAACCTGCTGGTCATCGACCAGACGACAACATTGACTACTATAGATCGTGGACATATATTCACCATTGAAGACTTTGTTCAAATTGTGTCAAAGATGTATGTGTGCGCGTTGTGCTATAGTTGAACTGATAATTTGGACATCTGTGGCAAGAGTGGTTGGGTCGGCCGTTGCGGTCGAGATGCGTCTAATGGCCTTAGTGGGCTTTGTCATTAGTGTACTGTGTCATTTTAGTACATCGTAAGGATCCCTTTAGAGGGTGCTTGGATACATTTTAGTCCCATGACTAAAAATAGTAGGACTAAAACTTGCTAGCATCATCCATGCTTGGATCCAAATACTAAAGAGACTAAAATTAAGTTAATGAGCATTTATTATGCTCCCTCTCCCCTAATCCTACATGTCCCTCCAACCAACTCCTCCCCCACGGTAGTTTGGCTCCCGCCAACTCCTCTCCCGCCCCTACTGCTATCTCCCGCCCCTGTTGCTCCCAAGAAAAAATTGTCCATACAGTCCATACAAGGAAATAAAATTTGTCTATACACAAGAAAATAAAAATTGTCCATACAAGTAAAGTAAAATTGTCCATACATAAGGAAATTAGTATTGTCCATACACAAGAAAATAAATAACATGACACTTATCTCAATGGCCATGGAACAAACCATCAGCAATTCTATCTCTCAATTGATTCATGTCGACCGAATCTTGCTCCATTTCTAGATCCCTCCTGTTACGACGCCTTCTTCTTGTTTCCTCAAGGAGAGGTTGATAATTCTCATCTCTATCACACCTGTCGAATTCTTTATCCGCCAACTGACTTTCGCGGATAAAATTGTGCAAGGCCATACATGCAACAATAATTTTTGTTTGCTTGTGTAGAGGATAACTTTGTATTTTAAAAAGGATCCTCCACTTATTTTTCAAGACTCCAAAAGAACGCTCAATGACATTGCGTAGTCTAGAATGAGTGTAGTTGAAGTGCTCTTTTTTACCTCTCGGCATGGTGCCTTGCTGGAACTCTTGGAAATGGTACTTCTGCCCCCTATATGGTGCAAGATAATCCGCCTTGTTGGGGTAGCCCGAGTCAACAAGATAAAAATTTCCTATTGATGGCAATGCATTTCAGTCAAAGTCAATGTCAATGTATACACAATTCAATCATATACTGAATGTGAAGTATGGTACCTGGAGGTGGATGAGGAAACTTGTGACTAAACCGGCTAAGGGCATCCTTGAAGGGCCTCATATCATGAACCGATCCAGGCCACCCGGCAAGAATGAAAGTGAATCTCATGTCGAAATCACATACAACCATAACATTCTGACTACAATACCCATGTCTGTTTAAGTACTGCGGAATCTTGGTAGGTGGCACCACAACTTGCACATGAGTCCCATCTATTGCCCCAATGTTGTCATTGAACCATGGATGCCACTGAGCATTTCTTAACCTTTCATGCACAACTCTGAATTCAGGATCTCATGGCTTAATTATGTCAGCCGCAAGCTTAACCACACAATGCAATACTGTGTCAAACTTCCTAACAACTGTCTCCATGGACCTTACAAAACGATTCTCACTCTGCCTAATGGACTGACCATCTCCCACCATCATAAAAACATAGCTAGAGCCTCAATTGATGACATCTTCTTAGTAGACTTCAGCCCATAAGAACCCACTAGCAAATTATGTAGTTTATGAAACACAGGTGGATACATCCTAAACATTTTATAGCAGTCTGTTATGTGTCCCAGAGTTCTTAGTACCCATTCATAGCCGGACTCTTTAGATTTTAAAATCCTCCTTTCCCCCTTATCCATGAAACGCTCAATGTAATATGAACCAAACATTTGGAGGATCATACCTATATTGTTGAGCCTTTTCCGCCTCAACTGGAGTAGTACTAGCACTCTATTTCTCCTTTCATCTTCCTCTTCCTCATCACTAGAGTCCTCATCTTCCTCTTCCTCTTCACTGGACTCATCAATACTATCACCATCACTAGAGTCATCCTGCAACATATGAATTATGTTCAACACATAGTAATTAGGTGCACATAGCAATTCAAAACATAAAGGGTCCACATAGCAATTCAAAACATAAAGGGTCCACATAGCAATTCAACACATAAAGGGTCCACATTAGCCTAACTCATCATAGGAAACATGACACAATAGGAGACACTGGATACATGACAACCTAGCTAAGACTCATCTTCGTCATACATATTCTTTGCTTTGCACCATCTCTTCAACCATATGAGCCTAGCTTGAGGGGTCTTCATGTTGTGGAAGACAAACCTGTTGTGTTTGTCCTTGAATAAGTCACATGCTACAAAGTACTCAATTGACTCCTCTGCTGCCCCACAATCAATGGCAAGTTGCTGACATGTAGCTACTGCTACCTTACGCTCCTCACTTCTCTTTGCCTTTTCTTTGCCTTGGTCTACAATTGCCTGCAATATAGTGTTTGATGTCTCAGCTTCCTTGTCCATTCTGGTGGTGATCTCCTTCAAAGTCCTCAAAAATGGACCCTTAGTTTTGCCATTCTCCATGTTCATTTTGATTTTCTTTAAAGGACTACTTGTTGTACTCCTAAAATCAACTAAGCTGGCACCCCTCTTGCGGGCACTGGTACTCATTGGGCTGCCATCCTCATCATCATCATCATCGTCGTTTGCCTCTGTATCATCTGCTGGCCCGGGTACGTAAGCTGAAGTACCATCCACAGCTACCTCATGAAACATCTCATGCAACAGTCCAATGTACTCAGGGTTACCCTTTCTAAATTTCTTGAGATTTGGTCTACTATGCAAAATAGTATTTGTACAACATTAGCATATGTCTCCATTGCTCATGTACTTGTCATTGAAAAAGCTTTAGTTGTCATACCTTGATCTCCCTCTCCCACCAAGCTGTAGTTGCCGTAACTTCTCCATGTTCGCCGCGGCCGCATCCGGTTTGTTGCTGCAACCATACCCAATCATTGCACACACCCTTTAGGTTCTGGATTTTGTTCTTCACTTCCCTCCCTGGATACCACAATTTTGTCTTTTGATAATATTTCTCCTTCATATTTTTGTAACCCTGACTGGTCCAAACTTTAGCAGTAAAATTGCCATCCTCTATCTCCTCACAAGCTAACTCACACAAAATGTACGTATTTTCGCTGGTCCAATTAGCCTTGCTTTTTGGCCTCTAAAAGAAATATGCATAAGTAAACAGCCTAAATCTCTCTGTTTCAAAGAAATGGTGTGAGCAAAATTTCAAAGAAAATTGTATACCTTCCTATGCTGGTTCAGCGTGTTCTCATCTTCATCTTCGTCTTCTTCGATGCCGTCATCATCATCCACCGGAATCGGTGCTACCTGCGGCTGCCTGCTGCAGCCCGCGCCATTTGAACCCCCACGACGTGCAGCAACTCGCATGGAAGCAGCATCACCTCCCCCCGGCATCACGACGGCCTTGCCGCGAGCACCTGGTGCCCTCGCTACGGACAGACCTTGGCGAGGTGGACGACCTCGCAGCGGCAAGCCATCTGATCTTGCCCTCTGTGGGGGGGGGGCCTTGACCTGAGCCGCTGTCCCGTTGAAGGATATGCGTGTACAAGGTCATGTCGGGGTACGAGGCGGCGCCGCAGTCAGCGTTGAGGTCAAGGTTCCCCAGGTCCATGCGCGGTGTGGCGACGTTCCCGGCCCTCGGAAGGCGGCCGCCGGAACTATCACGCCGGAGACGAGGCGGCGTCAAGCCCCAACCTTCGCCGTCCATGGCCTCCGCCGCAGCACCAGACGATTCCGTTTGAGACAAGAAATCGAACGGGGCGCCGTCCATGGCGAATGGATCTGAGACAAGACTCTCATCCGACTAATGGAAAAACAAGCACAAAACTAAAGAAATCAAACGGGCGCCGTCCATGGCGGATGGATCTTGGCCTTCAGTCTCACCTTTAACGGGTAGGCGGAGGCGGGGGCGTGGCGGTAGGCGGAGGCCCGGCGGTAGGTCGAGCCGGCGGCGATCAGCGGAGGTGGAGGCGGCCGCCGGCGCGTCCTGCAGGGGCCCGGCGTGTCCTGCGGAGGCCCGCTGCTTTCTTCCTCGCATGAACAGAACACAGGGAGGGGGAGAGGAGCGCTCGAGGGGGAGACGAGTGAACAGGAGGGGAACCGGCTGGGCTGTGTTAAAGGGAGGAATTAAATGAAGGGAGAGAGAGCTAATACATATTTTAGTAGGGTTCCCTTGACTAAAAAAATTTAGTCTCAAGACTAGTTCTAATCTCTCTTTAGTCAGGGGTGCTTGGAACTTTAGCCTCTAAAAGAGACTATTTTTAGTCAGACTAAAAATAGTCCCTTGGATCCAAGCACCCTCTTAGTAGGCAAGATTGTTGAACCCCGTTAATAAATCTTAGTGTCGTGTTGTGATGGTTTATCGTTGTTGGATCAAATGCGCCTCTAATTTCTAATCATGGCTTTATTACATTTCTTTTTTGCCACATGCAGCGGTTACTTGTTAATAATTTGTGTATGCCCACCTGCATCAATAATTTATGCAGATATCTTCTTCCTTTTCTCACGCGGCCGAGTTCCACTATTGAAAATAACTAGTTGGTTGTAATATGATTTAATGAGATTAGGTTGTATGGATCATGATTAATTATATTAACTAGACAATTCGCAACGCGTTGCTGCGGGATCATTGCAATGTATAGGATGAAAGTTCATGTAATGACGAAGAGTCGTCCGTCTCGTTAATTAGGACAGAAGCACATACGTGAAAAAGCAAAAACATGCAGTGAGAAAACTTTAATAGATGTATTTGTTAATCATCCATTCGCCAAATCAGTACTAGCCATTAGTACCCATTTGCAGAAACTTGTTTGGAGGGAAAAGAGTGTTCCAAGTTCTAAGAATTGTGCTCAACGTGGATTACTTACAGAGTTGCAGTCATATATTAGGCATATTCAAACTCTAGCAAGTAGCAATAGCTAACTCGATAATATTGTGAGGAGGGAGTAATAACCCTTAGTTCCTAAAAAATATGTTAGGTAGTTGAGGCATTTCTTCAACGTCTTATAGGCAATCTAGCAAGCTTGGACAAAATGCGTTCGAAAACATTGTACAGCAGAATGCATTAGTTGCTAATTCATCAAAAGAAAACATGGGAGTTTGGTATAATAAAGCACATGCACAACCCTTTGTTTTATTCTTTCCCTTGACCAATCAGCACGTAGCATGCATATGGAATATAATGTCAGAAAATAAAATAGCATATGAAAAAGTAATCTGCCCTGCACATAGATTGGTACCGGTGGAGAAGAAACATCATGATGCCATGGTGGATGGAGAAGAAAAGGGCAGTAGCAATTGGGTTCACCCAGCAGTAGAGTAGATGCGTACATGATGATTCAGGGCATCAATCCCTTCTTCCACGGATCGCGGATCCGACGCGATAACCGATGCTTGAAGGATGGCAAGAGCTCCGGTGTTCCTACAATCAGGAGGAGGCATGCAGCATCAATTGAAAGAACCGTGGCGCGGGAGGAGGCCTGCGAGAGAAAGTGAAATGGAGGGGAGGGGAAGAATACTGTGGGGCATACTTCTCTTAGATTAATTAGTAATGGGTCAACATAAATAAATGTGAGATATTTACACACGGAGGGGAAGCAAAAGAACCTACCTGTTCGGCTTCTGAACCTGATTGCAGCTCGCAGCCTGGGATGAATCGGGTCGACGTGAATAGAGTACCATTGCCTCGTCGCGATCCACACCGGTCAAAGGGAGGAGGAGCTGAACGACGGGCAGCGGCAAGATCCGTGGTGGACCTGTGACGGCGCAGGGCGGATGTGGAGGGCAGCCGCTGGCCCGCTGCCAGGCGACGCCAACGCGAACGATCGAAATTGGACCCGCCGGGCGAAGCCGATGTGGGGCACCCGGGAGGTGCTGCTGTTGCCGGTGACGCGCTGCCGGTGTGCGACGGGCCGACGGCACGGCCCAGGCACGGAGTCGCGTTCGAGCGAGGCCGACGCGGGGCAACGGGGATGCGTTGTGGGCATCTGGCGATACCGTCCAGCCGTGGTGTGGTGGCGCTGCATCGAACTCCATCTTGGCCTGCTGATGAGGTCGCGTGCACCGGAACTCGATTATGGCGGAGACGGCTCTATTAAGAATACTCTTTTTTCTTGCGGGGTCTATTAAGAATACTCGTGATGACTTTCCGGGAGAAGGAGGAGCGCGAACACCCTACTATGTGGTGCTGATGAGAATGAAGAAGATGGGGGCGTAGGGAGAATAAAATCCCTCTTTAGGTCATGAAGGTGGATGATCGCTCGCATCCCCGTCCGTTTCATGTTCCTTCGTGGTGGGGAAATTGATTGCACGGGAGAAGCGGAGAAGATGGGAGATCGGGAAGGGCTGGATCGAAGACATGAGCCATTTTGGCACGTGGGCCTTCTTGTACGCCAGAAGAATAATGCATCGCACAAAAAGATATCGATTGGTTGCTGTTTGGAAACTGAATGCTGATGTGGCATCATGTGAACTATTTGCTTGTTTTTTTTTGAACTTCAAAGATTATTTATTAAATCAACCTTCCCCAGA
Organism: Triticum urartu; assembly: GCF_056163025.1. Classification (NCBI taxonomy): domain Eukaryota; kingdom Viridiplantae; phylum Streptophyta; class Magnoliopsida; order Poales; family Poaceae; genus Triticum; species Triticum urartu. The sequence goes on from NC_141873.1 coordinate 511,869,968, forward strand.
GGGGATTTCGTCCGAAACTACAGGTAAAATAAAATCCGGGGGCATAGACTGCCACACCTGACATAAGTTATTTGCGACCGCATGCCTAGCCAGGAGATGAGCCGCATGATTTGCATCACGTCGTACGCAGGCGATCTTCCATTCCTCCCTCGACTCAAGCTTGGCCTTGACCTCCTCAACGAGCGGACCCAGGGTGGATAGATCCTTCTCCATGCTCCTGAGCTTACAAACAATGTCTTGGCAGTCCGACTCGATATGTAATCTGGGTACATTGAGTTCTTCGGCCATCTGGGCTGCTCTCCTGCACGCCTGTAATTCCACTCTAGCCGGGTCGTTGCATTGTGGGAGGAGATGGCAAGCGCCAACAAGATAAGCACCATCCTGGTTCTTGAAGATTATACCTGCACCTCCATTCTCTTCGGTTTTCGCCGTTGTACCATCAACATTAGCCTTTAGCCAGCCGTTCGCAGGTGGTGTCCACTTCTGTAACTCTGTTGTTTTTGTCTGCTTACTCTTATGCCCATGTATCGCCTGCCATTCTTCCATCAGATAGGAGACACGTTTAGCGATCACCTCCGCTTGCTCGATCCTCTGACCGTCGCACGCGTTATTTCTTGCCAGCCAGAGTGCGTAGACACCCTGAACCATGACAGCACGTTTGTCATCCGATGCCTCCGCGAACCACGACATCAGCCATCTCGACAACGCCCTCTGAGAGTGAACTGACTCCGGCGGGATCGCCACCGGCACTCCCAACTCCGAGTGCATTATCTTCCAAAACATAACGGAGTGATAGCAGCCCCAAAACCTGTGGTAAATGGACTCCTCATGCCCACAAGCGGTACAAAACACACCCTCCTTAATTTTCCTTCTATGTAGCTCCTGTCCCACTGCTAGACCATTTCTAATCAAACGCCACATATGTGTTTTGACTTTCCCCCGTGCTATTGTATCCCAAAGACTCATCCAAGACGCATGGTCAGCAACCGAGGAGGAAGACTCTGGCCCACCCGAACGCAGCCGTTTCTGACTCATCCGCAGGTGGTAGGCCGATCTAACGGTGAAGATCCCGTTTTTAGTGTAGTTCCATGCTAGGTAGTCTTCCATATCCGGTGCACCAACTGGGATCTATATGATTTCATGTGCCTCGTCAGGGGAAAACATGGACTGTACCAAGTTTTGATTCCACGACACTCCCTCATCATCTAGCAGGTCACATACTCTTGTGATGCCCCGGATATAGCTCTGGCCCAGTGGCTTTAGGCTACCCATCCTGGGGATCCAATTACCATGATGCGATCTTTGACCCATCACCAATTCTCCATATGAGCCCATCTAGCAGCAGGTTTCTTCCATGCAGAATGCTCCTGTATGTGTACGAACAGCCCCCCCCCCCCCCAGGCACATTGCATTTAGGATGGAATTCTCAGGGTAGTATCTTGTTTTAAGAACCCTTGCACAAAGAAAGGTCGGATTCTGCATCAGTCGCCATGCCTACCTAGCAAGCATAGCTTGATTAAAAGCCTCTCGGTCCCGAAACCCTAGCCCCCCTTCATGCTTTCTCGTACACATCTTATCCCAAGCAATCCAATGCACCCGCTTCTGACCATTTGCTTCGCCCCACCAGAAGTTAGATGAGATCGATGACAGGTTCCCGCACATTTTCTTTGTGAGTTGGAAGCAGCTCATAGCAAAAGTGGGTGTTGATTGGAGGCCTGACTTTACTAGCACCCCCCTTGCAGTCTTAGATAAGCCTTGTCCTTTCCATCGAGACACTTTCCCTCGTGCACTCTCCTTGACAAACTTGAAGGTCCCATCCTTTGATCTCCCCACCACCGTAGGGAGCCCCAAGTATCTTTCGCTTAGGGCCTCTTCTGCAATTTCCAGTGCTTGCTTGAGTTCATTCTTCGTGCTCTCCGGTGTACCCTTTCCAAAGAAGATTGCAGATTTCTGTAGGTTCACTTTTTGTCCCGAGGCAAGCTCGTACTCCTGCAGGATAGCACGCAAAGACTCAAAGTTTTCCCTAGATCCTTCAACAGAAACTACACTGTCATCTGCAAACAGAAGATGTGTCACTATCGGCCCACTACTTCCAAACGACAGCCCCTTGATCTTCCTCTCCTCCTGCGCTTTGTTGAGCAGGGCCGAAAACCCTTCGACGCAGAACAGGAACAAGTACGGAGAGAGGGGATCCCCCTACCTGAGGGCCTCTAGATGGGTGAAAGCGGTGGGAGAGTCCACCATTCAACTTAACGGTAAACGTAGCCGATCTCACACATCTCATTACCATATCGGTCCAGTGACCGGAGAAGCCAAATTTCAACAACATTTTCTCAAGGAACTCCCACTCGACCCTGTCGTATGCCTTCATCATGTCCAGTTTGACCGCACACACTGGTTTCTTTCGTTTCCTCTTTCTTATCGCATGTACGCACTCATAAGAAACCAGTACATTATCCGTTATGAGCCTTCCGGGCACAAAGGCGCTCTGTTCCTCGGAGATCAAGAAAGGCAGGATCCCTTTGAGGCGGTTGGCCAGTGCCTTCGCCCCGATCTTATAAAGCACATTACAGAGACTGATAGGACGAAACTGCGTAAGCAACTCAGGAGAGTTCACTTTTGGTATCATCACTAGAACAATGTCATTAAAACCTCTTGGAGGTATTTTCCCTGCCAAGAAATCTCGTACTGCATCGCACACATCATCTTTAACCAACTCCCAATGGCGCTGGTAAAACATAGCCGGTAGCCCATCCGGCCCCGGCACCTTTGTCGGCCCCATTTGGAAAAGGGCGGCCCTAATCTCCTCATTATTGAAAGGTGCCTCCAGCTTTGCATTCATTTCCTCAGAGACCAAACTAACAATGCGGTGCAAAACTGTGTCCCCATTGCGCGAGCCCTCGGTAGCAAATAAGTGTTCATAGAAGTTTGCAGCCATCGCCCTCATTCCTTCATCATCTGTGCACCTCGTTCCATCCTCCCTCCTCAAGGCTTTGACGGTATTCTTCCTTTTACGATGCGAAGCTCTATTTTGGAAATACTTTGTGTTCTGATCCCCCTCAGTCAACCAATCAACCCTTGATCTCTGCTTATGATAGATCTCCTCACGCTCATATAGCTCATGTAATTGGTCTTCAATGTCCTTCACTTCCTGCCGGTACCCCGATCGCGCCGCCCTCTCCTTTGCCTCCACTAGTTGTCCCTTTAGATGAGCGATTTGTTTCCTGATGGAGCCAAAAACTTCTCGGCTCCACACCTGCATGGACTTCGACGCTTCCTTCAGCACGCTGCATGCCTTCTCCAGCTGCCCTTCATCCTGATTGGTTGCATGGGGCGCGCCCCATGCAGCGGCCACCATCTCCTCGTACCTTTCATGTCGGGCCCATGCAGCCTCATACATAAACGGTCGCTGTCCCTTTGCATGCGCCCCGACCAGTGTCGTTGCCGCTTTAATAACCAGTGCCTAGTGATCAGATTCTTCCGTCATAACTTGTTGGACCTCGATTCCCGGGAAACGCTGCGCAAAGTCTGCATTACAAGTTGCACGGTCCAGGCGAACTTGGATGTTTTCATCAACGTCTCTTTTGTTATCCCACGCAAACGGATATCCTGAAAAGCCGAGGTCGGCCAGACCGCAGTCAGACAAGCAGTCCACGAACTGTGCTATCTGGTGCAGACTTCTTGGGTGGCCACCTTGCTGCTCATGTTGTCGGAGGACCTTGTTAAAATCCCTGGCACAAAGCCATAGTAGATCGTCTTGCTTTCTAAGATAGTGTAGAACCTCCCAAGTTTTTGATCGTTTGTCAACACATGGCTCCCCATAGATTCCAGTGAACCTGAACGGGGTACCGCCATCCATTATCTGCACGTCAATGTAGTACTGGCACCACCACTACTAGGAAAAGGCCTACTAATGGTGCATCAATTTTGCCTACTAATGGCGCATCACTGGTGCGTCATTACTAGCACGCCATTAGTAATTTTTACTTATGGCGCACCGCTGGTGCGCCATTAGTATCTGGTATACTAATGGCGCACCAATCCATTAGTATAGGCCACGGTGCGCCATTAGTACATGCCACTGGTGCGCCATTAGTATAGACCATGGTGCGCCATTAGTATTTTTGAATTTTGAAGGCGGGAAAATAGTAGTGGCGCACCGTCTAATCCCCACCGTGCGCCATTGCTATTTTTGAATTTTGAATTTGGATCTGGATCGCGATTTTTTGCCCATTTTTTGCTCATTTTTTTGCTCATTTTTTTGCACGATATTATTTCAAATTTTGTTCCCGTTTTTGGATCTTGTACGTTCTTTTGCCGTGTTCTTTTGCCGGAGAGGAGGACGAGGAAGTGACCGGAGAGGCGCTCGCCTACATCGCCGGAGAGGAGGAGGAGGTCGCCGGAGAGGAGTTCACCGGAGCATCGGAGAGGAGGAAGGAGAAACCATGAGGAGATGGGAGGAGAGTGTTGGTGAACGTAGCATAAATTCAAAATTTTCCTACGTGTCACCAAGATCTATCTATGGAGTCATCTAGCAACGAGGGAGGAGTGGATCTACATACCCTTGTAGATCGCGCGCGGAAGCGTTCAAGAGAACGGGGTTGATGGAGTCGTACTCGTCGTGATCCAAATCACCGATGATCCTAGCGCCGAACAAACGGCACCTCCGCGTTCAACACACGTACGGAGCAGCGACGTCTCCTCCTTCTTGATCCAGCAAGGGGGGAGGAGAGGTTGATGGAGATCCAGCAGCACGACGGCGTGGTGGTGGAAGTAGCGGGATTCCAACAGGGCTTCGCCAAGCGCTGCGGGAGGAGGAGATGTGTCATGGGAGGGAGAGGGAGGCGCCAGGGCTTAGGTATGGTTGTCCTCCCTTCCCCCCACTATATATAGGGCCAAGGGAGAGGGGGAGGGCGCAGCCTTGCCCCTTCCTCCAAGGAAGGGTGCGGCCAAGGGGGGGAGGAGTCCATCCTCCCCAAGGCACCTCGGAGGTGCCTTCCCCCTTTAGGACTCGCCCCTCCTCTTGTCCCTTTGGCGCATGGGCCTCTAGGGGCTGGTGCCCTTGGACCATATAGGCCAAGGCGCACCCCCTACAGCCCATGTGGCCCCCCGGGGCAGGTGGCCCCACCCGGTGGACCCCCGGGACCCTTCCGGCGGTCCCGGTACAATACCGGTGACCCCGAAACTTGTCCCGATGGCCGAAATAGCACTTCCTATATATAATTCTTTACCTCCGGACCATTCTGGAACTCCTCGTGACATCCGGGTCTCATCCGGGACTCCGAACAACATTCGGGTTACCGCATACTAATATCTCTATAACCCTAGCGTCACCGAACCTTAAGTGTGTAGACCCTACGGGTTCGGGAGACATGCAGACATGACCAAGATGACTCTCCGGTCAATAACCAATAGCGGGATCTGGATACCCATGTTGGCTCCCACATGTTCCATGATGATCTCATCGGATGAACCACGATGTCAAGGACTTAATCAATCCCGTATACAATTCCCTTTGTCTATCGGTACGACACTTGCCCGAGATTCGATCGTCGGTATCCCGATACCTTGTTCAATCTCGTTACCGGCAAGTCTCTTTTACTCGTTCCGTAACACATCATCCCGTGATCAACTCCTTGATCACATTGTGCACATTATGATGATGTCCTACCGAGTGGGCCCAGAGATACCTCTCCGTCACACGGAGTGACAAATCCCAGTCTTGATTCGTGCCAACCCAACAGACACTTTCGGAGATACCCGTAGTGTACCTTTATAGCCACCCAGTTACGTTGTGACGTTTGGCACACCCAAAGCACTCCTACGGTATCCGGGAGTTGCACAATCTCATGGTCTAAGGAAATGATACTTGACATTAGAAAAGCTTTAGCATACGAACTACACGATCTAGTGCTATGCTTAGGATTGGGTCTTGTCCCTCACATCATTCTCCTAATGATGTGATCCCGCTATCAACGACATCCAATGTCCATGGTCAGGAAACCTTAACCATATATTGATCAACGAGCTAGTCAACTAGAGGCTTACTAGGGACATGGTGTTGTCTATGTATCCACACATGTATCCAAGTTTCCTATCAATACAATTCTAGCATGGATAATAAACGATTATCATGAACAAGGAAATATAATAATAACTAATTTATTATTGCCTCTAGGGCATATTTCCAACAGTCTCCCACTTGCACTAGAGTCAATAATCCAGTTCACATCGATATGTGATTAACACTCAAGGTCACATCCCCATGTGACTAACACCCAAAGAGTTTACTAGAGTCAATAATCTAGTTCACATTACCATGTGATTAACACTCGATGAGTTCTGGGTTTGATCATGTTATGCTTGTGAGAGATGTTATAGTCAACGGGTCTGAATCTTTCAGATCCGTATGTACTTCGCAAATCTCTATGTCATCTTGTAGATGCAGCTACTACGCTATATTTGGAGCCATTTCAAATAACTGTTCTACATGGAGCTATTCTAAATTGCTGCTCCATTATACGTATCCGGTATCTCTACTCAGAGCTATCCGGATAGGTGTGAAGCTTGCATCGACGTAACTCTTTATGTTGAACTCTTTATCACCTCCATAATCGAGAAAATTCCTTAGTCCACCAGTTACTAAGGATAACTTTGACCGCTGTCTTGTGATCCATTCTTAGATCACTCTTGTACCCCTTGACTGACTCATGGCAAGGCACATTTCAGGTGCGGTACACAGCATAGCATACTGTAGAGCCTATGTCTTAAGCATAGGGGACGACCTTCGTCCTTTCTCTCTATTCTGCCGTGGTCGAGCTTTAAGTCTTAACTTCATACCTTACAACTCAGGAAAGAACTCCTTCTTTGACTGATCCATCTTGAACACCTTCAAGATCATGTCAAGGTATGTGCTCATTTGAAAGTACCATTAAGCGTTTTGATCTATCCTTATAGATCTTGATGCTCAATGTTCAAGTAGCTTAATCTAGGCTTTGCATTGAAAAACACTTTCCAAATAACCCTATATGCTTTCCAGAAATTCTACGTCATTTCTGATCAACAATATGTCAACAACATATATATATCAGAAATACTATAGTGCTCCCACTCACTTCTTTGGAAATACAAGTTTCTCATAAACTTTGTATAAAGCTAAAAATCTTTGATCATCATCAAAGCATATATTCCAACTCCGAGATGCTTACTCCAGTCCCTAGAAGGATTGCTGGAGCTTTGCATACTTACTAGCATCTTTCAGGATTGACAAAACCTTCCAGTTGTATCACATACAACCTTTCCTCAAAATTCATCGAGGAAACAATGTTTTGACATCCTATCTGCAAGATTTCATAAATAATGCAGTAATCGCTAATATAATTCCAACAGACTCTTAGCATCGCTACGAGTGAGAAAGTCTCATCGTAGTCAACTCCTTGAACTTTACGGAAAACATCTTAACGACAAGTCGAGCTTTCTTAATGGTGATACCTACCATCATTGTCCGTCTTCCTTTTAAAATCCATCTGCACTCAACAGCCTTACGACCATCGAGCTGTTCTGCCAAAGTCTACACTTTGTTTCCATACATGGATCCTCTCTCGGATTTTATGGCCTCGAGCCATTTTGGAATCCAGGCCCACCATCGCTTCTCCATAGCTCGTAGGTTCATTGTTGTCTAGCAACATGACTTCCAAGACAGGATTACGTACCACTCTGAAGTAGTACGCATCCTTGTCATCCCATGAGGTTTGGTAGTGACTTGATCTGAAGTTTCATGATCACTATCATAAGCTTCCACTTCAATTGGTGTAGGTGCCACAGGAACAACTTCATGTGTCCTGCCACACACTAGTTGAAGTGACGGTTCAATAACCTCATCAAGTCTTCACCATCCTCCCCCTCAATTCTTTCGAGAGAAACTTTTCCTCGAGAAAGGACCCGATTCTAGAAACAATCCCTTATTGCTTTCGAATCTGAGACAGGAGGTATACCCAACTGCTTTGGATGTCCTATGAAGATGCATTTATCCGCTTTGGGTTTGAGCTTATCAGCCTGAAACTTTTCCACATAAGCGTCGCAGCCCCAAACTTCTAAGAAATGACAGCTTAGGTTTCTCTAAACCATAGTTCATATGGTGTCATCTCATCGGAATTACATGGTGCCCTATTTAAAGTGAATATGGTTGTCTTTAATGCCTAACCCATAAACTATTGTGGTAATTCGATAAGAGACATCATGGTATGCATCATATCCAATAGGGTGCAGTTATGATGTTCGGACACACCATCACACTATGGTGTTCCAGGCTGTATTAGTTGTGAAACAATTTCCAGAATGTCTTAATTCTATGCCAAACTCGTAATTCAGATATTCATCTCTATGATCATATCATAGATATTTTATCCTCTTGTCACGACGATCTTTCAACTTCACCCTGAAATTACTTGAACCTTTCAATAATTCAGACTCGTGATTCATCAAGTAAATATACTCAACATCTACTCAAATCATCTGTGAAGTAAGAACATAACGATATCCACTACATGCCTCAGCACTCATTGGACTGCACACATCAAAATGTATTACTTCCAACAAGTTGCTTTCTAGTTCCATTTTACTGAAAATGAGGCTTTCAGTCATCTTGCCCATGTGGTATGATTTGCATGTCTCAAGTGATTCAAAATCAAGTGAGTTCAAACGGTCCATTTGCATGGAGTTTCTTCATGCATATACACCAATAGACATGGTTCGCATGTCTCAAACTTTACAAAAACGAGTGAGCCCAAAGATCCATCAACATGGAGCTTCTTCATGCGTTTTATACCGATATGACTTACGTGGCAGTGCCACAAGTAGGTGGTACTATCATTACTATCCTATATCTTTTGGCATGAACATGTGTATCACTACGATCGAGATTCAATAAACCATTCATTTTAGGTGCAAGACCATTGAAGGTATTATTCAAATAAACAGAGTAACCGTTATTCTCCTTAAATGAATAACCGTATTGCGATAGACATAATCCAATCATGTCTATGCTCAACGCAAACACCAATCTCGATGGTAGAGGGAGCGTGCGATGCTTGATCATATCAACATTGGAAACACTTCCAACACATATCGTCAGCTCACCTTTAGCTAGTCTCCGTTTATTCCGTAGCTTTTATTTCGAGTTACTAACCCTTAGCAACTGAACCGGTATCTAATACCCTGGTGCTACTAGGAGTACTAGTAAAGTACACATCAACACAATGTATATCCAATATACTTCTATCGACCTTGCCAGCCTTCTCATCTACCAAGTATCTAGGGTAATTCTGCTCCAGTGGCTGTTCCCCTTATTACAAAAGCACTCAGTCTTGGGTTTGGGTTCAACCTTGGGTTTCTTCACTAGAGCAGCAGCTGAATTGCCGTTTCATGAAGTATCCCTTTGTTCCCTTGCCCTTCTTGAAACTAGTGGTTTCACCAACCATCAACAATTGATGCTCCTTCTTGATTTCTAATTTCACGGTGTCAAACATCGCGAATACCTCAAGGATCATCATATATGTCCCTGATATATTATAGTTCATCACGAAGCTCTAGCAGCTTGGTGGTAATGACTTCGGAGAAACATCACTATCTCATCTGGAAGATCAACTCCCACTCGATTCAAGCGATTGTTGTACTCAGACAATCTGAGCACAAGCTCAACAATTGAGCTTTTCTCCCTTAGTTTGCAGGCTAAGAAAATCGTCGGAGGTCTTATACCTCTTGACGTGGGCACGAGCCTGAAATCCCAATTTCAGTCCTTGGAACATCTCATATGTTCTGCGATGTTTCAAAAACGTCTTTGGTGCCTCAATTCTAAACCATTTAGCATTACGCACTGAACTATCATGTAGTCATCAAAACGTGTATGTCAGATGTTCGCAACATCCACAGACGACGTTCGAGGTTCAGCACACTGAGCGGTGCATTAAGGACATAAGCCTTCTATGAAGCAATGAGGACAATCCTCAGTTTACGGACCTAGTCCGCATAATTGCTACTATCAACTTTAAACTAAATTTTCTCTAGGAACATATCTAAACAGTAGAACAGAAACGTGAGCCACGACATAATTTGCGAAGACCTTTTGACTATGTTCAGGATAATTAAGTTCATCTTATGAACTCCCACTCAGATAGACATCCCTCTAGTCATCTAAGTGATTACATGATTCGAGTCAACTAGGCCGTGTCCGATCATCACGTGAGACAGACTAGTCATCATCGGTGAACATCTTCATGTTGATCGTATCTACCATACGACTCATGCTCGACCTTTCGGTCTCTTGTGTTCCGAGCCCATGTATGTACACATGCTAGGCTCGTCAAGTCAACCTAAGTGTTTTGCGTGTGTAAATCTGTCTTACACCCGTTGTATGTGAACGTTAGAATCTATCACACCCGATCATCACGTGGTGCTTCGAAACAACGAACTGTCGCAACGGTGCACAGTTAGGGGGAACACCTTCTTGAAATTATTATGAGGGATCATCTTATTTACTACCGTCGTTCTAAGAAAATAAGATGTATAAACATGATAAACATCACATGCAATCAAATAGTGACATGATATGGCCAATATCATATTGCTCCTTTTGATCTCCATCTTCGGGGCTCCAAGATCATCATCGTCACCGGCATGACACCATGATCTCCATCATCATGATCTCCATCATTGTGTCTCCTTGAAGTTGTCTCGCCAACTATTACTTCTACTACTACAGCTAACGGTTAGCAGTAAAGTAATTACATGGCGTTTATGTTGACACGCAGGTCATAAATAAATAAGGACAACTCCTATGGCTCCTGCCGGTTGTCATACTCATCGACATGCAAGTCGTGATTCCTATTACAAGAACATGATCAATCTCATACATCACATATATCATTCATCACATCCTTTTGGCCATATCACATCACATAGCATACCCTGCAAAAACAAGTTAGACGTCCTCTAATTGTTGTTTGCATGTTTTACGTGGCTGCTATGGGTTTCTAGCAAGAACGTTTCTTACCTACGCAAAGACCACAACGTGATATGCCAATTGCTATTTACCCTTCATAAGGACCCTTTTCATCGAATCCGATCCGACTAAAGTGGGAGAGACAGACACCCGCTAGCCACCTTATGCAACTAGTGCATGTCAGTCGGTGGAACCAGTCTCACGTAAGAGTACGTGTAAGGTCGGTCCGGGCCGCTTCATCCCACAATGCCACCGAATCAAGATAAGACTAGTAACGGCAAGCATATTGAACAAAATCAACGCCCACAACTACTTTGTGTTCTACTCGTGCATAGAAACTACGCATAGACCTAGCTCATGATGCCACTGTTGGTGAACGTAGCATAAATTCAAAATTTTCCTACGTGTCACCAAGATCTATCTATGGAGTCATCTAGCAACGAGGGAGGAGTGGATCTACATACCCTTGTAGATCGCACGCGGAAGCGTTCAAGAGAACGGGGTTGATGGAGTCGTACTCGTCGTGATCCAAATCACCGATGATCCTAGCGCCGAACAAACGGCACCTCCGCGTTCAACACACGTACGGAGCAGCGACGTCTCCTCCTTCTTGATCCAGCAAGGGGGGGAGGAGAGGTTGATGGAGATCCAGCAGCACGACGGCGTGGTGGTGGAAGTAGCGGGATTCCAACAGGGCTTCGCCAAGCGCTGCGGGAGGAGGGAGATGTGTCATGGGAGGGAGAGGGAGGCGCCAGGGCTTAGGTATGGTTGTCCTCCCTTCCCCCCACTATATATAGGGCCAAGGGAGAGGGGCAGGGCGCAGCCTTGCCCCTTCCTCCAAGGAAGGGTGCGGCCAAGGGAGGGAGGAGTCCATCCTCCCCAAGGCACCTCGGAGGTGCCTTCCCCCTTTAGGACTCTCCCCTCCTCTTGTCCCTTTGGCGCATGGGCCTCTAGGGGCTGGTGCCCTTGGCCCATATAGGCCAAGGCGCACCCCCTACAGCCCATGTACCCCCCCAGGGCAGGTGGCCCCATCCGGTGGACCCCCGGGACCCTTCCGGCGGTCCCGGTACAATACCAGTGACCCCGAAACTTGTCCCGATGGCCGAAATAGCACTTCCTATATATAATTCTTTACCTCCGGACCATTCCGGAACTCCTCATGACGTCCGGATCTCATCCGGGACTCCGAACAACATTCGGGTTACCGCATACTAATATCTCTATAACCCTAGCGTCACCGAACCTTAAGTGTGTAGACCCTACGGGTTCGGGAGACATGCAGACATGACTGAGATGACTCTCCGGTCAATAACCAACAGCGGGATCTGGATACCCATGTTGGCTCCCACATGTTCCATGATGATCTCATCGGATGAACCACGATGTCAAGGACTTAATCAATCCCATATACAATTCCCTTTGTCTATCGGTACGACACTTGCCCGAGATTCGATCGTCGGTATCCCGATACCTTGTTCAATCTCGTTACCGGCAAGTCTCTTTTACTCGTTCCGTAACACATCATCCTGTGATCAACTCCTTGATCACATTGTGCACATTATGATGATGTCCTTCCGAGTGGGCCCAGAGATACCTCTCCGTCACACGGAGTGACAAATCCCAGTCTTGATTCGTGCCAACCCAACAGACACTTTCGGAGATACCCGTAGTGTACCTTTATAGCCACCCAGTTACGTTGTGACGTTTGGCACACCCAAAGCACTCCTACGGTATCCGGGAGTTGCACAATCTCATGGTCTAAGGAAATGATACTTGACATTAGAAAAGCGTTAGCATACGAACTACACGATCTAGTGCTATGCTTAGGATTGGGTCTTGTCCATCACATCATTCTCCTAATGATGTGATCCCGTTATCAACGACATCCAATGTCCATGGTCAGGAAACCGTAACCATCTATTGATCAACGAGCTAGTCAACTAGAGGCTTACTAGGGACATGGTGTTGTCTATGTATCCACACATGTATCTGAGTTTCCTATCAATACAATTCTAGCATGGATAATAAACGATTATCATGAACAAGGAATATAATAATAACTAATTTATTATTGCCTCTAGGGCATATTTCCAACAGAGAGGAGGGAGGAGGAGCTCACCGGAGATGAGGGAGGAGGAGCTCACCGGAGAGGAGGGAGGAGGAGCTCACCGGAGAGGAGGGAGGAGGAGCTCACTGGAGAGGAGGGAGGAGGAGCTCACCGGAGAGGAGGGAGGAGGAGCTCACCGGAGATGAGGGAGGAGGAGCTCACCGGAGAGGAGGGAGGAGGAGCTCACCGGAGAGGAGGGAGGAGAAATCGTGAGGGGAGGGGAGGAGAGGAGGGAGGAGGAGGTCGCCGGAGAGGAGGAGGGTAGTATGGTGGAAGAGAGAAGGGAAGATGGAGTGGAGGAGAGGAGGAGATGGAGTGGAGGAGAGGAGAGGAGGGGATGGAGTGGAGGAGAGGAGAGGAGGCGGGAAGATACTAATGGCGCACCATGGGCAGGCGCGCCATTAGTATCTTTTTTTATTTTTTTGACTTATTTTGAATTTTGAAGGCGGGAAGATACTAATGGCGCACCATGGGCAGGTGCGCCATTAGTAACTTTTTTTTATTTTGTTGACCTATTTTGAATTTTGAAGGCAGGAAGATACTAATGGCGCACCATGGGCAGGTGCGCCATTAGTAAGTTTGAATTTTTTTGAATTTTTTTGCCTCTCGAGATCTTAAAAGCCCTGTATCTTTTTTTCTGTTAGGTTTTTGAGGATTTTGAAAATGTTTAACATGGTTCCCCCGTTAAATTCGGATGTAACTTTTCGAGTAGATGATTTTTCATATAAAAAACTTTTTCATCCGAGTTAGTATGCAAAAGTTATGCCCATTTTTACAAATTCTTGAGAGATTTTGCAAATGAAGTCGAAATTCATATTTGCAAATTTTCCCAACAACTAGACCACATATCACATGGGAAACTTATTTTCTTTTATTTTTTTGATATTTTCATCATTTTCTTTTATTTTTTTTAAAACTGAAAAGGCGATCGAGAGGGGGGGGGTGCATTCGGTGGAAGTGGTGGCCAAGTTACTAATGGCGCACCGTGGCATGGTGCGCCATTACTAGTTCAACTAGTAATGGCGCACCACTCCCACGGTGCGGCATTAGTAGTTTTGAAAAAATTAAAAAAAAAATTACTAATGGCGCACCGTGGACGTGGTGCGCCATTAGTGTCTACCACACTAATGGCGTACCAACACATGGTGCGCCATTAGTATATAGTAATGGCGCACCACATGTCTGGTGCGCCATTAGTGTCAACTCAATCTATAGCCCTTTTCCTAGTAGTGCACGGCCGAACCGTAACTTCTACATTATCCCTCCACCAGAGAGCCAGGCCACCACTTTTTCCTTTGCAGTCCACAGCCACACCATTGTTGAATCCCAAACTCCATTTTATCCTCTCCATCGCCCCTGATCTTTTCTTCGTTTCTAAAAGAAACACCACCGCTGGGTTGTATGACCTAATCAGGTCCCGTAGTTCGCCCACTGCCGAGTCCAACCCCAATCCTCGGCAGTTCCAGGCTAAAAAGATCATTAGTCTCGGCGGTCCAGCACCCTGGCAGGGTCCGCCGTTGCACCATCATGTTGGGTAATACGATCAAAGACAGAAGGCGTCTTTTGTCTAGTATCTCGGATAAAATTGTCATGGCTTTCCTTTTTCTCACCTCCATCCTTAGCTACCCACACCTGTCTGGGTCGCCTCTTCTTAGAATTGGGAGTAGTAAGTGGACTAGAGTCCCTCTCCCTATGCTCCCCATGGTCCTCCCGAGGCCTTCTAACGTAGTATCCTCTTTTCCTCTCGACAGGGTAATGAGGTTTATACCCATGTCCTCCAGTAGCACCCCTGGGTACATCATTGTTTTCACCTTGAGACCTCCTCTCGTACTGCGCATGATCGACCTCCCTCTGTCTCTGTTGCATCCTGAGTTGCTCCCTTAGATCCCTCTCCTTCCTCCTTTCTATCTCATGTCTGAGGTCCCTTTCTTGCGGCCACTCGCCCTTGTACCTATCTTTTTTTGGGTTGTTTACTTCCTCCCTGTCCAGCTTCTGCTTCCTGCCAGTGCGGGAGCTCTCTGGTCTATCAAACTCTGCGTTCAGGTTACGTTTTGTAGGAATATCCCTCTCCCTCGCAGATGTCTCCTCTCTGGTATTTCCTCCAGACTGTGAGCTCATGAAACTGCCACTGCTTTTTGATTTCCCTCCCTTCATCTCGGTTTTGGAGCCAGTGCTCCTTCCCGGCGAAGCCCTCAGCCATCCCCCCCACTGTATCGATTTGTCCACTGGAGGGTTACATCGGCCATCCACATGTGCTAGCCTCCCACACTCGAAACAGAAGTGTGGTATCTTCTCATAGTGAAAGTCGAACCATGTTCGTGTCTTGTCTTCTGGAGATGCCTTTAGGAAGAAACCACGGACCAGGGGCTCGAAGATAGAGATTCTAGCCCTAACTCGCAACTGGTTCCCCCGAGCCATACCATCTGCATCCACATCGACCTTGATAACGTCCCGCAGCTAATTGCCCAATGCTCTGCCAAACACATCTGATCTCTTTCCTGGTGGTAGATCCGTCATTCTCACCCAAACATCCACCTTATCAAAAACCATCTCCGATGGTCTCACGTTGATTTCATAGTCTTTTAGGACCAACACATTAAAATCAAACTGCCATGGTCCATTTGACATTGCATGTCTCCAATCTCCCTCGCTGCCAAAGTGGACAACGAAGATGTTATCTCCTATGTCCTGGAATCTTGCTTCATGATGAAGACCCCAAGCCCTCTGCATGGTTTTCTCCAGTACGGTTTTGTTAAAGGGTCGTGGCGAGAACACCTTCCCCACCGCCGACCACTTGGCATTCTTGGGCAAGATCTGATCTGATTCCTCAAAGACAAATCCTTCCGCTTCCTTGTCCAATAGCGCCATCCCTCCCAATCTCGCCGAGAGGCTCGCCGTTGGATCCGGCGTCTTGCATGTGATCGGAGACTTAGATGAGTCCCCGCTGAACTGTTTACCCGGGGTCGTTGTTGCCGCCGGGGATGCTTTTGCCGCCGGAGTCCCTGAAGCTTTTCCTTTCGTCGTCCCCGCCATAGCTCAGTGCCGTGGAGGATAAGATTCCACCGGTCTGCGTCGAGGGGGGCGCAGTCACCACCTCAACACCACCGTAAACACACCACCCCCGCCGCCGAAACCCTAACCCTAGCACTGGGAGGAGATCGCCAAGCAATCTCCTCGTTAGTCGCCCCTTAGCGTTTCGCTACGTGGTGGACCCGTCAGCGTCGTCATGCATGCAAACTCAACAATTCCTTTCCTCAACTGTTTGCTTGTTAAGATAAATCAAGTAAGGACTTTTATAACTAGTTCGGATTTTAGCAATAGGCAAGAACGATTCTTACTTTACTCTAATTATATACACGCATGCATTAGAATGACTAATTTTTCTTCCACCTACACTTCTTCCTCTAATTACATGCATATATGCACTAAATGACAAAAAGGCTGATGTCATCCTAGATTCTTTCTTTTTTCAAACTTCAAAATGTTTTCTAGCTTAAACCGTCGCTCCGATTGAAAAACCGTGTTTACAAAAAAAATCAACTCGACGAGATCTTCGAAAGCAGATCCCATGTTGATATGTGCTGATGACTTTTTTTCGGACCAAAAGTTACCACATCTGGGCTACGTAAGTTATCACGCTTGTCATACATAAGTTACCGTGTCATTTACACAGAAGTTACCGGGGTATGTTTTTCATCAAACTTTTATCTCGGGGTCAAAAGTGATTGTGGTGTTTGTAGTGAGTTGTCAGCTTTATTGTGTGTATGTTACCATGTTTCATAAAAATTATCGAGGCATGTTTTTCAACCATTTTCATTCACCTGGTCAAAAAATTTCCGTGATGTTTGTATATGAGTTATCAGCTCTCGTATTATCATGTTGTTTACACATGAGTTAATGTGAGGTATTTTTCAACAACTTTTTGCCCTGGTGAAAAAGTTACCACGGCTGGATTGAGTAAGTTATCAGCTCTGTTATATGTATATTATCATGCTATTAACACATAAGTTACCAGGGTATGTTTTTCAGCAAACTTTTATCCCGGGGTCAAAAGTTATCGTGGGGTTTGTAGTGAGTTATCAACTTTGTTGTGTGTATAAGACCGTGTTGTTTGCACAGAAAGTATCGAGGGTGAGTTTCTCAACAATTTCTTTTCTCATAGTCAAAAAAATAATCACACCTAGGCTAAGTAAGTTATCAGGTTCATTATGCATATATTATCATGATAATTACACATGAGTTATCAGAGGATGTTTTCAGAAACTTTTTTCTCTCGCAGCAAACAGTTACCATGCCTGTTGTGTGTACATTACCATGCAATTTACACACGAGTTACCGCTGGTATCAAGCAAGACATTCAACCGCGTTCCAAAAAATCGGAACATTTGCCAAATAACCTTTAAAAACCAAAGGGGTGAATGGACGAGCTAGGTTGCTGGTTCGCCGATCACTAACTTCGATGGGTACCAATCTAATTAAATGCCAAAAAAAATCTGAAACTGGACCAACTTGTTTTTGTGCAAACGTAGTACAGTAGACATGTTAAATAGCTTGTTTGTTTTAATTCTTTGAAGAAACAGAAGTTAGGCGAGGTGGTTAGCTAGCTGGGCCCGCTGCCAAGAGGTGCAAGGTTTGAATCCTACACATCACACTAGTGTTTTTGCACGAGCTCCCACGCGACGCGGATCGAGCGGCGGGGAGATCGTTCGGATCTAACGACCTCCCAACGCGACGCAGAATCAGGATCGCTCCCACACGACGCGGATCGAGCGGCGGGGAGATCGTTCGGATCTAATGACAAAAATAGAACGTTCGGAAATTACAAATTCCCATCAAGTAAAGATAATTGGCCGCTTTTGGAAACTGAATAATTACATCGCACATCGCTGATGTGGACGGTGTGCATGACAAGAGAATAGGGAGTAGTGGGGAGCAACTTCTTAAGAATGGTAGATAAGGATTATTATTTTTATTATTGTAGAGTTGCAAAATATATTTTTTGTGGTGAATTATATATATTGAATATGAGCTACATGAAAGAAAATGCATTTTTTTTGCATAGTTGCATGGTGTGGTGGGCTTTTTCCATCCAATTATGCAAAATAAAGTAAACAGGTCAAGTATTTGCATGTGGCGGTAGCCATTTTCCATGCATGACGGCATGGTTGCCTGTTAATTGGTTAGTGGAGATTATATATTTAATTGATAAAATATGAATTATATGTCACAGAAATTATACCTTGAGAAACCTCTTCTTAATACCAACATTAGCTTTTGTGGCATATACTTGCTATTTTGTTAGTTACATTGTTGATGAAAATTTAATTCATAATATGTGGGTTCAGTAACACATGACAAAGAAAGTAGTTCTTGGAACATGATTAGTCGGATCATGGCCAAAATGCAAT
Organism: Triticum urartu; assembly: GCF_056163025.1. Lineage (NCBI taxonomy): Eukaryota > Viridiplantae > Streptophyta > Magnoliopsida > Poales > Poaceae > Triticum > Triticum urartu. The sequence goes on from NC_141873.1 coordinate 511,888,482, forward strand.
GGTGAACATGGGTGCACATGTACTAGAATTGAAAAAGAAATAGTAAAAATGTAAAATAAGTCTGGATTTTTTTGCCAACCCTAGGATTATACTCGTGTGTAAAGTTTGAAGAAGAAATGATTCTGATGATATTCAGGGTAAAAAAAAAACAAACACTACATAAAGTTACTACTTACTCCCTCCATCCCGTAATCTAAGACGTTTCTCTGTTGGCGCCGAGCCCTATCTTGCTCTTTGCGCCGGTGCCCAGCTCCCTCTCGCTCTATCTCTCTCGCATGAACGAAGATGGAAGAAAGAGGATACACAAGACACGGTGGTGGTTTTCCGGCGCACAAACGCTATTGTCGCACATACGGCCTATTCGGGGCACAAACACCATGGCTCGGAAACAAACCAACACCAGATACACACGGGAGACCTACTGGAGACTACAACTCTCCTAGCTTCTCTCCGGACACGCACGCACTAACCATTGGAGACTACATCTCTTCTTCTGGCTACTGCATCTCTCTACACAGCACCACGACGGTGTAAATAGCAGTACAGAGGACTCATGTACCCAGAAGCTGGACACCGTGCTTGGCCACTAACCAACTAACTGATTCCTAGCTACATGCATGCCGACGAACCAGCCCATGCGCAATCAACAACCATGCATGCAGCCAACAAACAGCCCACGATCCGGCTGCTTCGCCCCTGCTCGGCCGCACCAAGCGCCAGGCCACACATTCGAGTCTTGCATGTCAGGAATTATCTCTAACATTCTCATTATGGGACGGAGGGAGTTCCTTTTTCGTAGCTGTAATTTTGTTTTGTTTGCCAAGAAGTCTACGAAAGTTATTTTGTCATGAAACTTTGTACTACATGAGTACAACATTAAAACCATATTTGTTGCTAAAAAGTTTCAGAAATATTTGACTCTTTTTAATTATTTTGCTAAATTGGGTGCGTGTAGATCCATGTTCATCAAATCCACCAAGATTATTGTATAAATAATGGAAATGAATGGAACTCCCAATTTCTGCATTGAGTGGCTTGGAAAGCAAGTGGATAAGAGGCTCGCTGCATCCCTATGAACGAGTGGATACATATTGTCCAGCTCGTCACTGACATCCATGGTCTAAAATGTGTGTGTGTGTGAGAGAGAGAGAGCACGGCGAAGCCTGGCGGCCAAGCGCGCACCGACGCTGGCCGCCGTTTAGAACTCTGTGGGACGACTCTTATAGAGCAGCAGGTCGCAGCACACGCACAGCAAACCGGCAAGCATCAAGGCTCACTCTCGCCAGGTCCATAGGCCAGTAATGAAATTGCCGAGTTCTAGTAGAGTTGGAAGCTCAAGTGCTACGGGAAAGTTTAACGGAAAGTACTTACGGACATGAGGTGGAAACCAAGGATTCAACATGATTTGGGCCCCACAGCTAAATTCAGGGGGAAAGAATCAATCAGATTAGGCCACCGTATCCCGTAACTGTGGTCTGTAGGAGGATTCGCGTAAGTCTAGCATTTTTGCATCTTTATAGGTTCTCTAAATTAATCATTCTAGCTATCCGTTCTATAACAAAAACGTAGAGATAGAGAATTTACTAATACTGACATCGATTCTACGTAGATTATTTGCAGAAGAATTGGTTACAAAACAAGTACACTAATTTGGGAGCACATACAAGGAAGAGCAATCGATGGCCGAGTCTGCTGTTAAGGCAGTGGTCGGGAACGTGAGCAACCTTGCCGTTCAGGAGACAAGCCTGCTATGTGGAGTCACCCTTGAAGTTGAGTGCCTGAAAAATGAGCTTGAGCGACTGAAGTGGTACCTGAAATCTGCCGACGCTAAGTGGAGATCAGGAGATGACCGTGTGGCTACCTGGGTCAGCCAGATCAAGGCCGTCTCATATGAGGCTGAGAATGTCATCGAGGTAGCCGATTACATGGGCAAGCGAAACAGGCTCAAGAAGGGCTTCTTGGGTGCCATCTCAAGGTATGCTCACTTACCCGGTGACTTGATCACTCTTCACAAAGTCGGTGTCGAAATCAAGCGTGTAAGAGGGAAGCTCGATGAGATATTTCAAAGCGCGGAACGTTTGAAATTTAATTTAGACAGTAGTGTTGTTGACGACAAGGTTCACGTAGATGGTGAGTCTCAACAAGAGTATGGTCTTATGTACGAAAACATTGAAGATGATTTTGTGATGGTTGGCTTTGAAGATGAGTATGAAGAAATAGTTGATAAATTAGTTGACATAGACAAGGATCTTAGTGTTGTTTCCATAGTTGCCATGGGTGGTGCGGGAAAAACAACACTTGCTAGAAAAGTCTACTCTTCATCTATAGTTGAACAACACTTTGAGAAAATTGCTTGGGTGACTGTATCTGAAAAGTATAAGGGCATTGATTTAATGAAGGATATTATGAAACAAATAATGGGGACAAGGGGTGATTCACTTGAACAAATGGAAGAGTATGAGGTGGGAAAGAAAACCCATGACTTTCTCTTGCATAGAAGATACTTGGTAGTTCTCGATGATGTGTGGGAAACCAACACATGGGACCAAATAAACAGAAAGGTCAAAGCCTTTCCAAATGCAAGTAATGGCAGTAGAATACTCTTAACCACTCGAAAGGAAGATGCCGCAAATCATATACAAATGCCAACCCATGTTCATCATTTGAAGAAGTTAGACGAAGATGAAAGTTGGAAACTTTTTAACAGCAAAGCTCTACCATCATACATAAGGAGAACCATAATTGATGTGTATGAGTTTGAAGAACTAGGGAGAAACCTTGCAAGAAAATGTGATGGATTACCTCTTTCCCTTGCGGTTTTGGGAGGCTATCTATCAAGGAATCTAAACACACAAACATGGTGTGATATACTCTTGGATTGGCCATGAACCAAGAATGGACAGATGATGCGAGAAATACTAGCTCGCAGTTACAAAGACCTGGCAAATCATCACTTGAGATCGTGTTACCTCTATTTTGCCGCTTTTCCAGAAGATTACAAAATATCTGTGTTGGCTCTTATTGAAGTATGGATAGCAGAAAGATTCATTCCGCATTTACCAAATCATAAACTAGAAGAAACAGCACATAAGTATGTGCTCGAGTTGGCTCAGAGAAACTTGGTCCAAGTTATTGAGAGAAGTGAGGTACATGGATGCATTCTAACAGTAAGAATTCATGACATTCTACGTGACTGGTGCATAGAAGAAGCAAGGCAAGATGGTTTTCTTGATGTCATCAACAAAACTGCAGGTTAGGCTTCCTCGCCTCTCATTGTAAGTTTATATCTTTAATTTAATTTTGGTGTTATTACAAATCATGAGGTTTCTTAATTTGCTGGCGTGTATATGCTCTTTGCAAAACTAAAATGCAGGACAAGGTGGTCCATCTTCATCTAATACCATGATATCATATCGTTCTTCTGTCCAAAACTTGAATGGCGATCTAATTTGCCATGAAAGCATATCTAATTCAGCACGAACACTTATTGTCTTTAGAATTCATTCAGTATCGTTGTCCAACCAGCTAAAATTGTTGAGGGTTCTTCATGTGGAAGATTCAAGTCTGGAAAATTTTCTCTAGGATAATTGGTGGGTGCATTTACCTAAGATACATCAGGCTTAGAAGATGCAAAGGTGTGACATTGCCTTCTTCAATAGGACAACTCCTTTACTTGGAGACTATAGATCTAAAATGCACACAAATGGACTCGGTAGTACCAAAGTCCCTCTGGGATATCCCTACTTTGAGGCATGTTTATCTTGGAAATGAGTTTTCCCCATCAAGGAGTCTGCGACATAAAGAGCTCCAGACCTTTGAGTTATATCTTACGCGTGCCGAAACTAAATACCGACGTCATAACATGGTTATTTTTTTGGGCCAGATGAATCAACTAACAACCTTCTCTTGGGCGATTAGCCATATCCCGTCAGAAGTGATTAACATATTTGCAAACATGCCTCATCTTGTCGATATTTATCTCAACAAATTTAGTGTGCTCAAGACGATCCCCGCTAAGTTCCCACAAAGCCTACGGTGTCTTGTTCTATTTGCTGATATCATTGAACAAGATCCGATGCCAATCTTGGAGAAGCTTCCATCTCTTTATCCGGATATCGTGGCCGAATCATGTCCTGCTCTGCCAAAGGGTTTCAGCGCATGCAATCGCTAAAACTTGATGAGTTCTCCATTGAGGAGTGGCGGATGGATGTTGGGTCGATGCCAAGGCTTTCCCACCTTGCACTTCGGAGATGCAGGCAGATAGAGAAGCTCCCCGAGGGGTTGTTGCATGTTCGGCTCCTCATCGGTGATATTGAACTGTCCAATGTGCCTCAGATTACCGAAGATGATAATATATTGTATGAGCTGCAAAGGAGAGGATGGAAGGTATGCACATATGAAGCTTGTGGAAATATTATCGTTTTTGGAGTCAATTATTGTTTATTAGCTGGATCGACTTAACAGCTCGTTGTGCTCAATTTCTCGTGCGCATTTTGCACATGTGAAACGTTCACCGTGAGGCCATGCATGATTCGTCGCAAGATCTTTGACTACGAATCAGAGGAAGAGTTTCCTGACTCCCCCAAGGCACTCATTACTTCACAATATGCATGCTCCGACTTAAAGCTATATGATTCCCTCAAATACCCCAGAATTAGCTGAAGCATTGGCGCTACGGCGTGCGGTGGCTCTCACCTGTGATGAAGGATTTTCAAGGGCCGTTTTGCAGTCAGACTGTTTCTCAGTTATCCAGAGAACCAATGCTTCGACGGTTGATCGCTCGCTGATGGGGCTCATCACTGCTGATATCAAGGAGTTGTCGGCGGTCTTCTCGTCTGTTCGCTTTAGTCATGTAAATCGTTTGTCGAATGTTGCGGCACATATTCTAGCTAGATCTTTTGAGTCCTCTAGTGACTCTATTTTTCATGTAACTCCGGATTGTATCCGGGAGGCACTCTCTCTTGATTATACTTGATCAATAAAGCATGATATTCCTAAAAAATAATGTAATGGAGTAAACTGGTCTACGTAACCTATATGTGCTCCATCTAATGTATCATGTGTGAGTATGTAAGTATTCCTTTTCATTGAGGTGTTGTCTTCCCTGGTCTGACTTGCGCCTTCACGTCCATCGGGTTTATAAATCTGGTACATTTTTCAGTTAAGAAGTTAACAATTAATTTGGTCAATAATATATGCGGTATTTGTTATAAAATTATACTATTGACAACTTCCTTTCAACGCAAATATAATCATACATTTTTAACACATAACTAATGTTTTCCTGAGAAAATAATTTTGATTTTTTTATTCAGATGCATGTGAAACTTATTAGAAACCCAACTAGAGGGAGTCGCAAACATATGAAACTGACACACACCTGCTTGGCTGACAAATTATCCTTTCGAGACCTTCACACGACAACCTTATTTGGCGTTTCCAACTGGAGATGCCCATCTGATCCACGGCACATCTGGTCCTGATAGGTGTCAATTTACTACTGGTGAAAGCTAGGGTGGGGGTATAAGGCAAGCCGGCATTATTTGGTAGAGCAAAGTGCTTTTTTAGTTTCTCAATTTGTTGTGAAGTGTGGCTTACGGCTTTAATTTTATTTTTGGTGTAACCTTTGCAACCTTAGTTTCCCAGATCTTAATTTTATTATTGTGAAGTGTGGCTTTCGGCTTTAATACCAGATTAGACTAGATCATTGATGGCGCGCGTTGCCGCGCCCGCCCGTTGCCGCGCCCGCCCTGTTGCTCCAATAAATAAAAGGAACCTCTGTAAATATATGTTGACATGAAACTGGAAGTTGAAAACTAACCAGATTGCTTGGAATCTATGGAGATCAACGGACTAAACCTTTTGAATTAACAAATTATAGTACTGGAACTTGTTTTTAGGAGGATAATACAAGAAACATACAATATGCACTACCAGAATGTCTATGGTAAGTATGTCTGCAGCTGTGAGATCAGTCCAAGATCATAGTGGTGTTCTAACCTGCTAGGAGTTTTAGCATCTAGCTGCACCATGGATCATGCTACTACGTAAGAAGGCAGCCCTAGGGGGCGATGCAATGTCAACGTAGAATGATGTCACATAATTGTGAAAGCTTAAACACATACCTCACATTTTATGCAATCTTGGTTTCTGTTATAAATTGCCCTTGGTTGGTTGTTGTGGCTGCTCGCTTTTCCTTGCCCATCATTAGCCGCAACTCGTGATTTGGTGAACTATAATGAGAAGTACTGTTCAGAGAAATGGTACATCTCCATTAGAGTTATTAGGTAGTTACAGCCAAAAGCAAAGTCAACAGATATGTGCACATCTACCTGCTGCTATTGTATCCACGGTGACCCGTTGTACCGCCACCAGCAACCGACCAACGTGGCATGCTCGACGTTCGCGCCCAGAGCCAACACGACGTGCATGTACCTTCTGGACGGGTGCTTGAGAGAGATAGGATCCGGCGGTAGCGCGCCCGAGGACTTCCAGATCCGTCCTCGAGAGAAACCTTGGACCGGCATATAGCAGCGAGACAGGGAGCCAACATCGGGAGGTAGCAGAGTATAGTTTTTTTTCTTTTCGATAAAGGGCTTTTCATTAAATTGAAATATCGAGTTGATACAATCGCATCATAGAACGCCCGGCCAGGGTTGTCGTGCTGGTGGCGGCGATGAAGAGATCACGTCGGCGGCTAGGGTGTCCGATCTGGATCCCATTCGGATTTGGATGGTGGTTCTGTTGGGTAATGTAGTAATTTCAAAAAATTTCCTACGCACACGCAATATCATGGTGATGCATAGCAACGAGAGGGGAGAGTGTTGTTTACGTACCCTCGTAGACCGGCAACGGAAGTGTTGACAGAACGTAGAGGAAGTAATCGTACGTCTTCCCGATCCGACTGATCCAAGTACCGAACGTGGCACCTCCGAGTTCTGCACACGTTCAACACGGTGACGTCCCTCGAGTTCTGATCCAGCAAAACGTTGAGGGAGAGTTTCATCAGCACGACGACGTGATGACGGTGATGATGTTCTACCGACGCAGGGCTTCGCCTAAGCACCGCTACGATATGACCGAGGTGGAATATGGTGGAAGGGGGCACCGCACACGGCTAAGGAACGATCACGAAGATCAACTTCTGTGTCATGGGGTGCCCCTTGGCTCAGTATATAAAGGAGGGAGAGGGGAAGGTGCGGCCGACCCTATGGGTGCGCCTGGAGGAGTCCTACTCCAACCGGGAGTAGGACTCCCCCCTCTTGCCTTGTTGGAAAAGGAAGGAGGAAGGGAGAAAGAGGAAAGGGGGGCGTCGCCCCCCTTCCTTGTCCTATTCGGACTAGGGGGGAGGGGGCGCGCGGCCTGCCCTGGCCGGCCCTCCTCTTCTCCCTTATGGCCCATGTAGGCCCAATAACCCCCCCCCCCCCGGGGGAGGGGGGGGGGTTCCGGTAACCCCCCGGTACTCCTGTAAAATCCCGATTTCACCCGGAATGTTTCCGATATCCAAATATAGGCTTCCAATATATCAATCTTTATGTCTCGACCATTTCGAGACTCCTCGTCATGTCCGTGATCACATCCGGGACTCCGAACAACCTTCGTTACATCAAAACACAAAAACCCTAATTACGATCGTCACCGAACTTTAAGCGTGCGGACCCTACGGGTTCGAGAACTATGTAGACATGACCGAGACACGTCTCCGGTCAATAACCAATAGCTGAACCTGGATGCTCATAATGGCTTCTACATATTCTACGAAGATCTTTATCGGTCAGACCGCATAACAACATACGTTGTTCCCTTTGTCATCGGTATGTTACTTGCCCAAGATTCGATCGTCGGTATCTCAATACCTAGTTCAATCTCGTTACCGGCAAGTCTCTTTACTCGTTTCATAATACATCATCCTGCAACTAACTTATTAGTTGCAATGCTTGCAAGGCTTGAGTGATGTGCATTACCGAGAGGGCCCAGAGATACCTCTCCGATAATCGGAGTGACAAATCCTAATCTTGAAATACGCCAACCCAACAAGTACCTTCGGAGACACCTGCAGAGCACCTTTATAATTACCCAGTTACGTTGTGACGTTTGGTAGCACACAAAGTGTTCCTCTGGTAAACGGGAGTTGCATAATCTCATAGTCATAGGAACATGTATAAGTCATGAAGAAAGCAATAGCAACAAACTAAATGATCAAGTGCTATGCTAACGGAATGGGTCAAGTCAATCACATCATTCTCCTAATGATGTGATCCCGTTAATCAAATGACAACTCATGTCTATGGTCAGGAAACATAACCATCTTTGATCAACGAGCTAGTCAAGTAGAGGCATACTAGTGACACTCTGTTTGTCTATGTATTCACACATGTATTATGTTTCCGGTTAATACAATTCTAGCATGAATAATAAACATTTATCATGATATAAGGAAATAAATAATAACTCTATTATTGCCTCTAGGGCATATTTCCTTCAGGTTCCTCAAGCCATCATGCGCATCCTTTGTTCCGGCGCGGCAAGCGGCCTCTGGACTAGGCACGCGACACGAGGACGTCGGGGGCTCCGGCCCTTGGCATGGAGGTGGTGGCCATCTTCTTCGCCGGAGGTGGTCGGCTAGATGGTTGTGGATTCTCGCATCCAGTCCCGGCATACAGTGGGGAAATGGGGCTGCCGGTGAAAACCGTGCTATGACTCGGGTCATGGCGGGCGATGGTGGCGTTTTTGCATCGTTATCTTGTTGAGGACATCGCCTCTGCAGCTTCTGTCGACTTGCTTGCGCTGCTCTGGGTGGAAACCTTGATCCGGAGTTTCCGGATCGGACGAGGCGGTGGTTTTGGGGCGTCGTTTTCCCTCATGGGGGCATCATTTGTTGAGTAGCAGCTGGATGCAGGACCAGAGGACGGATTCTGTGGTGGAGCGGTGCGGCATCTCACTCATTGATGGCGGCGGGTCTCAGCGGCATGGCGCTGTGGTGACTCTGCGTCCGATGCGCGGAGATGGACTCACGCAGGAGGGTGACACGGTCTGGCATCGTGGTGGCGTCGATGGCAGCTAGACTGGGCAACGTACATGCAGCAGTACAGCTCTGAAGATGGATTGGTGGCAGCTGGCTGCGGCGGCCTCAAACCCGACAGGCGTCCTGGTTGAGGAGTGTGCCGGACTAGTAGGTGACCCATACCCGGCAGGCGTCCTGGATGGAACCTCAGGTCTTAGATGTTAGGTTTGGCTGCGAGATCTGTTTGGTACTGGGCCCAGACTATCAGCATCCCTTCATCTCTTGGATAGGAGTAGCGACACTTTTTTTGCCTAGACGGTGACTTTAGTCTTACTGTTGTATGACTTTGTAAGGTCTTGTGTGAATAATTAATAAAGTGGATGCATGCATCGTCCAGATGCAGAGGCCGGGGGTCCTCCTCCATTTCCAAAAAAAATCATAGAACGCCCAGCCTCTATATAACAAGATCCACACAGCCAACAAGTCCAAAGTCCAAAAGAAAAAAAAGAAGGCTCAAACAGCCACTACGACAAACTCAAATAAAGCCAAGCCTATGATGTGGCCAATCCTGTTCGAAGATCACACCGACATCCATGGGGTAGAAAACCTCCCTGGCTGAACGCTTGAGTCAAGTAGACGCCATCATCAAAAGGTCTCCGTCCTCCGGCCTCTACAGGATAGACCGCATACGGAGCCATCGCCAATATATATGAATAACCTGCATAGGAGATGAAACACATTTATGGTTAAAAACAATGTCATTCCTGATGAGCCACAGAGCCCAACATAAGGAGGCCGCCCCCACAAGAATGTTTGCAAAAAATTGTTTATCTATTCCCCTCAATCAGTTGCCGAACATATTCCGTGCACTACGTGGGGATAAAGATTCGAAGCTATTTGGACAATGGCCCAGACAGACCGAGCAAACTTGCATTCAAAAAATAAGTATTTAATGGACTCATCATGATGACAGAAAACACATTTTTTGCACCCTTGCCACTTTTGTCGTGCCAAATTATCCCTAGTTAAGATCACCCCTTTGTTGAGAAACCATAGGAATATCTTCACTTTTAGAGAGATTTTTAGCTTCCACAATTTCCTATTATCTATCGGAACCTCGTCATGGAGCATTGCATCATACATGGACTTGACCGGAAACTTGCCATTCTGATGCAATTTCCATCTAAAGATATCCGGTTCCTCCGACAACTGGATGGCCCCCAGACGGATGAGCAATTCATTCCATGCTGCCAATCGAGGACCTATAAGGTCCCTACGAAAAGAAATATCCGGATTTTCCTGACCCAAAACTTGTTTGATCGTGACAAACTTATGTCTAACTATCCGGTACTAGCTTGGGTATTGCACACTTAAGAGATTAGTCCCCAACCAGGTATCTTCCCAGAAACGGATTTGGGAGCCGTCCCTAACCAAGAACGTTCCAAATTGGAAAAAGAATTCTTTAGCTTTCATCACCCCACTCTAGAAATGAGAATCGCTAGGTTTCCAGTACACTTGGGAGATTGCTTTGGAACCCACGTATTTATTACGAATGATTTCCTTCCAAACACCAGGTCCTGGATTCCAAGTACCCTTTGGCTTTTAGGATGACATAATACGTTCCACCTAGCAGAGTATAGGTAGTGGAGAGAGGGAGCGATCGAGGAAGAGAGGATTCACCACCGCCTGTGCGGAGCAAGCGAGAGGAGGGGAGGGGCGACGCTGCTTGAGGTTCCTTGCGGCGGCGCTGCCAGGAGGGCTGTTTTGCTCGGGTCCTCTCGAAGACGATACAGACAACGTGCGGGGGCGGAGCGAGGCTAAAACAAATGGGCTTTGAGTGGTAGATGCCCAATCAACCACATGCCTCGGTTTGTTCTTCCGGAGTAGCAGCCTTTTAGGACGAAAGGCCCAGTTTGCGACCAGAAGTAAATCGATGGCCAGAAATCGTTAAAACACATGATCTGACGGCTAAAATTGATGATGGCGTGAGAAGGCTGGGATTAGGCTCGGTTATACCGTTCTAAATTTAGTCCATGGCAACTGTATTCTTTGGTCAAACCCAGTTTTGACTTGATGTGGCATGATTGTGGCCACATCATGAACCACGATTTTCACGTTTACCATCAAATCGGTGCGATACTTTTATTTCAAATAGAAATCCATCAAAAAAATCATGTCAACAAAAGTTTTAGTTGTGAGTTGTAAGTTCTAACCAGCCAGCGATCAGCAGTAGTTAGGTTATTTAAGCATTCCATGGTTTCATAATGCGAAAGCCAACTTACCACATAACCAAAAACACAGGGCATGCAATCAGCACAAACGGGGACCCAAAACACAACAGTTAGCAACTAGCCAACCAGCTGCTAATTTAACACAACAATAACCAGCCAACCCAACCCAATGACACCCAGCCTTGGCCGGCTGGAAACCAAGTAGTATATATAACCCCCACAAATGATCTGCCCTTCTCCACCCAAAGATCACTGGCCTGACAACATCTTTAGTTCGTTCCCAGCACAAAAGCATTCTTCGCTGCTTCATTGCAGCAGTATCCGTCGAGGAAGCAAATGGCAATTAACAAGTCATCACTCACCTTGCTTCTCCTAGAGCCGAACCCTAACCTCGCTGAGATCGTTCTCGGTTACAGCCAATAGCGACGCCTGCTTATCCATCCATATTAAGTTAGTCTCCTATAACAAAAGATTGATCCTCTGTCGGGTTATTCTTGCGGAACACCGGACAGTGTCTTAGGGGCTACTGTCTACACAGGGTTTTTCTCTTTCTTACCTCGAAATTTGTCAACAGGTTACTGTAGGCTTCATTCAGTCCACTCTTGGCAAACTGAATCTTCTCGATCACCGCACCCATAAGGAGACGGTGCTCGTCCATGACGGAGGCGCCTCGAGGCGCCTCCATCAGGTTATCCGGCGCCCCTGGATGGACAGGGGCCATCGGTGGAAGCGGCGCACCCCCTCCTTCAAAGGGGGCTGCTCGCCCGACTCCGGAACCATATGGGTCTCCGGAATCGTATTCGGCTGAGGGTCGAACTGGATGAGGCCCTCTTCGCCAGTCTCCATGGGGATCGACTCCCCCATGTGTCTGGCAGTGGAGATCTCGCCTTGTGGCGCCTCCCGGACGGGGTCCTGGGCTCCTCCCCGGTTCGGAGCGGTCCTCCGGGATAACACTTCGGTGTCGTCTCTGGCCCCGGGGGAATAAGCATGCGGTGGCGACATGCTCGCCATCTCCGACGGAGCCAACGAGCCTCCATATGAGGATCGCTGGATAAGGTCACGGGCCGGACTGCAATAGTACAGTTAACTATGTCAAAATAATGAAGAAAAAGGGTCGGATGCGTGCATGAACGTGCCATGTCACTTACGATGCGGCCTGGGGCTTAGTGCGGGGGCATCGTTTTGGACTGCTGTCAACATCCCACGCGGTGTTGACCGCTGAGACTCCATTCCCCTTCTTGGGCGTTTCCGCCTCCGGATGCGCCGAAGCCGCCCTCTTCTTCTTCCTCTCCTCAGGGGGAGGGTTGTTTTCCTCCTCCTCCTCTTCCTCGCCATTGTCCTTAGGGACATAGGAATGAGCTTTGTCGTCTTTGGACGTCACGTCCGAAGTGCCCTTGGCCTTCTTATTGGCCTTCTTCTCCAGAGCCTTATAGTGCGCCAGCGCCAGCATCTTCGCCAGACGCGGGATGACCGGTTCTTCGGGCAGCGGGGCCGGACACTGGATCCGCTTCGCCCTCTCCATCCATTCCTGAAAAGGCAAACAATAAAAGCTCAGGCGTCATCCTTGAAACAAACAAGTGGAGAATGCATCAAAAATGACATACCTCGCTAGCGAGGTGTTTAGCGCTGTGCCCGCGATCTGAATCTGCGGCCGGCGGTTTCTCGTTGCCCTTAAAGAGCAACTTCCATGCACCTTCGTGAGTAGTCTCGAAGAGCCTCACTAGGGTCTGGTGCTTCTTCGGATTGAACTCCCACAAAGGGTGGCTTCGGCGCTGGCACAGAAGGATCCGGCGAACTAGCATCACCTGGATCACATCAACGAGCTTGATGTTCTTGGTTATCATGCTTTGAGCGCGCGTTTGCGGCGCTATCAGCTCGTCAGGTGAACACCAGTCTAGACTCTTCTCGACCCAGGAGGTGAGTCGCATGGGAGCGCCGGAGCGAAATTCGGCAGCTGCGGCCCAAGTGATGCCGCGAGGTTCTGTGATGTAGAACCACTGCTTCTGCCACTCCTTTACCATGTCCACAAATGTACATTTGGGCCAGGAGACGTTGGGCAGCTTGCTCACCATGGCTCCTCCGCACTCCGCGTGCTGGCCATCCACCACCTTCGGCTTCATGTGATAGACTTTGAGCCACAACCTGAAGTGGGGTAGGATGCGGAGGAAGGCCTCACACACGACGATAAACGTCGAGATGTTGAGGAAGGAATTTGGAGACAGATCATGGAAATCTATCCCGTAATAATACATCAGCCCGCGGACGAAAGGGTGGAGTGGAAACACTTGCCCGTGAAAGAAATGGGGGATTGAGGGAGTCCTGGATTAGGGGGTGTCCGGATGGCCGGACTATACCTTCAGCCGGACTCCTGGACTATGAAGATACAAGATTGAAGACTTCGTCCTGTGTCCGGAAGGGACTTTCCTTGGCGTGGAAGGCAAGCTTGGTGATACGGATATATAGATCTCCTACCATTGTAACCGACTCTATGTAACCCTAACCCTCTCCGGTGTCTACATAAACCGGAGGGTTTTAGTTTGTAGGACAACATACAGAACTACAATCATACCATAGGCTAGCTTCTAGGGTTTAGCCTCTCCGATCTCGTGGTAGATCTACTCTTGTACTACCCATATCATCAATATTAATCAAGCAGGACGTAGGGTTTTACCTCCATCAAGAGGGCCCGGACCTGGGCAAAACTTCGTGTCCCTTGCCTCCTGTTACCATCCTGCCTAGACGCACAGTTCGGGACCCCCTACCCGAGATCCGCCGGTTTTGACACCGACATTGGTGCTTTCATTGAGAGTTCCTCTGTGTCGTCGCCATCAGGCTTGATGGCTCCTATGATCATCAATAGCGATGCAGTCCAGGGTGAGATCTTCCTCCCCGGACAGATCTTTGTCTTTGGCGGCTTCGCACTGCGGGCCAATTCACTTGGCCATCTGGAGCAGATTGAAAGCTAGGCCCCTGGCCGTCAGGTCAGATTTGGAAGTTTAAACTACACGACTGACATCCGCGAGGACTTGATCTTCGACGGATTCGAGCCACTGCCGAGCGCGCCGCACTATCACGACGAGCATGATCTAGCTCTGCCACCGAACAGTGCCCTGGAGGCCGCACCCGCATCGGCTTCGACCCTTAATTCGGAGCCAACTGCGCCGATCGAGGATGGGTGGTTGGACGCCGCCTCGGGGGCTGCGATCCCAACGACGATCGAGCCGAACACCAGCCCCGCACTCCGCGAGACTTGTGACTCCAAGGAGCCGGACTCCTCTCCGGACTCCGAACCCTCCGCGCCCCTGCCGATCGAATCCGATTGGGCGCCAATCATGGAGTTTACTGCCGCGGACATCTTTTAGCACTCGCCTTTCGGCGATATTCTGAAGACACTAAAGTCTCTCTCTTTATCAGGAGAGCCCTAGCCGGACTACGGTCGGCAAGGTTGGGATACGGACGATGAAGAAATTCAAAGCCCACCCACCACCCACTTTGTAGCCACTATCGACGATTTAACCGACATGCTCGACTTCGACTCCGAAGACATCGACGGTATGGATGCCGACGAAGGAGACGATGAAGAACCAGCGCCTATTGGGCCCTGGAAAGCCACCTCGTCATATGACGTATACATGGTGGACGCACCAAAAGATGACGACGAGGAGCGGAAGGACGCACCGAAGGCTTGTTCCCTCGAGAAGCAATCAAAGCGGCGACACAAGCGCCGCCCCAAATCCCGCCTCGACAGAAATAACGATCACACAGACCCAGCGCTGGAGCAGGGCGAACCGCTGCCGGACAACGGCAATCCGGATAATCAAACCAAACAAACAAATTCTATCAAGGATAATGGTCCGGACGACATAACGCCGGACTGGCACCCGGAGCAGCAGAATGCCCGTAAAAGGCTTGTTGCCACCGCGAGGAGTCTTAAAAAGCAGAAGCAAAGGCTCAAGGCTGTGCAAGACACACTCCAAATCAGATGGAGTAAAATACTCAACACAGCAGCGAGGTACGGCGACAATCGGCCCTCCAAGAGCTACCCAAAGCGGAAGCTGCTACCTGAATTCGATGAGGAGGCCTTAGACCCCCCACAACCAAATATCAAAGCAGCCACCTGGCCGGATAGACGACCCCTCTACCAACACAGAGCAGCATACAACGCCACTCACAATACAACACTCGACCCATGCGAGGGCTCGCACCCAAAGGACGGTGCAACAAGATCCATCTATGGACCACGCAGGCGCGCCCCAGCATACAATGCAACACAACAAACATCCAAACAACGCGGTACACCCAGCTACAGGGGTGCCGCACACCCCCTATGTTTCACCGATGAGGTGCTGGACCATGAATTTCCAGAGGGATTCAAACCCGTAAACATAGAGACATAAGACGGAACAGACCCTGGGGTCTGGATTGAGGACTACATCCTTCATATCCATATGGCTCGAGGCGATGATCTCCACGCCATCAAGTACTTACCCCTCAAGCTCAAAGGGCCAGCTCGTCACTGGCTTAAAGGCCTCCCCGAAAGCTCCATTGGAAGTTGAGAAGAGCTCGAAGACGCCTTTCGGGCAAATTTTCAAGGGACTTATGTCCGACCTCCGGATGCAGACGATTTGAGTCATATAACTCAACAGCCCGGAGAGTCAGCCCGAAAGCTTTGGAACAGGTTTCTTACTAAAAAGAACCAGATTGTCGACTGTCCGGACGCCGAAGCCTTGGCAGCTTTTAAGCATAGCGTCCATGATGAATGGCTCGCCAGACACCTCGGCCAAAATAAGCCGAGAACGATGGCCGCGTTAAAAAACCTCATGACCCGCTTTTGCGCAGGTGAGGATAGCTGGCTAGCCAGATGCAGCACCAGCGACCCTAGTACATCTGAAGTTAGAGATGGAAACGGGAAATCACTGCGCAACAGCAATAACAAACGCCGGAATAAAGAAGATAGCACGAAGGGCACGACAGTAAATGCCGGATTCAAAAGCTCTCGGCCAGGTCAAAAGCCACCCTCTAAAGGCACCAGGGATGAACTGTCCAGCCTCAACAAAATTCTGGACCAAGTATGTCAGATCCATAGTACCCCTGGTAAACCTACTAATCATACCCACAGAGAATGTTGGGTCTTCAAGCAATCCGGCAAACTCAACACCATACACAAGGGGGAGGATACACCAAGTGAAGACGAGGACGAGCCTCCCAAGAAAGACACTGGGAAACAAAAGAAATTTCCACCAGAAGTCAAAACAGTAAACGTGTTACATGTGATCAAGGGAAAAAACAACGCGTCACTCCTAGGAAAATATACCCAAGTGCCTGTCACCGCGAAGTCCTGCCACTGGTCGTCTCAACCGATCACTTTCGACCATCGTGATTACTCAGCAAGTATCCGACGCTCAGGATGGGCTGCCCTGGTATTAGACCTAGTAATTGGGGGATATCACTTCACACGAGTCTTGATGGACGGTGGCAGCAATCTAAACCTAATATATCAGGATACAATTCGCGGGATGGGGTTAGACCCAAGAAAAATTCGCCATAGCAATACTACCTTTAAAGGAGTAACGCCAGGCCCAGGGGCTCATTGTACGGGCTCCCTCCTACTACAAGTTATATTCGGCTCCCCCGATAACTTCCGTCGCGAGCATTTAACCTTCCACATCGCTCCGTTCCAAAGTGGCTATCAAGCACTGCTCGGACGTGAAACTTTCGCTCGCTTTAATGCAATACCACACTACACCTCCCTCACACTCAAGATGCCCGGTCCACGTGGCATCATTTCAGTGAACGGAAATATCAAGCGATCTCTGCGCACCGAAGAGAGTGCGGCTGCCTTGGCAGCCGCACACTAAAGGCGCCCGGACCAATGAAAGCATCCAATAGGTCGTCAAGACCTCAGACACAACTAATAAAGTCCGGCGCTGCTATTTATACCGAATAAATGGTCACACCCCTATTTGATACAAGGGGCTCAACGCGCGTAGACAAGTGGAAATTTCTTCTCATCTTGAATTATACATGGTTTCTTTAAAAACTATCTTTTTGCACGACAACTTTTTCACCTAAATTCCTCTCTTTTACAGACGATCATCGTGCTACACCCGTCCAGGATACGACACAACGGAGACACAGGCGCAGACCCTGCGTAAACCTTTTTTACTGTCTCTTGTTGATACATATCCACCATTGAGAAGGATGCTGACGTCTTGGCATGTGGCCACGCCAGAACAATGCACGTACCTGGACACAAGGGGCTTCTTACAAAGGCCATTATTTAGGCCCGGTTTATACCACGAAGACCGAATACCTTAGGGAGTGTTCGGCGTCGCGAGTTTGGCCCTATATGCATCAGCTCCGAATCATTGTCTTTGGTCAAATGTTGGGTTTGCCCGGCTCCTGTGTTTTGGTGCCTTACGTTCTGCTTTACCGGCTAAGGTAGCACCAGGAGAACTACTGTGATCGTGCCCTGGTTCATCCGGATGAGCACCTCAGTAGAGAAAGACGAAAACTGACTGTCATGATATAGCGTGAGATTGGTCAACCACTCGATGACCTGTTGGAATGTTAGAATTCCTCCGCCTTAACGAAGGGCCGTTTTCCGGCCAGGCATGTACGCACCCTGGGATCGGGAGAGTGCGGAGCCACCAGGGGCTATCTAGTAGCCCCACTGTCAAACTCCTATGGCTAAGTGAAAGTGCTAAAGCATTATAGTCCGGTTGCCTCGCTGACTCCGCTATCACCTCCTTAATAGGACCAAGACGTTGGGTTAAGTGTGAACGCATGTTTTTTTGCGAGCACCTCCGCATTATATGCGTGGGGGTTGAAGCCGAAGGCTGCAATCTTTCAGGTTATACACATGTATACATAAACGGCCGCCCAGGAGGCATCAGATTACTTTCAGGCAAAAGTATAAAAATAGCCTTATAAAAATTTATAAAAGCATTTCGCTTACAATGAGATTACATATCACTCAAACATAATATTTTTTGAGCACTGGGTCTCTATCAAACGAGCACCCTCAAGAACTTCTTCAAAGTAGTGCTCAGCGGCCATTCGACCTATGGCCAAATCCCGCGCTGCAATAGTGGTAGCATCCATCTCAGCCCAGTATACTTTAACACGGGCATAGGCCATCCGTGAGCCCTCTATGCACGCCGACCTCTTCATCGCATTAATGCGCGACACCACGTCAAGGAACTGCTGACCAAGCTAAAATAGCTGTTCGGTTTTGGCCTTTCCGGCCATAGCTGATCCACAACAGACCTTATGGCGAGTCCGGACAACCTATTCAGTTCGGCCCATTCGGCTAATTGGTCAGTCAATGAAGGCGGACGCTCGGGAGAATGGAATTGTGTCCAAAACAGCTGGTCCACTTCACGGTCCGTCTGACCCTGGAAGTACTTGGCCACATCGGCAGCGCTCGCCGCCAAATCCATATACACATCCTCCGAACTCCACAGCAGATCCAGAGAGGCATACCGTGGATCTCCAAACTTTCTCCGCAACATAAAGGATTTCCCAGCTACAATATCCCCGGCTTCCCACAGCTCCTCCTTCTTCGTCCTCATAGCAGAGCGGATGTCTTTTCTCGTCGCAGCAGCCTTCTCAAGGTCCGATGCCTTCGATAGGTTTTCCTTTTCAAGAACCCGGCAACGGTCGACAGCGGCTTTTAATTCTATGGCCATCTTGGCCATCTTATCTCGGCTCTCGCCATGCGCGGCCTTCTCGGCTTTCAACTCTTCGGCCGCCTTCAAAGCAGCCGCATTTCCAAACCTCGCTTGTTCCTTGGCTCGGGCAAGTTCTGCCCGCAAGGCTTCAACAGTGGCAGCTCCATCTGCAGTCACAACTTATTAAAGATACTGGCATCATGCTGCTCTTACTATGTGGCGTTTACCAGATAATGACACTTACCCTGTGCCTCATCAAGCCTTTTGTTAACAAGCTCTATGTCGGCGTCTGCCGCATCCAACTGCCGTTTTAAATGGGCAAACTTGCTAGTCCGGCTACCCACCAGAGCTTCCATCACCTGCACATAGAGGCAGTATGGTCATTACCTGGGAATATGATCCTCTGTTCATCGTCGTTTCCAACGACAACCAGAGTCTCAGGGGCTACTATCTACACAGGGCACACCTAGCATGTGCAGGACTATCATACATTATTTTACGTACCTCAAAGCCTGTCAGTAGACTCATAAAAGCTTCATGCAATCCGCTTTCGGTGGACGAGATTCTCTCCATCACCATATTCATCAGCACATGGTGATCATCTGAGATGGCCGCTCGCCCCACCAACTCCCTCAGAACATCCGATCGCACACCAGACAGTGCCGGACTCTTCTGTCTGCTATCTTTGGGAGCCGGACACTGGGAGCTTCGGGGGTCAATGGGATTATCTTCTGGCCTCACCTGACTCGGAGAGGCCCTCCGCGACGACACCTCGGGGTCGCCCGCTTCCCGAGCGGAGGAGTCCGGAGGAGGCGTTTCGCTCTCCATCATCTCTGGAAGAAGATCCCCCGAAGACGAGCTCATCTGAGAGGGGCTAAGGCCCGAACTGCAAAGATATATGCGGTGGTTATTTTCTCAGAAGAAAAAGATGGCATACCTGTACTATTAAAGTATTTCGGGTCACTTACGACTCGCTGGAGAATTGATCCCCCCGCGGACTTTGTGCGGCAAAAGCACCCCCCAAGGTAGGACCCTCTGTGGGAGACTTCTTCTCCCGTTTGGAAGCTTCGGCTTCCGAATCCCCGGGCGCAGTCCTTTTCCTCCTCCGGTCGTCTTCCTTCATGGAGACGCTCGCTCCCTCGGTTAGAATGGGCAGCGTTGGGGGCCCGCGTCCGCCCGTATTATCCTCCCCAGTATCTTCCTTCAAGGGCTCCGGGCAAGGTGCGACCTGGAGCATCTTTTCCAATACCGGATTGTCCAAACCCTCAGGGAGGGGGGCCGAACACCGAATCAACTTCGGCTTTGATAGCTAGTCCTGGTCAAAAAGCGAACTCTCAAAAATAAATTCGTAACAAATGAGAGATAGTATGTTTGGCTGGAAGATTCCTTACCTGTTCGGCGGCGTGGTTACTACTCAGGCCCACGTCCTCGGTGATTTCTGGACACTCTACGTGAGGTCCGAAGAATGACTTATACATCTCCTCGTGCGTCAGGCCGAGGAAATTTTGAATGACACGCGGTCCCTTGGGATTGAACTCCCACAAGCGAAGGGGCCGGCGTTTGCAAGGCTGGACTTGACGAACCCGCATAACTTGTATTACCGCAACCAAACTAAAATCTCCATTGAAGAGATCTCGAATGCGGCTTTGCAGTATAGGCACGTCCTTGGCTGGACCCAAGCTCAGACCTCTGCTGATCCATGACATCAGTTGTGGTGGAGGGCCCGAGCGGAAAATAGGGGCGGCGTCCCACTTGGCACTTCTAGGAGCCGTGATGTAGAACCACTCCTGTTGCCACAATTCAGACACCTCTGGAATGGAACCTTTGAGCCATGGAGCTCCCGTCATCTTGCATATCGAGGCACCTCCACACGCCGCATGTTGCCCCTCGATCATCTTCGGCTTTACTTCAAAGGTCTTGAGCCACATGCCAAAGTGAGGGGTAACCCGGAGGAAGGCCTCACACACAACAATAAATGTCGTGATATGGAGAAAGGAGTCCGGAGCTAGATCATGGAAATCTAGCCCGTAATAAAACATCAAACCCCTGACGAAAGGATCCAGAGCAAGGCCTATACCTCGGAGGAAGTGGGAGACGAACACGACGTTCTCGTTGGGTTCAGGGGAGGGGACGGCCTGCCCTCGGGCAGGCAGCCGATGCAAAATCTTGGCGGTCAGATATCTGGCCTCCCTCAACTTTTTGATTCTTCTTCCATGACGGAGGAAGGCACCCATCGGCCTTGAAGGCTAGATCCGGACATGACTGAAGGTTCGGAGCACCTGACCTGAACTTTGGGCGTTTGAGCTTGAGGCGGGGGAAGGATTCGATTGAGCACGGGAGGGAAAAAAATAAAAGCCTTGTCCCTTTATAAAGAGGGTGAATATCAAGCGTCCTCTCCATGGCCGTTTGGACGTTCCTATAGTCTAGGAGTCCTAGAAGCGGTGGGGTTACCCACGCCCGTATTGATGAGAATCCCGGAATAAGGGGACACGATCTCTGCTTTAACAAGACGTGCCAAGGAAACCACCTCGCATGACGCGCTGAGGTGGGATAATAAAACGATTCGAATAAAGGCTTGGCCATGGTGCGATGTCACACTATGGAATATGTCAGCAGATTAGATTTGTGTAAATACTATTCTCTCTATGGCAATATGTGGAAACTTCTCTTGAAGAGCCGGCCACTATATTTGTGTTCAAAATCTTCTATGAAGTACTTGGAGGAG
Organism: Triticum urartu; assembly: GCF_056163025.1. Taxonomy (NCBI): domain Eukaryota; kingdom Viridiplantae; phylum Streptophyta; class Magnoliopsida; order Poales; family Poaceae; genus Triticum; species Triticum urartu. The sequence continues at coordinate 511,910,115 of NC_141873.1, forward strand.
GAACCCGCCTTGCAATGTCGAAGACAATCTGCACGCCGGACTTGTCGTCATTGAAGCCTGGTTCAGGGGCTACTGAGGGAGTCCTGGATTAGGGGGTGTCCGGATGGCCGGACTCCTGGACTACGAAGATACAAGATTCAAGACTTCGTCCCATGTCCGGAAGGGACTTTCCTTGGCGTGGAATGCAAGCTTGGCAATATGGATATATGGATCTCCTACCATTGTAACCGACTCTATGTAACCCTAACCCTCTCCGGTGTCTATATAAACCGGAGGGTTTTAGTCCATAGGACAACATACAGAACAACAATCATACCATAGGCTAGCTTCTAGGGTTTAGCCTCTCTGATCTCGTGGTAGATCTACTCTTGTACTACCCATATCATCAATATTAGTCAAGCAGGACGTAGGGTTTTACCTCCATCAAGAGGGCCCGAACCTGGGTAAAACTTCATGTCCCTTGCCTCCTGTTACCATCCGGCCTAGACGCACAGTTCGGGACCCCCTACCCGAGATCCGCCGGTTTTTTACACCGACAGGGATGAACACTACCCTCTCGGTGGGCTTCGGCGTAGGGACGACTTGTCCCTCGGTCGGCAGGCGGTGAGCTATCTCCTTCGCCAAGTATCCGGCCGCCCGAAGCTCAGTAATGTCCTCCTCCTTGACAGAGGAGACCATCCACTTGCCCTGGCCTCCGGATCCGGACATGGTTGCTTGAGTGGAAAGGAGATGAGAACTTGGGCGCTGGAGCTCGAGATTGGAAAAGCGGAGACAGAGAGAGGGCGTGAGAGAGGAAGAGGGAATCATTATCCCCTTATAAAGGCAACGGATATTAAACGCCTCCTCACTCGCCGTGAGATTCGCCTATTCCCAAGGGCGATATAAACGGCATGGTTGAGTTACCCATGCCCGCATTGATGAGAATCCCGCGATAAGGGGACACGATCTCTGCTTTGACAAGACGTGCTAATGGCAACCGCATCCCGGGGCGTGGGGCGTTGAAACATGAAAGCGGTTTGGAATTGTGACCGGGCAGACATGATGTCATGTCGTAAAAAGTTGTCAACAGATTAGACTCGTGTAAAAATATATTTTCTCTGCGGTTATGTATGGTTTGTGTGTGACAGGTCCAGATACTATCATCGCATCCGAAGACTATCTTGAAGTTCAGATAGAAGGGAACCCGCCTTGCAATGCCAAAGACAATCTGCGCGCCGGACTCCTCGTCGTTGAAGCCAGGTTCAGGGGTGTTGGGGAACTTAGTAATTTCAAAAATTTCCTATGGACACACAAGATCATGGTGATGCATAGCAACGAGAGGGGAGAGTGTTGTCTACGTGCCCTCGTAGACCGGAAGCGGAAGCGTTATAACAACACGGTTGATGTAGTCGTACGTCTTCACGGCCCGACCGATTAAGCACCAAAACTACGGCACCTCCGAGTTCTAGCACATGTTCAGCTCGATGACGATCCCCGGACTCTGATCCAGCAGAATGTTGGGGAAGAGTTCCGTCAGCACGACGGCGTGGTGACGATCTTGATGTTCTACCATCGCAGGGCTTCGCCTAAGCACCGCTACAATATTATCGAGGATTATGGTGGTGGGGGGCACCGCACATGGCTAAGAGATCAATGATCAATTGTTGTGTCTATGGGGTGCCCCCCTGCCCCCGTATATAAAGGAGCAAGGGAGGGAGGCGGCCGGCCTAGGAGGAGGGCGCGCCAAGGGGGGAGTCCTACTCCCACCGGGAGTAGGACTCCTCCTTCCCTTGTTGGAGTAGGAGAGAAGGAAAGAGGGGGAGAGGAACAAGGAAAAGTGGGCTGCACCCCTTGTCCAATTCAGACCAGAGGGGGGCGCGTGCCTCCTTCCTTTTGGCCTCTCTCCTCTATTCCCAATGGCCCAATAAGGCCCATATACTCCCCGGCGAATTCCCATAACTCTCCGGTACTCCAAAAAATACCTGAATCACTCGAAACCTTTCCAATGTCCGAATATAGTCATCCAATATATCGATCTTTAAGTCTCGAACATTTTGAGACTCCTCATCATGTCCCCGATCTCATCCGGGACTCCGAACTCCTTCGGTACATCAAAACTCATAAACTCATAATATAACTGTCATCGAAACCATAAGCATGCGGACCCTATGGGTTCGAGAACAATGTAGACATGACCGAGACACGTCTACGGTCAATAACCAATAGCAGAACCTGGATGCTCATATTGACTCCCACATATTCTACGAAGATCTTTATCGGTCAGATCGCATAACAACATACGTTGTTCCCTTTGTCATCGGTATGTTACTTGCCCGAGATTCGATCGTCGGTATATCAATAGCTAGTTCAATCTCGTTACCGGCAAGTCTCTTTACTCGTTCCGTAATACATCGTCCTGCAACTAACTCATTAGTTGCAATGCTTACAAGGCTTAAGTGATGTGCATTACCGAGAGGGCTCAGAGATACCTCTCCGACAATCGGAGTGACAAATCCTAATCTCGAAATACGCCAACCCAACAAGTACCTTCGGAGACACCTGTAGAGCACCTTTATAATCACCCAATTACGTTGTGACGTTTGGTAGCACACAAAGTGTTCCTCCGGTAAGCGGGAGTTGCATAATCTCATAGTCATAGGAACATGTATAAGTCATGAAGAAAGCAATAGCAACAAACTAAACGATCAAGTGCTATGCTAACGGAATAGGTCAAGTCAATCACATTATTCTCCTAATGATGTGATCCCGTTAATCAAATACAACTCATGTCTATGGTTAGGAAACATAACCATCTTTGATCAATGAGCTAGTCAAGTAGAGGCATACTAGTGACACTCTGTTTGTCTATGTATTCACACATGTATTATGTTTCCGGTTAATACAATTCTAGCATGAATAATAAACATTTATCATGATATAAGGAAATAAATAATAACTTTATTATTGCCTCTAGGGCATATTTCCTTCAGTCTCCCACTTGCACTAGAGTCAATAATCTAGTTCACATCGCCATGTGATTTAATACCAATAGTTCACATCACCATGTGATTAACACCCATAGTTCACATCGACATGTGACCAACACCCAAAGGGTTACTAGAGTCAATAATCTAGTTCACATCGCTATGTGATTAACACCCAAAGAGTACTAAGGTGTGATCATGTTTTGCTTGTGAGAGAAGTTTAGTCAACGGGTCTGCCACATTCAGATCCGTACGTATTTTGCAAATTTCTATGTCAACAATGCTCTGCATGGAGCTAATCTAGATAATTGCTCCCACTTTCAATATGTATCCAGATTGAGACTTAGAGTCATCTGGATCAGTGTCAAAACATGCATCGACGTAACCCTTTACGATGAACCTTTTGTCACCTCCATAATCGAGAAACATATCCTTATTCGACTAAGGATAATTTTGACCAATGTCCAGTGATCTACTCCTAGATCACTATTGTACTCCCTTGCCAAACTCAGGGCAGGGTATACAATAGGTCTGGTACACAGCATGGCATACCTTATAGAACCTATTGCTGAGGCATAGGGAATGACTTTCATTCTCTCTTTATCTTCTGCCGTGGTCGGGTTTTGTGTCTTACTCAACTTCACACCTTGTAACACAGGCAAGAATTCCTTTTTGACTGTTCCATTTTGAACTACTTCAAAATCTTGTCAAGGTATGTACTCATTGAAAAACTTATCAAGCGTCTTGATCTATCTCTATAGATCTTGATGCTCAATATGTAAGCAGCTTCACCGAGGTCTTTCTTTGAAAAAAATCCTTTCAAACATTCCTTTATGCTTTGAAGAATAATTATACATTATCTCCGATCAACAATACGTCATTCACATATACTTATCATAAATGTTGTAATGCTCCCACTCACTTTCTTGTAAATACAGGCTTCACCGCAAGTCTGTATAAAACTATATGCTTTGATCAACTTATCAAAACATATATTCCAACTCCGAGATGCTTGCACCAGTCCATAGATGGATCGCTGGAGCTTGCATATTTTGTTAGTACCTTTAGGATTGACAAAACCTTCTGGTTGCATCATATACAACTCTTCTTTAATAAATCCATTAAGGAATGCAATTTTGTTTATCCATTTGCCAGATTTCATAAAATGCGGCAATTGCTAACATGATTCGGACAGACTTAAGCATAGATACGAGTGAGAAACTCTCATCGTAGTCAACACCTTGAACTTGTTGAAAACCTTTTTGCGACAATTCTAGCTTTGTAGATAGTAACACTACTATCAGCGTCCGTCTTCCTCTTGAAGATCCATTTAATCTCAATGGCTTGCCGATCATTGGGCAAGTCAATCAAAGTCCATACTTTGTTCTCATACATGGATCTCATCTCAGATTTCATGGCCTCAAGCCATTTCGCGGAATCTGGGCTCATCATCGCTTCCTCATAGTTCGTAGGCTCGTCATGGTCAAGTAACATGACCTCCAGAACAGGATTACCATACCACTCTGGTGCGGATCTCACTCTGGTTTACCTACGAGGTTCAGCAGTAACTTGATCTGAAATTACATGATCATCATCATTAGCTTCCTCACTAATTGGTGTAGTAGTCACAAGAACAGATTTTGTGATGAACTACTTTCTAATAAGGGAGCAGGTATAGTTACCTCATCAAGTTCTACTTTCCTCCCACTCACTTCTTTCGAGAGAAACTCCTTCTCTAGAAAGGATCCATTCTTAGCAACGAATGTCTTGCCTTCGGATCTGTGATAGAAGGTGTACCCAACAGTCTCCTTTGGGTATCCTATGAAGACACATTTCTCCGATTTGGGTTCGAGCTTATCAGGTTGAAGTTTTTTCACATAAGCATCGCAGCCACAAACTTTCAGAAACGACAACTTTGGTTTCTTGCTAAACCATAGTTCATAAGGCGTCGTCTCAACGGATTTCGATGGTGCCCTATTTAATGTGAATACAGCTGTCTCTAATGCACAACCCCAAAACTATAGTGGTAAATCGGTAAGAAACATCATTGATCGCACCATATCTAATAAAGTACGGTTACGATGTTCGGACACACCATTACACTATGGTGTTTCCAGGTGGCGTGAATAGTGAAACTATTTCACATTGTTTTAACTGAAGGCCAAACTCGTAACTCAAATATTTTACTTCTGCGATCATATCGTAGAAACTTTTATTTTTGTTATGATGATTCTCCACTTCACTCTGAAATTCTTTGAACTTTTCAAATGTTTCAGACTTGTGTTTCATCAAGTAGATATACTCATATCTGCTCAAATCATCTGTGAAGATCAGAAAATAATGATACCTGCCGTGAGCCTCAATATTCATAGGACCATATACATCAGTATGTATGATTTCCAACAAATCTGTTGCTCGCTCCAATGTTCCGGAGAACGGAGTCTTAGTCATCTTGCCCATGAGGCATGGTTCGCAAGCATCAACTGATTCATAATCAAGCGATTCCAAAAGCCCATCAGCATGGATTTTCTTCATGCGCTTTACACCAATATAACCTAAACGGCAGTGCCACAAATAAGTTGCACTATCATTATTAACTTTGCATCTTTTGGCTTCAATATTATGAAAATGTGTATCACCACGATCGAGATCCAACAAACCATTTTCATTGGGTGTACAACCATAGAAGGTTTTATTCATGTAAACAGAATAACAATTGTTCTTAACTTAAATGAATAACCGTATTGCAATAAACATGATCAAATCATATTCATGCTCAACGCAAACACCAAATAACACTTATTTAGGTTCAACACTAATCCGGAAAGTATAGGGAGTGTGCGATGATGATCATATCATTCTTGGAACCATTTCCAATACACATCGTCACTTCACCCTTAACTAGTCTCTGTTCATTCTGCAACTCCTGTTTCGAGTTACTATTCTTAGAAACTGAACTAGTATTAAATACCGAGGGGTTACTATAAACACTAGTAAAGCACACATCAATAGCTTGTATATCAAATATACCTATGTTCACTTTGCCATCCTTCTTATCCGCCAATTACTTGGGGTAGTTCCGCTTCCAGTGACCAGTCCCTTTGTAGTAGAAGCACTCAGTTTCAGACTTAGGACCAGACTTGGGCTTCTTCACTTGAGCAGCAGCTTGCTTGCCGTTCTTCTTGAAGTTCCCTTTCTTTCCCTTTGCCCTTTTCTTGAAACTAGTGGTCTTGTTAATCATCAACATTTGATGCTCTTTATTGATTTCTACCTTCATCGATTTCATCATCATGAAAAGCTTGGGAATCATTTTCATCATCCCTTGCTTACTATAGTTCATCACGAAGTTCTACTAACTTGGTGATGGTGACTAGAGAATTCTGTCAATCACTATTTTATCTGGAAGATTAACTCCCACTTGATTCAAGCGATATTAGTACCCAGACAATCTGAACACATGCTCACTGTTTGAGCTATTCCCGTCCATCTTTTAGCTATAGAACTTGTTGGAGACTTCATATCTCTCAACTCGGGTATTTGCTTGAAATATTAACTTCAACTCCTGGAACATCCATATGATCCATGACATTCAAAACGTCTTCGAAGTCCCGATTCTAAGCCGTTTAAGCATGGTGCACTAAACTATCAAGTAGTCATCATATTGAGCTAGCCAAACGTTCATAACGTCTGCATCTGCTCCTGCAATAGGTCTGTCACCTAGCGGTGCATTAAGGACATAATTCTTCTGTGCAGCAATGAGGATAATACTCAGATCACAGATCCAATCCGCATCATTGGTACTAACATCTTTCAACTTAATTTTCTCTAGGAACATATCAAAAATAAAACAGGGGAGCTAAACGCGAGATATTGATCTACAACATAGATATGCTAATACTATCAGGACTAAGTTCATGATAAATTAAAGTTCAATTAATCATATTACTTAAGAACTCCCACTTAGAAAGACATCCCTCTAATCTTCTAAGTGATCACGTGATCCAAATCAACTAAATCATAACCGATCATCACGTGAAATGGAGTAGCTTTCAATGGTGAATATTAATATGTTGATCATATCTACTATATGATTCATGCTTGACCTTTCGGTCTCAGTGTTCCGAGGCCATATCTGCATATGCTAGGCTCGTCAAGTTTAACCTGAGTATTCTGCGTGTGCAAAAACTGGCTTGCACCCATTGTAGATGGACGTAGAGCTTATCACACCCGATCATCACGTGGTGTCTGGGCACGGCGAACTTTGACAAGGGTGCATACTCAGTGAGAACACTTTTATCTTGAAATTTAGTGAGAGATCATCTTATAATGCTACCGTCAATCAAAGCAAGATAAGATGTGTCGGGGATATACCCCGCGGCGTAAACCGGCCGGAAGTATAACCCGGCCGGACTAGGCGTTTCATTGGTAAACCGCCAGAGGATTGGCGGTTTACGTGATTGGCGGTTTACATGTCTGGCGGTTTACGTGTCTGGCGGTTCGCTGGTATGACGATTCACGAGCCTGGAGACTCATTGGTGACCCGACGCGTGTTCCGAACGGATGACAAGGCCCAAGGCCCAGCATGCCGGTTTATGTTAATGGTGGGCCGGTTTAAGAGGAAAGGCATGAGGAACATTATCTTACAAGGAGCTAAGACCTGGACTTGTATCTGGTTTGTATTAAGATAGATTAGTCCTAATCCTAATAGGACTCTACATGTAATCTGCCCCTCCAACATATATAAGGAGGGGCAGGGCTCCTCAAAAGGGGACAAGATTCATAAGTTCTACAGGTTGGACAATTTAGGTTTAGACAATAGCTCTCGAGATAGAGCACTCTTGTAACTGTGATCATGATCATCAATATCAATGAAGCAGGATGTAGGCTTTTACCTCCACCGTGAGGGGCCGAACCTGGGTAAAACATCGCGTCTCTCTCCCCGCTCAACCCCTCTTAAGCTACCACATAGATGCGTTGGCCACGCGACTAAGTCCTGACACTAAGGACATGTGCTGTGACAGTTCCACGATAGTTGGCGCCCACCGTGGGGCCTGCGCACGGTGGTGTTGAGTTCTTGGAGGGCGCCATCTCAGGGATTGAGAAGCTCCGTCCGGCTCAACGAAAAAGTTCCGGTCGGTTTGTCGGAGAGTTCCAGCCGGCTCGCCGAAAAAGTTCCGTCAGGCTCATTGAAATGTTCCGCTGGTTCGTCGGAAATTTCCGGCCGGATCATTGAAAAGTTCCGATCGTCACGACGAAAGGTTCTGTCTGAATCATCAAAAAGTTCCGATCGCCTCAACGAAAAGTTCAGTCCAAATCGCCGAAGGGTTCCAGCCGCATCGCCGAAAGATTCTGTCCGAGTCGTCAAAGAGTTCCGACTTCGGCTACAGAAAAGTTTCGAATTATCAAATACTTCCGGATTAGCAAAAAGTTCCGGCCGGATTATAAAGAGGTTCCAGCTCAAAAGATTCCGGATTATCAAAATTTGCGGTTGGATTATCAAGAGGTTCCGGTTCAAAGGTTCCGGATTATCAAAAGTTTTGACCGGGTTATACAGAGGTTCTAGCTCAAAAGGTTCCGGATTATCAAAAATTCCGGTTGGATTATCAAGAGGTTCCGGTTCAAAAGTTCCGGATTATCAAAAGTTCCGACTGGATTATCAAGAAACTCCGGTTCTAGAAATTCCGGTTCAAAAAGTTCCGGCCAGGTTATGTGGAGACCTAAGGCATTACAAGACACAGAACCAATCAACTCGTTTGTCAAAACAAAAGCAGCACTATGCATTATCCGGCACCAGCGTCCGGCAAAAAATACCAGGTGCTATCATTTCTATGTATTTTATCAGTACATGTTAATTCATTCGACAACAATTACTCTGGCCTGTAATATTTTTACGCATGGCAACTATTAAAAGAAAAAGGGGTGGTGTTATACCACGGATGCACGTTCGGCTGTATCGTGCGGCTTCACGGACAGGGTGTCGCGGTCCGGTTTACGTCAACGTACCTGCTGACTCGCCCGTCTGCACCACCTTACAACACCATGGATGACTCGCCCGCCCGCCATGGCCACCAGTTCATGTGTCCACGCCGGCTTACAACGTGGAGGACAACTTGCTCGGCCGCACCGGATTACAACGCCGGGCCGACTCATCTGTCTGCTCCTACGGTTAACTCGGCCGTGATTAATTTTAGCATCACTGTGGTGATCATCAACTCGATGGCGGATAATTTCTGCCCTAGCACATCAGGTGATATCCATCTAAAGTACATTTTATTAGCACATATTATTTTTGTCAAAGAACAGTTTACCTGTGCCTTGGTCTGCAATATTGTTTATGCAGGACAATTGTTCATTGCAAAAGCTATGGCTGTGTCATGGATGTATAAACTCGCGCAACCATTATGAATGCGCTAGTATCTTACCATGCCATCAAGCTCGGTGAATATATGTGCAAACCGCCATTCTGCAGACCAGTTTACATCAATATGACGTGGCTAAGTCGCCCGTCCACGCCGGTTTATAATGCCACAGCCAACTCATCTGTCTGTGCTGCCTTTGAAAGCCGCGGTCGTCTTTGCTGTCCGTCTCTCACGGCCTGGTCTACATCAACATACCGGGCCGCACGTGTCTGCATGAGCTGTTTATTGGGTATGAGCAAGTCGCAGCTTGGGTAGCCCGGTTTTCTTTCAAATTGGAGACAAATTATCATCAACCGCCGTTTGCACTGGATGGGTCAATGGGCAGGCGCACAAGTCGCCGCCACTACAGCTTTTATTAACTTCAAATCGCCAGTTGGAAGGAACCATTGGCCGAGTTGCTGACACGGCTCATATGGGATCATTTACAACCCGCCGCAGTCACCTCAACCTTCTATGGATTCACATCGTGCTATCAACACCAATGATATACAAGTTATGCCGGTTTATATCACGGTCAAATATGGAGAATCTCAAGCCAACTCCTCGAGTCACCTTGAGACTTGGGGGCTACAATGATATGACTTAGCAAACGTTGCCGGTTTTTAGTGAAGTCAATAACCCCAATACGTTGGAGGGAAAGATAACCCGGTCCCGGATTCACATCGTGCTGTCAGAAGATTTCCGGATTAGAAAGTATATGACAGTTACAAAATCCCGGCTCAATGAAGAAGTTTCGGGTCATCAGAAAAGGATTCCGGTTTACAATCCGGTACAAGGGAAATTTGTTCTCCGATAAAGCTCTGAAGCTCTCAAATCCGGTTTAAGAATTTCCGGTTCAAAAAGGAATTAACTTCTCGCAAGTTGGAGTTTAAAGGCCGTCAGAAAATTTCTGGCTAAAAATGAAGATTCCGGTTTAAAATCCGGTTCAGGGGAAAGATGTCTCCCACAAAGCTTTGAAGCTCTCAATATCCGGTTCAAGATCCCGGTTCAAAGAAGAATTTATCTCTTGCAAAAAGTTAAAAATTGCCGAAGAGGACCTGCTGCCACGATGCGCGGTTCAAACATGGGTATCCCACCTTACTGGCCTGACATATTATTGATCACATGGGGGTGTCTGCTTCATAAAGCGGGGTCTCTGTTCTTTTACATCAAGCGTGGTTACACGGAGTTGTTCTGTCTTAAAGCGGCCTCCGGTTTACCCCTTGAAAATTTTATAAACATCACTTGGGGGCTTGGTCGTGTCCGAACCGATGCAATACCTTTTGATAGGCAAAAGCCACCAGATCACTTGGGGACATGATCAAGTCTGAACCAGTCACGCCTCTTGATCGGCCTAAGGCCATAGAATCACTTGGGGGCTTGGTCGAACCCGAACCATTGCCATGCCTCTTGATCGGCATAATGCCACGGTTTCATTTGGGGACCTGGCTGACTTGAACCATAGCTACACCATTGGGGAGCTTGGTCGTGTCCGAAGATGGTAACACCATCTTATCGGCTCAATAAGCCTCTTTTTGCAAATGGTTTTATCATTGCCTTTGCTTCAATATTTTCCTTGATAACTGTTTCTTTTATTTTTGTTGCATTTTTAAGTTGACAATTCTTAAACCGGTTCGACTGTCAAATTACAAATTGACGGAACACGGTCAAATCTTAATCCGGAGGCTATCTGCCCGGTTTGATTTTCTGTTACCATCCTATTATGGAGTAAATCGGTGTTTATCAACCTGGCTCAGCTTTCAACTACAAGTTGTCAGTACACGATCAAGTTATAATCCGGAGACTATCAGCCCGGTCTGGTTTGACTACGATTTGCCAGTATTATATGTGGTTAAACCGGCGTTTATTAGAACCCGGCACGGTTTTATCATAAACCGGCACAATATGGAAGGAGTTATTAGTACTCAAGATTTGGGTTATCACCCTTACTACAAAAAGTTGGTAAAACCAACAATGTGATTCAATGTCACAGGTATGATATATTTCATATTTGATTATTCTTAAGTGCAGCCTTGGTTATAAACCCGGGTTATATGTTGGGCATTATGACCCGTCCGGCGGTAAACCGCCAGGACACTTTAAACTTGTTGTATGCAGAAACAGGTTTGTTAAACCGGCCTGGCTTTGGACTATAAGTCGCCAGTCTATATATATTTGGATGGCACCATTGGAATCATGCGCTTATAAATCATTGGGTTATATTACTCAAATAGCCAAGTTTGGCTGAATTTTCATTATGATATTGAGTGAATAAGGTTTTGACCGGATTATGTTATCTTGAATAGCCAACATGGCTGGATTTTTATGGTTATTAATAACCGGTATTATTGAGGTTTTGAAAGTTGCTTTAGCGCAATGGCTATCATATTATCAATAGATATGATTTATTCTACAATTGAAGGAATAGTCCCGAGTCACTGCAGGCTTACAACCCGGCACTTGGGGGCTACATTATTAAAATCGAGATTACATGCAAGTCTCATGTCGCTGCAAGCATGCATCATGACACTTGGGGGCTAATGCAAAGTCATTTTTACTAGTCTTATTAAAGAACCGACTCATCATATTATAATGAGCCAGCCCTTGGGGGCTACCAATTGCTCATGTCAACAATTCAAGGTACAGAAGTTTTCGTCCATAATATTGAAGGATTCATTGCTCAGTTGGTAAAGCAAAAAGACTCTTAACATTGTGGACATGGGTTCAAGCCCTACGATGGATGCTACATTATAAGATGTTATTTTCATTGAAGTATATATCAAGTCCCGGTTCAGTATTATCTTACTAAGCCGGCCCTTGGGGGCTACACATCACTGCTAAATTCTACATTATTATATTTACAAATTTCCTGCTCATTATTGCATAATGACCCGGTCCTTGGGGGTTACACTGATTGAAGTTTTTATAAGCAAATTACAAGTCCCAGGTTGCTGCAAGCATGACAACCCGGCACTTGGGGGCTACATATATGGAGTATTCAGTTTATATGATTGAGATGAACTAATCGGATTTGTTCAAGGTTGAAACACTTATTGGAGCAAGTCTTAAGTTATCACTATGTTCTCCTCTTAAGACTTGGGGGCTACAGGTATTATGCATATAAAGGAGGAACATCTCATTTTATCAGTTTTGAGCAAATCAGGAAGATCAATTACATGACCCGGTGTTGACAACAATTATGACCCGGCGCCATCAATATTTATAAACCAGCCATTTTGGTAATACTAAACCGGCAAGTTTTACATCTTCAAACCGGCTGAATATCAGATATGTATTTTCAGACCCATACTTCTTAAACCGGCGCTTTGGGAGCTGAGTCAAAGGAGTTATTCTTCACAATATTTCTCGGTGACAAACCAATGTCGGCAAATTGATTATGAAGCTGGTCTGTTGACCCGGATTTCCCAGAAGGAGGAAATAACAAGGACTTAAGGATGATCAGGTACCGGTTTACAAAAATACTTAACCCGGAGCATAACCTGTCAAATTTGTTCTTGTGTTTATTTTGCAGCATAAGTTTACCATGAATAAATCCAAGCGAAACTTGGGGGCTAATGCCGGGGATATACCCCGCGGCGTAAACCGGCCGGAAGTATAACCCGACCGGACTAGGCGTTTCATTGGTAAACCGCCAGAGAATTGACGGTTCACGTGATTGGCGGTTTACATGTCTGGCGGTTTACGTGTATGGCGGTTCACTGGTATGACGATTCATGAGCCTGAGGACTCATTGGTGACCCGGCGCGTGTTCCGGACGGATGACAAGGCCCAAGGCCCAGCATGCCGGTTTATGTTAATGGTGGGCCGGTTTAAGAGGAAAGGCATGAGGAACATTATCTTACAAGGAGCTAAGACCTGGACTTGTATCCAGTTTGTATTAAGATAGATTAGTCCTAATCCTAATAGGACTCTACATGTAATCCGCCCTGCCAACATATATAAAGAGGGGCAGGGCTCCTCAAAAGGGGACAAGATTCACAAGTTCCACAGGTTGGACAAGTTAGGTTTAGACAATAGCTCTCGAGATAGAGCACTCTTGTAACCGTGATGATGATCATCAATATCAATGAAGCAGGATGTAGGCTTTTACCTCCACCGTGAGGGGCCGAACCTGGGTAAAACATCGCGTCTCTCGTCCCGCTCAACCCCTCTCAAGCTACCACATAGATGCGTTGGCCTCGCGACTAAGTCCTGACACTAAGGACATCTGCCGTGACAGTTCCATGACAAGATGCATAAAAGATAAACATCACATGCAATCAATATAAGTGATATGATATGGCCATCATCATCTTGTGCTTGTGATCTCCATCTCCGAAGCACCTTCATGATCACCATTGTCACCGGCGCGACACCTTGATCTCCATCGTATCATCGTTGTCGTCTCGCCAATCTTATGCTTCCATGACTATCGCTACCGCTTAGTGATAAAGTAAAGCATTACAGGGCGATTGCATTGCATACAATAAAGCGACAACCATATGGCTCCTACCAGTTGCCGATAACTTGGTTATAAAACATGATCATATCATACAATAAAATTTAGTGGCTCCCACATATTCTACGAAGATCTTTATCGGTCAGACCGCATAACAACATACGTTGTTCCCTTTGTCATCGGTATGTTACTTGCCCGAGATTCGATCGTCGGTATCTCAATACCTAGTTCAATCTCGTTACCGGCAAGTCTCTTTACTCGTTCTGTAATACATCATCCTGCAACTAACTCATTAGTTGCAATGCTTGCAAGGCATAAGTGATGTGCATTACCGAGAGGGCCTAGAGATACCTCTCCGACAATCGGAGTGACAAATCCTAATCTCGAAATACGCCAACCCAACAAGTACCTTCGGAGACACCTGTAGAGCACCTTTATAATCACTCAGTTACGTTGTGACGTTTGGTAGCACACAAAGTGTTCCTCCGGTAAACGGGAGTTGCATAATCTCATAGTCATAGCAACATGTATAAGTCATGAAGAAAGCAATAGCAACAAACTAAACGATCAAGTGCTATGCCAACGGAATGGGTCAAGTCAATCACATCATTCTCCTAATGATGTGATCCCGTTAATCAAATGACAACTCATGTCTATGGTTAGGAAACATAACCATCTTTGATCAATGAGCTAGTCAAGTAGAGGCATACTAGTGACACTCTGTTTGTCTATGTATTCACACATGTATTATGTTTCCGGTTAATACAATTCTAGCATGAATAATAAAATTTTTTCATGATATAAGGAAATAAATAATAACTTTATTATTGCCTCTAGGGAATATTTCCTTCAAGGGGCAACTAAGGGAGTCCTGGACTAAGGGGTCCTCGGGCGTCCGGCCTGTTATCCATGGGCCGGACTGATGGGCTATGAAGACATGAAGGCCGAAGACTGTACCCGTGTCCGGATTGGACTCTCCTTGGCATGGAAGGCAAGTTTGGCGACCGACTGTGAAGATTCCTTCTTTTGTAACCGACTCTATGTAACCCTAGATTCCCCCCCCCCCGATGTCACATCCTAGCTAGTCATGCATTAGAGTGTTGCATCATGTTTACCTTTCATCAGAAACTTGAATTGGGGAAGACAAAACCCCCAGCACCCCCTCTGGAATCAACTAAGGTTTACTAAAAATATTTTCAAAGAACCTGAAATGCCCTTCTAAAAAGTTCACTCTCTTTGTCTTGGGTTAGAACCTCTGGCAAAATTGGTGCACAATTTTCTAGGTCAACAGAAGGTCATTGAATTAAATCATATGTAATTTGCATTTGGGCATTTGAATGCTAGTAAATATTTTAAATGCTCAAATAATTCTGAAGATAAGTGTGGGCTGTTGGAAATATTCTAAACAAAGCCTCTGATTATTTTCAGGATTTCTAGAAGTGCCTAGCTATTTTTAATAAAGCCACAAACCTACAGAAAAATAGAAAAACAGAAATTAAAAGAGAGGGAGAGAACTTACCTGGCCGCAGCCCATCAGCCGGCCCACCTGGCGGCCCAGCGCTGTGCTGGCCCATGCCAGCCAGCTGCATCGTACCCGCCAGGCAGGCAGAGAGCTGACGCCGGCGAGCGCGAGCTCGCCACGGCGCTAGCAGCTTGCCGCGTCGCGCGCCTGGACACTAGATAGGCTCCACGTCGCCGCCCCGACCCTGCAGACACCTCACTCGCCCCTGCCTCTCTCCCTCGCTCTCCCGCACCATGGCCGATGCACCTGCCGCCGCACCACCGCCGTAGTCGCGCCCTCAGTCGTCCCCGCGCCGAGCCACCGTGTCCAGAAGCTCCGCCGCCTTCCACTCCTTCGAGCAAGCCGAGTCCCGAGCGCTCGCTTGCCCCGCAGCCTCTGCAACAACCTCGCCTGACTCCGCCATCGCCGGAGATCCTCTTCGTCGTCGCCACCACATCAGCTCGTCCCCGACGGTGCCATCCATTTCTACGTGACCGCCGTGAGCTCAGCTACCTCCCCATCCTCTCTGTTTGCTTTCTCGTGCACCGTAGCAACTGCACGAAGCTCCGCCGACGTGTCTCCGGCCAACCACCGGCCACACCACCGTGTCCAACACATTCACTGCACCCCCAGGAGGCCGTAGCACCCCTCTGCGCCCCCTGCTGTGCCTCCTAACGCCATTTCCGTGCACACCCAAACAACCGGCCGCTGCTTGGCTCGACGCCGGCGTCATCTCCGGCCACCCCCGCACACACCGCTTGCTCCACTCAGTGCACGAGTTCACTAGCAGCACGTAGATGCCCTCCGCCGGCCATTTCGTCGGCGGAGGAGGAATCCCGACGCCCTCCGTCGCGTCTATCCTCGACGGCGGCTTAACGCCGGCAGGTTTGACCCGCTGACCTTGACTGGGTGGGCCTAGGTTGACTCCCCTGAGTCTATGACAAGTGGGCCCCCCTCTGCTAATTAACCCAGATTTGTTTTAACTAATTTTAGTTAGTTTAAATAACTGCTGACACGCGGGACCCACTGGTCAGGTTGACCTGGACGTCCCCATTGACCACTGACGTCACCCTGACGCACTGCTGACGCAATAACTAATTTCTGGATTTATTTTTATATAGAGAATTCCAGAAATTGTTGCAAACTTTAAAAAATCATAGAAATTAATCTGTAACTCCAAATGAAAAGATTTATATATGAATTTTGATCAGAAAAATTCAATCTATCCATTGGTAATGGTTTCATGCATGACAAAACAAGTTAACCTCGTTGTTTAAGCAAAATAAGATAATGCACTAATATGGCTATGTTAAATGAACTAACATTTGAATCTTTGATTCAAATGGGTTCATTCCTTTCTGTTTTAGCTTGCATTAGGCCAAGACACATTCATTTTGCCATGTCATAGCATGCATCATATTGTTGCATATTGTCATGTGTTGATTATGTTCGGGGAGTCTTTCGTGGTAGGTTCTGCCTCCAAGGATAACCCCGAATATTCGTTTGAAGGGCAGTACCCTACTACCACTACATCAGGCAAGCAGCCCCATTGATCATATCAATACAATCCCATGTTCTCGCCTCTGCTCTCATTTACTGCATTAAGACAACAACGTTTCAAACTGCTGTGTGCTACGGTAGTTGAACCCTTATCCTCTGCATGACCTGTCATTGCCACAGTAACTAGATGAAACCCACTAGCATGTGTAGGAGTTGATTGAGCCTTGTATGTGTTTCCTACCTTGCTATGCTTAGAGTTGTGTCAGGTCTGGTTCATCTGGGTGATGGGCTAGAGTGAAATGATTATGTCAGTAATGTGAGGGATGTGTTGAACATGATTTGGTGAAGGTATCGATGAGAGGCCATGTAGGAGTACATGGTGGGTTGTTTCATTGAGGCCGTCCCTAAGAACTGAGATCTGTATGTGTGATTTTAAGAATCAGCTACTACCATGCATTGGGATCCTTAATTGACCCTCTCGGCTTCTTAATCACCTTAGTACTCTGTCCAGGAGTTGCAATTAGTTTCTGGTGTTTGTAAGTTATGTGTTGGTGGTCGTGCGTAGCGCTGGCCCTAGGGGTGGGCTATGTTGCGGTAGATACACCGTGGCCGGGTATGCCGTGTGCCCGTTTGGCGTCTCGGGACCCTGTTCACGTCGTTCGTGGCCGTATGTGGAATCCTCGGCCGGACTCCCTGCAGATGGAACCTGGATAGGCGATAAACCTAGACTAGAGACTTGAGTGTTTAGGTAGGCCGTGGCCCACACCCTCGTTGGGCATCCGTTTGAAGGTTGCCGAGTACATGTCGTGTAAACGGCAGTAAGTGGTGAGAGCGTGTATGAAGAAGTACACCCCTGCAGGGTTAACATCATCTATTCGAATAGCCACGTCCATGGTAAAGGACTACTTGGTTGCCTATACAGTTCATAGACAAGTTAATGGATACTACTAAAAGACTCAAGATAAGTGTGAGTACCGAGGATGGCCCTCTCATAGGATGACGAGGGAGGATCCCCGGTGGTGTATTGTGTTGGTGATTAGTGGACTCGTGTGCGAAAACTATTTTACTAAGTGGTGTCCCGTAGGATAGCTTAGCCAAGAGTCAAAGCTGGCTTGCTGCAATAACTCCACCACCTTCTTGAGAATGAGCATGTATAGCAGGTTCTGATGTAAGACTTGCTGAGTACCTTTGTACTCATGTTTGTTTAATTACTGTTTTCAGACGACAACACCGCCCCCTCCGATGGGTTTTATGTAGATCTCGATGTCGATGAGTGACTTGCCACCCAGGTGGTGATCCTGGCAATGGAGGGCCCTATGTAGATAGACAGGCTTCGAGAAGCCTTCTTTCTTTCTAGTGTCTGTACTCAGACTATTTTCTTCCGCATGTGCTTGTATGCTTGTATGACTTGAGTGTCGGGTCATGTGACCCCTACCTGTATGAACATGATATGTATGGCTCTCTGGAGCCTTTAAATAAAGTACTTGAGTTGTAGAGTTTTGTTGGGATGCCATGTTGTATTTGCACATATCGAGCATATTGTGTGTATGATTGAAATGCTTGGTATGTGTGGGATCCGACAATCTAGTTGTTTATCCTTGGCAGGCTTTCTTATGGGGAAATGTAGTCTAGTGTTCCTCAAGCGATAGTAGTCCGCTACAGCCCGGTTCACCAGAGTCCTACTAGCCCAGCACTACCGCTCAAGACACTTGACTGGCCGGCATGTGTTTCACTTCGTTCCTATGTCTGTCCCTTCGGGGAAATGTCACGCGGTGACATCCGGAGTCCTGCCTAGCCTGCTAGCCCAGTGCTACAGCCCGGATTCACTCGCTGATGACCGACATGCTCGATGTGATTCATGTATGCCTGTCTCCATAGGTCTGTGCCGCTTTGGGTTCTCGACTAGCCATGTCGGCCCGGGTTCTCTGTCATATGGATGCTAGCGACACTATCATATACGTGAGCCAAAAGGCGTAAACGGTCCCGGGCCATGGTAAGGCGACACCCGTGGGGATACCGTGCGTGAGGCCGCAATGTGATATGAGGTGTTACCGGCTAGATCGATGTGACTTGGAATCGGGGTCCTGACAGCGTTGGCATCAGAGTCGGACTGCCTGTAGCTTCGTTGAGCCAAACTGGTCGATGTCGAGTCTAGAAATGCTTTAGTTATATGTAGGGGAATTGATTGTGGGAGGGAACATAAGGCTCTTTTTACTCCTTTACCTTATGCTCTCTGATCTGAGTCATTCTCTTCTCATTCAATGTGGGTTAAGGACTAGGCTCTCTTCTTCTGTCAGGTTCACGTGTTACTAATCCGTAGTAACTTATAGGATTGTTGGTTACCAGCCTCAGTTCAGTTTCTACAACTTTGGGTATGTTGCTAGTTGAATCAGAACCTTTATATGATGTTGTTGAGTGGTGTTGCAAACTGTTGTGGATGTCTCAAATCTTTTTCTGAGCATTTACAGCTGTTATGTTGTCCAATTTTCCCTAGAAATTCTAATGTCTTTGCATTGTGGTTGTGCTTTCAGATGGCCACTCGTGCTCAAAACCAAGTGGTTCGCCTGACCCGGTGCCTCGATGTGCCCGGTCATACTGCTATGTTAGTCCGGGTAATGATCAAGACGGGTTACCATTGGTATCCCGAATACACTGTCGAAGAGCAATTCCGAGACTTTAATCAAAGCCAATATTTCTGCACCGTCAGGATATTTCCTTCTTATCCTGGATCTACCGAGCCCCTCCACTGTTCCTATGGACTCAGGGTTACTGTTGAGATGGCTGTGCAGGATGCTGCCTATTCCATGATGACCATCATGCGAGTCCGGACTGGCCTGCTTCGGAACACCGACTTCCATTATATGCCAGCTTCACACCCGGGAGCGCAAGGGTATCTCCAGGCTATCTATGCTGACTCCACACGTGAGGACTCACTAACCCGCACCACTACCGAGATGCTCGAGGATAAGGACCGAGAGAATCGGGCCTTGAGACTGGAGCTTTTCAACACCCGTGCTGATCATTGGGCCACTTTGACTCGGTTTGCACCTGTTGTGCAAGCTGGATGTATGGATACGAGGGATCTGTATCCCGTGAGATCTGCTCTCCCAGACATGGTGGATTGGCGTGCTGTGGGAGGCATCACCCCACCCCGTGGTCCCCGCAGGCCACCGTTTGTTGGTCCAAGACCTCATCCTAGCCCCTTTGGTCCACAAGCTCCTCAGGACCGTCTGTTCCCGGATGATCACGTTGAACTTCCATGCTATGGAGGTGACTTCTATGAGGACTACTACGAAGTTGTCTGAGTTAGTAGTAGTATCACTAGTATTATAATAGTTGTATCTCCACTGTCCTGCGTGACTTGTGGAATATGACTTAGTGTGTAATCAATTCCGGAGGTGTAGACAAATAATGTATAGGAGCTTGGAATGCCTCCGATGAGATGTAACGTCTTTCATCATAGTTGTACTGTAGCCTGGGCTTGTACTAAACTATGTATGGTGTGTATGACCGTTGGTATATATATGGCAGTTCTATATTACCATGTCATACGGATGAACATCTCTGCATTCTGTGTTATCCATTACATTCTGCACTTCCTTGCTAAGTTGTGTCATCCTTATCTAAACCATTGTCTTGTTTTCTCCTAGGATGGTCAACACCCACAGCAACCCTGCTGCCCCGGAGCAGGGGGAAGCCAGTGCAGTTAGGGGTGAAAATCTGCCTCACCCGCCTTCTCTGGCCGAAGTGATGCTGGAGGCAGAAAGAAACAAGCGTGAGACTAACCGCTTGCTGGAGTGGATTGAGCAGAACACTGCACGCCATAAGCGAAATGACTTGGTGTCAATCAATGACTTCATCAAGTTGTACCCACCAAAGTTTAACCATTCTGTCGAGCCCCTCGACGCGGATGACTGGCTTCGCAGCATCACCCACAAGCTACGTTCTGCCAACGTAGCCGAAGCTGATAAGGTTACTTATGTTGCCTATCACCTCGAAGGCCCTGCTAGTCTTTGGTGGGAAAATTTTGAAGCTATGCGCCCGGTCGGCCAAATCACTACTTGGGCTGAATTCAGTGAGGCTTTCTGTGAGCATCACATCCTGGAAGGTCTCATAGATCGCAAGAGGGAAGAGTTCTACAATTTCACCCAAGGAAGACTGACTATGGATGCATATAGTCGTGAATTTGGGAATCTGGCACGATATGCTCCTGAAGAAGTATCCACCGACGCTAAGAAGTAGGCAAGGTTCCGCAAGGGACTTAGCCCTGAGCTTCACCGCAATCTTCGTCTGCACGAGTGCACCTCCTTTTAGAAGTTGGTCAATAAAGCCATCATTGCTGAGACAGGCCAGTCTGACTATGATGCTTCATGCAAGAACTCCCGTGATTTTGGCTCTTCATCCGGCTCTGGATCTCAGAAGCGCCGGGTGTGGATTCCAAGCACGGCACTGACACCCAGGTTCATTCCGAGGTCATCCTTTGAGGCGCCTCGTCCCAACCAGCAGTTTGCACTGTCCATGCCCTATGGTGGCCCCGCTGCTAATGCTGCTCCATGCCCCAATGTTGTGACATGTTTCAAGTGTGGAGAGCCGGGTCACTACAGTCGAGAGTGTCCCCAGAACAACAATCCCAATCAGTTTGGAAAGTCCGTTGGTCGTGGTAAGCCAGCGGGAAAGACATTCTACGCCAAGCCGGTCACCACTGCACGTGGCCATGTTAACTATGTCTTAGCCAAGGAGGCTCATGAGGATCCTAACGTCGTCCTTGGTACGCTCCTTGTTAATTGCCATCTGGCATCTGTTCTTTTCGATACTGGAGCATCTCATTCATTCATATTTGAGAGCTATGCTCGATTGCATAACACAACATTCTGTGACATGCCCACTACCATGTAAATTCAAACCCCTAGCTCTAGATGGCAAACTTCTAGAGTAAGCCATGGGAATGAAATTCTTGTCGATAGACTTGTCTTCCTTGCATCTTTAATAGCTCTCAAGTCCTCGGACATAAACATCATCTTGGGTATGGACTGGATGTCAGCTCATTATGCTAAGATTGATTGTGCCACTAGAACCGTTCAACTTACTCACCCATCGAGCAAGACAATCAATGTTTTAACTCGAGTGGCCAAGCGCCAGCTTTACTCCCTAAATGCCAACCCCCTTCCAGACCTTGAAGATATTCCGGTAGTCCGGGACTTTCCGGATGTCTTTCCAGAAGAACTGTCAGGTGTTCCACCTGACAGGGATGTCGAGTTTGTGATAGACCTTGTTCCAGGAACCATTTCAATTTCTAGAAGACCCTATAAGATGGCACCCTTAGAACTAGTCGAGCTTAAGAACCAACTCGATGAGTCCTTGAAAAAGGGTTTCATCCGTCCTAGTTCCTCTCGCCCCGTCCTCTTCGTCAAGAAGAAGGATGGAACGGATCGGATGGTTGTAGATTACCGACTTGTCAACTTGGTCACTATCAAGAACAAGTATCTGCTTCCCAGGATCAACGATCTGTATGACCAGCTCGCTGGATCCTCAGTCTTTTCCAAGATGGATTTGAGGTTGGGCTACCATCAAATCAAATTCAGAAATGGGGACATTCCCAAAACGGCCTTTGTTACTCGTTATGGCCAATACAAGTACACCGTTATGTCCTTCGGTTTAACCAATGCCCCAGCCACCTTCTCTCGGTTAATGAACTCGGTCTTCATGGAGTATTTGGATAAATTCGTCGTAGTATACCTCGATGACATACTCATCTACTCCAAGAATGAAGAGGAACATGTTGAACATCTAAGGCTGGTATTGACGAAACTTCGAGAGCATCGCCTTTATGCCAAATTCTCCAAGTGTGAATTTTGGTTGCCAGAAGTGACCTATCTAGGCCATGTAATCTCTGGTAAGGGTATTGCTGTCAATCCCGAGCGAGTTCAAGCCGTCCTTGATTGGACTCCACCTGAGATGGTCAAGCAAGTTCGGAGCTTCCTTGGCTTAGCGAGCTATTGCCGCCGCTTCGTCGAGAATTTCTCCAAGGTTGCTAAACCTCTAACTGAACTCCTCAAGAAAGATAAAAAGTTCGAGTGGACCCCAAAGTGTGAGTTCAGCTTTCAGGAACTGAAAAGACGCCTAACATCTGCTCCCGTACTGGTACCACCAGATTTCTCCAAGGACTTTATTATCTATTGCGACGCCTCGCGACAAGGACTAGGTTGCATACTCATGCAAGATCGCCAGGTAATTGCCTATGCTTCACGGCAATTACACCCCCATGAGGAAAATTATCCCACACATGATCTAGAGCTTGCAGCTGTAGCCCATGCACTTAAAACTTGGCGACATTATCTTCTCGGTAATCGTTGCGAGATCTTCACCGATCACCAAAGTTTGAAATATATCTTCACCCAACCGGATTTGAATCTCAGGCAAAGACGTTGGTTCGAGTTGATCTCGGATTACGACTTAGGAATAACTTACACCCCGGGCAAAGCCAATGTCATGGCTGATGCGCTGAGTCGTAAATCTTATTGTAACAATCTTATGTTACAACAAAGTCAACCACTTCTCCATGAGGAATTTCGTAAGCTTAACCTTCACATAGTTCCTCGAGGATTCCTATCCACCCTGGTGGCGAAGCCTAACCTTATGGATCAAATCATAACCGCCCAGCGGTATGATAAGGGCATATCCCGGATTAAGGAAAACATCGCTAGCGGAGTTGCTAAATGTTTTTCCATGGATGAGCGAGGTGGTGTCTTGTTCGAGAACCGCTTGGTGGTTCCCAAGAAACAACATTTACGCCAGGTGATTCTTAAGGAAGCTAATGAATCCCCTCTCACCATTCATCCCGGTAGTACTAAGATGTATCAAGACCTACGCCAGAAGTTTTGGTGGACTAGGATGAAGAGAGAAATCACTCAATACATTGCTAATTGCGACGTCTGTCATCGTGTTAAAGCAGAGCATCAACGGCATGCTGGCACCCTTCAACCTTTGGCAATTCCTGAATGGAAATGGGATAAAATCGGTATGGATTTCATTACCGGGTTTCCCAGGACCAAGAGAGGGAATAATGTCATCTTCGTCGTGATCGACCGTCTTTCCAAAGTAGCCCATTTCCTACATGTTCGTGAGAGTATCATCGCTAGCCAGCTAGCTGATTTATACATCTCCCGAATAGTGTCTCTTCATGGTGTCCCATTGGAAATTAACTCAGACCGTGAAAGTCTCTTCACCTCTTGATTTTGGGAAAGTTTCCAAAATGCTATGGGAACTCGTCTCTCTTTTAGCACCGCCTTCCATCCTCAATCAAGTGGCCAAGTAGAGTGAGTCAATCAAATTCTGGAAGATATGCTCCGAGCTTCTGTCATCTCATTCGGAATGGGTTGGGAGAAATGCCTTCCATTCGCGGAGTTTGCTTATAACAATAGTTATCAAGCTAGCTTGGGCAAAGCTCCTTTCGAAGTTCTCTATGGACGAAAATGTCGAACGCCTGTTAACTGGTCAGAAACCGAGGAAAGACAACTCTTTGGCCCGGATATGATCCAGGAAGCAGAAGAGCGGGTTAGCGTTATTCGTGAGAAATTGAAAACGGCCCAATCTCACCAAAAGAGTCAATATGACCGCAAGCATAAGCCTATGTCTTATGAAGTTGGCGAGAAGGCTTACCTTCGGGTTACACCTTTAAAGGGAACCCATTGATTCGGTATCAAGGGCAAGTTGGCTCCTCGTTACATTGGACCCTTTCGCATTCTTGCCAAACGAGGAGAAGTTGCCTACCAATTGGAACTACCTTCGCATCTTTCTAGAGTTCACGATGTCTTCCACGTTTCTCAACTCAGGCATATGCTTCGCAGATCCTATCCGTGGAGTGGACCACGAAATGCTTGATCTACAAGATAACCTCTCATATTGGGAATATCCCATTCGTATCCTTGATCAAGCCAAGCGTACCACTCGACGCCATAATATCAAGTTTCTCAAGGTTCAATGGTCACACCATTCCGAGCAAGAAGCTACTTGGGAAAGGGAGGATCGTCTTCGACTTGAGTACCCCACCTTCTTCCTGGCGGATTCTAATTCTCGGGACGAGATTCGTTTGAGTGGGGGTGAGTTGTCACATCCTAGCTAGTCATGCATTAGAGTGTTGCATCATGTCTACCTTTCATCAGAAACTTGAATTGGGAAAGACAGAACCCCCAGCACCCCCTCTGGAATCAACTAAGGTTTACTAAAAATATTTTCAATGAACCTGAAATGCCCTTCTAAAAAGTTCACTCTCTTTGTCTTGGGTTAGAACCTCTGGCAAAATTGGTGCACAATTTTCTAGGTCAACAGAAGGTCATTGAACTAAATCATATGTAATTTGCATTTGGGCATTTGAATGCTAGTAAATACTTTAAATGCTCAAATAATTCTGAAGATAAGTGTGGGCTGTTGGAAATATTCTAAACAGAGCCTCTGATTATTTTCAGGATTTCTAGAAGTGCCTAGCTATTTTCAATAAAGCCACAAACCTACAGAAAAATAGAAAAACAGAAATTAAAAGAGAGGGAGAGAACTTACCTGGCCGCAGCCCATCAGCCGGCCCACCTGGCGGCCCAGCGCTGTGCTGGCCTATGCCAGCCAGCTGCTTCGTCCCCGCCAGGCAGGCAGAGAGCTGACGCCGGCGAGCGCGAGCTCGCCACGGCGCCAGCAACTTGCCTCGTCGCACGCCTGGACACTGGATAGGCTCCACGTCGCCGCCCCGACCCCGCGGACACCTCACTCGCCCCTGCCTCTCTCCTTCGCTCTCCCGCACCATGGCCGACGCACCTGCCGCCGCACCGCCGCCGTAGTCGCGCCCTCCATCGTCCCCGCGCCGAGCCACCGTGTCCAGAAGCTCCGCCACCCTCCACTCCTTCGAGCAAGCCGAGCCCCAAGCGCTCGCTTGCCCCGCAGCCTCTGCAACAACCTCACCTGACTCCGCCATCGCCGGAGATCCTCTTCATCGTCGCCACCGCATTAGCTCGTCCCCGACGGAGCCGTCCATTTCTACGTGACCGCCATGAGCTCAGCTACCTCCCCATCCTCTCTGTTTGCTTTCTCGTGCACCGTAGCAACTGCACGAAGCTTCACCGCACGCGCCACCGCCGAGCTCGTCGCCGACATGTCTCCGGCCAACCACCGGCCACACCACCGTGTCCAACACATTCACTGCACCCCCAGGAGGCCGTAGCACCCCTCTGTGCCCCCTGCAGTGCCTCCTAACACCGTTTCCGTGCATGCCCGAACTCCGGCCGCCGCCTGGCTCGACGCCGGCGTCATCTCCGGCCACCCCCGCACACACCGCTTGCTCCACTCGGCGCACGAGTTCACTAGCAGCACGTAGATGCCCTCCGCCGGCCATTTGGTCGCCGAAGGAGGAATCCCGATGCCCTCCGCCGCGTCTGTCCTCGCCGGCGGCTTAACGCCGGCGGGTTTGACCCGTTGACCTTGACTGGGTGGGCCTAGGTTGACTCCCCTGAGTCTATGACAAGTGGGCCCCCCCTCTGCTAATTAACCCAAATTTGTTTTAACTAATATTAGTTAGTTTAAATAACTGCTGACACACGGGACCCACTGGTCAGGTTGACCTGGACGTCCCCGTTGACCACTGACGTCACCCTGATGCACAACTGACGCAATAACTAATTTCTGGATTTATTTTTATATAGAGAATTCCAGAAATTGTTGCAAACTTTAAAAAATCATAGAAATTAATCTGTAACTCCAAATGAAAAGATTTATATATGAATTTTGATCAGAAAAATTCAATCTATCCATTGGTAATGTTTTCATGCATGACAAAACAAGTTAACCTTGCTGTTTAAGCAAAATAAGATAATGCACTAATATGGCTATGTTAAATGAACTAACATTTGAATCTTTGATTCAAATGGGTTCATTCCTTTCTGTTTTAGCTTGCATTAGGCCAAGACACATTCATTTTGCCATGTAATAGCATGCATCATATTGTTGCATATTGTCATGTGTTGATTATGTTCAGGGTGTCCTTCGTGGTAGGTTCTGCCTCCGAGGATAACCCCGAATATCCGTCTGAAGGGTAGTACCCTACTACCACTACATCAGGCAAGCAGCCCCGTTGATCATATCAATACAATCCCATGTTCTCGCCTCTGCTCTCATTTACTGCATTAAGACAACAACGTTTCAAACTGCTGTGTGCTACGGTAGTTGAACCCTTATCCTCTGCATGACTTGTTATTGCCACAGTAACTAGATGAAACCCACTAGCATGTGTAGGAGTTGATTGAGCCTTGTATGTGTTTCCTACCTTGCTATGCCTGCTATGCTTAGAGTTGTGTCAGGTCTGGTTCATCTGGGTGATGGGCTAGAGTGAAATGATTATGTCGGTAATGTGAGGGATGTGTTGAACATGATTTGGAAAAGGTATCGATGAGAGGCCATGTAGGAGTACATGGTGGGTTGTTTCATTGAGGCCATCCCTAAGAACTGAGATCTGTATGTGTGATTTTAAGAATTAGCTACTAGCATGCATGGGGATCCTTAATTGACCCTCTCGGCTTCTTAATCACCCTAGTACTCTATCCAGGAGTTGCAATTAGTTTCTGGTGTTTGTAGGTTATGTGTTGGCGGCCGTGCGTAGCGCTGACCCTAGGGGCGGGCTATGTTGCGATAGATACACCGTGGCCGGGTATGCCGGGCGCCTATTTGGCGTCTCGGGACCCTGTTCACATTGTTCGGGGCCGTATGTGGAAACCTCGGCCGGACTCCCTGTGGATGGAACCTGGATAGGCGATAAACCTGGACTAGAGACTTGAGTGTTTAGGTAGGCCGTGGCCCACACCCTCGTTGTGTTGGGTTTCGTAGTAATTTCAAAAAATTTCCTACGCACACGCAGGATCATGGTGATGCATAGCAACGAGAGGGGAGAGTGTGATCTACGTACCCTTGTAAATCGACAACGGAAGCGTTGACACAACGTAGAGGAAGTAGTCGTACGTCTTCACGATCCGATCGATCCAAGCACCGTTACTCCGGCACCTCCGAGTTCTTAGCACACGTACAGCTCGATGACGCTCCTCGGGCTCCGATCCAGCAAAGCTTCGGGGATGAGTTCCGTCAGCACGACGGTGTGGTGACGATGATGATGTTCTACCGACGCAGGGCTTCGCCTAAGCACTGCAACGATATGACCGAGGTGGAATATGGTGGAGGGGGGCACCGCACACGGCTAAGGAACGATCACAAAGATCAACTTGTGTGTCTATGGGGTGCCCCCTGCCCCCGTATATAAAGCAGTGGAGGAGGGGAGGGCCGACCCTCTCTATGGCGCGCCGTAGGGGAGTCCTACTCCCACCGGGAGTAGGATTCCCCTTTTCCTAGTCCAACTAGGAATCCTTCCATGTATTAGGAGTAGGAGTCAAGGCAAGGGAAAAGAGGAGAGAAGGAAGGAGGGGGCGCAGCCCTTCCCCCTAGTCCAATTCGGACTAGGCCTTGGGGGGGCGCCCAACCTCTCCTATCTCTTTCCCCTAAAGCCCAATAAGGCCCATATACTCCCCGGCGAATTCCCGTAACTCTCCGGTACTCCGAAAAATACTCGGATCACTCGGAACCTTTCCGATGTCCGAATATAGTCGTCCAATATATCGATTTTTACGTCTCGACCATTTCGAGACTCCTCGTCATGTCCCCGATCTCATGCGGGACTCCGAACTCCTTCGGTACATCAAAACTCATAAACTCATAATATAACTGTCATCGAAACCTTAAGCGTGCGGACCCTACGGTTCGAGAACAATGTAGACATGACCGAGACACGTCTCCGATCAATAACCAATAGCGGGACCTGGATGCCCATATTGGCTCCTACATATTCTACGAAGATCTTTATCGGTCAGACCGCATAACAACATACGTTGTTCCCTTTGTCATCGGTATGTTACTTGCCCGAGATTCGATCGTCGGTATCCAATACCTAGTTCAATCTCGTAACCGGCAAGTTTCTTTACTCGTTCTGTAATACATCATCTCTCAACTAACTCATTAGTTGCAATGCTTGCAAGGCTTATGTGATGTGCATTACCGAGAGGGCCCAGAGATACCTCTCCAACATTCGGAGTGACAAATCCTAATCTTGAAATACGCCAACCCAACATGTACCTTCGGAGACACCTGTAGAGCACCTTTATAATCACATCATTCTCCTAATGATGTGATCTCGTTAATCAAATACAACTCATGTCTATGGTTAGGAAACATAACCATCTTTGATCAATGAGCTAGTCAAGTAGAGGCATACTAGTGACACTCTGTTTGTCTATGTATTCACACATGTATTATGTTTCCGGTTACTTCAATTCTAGCATGAATAATAAACATTTATCATGAAATAAGGAAATAAATAATAACTTTATTATTGCCTCTAGGGCATATTTCCTTCAGTCTCCCACTTGCACTAGAGTCAATAATCTAGTTCACATCGCTATGTGATTAATACCAATAGTTCACATATTTATGTGATTGGTTCACATCTCCATGTGACTAACACCCAAAGGGTTTACTAGATTCAACAATCTAGTTCACATCGCTATGTGATTAACACCCAAAGAGCGATCATGTTTTGCTTGTGAGGGAAATTTAGTCAACGGGCATGCCAAATTCAGTTCTGTATGTATTTTGCAAAATTCTATGTCTACAATGCTCTGCACGGAGCTACTCTAGCTAATTGCTCCCACTTTCAATATGTATCCTTATTGAGACTTAGAATCATCTGGATCAGTGTCAAAAACTTGCATCGACGTAACCCTTTACGACGAACCTTTTTTGTCACGTCCATAATCGAGAAACATATCCTTATTTCACTAAGGATAATTCTGACCGCTGTCCAGTAATCTACTCCTAGATCACTATTGTACTCCCTTGCCAAATCAGTGCAGGGTATACAATAGATCTGGTACACAGCATGACATACTTTATAGAACCTATGGCCAAGGCATAGGGAATGACTTTCATTCTCTTTCTATCTTCTGCCGTGGTCGGGCTTTGAGTCTTACTCAACTTCACACCTTGTAATACAGGCAAGAACTCTTTCTTTGACTGCTCCATTTTGAACTAATTCAAAATCTTGTCAGGGTATGTACTCATTGAAAAAACTTATCAAGCGTCTTGATCTATCTCTATAGATTTTGAAGCTCAATATGCAAGCAGCTTCACCGAAGTCTTTCTTTGAAAAACTCCTTTCAAACACTCCTTTATGCTTTACAGAATAATTCTACATTATTTCTGATCAACAATATGTCATTCACATATACTTATCAGAAATGTTGTAGTGCTCCCACTCACTTTCTTGTAAATACAGGCTTCACCGCAAGTCTGTATAAAACTATATGCTTTGATCAACTCATCAAAGCGTATATTCCAACTCCGAGATGCTTGCACCAGTCCACAGATGGATCGCTAGAGCTTTGCACATTTTGTTAGCACCTTTCGGATTGACAAAACCTTCTAGTTGCATCATATACAACTCTTCTTTAATAAATCCATTAAGGAATGCGGTTTTGTTTATCCATTTGCCAGATTTCATAAAATGCGGCAATTACTAACATGATTCGGACAGACTCAAGCATAGATACGAGTGAGAAGCTCTCATCGTAGTCAACACCTTGAACTTTGTCGAAAACCTTTTGCGACAATTCTAGCTTTGTAGATAGTAACACTACTATCAGCGTCCGTCTTCCTCTTGACGATCCATTTATTCTCAATTGCTTGCCGATCATCGGGCAAGTCAACCAAAGTCCAAACTTTGTTCTCATACATGGATCATATCTCAGATTTCATGGCCTCAAACCATTTCGCGGAATCTGGGCTCATCATCGCTTCCTCATAGTTCGTAGGTTCATCATGGTCAAGTAACATGACCTCCAGAACAGGATTACCGTACCACTCTGGTGCGGATCTCACTCTGGTTTACCTACGAGATTCGGTAGTAACTTGATCTGAAGTTACATGATCATCATCATTAGCTTCCTCACTAATTGGTGTAGTAGTCACAAGAACAGATTTTGTGATGAACTACTTTCCAATAAGGGAGAAGGTACAATTACCTTATCAAGTTTTCTACTTTCCTCCCACTCACTTCTTTCGAGAGAAACTCCTTCTCTGGAAAGGATCCATTCTCAGCAACGAATATTTTACCTTCGGATCTGTGATAGAAGGTGTACCCAACATTTTCTTTAGGGTATCCTATGAAGACGCACTTTTCCAATTTGGGTTTGACCTTATCAGGATGAAACTTTTTCACATAAGCATCACAACCCCAAACTTTAAGAAACGACAACTTTGGTTTCTTGCCAAACCACAGTTCATAAGGTGTCGTCTCAACGGATTTTGATGGTGCCCTATTTAACGTGAATGCTGCTGTCTCTAATGCATAATCCCAAAATGATAGTGGTAGATCGGTAAGAGACATCATAGATTGCACTATATCTAATAAAGTACGGTTATGACGTTCGGACACACCATTACACTATGGTGTTCCAGGTGGCATGAGTTTGTGAAACTATTCCACATTTGTTTTAATTGAAGACCAAACTCGTAACTCAAATACTCTTCTCTACGATCAGATCGTAGAAACTTTATTTTCTTGTTACGATGATTTTTCACTTCACTCTGAAATTCTTTGAACTTTTCAAATGTTTCAGACTTATGTTTCATCAAGTAGATATACTCATATCTGCTCAAATCATCTGTGAAGATCAGAAAATAATGATACCTGTCGCGAGCCTCAATATTATCGGACCACATACATCAGTATGTATGATTTCCAACAAATCTGTTGCTCGCTCCATTGTTCCGAAGAACAGAGTCTTAGTCATCTTACCCATGAGGCATGGTTCGCAAGCATCAACTGATTCATAATCAAGTGATTCCAAAAACCCATCAGCATGGAGTTTCTTCATGCGCTTTACACCAATATGACCTAAACGGCAGTGCCACAAATAAGTTTGCACTATCATTATTAACTTTGCATCTTTTGGTTTCAATATTATGTTTATGTGTCTCACTACGATCGAGATCGAACGAACTATTTTCATTGGGTGTGTAACCATATAAGGTTTTATTCATGTAAACAAAACAACAATTTATTCTCTTACTTAAATGAATAACCGTATTACAATAAACATGATCAAATCATATTCATGCTCAACGCAAACACCAAATAACACTTATTTAGGTTCAACACTAATCCCGAAATTATAGGGAGTGTGCGATGATGATCATATCAATCTTGGAACCACTTCCAACACACATCGTCACTTCAACCTTAACTAGTCTCTGTTTATTCTGCAACTCCCGTTTCGAGTTACTAATATTAGCAACTGAACTAGTATCAAATACTTAGGGGTTGCTATAAATACTAGTAAAGTACACATCAATAACATGTATATCAAATATACTTATGTTCACTTTGCCATCCTTCTTATCCGCCAATCACTTGGGGTAGTTCCGCTTCCAGTGACCAGTCCCTTTGGAGTAGAAGCACTTAGTCTCAGGCTTAGGACCAGACTTGGGCTTCTTCACTTGAGCAGCAACTTGCTTGCTGTTCTTCTTGAAGTTCCCCTTCTTTCCTTTGCCCTTTTCTTTAAACTAGTGGTCTTGTTAACCATCAACACTTGATGTTTTTCTTGATTTCTACCTTCATCGATTTCAGCATCACGAAGAGCTTGGGAATTGTTTCCGTTATCCCTTGCATATTATAGTTCATCACGAAGTTCTACTAACTTGGTGATGGTGACTAGAGAATTCTGTCAATCACTATCTTATCTGGAAGATTAACTTCCACTTGATTCAAGCGATTGTAGTACCCAGACAATCTGAGCACATGCTCACTAGTTGAGCTATTCTCCTCCATCTTTTAGCTATAGAACTTGTTGGAGACTTCATATCTCTCAACTCGGGTATTTGCTTGAAATATTAACTTCAACTCCTGGAACATCTCATATGGTCCATGACGTTCAAAACGTCTTTGAAGTCCCGATTCTAAGCCGTTAAGCATGGTGCACTAAACTATCAAGTAGTCATCATATTGAGCTAGCCAAACGTTCATAACATCTGCATCTGCTCCTGCAATAGGTCTGTCACCTAGCGGTGCATCAAGGACATAATTCTTCTGTGCAGCAATGAGGATAAACCTCAGATCACGGATCCAATCCGCATCATTGCTACTAACATCTTTCAACACAATTTTTCTCTAGGAACATATCAAAATAAACATATGAAAGCAACAACGCGAGCTATTGATCTACAACATAGATATGCTAATACTACCAGGACTAAGTTCATGATAAATTAAAGTTCAATTAATCATATTACTTAAGAACTCCCACTTAGATAGACATCCCTCTAATGCTCTAAGTGATCACGTGATCCAAATCAACTAAACCATGTCCGATCATCACGTGAGATGGAGTAGTTTTATTGGTGAACATCACTATGTTGATCATATCTACTATATGATTCACGCTCGACCTTTCGGTCTCCGTGTTCCGAGGCCATATCTGTATATGCTTGGCTCGTCAAGTATAACCTGAGTATTCCGCGTGTGCAACTGTTTTGCACCCGTTGTACTTGAACGTAGAGCCTATCACACCCGATCATCACGTGGTGTCTCAGCACGAAGAACTTTCGCAACGGTGCATACTCAGGGAGAACACTTCTTGATAATTTAGTGAGAGATCATCTTATAATGCTACCGTCAATCAAAAGCAAGATAAGATGCATAAAAGATAAACATCACATGCAATCAATATAAGTGATATGATATGGCCATCATCATCTTGTGCCCGTGATCTCCATCTCCGAAGCACCGTCATGATCACCATCGTCACCGGCGCGACACCTTGATCTCCATCGTAGCATCGTTGTCGTCTCGCCAATTTTATGCTTCCACGACTATCACTACCGTTTAGTGATAAAGTAAAGCATTACAATGCGATTGCATTGCATACAATAAAGCGACAACCTTATGGCTCCTGCCAGTTGCCGATAACTCGGTTACAAAACATGATCATCTCATACAATAAAATTTAGCATCATGTCTTGACCATATCACATCACAACATGCCCTGCAAAAACAAGTTAGACATCCTCTACTTTGTTGTTGTAAGTTTTACGTGGCTGCTACGGGCTTAAGCAAGAACCAATCTCACCTACGCATCAAAACCACAACGATAGTTTGTCAAGTTGGTGCTGTTTTAACCTTCGCAAGGACCGGGCGTAGCCCCACTCGGTTCAACTAAAGTTGGAGAAACTGTCACCCGCAAGCCACCTCTGTGCAAAGCACGTCGGGAGAACCGGTCTCGCGTAAGCGTACGCGTAATGTTGGTCCGGGCCGCTTCGTCCAACAATACCGCCGAACCAAAGTATGACATGCTGGTAAGCAGTATAACTTATATCGCCCACAACTCACTTGTGTTCTACTCGTGCATATAACATCAACATATAAAACCTAGGCTCGGATGCCACTGTTGGGTTTCGTAGTAATTTCAAAAAAATTCCTACGCACACGCAGGATCATGGTGATGCATAGCAACGAGAGGGGAGACTGTGATCTACGTACCCTTGTAGATCGACAACGGAAGCGTTGACACAACGTAGAGGAAGTAGTCGTACGTCTTCACGATCCGACCGATCCAAGCACCGTTACTCCGGCACCTCCGAGTTCTTAGCACACGTACAGCTCGATGACGCTCCCCGGGCTCCGATCCAGCAAAGCTTCGGGGATGAGTTCCGTCAGCACGACGGTGTGGTGACGATGATGATGTTCTACCGACGCATGGCTTCGCCTAAGCACTGCAACGATATGACCGAGGTGAAATATGGTGGAGGGGGGCACCGC
Organism: Triticum urartu; assembly: GCF_056163025.1. Classification (NCBI taxonomy): domain Eukaryota; kingdom Viridiplantae; phylum Streptophyta; class Magnoliopsida; order Poales; family Poaceae; genus Triticum; species Triticum urartu. The sequence continues at coordinate 511,944,829 of NC_141873.1, forward strand.
ACACGGCTAAGGAATGATCACGAAGATCAACTTGTGTGTCTATGGGGTGCCCCCTGCCCCCGTATATAAAGGAGTGGAGGAGGGGAGGGCCGGCCCTCTCTATGGCGCACCCTAGGGGAGTCCTACTCCCACCGGGAGTAGGATTCCCCTTTTCCTAGTCCAACTAGGAGTCCTTCCATGTATTAGGAGTAGGAGTCAAGGCAAGGGAAAAGAGGAGAGAAGGAAGGAGGGGGCGCAGCCCTTCCCCCTAGTCCAATTCGGACTAGGCCTTGGGGGGGCGCCCAACCTCTCCTATCTCTTTCCCCTAAAGCCCAATAAGGCTCATATACTCCCCGGCGAATTCCCGTAACTCTCCGGTACTCCGAAAAATACTCGGATCACTCGGAACCTTTCCGATGTCCGAATATAGTCGTCCAATATATCGATTTTTACGTCTCGACCATTTCGAGACTCCTCGTCATGTCCCCGATCTCATCCGGGACTCCGAACTCCTTCGGTACATCAAAACTCATAAACTCATAATATAACTGTCATCGAAACCTTAAGCGTGCGGACCCTACGGTTCGAGAACAATGTAGACATGACCGAGACACGTCTCCGGTCAATAACCAATAGCGGGACCTGGATGCCCATATTGGCTCCTACATATTCTACGAAGATCTTTATCGGTCAGACCGCATAACAACATACGTTGTTCCCTTTGTCATCGGTATGTTACTTGCCCGAGATTCGATCGTCGGTATCCAATACCTAGTTCAATCTCGTAACCGGCAAGTCTCTTTACTCGTTCTGTAATACATCATCTCGCAACTAACTCATTAGTTGCAATGCTTGCAAGGCTTATGTGATGTGCATTACCGAGAGGGCCCAGAATACCTCTCCGACATTCGAAGTGACAAATCCTAATCTTGAAATACGCCAACCCAACATGTACCTTTGGAGACACCTGTAGAGCTTCTTTATAATCACCCAGTTACGTTGTGACGTTTGGTAGCACACAAAGTGTTCCTCCGGCAAACGTGAGTTGCATAATCTCATAGTCATAGGAACATGTATAAGTCATGAAGAAAGCAATAGCAACATACTAAACGATTGGGTGCTAAGCTAATGGAATGGATCATGTCAATCAGATCATTCACCTAATGATGTGATCCCATTAATCAAATAACAACTCTTTGTCCATGGTTAGGAAACATAACCATCTTTGATTAACGAGCTAGTCAAGTAGAGGCATACTAGTGACACTCTGTTTGTCTATGTATTCACACATGTATTATGTTTCCGGTTAATACAATTCTAGCATGAATAATAAACATTTATCATGAAATAAGGAAATAAATAATAACTTTATTATTGCCTCTAGGGCATATTTCCTTCACGTTGGGCTTCCGCTTGAAGGTTGCCGAGTACATGTCGTGTAAACGGCAGTAAGTGGTGAGAGCGTGTATGAAGAAGTACACCCCTGCAGGGTTAACATCATCTATTCGAATAGCTGCGTCCGCATTAAAGGACTACTTGGTTGCCTATACAGTTCATAGACAAGTTAATGGATACTACTAAAAGACTCAAGATAAGTGTGAGTACCGAGGATGGCCCTCTCGTAGGATGACGAGGGAGGATCCTCGGTGGTGTATTGTGTTGGTGATTAGTGGACTCGTGTGCGAAAACTATTTTACTAAGTGGTGTCCCGTAGGATAGCTTAGCCAAGAGTCAAAGCTGGCTTGCTGCAATAACTCCCCACCTTCTTGAGAATGAGCATGTATAGTAGGTTCTGATGTAAGACTTGCTGAGTACCTTTGTACTCATGTTTGTTTAAGTACTGTTTTCAGACGACTACACTACCCCCTCCGATGGGTTTTATGTAGATCTCGACGTCGATGAGTGACTTGCCACCCAGGTGGTGATCCTGGCCATGGAGGGCCCTATGTAGATAGACAGGCTTCGACAAGCCTTCTTTCTTTCTAGTGTCTGTACTCAGACTATTTGCTTCCGCATGTGCTTGTATGCTTGTATGACTTGAGTGTCGGGTCATGTGACCCCTACCTGTATGAACATGTTATGTATGGCTCTCTGGAGCCTTTAAATAAAGTACTTGAGTTGTAGAGTTTTGTTGTGATGCCATGTTGTATTTGCACATATCGAGCATATTGTGTGTATGATTGAAATGCTTGGTATGTGTGGGATCCGACAATCTAGTTGTTTATCCTTGGCAGCCTTTCTTATGGGCAAATGTAGTCTAGTGTTCCTCGAGCCATAGTAGTCCGCTACAGCCCGGTTCACCGGAGTCCTACTAGCCCAGCACTACTGCTCAGGACACTTGACTGGTCGGCATGTGATTCACTTCGTTCCTATGTCTGTCCCTTCAGGGAAATGTCACGCGGTGACATCCGGAGTCCTGCCTAGCCTGCTATAGCCCGGGTTCCGTGGAGTCCTGTTAGCCCAATGGTACAGCCCGGATTCACTCGCTGATGACCGACATGCTCGATGTGATTCATGTATGCCTGTCTCCATAGGTCTGTGCCGCTTTGGGTTCTCGACTAGCCATGTCGGCCCGGGTTCTCTGTCATATGGATGCTAGCGACACTATCATATATGTGAGCCAAAATGCGTAAATGGTCTCGGGCCATGGTAAGGCGACACCCGTGGGGATACCGTGCGTGAGGCCGCAATGTGATATGAGGTGTTACCGGCTAGATCGATGTGACTTGGAATCGGGGTCCTGACACCCATGTCAATATAAACCAGAGGGGTTAGTCCGGAAAGGACACATATTCATTACCATAGTCATATAAGTTAGGCTTCTAGGGTTTAGCCATTACGATCTCGTGGTAGATCAACTCTTGTAACACTCATATTCATCAGGATCAATCAAGCAGGACGTAGGGTATTACCTCCATAGAGAGGGCCCGAACTTGGGTAAACATTGTGTCCCCCCCATCTCATGTTATCATCGATCCTAGACGCACAGTTCGGGACCACCTACCCGAGATCCGCCGGTTTTGACACCAACAGCCGCCGCGACCGAAACTCGTCACTCACCATGGTTGACGCTCTGCTCCCCTACGCCCTCGCTTGCCCCTAGTCGTGCCCACGCGACGCTGGACATGCTCTGGCCTTACCCAGCGTGTGCGTCCGTCGTGCCCAACGCCATCCGACACCTAGCTGCTGATGTTTGCATCGCCCGCTGTAGACATTTCTTGTGTTGTTGTTGCTCTCTGCGTCGATGCCGCCGTGGCCCGCGCCTCCCCTGGCGGTGCTCTTCTGCTGCCGGCGCTGCTCGCCGCTGCATCGTGGCCGTGCCCCCGGTTGCTTGTTGCTGCTTGCCTCCCCCCCCCCCCCCCGCACGGCTGCAACCACCAGCGCCGGCTGCCCCGCCGACTGCCGCCGCCGCGCCTCGCTCATCGTCCCCCTCGGCGCCACTCGCAGTCAAGCCCGCAGCTCCTCCCCGCGTCGCCCCCCCCTTGCTGCGCTGCCACTAAGCTGCTGCTGGTGCAGTCCCGCTCCCCCTCGCGCCGCCTGCGCCGCCCACCATTCCATTGCCACGTGCCCGCCGACACCCGCACGCGCCCCCGCTCGCCGCTTCTGCCACGCCTGCAGCCCGCAGCTGCCGTGCCCCGGGCAGCCCCCCAGGCTGCGGCTCTCTGCCACCTTGGTCGTGGCGGCTGCGCCCGCCAGGGCCGCCGCCGCCCGGGTTCGCCTGGATCCGCTAGCGCCCGTAACCCGCTGCCCGCTCCACCCCACTATGGCCTTGTCCTACAGCCAAGTGGGCCCCGCCTGTCAATTAGTGTTAAACTAATTAGGTGCTAATCCCTCTTTAAATACTCACTGACTGGTGGCCCCATGTCCTAATTAACATATTTGTCTAGTTAATCAATCCTGAGTCAATGACAAATAGGCCCCGCCGAGATAACCCCGGTTTAAAAATAAAACTCTGATAAAGTGTGTCCCTATGACACTTGGGCCCCAGTGCCCAGTTTTGTCTAGTCAACGGTCAACAGTTTGACCGTTGACTGCTGAGTCAGCACCCCCTTGACCCACATGTCATCCACTTGGTACACTTTTTTGTGTACATTGTGCTGGGTGCATCTAGCGTTTTAGCATTTATTTTTGAATTATTAATAATTTCATTATATTGTTTAAATCTTTGAAAATCATACGAAATTAACCATAAGTCTAATGAAAAAGTTTTATACATGAAAGTAGCTTAGAAGGACGAGATGAATACAAATACGCGGTCTGTTTACCTGTCATATGCCTCTAACTAGCTGAACATGGAACATTCCCCCTCCATTCATCTGTCTGACACTGGTCCGGAACCGGGAAAACATTCCCTGTTGAATTCCCCATTCACCTATATCGTGTAGTGCTACGTCTTGAGCTTGCGTTGGTTTTCCCCGAAGAGGAAAGGATGATGCAGCAGAGTAGCGCAAGTATTTCCCTTAGTTTTTGAGAACCAAGGTATCAATCCAGTAGGAGGCCACGCTCAAGTCCCTCGTACCTGCACAAAGCGATAACTACTCACAACCAACGCGATTAGGGGTTGTCAATCCATTCACGGTCACTTACGAGAGTGAGATCTGATAGATATAATATTTTTGGTATTTTTGGTATAAAGATGCAAAGTAAAAAGTAAAGCCAAAGTAAAAAAGCAAAGCAAGATTAAAAGTGATGGAGATTGATATGATGAGAATAGACCCGGGGGCCATAGGTTCCACTAGTGGCTTCTCTCAAGAGCATACGTATTCTACGGTGGGTGAACAAATTACTATTGAGCAATTGACAGAATTGAGCATAGTTATGAGAATATCTAGGCATGATCATGTATATAGGCATCACGTCCGTGACAAGTAGATCGAAACGATTCTGCATCTACTACTATTACTCCACTCATCGACCGCTATCCAGCACGCATCTAGAGTATTAAGTTAAAAACAGAGTAACGCCTAAAGGAAGATGACATGATGTAGAGAGATAAATTCATGCAATATGAAATAAACCCCATCTTGTTATCCTCGATGGCAACGATACAATACATGAAGGAAATATGCCCTAGAGGCAATAATAAAGTTATTATTTATTTCCTTATAACATGATAAATTTTTATTATTCATGCTAGAATTGTATTAACCAGAAACATAATACATGTGTGAATACTTAGACAAAAACAAAGTGTCACTAGTATGCCTCTACTTGACTAGCTCGTTGATCAAAGATGGTTATGTTTCCTAACCATAGACATGAGTTGTCATTTGATTAACGGGATCACATCATTAGGAGAATGATATGATTGACTTGACCCATTCCATTAGCTTAGCACTTGATCGTTTAATTTGTTGCTATTGCTTTCTTCATAACTAATACATGTTCCTATGACTATGAGATTATGCAACTCCCGTTTACCGGAGGAACACTTTGTGTGCTACCAAACGTCACAACGTAACTGGGTGATTATAAAGGTGCTCTACAGGTGTCTCCAAAGGTACTTGTTGGGTTGGCGTATTTCGAGATTAGGATTTGTCACTCCGATTGTCGGAGAGGTATCTCTGGGCCCTCTCGGTAATGCACATCACTCAAGCCTTGCAAGCATTGCAACTAATAAGTTAGTTGCGGGATGATGTATTACGGAACAAGTAAAGAGACTTGCCGGTAACGAGATTGAACTAGGTATTGAGATACCGACGATCGAATCTCGGGCAAGTAACATACAGATGACAAAGGGAACAACATATGTTGTTATGCGGTCTGACCGATAAAGATCTTCGTAGAATATGTAGGAGCCAATATGAGCATCCAAGTTCCGCTATTGGTTATTGACCGGAGACATGTCTCGGTCATGTCTACATAGTTCTTGAACCCGTAGGGTCCGCACGCTTAAAGTTCGGTGACGATCGTAATTAGGGTTTTTGTGTTTTGATGTACCGAATGTTGTTCGGAATCCCGGATATGATCACGGACATGATGAGGAGTCTCGAAATGGTCGAGACATAAAGATTGACATATTGGAAGCCTATATTTGGATATCGGAAATGTTTCGGGTGAAATCGGGATTTTACCGGAGTATCGGGGGGTTACCGGAACCCCCCCCCCCCCCCCGGGGGTTATTGGGCCTACATGGGCCATAAGTTAGAAGAGAAGGGCCGGCCAGGGCAGGCCGCGCGCCCCCTCCCCCTAGTCCGAATAGGACAAGGAAGGGGCCCCCTTTCCTCTTTCTCCCTTCCTCCTTCCTTTTCCATCAAGGCAAGAGGGGGGAGTCCTACTCCCGGTTGGAGTAGGACTCCTCCAGGCGCACCCATAGGGCCGGCCGCACCTCCCCCTCTCCCTCCTTTATATACTGAGCCAAGGGGGCACCCCATGACACACAAGTTGATCCTCGTGATCGTTCCTTAGCCGTGTGCGTTGCCCGCTTCCACCATAATCCACCTCGGTCATATCGTAGCGGTTCTTAGGCGAAGCCCTGCGTCGGTAGAACATCATCAACGTCATCACGCCATCGTGCTGACGAAACTCTCCCTCAACGTTTTGCTGGATCGGAGCTCGAGGGACGTCACCGAGTTGAACGTGTGCAGAACTCGGAAGTGCCGTACGTTCGATACTTGGATCGATCGGATCGGGAAGACGTACGACTACTTCCTCTACGTTGTGTCAATGCTTCCATTGCCGGTCTACGAGGGTACGTAGACAACACTCTCTCCTCTCGTTGCTATGCATCACCATGATCTTGCGTGTGCGTAGGATTTTTTTTAAAATTACTATGTTCCCCAACAGTGGCATCTGAGCCTAGGTTTTATGCGTTGATGGTGTGCACGAGTAGAACACAAGTGAGTTGTGGGCGATATAAGTCATACTACTTACCAGCATGTCATACTTTGGTTCGGCGGTATTGTTGGATGAAGCGGCCCGGACCGACATTACGCGTACGCTTACGCGAGACTGGTTCTACCGACGTGCTTTGCACACAGGTGGCTGGCGGGTGTCAATTTCTCCAACTTTAGTTGAACCAAGTGTGGCTACGCCCGGTCCTTGCGAAGGTTAAAACAGCACCAACTTGACAAACTATCATTGTGGTTTTGATGCATAGGTAAGAACGGTTCTTGCTAAGCCCGTAGCAGCCACGTAAAACTTGCAACAACAAAGTAGAGGACGTCTAACTTGTTTTTAAAGGGCATGTTGTGATGTGATATGGTCAAGACATGATGCTAAATTTTATTGTATGAGATGATCATGTTTTGTAACCGAGTTATCGGCAACTGGCAGGAGCCATATGGTTGTCGCTTTATTGTATGCAATGCAATTGCGTTGTAATGCTTTACTTTATCACTAAGCGGTAGCGATAGTCGTGGAAGCATAAGATTGGCGAGACGACAACGATGCTACGATGGTGATCAAGGTGTCGCACCGGTGACGATGGTGATCATGAAGGTGCTTCGGAGATGGAGATCACAAGCACAAGATGATGATGGCCATATCATATCACTTATATTGATTGCATGTGATGTTTATCTTTTATGCATCTTATCTTGCTTTGATTGACGGTAGCATTATAAGATGATCCCTCACAAAAATTATCAAAGTATAAGTGTTCTCCCTGAGTATGCACCGTTGCGAAAGTTCTTCGTGCTGAGACACCACGTGATGATCGGGTGTGATAGGCTCTATGTTCAAATACAACGGGTGCAAAACAGTTGCACACGCGGAATACTCAGGTTAAACTTGACGAGCCTAGCATATAACAGATATGGCCTCGGAACATGGAGACCGAAAGGTCGAGCGTGAATCATATATTAGATATGATCAACATAGTTATGTTCACCATTGAAACTACTCCATCTCACGTGATGATCGGACAAGGTTTAGTTGATATGGATCACGTGATCACTTAGAAGATTAGAGGGATGTCTGTCTAAGTGGGAGTTCTTAAGTAATATGATTAATTGAACTTTAATTTATCATGAACTTAGTCCTGGTAGTATTAGCATATCTATGTTGTAGATCAATAGCTCGCGATGTTGCTTCCAGTTTATTGTGTTCCTAGAGAAAAATTATGTTGAAAAATGTTAGTAGCAATGATGCGGATTGGATCCATGATCTGAGGATTATCCTCATTGCTACAGAGAAGAATTATGTCTTTGATGCACCGCTAGGTGACAGACCTATTGCAGGAGTAGAGGCAGATGTTATGAACGTTTGGCTAGCTCAATATGATGACTACTTGATAGTTTAGTGCACCATGCTTAACGTCTTAGAATCGGGACTTCAAAGATGTTTTGAATGTCATGGACCATACGAGATGCTCCAGGAGTTGAAGTTAATATTTCAAGCAAATACCCGAATTGAGAGATATGAAGTCTCCAACAAGTTCTATAGCTAAAAAGATGGAGGAGAATAGCTCAAGCAGTGAGCATGTGCTCAGATTGTCTGGGTATTACAATCACTTGAATCAAGTGGGAGTTAATCTTCCAGATAAAATAGTGATTGACAGAATTCTCTAGTCACCATCACCAAGTTAGTAGAACTTCGTGATGAACTATAATATGCAAGGGATAACAGAAACGATTCCCAAGCTCTTCGTGATGTTGAAATCGACGAAGGTAGAAATCAAGAAAAATATCAAGTGTTGATGGTAGAAAAGACCACTAGTTTCAAGAAAAGGGCAAAGGGAAGAAGGGGAACTTCAAGAAGAACGGCAAGCAAGTTGCTGCTCAAGTGAAGAAGCCCAAGTCTGGTCCTAAGCCTGAGACTAAGTGCTTCTACTGCAAATGGACTGGTCACTGGAAGCGGAACTGTCCCAAGTATTTGGCGGATAAGAAGGATGGCAAAGTGAAGAAAGGTATATTTGATATAAATGTTATTGATGTGTACTTTACTAGTGTTTATAGCAACCCCTCAGTATTTGATACTAGTTCAGTTGCTAAGAATAGTAACTCGAAATGGGAGTTGCAGAATGAACAGAGACTAGTTAAGGGTGAAGTGACGATGTGTATTGGAAATGGTTCCAAGATTGATATGATCATCATCGCACACTCCCTATACTTTTGGGATTAGTGTTAAACCTAAAATAAATGTTATTTAGTGTTTGCGTTGAGCATGAATATGATTGGATCATGTTTATTGCAATACAGTTATTCATGTAAGTTAGAGAATAATTGTTGTTCTGTTTAGATGAATAAAACCTTCTATGGTCATACACCCAATGAAAATGGTTTGTTGGATCTCAATCGTGGTGATACACATTTTCATAATATTGAAACCAAAAGATGCAAAGTTAATAATGATAGTGCAACTTATTTGTGGCACTACCGTTTAGGTCATATTGGTGTAAAGCGCATGAAGAAACTCCATACTGATGGACTTTTGGAATCACTTGATTATGAATCAGTTGATGCTTGCGAACCATGCCTCATGGGAAAGATGACTAAGACTCCGTTCTCCGGAACAATGCAGCAAGCAACAGATTTGTTGGAAATCATGCATACTGATGTATGTGGTCCATGAATATTGAAGCTCGCGGCAGGTATCATTATTTTCTGATCTTCACAGATGATTTGAGCAGATATGAGTATATCTACTTGATGAAACACAAGTCTGAAACATTTGAAAAGTTCAAAGAATTTTAGAGTGAAGTGGAGAATCATCGTAACAAAAATAAAAGTTTCTACGATATGATCGCAGAACTAAAATATTTGAGTTACGAGTTTGGCCTTCAGTTAAAACAATGTGAAATAGTTTCACTACTCACGCCACCTGGAACACCACAGTGCAATGGTGTGTACGAACGTCGTAACCGTGCTTTATTAGATATCGTGCGATCTATGACGTCTCTTACTGATTTACCGCTATCGTTTTGGGGTTATGCATTAGAGACAGCTACATTCACATTAAATAGGGCACCATATGAATCTGTTGAGACGACACCGTATGAACTATGGTTTGGCAAGAAACCTAAGCTGTCGCTTCTTAAAGTTTGAGGTTGCAATGCTTATGTGAAAAAGTTTCAACCTGATAATCTCAAACCCAAATTGGAGAAGTGCGTCTTCATAGGATACCCAAAAGAAAATGTTGGGTACACCTTCTATCATAGATCTGAAGGCAAGATATTCGTTGCTGAGAATAGATCCTTTCTAGAGAAGGAGTTTCTCTCGAAACAAGTGAGTGGGAGGAAAGTAGAACTTGATGAGGTAACTGTACCTGCTCCCTTATTGGAAAGTAGTTCATCAGAGAAATCTGTTCCTGTGACTACTACACCAATTTGTGAGGAAGCTAATGATGATGATCATGTAACTTCAGATCAAGTTACTACCGAACCTCGTAGGTAAACCAGAGTGATATCCGCACCAGAGTGGTACGGTAATCCTATTCTAGAGGTCATGTTACTTGACCATGACGAGCCTACGAACTATGAGGAAGCGATGATGAGCCCAGATTCCGCGAAATGGCTTGAGGCCATGAAATCTGAGATGAGATCCATGTATAAGAACAAAGTATGGACTTTGATTGACTTGCCCAAAGATCAGCGAGCCATTGAGATTAAATGGATCTTCAAGAGGAAGACGGACGCTGATAGTAGTGTTACTATCTACAAAGCTAGAATTGTCGCAAAAAGGTTTTTGACAAGTTCAAGGTGTTGACTACGATGAGAGTTTCTCACTCGTATCTATGCTTAAGTCTGTCCGAATCATGTTAGCAATTGCCACATTTTATGAAATCTGACAAATGGATAAACAAAACTACATTCCTTAATGAACTTATTAAAGAAGAGTTGTATATGATGCAACAAGAAAGTTTTGTCAATCCTAAAGGTGATAACAAAATATGCAAGTTCCAGCGATCCATCTATGGACTGGTGCAAGCATCTCGGAGTTGGAATATACGCTTTGATAGGTTGATCAAAGCATATAGGTTTATACAGACTTGCGGTGAAGTCTGTATTTACAAGAAAGTGAGTGGGAGCACTACAGTATTTCTGATAGGTATATGTGAATGACATATTGTTGATCGGAGATAATGTAGAATTATTCTGCAAAGCATAAAGGAGTGTTTGAAAGGAGTTTTTCAAAGAAAGACCTCGGTGAAGCTGCTTACATATTGAGCATCAAGATCTATAGAGATAGATCAAGACGCTTAATAAGCTTTTCAATGAGTACATACCTTGACAAGATTTCGAAGTAGTTCAAAATGGAACAGTCCAAGAAATAGTTCTTGCCTGTGTTACGAGGTGTGAAACTGAGTAAGACTCAAAACCTGACCACGGCAGAAGATAGAGAGAGAATGAAGGTCATTCCCTATGCCTCAGCCATAGGTTCTATAAAGTATGCCATGTTGTGTACCAGACCTATTGTATACCCTACCCCGAGTTTTGCAAGGGAGTACAATAGTGATCTTGGAGTAGATCATTGGACATTGGTCAAAATTATCCTTAGTGGAATAAGGATATGTTTCTCGATTATGGAGGTGACAGAAGGTTCGTCGTAAAGGGTTACGTCGATGCAAGTTTTGACACTGATCCAGATGACTCTAAGTCTCAATCTAGATACATATTGAAAGTGGGAGCATTTAGCTAGAGTAGCTCCGTGCAGAGCTTTGCTGACATAGAGATTTGCAAAATACGTACGGATCTGAATGTGGCAGACCCGTTGACTAAACTTCTCTCACAAGCAAAACGTGATCACACCTTAGTACTCTTTGGGTGTTAATCACATAGCGATGTGAACTAGATTATTGACTCTAGTAACCCTTTGGGTGTTGGTCACATGTCGATGTGAACTATGGGTGTTAATCACATGGTGATGTGAACTATTGGTATTAAATCACATGGCGATGTGAACTAGATTATTGACTCTAGTGCAAGTGGGAGACTGAAGGAAATATGCCCTAGAGGCAATAATAAAGTTATTATTTATTTCCTTATATCATGATAAATTTTTATTATTCATGCTAGAATTGTATTAACCAGAAACATAATACATGTGTGAATACTTAGACAAAAACAAAGTGTCACTAGTATGCCTCTACTTGACTAGCTCGTTGATCAAAGATGGTTATGTTTCCTAACCATAGACATGAGTTGTCATTTGATTAACGGGATCACATCATTAGGAGAATGATGTGATTGACTTGACCCATTCCGTTAGCTTAGCACTTGATCGTTTAGTTTGTTGCTATTGCTTTCTTCATAACTTATACATGTCCCTATGACTATGAGATTATGCAACTCCCGTTTACCGGAGGAACACTTTGTGTGCTACCAAACGTCACAACGTAACTGGGTGATTATAAAGGTGATCTACAGGTGTCTCCAAAGGTACTTGTTGGGTTGGCGTATTTCGAGATTAGGATTTGTCACTCCGATTGTCGGAGAGGTATCTCTGGGCCCTCTCGGTAATGCACATCACTCAAGCCTTGCAAGCATTGCAACTAATAAGTTAGTTGCGGGATGATGTATTACGGAACGAGTAAAGAGACTTGCCGGTAACGAGATTGAACTAGGTATTGAGATACCGACGATCGAATCTCGGGCAAGTAACATACGGATGACAAAGGGAACAACGTATGTTGTTATGCGGTCTGACCGATCAAGATCTTCGTAGAATATGTAGGAGCCAATATGAGCATCCAGGTTCCGCTATTGGTTATTGACCGGAGACATGTCTCGGTCATGTCTACATAGTTCTTGAACCCATAGGGTCCGCACGCTTAAAGTTCGGTGACGATCGTAATTAGGGTTTTTGTGTTTTGATGTACCGAAGGTTGTTCGGAGTCCCGGATATGATCCCGGACATGACGAGGAGTCTCGAAATGGTTGAGACATAAAGATTGATATATTGGAAGCCTATATTTGGATATCGGAAACGTTCCGGCCTACATGGGCCATAAGGGAGAAGAGAAGGGCCGGCCAGGGCAGGCTGCGCGCCCCCTCCCCCCTAGTCCGAATTGGACAAGGAAGGGGGGGCGGCGCCCCCCTTTCCTCTTTCTCCCTTCCTCCTTCCTTTTCCAACAAGGCAAGAGGCGGGGGGGTCCTACTCCCGGTTGGAGTAGGACTCCTCCAGGCGCACCCATAGGGCCGGCCGCACCTCCCCCTCTCCCTCCTTTATATACTGAGGCAAGGGGGCACCCCATGACACTACAGGAATCAGCTATTTTGCCGTCTGCCACGGCGGACGGCAAAGGCATGAACGGCGGATGGAAAAAGGCTCCGGCAAAGTAGGCTACCGTAAACAGCTACTTTGCCGTCTGCTTCCTGGCGGCTGATGGCAAAGGACCTTTGCCGTCTGCGGCGGACGGCAAAGAGAGCGGATGGCAATAATTGCGCTGTCAGTGCGTTAAGTGGCTAACGGCAGGCCTTTGCCGTCCGCCGCTGACGGCAAAATTTCTAGTGTCTTTGCCGTCCGCCGTATGATGTCATCTACACGTCACTACATGGCAGGTTCTCTTGCCGTCCGCCACTGATGGCAAAGTCTTTGCCGTCTGCCACTGTAGGCAAACTGACCAAATGGGTCAGCTCCCAGGAAGCACAGCTGGATGCCACATGTCTTCTTTGCCGTCCGCGGCAGACGGCAAAGAGCCCGTTGCCGTCGGTGGCAGACGGCAAAGAGCCTGCCATGTTGGCTCTTTTATCTGTTTTTTATTAAATCCAACAATTTTCATCACAAATATATATGACATATATAGATATATTTCAAAAGGCCATTACAGAGCAAACATATAAGATATCCAACACATAACTTCATCATCCAACCATATATATTACATGCATAGTTCCATCATACATAACAAGTTCAACATAGAGGCATCCAACCATATATATTACAATAGTTTCATCCAACGATACATGCATAGTTAAACGATACAAAAGAAACAAAGAAAGGGATAAGGAGCACTCCATCTATGCAAGCTTTCGTCAAGTGAATGAAATCTGCAAAATGAAAAATAAGAAAGTTAGAACAAGAAGAGTAGAACAAGAAGAAGACTAGAACAAGAAGAGTAGAACAAGAAGAAGACTAGAACAAGAAGAGTATGTCATTTATGAGCTAACTTACGTGAAATGGATCATATATGAGCTAACTAAGTTGAAATGGGTCGTTTATGAGCTAGCTAAGGTGAAATGGATCATTTATGAGCTAACTTAGTTGAAATGGGTCGTTTATGAGCTAACTAAGGTCAAATGGATCGTTTTTGAGGTAACTAAGGTGAAATGGATCGTTTTTTAGCTAACTTAGGTGAAATGGATCATTTACGAGCTAACTTAGTTGAAATGGATCGTTTTTGAGATAACTTAGGTGAAATGGATCATTCATGAGCTAATTTAGTTGAAATGGATCTTTTTGAGCTAACTTAGGTGAAATGGATCATTTAAGAGCTAATTTAGGTGAAATGGATCATTTTTTAGCTAACTTGGTGAAATGGATCATTTATGAGCTAAATTAGTTGAAATGGATCGTTTATGAGATAACCTAGGTAAGATGGGTCATTTTGGAGTTAATCTAGGTGAAATGGGTCATTTTAAAGCTAACGTAGGTAAAATGGATCATTTAGGAGCTAATCTAGGTAAAATGGGTCATTTTTGAGCTAACTTGGATGAACTGGATCATTTATAAGCTAACCTAGGTAAAATGGGTCATTTTAGAGCTAACTTAGGTAAAATGGATCGTCTATGAGCTAACTAAGCTAATTATGCAATTTTTGACATAAGTAAGCTAAGTACAGATCGTTTTAGAGCTAACTTAGGTAAAATGGATGGTTTTGGAGGTCAGTAAGCTTATTAAGTCATTTTGGAGGAGAAGAAGCTAAGTCTAGGTCATTATGGTAAGCATTGGAGGAAATAAAGCTAAGTCTAGGTCTTTATGCATGTGTTAAGCAAAACACTAGATAAACTTACCAAGATCCAGGAGGTGTAGGAGCGGGGTGGCTCGTGTCGGTAGATGGAGAAGGATCGTGCGATGCTTGTCTGGAGTTACGCTGCACCAAAGATCATTTCCAATGTCTTGTTAGCATGATGACACTCAAATGTTAAGACTAGCAAGTAATGTCCATTCAAATAAAACTCACTGTGGTCCCAGGAGCAATCACTGGCATCGGCGCAGCGGTCTGACCTGTCTTCTCGCACACAGACTGCACATTTGGTTTTGACGACTCAGTCATACTAGTTAGTAATGAGACAAACACTACATGAATGTTTTGGCTAATCTGCAGAAGAAACTTACCACAAGGAGCTCGTACATGGCCCTTGCCTGCATGTCATTCCGTGTCCTCTCCTCCATCATCTTTGTCGTCCTCTCCTCCAACTCCCGCTACCTCTCCGCCGCCTCCGCCAGAAGTTTCTCCATTCTATCTCTCTCACTCCGTATAGCAGCCTGCAACACCACTCACATGACCATTTGTAATCATTGATGGAAGCGCACACAATGTAATTAATGGAGAAAGATAATTGAGTACGTATCACTAACCTTGATGGCGAGTTGCAATGGCCGTTCACGAGGCCTTATCTCAGGAGCGGAGCTCGACTGGCGCACCTTGATCTCCGGGAGAGTGCTAGGACAACGGATAAGTCCATCTCCAATGGCTATGGAGCCATGGGACCTCCCGCCACCAGATATCATCACCAGCTCTGGATCAATGGGACCCTGGCTCGGGTTAAAGTCCTCCCCTTTCCTCGCCTTCCCCTCATCTCTATATCTCACGAGCTTGTTGTGGGAGGAGATGTTGGTGAAGTTGTTTGCATCATCGAGGTCAGACTGAGAGAAAGCCTTGACTTTCTTGAAAGAGGCAGTGTGGGCCATGGCATACAGGTCGTACACCTCTGGCACCTTATCCGCCTTATTGTAGCGTGCCTGAAAGAGAGAAAAAATGAAAATTAGTAATTAAAGGGCTCAAGCTAGCATGATGAATGAATTGCATGAATCATGAAGCAAACCACATACCCAGTTGCGCCCGAACTGATATAAGTTGGAGCTGCCTTGATGGTGTGGCACACCTTCCATTTGGGCACGTTTGTCCTTGGCCTCGTTGTGGAGGGCTAGCCATTGTTTTGAGCACCACTCATCGACCAACACCTCCCAACAATCCATCCGATCCGCACACCATCTCGGAGGCGCCTAAGTTAGCAAATAGAAACTTGAGCGCTACGGCTAAGAATTACTAAATGAAGGAACTTAAGTAGAGAAGGCCTTAAGAATTACCTTCATGTACTGCTCCTTACTCAGGAACTTATCGCGGCACGCCGGCTTGGTCTTCTTGATACCACACAAGGCGTAGTAGTCTCGAACATCCTGCACCCGAGCCTCGTGCCGTAAGTTCTGGAGTAGGCGCTTGCAGACGTTCTCGATAACATGTGCCGCGTCCTCCTCGTATCCCTCCTCACACCTGTAGAATGTCTGCAATCAAATGAGACAATATTGATTAGTACAATTAATAACTAGCTAGTTGAAGATTTTTAAATGTGTAAAGGAGAAATTACCCAGAACTTTCTGATCACCATGTCTGCCCTCGTGTCGCACACGACACCGTCGATAATCTCATCCGGCGGGGCCGGGGAAGCCACGTAGTGCTCCCAGCTCAATCCAAGCTCTGGAAGCCGACCCTCACCAGGCAACGTGACAAACCCCGGGAAGTTTTGCCGGCAAAGAACTCCAAGGACGGAGTTGGGCCGGCGGACACTATGATGGTGGTCCCAACCCCTGCAGCATGATAAGGCCAACGCATTAGTTATTTGAAGAAACGTGAATGCAGAAGGTACAAAAATATTAAATGCACTTACGTACCTCTCCCCATCAGGGAAAATCAACCACCTCTGCTCGCGGGTCACCGGCACGGACGGGAGCCGTGTAGCACCACGCTGGTAGACGTTGCCCCCCTCCTCCCCCTCCTCATCAGTCGGCTCCCCGCCATCATCAGCATGGCCAGTCGGCTCCCCGCCATGCTCAGGCTGACCCGGTCAGGTACCCCATCCAGACGTGTGCTCCTCCGGGGTCTCGTGGGCCCAAGTCTCGTGGGCCGAAGGCCCGTCTCCCCGAGGCTCGTGGGCCGAAGACTCGTGGACCGGAGGCTCATGGACCAGAGTCCGTGCAGCCTCCTCCTCAGACGAGTCCACCCTAGCAGTCACGTGCTCGGGTGAAACAGCTGTTGGTGGCAGCGAGGAAGGCGCCCTAGCAGTCACCGTACGTCCTCTCCCGCGACCACGTGCTCCAGCTCCTCTCTTCTTCTTACCTCGTCCCCTGCTGGGCACCGCGGTCGACGAAGAAGGGCCCGGCGGTGTTGCCATATTGTCCAGCAATGCTCGGCGGAGAGGTGCGTGTGGAATGGAAGACCTCGCACCACACGCCGACGAAGAAGGGGCCTCGGCGCGCTCCCGACCAGCGCCCACCATCTTTCAACAC
Source organism: Triticum urartu (assembly GCF_056163025.1). NCBI lineage: Eukaryota > Viridiplantae > Streptophyta > Magnoliopsida > Poales > Poaceae > Triticum > Triticum urartu. Next base: position 511,962,198 of record NC_141873.1, read on the forward strand.
CTGCCATGACAAAGAATAAACGAAATTAGTACAACATAAAAAAAGTACCGACATGAATAATAATATGTATATCACTTAAGTGTATCATCATCAAGTACAACATAAAAAAATTGAATACCTAACACTACTAATAATCTCGATCAGTATCATCAATAAATGCATAATCATCATCATCACTATAATCAATGATGGGCTCATAGGGTTCATTGGCATCAACATGTGCAAGGCCACCTTGACGTAATCGGTCAAGCATTGACAGGTCATCCGCAGCAGTAACCTCTTCTTGTTCTGGCTCTTCTTGTTCCTCCTCTGGGGTGATGTCGGATTCATTGTCGTTGTCTACTTCAATGTTTTGGGGTGAAGTATAGTGGTTCTTGAAACGCTTTTTGGAAAGACGTGTCTCTTGGAAGAATTCTCCTTCATATGTGTCTGGGTTAATGTGAGGTTCATAATCCTCTTCCTTTGGGGGAGAAAGTCTAGCACGTGGCGGCACTTCATAAACGACATCCCAACCTTTCAGATTTGGATTAGTTTGGCAGGCCCACGGTAGATAGAATACTTGGGTCGCCTGTTGAGCCATAATATAGACATCAGGAACATCTAAATGAGTGCTTTGGTTGATTTCAACTAGCCCTATATGTTCATGAGTCCTTCTAGTCTCCTTCGGCTGAAACCAATAACATTTGAAGACTACAACATTCGGTGGGTTTTCACCATAGAACAGAAGTTCATAAATTGCTTCAACTCTCCCATAATACTCGGTACCTCCTTCGCCGATAGCAGATAGACAACAATTTGTAGACTTTCGGTCGACCATAGATAGCTCTTTGCCATAGGTACGAAAGCGATACCCGTTGATGTCGTACTTGTCAAATGAACGGACCTTATAGTCAAAACCATTAGCGACTTGTCTCAATTCGGCGTCCATAGACTCTGAATTAGCCTACAAGTTTAATATGAAAGGATTGTTGCATTATGCACAAATTAGCGAATGAAATGAAATTGTCTAATAGAAATTACCGTTTGTTTGAACCAAGAGATGAAACCGGGATAGCCACCTCCTTGCTTTGCGAGAAGCTCATACTCTTCGATGGAATCCTTTTGGATCTCCGCTCCATACGAAAATATGGTGACGTATCGACTGTATGACATATCCAGGAATAAGAGTAGTTCAAAGGAAATAGAAGTTGCGAAACAATGTACCGAGAACTTACTCAATGTACAGCCGCACTTCTATCAGGTTGTTGAAGATATACAACGAAATGGTCTGCCATTCTTCGTTATCCAAAGATACTGGATGTGAAACACTAGCTGGTGCGAGATTCCCTTTGAATAGGCTGAGGTTGGATCCACCCTTTTTAGGCTCGTCAGCATTGTACCGAGGCTTCGGATTATGCAAATGACGATTTTTGGCTTCGTAGTGCGCTGTTACGAAGTTTGCCGCCTCCTCTGTGATGAATGCCTCAGCCATCGATGCTTCAATTCTACGTTTATTTTTACATTTTTCTCGAAGCGTCTTCTGCATCCTCTCAGTTGGGTAGCACCAACGATTTTGCACGGGCCCCCCAATCTTGCCTCGGTCGGGAGATGCAAAATCAAATGCTGCATTGGATTAAAGAAGCCCGGTGGAAAGATCTTCTCTAACTTGCAGATTAACTCCGGCGCCAACTCTTCCATTTCTTCTAGCACGCCAGGCGATAGTTCTTTTGCACAAAGAACACGGAAGAAATAGCTGAGTTCTGCCAGTACTAGCCATTCATCCTCAGGGATGAAGCCACGCAACATCACCGGCATTACCCGCTCAATCCATATGTGCCAATCATGACTCTTCAGACCAAATATCTTCAGTTTATCAAGATTCGCTCCCCTCTTTAGATTCGCTGCATACCCATCGGGGAACATCAACTGCTGTTGCACCCATAAGAGAATTTTCCTCATAGCTGGCCTTCCAAGATTGAACCATGCCTTTGGCTTCGTCCAGTTCTGCTTTCCTTTCGGTTCTTTCATGTTTTGTAACGGCCTATCACATAGCGCCTCCAGATCGACTCTAGCCTTAGTATTATCCTTTGACTTCCCATCTATGCCGAACAATGTACCAAAAAGTGCCTCGGCGATATTCTTCTCAGTGTGCATCACGTCGATGTTGTGTGGGCAAAGGAGGTCTTTCAAGTAAGGCAGATCCCATATGCATGTTTTGTGAGTCCACGCGTGCTTAGTATTATACCCCTTGAAGTACCCTGGACGTTGTGGATCTGGCTCGAGAGCGTTTAACTGATCCAGGGTCTGTTGGCCTGTCAATGCAGGTGGTGCAGAGTTTTTGACAACTCTACCCCTGATGAAGTTCTTCTTGTCTTTCCTGAACTTATGGCGAGGATCCAGGAACTGTCTATGCATGTCGAAGCAAGAAAACTTGCGACCGGCTTGAAGCCAACGAAACTCAAGAGCTCCCTTGCATGTGGGGCACGGGAACCTTCCATGCACACACCAGCCAACGAATAGCGCATACGCCGGCAAGTCATGCGTCGAGTACATGTACCAGACACGCATTATGAAGTTCCGTTTGCTAAAGGCGTCGTATGTCTTGAACCCATTATCCCAGGCTTCTTGCAATTCGTCCTTAAGCGGCTGCATGTACACATTCATATTTTTGCCCGGATAGTTGGGTCCTGGAATTATCAACGTCGGGAAAATGTTCTTTCTTTGCATAATCTGTCCGGGGGGAGATTGAGTGGAAAGACAAATACGGGCCAACAACTGTATTGGGCTGCCGTCATACCAAACACACTGAACCCATCCGTGCTGATGCCGACTCGAGGATGCCTCGGATCTGCCGCTTTGTCAGCATGCAATTCATCAAACTTTTTCCACGCAACACCATCCGATGTGTGTACCATCATCAGATTCCCATCTGCTTCTAGTTCGGTTCTTTTGCCTGTTTTGTGCCATGTCATCTGTCTGGCCGTCTCTTCGACCATGAAAAGACGTTGAAGTCTTGGTACGATTGGCATATACCGAAGAACACTAACGGGGATTTTGGTATGTGTCTTCTCACCCATACCGTTGTCTACCACAATATACCTGGAAGACTTGCAAATGGGACAATAGTTCAAGTCCGCATAGTCAAGCCTAAATAAGGCACATCCTTTCTCACAGGCATGTATCTTCTCATAGGGCATCTTCAGTGCACGGAGGATTTTGTCCGACTGGTACAGGTTTGCAGGCATTACATGGCCTTTGGGTAGAAAGCGTCCAAATACTGTCATAATTGCGTCATAGCATTCTCTGCCCAAGTTGAACTGAGCCTTCAGAGCCATTACTTGTGAGATGGCATCCAATTGACAAAGCTCAGTGTGCTCGTGGAGCGGACGTTTCGAAGACTCCAACATTTCATTGAAGGCCTTTGCAGATTCCTCCATCTCCTCATCCGAATCCCGAGCATCATCATAGCCTTGCACCATGTTTTCCATCCCGGTACCATGCTTGTCGGTGGGATGACGATCCACCTCAGCTCGGTCACGTTGGGCAGACTCACCATGAAATGTCCACACCGTATAATCGGGCATAAAACCACTCTTCTGCAGGTGTTTGCCCATTTCAGCCTCTGTCTTCTTTTCCCAATTGCTGCACCGGAAACAGGGGCACCAGGTTTTCTTTTGGCCATTTGCAAATGCGGCTTGCACAAACCCCTTAGTTTTTGTGAACCATTCAGCGCTCCATTTGTTCTGACCAGTGTGACCGGTATACATCCAAGCACGGTCACTCATCTTGACTTTCAGAGCTACTGGACACACAACAATTATATATGTAATTCACCATGTATATATTCATTAGTTGATCTACTTTGTCAATTTTATTACGTCCATGCAACCTACACTCTAATAGGTAATGATAGGTCCTAATCCCACCCGTGTATGTGTAGATTGGGTTCATTTTCCCATGCTATGCTCCGGATCCGACGCAAAATTTTGGCAGCACCTCCCCGCTGTTCTCCTGATACACGTCTCTGCAATAAACAGAGAGGATGTGCACCCGGAGAACAACAGGGGAGGCACTGACGAAATATATGCGTCGGATCCGGAGCAAAGCATATGGGAAAACGAACCCAATCTACACATACTCGGGCTGTCCATGGATAGCGTTGGACAATTCGAAAGAATCAAGGTTATAAATATGCAAATGCATGCATATTTATAACTATGACGCTCTCGAACGGGAGAGACATATTGGTTACGCATACTAATGATTCAAGACACATATATAGCTAGCTATCAAGTTTCATCGGAATAGATCAAATAATTAATGGGGGAGGAGGACATGTCATTTGTGCTCACCCACGAAGGAAGGGGCAGAGCTCGTCAAACACACGGCGAGGTCGTCGAACACCAAACCTCGCAGCGATGAAACAACTGCACATTTAAAACTACACGATCAACGCAATTATATATGATGTTTTTCATAACAAAATAGAAAAATATATGACCTAACTAATAATTCACAAATATATGACCCCGTCGGCCTCTGGAAGGCCAAAGAACACCTTTTCGGGAGGTGTCGGTGGTTGGGGTGTCCTGTCGGTGTCGGGGTGCCGTGTCGGGGTCGGGGTGCTGTTTCGGGGTCGGGGTGTCGTGTCGATGTCGGGGTAGTGCCGTGTCTGGTGTCGGGGTGTTGTTTCGGGGTCGGGGTGTGGTGTCGGGGTCAGGGTGTCGGGTCAGGCTCGGGGTCGGGGTGTCGGGTCAGGCTCGGGGGGTCGGGGTGTCGGGGTCGGGGTCGGGGTGTCGGGGTCAGGGTGTCGGGGTCGGGGTCGGGCTCGGGGTGTCGGGGTCGGGGTCTCGGGGTCGGGGTGTCGTGTCGGGGTGCCGGGTCGGGGTCTTTTTTCCTTTTCTTCTTCTTCCTCTTCTTCCTTTTCTTCCTTTTCTTCCTTTTTTTCCTTCTTCTTCTTCTTCCTCCTCCTTTCCTTTTTCCTCTTCTTCTTCTCCTCCTCTCCTGTGTTTTTCTTCTTCTTCCTCTTCTTCTTTTTTCTTCTCCTCCTCTCCTATTTTTTTCTTCTTCTTCTTCCTCTTCTTCTTTTTTCTTCTCCTCCTCCTCTTCTTCTTCCTCCTTTCCTTTTTCCTCTTCTTCTTCTCCTCCTCTCCTGTTTTTTTCTTCTTCTTCTTTTTCTTTCCTAAAACTGAACTAAACCTAAAACTAAACCTAAATCTAATCTAAACATAAACCTAAAACTAAAAAACAGAAAAAAGGAAAAAACTAAATCTAAACCTAAAACTAAACTAAGACTAAACCTAAACCTAAAATTAAACCTAAAACTAAAACTGAAACTAAATCTAAACTAAACATAAACCTAAAACTAAAAAAACAGAAGAAGAAAAAAAGGAAAAACAGAGGAGAGGTAGAGCTCACCTGGGCCGGTGGAGGAGGTGGCCGATGGAGGGGGGGCGGGGCGGCCTGGGGCGGCGGCGCCGGGCCCAGGGCGGTGGGGCGCGGGGGGCGGGGGGCCGGGGTGTGACACACAAGTTGATCCTCGTGATCGTTCCTTAGCCGTGTGCGGTGCCCCTTCCACCATATTCCACCTCGTCATATCGTAGCGGTGCTTAGGCGAAGCCCTACGTCGGTAGAACATCATCACCATCATCACACCGTCGTGCTGACGAAACTCTCCCTCAACGTTTTGCTGGATCGAAGCTCGAGGGACGTCACCTAGTTGAACGTGTGCAGAACTCGGAGGTGTCGTACGTTTGGTACTTGGATCGGTCGGATTGGGAAGACGTACGACTACTTCCTCTACGTTGTGTCAACGCTTCCGTTGTCGGTCTACGAGGGTACGTAGACAACACTCTCCCCTCTCGTTGCTATGCATCACCATGATCTTGCGTGTGCGTAGGAATTTTTTAAAATTACTACGTTCCCCAACAATACATGCCTTGCTGCCCCTTCTGTCACTGGGTAAGGACACCGCAAGATCGAACCCAAAGCTAAGCCCTTCTCCCATGGCAAGAACTACCAATCTAGTTGGCCAAACCAAATGGATAATTCGAAGAGACTTGCAAAGATAACCAATCATACATAAAAGAATTCAGAGAAGATTCAAATATTATTCAGAGATAGACTTGATCATAAACCCACAATTCATCGGTCTCAACAAACACACCGCAAAAAGAAGATTACATCGTATAGATCTCCACAAGAGAGGGGGAGAACCTTGTATTGAGATTCAAAGAGAGAGAAGAAGCCATCTAGCTACTAACTATGGACCCGAAGGTCTGAGGTAAACCACTCACACTTCATCGGAGGGGCTAGGATGATGTAGAAGCCCTCTGTGATGACGGCCCTCTTCCAGCAGAGCTCCGGAACAGGCCCAAAGATGGGATCTCGTGGATACAGAAAGTTGCGGCGGTGGAATTAGGTTTTTGGCTCCCTGTTCTGATCGTTTGGGGGTACATAGGTATATATAGGAGGAAGGAGTACGTCGGTGGAGCACTGAGGGGCCCACGAGGCAGGGGGGCGCGCCCCCCACCCTCGTGACCTCCTCTTTGACTCCCTGGAGTAGGGTCCAAGTCTCCTGGATCACGTTCGGTGAGAAAATCGCGTTCCCGAAGATTTTATTCCGTTTGGACTCCGTTTGATATTCTGTTTCTCCGAAACACTGAAATAGGCAAAAAAACAGCAATTCTGGGCTGGGCCTCTGGTTAATAGGTTAGTCCCAAAAATAATATAAAAGTGGAAAATAAAGCCCAATATAGTCCAAAACAGTAGATAATATAACATGGAGCAATCAAAAATTATAGATACGTTGGAGACGTATCAGGCATCCCCAAGCTTAATTCCTGCTCGTCCTCGAGTAGGTAAATGATAAAAAGAGAATTTTTGATGTGGAGTGCTACTTGGCATAATTTCAATGCAAATCTTCTTAATTGTGGTATGAATATTTAGATTAGAAAGATTCAAGACAAAAGTTTATATTGACATAAAAATAATAATACTTCAAGCATACTAACAAAGCAATTATGTCTTCTCAAAATAACATGGCCAAAGAAAGTTATCCCTACAAAATCATATAGTCTGGCTATGCTCCATCTTCACCACACAAAGTATTTAAATCATGCACAACCCCGATGACAAGCCAAGCAATTGTTTCATACTCTAACTTTTTCAATCTTCACGCAATACATGAGCGTGAGCCATGGATATAGCACTATAGGTGGAATAGAATGGTGGTTGTGGAGAAGACAAAAAGGAGAAGATAGTCTCACATCAAATAGGTGTATCAATGGGCTATGGAGATGCCCATCAATAGATATCAATGTGAGTGAGTAGGGATTGCCATGCAATGGATGCACTAGAGCTATAAATGTATGAAAGCTCAACAAAAGAAACTAAGTGGGTGTGCATCCAACTTGCTTGCTCACGAAGACCTAGGGCAATTTTGAGGAAGCCCATCATTGGAATATACAAGCCAAGTTCTATAATGTAAAATTCCCACTAGTATACGAAAGTGACAACATATGATACTCTCTATATGAAGAACATGGTGCTACTTTGAAGCACAATATATGAGACTCGCTATATCATGGTGCTACTTTGAAGCACAAGTGTGGAAAAAGGATAGTAGCATTGCCCCTTTTTATTTATTTTCTGTTTTTTGGGCCTTCTTTTTTTTTTCTTTGTCCTTTCTCTCTTTTTTTGAGACAATGCTCTATTGAATGATGATCATCACACTTTTATTTATTTACAACTCAATGATTACAACTCGATTCTAAAACAAAGTATGACTCTATATGGATGCCTCCGGCGGTGTACTGGGATATGCAATGAATCAAGAGTGACAAGTATGAAGAAATTATGAACGGTGGCTTTGCCACAAATACTATGTCAACTACATGATCATGCTAAGAAATATGACAATGATGAATGTGTCATGATGAACTAGATGGTGGAAAGTTGCATGGCAATATATCTCAGAATGGCTATGGAAATGCCATAATAGGTAGGTATGGTGGCTGTTTTGAGGAAGGTATATGGTAGGTGTATGATACCGGCGAAAGGTGCGCGGTATTAGAGAGGCTAGAAAAGGTGGAAGGGTGAGAGTGCGTATAATCCATGGACTCAACATTAGTCATAAAGAACTCATATACTTATTGCAAAAATCTAGAAGTTATCAAAGCAAAGTATTACGCGCATGCTCCTAGGGGGATAGATTGGTAGGAAAAGACCATCGCTCATCCCCGACCGCCACTCATAAGGAAGATAATCAATAAATAAATCATGATCCGACTTCATCACATAACGGTTCACCATACGTGCATGCTACGGGAATCACAAACTTTAACACAAGTATTCTTTAAATTCACAACTACTCAACTAGCATGACTTTAATATTATCACCTCCATATCTCAAAACAATTATCAAGCTTCAATCTTTTCTTAGTATTCAACACACTCAAAAGAAAGTTTCACAAATCTTGAATACCAAGCATATTATTATTAAGCAAATTACCATGCTATTAAGAGACTCTCAAAATAATTTAAGTGAAGCATGAGAGATCAATAGTTTCTTTAAAACAAATCCACCACCGTGCTCTAAAAGATCTAAGTGAAGCACATAGAGCAAAATTATAACGCTCAAAAGATATAAGTGAAGCACATAGAGCAAAATTAACTAGCTCAAAAGATATAAGTGAAGCACATAGAGCAAAACTACATAGCTCAAAAGATATAAGTGAAGCACATAGAGTATTCTATCAAATTTTAATTCATGTATGGCTCTCTCAAAAGGTGTGTACAGAAAGGATGATTGTGGCATACTAAGACACAAAGACACAAAGAATACAAGACGCTCCAAGAAAAACACATATCATGTTGGTGAATAAAAATATAGCTCCAAGTAAATTACCGATGGAAGTGGACGCAAGAGGGGATGCCTCCCGGGGCATCCCCAAGCTTTGACTTTTTGGTGTCCTTGGATTATCTTGGGGGTGCCATGGGCATCCCCAAGCTTAGGATCTTTCCACTCCTTGTTCCATGATCCATCAAAAGAATTCACCCAAAACTTGAAAACTTCACAACACAAAACTCAAAATAGAAAACTCGTGAGCTCCGTTAGCGAAAGAAAAAAAGAAAAAAAAGACCACTTAAAGGTACTGTAATGAACTCATTATTTATTTATATTGGTGTTAAACCTACTGTATTCCAACTTCTCTATGGATTATAAACTATTTTACTATCCATAGATTCATCAAAATAAGCAAACAACACACGAAAAACAGAATCTGTCAAAAACAGAACAATCTGTAGTAATCTGTAGCTAGCGCAAGATCTGGAACCCCAAAAATTCTAAAATAAATTTCTGGACGTGAGGCATTTATATATTAATCATCTGAAAAAAGAATTAACTAAATAGCACTCTTAAAATAAAAATGACAGCAGTTCTCATGAGCACTAAAGTTTCTGTTTTTTTACAGCAAGTTCAACAAGACTTTCCCCAAGTTTTCCCAACGGTTCTACTTGGCACAAACACTAATTAAACACAAAAAATACAACCAAAACAGAGGCTAAATAATTTAATTATTTAATAACAGCAAGGATAAATATTGGGTTGAGTCCCAACAAGAGCTTTTCTTTAAAGCCTTATAGCTAGGCATTGATAATTTTAATGATGCTCACATGAAAGACAAGAATTGAAGCACAAAAGGAGCATCATAAAGCATGTGAAAAACACATCTAAGTCTAACATACTTCCTATGAATAGGCATCTTATAGGCAAACAAATTATCAAGGCAAGCAAAAACTAGTATATGCAAGGAAGCGGAAAGAAACAATAGCAATCTCAACATAACGAGAGGTAATTTAGTAACATGAAAATTTCTACCACCATATTTTCCTCTCTCATAATAATTAGATGTAGGATCGTAATCAAATTCAACAAAATAGCTATCACATAAAATATTTTCAACACGATCCTCATGCATGCAAAGTTGACACTCTTCCAAAATACTGGGATTAACAGTAGCTAAAGTCATGACCTTTCCAAACCCACTTTTATTAAAAACTTCATAAGATTGAACATTCTCCAAATATGTGGGATCTAAAGTTGACATTCTTCCAAACCCACTTTCAATATTATTGCAAACATTATAATCAATCTCATATTCATCATGGGGTTTAAATAAATTTTCAAGATCGAAAGAAGAATCACCCCAATCATGATCATTGAAACAAGTAGAGGACATAGCAAAACTAGCATCCCCAAGCTTAGGGTTTTGCATATTATTAGCACAATTGACACTAATAGAATTTATAATAGAATAATTGCAATCGTGCTTTCCATTCAAAGATCTATCGTGAATCGCTTCATGAGGTAATTCATCACACTTTTCAGATTCACGAATTTCAAGCAAAACTTCATAAAGATAATCTAGTGCACAAAACTCACTAGCAATTGGTTTATCATAATTGGACCTCTTAAAAAGATTAGCAAGTGGATGAGGATCCATAGATCTTAGGTTCTCTGTTTAGTAATAAATAAACAACTATTCTAACCATACGAGCAAACAAAAAGCAAACAGGCATAAGAGGCAAATAGTGAGGGAGGATAGAGAGAGAGGTCGAATAAAACGGCAAGGGTGAAGTGGGGGAGAGGAAAATGAGAGGCAAATGGCAAATAATGTAATGCGAGAGATAGGGATTGTGCTGGGTACTTGGTATGTTGACTTTTTGCGTAGACTCCCCGGCAACGGCGCCAGAAATGGCTCGTTGTCGGGAGTCAAATCTTGACTTGCACGAACCTCCCCGGCAACGGCGCCAGAAATCCTTCTTGCTACGTCTTGAGCTTGTGTTGGTTTTCCCCGAAGAGGAAGGGATGATGCAGCAGAGTAGCGTAAGTATTTCCCTCAGTTTTTGAGAACCAAGGTATCAATCTAGTAGGAGGCCATGCTCAAGTCCCTCGTACCTGCACAAAGCGATAGCTACTCGCAACCAACGCGATTAGGGGTTGTCAATCCCTTCACGGTCACTTACGAGAGTGAGATCTGATAGATATAATATTTTTGGTATTTTTGGTATAAAGATGCAAAGTAAAAGTAAAGGCAAAGTAAAACACAAAGATTAAAGTGATGGAGATTGATATGTTGAGAATAGACCTGGGGGCCATAGGTTTCACTAGTGGCTTCTCTCAAGAGCATAAGTATTCTATGGTGGGTGAACAAATTACTGGTGAGCAATTGACAGAATTGAGCATAGTTATGAGAATATCTAGGCATGATCATGTATATAGGCATCACGTCCGTGACAACTATATCGAAACGATTCTGCATCTACTACTATTACTCCATTCATCAACCGCTATCCAGCATGCATGTAGAGTATTAAGTTAAAAACAGAGTAACGCCTTAAGCAAGATGACATGATGTAGAGAGATAAATTCATGCAATATGGAATAAACCCCATCTTGTTATCCTCGATGGCAACAATACAATACGTGCCTTGCTGCCCCTTCTGTCACTGGGTAAGGACACCGCAAGATCGAACCCAAAGCTAAGCACTTCTCCCGTGGCAAGAACTACCAATCTAGTTGGCCAAACCAAACGGATAATTCGAAGAGACTTACAAAGATAACCAATCATACATAAAAGAATTCAGAGAAGATTCAAATATTATTCATAGATAGACTTGATCATAAACCCACAATTCATCGGTCTCAACAAACACACCGCAAAAAGAAGATTACATCGAATAGATCTCCACAAGAGAGGGGGAGAACTTTGTATTGAGATTCAAAGAGAGAGAAGACGCCATCTAGCTACTAACTATGGACCCGAAGTTCTGAGGTAAACTACTCACACTTCATTGGAGGGGCTAGGATGATGTAGAAGCCCTCCGTGATGACGGCCCTCTTCTGGCGGAGCTCCGGAACAGGCCCCAAGATGGGATCTCGTGGATACAGAAAGTTGCGGCGGTGGAATTAGGTTTTTGGCTCCCTGTTCTGATCGTTTGGGGGTACGTAGGTATATATAGGAGGAAGGAGTACGTCAGTGGAGCACCGAGGGGCCCACGAGGCAGGGGGCGCGCCATAGGGGGGCGCCCCCCACCCTCGTGACCTCCTCTTTGACTCCCTGGAGTAGGGTCCAAGTCTCCTGGATCACGTTCGGTGAGAAAATCACGTTCCCGAAGATTTTATTCCGTTTGGACTCCGTTTGATATTCTGTTTCTCCAAAACACTGAAATAGGCAAAAAAACAGCAATTCTGAGCTGGGCCTCCGGTTAATAGGTTAGTCCCAAAAATAATATAAAAGTGGAAAATAAAGCCCAATATAGTCCAAAACAGTAGATAATATAGCATGGAGCAATCAAAAATTATAGATATGTTGGAGACGTATCATGTAGCCATACGTTTGGTCACACCCGGCACAGCATATTGCCATGTTATGCTTTGTGATGCTATGTTTGCTTTATATTTATTGTTTCTTCCCCCTCTTCTCTCCCGTAGATCCCGAGACCGATGTTGCCCCTGTGATCGACTACATCTCCGACGACCCTTCTTCCTTTTCAGCAGAGCTTCCAGGCAGGCCTCCCCCCTTTGATCATTCTGATATTGCCCATTCCATTCTCTCATGCTTGCATTAGATTTTGCTACTGTTATTGTTTGCTCCTATTCTGATGCATAGCCTGCTTTTGTAACCTGCTTATTGTTACCAGCCTGCTTATCCTAAACTGCTTAGTATAGGTTGGTTAGAGATCCATCAGTGACCCCCATCTTGTCCCAATTGCCCCGCTTTATGTTCGATGACTCGATCAACGGGATCGACGTCCAGGCCCTGACACCGCACATCACCCCCCTAAGTTGTACGACTCTACTGGGTTACTATCGAGTGCCGAGGGTGATACCTCATCAGCACTTCTGGTGTTAACCTTGTAGTTTAGTTGATCATTTATGGTCACCGAGGGTGATTTCTCCTTCTCCACTCCCAATAATGACACTGTCGTGCAACTCCTCAAGAGTGGACCTCGAGGGTGATTCCTCCTTTGTTCACCTTGACGATAAGATCGGGTGGAATTCCATCGAGGGTGATTCCTCAGGATTCCCCTTGGTGTTAGACACATGCTTACTATGGTTACTATGACTTTACACTAAACCATGTTACTAAAAAAGGCTCGGCCTTGAGGGGTACCCGCGCAAGATTAATTGCGAGCGATGTGGCGTCGGGTTGACCTGGAAGGTGCCTGCGAGATAATTACGAGGCATGGTCGGACATTCTTAGCCCTTGTCGCGAGTCCTCAAGATGGGGCGACGGGGTAACTTCGATCGTGAGTCTCTGCTCTTTACCGCGCATTCCTAATCCACTACTATTTGGATATTTGATCTGAGGGGGCTCTGGCCTGATAGCACTAACCATCACGTGGGAATAAGTATGTGCACTCTGCGTCGTATGTATCAGCCGAAAGCACAACGGACGTTAGCGATGGAGCGGCGCACGCCGGGTTGGACTGGAACGCCTTGCCTTGTATAAGGGAGGCTAGGTCTGCTCACCGGCCGCGTACGCAACGTGCAGGAGTGCAAAGGGCGATGGGCCGAAGACCCCTGCACGCTTAGGATGTAGACCGGTGTGCTGGCCTCTCTTACGAGCCTAGGTAGGACTGCAGTGTGTTGATCAGCCGAGGGCGGTCATGACCTGATGGTGTGTCCGACCGGACTTGATCGAGCCTGTTGGGTAAGTTGGTGCACCCCTGAAGGGAAGAAAACATCTATCGATAGCATGTCCTACAGTAACGGACACTTAGAGTTGTATCCCGATTGATACAACTAGAACTGGATACTGGATGCTGAGGCATGTAATGGATATGATGGCTTCGGGATTGTTTCCACGCAGGAAGTCGAGCAAGTGATCTCTGGGCAATGTTACAACATAATTACTAATATTATAATATGCCACTCTTATCTCTTCTAATGCTGCAAGATGCTTCGAGCTGCTTGAAGATGCTAGTCTTCGATAGGCTAGGCTTTCCCCTTCTCTTCTGGCATTCTGCAGTTTAGTCCATAGATACAACCCATTCCTTTGATACAGATGCATATTTAGTTTAGATCTGATGTAAGTCTTGCGAGTACTTTGGATGAGTACTCACGGTTGCTTTGCTACCTCTTTTTCCCCCATACCCAATTGTTGCAACCAGATGACGGATCCCAAGAGCCAGACAACACCACTGATGACTACTACTACCCCGAGGTGCCTACTACTACGTGATGGCCGCTAACGACCTGGAGTAGTTAGGAGGCTCCCAGGCAGGAGGCTTTGCCTTTTCGATCATTGTTGCTTTTGTGCTAGCCTTCTTAAAGCAAACTTGTTTAACTTATGCCTGTACTCAGATATTGTTGCCTCCGCTGACATGTTTGTATTCGATCTTATGTATTCGAGCCATCGAGGCCACTGGCTTGTAATATAAAGCTTGTATTATTTTAATTTGTGTCTAGAGTTGTGTTGTGATATCTTCCCGTGAGTCCTTGATCTTGATCGTACACATTTGCGTGTATGATTAGTGTATGATTGAATCGAGGGCGTCACACTAGAGATCATGAGGGCATATTTGTTGGTTACGCTACAAACTCTCATGCTTACCGTGTCCTCAACAATGTGACACCCTAAAATTTTAACCTTGTTTTATTAATTAAAAAATTTCCAGGAAATTTAAACTTTTAATTTTCTGAATTTTCTTTTGATTTCAGAGCCATCCTTTTCCTTATTATGGAGTTTTTACCTCAAGTGAAAAACTTTCCAAAAATATTATTGGAGTTGTCTAACCTCTCAAGAAAACATTTCTATTATCAGTGGAATTGATTTGCACAATTATTTCTCTTTGAGTTTTATTCCCTAAAATGATTTTTCCTTTAGTTTTGGAGCTCTTTTGAACTACAATCACTTGATAAATTTATTTAAAATTTTCACCAAAATTTGGAGATGTCATGAGATGTTTTTAAATCACTTTTATGCACAAATATATTTCATTAATTTAATATTTTGAGCTCTACACCAAGTTTCCAAATCTGGTCCAGAGAGCAATTTTGCACTACAACCCCTTTAAATATTTCTTTCTAGCTTCCACCAAAATTATGGGATGTTAATAGCAGTATATTATTCAACTTCATGCAAAAACCCATTGATGTTCTTTGAAAAATTTGAGTGAATCAACCTCTTTTTCATTCTGGCCCAGTTGGGTGTTTTCAACTGCATCCCTAATAAATTTTGCTCTAATGGCCATGAGCTTTCTCCTGCTTGTAGTACACCATACCAAACCCTTAAGTCCAGGAGAGTGGACCCATTGGAAGATTTTTTGCACCTGAAACAATGCCTTTTTCCTTCTGCCCAGAACTGAAGTTTGGCAAAACTTACACTAACAATTTTGAGCTTTTGGCAAACTAACCTCACCACCCTCTGTATCATCTAAAGAGACATTGATCTGGAGAATTTGGCCACCCCAAGAATTGCCTAGATGACCTTGGCATTCTGTCAAACACCCTGAGTGCATAGCCAGTTTTGGCATGATTTTAAGTTTACTTTGTGAACTTGATCATCTGACCTAACAACCATGTCCATTGATCTCCTCACTAACCCTAACCTAGCCTTGTTATTTTCCAGCCCCGCTCAAGCACTCTAGCATGCCTTGGCATATTGCCGAGCACGTAGCGTGCGTGCTCTGGGCGTGCCCAGAGCGCGCGTTTTGCACGTGCGTGCGCACGGGTCGCCGTGTCGCGCCCGACCCTTGCTCGCCTGCAGAGCCACGCCACCGGCCTCATCCACTCACCACAACCCGCCAGCTCACCCCTGGTGCCCTACAGCGCCGCCGTCAGGTCGGCCACGGCGGCTAGCGGCTGGCCACAGTGGGCTCCTGCCCTGGACGGCGCCGCCCGAACCACTCCAGCGCGCCAGCTGCCCTCTGGAGCAGCTCGACCTCATCCGCAAGCCGTCTGCTAGCGCCCGTCGTCGCCACGTCGCCTGCAGCAACAGAACGGCGGTTCACCGTCAAGCTTATCCCCGGCCGCCGCGAACCAACCTCGTCCACCTACAAATAGGAGCCCCCGAGCTCGTCCAGGCACCCAAGCAGCCTCAAGCCATCCTCCTAGAGTTCCGCCAGCCCGCAAGCAGCGGAGGGAAGCCTTCTTCCCCGTCTCCGGCCAGTTCGGCCGCCGCCGCTCTCCGGTCCAATTCGTCGCAAGCAAGGCCTCCCCAGCCCATACAGAGCGACCATCCTCCTCCCCTCGATCTTGCAAAGCCACCCAACACCTCAAACCCGCTCAAGAACCACCGTAGTGCGAACCCCCAATTCTCCTGAATCCACCGGCCGCCGTGAAGCTCACCGCCGGCGACTCCCTTCGTCCCCACCTACCTAATGACCACCGGGAGGACCGCCCCGATCTTGCGGATCCATCCCAACCCTCTGGAGCCCGCGGGGAGCCGCCGTTCGCTGGCGTTGATCGCCGGAGCCCTCACCTCTGTTCGGCCAGAGGAGGACGAAGGCGGGGCGACCGGTCAAACCTGACCAGTGGGCCCCCTGGACCCACTGTCAGCGACCCCGATCGAGTCCACGCTGGCGTAAGTGGAAGCGCAAACCCCCGAGTACGTCTCCTCTGCTTCGAAGACGTATTCTGCCCGAAACGTTTTCCCTTTTTTTGTTTTATTTAGAAAAAAGAGAATTGACTAAACTTTGACTGGCTATAACTTTTAAAATATAAATCCAAATGACTTGATTCTTTTTCTGTTGTTCCTCAAATATTGTCTAGTTTATTTTCATATTTATTTCAAAATTTTCCAAGCAACTTTTTTGTACTGTTTTTAAACTATGTGTTAATTTAAATATTTCCAAAAGTAGGATTTGTTGGAGAGAGAAGAAAACTTTCAAAGTTTTGGAATGTACCCTGCCTCTCCACAACTTTAAGGCAAGCATTCTGAACCTTGGCATAATGTTTTGTGGGTTTTTCGATACGGTTATAACACCACCTCGACATGAAGCGTTGGTTATTTTTATATGACGATATGATCATACACCTTGAGTGCATAAATAAAAAATTCTTGCTGTTGGAAA
This sequence comes from Triticum urartu, assembly GCF_056163025.1. Lineage (NCBI taxonomy): Eukaryota > Viridiplantae > Streptophyta > Magnoliopsida > Poales > Poaceae > Triticum > Triticum urartu. Next base: position 511,979,262 of record NC_141873.1, read on the forward strand.
TGGATAAGCTTGTGATAACAATCACCCTCATATGCCTCTCATGTCTACCGGGAAGGACCCGGGAAAGTCTCTGTCTTGTGTAGACACGAGCTTGTCCCTCGTCGAGACGGTTATGACCGGTAGGGCAGGGGGAGGTATGATAAGTGGGGGTTGTGTCTGATGGCTGTGAAATATAATTCTTGAGCAAACCATGCAGGAAATACTTAAGCCTCCTGAGTCGGCCGTAGATCGAGTCTTGTTCCAGTAACCCCCATACTTGTTTCATGCTGCCACTTGCCCCTGCCGTAGGTAGGGTACGGTTCAGTAAGTTGTCAACCCCTGTCCTAGCACACACCGTACAGAGAGGCCATGGTGGAAGCTACCGGTTGTAGCTGGTAGGCATGCCACCTGGTCCGGGGGCATGGGTGTTTCCGGTTGGGACCGAGAGGGGAGGCCACCCCTTAGAGCGCGCGATAAAAACTTGATCCCATGCTACGCGAGGTTGTAGCCTCCCCACTTAGAGTTTTGCTTAACAGGTGTCTGGGTGATTCCAGACACGAGTAAAGTTAAGCTGGTGTGTGCAAGTCAGGCGTGTTTTCGACTAAAAGACTGTAGACGGAATTAGTTCCGATGGACTAAAGAAATCTGTTACTCGTGGGTAAAGAGTACACCCTCTGCAAGATATTGAACCTATTCGAATAGCCGTGTCCATGGTTAAGGACTACAGTCTGGGATGGGTCAAGCGTCGGTCTTCGGAGGAGAAACTACTAAACCAAAATATGGATCATAACTTGTGACGTATGATGATTATGATTATTATTTTTATGGACTAATCATTTATGTTATTTGAATTATTGAGTATCCCTGGGACGGTTCTACCTCCTGGATATTCACCGTGATTATTCTTATATAAGCCCTTTATGTGGTGTCGCCCAGACGCCCGACTGTGGCATGCATGTTATTTCATTTACTTATAAGCCCTTTATGTGGTGTCGCACAGACGCCCGACTGTGGCATGTCCGTTATTTCATTTACTTATAAGCCCTTTATGTGGTGTCGCACCGACGCCCGATTGTGGCATGCTTGTTATTCCTTTTATATATAAGCCCTTTCTGTGGTGTCGCTCAGACGCCCGACTGAGGCATGCTTCATATTATTATCCTTTCGAGGCGTCGCTTCAGACACCCGATCGGTTCTTTATATTTTTACACCCTGATTGTTTACTCGTGATTTATTTAAATGATCTACTTGCGTGCATCATGAACCTTATTTCATAAGTGACGAAGTGATCATAGAATATTTTAAAGCATGATTTTCAGTGGCTATATTATACCTGTGTTCTTAATGTTTGCGAGTACATTCAAAGTACTCATTGGCTTGTCCCTGGCTATTGTCTTGGCCAGATTTCTTGCGTGGAAAGGAGCGTTGCGATGAAAGCCCCGGAACCTACGTAATGGTGATAGCAGCCTCGCGAAGATAGGAGTTATCCTGGTCAGCTGTTCCTGTGGGAAATGGAGTCCCATAGACGTTGATGATCCGCAAACCGCTTCCGCCATCAACCTCTAGAAACAAATTGTTGTACCCATAGGCCAGAATGGTCTTGTACTTCATATTTTGTATTTTGCTTGGAGTTTCTGTAACAAGTTGGTGTCTCATCAGCTAACAGTAATCCTGAGGCTGGTGAGCACAAGGGCCGCTTTTGGGAAATTAATATCCCAAAAATCCGGTCCTGACAAACAAGTCCACCGAACTCAATTAGGAGATGTGTAACGTGGAGTTTGATGAGAATAATTGCTCCCAAGTGGAGCAAAGTGGTACTTGTGATGTAGGTGATGAAATTCCTTCCCAAGCCATAAGAAGAATGGGTGTTGGCTATATCATACCCATTGAGGAACCCCTTGTGGCCGAAGGAGAAGGACAATGTTCCACTCAAGTGGAACCATCACCAACCCAAGACCCACATGCTTCTGAAGAACAAACTGAAGGCCCTCAACCAAATGAACAAGATCAACCTCAAGATGGTGGTGAACCACCAAATGATGCCCAAGATCAAGTTCTTACCACCGATCAAGTTCAAGATCAAGAGCAAGCACAAGATCAAGAACAAGCTCAAGACGACGCTCAAGATGATCAAGTTACCGCTCCTCAACTATCTCTTGAGGAGGAATTGGAGCGTCGTGCCGCCAAGATTGCATCCAAGCTGACTACCAAAGATCATCTCATGAAGAATGTGCTTGGAAGCTTAAGAAAGGGGGTAAGCACTCATAGAAAATTAGCAAACTATTGTGAACATCACGCATTTTTCTCTTGTGTTGAACCCTGAAAGGTCTATGAGGCGCTCGAGGATCCGGATTGGCTTAATGCCATGTATGAAGAACTCAAGAACTTCGAGCACAACAAGGTGTGGAGATTGGTGCCAAGGCCAAAGGAGAATCATAATGTTATTGGAACCAAGTGGATATTCAAGAACAAGCAAGATGCTCATGGGATTACCGTTCACAATAAGGCTTGTTTGGTAGAACAAGGCTACTCCCAAGTCGAGGGTATCGACTACGGTGAAACATTTGCTCCCGTTGCTCGCCTTGAATCTATTCGTTTGTTGATTGCTTACGCTTCTCATTATAACTTCAAGTTGCAACAAATGGATGTGAAGAGTGCTTTTCTTAATGGCCCTATTAATGAGTTGGTGTATGTCAAACAACACCCTGGGTTTGAGGATCCCGAGTTCCCCAATCATGTGTACCAACTCGATAAGGCACTCTATGGCCTTAAACAAGCCCCACATGCGTGGTATGAGCTCCTTGCCGAGTTGTTGCAAGATCGTGGGTGTGAAATTGGGAAAATCGACCCCACTATTTTTACTATGAAGGTCAAAGGGGAGTTGTTTGTATGCCAACTATATGTTGATGATATTATCTTTGGTTCTCCTAACAAAGCTTTCAGTGAGGAGTTTGCCGCTCCCATGACCTCGAAGTTCAAGATGTCCATGATGGGAGAGTTGAAGTTCTTTCTCGGGTTCGAAATCAAACAAAGAAGAGAAGGAACCTTCATCAACCAAGTTCAAGACATGCTCAAGAGATTCAAGCTAAGCGATGTCAAGCCGGCTTCCACTCCAATGCCCGTCAAATGCCAACTTGACATAGATCCCAATGGTAAACTGGTGGATCAAAAGGTATATTGTTCCATGATTGGCTCCTTGCTTTACCTTTGTGCATCTAGACCGGATATCATGCTGAGTGTGGGAATTTGTGCACGGTTTCAAGACTCACCTAAGGAGGGCCACAATGTGGCGGTCAAGCGAATCATTCGATATTTGGCTCATACCCCAAACATTGGCTTATGGTACCCTAGAGGAGAAAACTTCAACCTCGTGGGATTTTCAGACTCGAATTGGGCGGGAGACAAAGTGGATAGGAAGTGAACTTTCGGAGGGTGCCAATTTCTTGGTTGCTCTTTGGTGAGTTGGTCTTCTAAGAAGAAAAGTTGTGTGTCTCTCTCCTCCACCGAAGAGGAGTATGTGGCCGCCGGTAGTTGTTGTGCTCAACTTCTATGGATGATGCAAACTTTAAAGGCTTACAACGTCATTTGTGAGAAAGTGCCTCTTTGGGGTGACAATGAAAGTGCCATCAAGATCTCTCTCAACCTAGTGCAACACTTCAAGATGAAGCATATTGAGATTCGGTATCACTTCATCCGGGATCATATTAGGCGAGGAGAGATTGAGCTCAACTATGTCAACACTCATGATAACCTTGCAGATATCTTCATGAAGCCGTTGGATGAAGAAAGATTTCACGAGTTAAGGCATGAGCTAAATATCATCGATTTGAGCAATATGGCTTGAACCTTTGTACACCCCACCACACGCATCATGTTGTCTTGTTTACATGTAGGCATGGACATAGGGGGAGTGTTGTTCTCTCAATGAACTCTCCCTCCCCCCATTATGCATAAATTGATCAAGTCTTTCACATTCTCCATTGTTGATGGTACTTGTGCTTTAAAGACGAGTTTTGGTCATGGACCCAAGGTTAAAATCTTTGCGGTGTCATACCAATTGACTCAAACATAGGTGGCCTCGGCCACCGCCTTCCTTTGAGAGGTGCTTGTTCAAGTAGCTTCCTTAGGGTGTTGTTTGTGCTTTGAGTTACTCCAAGTTGCTCTTGGTTTCTTGGTTTTTTGAACTTGGAGTATATGTTCCATGTGTTGTCGTTTTGAGTTTCTATCCCAATCCTATCCCTATGCTTCAACCACCCTAGTCGTGCATCAGCCATTTCTTCTCTTTCTAGGTTGTTCTGTCTCCCTGCCGGCGGTACTACTGTTCCATCGAGCGGTACTACCAGGCCTCCTGCCCGGCTGTAGTATCATGGCGGTACTACCGCTTAGCGGGACGCGGTGAGGGGTACGTATCGGGTTGGGGGAGTTCTAACTCCCCCATACCCTTTCACTCTCCCCCCACGTCTCTCTCTCTCTCAAGCGACGAAGAACAGCCCCGGCTGCCGCTCCGGCTGGCCGATTCCGTGCCGTCTTCAGTGATTCCGTCTGGTGGAATCCTTCCCCTCCACCTCCTCTCGCCATGGAACCCAGTATTGCCCCCATTCGTTGCTCCTAAGGTTCTTTCCTTTGAATCTAGGTTTCTAGGGCAATGCATGTTGGTTTCTTGATTTTTGGCTAAATCGGGGCTTGAGTAGGACATTGAATGACTGCTAGATAGGAGGATTGAAGATTTAGTTGAGCATTTTTGAATTTGTCACCTCCGGTACTACCGGATCTGGGGATTTCATGCGTCCATTCCCAGAGCAGTACTACCGCTCCAGTGCAGTGGTACTACCGCCCTAGTTCCGTGCTACTACCGCTCGAGGCCCCCAATTCCAGAATGCTCACCTAATTCTTTCGTTCTCACTTGTGTTTCTCTGAGGCTTATGCATAGTTTGTATTCATGTTTTTCCCTTGCGGTTTTGTGTCTCTTCAGGTGGTAGTAGCTCCAAGGTTCGTCGCAAGAATGTGAATCCCCCATCCAAGCGTGGGTGCACCTATCATGCCAGAATTGTGTATTCCGAGGATGAATAAGAGATTGCCCCCACACTGCTGCCTGCTCGTCGTCAATCTGCCAGGAACAAGGGCAAATCCAATGTCAAGTCAATCGCTGCTCGCAAGAAGAAGGAACCGGTCAAGACGGCTGCTGAATTGAAGCAAAATGAGTATTGGCAATACCATGAGCAAAACCCCTATCTCCTGCCTCAGGATCCTTCTCTTGTTGGCTCACCATTCTGGAACAAGGACCAATCACTTGTGTACTTTGATCGGATGAAGGGAAGGAAGAACCTGTTTGTGAAGACCAAGTCAATCAACATGGATCACATGGAGAAGTACCATGCATACTTTGGCGAAGCTCATGCCCTATGTGAACAGCTCAACATCGTGCCCCTCATGACCTTCAACTATGATTTCGATGCCGAGTTGGTTGCTCAGTTCTTTGCAACCATATGGTATGGCACAAACACAGAGCGCACTTTGATCTGGATGACCAATGGCAGGCAGTTGCGCACCACGTGGGGTGCTTTTATGGCACTTCTGGGATATCCTGACGAGGGGCTGAGGAAGCCTCTTAGCCTTCATCCTCGCCATGAGGGAGGCCTACTCACAAGGATGAGGTGAAGCCTCATATGATTATCAACAAGACAGAGAAAGGAGTCAAGAAGGAGCTAAAGCCATTCTTTGACATTATGCATCACATCTTCCGGCACACTCTCTTTCCTCGCATTGGCAACTTGGACATGGTGCATGGGCACCTTGTGGATATGCTACTATTATGCCACTCTAAGAAGGGCACGGATGCAGTCTTGGATGTCTCCCATGTCATGTGGAAAGAGCTAGTGAGTGCTACCTATGAAGATCACTGCCCAAATTATGCTCCCTTCATCTTCAAGCTGATTCAAACTACCTGGAGCTCCACTTTCCCTGGTGTGCCTCTTGAGACTGGACCCTTGACTCCTTATGACGTTCTCAACTTGCTTCAGAAGGAGCTTTGGGCCTCTACTACTCGTCCTGAGGTGGCAGTGTCTTCTGCTTCTGGAGAGGATCATGGTGATGATGGTGGTCTTGCTCCCGGCATAGAGCATTCTTCTGGTCAGTCAGGTTGGGCGGCTAAGCTCAAGCACATGGTGAAGAAGCTCTTTTGCCTTCAGAACAATGTTCATCACAAGATGTAATTGGCACATGTGGATGCCAAGAAGGCTCGTTAGGAGAGGAAGGCTATCATGAGGAAGCTTGAGATCCTAGTTCAGGATGGCTCTAAGGATCGTATCACTCCAGTGGACGAGTGGATTTCTTCGCACTCTCACTGGACAGACTCGGATGAGTCCAATGCTGCTACTTCTGCTCCAGCTCTGGATCAGGAGATCGAGGAGGAGACCGATGAGTCTGCGGAGGAGTCTGCTGGTGGGTCTGATTTTGATGAGTCTGACAAGTCCATGAGAGGAGACTAGTGCCACCTGGAGTTGCGTTAGGTCACTCTTTTCCCCTTTTGGTGTCTCGATGCCAAAGGGGGAGGTTTAGGACCGGGGATTTGTCTTTCTGCAGGGTGTTGTTGAGTCACAAGCTTGGTTCTTGTTGCTTCTGTGTTTCTGCTTGTGAACTCTTTTCCTTTGTTGGCTTTGGTTTGGTGTGAGACTCTATCATATGGTGCAAGACATATGCTACCCTGGTTATCCTTATTATATCCCTATGTGCGTGAGATTATGCTCTTATGTCTTATTGTTTTCCTTTCTTAGTGTCACTTATATTGTTGCAAGGAGTACCTTGTCTATAAAATATATGGGGAGTGTTGATCCTAGTGTGTGTCTTGTGCAGTCCAAAGCACATCTATAGAATGCACACATCTAGGGGGAGCCTGTCTATATTAAATAAATTTTGGATTTGCTTATGCTCTTTATATATCTCTATGTGCAAATCCCGTATTGTCATCAATCCACCAAAAAGGGGGAGATTGTAAGGGCATATTTCTCCCTAAGTGGTTTTGGTGATTGATGACAATGCATTTGCGGACTAATCATGTGCATTGAGCATTTCAGACATCTCTTGTCTAGGCACTAGACGATTCGATCCCCCTCGAAGCATATCAAAGACGGCGGTTCTCTCCGTTTCTTTTCGGTGGATTTGAGTCATATAAAAGTCGTACTATTAAGAGGGGGTCCGCTTCGGAAAGGTATGGGTAGAATCAACATGTACACAGCCCCATATGCACCCACGGCCTCCTTTCTCTTCTCCGGAACATTTCCTTGTTTTCTGTGGTGTTTTCAGTACCTTGCCAGCGGTAGTACCGCTAGTGCCCATGATAGTACCTCTTGTGCGGTAGTACCGCTGGGTAATTCCGTGGCACTACCGCTTAGGGTTTCCCCGAGCGTGCAATGATCGGCTGTCCATTTGCAATTCAGGGCAGTAAGGCGGTAGTAGCGCGGTAGTACCGCTCCAGCGGTACTACAGCCCGTACTACCATCCCACCGCTTGCAGGGTTCTCCTCTGTGCAATCACTACACCATGACAAAAAATTAAGGGCAATTAACTGCCGGGAATAAGCAAGAATTGGGGGCGAGTAACTGCCTGGAAAGCTTTATATGCCGGGCAATGATGTATAGGTCAATGCATCTGCCGGGAATATAGAAGCTAGGTGGGCAGGCCATCTGCCGGCATCTTTTGGGGCGGCCCAATTGCCCCAAATTCATTTTGGGGGCGAACGCACTGCCCTTAACCAGTTGGCGCGGAATTAACGAATTGAGGCCCAAAAAGCGCGCGAGGCAAGTCGCGGGAGAATGAAAAATTAGAAGACACTGGAAGCCCACCGTGGCCTTTTCCCCTCCTCTTTCCCCTTCTCCACACACTTCATCTCAAAAAAACACATGTCGACACTCTCCCTCCCTCAGCAGCCGCCCGCACTGCATCTCGCCGTCGCCGCCAAACCCTAGCACCGCCGCACCTCCGTCGACCCACCGCTGCCGCGCCCCCATCCCCTGCATCGACCCACCGCCGCCGCCCCTGCGTCGACCCGGCGCTGCCGCCCCTATCCCCTGCATCCACCCGTCGCCTTCATCCCCTGCATCGAGCCACCGCCGCCGAACCTGCATCGACCCACCACCGCCGACCCCATCCCCTGCATCGACCCGACGCCGACCCCATCCCCTGCATCGACCCACCGCCGCCCCCATCCCCTGCATCGACCCGGCGCTGCCGCCCCTGCATCCACCTAGCACCGCCGCCCCCATCCTCTTCATCCACACCGCAGGAGCATCCCCAATCCAGCCTGCCGCCCCTGCATCCACCCAGAACCACCACCCCATCCTCTTTATCCACGCCACAGGAGAATCCCCCAATCCAGCCGGACGCACCAGCATCACGCAATCCAGCGCCGCCGCCCCATCGCCTCCATCACCCCACATAGTTGTCCCAGTGTATAGGCGAAGCTGAATTAAAAAGATCTCAGCTTTGTGGGATATACATACAAAAACTTTGATGCTGTGAAAGGATTAAAACATGCAGGTTTGTGTCTTTGACATAATTTTGTATGTTGTGAAATATGGCTGGATTACAAGTATGGATTTCTTTTCTAGTGTTATTGGCATTTTCTCATATCATACTCATTATGTTTTGTAAACTTATAAATGACAGTTTTTCATAGTATAAACATGCTATTAGGTAGCTTCACCACTTGATGAAAAATGACCAGTATCTAAGTGGCATACATGTTGTTTATAATCCTTTGTTGTTTATTAATCTATAAATGTTTGCAGATATGCAAAGGAGCTCATCACTAAAAAGGCCCTCTATTGGTGCTATATTCCCCAAGAACAACGCCTCCCGATACCCTTCGCCATCCTCACCCCTGGTTCACCTCCTCTGCCACCTACTCGTCAACTGATCAGCAGGAGCAGCAACAGCCTGAGAGTCGCAGATAGAGGTTGCACCGAGTTCTGTTCTCTGTTGTCACAGGTCTGCATTTAGAACATGCACAGTTTTTTTTTTGCTGAGGTAGTAAACTTGGCTATGAGCTATGAGTCTAATAGAAGATCCTTGTAACTTGAACTGTCAGAACATGATTCCTAATTTATGCCTATCAGGTGCTATTTAGAGTATATGACTTGGTACTTTTGATTTAGTTTCATTAATGATCTGGATGATAAACTGGACAAGTTTGTGGTACCTTTTGATATGCTAAATGTAAGATCATAACTGCATGCTAGTTGGTTATTGTTCTTCATCTAGGGTAATTATATTTTTACGCGTTCCAGGAACCGGCCTAAACCAGACTTTAAGGACAAGTTTAAGATCTAGGTTGGGAAGTGAAGAAGGTATCAAGCTGCAGCCATCAATAATTGAACAAGTGCCACTTCCAGCTTCTGGTGAGATTCTTGATCATAAGACTTGATATTTTTTATATCGTTGTGTGGTATCTTCTGATTTTAGTTTGAATACCTTGTAATTTGATTCTATCATTGCATGGTAATATTAGACTATATTTCGAATATTCGAGTGTTGCTCTGGTTTGTAATTATTGATTTGTGTTGGCTTGCGATAATTAGGCAAGGGTTCAAATTTAGTACAAGCAACTCGTGATGGACAAGAGTTGGATGGATCATGCTAGGTACAACATTAAGATGAACACGCTTTCCACTTTATATAATATTATCGAAGGATTATCTATTGATGAATCAATAATTGTAGGCATACAAAAACGTATATTGAAGGGGTCAAACAATTTATACAATTTGCATTTACCAATTCTGCTAGAGGGAGCAAGATATTATGTCCTTGTAAAATCTGTGTGAACTGTGCATGGAAGGAATCTAGTGTTGTCTATGAGCACTTAGTATGCGATGGGTTCTTGGAAGGGTATAAAAAATGGTTGTATCATGGGGAGGGACCGTTATGCCTTCCACAACGGTGCGAGACTGTCAAGTTTCAAAACGACGAGGTTGAAGATGAGGACATATTTGAGGTACTTGATGAGATACCTGAAATGCTTGAAGATATAGGACATGAATTTGGTGAAGTTGGGGATGGTGGTGGGAATGATGGTGACCTAAGGGAGGATGGAAGTGATCCAAATATAGAGGCCTTTCACCAATTATTAGATGATGCAGGGCAACAACTTTATCCTGGGTGCACAAGCTTCTCAAAGCTACACTTTGTAGTTAGATTACTCCACACCAAATTTCTTGGGGGTTGGAGTGATAAGAGTTTTAACATATTGCTCGAGCTGCTTAATAAGGCCTTTCCAGGGGACTCGCCACTTCCTAAGAACTTTCATGAAGCAAAGAAGATGATAAAATGCCTTGGACTAGGTTATGTTAATATACATGCATGTGAGAATGATTGCATATTATTTCGAAAGCAATATGCAAATGCAGACCAATGCCCTATATGCAAAACTTCTCGGTGGAAATCTGAAAAGAAGAGCCTTGATGGGAAACGTGTACACCAAGTACCAAGAAAGGTTCTTCGTTATTTTCCAATAAAGAAGAGGCTTCAGCGGCTGTTCATATCAAAGAAGAGTGCAACAGATGCAAGATGGCATGATGAAGGACGCATAAGAGATGGTTTAGTGAGGCATCCTGCAGATTCTCCTGCATGGAAACATTTTGATGCGACACATCCAAAATTTGCTGAAGATAGTCGCAACATTAGGCTAGCTATAACGGCAGACGGATTTAATCCCTATCGATCTATGTACTTGGATCTCAATGTTGTGAAGTCGTAGTTAACATGGTGATGAAAAAGGATGCTATTTTGCAACGCCCTTATGGGAATGTGAGGACCATGGCGAATGCTCTCGGGTGATCTATTGCATGGCCTCGTAGATATGTAAAACTTCTTCCTGATCATGTCTATTTCAGCAGTTTGTTTCTCAAATTGCTTCATATTGACAATCCTATGTTTGCAGATTGAGGTTGTTCGTAAAGTTATGCAGAAGCAACCATGACAGCCCATAGCAGTCCCCACATCTTGAAGGTATTGCATCTTCATAGAATTCTGGAATATTTTACACCTAAAGAAAAGATATGTTTCTCTTTTCACATACGGATGACTTATTATTTTTCTGAATGAAGCATGTGATTGAAAGTAGGAACCTAAAAGTTCTTTATTTTCTCCTGAGCAAATTGTACTTTCTATGGTTTTCCTAGTAGATAAAAAATGTGCCTACTTTCAAATACATGCTTAAGTCCTATTTTGAATCACAAACAGCAACTCTGTTTCTTAGATAATTCTGCAGCTACTACTTAAACTTTGACAGACATTTATGTGCCTGCAAACTCTTTCTGAAAGCAAGCAGCAAACTTTCCACCCTCAAGGCATCAACACCATCTCCTTTTGATTTTTCACTGCCCCTATTTTATTCTTGGGTACGGCCCTACACACTAAATAGGAAAAACATGTACAAGAAAACAGAATGGTGGACACCCTGCATTGCCACTTGGATTGCTAGTAATTGATCCCTGGCTGCAGTTTTTGAATGTTCTATTTACTTAACAGCAATCAAGAGAAATTATACTGCACCAAACAAGATGGCTATTGGTATATATTTATAGTGATTGGTTACATTGATTTTCCTAGTGATGCATACACAGTGCACAATCTCTTCTTATGAGTACATCCATGCATTCTGTCTGTGCCTTGTGGAATGCATACAGGGTGACACACATGTGTCTCTTTCATTTGGTTGAGTCGATTTTCCTTTTCAGCCGATGCAACATATATGTTTGGAACATGTGTTCTTCTGAGCTGATCTATTTGGCCATTTCTTTTTTTTACAGGTCACCGGCATAATGCCTTTGCATCCACAAATGCGGTGTGTTTGGTGAGCTAAAAGGATCTTCTGCTGGGATATGTTTACACCTAAAACCAGATTGTATATTTTGAGCTTTTGTCTATGATGTACTACTTTGAGTTGTGAACCTACAACTGTACGCATGTGTGCATGTAGACCTGATGGATAGTTGTGCTTTTGGCTGTCTTGTTACTGGACTTGTATGCCTGTGTGTGCATGTAGGCACACATAATGGATCTTTGTGCTAGCTTTTAGTTGTCCTGGACTAATGATGTATTGTATGCCTGTGTGTGCATGTAGGCACACATAATGGATCTTTGTGCTAGCTTTTAGTTGTCCTGGACTAATGATGTATGGATGATGGATTGCTCATAATTAGTATATGCACTATCTCTGAAGTGTGATGCTATCTTTATTACTGTATGCATGTGTGTTTTATATATAGATGGCACAGAATGGACTGAAGATAAATCATACCTGTCGAAATACATACAATATGGGAGATTTGTGTGGTTGCAGTGAAGAAAAATACAGGCAGATTGGCTGCCGGGAAATCTTATAACTGCCTTGTATAATCAGCCCGCCGGGGAAGATCTGCACGCCGGTAATAGTGCTAACTGCCGGTAAAGGCAAGAACATGAAGGGCAGATACTCTGCCGGCGTATAGGGTAACTGCCGGGAATTCCTTTCCCCGACAGGACTTTCAAGGGCGGTTTGTAGTTGCCGGCAAAATACTTTCCCGACAGTTATTCTGCCTCCAATGGCCTGTTTTCCCGGCAGATATTATGACCTCTAATTTTTGGTCATGGTATAGTGAATGTTCTGTTCCCATTTTGCTCCAAGCGGTAGTAGAGCGGCACTAAGGCGGTAGTACCGCTTCGCATGGTACTGCCGGCCCTAGCACCCTCTACTACCGCTGCCTCTCCATGTCTAAAGCTTTAGGTGGTAGTACCGCTGGGGTGAGCGGTAGTACCGCTCCGGCGGCACAACCGTAGATGCATTCTATGTATGTTTAGGCTTGTGCGGAGTAGTACCGCCTAAGCGGTAGTACCGCTCCAAGGAGCGGTACTACCAATTAGCTGCGGGTCTGGGCAGAAAATGGTTCGATTTTGGTTCCTCTATATAAAGGGGGGGGGGTCTTCTTCTTCCTAGAGTTGACCTCTTCCCCCCCCCCCCTCCCAAGCTCCATTGCCATTCAAAAGCTCATTCCTGCCCGATCTCTCTCCCTAGCCAATCAAACTTGTTGATTTTCTACGGATTGGTTGAGAAGGCCCCGATCTACACTTCCACCAAGAGAAATTTGATTCCCCCCACTAATCCCTTGCAGATCTTGTTACTCTTGGGTGTTTGAGCACCCTAGACGGTTGAGGTAACCTCGGAGCCATATTCCATTGTGCCGAAGCTCCGTGGATTCGTTGGGAACCTCCAATCCGGTTGTGGAGAGGGCCCAAATCTTGTTTGTAAAGGCCCGGTCGCCGCCTTCAAGGGCACCAATAGTGGAATCACGGCATCTCGCATTATGTGAGGGCGTGAGGAGAATATGGTGGCCCTAGTGGCTTCTTGGGGTGCATTATGCCTCCACACCAACGAAGACGTACTTCCTCTCAAAGGGAAGGAACTTCAGCAACGCATCCTCGTCTCCACCGGCTGCACTCTTGGTTATCTCTTACCTTTACTTGTGCAAGCTTTTATTGTGTTGTATCCCTTGCTTGCTTGTGTGCTTGTTGTTGTTGCATCATATAGGTTGCTCACCTAGTAGCATATCTAGACAACCTATTTTGATGTTAAGTTTAATTTTGGAAAGAAAAGATAAAATTGTTACTTGCCTATTCACCTCCCCCTCCCCCTTCTAGTCAACTATATCGATCCTTTCACCAAGTGGTATAGTGAGCAAGGTTGCGAGTGAAGTTTCAGAACTCTTCATCTAGGTGAAGGACCGGAAAAATCCGTTGAATTGATTAGAGCCTGTCGAGTGGAGCGACCGGAAAATTGATGAGTGCCGACATATTTGCCTGCGGGAGCGATCAAAACTATTCGACGTATTTCACAGAAGATGATGGCAGGCGGCAGCCTGTTCTCGACGGAGATTGGTGTTGCACGTGTGCATGTATTCGGCCCGTTCAGCAGCAAGTGACATGTACGTCACACGAATAGAACCGGATCACAGGTGCAAGCGTGCGTAACACGGGCCGGCCTATTATTTCCTTCTTATTTTTAAAAAAAATTGTACATTTTGAAAATTGTTCATTTTTTACAAATGTAGTTGAATCACAATTTGAGATATGTTACTGTGGGACTTTATAAAAGTGTTCATGTTATTAAAAAGTGAAGAAAAGTTTCAAAAAATGTACTGAGATGTTTAACAATACATTTTGACAAATGTTTAAATTTGTAAAATATATTTAAACATTTTATTAAATATTTTATTTTTAAAATTAATTGTTTTCATGATTTTTGGAAAACCTACTAAAAATGGGTGAAAGCAAAAAAAAACTCGCTGTCCAGCTCGCTACAGCGTGCAGGTTGTTACAGTGCTGCACCATTGGGCCAGCGCATTAGATGGGCGATTCGTGAGCATCTTGTTGTCAAGAGCATCGAATAGGAGCTCTCAACAACAAAACGAGGGAGCCGGATCCTCTAACTTGGAGAAGCAAAGTCATGATGCTATAGTACAATCTCAGTGTAAAACAAAAAAAGAATGTTAAAAACGTTTAGCAGATTATTTATTATTTATATTTACTGTTAGAGACGTTTAGCAGACATAAATAATCTATAATTAATTTTATTTCACAATCAAATGTTTGTATGTAATAATTATGAATGTACACATTAAATCTGTAATTTGCAAATTAATTTAAATCATTTTAATATTAATCATATGAATTAAAAGAAGAAAAGTTAGGATATTGTAGCTTCTTTAACTTTTCTTCTTATTGTTGGAGGATTCAGTTCCCAAAATGGGAGACCTCCTATCTGACTGTCGTTCTTCGTGTCAAATAGGAGGGCTGACGCACACATGACCAAGCTGTTATAGCGCTAATCAATAGTTACAAGCATATCACCAGTTGTTCATTTTTTAATGTTTTTGTTTTATTAATTTAAATTTCGTTTTCTTAATTTTGATTTTCGCAAAAATATTAAAATTTATTTATTAAGAAATGCTAAAATTTTAATAAAAGTTGGAGAATTTTTTTAATATTTTTTTGAAACCTGATTTTTAAAAGGAAACATTATTTGAAAACGTCAATATGTTTTGAAAACTTGGAAAATTTTGTAAAACCTCTGAATTCTTTCGTAAATTTATAGTTATTCTTTGAAAAACATGAACATTTAAAATATTTTATGAACTTTATGAAATTCTGATATTTTAATAGTCTAAAAAGGGAATAATGAAAAACAAAATAATCAATAAAATCGTAAGTAGAACTGGAAAAACATGATAGAAAAAGGAATACCAAAAACAAGATGGTACAGAAAGATGAAGTAAAAACACACTAACAACTAAAATGGGCTAGTCCAATTTCACTTGCTCATTTGCGAGTCTAAGAGATTGCGCGACATTATGTCGCACAGAGCCTCAGATAGGAAGTGCTGACCAACAGATGTTGTTGGAATGGAGAGCGAGACGTATGTGTCATACAGAAAGAGCCGGCCAAGCCATTCCTCCAGGATGAAAAGAAAGACACACATATCAACTACCAAGTTAAATCGAGCATGGAAAGATGCAATTGGTAATGGACATTGCTGATCCACCTACCAATTGTCTCTGTGTATGCATGTCTAGCTAGTCTACAACCTGACTAATTTGTTTGAGCCGCTGATTATTACTTCATGTAGCCGCTTATTTTCAAATAGTTTGTTAGAGCGTGAGATGGTCAGAGTGTCTGTATGTGAACTTTTGTTGAAAGGGTGGCTCTAAGTATTTCACTTTGACAAGACAAAATCACCTTTTTTAGCTATATGAGAAAGAACTGGTGTGTACCCGAACTCCCTCCTTTTTTTACAAAAGGGGGAGGACCCCGGGCCTCTGCATCTGGACTATGCATGCAGCCACTTTATTAATTATTCACACAAGAGATTACAAAGTCATACAACAGTAAGACTAAAGCCACCCAACATCTATCGCTACTCCTATCCAATTGATGAAGGGATGCTGATAGTCTAGGCCTAATACCAAACAGACTTCGCAGCCAAACCTAACATTTAAGACCTGAGGTCCCAATCAGAATTCATGCCGGGTATGGGGCACCCGCGCGTCGTCTGTGTGGGCGACACGGGAGGCGATAAGATCCGGTTTTCCAGGGCCCTCCTCTGTGTGCGCCTGCCCCTCGCCGCTGCCGCCGGCCAGCTCCGTCGGGCTTGCCCGCGCGGCTAGCGGCGGCGGCGGGGATCCGTTCCTGAGGCGTGATGGGTGGCGTATGGCTCTGCACGACCGGCAACTTGAAGCAGCGGAGGTGGTTTTTGCGATGGCTACGTTGATCTGGTAGATGGCTGGCTTGCTGCAACGTGTACGTGACCCTCCCCCTCCCTAGCGCCGTCGGCATCACAGGCTGCAAGCGCTACAACGCGGAGGAAAGGGAGTTGCCACAGCCACACATCCCGACCTCGAGAGTCGGCTCCCTGGGGCCGGCGCTGCTCCTGGGCGCCTCTTTGGTGCAGGGGCATATGGGATGTGGCGGTACACATGCAGCGGGTTGTCGTTGATGTCGCCCGCGCAGCCGGGATGATGACGTGGCGCCATGGATCTGGCCATGACGACTTTGACGGCGATGACGACGAAGCTTGTAGCGGCGCATGGTGGTGTCGTCTAATAATGATAAGCCATTGACTGCCACTCAAAGACGGTGCATGGCGTCCGGAGCGTCCCCTTGGGATTTCGGTGGTGCCGGTGACCTTTCTTCCTCGTCAATGGTTCGTGCTGCTCATATGTCGTCAAGTTTGTGCGTGTTTGCAACAACTGGGATCATGGCAAGTGGAGGAGATAGCATATGAATTCGATTGGGTGGTGCTTTTCGAGTACCCGGTCTTGAGCTCCGGGGTGAAAACCCTAGGTCTGTCATCTTTTTGGCTATACCTGACAATAGCGGCGTTTTGAGCGTCGTTTCCCTAGTGAAGGCATTGCTTGGACTTTGCTCGGACTTGATCTTCAGGGTGAAAATCCTCGATCTGACCTTTGGGTGTTGGATCCGGTGACGGTGTCACTTGTGTGTCGTTCCCTTCTTGGAGGCGTCATTTTTGAAGAACCTCTCTTGTATTATATATGCTGTCATGAGATAGTTGAAGCCAAGGGTTGTCGCTGTACATGCTAGTCGCTGTTCTTATCGCTTTGGGACTGTTTTTTTCCTTTTCTCTCTGCCTAGGCATAGCTTTGGTCTAGTATGATTTAGCTCCTTGCCGGCAAGATCTTTGTGTGTGTGTGCTTTTGTTGGCTGTGTGCATTCTAACTATGCAGAGGCCGGGTGTCGCTCATCGTAATTGCATCACTCGATGCTTTATTATGAGTTAATAAAAATCACCCTTTATCGAAAAATGGGGCACCCATCAGTCCGGCGCACTCCTCAACATGCCTCCTCGTAGCAAAACTAGTTCTTTCATGCCTCCATCTAACATGCTCTTTACTGTTATATGGAGCAATAACGGGCCAGAGAAGAATCCACTTGCTACAACTCCCTCGCGGTGCTGCAACCAAACTACAATTGTTAGGCGTACTTCTACGACGCAATAATGCCTAGACCACACACTTCCTGCCTGTAAAAGGCTGTTACATCGCATAGCACAATGGACACACAAAGCTTAGTGGAAGAACGTATGGTCATCTCCTTTGTTGCTACTACTTGCTGGGAATAATGACCATAGATGAGAACAATGGCCGATAAATTGTGGGATCTACTATACAGGAATGGGATGCATCAGGAATATAAGATGGAGAAGCATAAGAAATGCTAGTTCATCCTGGGTCATCCTGTCTGGAGCATCTTCACTGCGGGTATATGCTTAGCAAAGGAGAAGACTGAAGTGGATCACATCTCTTGTTCTGTCAACTCATTTCAGCTAGAGGAGCTTCAGTTTTGGGTAGAGAACACTTGACAAGCGTCAAGTTCCTGGAACACTGGAAATGAACGGTCCATGCTTGAGCGAAATCCATTTTAATTCCTTACTTGTATATCATTCAACTGTTTCCGTCCCTGAAATTTTCCCTTCATTCCCTTCTCAGTTTGCAAGCTTGATCATTCTTGGGTCTCTGCGTTTTTATTGAGTAAATTCTGTTGCAACAATAACAGAGTATCCGCTAACTCCTAATCAATGTAACCAAATTAAAGCCAATGGATGCATCAAAATGTGAGAGGTCATGGTCTAGTAAAAGATGAGCCTTGAGGCTGTGACGGCTAGCGAGGCATCGGCAAAGGATGACATGATGGTGGCCTCGCGGGTTGGCGCCAAATGTGGGCACCGAGATAGGCGCTTCGTCTCAAGATGCTATGCTGACCATGGAGGATATGACAATGGCAACCGCCGCTACTACCGTGAGGGGTCTCAGACGGCGGATCGTTGCCATCAGAGACGAATTAACCTTCTAAAACAAAACAAATGTGATCTGCGAAAGAGAGCTGACAGGAGAATAGTCGAGTGAGAGAGCATCGCGCGCGCGTGCATCTCAATACACAGAGGGTGGCATACACAAGAGTGTGAGTGGTAGTTTAATGTTGTCTAGGCATGCATGATCTAGGAATTAACAAAGGTTTGCGGCTGGTTCTTAACTTGGATTATATTTTCTCTGATCTTGGTTTGCTAGTAGTCAAGTAGTAACAAGTTGCCTGTATATCTATCTGGTTAGTCTTCAATCCTAACTGAATAATACTTCAGGGAGCTGCTTATTTGTCAACAGTGGCAATAGCACGTGTGTGACCTTGCTGTTTCATGCCTACATAATAGCCAATAGCATGGCTGGGCTCCAACTACCTGGAGGTGCTACTTCTTGATGAACTACAACACCTGCAATGGATAATAACCCTCAATTGTTAGGTGGAGTTTGACATAGCAATAATGCCTAGCCAAAACACTTCCCATCTTTAAAATACCTGCTACATCTCATATAGAACAATGAATGGACACTCGATCAAAGCCCTAGTATAAATACGCATGGCCATGACCCATGAGGATGAGGCCATCTCCTTCGCCGCTACTACTTGCTAGGAAGAATGATCGCATCAATGACAGGTCAACTGAGGGATGTGCCACATAGGGATAGGATGCATGGGGAATTTTAGCCGGAGAGAGATCTTCACAGAAAGTTAAAACTGGGCGTGAGCATCTTCATTGTGGAGTCTCCACCGCAGAAGACAGATGAATCAAGGGCCGGTCCCTGGGCCTGAACCAGGGACCCAAAAGTCAGGGCTGACCCTGTCCTCGACCAGTTGCTGTTGATTCCAAATTGGAAGAACTAAGTAGGAGCACGGCCAGCCGTAGCCCACAAGGCTTGCAGCATCTCCACTTGGGTATATTACAGGAATTATTAAACTCTTCACTCCCTCCAACACAAAAGGAGTACAAAATAAACCTCTAGAAAAAGGGAATACAAAATGAAACTTGATCTTGCTTGACTGGGCGACTAGTTTGGCTTGTTCCTCTCTGATCCTATTTCACAGCACTAAACCATGCACCGCTAGCTTTTGTAGCTTTAGTTCCTTTTTATTGGATTTGAAGTCAATTGTGTTGGACAACTATACATGAAACTACTATTTGTGGATGTCCGGTGCGGACGGCCTGTGGTATTACCATGTTTACAAGATATTGTCGATGCCCGGTGTTGCCAATTTTTTATTTTTTATTTTGAAACTAGACAAAAGATTTGTCATTTTCATCGATTAAGATAAAAACTTCAGAGTTCAAGGCCGAAGGCAGAATGTACAAAACATCACTCTCGTGCCATTATATTACACAAATGCATTGCCCCTGCAAGGCTTCACAGTGAGCACTCTTCTTTGATCTTGGTGACAAGCACCCCAACTGAAATGGCAATGTTGCGAAAGACTTGAGCGTTCCGTTCCTTCCAAATTTCTCAAGAGATAAGCAACATCAAAAAGACAAATGGCCTACGCGACAAAGTTCTCTTAGAAGCATTTTTGCTCCACCACACCTTAACGAAATCAGCATCTCCCCAATCAGTGGGCTGAACATCCTGTAGGCCAAGCCAGGTCTTGATCATGCACCAAACTCTGACAGTGTAACAGCACTGAAAAAGAAGATGAGACACTGATACAAACAACTAACAATAATTTGATTACGGTGGACAAGTTTCACATATCTTCTATCTCAAAAAGGAAAAAACATCGTAATACGTCCAAATAATCCACACCTGGGAGGACCATGTTTAATTTAGCGTTGAGCAAAATCCACTTTATGCCCGTTGTTGTAGCGCCGTGGAAAACAGTTCCTTGATTTCCGAATATTATCCTATTATTTGTGAAGTATTCCATGACTTCTCCTGATTAACAAAAATAGGAATTTAGTGCAATTCTATAAAATGTGTACAAACGGGATTCTATAAAGGTGACTTTAATCCAGTACCATTTTCTTTTCTAATATCATGACTAGGAGAAATATCCATAGTTAACGGGTTATAATTTGTTTCCTTATTTAGTTTTTTTAACATAGTACAAATGCAAGCGCTCATATAAACGCGCATACACTAAGCTCTATGAATGCGCGCGCGCGCGCACACACACACACACACCTTATGAGCACCTTCGAGAAACTGAGCTGGCATATCATCTTAAGATTTTACGAAGTCACCGTTGGCGCCTCGTAGTCGACGGGAACATCTCCTTCCACTGAACCTACATTGCCGGAAATCTTGGAATAAATCTAGGATAAATGCGAGCACTAGAACTTAAACGCTGGTGGGCTGGGGATACCATTATCCTCCTAACCATTCAACCACAGGTTGGTTCGCAATTTAGTTTTTCTTGTATTATGTGTTTTGAGTTTATCTTATGTAATGAAGTAGGTACACCATAGAGAACTTGCTTGCCCATTGAACTCAAAACAGGGGAGCAAGAGAGGATACAGTGAAAATAGTGAGTGAGCGGGAAATAGTTGAACGAGTAAGCTTTGCTGTTGATGTCAGGTCCAACGTCCACGCTAAATTGACTTGATTCAATTCAAGCACTTTTTTTGCGTGAAATTTTTTCAATCTATTCATTTTCAATTATGATAGTATAAAGAACGTTAGAGGTAATCTTCTACTCCTAAATATACTCCTAAAGGGGGAGTCCGTCGTCGTTTCGTCTTGTTAGCCTCCCCATCGAACCATGCCTCCCCCGCCGAACAATACCATCCCCAATGATTTTTTTTATCTCCGCTGCAAAACCGGTGGGCAAGTAAATAGTGAGAAAAAGAGGTAAATACACCAGGAGTCATAGAACTTGCACGTGACGGTCAGTTTGGTGCACAAACTTGTAAAATACGTGTTTCTTGTCATCAAACTTGCACAAACGTTCATATACGGTCACATTCCATGTATGCGGACGTATCCGTGGTCTATGTGGCATGCCAGCATGGCCAGGGCCCACCGTAAGCCCGCGACGCATGGTAGATCTGCAGGCTTTTTCTTTATTTACGTATTATACACCTATTTTTTTAACTTATTAAGCCTCTAAAATAAAATTATTTTTTATTTATGTATAAAGCTCCTAAAATAAAATGGAAAAACAAGGGATGGTTCGGTTACGAACTAGGAACGTGCCACTACTAGGCTCGGGTTAACAACCACCAAACCGATGATCATTCATGTCTAGGTAGCACAAATAATTTTTATATCATATAAACATGGCCGAAAAATTAATTTTACAAGAAATGTAACCCCAAAAAAGGGAGCACCGTGGCTCGACTATGTGACCTAGTAATCAATGTTAACTAAGATTACCACCGGGTTTTGAAAACACAACATATCCAAATGGGATAAATATTTTTCATGTTGTTATTCCTTCTTGTTCTATGTAAGAAAAAAAATTATATTTTTGTGTTTGTGATATTTAATAAATGTTTATGTGTTACAAAAAAGGTGTGTGACATTTATGTGTTTAAACATTGTAAACCACATTTGTGTAATTAAAAATGATACGTTGCATTTTAAAAATGTTCGTGCATTCCAAAAAAACTGGTCATGACATTTTTTAAATGCCTATACAATGTATAAAACTGTTTGTGTAGCTTAAAAATGTTTTGTACCATCCGAAAATGTTAAAAACATAGTTGAAAAAAGTTTCAAAACTTGTATTTGAAAAAAATGTTAATCATATGTTTCAAAAGTATTAAGCATATATTTTTTAAAATACTCCAAACATAGATGTATACTGGAGTATTTAAAATATATATATATATATATATATATATGTATCATAACATAGATGTATACTGGAGTATTTAAAACATCAAAACATATGTGTATCATATGGAGTATATGTTTCAATACACATAAATTTCAAAACTTGTATTTGAAAAAATGTTAATCTGGACAGGTTGTGTTGATTAACATTTTTTTAAATACAAGTTTTTGAAACTTTTTAAAATGTTGCATACCTTTTTTTGTAACACATAAATATTTTTTGAATGTCACAAACACAAGAATATAAATTGTTTTCTTACATCTGGACGTGTTGTGTTGTCGGTGGTAATCTTAGTTAACCTTGACCACAAGGTCACATGGTCGAGCCATGGTGCTCATTTTTTTCCGTGTTACATTTCTTGTAAAATTTATTTTCAGTCAATGTTTATATGATACAGAAATTAATCGTGCTATATAGACATGAATAGTCAGTAGTCTGGTGGTTGTACACGTGAGACTACTAGGGCATGTTGCAGCTTCAAAACCCCATATCGCTTGCTTTTTAATTTTATTTTTAGGGGCTTAATATGAAAATAAAAAAAGGCAAAGGCTTCTCTGCAGATTTAGATGCTACAGCGGATGACAGTGGGCCCTGGCCACACTGAAATGCCACATAGGCCATGGATACGTTCGTGTACATGAAATGTGACCGTATATAAATGCTCGTGCAAGTTTGATGACCAGAAACACGTATTTTACAAGTTTATGTACCAAACTGACCATCGCGTGCAAGTTCTATGACTTCGGATGTATTTACCTCTGAGAAAAACACCACAAAAAGAACCATCTATCTCTCACCACGCTTTCCTAATCTATCCTTGACAACGCAGGGTATATGGAATTATTGATAGATTGATCTCTACTGATCATACAAGATCAGTTTCCGCCCAAAAAAGGGAGGAAAGTAGTGAACGTGATGCGAAAGGAAGCAAAACATTATTAATATCGATTTATTATATTAGATAGACTAGCTTCCTCCAAACTGGCAACTGCTGATTCAATCAAATCAATCGAGACAATCATTGTAACCAGATTTGGTAATTGATAATCGAAATCCATACACACGATCTATCCTTCCTTCTCCACATGCTTTTCATATTCACGCTCGATCATGGCTAGTTGGCCTCCTCCTAGCTACAGTTGCGTTCATCCGGAGTTTCTTGAAGGTCCTCCTCCTGTCGGGACATTGTGTAATAGAGGTCCATTCAGTATATTTTTATTTGACTTTTTCCAGTTAGATAAATCTTTTGAGATGTTACATAGATTTTAGCAATTGCAGCATTCAGCAAAACACACACAAGTAAATGTTGTTTGTTTTAATGTGTAGCACAACTGATCATAAGGAAGTTGGCAGCTTTGACTTCTTTATACAATCGCCTCTACCAATTGCCGGCTTTTTTTTCATGCACTATATGATATTATAACCATTAAAGGTTTAACACCAAACATGTGATCAGTAGTTTGTATTTTTTATCATGCTAGCATGACATATGTACTTATACTATTCTCAAGATTTGTTAATTGTCTACATATTTTTAATAGCTTATTTTTCCGCTGCAACGCGCGGTGAATCATCAAGTAGTTATAAAAGATATTATACCACATCCAACTCATAAACCGAACGAGGGCCGATGGGGACGGATATCGAAACCATGGCACTGCGTATAACAAACAATCATACAAGTAAGAAAATTATACAAGCAACTATCTAAATCATACAAATAAGAATTTTTTTTCACAAAAAGGATAAGAACAAGAGCCTCACCAAGGTGGTGCCGGCGACGGGACGGCGCGGGCGATCGACGGCGGTGAGGACGGGGATGGGAAGGCACTAAGTAAACCACACCTACACATATGAACTAAGAAGTTAATTTGAGCTCAAATTGCATATAAATCAAATAAACTACTCCCAAACTAAAACCCACAAAAGAATATTCTTATAGAGCATTGTACGAGCTAATCTAGCAATGTGAGATGAAAGGGCAAAGTTTCTAACGTTGTTGAATAGTTGGATAGATGGGGTGCCTCAAATCTTTGACAAATCTTGGCAAAAGTGGAGGATGAGCTCGAGCGAAGGGAAGAATAAAGAGGAGAGAAAGGAGAAAACAGAGAGGATGAGCTCGAGCTCGGGCTGGACGAAGCAGGGGTTTATATAGGGATATCTTTAGTCTCGGTGGATGATACCAACCGGGACTAAAGGTGTATCTCTAGTCCCAGTTGGTGATACCAACCGGGACTAAAGGGGCTCGCGGGGGGCCCAGCCTGACGCCAGCCTGCCACCACCCCTTTAGTCCTGGTTTCTATCACCAACCGGGACTAGAGGTCACCAACGAACCGGGACTAGAGGTGGCTGTGGCATCATCCACTCCTAGCCGTTGGAACCGGGACTAGTGGTCCCATTAGTCCCGGGCCAAAACCTGGCCGGGACTAATGCTCCGAACGAAAGGTCTGTTTTCTACTAGTGAGACATGTCCTCATTGAAGAGGCTCATCTTCATTGGTCGTCGTCCCACTACACGATTGAACCTGATCTCCACTTCACGACTTCGCCCTAAGTGTTGTGCCACACCAGACAACCTATCGACCGTGACACGGTTCATCTTCAACAGATCCACATAGAGACAAGCACTTGGGCACGACGACGACCGACCGACCATGCAAAACCGCACGACTCCTTCACTCCCTGGGACGACACAACGAACTGCGAACTCGGGTGACGATCTTCACGACTTTTCGGCACCGCACCTCGGCACCACCACTCACGTCAATGATCTCCTTCCACCACCTTGCCGACGACAGTCTGTCGTGTCCCTCCATGTCGCTCCACCGAATGATGATCGCCTGATCATCGTCGTCGCTGCACCATCTAGTGACTTCATCGCCCGCCCCGAGGCGCTAGTAGGGGTTCCCTCCCCGGGGCAAGCGCAGCTTCAAATCTCAACCTTGCTCAAATACCAAAGTTGGAACTTTGGCCTCAAGATCGATTACATGAAATCACGACGAACACACATGCACACAAAAACTTTTGCCAAAGGTCCGTGTCGTGCCTCTCTCTTCTCTCTTTATTTCTTAGGGGACCCTACGTGTCAGCCGGCGGATCCTTTTTAACAATCTACTGCCTCCACAGCCATTTGATCTAGGGCTATTCGGCGGCCCGTCCCTTTTCCTCACCAATGCAACAAAGGCAATGTTGTGGAACTCTTTGCAATAGACCTTTTGTTGTAGATACATTTGCAATAGAGGTTCTATTCCAGAAAAAAATCGTCTTAACTTTTTTAAAACATGTGTGTTGTTGTGGAAGGACTTCTGCAACACAGATTATGTTGCAGAAATTTTTTCGTCCTAACTTTTTTGCAACATGGATGTGCTGCAACGCAGGTGATATTGCAGAAAAATTGTTAAGGCGGTGGAGGCACACATTAAGTGATGAACGTCCTAGCTGGCTGATTAGAGTTTATGCGTTGTCCGACCTAACTCGTATCGGACGGCTGGGCCTGGGGCCAAATTCAACTCATGATCGGCCAACTGATTGTAATTGTTCCCTTATTTCTTGTATATTTTTCACAATACAACTTGTTAGAGCAAAGCATAGCCGGCTAGTGTATATATATATATACACGCAGCAGCCACCACCACCACAAGAGCAACAGGCACCCAAAAATGCGCCACGCGCTAGAAATCATCGTTCTTATTCAGGCTGGACGGAGCGAGCGGGCTTTTCGGCCCGCTCGTGGCCTGTTGTAGACCGGACCGATCGGTCCTGACCCGCTGAAGAAATTGGCCGGTCCGGTTCCTAATTTTCAGCCCGAAATTTGCTCGGTCCGGTCCGGTCTATAACCGGTCCGACCGAGCAGACCGAAGCTGCAGATTGTTCCTCGACGTTGCAGCCACCGGCGACGCACTGGCCATGCCCCGCCCCGTCGTTGTTCATCAGAATAAGTGTAATTCCATCGATTGAAGAGATAGGGGCAAGATGTAGAAGACTCTGGTCACGCGCTGAAGTTTCTTTCCTATTATTCACTCCAACAGAAAAGAGAAAGAACAAGAGAAACGGGATTAGATCATATAATCAAGGCACCATCCCACGACTAACTCCACGCTGCCGTTTCCCTTTATTCCACAATGTTGTTTTCTTTTATTCAATCGAACAGAAAACACAAGGAAACTCCTATTCCTACGTAAGAGGCTTACCAAATTTGTATGTGCAATCACGGTTCAGTTTCGTCAGCATCTTCAGTATTTTCAGTCTCGTCAGAATCTTCAGTATTTTCAGCAGTGGCAGACCCTGATGAAGAAGCCCCCCAAAACACTAGCTGCACGCGGTGGTAATCGTGGGTCGTGGCTGCCCCGTCCGCACATAGAAAATCATGGGCCGTTACTTTCTTTCCTTCTTTTCGTTGATCAGATAATAAAACTAACCAGAGAAACGAGGCTTGATCCGTCAATTACGGCGTCATCCCACGACTAACCCCATGTAAAACTTTTCTAATCACGGCAAGGCCAGTACACACAAAATCAATGACTCATGCACGCGTTAAATTGCTTGCATGTAGCGGAAAAACCGCTAAAAAACAAACGTGCGCATGTAACACTCGCGGCCCGGGCAGCGCCACCGCGTCCCGTTGCTACCATATGTGAACCGTCGTCATTCTCGACCGTGTCAGGAGCTCGCAGGAGTCGTCTCTTGCGGCTGCCGTGGTCATGACCGCGCCACCGCCGCCGGTCCTCTCAGTGCGGCCCGAGCTTTACCTCCGCCGGTCCGGTCCAGGAAAAGAGGACCGCCGCACTGCTCGGTCCGGTCCGGTCCGGTCCGCCGCCGGCTGGTCCAAATGGTGGCTCGGTCAGGGACCGGACCGGCCCGGCCCGTGTCCACCCTGAGTTCTTATGCGCTGGAGATAAAAACAGCGCTCCAGTAGATGCTCTAAAATAGAGCATGCAAAAAAAAACTTTAGCGCACACACTAAAAGCTGTATCCTGTATTATAAATCTAGGCG
Source organism: Triticum urartu (assembly GCF_056163025.1). Classification (NCBI taxonomy): domain Eukaryota; kingdom Viridiplantae; phylum Streptophyta; class Magnoliopsida; order Poales; family Poaceae; genus Triticum; species Triticum urartu. The sequence goes on from NC_141873.1 coordinate 512,006,442, forward strand.
CTGGATTGTGGGGGCTGCAAACTCTAGGTTGCTGCAAGTGGGGCCGCCGGATTGGGTGTCATGTTTTTGTGCATCTGAGAAACCTCTCGTCGCTCTGGCACGCAAAAGGACTATTTTAACGCTGTAAAAGAATTATATCGCACGGAGGCGATGCGTGCGTGTGGGAGATGCTCTAAGCTAATAAACCTGCACCTAGACTTGTACTCCTAGCCTGACTCTACTACTGGTACTAGAACACCAGGTACAAGTCCTATGCGGACAAGTACTACTCTTCTAATCACTGGCAACCTTGATTGCTTGTTACCTTAATATAAAACGGACTCCATAGACAACCAGCGGTACATGAGTCAAACTCAAACAGAATCAAACTCAACTGGACTTGACTACACTGCTCAAGATTATTGCTGTATTGATCCATGGCGATCCTTGGCGGAGACGAGGAGGATCGGGGAAGGAGTCTGTTACTGAGTTGGGCACTGTAATTCTCGCACTGCTGTATTGATCTGCCTCGAGGGCCTTAAGTACAATTCATATGAGGAGACATACAGAGAGCGGAGAGAGTGTACAAAGGCCTGATCGGCTCACGTAGCGCGTGAGCCGTTGGGGTTCCTAGTGAACCGGTCGTGGAGAGTTATCCAAGAGAAGTGCCACGCATGTTCGAAGAGTGACCATGTGCATATATGTATATAAGCAGAAGTGGTAGGTATATAGCCATGATTAATATGAACCTTGTCTGCCCATTGCTTGCTGGCTAGAAACATGCGCCTCCAACGAAGCATGTAAATCAAGAAGATAAATTCCGTAAAAAAGATTAGTTGATTTCGTGGGGAAGAGATAGTACCTATCAAGAGGCTGGCTGATTAATTCCTTCATCTGTCAGAAACACGCGCAGGAAACACAGATTAATCATGTCCTTGGCAGCCGATTGCTTGCCGGCTAGAGACGTATGTCTAACGAAGCTAGTAAAGCAAGCAGATTGATTGATTCGATGATAGTACGTACCAAGAAGCTAGCTGACTCATTCCTTCACCGGCAAGAGACGCACCCAAGAAACACAGATTAATCTTGTTTTCATGGGCAGGCTAGCACGTAATATCTTTAACTATAAAGTGGATCTACTGGTTGTGATTTTTAGATGTACTATATTAAAGGTCAGGTGTTTCTAATTTTAATGAACATTTCTAGTATAGTTCTTTTTTTTCTTGTTAACCCGACAAGCACTTTTTATACAAACTATATTAGTCGATGGAGAAACAAACATAATGTTGGGGAACGTTGCAGAAAACAAAAAAATTTCCTACGTTTTCACCAAGATCCATTTATGAGTTCATCTAGCAACGAGTGATCGGATGCATCTACATACCTTTGTAGATCGCGAGTGGAAGCGTTCAAAGAACGGGGATGAGGGAGTCGTACTCGTCGTGATCCAAATCACCGGAGATCCTAGCGCCGAACGGACGGCACCTCCGCGTTCAACACACGTACGGTTAGCGTAACGTCTCCTCCTTGATCCAGCAAGGGGGAAGGAGAGGTTGATGAAGATCCAGCAGCACGACGGCGTGGTGGTGGATGCAGCAGTCACCGCAGCAGGGCTTCGCCGTTCTTCTGCGAGAGGGAGAGGTGTAGCAGGGGAGAGGGAGGCGCCAAGACTTCAGGGTGCGGCTGCCCTCCCTCCCCCCCTTTTATATAGGCCCCCTAGGGGGGTGCGCCGGCCCTAGGAGATGGGATCTCCTAGGGGGGGCGGCGGCCAAGGGGAGGAGTGCCCCCCAAGGCAAGTGGAGGCGCCCCCTCCCCTAGGGTTCCCAACCCTAGGCGCATGGGGGGCCCAAGGGGGGGGCGCACCAGCCCACTATGGGCTGGTCCCCTCCCCACTTCAGCCCATGGGGCCCTCCGGGATGGGTGGCCCCACCTGGTGGACCCCCGGGACCCTTCCGGTGGTCCCGGTACAATACCGTTGACCCCCGAAACTCTCCCGATGGCCGAAACTGCACTTCCTATATATAATTCTTCATCTCCGGACCATTCCGGAACTCTTCGTGACGTCTGGGATCTCATCCGGAACTCCAAACAACTTTCGGATTACTGCATACTCATATCCATACAACCCTAGCGTCACTGAACCTTAAGTGTGTAGACCCTACGGGTTCGGGAGACATGTAGACATGACCGAGACGACTCTCCGGTCAATAACCAACAGCGGGATCTGGATACCCATGTTGGCTCCCACATGCTCCTTGATGATCTCATCGGATGAACCATGATGTCGAGGATTCAAGCAACCCCGTATACAATTCCCTTTGTCAATCGGTATGTTACTTGCCCGAGATTCGATCGTCGGTATCCCAATACCTCGTTCAATCTCGTTATCGACAAGTCACTTTACTCGTACCGTAATGCATGATCCCGTGACCAGACACTTGGTCACTTTGAGCTCTTTATGATGATGCATTACCGAGTGGGCCCAGAGATACCTCTCCGTCATACGGAGTGACAAATCCAAGTCTTGATCCGTGTCAACCCAACAGACACTTTCAGAGATACCCGTAGTATACCTTTATAGTCACCCAGTTACGTTGTGACGTTCGGTACACCCAAAGCACTCCTACGGTATCCGGGAGTTACACGATCTCATGGTCTAAGGAAAAGATACTTGACATTGGAAAAACTCTAGCAAACGAATTATACGATCTTGTGCTATGTTTAGGATTGGGTCTTGTCCATCACATCATTCTCCTAATGATGTGATCTCGTTATCAATGACATCCAATGTCCATAGTTAGGAAACCATGACTATCTGTTGATCAACGAGCTAGTCAACTAGAGGCTTACTAGGGACATGTTGGTGTCTATGTATTCACACATGTATTACGATTTCTGGATAACACAATTATAGCATGAATAAAAGAAAATTATCATGTACAAGGAAATATAATAATAATCCTTTTATTATTGCCTCTAGGGCATATTTCCAACAGTCTCCCACTTGCACTAGAGTCAATAATCTAGTTACATTGTGATGAATCGAACACCCATGGAATTCTGGTGTTGATCATGTTTTGCTCTAGGAAGAGGTTTAGTCAACGGATCTGCTACATTCAGGTCCGTATGTACTTTACAAATATCTATGTCTCCATCTTGAACATTTTCACGAATGGAGTTGAAGCAACGCTTGATGTGCCTGGTCTTCTTGTGAAACCTGGTCTCCTTGGCAAGTGCAATAGCTCCAGTGTTGTCATAGAAGAGTTTGATCGGCCCCGACGCATTGGGTATGACTCCTAGGTCGGTGATGAACTCCTTCACCCAAATTGCTTCATGCGCTGCCTCCGAGGCTGCCATGTACTCCGCTTCACATGTAGATCCCGCCACGACGCTCTGCTTGCAACTGCACCAGCTTACTGCCCCACCATTCAAAATATACACGTATCCGGTTTGTGACTTAGAGTCATCCAGATCGGTGTCGAAGCTAGTGTCGACGTAACCCTTTACGACGAGCTCTTCGTCACCTCCATAAACGAGAAACATTTCCTTAGTCCTTTTCAGGTACTTCAGGATATTCTTGACCGCTGTCCAGTGTTCCTTGTCGGGATTACTTTGGTACCTACCTACCAAACTTACGGCAAGGTTTACACCAGGTCTGGTACACAGCATGGCATACATAATAGAACCTATGGCTGAGGCATAGGGGATGACACTCATCTCTTCTATATCTTCTTCCGTGGTCGGACATTGAGCTGAGCTCAATTTCACACCTTGCAACACAGGCAAGAACCCCTTCTTAGACTGATCCATATTGAACTTCTTCAATATCTTATCAAGGTATGTGCTTTGCGAAAGACCTATGAGGCGTCTTGATCTATCTCTATAGATCTTGATGCCTAATATATAAGCAGCTTCTCCAAGGTCCTTCATTGAAAAACTCTTATTCAAGTAGGCCTTAATGCTGTCCAAAAGCTCTATATCATTTCCCATCAAAAGTATGTCATCTACATATAATATGAGAAATGCTACAGAGCTCCCACTCACTTTCTTGTAAACGCGGGCTTCTCCATAAGTCTGCATAAACCCAAACGCTTTGATCATCTCATCAAAGCGAATGTTCCAACTCCGAGATGCTTGCACCAGCCCATAAATCGAGCGTTGGAGCTTGCACACCTTGTCAGCATTCTTAGGATCGACAAAACCTTCCGGCTGCATCATATACAATTCTTCCTTAAGGAAACTATTAAGGAATGCCGTTTTGACGTCCATTTGCCATATCTCATAATCATAGAATGCGGCAATTGCTAACATGATTCGGACGGACTTCAGCTTCGCTACAGGTGAGAAAGTCTCATCGTAGTCAACCCCTTGAACTTGTCAATAACCCTTAGCGACAAGCCGAGCTTTATAGATGGTCACATTACCATCCGCGTCTGTCTTCTTCTTAAAGATCCATTTATTTTCTATGGCTCGCCGCTCAACGGGCAAGTCAGTCAAACTCCATACTTCGTTTTCATACATGGATCCTATCTCGGATTTCATGGCTTCCAGCCATTTGTCAGAATCCGGGCCCGCCATCGCTTCTTCATAGTTCGAAGGTTCACCGTTGTCTAACAACATGATTTCCAAGACAGGGTTGCCGTACCACTCTGGTGCGGAACGTGTCCTTGTGGACCTACAAAGTTCAGTAGCAACTTGATCTGAAGTTTCATGATCATCATCATTAACTTCCTCTCTAGTCGGTGCAGGCACCTCAGGAACATTTTCTTGAGTCGCGCCACTTTTCGGTTCAAGAGGTAATACTTCATCAAGTTCTACTTTCCTCCCACTTACTTCTTTCGAGAGAAACTCTTTCTCTAGAAAGGATCCATTCTTGGCAACAAAGATCTTGCCTTCGGATCTGAGGTAGAAGGTATACCCAATAGTTTCTTTAGGGTATCCTATGAAGACGCATTTTTCCGACTTGGGTTCGAGCTTTTCAGGTTGAAGTTTCTTGACATAAGCATCGCATCCCCAAACTTTTAGAAACGACAGCTTAGGTTTCTTCCCAAACCATAATTCATACGGTGTCGTCTCAACGGATTTCGATGGAGCCCTATTTAAAGTGAATGCGGCAGTCTCTAAAGCATAGCTTCAAAATGATAGCGGTAAATCGGTAAGAGACATCATAGATCGCACCATATCTAATAGAGTGAGATTACGACGTTCGGACACACCATTACGCTGAGGTGTTCCAGGCGGCGTGAGTTGTGAAACTATTCCACATTTTCTTAAGTGTGTGCCAAATTCGTGACTCAAGTATTCTCCCCCACGATCTGATCGCAAGAACTTGATTTTCCTGTCACGTTGATTCTCAACCTCACTCTAAAATTCCTTGAACTTTTCAAAGGTCTCAGACTTGTGTTTCATTAAATAGACATACCCATATCTACTCAAGTCATCAGTGAGGCTCATTGGACCGCACACATCAGTATGTATGATTTCCAATAAGTTGGTTGCTCGCTCCATTGTTCCTGAGAACGGAGTCTTGGTCATTTTACCCATGAGGCATGGTTCGCACGTGTCAAATGATTCGTAATCAAGAGACTCTAAAAGTCCATCTGCATGGAGCTTCTTCATGCGTTTGACACCTATGTGACCAAGGCGGCAGTGCCACAAGTATGTGGGACTATCATTATCAACCTTACATCTTTTGGTATTCACACTATGAATATGTGTAGCATTATGCTCGAGATTCATTAAGAATAAACCATTCACCATCGGAGCATGATCATAAAACATATCTCTCATATAAATAGAACAACCATTATTCTCGGATTTAAATGAGTAGCCATCTCGAATTAAACGAGATCCTGATACAATGTTCATGCTCAAAGCTGGCACTAAATAACAATTATTGAGGTTTAAAACTAATCCCGTAGGTAAATGTAGAGGTAGCGTGCCGACGGCGATCACATCGACCTTGGAACCATTCCCGGCGCGTATCGTCACCTCATCCTTCGCCAGTCTCCGCTTATTCCGCAGCTCCTACTTTGAGTTACAAATGTGAGCAACTGCACCAGTATCAAATACCCAGGAGCTACTACGAGTAATGGTAAGGTACACATCAATTACATGTATATCACATATACCTTTCGTGATGCCGGCCTTCTTGTCCGCTAAGTATTTGGAGCAGTTCCGCTTCCAGTGACCACTTCCCTTGCAATAAAAGCACTCAGTCTCGGGCTTGGGTCCATTCTTTGGCTTCTTCCCGGCAGCTTGCTTACCGGGCGCGGCAACTCCCTTACCGTCCTTCTTGAAGTTCTTCTTACCCTTGCCTTTCTTGAACTTAGTGGTTTTATTCACCATCAACACTTGATGTTCCTTTTTGACTTCTACCTCTGCTAATTTCAGCATTGCAAATACTTCAGGAATGGTATTTTCCATCCCCTGCATATTGAAGTTCATCACAAAACTCTTGTAGCTCGGTGGAATCGACTGAAGGATTCTGTCAATGACCGTGTCATCCGGGAGATTAACTCCCAGCTGAGTCAAGCGGTTATGTAACACAGACATAGTGAGTATGTGCTCACTGACAGAACTGTTTTCCTCCATCTTACAGCTGAAGAACTTGTCGGAGACTTCATATCTCTCGACCCGGGCATGAGCTTGAAAAACCATTTTCAGCTCTTCGAACATCTCGTATGCTCCGTGTCTCTCAAAACACTTTTGGAGCCCCGGCTCTAAGCTGTAAAGCATGCCGCACTGAACGAGGGAGTAGTCATCGGTACGTGTCTGCCAAGCATTCATAACGTCTTGTTCTGCAGGGAGAGCAGGTGCTTCACCTAGCGGTGCTTGTAGGACATAATCTTTCTTGGCAGCTATGAGGATGATCCTCAGGTTCCGGACCCAGTCCGTATAGTTGCTGCCATCGTCTTTCAGCTTGGTTTTCTCTAGGAACGCGTTGAAGTTGAGGACAACATTGGCCATTTGATCTACAATACATGTTGTAAAGATTTTAGACTAAGTTCATGATAATTAAGTTCATCTAATCAAATTATTTAATAAACTCCCACTCAGATAGACATCCCTCCAGTCATCTAAGTATAACATGATCCGAGTTAACTAGGCCGTGTCCGATCATCACGTGAGACGGACTAGTCAACATCGGTGAACATCTTCATGTTGATCGTATCTTCTATACGACTCATGCTCGACCTTTCGGTCTTCTGTGTTCCGAGGCCATGTCTGTACATGCTAGGCTCGTCAAGTCAACCTAAGTGTTTGCATGTGTAAATCAGTCTTACACCCGTTGTATGTGAACGTTGGAATCTATCACACCCGATCATCACGTGGTGCTTCGAAACAACGAACTGTCGCAACGGTGCATAGTTAGGGGGAACACTATCTTGAAATTATTATGAGGGATCATCTCATTTACTACCGTCGTTCTAAGTAAACAAGATGCAAAAACATGATAAACATCACATGCAATCAAATAATAGTGACATGATATGGCCAGTATCATATAGCTTCCTTTGATCTCAATCTTGTGGCTCCATGATCATCTTGTCACCGGCATGACACCATGATCTCCATCATCATGATCTCCATCATCGTGTCTCCATGAAGTTTCTCGCCAACTATTACTTCTACTACTATGGCTAACACGTTTAGCAATAAAGTAAAGTAATTTACATGGTGTTTCTCAATGACACGCAGGTCATACAAAAAATAAAGACAACTCCTATGGCTCCTGCCGGTTGTCATACTCATCAACATGCAAGTCGAGATTCCTATTACAAGAACATGATCTCATACATCACATATATATTCATCATTCATCACAACTTTGGCCATATCACATCACAAAACACTTGCTGCAAAAACAAGTTAGACGTCCTCTAATTGTTGTTGCAAGTTTTACGTGGCTGCAAGAGGGTTCTAGCAAGAACGTTTTCTTACCTACGTTAAAGCCACAACGTGATTTGTCAACTTCTATTTACCCTTCATAAGGACCCTTTTCGTCGAATCCACTCCAACTAAAGTGGGAGAGACAGACACCCGCCAGCCACCTTATGGAACTAGTGCATGTCAGTCGGTGGAACCGGTCTCACGTAAGCGTACGTGTAAGGTTGGTCCGGGCCGCTTCATCCCACAATACCGCTAAAGCAAAATAAGACTAGTAGCGGCAAGAAAGTTGACAACATCTACGCCCACAACAAATTTTGTTCCACTCATGCAAAGAGAACTACGCATAGACCTAGCTCATGATGCCACTGTTGGGGATTGTTGCAGAAAACAAAAAAATTTCCTACGTTTTCACCAAGATCCATCTATGAGTTCATCTAGCAACGAGTGATCGGATGCATCTACATACCTTTGTAGATCGCGAGCGGAAGCGTTCAAAGAACGGGAATGAGGGAGTCGTACTCGTCGTGATCCAAATCACCGGAGATCCTAGCGCCGAACGGACGGCACCTCCACGTTCAACACACGTACGGTTAGCGTGACGTCTCCTCCTTCTTGATCCAGCAAGGGGGAAGGAGAGGTTGATGAAGATCCAGCAGCACGACGGCGTGGTGGTGGATGCAGCAGTCACCGCAGCAGGGCTTCGCCGTTCTTCTGCGAGAGGGAGAGGTGTAGCAGGGGAGAGGGAGGCGCCAAGACTTCAGGGTGCAGCTGCCCTCCCTCCCCCCTTTTATATAGGCCCCCTAGCGGGGTGTGCCGGCCATAGGAGATGGGATCTCCTAGGGGGGGCGGCGGCCAAGGGGAGGAGTGCCCCCCAAGGCAAGTGGAGGCGCCCCCTCCCCTAGGGTTCCCAACCCTAGGCGCATGGGGGGCCCAAGGGGGGGCGCACCAGCCCACTATGGGCTGGTTCCCTCCCCACTTCAGCCCATGGGGATCTCCGAGATGGGTGGCCCCACCCGGTGGACCCCCGGGACCCTTCCGGTGGTCCCGGTACAATACCGTTGACCCCCGAAACTCTCTCGATGGCCGAAACCGCACTTCCTATATATAATTCTTCACCTCCGGACCATTCCGGAACTCTTCGTGACGTACGGGATCTCATCCGGGACTCCAAACAACTTTCGGATTACTGCATACTCATATCCATACAACCCTAGCATCCCCGAACCTTAAGTGTGTAGAACCTACGGGTTCAGGAGACATGTAGACATGACCGAGACGACTCTCCGGTCAATAAACAACAGCGGGATCTGGATACCCATGTTGGCTCCCACATGCTCCTCGATGATCTCATCGGATGAACCATGATGTCGAGGATTCAAGCAACCCCATATACAATTCCCTTTGTCAATCGGTATGTTACTTGCCCGAGATTCGATCGTCGGTATCCCAATACCTCGTTCAATCTCGTTACCGGCAAGTCACTTTACTCGTACTGTAATGCATGATCCCGTGACCAGACACTTGGTCACTTTGAGCTCTTTATGATGATGCATTACCGAGTGGGCCCAGAGATACCTCTCCGTCATACGGAGTGACAAATCCCAATCTTGATCCGTGTCAACCCAACAGACACTTTCGAAGATACTCATAGTATACCTTTATAGTCACCCAGTTATGTTGTGACGTTCGGTACACCCAAAGCACTCCTACGGTATCCGGGAGTTACACGATCTCATGGTCTAAGGAAAAGATACTTGACATTGGAAAAACTCTAGCAAACGAACTATACGATCTTGTGCTATGTTTAGGATTGGGTCTTGTCCATCACATCATTCTCCTAATGATGTGATCTCGTTATTAATGACATCCAATGTCCATAGTCAGGAAACCATGACTATTTGTTGATCAACGAGCTAGTCAACTAGAGGCTTACTAGGGACATGTTGGTGTCTATGTATTCACACATGTATTACGATTTCCGGATAACACAATTATAGCATGAATAAAAGACAATTATCATGTACAAGGAAATATAATAATAATCCTTTTATTATTGCCTCTAGGGCATATTTCCAACACATAACCCAATTCATCCTCTCTGTATAAGCGATTAATTCATAGTTTCAATCCCTGTAGCATTCCATGTTGATTACTGTTATGTAATAATAAAGTTAATTTCATCTATATGTTGGAGTTTACTCTATGAAAGCATGAAGTAGGCCTGTCATTATTTTGGTTCAGTAATATTTATATTGAAACGCAAATCAACACCTTCCTCATAGAGCTCTCATTCTCTGTTGGGCATGAGAATCCACTGCTTTTCCTCCCCATTTTGTTACCTGCTTTCTTATTTGTGCACATGGGAATGCTTGGCAAAGGTCAATATACCTACTCTTAAGAAAGGCAAACTCAGACCAAAGACAGTGGATTGTGTATTACAAGATATGCTCAACAGAGCATTGCATATAGATTTTTAGTGGTTAACACTGGTAGAAAAATGGCCTGTTGTCCCAGTTCGTAAGGGCCTTTTGTCCCGGTTCTGGAACCGGGACTAAAGGGTCGGTACTAATGCCCTGTCCCTTTAGTCCCGGTTCAATCCAGAACCGGGACAGATGGGCCTCCACATGGCTTGTGCGCGGAGCCCAGGCAGGAGACCCTTTGGTCCCAGTTGGTGGCACCAATCGGGACCAATAGGCATCCACGCGTCAGCATTTCTGTGGCTGGGGTTTTCTATTTTTTTTTGAAAGGGGGGGGTTTGGGGGGTTTGGGGGTTTTGGGGGGTTAATTTAGGTGTTTCATATATTGTGTTAGCTAGCTATAAATAATAGAGAGAAGTTTCCTCTCTTATGTCCGTGCTTGGTCGACGCTGCGTACTATACATACGTATAGAGAGGACTAGACACGCTAGCTAGCTAGTAAGAAAACGAAGGAAACAGAAGATCGTCATGAAAATATATGCATACAGAGAGAAGTGATATCGACCACCTCTCCTTCTCCGAGAGATTGGTTGAACAACAAGTTCTCGTATATCTATCCGACACTACCGGCTACATATATACAATAATTATCTCTTACAAATATAATCATAAGGACTCAGGGTCCACATAGTGTTCTCCGTCTTCAGCGATCACGTGGTCAAGAAAGAATGCCGCCAATTCCTCTTGAATTGCTCGCATGCGAGCTGGTGCTAGGAGTTCATCCCGCTTCCGAAACATCTAATTTAAAGAAGGGGGTCAATACATATATATATATGAATGAATGAAACTCAACACAAATGATGGTAATAAAATAAAATTGTGAATGTTGTTATTTACGTACTTCATATTGTTCGTCAGTGTAGCCCCGCTCACAGGTCGTGTGGAGGATGGACTCGCAAACGTAGTATCCACAGAAATCATTCCCTTGTTCCTGCCACAACCACTTTACAAGAAATAGAGGTCAATCAAACTGATAAGCAAGAATGCCAAATGGTATTGATGAAACTAGCGCTTGAATCACTAGTAGATGCATGGAACATGCTACTATAGTACTTACTTTCGGGTGTCTAAATTGCAGCTCCTTCGGCAGTCTCGGAGCTTTTCTGGTGAATTTTCTCCAAACCCTGCCGGACAAAGAAAACAATTACTTGATATATCAGGAAATGAACAAAGTTGCTGATATGGTGGATAATGATCGATTTAACTTACTTCTTGAGTATTTGAGTCATGTCTGCATAGTCCTGGGGATCTTTTCGTCTTGAGTCTAAGACGGTTACTAGTCCCTGCTCAAGCTTAATCTCTAGGAGAATATAGTGGAAACTGCACACTCATGCATAACTCATCAATTACATTACTATAACCTTGACTAATATATAAGGGAAACCGAATACACACAAGACAGTAACACTCACTTGAAGTTGTAAGGAAAGAGTATTATATCTTTGTTTTCATTTATTAACAACGACCGTAGCAAGTTGGCCTCGGTAGCTGCGGCATGAAATTTAACCTGAGTTGCATCTATGAGATATGTGTTAATGAAGCCAATATCACCGACTTGTCTTTTCTTCAATTCAGCGATCTTCAATCTGCATAATATAGTGAGGATGATTATAAATACATGTAATGAAAGAGATGAGCTATATAGAGAGACTTAATGACAGAAGTAGTACTACTTACAGACAGTAGCAGGCGACCATTGTTTTATCGAGGGCCAATTGATTGAAAAATTGAAAGAACTCCTCAAATGGAACAGGCAACAGTTCAATTCCAACGAGGTCATGCTCCTTTTTAACTTTCACATACAAAGTACTCCTCCCCCAGAGTCTCTGCAGATTTTCAAGTACCAATCATGCAATCTTCGCATCATCGTTGATAGAGATCTTTCATCTTTGACGAGAGGCTTCCCGTACTCATATCTTTGTATCTGCACCTCCATGGGTTCATAATCTACATCGTCGGGCAGGTAATCGACAAGATTGCTATAACCGGGCACCATCCTCGGATCATTAGCGACGTTGTCGCTAGGCACCTTGAGCGGGGGTCACGATTGCTTCGCTTGTTCGCCGAGCTGGGCAATTTGTTTCCCAGCTCGTCGTTCTTTCAGCCTTTGATCACTGACAGTACTTCCCAACCGCTCCGCTTCGGCAAATTCCTTTCCAATAATGCGCTCATAGTTTCCTTTCGGCGGAGACTTGGGTGGTTTTGTCAGGGCAGCCAGAGTGCGCTTCGCTTTCACCGGATCTACCTTTTCCTCCGGAAGTGGATGTCTCTTTGCTTTCAACCCTTGAAACCAGTCATCCACTTCGGTTCGTGCGATCTCGGCGTTCTCCTCCGGGGTCCTCTCATATGGTAACTTCTCTGGAGTCTTCAGAGAAGGACCGAATCTGTATGTCCTCCCGCCTCTGGCTGTACTGCTAGACGCCGGCCGAGCAGATGGAGCGGTTGTCTTCTTTACTTGCTTACGAGGCGGAGGAGAAGGACTACGACACGCCGGAGCAGCCGGAGCGGCGGCATGTCTCTTCCGCCCTTGCTGACGAGGCGGAGAAGGAGGAGGCTGGCTGCTCGGGTGCGTCGGCGTAGGCGGAGAAGGAGGCAGAGTGCCGCCACACGCTAGAGAAGGAGCCGGTCGAGTGCCCTGATCATCACTCGCCGGAGGAGGAGGCGGTGGAGGAGGCGGAGTGCCCTGACTCGCCGGAGGAGGAGGCGGAGTGCCCTGACTTGCCGGAGGAGGAGGAGGAGGCGGAGGCATCCAGTTCGGAAGGTTGATGAGCTCCTTCCGCCATAGGCATGGAGTCTTCAGAGCAGACCCCAGCCTAGTCTCCCCTTCACCGGTAGGGTGGTCAAGCTGGAGGTCCTCAAATCCCTCCGTTATTTCATCCACCATCACCCTAGCATATCCTTCTGGAATCGGCCGACAGTGAAAAGTTGCGCCGGGTTCAGTAGGATAAACAGATCCAACAGCCGCCTTGACCTTCAAATTCATCCATTGCGTCATAAGGTGGCAATTTTGAGACTCCGTGATAGCATCCACGGGATAGCTGGAGGAGCCGTCAAGGCATGCTCCGGCTGAAGCAGCTCGGTGGAAGCCACGCTGCTTCTCCGCTGAGATGGCGGGGTAGCTTCGGGGGAAGCTTCGGTAGTACGTTTGCTGCGATTTGCTTCTCGTTCCTCTATCGCTTGTACCCTTGCTTGCAGCGCCTGCATTTGGGTCTGCTGCACTTTTTTCCTCCTCTCATGGGATTTGTAACCGCCTGTGTCCGGAAACCCAACCTTCCACGGAATGGAGCCTGGCGTGCCTCGTGTCCATCCAGGGTGCTCAGGATTCCCGAGGGCCATTGTGAGCTCGTCGTTCTCTCTGTCTGGAAAGAACGTCCCTTGCTGCACTGCTTCGATATAGTGCTGAAGCTTCCTGACTGGTATGTCCATTTGATCATTCGTCCAAATGCACTTCCCTGTTACAGGGTCCAAGGTTCCGCCAGCCCCGAAGAACCAAGTCCGGCAACGGTTTGGCCAGTTAATTGTCTCTGGTTCGATCCCTTTATCAACCAGATCATTCTCAGTCTTGGACCACTTAGGCCGGGCTACGAGGTAGCCACCTGACCCCGTGCGATGGTGATGCTTCTTCTTCGCAGCATTTTGCTTGTTTGTCGCCGACATCTTCTTACTCTTTTCCGATGTCTTGTGATCCACAAATGCGGGCCAGTGATCTTTGATCTTCTCATATCTGCCCTTGAATTCTGGTGTCTCATTATTTTTGACAAACTTATTCAGCTCTTTCTTCCACCTCCTGAATAGTTCCGCCATCCTCTTAAGAGAAAAAGACTTGATTAATTGCTCTTTAACTGGCTTCTCTAGATTATCCTCTGGCGGTAGGGTGAAATTTGACTTCAGCTCAGTCCAAAGATCATTTTTCTGCATATCATTGACATAAGACACCTTAGGGTCTTCTGTAGCCGGCTTAAACCATTGCTGGATGCTGATCGGGATCTTGTCCCTAACCAAAACCCCGTACTGAGCAACAAATGCGCTTTTTGTCCGGAGGGGTTTAATCGGTTGGCCGTCGGGCGCGATTGCTATGATCTCAAACTTTTCATCCGAGCTCAACTTTTTCTTCGGGCCTCGTCTCTTTACCGAAGTTGTGCTCGATCCGGAGGGCTAGAAAAAAGAACAAAGACTTAATTAATATGTGTACATACCAAAACAATGAATGCATCAATTAGCTAGTCAGCAGAAGCTTAACTAATATATATACCTGGCCGGACTCGGTTCGGTCACCGGAGACGTCATCACGGTCTCCTTCTTGCACCGGCATTGGGTCACCGGAGCCGTCCTCACGGTCTCCTTCTTGCACCGGCATTAGGTCACCGGAGCCATCATAATCATAGCCAGCTGCTTCCAGACCATCGGTGTCGTTGAGAAACAACGAGCAGATGGCATCACTTCCTCGTGCGATTATGTCCTCCAACAACTCTTCTTGTACTTCGTCTCGGGCGGTGTCCATAGTTTCTACAAATATTGACAACATGGCAATTATTATTCAAACATGACAGATGGATATATTAGTGGCAAAAACATAGAACTAATATTAATTAGTGGCCTGGACGCTGCTTCTCTAGGGTTTGGGGTGGCCTCGACGCTGCTTCGCTAGGGTTTGGGGTGGCCTCAACAACGCTTCAAGGATAAAAAAAGAAGAGGAAGAAGAAAAAAAGAGGACTAAGAACTCCCCTATTCTTTCTTCTCCTCTTTTTTTCTTCTTCTTCCTCTTTTTTATTATCAGGAACGAGGGTCGTCGAGGGTCACCGAGCGATAGAGGAAACCCAAAATAGCAAGTATCGTGGGTGTGAGATACATGTGGCCGTCGGTGTCGGACACTACATCCACGTCCCACAAGTGGCGCAGGCGCCACTTGTGGGACGTGGATGTAGTGTCCGACACCGACGGCCACATGTATCTCGCACGGACGATACTTTCTATTTAGGGTTTCTCCTCTACCGCTCGGCGACCCTCGACGACCCTTGTTCCCGATAAAAAAAGAGGAAGAAGAAGAAAAAAAGAGGATAAGAAAGAATAGAGGAGAACTCTATTCTTTCTTCTCCTCTTTTTTTTCTTCTTCCTCTTCTTTTTTTATCCTCTTCTTCCTCTCATGTTCGAGAGGATCGCCGAGGGGTCGGGAGGTTGCCTAGTGTCAAAGGATTCAACAAAACCATGTCTTCATCATTAGGCGAAAGTAATAGGTGCATGATGGTACGAAGCTCTCCAAAGTTATTTTGGAACGGAGTCCCAGATAAGATAATTCGCTTTTTGGTACAAAGTTCAGCAAGAACCTTCCAAATATCGTTATTTGGAAGGCCTTTGCTGAAATTCATACAAAAAGGCAAATTATCCTATCCGGGACACCATTCCAAAATAACTTTGGAGGACTTCGTCATGCCCTGGTTACTTACGGCTAATGACGAAGCCATGGATTTCTTCAATACTTTGACACTAGGAAACCTCTCTCGACCCCTCGGCGATCCTCGACCCTTCGAACCCTCGACGACCCTGGAACCCTCGACCCCTAGACGACCCTGGAACCCTCGACCCTCGATCCCTCGACCCTATAGAACCCTCGAAGAAAGGAATAGCTAGAGGAGAAGATCGAAGAAAAAAAAGAAGAAAAAAAAGAGGAGAAGAAGAAAGGAATAGTGGAGAAGAAGAGAAAATAGAATATTCTATTTTCTCTTCTTCTCCACTATTCCTTTCTTCTTCTCCTCTTCTTTTTCTTCCTTTTTCTTCTTCTTATTTATTTCTCCTTTTCTTCCTCTCCTCTTGTTCTTTCTTTCCTCTTCTTATTTTCTTCTTTCCTATCCTTCTTTTCCTTCCTTTCTTAATATCACTTAGCAAATGCACTAACCTAAAATGCAACAAACATAAAATGCACTAAATCGATCAACTAACCTAAAATCAGCGATAAAATGCACTAACCTAAAATCGATATCTACTAACAACTTAAAAAAATTAATACATATATGAAAAAATGCATGCATATATGAAAAAAAAACATCATCATATCATCAACAGAAAAATAGTATTTTTTCTAAAAATCTATCTTTTCAGCACATACATATACTCATACATCATCATATACTCATACATATACTCATACATATACATATAATCTACAGGAAAAACATATTTGTGTTTGCAAAAAAAAGGGGGAAGAGGGGGCGGTGCCGGCCCAGACCACAGCGAGGCAGAGGCGACGGCGGCGCGGGGCAGCTGGGGCGTGGCGAGGCAGAGGCGACGGCGAGGCAGAGGCGGGGCGGCGACGGCGTCGGGGCGCGACGCGGGGAGGCGACAGCGTCGGGGCGGCGCGGAGAGACCGCGACGGCACGGGGTGGCGCGCGGCGACGGCGTCGGGGCGGCGCGGGGTGGCGACGACGTCGGGGCGGCGCGGGACGGCGTCGGAGGCAGGGCAACGACAGCGATGGCGAGGCGCAGAGGGGCAGCCTGGCGGCGTCGTCAGGGCACCAACCGTGACCAATGCCCCCCTTTAGTCCCGGTTGGTGCCACCAACCGGGACCAAAGGCCTCTTTTCAGCAGCCCAAAGGGCGGGAAGCGGCGGCCTTGGTCACGGTTGGTGCCACGAACCGTGACCAATTCCCCACTTTAGTCCCGGTTGGTGCCACCAACCGGGACCAAAGGCCTTGTGCTACCCCGCGCCCAAATGTTTAGTCCCACCTCGCTAGTTGAGAGGGAGCCGCACCTGTTTATAAGGTGCGGTGCGCCTTCCCTCTCGAGCTCCTCTCTAAAGTAGGCTTTCGGGCCTAACCGTGCAATGTGTGCCTGTGGGCCTACTGGGCCTCCTGCGGGCCTGAATCCTGGCCCATGGTAGGGTTTCTAGACGTATTCAGGCCGTGGGTGCCCAGTAGGTGGCACTTTTTTTGTTTTTTTTGTTTCTACTTACAACAAAATACCAATTGTTGCTATATTTAATTATTTTTCTAGTTTTCTTGTTTTGTTTTCTGCATTATTTATTTTCTTTCGTTTTTTGCTTTGTTTTTTAATTCTTTTTGCTTTTAGTTTTAGAAAGATTATAAACTTTCTGTTAGTGCCATTAGTTTTCAAATTTGAAAACACTTTTTTTGGTTTTTTGTTTTCTTTGTTGCTTTATTTATTTTATTTTGTTTCTATTTACAACAAAATACTTATTGTTGCTATTTTCATTTTTTTCCAGTTTTTTTGTTTTGTTTTCTGTATTATTTATTTTCTTTTGTTTTTTGCTTTATTTTTTAATTCTTTTTGCTTTAGGTCAGCAAAATTATAAACTTTCTGTTGCTTTATTTATTTTATTTTGTTTCTACTTACTACAAAATACTTATTGTTGCTATTTTTTTCTAGTTTTTTTGTTTTGTTTTCTGCATTATTTATTTTCTTTTGTTTTTTGCTTTAATTTTTAATTCTGTTTGCTTTTAGGTTAGCAAAATTATAAACTTTCTGTTAGTGCCGTTAGTTTTAGAAAAATTATAAACTTTCTGTTAGTGCCATTAGTTTTCAAATTTGAATAGTTAAAATTTGAATTCTTTGAAAATTGTTTGAATCACAAGTTTGTGATGAACTTACTAAAAAATGAGAATAGATGCGCTTATAGAGAAAATTCAACCTAAATTCCTAGTAAATTTCTATGAATTTCAGAGAAATTCACTATGAATTTAGGTTAAACTTTTCTCTATTAGGGCATCTATTTTCACTTTGAGAGGAGCTCAACAAGGCAGAGAGGGAAGGGCTTATAAACCGGTGTGAGCCCCCTTCGGTTGGCGAGGTGGGACTAAACTCTGCCCGCAACGAGGACCAACCCTTTAGTCCTGGTTTGTGGCACAAACCGGGACTAATGGTCATGGTCCAGGGGCGAGGAGCAAAATTATAAACTTTCTGTTAGTGCCATTAGTTTTAGAAAGTTGAAAGTTGAAAGTTGGCATGGGTCAGGGACTAATGGTCATGGTATTACGAGGGCCGAACCATAAGACATGAAAGCATTTCAAATGAACTCTGAAAAAGTTGAAAGTTGGCATGGTATCATAATTTCACCCACATAGCATGTGCATGTACAAAATGGACAATGCTAGCATGTTCGTGTGTTACAAAGTTGGCATGGTATCATCATAATAGTTGTGGGAGAAAGTCTTCGCTTGTGTCATTTGCTTATTGCGCCGTAACCATGGATAATCTTCATTGTTTATCAGGATGCTTGGGTCAGCCTTGACATTGAAGGGAGGAATTTCATGAAACTTTTCATAATCTTCAGACATGTCTATCTTGCCGTCCACTCCCAGGATGTCCCTTTTTCCTGAAAGAACTATGTGGCGCTTTGGCTCATCGTATGATGTATTCGCTTCCTTATCTTTTCTTTTTCTCGGTTTGGTAGACATGTCCTTCACATAGATAACCTATGCCACATCATTGGCTAGGACGAACGGTTCGTCAGTGTACCCAAGATTTTTCAGATCCACTATTGTCATTCCGTACTGTGGGTCTACCTGTACCCCGCCGCCTAACAGATTGACCCATTTGCACTTAAACAAAGGGACCTTAAAATCAGGTCCGTAGTCAAGTTCCCATTTGTCCACTATGTAACCATAATATGTGTCCTTTCCACTCTTGGTTGCTGCATCAAAGCGGACACCGCTGTTTTGGTTGGTGCTCTTTTGATCTTGGGCGATCGTGTAAAATGCATTCCCATTTATCTCGTATCCTCTGTAAGTCAATACAGTCAAAGATGGTCCCCTGGACAACAAGTACAACTCATCACAAACAGTGTTGTCACCTCTGAGACGTGTTTCCAACCAACTGCTGAAAGTCCTGATGTGTTCACATGTAATCCGGTCGTCGCACTGCTCCGGGTGTTTGGAGCGCAGACTGTTCTTGTGTTCATCAACATATGGGGTCACCAAGGTAGAGTTCTGTAGAACTGTGTAGTTTGCTTGAGACCAAGAATATCCGTCCCTGCATATTATTGAGTCTCTTCCAAGAGTGCCTTTTCCAGTCAGTCTCCCCTCATAGCGCGATTTAGGGAGACCTATCTCCTTAAGGTCAGGAATGAAGTCAACACAAAACCCGATAACATCCTCTGTTTGATGGCCCGTGGAGATGCTTCCTTCTGGCCTAGCGCGGTTACGTACATATTTCTTTAGGACTCCCATGAACCTCTCAAAGGGGAACATATTGTGTAGAAATACGGGCCCCAGGATGACAATCTCGTTGACTAGATGAACTAGGACGCGCGTCATGATATTGAAGAAGGATGGTGGGAACACCAGCTCGAAACTGACAAGACATTGCGCCACATCACTCCTTAGCCTTGGTACGATTTCTGGATCGATCACCTTCTGAGAGATTGCATTGAGGAATGCACATAGCTTCACAATGGCTAATCGGACGTTTTCCGGTAGAAGCCCCCTCAATGCAACCGGAAGCAGTTGCGTCATAATCACGTGGCAGTCATGAGACTTTAGGTTCTGAAACTTTTTCTCTGGCATATTTATTATTCCCTTTATATTCGACGAGATGCCAGTCATGACCTTCATACCGAGCAGGCATTCAAAGAAGATTTCTTTCTCTTCTTTCGTAAGAGCGTAGCTGGCAGGACCTTTATACTGCTTCGGAGGCATGCCATCTTTTTCGTGCAAACGTTGCAGGTCCTCCCGTGCCTCAGGTGTATCTTTTGTCTTCCCATACACGCCCAAGAAGCCTAGCAGGTTCACGCAAAGGTTCTTCGTCACGTGCATCACGTCGATTGAGGAGCGGACCTCTAGGTCTTTCCAGTAGGGTAGGTCCCAAAATATAGATTTCTTCTTCCACATGGGTGCGTGTACCTCAGCGTCATTCGGAACAGCTAGTCCACCGGGACCCTTTCCAAAGATTACGTAGTGTAAATCATTGACCATAGCAAGCATGTGATCACCGGTGCGCATGGCGGGCTTCTTACGGTGATCTGCCTCGCCTTTGAAATGCTTGCCTTTCTTTCGACATTGATGGTTGGTCGGAAGAAATCGACGATGGCCCAGGTACACATTCTTCCTGCATTTGTCCAGGTATATACTTCAGTGTCATCTAAACAGTGCGTGCATGCATGGTATCCTTTGTTTGTCTGTCCTGAAAGGTTACTGAGAGCGGGCCAATCGTTGATGGTCATGAATAGCAATGCCTTAAGGTTAAATTCCTCCCGTCTGTGCTCATCCCACGTACGTACACCGTTTCCATTCCACAAGTGTAAAAGTTCTTCAACTAATGGCCTTAGGTACACATCAATTTCGTTGCCGGGTTGCTTAGGGCCTTGGATGAGAACTGACATCATAATGAACTTCCGCTTCATGCATATCCAAGGAGGAAGGTTATACATACATAGAGTCACGGGCCAGGTGCTGTGATTGCTGCTCTGCTCCCTGAAAGGATTAATGCCATCCGCGCTTAAAGCAAACCATACATTCCTTGGGTCCTTTGCAAACTCATACCAGTACTTTCTCTCGATTTTTCTCCACTGCGACCCATCAGTGGGTGCTCTCAACTTCCCATCTTTCTTTCGGTTCTCACTGTGCCATCGCATCAACTTGGCATGCTCTTCGTTTCTGAACAGACGTTTCAACCATGGTATTATAGGAGCATACCACATCACCTTCGCAGGAACCCTCTTCCTGTGGGGCTCGCCGTCAACATCACCAGGGTCATCTCGTCTGATCTTATACCACAATGCACCGCATACTGGGCATGCGTTCAGATCCTTGTATGCACCGCGGTAGAGGATGCAGTCATTAGGGCATGCATGTATCTTCTCCACCTCCAATCCTAGAGGGCATACGACCTTCTTTGCTGTGTATGTACTGTCGGGCAATTCGTTATCCTTTGGAAGCTTCTTCTTCAATATTTTTAGTAGCTTCTCAAATCCTTTGTCAGCCACAGCATTCTCTGCCTTCCACTGCAGCAATTCCAGTATGGTACCGAGCTTTGTGTTGCCATCTTCGCAATTGGGGTATAACCCTTTTTTGTGATCCTCTAACATGCGATCGAACTTCAGCTTCTCCTTTTGACTTCTGCATTACACCCTTGCATCGACAATGACCCGGCGGAGATCATCATCATCGGGCACATCGTCTGGTTCCTCTTGATCTTCAGCAGCTTCACCCGTTGCAGCATCATTGGGCACATCTTCTGGTTCCTCTTGATCTTCACCAGCTCCCCCCGTTGCAGCATCACCGTATTCAGGGGGCACATAGTTGTCATTGTACTCTTCTTGTTCCCGTCTTCCATCATAACCCCTATTTCTCCGTGCCTCGTCCAAACATTATAGTGTGTCATGAAACCCTTGTAAAGCAGGTGGGAGTGAAGGATTTTCCGGTTAGAGTAAGACCTCGTATTCCCACATTCAGTGCATCGACAACACATAAAACCATTCTGCTTGTTTGCCTCAGCCACATCGAGAAACTCATGCACACCCTTAATGTACTCGCGGGTGTGTCTGTCACCGTACATCCATTGCCGATTCATCTGCGTGCATTATATATAATTAAGTGTCCAAATTAATAGAAGTTCATCATCACATTAAAACCAAAGTGCATACATAGTTCTCATCTAACAACATATAGCTCTCCAGAGCATCTAATTAATTAAACCATACATTGAAACTATGTAAAACATTTCAATGCGAAAAAAAATACGATCATAATCGCAACCAAGGTAACAATTGATCCAACAGCATAATGATACCAAGCCTCGGTATGAATGGCATATTTTCTAATCTTTCTAATCTTAAAGTGCATTGCATCCATCTTGATCTTGTGATCATCGACGACATCCGCAACATGCAACTCCAATATCATCTTCTCCTCCTCAATTTTTTATTTTTTCCTTCAACAAATTTTTTTCTTCTTCAACTAAATTTAACCTCTCGACAATAGGGTCGGTTGGCATTTCCGATTCACATACATCCTACATAAATAAAATCTATGTCATGTTGGTCGGCATAATTTTCATAAACAATAAATGAACCAATAGTTATAAAGATAATATATATACCACATCCGAATCATAGACAGGACGAGGGCCGACGGGGGCGGATACCAAAACCATCTCACTATATAAGATGCAATAATAAAAGTAAGAAAATAATACAAGTATCTATGTAAACATACAAGTAAGAATATTTTTCCTTTCAAAAAGAAGATAAGAACAAGAGGCTCACCACGGTGGTGCCGGCGATGAGCTCGGCGCGGGTGATCGATGGCGGTGAAGACAGGGACGGGGCGTGACGGACCGCTAAACCTAGACAAATATTATGGAAAATGGAGCTTGGAGGTCGAGCTTGGAGAGGAGAAAGCTTAAGTAGTGTGGCTCGGGCATTCCATCGAACACCTTGTGTGCATAGGAGGTGAGCTAGAGCACCACCAAGCCCTCTCCCCCTCGGCCAGAGAAAAACAGAGCACTGGGGTGCTCTGCTCGCGAGCGAGGGGTATATATAGGCACCTCATTGGTCCCGGTTGGTGACTTGAGCCGGGACTAAAGGGGAGCCTTTGGTCCCGGTTCAAGCCACCAACCGGGACCAATGGTGGTGGGCCAGGAGCGAGGCCCATTGGTCCTAGTTCATCCCACCAACCGGGACCAAAAGGTCCAGATGAACCGGGACCAATGGCCCATGTGGCCCGGCCGGCCCCTGGGCTCACGAACCGGGACCAATGCCCACATTGGTCCCGGTTCTGGACTGAACCGGGACTAATGGGCTGACCCGGCCTGGTCCAAAGCCCTGTTTTCTACTAGTGTAAATCTGAAGTACCTGATATGCATGTTGATACTATAATGGAATCTTGTGATGAAACAGTTTTTGAGAATATATTCCATATGAAAGATATGCATAGCATTGCTAGATTTTGTTCTGAAATAGTTCCTCAATCTAGTACATTTGATGACTATTTCGAATAATCACCTGAGGAAGTCCTTGAGAAGGATAACGATGAAGCTCCTGTGAGGAGCATGAGATAATGGTTGCAAAACCCTTTGGTGATGATTTCATTATATACCTTGTGGATGACACTCCCAAGTCTATTGCAGGGGCATATGCATATCTAGATGTAGATGATTGGAAAGAAGTTGTTCATAATGAGATAGATTCAATTCTTTCTAATAGAACTTGGGAGCTAACTGATCGACCCTATGGTTGTAAAACCGTGGGCTGTAAGTGGGTTTTCAAAAATAAGCTAAGGCTTGATGGTACTATTGGTAAGTACAAGGCGTGACTTGTGGCCAAGGGCTACACTGTGAAAGAAGGCGAAGATTACTTTGACACATATTCACCCATTGCTAGAATGACCACCATTCGGGTGCTACTTTCTTTGCCTGCCTCTTATGGTCTTATCATTCATCAAATGGATGTAAAGCCAGCATTCCTAAATGGAGAGTTAGAAGAGGAAATCTATATGGATCAGCCCGATGGGTTTGTAGTAAAGGGTGAAGAGAGAAGTGTGTGCAAGTTGTTAAAATCTTTGTATGGTGTGAAACAGGCACCGAAGCAATGGCATGAGAAGTTTGAAAGAACTCCGACTTCTGCAAGATTTGTCATTAATGAGGCTGATATGTGTGTTTACTATCGCCATGGTGGGGGCAATAGTGTTATATTATGCTTGTATATGGATGACATACTGATCTTTGGTTCAAATATTGATGCGATCATTGAGGTCAAGTCTTTTCTATCAAAGAGTTTTGACATGAAATATCTGGGAGAAGCCGGTGTGATTCTGAACATCAAACTAATTAAGGATGATAGTGGGATCAAGTTAACAAGATCTCACTATGTTGAGAAGATCTTGAGCCGGGTCGGCTTTATAGACAGCAAGCCTTCTCCCACACCTCACGATCCCAGTGTTACACTCATAAAGAACAAGAAAGAAACTAGAGATCAATTAAAATGCACTCAAATTGTGAGTTCACTCATGTACTTAGCTAGTGCAACAAGGCTAGATATCTCGTTTTCTATGAGCACAGTTTGTAGGTTCATGTCCACCCGTGGTGATGATCATTGGCATGCACTAGAAAGGGTCTTTCATTGTGTGAGAGGTACTATGAGTTATGGAATTCACTACTCAGGGCATCCTTCTGTGATAGAAGGATATAGTGATTCAAACTGGATCTCCGATGTTCATGTACTCTATGCCACAAGTGGCTATGTATGTACTCATGGAGGTGGTGTAGTGTCATGGAGGTATTGTAAACAGACCATATTGACGAGGTCAACTATGGAAGCAGAACTAAGTGCTTTAGACATAGCCACTTCTGAGGCAGAATGGTTGCGTGAGCTCTTGATGGACATGTCTGTAGTTGAGAAACCTGTACAACCTATTCTTATGAATTGTGACAACCAAACGGTTATCACTAAAGTAAACAATTCAATGGATAATTCGAAGTCATGAAGACACGTGAAGAGACGTTTGAAGTCTATCAGGAAGTTGAGAAACTCCAGAGTAATAACTGTTACGTATATCCAAACAGACAAAAACCTAGCAGATCACTTTACAAAGGGACTATCACGAAATGTGATAGATATTGCATCGAGGGAGATGGGTATGTATGAGACCCATAGAAGTTACACCATACTAGTAACCTAACCTTTGTGATCGGAGATCCCGTGAATTAAGATCTGGGAAGAAAAAGTTATTGGTTAACTGAGGAGAGTAATAAGTGACCATCTCTAGGTAAAGATGCAAAACTCTCAGAGCTATAAGGCTTAGAGAGGTAAGACAGGTTGGCAACATGCCTTAATGTGATTTTATTGGCTATTATAACAAAGATGTTCCTATATATAGAGCAGTCTTGAAAGAATGCGCCAAATGAGCTTCGATTGTAAACGTCACAGTCTATGAGACTTGGATGATCTCTAGTAAGCTCATGAAGATACTAGGGAGTATTACGTATATGCTCCAAACCGCGAGGTAGCCTACTGGAAGCCGGGTACTGGTTAAGACTTTGAGTGAAACCCATTCACACAAAAGGAGCAATTCAAGGTATAGTCCATTGCCAAGTTGTGGATGGATGTAGTTTAAAGTTCTAGACAAAAGTTCAACTTAACAGTCTCTGCTAAAACAATGGTATATTAAACTAGTGATGAGAAAAGGCAAATATCTAAATGGGTATTTGAGATCTAGTGGGGGATTGTTAGCAATAATTGGTCTTGGGCCATACCAATTTATGAAATCTCAAATGGTGGCCCATGAATAAAATGGCAAGTGGTGGTGCTAAAGTTTTGTCTCATACCGCTAGTTGAAGTGTTAGACCTCTTTATATAGTGGGTTCCCTCGACCACTCTAAGTGATGTGTTGAGAAGTAAAAAGGAAGACCACACGCGCGTGCTTGCTCGCCTCGCTTCGTCGGGCCAGGCTCAGACACGGGATCGTGCCGGTGTCGGGGCGACGCGTACATGCGACATGCACATGAATGGTCCACCAAAATAAGGTCTGTTTCCTTGCAGGGGCGTGGCTTCTTTTTGTTGTTTTATTTTTTTGGTGTCTTCATGGACAAGTTCATTGTTTCCTTATCCGGTAAGTTTGACTTGGAAACAAAGTTAGTTTGAGATCGTGATTGCGACACGATACCGCCTCTGGTTCTCCTATGTATATTGTTTACCGGCCTCGGCCGAAGACACCAAGAACACCTAGGGTTTGGCCCCATCTCGCAACTTCTGCCACCATGGTAGTCTACCTCATCCCGAACACAGGCGTGCAATGGCGTGCGGGAGAGCCGATTTCTGGAACCGTTCGTCCTTGTCGTCCTGCACCGGGAGAGGACGGATTAGGTTTTTGGGAAGCGATCTGTGTGACTGCTCAAGTTTGTCATCACGGGGTCACCTTCCGTCCAAGTCGGTCACTGCTACTCATTGTCATCTCCATCACCGACAACAATAGATCGTCACCAACATCGTCATCAACACCGTTACTCCTGCAACAAGAAACAAACAGTACGTCCTTCATGATCTATTCATGTCTCTCTCTCTAAAGTTGTTATTTCATGTGCGATGTTGTTGTGCTTGTGTTGTTGTCCATCTAGTTTGCTAGATTGTTGCATGTTAGTTTCTGTTCTAGTCATGAATATTTATTGGAATTAATTATCAACTTGCCTAATATTCCAACAACTCAAAAGAACAAGATTTGAACGGGAAAATTAGAGGAAAACTTTGTTGGAGTATAATGTCAGGCTCTCTCCCACAGTTCAGACTTTTTGAAGAGTTCGTTGGAGCATCAATTAAATATGATATCCGGGTGAGGAGGTATTGAATTCAAGACCGTGCCTGTTGAAAATATGAGAAAATTACTACGAGATTTAATCCGAATAAACAGAAGATAAATCATGACTACAGCAACAGAGATTAAACTAATCATGTGAACTAGCATAGCAGATGAACAGATCACATCTAGGGCACATACTAGAAACATGAATTCTACCACGATCTCGAACAGGAAGGATAGAATCACATACGGTCCAGCGGGAGCAACACCACCGGCGTTGACGTTGTCACCCATGCCGTCGAGGACGAGGTTGCCGAGGTCGGGGAAGAAGTCCTCGTTCGCGAAGTCATCGCTGCCAGCAGTCACGCGAGTGCGCTCCCCCAAAAACCTGATCGCCCCTCTCCCGTACAGGATCACGAGAGGCAGGGTTCCGGAGGCCTGCTGTCCCTTCTCCCGGTGCACGCCGAAAGGAGGGATGGAGAAGACTTGCTTGGCGGCGCAATGATCTGGAACGGTGGTGAGAAACCATACGAAGCGGCGGCGGCTAGGGTAGACGTCTGCCTAACTATATAGTGCGGGCCGGGTAGGTCGTGGGAATAAACCCCACGTCCGAGTCGTCACGATCCAACAAAATCGGAAATGGTTCAGTAATTAACGCGTCCGTTAATTATTAATTAATGAATCATTAATTTTCCTGAGCAGAAAAAATATAGACAACGTGCATAGCTCTGTCCTCGGCTCGGCTCAATCCCGCAACCCGCGGCGCGTTGTGACGAGGCGTGGCGTGGCGAGGCGAGCGAGGAGGAGGAACGCGCGTGTAGGTCTTCTCTTCTCATGCTCATACAAGTGGTAGAAGAGCTCACCTTATAAAGAGGTGCAACTCTCTCTCAACTTCCGGGGTGGGACTAAACTTTAGCCTCACTCACTCCACTCACATGTGTGCATGAATGGGCCAAGAGAATTTCAGAATTTTAGTTGGGCTTTGGGCCAAAGGCCTACTAGAAAAATTCCAACAATCCCCCACAAATTCTCATTGGCACATCTCATCATTTTGTTCCAAAATATTGTTTATATACCGGTGCTTAGTGGAGACTGTGAAGTTGAACTTCCACTTAGAGATTTATGCTACAGTAGATCACAACTTGAATAGTGGACTGTGCCTTAAACTACAAGTTTTCTGCGAGACTAGTTTCACACAAATTCTTGACCGATACTTGGCTGCCGCAAGGCTTCCCCACGGGTGGAGCGTATACGTCATACTCCAAGGCCTTTTCATGAATTTATTAGAGAACACCCAATTCTCATAGACTGCGACGTTAATAGTCAAATTCATATAGGTGTGTTCCTCA
The DNA here is from genome assembly GCF_056163025.1 of Triticum urartu. Classification (NCBI taxonomy): domain Eukaryota; kingdom Viridiplantae; phylum Streptophyta; class Magnoliopsida; order Poales; family Poaceae; genus Triticum; species Triticum urartu. The sequence continues at coordinate 512,034,381 of NC_141873.1, forward strand.
GAAGATGTTCTGCAGGACAACATCTCTGCTTACCCGAATAAGCCACTTGGAACACAGTAAGATAAGTATCAACCTTCCATGCAGATCAGGAGAGTATTGCATCTTCACGGAGTGGGATAGTTAATATAGGGATACTCTCCTCCCAGCTGACCAACAGCTTGTCTCCCACTTCTACTTCACGGGATCTTCGATCACATAAAGTGGGTTACCACTATGGACAACTCATGCGGTGGGTCTCAAACCCATCTCCATCGATGCATTATCTATCACATTGCGTGATAGACCCTTTGTGAAGGGATCTGCCAAGTTTTTCGACATCTGGATATAATCCAACGTAATAACTCCGGAGTTCCTCAATTTTCTGACAGATTGTAGTCTCCTCTTCACATGTCTTGAGGACTTCATATTGTCCTTCGAACTGTTTATCTTGATGATCACAGTTTGATTATCACAGTTCATCAGGATAGGGGGTATTGGTTTTTCAACCATAGGTAAGTCCATCAAGAGTTCACAAAGCCACTCTGCTTCAATAGTGGCAGTGTCCAATGCTGTGAGTTCTACTTCCATAGTTGACCTCGTTAAGATGGTCTGCTTGCAAGACTTCCAGGAAACAGCGCCACCACCAAGTGTAAAAACATAACCACTTGTGGCCTTTATCTCATCAGCATCAGAAATCTAGTTTGAGTCACTATAACCCTCCAGTACCCTTGGAAACCCGATGTAGTGAATCCCATAGCTCGCGGTGCCTTTCAAATAGCGCATAACTCTCTCAAGTGCATGCCAATGATCATCTCCCGGTTTTGACACAAACCGACTCAGCTTCCTCACAACAAAAGAGATGTCAGGCCTCGTGGCACTCGCCAAATACATAAGCGAACCAATAATCTGAGAATACCTTAGTTGATCTCTAGCAATCCGTCGGTTCTTTCGAAGCAACACACTAGCATCATATGGAGTTGGAGAAGGCGTGCAGTCGCTATACCCAAAACGACTCAAGACCTTTTCCACATAGTGAGACTGAAGCAGTGTGATCCCACCATTCTCATCTCTCAACAGCTTGATGTTTAAGATAACATCGGCTACTCCTAGATCCTTCATCTCAAAACAGCAAGATAAGAAATCCTTAACCTCCTTGATTAAATCAAGTTTGGTTCCAAATATCAATATGTCGTCGACATACAGACAAAGAATAACTCCTTCGCCCCCACCATAGCGATAGTACACGCACTTGTCACCATCGTTTACTACAAAGCCGGCAGCAGTTAATGTTCTTTCGAACTTCTCATGCCACTCCTTAGGAGCTTGTTTAAGGCCATATAAAGACTTTAATAACTTGCGCACCTTTCCTTCCTAACCAGGTACTACAAAACCATCTGGCTGATCCATGTAAATTTCCTCCTTCAACTCTCCATTGAGGAAAGCTGTCTTAACGTCCACTTGATGAACGAGAAGACCATGTGAGGCAGCCAGTGATAGTAGCACCCGAATTGTGGTCAGTCGAGCTGCGGGTGAGTAAGTATCAAAGAAGTCTTCACCTTCTTTCTGGGTATAACCCTTGGCCACAAGCCGTGCCTTGTACTTTTCAATCGTACCATCAGGTCTAAACTTCTTCTTGAACACCCACTTACATCCTACAGGTTTGCACCCATAAGGACGGTCAGTGATCTCCCAGGTACCGTTAGCTAAGATGGAATCCATCTCGCTACATATAGCTTCCTTCCAGTAGTCAGCATCAGGAGATGCATAGGCTTCTGAAATAGTCCTGGGTGTGTCATCCACGAGGTACACAATGAAATCATCACCAAAGGACTTTGCAGCCCTCTGTCTCTTACTCCTCACAGGAGTTCCATTGTCACCCTCAACAGGATTCTCAACGTGTTCCATCGCAATGGTGGGTTCAGGAATTACAGTGAATTCCTCACTAGATGGAGTAGGTATCTCCTGATTTGATGAACTCGACATATCCTTCATAGGAAATATGTCCTCAAAGAAAGTTGCATCATTTGACTCCATAATCGTACCAACATGCATGTCGGACACCTTAGATTTTATTATTAAAAATCTATAGCTGATGCTATGAAAAGCATAGCCCAGAAGAACACAATCCACGGTTTTTGGTCCAAGCTTGCGCTTCTTGGGAATTGGTATATTGACTTTCGCCAAACAACCCCAAGTACGTAGGTAAGAGAGTTTCAACCTTTTCCTTTCCCATTCCTCAAATGGAGTCATGGTCTTATGCTTTGTGGGAACCCGGTTTAGGACATGACACGCAGTCATTACACTACTAGGGAAAACCCTATACATAGAATCTTAGCAGCAACGCGGCTCAAAAAGGAACGCTGCTGCTAATTAGCAGTAGCGCGGGTGTGGAAAACCCGCTACTGACAAGTGCTTAGCAGTAGCGCGCTCGACGCAACCCGCGCTGCTACAAATATCGACCAACAGTGCCCACCCAACTCCATTTAGCAGCAGCGCGGTGCCGCGAGCCGCGCTACTGCTATAGTTGTACCAGTAGCGCAGTTTGTCTGAGGTCGCTGCTGCTAATTTTCAAATCAGGCACACTTTTGATCCCGGTTAGTAGTAGCGCTTGTACCGAAAGTTCGCTGCTGCTACTTTCTTAGTAGCAGCACGTTTTACATACTGCGCCCTACTACTAATCCGCACCCACCACCTTTTCCCCACCCATCCTCCCCCTCCCCCAAATCCCTCCTCTCTTCCGCCACTCCCTCCTCTCTCTCTCCATACGTTCTCACATTGACCTCTTGCCCATGCGCCCCTCCTTCTCCATGGCACCGAAAGAGGGCGCCGCCTCGTGCCACCGGCGTCTAGGAGCTCGCCGGTCTTCCACCGGCCTCTAGGAGGCCGCCGCCTCGCGCCACCACGCCGGAGACCTAACCACCGGTGACCAGCCCCGCTACTCCCTCCATCTCCTTCCTCTCTCCCTCGGTTTTCTTTCTCTCTCTCTCTCTCTTTCTCTCTCTCTCTCCCTCTGGTTTGACTCACAATCCCATGTCCATGCCCGTGCAGGTAGTCGCCGTGGACGACCATATCTGGCATGGTCGGGAAGAGGAGCCCCACCGCGCTGCCTTGCTCTTCCATGGTCTGCCGCTGCCCGTTCATGCCTCCCGCGACCCCAACCATCGCTGGATCGAACAACTACTGCCATTGACAACACGCACGGGATCGAGATATTTTTTTTGTAATTGAAAGTAATAGTAGTAGCGCGGGGTATAAGACCCGCTACAGATAATTAGCAGTAGCGTTGTACTGCAACGCACGCTACAGCTAACCATGTATAGCAGTAGCGCGTGTCAACACGCGCTACTGCTACAAGTTAGCTGTGGCGCCGTATCAGTAGCGCGGGCGCCCGCGCTACTGATACACCCAAAACCCGCGCTACTGCTAGGCTTTTCCCTAGTAGTGTTAGTGCCTCCCCCCACCATTCCTTGGATAGACCCGAAGTGTCTAACATGGTGTTAACCATATCAATTAGAGTTCGGTTCTTTCTTTCGGCTACCCCATTTGACTGGGGTGAGTAGGGAGGCGTCCTCTCATGGATTATACCATGTTCCGCACAAAACAGATCAAATTCATTGGAAAAATACTCTCCACCACGATCGGACCTAAGCCGTTTAATTTTTCGATCAAGTTGGTTCTCTGCCTCAGCTTTATAGTTTTTGAAGAAAGTCAAAGCCTCATCTTTTGATTTCAGAAGATACACATAACAATATCTCGTGGAGTCATCAATCAACGTGATGAAGTATCTCTTTCCACCTTTTGTCAACACGCCATTCATCTCACAAAGATCAGAATGTATAAGCTCTAGTGGCGCCAAGTCTCTTGCCTTTGCAGTCTTATGGGACTTGCGAGGTTGCTTAGCTTGCACAGATACTTGGCACTTAGAGCCCTTGACATGACAGATTTTCAGAATTAAATTCATATTGGCTAGCCGCGTCATGCATCCAAAGTTAATATGACAAAGTCGTGAATGCCAAATATCAGACTCATTATTGTGGCAAACATTATTAATAACTTTAGTGCAAATATCTGACAAAGATAGGCGGAACAAGCCTCCACACTCATAGCCTTTTCCAACAAATTGTCCACACTTAGAAATTACAACTTCATTGGATTCGAAAACCAACTTAAAACCATCTCGACATAAATGGGAACCGCTAACGAGATTTTTATTGATGGACGGCACATGATGAACGTTCTTCAGACGCACGGTCTTCCCCAAAGTAAACTTCAGATCGACCGTACCAACACCTCGAACGATGGCATGTGACCCATTCCCCATCAGCACGGGAGAAGTCCCAGTGGCCTGGTAAGAAGAAAACATGGAGGCGTCAGCACAAACATGTACATTGGCACCGGTGTCAATTAACCAATCAGGGGATTGAAATACTGAAAGGATGGTAGGAAAAATACCGTACCCTGATTCCTTCATATCAGTATCACCGATGACGACATTAGCGGACTTGCCGCTCTTCTCATGTTCGTGCTCCTCAAAGCGGTTAGGACACTTCGGAGCCCAGTGATTAGGATCACCGCAGACATGGCAAAGTCCCTTCCCGTTCTTATGAGAATTCTTCTTGAAGTTGGTAGAATGTGATGGCTTGTTCTTTGTATCAAACTTGCCTTTGCCCTGAGTTTTGTTCTTGTTGTTTTTGAACTTGTTGGGCTGGAAGTTCTTCTTCTATACCATGTGGGCACTAGAACCTCCCTCAGCAACTTGAGCACGTGTGTCCTTTGCTCTCGCCTTCTCTTCAACATCAAGAGTACCAATGAGATCCGCAACGGAAAACTCCTGTCTCTTGTGTTTCAGGGAAGTAGCAAAATTGTTCCACGAAGGTGGAAGCTTGGCAATGATGCCCCCGGCAACAAATTTGTCCGGCAACACACACTTGAAGTACTCAAGTTCTTTTGCGAGCGACTGTATCTCATGAGCCTGCTGTACAACAGCGCGCTCATCAGTCATCTTGTAGTCATAGAATTGCTCCATGACGTACAACTCGCTGCCGGCGTCCGAGGCACCAAACTTGGCCTCGAGCGCAGCCCACATGTCCTTGCCGTTGTCAAACGACATATACGAATCCACAATTGAGTCATCAAGAACACTCAGAAGAGCGCCTTTAAAGAGGGTATCGATCTTCTCAAAAGCTTCCAGCTGTGCTGGATTAAGATCGCCCTCAGGCTTGCCTTGGTGGCGTCATAGCAGCTCATGGTCTGAAACCAGTAGACTGCTCTCGTGCGCCACCTCTTATATTGCGCCCCCTTAAAGGCAGGCGGCTTCAGATGCCCATGGTCTGCTACCAGTAGACTGCTCTCGTGCGCCACCTCTTATATTGCGCCCCCTTAAAGGCAGGCGGCTTCAGATGCGCAGCAAAACCACTCGGAGTAAATTGCCTATAATTAGGTTTCTGGATTGTTGAAAATATGAGCAAATTGCTATGAGATTTAATCCGAATAAACAGAAGATAAATCATGACTATAGCAACAGAGATTAAACTAATCATGTGAACTAGTATAGCAGATGAACAGATCACATCTAGGGCACATACTAGAAACATGAATTCTACCACGATCTCGAACAGGAAGGATAGAATCACATACGGTGCAGCGGGAGCAACACCGCCGGCGTTGACGTTGTCACCCATGCCGTCGAGGACGAGGTTGCCGAGGTCGGGGAAGAAGTCGTCGTTCCTGAAGTTGTCGCTGCTAGCAGTCGCGCGAGTGCGCTCCCCAAAAACCTGATCGCCCCTCTCCCGTACATGATCTCAAGAGGCGGGGTTCCGGAGGCCTGCTGTCCCTTCTCCCGGTGCACGCCGAAAGGAGGGATGGAGAAGACTTGCTTGGCGGCGCAATGATCTGGAACGGTGGTGAGAAACCATACGAAGCGGCGGCGGCTAGGGTAGACGTCTGCCTGACTATACAGTGCGGGCCGGGTAGGTCGTGGGAATAGACCCCACGTCCGAGTCGTCACGATCCACAAGAATCGGAAACTCATTAATTTTCCCGAGCAGCAAAAATATAGACGACGTGCATAGCTTTGTCCTCGGCTCGGCTCAATCGGCGCGGCGAGGCAAGCGAGGAGGAGCGCGCGTGTAGGTCTTCTCTTCTCATGCTCATACAAGTGGTAGAAGAGCTCACCTTATAAACAGGTGCAACTCTCTCTCAACTTCCGGGGTGGGACTAAACTTTAGCCTCACTCACTCCACTGACATGTGTGCATGAATCGGCCAAGAGAATTCAGAATTTTAGTTGGGCTTTGGGCCAAAGGCCTACTAGCAAAATTCCAACAGCGCCAACACAGTAGTAAAAAAACGATTCTGCGTCCTACATAGGATCTCGCATCTAAAGACTAAATAAGTCTAGACATGAGGAGAGGTGTTGAAATATATTGCTGGCCTTTCTCCATCAGTTTGAACTTCTGAAAAACAAATGCGGTGGTGGATGGTGTCTTAGGTAAGAGTCAGATTGTGAAATACAGTACTTTTAAAATAGGGTTAATTTGAGCTAAACTTGGTTAGCATGGGGATGTATGTCGTCCCTGTCCCACGCAAAAAGGAAAGAAAGCGGTGGAGGGAGCCATCTTTGTTGTACCGACCGCTAGGACAAGGCTGCAAGTTTGTGCGTGAGCCATGAGGGACATGCATGTATCTCTCCTCCTCTCTCTCTCTCTGTGCGTGAGCCATGAGGGACATGCATGTATCTCTCCCTCTCTCTCTCTCTGCTATGTCACTCTAATGCAGGATTACAGACGTTTATAGGCCCAATCATTTTCGGCAAGGCAGGATCCAATTGCGCAGACCTTCAAGTACGCCGCGTGCATGGCCCAAACAAGGAACAAGACATCAAGTACTATTCAAGTACGTGTAGAAAAAAGAAGCGAAAAACTCCAACCACCAAATCTACCAACAGTCTAGTACGTGAAGGCATGTAATAACAAACACACAAACAATTTTCATCATACATGGGCAGAAACCATCACATCAAGAAGAGACCCCCCTGCGCCGTGCCATGATGTCCTGTTCACATTTCCTGGTAGCTAGGTGTGCTAGACTTAGCTGCACCTTTCTCGTGATCCACTCCACACATGATGCACTGCATGTCGCGTCACACGCTGGCTTCAGCCTTCCTCTTCGGGGTCAAAGCTTCGGACCTTGGCAAGTCCACACCAATATTTCCCTCGGACACATTGCCGCAAGTCCATGGACGCGTTTCGTGCATCTGAATTCCTACAAATTGGCATAAAATCTGCAAATTTGGCATCAATTCAGGAACAACATTTTGATACAATGTACTCCTTTCGTTTCTAAATATATGTCTTTGTAGAGATTCCACTATGAATCACATACATATGTATATAGATGCATTTTAGATTGTAGATTTACTCATTTTGCTCTGTATGTGGTCTATAGTAAAATCTCTATAGAGACTTATATTTAGGAATAAAAGGAGTAGTACATAATTCATCAATTCTTCGTTAGCATATATGACCAAACAAAATGAGAACCATAATTAGACATTTTAAAAGATATCCAACTTCGGTAACCGCTCCCACTAGTTGGATTAAATCTACTCTATGTCTTCATTGTTGATCTGCGGCTTCTCGAGCTTGCAAACTCCTATCTTCTTCGGTTCTACAAAAGTAAAGGTTCCTTTGCATCTAAACTCATATGTAGCCTCTATTCTAGGAATGAGTGCATGAGCATCTATCAAATTTCGTTCTATCAATAGCTTGATGTATTCTTCTTTCCAATACCAAAATTTGCATCCATCCTACACACAAATTTGAGCAAACAATGAGCTACCGAAATTGTGCCGAATCCGGTGAACAACTGAACCAAAAGAAGCACATACCCCATTTTTTGCACTTGAAGAACAACCATCCAGGATGTTCCGGTGTGGTAGAAACGGCTGCATGACCTACCGCGGTCAGTCGTCGCACTTTATGAACAGCGACGGTGAGCCGACAAGCTGTTGGGCCAGGGCCGAGCCCGGGCGATGGCCAGGCTCGTCTTTCGCGGCGAACCGCCGATGGAATAGATCCGAGCGGCTATAGGCGTAGTCAATACATGCATGTGGTGCGGAGGCCTTGCCGAAGCAGTGCGCTCCGGTATCCAGCCAATCCATGGCAAGCCGCAGTCGTTGGCAAGCGGATACAGAAAACCCGGTTATCGTGGTTGGGGGCGGGGTGGGCTGGATAGCGACCCTGCCGGGAAAATGGGCAGCGGCGGCTATGGCGTGACATAGGGGGCGGGGGGCATCGAGAGGGGGAGGTGGAAAGGGAAGAGAAAAATGGACGTCTCTGCCCACGATGGGCGGGCCATGCATGGGAGGACAAGGGTACGTGTCCTGCCCATCCGCGCGTGTTCGCTTTGATGCAAACGCGGCCCAAATTTGGGTCTGGAATGAGTCGAAAGCAGACAAAAAAGACATTTGTCCGTTTCCTCCCACGCGTTGGGCCATGTTATGTGTCCATTTACCTCCAAACGGACCTAGCCGGAACATTCGAGGTCGTGCGTTGGAGTTGCTGTAAGCAGGACACTCATACGTCTTCAACGTATTTATAATTTTTGATTGTTCCATGCTATTATATTATCTGTTTTGGATGTTTTATTTGCATTAATATGTTATTTTATATTATTTTTAAGACTAACCTATTAACCTAAAGCCCAGTGTCAGTTTTTGTTTTTTCTTCTTGTTTTAGAGTTTCATAGAAAAGGAATATCAAACGGAGTCCAAACGGAATGAAACTTTCGCGATGATACGCACTCTCACCCTTCCGCCCTTGCTAGCCTCTCTTGTACGGTGCAACTTTCGCCAGCACCATAAACCCACCATCTACCTTCCTCAAAATAGCCACCATACCTACCTATTATGGCATTTTCGTAGCCATTCTGAGATATATTTCCATGCAACTTTCCACCGTTCCGTTTATTATGGCATGCATCATCATTGTCATATTGCTTTGCATGATCATGTAGTTGACATCGTATTTTTGGCAAAGCCATCATTCATCATTTTTTATACATGTCGCTCTTGATTCATTGCACATCCCGGTACACCGCCGGAGGCATTCATATAGAGTCATATCTTGTTCTAGTATCAAGTTGTAATTTTTGAGTTGTAAGTAAATAGAAGTATGATGATCTTCATTTTTAGAGCATTGTCCCATATGAGAAAATAAAAGAATAAAAAAAAGAGAAAGGAAAAAACAAGAGAAAGGAAAAAACAAGAGAAAGAAAAAAAGAAAAAAAGAGAAAGAAAGAAAAATTTGATAGAAAAAGAGAGAAGGGGCAATGTGACTATCATTTTCCATACTTGTGCTTCAAAGTAGCACCTTGATCTTCATGATAGAGAACTTGGCTCCTATCTTATCACTTTCATATACTAGTGGGAATTTTTCATTATAGAACTTGGCTTGTGTATTCCAACGATGGGCTTCTTCAAAACGCCCTAGGTCTTCATGAGCAAGCAAGTTCGATGCACACCCACTTAGTTTTCTTTTTGAGCTTTTATAAACTTATAGATCTAGTGCATCCGTTGCATGACAATCCCTACTCACTCACATTGATATCTATTGATGGGCATCTCCATAGCGCATTAATACGCCTAGTTGATGTGAGACTATCTCCCTCTTTTTGTCTTCTCCACAACCACCTTCTATTCCACCTATAGTGCTATGTCCATGGCTCACGCTCATGTACTGTGTGAAAGTTGAAAATGTTTGAGAAAATTAAAAGTATGAAACAATTGCTTGACTTGTCATCGGGGTTGTGCACGATTTGAATATTTTGTGATGAAGATGGAGCATAGCCAGACTATATGATTTTGTAGGGATAAACTTTCTTTGACCATGTTATTTTGAGAAGACATAATTATTTTGTTAGTATGATTGAAGTACTATTGTTTTTATGTCAATATTAAACTTTTGTTTTGAATCATACGGATCAGAACATCCATGCCACAATAAAGAAAACTACATGTATAAATATGTTAGGTAGTGTTCCACATCAAAAATTCTGTTTTTATCATTTACCTACTCGAGGACGAGCAGGAATTAAACTTGGGGATGCTTGATACGTCTCCAACGTATCTAGTATTTTTTATTGTTCCATGCTATTATATTATCTGTTTTGGATGTTTTATATGTATTAATATGCTATTTTATATTATTTTTGGGACTAACCTATTAACCTAGAGCCTAGTGCCAGTTTTTGTTTTTTACTTGTTTTAGAGTTTAGCAGAAAAGGAATATCAAACGGAGTCCAAACGGAATAAAACTTTCGCGATGATTTTTCTTGGACCAGAAGACATCCAGAGGACTTGGAGTGCATGTCAGGAAAGCCACGAGGCGGCCACAAGGACGGAGGGCACGCCGAGGGGGGGTAGGGCGTGCCCCCACCCCTGTGGGTCCCTCGTGACTCCACCGACCTATTTGTTCCGCCTATGTATTCTCACATATTCCAAAACCTACCAGGAGAGCCACGAAAACACTTTTCCACCGCAGCAACCTTCTGTACCCTTGAGATCCCATCTAGGGGCCTTTTCTGGCATCCTGCCGAAGGGGGATTCGATCACGGAGGGTTTCTACATCAACACCTTTACCTCTCCAATGAAGTGTGAGTAGTTTACCACAGACCTATCGGTCCATAGCTAGTAGCTAGATGGCTTCTTCTATTTCTTCGATTCTCAATACCATGTTTCCTCGATGTTCTTGGAGATCTATTCGATGTAATACTCTTTTTGCTGTGTGTTTGCCGAGATCCGATGAATTGTGGATTTATGATCAGCTTATCTATGAATATTAGTTGAATCTCCTCTGAATTCTTATATGCATGATTTGATATGTTTGCAAGTCTCTTCGAACTATCGATTTGGTCTAGCCAACTAGACTGGTTTTTCTTGCAATGGGATAAGTGCTTATCTTTGGGTTCAATTTTGCAGTACTTGATCCTAGTGACAGAAGGGGAACCGACATGTATTGTATTGTTGCCATCAAGGATAACAAGATGGGGTTTTTGTCGGTGTACAAAAAGAGGGGTACACATTTTGTACCCCTATAACTGTGCACGGGCAATCTGAGCCACGGGCACCACCACACTGAGCAAGGCAAGGGAGGTGAGCCAAGGTAAGGCCGAAGCTCAGGAGAAGCAGAACGACGCCAAGACCACAAAGAGCAAAGGGGACGAAGCGGACCCCCCCGGCAAGATCCTTGACGGGAGGCGGTTTTAGCAAACCCAGTAAGACCCTTGCCGTGGCAGCTCGCCCCACACCTACGGAGTGAGTCACCCTTGAGTCCACTGCCCCCATGGGGCAAGGATTCGGGAGACATCCCCGTGGTGGCATGCAGATCTTTGTGAAGACATTCGAGATCAGATACACCCTTCAGAAGATGATGATCCTTGGCGGGATCCCAGCCAAGGAGGACCACAAGGCCCCCGGCAAGGGCCTTGCCGGGGATGACAGTAGGCGCCATGGCAAGACCCTTGCCGGGGCCCCGGCAAGGCCCTTGCCAAGAACACCCGTTGGGCCACCATCAGGCCCACGCTAGTCAAACCTCCACCGCCGTTCGCATGCAGCTGCCGACCCAACCAGCTGTGCAGGCACCTGCGTGGCGGCATGCAGATCTTCATGGAGACCCACCACTGCGCCACCTCAGCTGCCTACCTGCCTACATGGCACCGCGGGTGCCGCTGGCCAGGGCACGTGTCGACATGAGAGGAAGCGGCGACGGACGAGACAGGGCTCTCCCCTGTCCCCGATAAAGCAAGGACACCTGGGCAAGACGCATTAAATGCGCCTTGACATGTAATGCGAGGGATAACCTCACATCACTATTCCCTTTCCACCTCCTGGTACTACTGTGGCAACCCCTTTCCTATAAAAGGAGGCCCGAGGCGACCAGGAGGAGGATTCGGTTTTTTGGAGCTCCTCACGCCCCATAGCTAGCTCAAGAACACAGATATATAATCCACCAAAGCAGGAGTAGGGTTTTACGCATCCTCGCGGCCCGAACCTGGATAAACGAACCGTATGCTATCTGTTTGATCCGCTCTTCTCACGACCCCGCGCCCCGCAACCGTAGTAGGGATCCTTGTGATCCCATAGGTGTCGTTCCCACCGTCATCTTTGGCGCACCAGGTAGGGGGTCGCAGTTGTGAGAATCGGCTCTAGCAGTTAGCCCGGCACTCCTTCATCTTCGTGACCCTTGAAGAAGAAAGGAGGCGAGAAGATCGACACTCGAGCGATCGCAAACAGAAGCTAAGTTGCACTGAACCCTTATTTGTGCTACCCTTCTTATTTGAGGTTATTCCTCCCCGGAGATATTTGCTTTGTATGAGAAACCTGCATGCCAGGGGCTCTACCACGATCGGCAACGCCCTTGCCCTGTTTCGAGTCCGCTCAACAGCTCAAGCAGCTGCGTCGAGAATGGCAGAGTAGCCTTCCGCGATCTGCAACGCCCCCGATTCTGACTCGAGTCAAGCTCGACAGTTCGAGCGGCCGCGTTCAGAACGGAAAGGTGGCTCGTCCGGCAGCATGCGTACCCGGCTGGCCATGGGGATCCGTCCCCAAAACGCCACTAGGGGCTTCCGCGCCGGCAAGCCTTCCCGATCGACGTAGGGCACGCATACAAAGAGGAATCGAACGGGGAAATAACATGCATGAAAATTAAGAGTACTTCAAAGTTATATTACATCACATCATAGCTGCGGTTCTAACTAAAGATAAAATTTGTCTTAGTCGGGAACCCGCAGCGGCGAAGAAGAACGGGATGCCTAATCACAGCGCTGGCCTTCCACCCTCTTGATTTCGTTGATGCAGTCGGTGATGGGCTTGATGCGCTCCTTGAGCACCGTGAGGTCAGCACCATCCGGCAAGCTCTTCATCACGGCCGCGAAGTCAAGATCGGGATTCCAGTACGCCGTCTTGGTGAGGACCTTGGTCACGACCCTCCGGCAAAGTCACCGGGCCTCCTCGGCCAGCGTGGCCGTCCTGTTGGAGTGAAGATACGCCAAGGCTCCGAGGACGCCCTCGAAGAACAGGGTCAACTTGGTGTTGACGGTCCCGCTGCGCTCAGGGGCGTACCTCACGTGTGGCATCCCCATGGTGGCCAACTACGTGGTGACCCTGTCGGCGACCTCCTCCAGGCGGCTGATCCATCTGTTCTCGCCCGCCACATAATCCTGGTGGGAGGCGGCCTCGTTTGCCCGCAGCTGCTTCTCCTCCTCCAGGCTCCTGGTCAAGGTCTCCTCCCGAGCCTTGCTCTCCAACAGCATCTTCTCGAGATCCTCCAGCTTCAGCTTGAGGTCTCTGACGGAGTTTTGTGCTTCGGAGAGCTCCCCAGCCCTGCTGATGACCGCTCCTTGCGCCTCCACCAAGGCGCTGTTGAGCGTGCTCTTCTCATTGGACAGCTTGAGGGCCTGCTCCTTCAGCTTGTCCTGCGCCACATCCAACTCCCTTACCTTGTCGGCATGGGCCAGAGCCTGGGCATCGAGTGCCTCCTTGTGCCTCTGCTCCAGCTCGCGAGTCCGCCGCGCGACAAGGGCCTCGAGCTCCTCATCCTTGCCACGGAGCACTGCAGCAAGTTTCGCCTCACGCGAGGTGAGGTCCTCTTCCTGGGAATTCAAGGCGGCTTGTTGCTGGCTCCGGGCGGCCTCGGCCGCGGCAACCAAGTTCGCCGCCTTTTCCTGGGCCTTCTCGATGTCGGCCATCTTCATGGTGAGCTCCACATCGCGCTCGGCCAATTTCTCCTGAAAGGCCCTCTGCTCCTCGTGAGCCTGGTGGAACCAGGTCTGCGTCTCGGCAACGCGCACCTTGAAGTCCATCTCCATGTTGTCCACCATTGCCATCCTGGACTTGACCTTGTCTAGGCGAGCACGGTAGAGCACTTGGAGCTTCCGGAAATTGGCCCCCATGGCACGGAAAAGCTGCTCTTCTGGAGAACCGTCGCCACCAATGCCCGGCTCATCAACCACGTCAAGCCCGGTGGCGGCAAGCACCTCGCCGTCAAAAACTTCCCCTTCGGCGGGCGCCCGGCTTGACGCCCCTGGGAGGTGGATGAAGAGATCGTCGCCCACCTTCAGATACCTGCCGGGGCCCGAGGTTGAGGAGGAGGGAGGCTGGTCACCCACCACCTCTTCCTCGGCGAAGGCCTTGCCGACCCCACCGGCAGGTCCACCTCTGGTGCCCTCGGCAGAAGCCTTGCCGGTCGCCTTGGCGGCCCCCGCCGTGGTGTCCTTGGCAGCATCCTTGGCGGCCTCCTCAGCAATGTTCCCAGCAACGGTATCCACGTCCTCCATACCTGTTGAAGGAGGGCCTGGGCAGCAACGGGAGCAATGAAGCCAAGAAAAGAATAAGGGAAAAACAGAGACGAAGGACAGGCGACTCACCAGTGCCAGGCTGTGAAGCAGAATTTCCCTCTCCGCCAGCATTTGGCGCCGTGGCAGAGCCACCAGCGCCCAAGTTCCCCTCTTCCTCCATGGGTGTGGGTTCCGTGCCTGATGCCCTTGCCGGGGACGCCCCCCGCGGCGGCGTAGTCGATGGGGGTGGTGTGTTAGGAGTAGCCCCCTGTGGCTCCTCCTGCTGCCGCTCCCCTCCTACAAACCCGGCAAGGTCAGCATCATGGCATCGAGCACCTACCACATGTCGAGTAAGAAGAGGGTGACGAACTTACGCTGGGGGCTGCTGTCTGGGCTGCTCAACACCACCAGTGGTGTCTTTGAAGCCCCAGCCGGGGGCTGGCTGCTCGCCGAGGTCCTCGCCCTCTTCACCCTCTGGGCCAACGTCTCTGTCTCCCTACATAAGCAAAAATGGATCAAGAAAAGCGGCCCAATTCAAGGAAATGGAAATGACAGCAAGCAACGGAGAACTTACTCGTCATCCGTCTCCTCCTCTTCCACCAGTTTCCTTTTCCTCTCCGGGCTGAGAGGCCCGAGATCAAAAGGGAGCTCCGCATCATCATCCGAGTCAATGCCTGCCGGAGGAGGCGAAGGAGGCGGCGGGGTTTGTGCGCGCCCAGATGAGGAAGGGGCTGTCGTCTTCTTCTTCTCAGCGGCCTTCGTCAGCCTCTTGGCTGCCGTGGCCCTCGTGTGGCGCCCAGACCCCTCCAGGGTCAATTGAGGCCGCGCAGCCCTGCCGGGCCGGACCGGCTCACCGGAGCCAGCCCGCCACGGGACTCGCCCTCTTCCCCTGGTTGGCGTCGAGCCCGCCGCCGCATCCTCCTCCTCCCCCGACGACTCGTCGGTCGCGTCTTCGACGAGCGGAGATCCAGTGTTGGCGATGCTGACCTCCCCGGAGGCCGCCGCCCACCAGGAGAGCTCCTCTTCCTCCGCCGCCGTTGCGGCCATGTCCTCCACGCCCCCAGCGCTACCAGCCTCCATGGCAGGCTGTGCCTCCCTCGCCCTAGTGGCGATGTAGTCCAGCTCTGCCTGGGTGGTGTCCATGATAAGCCACCGCTCGGTGTCGGCATTGACGTACACCTCGATCAGGGTGTCGAAGAATTGCTGCACATCCTCGACCTTCGGCTCCTTCCAACTCAGGACAGGGCCGTGCGCATTACAGTCCGACATCATGGCGATGATCCCGGACCGACGCGAATTTTTGCACAACGGGACCACCCCCACTGGCAGCTTGAAAAATGGCCCCTTAAGGGCCTTGCCAACCTTTGCGGCAGCCCTCGCGGCCTTGCCGGTCCGCTCGACCTCGCCATCGCGACACACATCAAGCTGGAAAAGCCGCTGGCTGAAGTGGGCATGCGCCAGGACTGTGAAGTTGTGATTGAGGCCGGGGCCGAGTCGCATAATGTCAGCCGGGTTCGTGAAGAGCCAAGCTGGCCTCCCCTTGCTGTGCAATGGGGCGATCTGGCGGCGAATGAAGTCCGCCCCGATAATCTCAAGGGTGAGTCCGGCCTGGGTGAGCCCGAGAATCCTGGTGGTGGCGACGGTGAGCCTCCCATCGGCGGCGTCGACATCGCTCCAGTGGACCTTGCAGAATTCCGGCGGGTTTCCATCTTCAATCCAGCACCACCGGCCACGCCATTCCTCCCACCTCTCCTTCACGTCACCGTCCGGGTACGCCCCCTTGGATCTTGGGATCCAGGTGACGCAACTGGAGACGGGTCCTCCCAGCTGGATTCGAGGGAAGAAGTAATGGCGGAAGAGCGCCGTGTTGGGCTGCACCCCTGCAAAGCCTTCGTAAAGATGCGCGAAGAAAGCCATGCACGCCACCGCATTCGGAGTAAAATCCAAGAGGCGAAAGCCGAAGGTGCGCATAACGTCGCAGAAGAAATCGGAGAAAGGAGGGCATAACCCGCAAGAAAAGTAATCAACGAAGAAGGGGTACCGATTTGAGGCAGGATCAGCGCAAGTAGCAGGAATGATGCGCGTCGCCGGGTGTCCCGAATCCTCTCCCCCCGTCTCCACTCCCCATAGGGGCTTGAAGGAGGCCCGGAGCTCTTGAACATCAACCGTCGAGGGGAAGAAGAAGGCGGACTTCGTCCGGTCCCTCGACAATGCGCTCTCCGGCGGCTCCACCGTCCCGGCGCCCTTAGCCACCCCCTTTCCCTTGGCGAATTTGGGAGCCATGGCAACCAAGAAGTTCAGAGGGCTGAGGAAGGGGGATGGCGAAGCGACGGCGGCGGGCGACAGTGAAAGCTTAGGAAGGAAGGAAGAAAGGGGACGACGGCTTTGAGATCGGAAAAGGCACGAGGGAAGAGGAGAAAGTGAGCAGCGCGCCCACGGTTATTCCTTCTTATGGGGGAAAAATGCGGGCCGCCTCCTTTCACATTAACTGTGATGTGACGCATGCCCGCGGGAAGCAACCCCACGCATGCCGCCCACGTCACACACGCCTCCCCACACCGCGCCATGTGCGGGAAGCATGGGAAGCGCAGCGCGCAAAGAGACTTACCGCGGTAAAAACTGCCCCGCCTGCCCACGCACCGTTTTTAGGCCTAGCCCAACGACGCGATTGCGCTTACGTGTGGCCCAGGCCCGGGGGCTCCTGTCGGTGTACAAAAAGAGGGGTACACTTTTTGTACCCCTATAACTATGCACGGGAAGTCTGAGCCACAGGCACCACCACACTGAGCAAGGCAAGGGAGCTGAGCCAAGGTAAGGCCGAAGCTCAGGAGAAGCAGAACGACGCCAAGACCAAGACCACAAAGAGCAAAGGGGACAAAGCGGACCCCCCAGCAAGATCCTTGCCGGGAGGCGGTTTTAGCAAACCCGGCAAGACCCTTGCCGTGGCAGCTCGCCCCGCACCTACGGAGTGAGTCACCCTTGAGTCCACTGCCCCCATGGGGCAAGGATTCGGGAGACATCCCCGTGGTGGCATGCAGATCTTTGTGAAGACATTCGAGATTAGATACACCCTTCAGAAGATGATGATCCTTGGCGGGATCCTAGCCAAGGAGGACCACAAGGCCCCCGGCAAGAGCCTTGCCGGGGATGACAGCAGGCGCCCCGGCAAGGCCCTTGCCGGGGCCCCGGCAAGGCCCTTGCCAAGAACACCCGTTGAGCCACCATCAGGCCCACGCCAGTCAAACCTCCACCGCCGTTCGCATGCAGCTGCCGACCCAACTAGCTGGGCAGGCACCTGCGTGGCGGCATGCAGATCTTCGTGGAGACCCACCACTGCGCCACCTCAGCTGCCTGCCTGCCTACATGGCACCGCGGGCACCGCTGGCCAGGGCGCGTGTCGACACGAGAGGAAGCGGCGACGGACGAGACAGGGCTCTCCCCCGTCCCCGATAAAGCAAGGACACCTGGGCAAGATGCATTAAATGCGCCTTGTCATGTAATGCGAGGGATATCCTCACATCACTATTCCCTTTCCACCTCCTGGTACTACTATGGCAACCCCTTTCCTATAAAAGGAGGCCCGAGGCGACCAGGAGGAGGATTCGGCTTTTTGGAGCTCCTCACGCCCCATAGCTAGCTCAAGAACACAGATATACAATCCACCAAAGTAGGAGTAGGTTTTTACGCATCCTCGCGGCCCGAACCTAGATAAAAGAACCGTATGCTATCTGTTTGATCTGCTCTTCTCACGACCCCGCGCCCCGCAACCGTAGTAGGGATTCTTGTGATCCCATAGGTGGCGTTCCCACCGACAGTTTTCATCATATTGCTTGAGTTTATCCCGCTACATCATGTCATCTCACTTAATGCATTACTCTATTCTTATGAACTTAATACTCTAGATGTAGGCAGGAGTCGGTCGATGTGTGGAGTAACAGTAGTAGATGCAGGCATGAGTCGGTCTACTTGATACGGACGTGATGCCTATGTTCATCAACATTGCCATAGATATCGTCATAACTTTGCGCTTTTCTATCAATTGCTCGGCGGTAATTTTACCCACCGTAATAATTTCTCTCTTGAGAGAAGTTTCTAGTAAAACCTATGGCCGCCAGGTCTACTTTCCATCATATAAGTTTCCGATCTATAATTCTAGTTTCCTATTTACTTCCTTTGCAATCTTTCACTTTCCATTCCATAAACCAAAAATAACAAAAATATTACTTTACCATTTATCCATCTCTATCAGATCTCACTTTGCAAATAACCGTGAAGGGATTGACAACCCCTTTATCGCGTTGGGTGTAAGTTGGTGTTTATTTATGCAGGTATTCAGTGACTTGTGTGTTGTCTCCTACTGGATTGATACCTTGGTTCTAAAAACTGAGGGAAATACTTACTCCACATTGCTGCATCAGCCTTTTCTCTTCAAGGGAAAAACACAAGCTCAAGAGGTAGCAGGCACCGACGCATGCCAAAACGCATCTTATCTCCTCTCTACACCCTGCCACCGGGCTGCTTGATACGTCCATTTTGCATCATGCTTTTATATCGATATGTATTGCATTATGGGCTGTTATTACACTTTACGTCACAATACTTATGCCTATTCTCTCTTATTTTACAAGGTTTATTTGAAGAGGGAGAATGCCGGCAGCTGGAATTCTGGGCTGGAAGAGGAGCAAATATTAGAGACCTATTCTGCAAAACTCCAAAAGTCCTGAAACTTCACGGGAGCACGTTTCAGAATATATAAAAAATATTGGGCGAAAGAAGTACCAGAGGGGGGCCACCCACCGTCCACGAGCGTGGGGGCGCGCCCCCTGCCTCGTGGCCCCCCTGGCAGCCCTCTGATGCCCATCTTTGGCTATATGGAGTCTTTCGTCGAGGAAAAAAAATCATAAGCAAGCTTTCGGGACGAAACTCCACTGCCACGAGGCGGAAGCAATCTAGGTCTCTGGCGGAGCTGTTCTGTCGGGGAAACTTCCCTCCGGGAGGGGGAAATCATCAGCATCGTCATCACCAACGATCCTCTCATCGGGAGGGGGTCAATCTCCATCAACATATTGACCAGCACCATCTCATCTCAAACCCTAGTTCATCTCTTGTATCCAACCTTTGTCCCAAAGCCTCAGATTGGTACATGGGGTTGCTAGTAGTGTTGATTACTCCTTGTAGTTGATGCTAGTTGGTTTATTCGGTGGAAGATCATATGTTCAGATCCATTATGCATATTAATACCCCTCTGATTATGAACATGAATATAATTTCTGAGTAGTTGCATTTGTTCCCGAGGACATGGGAGAAGTCTTGCTATAAGTAGTCATGTGAATTTGGTATTCGTTCGATATTTTGATGAGATGTATGTTATCTTTCCTCTAGTGGTGTCATGTGAACGTCGACTACATGACACTTCACCATTGTTTGGGCCTAGAGGAAGGCATTGGGAAGTAATAAGTAGATGATGGGTTGCTAGAGTGACAGAAGCTTAAACCCTAGTTTATGAGTTGCTTCGTAAGGGGCTCATATGGATCCATCTGTTTCATACTATGGTTAGGTTTACCTTAATACTTTTATTGTAGTTGCAGATGCTTGCAATAGAGGTTAATCCTAAGTGGGATGCTTGTCCAAGGAAGGACAGAACCCAAGCACCGGTTCACCCACATATCAAATTATCAAAGTACCGAACACGAATCATATGAACGTGATGAAAACTAGCTTGACGATAATTCCGATGTGTACTCGGGAACGCTTTCCTTTATATAAGAGTTTGTCCAGGCTTGTCCTTTGCTACAAAAAGGATTTGGCCATCTTGCTGCACCTTATTTACTTTTACTATTTGTTACCCGTTACAAATTACCTTATCATAAAACTATCTGTTACTGATAATTTCAATGCTTGTAGAAAATACCTTGCTAAAAACCGCTTATCATTTCCTTCTGCTCCTCGTTGGGTTCGACACTCTTACTTATCGAAAAGGCTATGATAGATCCCCTACACTTGTAGGTCATCAAGACTCTTTTCTGGTGCCGTTGCCGGGGAGTGAAGCGCCTTTGGTAGGTGGAATTTGGTAAGGAAAAATTTATATAGTGTGCTGAAATTTACTGTCACTTGTTATTATGGAACATAATCCTTTGAGGGGCTTGTTCGGGATATCTTCACCCCGACCAGTAGAGCATAGAGTTGCTCCTCAACCTACTGATCCAACTGAAAATGTTTACTTTGAAATTCCTTCGGGTATGATAGAGAAATTGCTAGCTAATCCTTTTACAGGAGATGGAACATTGCATCCCGATTTGCACCTAATCTTTGTGGATTATTTAAGCTTGCAGGTATTCCCGAGGATGTTATCAAGAAGAAGATCTTCCCTTTATCTTTGAAGGGAGAGGCATTGACATGGTTTAGGCTATGTGATGATATGGGATCGTGGAACTACAACCGATTGAAATTGGAATTTCATCAGAAGTTTTATCCTATGCATCTTGTTCATCGTGATCGTAATTATATATATAATTTTTGGCCTCGCAAAGGAGAAAGCATCGCTCAAGCTTGGGGGAGGCTTAAGTCAATGTTATATTCATGCCCCAATCATGAGCTCTCGAAATAAATGATTATTCAAAAAAATTATGCCCAGCTTTCTCTCAGTAATCGCTCCATGCTCGATACTTCTTGTACTAGTTCTTTTATGATGAGGACTATTGAATTCAAATGGCATTTATTGGAAAGAATTAAACGCAACTCCGAAGATTGGGACCTCGACGAAGGTAAGGAGTCAGGTATAACACCTAAGTTTGATTGTGTTAAATCTTTTATTGATACCGATGTTTTCTATAAATTTAGCACTAAATATGGACTTGACTCTCAGATAGTAGCTTCTTTCTGTGAATCCTTTGCTACTCATGTTGATCTCCCTAAGGAGAAGTGGTTTAAATATAATCCTCCCATTGAAGTAAAAGTAGTTGAACCTATTAAAGTTGAAGAAAAGACTATCACTTATAATGATCCTATTGTTCCTACTACTTATATTGAGAAACCACCTTTCCCTGCTAGAATAAAGGATCATGCTAAAGCTTCAACTGTTGTTCGTGAGAGTAATACTAGAACACCTACTCCCCCTGACAAAATTAAAGGTGAACCTAGTGTTTCTATGGTTAAAGATCTCTTGGCCGATAATATTGATGGGCATGTTATTTACTTCTGTAATGAAGCTGCTAGAATTGCGAGACCCGATACTAAAAATAAACATAGACCTATTGTAGGCATGCCTGTTATTTCTGTTAAAATAGGAGATCATTGCTATCATGGCTTATGTGATATGGGTGCTAGTGCAAGTGCAATACCCCATTCCTTATATAAAGAAATTATGCATGATATTGCACCTGCTGAGATAGAAGAAATTGATGTTACAATTAAGCTTGCCAATAGAGACACTGTTTCACCAGTTGGGATTGTTAGAGATGTTGAAGTCTTGTGTGGGAAAGTTAAATATCCTGCTGATTTTCTTGTTCTTGGTTCCCCACAAGATAACTTTTGTCCCATTATATTTGGTAGACCCTTCTTGAAATACTGTTAATGCTAAGATATACTGCAATAAGGATATTGTTTCTGTTGGTTTAGGGGATATGTCTCATGAGTTTAATTTTGCTAAGTTTCGTAGACAACCCCATGATAAAGAATTGCCTAGTAAAGATGAAATTATTGGTCTTTCTTCTATTGATGTGCCTCCTAATGATCCTTTAGAACAATATTTGCTAGATCATCAAAATGATATGTTTATGAATGAAAGAAGGGAAATAGATGAAGTATTCTTTAAACATGGACCTATTTTGAAACACAACTTGCCTGTTGAAACCCAAGGGTGATCTCGTGTTCGAGCTTAAACCTTTACCTGATAATCATAAATATGCTTATCTTGATGAGAAAGAGATATATCCTGTTATTATTAGTGCTAACCTTTCAGAGCATGAAGAAAAGAAATTATTGAAAACTCTGAAGAAGCACCGTGCTGCTATTGGATATACTCTTGATGATCTTAAGGGCATTAGTCCCACTCTATGCCAACACAAAATAAAATTGGAGAAAGACGTGAAACCAGTTGTTGATCACCGACGACGGTTAAATCCTAAGATGAAAGAAGTGGTAAGAAAAGAAATACTAAAGCTTCTAGATGTATGTATAATTTATCCCGTTGCTGATAGTCAGTGGGTAAGTCATGTCCATTGTGTCCCTAAGAAGGGAGGTATTACTATTGTTCCTAATGATAAAGATGAATTGATCCGACAAAGAATTGTTACAGGTTATAGAATGGTAATTGATTTCCACAAATTAAATAAAGCTACTAAAAAGTATCATTACCCTTTACATTTTATTGATCAAATGCTAGAAAGATTATCCAAACATACACATTTTTGCTTTCTAGATGGTTATTCTGGTTTCTCTCAAATACCCATGTCAAAAGAGGATAAAAAAAGACAACTTTCACTTTCCCTTTCGGTACCTTTGCTTATAGACGTATGCCTTTTGGTTTATGCAATGCACCCGCTACCTTTCAAAGATGTATGACTGCTATATTTACTGACTTTTGTGAAAAGATTGTTGAGGTTTTCATGGATGATTTCTCTGTTTACAGAACTTCTTTTGATGATTGCTTAAGCAACCTTGATCGAGTTTTGCAGAGATGTGGAGAAACTAATCTTGTCTTGAATTGGGAGAAGTGCCACTTTATGGTTAATGAAGGTATTGTCTTGGGGCATAAAATTTCTGAAAGAGGTATTGAAGTTGATAAAGCTAAGGTTGATGCTACTGAAATGATCCCGTGTCCTAAGGACATTAAAGGTATAAGAAGTTTTCTTGGTCATGCCGGTTTTAATAGGAGGTTCATTAAGGACTTCTCTAAAATTTCTAGGCCTCTAACCAATCTATTACAAAAAGATATTCCATTTGTCTTTGATGATGATTGAGTAGAAGCATTTGAAATACTTAAGAGAGCTTTGATTTCTGCACTTATGGTTCAGCCTCCTAATTGGAATTTACCATTTGAAATCATGTGTGATGCTAGTGATTATGTTGTAGGGGCTGTTCTAGGACAAAGAGTTGATAAGAAATTAAATGTTATTCAATATGCTAGTAAAACTCTAGACAGTGCCCACAGAAACTATGTTACTACTAAAAAAGAACTTTTAGCAGTTGTATTTGCTTGTGATAAGTTCAGACCTTATATTGTTGATTCTATAGTAACTGTTCACACTGATCATGCTGCTATTAAATATCTTATGGAAAAGAAAGATGTTAAACCTAGACTTATTAGATGGGTTCTCTCGCTACAAGAATTTGATTTGCATATTATTGATAGAAAGGGAGCTGAGAACCCCGTTGCAGGCAACTTGTCTAGGCTAGAGAATGTTCTTGATGACCCACTACCTATTGATGATAGCTTTCCTGATGAACAACTGGCTGTCATAAATGCTTCTCGTACTGCTCCATGGTATGCTGATTATGCTAATTATATTGTTGCTAAATTTATACCGCCTAGTTTCACATACCAAAAAAAGAAAAAGTTCTTCTATGATTTAAGACATTACTTTTGGGATGACCCACATCTTTATAAAGAAGGAGTGGATGGTGTTATTAGACGTTGTGTACCTGAGCATGAACAGGAACAGATCCTACGCAAGTGTCACTCCGAGGCTTATGGAGGACACCATGCTGGAGACAGAACTACACATAAGATATTGCAATCCGGTTTTTATTGGCCTACTCTCTTCAAAGATGCCCGTAAGTTTGTCTTGTCTTGTGATGAATGTCAAAGAATTGGTAATATTAGTAGACGCCAAGAAATGCCTATGAATTATTCACTTGTTATTGAACCATTTGATGTTTGGGGCTTTGATTATATGGGACCTTTGACTTCCTCTAATGGGTACACACATATTTTAGTTGCTGTTGATTACGTTACTAAGTGGGTAGAAGCTATTCCAACTAGTAGTGCTGATCATAACACCTCTATTAAGATGCTTAAAGAAGTTATTTTTCCAAGGTTTGGAGTCCCTAGATATTTAATGACTGATGGTGGTTCACATTTTATTCATGGCACCTTTCGTAAAATGCTTGCTAAGTATGATGTTAATCATAGAATTGCATCTCCATATCATCCACAGTATAGTGGTCAAGTAGAACTGAGTAATAGAGAGCTCAAACTAATTTTGCAAAAGACTGTTAATAGATCTAGAAAGAATTGGTCCAAGAAACTTGATGATGGATTATGGGCCTATAGAACTGCATATAAAAATCCTATGGGTATGTCTCCGTATAAAATGGTTTATGGAAAAGCTTGTCACTTACCTCTCGAACTAGAACATAACGCATATTGGGCCATTAAAGAGCTCAACTATGATTTCAAACTTGCCGGTGGGAAGAGGCTTTTTGACATTAGCTCACTTGATGAATGGAGAACCCGGGCTTATGAGAATGCCAAGCTGTTTAAAGAAAAAGTTAAAAGATGGCATGATAAAAGGATACAAAAGCGTGAGTTTAATGTAGGTGATTATGTACTGTTATACAACTCTCGTTTAATATTTTTTGCAGGCAAACTCCTCTCTAAATGGGAAGGTCCTTACATCATCGAGGAGGTCTATCGTTCCGGTGCCATAAAAATCAACAACTTCTAAGGCACAAATCCAAGGGTGGTGAACGGTCAAAGAGTCAAACATTATATCTCACGTAATCCTATAAATGTTGAAAATAATGTTATTGAAACCGTAACCCCGTAGGAATACATAAGGGACACTTTCCAGAACGTTTTAGACTCCAAAAAGGAATAGGTACGTGGTACGGTAAGTAAACCGACTCCAAAACAGTTCTAATAGCATTTTTTCTCTGTTTTGGAATATTTAATAAAATAGGAAAGTAGGAAGTAGTCCGGGAAGGACATGAGGCGTCCACGAGGGTGGAGGGCGCGCCCCCTGCCTCGTGGGCACCCCGTGTGCTCTCCGGACTCCGATTTCTTGCACGATACTTCTTTTGGTCGGTAAAAAATCATTATATAATCTCCCGACGGTTTTGACCACCGTATCACGCAAATATCTTCTGTCTTTGTTTCGAGCTGTTTTTCTGACAGTTGTAGATCACCATGGCCTCTTCAAGTACCCCCAAGGACATGTTCTTCAAGAAGGTCATCAACCCCTACCTCGCAGAGGTGCTGCAACACCCTCAAACCATTGAGATGCGTGAGGGGTTGCTGCACATCCGCGATGTTGAGGGACCAAGGAAGACTGGAAGCGTGGAGACAAGGCTCGAGGCAATGGAGCAACAAGTTTTCATGTGCCAGGAGATGGTGGAACGTGGAGTCGACTCCAATCATATAATGATTACGGAGTTCACCAACAACCACAAGCTGGATGACAAGAACATTGGGGAGGCCATCTTCAAACTTCACGAGAAAATTGAGCACCTCCAAGGACAGATCTATGACCTGCAAAACCAAAACTGTGAGTCTGAATATAGATTCAAGAGGATGAGTTTGGCTCCAAATTTGAGGATCCCGGAGACTCGATCATCCTTCTATGATGGTGAGCCTATGCCTTGGAAGATGGACGACAAGCCCACATCATCAACAACTCCATCATCACCACCTCCGAGGAAGGAGACATAAATACATGGGTATGGGCACTCCCCCTTGGCAACTGCCAAGCTTGGGGGAGTGCCCCGGTATCGTATCACCATCACACTCTTATTTTTACTGTTTTTTTGCTAATTTGATCCTTTTGGTAATATCTTGATCTAGTGGAATAAAGTTTTAGTATGATCTAGTTTTGAGTTTTGCTTTATGATCCTTCTATGTAATCGAGTCTGTGAGCTATATATAATAATGATTATTGTTGAGTCAAGGGCTTGATTATCTTACAATGATCTTGAGGGAATAAAATAAAAGAAAAATAATAAAAATAAATAAAGGGATCATGTGGATCTTATGGAGAGTAATGACTTCACATATAAAGAGTATGATGAATAAAAGTTGTTGAGAGTTGAAAAACATAGTTTTGGTCATCATTGCAATTAATAGGAAGTAATAAAGAAAGAGAGGTTTTCACATATAACATGATTATATTGGACATCTTTTATGATTGTGAGCACTCATTAAAATATAACATGCTAAAGAGTTGAGGTTGGACAAGGAAGACAACGTAATGGGTTATGTTTTCTTACATCTGAGATAAATTATATTGTCATGGATCATCCAACATGTTGAGCTTGCCTTTCCCTCTCATGCTAGCCAAATTCTATGCACCAAGTGGAGATACTAGTTGTGCTTCCCAAATATCCTTAAACCTAGTTTTGCCATGAGACTCCACCATATCTACCTATGGATTGACTAAGATCCTTCAAGTAAGTTGTCATCGTTGAAAGCAATAAAAATTTCTCTCTAAATATGTATGATTTATTAGTGTGGAGAAAATAAGCTTTATACGATCTTGTGATGTGGAAGAAATAAAAGCGATGGACTGCATAATAAAGGTCCATATCACAAGTGGCAATATAATGTGACGTTCTTTCGCATTAAGATTTTGTGCATCCAACCATAAAAGCACATGACAACCTCTACTTCCCTCTGCGAAGGGCCTATCTTCTATTCTTGTCTTATACTTCATGCAAGAGTCACGGTGATCTTCACCTTTCCTTTTAACATTTTGTTCTTTGGCAAGCACAATGTGTTGGAAAGATCCTGATATATATAGCTAATTGGATGTGAGTTTTCATGAACTATTATTGTTGACATTACCCTTGAGGTAAAAGGTTGCGAGGCAAAACTATAAGCCCCTATCTTTCTCTGTGTCCGACTAAAACTTCATACCCATAAATATTGCGTGAGTGCTAGAAATTGTGAAAGACTAAATGATGGTTGAGTATGTGGACTTGCTGAAGAGCTCTTATTGACTCTTTCTGATGTTATGATAAATTGCAATTGCCTCAATGGCTGACATTATAGTTTGTTGGTTCTCAATGAAGTTTCTGATTCATACTTGAAATTGTGATTGAATTATTACTTAGCATAAGAGATCATATGACAATATATGTATATGTTGCTGTTCTAAGAATGATCATGATGCCCTCATGTCCGTATTTTTATTTTTATCGACACCTCTATCTTTAAACATGTGGACATATTTATCGATATCGGCTTTCACTTGAGCACAAGCGAGGTCTAAACTTGGGGAAGTTGATACGTCCATTTTGCATCATGCTTCTATATCGATATTTATTGCATTATGGGTTGTTATTACACTTTCCGTCACAATACTTATGTCTATTCCCTCTTATTTTACAAGGTTTACATGAAGAGGGAGAATGGATGCAGCTGGAATTCTGGGCTGGAAGAGGAGCAAATATTAGAGACCTATTCTGCACAACTCCAAAAGTCCTGAAACTTCATGGGAGCACGTTTCATAATATATAAAAATATTGGGTGAAAGAAGTACCAGAGGGGGGCTACCCACCGTCCACGAGGGTGGGAGGCGCGCCCTACCCCCTGGGCGTGCCCCCTGCCTCGTGGGCCCCCTAGCAGCCCTCTGATGCCCATCTTTGGCTATATGGAGTCTTTCGTCGAGGAAAAAATCATAAGCAAGCTTTCGGGACGAAACTCCACCGCCACGACGCGGAACCTTGGCAGAACCAATCTAGGGTTCCGGCGGAGGTGTTCTGCCGGGGAAACTTCCCTTCGGGAGGGGGAAATCATCAGCATCGTCATCACCAACGATCCTCTCATCGGGAGGGGGTCAATCTCCATCAACATCTTCACCAACACCATCTCATCTCAAACCCTAGTTCATCTCTTGTATCCAATCTTTGTCCCAAAGCCTTAGATTGGTACCTGTGGGTTACTAGTCGTGTTGATTACTCCTTGTAGTTGATGCTAGTTGGTTTATTCGGTGGAAGATCATATGTTCAGATCCATTACGCATATTAATACCCCTCTGATTATGAACATGAATATGATTTGTGAGTAGTTGCGTTTGTTCCTGAGGACATGGGAGAAGTCTTGCTATAAGTAGTCATGTGAATTTGGTATTCGTTCGATATTTTGATGAGATGTATGTTGTCTTTCCTCTAGTGGTGTCATGTGAACGTCGACTACATGACACTTCACCATTGTTTGGGCCTAGAGGAAGGCATTGAGAAGTAATAAGTAGATGATGGGTTGCTAGAGTGACAGAAGCTCAAACCCTAGCTTATGAGTTGCTTCGTAAGGGGCCGATTTGGATCCATCTGTTTCATGCTATGGTTAGATTTACCTTAATACTTGTATTGTAGTTGCGGATGCTTGCAATAGGGTTAATCATAAGTGGGATGCTTGTCCAAGGAAGGACAGTACCCAAGCACCGGTCCACCCACATATCAAATTATCAAAGGACCGAACGCAAATCATATGAACGTGATGAAAACTAGCTTGACGATAATTCCCATGTGTCATCAAGAGCGCTTTCCTTTATATAAGAGTTTGTCCAGACTTGTTCTTTGCAACAAAAAGGATTGGTCCATCTTGCTGCACCTTATTTACTTTTACTATCTGTTACCCATTACAAATTACCTTATCACAAAACTATCTGTTACCGATAATTTTAGTGCTTGCAGAAAATACCTTGCTAAAAACCGCTTATCATTTCCTTCTGCTCCTCGTTGGGTTCGACGCTCTTAGTTATCGAAAAGGCTATGATAGACCCCCTACACTTGTGGGTGATCACTGGCCTCCTCTCCGCTCACCACCGTCGCTGCTCCTCTCCTTTATGGAACAACGATGGACAAGTCCGGCTAGAGCAGCTGGTTTTTGGTGCCGGCCGGTGGATCCGGCTTTCTAAGTTTATCGTGTGGTGCCGCCCATGTTCTCCGGGGTCTTTCTTGTCCACTGCCCCGACATACAAGGAGGAGATCTGAATAGGAGGAGCAACCATAACCGCAACTGCCCCTCCTCACGAAAGACGTCATGCCGGATCAAGAGGACCACGTGCACCTAGAGCTCCTCCTCGAGCTGTTGCTATGCGACCGCGGTCGAGCACCTCCCTCATGCCTCTCCACCGTGTCAAAGACAAGACAGCCTTGCCACCGCATCAAGGAGAAGCTAGCCTTGCCACCGCTTCAACCAGGAGCCTCCCCTCCCCCCACGCCGCGTCAAGGAGGAGTTGCCGCTTAGTACGCTGGGGTGCTTCGACCGGTCGGCGTCACCACTGTCCTAGCTCTGGTGCGATAAGGAGAGGACACCGACATCACCGCCTCTTTGGCGCCCGGTCACCATGAAGGAGCCCTCCTTGGTGCCCGCGAACGCCCACGAGCGCCTCAGGGGCGGGCCCAGGATTTAAGAGTGTGTATTCAAAATTTTAAAGGATATATTTCTTGTAATCATAAGTTTTGAGTGCTAATTGTTAGATGTCATTTTCATTGATACAAATCCATTATTCACAATGATTCTCGCATTGCAAATCTACATCGCAAATTGCAAACAACATTCATGTATTAGACGACTTAGTAACTTAAGCAAATTCTCAATTTATATTGTGTAAACAATACATGAATTCACTGTAAGGGTCGCGCTATTTGTCACCCTGGATGAAGAATAAGAATAGTTATTCTTCACCCACCTCTATTTACCATGAATGCACCGTAATTTTACGTTCCGTAAGTTTTGTCTTATTTTCGACGTAAAAAGAGACCGTAAAAAAATATATAATCGTTGTAAAAAATATTTTATGTTATATTAAATTACAAACGTAAAATCATAATGTAAAATACACATAAACTGCAAATTTTCTTGTCTTATGACCTATATTTTTATTTTCTTATGCCAAATTTTACGTAGTGAATCAATAAGAATGTAACTATTTGAATTTCAAACATAATTTAATTATGAAATGATCGTCATATTACCTCGGGTGAAGAATAACTTATTCTGCACCCTGGGTGATGAATAGTAACACTGTTCACTGTAAAGTGCAAACAAATCTGAAATTTCAGTATGCTGAAATAGAAAGCCAACTAGGCAAAATAACTTACTGCTATTACTGTTTGTACACATGTGGAGATGTGGACGCTCCATAGCAAGCAGACTGTGTCCGACGGTTTATCCTGATCCCGAGCACTGAGGTAGGTAATTCGAGACGAATACCCCATGCCGCATACGAGATGTCTGCGCCGCGCTGCCGCCCACCAGCCCGTGGCCACCGTGGCGTCCACCCCTGCCGTGTGCGCTGCCGCTGCGGTGGCGTCGTGGAAAGACGAGATGCGATCAGAATTGGCGATTTGGGGAGGCGGCGCGCCCTTTGACCTGTGGTGTTCTTTTTTTTTTAGGGTAAACTAGGGGTTTTATTAAGGGCTTAAAATCTGAGGTATACAAGCAATGTCGGGTAAAACCCCTAGCCACACATGGCGACCCACTGCAAGAGACGCAGCTCCTTTCGTTAGCAAGTGGGCCTCAAAATTATTCTCCCTAAATTCAAACCGGAAAGAAACAGAAGTAAAAACATTTTTACTAAATTGAATTTCCCTAAGGATAGGAGCATAGACCGGCGCCCCTCCATCTCTGATATGCGATATTACCTCCTGACAGTCTGAGGCTACCTCCAAGTCTTGCAAATTTAAGTCCTGAGGAAGGGCGAGGGCTTCGCTACAGGCTAGCACCTCCAAGCTCGCTGGGTCGATCATGCCATCATACACCACTGCTAATGCTCCCAGGTAGATTCCTGCCTTGTCTCTACACACCACTGCAGCAGCTGCCCTTTCTCCCAACGTGGAAAGAGCTCCGTCACAATTTAGTTTTGCCGCCTCCCCAGTAGGTGGTAACCACGCTTTAGCACGGGCCGATCCGCCTGCCCTAGCATTGGTCTTGATGTCTTGGCATCTGCAATCTCAAGGTCATCTAAGTATCTCTTGATGAAGCACATAGTGGATAACGGACTCTGAAACTCATTATTATCAATAGCCTTTCGCCGAGCCCACCATATCGCCCACATAGTCACCAGAACACGGGCAAGATCATGTTGGTTTGTGGTCTCGAAGAGCCAGAAAAGCCAGAGCCTGGCATCTTCATTTTGGTTCGATATCACATGCTCGAGCAACTCATCGTCTCACAACGCTCACACACACCTGGCCATAGTACAACTTAAAAGTGAATGCCTCCATGAGTCCTCCGCTGCATTGCATATAGAGCAGACAGGATTGTCTTCCATTTTCCTCTGGTGCCGGACTAGACCCGTGGGAAGCGAAGTATGAGCGAGTCGCCACACGAAAACACGAATTTTGGATGGCACTTTCACCTTCCATAACTGTGTCCATGAGCTCCTGTCAGCTGCAGCATTTGAGTGTCCCGATCGGTGCTCAAGCCAATCTTCCCGTTGAGCTTTGATAGCCGTGATCATCCGGTACGCTGAACGAACTGAAAATACACCACGCCGATCATAGTGCCACGCCCAGAAGTCATCTTGCACTCGGTTACTGATGGGTATGTTGATGATCGCCTCAATATCCGGTGCTATGAAATTATCCGAGAGCATTTGCCTATCCCAAGAGCGTGTCACGGGATTGATAAGCTCCGCCACCGAAGTTGGTGGGTTAGCTGTTAAAGCGCAGATCGGTCGTAGTTTATAATCTCTCGGTATCCAGTTGTCAGACCAAATTCGGGTAGTCGACCCATCACCTATTCTCTTGATCAGCCCTAAACACAGCACATCCCTCCCTTCCAGAATCGATCGCCAAACCTGAGACGGGGCCCGACCCAGGGTAGCATCAAGGATACTTGCACCGGGGTAATAGCGAGCTCGAAGGCCTCTTGCGCTCAATGTCTCAGGCTCTTGTAGCAACCTCCAGGCTTGGCGAGCAAGTAATGCCAGATTGAACAGTTCGATATCTCGAAAGCCTAAACCTCCCATGTATTTCGGTATAGTCATTGTGCGCCAAGAGACCCACGCTGTTTTCCTTTCTCCATTCTTACTTCCCCACCAGAACTTCCGAATTATGCCATTTATATGCTCACAGAGACCCCGTGGTAATTTGAAGCACGCCATCGAATATGTAGGTATGGATTGGGCCACGGATTTAATGAGCACTTCTTTACCCCCATCTGATAAACACTTCTCCATCCACCCTTGAACTCGCTTCCAGACTCTATCCTTGAGATATCTAAAGGATCCTTCATTTTCTCTACCCACATCCGAAGGTAAGCCTAGGTATTTCTCTGATAAAGATTCATTATGAATATTCAAAGTTTGCTTGATCGACTCTTTTGTCAAACCAGGGACTCCTTTACTAAAGAAGATGGAAGACTTATCCTAATTTATCCTTTGGCCTGAGGCATTGTAGTATGTTGTTAGTATATCTCGGACTCTTGTAGCACTTTCATCGGAGGCCTCAAAAAATAGCAAACTGTCGTCGGCAAAAAGCAAGTGGTTAACTGTAGGAGCATTTGGAGCAACCTCTATCCCACGCACTGCCCCTTGCGCCTTCAATAGACACGATAAACCCTCGGCCGCTAGTAAGAACAGGTAAGGCGATATAGGGTCTCCTTGCCGCAAGCCCCGGGAAGGCCTGAAAACATCCAAGCTCCCTCCATTAAAGAGAACAGAGAAAGAGAACGAGGACACGCACCTCATCGCAGTAGCAATGAACCTAGGGCTGAACCCATCTTGGTCATCACTACCTCAAGATATGACCACTCCAGACGGTCGTATGCCTTCATCATATCCAATTTTAGAGCATAATATCTGTTGCCTTTAACCCTCCTGGTTTTCATGTAATGCAAGCACTCGTAGGCTGTTATAAAGTTATCCGTTATGAGGCATCCAGGGACGAAAGCCGACTGCTCTTCAGAGATGATATCGGGGAGAATAGATTTCAGCCGGTTAGCTAAGACCTTTGAGGCGATCTTGTAGATCACGTTACAAAGGCTTATTGGCCGAAATTGTCCTAAAACTTTTGGACTTGCTATCTTGGGAATTAAAACAATGAACGTGTTGTTAATCTCCTCCGGTGAATCTACTCCATCGAGCACTCGAATGATCATTCTTGTTACCTCATCCCCACAAAGATCCCAATGCTTCTGAAAGAAGTGGGCGGGGAAACCGTCAGGGCCCGGTGCTTTAGTCGGAAACATTTGGAAGAGGGCTATCAGGCAGGCCGCAGCTATTTTTGAATGGGCTGCGAGCATGGGATAGGGCTACTGGGCCATGTCGGGTGACACCAGAACGTGGGCTAAAAGGCTTGGTAGCCTCTCATATTATCTCTGTTTCCTTAATTTCCATATAAATGTATGCAATATACATTGTATACATCAATTCTTTTGACAAAAATAATGGGTATTCAATTGAATACCCATGAATTGAACTGGGCCTGCCCCTGGAGCGCCTCCTGTATTACCTAGGCTACCCCCCTACATCGGATGTCGCTAGGACTGGGCCCTCGCGCTAACAGAGGCCTAGGCCCTTGATCGGTACAGGACCACCACGAAGATGTCCCCGTGGCATGGGTGCCTCCTCAGCAACCAGCTCACCTAGAACGGATGATCTTACACCAGTACACAATTGTTTTTACAACTGGGTAATGGTCATAACTGGCCATTTAATGAGTAAATATATTTTCTCCTTTGCCGCGCAAGGTGTATCGCCAGACAGCGTTTGCTGTGTCGGACGGTCGCCCTAGAATGGGTCCTCGCGGACCCGTGCTCACGGATAAAATTCATGCAAATACGACCGGATTTCATACAAACATGACATATTTCAGACAAACACGACGGATTTCATTACATTTCAAACATTTAGAACAACAAAGACACACCCGCAAACCTATCCTACGGCAGCGGTGCCCGGCGTCCAAGCCCGTGTCGTCCTCCATCCTCCATTTCCGTGAGCACTGGTGATAAGATCGACAAAGTGAAGGTGCGGTCTCCGGTAAGGAAGGGTAGAACACGGGAGACAGACCGGCCCACATGGGACACAAGGCACCGCCGCCTCCCATGGCCCTACTCATGCTCTTAGGAGTCCGCGACCTGTCCCTCGCCGGTGGATGTGAGGTCCACGATAGAAATGGTGGCGCCGGTACTGTCTTCGTCCCACCTGGCCGGCTGATGGTTCCTCGGTGACGCATATGAGGTGCAGCTGTCGTTGTTCTCCTCCGGGATCACCTAGAGCTTCATGGCGAGCGATGGCTTGAGCGCGGAAGGCATCGTAGATGGTACACTGCTCCGCCACGAAGTTGGGGTTTCCTGCGGCCATGGTCGCCACGGCCTCCTCGCTCGCGCGCTCGCCGTAGATCCGGCCCTCCGCCTGTCGGTACTGCTCCAAGAGGAACATGTTGTACTATTGTTCCTCTGGCGCCTTCTAGAACACCGACAGAGGCGCCAACGCAGGTTGCATCTCCGCCATGGCAGTGTTTAAGTGCACCTACGCCTGCTCCATGGTGAAGCCGTCATGCACAGGAGGCGTGGGAGCTGGGGCTGAGTCGTCGAGGCCTGTCTCCTTCGTGGTGTCGTCCTCATCGTCGGAGACCTTGGGCAAGCTGGCCGGCAAGCCGGCCTCGATCCAACTGGCACGGCGGCTATGCCAGGCGGCGGCAAGGGCGGACACCGCATGCTTCATCTCCGGCGACAGACACACAGTGCTTTTCTGCTGACATTCCACCTATGCATGCCAGCTGTACGTCACCTTGCTGTTTCATGCCTCCATTACATGCTGCTTGCTCAAGCAATAGCATGACCAGAGAAGAAACTGGCTGGGATCCAACTACTTGAAGGTCTTATTTCTTGATGAGCTACAACACCTGAAACGAAAAATAACCCTACAATGGTTAGGTGGAGTTTGACGAAATAGTAATGCCTAGCCCAAACGCTTCCTATCTTTAAAAGCTGGCTAGCTACATCCCATATAGAAGAATGGGCACTCAAAGTCGTAGTTTAAGTACGTGTGGCCATGAGTCCATCTCCTTTATATTTTCCTGTACTACTCACCAGAAATAATGATCACATCAATGACGGATCAACTGTGAGGGATATGTACTATAAAGGGATAGGATGCATTGGGGATTTCAGCCAGAGAAAGATCGTCAAAACAAGTTCAAACTGGGCGCGCCGTTTTGCCTAGAACATCTTCATTGTAGAGATCTCCACGGCAAAAGAGTGATAATTACGGGGCCAGTCATGGGCCTGCGCAACCAGGGGCCCAAAACTTAGGGAGCCAATCCAGTGCGTGTGCATATTGCTGGCCCAGTCTGTAGCGCCGAATACTATCCGGTGACCCCCGACCCAACGGCGAACGGGGGTAGCGGCGGCCACGATGATGAAGGGAAGCTAATTTCTCGATCAATCCTCCGCACGGCAAAGCTAGCCTCAAACTAGCCAATCTACACCTGATTTTATTTTTTTGAAACGGAGATGCTCTTACACCACATCCATAGTTCATTTTGCAGCTAGGCATTGGACATATATACATGGGC
This sequence comes from Triticum urartu, assembly GCF_056163025.1. Classification (NCBI taxonomy): domain Eukaryota; kingdom Viridiplantae; phylum Streptophyta; class Magnoliopsida; order Poales; family Poaceae; genus Triticum; species Triticum urartu. The sequence goes on from NC_141873.1 coordinate 512,070,158, forward strand.
GTTTATTTACAACATGATTCTGATTCTGAGTTATTATTTTACGTATGTAAAGTTTTATAGTTTCGTATATGATCTGTTTCTTGTCTAAATATCATATCGAGGTGAAGATGATGAGAAGATGGAATGGACTGCTACATGACAGGAGCCGAGAGGGGTACGACCGTTTGGGCCCTCTTGGCAGCAGGAGATGCTTCACGTACCGGCCCATCGAGCGCGCGAGGACCGAGGACTAGTCGTTGATACGTCAGGCCCCACCTGTCTGGCTGGCGAATGAGAACGCGAGTAGACCGCGGCGAGATACGCCAGGCCACGCTGTGTCTCCTCGGCCCTCGCCGCCGCCCGGCCGCTATAAAACGAGCGCCCCCGGGAGGACACAGCCACCCTCTCCCGTCTCAGCTCTCACCACGTCAGCCGCATCCCAGCCGCACGTGCCCCCGTCGATCGCCATCTTCCCCGCTCCTCTCCTCCCCTCCCTCATGGCGCCCACGCCCTTCTTCCTTCTCGGCGCCGCCTCGGAGGACACGTCGGCCCATGCCGTCGCGCCGGACCACTCAGATGCGGTCGCGCGGGCGGCGTCCGGGCCGGGGAGGCAGCAGGCGGCTTCCGGCGGCGGCGGGACGCCGCTCAGTAAGACCCCGAAGCGCGGCCCCGGCGTGGCGGAGCTCGAGCGCCTCCGCTGCGGCTGCGGCGGGGCGCCGCCCAGGAAGACCCCGAACCCGCAGCGCGGCCTCAGCGTGGCGGAGCTCGAGCGCCTGTGCTCTGGCGGCGTCGATCCGCAGCACGACCTCAACTCCGTCGTCCTGCAGCAGCACCACGACTACCTGCCCGCCTTCGACGCCGCCACCGGATCGTGCTACTACTCCCCGCTCCTGGGAGATAGAGAAACACGGCCCCCTGCCGCCGCCACCAACAACGCGCCATACTACTCCATCCACGATCTCGCCGCCACCTTGCCGGCCGCTCGCAAGGTACGTGCATTGGCTCGATGCGTTTGCAAAGCTGGGCATCATTCATCTAGATTTTTCAGAACTAACTGATGACTATGTTGCAACAACGGATCGACATGCAGGAGACGGCCGGAGAAGGGTTCGCGGCAGCGGAGGGGAGGAAGGAGGTGCGGGAGATCGAGTTCTTCCCGACGAGGGTCACCAGCCACAGCGGTCCCGACGAGTCCGAGCTGCGCACGACGCCGCCCTCCTCCTCGTTGCCGCCCGGCGGCGTCGGTGGCTCCCTGGACCTGTCCCTGAGGCTCTAGCTAGGGTTTGGACCTCCGATCAGTATCCGGCCGTAGATCCATGAACGAATTCTTGGATTGTTTTGATTAATGCTTGTCATTTCGGGAGCTATAACAGTTTGCCAAACATGCATGTATCGGATGAAACATGTATGTAATCCATATTAATTAAAATCTATAAATAGACTTATATGGAACGGATGGGATACTAGCCCGTTTCTTTCCTTTTTAATTCATTGTCATTTTATGAAATTCAGAATATTATTTGGTTCAGGAATATATTTCTAATTCATGAACATTTATTCAAATATATGAATATTTATTGGATTTATGTACATTTTTATGAACCTTTTCAATTCATGTGTATCTTTTCATATTCATGAACATCTTTTGAACGCGGTCATTTTCGGAAATTGGGGAACTCTTATGAATTCAAGAATAGTTTTAGAAATCTTCCAACCATACTTGGAATTCATGAATATTTTTCTTTCAGCCGGCAAGCACTAGAAAGAAAACAGTGGAGCGAGAGCTACGACAAAAATAGTAGAGCAAGTTTTTTTTTTGGAGAAACAATGGTAGAGCAAGCTAAAATACACAAGCGATTGCGCTGGAAAAAAAACAGCAGTGGGCCCAGCCCATAGCGCAAGGGGCTGCACGAGCCCTTCTCTTGGGGCATAGTGAGTAGGACTGTAGGAGAACGTAATCTCAAAATAAAAAGTGAGTAGGAGGACTCGGTGTCGGTGTGCTAAATAATAAGTGTAAGAGCGATTCTAGCATTTGCGTCACTTTTTGCTGATCGCCATAATAACTGCTATGTTGGTGAAAACACATGAAATGATACCGTAGCAGAATTGCTACAAACATTTGTATCGTAAAAGTTTAAGGAGTTCGCTCTAAAATCGAGCCCATAGCTTCAAGGAATCGCAAAGTGTAGTCATACATGAAATGTCTCATATATTTTTTTCGAGAATGAGGAACTCTCCCATGTGAGTTTCTTGATCTTTCGATTCCTGCTTTCATTTTTTTAGTTATCTCGCATGTATTAATCCTCGGTTGTAGCTTGCTTGGTTTGCAAGAATTGTTTTGTAGTCGCATTGTTTTTCTTTTATACATGAAACTTTGGCTGTAGCTAGCTCGGTTTGGAGTTGTGTCATCTTGCAGTTCATTTCCTCGACATCTAATTTGATGTCTGGAATATTTTCTTTCATTGACATTCAGGTAAAAAAACAAACAACAATGGATGTATCTAATTCGTTTCGGAAAACTTGTACAACTGTATAGTAGCCTCATGGCCTCCCTGAACCCTTTCTTGCATATGCATGCATCCATATTGTATTATACTGTTACTATTGTGAACAATTGAAATTGGGGTGAAGGACGTGCCAAACCCTGTCGGGGCGGACAAAGGGGGAGCGAAGCCACATATGAAGCCTTTTGATATATGTTTAGAGGTGAATATTAGTATTTTCAAATAGCCAGCACATCTCTCAAATATTCATCAAGCTAAAGAATACAATTAGCCTTGTAAGTGGAGGGAGGTAGTGCCGACGGTAGGAGGAAGAATGTATGTTGTAAATATCACTAAAAGTGATGAATTTATAATCTATATGATACTATATACTTTATTATTCCGTAACAAGGCACATCTCATTAGCTATATCAAAAAAAATTCAATTTAATAAACCGTTCTAGATTGCTTGTTTCATCTATGTGAACACCTAATGTCACGCCCATGATTTTCTTCAGTACACTCCAAAGGTGTATGGCTTCCATCTGTTATCAGACATTGTATGTTAGAAATGACTAAGTTTGTCCTTAATCCGCTTTTGTTGTCCATGTCGGATGCGTAGTGACGAATGGCATGGCCACACACTCATACCTACAGTATCCGTGTAAGGGTGAGATGCTTAATGCATCACCATGTGATGAATCCAAACACTTGTCTCGAGATGCAACATTTGGTGTGTCTTTAGTCACCTACGATTGAAAATTGTGCATATTTTATTCACCATGGTCACCACAGCCAAAGGAGTAGTGTCAATTCTTTCTGCAAAATATCGAACTTTTCAATATCCATTGAATACGATTCAGCTAATGTTGCAGCATGTTACTCATGTGTAGACATTGTTTGTTCTCCTACATAAATGATCATATGAATACAAAGAAAATATCATACAACATCTATAACCTTTGATATCAAGAACCACGACGAGCATAACTAGACGATCCTTTGCACTTGCTGCGGTATTAACTTCCAGGAATTAGGATATGTTTTAAGCATAGATGATTATCATAAGAGATCCTGACCATATCATAAATTTCGTGTTCTTGAAAACGCACACTTCTTCAATCCAAAACACAGACGGAATTCAAAATCCAGTCAAGAGATTAATTTGATCATTGCTACAACGAGGAAAGTGCTTTCTTCCTCAATTTACCTTGTGCAATCATCAGGTCGTTGAATAGTCTAGGGATGTAGCACTTATATTGAGCAAAGTCTCAAGCTTGTCATCCCAGCACTCTGTTTCTTAGATGATTCTTTTGGTTTAAATTTAGAAGAGATGGAAATGAAATTTGCATTGAGTCCACATAATTGACGCGCCAATGGCCTCCATGTATTTTTTATATAGAAATCAAGCAAATTATACCGAGCAGAAACATGTTGCGGATATCTGGGATTCAACTCGACGAAGCTTAATGTCCTTGAATAATTCCAAGTTGAGTGTGTGGACATGATGACATGGGCACACACCATCTTTTGTAGATGACAAATGGCAACATGGAGAAACAACTCACATGTCTTTATGGCAAGGCACTTGCTTAAAAAATGAATAAACTATTCTAGCACGCCGGCCATTAATCCAGAAATCATGAGAAATGATGCGTGGACTTGTGGAGCAACATGACAAAGTGTGTTTATTTTCATTAAACCAAATGTATGAATGTGTTCTGTTACTTATGTTTCTTCCTCATCCCCCTCAAAAGTTGTGGTACTAATAGGTCCGGTTTGGTTTGCTACAAGCAATCAGTTGTAATACATGCATGTTAGACTCTTATGGCTCTTCAACTTAGCCCAGAAATATTTTTTATGTTTTTCTCACCTCATCCATAATTGATCATTATTTTGTGCTCTCGGTTTTGTGACCCAGGAGTACACGACGATGGGAGGGGTAACCCAACGAGGAACCTCAGCCGGAGGGTTGTTCTTATTCAAAGAGGAATTAACCCTTCTCAAACAAACTTTATCCAAATGTTGTTGAAAAAATGATGAGGGAGAGAGATATAAAGCATTGTTTGTCTGTGCATCTCAACACAGAGAGGGTGGCATATATCTTTTTCCGGCAATGCTTGAACTAGGAACTAACAAAAGATTTGGGGCTGGTGCTTCACTCGCTCATGTTTTCCCTGAGTCTGGTTCGCCAATAGTCCTGGTACTGTTGATGAAGTTTTCAGTGTGTGTTAGCTAGTCCAGAAACTTGAGCTCATTTGGTTGTTGGCAATGGAAAACCCTTGCCAGTAAATCTTCTACTACTGTAGGAATGCCTAGCAGTGGCGGTTGCAAAATGGCCAGCAGTGGCGTGCGAGCTTCTTTGGGCCGCCCGCCACCGACCTCCTACCACTGCTAAGGGGGCATCAGTGTGGTGGGTGCCCGCCCACCACTGATAGGTCCCTAATAGTGGCGAGCGGAGAAACTTACCCGCCAGTGTTGTCGTAGCAGTGGCGGACATCCATATCTATGGCGGGCGAATCTCCGCGCCCTCCAGTATCATGTGAAGTACGAGCGACGGTCTTTTGTTAGTGCCCGCCACTGATTGATGCACCAGGCTAGAATAAAAATGCTGCCACAGTAGCGTTAGCTGATGCATATAGGGGGCAGGAATCAATTAAATGCAAGCAAATCAGGAACAAAACTGGTGGTAACTACTGAAAATAAGGAACGAGAAGTACATTAAAAATAAACGAGTTACACAAAATACGTGTTCATCAACTACATAGTGCATGACGCCAAATATGTTTAGTCACGGTTTCAGTTTTACCCGCTGCAATGTGCTAGGTAAGGCTTTTTTGTTGGTTGTATGCATTTTCTTCGGAGTTATTATAGAATAGGCCGGATGACAAGCGGACCTCCTTGTTTATGATAGCCGCTAACTTGACTTGTAGTTCTTCGAGCACTAACCTAGCTTCAGGCTGATTGTTTTATACTTCTTGAACCCATTTGAGGATATTATTGTGCCGATTTAACATTTTCGTGGACCATATGAATTCTGCCATGTGAATGCAGGTGTAGAAGCCACAGGTCAGAATAGTCGGCGGTTGTTGGATACAAGATAGAGTGTTCCATTTGAAGCCAATCATTTCTTTCCACTTCCTTTCTTCTTTTTCTGAAACGTGTGGCCTCCTGTAGTATTCCAACCAAAAAGAGTATCATCGAGAAGGTCCTTCAGGAGGGACCATGATACGTCTCCGTCGTATCTATAATTTTTGATTGTTTCATGCCAATATTATACAACTTTTACATACTTTTGGCAACTTTTTAAATGATTTATTGGTATAACCTATTCATCCAATGCCCAGTGTCAATTCATGTTTTTTGCATGTTTTTTGTATCGCAGAGTATCCATATCAAACAAAGTCCAAATGTAATAAAATTTTATGGAGAATTATTTTGGAATATATGTGATTTTTGGGAGTTGGAATCACTTCAAACGGAGGCCCACACAGGGCACAGGACACCAGCGCACCACCCCTGAGCCAGGCGCGTGGTGGTGGGTTGTGCTCACCTTGTACGTCGGTTGGAGCTCTACTTTAGGCGCAAGGAAGCTTATATGTGGAAAAATCATGTTAAAATCTCAGCGCAATCAGAGTTACGGATCTCCGGGAATATAAGAAACCGTTTTTGGCCAGATCTGGGGAACACAAAACAGAAGAGAACGGAGTGGGAGATCCAATCTCGGAGGGGCTCCGCCCCTCTGCCGTGATCTTGGTTGGTATGATTGTATATTTTATTTATGGTGTTGTCCTACCATGCCCTTCGTTCTCGCGCAAACGTGAGGGCCCCCTGCTGTAGGGTGTTGCAATATGTTAATGGTTCTCTTATGGTGGGTTGCGAGAGTGCCAGAAGCTTAAACCCGAGTAGGTGGGCTATGGCGTATCGGATAACGAGGACTTGATACTTAATGCAATGGTTGGGTTTCACGACCTTAATGATCTTTAGTAGTTGCGGATGCTTGCTAGAGTTCCAATCATAAGTGCATACGATCCATGTAAAGAAAGTATGTTAGCTCATGCCTCTCCCTCATATAGAATTGCAAGGATAATTACCGGTACTTGTTATCGATTGCCTAGGGACAAATAACTTTCTTGTTGACACAAACCCTTTTACTAAAAACCTAACTTTTATTATCTTGCAAAGTACTTCTAGTTTTATTCTTGCAAAATAGTTCTAGCACCACTCCTACAAAATAGCTTCATACCTGTTCTAGGTAAAGCAAACGTTAAAGTGTGCGTAGAGTTGTATCGGTGGTCGATAGAACTTGAGGGAATATTTGTTCTGCCTTTAGCTCCTCGTTGGGTTCGACACTCTTATTTATCAAAAAAGGCTACAAACGATCCCCTATACTTGTGGGTTATCAAGACCTTTTTCTGGCGCCGTTCCCGGGGAGTTATAGCATGGGGTGAATACTCTCATGTGTGCTTGTTTGCTTTATCACCGAGTAGTTTTTATTTCTTGTTCTAAGTTGTTCTCTATATTTAGTTATGGATATGGAACACGAAATACCAAAAAAATTAGTTGTACGTGCTAATCATGGAGTTGGGCAACCTCCTCAAACCCTCAATGATCGTTATGTGAAAGATATTATGCACTACTTTGATAATCCTGAGAAAACCCCATTCAACTATATAATGGGAGTAACGTTGGAGCAACATGAATACTTTAGGGATTATCGCTTGACTCATAAAGGGAAATTGTTATGGGATCAAATTCATATGTTCAAAATGGTATGCTTGGAATCTATGCTTGAGATATGATTATACTTGTTGCTCTAGGATGAATGCTCCACATCTTCCCTTTTCATGCAAATTTAATGATAATGAAACCTTAGCTTCTTATGCTAATGCCATATATGATTACTATGATGTGGAATGAATAGAAGAATTTGTTGATTTTAAGGGTGCTTCTGAAATTGAATCTCTGTTTTTAAAGTATGAAGATGATGATGATGCTGGCTATAGACCTGAAAATCTTGGTATTCTTAAATATTTCTATTATAATTATAAATACAATTCCGATATTGATGAATTTATTGAGAAAGTAACCGTTGTCCGAGAAGAGACTAATATTTTGCAGGAGCCTATGGAAGAAGGAATTGATGAAGCTGTGAGCTCATTGGATGAAAAAGATGATAAGGAGAGCGAAGAACAAAAGGAGGAAGAGCGGATTAGCTACCAGTGCCCACCTTCTAATGAGAGTAACTCTTCAACTCATACATTATTCAATGCCCCTTTGTTCTTACCGAAGGATGAATGCTATGATAATTGTTATGATCCCGTTGATTCATTTGAAATATCCCTTTTTGATGAACTTGATGCTTGTTATGCTTGTGGCCAAGATGCCAATATGAATTATGCTTATGGAGATGAACTTGCTATAGTTCCTTATGTTAAGAATGACATTGTTGCTATTGCACCCACATATGATAGTCCTATTATCTTTTTGAATTCTCCCAACTACACTATATCGGAGAAGTTTGCTCTTATTAAGGATTACATTGATGGGTTGCATTCTACCACGACACATGATGATTTTAATGAATATAATATGCATGTGCTTGCTGCTCCTACTTGCAATTATTATGAGAGAGGAACTACATCTCCGCCTCTCTAGATAAAATTGCAAGAAACTGCTTATGCTATATATTGGCCTTTACTTGATGTGCATGAATTTTTCTTGTATGACATGCCGATGCATAGGAAGATATTTAGTCTTCGTCATTGCTTGATATATGTTGCTTTGTGCTCACGACTAAATGCTAAATTGTTGTTGATTCAAATTGGCTTTGATATACCTTGAGATCCGGGTGGATTCATTACTTGAGCACTTTATGCCTAGCTTAATGACTTTAAAGAAAGCGCTGCCAGGGAGACAACCAGGAAGTTTTAGAGAGTCATTTATTTCTGTCGAGTGCTTTTATAAAGTTTTAAAAAAAATATAGAGGGGAACACAAAACTTTTCAAAAAGGAAAGTGAAAGTGAGAGAGACAAGCATTGTTGAAGTGGGGGAGCTCCTTGAACTTTGTTCAAGCTCACGGAAACTTTGTGAATCTTAATTACATAATTATTTTAACAAAAATAATTATCCCCTTGTAAAATTCCATTGTATTATAAAAATAATGTGCCAAGGTTTGCCTTTAGGATGATTAAATTCCTTGTTGGTTTGTGCGGTGCAAAATTGAATCTTTGGTTGTAGTGCTCGATTTTAGATTTTTTTACTGGAACGTCAAACGGTTCTGGAACTTTTTGCACTGTCTATCTATACAAAATGTTTTCTTGTACTAATTTTTCAGAAATTTTTGAGTTACAGAAGTATGATGGATGTTCAAATCTTTATAGACTGTCATGTTTTCACAGATTGTTGTTATTGCTTCATTATTTGCGTATGTTTAAATTCTTGTTGAAGCCTCCTTGACTTGGGGCCATAAAATTGTGATAGCATACAGTGGGTAATGTTTGTTTATAATTATACGATAATGTTACAGCACTACATGATGGGATTTCATTGCCATGTTCACTGATCCCGCCACTAAAAGTTCATTTAAGTTTTGTGTGGATGAAGTGTTCGAAGATCGAGGAGGTATTGATACAAGGAGAAGGAGGAGAGGCAAGAGCTCAAGCTTGGGGATGCCCAAGGAACCCCAAGAAATATTCAAGGAGACTCAAGCGTCTAAGCTTGGGGATGCCCCGGAAGGCATCCCATCTTTCTTCAACAAGTATCAGTATGTTTTCGATATCGTTTCATTCACGTGATATGTGCAAATCTTGGAGCGTCTTTTGCTTTTAGTTTTCATTTTTCTTTTATGCACCATGCTGATATGAGGTAGTCCATGGTTGATTTATAGAATGCTCATTGCACTTCGCTTATATCTTTTGAGTATGGCTTTATAGAATGCTTCATGTGCTTCACTTATATCATTTGAAGTTTGGATTGCCTGTTTCTCTTCACATAGAAAACCTTGTTTGAAGAATTCTCTTTTACTTCACTTATATTTGTTAGAGCATGTTCTTTTTAGAAAGAATTAAACTCTCTTGCTTCACTTATATCTATTTAGAGAGTCAACAGGAATTGGTCAATTGCATCGTTAGTCATAAAATCCTACATATAAAACTTATGGATCACTGAATATGATATGTTTGATTATTTGCAATAGTTTTGCGATCCAGAGATGGAATATGTGGGAGGTACTAGAAAATGGTTATATTTAGTAAGAATATTGATGTTGAGGTTTGTGATTCCCAAAGCATGCACGTATAGTCTCTCGTTATGCTATGAAGTTTGAGCATGATTATTATTGATTGTCTTCCTTATGAGTGACGGTCGGGGATGAGCGATGGTCTTTTCCTACCAATCTATCCCCCTAAGGGCATGCATAGTAGTACTTTGCTTCGAGGGCTAATAAACTTTTGCAATAAGTATATGAGTTCTTTAAGACTAATGTCAGTCCATGGATTATACACACTCTTACCTTTCCGCAATTTGCTAGCCTCTACGGTGTCGTGCATTGCCCTTTCTCACATCGAGACATGGTGCAAACTTCGCAGGTGCATCCAAACCCCGTGATATCATACATAAGCCTTATTATATCTTCCTAAAAACAACCACCATACCTACCTATTATGGCTTTTCCATGGCTAGTCCCAGATATATTGTCATGCAACTTCCACCGCTTCCGTTTGATGACTTGAGCATTCATTGTCATATTGCTTTGCATGATCGTATAGCTGACATAGTAGTTGTGGCTCAGCCACCGTTCATCATTTTCCATACATGTTACGCTAGATCATTGCACATCCTGCTACATGCCAGAGGCATTCATATAGAGTCATACTTTGTCATAGGTATCGAGTTGTAATTTTTATTTCTTTTGACTTATAAGTAAATAGAAGTGTGATGATCATCATTATTAATTTTTAGAGTAGTTCCCCAGTGATGAAAGGATGATGGAGAATATGATTCCCCCACAAGTCGGGATGAGACTCCGGACAATGAGAGAAAAAGAGAAAAACAAAATAAAGAAAGGAAAAAATAAAGGAAAAAGAAAGAAAAAAAGAAAAAGAAAAAAATAAACAAAGAGAGAAGGGGCATTGTTAGTATCCTTTACCACACTTTTGCTTCAAAGTAGCACCATGTTTTTCATATGGAGAGTCATCTATGTTGTCACTTTCATATACTAGTGGGAATTTTTCATTATAGGATTAGATGCACACACACACACACTTAGTTTTCATATTGAGCTTTCATACATTTATAGCTCTTAGTGCATTCGTTGCATGGCAATCCCTACTCCTCGCATTGATATCAATTGATGGACATCTCCATAGCCCGTTGGTTATCCGCATCGATGTGAGACTTTCTTACTTTTTTGTCTTCTTTATATTTACCTATATCATCATACTCTATTCCACCCATAGTGCTATATCCATGGCTTGCGCTCATGTATTGCGTGAGGGTAGAAAAAGATAAAGCGCGTTAAAAAGTATGAACCAATTTCTCAACTTGTCATCGGGGTTGTGCATGATAAATACTTTGTGTTAAGAAGACAGAGCATGACAAGACTATATGATTTTGTAGGGATAGCTTCTTTTGCGTTGAAATTTTGAAATACATGATTGCTTCTTGGGATGCCTGAGTATTGATGTCTTTATGTCAAATTATAGACTATTGCTTTGAATGACTTATGTCTTAATATTCATGCCATGATTAGACATATGATCAAGTTTATGGTAGGTAGCATTCCACATCAAAAATTATCCTTTTTATCATTTACCTACTCGAGGACGAGCATAAATTAAGCTCAGGGATGCGGATACGTCTCTGTCGTATCTATAATTTTTTATTGTTTCATGTCAATCTTATACAACTTTTACATACTTTTGGAAACTTTTTATATGATTTATTGGACTAACCTATTGATCCAGTGCCCAGTGCCAGTTCCTATTTTTTGCATGTTTTTTGTATCGCAGAATATCCATGTCAAACGAAGTCAAAATGCAATAATATTTTACGGAGAATTACTTTGGAATATATCCAAGGCCAAAGGAGAACCATAATGTTATTGGAACCAAGTGGATATTCAAGAACAAGCAAGATGCTCATGGGATTACCGTTTGCAACAAGGTTCGTTTGGTAGCACAAGGCTACTCCCAAGTTGAGGGTATCGACTATGGTGAAACATTTGCTCCCGTTGCTTGCCTTGAATCTATTCGTTTGTTGATTGCTTATGCTTATCATTATAACTTCAAGTTGCAACAAATGGATGTGAAGAGTGCTTTTCTTAATGGTCCTATTAATGAGTTGGTGTATGTCAAACAACCCCTGGGGTTTGAGGATCCCGAGTTCCCCAATCATGTGTACCAACTCGATAAGGCACTCTATGGCCTCAAACAAGCCCCACGTGCGTGGTATGAGCACCTTGTCAAGTTGTTGCAAGATCGTGGGTGTGAAATTGGGAAAATTGACCCCACTCTTTTTACTAAGAAGGTCAAAGGGGAGTTGTTTGTATGCCAACTATATGTTGATGATATTATCTTTGGTTCTCCTAACAAAGCTTTCAGTGAGGAGTTCGCCGCTCCCATGACCTCAAAGTTCAAGATTTCCATGATGGGAGAGTTGAAGTTCTTTCTTGGGTTCAAAATCAAACAAAGAAGAGAAGGAACCTTCATGAACCAAGTTCAAGACATGCTCAAGAGATTCAAGCTAAGTGATGTCAAGCCAGTTTCCACTCCAATGCCCGTCAAATGCCAACTTGACACAGATCCCAATGGTAAAGCAGTGGATCAAAAGGTATATTGTTCGATGATTGGCTCCTTGCTTTACCTTTGTGCATCTAGACCGGATATCATGTTGAGCGTGGGAATTTGTGCACGGTTTCAAGCCTCACCTAATGAGAACCACAATGTGGCGGTGAAGCGAATCTTTCAATATTTGGCTCATACCCCAAACTTTGGCTTATGGTACCCTAGAGGAGAAAACTTCAACCTCGTGGGCTTTTTAGACTCGTATTGGGCGGGAGACAAAGTGGATAGGAAGTCAACTTTTGGAGGGTGCCAATTTCTTGGTTGCTCTTTGGTGAGTTGGTCTTCTAAGAAGAAAAGTTGTGTGTCTCTCTCCTCCACCGAAGCGGAGTATGTGCCCGCCGGTAATTGTTTTTAGAAAGTGCCTCTTTGGGGTGACAATGAAAGTGCCATCAAGTTCTCTCTCAACCCGGTGCAACACTTCAAGACGAAGCATATTGAGATTCGGTATCACTTCATCCGAGATCATATTAGGCGAGGAGAGATTCGGCAACACTCATGATAACCTTGCAGATATGTTCACAAAGCCGTTAGATGAAGCAAGATTTCGTGAGTTAAGGCATGAGCTAAATATCATCGATTTGTGCAATGTGGCTTGAACCTTTGCACACCCCACCACAATCATCATGTTGTCTTGTTTAGATGTAGGCATGGACATAGGGGGAGTGTTGTTCTCTCAATGAACTCTCCCTCCCCCATTATGCATAAATTGATCAACTCTTTCACATTCGCCATTGTTGATGGTACTTGTGCTTCAAAGACGAGTTTTGGTCATGGATCCAAGGTTAAAATCTTTGCGGTGCCATAGCAATTGACTCAAACATAGGTGGCCTCGGCCACCGCCTTCCTTTGAGAGGTGCTTGGTCGAGTAGCTTCCTTAGGGTGTTTGTTGTGCTTTGAGTTACTCCAGGTTGCTCTTGGTTTCTTGGTTTTTCGAACTTGGAGTATGTGTTCCCTGTGCTGTCGTTTTGAGTCTCTATCACAAGCCTATCCCTATGCTTCAACCACCCTAGTCGTGCAATAGCCATTTCTTCTCTTTCTGGGTTGTTCTATCTCCCTGCCGGCACTACTACCACTTCAAGCGGTACTACCGTTCCATCGAGCGGTACTACCGGGCCTCCTGCCCCGGCTATAGTATCGTAGCGGTACTACCGCTTAGCAGGACGCGGTGAGGGGTAAGTATCGGTATGGGGGGAGTTCTAACTCCCCCATACCCTTTCACTCTCTCTCCCCACATTTCTCTCTCTCTCTCTTTCTCTCTCTCTCTATCCCTCTCTCTCTCTCTCAGGCGACGAAGAAGAGCCCCAGCTGCCGCTCCGGCTGGCCAATTCTTTGCCGTCTTCAAGGATTCCATCCGGTGGAATCCTTCCCTCCACCTCCTCTCGCCATGGAACCCGGTATTGCCCCCATTCATTGCTCCTAAGGTTCTTTCCTTTGAATCTAGGTTTCTAGGGCAATGCATGTTGGTTTCTCGATTTTTGGCTAAATCGGGGCTTGAGTAAGATGTTGAATGACTGCTAGATAGGAGGATTGAAGATTTAGTTGAGCATTTTTGAATTTGTGACATCCGGTACTACCGGATCTGGGGATTCTGTGCGTCCGTTCCCACAGCAGTACTACCGCTCTAGTGCAGCGGTACTACCGCTCTAGTGCAGCGGTACTACCGCTCGGGCGGTACTACCGCCCTAGTTCCGTGGTACTACCGCTCGAGGCCCCCAATTCCAGAATGCTCACCTAATTCTTCCGTTTTCACTTGTGTTTCTCCGAGGCTTATGCATAGTTTGTATTCATGTTTTTCCCTTGCGGTTTTGTGTCTCTTCAGGTGGTGGTAGCTCCAAGGTTCGTCGCAAGAATGCGAATCCCCCATCCAAGCATGGGTGCACCTATCATGCCAGAATTGTGTATTCCGAAGTTGAAGAAGAGATTGCCCCCACACTGTCGCCTGCTCGTTGTCAGTCTGCCGGGAACAAGGGCAAATCCAATGTCAAGTCAACTACTGCTCGCAAGAAGAAGGAAATGGTCAAGACGGCTGCTGAATTGAAGAAAAATGAGTATTGGAAATACCATGAGCAAAACCCCTACCTCCTGCCTCAGGATTCTTCTCTTGTTGGCTCACCATTCTGGAACAAGGGCCAATCACTTGTGTACTTCGATCAGATCAAGGGAAGGAAGAACGTGTTTGTGAAGACCAAGTCAATCAATACGGATCACACGGAGAAGTACCACGCATACTTTGGCGAAGCTCGTGCCCTCTATGAACAGCTCAACATCCTGCCCCTCATGACCTTCAACTTTGATTTTGATGCAGAGTTGGTTGCTCAGTTCTTTGCAACCATATGGTATGGCACAAACACAGAGCGCACTTTGATCTGGATGACCAATGGCAGGCAGTTGCGCACCACATGGGGTGCTTTTATGGCACTTCTGGGATATCCTGACGAGGGGCTGAGCAAGCCTCTTGGCCTTCGTCCTCACCATGTGGGAGGCCTACTCACTAGGATGAGTTGAAGCCTCATATGATTATTACCAAGACAGAGAAAGGAGTCAAGAAGGAGCTGAAGCCATTCTTTGACATTATGCATCGCATCTTCCAGCACACTCTCTTTCGAAGCATTGGCAACTTGGACATGGTGAATGGGCTCCTTGTGGATATGCTACTGTTATGCCACTCTAAGAAGGGCTCGGATGCAGTCTAGGATGTCTCCCATGTCATGTGGAAAGAGCTAGTGAGTGCTACCTATGGAGAACACCGCCCAAATTCTGCTCCCTTCATCTTCAAGCTGATTCAGACTACCTGGAGCTCCACTTTCCCTGGTGTGTGCTACCTCTTGAGCACTGCATTGGATTTCCCCAAAGAGGAGAGGATGATGCAGCAAAGTAGCGTCAGTATTTCCGTCAGTTTTTGAGAACCAAGGTATCAATCCAGTAGGAGGCTATGCGCGAGTCCCTCGTACCTACACAAAAACAATAGCTTAACGCAACCAACGCGCTTAGGGGTTGTCAATCCCTTCACGGTCACTTACGAAAGTGAGATCTGATAGAGATGATAAATAATATTTTTGGTATTTTTGGTATAGAGATGCAAAGAAAAAAGTGAAAGCAAAGTAAAAGCAAAGCAATAATAAAGTGACGGAGATTGATATGATGAGAAAGAGACCCGGGGGGCATAGGTTTCACTAGTGGCTTCTCTCAAGAGCATAAGTATCCTACGGTGGGTGAACAAATTACTGTTGAGCAATTGACAGAATTGAGCATAGTTATGAGAATATCTAGGTATGATCATGTATATAGGCATCACGTCTGAGACAAGTAGACCGACTCCTGCCTGCATCTACTACTATTACTCCACTCATCGACAGCTATCCAGCATGCATCTAGAGTATTAAGTTAAAAACAGAGTAACACCTTAAGCAAGATGACGTGATGTAGAGGGATAGTTTCATGCAATATGATAAAACCCCATCTTGTTATCCTTGATGGCAACGATACAATACGTGCCTTGCTGCCCCTTCTGTTACTGGGAAAGGACACCGCAAGATCGAACCCAAAGCTAAGCACTTCTCCCATGGCAAGAACAACCAATCTAGTAGGCCAAACCAAACTGATAATTCAGAGAGACTTGCAAAGATAACCAATCATACATAAAAGAATTCATAGAAGATTCAAATATTATTCATAGATAGACTTGATCATAAACCCACGATTCATCGGTCTCAACAAACACACCGCAAAAAGAAGATTACATCGAATAGATCTCCACGAGAGAGGGGGAGAACATTGTATTGAGATCCAAAAAGAGAGAACAAGCCATCTAGTTACTAACTATGGACCCGTAGGTCTGAAGTAAACTACTCACACTTCATCGGAGGGGCTTGGATGATGATGTAGAAGCCCTCCATGATCGATGCCCCCTCTGGCGGAGCTCCGGAACAGGCCCCAAGATGGGATCTCATGGATATAGAAAGTTGCGGCAGTGGAATTAGGTTTTTGGCTCCGTCCCTGATCGTTTGGGGGTACATGGATATATATAGGAGGAAGAAGTACGTCGGTGGAGCTTTGAGGGGCCCACGAGGCAGGGGTTGCGCCCTAGGGGGCGCCCTCCACCCTCGTGACTGCCTCGTGGCTTTCTTGATGGAGGGTCCTAGTCTCCTAGATCTTATCTGATGAGAAAATCTCGTTTCCGAAGGTTTCATTCAGTTTGGACTCCGTTTGATATTTTGTTTCTTTGAAACCCTAAAACAGGCAAAAAAACAGCAATTCTTGGCTGGCCCCCTGTTTAATAGGTTTGTCCAAAAATAATATAAATGTGGATAATAAAGCCCAATAATGTCTAAAACAGTAGATAATATAGCATGGAGCAATCAAAAGTTATAGATACGTTGGAGACGTATCAAGCATCCCCAAGCTTAATTCCTGCTCGTCCTCGAGTAGGTAAATGATAAAAACATAATTTTTGATGCGGAGTGCTACTTGGCATAATTTCAATGTAAATCCTCTTAATTTTGGTATGAATATTTAGATTCAAAAGATTCAAGACAAAAGTTCATGTTGACATAAAAATAGTAATACTTCAAGCATACTAACAAAGCAATTATGTCTTCTCAAAATAACATGGCCAAAGAAAGCTATCCCTACAAAATCATATAGTTTGGCTATGCTCTATATTCACCACGCAAATTATTTAAATCATGCACAACCCCGATGACAAGCCAAGCAATTGTTTCATACTTTTGACATTTTCAAAACTTTTTCAATCTTCACGCAATACATGAGCGTGAGCCATGGATATAGCACTATATGTGGAATAGAATGGTGGTTGTGGAGAAGACAAAAAGGGAGAAGATAGTATCACATCAACTAGGCGTATCAACGGGCTATGGAGATGCCCATCAATAGATATCAATGTGAGTGAGTAGGGATTGCCATGCAACGGATGCACTAGAGCTATAAGTATATGAAAGCTCAACAAAAGAAACTAAGTGGGTGTGCATCCAACTTTCTTGCTCACGAAGACCTAGGGCATTTTGAGGAAGCCCATCATTGGAATATACAAGCCAAGTTCTATAATGAAAAATTCCCACTAGTATATGAAAGTGACAGAATGAGAGACTCTCTATCATGAAGATCATGGTGCTAATTTGAAGCACAAGTGTGGTAAAAGGATAGTAACATTGTCCCTTCTCTCTTTTTCTCTCATTTTTTTGGGCCTTCTCTTTTTTATGGCCTCTTTTTTTCGTCCGGAGTCTCATCCCGACTTGTGGGGGAATCATAGTCTCCATCATCCTTTCCTCACTTGGGACAATGCTCTAAAAATGATGATCATCACACTTTTTATTTTTCTTACAACCCAACAATTACAACTCAATACTTAGAACAAAATATGACTCTATATGAATGCCTCCGGCGATGTACCGGGATATGCAATGAATGAAGAGTGACATGTATGAAAGAATTATGAATGGTGTCTTTTCCACAAATATGATGTCAACTACATGATCATGCTAGCAATATGACAATGATGGAGCGTGACATAATGAACGGAACGGTGGAAAGTTGCATGGCAATATATCTCGGAATGGCTATGGAAATGCCATGATAGGTAGGTATGGTGGCTGTTTTGAGGAAGGTATTTGGTGGGTGTATGATACCAGCCAAAAGTGTGCGGTATTAGAGAGGCTAGCAATGGTGGAAGGAAGGAAAGTGCGTATAATCCATGGACTCAACATTAGTCATAAAGAACTCATATACTTGTTGCAAAAATTTAGAAGTTATCAAAGAAAAGTATTACGTGCATGCTCCTAGGGGGATAGATTGGTAGGAAAAGACCATCGCTCGTCCCCGACCGTCACTCATAAGGAAGACAATCAATAAATAAATCATGCTCCGACTTCATCACTTAACGGTTCACCATACGTGCATGCTATGGGAATCACAAACTTTAACACAAGCATTTCTCAAATTCACAACTACTCAACTAGCATGACTCTAATATCACCATCCTCATATCTCAAAACAATTGTCAAGCATCAATTTTTTTTCTTAGTATTCAACGCACTCAAAATAAAGTATTACAAATCTTGAATACCAAGCATATTATTATTAAGCAAATTACCATGCTATTAAGACTCTCAAAATAATCTAATTGAAGCATGAGAGATCAATAGTTTCTATAAAACAAATCCACCACCGTGCTCTAAAAGATATAAGTGAAGCACTAGAGCAAAATTATATAACTCAAAAGATATAAGTGAAGCACATAGAGTAATCTATCAAATTCCAAATTATGTATGGCTCTCTCAAAAGGTGTGTACAGCAAGTATGATTGTGGTAAACTAATAAGCAAAGGCTCAAATCATAAAAGACGCTCCAAGAAAAACACATATCATGTGGTGAATAAAAATATAGCTCCAAGTAAAGTTACCGATAGAAGTAGATGAAAGAGGGGATGCCTTCCGGGGCATCCCCAAGCTTTGGCTTTTAGGTGTCCTTAGATTATCTTGGGGGTGCCATGGGCATCCCCAAGCTTAGGCTCTTGCCACTCCTTGTTCCATAATCCATCAAATCTTTACCCAAAACTTGAAAACTTCACAACACAAAACTTAAAGTAGAAAATCTCGTGAGCTCCGTTAGCGAAAGAAAACAAAAGACCACTTCAAGGTACTGTAATGAACTCATTCTTTATTTATATTGGTGTTAAACCTACTGTATTCCAACTTTTATATGGATTATAAACTATTTTACTAGCCATAGATTCATCAAAATAAGCAAACAACACACGAAAAAGAGAATCTGTCAAAAACAGAACAGTCTGTAGTAATCTGTAGCTAGCGCAAGATCTGGAACCCCAAAAATTATAAAATAAATTTCTGGACGTGAGTAATTTATCTATTAATCATCTTCAAAAAGAATTAACTAAATAGAACTCTCCAAATAAAAATCACAGCAGTTCTCATGAGCGCTAATGTTTCTGTTTTTTAATGCAAGTTCAACAAGACTTTCCCCAAGTCTTCCCAACGGTTTTACTTGGCACAAACACTAATTAAACACAAAAAACACAACCAAAACAGAGGATAAATAATTTATTTATTACTAAACAGGAGGAAAAAGCAAGGAATAGAAATAAAATTGGTTTGCCTCCCAACAAGCAAGAATAGATCTAGGTATTGCCATCTTTGGTAGGCAATTCTTCAATGAGGCATTTATCTACATTAGGGATTTCTTTCTTTCTAGTGATTATCAAACTCTTAGGCACAAGATCGAAAAATTCATTTGTAGCAATTGGTTCCTTAATGATAGCAAAAAGATTGGGATGAATACTTATAGATTTAAGATCCGCAATTTCCTTACTAGATGATTCTCCCTTATTTTTAGGAACATACATAAGCTTGGCAATTTTAGTAGGAGGACTTGGAGTATTCTTTACGGAAGAAAAAGCGGTTCCCAAGTTCGTAATGATACCCTCAAGTTTATCGATTCTAGTAGAATCTAAGTTTATTTTCTCATTAACTATGGGTTCCTTTTCCTTAATATTTTTCAAAGTCATTCCTACCTTAGATCCGTATTGGGTAATTTGATTGTGGATCTTTTTATCTAGATTTTCAATTAATTCAGTAGTAGCAACTTTATTTTCAATAATTTAAAGTCTTTGCATAACATGCTCCAAAGTTAACATAGTTCCATTAACCAAAAGATGTGGTGAGCCAAATAAATCTAACATAGCATTATAAGAATCAAAAGTATGGCTACCCAAGAAATTCCCTCCGGTAATGGTATCAAGGATATATCTATACCAAGGACTAGCACCTACATAAAAATTGCGGAGAAGAACTGAAGTAGATTGCTTCCTAGTAGATCTATTTTGAGCATTGCAAATTCTATACCAAGCATCTTTTAGATTTTCTCCCTCCCTTTGTTTAAAATTTAGAACTTCATTCTCGAGAGACAACGGAGAAGATATGAGACTATCCATGACAACAAGAAAACAAAAGGCAAATGGGCAAAAGAGGAAAATTGAGAGGGAGAGGTAGGATAGAGAGAGAGAGGGCAAATAAAAAGGCAAGGGTGAATTGGGGGGAGAGGAAAACGAGAGGCAAATGGCAAATAATGTAATGCGGGAGATAGGGATTGTGATGGGTACTTGGTATGTTGACTTTTGCGCAGACTCTCTAGCAACAGCGCCAGAATTTCCCGAAGAGGAGAGGATGATGCAGCAAAGTAGCGTAAGTATTTCCCTCAGTTTTTGAGAACCAAGGTATCAATCCAGTAGGAGGCTACGCGCGAGTCCCTCGTACCTACACCAAAATAATAGCTCAACGCAACCAATGCGCTTAGGGGTTGTCAATCCCTTCACGGTCACTTACGAAAGTGAGATCTGAAAGAGATGATAAATAATATTTTTGGTATTTTTGGTATAGAGATGCAAAGTAAAAAGTAAACGCAAAGTAAAAGCAAAGCAATAATAAAGTGACGGAGATTGATATGATGAGAAAGAGACCCGTTGGCCATAGGTTTCACTAATGGCTTCTCTCAAGAGCATAAGTATTCTATGGTGGGTGAACAAATTAGTATTGAGCAATTGACAGAATTGAGCATAGTTATGAGAATATATAGGTATGATCATATATATAGGCATCACGTCCGAGACAAGTAGACCGACTCCTGCCTGCATCTACTACTATTACTCCACTCATCGACCGCTATCCAGCATGCATCTAGAGTATTAAGTTAAAAACAGAGTAACGCCTTACGCAAGATGACATGATGTAGAGGGATAGTTTCATGCAATATGATAAAACCCCCATCTTGTTATCCTCGATGGCAACGATACAATATGTGCCTGGCTTCCCCTTCTGTCACTCGGAAAGGACACCGCAAGATCGAACCCAAAGCTAAGCACTTCTCCCATGGCAAGAACAACCAATCTAGTACGCCAAACCAAACTGATAATTTGAAGAGACTTGCAAAGACAACCAATCATACATAAAAGAATTCAGAGAAGATTCAAATATTATTCATATATAGACTTGATCATAAACCCACAATTCATCGGTCTCAACAAACACACCGCAAAAAGAAGATTACATCGAATAGATCTCCACGAGAGAGGGGGAGAACATTGTATTGAGATCCAAAAAGAGAGAAGAAGCCATCTAGCTAATAACTATGGACCCGTAGCTTGGATGATGATGTGGAAGCCCTCCGTGATCGATGCCCCCTCCGGCGGAGCTCCAGAACAGGCCCCAAGATGGGATCTCGTGGATACAAAAAGTTGCGGTGGTGGAATTAGGTTTTTGGCTCCGTCCCTGATCGTTTGGGGGTACGTGGATATATATAGGAGGAAGAAGTACGTCGGTGGTGCTTCGAGGGGCCCACGAGGCAGGGGTGCGCGCCGTAGGGGGGGGGCGCCCTCCACCCTCGTGACCGCCTCGTGGCTTTCTTGACGGAGGGTTCAAGTCTCCTGGATCTTATCTGATGAGAAAATCTCGTTTCCGAAGGTTTCATTCCATTTGGACTCCGTTTGTCACACCATGATTTTCATGCCACAACACTTAAGCTAATAAATCATGATAAAATGTGGTTTGACAAACACTTTTGCATTATTTGACTTTTTATTTGAATTGGTTTTCTCTCTGTTTTTTTCAAGTGCTCTTAAAAGTCAACATAGCTTCACCTTCTATACTTCATCTCCTTGCTCCAAACTTCTGCCCAATGATCATGCCATGTGTATAGTGCAATATAGTATTTTCTTTCAAAAATAATTTGGCCAAAAAGTATTTTCTAAAATTAGTTTTCCAAAAACCCTTGAATTGAGATTTGCACTGCAAGTACTTGATTTGAGGAGTGAAAAATCTTTCAAAAGGTATATTTGAAACCTATTAGATATAGGATTCCCAGAAACCACGAAAATATAATTTTAAACGTTATTTTCCTATTTTATTTAAAAGCTTTTTCTTAAGTCCAGAAATGGTCTTTAATAGGGAAAAATTATTTTATTGTTTCAAAAATATTTGACAAAAATCAGGGAAACTCAGGGGGCATATATTTCCCATATATAAGAGTTTAAACACATGGTCATGTTCAAAATATTGGTCAAATCCCTCAAAAACCCTTTCTGGATATTTCAAGCTTTTGAAATGTTTACAAAGGAAATATTCCCCAAAAATTCCAAGAAAATTCTATCATGTCACATATGACATGTTTGATGATCTTGCCAAGCCTCATGTCATGAAGAATAGAATAACCCCATGAAATCCCCCCAAAACCCTCTCTGACTAGAATCAAATTTGAACAAGTTTGTACTACCAACTTTCTCCCCTTGACCCCAACTTTTGTGAGCATGTTCACATGACCAAATGAGGCCACTACACCAAGTAGTGCATCAAGGAGAAGTGTTATGCTCAACTAGATCTACATAAGTCCATTTCTGTTGATTTCTAGGGTTTACAAAAGTTGCATTGGCAACTTTGCCCAAATGAACTCAATCTTGGTGGAACCTCTTATTTCCTCAGGCCATTTGACCCTGTCAAGCCTCATGACAAGGGAAGTCCATTTGCTTGCCCAAACCTACATCAAACACCTTCTGGCAGAAACTTAAAATGCATGTTTGGGCTTCTTCCACTAATCCAAATGAGTTCTCCTCTTTACCACACCTCCTCCTAACCTCCCTCTACCTCTGGCATTTAGCACAAGTCAATCCTTATTGATCAAGGGGATGGAACCACCAATTTTCTATTCTGGACAGCCCCATTTCCACTCTTCTCCTTCCTCTATCTTCACCCACTGGCCATCCAAAGCATCCAAGGCCAAGATCCCTTACCTAGCACCCCCCAAACACTACTAGACATGCAAGGGCGCGCCCACGAGCATAGAAAGTGGCCTAGACAGCCATATGGGCGCTCTGGAGCGCGCTACAGTGCGCTCCCGCACTGTAGACGCCCCCTGCCAAGCACCTCGGGCCACCTCGGGCCTCCCTAGCGCGCCCGACGAGACGCCTCGGCATCCGGGACACAACAGCTGGTCGGCCCCCTCCTCCCTCTCTCTCTCCTGCCCCTGCTCGCACGCGCACCGGCTGCCCGAGAGCACCAGTGAGCGAGCTCACACGCGCGACGTCTCTGACCCCTCCCCGCTCCCTCTCTTCTTCCCCTGGGAGTAGTCGACCCCCACGAACACCCTAGACTCGGCGCAGCACCCTCCCGAGGCCCGTAGCGATGAGCACGAGCTCGCCGGCGCACGAGCCCATGGTGGACCGCCGCTCGCCTATATAAGGCATTCCCGAGCCCTCCTCTCGCCACCACTCGTTCCCTCCCACTCCAAATAGCCCCACTGGGCCTCCCGTTCATCCCCAGAGCCGCCCAAGCTCGAGATCGAGCTCGAGCCCCGCCGCTTCGGGTCGCTGTCGATCTCGTGGTACAGGCCTCCTTTGCCCCCTCTCTCTCTCGATCTGGAACCGCCTCACCTCACTGATCCATTCCCCTCTTTCTCCCTCTCCTATTGTAGCTCGGAATGAGCTAACCAGGCTCCTCCCGAGGCCCTTCCGCCGGCTTCCTCGTCGTCGGCGAACCCCTGCACTCCGGCGACCGCCTCCACCTCCACCCGAACGGCGACTCCGCCCTGAGCAAGCCGGTGCGCTCGGATCGCCTCGCCGTTGACCACAGCGACGCCGGTGAGCTCCCCCCCCCTCTCTGGCCCGAGGTTGAAGACGACGGCCGTGGGACCCGTCAGTCAGCCTCACATACTGACGGGTGGGCCCCACCCGTCAGGTTTAAAACGCACGCGCGCGCGAACCGTTTCGCTGCCACGGCTGAAGGCGTATTTTACCTTTACGCCTTCGACGTGGCAGCCTCGCGCGGGCTGAATCCCCTCTGGGCCTGCTGCACTATGGCCCTTCTGGCCCAGTTGCACAGTGCTGCTTCTCCTTTTTTCTTTTTCTGGAAACTTGCAAAAATTCCACAGGATTAAATATTAATCCAAATGCAATAATTCCAACTCCCATATTTTTCTAAAAATCCTAACTATTTAATGGTGTAACTTTCATAAATATCCATCAAACTTTTCTGCACTGTTCAAATTTAAATTCAAATTTGAGCATTTATATTCCCCTCTGAAAATCCATTTCTCCTATTATACAACTCGAAATCCATAACTAATAATTTTCCCCTTCTTTGAGTTCCCCCTAGTATTTATCAAAAATAAGTTGACATTTTTCTGAGCACTTTGGTTTTTCTGTTTTACTATTTCCTTATTTTCTCGTTATTTTCTTGCGCCGATTAGATCCCGTATTAGACGAAGTTGCTGAAGAAGAAGAAGAAGAAGGAGAAGGATTTGAAAAACTTGAAGACTTTGAAGACCAAGGCAAGCAGCCCTTTGACCATGATGAACCATTTTACATCATGATGGCATTTTCGTTGCTTCACTGAGTGCATGATTTACCTTGAATGGCAACCTTGCTAGGCTTGCCTCCGTTGCATACTCCATTGATACTTGCATTTTTCATGACTCTACCCTTGCTTAGAGTTGTGTTGGTGGGTTGTAGAAATATGCTATAGTAAATGCCTACGCAAAGTGGTTTAGGGTTATGCATGGAAAGAAACAAGTGTGGTTTGACATACTTGCAAACAGCCCAATGGGTGCCACTAATGCCCCTGGGAGATGATGATGAACTAGGTCACTACTTGGTGGAGAGGTAGTGTTCCGAGGCTCGATAAAAGTGTTGTTTACAGAGACGGATTAGATTTAAGATTTGTCGACTGTCCCAACCTTACATGCGCAACCACTCTACCCTTGTATGGGAAAGGGCATTATTGATTACCTAGGCCGATACTAGCTTGGAGCCCGCATTACTAGTGATGGGGGAGAGTTGGTGCTCTCTTTCGGGACGGGGTCGTGCCAGGTAGGGCGGCCAAGAACATTTTTATGGGGCACCAGACACACCGTTGGTACCCCGTGCCAGTGGTATGTGATGAATATGGGAGCAAGGCTCCACAATTTTAGGTTGTGAAAGGTTGGGCACGGGGGTTACTACCAATCGAGTGGACTCCATGTTAGTGTCGTCTAGGGAAAGATAGTGATCGGGTGCTTACCCCGGGTACTTGAAGTACCGCGGGTCGTGGATGACACGGAAGTTCCCCGGATCTTGTGGGTAAAGTGTGCAACCTCTGCAGGGTGTAAAACTATTCGAATAGCCGTGTCCACGGTCAAGGACAGTTGGGTGGTGCTGCTTAGACTACGTCCATATGTTTCTGACAAACAACACAGTTTGGTAAATCTGTTGACGTGATCCGTGAGGAAGTCACGATGAGCTTCAGTATGAGTTGTTCACAAGTCTATCCCGATGTTGATGTTTGTAACCTCCTGATACTTGTTGCAGACGCATTCATATCCTTGATAAATGTTGATCATACTTGCATGAGAAAAACTAGCTTTCCGCAAAAATGCCAAATTAGCAGTAGTGCCTTGCATAATTATTCTGTTATCACCCTTGGGTTGCTTGCGAGTACATTCAAAGTACTCATTGGCTTGCCACTGGTTATTTTATTGGCCAGGCATGAAAGAGCATGATATGAAGAAGAGTACTTAGGTGACGAGCATGCGAGCTAGGACGCTTCCCAGTCAGAATGCCTGTAGGGTTAAGGCAGATGGCATGGGTCCAAGTTATCGACGAAGATTTCCGCTGCAATGTTATACTCAAGACTTGACCATAATGGTCCTACTTGTGTAATACGGTATGTATGGATGTAAGACTCTTGTTATTCAGCTTCTGTGTGTTCAGTGAGCATTGATCTCTGGGATCACTGTACACGTGCATTCGGTGATCACGACTTATGAGTCGGGGTCCCCACACCGTTTGATATTCCTTTTCTTCGAAACCCTAAAACAGGCAAAAAACAACAATTCTGGGCTGGGCCTCCGGTTAATAGGTTAGTCCCAAAAATAATATAAAAGTGGATAATAAAGCCCAATAATGTCTAAAACAGTAGATAATATAGCATGGAGCAATCAAAAATTATAGATACGTTGGAGACGTATCAGTGTGCCTCTTGAGACTAGACCATTGACTCCCCATGACGTTCAAAAGTTGCGTCAGAAGGAGATTTGGGCCTCTACTACTCGTCCTGAGGTGGCAGTGTCTTCTGCTTCAAGAGAGGATCAGGGTGATGATGGTGGTCTTGCTCCCGGCATAGAGCATTCTTCTCGTCAGTCGGGTTGGGCGGCTAAGCTCAAGCAAAAGGTGAAGAAGCTCTTTTGCCTTCAGACCAATGTTCAGCACAGATGTACTTGGCACATGTGGATGCCAAGAAGGCTCGTTAGGAGAGGAAGGCTATCATGAGGAAGCTTGAGATCCCAGTTCAAGATGGCTCTGAGGATCGTATAACTCCAGAGGGCAAGTGGATTTCTTCGCACTCTCACTGGATGGACTCGGATGAGCCCAATGCTGCTACTTCTGCTCCAGCTCAGGATCAGGAGATCGAGGAGGAGACCGACGAGTCTGCGGAGGAGTCTGCTGGTGGGTCTGATTCTGAGGAGTCTGACGAGTCCATGAGAGGAGACTAGTGCCACCTAGAGTTGCGTTAGGTCACTCTTTGCCCCTTTTGGTGTCTCGATGCCAAAGGGGGAGGTTTAGGACCGAGGATTTGTCTTTCTGCAGGGTGTTGTTGAGTCACAAGCTTGGTTCTTGTTGCTTCTGTGTTTCTTCTTGTGAAATCTTTTCCTTCGTTGGCTTTGGTTTGGTCTGAGACTCTATCATATGGTGTAAGACATATGCTACCCTGGTTATCCTTATTATATCCCTATGTGCGTGAGATTATTCTCTTATGTCTTATTGTTTTCCATGCTTAGTGTCATTTATATTATTGCATAGACTACCTTGTCTATAAAATATATGGGGAGTGTTGATCCTAGTGTGTGTGTGTTGTGCAGTCCAAAGAACATCCATAGAATGCACATATCTAAGGGGAGCCTGTCTATATTAAATAAATTTTGGGTTTTCTTATGCTCTTTATATATCTCTATGTGCAAATCCCGTATTGTCATCAAACCACCAAAAAGAGGGAGATTGTAAGGGCATATTTCTCCCTAAGTGGTTTTGGTGATTGATGACAGTGCATTTGCAGACTAATCGTGTGCATTGAGCATTTCAGACATCTCTTGTCTAGGCACTAGACAATCTGATGCCCCATGGAGCATATTAAAGACGGCGGTTCTCTCCATTTCTTTTCAGTGGATTTGAGTCATATGAAAATCGTACTATTAAGAGGGGGTCCACTTCGGAAAGGTATGTGTGGAATCAACATGTACACAGCCCCATATGCATCCACGACCTCCTTTTTCTTCTCCGGAACATTTCCTTGTTTTCTGTGGTGTTTTCAACATCTTGCTAGCGGTAGTACCGCTAGTGCCCACGGTAGTACCGCTTGTGCGGTAGTACCACTGGGTACTTCCGTGGCACTACCGCTTAGGTTTCCCCCGAGCGTGCAACGTTCTGTTGTCCATCTAGAATTCACGACAGTAAGGTGGTAGTAGCGCGGTAGTACCGCTCCAGCGGAACTACAGCCCGTACTACCGTTCCCACTACCACTTCTGGGTTCTCCTCTGTGCAATGTTCTATTCCCATTTTGCTCCAAGCGGTAGTAGAGCGGCACTAGGACAGTAGTACAGCTTCGCACGGTACTGCCGGCCCTAGCACCCTCTACTACCGCTGCCTCTCCAAGTTTAAAGCTTTAGGCGGTAGTACCGCTGGGGTGAGCAGTAGTACCGCTCCGGCGGCACTACCATAGATACATTCTATGTATATTTAGGCGTGTGCGGAGTAGTACCGCCTAAGCGGTAGTACTACTCCTAGGAACGGTAGTACCAATTAGCTGCGGGCCTGGGCAGAAAAGGGTTGGATTTTGGTTCCCCTATATAAAGGGGGGGGGTCTTCTTCTTCCTAGAGTTGACCTCTCCCCCCCCCCCCAAGTTCCATTACCATTCAAAAGCTCATTCCTGCCCGATCTCTCTCCCTAGCCAATCAAACTTCACTACTAGGAAAATTCTTATAGACAGTAGCATTGTAGTAGCGCTTTTTATAATAAAGCGACGCTACTACTTATCAGTAGCGCTTTTTATAAAAAGCGCTACTACTATGCACTTACCGGTAGCATTGTTTTAGTAAAAAAACGCTACAACTACAATTGCCAGGCCGTTGCCGGCAGGCCAAGCATAGTAGTAGCGCTTTTATGTAGGATGCGCTACTGCTACCAGACGTAGCAGTACCACTTTCTACATATAAGCGCTACTACTACGGGCTCTTTATCCAGCCCAACAGCTCGCGCTCGACCTCTCTCTCTCTCTCACACACACACTCTCCCCTGCCCTCACACACTCACTCGCCTCTCTCTGCCGTCGTCGTCGCCGCCCTCCCCCGCGCACCGTCGTCCCCCGTGCCGGAGCTCTCCTGCCGGCAGCCCTCGCCCATGCCGGCTCTCCTCCCCCCCGGCCACCCTCCCCGTGCCGGCCTCCTCCCCCGCCGGCCACCCTCGCCCGCGCCGGCTCTACTCCCCGCGCCGGCCTCCTCCACCACCGTGAGGTACTCCTCCTCCCTCCATTTAGTTCATTAGGTTAGGTAACTTAGGTGAATTTAGTTAATTAACTTAGATTTTTTTAGTTAGAGAAGTAGGTTAGGTAACTAATTAAGTTGATGCTAATTTAGGTCTGTGGTGTTTAGTTTATAGAAAAAAGTCAATATAGTTTTTTACTGTTTTTAGTAAGTGTTTAATAGAATTAGTTAGAAAATTAATAGAACTAGTTAAACTAGTTTATTTATTTATAGTAAGTGCTTAGTTGAATTAATAAAACTAGTTTATTTTTAGTAAGAAAATTTAGGTATATGAGATTTGATGATCTAATTAAAATTTTACTATAGAACTAGTTTATTTTTAGTAAGAAAATTAATAGAACTAGTTTATTTTTTTAGTTAAACCAATTATTCCCACATCGACGTCGACGATGCCTATCCCGCATCCTCGTCGTTGACTCGGTGGAGGAGGCCTGGGATTGGTGAGGTGCCATGTCCGGGAGTAGGCTCCGTCGGGGTGGTACTAGGAGGTGCTACCTTCTTTGGGGCGTAGCTTGGTGAGGAGCCAACTTGTTATTGGCCCGAACCTTCTTTGGTGGCCGTCGGGTGGGCCAGCGACGTTGCATAGGCTTGAGGACCCCGCGGAGGTGGTACGTCATCGTGTCAGCGAGGAGGACGAGCATGTCCGTCGCTACATGGTTGCGTTGGAGGGCGGGTTCTCCAATACCATGGAGCTTCTTCAGGGATCTCACTGGAGTTATGATCCTATGATGGTTCCTTCCCTTCAGGTGTCCACCGCCCGCGCCGATACCCGTCATTCGCTACGGTTTTAGCTGTATTAGTGATGTTATATGTATGATACTATTCGAGATCTATTAGTGATGAATTTCGATGATGTACGCACGAAAGAGATGGTTTAGTTTTTCTTATTGAGAATGCTAATTTGAATACTAATTTATTTTACGATTTGGTTTTGCTTATTGAATGCTCAAATTGGAAAACTACTCCATAAAGTTTGAATGCTCATATGATGTAGATATAAACATGTATATCTTGCGTTGCTCAAATAGGATATGTGCTTGCCCAAGTGGCCGGGCATGTTTGCAGGTTACACCTCCTATAGTGGCCTATGTTTTGCTGTAGCGACCAGACCTCAAACGATCTGATCTCTGTGCTTCAGTGTCATCCCTGGATCAGTAATGCTGACACGCACAGTACTTGAAGGATTTATAATACAGTAGCAATCACACAATTAGTACATCGAATGTCTCAAAAGAGAACTTATTACAATAAATATGGCTTAAGGCCATCAAATGACGATAACAGCGGAAGGCTTGGAAGATAAGTGAGTCCATCAACTCCAACGGCATCACTGAGTATAGAACCACAACCTAAAGGCACCTTACTCGTCGTTTGAAAAGTCTGCAACATGAACGTTGCAGCCCGAAACCGGTCAGCACATGGAATATGCTGGCAATGTAACACATAGAGAGTAATGAAAGATTAAGGCTATACTACATGCATATTTGGCTGGTGGAAAGCTCTATGGTTACAGTTTTGCGTAAAGCCAATTTTTCCCTACTGCAAAGGAATAAATTTTATTTAACTATCATGGTAGTTGTTAAACATTGAGAGTGTAGACACCCTCTCAATCCCAATTAAGCATCATCATTAAAACCCAACAATATTAATTAGAGTAACATGATGAGATTCACATGATAATCCAAGTACTAGATACTCAAGTTTTCCATAACCGGGGACACGGATAACCATGCTTAGTTTATACACTCTCCAGAGGTTTGCGCACTTTTCCCCACAAGACTCGATCTCCTCCCTTGGGATTCTCGCACTACATGATGTTTGAGAAACGGATGACCGAGACATAGTCTTTCAGAAGTGCTAGCACCTTACGAACGGGTAGACCGTACCAACCTACATCCCCTACATCTGCTAGTCTACCACTGTAAGAGTTCGCATGACTTAGTCAACTATGCTAGAGCCCATAGTAGCTTGTGGCTCCACACGGAAGTTTCTAGTATGAATAATCTCATGATCCCTGTGAGCCTGGGTGGCAGTCCATAAATAAAACAGGCAATCGCTGGAATACCGAGGTGCCTCAATCCACCCAGATGTGTGTTTAAGTTGCCACCTTAAATAAACCATTAATTTAACAATCTCACATCCGTCATAGATACACTCACCCAATCCACGTCTACTAGCATAGCATGGCAATATAAGCAAACGTAGAAGTGACTCCCAAGGGTTTGATAATAAAACAGGTAATAGGTACTACCTCATCTACTTCCCAACCCACAATTTAATTAGATCCTAATCATGCAATGTTTGAGGATTGGTCTAATGCAATAAAACTGGGTAGGAGGAGGTATGATCAAAGTGTTACTTGCCTTGCTGATGATCCGTGAAACCTAGCGATTTGAAGTAGCAAGCGGCGCATTCCGGATACTCTATCGCAAACAAACAAGCATACAATAAGTACTCATCGAATGCACGGGTAAAACTCAAATAAGAAATCTAACCAGAAAGTTCAACTTAAGAACTCCAGTTTGCAAAAAGAATCAAATCGAACGAAGCAACAAAATTTAAACGGCGAAAGAAACAAGCTTCGTTTACTAATCTGAATCTAAGTCAAATTTTACAGAAGCAAAAACTTCTTTGAGTTGGTTAAACAGAAAGAGGGTTTCAAGACGAAACTCCGGGCGCTTGAATCGCCTGATTCCGATAAACGAGCGAAAAGTTATACTAGAACGAAAATCGGATCAGAAATCCCGATCAGAAATAATCGCGGAAAATCCGAGAAAAGAAAAACGACGAACAGATTAACGAACGAACGTTCGTTTTCTGTAACTAAACAATGAACGCATTCGTTAAAACGAACGAACGAGCGAACGCTCGCTAAATAAACTAAACCGAAAAAAACGATCTATCTAAAAAAAAGAAAATCGGCGAAAACCGAACGGTTTTCTAGGAAAAACCGGCGGCAGCGGCGGGGTCAACCTCGGCGACGGCGGTGGGGTCAGCGGGCCGCGGCAGCGGCTCCGGCGGCGTCGGGCGGCAGCGGCGGGGCGGCTCTGGGCGGTGGCGGCGGCACGGGGCGGTGGTACGGCGGCACGGGGCGGCGGCGGCGGCTTGGGCTAAAGGGCTCGGGGTCGGCGCTATATAAAGGCCCGGCCGGAGGAGTCCTGGCCGAACACGGCCCAAAGTCGGTTTGTTTTGTTTTTAAATAATTACGCGCAGAAAACAAATAAAAAAATACTAAACGGACTCCAAAAATCCCGAAATAAATTTTCCCCGACTTCTAAAATCAAGCCGAACAGGATGAACATTTATTTGGGGCCAAAATGCAAATTTGAAAAACACGCATTTTTTCTAAATTCAAATAAAATAGCAAATAACTCCAAAATAAAATCTTATTTGATTTTATCATTAAATCCTCAATATTTCTTTATTTTGGGAAAGTCATTTTATTCCCTCTCTCATATTTTTTTAATAGAAATAATTGAAGATAAAATAGATAAAATCAAATGATCCTATTTTCAAAATTTGAGAAAACTCAAATATGAAAATCATGAAATCCCCAACTCTCTCCGAGGGTCCTTGAGTTGCGTAGAATTTCTAGGATCAAGCCAGAAGCAAATAAAAATATGATATGCATTGATGATCTAATGTATAACATTCCAAATTGAAAATTTGGGATGTTACAAACCTACCCCCCTTAAGATGAATCTCGCCCTCGAGATTCGGGTTGGCTAGAAAATAGCTGAGGGTGGTCCTTCAGTAGCTCTTCCTCTCGCTCCCAGGTGGCTTCATCCTCGGTGTGGTGGCTCCACTGAACTTTGCAAAACTTGATAACCTTGCTGCGGGTGACTCGGCTGGCATACTGAAGAATCTTGACCGGTTTCTCCTCGTAGGTCAAATCACTGTCCAACTGAATTGCTTCTAGTGGCACTGTATCTCTCAATGGTATATCAGCCATCTCTGCATGGCACTTCTTCAACTGGGAAACGTGGAATACATCGTGAACTCCTGACAATCCTTCGGGCAATTCCGACTTGTAGGCTACTTCTCCCATACGCTCTAAAACCTTGTATGGTCCTAGAAAACGTGGCGCTAACTTTCCCTTAACTCCAAAGCGCTTAACTCCTCGAAGTGGAGATACTCGAAGATAAACCCGGTCTCCGACTTCATAAACTGTCTCCTTGCATTTAGAATCTGCATAGCTCTTTTGCCTGGACAGGGCTACCTTGAGCCTATCACGAATCAACTTCACCTTCTGTTCAGACCCCTTAATCAAATCCGGTCCAAACAACTGACGGTCTCCAACTTCATCCCACGACAATGGGGTCCTGCACCTCCTTCCGTACAAGGCTTCGAATGGGGCCATCTTCAAACTGGATTGATAACTGTTGTTGTAAGAAAACTCTGCATATGGCAAATTGTTGTCCCAACTAGATTCGTAATCTAGCGCACAAGCTCTCAGCATATCCTCCAAAATCTGATTGACTCTCTCGGTCTGTCCATCTGTCTGCGGATGAAAAGATGTACTGAACTCTAGCCTGGTACCCAAAGTTTTGTGCAACTGATTCCAGAACTTTGAGGTAAACTGGGTTCATCTATATGATACAATACTCCTTGGAACTCCATGCAGACATACTATCCTGGTCATGTATATCTTTGCCAACTTAGCACTGGTGTAGGTAGTCTTCACTGGGATGAAATGAGCTACCTTTGTCAGACGATCGACTACAACCCAAATCGAGTCATAGCCTGAATGAGTTCTGGGAAATCCTGTGATAAAATCCATGCCTAGCTTATCCCACTTCCATTCGGGTATTGGCAAAGGCCGTAACAATCCTGCTAGCTTCTGATGCTCTGCCTTTACTCTCTGACATACATCACAAACTGCTACATACTCCGCGATATCCTTCTTCATTCTGGTCCACCAGAAAGTATCCTTCAAATCCAAATACATCTTGGTATTTCCTGGGTGAATCGAGTATGGTGAATCATGGTCCTCCTGCAGAATTAACTTCCTGATCTCCGGGTCATTGGGAACATAAACACGGTCTTCAAACCATAGGGTATCATGCTCATCCTCACGAAATCCTTTAACTTTTCCTTTGCCCATCTTCTCCTTTATAGAGGCAACCTCCTTGTCAGTCTTCTGAGCTTCTTTGATCTTATCCATCAAAGTAGACTGAATCTCCAATGCTGCTACATAGCCTCTCGGAACTATCTCCAAACATAACTCACGAAGGTCCTCGGCTAACTCCTTTGGTAAATCTCCCGTAATTAGTGTGTTGACATGGCTCTTACGGCTCAATGCATCAGCTACTACGTTAGCCTTTTCAGGATGATAATGCAATCTCATATCATAGTCCTTGATGAGCTCTAACCATCTTCTTTGCCCGAGATTTAGCTCCTTCTGTGTGAAAATGTACTTCAAACTCTTGTGATCCGTGTACACTTCACAATGGTTTCCAATGAGAAAATGTCTCCAAGTCTTTAATGCATGCACTACAGCTGTTAACTCCAAATCATGCGTGGCATAATTCAACTCATGAGGCTTAAGCTGTCGTGAGGCATATGAAACAACTCTTCCCTCCTGCATAAGCATTGCTCCAAGTCCTCGACGTGAAGCTTCGCAATACACCTCATAATCCTTGTTCTGATCCGGCAAAATCAACACTGGTGATCTAACCAAATGTTTCTTCAACTCCTGGAAACTGGCCTCACATTCCTGAGTCCATATGAACTTGGTATCCTTTTTCAACAACTCCGTCATAGGCTTCGCAATCTTCGAGAAATTTTCAATGAATCTCCGGTAGTATCCTGCAAGTCCAAGAAAACTCCGGATCTTTCCCACTGTTGTTGGGGCTTCCCAATTTGTCATAGTGACAACCTTGGTGGGATCTACTGCTATACCTTCTCCGGATATAACGTGTCCGAGGAATCCAACTTCCTTCAACCAAAACTCACATTTGCTAAACTTGGCATATAATTGATGTTCTCTGAGCTTCTCAAGTACCAAACGCAAATGCTCCTTATAGTCCTCTTCATTCTTCGAGTAAACCAGAATATCATCAATGAACACTACGACGAACTTATCCATAAACACTTTGTTCATCATGTTCATAAAATAGGCAGGTGCATTAGTCAGACCAAATGACATAACGGTATACTCGTACAGCCCATACCTGGTGGTAAAAGCCGTCTTAGGTATATCATGTTCTCGAATCTTCAAATGATGGTATCCTGATCGCAGATCGATCTTGGAAAATACCTTAGCTCCTTGCAATCGATCAAACAGATCTTTGATCATCGGTAGTGGGTACTTTTTCTTGATTGTTACTTCATTCAGTCCTCGATAATCAACAACCATCCTTAATGATCCATCCTTTTTCTCCACTAGAAGTACTGGCGATCCCCAAGGCGAAGAACTTGGGCGAATATAGCCTTTATCCAGTAACTCCTTAATCTGCTTCTTAATCTCCTCTGAATCCTTTGCGGGCATCCTGTATGGTCTCTTAGATATTGGCCATGTGCCTGGCAAAAGCTAAATCAAAAACTCAATGTCTCTATCCAGTGGCATGCCTGGCAACTCCTCTGGAAATACGTTAGGGAAATCCTTCACCACTGGTACTTCCTCCTGCACAAGTCCTCTTAGGGAATTTACTTGAGTCCTCTTCGACACATGTCGGGATACATACTTGATCCTTCATCCTTCTAGCGTTGTAAGCAAAATTGACTTACTGGCGCATTCAATGTTCCCTTCATACTTTGATAACCAATCCATGCCTAATATCACATCCAATCCTTGAGATTCCAATACTATTAGGTCCGAGGGAAATACATAGTTAGCAATCCTTAATGGTAATCGATCACACCATAGACTAGCCATATACTCTGCTCCAGGTGAGGTTACTAACATGGGTGACCTAAGGGCTTTGGTTGGCAGTTTATACTTATCCACAAATCCCCTTGATATGTATGAATGGGATGCACCAGTATCAAAAAGAACGATTGCAGTAAATGACTTAACCAAAAACTTACCTATTACTGCATTTGGCTGAGCTTCAACCTCCTCCACGTTTACGTGGTTCACCTGTCCCCTATTGAAAGGTTTCGACTTCTTCCTCGAGCTTCCATTGCGATTTCCATTCTGGGATTCTGGACATTCATTGGCATAATGTCCGGTCTTCTGGCATTTAAAGCAAGTGACTTGGCTCAGGTCTCTCTTCGCTGGGGTTGATGGGTTGGTACGGTTCTGGCCGTTGCTTCCTGCATTCCCATTACCATTCTTGGGGCCATTATGATTGTGCAAGCTTCTTCCCCCATTGGTATGCTGAAAAGGTCCTCCCGGTTTAGGGGTAAAACGCGGCTTCTGCTGCGCTCCGGAATTGTACTTTCCTTGTCCATACTTCCTCTTACGGTTCTCAATCTGCTGCTGCTTCCCTTCAATCATAAGAGCACGATCTACCAACTCCTGGTAGTTGTTGAAGCTTGCTACCATCAACTGCATGATCAACTCATCATTCAGTCCTTCCAGAAACTTCTCCTGCTTGGCTACATCTGTAGCAATGTCATATGGGGCATAACGTGCTAGCTTACTAAAGTCATCCACATACTAGCCAACTGTCCGTCCTCCTTGGCGCAAGTTGCGAAACTCACGCTTCTTCATGGCCATAGCTCCTGCTGAAACATGGGCAGTACGGAAAGCCTGCTGACACTAGTCCCATGTGACTGTGTGGATAGGGTAAGTGGCTGTGAAATTCTCCCACCATGATGCTGCGGGTCCATCCAACTGATGTGCGGCAAATTTCACCTTTTCCGCATCTGTGCATCTTGCCGTGGTCAACTCCCTTGCTGTCTTGCAGAGCCAATCATCTGCTACTATAGCTCGGTGCTACTAGAGAACACCAGCGGATTCGGCCTAAGAAAATGGGTTAAGTGATCAACAGGTGGTGGTGGTGGGTTGTTTTTGTTGTTCCCATGATTCTGATTCTGGACTAGCAACTGCATCAACGTATTCTGCTGCTGGATCAACTGAGTGAGCTCCGGTGGGAAGATAAATCCGGGGTCACGTCTCGGAGGCATCTGATTGGTTTAGAAAAGATGAGATTTAAGAATAGAGAGAGGTCTAGAGAGAAAACACTACCCATATGCACATGAGGCTATTGCAAACAGTTCACTTCATTCAATCAAACAAGGGCATACAAACAGTATAACTATCGCAAAAGTGCTCGGACTACTCTACTTATATGGTGGAATACTACTACTGATGGGGTGGTCTACTAGAAATATTCTTCGGTTGTAGACTCCATGATATCAGCTCCAGCTTCATCTACATAGTCATCATCGCTATCGTCTGGGTCCGATTCGGTGTCGTCGATGATGATGTAGTCTTCCGGGTGAATCTCCTTGGGTTCTTCGTCTTCTTCTACTGCCGTGGGGTCTCCCATGAATATTTCGATCTTCTTGATCAGGTCATCATTCTTCTCCACTAATACTTCGATTTCCTCCATGTAATCTTCACGTGTGGCCTTGAGTTCTTCCTCCAGTTCTGTGATTCTTGTCCTTGCCTTCTTCAGATCTATCATGTCTGCGCACATCTGGTTCTCCTGACGTCGAATGTGCTGGTTTAACTCCTGGATGAAAGCTATGATTGATATATCCTTCTTGGTGCTGATCATTTCCCAGTGCTCATCTCGGCGCCCACAAATCTGGTAGATAGTACCCTTGAGATCATTGCGGTAAACTTCTCGAATACGTCCCATGGCGATGTGAGCTGCCATGCTCTTTCCTAGACTCCAGGTTGGTGCATCAAAGGAAAACTCTATGGGCTTAGTGACTGGCATGAATGTCCTTCCTGGAACTTGAACTTGAATCATCCAGCGCTCCTCTTCAGGTAAAGTGGCGTTGTAGGTTCTGGTGAAGCTTGGTACTCCGATGTTCAGGTATCTAGTGACTTCCTTCAAGTGACGTCCAAAGGGTGTATCTTCATCCGGTTGCGTGAACTTGTTCCTTGCATCCGCCATCCTAAAAGAGCAGAAAATAGGAGGAGTCAGAAATGAGAAGAGTGAGTAGTGATCTAGGGCTTTATCTTAGTAGTCGTGTCCTACAGTCAGCGTGTGCTCTGATACCATCTTGTAGCGACCAGACCTCAAACGGTCCGATCTCTGTGCTTTAGTGTCATCCCTGGATCAGTAATGCTGACACGTACAGTACTTGAACGGCATCACTGAGTATAGAACCACGACCTAAAGGCACCTTACTCGTCATCGGAAAAGTCTGCAACATGAACGTTGCAGCCCGAAACGGGTCAGCACATGGAATATGCTGGCAATGTAACACATAGAGAGTAATGAAATATTAAGGCTATACTACATGCATATTTGGCTGGTGGAAAGCTCTATGGTTACAGTTTTGCATAAAGCCAATTTTTCCCTACTGCAAAGGAATAAATTTTATTTAACTATCATGGTAGTTGTTAGACATTGAGAGTGTAGACACCCTCTCAATCCCAATTAAGCATCATCACTAA
The DNA here is from genome assembly GCF_056163025.1 of Triticum urartu. Lineage (NCBI taxonomy): Eukaryota > Viridiplantae > Streptophyta > Magnoliopsida > Poales > Poaceae > Triticum > Triticum urartu. The sequence continues at coordinate 512,108,576 of NC_141873.1, forward strand.
AACCCAACAATATTAATTAGAGTAACATGATGAGATTCACATGATAATCCAAGTAATAGATACTCAAGTTGTCCATAACCGGGAACACGGCTAACCATGATTAGTTTATACACTCTGCAGAGGTTTACCCACTTTTCCCCACAAGACTCGATCTCCTCCGTTGGGATTCTCGCACTACATGATGTTTGAGAAATGGATGACCGAGACATAGTCTTTCAGAAGCGCTAGCACCTTACGAACGGGTATACCGTACCAACCTACATCCCCTACATCTGCTAGTCTACCACTATAAGAGTTCGCATGACTTAGTCAACTATGCTAGAGCCCATAATAGCTTGTGGCTGCACACAGGAGTTTCTAGTATGAATAATCTCATGATCCCTTTGAGCCTGGGTGGCGGTCCACAAATAAAACAGGCAATCTCTGGAATACCTAGGTGCCTCAATCCACCCAGATGTGTGTTTAAGTTGCCACCTTAAATAAACCATTAATTTAACAATCTCACATCTGTCATAGATACACTCACCCAATCCACATCTACTAGCATAGCATGGCAATATAAGAAAACGTAGAAGTGACTCCCAAGGGTTTGATAATAAAACAGGTAATAGGTACTACCTCATCTACTTCCCAACCCACAATTTAATTAGATCCTAATCATGCAATGTTTGAGGATTGGTCTAATGCAATAAAACTGGTTAGTAGGAGGTATGATCAAAGTTTTACTTGCCTTGCTGATGATCCGCGAAACCTAGCGATTCGAAGTAGCAAGCGGTGCACTCCGGGTACTCTATCGCAAACAAACAAGCATACAATAAGTACTCATCGAATGCATGGGTAAAACTCAAATAAGAAATCTAACTAGAAAGTTCAACTTAAGAACTCCGGTTTGCAAAAAGAATCAAATCGAACGAAGCAACGAAAGTTAAACGACGAAAGAAACAAGCATCATTTACTAATATGGATCTAAGTCAAATTTTAAAGAAGCAAAAACTTGTTTGAGTTGGTTAAACGGAAAGAGGGTTTCGAGACAAAACTCCAGGCGCTTGAATCGCCTGATTCCGATAAACGAGCGAAAAGTTATACTAGAACGAAAATCTGATTAGAAATCGCGATCAGAAATATTCGCGGAAAATCCGTGAAAAGAAAAACAACGAACAGATTAACGAACGAACGTTCATTTTCTGTAACTAAATGATGAACGCGTTCGTTAAAACGAACGAACGAGCGAACGCTCGCTAAATAAACTAAACCGGAAAAAACCGATCTATCTAAAAAACCGGAACTAAAAAAACCGATCGAAAACCGGTGAAAACTGAACGGTTTTCTAGGAAAAACCGGCGGCGGCGGCGGGGTCAACCTCGGTGACGGCGGCGGAGTCAGCGGGCGGCGGCTCCAGCGGCGTCGGGCGGCAGTGGCGGCAGGGCGGCTCCGGGCGGCGGCGGCGTCGGCGACGGCGGCGTGGGACGGTGATGCGGCGGCACGGGACGGCGGGGCGGCGGCGTCCGGCGGTGGCGGTGGCGGCTTGGGGCGGCTAGGGTTAGGGTTTTCGGCGCGGGGCGGCGGCTTGGGCTAATGGGCTCGGGGTCGGCGCTATATAAAGGCCCGGCCGGAGGAGTCCTGGCCGAACACGGCCCAAAGTCGGTTTCATTTCTTTAAATAATTACTAAAAGAAAAATAAATAAAAGAAATACTAAACGGACTCCAAAAATCACGAAATAAAATTTCCCCGGCTTCTAAAATCAAGATGAACACGATGAACATTTATTTGGGGCCTAAATGCAATTTTGCTAAACGCGCATTTTTCCTAAATTCAAATAAAATAGCAAATAACTCCAAAATAAAATCTTATTTGGTTTTATCATTAAATCCTCAGTATTTCTTTATTTTGGGAAAGTCATTTTATTCCCTCTCTCATATTTTTGTAATAAAAATAACTGAAGATAAAATAGATAAAATCAAATGACCCTATTTTCAAAATTTGAGAAAACTCAAATATGAAAATCATGAAATCCCCAACTTTCTCCGAAGGTCCTTGAGTTGCGTAGAATTTCTAGGATCAAGCCAGAAGCAAATAAAAATATGATATGCATTGATGATCTAATGTATAACATTCCAAATTGAAAATTTGGGATGTTACATTTGCCGGAGTGTTGATTAATTTCTGTTCCAGCAAATTTCAGGCGCTCGATATGTCCTTTTTTAGCAAAGATCATGCCGGATTTTTCTGTGAATTTCGGCATGACTTGTGCTAGAATATGTAGGAAATATTGAGTGGCCTAGATTTTCTTCAAAAATAATTAAATGAAATTTCGGGTTAACTTTAAGGCTGTCGAGGCTCCATCACCGAAGGTCGAAAAATCAGTGAGGGAGTGTATCCATCATATATGAGAGAGGACGAAGAAGCCTGACTGTTGTCGTGGGGGTCGTTTTTCCTTCTTCTCCTTGTGCTAGACCTAAGGAGGAATAACGACCATCACCGATGGTCGATAAATCTATGAGGGAGTGTATCCAACATATATGAGAGAGGACGAAGAATCCCGACTCTTGTCGTGGGGGTCGTTTCTCCTTCTTCTCCTTGTGCTAGACCTTTGTTATGCACTAGGGGAAGGAGGGGTAAGGACCATCACCGACGGTCGCAAATGCAGAGAGGAATCAGTAAGGGAGAGTCTCCACCATATAAACTCGGCAGACCCATAGTCAACTCATGATGAATAATAATGATCTAATTTCATTTTTATAGTACATATATTTAATTGTACAAGTTTAATCTTTGAATTATGAACGTAGGAAATGTCGTCATCGGACGACGAAAGTCTCCCGGGGGAGTGCAGCTAGTGCAATGACAACCGAGGTCTGTGCGACAGGCCTCACCTGGATGAAGATCGGTGCTTCAACATTAAGCTCCAGGAGACCTTCGATGTTGAAACGGTACACAACGACGAAAAGTGTTTTTTTCGTAATTAAGCATGACTTCAACTATTTCAACGTCGAATTTTCATCTTTTACAATTCAAGAAGCTTGTCCCATGCCTTGCAAGACGCTATGTCCTGGAGAGGATGGGTTTTGAAGACCATGAAAATTTCGAAACAAAGAAAATTCACCTAAGGACCCATAACGATGTGGATTTTGAAGTAAATCTATATAATTCTGAGAGCGTAACCCATTTTGGTTGCAAAAATTGGGAAGCACTCTGCAAGATGTATGGTTTTTATGAGGGTATGCTTGTCCCCATGGATTTTGGTGATCCTGACATCGACCAAGACAATATGGACATTTGGGTCCTTGTTGATACGCTTCCAATTCTACCGCTATGTGAGTTTCTCAAACATAGTTATTAACTAATTTATATTGTTCATTTCAAAATAGTTGACAACTTATTTCCATTGACAGCTTATTTTCATTGTTCAAACAATGTGCGGAACATGGTAGACAGAACCTACTACACCGATGGATCTGAGTTAACTTATTAGGAGAAAAATCATCTGGTCGCATTTTGTACTGATCTTGAGAATTACAATATCTATTATAAAACTCCTCCACATTATGGTCAATATGTGCCACTAGTGCACGTGTTGAACTACGGTAACATCCATGGAGATGCCATGGTAAGATTTTTTTTAGTATTACGACATCCGTGCATCTTTTGCATAAATTCTTTTAAAACTTAACTACATTGCTAACTATGAAGTTATTACTATTTTTTTCAACAGAAAATCCCGAATTATTGTGTGCCTCATATGATGTATTAGAATGGTCGCCTTGATGTTTTGAACATACGGCCAGGTCATCATACGAATCTCACATGTCCATATTGGATTTACAAAAGAAGTGGAGACATGAAAGTCAAACAATAGAAAAATGTATGGACAGTCGTAAGGAGGTACTTGGAAGCAACATTGTGCGAAAGGCAAGAATTGAAGACAGGATAATCTCCATTCTCCATAATGGAGAGTCAGGGCCTATCTTGTTTTATGCTATTTTACCTAAGAGAAGGTAGTAGGTCCTAGTTAATAATACTCAGAATCATGTGCTAAGAACAACTAAGTAGGATTGGTTAGATGACTATGATGATGATGTGGTATCGAGTTGTAGTTGTATGATCGATGATGATGAGTATGACTTGTTATTATGATACCAATGATGAGTTATTTATTATTATGATCGATGATGCATGATGCTAAGTTGTTATATGAGCATGATTACTTATTATATATAGAAGTGTGTGAAATGAACCTGGATTAGATTCAAGTGAAGCCAACATGTGGTGCACATCGAAAGTACTATTAATCCAAATTAGATCAAGTTTGAATTAGAGTAGTACTTTCGACATGCACCACATGTTGCCTCCACTTGAATCTACTCCACGTTCATTTCACCCATCGTTATATATAATAAGTAATCATGGTCATAAAATCATATGATGAAACTACCGTATATAAAACCACACAATGAAAATAAGCTGTATTTTTAAAAATACAGGAAAATTTAGCAGCAGCGCTTTTTAGAATAGTAGTAGCGCCGTCCAAAGGGAAGCGCTACTGCTAACTAGGTATAGCAGTAGAGCTCCCTTTCCAGCGCTACTACTACTAGTTAGCTATAGCGCCTTAGTGGTAGCGCTGGACCCAGCGCTACTGCTATGCATATTTCAAGCGCTACTATTAGGGTTTTCCCTAGTAGTGCTTACTGATTTTCTAGGGATTGGTTGAGAAGGCCCCAATCTACACTTCCACCAAGAGAAATTTGATCCCCCCCACTAATCCCTTGCAGATCTTGTTACTCTTGGGTGTTTGAGCACCCTAGACGGTTGAGGTAACCTCGGAGCCATATTCCATTGTGTTGAAGCTCCGTGGATTCGTTGGGAGCCTCCAATTCGGTTGTGGAGAGAGCCCAAACCTTGTTTGCAAAGGTCCGGTCGCCGCCTTCAAGGGCACCAATAGTGGAATCACGGCATCTCGCATTGTGTGAGGGCGTGAGGAGAATGCAGTGGCCCTAAGGGCTTCTTGGGGTGCATTGTGCCTCTACACCGCTCCAACGAAGACGTACTTTCTCTCAAAGGGAATGATCTTCAGTAACACATCCTCGTCTCCACCGACTCCACTCTTGGTTATCTCTTACCTTTACTTGTGCAAGCTTTTATTGTGTTCTATCCCTTGCTTGCTTGTGTGCTTGTTGTTGTTGCATCATATAGGGCTCTCACCTAGTTGTGTATCTAGACAACCTATTTCGATGTTAAGTTTAATTTGGGAAAGAAAAGATAAAAATTGTTACTTGCCTATTTACCAAGTGGTATAGAGAGCAAGGTTGCGAGTGGAATTTCAGAACTTTTCATCTAGGTGAAGGACTGGACAAATCCGTTGAATTGATTAGAGCCCGTTGATTGGAGCAACCGGAAAATTGATGAGTATCGATATATTTGCCTGTGGGAGCGATCAAAACTATTCAACGTATTTCACAGAAGTTGACGGCAGGCGGCAGCGTGTTCTCAGCGGAGATCGGTGTTGCACATGTGCATGTATTCGACCGGTTCAGCAGCAAGTGACACGTACGTCACACGAACAGAACCGGATCACAGCTGCAAGCGTGCTTGAGACGGGCTGGCCTATTATTTCCTTCTTATTTTTAGATTTTTTTGAACATTTTGAAAATTGTTCATTTTTTACAAATGCTGTTGGAATCACAATTTGAGATATGTTACTATGGGATTTTATAAAAGTGTTCATGTTATTAAAAAGTGAAGAAAAGTTTCAAAAAATATACTGAGATGTTTAACAAAACATTTTTCACAAACATTTTCACAAATGTTTAAATTTGTAAAATATATTTAAATATTTTATTTTAAAAAATAATTTTTTTCATGTTTTTTGGAAGACCAACTAAAAATGGGTGAAAGCGAAAAAATCTCGCTGTCCAGCTGGCTACAGCGTGCAGGTTGTTACAGTGTTGCACTATTGGGCCAGCGCATTAGATGGGCGATTCGTGAGCATCTTGTTGTCAAGTGCGTCGAATAGGAGCTCTCAACAACAAAACAGGGGAACCGGATCCTCTAATTTAGAGAGGCAAAGTCATGATGCTACAGTGTAATCCCAGTGTAAAACAAAGAAGGAATGTTAGAGACGTTTAGCAGATTATTTACTATTTATATTTACTGTAGACATAAATAATCTATAATTAATTTTATTTCACCATCAAATTGTTTGTATGTAACACTACTAGGGAAAAGGCTAGCAGCAGCGCGGGTTCTAGGTATATCAGTAGCGTGAGGACCGGCACTACTAATAAGGCGCTACAGCTAACCCGTAGCAATAGCACGTGCACACCCGCGCTACTGCTATACAAGTTTAGTAGCAGCGCGGTTCATGGAAGCTCGCTACTGCTAATAGCTCTAGCGCGCTTTGCCTGGACGCGCTATGCTACTATGGCGCGGCTGCTAACTTTTCTCCACTCGCTACTGCTAATTTTAGTGGGTTTTTTCCTGCATATTTGTTTTGTATTTGAATAGGCTTTATACAATAATCTTTAGCATATGATACGTATACAAATGTAATCATGGCATATACATATAAATAGTCTCATCAAATCATGTCATCATCATAATCATCATCCAACACAAAGTGGTCTCTCGTCATCATCTCGAAAATAGCGATACAAATCTCGATTACTTGCAACTACATCATCATCCATCTAAACAATGATATACACGAGAAGAGCTATCACTTTGCATGAACCTAAACTAACTACTGGCTGTCGCTCGAAAACCGGAAACCGGTACACCTGGGCCTGACATTCCGGCCACTCGTCGTATACTCCTGGCGTAGCACTTCTTCACCATCAATGATCTATAAACCTGCATCGTCACATGAGTCGACGATATGCAACATATATAGTTGAGCAACAGAAAGATACAGACTTGGCAAAAATAGAAGCAACATATCATAAGCATGAATAACAAAGTTCATCGTACCCAAAATGACCTAACTAGAGTGATCTTCGCTAGTCGAGGAGGACGATTTAATTACATCACAAATAAATTTTTGTCGTGCATAATTCAAAGTTTCATCATACAGATAGTATGGACTAAACGGGCACATTGTCACATATCGACAATCACTCCATGTCGTGCCATCGATCCACGTCAGGGAGATAGTCCCCGAGCTTAGTGAAAGGCTTCAGGTCGAGACGCTGAGCGGCTATACGTGTCCGGACGTCTTCCCGCGACATTTTTCCTTCTTCGTATAACATCCCTGTTTTTTTGACGACCTCCTTCATGATGATTTGGGCAAGTTGGTGCTGGATGTGATAGAACTCAGCTCGAAGTCGATGATCCTCGATATCTCCTAAGTTCTTTGCCCATTGCAGAACATGGGCATCGCCGGATGTAGGTGACATGCGAAGGTTCTGGTGATCCCGTTTGTACTCCAGCATCTGGTGTAGGACATCGAATCCATCATTAAGAGAATCACTCGGTTGTTGGATGCAGCAGAAGTCGGTATTATGGCCGAAGGCGGGCCTGCCGTCCTTTTTCTTCTTGTCCTTGACCTCTCAACCCCGTGCGCCGTAGTAAAACATAGCACTGTCGAGAACAGACTTGATGTGGGTGTAATCCTTTTTGTTAATGTTCTTCGACGAGTCCAAGTAAAGAGCGTGGGAGTATCGGGGGTAGAGGATGATGAGGACGGCGCGCCCGCCGCCGCGCAAAATAAGTACACCTCAAATTAATTAGCCTCCACCATCTAAATGAATGATTGAAGTCAAAGGAAGGATATCCGCGCGGATGACTTACATGGGATGATAAGGCATGAGAATCGCCTCCTTGTCCTTATTGGCGAGCATGAAATTGACGATGTATTCCCTCGCGTATTCATAGTGCTTTGCGCAGACTCCCAAGAAGGTCTCGTGCATGAAGTACGGGTCAGCGACACAGATATAAGGTATCTGCTCAACCCCGATGAGGTAGTTCATGTGCAAAGCATAAAGGCGAATAAACGTAAAATCCAGCTTCTTAAAGTGAAACATGTCGAAGATGTAATCGAATCAAAGGAAGAACTTCTTCGCAGGGAATGTGTTGACGTACGACAATCCCCGCGGCACGTTAACCACGTAGAGTGGGTATCCTGGATTTTTTGAGGCGACGAGGCATTTCTCTATCTGCAGCACATCGTCATGAAGTCTCCTTAAATCGCCGAATCTGGCCCAGAGCGCTGCTTCAGGTAGGATTGGTTGACCGGGGATATGCCATTTTGCCACACCGGGGATATTTATACGGTCTTGAACCCGAGGCTGCTGAGGCGGCTGGATCACAGAAGCAGCTTTTTTGCCTTTCCTCAGTCTCTTCCTGGACTTTTTTACTACCAGAAGGTTGTCCATAATACGTTCAAACTCCGGAGGCGGCAATTCAGGCACCGAATCATGAGGCTCAAACCCTAAGTAGGCGCCAGTATTGACATACTGTTGAGTGTCATCGTCATCCTCATCCTCATCTATGGTGACGTCACCAGCGACTAATGGAGTAGGCGAGGTGTTGATGTTCATACCTAACTGCATGCTCGTGGGTGTTCTCCCAGCCGCCTCCAGACGAAGCAGACTCTTTGGCCACAACAGAACCCACCCATTGCAACAATCACCAAGCCTCCGCGAGGTCTCGTCGTCATCCCCCACTAGTACCAGAGGAGCCAAATTCCCGTGGCCCGGTTTGACACTGGCCACGGAAACCTTGAAGAGTTCCGGGGGGATCGGCCGACTATGGAACAATGGTTCCTTCAGCTCCATTATCGTCGCCTTCCTCACGTCCACCTTCTGGTCGCCGATGGTGTACAATATGGTGCACGGGGTTTGGTCGACCTGCGAAGAAAAGTCTGCGACGTGAGACATCTGAAAGGCAACGAAAATGGGAGATTATACATTTATTGAACGGGGCGGTGTAACAGATACCATGAGGGCGTCGAGCTCAGCCAAAGACGAAGCACCACTGAGCACGTCTGGTGCCGGAGCTAGTGCCGGAGCAGGTGCGGAAGCCGGTGCGGGAGCAGGTGCAGGAGTCGGTACGGGAGCAGGTGCAAGAGCAGGTGCAGGAGCCAGTGCCGGAGCAGATGCGGGAGCAGGTGCAGGAGCCAGTGCGGGAGTAGGTGCAGGTGCTGGTGCAATGCTAGTCGAGCTGCTCCTGAGGAAGTCAGCAAGGGGAATGTCCACTGCAGTTTTTTTCTGGATTTTGCCTGCTCCAATTGAAAACGGCCAGAACCAAGGTAGTAGACATATCTACAAGCACCTGTTTTGCGGCAGCTACTGCTGTTGCGACTGTCTCAGATGATTTCTTTTCAACCGCAATCTCAACCTTCTTGTCGATGTTTTCTTCAGTTAACCTTTGTCTTTCCTTTCTCTCCTGTGTGGTCTCACGGTAGTACTTCTTCCACGTGGCGCCGTCTCCGACACCGTGCACGCGTCCATACGACGGTCGAGTCTCCACTGGGAGTCCTTTCAATTTGTTCAACGCCCGGTTGAATGGAGTGTCCCACTTGGGCCTCGCCAACGCCTTAGACGGCGAGTCGCTTTCGGCCGCAATCCTATGCTGCTCTCTCTGCAAAAGGCACAAGGATCGTTTACAAATATGACTAACGTGCAGTCGAATTGATCAGAAACTAAAATTACCAGTAGTCTCATGAACTCCGTCGTGACCGCGTTCTTCTCGAAAACCTTCTTCACTGGGTCCCAACGGTGCCGGGCCCTGAGGACGTCACGCTCCTGCGGGACGGTGAACTCCACCAAGGGGTCTGGGATGCCCAGACTGGCGGCTTCCGCGTCCTCCTTGGCCCATATGGACCTCTTCCGGCCATAACCACGGCTTCCGAGGTGGTGGCACCCAATGTTCTTCTGTTTAAGCCCCTTCATGTACTCTGACTTTTTTGGCATCTTCGACCTCGCAAGCCGCCTTTAATATTTCAAAGTGATCTGCCGTGATCGTCGGATTATCCTTTACAATCTCGGAGTAGGGTTCCTTTTCGTTGAAGATCCGATATTTCACCCTTGCTTTCCAGGCGGCCAACGCGTCGCTAAACTTTCTCATGGTGTGTTTGTTTGTCTTCTTCATTGTCGGGTCCTTATCTAGATCTTTATAATCCTTTTCATTCCGGCCCGGGAACAAGAATATCTGGTGCAGCTTCTTTAGGAGGGCGGGCCTCATATTATCTAACTTGTTTAGTTTCTCATCGTTGATGGTGGCGGTTGTCCGTATGATGCAGCCAATTTGATTGCTGTAGCACGCGCGCGCTTCCTCGGGCGCGTTTGGCTCAGAATTGTCGTCGTCCACCTCCATGACCACCACTCTGGTAGTCCTGAGCTTGTTAGGAAGCTGTCGCCTCTTTGCTTTCGGTTCTATACCGGCTCCGCTCCCCGAGGCAACGCCGGTCTCAGTCTCAATGCCGGTCTGAGTCTCGGCGCCGATCTCAGTCTCAGCGCCGGTCTCAGTCTCGTCGGCAAGGCTCAAAAATTCGTCTGCCGCCCGGTAGACGTCATCGCAATCACCAGAACCGTGTCCTTCATCATTGCTAGCCATGTTTCCTATGATTAAATCCAGTCAATTAATTCTAGACCTAATAAAATGAATAATGACATCAAAAAGGCCTATTGTTTTGCAGGAACGTTGAATCCTTCCCGGTGCGGCAAATACAAGGCACTCGATATGTCCTAGTTTGTAGCACAAGTCATGCCGAAATTCACGGAAAATTTTGGCATGACCTTTGCTAAAAAGTGGACAAATTGAGAACCTGAATTTTGCTGGAACGGAAATGAATGAACATTCCGGCAAAACATAGGCCACTCGGCTTCATTCCCTGGAAACAACAAAAGGCCACTTGGGCACAATCGAACCACTTCAATGTCGATTATGATCAATGAACAAACACAATTGAGGATTTTTCATATATCATGACCACTTCGAATTTGCATCTCCTAGTGTTTGACACTTCAAGAAAATCTACACAAATCTCATGCTCTCTGAAACTCAATTCAAAAACCAAATATAGATGGATGAACCCTAGAACTCAAATTATGAACCTAGAACTCAAATTATGTCCTAAATTTTTGTCCTAATAAAAATTCACTAAAAATTAAGAACCTACTAGAATTGCAACACTAATAGAAATTTATATTTTTATATTGATTGTTTTCTCTAAACTAAATCCTGCCACCCTAGTTAACATCTAGTTAAACCTTACTTTCCTAACATCTGTAATTAAACACTACAACCCTAACCTACTGCCCTAGTTAAGCATATACAATTTTTTCCTACGGCGAGGGAGGCAGGGGCGTCTCTGTCAAATTAACCTAATTAATTAACCTAACTAAATTCTTTTCCTAACTAAATTGACCTAACTAATTTAGAGAGAGAGGGAGAGAGAGGAGGGGTGTGGGCTTACAAAGGATGGCTCCGGTGGTAGCGCGGGAGGCAGTGGTGGCGAGGGAGGCAGGGGCGTCTCCGGTGATGGCGAGGGAGGCAGTTGTGGCGAGGGAGGATCCGGTGGCGTCGACTGCGGCTCCGGTGGGCTTGATGAGGCCGCGTGGCTCCGGTGGTGTTGGGGGTGGCTCCGATGACGTCGACGGCGCGCGACTCTGGTGCCTCCGGGGGCGTCGACGTCGGCAGGAGACGGCGGCGAAGTGGGGCGCCGGCGAATTGGGCAGACGGCGGCGGGGTGGGTCGAGGGATTTGGGGGAGAACTGGTGGCCGGGGGGAAACGGTTTTTGGTTAAGTCAAACTTAGCGGTAGCGCTTTTCGCGAAACGCGCTATAGCTAAGTTAGCTATAGCGATTTTCACAAAACGCGCTTCTCCTGTAGTTTTCTATTTCTACAGCGGAGGTCTAGGAAACGTGCTGCAGCTACGTTAGCTATAGCGCCTCTTACGAACATGTAACATCCCAAATTTTCAATTTGGAATGTTATACATAGATCATTCTTGCATATCACATTTTATTGCATTTTCGTCTCGCGATCCTCGAAATCCTAAGCAACTCAAGGACCCTCGGAGAGAGTTGGGATTTCCCCGGTCTTCAAATTTGATTTTATCAAATTTCGAAACGAGGATTTTGGTTTTAATTATTTTTCTCTCTGAAAATATTTCATATTAAAATATATGAGAGGAGATAATATGACTTCTCCAAAAAAATGAAATATTGGAGGAAAAATATTAAAATCAATATTTGTTTTTATTTGGATTTTATTTGCAATTTTGTTTGCATTAGAAAAATTGCACGTTTTCAAAATTGTATTTTAGGGCCAATAAAATGTTCATCTCGTTCTAAATATTTTATTTAGACGGAGAAAATTTGTTTTCGCATTTTTAGAATTTAATTTTATTTTCTAGGATTTTTTTAGTTTTGGCGGAATTATTTTAAAAAAATGCGCGTCGCTAACTGGGCCGAAGCCCAGCCGCCGGCCCACCTCCCCCGCGACGCCGTCTCCCTCAGGAGACCGACGCCGCCAAGCCCCTACCCGGACCAGAGTCCGGCTAGGACACCGCCGCCGCCGCGCCTTTGCCCCCTCCCCAAGGCACCCCCTCCCATTAAATACCGCCCCCCCCTCGGCCACCACCACCCGCCACCGCCGCCCCGCCCCGCCCGCAGCAGCCGCCACCGCCCACCGCCCGCTGCTGCGCAGCCGCCGCTGCCGCCTTGCCACGCCGCCGCCACCTCGCCTCGCCGTCGCCGCCGTGTCTCGCCGGACCGACGAGGTAGTCGCCAATCTTTTTAAGAAAACCGATCAGGTTTTTTTAAAGAAAACCCTAGTTCGTTTTTTTTAGTTCGCCGATTTTCCTGGTTTTTCCTTTTAGCGGACGCTCGTCCGTACGTTCGTTTTAACGAACGGTTTTCTCTCGTCAGTTACAGATAACGAACGCTCGTTCGTTAGCCTGTTTGTCAGTTTTCCTTTATCGGATTTTTCCGCGGTTATTTTTGATCGTGATTTCTGATCCGATTTTTGTTCTAGTTTATCTTTTCGCTCGTTTGTCGGAATCAGGCGATTCAAGCGCCTAGATCTTTGTCTCAAGACCCTGTTTCCGCTTAACCAACTTGAACAAGCTTTTGCTACTGTAAAATTTGACCTAGGTCCAGATTAGTAATGGATCTTGTTTCTTTCGCCGTTTGAGTTTCGTTGCTCCGTTCGATTTGATTCTTTTTGCAGACCGGAGTTCTTAAGTTGAAATTTCTGGTTAGATCTTCTTATTTGAGTTTTACCCGTGCTTCTTTGCTTGATTTCTTATGTATGCTATTGTTTGTTTGTGATAGTATTCCCGGAGTGCGAAGCGTGTTATTTGGAGTCTCTAGGTTACGCGGATCGTCAGCAAGGCAAGTAACACTTTGATCATATCCCTTTATCACCCAGTATTATGCATTAGTTCCAACCCTCGAACATTGCATGGTTAGGATGACATTAACATGTGGGTTGGGAAGTAGTTGATGAGGTAGAACCTACTACCCTATTACATTCAAACCCTTGGGAGTTACTTACGAATCGCTTATATTGCTATGCTATGCTCGTAGACGTGGTTTGGGTGAGTGAAATACATGACAGATGTGATATTATTAATTAATGGTTGAACTTAAGGTGGCAACTTAAATACACATCTGGGTGGATTGAGGCACCTGGAGTACCCAGTGTTGCCTGTATTTTTGGAAATCCCGGAGTACCCGTGTGATCTTCCAATGGACCGCCACCCAGGCTCAAAGAGAACTGAGATGATTCATGCTAGAAACTTCTGTGTGCAGCCACAAGCTATTATGGGCTCTAGCATAGTTGAGTAAGTTACGTGAAGCTCTTGAAGAGGTGGATCAGCAGGTAGTGGGTTGTAGGTTTGGTATGGTCTGCCCGGAGTAGAGAGTTAATGTTTCTGAAAGACTGTGTCTCGGTCATCCGTTTCTCAAACAGCACGTAGTGCGAGAAATCTAACGGAGGCTATCAAGTCTTGTGGAGAAAAGTGTGCAAACCTCTGCAGAGTGTACAAACTAATCATGGTTAGCCGTGTCCATGGTTATGGACATCTTGAGTATCTAGTACTTGGAGTATCTTAAGTATCTCATCACTCTAAATTAATATTGTTGGGTTCATAATTACCTTAATTGGGATTGAGTTGGAGGAACCTTCTCAATGATGTTTCAACTACCATGGTAGTTAATTAAAATCTATTCCTTTGTTGTAGGGAAAAATTGGCTTTTCGCAAAAACTATAACCATAGAGCTTTCTACCAGCCAAATATGCATGTAGTGATAGCATTATTCTGTTCTTGCTCTACTGTGTTACTTTGCCAGCATATTCCATGTGCTGACCCGTTTTCGGGCTGCAGCGTATTATGTTGCAGACTTTTCAGATGACGAGTAAGGTTCCTTAGGTCATTGCCGTGCAGCTCAGCTATGCCGTTGGAGTTGATGGACTCACTTTATCTTCCAAGCCTTCCGTTGTTATCGTATTAGAAGGCGTTAAGCCATATTTATTGCAATAAGTTTTCTTTGGAGACATTCGATGTAATAAGTGTCTGATTGCTACTTTGTTATAAATCCTCGAGTACTGTGTGTGTCAGCATTACTGATCCAGGGATGACACTAAAGCACAGAGACTTGACCGTTTGAGGTCGGGTCGCTACAAGATGGTATCAGAGCACACGCTGAGTGTAGGACACGACCACTAAGATAAACCCTAGGTCACTCTTCTCTACCCATTTCTGACTTCTCTCCATTTTATACTCTTTAGGATGGCGGATGCAAGGAACAAGTTTGCACAACCGGATGAAGAAGAACCTTTTGGACGACACTTGAAGGAAGTCACTAGGTACCTGAACATAGAAATACCAAGCTTCACCGGGACCTACAACGCCACTTTACTAGAAGTGGAGCGATGGATGATTCAAGTTCAAGTTCCAGGAAGAACCTTCATGCCAGTCACTAAACCCATAGAGGTTTCCTTTGATGCACCAACCATGAGTTTAGGAAAGAGTATGGCAACTCACATCACCATGGGACGCATTGGAGAAGTTTACCAAAAGGAGCTTAAGGATACTATCTACCAGATCTATGGGCGCGGAGATGAGCAATGGGAGATGATCAGCATCAGGAAGGATTGATCAATTGCAGCTTTCATCCAGGAACTCAACCAGCACATTCGACGCCGGGAGAATCAGATGTGCGCAAGCATGATAGATCTGAAGAAGGCGATGACAAGGATCACGGAACTGGAGGAAGAACTTAAGGCTACATGTGAAGATTATGAGGAGGAAATCGTCATACTAGTGGAGAAGAATGATGACCTGATTAAGAAAGGAGTATTCCTGGGAGACCCCGCACCAGGAGGAGAAGACGAAGAACCCAAGGAGATTCGCCTGGAGGACTACATCATCATCGACAACACCGACTCCAATCTTAGCAATGATGACTATGAAGACGAAGCTGGAGCGGATATCATGGAGTCTTCAACCGAGGAATATTTTTAGTAGACCACCACATCAGTATTAGTATTCCACCATGTAAATAGAGTAGTCCGAGCACTTTTGTAACGATAATTAGATCGATTGTATGCCTTGCTTGATTGATTGAGTGAAATGATTGTGTTTGTCTCATGTGCATATGGGTAGTGCTTTCTCATTAGACCTCATTCTATTCTAATCTCTCCCCTCTAAACCCATTAAATGCCTCCGAGACGTGACCCCGGATTTGCTTTCCCACCAGAGCTCGCTCAGTTGATCCAGCAGCAGAATACCCTGATGCAGTTGTTAGATCAGAACCAAGGCAACAACAACAACAACCCACCACCACCACCAGATGACAACTTAGCCCGTTTTCTAAGGTTGCAGCCGCTGGTGTTTTCTAGTAGCACCGAGCCTATAGTAGCAGATGATTGGCTCCACGGGATTGGATGGGAGTTAACCACTACAGGATGTACCGATGCTGAGAAGGTGCGTTTTGCCGCACATCAGTTGGATGGACCAGCAGCCTCATGGTGGAGAATTACACTGTCACCTACCCTATAGCCATGGTGACATGGGACCAATTTCAGCAAGCCTTCCGTACAGCCCATGTCTCAACTGGAGCCATGAATATGAAGAAGCGTGAGTTTCGCAACTTACACCAGGGGAACCGTACTGTGGCTCAGTACGCGGATGAGTTTAGCAAGTTATCTCGCTATGCCCCTGATGATGTGGCCACAGATGCCGCAAAGCAGGAGAAGTTTATGGAAGGGCTGAATAATGAGATGGGTATGCAGTTGATGGTGGCAACATTCAACAACTACCAAGAGTTGGTAGATAAGGCTCTTATGATTGAAGGGAAGCAGCAGCAGATTGAGAGCCGTAAGAGGAAGTATGGACAAGGGAGGTATAACACAGGAGCTCAGCAGAAACCTCGCCTAACCCCGAACTTGGGAGGACTTGTTCATAACCATGGAGGCAACACCCATGATGGAGGAAGTAACCATAATCATACTGGCCCAAGGAATGGGAATGGGAATGGAACAAGCAACAATCAGAACCGCCCCAATCCAACCACACCCACCAAGAGAGACCTAAGCCACGTTACTTGTTTCAAGTGCAGGAAGACTAGACACTATGCCACGGAGTGCCCTGAAGGGAAGAATGGAAACGGAAATGGGAGCGCTGGGAAGAAGCCCAATCCATTCAACAAAGGACAAGTGAACTACGTTAACGTGGAGGAGGTTGAAGAGCAGCCAGACGCGGTTATAGGTAAGTTTTTGGTTAAGTCATTTACCACACTTGTTCTTTTTGATACTGGTGCATCACATTCATACATATCAAGGGAATTCATGGATAAGTTTAAACAACCGACCCAAAACCTTAGGACCCGTTTGTTAGTAAGCTCACCTGGAGCAGAGTATATGGCTAGTCGATGGTGCGACCAGATACCCTTAACCATTGGTAGCCATTTTTTTTCCATCCGACCTAATTATCTTGGAGTCACAAGGATTGGATGTGATATTAAGAATGGATAGGATGTCAAAGTACGGAGGAAGCATTGACTGTGTTAGTAAGCCAATTTGTCTCATCACCCCGGAGGGAAAAAGGATCAAGTATATATCTAGGCATGCGCCAAGAAGTAGCCAAGTAAATACCCTCACGGGAGTTGTTCAGGAGGAAGTGCCTGTAGTAAAGGATTACCCGAAAGTTTTTCCAGAGGAGTTACCAGGCATGCCACTGGATCAAGATATCGAGTTTTTGATTGAGCTATTGCCAGGCAGAGGGACAATATCCAAGAGACCCTATCGGATGCCTGCGAATGATCTGGAGGAGATTAAGAAACAGATCAAGGAGTTATTGGAGAAAGGTTACGTTCGACAGAGTTCATCACCGTGGGGAGCCCCAGTGCTTTTGGTTGAGAAGAAGGATAAGTCCCTAAGAATGGTTGTTGATTATCAGGCCTTGAATGAAGTGACAATCAAGAACAAGTACCCATTGCCGATGATCAATGATCTGTTTGACCAGCTGCAAGGAGCTAAGGTGTTTTCGAAGATCGATCTACGATCAGGATATCACCAACTGAAGATACGGGAGAAGGATATACCAAAGACATCATTCACCACATGGTACGAGTTATACGAATATACGGTCATGTCGTTTGGACTGACTAACGCCCCTACCTATTTCATGAGCATGATGAACAAGGTGTTCATGGAATATTTGGATAAGTTTGTAGTGGTTTTCATTGATGATATAATAGTATATTCGAAGAATGAAGAGGAACACAAGGAGCATTTGCATTTAGTTCTCGAGAAACTCAGGGAACATCAGTTGTACGCCAAGTTCAGCAAATGCGAGTTTTGGTTGAAGGAAGTCGGATTCCTTGGACATGTTATATCAGGAGAAGGTATAGCAGTAGACCCCACCAAGGTTCAGTCAGTCACTGAATGGTTGGCACCCACTTCAGTTAGCGAGATCCGCAGTTTTCTCATGGACTCGCAGGATACTATCGGAGATTCATTGAGAATTTTTCCAAGATCACGAAGCCAATGACGGAATTATTGAAGAAGGATACCAAGTTTAAATGGACGGAAGATTGTGAGGCAAGTTTCCAGGAGCTGAAGAAACGTTTGACTACAGCCCAGTGCTGACACTGCCAGATATACGCAAGGATTTCCAAGTGTATTGCGACGCCTCTCGCCTAGGACTTGGAAGTGTGCTCATGCAGGACGGAAGAGTTGTTTCGTATGCCTCGCGACAACTAAAACCACAAGAGTTAAATTATGCCACGCATGATTTGGAGCTAGCAGCTGTAGTGCATGCGTTGAAGACTTGGAGACATTACCTTATTGGAAACCATTGTGATGCGTACATGGATCATAAGAGTTTGAAGTACATTTTCACCCAGAAGGAACTGAACCTTAGGCGGAGAAGATGGTTGGAGCTCATAAAGGATTATGACATGAAGCTTCACTATCATCCAGGAAAGGTCAATGTCGTAGCGGACACGTTGAGTCGGAAGAGTTATGATATTACCCTAGAGAGCACGGGAATGCCGAAGGAGTTAGCAGAGGATCTCCGGGAACTTCGGTTGGAGATTGTACCCAGAGGTTTTGTTACAACAATGGAAGTGCAGTCTACATTGTTAGGAAAATATC
The DNA here is from genome assembly GCF_056163025.1 of Triticum urartu. Classification (NCBI taxonomy): domain Eukaryota; kingdom Viridiplantae; phylum Streptophyta; class Magnoliopsida; order Poales; family Poaceae; genus Triticum; species Triticum urartu. The sequence continues at coordinate 512,127,177 of NC_141873.1, forward strand.
GAGAAGCTCAAAAGGATGACAAAGAGATTGCCGAGATAAAAGAGAGAACGAGCGAAGGAAAGGCCAAAGGTTTTCGTGAGGATGAACACAACACCTTATGGTTTGAGGACCGTGTTTATGTGCCCAATAACACAGAGATCAGGAAGTTAATACTTCAGGAGGCTCATGACTCACCATACTCAATACACACCGGAAACACCAAGATGTATTTGGATTTGAAGGAACTTTGCTGGTGGTCAGGGATGAAGAAGGATATCGCCGAGTATGTAGCTGTATGTGATGTGTGTCAAAGAGTGAAGGAAGAGTATCAAAAGCCAGCAGGATTGTTACAGCCTATGCCGATACCCGAATGGAAGTGGGATAAACTTGGCATGGATTTTATCACTGGATTACCTAGGACCAAATCAGGATATGATTCTATATGGGTAGTAGTTGACCGCTTGACCAAAGTGGCACACTTTATCCCAGTGAAAACAACTTATACCAGTGCAAATTTGGCCAAGATATATATGACCAGGATCTTATGTCTGCATGGAGTTCCGAGGACCATCGTATCGGATAGAGGGACACAGTTTACATCAAAGTTTTGGCATCAGTTACACCAGACCTGGGAACGAGAGGATGATCTTCGCAAAGACCACCCACACCTATTTTCTAGCCAACCCGAATCTCGAGGGCGAGATTCATTTTAAGGGGGGTAGGTTTGTAACATCCCAAATTTTCAATTTGAATGTTATACATAGATCATTCTTGCTTCAAATTTTACTGCATTTTCGTCTCGCGATCCTCGAAATCCTAAGCAACTTAAGGACCCTCGAAGAGAGTTGGGGATTTCCCCAGTCTTCAAATTTGATTTTATCAAATTTCAAAACGAGGATTTTGGTTTTAATTATTTTTCTCTCCGAAAATATTTCATATTAAAATATACGAGAGGAGATAATAAGACTTCTCCAAAAAAATGAAATATTGGAGGAAAAATATTAAAATCAATATTTGTTTTTATTTGGATTTTATTTGCAATTTTGTTTGCATTAGAAAAATTGCACGTTCTCAAAATTGCATTTTAGGGCCGAGAAAATGTTCATCTCGTTCTAAATATTTTATTTAGACGGAGAAAATTTGTTTTGACATTTTTAGAATTTTATTTTATTTTCTAGGATTTCTTATAGTTTCGGCGGAATTGTTTAAAAAAAATGCGCGTGGCTAACTCGGCCGAAGCCCAGCCGCCGGCCTACCTCCCCCGCGACGCCGTCTCTCTCAGGAGACCGACGCCGCCACACCCCGACCCAAAGCGGAGCCTGGCTAGGACTCCACCGCCGCCGCCCCTTTGCCCCCTCCCCAAGGCACCCCCTCCCCTTAAATACACCCCCCCGGCCACCACCACCCGCCATCGCCGCCCTGCCCCGCCCGCAGCAGCCGCCGCTGCCTCGCCTCGCCTTCGCCGCCGTGTCTCGCCGGACCGACGAGGTAGTCGCCGGTTTTTTTAAGAAAACCGATCCGGTTTTTTTAAGAAAACCCTAGTTCGTTTTTTTCAGTTCGCCGGTTTTTCCTTTTAGTGTACGCTCGTCCGTACGTTTGTTTTAACGAACGGTTTTCGCTCGTCAGTTACAGATAACGAACGCTCGTTCGTTAGCCTGTTCGTCAGTTTTCTTTTATCGGATTTTTCCGCGGTTATTTCTGATCGCGATTTCTGATCCAATTTTCGTTCTAGTTTATCTTTTCGCTCGTTTGTCGGAATCAGGCGATTCAAGTGCCTAGATCTTCGTCTCGAGACCCTCTTTCCGCTTAACCAACTTGAACAAGCTTTTGCTGCTGTAAAATTTGACCTAGGTCCAGATTAGTAACGTATCTTGTTTCTTCCGCCGTTTGAGTTTCGTTGCTCCGTTCGATTTGATTCTTTTTGCAAACCGGAGTTCTTAAGTTGAACTTTCTGGTTAGATCTTCTTATTTGAGTTTTACCCATGCTTCTTTGCTTGATTGTTTATGTATGCTATTGTTTGTTTGTGATAGTATTCCCAGAGTGCGAAGCGTGTTATTTGGAGTCTTTAGGTTACGCGGATCGTCAGCAAGGCAAGTAACACTTTGATCATATCCCTTTATCACCCAGTTTTATGCATTAGTTCCAACCCTCAAACATTGCATGGTTAGGATGACATTAACATGTGGGTTGGGAAGTAGTTGATGAGGTAGAGCCTATTGCCCTATTACATTCAAACCCTTGGGAGTTACTTACGAATCGCTTATATTGCTATGCTATGCTCGTTGACGTGGTTTGGGTGAGTGAAATCCATGACAGATGTGAGATTGTTAATTAATGGTTCAACTTAAGGTGGCAACTTAAATATACATCTGGGTGGATTGAGGCACCTGGAGTACCCAGTGTTGCCTGTATTTTTGGAAATCCCGGAGTACCCGTGTGATCTTCGTATGGACCGCCACCCAGGCTCAAAGGGAACTGAGATGATTCATGCTAGAAACTTTCGTGTGCAGCCACAAGCTATTATGGGCTCTAGCATAGTTGAGTAAGTTACGTGAAGCTCTTGAAGAGGTGGATCAGCAGGTAGTGGGTTGTAGGTTTGGTATGGTCTGCCCGGAGTAGAGAGTTAATGTTTCTGAAAGACTGTGTCTTAGTCATCCGTTTCTCAAACACCACGTAGTGCGAGAAATCCAATGGAGGCATCGAGTCTTGTGGGAAAAAGTGCGCAAACCTCTGCAGAGTGTACAAACTAATCATGGTTAGTCGTGTCCCCGGTTATGGACATCTTGAGTATCTAGTACTTGGAGTATCTTAAGTATCTCATCACTCTAAATTAATATTGTTGGGTTCATAATTACCTTAATTGGGATTGAGTTGGAGGAACCTTCTCAATGATGTTTCAACTACCATGATAGTTAATTAAAATCTATTCCTTTGTTATAGGGAAAAATTGGCTTTTCGCAAAAACTATAACCATAGAGCTTTCTACCAGCCAAATATGCATGTAGTGATAGCATTATTCTGTTCTTGCTCTACTATGTTACTTTGCCAGCATATTCCATGTGCTGACCAGGAGTAAGGTTCGTTAGGTCGTTGCCGTGCAGCTCAGCTATGCCGTTGGAATTGATGGACTCACTTTATCTTTCAAGCCTTCCGCTGTTATCCTATTAGATGGCCTTAAGCCATATTTATTGTAATAAGTTCTCTTTGGAGACATTCGATGTAATAAGTGTGTGATTGCTACTCTGTTATAAATCCTCGAGTACTGTGTGTGTCAGCATTACCGATCCAGGGATGACATGGAAGCGCAGAGACTTAACCGTTTGAGATCGGGTCGCTACAGAACAAACGCTACTGATACGCCTTTCTCCTTTTTTCGCTTTCTCATTTATTTTGCCCTACATTTTATTTTTTTTCCTTTCTCCTTTTTCTATTTCTTTCCTTTTCATTTACTTTTCCATTTGTTTTTCATTTTATTTTATTTCCATTAGCATTAGCACTCTTCGCGCGAAACGCGCTGCTACTTATGTCCTAGCGGTAGCGCGTTTCCCTCTAGACCGCTACTGCTATGCGTAGCCTATAGTTTTAGCAATGGGAATATTAGTGGTAGCGCTTTTTCATGCGCACGCGCTACTGCTACTATTGTATCTGTAGCGTGGTTTACGAACGCGCGCTACTGCTATTTAGCACTAGCGCCCATTTTTGACACGCGCTACTACTAAATTTCTGTGTACAAGGTTTTCCCTAGTAGTGAATAATTATGAATGTACACATTAAATATACAATTTGCAAATTAATTTAAATCATTTTAATGTTAATCATATGAATTAAAAGAAGGAAAGTTAGGGTATTGTAGCTTCTCTAAGTTTACTTCTTATTGTTAGAGGATTCAGATCCCAAAACGGGAGACCTCCTATCTGACTGACGTTCTTCGTGTCCAATAGGAGGGCTGACGCACACATGACCATGCCGTTATAACGTTAATCAATAGTTACAAGCATATCACCAGTTGTTCATATTTTTTAAGTTTCTGTATTATTAATCTAAATTTTGTTTCTTAATTTTGATTTTCACAAAAATATTAAAATTTATTTATTAAGAAATGGTAAAGTTTTAATAAAAGTTGAAGAATTTTTTAAATATTTTTAAATATTTTTTAAAACCTGATTTTTTTAAAGGAACATTATTAGAAAACGTCAATATGTTTTGAAAACTTGGAAATTTTGCAAAACCTCTGAATTCTTTGAAAACGTCAATATGTTTTGAAAACTCGTAAATTTATAGTTATTCTTTGAGAAACATGAACATTTAAAATATTTTATGAACTTTAAGAAATTCTGATTTTTTAATAGTCTAAACAGGGAATAAGGAAAAAAATCAATAAAATCGTAAATAGAACTGGAAAAACATGATAGAAAAAGGAATAGCAAAAACAAGATGGTACAGAAAGATGAAGTAAAAACACACTAACAACTAAAATGGGATAGTCCAATTTCACTTGCTCATTTACGAGTCTAAGAGATTGCGCGACATTATGTCGTACAGAGCCTCACATAGGAAGTGCTGACCAACAGATGTTGGCATGGAGCGCGAGAGCTATGTGTCATATAGAAAGAGCCGGCCAAGCCATCCTCTAGGATGAAAAGAAAGACACACATATCAACTACCAAGTTAAATCGAGCCTGGAAAGATGCAACCTGACCACAACCTGTTATAGACATTGCTGATCCACCTACCAGTTGTCTCTGTGTATGCATGTCTAGCTAGTCCACAACCTGACCACTAATTTGTTTGACCCGCTGATTATTACTTCATGTAGCCGCTTATTTTCAAACAGTTTGTTAGAGGGTGAGATGGTCAGAGTGTGTGTATGTGAACTTTTGTTGGAAGGGTGGCTCCAAGTATTTTATGTTGACAAGACAAAATCGCCTTTTTTAGCTATATGAGAAAGAACTGGTGTGTACCCGAACCCCCCTCGTTTTTTTAAAAAAGGAGGAGGACCCCCTGCCTCTTCATCTGGACGATGCATGCAGTCACTTTATTAATTATTCACACAAGACTTTACAAAGTCATACAACAGTAAGACTAAAGCCATCCAATATCTGTCCCTACTCCTATCCAGTTGATGAATGGATGCTGATAGTCTGGGCCTAATACCAAACAGACTTTGTAGCCAAACCTAACATCTAGGATTTGAGGTCAAAACCAGGACTCCTACCGGGTATGGGGCACCCAGCAGTCCGGCGCACTCCTCAACATGCCTCCTGGTAGCAAAACTAGTTCTTTCACGCCTCCATCTAACATGCTCTTTACTGTTATATGGAGCAATAACGGGACAGAGAAGAATCCACTTGCTACAACTCCCTCGAGGAGCTGCAACTAAACTAGAATTGTTAGGTGTACTTCCACGACGCGATAATGCCTAGACCAAACACTTCCTGCCTTTAAAAGGTTGTTACATCGCATAGCACAATGGACACGCAAAGCTTAGTGGAAGAACCCATGGTCATCTCCTTTGTTTCTACTACTTGCTGGTAATAATGACCATAGATGAGAGCAATGGCCGATAAATTGTGGGATCTACTATACAGGAATGGGATGCATCACGAATATAAGATGGAGAAGCATTAGAAATGCTAGTTCATCCCCGGTCATCCTGTCTGGAGCATCTTCACTGTGGGTATATGCTTAGCAAAGGAGAAGACTGAGGTGGATCACATGTCTTGTTCTGTCAACTCATTTCAGCTAGAGGAGCTTCAGTTTTGGGTCAGAGAACACTTGACAAGCGTCACGTTCCTGGAACACTGGAAACGAACGGTCCATGCTTGAGCGAAATCCATTTTAATTCCTTACGTGTATGTCATTCAACTGTTTCCGTCCCTGAAATTCTCCCTCCATTCCCTTCTCAGTTTGCAAGCATGATCATTCTTGGGTCACTACGTTTTTATTGAGTAAATTCTATTGCAACAATAACAGAGTATCCGCTAACTCCTAATCAATGTAACCAAATTAAAGCCAATGGTTGCATCAAAATGTGAGAGATCATGGTCTAGTAAAAGATGAGCCTTGAGGCTATGACGGCTAGCGAGGCATCGGCAAAGGATGACATGATGGTGGCCTCGCGGGTTGGCGCCAAACGTGGGCACCGAGATAGGCGCTTCGTCTCAAGATGCTATGCTGACCATGGAGGATATGACAATGGCAACCACCGTTACTACCGTGAGGGGTCTCAGACGGCGGATCGTTGCCATCAGAGACGAATTAACCTTCTAAAAGAAAACAAATGTGATCAGCGAAAGAGAGCTGACAGGAGAATAGTCGAGTGAGAGAGCATCGCGCGCGCGTGCATCTCAATACACAGAGGGTGGCATACACAAGAGTGTGAGTGGTAGTTTAATGTTTTCTAGGCATGCATGATCTAGGAATTAACAAAGGTGTGGGGCTGGTTCTTAACTTGGATTATATTTTCTCTGATCTTGGTTTGCCAGTAGTCAAGTAGTAACAAGTTGCATGTATATCTATCTGGTTAGTATTCAATCCTAACTGAATAATACTTCAGGGAGCTGCTTATTTGTCAACAGTGGCAATAGCACGTGTGTGACCTTGCTGTTTCATGCCTCCATAATAGCCAATAACACGTATTGGGGATATGACTATCAGATATGGCTATCAGATATGACCCGCCCAGGAGGGGCTGGGTCATCCCTTATGGCGGTTCATCTAAATGAAGACCAAGAGTATACTAAAGATGGCAGTTCATAGATAGGCCTGTTAAAGGGCCCAAGTCTGGGGGCGGCTTAAGGCCCGTAAGTGTAAACCACCATGTATATGTAAACTTGTATTGTAAGGCATGTAAGATAAGTCACTGAGTCGTACACGTTTGTATGAGCCGGCCGTGACTCTGTAGGCCGCAAGGCATCGACCCATGTATATAAGGGGACGACTCGGGAGCGGCTTAGGGAAAGAAACAACAAGTCGAAAGCCAGGCAAAGCGTGTTTGCTCCCTGGTAATCAAAACCCTAGCAATACCACCTCAAACTGGAGTTGGTCTTTACCTTCACTGCAAGGGGCCGAACCAATATAAACTCCCCGTGTCCTTTGTCCCTGAGGGAGTCCTGGATTAGGGGGTCTCCGGACAGCCGGACTATATCCTTTGGTCGGACTGTTGGACTATGAAGATACAAGATTGAAGACTTCGTCCCGTGTTCGGATGGGACTCTACTTGGCGTGGAAGGCAAGCTAGGCAGTACGGATATGGATATCTCCTCCTTTGTAACCGACCTTGTGTAACCCTAACCCTCTTCGATGTCTATATAAACTGGAGGGTTTTAGTCTGTAGGACCCAACAACAATAACATACAATCATACCATAGGCTAGCTTCTAGGGTTTAGCCTCTCTGATCTCGTGGTAGATCTACTCTTGTACTACCCATATCATCAATATTAATCAAGCAGGACGTAGGGTTTTACCTCCATCGAGAGGGCCCGAACCTGGGTAAAACATCGTGTTCCCCGCCTCATGTTACCATCCGACTTAGATGCACAGTTCGGGACCCCCTACCCGAGATCCACCGGTTTTGACACCAACACTGGTGCTTTCATTGAGAGTTCCTCTGTGTCGTCGCCGTTAGGCTTGATGACTCCTACTATCATCGATAGCGATGCAGTCCAGGGTGAGACTTTCCTCCCCGGACAGATCTTTGTGTTCGGCGGCTTTGCACTACGGGCCAATTCGCTTGGCCATCTAGAGAAGATTGGAAAGCTACGCCCGTGGCCACCAGGTCAGGTTTGGAAGTTTAAACTACATGGCCGATGTCCGCGGAGACTTGATCTTCGATGGATTCGAGCATCTGCCTTGTGCGTCAAGCGGTCACGATGAGTACAATTTAGCTCTACCATCAGACAGTGTTCAGGAGATCGCACCGGGAGCCGCTCCGACCCTCAATTCAGAGCCGGTTGCGCCGCCCATGGACGGGTGGATGGACCCCGCCACGGAGGCCTTAACCTCAGTGGCGATCGAGCCGAACATCGACCTTACCTTGCACGAGAGCCGTGTTGTTAAACTGTCGGATCTTTCTTCGGCCACGGACTCCGAACCGCCTGCGTCCGATCCTATTGAATCCGATTGGGCGCCGATCATGGAGTTTACCTCCGCAGATATTTTTCAGCACTCGCCCCTTGGCGACATACTGAACACATTAAGGTCCCTCTCCTTGTCAGGAGGATCCTGGCCGAACTATGTCCGACAGGATTGGGATGCGAATGACGAAGAAATTCGCCGCCCACCCACCACCCACCTAGTAGCCGCTGTCGATGACTTAACCGACATGCTCGACCTCGACTACGAAGACATCAACGGTATGGACGACGATGCAGGAGACGAACAGGAACCAATGCCCACATGGCACTGGACGCCCACTTCATCACATGACGTATACATGGTGAACACACCAAAAGAAAACGACGACGAGGAACGGAAGGACGCAACGAAGGGTTGTCCCCTCAAGAAGCAGTCAAAGCGGCGGCGTAAGAGCCGCTCCAAATCCCGCCTCGACAGAAACAACGATCATATAGACCCAGCATTAGAGCAGGGTGAACCATCGCCGGATCACGGCAATACGGAGAATCAAACCGAACAACTTGACTCTGTCAAAGATAATAGTCCGGACGACCTCACACCAGACAGACACCCGGAGCAACAGAATGCCCGTCAAAGGCTTGTTGCCACCGCGAGGAGTCTAAAAAAGCAGAAGCAAAGACTCAAGGCTGCACAAGACACACTCGGAATCAGATGGAGCAAAGTACTCAACGCAGCAGCGAAGTACGGCGGTAATCGCCCCACCAAGAGCTACCCGAAGCAGAAGCTGCTACCCGAATTCGATGAGGAGGCCTTAGATCCCCCGCAACCAAAAATCAAAACGGCCACCTGGCCGGATAGACGTCCTCACGGCCAACATAGAGCGGCAAACAACACCACACATAAGCCAATACGCGATCCACGCGAGGGCTCGCATCAAAAGGACGGCGCAACCAGATCCATCTATGGACCACGCAAGCGCGCTCCAGCATACGATGCAACACAACAAACATCCGAACAACGCGGTACACCCAGATACATGGGTGCCGCACACCCCCTATGTTTCACCGATGAGGTGCTGGACCATGAATTTCCAGAGGGATTCAAACCCGTAAACATAGAGGCATACGACGGAACAACAGACCCTGGGGTCTGGATTGAGGACTATTGTGACGCCCGGATATTTAAGCTACATTAATTCCCTGTTAATCATGCCACGTCGCCACGATTACTGTTGTTAAACTCGTGTTGATTCAAAACCCTTTCGAAATTAAAATTAAAAATAAAGTCAAACGGTAAAAGTTTTCGAACATCAAAACAAAAATGTTCGAGTTGCGCCGAATATTACATAGGTAATTATAGTAAAGAAAAAACTTGTTTATACAATACTAAAATGCTCTAAAATAAAGAAAACAGTAAAAGAAAACAAATAAAAAGAAAAGGAAAGCCCCCTCTCACTGAGCCAATCGGCCCAGCCGGCCAGCCCACTGGCTAGGCCGGCCCACCTAACCCCTATATCCCACCGGCCTACACTCACAAACCCTAGTCCAACCACCACCCCCCACTCGGTCTCTCCTCCCTCGCTCCCCACGCGCCGCCACACTCTTGCACACGCGCAGGGCAGCGCCCAGCCCCGTGCTCCTCCTACCTCTTGCCCCGTCGGTCGCCTCTGACGACCAGCGCCACCCCCTGGCCTCCTTCCCCTCCCCCAGCGCCGCCTCCCGCACACACACAACACACGCATGCAGACGTGTAGAGGAGGGGCGCCCCCTGTTCGATCCCCTCCTCCTGGCGCGGCCGCGCCCGAGGAATCGCCGCCAACCAGAGCAACCTCGCCGTCGCCCGAAGCCGCCTCGCCGGATCTCCTCCCCTCCGTCGCTCGTCCCCATCCTCCTCCTCGCTGGACGCCATCGAGCCACGCCGCCCCCTTCCCTGCATCGAACGTGAGCACCGCCCCGTGCTCCCTCCTCCCCCCTTGCTGAACGCGTCGCGCTTGCCGTGGCCCTACTCGGCGTCCTTGCCTCCGGCCGTGCCCGTGAGCGCTCGTGCTCGTCGCGCTCACCGCGGCCTTGTCCTACCCGCGCCCGTACGCCGCGCCAATCGCTGCGCCGCCGCTTCCTGCCATGCTCTGCTGCTACTCGCTAACGCCGCCGCCTGTAGCCCGCCTTCGGATGGCCGTTGCCCGCTGGAGCACCCCGTCGTTTGGCCGCCGCTGCTACTAGTCGTGGGCACCGGAGCCCTTGGCTCCCATGCGCGTCAAGTCGCCCGGCTGTGGCCGCCGGCGCCTGGTGCCCGTGTGAACCCAGCCGACGTCCCCTAATGACTTAGCGCTAATTAACCCCCTGACCAGACACTGACAACGGGCCCCACTGGCACTAATTAACCTCAGTTTGAAATAATCACAAATAACTAAAATATTAAAACTGTGAGAATGACAACTGGGCCCCACTACCCAGGTTTGACCAGTCAACAGTTGACTAGTCAACTGCTAACTGGACAATTGACTGGGTCAACCTAGTCCCCTGGCCCCACATGTCATTGACTGTGGCTAGCCCTCAGTGGGTATAAAAAGTATATCCAGTTTTAATTCAAATTAATAAATAATTCTAGAAAAACTTTAAAACTTTGAAAAATCATATAAAATAAACCGTAGCTCGGATGGAAAAACTTTGTACACGAAAGTTGCTCATAACGACGAGACGAACCCGGATACGCAACCCGTTTGTCCGTCATGCATCCCTAGCATAGCGAACACGCAACTTTCCCCCTGTGGTTCATTTGTCTGAAAACACGAAACACCGGAGATATTTTCCCCGATGTTTCCCCCATTCACCGGTACCACCTCATACCGCGTTAGGGCACCCCTAGCACCGCTACTTGTCATGTCATGCATCGCTATGCTTCTGTTTGCTTTATATTTATTGTTTCTTCCCCCTCTTCTCTCGCTAGACACCGAGACCGACGCCGCTGCTACCCAGTACGACTACGGTGTTGACGACCCCTCTCTCTTGCCAGAGCAACCAGGCAAGCCCCCCCCCCTTGATCACCGGATATCGCCTACTCTACTCTCTATATTGCTTGCATTAGAGTAGTGTATCATGTTACTGCTTTCCGTTAATCCTATCCTGATGCATAGCCTGTCCTTTCTACTACTGTTGTTACCTTTACCTGCAATGCTAATGCTTAGTATAGGATGCTAGTTTATCATCAGTGGCCCTTCGTTCTTGTCCGTCTGCCATGCTATACTATCGGGCCGTGATCACTCGGAAGTGATCACGGGTATATACTATATACTTTATACATGATACATGTGATGACTAAAAGACGGGTCGGCTCATAGGAGTACCCGCGAGTGGATCTTTGTGGCGAAGCGACAGGGCAGGTTGAGACCACCTAGGAGAGAGGTGGGCCTGGCCCAGGTCAGCGTTCGCAGTTATTTCCAGATAACACGTTTAACGAGATCTTGGTATTTGATCTGAGTCTAGCCACTGGCCTATACGCACTAACCATCTACAGAGGGACAGTTATGGGAACTCGACGTCGTGGTATCAGCCGAAGCCTTCGTGACGTCAACGACTGAGCGGCACGCGCCAGATTGGAACGTAAGCCTGCCCTTGTATTAAGGGGGATAGTTCTTCTTCCGGCCGCCCTCGTAACATGCAGGTGTGCAATGGGCGATGGGCCCAGACCCCTGCGCCATAGGATTTAGACCGGCGTGCTGACCTCTCTGTTGTGCCTAGGTAGGGCTGCGACGTGTTGATCTTCCGAGGCGGGCATGACCCAGGAAAGTGTGTTTGGCCAAATGGGATCCAGCGTGTTGGGTTATGTGGTGCACCCCTGCAGGGAAGTTAATCTATTCGAATAGTCGTGATCTTTGGTAACAGGATGACTTGGAGTTGTACCTTGACCTTATGACAACTAGAACCGGATACCTAATAAAACACACCATTCCATGTGCCAGATACAACCGGTGGTCGCTCTCTCACAGGGCGACGAGGGGAGGATCATCGGTTAGGGTTATGCTACACGATGCTACTTGGTGAACTTACCATCTACTCTCTTCTCCTGCTGCAAGATGGAGGTTACCAGAAGCGTAGTCTTCGATAGGACTAGCTATCCCCCTCTTATTCTGGCATTCTGCAGTTCAGTCCACATATGATACCCCCTTTTCCATTTGATACCAATGCATACATTTGTAGTGTAGCTCCTTGCTTGCGAGTACTTTGGATGAGTACTCACGGTTGCTTTTCTCCCCCTTTTCCCCTTTCCTATACCCGATTGATGCGACTAGACGTTGGAGCCCAGGAGCCAGACGCCACCGTCGACGACGACTACTACTAATCGGGAGGTGCCTATTACTACGTGCAGCCCGCTGACGACGACCAGGAGTAGTTTAGGAGGATCCCAGGCAGGAGGCCTGCGCCTCTTTCGATCTGTATCCCAGTTTGTGCTAGCTTTCTTAAGGCAAACTTGTTTCACTTATGTCTGTACTCAGATATTGTTGCTTCCGCTGACTCGTCTATGATCGAGCTCTTGTATTCGAGCCCTCGAGGCCCTCGGCTTGTAATATGATGCGTGTATGACTTATTTTATTTGTAGAGTTGTGTTGTGATATCTAACCGAGAGTCCCTGATCTTGATCGTACACGTTTGCGTGTATGATTAGTGTATGATTGAATCGTGGGCGTCACAATTTGGTATCAGAGCCGACTACCTGTAGGAATCCCCCTTTCCAACTCCTTGGCCGAAGTCGAGTCTAGACATTGCAAAACTTTTACTAACATGGATGTGTGTCTTACGGGCACACGTCGCCATTGGGTGGTAGTAGGATCTTTTATTCCTCGACCTATACTCTCGGACTCTGACATCTCTTCTATTCGGGTTAAACGATTTTACTAACTCTGACTCTAGGTTCTTGATAATACTTTCTCCCGGAGAGCCCCTTATTACAGATGACCGTCTGCTGCACCAGAAGAATCCGAAGATACTCTTTGATGTTCTCTTGAGACTTTATGGCGTCACTTTTGCAATTCCCCTCCATCGATAAACCCCTATGGATAACCACGTATACTCGCCATTCATACAATGCTTCCCAGTTGATCTTGTTATTACAAGATACATCGAAATTCTCTCTATTGTTTCAAGAATACTTTGTGCCTACTGCCTTGCAGTTCTTTGCCACATGAATACCCCTACGGATAATTCCTCGCTCTTGCCGAGTATCCACTCATCCCTAGTTGTTCATGTGTTTCACAAAATTCTTCAAAATACTATCCGATCTTTCGAGAATCCTCATTAGCCTATTGCTCTTGAAATTCTTGCTTCCTTTCATTATGGTTAATCCCACAAGTACAGTAATCTTATTGACAGCCTTTGTCACTATCATTTTGAGTCCATTGATTCAAAATGTTGCGAATTCTCGCAATCCTCAATCAGATCCTAGAATTCATCCTTCCAGCTCAGACGCCATTTTTAAACATGAGTTGGATCTCGACCAATCAAGTTGCCGTCGATTGTAACCCCCTATGTCTATTCGGCTATCCATCTTTGATCAGAGTGTCTGCTTCTGATCCTTCATTTTGGAAATCACAATTCCTTTGTTATCTATGCATCGAATTATTCCGATGTTCTATAATCCGATGCATTTGCATTCTTTCTTCCTCTGATTGAGTACCGATACTCCCATCATCCCCGCTGTGGACCGCCATACCCATTGCCGGGTTATTATCCGACAGTGTCCTTCACAACCAAAATTCTTATGAGTTCTTTACCCGATACAAAATGCCTTTGGTAAATTGTATCCTCTACTCTTGTCAACCATGCTCTATTTTTGAGCTGGTGATAATTACCCTCGAAGGTTGTGGTATATGTTTGTAAGAAGCACCGATGGGTTGAACCTATACCTTCTCTAAAACCATGTGAACCCGGAAGTTTTCATGAGTCATACTCCTCTGGTAATTCACCAGGTAGGTTTTGACACTGAAATAATTTTTATTTTGAGAAGTGAATGAAATGTTATGCATTGGAGAAGTGGGAGTCGACCTTGAACTTTGCGTTCATGCCCATGGACACTATGTAGAACTTATCATGGAAGCTGCTCGTGAAAATAATGGTCCCCTTGATATAAGTTCATCTGGTATCTATGTTGGTCCTTTGCAACCGTGGTTCCGACCATGATTGATCATCTTTGATCCTTTTCTCGGACAAGTTGAAGTACTTGCCTTCTGCGAATAAATGGGCCACTTCAACCTTTATCCTGATCTAATTTCGAGTATTACCCCCTGGTATCTCGAGGATACCAACCCATTGCACTTCATCTTATGAAATTTTGATGAAGTAATACCTTTCCCTATCAAAGTCACTCCACGAGTTCTGGGTTGTCATCAACCAAGAACACCGAATAGTGAATTGAGTCCGCACTGCGATTCAACAACTCTTAGTAATCTTCATTGCTTACGAGTTTGTACTCGATCATGTCATTCCAACTGACTGACTACATCATTCGTCAGGCTGACTGCTTGACCATTCTACCTATGCCCTTCATCCTCGGGACACAATCTCGACAGTGCTCTAAGCTTACATCGAACTTTCTGCATCATATTGTTTGTCTTGAGAGACAACTCAGAATTATGAGATGGCATCTTATCTATGGTTATAGTAACCTTTTGCTTCACCATTTCCTTGGTGTGATGTCATCGTCGATCGATTACATCTTCTTGAAACCTCTCGATAAATGTTTTCTGTTCATCGTCAACATTTCAACTTCTTTCGAGACTTACATTAAGCTCCTGATGATAAATTCCATGCTTGCCCTCTCGATGATTTGTGTTAACATCGACAACATTATTGATCTCCCTCCCAACACAAAACTTGTTCTAGTTTTGTGTGGTACCTTGAGTTCCTTGCTATCCAGCTCGTATTATGTTCTACCTTGAAGTATTACCATCTTTTATGTCAAGAATGTTGTTAGAGTTTCACCACCTCTTAAGAAATTCTTGATATAGTAATACTTATCGCCATCTCCATTCATTTCTTGGTCTCCGTGTTGTTTCTAACCGGACTATCGACAAATGGACTGTGAGGTGTAAAATTCAAAACTTCTAGCAACCCTATTACTTGTAAGTTAATGAATGATAGTTTCATTCTTTGTGTATTGGTTATTGAATCACCATTCTAAACATTGATCATGCTACCCATCCCATATTTCGGGTGCACCTTCCAACCAATGTTTAATTGTGTATGTTTTCCTAGAGCATACATCATTATATCATTTGATCTCACAAATGTTATCTCCTTGTACACATAATTGTGGAATTCATCTTGTTGGTAATCTCGATGAATTGTCGCTGAGTCCATCAGTCACCCCTAATCTTCTCCTTGGTTTAATGATGAACTATTGTTTCGGAACTCGCTTCCATCGTTCATTTCCCAAGAATCTTACAATGTCATCTCATCAAATTGTGTTGCACATTTTTCTTCTCAGGCATCCTGAGTCTGACGTATCCTAACACCAATCAGATCTGAATCTCAGTCAGACATGATGGTTGGGACATATTTCCAAAAGTTATAACATTGGTCGTTATATGACCCGGTAAGGTGGTGTCATGCCTAGAACACCTGGTCGGAGGACCTATTGTCATAGTTTCCTTGATTAGCAAGGTTATCCATTCTTCCATGATGAAATTGTAAAACTTATTCTATAAGTTGTTCCTGATGGATCCTTTGTGTATCCAAATCTGACCCTTACATGATAACCATGTCAATGCTATATTGAAGCATGCCTATGGTACTCCGATTTTCAATAAGAACATTGGAAGTGCAATGCTAAATGTTTCTTGATCAATTATCCAAACACCGTTGTATGGGTAATATCATGATATTTCTCTCCCCTTTCCTAAGGGTTTTCTGCTTTCTATCCTGTCATGGATATCATGCTCCGCTTGTCCTTGGAAGGGATATACCCTTGAAATATGTGTTTAAACACATTTTCCTTCCCATTGTTCGGTTTAATCTGATAATCATATTTCCTTTCCATTGTTTTGTTTAACCTTTCTAGTGATCCTATTTAACCGAGCAGTGATAATTCCCTTCTTAGGTAAGCACCTTGTTGTACCACGCGGTCAGTAAGACCCTGTTACTATTGTTGATGACATTCCGATAGCCGCCGATGGATGAGAACCTTGCTTATTGGTCCGCCTTGTTCAACGAGTAGGAAAATGGTTCTCTTCGTCCCTCGCTCTTGGTACCGAAGTTGTTGCCGACATAATCGACAGGCTATCTTCTGACATGCCTTGCTATCATGGCCATGCAAGATATCACCGCTCCTACTTTCAACCCACATGGTGGGCCCATAACCCACAGGTCCACTGGATCAAAACCTGACTCTTTTTATAACCCGGATTCTAATGTATCCTTTGCACCTGGCTTCGTATGTGATTCACGAGCTGAATGCTATACCATTATTCATCCTGGAATCAAACACCATGTTATTCTCGTTATTCAAACCCCCATTCCAGCTTCTGTCTAGTCATCGAATGATTGCCTACCCGTTTGAAACTTTGGTAGCACCGTGTATTGCACTCAACGAATTCACTGAAATACAACTCGTGGGGTACCTTGTGTATTTCCCATTGAGTTCACCGTCAGATGCCAAGCTTTGTGGAGATGCGCTCTTCCGGAGTTTGTCCCCTTGGTCGCGTTCGTAGGACGATGGAGATCCCAAAGAAAGGATGACGAATTGATCATGGTGACTTGAAGCAGAGTAATGAATACATGAATGCAATGGATCGACATGTTCGAGAAGAGCAACCAAGACCAAGAAGATCCGTTAGAATTTCGTAACTAGACCCCCCTTCCCTACCTCTTAAATCTCGGGACGAGATTTCTTGTAGTGGAGGAGAATTGTGACGCCCGGATATTTAAGCTACAATAATTCCCTGTTAATCATGCCACGTCACCTCGATTACTGTTGTTAAACTCGCGTTGATACAAAACCCTTTCGAAATTAAAATTAAAAATGAAGTCAAACGGTAAGTTTTCGAACATCAAAACAAAAATGTTCGGGTTGCGCCGAATATTACATAGGTAATTATAGTAAAGAAAACACTTGTTTATAAAATACTAAAATGCTCTAAAATAAAGAAAACAGTAAAAGAAAATAAATAAAAAGGAAAGGAAACCCCCCTCTCACTGAGCCAATCGGCCCAGCCGGCCAGCCCACTGGCCAGGCTGGCCCACCTAACCCCTATATCCCACCGGCCTACACTCGCAAAGCCTAGTCCAACCACCACTCCCCCCCACTTGGTCTCTCCTCCCTCGCTCCCCACGCACCGCCACACTCTTGCGCACGCGCAGGGCAGCGCCCAGCCCCGTGCTCCTCCTACCTCTCGCCCTGTCGCTCGCCTCTGACGACCAGCGCCACCCCCTGGCCTCCTTCCCCTCCCCCCAGCGCCGCCTCCCGCACACACACGACACACACATGCAGACGTGTAGAGGAGGGGCGCCCCCTGTTCAATCCCCTCCTCCTGGTGCGCCTGCGCCCGAGGAATCGCCACCAACCAGAGCAACCTCGTCGTCGCCCGAAGCCGCCTCGCCGGATCTCCTCCCCTCCATCGCTCGTCCCCATCCTTCTCCTCGCTGGACACCATCGAGCCACGCCGCCCCCCTTCCATGCATCGAACGTGAGCACCGCCCTGTGCTCCCTCTTCACCCCTTGCTAAGCGTGTCGCGCTTGCCGTGGCCCTACTCAGTGTCCTTGCCTCCGCCCGCGCCCGCGAGCGCTCGTGCTCGTCGCGCTCACTGCGGCCTTGTCCTGCCACGCCCGTACGCCGCACCAATCGCTGCGCCGCCGCTTCCTGCCGTGCTCTGTTGCTACTCGCTAACGCCGCCGCCTGTAGCCCGCCTTCGGCTGGCCGTTGCCCGCTGGAGCTCCCCGCCGTTTCGCCGCCGCTGCTACTAGTCGTGGGCACCAGAGCCCTTGGCTCCCGTGCGCATCCAGCCGTCCGGCTGTGGCCGTCGGCGCCTGGTGCCCGTGTGTCATGGGTTTGTCATGGCAGATTTCCTTGTGAAAGGACTTAGTCGTGGAGCCATCGCTACGGGTTAGCTTTAAGGGGTTAAACCAGACAAGGGGACACGGGGAATTTTATACTAGTTCGGCCCCTTCGAGGAAGGTAAAAGCCTACGTCTAGTTATGATTGGTATTGCCAGGGTTTCGAAGGCCAGGGAGCGAATCCGCTTTGTCTGGCTCTCGAGTTGTTGTCTGTCCCTAAACCACTGTCGGGTCGTACCTTTATATACATAGGTTGACGCCCGCCGGTTTACAGAGTCCCAAAGCCGGATCATAAACGTATCCAGTTCGGTCTCTATCCTTCATATCTTACAATAGAAATTACATGACTAAGCCAGTTTACATTTACAGGCTTTAACCCTCCTTCGGGCCTTGGGCCTCCATGAAGCGCCATCATCCTTGCATCTTTATGGGCTTCTAATCTTCAAGGAATCAACCCGGCTACACAAGGCCGGTTTACCTCCAGTAGTAATATCCCCAACATTAGGCCCCGGATTGGTTTGAACTCGTTCATGTCAATCTTCTATAATTAGAAAAATTCTTCCCTCATATCTTCACCTCAATCTTGTAAACCGCCGTGACGTCATACTTCAAGATTATGATAAACCGTCCTGACGTCATCCATCCGTTGATGTCGAAGATTACCTTCATTTAATATGTCTTCAGCCATCGAGGCGACACCCTTATTAACTTATCCATTTTTGGGCTCCTCGATTCCCGCACTTGCCGTTTCATCTCTTCTCCTTATAAATAGGGACATCGGACCTCTTTTCTTTTCTTTCTGCTACCCATTCATCTCTTCTTCTTCCTCTCGACAACCTCGCACCCAAGCGCCGCCGTCATCTTCGAACTCCGCCTCTGCTTCGCCGTTGGCCGCTGCATCAACCTGTTCGCACCAGAGTTCCACAGCGCCCTTCCGCTGCTTCCGCCGTCGCAGTAAGTCTTTTCCCCTTTCTTTCTTAGATCCATTAGGGTTTCCTTGTTCTTCGCTGTTCTTGAGGTTCATCAGAGCTTTCAGTGTTGCTCTTTCATGGCCTTTAAGTGAATACTTCATATCTGACGTACTCCTTGCCGTAGCTAACCTTCCCTTGTCACCACAAACCCTTATGCGCAAAGAACTGATCTAGTCCTTCATAAGTTGCTTCGGTTCTGCACCCCTTCTAGATCCAATTATTTTTACTTTTCTGTCTTATCTTAGATCCAAAAATTTCATATGTCACTGTGAGATCTGTTTCTGTGAGACCTTGTATAAGAAGTCTATGCCATTAGCCCTCTGATAAACCGGAGGAGCATTTTACCTTCATAATTATGCTCTGGTTTAACAGTGTCTGAATAATCCTGTACTAGTATTACCTTTTTCCCTTATTGCATTAGTCTCCGGTTTACACCATTTCACATATCAATATGTTTCTTACTCCCTTGTATCTTGCATATAATCATGCGTAATTTATAAACCGGCCTTTCATTTTCAGCTTGTTTTGTTTCGCAATGGGCAAACAATTCACTGCCTGCAACTAGGCTTGTTCCTGGTTTACTGAGACTCAGTTGAATGAGATGGTTAGCTTCGGCTCCCTGCCTAAGAAAACTGAAATCAAATGGCGAGTTCCAGGAACAGAAAATCCTCCAACCCCAAGGCAAGGCGAGGTGGTGGTCTTTGTTGACCATATAGGCCGTGGCTTCAAACCGCCAGTGTCAAAGTTTTATCGAGATGTGCTTGCCAGCTTCCAACTTCATCCGCAAGATATTGGTCCCAACTCGGTTTCCAATCTATGCAACTTCCAGGTCTTCTGTGAAGTATATTTACAAGAAGAACCAACTTTAGAACTGTTCCGGGATTTCTTTCACCTAAACCGGTGCATAGAGTTTGTAAATGGCCCGAACGCAGAACTTGGTGGTGTATCGATTCAAAAGAAGAAAGAAGTTGAATTTCCTCATGCCAAACATCATAGCCACCCAAAGGAATGGAATCAAACTTGGTTTTATTGCAGAGACACTTCGCCTGAAGATGAAAATCCCCTCCCCGGCTTTTGTGATCACAGACTATCCAATACTCACCCCATGCCACAACGCCTGAGCTCTTCAGAAAGGGCGAAATACGCTCCTCAACTCGCCAAACTCTGGGCCTTTATGGCAAATGGTTTAACAGGCGTGGACTTTGTGCGCTGTTGGATATCCTGGAGTATCTTGCCGCTAAGCCGGTGTCCCGGTTTAATGTGTGAATATACCGGTGAGGTTGACGACCCTGAACGCCATTGCAACATCCAATTATCCGAGGAAGAAGTTACTAAAGGTGTAAAGAAGATTCTGAATGAGTCGGAACTAATCTGTAGTCAAACCGGTCTAAGTCCCTTCTATGCCAAGAACAAACCGTCTGCTGTAAGCATTATATTTCCCCCTCATTCTTAATGTTTTTAGCTTATGCAACCTGTAATCCTTCTTCTTTATATACAGGGAGATGACCCCTTCTGGAAACGGAAAACCATAGAGAAAGCGGCAAAGCCGACTGGAGATAAAGCGGTCAAGCCATCCCGCCCAAAGACCAAAGCCGTAAAGCGGACGTCAAAAAGGAAAATAGCTGACCGGATTAACATGGAGCTTGATGATGACACTGATGATCTAGAAGTTGAGGTAGAACTTGACTCACTTGGCTCTCTTTTCATGCATCTCATTAACAATGATCTTCCTCAAGAGGACGCAGAAGCTAGTCAAGCTGATGACGTAGAGGTAATTACCCTTTCCTCCGGTTCAGACTCTATGCCAACACAAAAAACTCGCCAAGCGGTCCAGAAAGTAAGCTTTTCTCATCCTCTTGCTCACTTGGATCCAACATTTATTTTGAAGACTCAGCAGCATGAAGCTCGCCGGACAACCCGGCATAGTGGCCAATAGGTCACTTGAGCCGGTTTACCTGATACTCCGGTTCGGAAGCGCCGGTCTGAGGTCTCTCCTACTTCTGACCATTCTTACCACAAGGCAGGTTATTTCAGACAGCCTCTTAATCCGTCCGATTCAAATTATCAGGTGACACCTCCTTCATCTTCTGGTGAATCAACAGCAACTCAACTCCCCCCTTTGAAAACTGTGGGCGGGTAAGTTGTAAAAACCTTTCCTTTGAATGCACCATAAATCCTTTGAATCGGATGTTAATCCGCTTTTATTCTGTTTGCAGGGCCAAAGCCAGACCCAGTAAGAAAGCTTGGACCACCAATCCGCTCGAAGATCCAGTCGCCGAAGAAGGAGAACCAAGAGGTGAACCGGAACAAACTCATGAACCGGAAAGCCCTCATCCTGAAGCTGCTTCTGATAACCCGCCCCTTGAAGGCCAAAATACTGATGAACCAGCAGACGCTGATCCTGCCGCGCCTGATGTTGAACCGGCCGAACCAAACTGGGCTAGCCCTGTGAAAGATGCTGAAATTCCAATATTATCAACCAAAAACCCTGAAGGCCAAGGTGATGCCGTTATTATTACTGGAATAGGCCACAACTCTCCTGACCGTCCTGTCATTTTGGCTCAACACAGTGCCAAAGAAGAGCAAGCTGCGAGGGAGAAAGGTAAATGGAGCAGCGATTTATCAAGCTATGCTCATCTTAACGCTGATGAGCTCCATTCTGGCTTGTTGAACCGTCTGCACTCAAACTGGGATTATGAAGCCGGTTCGGTGAACTTGATGAAAGAGCGATATGAGGTAAATTCCTCTCCCTTTGTGTATTGATTTATAGTTGAAACACTATCCCAAGTAGCCCCCAAGGGCCGTTTTATGATTGTTAATCACAAACCGGGTCTTTGTAACACTTTAAGCATCTCATCATTGATCCTTGCAATGGCAGGTCGCTAATAATAGATAAGACTCATCATGAAAAAATTAGATAACTTTCTGCAACATAGCCCCCAAAGGCCAGTTTAACTTGGCAAGTTAATCTGGTTTTTAATCCACACATCCGTTTTAGAACAGACGCACATTAGCCCCCAAGTGTCAAGGATAATGCTTGCATTGTTCTGGAGACTTGTATAAAGTGTAGTACTTGAGAGCAAATAGGCATTAGCCCCCAAGTATGAAATGCATAACTTTGTTATACGCTTTGTACTTTAGCACATATATATGGTGTTTGTTTAACATACCTTCAACGTGGCAGACTGAACTGAGAAGCAAAGATGCCCGAAATTCTGACTTGCAAGAGAATGTGAAGTCACAACAAGCCGAGGCTGCAAAAGCCAAAGAGGAGCTGACCCAGGCCCTGGCCGTAATGGAAAAGCTGGAAGAATCCTTCAATCAAGAGCGTGTTGAATGGGAAACCGAGAAATCCGGTTTAACCAAAAGAGCTGTAGACGCCGAGGCAGCCCTGAAGCCAGTGGTTGAAGAACTAGCCGGTTTGAAATGCCAAATCAATGCTATGACCTCTGCTATCTTTGGTAAGTGTCTTCTTATATGTGTTGCGCCAGTCGATGAATCTTGTAACTGACCAAAATGTTAATAAAATCTTTGATAGGCACTCGGATCGCTCATCTTGGTACAGATATGCGGATGAAGCTTAAAGCGGCATATACATTGGTTGAACAGCTATACTCTGGGTCTCAATGGGTTATTAGCACGGCCGCTTATAACAAACCGGCTCCAACTTTGATTAAGGAGACCCTTGAGAAGCTGGTCATGTTACCATCCCGTATTGCCGAGTTGAAGAGAGCAGCTGCCAGAGCAGGAGCTTTAACCGCCCTTATTCGAGCCAAAGCCTGGATTCCAGACCTTGAAGCGAAGGATATCATTAAAGGATACCCAGGCGTTAAAGAAGACGGTTCAGACTTCAACAATGATGATCTTCGGCGGCTGACCAAACAGATGCGGCCAGCGGCCAGCAAGTTGGCTGATGATACCGATTTGTCCCATTTTCAACCGTTTTATGATGCAGAAGGGAAAAGACAGCCGGCCGACATCCATGAAGTCGAAGAACTTGTGCCTCCGATTCGTAAGCACACTTACGCCCCTGATATTAACCCTTCCAATCTTATCCATGAGGAAGCAGTGTTCCAAGCGTTAACTAGAATCGATTGGTCAACGGCTGATTTCCAGCGTCTGGGGAGGGATGAAGAAGTGCCTACACCAATTGACCCTCAACCGTCAAACCATGGCGATGAAGGGTCCTGATCCGGTCGCCGGTTTATATGGCTACTGTGAAAAACAATGATACTATTTGAGCCGCTTTGAAGCTTCATGTAATAGGATAGCTGAAACTCCGTTATCTGCCATGCCATCGAGCATGTTTCGTAATACTTTGTGACAATCTGTGCCGCCCTTTGGGATATATTTATGCATAACCCATGATGAATTGCGTTCCTGGGTACGACAACTTAAAAGTATCTAGCGGTTTACCGCTAGACGTGTCATGATGTCTAAGAAGTATATAGTACCTAGATGAATAATCAAGTGTTTGTACAAAAATTAATGTACAGAACATACCTCATTGGTTGACCAAACGTGTATACGGCAAAGGTGTTAATACCAATCCGGAACGTTGATAACTCCATCTTCATAATGCCGGTCTATATATTAAACCGGACCGGGATAACCACCGGATTTTCTTTATAACACTGGCGATTTAGTCAAACCAGACCGGGTCAATGAACACCGGTTTAAATTGATCATATGCCCACAACTTGTAGTTGAGAAGCAAGCCGGGTCACGAATGCCGGTTTATCAAAAAAAATACTTCTGATTTTCAACAAACAAAATTCAAACAGGAAAATATGCAAGGCTTTTTACGAGCTGGCAGGCTCCAAATCGAGGCTTTTCATGGGCTGCCAGGCCTCTGAGTTAAACCATTTAACAAAGCCTTTTAAGATGGGCCTCCAATTAACCAATCATCGTTTTAACTGTGACAAGTTTAGGGTCTGTAAAAGATTGACTTGTCAAATGTTCGATGGGTCATACCAGGATTACCTGGACAGGAGTGGCTTACTTGATGAAGGCAGGTAAACCCGAGTTTTTAGGTGAATACACCAGGCTTCCAAGCCGTGGCTTGATAGCCAATTACGAGGGTCTTTTCAAACTCTTTGTTGCTTTGTAAAAAGAGCCCCCAAGTAACTTTGTGAGCGATGCTCAGTGTGTGCCCATGTTTGAGTATGTACTGTGTACAACACTCTCTTCGGCTCCACAAATTTTTCCCTTTGTGGCTTAAATGCCTATCAAGAGGTGTAGCTATGGCATGAGGACAACCAAGCCCCCTAGTGATATCCCTTCGTGGTTTAAAAACCGATCAAGAGGTGTAGCTGTAGTTCAAATATGACCAAGCCCCCTAATGATTTTCTTTATATCTATGCAGCTGCTAAGCCGGATTATAAAAACTCCGCTTTGTCAGTTAACTTGTAAAAGCACACACAGGATATAAAAAGAACAGATACCCCGCTTATAACGGAGGCTTCGGTTTATTATATGATATATATACACTGTCATAAATATGTACAGATGAAGAGCCTATGGCTTCAAGTATATTAAGGCCAAAGGAGAGCTATGTTCCATGGCCGCTTGCTCTCCTCCTCCGATTGACATGAGTCTTCATTGTCTCGAACATCAATGAGGTAGTAAGATCCGTTGTGCAGATTTTTGCTGACCACAAAGGGTCCTTCCCAAGGTGGGGATAACTTGTGCATATCAGTCTGATCCTAGATGAGTCGGAGCACCAAATCACCTTCTTGAAAGGTTCTGGTTTTAACGCGACGGCTGCGATAACGTCGGAGATCTTGTTGATAAATCGCCGATCGTCCTGCTGCAAGATCACACTCTTCATCCAACAGGTCCAGTGAATCCTGACATGCCTTCTCATTATCAGCTTCAACATAAGCTGCCACACGGAGCGAATCGTGACGGATGTCACTAGGAAGAACCGCCTCCGCTCCATAGACCATGAAGAAAGGTGTGTAACCCGTAGACCTATTGGGTGTGGTGTTGATGCTCCATAACACAGAAGGTAGCTCCTCAACCCAACAACCCGGCGTCCGCTTTAAGGGAACCATAAGCCTTGGTTTGATACCCCGTAGAATTTCTTGATTTGCCCTTTCTGCTTGACCATTAGATTGGGGTGAGCCACCGGCGCTAGATCAAGCCGGATGTGCTCACGTTGATAGAATTCTTCCATCTCCCCTTTTGACAGATTAGTACCATTATTTATTATAATGTTGCGTGGAAAACCAAACCGGAATATCACCTTCTTGATGAATTGAACCGCCATGGCTGCATCACACTTGCTGACTGGCTCTGCCTCCACCCATTTAGTGAATTTATCAACTGCTACTAACAGGTGGGTCTTTTTGTCCTTAGAACGCTTGAAGGGTCCAACCATATCAAGCCCCCAAGTTGCAAACGGCCACGTAATTGCAATCATCCGCAACTCTTGAGCTGGAACGTGCGCATGGCGGGCAAATTTTTGACATCCATCACATCTCTTGACTAAATCCTCCGCATCAGCATGCGCCATCAACCAATAAAAACCGTGGCGAAAAGCTTTGGCAACCAACGACTTTGAACCGGCATGGTGACCGCAATCCCCTTCATGGATTTCTCGCAAAATCTCACAACCTTCTTGAGAAGAAACACAACGCTGAATTGCTCCTGAAACACTGTAACGATGTAACTCCCCGTTGAGTATGGTCATGGACTTGGAACGCCAGATTATCTGTCGAGCCAACGTTTCATCGTCTGGTAACTCGCCCCGGTTCATGTAAGCCAGATATGGGATTGTCCAATCCGGTATGGCATACAGAGCTGCCACCAACTGAGCCTCCGGATCAGGAATAGCCAAATCTTCTTCGGTTGGTACTTTGACTGACGGATTATGAAACACATCAAGAAAGACATTGGGCGGGACCATTTTACGCTGGGAACCAAGACGACTTAAAGCGTCTGCCGCTTCATTATTCCGCTGGTCTATATGGTCCACCTGATAACCTTTAAAGTGACTAGCCACTGCGTCCACCTCTTGCCGATATGCAGCCATGAGTGGGTCCTTAGAATCCCAAGTGCCAGACACCTACTGAGCCACTAGATCTGAATCGCCGAAGCACTTAACCCGTCTCAAATTCATCTCCTTAGCCATCCGAAGACCGTGGAGCAAAGCCTCATATTCAGCCGCATTGTTAGTACAAGGGAACATTAAACGGATGACATAACAAAGCTTGTCACCTCGTGGGGAAGTTAGTATGACTCCAGGCCCCGAGCCCTCCAACTGTCTGGATCCATCAAAATGAATAGTCCAATATGTATTATCTGGTTTCTCTTCAGGTGCCTATAACTCCGTCCAATCATTGATGAAATCCACAAGTGCCTGGGATTTGATCGATCTGTGGGGTATATATTTGAACCCATGAGGTCCAAGCTCAATAGCCCACTTGGCAATCCGGCCAGTTGCTTCTCTATTTTGAATGATGTCGCCCAGAGGAGCTGAACTGACCACTGTGATAGGATGGCCCTGAAAATAATATTTAAGCTTCCGGCTTGCCATAAACACCCCATACACCAGCTTCTGCCAATGCGGATACCTCTGCTTTGACTCAATGAGCACCTCGCTAATATAATAAACCAGCCGTTGAACCGGATATTCCTTGCCAAGCTCCTTGCGCTCTACCACAATGGCTATGCTAACAGCCCGGTCATTAGCAGCCACATATAATAATAATGGCTCTTTATCGATCGGCGGTGCAAGCACGGGCGGTTCAGCTAGCTGCCTCTTCAGATCCTCGAACGCCTTATCAGCTGTCTCGCTCTAGACAAAGTTATCTATTTTCTTGAGCATCTGATATGAAGGGATGGCCTTCTCTCCAAGGCGACTGATAAACCGGCTCAAGGCTGTAATCCGGCCGGCCAGACGTTGAACATCATTAATACACGCCAATTTAGCCAAGGATGTAATGGCTGCAATCTTTTCTGGATTAGCCTCAATGCCTCTGTTTGATACCAGAAAGCCTAAGAGCTTGCCTGCCGGGACACCGAAGACACACTTCTCCGGATTGAGCATCATCTTGTAAACCCGAAGATTGTCAAAGGTTTCTCGTAGATCATCTATCAATGTCTCCTCCTTTCTGGATTTGACCACAATATAATCCACATATGCATGAACATTGCGTCCAATTTGTTTATGAAGGTAATTCTGAACACATCGCTGGTAAGTTGCCTGGGCACTCTTGAGTCCAAAAGGCATGGAAACATAGCAGAAGGCTCCAAAGGGAGTTATGAAAGCTATCTTCTCCTGGTCCTTAACCGCCATTTTGATCTGATGATAACCAGAGTAAGCATCCAGAAAACACAAACGGTCACAACCCGCCGTAGCATCAATTATCCGATCAATGCGAGGGAGAGCAAAGGGGTCTGCAGGGCAAGCCTTGTTTAAATCTATGTAGTCCACGCACATGCGCCAAGTGCCGTTTTTCTTAAGAACCAGCACCGGATTAGCTAACCACTCTAGATGAAAAACTTCGACAATAAACCCTGCGGCCAACAGACGGGCTACCTCTTCACCTATAGCCTTACGTCTCTCTTCATTGAAACGGTGGAGGAACTGCCGGACCGGTTTAAACTTAGGATCAATGTTGAGTGTGTGCTCAGCGAGTTCCCTCGGTACACCTGGCATGTCAGATGGTTTCCATGCAAAGATGTCCCTGATTCTCACGGATGAACTAGATGAGCGCGCTTTCCTATTTGGGATCCAGGTTAGCGCTGATGCTGAACTGTTTGGATGAATCGCCAGGAACAAAGTCAACCATCTTAGTGTCTGTAGCCGATTTGAACTTCAACGCTGGATCATGTTCTGTAGTTGGCTTTTTCAAAGAGGTCATGTCTACCGGATCAACTTGCTCCTTATAGAATTTCAACTCCTCCGTGGCACAAACCGACTCAGCATAAGCCGCATCACCTTCTTCACACTCCAAAGCAATCTTTCTACTTCCATGTATTGTGATAGTCCCTTTATGACCTGGCATTTTAAGCTGTAGATAAACATAACATGGCCTTGCCATAAACTTAGCATAAGCCGGCCGCCCAAACAAGGCGTGCTATGGACTTTTGATCTTTACCACCTCAAATGTCAATGTTTCTGACCTTGAATCATAGTCATCTCCAAAAGCTACCTCCAAAGCTATCTTGCCAATAGGATATGCAGACTTACCAGGCACCACACCATGAAAACCGTATTTGACGGTTTGAGATCCTTATCTGTCAACCCCATACGGCGGAATGTATCATAATATAAAATATTGATACTACTTCCCCCATCCATGAGTACTTTGGTAAACTTGTATCCCCCAACTTGAGGGGCCACCACCAGGGCCAAGTGACATGGATTATCAACCCGGGGTGGGTGATCATCTCTACTCCACAAAATAGGTTGCTCAGACCAGCGTAAATACTGAGGTACTGTTGGCTCAATAGAGTTTACTGCCCTTTTGTGAAGCTTCTGATCACGTTTGCACAAACTAGTAGTGAAGACTTGATATTGCCCGTTGTTTAGCTGTTTGGGATTGCTCTGATAACCCGACTGCTGTTGCTGCTGCTGATTCCCCTGATGGTTGTAACCTCCCTGGTTGCCTTGGTGCCCTTGATTGACATGTCCGGTTTGGTTGCCTTGAAACCCTAAACCGAAACCACCACCTCCGTAACCCAGCCCGTGGAAACCTCCTCCTGAACCGCCGGGCGGGCCATTGTCATATTGGAACATATTGGAATTCTTGAAATCCCGCATGATATAACAGTCCTTCCAAAGATGTGATGCCGGCTTCTCCTTCGATCCATGCTTTGGACAGGGCTGATTTAACAAGCGCTCCAAATTGGGGCCTGAACCTCCACCCTTCTGGGGCTGCTTGCCCTTGCGGCGCTGGCCATTCTCCTGCGCGTTGGTATTTGCAACAAATTCCAAGCTACTGTCGGCCTTGCGCTTACCACCGTTTCCATGGCCTGCCGGATTGTGCTGTTGACCCTTGGCATTGCCGTTCTTCTTACCTTTCTCCGGTTTGTCCTCCTCTGAATTCGGATCCTTGGTATTATCTGAATCGGCGTATTTAACCAAAGTGGCCATGAGTGTTGACATATCATTGCAGTGACGTTTGAGCCTTCCCAATTTCTGTTTTAGCGGTTTGAAACGACAATTGCCCTCTAATGTTAACACTGCAGTGTCTGCATTGATACGATCTGATGAATGCAAAATTGCTGAGACCCGTTTGACCCGATGGGTCGTGGACTCCCCTTCCTCTTGGACACAAGAGGCCAGATCCACGATTGACATCGGCTGCTTACACGTATCCTTGAAGTTCTGTATAAACCAGTGCTTCAATTCGGCCCATGATCCAATAGAGTTGGTCGGCAAGCTCTTCAACCAAGTGCGAGTTGTTCCTTCCAACATCATCGTGAAATATTTAGCACACACTGCCTCATCCACATCTAACATCTCCATTGCCATCTCATAGCTCTCCACCCACGCCTGTGGTTGCAAATCGGCGGTGTAATTTGGTACCTTACGAGGTCCCTTGAAATCCTTGGGCAGTCTCACATTACGCAAAGCGGGGGTTAGACACGGCACCCCTAAGGAAATGAACATCACTCCTGGCTCCACGGAGGCCATGGGGTGAACCGGAGTATGCTGTCATGCTCCGTGTCGAGCCGCCAACTCGGCCTCCCGACGTGCGCGGCCATGGTCCACAACATCTTGCGCATTAGCGCCTCCCCCGGCCGGGTTGTTCCCTCATGGTGAATTTCGGTGACGTGCACTACTGGACACGGCCGGTTCGTCCTCCACGTGTCTGCTATAGCTCCGGCTTGGACGGGGAGTGGAATGAATCCTCTCACAACTGTGTGAATACGCCTACTGTTGATTTAGTGCTGTTTGAAGGAGATCCCTAGCCCGACGTGCTTCCACTGCAACTGGTGACTCGCTGTCGGTTGGGAGGGACGCCAGGCGTGAAGCAGCGGCCACAATGTTGTCCAACTGGTTGGAATAATGCCCGGGCGGTGTTGGTACATACTGTGGCACAACGTTGTTCTGGCGAGGCAGGTCCATCGTGCGCGGTTGAACCGGCGCTCCTGTTCCCGGCGCCCCCGCCCGGTTTAGTGTGGGTTGGCTACTAGCTCCTGCTCCTGGTGTGTTGAAGAGATTCTGCGGCTCATAAACCGACGGGAGACATGATCGATACCTTCTTCTCATGACTTCCTCTGAAGCATTCTGATCCAGTCTAATCCGGTAGGCATGTGCTTCCAATTCAGCCCGCTCTGTAGCCATCCTAGCTTTCTCTGTTGCCAGGTCCGCTTTAGCCTGGGCTATCTGATATTTTACCTTTGCAATATCCGCATTGTGCTGATCCCTGGCTGCTGCATCAACCTCCGCGGCCATCAACGTTGCCAAAGCGTCGAACAAATCAGACATGACTTGGGCCGGAGGCGGTGCCGAGCTTCCTTCCCCTGCTGGTGTGGCCGTTGTTGAGCCGGAGAGCATTACTGCGGTGGTAGATGAATGAGGCGTCGATTGTGTGCCGACCATGAAGATGGCGGCCCGGTTTGGTACACCGGGGGAATCCAGAGTACTGTTGCCCTCGAATCGTCCATCAATCCGGCCGTCCTGCAACTGGTAAAGTGATTCAGTCTCTCCAGAAGACTCGTCATCAAAACAGACCACGGTCTCTCCATCGGACACCGGTCCGTCCTCGTACCTCGATCCATGGATGACACCCACGAAAACATGCCTTGCCTCGGGCTGAACCGGCGAAGGACTTGCACGCCGAGCCATTTCTATGATGTTGGTGCAGATGTCTGGCTCAGGGGCCGGTTCGCCGATCTTGCCGATGAAGATGTGAATCCCACCAAAGGGGACCCGGTACCTGTATTCGATTGAATCGGCCTCGGGACCCCATCCTGCGTTGTCAATGTAGAGCTTGTCGCGATGACTCTTCATCATCTGGCCCACAGCGTATCCCTTAAGTCCATCGAAGCTGCCCTTCAAGAACTCAAAACCATCGTGTGATAGCCCCACGGTGGGTGCCAACTGTCGTGGGTTTGTCACGGCAGATGTCCTTGTGAAAGGACTTAGTCGTGGAGCCATCGCTACAGATTAGCTTTAAGGGGTTAAACTGGACAAGGGGACACGGGGAATTTTATACTAGTTCGGCCCCTTCGAGGAAGGTAAAAGCCTACGTCTAGTTATGATTGGTATTGCTAGGGTTTCGAAGGCCAGGGAGCGAATCCGCTTTGTCTGGCTCTCGAGTTGTTGTCTGTCCCTAAACCGATGCCGGGTCGTCCCTTTATATACATAGGTTGACGCCCGCTGGTTTACAGAGTCCCGAAGCCGGATCATAAACGTATCCAGTTCGGTCTCTATCCTTCCTACCTTACAATACAAATTACATGACTAAGCCGGTTTACATTTACAGGCTTTAACCCGCCTTCGGGCCTTGGGCCTCCATGAAGCGCCATCATTCTTGCATCTTTATGGGCTTCTAATCTTCAAGGAGTCAACCCGGCTACACATGGCCGGTTTACCTCCAGTAGTAATATCCCCAACACCGTGTGAGCCCAGCCGGCCTCCCCTGTTGACTTAGCGCTAATTAACCCCCTAACCAGACACTGACAACGGGCCCCATTGGCACTAACTAACCTCATTTTGAAATAATCACAAATAACTAAACTATTAAAACTGTGAGAATGACAGTTGGGCCCCACTACCCAGGTTTGACCAGTCAACAGTTGACTAGTCAACTGCTGACTGGACAATTGACTGGGTCAACCTAGTCCCCTGGCCCCACATGTCATTGACTGTGGCTAGCCCTTAGTGGGTATAAAAAGTATATCATGTTTTAATTCGAATTAATAAATAATTTTAGAAAAACTTTAAAACTTTGAAAAATCATATAAAATAAACCGTAGCTCGGATGGAAAAACTTTGTACATGAAAGTTGCTCAGAACGACGAGACGAACCCAAATACGCAACCCGTTCGTCCGCCACGCATCCCTAGCATAGCAAACATGCAAGTTTCCCCCTCCGGTTCATCTATCCGAAAATGCAAAACACCGGGGATATTTTCCCGGATGTTTCCCCCATTCACCGGTACCAACTCATACCGTGTTAGGGCACCCCTAGCACCGCTAATTCTCATGTCATGCATCGTTATGCATCTGTTTGCTTTATATTTATTGTTTCTTCCCCCTCTACTCTCGCTAGACACCGAGACCGGCGCCGCTGCTACCCAGTACGACTACGGTGTTGACGACCCCTCTCTCTTGCCAAAGCAACCAGGCAAGCCCCCCCCCCCTTGATCACCAGATATCGCCTACTCTACTCTCTATACTGCTTGCATTAGAGTAGTGTAGCATGTTACTGCTTTCCGTTAATCCTATCCTGATGCATAACCTGTCCTTGCTACGACTGTTGTTACCTTTACCTGCAATCCTAATGCTTAGTATAGGATGCTAGTTTATCATCAGTGGCCCTTCATTCTTGTCCGTCTGCCATGCTATACTATTGGGCCGTGATTACTCGGGAGGTGATCGTGGGTATATACTATATACTTTATACATGATACATGTGATGACTAAAAGACGGGTCGGCTCGTACGAGTACCCGCGAGTGGATCTTTGTGGCGAAGCGACAGGGCAGGTTGAGACCACCTAGGAGTGAGGTGGGCCTGTCCCTGGTCGGCGTTCGCGGTTATTTCAAGATAACACGTTTAACGAGATCTTGGTATTTGATCTGAGTCTGGCCACTGGCCTATACGCACTAACCATCTACTCGGGGACAGTTATGGGCACTCGACGTCGTGGTATCAGCCGAAGCCTTCGTGACGTCAGCGACTGAGCGGCGCGCGCCGGATTGGAACGTAAGCCTGCTCTTGTATTAAGGGGGATAGTTCTGCTTCCGACCGCCCTCGCAACGTGCAGGTGTGCAATGGGCGATGGGCCCAGACCCCTGCGCCATAGGATTTAGACCGGCGTGCTGACCTCTCTGTTGTGCCTAGGTAGGGCTGCGACGTGTTGATCTTCCGAGGCCGGGCATGACCCAGGAAAGTGTGTCCGGCCAAATGGGATCGAGCTTGTTGGGTTATGTGGTGCACCCCTGCAGGGAAGTTAATCTATTCGAATAGCCGTGATCTTCGGTAACAGGACGACTTGGAGTTGTACCTTGACCTTATGACAACTAGAACCGAATACTTAATAAAACACACCCTTCCAAGTGCCAGATACAACCGGTGGTCGCTCTCTCACAGGGCGACGAGGGGAGGATCATCGGTTAGGGTTATGCTACACGATGCTACTTGGTGAACTTACCATATACTCTCTTCTCCTACTGCAAGATGGAGGTTACCAGAAGCGTAGTCTTCGATAGGACTAGCTATCCCCCTCTTATTCCGGCATTCTGCAGTTCAGTCCACATATGATACCCCCTTTTCCATTTGATACCAATGCATACATTTGTAGTGTAGCTCCTTGCTTGCGAGTACTTTGGATGAGTACTCACGGTTGCTTTTCTCCCCCTTTTCCCCTTTCCTATACCCGATTGCTGCGACCAGACGTTGGAGCCCAGGAGCCAGACGCCACCGTCGACGACGACTACTACTAATCGGGAGGTGCCTACTACTACGTGCAGACCGCTAACGACGACCAGGAGTAGTTTAGGAGGATCCCAGGCAGGAGGCATGCGCCTCTTTCGATCTGTATCCCAGTTTGTGCTGGCCTTCTTAAGGCAAACTTGTTTAACTTATGTCTGTACTCAGATATTGTTGCTTCCGCTGACTCGTCTATGATCGAGCTCTTGTATTCGAGCCCTCGAGGCCCCTGGCTAGTAACATGATGCTTGTATGACTTATTTTATTTGTAGAGTTGTGTTGTGATATCTAACCGTGAGTCCCTGATCTTGATCGTACACGTTTGCGTGTATGATTAGTGTACGATTGAATCAGGGGTGTCACAACTATATCCTCCATATCCATATGGCTCGAGGAGATGATCTCCATGCCGTCAAGTACTTACCCCTCAAGCTCAAAGGGCCAGCTTGGCGCTGGCTTAAAAGCCTCCCCAAAAACTCCATTGGAAGCTGGGAAGAGCTCGAAGACGCTTTTCGGGCAAATTTTCAAGGGACTTATGTCCGACCCCGGATGCAGACAATTTGAGTCATATAACTCAACAGCCCGGAGAGTCAGCCCAAAAGCTTTGGAACAGGTTTCTTACTAAAAAGAACCAAATACTTGACTGTCCGGACGCCGAAGCCTTGGCAACTTTTAAGCATAGCGTCCGCGACGAATGGCTTGCCAGACACCTCGTCCAAGAAAAGCTGAGAACAATGGCAGCATTAACAAGCCTCATGATCCGCTTTTGCGCGGGTGAGGACAGCTGGCTAGCCAGATGCAGCACCAGCAACCCAAGTACATCCGAAGTTAGAGATGAAAATGGGAAATCATGACGCAGTAAAAATAATAAGCGTCGGAATAAAGAAGACAACCCGAAGAGCACAGCGTTAACGCCGGATTCAGAAGCTCTCGGCCAGGTCAGCAAAAGTCGCCCTCTAAAGGCGCCAGAGATGAATTGTCTAGCCTCAACAAAATTCTAGACCAAATATGTCAGATCCATAGCACCCCTGGTAAACCCGCTAATCATACCCACAGAGAATGTTGGGTCTTCAAGCAGTCTGGCAAGCTCAACGCCATACACAAGGGGGAGGATACACCAAGCAAAGACGAGGATGAGCCTCTCAAGCAAGACACTGGGGAACAAAAGAAATTTCCACCTGAAGTCAAAACAGTAAACGTGTTACACGTGATCAAGGGGAGAAATAAAGCGGCACTCCCAGATAAATATGCCCAAGGGCCTATCACCGCGGAGGCCTGCCACTGGTCGTCTCAACCGATCACTTTTGACCATCGGGATTACTCAGCAAGTATCCGGCGTGCAGGATGGGCTGCCTTGGTATTAGATCCAATAATTGACGGATACCACTTCACACGAGTTCTGATGGACGGTGGCAGTAGTCTAAACCTGATATATCAGGATACAATCCGCAAAATTGGGATAGACCCAACAAAAATTTGCCTCAGCAATACTACCGTTAAAGGAGTAACGCCAGGCCCAGGGGCTCATTGCACGGGCTCCCTGCTACTAGAAGTTATATTCGGCTTCCCCGATAACTTCCGTAGCGAAAATTTAACCTTCCACATTGCTCCGTTTCATAGTGGCTTTCAAGCACTACTTGGACGCGAAGCTTTCGCTCGCTTTAATGCAATACTGCATTACGCTTCCCTCATGCTTAAGATGCCCGGTCCACGTGGCATCATTACAGTAAATGGAAATATGGAGTGATTCCTGCGCGCCGAAGAGAATGTGGCTGCCTGGGCAGCCGCACACTAAAACGGCCTCACCAACTAAAGTATTCGATAGGTCGTCAAGACCACGGACACGGTTAGACGAGTCCGGCGCAGCTGTATGTAATTCGTACAGGTTTGATGGCCACACCCCTATCACAAATATAAGGGGCTCAACGCGCGCAGACAAGTGGCAATTTTTACTCATCTTGAATTATACATGGTTTTTTTCAAAAAACCTACCTTTTTACACGACAACTTTTCACCTAAGTTCCTCTCATTTATAGATGACCACCGTGCTACACCCGTCCAGGATATGGCACAACAGAGACACAGGCGCAGACGTGCAGCAGGGACCCGTTCCAAGGATTCTTTTTAGATTAAGACCCTGCATCAACCTTTTTTACTGTCTCTTGTTGATACACATCCCTCGGATTCTCAGTACAATTGAGAAGGATGCTGGCGTTTTGGCATGTGGCCACGTCAGAATAATGCACGTACCTGAACACCAGGGGCTTCTTAGAAAGGGCAACGATTAGGCCCGGTTCATACCATAAAGACCGAATACCTTAGGGAGTGTTCGGCGTCGCGAGTTTGGCCCTATATGCATCAGCTCCGAATCATGTATTTGGTCAAATGTTGGGTTTGCCCAGCTCCTATGTTTTGGTACCTTACGTTTCGCTTTATCGGCTAAGGTAGCACTAGGAGAACTACTGCGATTGTGCCCCGGGTCATCCGGACGAGCACCTCAGTAGAGAAAGCCGAAAACTGACTGTCATGATATAGCGTGAGACTGGTCAACCACTCGATGACCTATTGGAATGTTAGAATTCCTCCACCTTAACGAAGCGCCATTTCCCAGCCAGGCATGTACGCACCCCGAATTCGGGAGAGTGCGGAGCCACCAGGGGCTATATAGTAGCCCCATCGTCAAACTCCTATGGCTAAGTGAAAGTGTTAAAGCATTATAGTCCGGTTGCCTCGTTCGCTACACTATCACCTCCTTAATAGGACCAAGACGTTGGGTTAAGTGTGAACACGCGTCTTCTGTGAACACCTCCACATTATATGCGTGGGGGCTGAAGCCGACGACTGCAATCTTTTAGGTTATACACATGTATACATAAACGGCCGCACAGGAGGCACCATATTACTTTCAGGCAAAAGTATAAACACAGCCTTAATAAATTTCATAAAAACATTATGTTTACAATGGGAATAAATGTCACTCAAACATAATATTCTTCGAGCACTGGGCCTCTATCAAACGAGCACCCTCGAGAACCTCTTCGAAATAGTGCTCGGCAGCCACTCGGCCTATGGCCGAACCCTGCGCTGCAACAGTGGTAGCATCCATCTCTGGCCAGTATGCTTTAACACGGGCAAGGGCCATCCGCAATCCTTCTATGCACGCCGACCTCATCATCGCATTGATGCGCGGCACCGCACCAAGGAACTGCTGCACTAAGCTGAAATAGTTGTTCGGCTTCAGCTTTTCCGGCCACAGCTGATCCATGACAGACCTCATGGCGAGTCCGGACAACCTATTGAGTTCGGCCCATTCGGCTAGCTGATCAGTCAACGGAAGCAGACGCTCTGGAACGTTAAATTGCGAACAGAATAGCTTGTCCACTTCACGATCTGTTTGATCTCGGAAGTATTTGGCCGCATCGACAGCGCTCGCCGCCAAGTCCGTATATGTGTCTGCTGAACTCCACAGCCGATCCAGAGGGGCATACCGCGGATCTCTGAACTTCCTCCGCAGCATAAAGGGCTTCCCAGCCAGAATATCCCCGGCTTCACGCAGCTCCTCCTTCTTCGCTCTCATAGCAGAGCGGGTGTCTTTGTTCGCCACCGTGGCCTTTTCAAGGTCCGTTGCTTCGCTCGGTTTTCTTTTTCAAGGAACTGGCAACGGTCGGCAGTGTCCTTTAACTTTACGATCATCTTGGCCATCTTCTCTTTGCTCTCGCAATGCACGGCCTTCTCGGCTTTCAACTCTTCGTCCGCCTTCAAAGCAGCCGCATTACTAATCCTTGCTTGTTCTTTGGCTCGGGCAAGTTCCGCCCGCAGGGTTTCCACGGTGGCAGCTCCATCTGCAGTCACAACATATTAAAGATACTAACACCATGCTGCTCTTACTATGTGGCATTCACCAGAAAATACCACTTACCCTGTGCCTCGTCAAGCCTCTTGTTAACAAGCTCGATGTTGGCATCCGCGGCATCTAGTTGCCGCTTCAGTTCGGCAAACTCATGAGTCCGGCTAGCCACCGGAGCTCCCACTACCTGCACATTAAAGCGGTATGGTTATTACCTGGGACTATGATCCTCTGTTTTCCGCCATTCTCGGCGACAACCAGAGTCTCAGGGGCTACTATCTACACATGGCACACCTAAAAA
Organism: Triticum urartu; assembly: GCF_056163025.1. NCBI lineage: Eukaryota > Viridiplantae > Streptophyta > Magnoliopsida > Poales > Poaceae > Triticum > Triticum urartu. The sequence continues at coordinate 512,165,013 of NC_141873.1, forward strand.
TGTGCGGTACCATCACAAATGTACATCATTTTACGTACCTCAAAGCCCGTCAGTAGACTCATAAAGGCATCATGCAACCCGCTATCGGTGGATGAAATCCTTTCCATCACTGTACCCATCAATGTACGGTGTTCTTCTGAGATGGCCGCTCGCTCCAACAGCTCCCTCAGTACGTTCGACCGCATACCAGACGGTGTCGGACTCTTTTGTTTGCTCTCTTCAAGAGCCGGACGCTGAGGACTTCGGGTGACTATAGGATTATCTTCTGGCCTCAGCGGATCTGGAGAGGCCCTCCGTGACGACACTTCAAGGTCGCCCGCTTCTTGAGCGGAGGAGTCTGGGGGAGGTGTTTCGCTCTCCATCATATCCAGAAGAAGATCCCCCGAAGACGAGCTCTGCTGAGAAGGGCTAAGATCCGAACTGCAAGATAAATACTTCGGCTATTTTCCTTAGAGGTAAGGTAATATATCTTCACTATTAAAGTACTTTTTTATTACTTACAGCTCGTTAGAGGGGTGATCTCTGCGCGGACTTTGTGTGGCAAGAGCACCCTCCAAGGCAGGACCCTCTGGTGGAGATTTCTTCTCCCGCTTGGAAACCTTGGTTTCCGGATCTTCAGAGGTAGTCCTCTTCCTTCCCCGGGGTGAGAGAACGTCCGATTCCTCCCCTCGGATATCCTCCCTCATGGAGGCGCTCGTTCCCTCGGTCGGAATAGGTAGCGGTGGAGGCCCGCTTTCGCCCTCATTATTCCCCCCTTTGTCTTCCTTTGAGGGCTCCGGGCAAGGTGCTAGCTCGAGCATCTTTTCCAGTACCGGATTTTCCAAACCCTCAGGAAGGGGGGCCGAACACCGAATCATCTTCGCCTTTGTTATCCAGTCCTGGTCAAAGACCGATTTCTCAGAATAACGTCATGATAAATGAAAGACGGTGTGTTCGGCTAGAGGATAACTTACTTGGTCGGCGGTGCAGTTGTTGCTCAGGCCCACGTCATCGGTAGTATCCGGACACTCTATCTGGGGTCCAAAGAATGATTTATACATCTCCTCGTGCGTCAGGCCGAGGAAATTCTGAATAGCGCGCGGTCCTTCTGGGTTGAACTCCCACATGCGAAGAGGCCGGCGTTTGCATGGCTGGATTCGTCGAACCAGCATGACTTGCATTACCATACTCAAACTGAAATCTCCTTCGAAGAGATTTTGAATGCGGCTTTGCAGTACAGGCACGTCCTTGGCGGGACCCCAGCTCAGCCCTCTACTAATCCATGACATCAGTTGTGGTGGAGGGCCTGAGCGGAAAGCAGGGGCAGCCACCCACTTGGCACTTCTGGGAGCTGTGATGTAGAACCACTCCCGTTGCCATAATCCGGACACCTCTGGAATGGAACCCTTTGGCCATGGAGCTCCGGTGATCCTGTTTATTAATGTGCCTCCGCACGCTACATGTTGCCCCTCGACCATCTTCGGCTTCACGTCAAAGGTCTTGAGCCATAGACCGAAGTGAGGGGTAATGCGGAGGAAAGCCTCACATACAACAACGAATGATGAGATATGGAGTAAGGAGTCCGGGGCTAGATCGTGGAAATCTAGCCCGTAATAAAACATCAGCCCCCTAACGAAGGGATCCAGAGTGAGGCCTAGACCTCAGAGGAAGTGGGAGATGAACACGACATCTTCGTTGGGTTAAGTAGTAGGGATGACCTGCCCTCGGGCAGGCAGCCGATGCGAAACCTCGGCGGTCAGGTATCTGGCCTCCCTCAACTTCTTGATATCTTCTTCCGTAACGGAGGAGGGCATCCACTAGCCTTGAAGGCTAGATCCAGACATGACTGAAGGTCCGGAGCACCTGACCTGGGCTTTGGGTGTTAGAACTCGAGGCGGGCAAGGATTCGATTGAGCACGGGAGGGAAATAGTAAAAGCCTTATCCCTTTATAAAGAGGGTGAATATCAAGCGTCCTCTCCGTAGCCATTTGGGACTTGCCAATAATCTAGGATACCTAGACACGGTTGGGTTACCCACGACCGTATTGATGAGAATCCCGTAATTAGGGGAACACGATCTCTGCTTTGACAAGACGTGTCAAAAACTGCCTCGCGTTATGTGCGGGGCTAGTTAAAGGAAACGGTTTGAATAATCATCGGGCCATGACATAATGTCGTGTTGCCAAAACAAGTCAGCAAATTAGATTTGCGAAAACATTATTCTCTCTACGGTGGTATGTGGAACTTATTTTGCAGGGTCAGACACTATCCTTGTATTCAAATTCTTCCGTGATGTATTCGGAGGAGGAACCCGCCTTGCAATGCCGAAGACAATAGTGCGCGCTGGACTCATCGTCATTGAAAGCCTGGTTCAAGGGCTACCGAGGGAGTCCTGGATTAGGGGGTCTCCGAACAGCCGGACTATATCCTTTGGCCGGACTGTTGGACTATGAAGATACAAGATTGAAGACTTCGTCCCTTGTCCGGATGGGACTCTACTTGGTGTGGAAGGCAAGCTAGGCAGTACGGATATGGATATCTCCTCCTTTGTAACCGACCTTGTGTAACCCTAGCCCTCTCCGGTGTCTATATAAACCGGAGGGTTTTAGTCCGTAGGACCCAACAACAATAACATACAATCATACCATAGGCTAGCTTCTAGGGTTTAGCCTCTTTGATCTCGTGGTAGATCTATTCTTGTACTACCCATATCATCAATATTAATCAAGCAGGACGTAGGGTTTTACCTCCATCGAGAGGGCCCGAACCTGGGCAAAACATCATGTTCCCTGCCTCCTGTTACCATCCGCCTTAGACGCATAGTTCGGGACCCCCTACCCGAGATCCGCCGGTTTTGACACCGACAGTCCCCTTTTTACCCCTTTAAGCTAACCTCATCGCAATGGCTCCACAACTATGTCCTTCTATGAGGACATCTGCCGTGATACTTACACGACAGTTGGTGCCCACCGTGGGGCTCGCGCATGGTGGTTTTGAGTTCTTAAAGGGCAGCTTCGAAGGGCTTAATGGATACGCTGTGGGCCGAATGACCAAGAGTCGTCGCGGCAAGCTCTACATCAATGATGCAGGCTGGGGCCTGATACCGGCTCAATTGAGTACAGGTACCGGGTCCCCTTCAGTGGAATCCACGTCTTCATTGGCAAGATCGGTGAGCCGGGCCCTGGCCGGACATCTGCACCGACATCATCGAGACGGCTCAGCGTGCACAATCCACCCGGGCTCAACCCGCCATAAGGCATGTCTTTGTTGGGTTTACCCATGGGGTCGAGTTGGAAGGCTCTGTCTCCGGCGGTGAGATGGCCATCTGCTCTGATGATGAGTCGTCCACAGGCGAGACCAACTCAATGTATCAGCTACAAGATGGGCGGCTTGGGGGCTGTTCCGATGGCGATAGTATTCTGGATCCCCGTGAGCCACTGAACAGAGTGGCGATCTTCATGGCTGGCACCCAACCGGCTCTTGGTTCGACAACCGCCGCGGCTGTGACTTCCAGTGTAGCAGCGGTAACGGCGGCCGGGGCTGGCGGTTCAGCGCGCCCGCTGGCTCAAGTCTTAACAAATCTGTTGGATGCCCAGGCAACTTTGATAGAGGTTGAGGTGACCCAAAGAACCAGGAGCAGCACAAGGCAGAGATAGCTAAATTGCGTGATGAGATAGCACAGGCCAAGGCGGAATTAGCAGCAGAAAACGCCAGGATGGCTGCAGAGTGGGCCGTTTTAAGTGCCCAAGCACAGCGGATTCAAGCAGATTCATACCAGCTCATGGTGGATCAGAACGCGTCGAACGAAGTTTTGAGGAGAAATACCAGAGTCGCCTGCCCTCAGTTTATGAGTCAAGGGACCTCTTCAACACCCCTGGAGCTGAGGCCAGTAACCCGCTGGTGGTAAATCGAATGACTGAAGCGCCAGGCGGTGGGGTGTTGGGTCAGCCACGCGTGACAAGTTCTCCGTATATGAACAACACCCAGCCTCAACACATGGTAACACCGTCGGGTCACTACTCCACCCCTTTGGACAACATGATTGTTGCGGTGACGCGATTGGCGGCTTTACCAATTGAGGGTGAGACTCCGGCGGGAGTTGAAACCTGAAGGGCTAGGGAGCTCCTTCAAACAACTTTAGTCCAGCAACAGGCTTACTCTTATAGTCGTGACCGGATCCATTCAACCCCTCGTCCAAGCCGGAACTACAGTAGGCACATTGACTCATCGTCAGTCTCAAGTACGGAGCAGCACCGTAATCGACCTCATGGGCACGACCCGGCGCGCGATGGTACCAATGCACAGGATTTGGCGGACCAGGGCAGAGCACGTCCGGAGGCCGAGCTGGCGGCTCATCAGCACGCGCCGGTTTACCCGACAGCTTCAATTGAGGCCGGTGTAACTTCCAAGGCTTTCAGTATGCCGTGTCTAATGGCAGCTCTATGAAACGAACGTCTACCCAAAGACTTCAAAGGCCCCCGTAAGGTGCCTAATTACACAGCCGATCAACCCCCTGAGGCGTGGGTGGAGAGTTATGAGATGGCTACGGAGATGCTGGACGTTAGTGAGGCCGCGTACGCTAAGTACTTCACCATGATGCTGGAGGGGACGGCTCGTACCTAGTTGAAGGGGCTGCTGCCTAACTCCATCGGGTCATGGGTGGAGCTGAAGGCCCGGTTTATCCAGAATTTCAAAGACATGTGTAAGCAGCCTATGTCGATCGTAGATTTGGTTTCTTGTGTTCAGGCCGAGGGCGAGTCAACAACTAGCTGGGTGCGCTGGGTCTCGACTATCATACAATCTTCAGATAACATAAACGTCGGTTCAGTGATTCTGATGTTGGAGAAAAATTGACGCTTTACTCCACTCAAGCAGAAGCTTGGATGGCTCAAGCGTCATTGCAACGACATGGGTACTCTAATGGCGGCTCTTGTTAAGTAAGCCGACTCTAATGGTACCAAGGACCCCGACTCTGAGGATGAAAGATCGGGAAAGGGAAAGAAGAGTAGCAGCATGAAGGGATAGCAGTACAATTCTACCAATCAAGACTGCAACGGTAAGAGCAAAGGTGATGACTTTGGGGCTAACACCGGTGCACGCAATTATAACCAGCGTCGTAAGGGACAGCTAACTCCGAGGACAGGATTCGACCTTGAGGCAATGTTAAATCAGCCGTGTCCGAAACACGGAATGGATCAGAAGCTGGCTACTCATTCGTGGAAAGATTGCAGCATAATGAGAAGCTTTAGAGAGTCCATCCAGCGCCACCATGGCCCGAATGGTGGATCAGGGTCCGGTTCTCATGGTCCGGGTCATAGCAGCGGAGGTTCAAGTTCCGGGTTTCAGGGCCATGGCAACAAGGGTGATTATAATCAGCAGAGTAATCGGGGGAATCAACATCAGCAGCAGTCTGGTTATCAGAGAAACCCGAAGTAGTTGAATAGTGGGCAGTATCATGTCTTCACCACTAGCTTATGTAAGCGGGACCAGAAGCTTCATAAGAGGGATGTGAATGCGGTTGAGTCGGCGGTGCCACATTATTTGCGGTGGTCAGAGCAGCCTATTGTGTGGAGTCATGAGGATCATCCACCCCGGGTTGATAATCCGGGTCACCTGGCTCTGGTGGTGGCACCTCAGGTTGGGGGCTATAAGTTTACTAAGGTGCTCATGGATGGAGTTAGTAGCATTAACATCCTTTATTATGAGACCTTCTGTTGCACAGGAGTGACAGATAAGAATCTTAAGCCATCAAACAATGTCTTCCATGGTGTGGTGCCGGGTAAGTCGGCCTACCCGGTGGGTAAGATATCTTTGGAAGTTGCCTTTGGAGACGAGCATGATTCCAGGTCTGAGACTTTAACCTTCGAAGTGGTCAAGATTAAGAGCCCCTATCATGCTCTGTTTGGGCAGGCGGCTTATGCTAAGTTCATGGCAAGGCCTTGTTATGTTTACTTGCAGCTTAAGATGCCGGGTGATAAGGGCACCATCACAATGCATGGGAGTCGCAAGGTGGCCTTGGAATGTAAGGAAGGTGATGCGGCTTATGCTGAATCAGTTTGTGCAACAGAGGAGCTGAAATTTTACAAGGACAATGTTGACCCGGCAGACATGACGTCCTTAAAAAAACTGACCACAGAGTATGATCCTTCGTTAAAGTTTAAGTCGGTGAATGATACTAAAATGGTTGACTTCGTCCCTGGAAACTCATCTAAGAAGTTCAGCATCAGCGCTAATCTGGATCTGAAATAGGAAAGCGCGCTCATCGAGTTCATCCGTGAGAACCGGGACATCTTTGCATGGAAGCCTTCAGACATGCCGGGTGTACCGAGGGAACTCATTGAGCACACTCTTAATATTGATCCGAAGTTTAAGCCAGTCAAGCAATTTCTTCACCGATTTAATGGGGAGAGGCGGAAGGCCATTGGCGAGAAAGTGGCCCGGCTTTTGGCGGCCGGGTTTATTATTGAAGTTTTCCATCCTAAGTGGTTGGCTAACCCAGTGCTGGTACTCAAGAAGAATGGCACTTGGAGGATGTGTGTGCATTACACGGACTTGAGCAAATCTTGTCCGGCTGATCCGTTTGCTCTCCCTCATATTGATCAAATCATTGATGCTACGGCGGATTATGAGCCTTTGAGTTTTTTGGATGCTTATTCTGGTTATCATCATATCAAGATGGCAGTTAAGGATCAGGAGAAGACAGCTTTCATTACTCCGTCTGGAGCCTTCTGTTGTGTGTCTATGCCTTTTGGGCTCAAGAGTGCCCAAGCGACTTATCAGCGGTGTGTATTAAATTGCCTTCACAATCAGATTGGGTGCAATGTTCATGCTTATGTAGATGACATTGTGGTGAAGTCAAGAGAGAAGGAGACATTGATTGATTATTTGAAGGAGATGTTTGAAAATCTCCGGATCTACAAGAGGATGCTTAACCCAGCTAAGTGTGTCTTTGCTGTACCAGCAGGCAAGCTCTTGGGATTTCTGGTTTCTAACAGAGGCATTAAAGCTAACCCAGAGAAGATCATAGCCATTACTTCCTTGGCTAAACCGGCGTGTGTCAATGATGTTCAGCGACTGGCGGGTCGTATTGCGGCTTTAAGACGGTTCATAAGCCGGTTGGGTAAGAAGGCTATCCCCCTTTATCAGATGACGAAGAAGATGGATCACTTTGTTTGGACTGATGCTGCTAATCAAGCGTTTGAGGATCTGAAGAAATAGTTGGCTGAGCCGCCCGTTCTTGCTGCCCCTATTGATAAAGAGCCTCTGTTCTTATATGTGGCTACTAATAGCCGGGCCGTCATTGTAGCCATTGTGATGGAAAGGAAAGAGGCAAGAAAGGAGTACCCGGTTCAACGGCCGGTTTATTACATCAATGAGGTGCTTATCGAGTCCAAATAGAAGTATCCACACTGGCAGAAGCTTGTGTATGGGGTTTTCATGGCAAGCCGGAAGCTTAATCAATAATTCCAAGGTCATCCCATCACTGTGGTTAGTTCTGCTCCTTTAGGAGGTATCATCCAAAACAGGGAAGCCACAGGCCGGGTGATGTCCACTACACAACCTTCTTCTTGTAGACGTTGTTGGGCCTCCAAGTGCAGAGGTTTGTAGGACAGTAGCAATTTTCCCTCAAGTGGATGACCTAAGGCTTATCAATCTGTGGGAGGCGTAGGATGAAGATGGTCTCTCTCAAGCAACCCTGCAACCAAATAACAAAGTGTCTCTTGTGTCCCCAACACACCCAATACAATGGTAAATTGTATAGGTGCACTAGTTCGGCGAAGAGATGGTGATACAAGTGCAATATGGATGGTAGATAAAGGTTTTTGTAATCTGAAAATATAAAAACAGCAAGGTAACTAATGATAAAAGTGAGCACAAACGGTATTGCAATGTGTTGAAACAAGGCCTAGGGTTCATACTTTCACTAGTGCAAGTTCTCTCAACAATAATAGCATAATTGGATCATATAACTATCCCCCAACATGCAACAAAGAGTCACTCCAAAGTCACTAATAGCAAGGAACAACGAAGAGATTATTGTAGGGTACGAAACCACCTCAAAGTTATCCTTTCTGATCGATCTATTCAAGAGTCCATAGTAAAATAACATAAAGCTATTCTTTCTGTTCAATCTATCATAGAGTTCGTACTAGAATAACACCTTAAGACACAAATCAACCAAAACCCTAATGTCACCTAGATACTCCAATGTCACCTCAAGTATCTGTAGGTATGATTATACGATATTCATCTATTCAACCAACACAAAGAACATCATAGAGTGCCCCAAAGATTCTACCGGAGTGTCAAGATGAAAATGTGTGCCAACCCCTATGCATAAGTTCATGGAACTCGCAAGTTGATCACCAAAACATACATCAAGTGGATCACGTGATATCCCATTGTCACCACAGATAAGCACATGCAAGACATACATCATGTGCTCTCAAATCCTTAAAGACTCAATCCGATAAGATAACTTCAAAGGGAAAACTCAATCCATTACAAGAGACTAGAGGGGGAGAAACATCATAAGATCCAACTATAATAGCAAAGCTCGCGATACATCAAGATCGTACCAACTCAAGAACATGAGAGAGAGAGATCAAACACATAGCTATTGGTACATACCCTCAGCCATGAGGGTGAACTACTCCCTCCTCGTCATGGAGAGCGCCGGGATGATGAAGATGGCCACCGGTGAGGGATTCTGTTGGAAATATGCCCTAGAGGCAATAATAAAATGATTATTATATTTCCTTGTTCATGATAATTGTCTATTATTCATGCTATAATTCTATTATCTGGAAATCGTAATACATGTGTGAATACATAGACCACAACACGTCCCTAGTGAGCCTCTAGTTGACTAGCTTGTTGATCAAAGGATAGTCATGGTTTCCTGACTATGGACATTAGATGTCATTGATAACGGGATCACATCATTAGGAGAATGATGTGATGGACAAGACCCAATCCTAAGCTTAGCTCAAAGATCGTGTAGTTCGTTTGCTGTAGCTTTTCTGAATGTCAAGTATCATTTCCTGAGACCATGAGATTGTGCAACTCCCGGATACCGTAGGAGTACCTTGGGTGTGCCAAACGTCACAACGTAACTAGGTGACTATAAAGGTACATTACAGGTATCTCCGAAAGTGTCTGTTTGGTTGGCACGAATCGAGACTGGGATTTGTCACTCCGTATGATGGAGAGGTATCTCTGGGCCCACTCGGTAATGTATCATCATAATGAGCTCAATGTGATCAAGTGGTTGATCGTGGGATCATGCATTACGGTACGAGTAAAGTGACTTGCCGGTAACGAGATTGAACAAGGTATTGGGATACCGACGATTGAGTCTCGGGCAAGTAACGTACCGATTGACAAAGGGAATTGAATACGGGATTGATTAAGTCCTCGACATCGTGGTTCATCCGATGAGATCATCGAGGAGCATGTGGGAGCCAACATGGGTATCCAAATCCCGCTATTGGTTATTGACCGGAGAGGCGTCTCGGTCATGTCTGCGTGTCTCTTGAACCCGTAGGGTCTACACACTTAAGGTTCGGTGACGCTAGGGTTGTAGAGATATTAGTATGCAGTAACCCGAAAGTTGTTCGGAGTCCCGGATGAGATCCCGGACGTCACGAGGAGTTCCGGAATGGTCCGGAGGTAAAGATTTATATATATGAAGTCCAGTTTCGGCCAGCGGGAAGGTTTCGGGGGTTACCGGTATTGTACCGGGACCACCGGAAGGGTCCCGGGGGTCCACCGGATGGGGCCACCTATCCCAGAGGGCCCCATGGGCTGAAGTGGCATGGGAACTAGCCCCTGATGGGCTGGTGCGCCCCACCCAAGGGCCCAAGGCGCCTAGGGTTGGAAACCCTAGGGGGCCGTTGCCCCCCGAGGGGGCATGCGCCCCCTGGTTGGAAACCCTAAGGGGGCCGTTGCCCCCAGGGGCCGCCCCCCCTTTTAGATGGGATCTCCAAGGGGGCATGCGCCCCCCTAGCCCCTATATATAGTGGAAGGGAGGGAGGGCAGCCGCACCTTGCTCTTGGCGCCTCCCTCTCCCTCCGTAACACCTCTCCTCCCCGCTTGTGCTTGGTGAAGCCCTGCCGGGATCCTGCTGCATCCACCATCATGCCGTCGTGCTGCTGGATCTTCATCAACCTCTCCTTCCCCTTGGTGGATCAATAAGGAGGAGACGTCTTCCCAACCGTACGTGTGTTGAACGCGGAGGTGTTGTCCGTTCGGCACTTGGTCATCGGTGATTTGGATCACCGCGAGTACGACTCCATCATCCCCGTTCACTTGAGCGCTTCCGCTCGCGATCTACAAAGGTATGTAGATGCACTCCTATTCCACTCGTTTCTAGAATACTCCATAGATTGATCTTGGTGATGCGAAAGAATTTTTTTAATTTCTGCTACGATCCCCAACAGTGGCATCATGAGCTAGGTCTATGCGTAGTTACTATGCACGAGTAGAACACAAAGTAGTTGTGGGCGTCGATATTTTTCAATTTGCTTGCCGTTACTAGTCTTATCTTGATTCGGCGGCATCGTGGGATGAAGCGGCCCGGACCAACCTTACACGTACGCTTACGTGAGACCGGTTCCACCGACTGACATGCACTAGTTGCATAAGGTGGCTGGCGGGTGTCTGTCTCTCCCACTTTAGTCGGATCGGATTCGATGAACAGGGTCCTTATGAAGGGTAAATAGAAATTGGCAATTCACATTGTGGTTTTGGCGTAGGTAAGAAACGTTCTTGCTAGAAACCTATAGCAGCCACGTAAAAACTTGCAACAACAATTAGAAGACGTCTAACTTGTTTTTGCAGCAAGTGTTTTGTGATGTGATATGGCCAAAGGTTGTGATGAATGATGAATGATATATGTGATATATGAGATTGATCATGTTCTTCTAATAGGAATCACGACTTGCATGTCGATGAGTATGACAACCGGCAGGAGCCATAGGAGTTGTCTTTATTTATTTATGACCTGCGTGTCAACATAAATGTCATGTAAATACTTTACTTTATTGCTAAAGCGTTAGCCATAGTAGTAGAAGTAATAGATGACGAGACAACTTCAAGAAGACACGATGATGGAGATCATGATGATGGAGATCATGGTGTCATGCCGGTGACAACGATGATCATGGAGCCCCGAAGATGGAGATCAAAGGAGCAAATGATATTGGCCATATCATGTCACTATTTGATTGCATGTGATGTTTATCATGTTTTACATATTACTTGCTTAGAACGACGGTAGCTTAAATAAGATGATCCCTCGTAATAATTTCAAGAAAGTGTTCCCCCTAACTGTGCACCGTTGTGAAGGTTCGTTGTTTCAAAGTACCACGTGATGATTGGGTGTGATAGATTCTAACGTTCGAATACAACGGGTGTAAGACAGATTTACACACGCAATACACTTAGGTTGACTTGACGAGCCTAGCATGTACAGACATGGCCTCGGAACACAGAAGACCGAAAGGTCGAGCATGAGTCGTATAGAAGATACGATCAACATGAAGATGTTCACCGATGTTGACTAGTCCGTCTCACGTGATGATCGGACACGGCCTAGTTAACTCGGATCATGTTATACTTAGATGACTAGAGGGATGTCTATCTGAGTGGGAGTTCATTTAATAATTTGATTAGATGAACTTAATTATCATGAACTTAGTCTAAAATCTTTACAATATGTCTTGTAGATCAAATGGCCCACGTTGTCCTCAACTTCAACGCGTTCCTAGAGAAAACCAAGCTGAAAGACGATGGCAGCAACTATACGGACTGGGTCCGGAACCTGAGGATCATCCTCATAGCTGCCAAAAAAGATTATGTCCTAGAAGCACCGCTAGGTGACGCACCCGTCCCACAGAACCAGGACGTTATGAACGCTTGGCAGACACGTGCTGATGATTACTCCCTCATTCAGTGCGGCATGCTTTACAGCTTAGAACCGGGGCTCCAAAAGCGTTTTGAGAGACACGGAGCATATGAAATGTTCGAAGAGCTGAAAATGGTTTTTCAAGCTCATGCCCGGGTCAAGAGATATGAAGTCTCCGACAAGTTCTTCAGCTGTAAGATGGAGGAAAATAGTTCTGTCAGCGAGCACATACTCAAAATGTCTGGGTTGCATAACCGCTTGACTCAGCTGGGAGTTAATCTCCCGGATGACGCGGTCATTGACAGAATCCTTCAGTCGCTTCCACCGAGCTACAAGAGCTTTGTGATGAACTTGAATATGCAGGGGATGGAAAGGACCATTCCTGAAGTATTTGCAATGCTGAAATCAGCAGAGGTAGAAGTCAAAAAGGAACATCAAGTGTTGATGGTGAATAAAACTACTAAGTTCAAGAAAGGCAAGGGTAAGAAGAACTTCAAGAAGGACGGCAAGGGAGTTGCCGCGCCCGGTAAGCAAGCTGCCGGGAAGAAGCCAAAGAATGGACCCAAGCCCGAGACTGAGTGTTTTTATTGCAAGGGAAGTGGTCACTGGAAGCGGAACTACCCCAAATGCTTAGCGGACAAGAAGGCAGACATCACGAAAGGTATATGTGATATACATGTAATTGATGTGTACCTTACCAGTACTCGTAGTAGCTCCTGGGTATTTGATACCGGTGCGGTTGCTCACATTTGTAAATCAAAGTAGGAGCTGCGGAATAAGCGGAGACTGGCGAAGGACGAGGTGACGATGCGCGTCAGGAATGGTTCCAAGGTCGATGTGATCGCCATCGCCACGCTACCTCTACATTTACCTACGGGATTAGTTTTAAACCTCAATAATTGTTATTTAGTGCCAGCTTTGAGCATGAACATTGTATCAGGATCTCGTTTAATTCGAGATGGCTACTCATTTAAATCCGAGGATAATGGTTGTTCTATTTATATGAGAGATATGTTTTATGGTCATGCTCCGATGGTGAATGGTTTATTCTTAATGAATCTCGAGCGTAATGCTACACATATTCATAGTGTGAATTCCAAAAGATGTAAGGTTGATAATGATAGTCCCACATACTTGTGCCACTGCCGCCTTGGTCACATAGGTGTCAAACGCATGAAGAAGCTCCATGCAGATGGACATTTAGAGTCTCTTGATTACGAATCATTTGACACGTGCGAACCATGTCTCATGGGTAAACTGACCAAGACTCTGTTCTCATGAACAATGGAGCGAGCAACCAACTTATTGGAAATCATACATACTGATGTGTGTGGTCCAATGAGTGTTGAGGCTCGCGGTGGCTATCGTTATGTTCTCACCCTCACTGATGAGTTGAGTAGATATGGGTATGTCTACTTAATGAAACACAAGTCTGAGACCTTTGAAAAGTTCTGTCACATCCCTAGTTCTGGTATTGTCCTAGGCTTGCTTTGTGCATCATGTTTAAATTTCAAATGAAATTGAAATGGGGATGTTTCAAACCCTAGCACCAAAGCAAATTCAAATAGGTTCAACTTTAAAATGGATTTTCAATGAACCCAAAATGCTATTCAAAAAATGTTCATGCTCTTTGTATAATGTTGGGAACAACAACCAGAGGTGATGCACATTTTTACTACACATTTTGGATTTTTGAATCAATGCGTAAATATTTGATTTGGAGCTGTTTAAATTATATAAATATTTTAATGGCTCCAAAAATGTTGGGAATTGGTGAGGGCCTCTAGAATATTATATCTAGATGCCACAAATATTTTCAGCATTTATGAAAGTGTTTTAACATTTCTTTTTGGTACAAAACAAATGTCAGAAAATAGAAAAAGAAAACAGGAAATAAGAAAAACACCTACCCATGCCACTTACCTGGCGGCCTAGCTGGCCAGCCCACCTGGCGGCCCAGCCCACCAGGGGCAGCCCCGTATTCTACCTCTTGCCAGTAGGCAAAGGAGAAGCCGGGCACGACGCACGTGCGCGGCCACCGCGCACCACCTCCACCCTGCCTGGCTGTCCTCCCGTCGCCTGGACCATCCCTCGCATCGCCACGCACCTCCTTCGACCCCTGCGTCCCTCCCCTCTCGCTCTGGATTCCTCCCCCCTTCTCTGCTCGCTTCCGAACGGAGCCCGTCACCACCGCTCACCGTTACCGCACCCAGAGCCTCCCCCTTGACCCCTCGACGTGCCCAGTAGCTCCGCTACCTCGTTCTCGACCTCCTCGCCAAGCCAAGCGACGCCGGACGCCGCCGGACGCCCTCACCGCCGCCTTCTTCAACCTCGGGCCACCGAGATCGCCGGCGACCGTGCGCCCGCTCCGACGCTTCCCCGAGCTCGCTGAGGCCACCGAACGAACCGATGTGAGCTCCTGTGTGGATTCCCTCCTTCCTCCCCTTCGATTTCGAGCCGTAGACATCGCCCCCTTGACGACCGTAGCCGCCGCCGCTTGAGCTCGTCGTCGGTGCAGCTCCGGCGACCAAATGGTCACCCCGGCGAGTCCAACTTGCTCCCCGCAACGCGTAGCGCCCCACCAGACCTTCGCCTCGCTCGTTAGCACACCGCAGCGCTAACCCGCACCAGCCCCGAACTCCGGCAGCCGCCGCGAGCTCCATTCCGGTGAGCTCCGGCCTCCCCAGCTCATCCCACATGCTCCACTGGATGCGGACGACGACGGGCTACGCCCCAGTGGTCTCCGCGCGCTTTTCCGCCGCCTGTAGCCCATTCCGGCGAAGCACCGCCGCGCGGTTTGGTCGTCGCCAGCCGAACTCCGGCGAGGCTGACCTGGCGGCTTAATTAGCACTAATCCCCACCATTAGCCACCCCACCAGCCGCTGACAGTGGGCCCCAGAGCCAAGTCAAACCCTGGTCAGTGCGGGTTTGACCCGGGGTTAACCCCAGTGTCACTGACGTGTGGCCCCCACACGTCAGGTTTGACCTGGTCAGCCCTGCTGATGCCTCTGTGACATCACGCTGACGCAGTAATTGTTTTTCTGGATTTTAATTAATTCAGAGAATTTCAGAAAATAGTTAAAACTTCTAAAAATCATAGAAATTAAACCGTAGCTCAGAATGAAATAAATTATATATGAAAAATTATCAGAAAAATGCAAGGAATCCATTTATGCTAGTTTCATGCATGAAAAACCAACTTATACTTGCTGTATAGGTGAAAATGTAATAATGGCATGTTATATACTTTAATTGGGGTTTGCATATGAACCCTTGGTTCATATGGACTTCAACCAAATTGATGCTAGATGCATTAGGGCAAATCATAGCATCTTTGAAATGTCATCTTCATGCATCATATTGTTGCATATGGTTGTTTATTGATTGCCGGCACCGTCCCCTCTCGATAGGTTCTACTCCGGAAGGTGTCCCGAGTACCTGTCTGAGGAGCAGTGCTTCTTCGTGGATCTATCAGGCAAGCAAACACCCTTGGGCATCTCGATAAATCCCACTCTCTCGCTCCTGCTCCTTTCACTGCATTAGGACAACAACGATTCAAAACTGCTACTTTCTGCTGCGGTAGCTGAACCCATTCCTCTGCATGACCTGTCATTGCCACAGTAAATAGTTGAAACCCACTAGCATGAGTAGGAGTTGCTTGAGCCTTGATGTGCCTGCTCATCCATGCTTGTTTTCTTTATGCGAGCTATGCTTAGAGTTGTGTCAGGTCTGATTCATCGGGACTGAATCGGAGTGGTGAACATGTCCTACCAGTAAAGGCTAAGTGTGTGAACACGTTTTGGTAAAGGTAGCGATGAGAGGCCATGTAGGAGTACATGGTGGGTTGTCTCATTGGAACCGTCCTTAAGCACTGAGTTCTGTGTATGTTATCCAAGTCCAGTTACTGCCACACATTGGGTTCCAGTTATCCGGCCCCTCTCGGCTTATTAATCCGCTTGATCTCTGTCCAGAAGTTGCAACTAGCTTCTGGCGTTTGTAGGTAGTGCTACTTGTCTACCAGGTGGTGTCCGACGGGACGGGCTTGGGACAGACTAGGCACCGTGGCATGGTGTACCAAGTGGCACCCGAATGGTGGGCTTGGGAACCCTGCACACATCGTTTGGGGTCATGAGCGACACCCTGGCCGGATCTCCTTGCGGATGGAACCCGAATAGGCGATAAACCTGGACAAGAGACTTGTGTGGTTAGTCAGGTCGTGGCCGACACCCTCGCCCGGCTTCCGCTTGAAGGTTGCCGAGGTACATGACGTGTACAGGGCTATATGTGGCGGGAGCGTGTGTGACGAACTACACCCCTGCAGGGTCAATATTATCTATTCGAATAGCCGTTTTCCTCGGATATGGAAACTTGGAGGACTTATGTAGTACATAGACAACTTGAAGTGGATACTCTAAAATCCGCAAGATAAGCGTGAGTGCTATGGATGGCCTTCTCGTAGGGAGACGGGAACGGATCCACAGTGGAGTATTGATATGGCGAATATGTGGACTCGTGTGCGTCATCTCACCCCAAAGAAGTTTCTGATACTCGTAGTATAGGTTAGCCACTGAGTCAAAGCTGGCTTGCTTCTGTTAAAACTCCACCCCCCCCTTGTTGATAATGTTGCATATGTAGATAGTTCTGATGTAAGACTTGCTGAGTACCTTTGTACTCACGTTTGCTTATTTATGTTTTGCAGTTGGTTACACTAGTGACTTCGACGAGTAGCTTGTATCCCAGCTACGATCTTGTACCCTTGGGAGGGTCGTGTTTAGTCAGGCTTCTTAGTCTTTTCCTTTTGTAGTTGTCTGTAGTCAGACATGTAATGCTTCCGTTGCTTGTATGCTCGGAATGATGGGTCATGAGACCCCTGTTTGTATTGATGTTATGTGGCTCTTCTGGGCCTTTATCTATATGAGTTAGAGTTATGTTGTGATGCCATGTTGTACAGCACATACTTGCATGTTATGCGTATGTGTAACATGTATTGCTATGTGTGGGATCCGTCAACCTAATTGTTTACCTCTGGTAGCCTATCTTATGGGGAAATGTAGTCTTGTGCTTCCATGTGCCATAGTAGTCCGCTACAGCCCGGTTCACCGGAGTCCTGCTAGCCCAGCACTACTGCTCCAGAACACTTGACTGGCCGGCATGTGAATCACTTCGTTCCTGTGTCTGTCCCTTCGGGAAATGTCACGCGGTGACATCCGGAGTCCTGCCTAGCCTGCTACAGCCCGGGTTCCTGGAGTCCTGCTAGCCCAGTGCTACAGCCCGGATTCATACGCTGTTGACCGACATGCTCGTGGTTGATTCATGTATGCCTGTCCCTGTAAGTTAGTGCCACTTTGGGTTCATGACTAGTCATGTCGGCCCGGGTTCTCTATCATATGGATGCTAGCGACACTATCATATACGTGAGCCTAAAGGCGCAAACGGTCCCGGGCCAGGTAAGGTGGCACCCGTGGGAATACCGTGCGTGAGGCCGCAAAGTGATATGAAGTGTTACATGCTAGATCGGTGTAACTTAGGATCAGGGTCCCGACAGCGTTGGTATCAGAGCCTGACTGACTGTAGGATTACCAAGCCAAACTAGTCGAAGTTGAGTCTAGAAATGCTTTAGTTATATAAGGGAATTGATTGTGGAAGGGAACGTAAGGCTCTTTTTACTCCTTTACCTCATGTCATTCTTTCTGAGTCAGCCTCTTCTTTTCTACGAGGGTTAAGGCCTAGGCTTCTCCTCTATCTCTCAGGATGACGTGTTACTAAACCGTAAAGTCTTAGGATTGTTGGGTTGTGTCTCAGTACAGTTCTACTACGTCCGGTGTCCTCAGTTTGACCCAGATCCTTGATATTATGATGTTGATTGATTATGCTATTCCTTTGATGAATGTCTCAAAAATTCTTTTGAGCATTTACAGCCTTTATGCTGCCGAAATTGTCCCAGGATTTCAAGAGTTTCCAATGCTTTTGCATTACATTCCGCATCCTTATGTCGATGCTAATTCCATCCTTGTTTCCTTGGTTTCTGTGCCAGGATGTCGCCTGCTAACTGAGGTTCAGTTGCTCATAGCAAGAACCACGAAGATGGTAGGGATGAGGATCCTCCTGACCAGCCTTTGATGGCAGAGTTTTTGTTAGCATCCGAGAGGAACAAGCGTGAGACTAACCGCTTGCTGGCACAGATTGAGCAGAACACCGCACATCAGCGTAAGAAGTTGGTTTCCATCACCGACTTCATTGGTCTGAAACCACCCACCTTCCATCATTTCATTGAGCTACTCGATGCGGATGACTGGCTCCGGAGCATCACTCACAAGTTGCTTTATGCGAACGTGGCTGAAGGTGACAAGGTCACCTATGCTACCTATCACCTGGAAGGTCCTACTAGTATTTGGTGGCAAAACTACGAGGCTATGCTTCCAGCTGGTCAGATTCCTACCTGGAGGGATTTCACCGAGGCTTTTCGTGAGCACCACATTCCTCGGGCTCTCATTGATCGCAAGAGGGAAGAGTTCTGTAGTTTTACCCAGGGTAAGCTGCCTATTGATGCTTACAGTAGAGAGTTTGGAAACCTCGCCCGCTATGCTACAGAAGAAGATTCCACGGACGCTAAGAAGCAGGCTAGGTTCCGGAAGGGTCTCAACCCTAAGTTGCGTCGTGATCTCCACCTGCATCATTGTGATACTTTCTAGGCTCTTGTGAACAAGGCCATTAATGCAGAGACAGCTCAACTCACTTACAAGGAGTCTCGAAAGCACAACCATGATCTGGGTTCTTCCTCCCGCTCTGGCTCTCAGAAGCGACGGATTTGGATTCCGAACTCAGCTCTTCCACCTCGATATGCACCGAGGCCATCCTATGTGGCGCCTCACCCAACCCAGTAACGTGCTCCACCCAGGCCTATTAGTGGACCACTTGCCAATGTAGGTCCACGTCCTACCTCAGGAACTTGCTTCACCTGCAGAGAACCAGGGCACTATGCACGCGACTGCCCTCAGTCCAGTTATACTCCACCCCAGTCTGAGAGGTCTGTTGGCCGTGAAAATCCATCAGGCAAGATGATCAGTACCAAGCCAGCCTCCATTGAACGAGCATGTGTGCACCATGTCTCAGCCACAGAAGCTCAAGATGATCCCGACGTCGTACTGGGTATGCTTCTTGTCAATTGTCACCCAGCTTCAGTTCTGTTTGATACTGGAGCATCCCACTCCTTCATATCCAAAGGATACGCTCGGTTGCACGACATGTCATTTTGTGATATGCCGACTCCACTAATAATCCAGACTCCTAGTTCCAAATGGCAAACCTCCATGGTAAGCCATGGTAATGAAATCCTTGTTGACAGACTGGTATTCCTTGCTTCTTTGATATCTCTCAACTCCGCAGATATTAACATCATCTTGGGTATGGACTGGATGACAGCTCATCATGCCAAGATCGATTGTTACACCAGATCTGTTCAACTTACACATCCATCTGGCAAAATAGTCACTGTCTCCACTAGAGTTGCAAGGCGTCAACTCTATTCTCTTAATGCCAGCCCTCTTCCAGACCTTGAAGATATTCCGATAGTCCGTGACTTCCCGGATGTTTTTCCAGAAGAACTGCCAGGTGTCCCACCTGATAGAGATGTAGAGTTTGTCATAGAACTTATCCCAGGAACTGTTCCAATCTCTAGGGGACCATACAAGATGGCACCTTTGGAGTTAGCCGAGCTTAAGAAACAACTTGATGAGTCCTTGCAAAACGGTTTCATCCGTCCCAGTTCTTCTCCTTGGGCTTGTCATGTCCTCTTCGTCAAGAAGAAGGATGGTACAGATCGGATGGTTGTAGATTATCGTCCCGTTAATTTGGTCACGATAAAGAACAAGTATCCGCTCCCAGGATCAACGACCTGTATGATCAGCTCGATGGATCCTCAGTCTTTTCCAAGATGGATTTGAGGTTAGGCTACCACCAAATCAAGATCAGAAACGGGGACATCCCCAAAACGGCCTTTGTCACTCGTTATGGTCAATACGAGTACACCGTGATGTCTTTCGGCCTAACCAATGCTCCAGCTACTTTCTCCCGCTTGATGAACTCGATCTTTATGGAGTACTTAGATAAGTTCGTCGTGGCTTATCTCGATGATATTCTTATTTACTCGAAGAACGAGGAAGAGCATGCCGAACATCTTAGGCTTGTGTTAGAAAAACTCAGAGTGCATCGCCTTTATGCCAAGTTCTCCAAGTGTGAATTTTGGTTGCCAGAAGTGACCTATCTGGGCCACGTGATCTCTGGTAAGGGCATTGCTGTCAATCCCGAGAGAGTCAAAGCCGTTCTCGATTGGACTCCACCCGAAACGGTCAAACAAGTTAGGAGTTTCCTTGGTCTAGCCAGTTATTGTCGCTGCTTCGTTGAAAACTTCTCCAAAGTGGCCAAACCCCTCACAGAGCTTCTCAAGAAAGATAAAAGGTTTGAGTGGACCCCACAGTGTGAGCACAGTTTTCAGGATCTGAAAAGACGCCTGACTTCTGCGCCCATACTCGTGCCATCGGATTTCACTAAAGACTTTGTTATCTATTGCGACGCTTCGTGTCAAGGACTAGGTTGCATTCTTATGCAGGATCGTCATGTGATTGCCTATGCATCTCGACAGTTGCATCCACATGAGGAAAATTATCCTACACATGATCTAGAGCTTGCAGCCGTAGTCAATGCACTTAAGACTTGGCGACATTACCTTCTTGGTAACCGTTGCGAAATCTACACTGACCATCAGAGTCTCAAGTATATCTTCACCCAACTGGATCTGAATCTCAGACAGAGACATTGGTTGGAGTTGATCTCGGATTACGACTTAGGAATCACCTACTCCCCAGGCAAAGCCAATGTCATGGCTGATGCTTTAAGTCGTAAATCCTATTGCAACAACCTCATGTTGCAACAATGTCAACCACCCCTCCATGAGGAATTCTGTAAGCTTAACCTTCACATAGCTCCTCATGGTTCCCTTTCTACCTTGGTAGCGAAACCTACCCTTACGAATCAGATCATAGAGGCTCAGAAGCATGATACGGGAATCTCCCGGATCAAGAAGAATATTTCCAAGGGAGTTGCCAACTGTTTCTCTATGGATTAACGAGGTGTTGTTTACTTTGGAAACCGTTCGGTGGTTCCCAAATGTCAATAGATGCAGCAACTGATCCTTAAGGAGGCCCATGAATCCCCTCTCACGATTCATCCCGGTAGTACAAAGATGTATCAGGACCTACGCCAGAGGTTCTGGTGGACTAGGATGAAGAGAGAAATCGCTCAGTATATTGCCAACTGTGACGTTTGTCGTCGCGTTAAGGCAGAGCATCAAAGACCTGCTGGAACCCTTCAACCTCTAGCTATTCCCGAGTGGAAATGGGACAAAGTTGGTATGGACTTCATCACCAGCTTTCCCAAGACCAAGAAAGGAAATAATGCTATCTTCGTAGTCATTGACCGTCTCTCCAAAGTGTCTCACTTCCTACCTGTTCGAGATAGTATCACTGCTAGTCAGCTCGCTGACTTATATATCTCCCGAATAGTGTCACTCCATGGTGTTCCACTAGAGATCAATTTAGACCGTGGCAGTCTTTTCACCTCTCATTTCTGGGAAAGTTTCCAAACTGCCATGGGCACCCATCTCTCCTTCAGTACCGCTTTCCACCCTCAGTCAAGTGGTCAGGTGGAAAGGGTCAACCAAATTCTCGAAGACATGCTTAGAGCTTGCGTTATCTCATTCGGTATGGATTGGGAGAAATGTCTTCCCTTTGCCGAGTTTGCTTATAACAATAGCTACCAATCCAGTCTTAAGAAAGCACCCTTCGAGATTCTGTATGGACGAAGATGTCGAACACCTTTGAACTGGTCAGAAACCGGTGAAAGACAATTCTTTGGACCGGATATGATCCAGGAGGCAGAAGAGCAAGTTCGCATCATTCGTGAGAATTTGAAAACAGC
Source organism: Triticum urartu (assembly GCF_056163025.1). NCBI lineage: Eukaryota > Viridiplantae > Streptophyta > Magnoliopsida > Poales > Poaceae > Triticum > Triticum urartu. Next base: position 512,186,875 of record NC_141873.1, read on the forward strand.
CCAATCTCGTCAAAAGAGCCAGTATGACCGTCGTCATAAGGAAGTGGCTTATGAAGTTGGCGACAAGGCTTACCTTCGGGTTACTCCTTTGAAGGGTACCCATCGTTTCGGTATCAAGGGCAAGTTGGCTCCTCGCTACATTGGTCCTTTTCGCGTTCTCGCTAAACAAGGAGAGGTTGCCTACCAGTTGGAACTACCCCCACATCTTTCTCGAGTTCATGATGTCTTCCATGTCTCTCAACTCAGGCGTTGCTTCTCGGATCCCATCCGCGGAGTGGACCATGAAACGCTTGATCTCCAAGATAACCTTACTTATCGAGAGTACCCCGTTCTGGATCAGGCAGAGCGTGTCACTCAACGTCATAACATCAAGTTTCTCAAGGTTCAATGGTCTCATCATTCCGAGAGAGAAGCTACTTGGGAGCGAGAAGATCGTCTTCGACTTGAGTACCCCGCTTTCTTTCCGCCAACTCCTGAATCTCGGGACGAGATTTTTCCGAGTGGGGGTGAGTTGTCACATCCCTAGTTCTGGTATGGTCCTAGGCTTGCTTTGTGCATCATGTTTAAATTTCAAATGAAATTGAAATGGGGATGTTTCAAACCCTAGCACCAAAGCAAATTCAAATAGGTTTAACTTTAAAATGGATTTTCAATGAACCCAAAATGCTATTCAAAAAATGTTCATGCTCTTTGGATAACGTTGGCAACAACAACCAGAGGTGATGCACATTTTTACTACACATTTTGGATTTTTGAATCATGGCTCCAAAAATGTTGGGAATTGGTGAGGGCCTCTGGAATATTATATATAGATGCCACAAATATTTTCAGCATTTATGAAAGTGTTTTAACATTTCTTTTTGGTACAAAACAAATGTCAGAAGTAGAAAAAGGAAACAGGAAATAAGAAAAATACCTACCCATGCCACTTACCTGGCGGCCCAGCTGGCCAGCCCACCTGGCGGCCCAGCCCACCAGGGGCAGCCCCGTCTTCTACCTCATGCCAGTAGGCAGAGGAGAAGCCGGGCACGACGCACGCGCACGGCCACCGCGCACCACCTCCACCCTGCCGGTTATCCTCCCATCGCCTGGACCTTCCCTCGCATCCCCACGCACCTCCTTCGACCCCTGCGTCCCTCCCCTCTCGCTCTGGATTCCTCCCCCTTCTCTGCTCGCTTCTGAACGGAGCCCGTCACCGCCGCTCACCGTTGCCGCACCCAGAGCCTCCCCCTCGACCCCTCGACGTGCCCAGTAGCTCCGCTACCTCGTTCTCGACCTCCTCGCCAAGCCAAGCGACGCCGAACGCCGCCGGACGCCCTCACCGCCGTCTTCTTCAACCTCGGGCCACCGAGATCGCCGGCGACTGTGCGCCCGCTCCGACGCTTCCCCGAGCTCGCTGAGGCCACCGAACGAACCGCTGTGAGCTCCTGCGTGGATTCCCTCCTTCCTCCCCTTCGATTTCGAGCCGTAGACGTTGCCCCCTTGACGACCGTAGACGCCGCCGCTTGAGCTCGTCGTCGGCGCAGCTCCGGCGACCAAATGGTCACCCCGGCCAGTCCAACTTGCTCCCCGCAACGCGTAGCGCCCCGCCAGACCTTCGCCTCGCTCGTTAGCACACCGCAGTGCTAACCCGCACCAGCCCCGAACTCCGGCAGCCGCCGCGAGCTCCATTCCGGTGAGCTCCGGCCTCCCCAGCTCATCCCACATGCTCCATCGGATGCGGCCGACGACGGGCTACGCCCCAGTGGTCTCCGCGCGCTTTTCTGCCGCCTGTAGCCCATTCCGGCGAAGCACCGCCATGCGGTTTGGTTGTCGCCGGCCGAACTCCGGCGAGGCTGATGTGGCGGCTTAATTAGCGCTAATCCCCACCATTAGCCACCCCACCAGCCGCTGACAGTGGGCCCCAGAGCCAAGTCAAACCCTGGTCAGTGCGGGTTTGACCCGGGGTTAACCCCAGTGTCAGTGACGTGTGGCCCCCACACATCAGGTTTGACCTAGTCAGCCCTGCTGACGCCTCTGTGACGTCACGCTGACGCAGTAATTGTTTTTCTGGATTTTAAATAATTCAGAGAATTTTAGAAAATAGTTAAAACTTCTAAAAAATCATAGAAATTAAACCGTAGCTCAGAATGAAATAAATTATATATGAAAAATTATCAGAAAAATGCAAGGAATCCATTTATGCCAGTTTCATGCATGAAAAACCAACTTATACTTGCTGTATAGGTGAAAATGTAATAATGGCATGTTATATACTTTAATTGGGGTTTGCATATGAACCCTTGGTTCATATGGACTTCAACCAAATTGATGCTAGATGCATTAGGGCAAATCATAGCATCTTTGAAATGTCATCTTCATGCATCATATTGTTGCATATGGTTGTTTATTGATTGCCGGCACCGTCCCCTCTCGATAGGTTCTACTCCGGAAGGTGTCCCGAGTACCTGTTTGAGGAGCAGTGCTTCTTCGTGGATCTATCAGGCAAGCAAACCCCCTTGAGCATCTCGATAAATCCCACTCTCTCGCTCCTGCTCCTTTCACTGCATTAGGACAACAACGATTCAAAACTGCTACTTTCTGCTGCGGTAGCTGAACCCATTCCTCTGCATGACCTATCATTACCACATTAAATAGTTGAAACCCACTAGCATGAGTAGGAGTTGCTTGAGCCTTGATGTGCCTGCTCATCCATGCTTGTTTTTTTTATGCCAGCTATGCTTAGAGTTGTGTCAGGTCTGATTCATCGGGAATGAATCGGAGTGGTGAACATGTCCTACCGGTAAAGGCTAAGTGTGTGAACACGTTTTGGTAAAGGTAGCGATGAGAGGCCATCTAGGAGTACATGGTGGGTTGTCTCATTGGAACCGTCCTTAAGCACTGAGTTCTGTGTATGTTATCCAAGTCCAGTTACTACCACACATTGGGTTCCGGTTATCCGGCCCCTCTTGGCTTATTAATCCGCTTGATCTCTGTCTAGAAGTTGCAACTAGTTTCTGACGTTTGTAGGTAGTGCTACTTGTCTACCAGGTGGTGTCTGATGGGACGGGCTTGGGACAAACTAGGCACCGTGGCACGGTGTACCAAGTGGCACCCGGATGGTGGGCTTGGGAACCCTGCACACATCATTTGGGGCCGTGAGCGACACCCCGGCCGGATCTCCTTGCGGATGGAACCCGAATAGGCGATAAACCTGGACGAGAGACTTGTGTGGTTAGTCAGGTCGTGGCCGACACCCTCGCCCGGCTTCCGCTTGAAGGTTGCCGAGGTACATGACGTGTACAGGGCTATAAGTGGCGGGAGCGTGTGTGACGAAGTACACCCCTGCAGGGTCAATATTATCTATTCGAATAGCCATTTTCCTCGGATATGGAAACTTGGAGGACTTATGTAGTACATAGACAACTTGAAGTGGATACTCTAAAATCCGCAAGATAAGCGTGAGTGCTATGGATGGCCTTCTCGTAGGGAGACGGGAACGGATCCACAGTGGAGTATTGATATGGCGAATATGTGGACTCGTGTGCGTCATCTCACCCCCAAGAAGTTTCTGATACTCGTAGTGTAGGTTAGCCACTGAGTCAAAGCTGGCTTGCTGCTGTTAAAACTCCACCCCCCCCCCTTGTTGATAATGTTGCATATGTAGATAGTTCTGATGTAAGACTTGCTGAGTACCTTTGTACTCACGTTTGCTTATTTATGTTTTGCAGTTGGTTACACTAGTGACTTCGACGAGTAGCTTGTATCCCAGCTACGATCTTGTACCCTTGGGAGGGTCGTGTTTAGTCAGGCTTCTTAGTCTTTTCCTTTTGTAGTTATCTGTACTCAGACATGTAATGCTTCCGTTGCTTGTATGCTCTTAATGATGGGTCATGAGACCCCTATTTGTATTGACGTTCTGTGGCTCTTCTGGGCCTTTATCTATGAGTTAGAGTTATGTTGTGATGCCATGTTGTACAGCACATACTTGCATGTTATGCGTACGTGTAACGTGTATTGCTATGTGTGGGATCCGTCAACCTAGTTGTTTACCTCTGGTAGCCTATCTTATGGGGAAATGTAGTCTTGTGCTTCCATGTGCCATAGTAGTCCGCTACAGCCCGGTTCACCGGAGTCCTGCTAGCCCAGCACTACTGCTCCGGAACACTTGACTGGCCGGAATGTGAATCACTTCGTTCCTGTGTCTGTCCCTTCGGGAAATGTCACGCGGTGACATCCGGAGTCCTGCCTAGCCTGCTACAGCCCGGGTTCCCGGAGTCCTGCTAGCCTAGTGCTACAGCCCGGATTCATACGCTGTTGACCGACATGCTCGTGGTTGATTCATGTATGCTTGTCCCTATAAGTTAGTGCCACTTTGGGTTCACGACTAGTCATGTCGGCCCGGGTTCTCTATCATATGGATGCTAGCGACACTATCATATACGTGAGCCTAAAGGCGCAAACGGTCCTGGGCCAGGTAAGGTCGCACCTGTGGGAATACCGTGCGTGTGGCCGCAAAGTGATATGAAGTGTTACATGCTAGATTGGTGTGACTTAGGATCAAGGTCCCAACAGCGTTGGTATCAGAGCCTGACTAACTGTAGGATTACCAAGCCAAACTGGTCGAAGTTGAGTCTAGAAATGCTTTAGTTATATAAGGGAATTGATTGTGGAAGGGAACGTAAGGCTCTTTTTACTCCTTTACCTCATGTCATTCTTTCTGAGTCAGCCTCTTCTTTTCTATGAGGGTTAAGGCCTAGGCTTCTCCTCTATCTCTCAGGATGACGTGTTACTAAACCGTAAAGTCTTAGGATTGTTGGGTTGTGTCTCCGTACAGTTCTACTACGTCCGGTGTCCTCAGTTTGACCCAGAACCTTGATATTATGATGCTGATTGATTATGCTATTCCTTTGATGAATGTCTCAAAAATTCTTTTGAGCATTTACAGCCGTTATGCTGCCGAAATTGTCCCAGGATTTCAAGAGTTTCCAATGCTTTTGCATTACATTCCGCATCCTTATGTCGATGCTAATTCCATCCTTGTTTCCTTGGTTTCTGTGCCAGGATGTCGCCTGCTAACCGAGGTTCAGTTGCTCATAGCAAGAACCACGAAGATGGTAGGGATGAGGATCCTCCTGACCAGCCTTTGATGGCAGAGTTTTTGTTAGCATCCGAGAGGAACAAGCGTGAGACTAACCGCTTGCTGGCACAGATTGAGCAGAACACCGCACATCAGCGTAAGAAGTTGGTTTCCATCACCGACTTCATTGGTCTGAAACCACCCACCTTCCATCATTTCATTGAGCTACTCGATGCGGATGACTGGCTCCGGAGCATCACTCACAAGTTGCTTTATGCGAACGTGGCTGAAGGTGACAAGGTCACCTATGCTACCTATCACCTGGAAGGTCCTACTAGTATTTGGTGGCAGAACTACGAGGCTATGCTTCCAGCTGGTCAGATTCCTACCTGGAGGGATTTCACCGAGGCTTTTCGTGAGCACCACATTCCTCAGGCTCTCATTGATCGCAAGAGGGAAGAGTTCTGTAGTTTTACCCAGGGTAAGCTGCCTATTGATGCTTACAGTAGAGAGTTTGGAAACCTCGCCCGCTATGCTACAGAAGAAGTGTCCACGGACGCTAAGAAGCAGGCTAGGTTCCGGAAGGGTCTCAACCCTAAGTTGCGTCGTGATCTCCACCTGCATCATTGTGATACTTTCCAGGCTCTTGTGAACAAGGCCATTAATGCAGAGACAGCTCAACTCACTTACAAGGAGTCTCGAAAGCACAACCATGATCTGGGTTCTTCCTCCCGCTCTGGCTCTCAGAAGCGACGGATTTGGATTCCGAACTCAGCTCTTCCACCTCGATATGCACCGAGGCCATCCTATGTGGCGCCTCACCCAACCCAGTAACGTGCTCCACCCAGGCCTATTAGTGGACCACTTGCCAATGTAGGTCCACGTCCTACCTCAGGAACTTGCTTCACCTGCAGAGAACCAGGGCACTATGCACGCGACTGCCCTCAGTCCAGTTATACTCCACCCCAGTCTGAGAGGTCTGTTGGCCGTGAAAAGCTATCAGGCAAGATGATCAGTACCAAGCCAGCCTCCATTGAACGAGCATGTGTGCACCATGTCTCAGCCACAGAAGCTCAAGATGATCCCGACGTCGTACTGGGTATGCTTCTTGTCAATTGTCACCCAGCTTCAGTTCTGTTCGATACTGGAGCATCCCACTCCTTCATATCCGAAGGATACGCTCGGTTGCACGACATGTCATTTTGTTATATGCCGACTCCACTAATAATCCAGACTCCTAGTTCCAAATGGCAAACCTCCAAGGTAAGCCATGGTAATGAAATCCTTGTTGACAGACTGGTATTCCTTGCTTCTTTGATATCTCTCAACTCCGCAGATATTAACATCATCTTGGGTATGGACTGGATGACAGCTCATCATGCCAAGATCGATTGTTACACCAGATCTGTTCAACTTACACATCCATCTGGCAAAATAGTCACTGTCTCCACTAGAGTTGCAAGGCGTCAACTCTATTCTCTTAATGCCAGCCCTCTTCCAGACCTTGAAGATATTCCGATAGTCCGTGACTTCCCGGATGTTTTTCCAGAAGAACTGCCAGGTGTCCCACCTGATAGAGATGTAGAGTTTGTCATAGAACTTATCCCAGGAACTGTTCCAATCTCTAGGGGACCATACAAGATGGCACCTTTGGAGTTAGCCGAGCTTAAGAAACAACTTGATGAGTCCTTGCAAAAGGGTTTCATCCGTCCCAGTTCTTCTCCTTGGGCTTGTCATGTCCTCTACGTCAAGAAGAAGGATGGTACAGATCGGATGGTTGTAGATTATCGTCCCGTTAATTTGGTCACGATAAAGAACAAGTATCCGCTCCCCAGGATCAACGACCTGTATGATCAGCTCGATGGATCCTCAGTCTTTTCCAAGATGGATTTGAGGTTAGGCTACCACCAAATCAAGATCAGAAACGGGGACATCCCCAAAACGGCCTTTGTCACTCGTTATGGTCAATACGAGTACACCGTGATGTCTTTCGGCCTAACCAATGCTCCAGCTACTTTCTCCCGCTTGATGAACTCGATCTTTATGGAGTACTTAGATAAGTTCGTCGTGGCTTATCTCGATGATATTCTTATTTACTCGAAGAACGAGGAAGAGCATGCCGAACATCTTAGGCTTGTGTTAGAAAAACTTAGAGTGCATCGCCTTTATGCCAAGTTCTCCAAGTGTGAATTTTGGTTGCCAGAAGTGACCTATCTGGGCCACGTGATCTCTGGTAAGGGCATTGCTGTCAATCCCGAGAGAGTCAAAGCCGTTCTCGATTGGACTCCACCCGAAACGGTCAAACAAGTTAGGAGTTTCCTTGGTCTAGCCAGTTATTGTCGCTGCTTCGTTGAAAACTTCTCCAAAGTGGCCAAACCCCTCATGGAGCTTCTCAAGAAAGATAAAAGGTTTGAGTGGACCCCACAGTGTGAGCACAGTTTTCAGGAACTGAAAAGACGCCTGACTTCTGCGCCCATACTCGTGCCACCGGATTTCACTAAAGACTTTGTTATCTATTGCGACGCTTCGTGTCAAGGACTAGGTTGCATTCTTATGCAGGATCGTCATGTGATTGCCTATGCATCTCGACAGTTGCATCCACATGAGGAAAATTATCCTACACATGATCGAGAGCTTGCAGCCGTAGTCTATGCACTTAAGACTTGGCGACATTACCTTCTTGGTAACTGTTGCGAAATCTACACTGACCATCAGAGTCTCAAGTATATCTTCACCCAACCGGATCTGAATCTCAGACAGAGACGTTGGTTGGAGTTGATCTCGGATTACGACTTAGGAATCACCTACACCCCAGGCAAAGCCAATGTCATGGCTGATGCTTTAAGTCGTAAATCCTATTGCAACAACCTCATGTTGCAACAATGTCAACCACCCCTCCATGAGGAATTCTGTAAGCTTAACCTTCACATAGCTCCTCATGGTTCCCTTTCTACCTTGGTAGTGAAACCTACCCTTACGGATCAGATCATAGAGGCTCAGAAGCATGATACGGGAATCTCCCAGATCAAGAAGAATATTTCCAAGGGAGTTGCCAACTGTTTCTCTATGGATGAACGAGGTGTTGTTTACTTTGGAAACCGTTTGGTGGTTCCCAAATGTCAATAGATGCAGCAACTGATCCTTAAGGAGGCCCATGAATCCCCTCTCACGATTCATCCCGGTAGTACAAAGATGTATCAGGACCTACGCAAGAGGTTCTGGTGGACTAGGATGAAGAGAGAAATCGCTCAATATATTGCCAACTGTGAGATTTGTCGTCGCGTTAAGGCAGAGCATCAAAGACCTGCTGGCACCCTTCAACCTTTAGCTATTCCCGAGTGGAAATGGGACAAAGTTGGTATGGACTTCATCACCGGCTTTCCCAGGACCAAGAAAGGAAATAATGCTATCTTCGTAGTCGTTGACCGTCTCTCCAAAGTGGCTCACTTCCTACCAGTTCGAGAGAGTATCACTGCTAGTCAGCTCGCTGACTTATATATCTCCCGAATAGTGTCACTCCATGGTGTTCCACTAGAGATCAATTCAGACCATGGCAGTCTTTTCACCTCTCATTTCTGGGAAAGTTTCCAAACTGCCATGGGCACCCATCTCTCCTTCAGTACTGCTTTCCACCCTCAGTCAAGTGGTCAGGTGGAAAGGGTCAACCAAATTCTCGAAGACATGCTTAGAGCTTGCGTTATCTCATTCGGTATGGATTGGGAGAAATGTATTCCCTTTGCCGAGTTTTCTTATAACAATAGCTACCAATCCAGTCTTAAGAAAGCACCCTTCGAGATTCTGTATGGACGAAGATGTCGAACACCTTTGAACTGGTCAGAAACCGGTGAAAGACAATTCTTTGGACCGGATATGATCCAGGAGGCAGAAGAGCAAGTTCGCATCATTCGTGAGAATTTGAAAACATCCCAATCTCGTCAAAAGAGCCAGTATGACCGTCGTCATAAGGAAGTGGCTTATGAAGTTGGCGACAAGGCTTACCTTCGGGTTACTCCTTTGAAGGGTACCCATCGTTTCGGTATCAAGGGCAAGTTGGCTCCTCGCTATATTGGTCCTTTTCGCATTCTCGCTAAACGAGGAGAGGTTGCCTACCAGTTGGAACTACCCCCACATCTTTCTCGAGTTCATGATGTCTTCCACGTCTCTCAACTCAGGCGTTGCTTCTCGGATCCCATCCGCGGAGTGGACCATGAAATGCTTGATCTCCAAGATAACCTTACTTATCGAGAGTACCCCGTTCGCATTCTGGATCAAGCAGAGCGTGTCACTCGACGTCATAACATCAAGTTTCTCAAGGTTCAATGGTCTCATCATTCCGAGAGAGAAGCTACTTGGGAGCGAGAAGATCGTCTTTGACTTGAGTACCCCGCTTTCTTTCCGCCAACTCCTGAATCTCGGGACGAGATTTTTCCGAGTGGGGGCGAGTTGTCACATCCCTAGTTCTGGTATGGTCCTAGGCTTGCTTTGTGCATCATGTTTAAATTTCAAATGAAATTGAAATGGGTATGTTTCAAACCCTAGCACCAAAGCAAATTCAAATAGGTTCAACTTTAAAATGGATTTTCAATGAACCCAAAATGCTATTCAAAAAATGTTCATGCTCTTTGGATAATGTTGGGAACAACAACCAGAGGTGATGCATATTTTTACTACACATTTTGGATTTTTGAATCATGGCTCCAAAAATGTTGGGAATTGGTGAGGGCCTCTGGAATATTATATCTAGATGCCACAAATATTTTCAGCATTTATGAAAGTGTTTTAACATTTCTTTTTGGTACAAAACAAATGTCAGAAGTAGAAAAAGGAAACAGGAAATAAGAAAAACACCTACCCATGCCACTTACCTGGCGGCCCAGATGGCCAGCCCACCTGGCGGCCCAGCCCACCAGGGGCAACCCCGTCTTCTACCTCTTGCCAGTAGGCAGAGGAGAAGCCGGGCACGACGCACGCGCGCGGCCACCGCGCACCACCTCCACCCTGCCCGGCTGTCCTCCCATCGCCTGGACCTTCCCTCGCATCGCCACGCACCTCCTTCGACCCCTGCGTCCCTCCCCTCTCGCTCTGGATTCCTCCCCCCTTCTTTGCTCGCTTCCGAATGGAGCCCGTCACCGCTGCTCACCGTTGCCGCACCCAGAGCCTCCCCCTCGACCCCTCGACGTGCCCAGTAGCTCCGCTACCCCGTTCTCGACCTCCTCGCCAAGCCAAGCGACGCCGGACGCCGCTGGATGCCCTCACCGCCGTCTTCTTCAACCTCGGGCCACCGAGATCGCCGGCGACCGTGCGCCCTCTCCGACGCTTCCCCGAGCTCGCTGAGGCCACCGAACGAACCGTTGTGAGCTCCTGCGTGGATTCCCTCCTTCCTCCCCTTTGATTTCAAGCCATAGACATCGCCCCCTTAACGACCGTAGCCGCCGCCGCTTGAGCTCGTCATCGGCGCAGCTCCGGCGACCAAATGGTCACCCCGGCGAGTCCAACTTGCTCCCCGCAACGCGTAGCACCCCGCCAGACCTTCGCCTCGCTCGTTAGCACACCGCAGCGCTAACCCGCACCAGCCCCGAACTCCGGCAGCCGCCGCGAACTCCATTCCGGTGAGCTCTGGCCTCCCCAGCTCATCCCACATGCTCCACTGGATGTGGACGACGACGGGCTACGCCCCGGTGGTCTCCGCGCGCTTTTCCGCCGCCTGTAGCCCATTCCGGCGAAGCACCGCCACGCGGTTTGGTCGTCGCCGGCCGAACTCCGGCGAGGCTGACGTGGCATCTTAATTAGCGCTAATCCCCACCATTAGCCACCCCACCAGTCGCTGACAGTGGGCCCCAGAGCCAAGTCAAACCCTGGTCAGTGTGGGTTTGACCCGGGGTTAACCCCAGTGTCACTGACGTGTGGCCCCCACACGCCAGGTTTGACCTGGTCAGCCCTGCTGACGCCTCTGTGACGTCACGCTGACGCAGTAATTGTTTTTCTAGATTTTAAATAATTCAGAGAATTTCAAAAAATAGTTAAAACTTCTAAAAATCATAGAAATTAAACCGTAGCTCAGAATGAAATAAATTATATATGAAAAATTATCAGAAAAATGCAAGGAATCCATTTATGCCAGTTTCATGCATGAAAAACCAACTTATACTTGCTGTATAGGTGAAAATGTAATAATGGCATGTTATATACTTAAATTGGGGTTTGCATATGAACCCTTGGTTCATATGGACTTCAACCAAATTGATAGATGCATTAGGGCAAATCATAGCATCTTTGAAATGTCATCTTCATGCATCATATTGTTGCATATGGTTGTTTATTGATTCCCGGCACCGTCCCCTCTCGATAGGTTCTACTCCGGAAGGTGTCCCGAGTACCTGTCTGAGGAGCAGTGCTTCTTCGTGGATCTATCAGGCAAGCAAACCCCCTTGAGCATCTCGATAAATCCCACTCTCTCGCTCCTACTCCTTTCACTGCATTAGGACAACAACGATTCAAAACTGCTACTTTCTGCTGCGGTAGCTGAACCCATTCCTCTACATGACATGTCATTGCCACAGTAAATAGTTGAAACCCACTAGCATGAGTAGGAGTTGCTTGAGCCTTGATGTGCCTGCTCATCCATGCTTGTTTTTTTTATGCCAGCTATGCTTAGAGTTGTGTCAGGTCTGATTCATCGGGAATGAATCGGAGTGGTGAACATGTCCTACCGGTAAAGGCTAAGTGTGTGAACACGTTTTGGTAAAGGTAGCGATGAGAGGCCATGTAGGAGTACATGGTGGGTTGTCTCATTGGAACCGTCCATAAGCACTGAGTTCTGTGTATGTTATCCAAGTCCAGTTACTACCACACATTGGGTTCCGGTTATCCGGCCCCTCTCGGCTTATTAATCTGCTTGATCTCTGTCCAGAAGTTGCAACTAGTTTTTGGCGTTTGTAGGTAGTGCTACTTGTCTACCAGGTGGTGTCCGACGGGACGGGCTTGGGACAGACTAGGCACCGTGGCACGGTGTACCAAGTGGCACCCGGATGGTGGGCTTGGGAACCCTGCACACATCGTTTGGGGCTATGAGCGATACCCCGGCCGGATCTCCTTGCGGATGGAACCCGAATAGGCGATAAACCTGGACGAGAGACTTGTGTGGTTAGTCAGGTCGTGGCCGACACCCTCGCTCGGCTTCCTCTTGAAGGTTTCCGAGGTACATGACGTGTACAGGGCTATAAGTGGCGGGAGCGTGTGTGACGAACTACACCCCTGCAGGGTCAATATTATCTATTCGAATAGTCGTTTTCCTCGGATATGGAAACTTGGAGGACTTAGGTAGTACATAGACAACTTGAAGTGGATACTCTAAAATCCGCAAGATAAGCGTGAGTGCTATGGATGGCCTTCTCGTAGGGAGACGGGAACAGATCCACAGTGGAGTATTGATATGGCGAATATGTGGACTCGTGTGCGTCATCTCACCCCAAAGAAGTTTTTGATACTCGTAGTATAGGTTAGCCACTGAGTCAAAGCTGGCTTGCTGCTGTTAAAACTCCACCCCCCCCCCCCCTTGTTGATAATGTTTCATATGTAGATAGTTCTGATGTAAGACTTGCTGAGTACCTTTGTACTCACGTTTGCTTATTTATGTTTTGCAGTTGGTTACACTAGTGACTTCAACGAGTAGCTTGTATCCCAGCTACGATCTTGTACCCTTGGGAGGGTCGTGTTTAGTCAGGCTTCTTAGTCTTTTCCTTTTGTAGTTGTCTGTACTCAGACATGTAATGCTTCCGTTGCTTGTATGCTCTGAATGATGGGTCATGAGACCCCTGTTTGTATTGATGTTATGTGGCTCTTCTGGGCCTTTATCTATATGAGTTAGAGTTATGTTGTGATGCCATGTTGTACAGCACATACTTGTGTGTTATGCGTACGTGTAACGTGTATTGCTATGTGTGGGATCCGTCAACCTAGTTGTTTACCTCTGGTAGCCTCTCTTATGGGGAAATGTAGTCTTGTGCTTCCATGTGCCATAGTAGTCCGCTACAGCCCGGTTCACCGGAGTCCTGCTAGCCCAGCACTACTACTCCGGAACACTTGACTAGCCGGCTTGTGAATCACTTCGTTCCTGTGTCTGTCCCTTCGGGAAATGTCACGCGGTGACATTCGGAGTCCTGCCTAGCCTGCTACAGCCCAGGTTCCCGGAGTCCTGCTAGCCCAGTGCTACAGCCCGGATTCATACGCTGTTGACCGACATGCTCGTGGTTGATTCATGTATGCCTGTCCCTGTAAGTTAGTGCCACTTTGGGTTCACGACTAGTCATGTCGGCCTGGGTTCTCTATCATATGGATGCTAGCGACACTATCATATACGTGAGCCTAAAGGCGCAAACGGTCCCGGGCCAGGTAAGGTGGCACCCGTGGGAATACCGTGCGTGAGGCCGCAAAGTGATATGAAGTGTTACATGCTAGATCGGTGTGACTTAGGATCAGGGTCCCGACAAGTTCAAGGAATTTCAGAGTGAGGTTGAGAATCAACGTGACAGGAAAATCAAGTTCTTGCGATCAGATCATGGGGGACAATACTTGAGTCACGAATTTGGCACACACTTAAGAAAATGTGGAATAGTTTCACAACTCACGCCGCCTGGAACACCTTAGCGTAATGGTGTGTCTGAACCGATTTACCGCTATCATTTTGGGGCTATGCTTTAGAGACTGCCGCATTCACTTTAAATAGGGCTCCATCGAAATCCGTTGAGACGACACCGTATGAATTATGGTTTGGGAAGAAACCTAAGCTGTCATTTCTAAAAGTTTGGGGATGTGATGCTTATGTCAAGAAACTTCAACCTGAAAAGCTCGAACCCAAGTCGGAAAAATGCGTCTTCATAGGATACCCTAAGGAAACCATTGGGTATACCTTCTACCTCAGATCCGAAGGTAAGATCTTCGTTGCCAAGTATGGATCCTTTCTAGAGAAGGAGTTTCTCTCGAAATAAGTAAGTGGGAGGAAAGTAGAGCTTGATGAAGTACTGCCTCTTGAAACAGAGAGTAGCGCAGCTCAGGAAAATGTTCCTGTGGTGCCTGCACTGATTAGAGAGGAAGTTAATGATGATGATCAAGATACTTCGGATCAAGCTCCTACTGAACTTCGTAGGTCCACAAGGACACGTTCCGCACCAGAGTGGTACGGCAACCCTGTCTTGGAAATCATGTTGTTAGACAACGGTGAACCTTCGAACTATGAAGAAGCGATGACGGGCCCAGATTCCGACAAATGGCTAGAAGCCATGAAATCCGAGATAGAATCCATGTATGAAAACAAAGTATGGACTTTGACTGACTTGCCTGAAGATCGGCGAGCCATAGAAAATAAATGGATCTTTAAGAAGAAGACAGGCGCGGATGGTAATGTGACCATCTATAAGGCTCGACTTGTCGCTAAGGGTTATCGACAAGTTCAAGGGGTTGACTACGATGAGACTTTCTCACCCGTAGCGAAGCTGAAGTCCGTCCGAATCATGTTAGCAATTGCCGCATTCTATGATTATGAGATATGGCAAATGGACGTCAAAACGGCATTCCTTAACGGCTTTCTTAAGGAAGAATTGTATATGATGCAGCTGGAAGGTTTTGTCGATCCTAAGAATGCTAACAAGGTGTGCAAGCTCCAACGCTCAATCTATGGGCTGGTGCAAGCATCTCGGAGTTGGAACATTCGCTTTGATGAGATGATCAAAGCGTTTGGGTTTATGCAGACTTATGGAGAAGCCTGCGTTTAGAAGAAAGTGAGTGGGAGCTCTGTAGCATTTCTCATATTATATGTGGATGACATACTGTTGATGGGAAATGATATAGAATTCTTGGAAAGCATAAAGGCCTATTTGAACAAGTGTTTTTCAATGAAGGAGCTTGGAGAAGCTGCTTATATATTAGGCATCAAGATCTATAGAGATAGATCGAGACGCCTCATCGGTCTTTCACAAAGTACGTACCTTGACAAGATATTGAAGAAGTTCAATATGGATCAGTCCAAGAAGGGGTTCTTGCCTATATTGCAAGGTGTGCGATTGAGCATGGCTCAATGCCCGACCACGGCAGAAGATATAGAAGAGATGAGTGTCATCCCCTATGCCTCAGCCATAGGGTCTATTATGTATGCCATGCTATGTACCAGACCTGATGTAAACCTTGCCGTAAGTTTGGTAGGTAGGTACCAAAGTAATCCCGTCAAGGAACACTGGACAGCGGTCAAAAACATCCTGAAGCACCTGAAAAGGACCAAGGATATGTTTCTCGTTTATGGAGGTGGCGAAGAGCTCGTCGTAAAGGGTTACGTCGACGCTAGCTTTGACACAGATCTGGATGACTCTAAGTCACAAACCGGATACGTCTATATTTTGAATGGTGGGGCAGTAAGCTGGTGCAGTTGCAAGCAAAGCGTCGTGGCGAGATCTACATGTGAAGCAGAATACATGGCAGCCTCGGAGGCAGCACAAGAAGCAATCTGGGTGAAGGAGTTCATCACTGACCTAGGAGTCATACCCAATGCGTCGGGGCCGATGACTCTCTTCTGTGACAACACTGGAGCTATTGCCCTTGCCAAGGAGCCCAGGTTTCACAGGAAGACCAGGCATATCAAGCGTCGCTTCAACTCCATTCGTGAAAGTGCTCAAAATGGAGACATAGAAATTTGTAAAGTACATACGGACCTGAATGTAGCAGATCCGTTGACTAAACCTCTCCCTAGAGCAAAACATGATCAACACCAGAATTCCATGGGTGTTCGATTCATCACAATGTAACTAGATGATTGACTCTAGTGCAAGTGGGAGACTGTTGGAAATATGCCCTAGAGGCAATAATAAAATGATTATTATATTTCCTTGTTCATGATAATTGTCTATTATTCATGCTATAATTGTATTATCCGGAAATCATAATACATGTGTGAATACATAGACCACAACACGTCCCTAGTGAGCCTCTAGTTGACTAGCTCGTTGATCAAAGGATAGTCATAGTTTCCTGACTATGGACATTAGCTGTCATTGATAACGGGGTCACATCATTAGGAGAATGACGTGATGGACAAGACCCAATCCTAAGCTTAGCTCAAGGATCGTGTAGTTCGTTTGTTGTAGCTTTTCTGAATGTCAAGTATCATTTCCTTAGACCATGAGATTGTGCAACTCCCGGATGCCGTAGGAGTACCTTGGGTGTGCCAAACGTCACAACGTAACTGGGTGACTATAAAGGTACATTACAGGTATCTCCGAAAGTGTCTGTTTGGTTGGCACGAATCGAGACTGGGATTTGTCACTCCGTATGATGGAGAGGTATCTCTGGGCCCACTCGGTAATGCATCATCATAATGAGCTCAATGTGATCAAGTGGTTGATCGCGGGATCATGCATTACGGTACGAGTAAAGTGACTGGCCGGTAATGAGATTGAACAAGGTATTGGGATACCGACGATCGAGTCTCAGGCAAGTAACGTACCGATTGACAAAGGGAATTGAATACGGGATCGATTAAGTCCTCGACATCGTGGTTCATCCGACGAGATCATCGAGGAGCATGTGGGAGCCAACATGGGTATCCAGATCCTGCTGTTGGTTATTGACCGGAGAGGCGTCTCGGTCATGTCTGCGTGTCTCCCGAACCCGTAGGGTCTACACACTTAAGGTTCGGTGACGCTAGGGTTGTAGAGATATTAGTATGCAGTAACCCGAAAGTTGTTCGGAGTCCCGGATGATATCCCGGACGTCACGAGGAGTTCCGGAATGGTCCGGAGGTAAAGATTTATATATAGGAAGTCCAGTTTCGGCCAGCAGGAAGGTTTCGGGGGTTACCGGTATTGTACCGGGACCACCGGAAGGGTCCCGGGGGTCCACCGGATGGGGCCACCTATCCCGGAGGGCCCCATGGGCTGAAGTGGCGTGGGAACTAGCCCCTGATGGGATGGTGCGCCCCACCCAAGGGTCCAAGGCGCCTAGGGTTGGAAACCCTAGGGGTCGTTGCCCCCCCGAGGGGGCATGCGCCCCCCTGGTTGGAAACCCTAAGGGGGACGTTGCCCCCAGGGGCCGCCCCCCCCTTTTAGATGGGATCTCCAAGGGGGCATGCGCCCCCCTAGCCCCTATATATAGTGGAAGGGAGGGAGGGCAGCCGCACCTTGCTCTTGGCGCCTCCCTCTCCCTCCGTAACACCTCTCCTCCCCGCTTGTGCTTGGCGAAGCCCTGCCGGGATCCTGCTGCATCCACCACCACGCCGTCGTGCTGCTGGATCTTCATCAACCTCTCCTTCCCCCTTGGTGGATCAAGAAGGAGGAGACGTCTTCCCAACCGTACGTGTGTTGAACGCGGAGGTGCTGTCCGTTCGGCACTTGGTCATCGGTGATTTGGATCACGGCGAGTACTACTCCATCATCCCCGTTCACTTGAGCGCTTCTGCTCGCGATCTACAAGGGTATGTAGATGCACTCCTATTCCCCTCGTTGATAGAATACTCCATAGATTGATCTTGGTGATGCATAGAATTTTTTTTAATTTCTGCTACAATCCCCAACAGATTCCCCATCCGGCAGGGTGCCGAAACAGGGTCCCGATTGGTTTTCGGTGGCTACAGAGGCTTCTGGCGGCGGAACTCTCGATCTATTCTACTCTCTGTTGTTTTTAGGGTATATGGACATATATAGGCGAAAGAGGTTGGTCAGGGGAGCCACGAGGGGCCCACGAAGGTGGAGGCGCGCCCGGGGGGTAGGGCGCGCCTCCCTGCCTCGTGGCTTCCTCGAAGCTTCCCTAACATCTACTCCAAGTCTCCTGGATTGCTTCCGTTCCAAAAATAACTCCCCTGAAGGTTTCATTCCGTTTGGACTCAGGTTGATATTCCTTTTCTTCGAAACACTGAAATAGGTAAGAAAACAGCAATTTGGGCTGGGCCTCCGGTTAATAGGTTAGTCCCAAAAATAATATAAAAGTGTTTAGTAAAGCCCACCGTAACTTTCCGTATCCACGAGATCCCATCTTGGGGCCTGTTCCGAAGCTCCGTCGGAGGGGGCATTGGTCACGGAGGGCTTCTACATCAACACCATAGCCCTTCCGATGAAGTGTGAGTAGTTTACCTCAGACCTACGGGTCCATAGTTATTAGCTAGATGGCTTCTTCTCTCTTTTTGGATCTCAATACAAAGTTCTCCCCCTCTCTTGTGGAGATCTATTCGATGTAATCTTCTTTTGCGGTGTGTTTGTTGAGACAGGCGAATTTTGGGTTTATGATCAAGTTTATCTATGGACAATATTTGAATCTTCTCTGAATTCTTTTATGTATGATTGGTTATCTTTGCAAGTCTCTTTGAATTATCAGTTTGGTTTGGCCTACTAGATTGATCTTTCTTGCAATGGGAGAGGTGCTTAGCTTTGGGTTCAATCTTGCGGTGTCCTTTCCCAGTGACAGTAGGGGCAGCAAGGCACATATTGTATTGTTGCCATCGAGGATAACAAGATGGGGTTTATTTCATATTGCATGAGTTTATCCCTCTAGATCATGTCATCTTGCTTAAAGCGTTACTCTGTTCTCTTGAACTTAATACTCTAGATGCATGTTGGATAGCGGTCAATGTGTGGAGTAATAGTAGTAGATGCAGGCAGGAGTCGGTCTACTTGTCTCGGACGTGATGCCTATATACATGATCATACCTAGATATTCTCATAATTATGCTCAATTCTGTCAATTGCTCAACAGTAATTTGTTTACCCGCCGTGAATACTTATGCTCTCGAGAGAAGCCACTAGTGAAACCTATGGCCCCGGGTCAATCTTTCATCATATTAATCTTCCAATACTTAGTTATTTTTATTGACTTTTATTTTAATTTGCATCTTTATCATAAAAATACCAAAAATAGTATCTTATCATATCTATCAGATCTCACTCTCGTAAGTGACCGTGTAGGGATTGACAACGCCTTATCGCGTTCGTTGCGAGGATTTATTTGTTTGTGTAGGTACGAGGGACTCGTGCGTGGCCTCCTACTAGATTGATACCTTGGTTCTCAAAAACTGAGGGAAATACTTACGCTACTTTGCTGCACCACCCTTTCCTCTTCAAGGGAAAACCAACGCAAGTGCTCAAGAGGTAGCAAGAAGGATTTCTGGCGCCGTTGCCGGGGAGGTCTACGCAAAACTCAACATACCAAGTACCCATCACAACCCTTATATCCCGCATTACATTATTTGACATTTGCCTCTCATTTTCCTCTCCCCCGCTTCACCCTTGTCGTTTTATTCGCCCTCTTTTTTCCGTTTGCCTCTTTTCCGCTCGCTTCTTGTTTTATCGTGTGTTGGATTGCTTGCTTGTCATGATGGCTCAAGATAATACCAAATTGTGTGACTTTATTAATACCAACAACAATGATTTCCTTAGCACTCCGATTGCTCCTCTTACCAATACTGAATCTTGTGAAATTAATGCTGCTTTGTTGAATCTTGTCATGAAAGATCAATTCACTGGCCTTCCTAGTGAAGATGCCGCTGCCCATCTAAATAGCTTCATTTATTTGTGTGATATGCAAAAGAAGAAAGATGTGCACAATGATATTGTTAAATTGAAGCTATTTCCTTTTTCGCTTAGAGATCGTGCTAAATCTTGGTTTTTTTCTTTGCCTAAAAATAGTATTGATTCGTGGAATAAGTGCAAAGATGCTTTTATCTCTAAGTATTTTCCTCCCTCTAAGATCATCTCTCTTAGAAACGTTATTATGAATTTTAAGCAACTTGATCATGAACATGTTGCACAAGCTTGGAAAAGGATGAAATTAATGATACGTAATTCCCCTACGCATGGTTTGAATTTGTGGATGATTATACAACATTTTTATGCTGGAAAGAATTTTTCTTCTAGAAATCTTTTAGATTCGGCCGCGGGAGGCACTTTTATGGAAATCACTTTAGGATAAGCTACTAAAATCCTAGATAATATTATGGTTAATTATTCTCAATGGCACACTGAAAGATCTACTAATAAAAAAGTGCATGTGATAGAAGAAATTAATGTTTTGAGTGGAAAGATGGATGAACTTATGAAATTATTTGCTAATAAAAGGGTTTCTTCTGATCCTAATGATATTCCTTTGTCTAGTTTGATTGAGAATAATAACTAATCTATGGATGTGAATTTTGTTGGTAGGAATAATTTTGGTAACAACGCATATAGAGGAAACATTAACCCTAGGCTGTATCCTAGTAATTCCTCTAATGATTATGGTAATTCCTACAACAATTCTTATGAAAATTATAATAAGATGCCCTCTGATTTTGAATCTAATATTAAAGAATTTATTACTTCGCAAAAGAATTTCAATGCTTTGATTGAAGAAAAATTGCTTAAGATTGATGAGTTGGCTAGGAACACTGGTAGAGTTTCTCCTGATGTTGATTCTTTGAAACTTAGATATATTCCACCTAAGCATAATATCAATGAGTCTCTCAAAGCCATGAGAATTTCCATTGATGAGTGAAAAGAAAGAACCTCTAGGATGCGTGCTAAGAAAGATTGCTTTATAAAAGTGTGTTCTTCTAGTTTCCATGATAATAAAGATGAAGATCTAAAAGTTATTGATGTGTCCCCTATTAAATATTTGTTTTGCAATATGAATCTTGATAATAATGGGACTGAATATGATCCACCTTTACCTAGATGGCGTTCCCAAAATTCGGAGTCTTTAGATCTTGATGCCAAAATTGTTAAAAGTGGGATTGAAGAAGTCAAAACTTTAAATATTGATGAACCCACTATTTTTGATTTCAAGGAATTTAATTATGATAATTGCTCTTTGATAGATTGTATTTCCTTGTTGCAATCTGTGCTAAATTCTCCTCATGCTTATAGTCAAAATAAAGCTTTTACTTAACATATCGTTGATGCTTTGATGCAATCTTATGAAGAAAAACTTGAGTTGGAAGTTTCTATCCCTAGAAAATATTATGATGAGTGGGAGCCTACTATTAAAATTAAAATTAAAGATCATGAATGATATTCTTTGTGTGATTTGGGTGCTAGTGTTTCCACGATCCCAAAGACTTTGTGTGATTTGTTAGGTTTCCGTGATTTTGATGATTGCTCTTTAAACTTGCACCTTGCGGATTCCACTATTAATAAACCTATGGGAAGAATTAATGATGTCCTTATTGTTGCAAATAGGAATTATGTGCCCATAGATTTTATTGTTCTTGACATAGATTGCAATCCTTCATGTCCTATTATTCTTGGTAGACCTTTCCTTAGAACGATTGGTGCAATTATTGATATGAAGGAGGGGAATATTAGATTCCAATTTCCGTTAAGGAAAGGCATGGAACACTTCCCTAGAAAGAAAATTAAATTACCTTATGAATCTATTATGAGAGCCACTTATGGATTGCCTACCAAAGATGGCAACACCTAGATCTATCCTTGCTTTTTATGCCTAGCTAGGGGCGTTAAACGATAGCGCTTGTTGGGAGGAAACCCAATTTTATTTTTATTCCTTGATTTTTGCTCCTGTTTAGTAATAAATAATTTATCTAGCCTCTGTTTTGGTTGTGTTTTTGTGTTTAATTAGTGTTTGTGCCAAGTAGAACCGTTGGGAAGACTTGGGGAAAGTCTTGTTAATCTTGCTGTAAAAAACAGAAACTTTAGCGCTCACGAGAACTGCTGTGATTTTTATTTGGAAAGTGCTATTTAGTTAATTCTTTTTGCATATGATTAATATATAAATTTCTCACGTCCAGAAATTTATTTTATAATTTTTTGGGTTCCAGATTTTACGTTAGCTACAGATTACTACAGACTGTTCTGTTTTTGACAGATTCTGTTTTTCGTGTGTTGTTTACTTATTTTGATGAATCTATGGCTAGTAAAATAGTTTATAAACCATGGAGAAGTTGGAATACAGTATGTTTAACACCAATATAAATAAATAATGATTTCATTATAGTACCTTGAAGTGGTGTTTTTTTTCTTTCGCTAACGGAGCTCACGAGATTTTCTACTTTAAGTTTTGTGTTGTGAAGTTTTCAAGTTTGGGTAAAGATTTGATGGATTATGGAACAAGGAGTGGAAAGAGCCTAAGCTTGGGGTTACCCATGGCACCCCCAAGATAATCTAAGGACACCTAAAAGCCAAAGCTTGGGGATGCCCCGGAAGCCATCCCCTCTTTCGTCTACTTCTATCGGTAACTTTACTTGGAGCTATATTTTTATTTACCACATGATATGTGTTTTGCTTGGAGCATCTTGTATTATTTGAGTATTTATTTGTTAGTTTTCCACAATCATACTTGCTGCACACACCTTTTTGAGAGAGAGACACATGATTCGGAAATTATTAGAATACTCTATGTGCTTCACTTATATCTTTTGAGTTATATAGTTTTTGCTCTAGTGCTTCACTTATATCTTTTAGAGCACGTTGGTGGATTTGTTTTATAGAAACCATTGTTCTCTCATGCTTAACTTAGATTATTTTGAGAGTCCTACAAAACAGCATGGTAATTTGCTTTAATTACTTGAGGCATCCAAGATTAAATAAATAAAATTTTCTTATGAGTGTACTGAATACTATGAGAAGTTTGAAACTTGATAATTGTTTTGAGATATGGAGATGGTGATATTAGAGTCGTGCTAGTTGAGTAGTTGTGAATTTGAGAAATGCTTGTGTTGAAGTTTGTGATTCCCGTAGCATGCACGTATGGTGAACCGTTATGTTAAGAAGTCGGAGCATGATGTATTTATTGATTGTCCTCCTTATGAGTGGCGGTCGGGGACGAGCGATGGTCTTTTCCTACCAATCTATCCCCCTAGGAGCATGCGCGTAGTACTTTGCTTCGATAAATAATAGCTTTTTCCGATAAGTATGTGAGTTCTTTATGACTAATGTTGAGTCCATGCATTATACGCACTCTCACCCTTCCACCATTGCTAGCCTCTATAATACCGCGCACCTTTCCGCGGTATCATACACCCACCGTATACCTTCCTCAAAACAGCTACCATACCTACCTATCATGGCATTTCCATAGCCATTCCGAGATATGTTGCCATGCAACTTTCCATTGTTCCGTTTATCATGACACGCTCCATCATTGTCATATTGCTTTGCATGATCATGTAGTTGACATTTTAGTTGTGGCAAAGCCACGGTTCATAGTTCTTTCATATAAGTCACTCATGCATCATTGCTATCCCGGTACACCGTCGGAGGCATTCATATAGAGTCATACTTTGTTCTAGTATCGATATGTAATCATTGAGTTGTAAATAAATAGAAGTGTGATGATCATCATTCATAGAGTATTGTCCCAAATAAAAAAGGCCAAAGAAAAAAGAGAAAAAAAGAAGGCCCAAAAATATAAAAATAAAAAGGGACAATACTACTATCCTTTTTTCCACACTTGTGCTTCAAAGTAGCACCATGACCTTCATAATAGAGAGTCTCCTATGTTATCACTTTCATATACTAGTGGGAATTTTTCATTATAGAACTTGGCTTGTATATTCCAACAATGGGCTTCCTCAAAATGCCCTAGGTCTTCGTGAGCAAGCAAGTTGGATGCACACCCACTTAGTTTCTTTTTGTTGAGCTTTCATATATTTATAGCTCTAGTGCATCCGTTGCATGGCAATCCCTACTCACTCACATTGATATCTATTGATGGGCATCTCCATAGCCCATTGATACGCCTAGTTGATGTGAGACTATCTTCTCCCTTTTTGTCTTCTCCACAACCACCATTCTATTCCACCTATAGTGCTATGTCCATGGCTCACGCTCATGTATTGCGTGAAGATTGAAAAAAAATTAGAACACCAAAAGTATGAAACAATTGCTTGGCTTGTCATCGGGGTTGTTCGTGATTTAAATACTTTGTGTGGTGAAGATAGAGCATAGCCAGACTATATGATTTTGTAGGGATAACTTTTTTCGGCCATGTTATTTTGAGAAGACATGATTGCTTTATTAGTATGCTTGAAGTATTATTATTTTTATGTCAATATTAAACTTTTGTCTTGAATCTTTCGGATCTGAACATTCATGCCACAATAAAGAAAATTACATTGAGAATTATGCTAGGTAGCATTCCACATCAAAAATTCAGTTTTTATCATTTACCTACTCGAGGACGAGCAGGAATTAAGCTTGGGGATGCTCGATACGTCTCCAACGTATCTATAATTTTTTATTGTTCCATGCTATATTATATTTTGTTTTGGACATTATTGGGCTTTATTATACACTTTTCTATTATTTTTGGGACTAACCTATTAACTGGAGGCCCAGCCTAGAATTGCTATTTTTTGCCTATTTTAGGGTTTTGCAGAAAAAGAATATCAAACGGAATGGAACCCTCGGGAACGTGATTTTCGGAACGAACATGATCCAGAGGACTTGGACCCTATGTCAAGACATCAACGAGGAGGCCGCGAGGTAGGGGGCGCCCTCCACCCTCGTGGGCCCCCTGTTGCTCCACCGACGTACTCCTTCCTCCTATATACTAGTAGAATGCCCATGCATTGCCACGGGCATTTTACAAATCTTTCTGGTTCATCATGATCATGTTCTACGGGAAAAAACTCCAAGGTTTATGGATATATGATACTCCTCCTTGCAATTAATATCACTAAATTTCTCGATCCACCAAACTGTGGGTAAGTACAAAATTAAATGAATCTGAGTTGAGTGCAATAAGGATCAATCAAATGAATGAACAAACGAATCGTGCACATGTCGTTCATCAGTTCTTCTCCGCCAGAAAATGGAACCCGATACGTTGTTCCTGCAATATTTCATTGGTCCTCGGAACCCATCAGCCTCCTCGCTAGTGCTAAGGAACCCTGTTTGGCCATCACTTCCGCCGGCGGCTTCAACATCACCACTTACATGTCTCCGCCAGCTCTACCACGATGCCATGTCCATCATGTTTCACTTTATCATACACTCACGTAACATAAGTACTATTGTTCAAGCATGCATACCAGTCGTTAGATCGAGTACATCCAAATAGTCCACTATGTTTCACTTTATCATACATTACCCACGTAACATAAGTACTATTGTTCAAACATGCATACCAGCCATTAGATCGAGTACATCCATACAATTGCGATCCACCACTTTTCACAATCCCCTCCCTCTGCGAGATGTCTCCCGCACTACGTCAAAGACACTCCCCTCATGCACGCGTCCAATGTAGGTTGTTTCCCCTTAGAGGCCTCCTTCACCGGCCATAGATCTCGCCGCAAGTCGCACCTTGCCATGACCAAACTCCAATAAGAAATTATCGAATAGTCCTTACATCATATAGAACTAAAATCCTAATGACTATAAATTACCTAAGTTTTAGAATGTCTTGTTTAAGAGACTCATTATTTTTTGTTTTGATTGGAATTCCTTTCCTTTATGGGATACTATTCTGAACTTAACTAACTATTTTCATTATATATACAAACACATGCAGACATGCTACACCTCGTTTACTATGCTAGACGTGCATATAGTATGCTAAATATTTTGTTTCTAGTATTTTCTTATTTATTTTGTAAAACTATTTGAAGCACCATTAGAACACAACCACTACTAGGAAAAGGCCTACTAGTGGCGCACCTGTTTTCGCTACTAATGGCGCACTACAGGTGCGCCACTAGTACCACACCATTGGTATTTTTTACTAATGGCACACCACAGGTGCGCCATTAGTATCTGGTATACTAATGGCGCACCACGCAGTACGCCATTAGTATAGCCCATGGTGCGCTATTAGTATGCCTCCCGGGGGGGCATATTTACCCATGTGCTTTGGCATACTAATGGCGCACTGGTGGATGATGCGCCATTAGTGTGCTCTGGCTTACTAATGGCGCACTATGTGGTGGCGCGCCACTAGTATGAATATTAGGCATTATTTTTTTTTCTTTTCTGATATTTTCACAGGTTACAAAATATATTATTGGACAGAATTTAGACAACACCACACGGCAACAGCAGATTCATCGAATACAATAGAAGATTAGTCTCCGAATACAATTCATCATATTAGTCTCCGAATTCAAAAGACCGAACAAAGATAGAACATTACAAGTCTCGATACCGCGAGTAGCGAGTTTGTCGGAAGTAATACTAATCCTAACAATTCCTACTAATCATCATCATACAACTTCTACTCGTTATTAATAACAAGTCATACGATCATCATCTTGATAGTCATCGAACCAATCCTACTTAATTGTTCTTAACACATGATCATCAGTATTAGGCAGGACCTAAATACCCTATTTAAGGTAAAATAGCATAAAACGATATAGACCCTGACTCTCCATTATGGAGAATGGAGATCATCCTGTCTCCAATTCTTGCGCTTCGCTTCCTTTTGCTTCCAAGAACCTCCTTACGACTGTCCATACATTTTTTTCTATCCTTTGATTTTCATGTCTCCACTTCTTTTAGAAATCTCATATGGACAGTTGAGATTCGTAGGATGACCTGGCTGTATGTTCAAAACATTAAGACTACCTTTCTGATACATCAAATGAGGCACACAATTCTATGGGATTATCTGTTGAAAAACATAGTAATAACTTCATAGTTAGCAATGATGTACTAGTTTTAGAAGTATGCAAAAGATGCACGGATGTCGTAATAGTAAAAAATCTTACCAGGGTATCTCCATGGTAGTTACCGTAGTTGAACACATGCACTAGTGGCACGTATTGACCATAATATTGAGGAGTTTGATTGTAGATATTGTAATTCTCAATGTTAGTACAAAATCTGACCAGGTGATTTTTCTCCTTGTAAGTTGTTAATTCGGAGCCATCGGTGTAGTGGGTTTTGTCTACCATCTCCCGCACATTCTTTGAACAATAAAAATAAGCTGTCAACTATTTTGAAATAAATAATATAAATTAGCTAATAACTATGTTTGAGAAACTCACATAGCGGTAGAATTGGAGGCGTATCAACAAGGACCCAAATGTCCATATTGTCTTTCTCGATTTTAGGATCACCAAGATCCATGGTGACAAGCATACCCTCATCAAAACCATACATCTTGCAAAATGCTTCCCAATTTTTGCAACCAAAATGGGTTACGCTCCCAGAATTATACAGATTTACTTCAAAATCCACATCGTGATGAGTCCTTAGGTGAATTTTCTTTATTTCAGAAATTTCATGGTCTTCAAAATCCATCCTCTCCAAGACATAGCGTCTTGCATAGCATGGGATAAGCTATACTCGAATTGTAAAAGATGAAAATTACACGTTGAAATAGTTGAAGTCATGCTTAATTATGAAAATAACATTTGTCGTCGTTGCGTACTGTTTCAACTTCGAAGGTCTCCTCGAGCTTAATGCTAAAGCGCCGATCATTGTCCAGGTGAGGCATGTCGCACAGACCTCGATTGTCGTGGCACCAGCCGCACTCCCCCGGGAGACTTTCGTCGTCCGATGACGACATATCCTACGTTCATAATTCAAAACTACATAGGATGAGTGGTTCCTCTTCCAGATTAGGGTTTATCGATGACGAGCAACTGACATTAGTAATAACTATGAGTTGATATCACACTTCTATATGTATAACACAAGAGGCAGTTGATCCTACTTAATTAAGTACTAAGATACCCCGGGCTATGCATTTGTCGCAAGTACCCCATATGTTCAATTTTTAGCAAAGTCATGCTAAAATTCACGAAAAATTTTAGCATGACCTTTGTTGAAAATAGGACATATGGAGTACCCGAATTTGCCGGAACGAAAGTTAATCGACATTCCGGCAAACTCAAGGGCCTCTCGGGGTACCTGCAAAATCATCATGACACGATGGTCAGAGACAAAACCCAGCAAACTCCTTCCCTTCACTCGGGGTACAGCAATATATCTTCTAGCCATGAAAAATAATACCAACTAGGATCGGTATGACCTTCGTTTTTCATTTTCTGTATGATCAATTAAATCTTCTGCAAGCTTATATTAAAAGGTTCAGCAACTTGAAACGTAACTCTTGCTTGGTGTTCCAAATCATTTCATTTATATTTTAAATAACAGTAGGAATTATTTCATAATAGAATTTACCCCAAAAACAAATTCCTTTAATGCCATTTTCAAACTCTGAGTTCCTCTGTTGCACTAAAACTAACTCAAATAATTTTTATAAAACTGCCACAAAATTTTTGGGAGACCCTATAATTCCTATAAATCATTTTTGAACAAAGACCCATCCTACTCTCTTGAAATTTTTGAGAGAAACACCCACTTTTCCATTCTGATCCATTTTCAGTTTACAACTACAACCCTATTTCCCCTAGCTCCTAAAATTCTACAAAATTATCCCAACACAAGAACAGTACCTACACTCCTTTTTCCCAAACATCTCCTGATCACAAGTTCTAAATTTTCAATAGGCCACATGGATTTGCTGAATCAGCATAAACCTTTCAAGTACCAAAAATGCAGCATTTTCTTGGCAAGACCAAGCTACTTCACGGTAATTCATATTTTAAGAATTCTCACATTTCATATATCGGCTTTTTCAAAACAAAACAAAGTATCTGTGGGGGCTGCAGTTGCATGTTGTGTATCAATGTACCTTATATATATCACGAATCTAAACTAGACAAACACGAATGTAAACTGAACAATTAATAGGTTGCAAGAATATATAAAATCTGAACATTACACAATTCTGAACAGTACACTTCTCAAATTCATAGAAATTTGAGAGAGAGAGAGAGGGAGACAGCAAGGATTCAGATTCAGAGAAGTGCAGCAGGAGGGAAGTGGAGAGGAGGAGCAGCAGCAGTTTTGAGATTTCAGAGAAGAGCAGCGGCAAGACGTTGAGAGGAGGAGGAGCAGGAGTAAAGCAAGAGGGAGGAGCAGCAACAAGGCGAGGGCGAGCGCGGCCGTGGGCGGCAACACGCAAGTGCGTGTGTGCGCGGGCGCGGCCGACTGCAGTGACAGCGCAGCAGTGAGGCAACGCAGGAGCTTGACGACGGCGGCTACGGCGACGAACCCGACGGGGGAAGGGGGAAATCGGTCAAGGGCCTCACTGAGGTGCTCGACGATGATCTCGGGAGGTCGGGGGTGGCCGGGGTGGAGCGATGTGACGAGGTGGACGAGGGAGGCCGAGGTTGGGGAAGACGATGATGGCGATGATACGGTGCAGCTCCAGTCGGTTGAGAACCCGTAGATGAAGAAGCAGTCGACGGCGGTCCTCCTGGACGTCTCCGTGCGGCGCGGGGTGACTGGTGGCGGCGCAGTGGGTCGGGGCGGCGGCGGAGCAGCAGGTCGAGGGCTCGGGGGATTGGGGATTGGGCTCGGGGAGGAGGCGGTGCTCGGGAGGAAAGGGATAGAGGGGGGAAGGTTAGCAATGGCGCACCCCCGAGCGGTGCGCCATAAGTAACCTTTTTTTAGGTAGCAATGGCGCACCAACCAGAGGTGCGCCATAAGTAACTTTCTTTTTTGCATAGCAATGGCGCACCAGCCAGAGGTGCGCCATAAGTAACTTTTTATTATTATTTTTTGTTGCATCTAATATTTTTTTAGAAAATGCATATGAATATGAAACAGTAATAAATTTTTATAAAAACAGTAATAATTTTTTTAAAATATCATCAAATTTGTTATTTGAAAATATCATCAAATTTTTTATTTGAAAATATAATCAAATTTGTTTTTTTTATTTTTAGTTGCATTCATTTGTGACGGTGGAGCGGGGGAGGATGCAGGGGGTCGGCGGCGGCGGTGGAGCGGGGGAGGGTGCGGGGTGTCGGCGGCGGCGGCGGCGGCGGCGGTGGAGCGGAGGAGGGTGCGGTGGGTCGTCAGCGGCGGTGGAGCGGGGGAGGGTGTGGTGGGTCGTCGGCTTGAGGTGCGCCATTAGTAGTTTTGCAAAAAAATATAGTAGTGGCGCACTGCGTGGCAGGTGCGCCATTACTGGTTAAACTAGTAATGGCGCACTGTTCCCTGGTGCGCCATTAGTATTTTTGGAAAAATATATAAGAAAATTTGTTACTAGTGGCGCACCGTGGGTCTGGTGCGCCATTAGTGTCTACCACACTAATGGTGCACCAACTCATGATGCGCCATTACTATATAGTGGTGGCGCACCACATATCTGGTGCGCTATTAGTGGCCATATCATCTATAGCCCTTTTCCTAATAGTGAACATAAAATCGAATATATCAAATATGTTAAAATCCAGTAAATAATGCCAGTAAAGTATATACAAATTTGCACTTCCAATACACCGAACAAAAAATGTACATACATCAACATTCACTACTCCTTTCAACAATGCTAGAACATGATCACTTGTTTGTCTTTCAGCAGACAATCCTTGACCACTGGCAACCGGGGAGCTGCTGGAGATCGCTCCTCAGCTGGCTTAGCTGTTTGTTCATCTAAAAAAGAAAAAGGGTTACCTTTCCGTTAATTTTAGTCTTGCAGTTACAGCCCCTCAAGTATTTGGTCACCTATATTTTCTTGTTTTTTTTCACTACCTTGTTTCATAATTATCCTATGTATTTTCTTGAAGAGTGCAGGCTTATTCTACACCAATTCCCCTCCATCCTCGAGTTACCTGGCCACCGTAGCTCCTCTCCTCCCTCTTGCCGCTCCATGTGCTAGCATTGAAAATGCCAAATTATATTGTGTCGCATTGTTATGTACGTAGTTCTGATCAATAACACAACTACCTAAAAGCAAATAAGAAAACCAAAGTGAAATTGCTGGGTAAATGTCAACAAAACACATACTGCTAGATGAATCATAAGAATATGTGTACCCTATTATGTCTCAAATCATCATAATACAGTGATAGGTGATGTATAGGGAGATAAAAGACATTGGCAATAATTAATAATCCTTACTGGTTAAAGAAAGAAATTGGTCATCTGAAATTATGAATATGAAGATAATGAACCCATGAAGATACTAACGATTAGAATTATCCTTCCTTTCAATCTCCATCTTTAACAAACAGGATAACCCAAAATGAATAGGCGATACTTTTAACAAAAATCTAAAAAATTTAAGGGTAAGCTATAGAATATGTTACCATTAAGGTAGATGTTAATTGCAAGAACAACTTTTCGATCAATGCTACACTTTTGTCATGCATCACGTTAACATGAGCCACAACTTGTGGAGGATAACATGTGCTCATTATTCATGTGCATCCTGATCTCCAAGTATTAACACAAGAAATTATTCAGTTGTAACACACTCTAGCCATGCCCGAAATATGATTAGTGGAATGCTCTGCTCGGTAAATTACTACCCAGCGCATATTGTTTCACCAATTTTGAACAAGTGGACTGGATCGCTTATCAAGTATTTTTCAAGCGAGGAAACTAATATCTCATGTGAAAAAATGCTTTTCAGGCTTTCCTTTTACAATACTATAGAAACTTGGTTCTCTCACATGTACATATGAACCTACTTATGATAATGTTGATCCCAACCACGTACGGAAACACTGATTGAGATTTACTCAATAGGGTAGCTAAAACCTGACAGTAGTGATTTTTTAAATGATAGTAGTAATCCAGAACAAAAGAACAAGGTAAGCAAGTGAAAGAGTCAACTTACCTTTAACAAAATTTCGTCATATGCCAAAAAAGATTCATCCCTAAATGTTTAATGAAGTGATGCTTCTGGCACTTTTGGTTCCTCCATATCACGCTGCAATGAACATGTCCCATTGGAAAATTAGATGTATAAAAAAATTAAAATGGCAGCAATTACTATTCAATAGTGAACAATCAGGCTATTAGAACATACCTATATACAGTTGTGTAGCACCATAACATCTTAAATTGGGATAAAGACAGACAGAGTTCACCATCAATATACAATCAGGCTTCTGAACAATAACTACCAGCAGCCCAACAGTACTAATCAAATGAAATAAGATAAATTCAGTTACTTTAGAATAGTAGTACCTGGCCAATGGTTGGCCGTATGAAGAAAAAATAAGGATCGAGATGTTTATGTGAAGAAGAACTGAAGTCATATCATCTCCTGCTGCACAACCAACTACTGGCCAATGGTTGGCCGTATGAACATACAAGTACCAAAACGACATGGACTGTAATAGTCTTGAACCTATATAGACACGGGTTATTCTAGAAATATATCTGGAACATGTTGTACATGCGGCATCAATACTATGGCTGAATCAAATGATCAATTAACCCTAATACATACTACGAGTACCCACATATACAAAACATGCAATCAGAAGAAAGAAGAGTACATCGAGCGGCTTGAAATGGTTTCCCATGGTGGTGAAGCTTCACAGGCAGGCAGGCAAGCAACAGTGCGGACAAACATCTCGCTCGCAACCTATGGATTTGGCTTCTTAATGGCATGGCTAAGTATGCCAGTGCCTCAGACTTCGAGATGTAGAGTTCTAGAAAAAAAGTAGATTTGAGGATCTGGGTTAGCAAATTTACTCCCAAATGATTAATACCATAGCACCATGAAGACGGAAGCATGTCTGCTAGTTTTAGCTATTATGTCATATTAGGTGGATTAACATTACATTGCTAAGATTAATAAATTAGTAGTGCACCCATGATATGCTCTCAAACAAAATTACAAGCGTTCACTAAAAGAAGCATGGCGAACATTAGTCTGTAAGTAAATGATTTAAATAAATTATTCCTCAACCAGCCATGCCTCACTCTAGTGCTGCCACCGCCCTCGTTCACCATATAATCTACGGCCCAGGTCGTTCTGCCCGTGTAAGAGACGTGAGACATAGGACACATGAGGAATGGAAGTAAGAATCGATATGAGGTCAGAAAATCTTTTATCTGTATCTTTAATGAGGCAAATTCCCCTTCTGAATTGACAACAATTATCAACCCTTGCAATGCACCTATGATGGGTTCGATGACAGATTTAGTGTATGAGATAGAACCTCTGCCAATCTTGTTAACTTGGGTCATTATTCAGTAGTCAACATCTTAGAAAAGGATGAGAGGTGTGGTAGACATGGTGGAGGAATCTTAACGTATATAGCACTTCCCAGAAAAAAAGATATTAGCACCATAGTTGAAATGTGTCTATAAAAAGAAGTCCTATTGTGCTTCGAAAAGGGAGTCTGATTTCAGAGTAATCCAAGTTATTCAGGTGATTAACAATAAAACAAACTCTGCAATTTGAGTATTTCCTAAATAAAGTGATATATACACGCACCAAATATTTGTGAAGTTACAGAGAACTATCGGTTTGAGGTATGTATGACTCAAGAAGGGAAACCTCTACATTGAGTACTCAAAGCTAACGAAAGGAAGCCACATGATCAGGTATTTGAGGCATGCAATGTAGAACCTTAGCCGGGATAAACTGCAATTGGTCAAACATGCACTCACACAACCTGGAACGCTCTGAAACAGAAGTTTAATCTAGCAGCCAGCAACCGCGTACGCGAGGAAATACCTGCCTAATTGTACATATATGGAAAGGTGTTGAGCAAGATGCACGGCTAGTTCATGAGATAGACTTTGCGCCCTTCGGGTCCAGCATGGTGAAGTGGATCACACCTCCTGTATCCACCACGAACTCGATCTATGGCATGTACTCCTTCATTCTTCTGGACCTAGCTAGAGAACCTGACACCGCTGATGTAGCTTGCCGATCCAAGACCAAACACGTAGAATGGCCGGTTTGCCCAATATGTTACGTTGTGCTTGCACTCGTGTACTTGTCGGGCAACGCCCGAGGATTCTTCCTGCAACCAGCAAGAATCCCTATCAATCATAAACATCTTCATCACTCACACCGATTCACTCACTGAACCAAGCAAGTAATGGAGGGAGGACGGAGGACTCACAACACTTTCATCTCGAAGTTGTTGAGCCACCTGATGTAGATGTTGAAGACGAGGAAGTGGGCGGCTCGCTAGTGCCGGGCGTGCTTGGGAATGGACCGCCAGGCGATGACGGGGTCCAGCACGCCGTGCGCCTGCGGGTCATCCGAGTTGGAGCTCCCAGTAGAACTCCACCGTCGCGTTGTAATCCGCCGCCATGAACACGTTGAGAGAGCCGTTGGGCCCCACGAACTTGGCCAGGGACTTTTGGTCGCGCGACGGGATCGCCGACGACACCAGGCACACCATCGACTTCAGGGAGTCCCCCACGAACATCAGCCTCTTGTTCCACAGCCGCTCCAGCAGCAACCGCGCATCGAACCTACAGCAAGATCCAATTCGGTTGGGTTGAGATCTACAAGTGCTGATGAACTGAATTGAATTGGGGATGGATGGATGGAAGGTACCGGATGGTACCTGGGGTGGTCGCAGGAGGAAGGCTGCCAGCGCCACCGCTGGTACGAGTCATCGCGCCGGCCGTTGCGCATGCAGGTCACCTGCTCCGTCAGGAACTCGCACTCCGGCTCCCTGTACAGTCGCACCTGGGACGCCTCCGCATCGTACGTCCACAACCCCTGGTACAGGTTGCACGCCAGCGGTGGGAGGTGCGGCGGAGGGGCGGCCTGCGGCGGCGGCTAGATCCGACGGGGTATTGAGTTGGTAGGATTACCCGGGGTTGAAACCGGCCTGCGACGGCGATCCAAAACCTGGGGTTGAAACCGGCCTGCGTCCTACGGCGTCCATTGGCGGGGTATTCCGGAGGGGGTCCGCGGCGAGGACGGCGGCTTTACCGTGGCCACGACGACGGCGATACAGAACTGATGACGAGGGCGAGATCTGGCGGGGTCTTCTCGAGTCATCCGGCGGCAGCTAGATCCGACGGGGTCTCCTCCGAGATCGGCGGCGCTAACGTCGAGGTCGAGGGGATCGCAACGTGTGTGGGTGGGGTCGGGGGAGGGGAGGGGCGAAATAAAACGAGCGAAAAAAAAACCGTGACAAAAAAAAACTCGACGAAGCTGGGACGAAAAAAAACCTGAAAGCGAGACTACCAACTGCTTCATTAGGAGTAGAGATACCTACGTACCCCCAAACTACCAGATACGGAGCCAAAACCCTAATTCCACCGATGTAACTTTCTGTATCCACGAGATCCCATCTTGAGGCCTGTTCCG
The DNA here is from genome assembly GCF_056163025.1 of Triticum urartu. Taxonomy (NCBI): domain Eukaryota; kingdom Viridiplantae; phylum Streptophyta; class Magnoliopsida; order Poales; family Poaceae; genus Triticum; species Triticum urartu. The sequence goes on from NC_141873.1 coordinate 512,222,003, forward strand.
GAGCTCCGCCGGAGGGGGCATCGATCACGAAGGGCTTCTACATCAACACCATAGCCCTTCCGATGAAGTGTGAGTAGTTTACCTCAGACCTACGGGTCCATAGTTATTAGCTAGATGGCTTCTTCTCTTTTTTGGATCTCAATACAAAGTTCTCCCCCTCTCTTGTGGAGATCTATTCGATGTAATCTTCTTTTGCGGTGTGTTTGTTGAGACTGATGAATTGTGGGTTTATGATCAAGTATATCTATAAACAATATTTGAATCTTCTCTGAATTCTTTTATGTATGATTGGTTATCTTTGCAAGTCTCTTTGAATTATCAGTTAGGTTTGGCCTACTAGATTGATCTTTCTTGCAATGGGAGAAGTGCTTAGTGTTGGTGTCAAAACCGGCGGACCTCGGGTAGGGGGTCCCGAACTATGCGTCTAAGGCGGATGATAACAGGAGGCAGGGGACACGATGTTTACCCAGGTTCGGGCCCTCTTGATGGAGGTAATACCCTACGTCCTGCTTGATTGATCTTGATGATATGAGTATTACAAGAGTTGATTTAGCACGAGATCATAGAGGCTAAATCCTAGAAGCTAGCCTATTGTATGATTGTATGTATATCTATCGATTAGCCTGGCCCTGGTTTATATAATGCACCAGAGGCCTAGGATAACAAGAGTCCTAGCCGAATACACCGGTGGGGGAGGGGTCCTTGTCTTGACCACCAAGTCTTATGGAATCTTCCTTGTATGCGGCAGCTGTCCGAACTGGCCCATGAGTATACGGCCATGGGGTCATCGGCTCAATCTAACTGACCGGGAGACGACGTGGTGAGTATCCCCTAGTCCAGGACACCGTTAGTAGCCCCCTGAACCAGTCTTCAAGTTGGGGACGCTCCTCGATTCTTCCGAACTGCTCTTTGTCTTCGGTCGTCGGTCTTGAAAACTGGTTCAACAAATCTTGCTATCTTCTATCTTGAGGATTACCGAGTTAAATCTGAGGATCTCACACGTCGGGTATCCAAGGAGCCCTTTAAGTCTTCGTCCTTTATCAATGCCTTGTTATTTTTATGCCACACCTCGGATTTGAAGTTGTTCCCGGGCGGCAGCGTCCTCTTGCGTCCGAGCTCCAACGCCGAACTGCATTCGAGGTATCTTTTGCAGCCGAGCACCAACGCCGGACCGCTTTCCGAGCTCCAACGCCGGAATGTATCCGAGCTCCAACGCCGGACTGTATCCGGGCTCCAATGCCGGACTATATCCGAGGTGTCATATCACCTTGGTTCAAAAAAGTTGAAGGAGTTTAGCCGAGCTTAATGCCGGGAATGCTCTTTATGGAGCCAGCCACTAGCGGCCGAGCTTTATGCCGGACTGCTTCCGAGGTGGTGCACCACCCCGACTGTGGGCCAATTTTTTGTCAATATTTTTTATTGGTGCAGTTTATTCTCTGTCGAGATATATAGCCAGTAGCCCTCAAGGTATGTATCGGTCTAAAACCCGAGATGCACCTGAAGGATGACGTAAGACTGCTGATCCCAGTAGTCGCTGAGACTCAGGTTGATTTGCAAAATCGGCCTGAGGATCAAGTCCTAGCTCGGTAGAATACTTCGGGACACAAAAAGCGGCGTGCTCAGTCCTCGAGACTCGGGTTGGGTGCGGCCGACCAACCTGAGGATCAAAATCTCCTCAGAAATTGTATTGTACTTAAAATTTTCTGCATTGGACATGCAATGCAGTAGCCCCCGAGACACTGGTCGGGTGGCAACACCAAATCAGGGGATCGATGTGCCCCTTTAATATTTGTAAATAATAAGCCCGAAGCCCAGTAGCCCCCGAGCCATAATGCGGGTATGGGTGGCCGAATTAAGGATCGATATCCATAGTAAAATCATAAATTATGTGTAATGACTCTATGTATCCAAGTACTTTACATCATTAATGCTCGGATCCGCATTGTACAAAACTTTGTTGACCGACCATCGGCTTCCATCTCCTCGGCCAGTAGCCGAGGAGTGTTTGTCCTACTTTATAAAGCCTTTATGAGGGTAAAGATTTTCGACAAACAAGGCAATCTGGCCATACATTTTATAAACAAAGGTACGTAGAGAGATATGTTATATTACTGTTTAACATAAGAAATCTCTTCCAAAGAAAATAGTCCCGCCATCGGTTCCTTTCTTTGGGTTGTCATGCTAAGCATGATCATGAAACCTCAGCTCTAATGTAAGAGCAAAATATTGAGGATTTAGTTTGGGAGGCCAGTTACTAGCCCCCGACAGTGTTCGGCGATAGTCGAGGTCAAGCCGTAAACACTTTGGCCAATGTTATGAATGGCCCGTCATTTAACACAGTCATCGGATCGCTGACCAGTTTACGCTTATTTTGACGGTCAGTTTTCGGCTTTCTCCACTGAGGTGCTTAACCATGTGAGCTGAAAGCACAATCACAGTGGTTCTCTCTTTGCACACCTAGCCAAACAAAGAGGAACGTAGGAGGCAAGCGCAGGAGCCGGGCAACCCAACTATTGACCGAAGACACAATTCGAAACCGATGCATATATAGCAATATCCGAGAATGTTTTTTGCCGAATCTCTAAAGGTGTCCTGCGTTGCACTGCGAGACTTGTGCTGAAAACACACAAATAGTTTAAAAGTGCCAAAAGCTTGGAAAACCAAAAAACGTCAGTAAAAACATGACGTCTGAACAAGATCACGTGTTTGGTGCCAATCCGAAAATTCGAAGAGAAAAAAATTGTGCTTCTGTCGTGTTTTGACAAACGACCAATAAGAAAACACATTTACAACTCATATATAAATTTTAAGAGCCCCCGAGTGACTTGGGTAAAAGAATTTTATGTATAATGATGGTATGTACCGAAGTACTTATATCATATATGTGTTCACCCAAACTTTAAGCGTGTCTTAACCAACCGTCGGCTTCTCCCTCTTCGGCAAAGGGCCGAAGAGTGTCATGTACTCCCGCCTGTTGAGAGTATCGATGGTGTTTCCGATGACCAGGCAATCAGGCCATAAGGTTGTAACAGACAAAGCGCGCTCAGGGAACTTATGCTTTATTACTAACGAAGTGTAAGAAGCATCTTCGAAGAAAATAGTACCCCCCCCCCACCGATACCTTTCTTTGGTGCTCATTATTACTATGAGTGCAATAGATTTTTTGTACTCATGAGTTCCGTTGTGTGCCGACCATAATTGAAAACAATAAGAGCGCTAACTTTCGGCTTCACCCAGTCTGAGGTCAGAACTCGGATGACCCGGTCGTGACAATCGGAGAGGTGCTCCCTTTACTCCCTAGCCGAACAATCGGGAACGTAGGGGTAAATACAGGAGCTAGGCAACCCAGCTTGCAAATCGCTTAGGTCAATATGGTGCATATTGTGGCGTAATACACGAACAAGGAACGAAGCCGTACAAGTAAAATCATATGCAAGAGGAAAAGCTCCATCAAGGGAGCCCCCAAATAAACGGGGTATTTGAATATGCGAGTCACAAACAAAGTTTTGACAAGGAACTTTGTCACAAACAACTTTGTGCCGAAAAGTATAATGCTTGGTTGAACCGAACAAAATTTAAAACTGAAAGTTTTTGAGCATGAAAGCGACTTAGTTAGTTAATGTGCTCGATGTTGATGACGCAGACCGAGATTGTGGCGGGACGAGATCCCAGCCCCCAAGCCGGTCCCAAGATGTCCGAGTAAAGAACTCGGCTTGATGAAGTGGTGACGCAGCATAGTCGATGGGCGAGGTGAAAACCCCAGCCCGACCGCGGTGACGGAGTAGGCCGGCAGTGTGACGCCGAAGCCCCCAGCGTGTGTTAATGAAGTGATGACGAAGCCCCTGGTCAGCCGAGGTTACGTGGTACGTCGGTATGCCGCGGTGACAGCGCTGCCCGGATTATCTACCTATGCATAGAAAATAGTGCAAGTCGGAGATAAAAGGAACAATAATAAAAAAGTGTTGCATAATCAATAATTTATGCAAAGTGAGTAATAAAAGAAATATGGCATGTGCGCCGAACACTCGATGAGGTAGAGCTCTCTCGGCGATGCCGAAGTCCCCGAGGCAACCGAACACGTCGGTATGGCAACACGACCAACAAGGTGATCACGCGAGCCGATTCACGCCGATTGGGACGATGACATCGGCTTGCCGAAGAGACTACGTGACACAGTCGGAGTCGATCACCTACACACATAAAATAGTGCGGTCCAAAAAGGATAATTGCTTTTCACAAAAATAATTTATTGAAAGAGATGTGGCCTGGCGCCGAAGTCATGTCGATGCAGGGTGTCGGCGTGACGCGGTGAAGGCATGGCCAAGCCCGAATTCGCAGGCCGGTCTGAGTTCCAGATGCGGCATTCGCCGAACTGTATACGAAAACTGACCGAACCACCACGCGGCCGTTATTAATGTGGCCGCCATTTGATAGACCTGTGTACAGATGACGGAACAAACCAGAGTAATAATTCCTTAAGAAAAATAAACCCAACAAGCAAAAATTGTTAGGATTAATAGCACCTGGTTTATTTGTTGTAACATTCCGAAGAAAAGCGACTTCCAAAATCAGGAATCGATCCGCACACCCAGTGCCTGATGGGCGATAAAGTGATGGCCAGGTGATACTGGCAAAGGTTGGTTTGCCGAGGCGAAGCCCTCGGTCCAGCTAACGTGACGAAGTTGGTCGGCTGGTGACGCCGAAGTCACCGGAGTATGTTGATGAAGAAATAGCCAAGTCCCCGGTCTAGCCGAGGTGACGGAGCAGGGCGGTGAGGAGTTGTTGTAGCTGTCATGTCAGCCCAGGTGTTGAAGTAGTTCGGTGTGATGGACATTGGCTCGAAGAAGCAACAGTGCGGCCATGCCGACCCAGGTCGTAACTTGTGACGCGGCCAATGCTGGTCTGATGAAGTGACCATGCGGCGATGCCGGTGTGCCTGCTCCATGTAATCCGTAGGGCGGCGATGTTGGTGATGATTTATCCTTGATGATTCCAAACTCTTATTCGGCTCGCCGAGGTGAGGATCCGAAAAGTTGAGCTCGGCTTAAAAAGCGACGACATGTCTAGCACAGGTCGGCAGTCGTGGAGCTATATTACTGAACTGTTTTGACACCAGCGTGATGGCGAAGATTACCTCAGAGGAGGATTAAAATTTTATGGGCGCGTGTTAGAAACAACGCACAATACCTTAGACGAAAATTCCATTTAAAAAGGTTGTCCAATATCACGTTTATAAAAGAAACATGAATTCGGGTCAGATCCGTATTCGCGCAGGAAACAGATCTGAAAAATGATGCACTAATCGGAAGGTTCCTGAAGTTTGGACGGTCGGGTCGAGCTTAAATTTTGAGGGGTGGTAGATATGGGAGTTCCGCAGAAGATGAACGGTTGGATCTTCCATAGGACTTCCGATCTGGGCTCTGGAGACCACGCCCTAAACTCGTCCAGATTCCCGTCTGGATTTGACAAGGCTCCGGTATATCGTAGATTGTCAGAGATTCCTCCATCGGAACTCGACGAAATTTTCCAGGGTTGTTGTAGACTCGATTACGCACAATTCCACCGAAGAGATCATTAAAACGACACTCGAGCAGGTGGTGGCGGCAGATACGCGTTCGCTATCCAAAAAACAGCATGGTCGCCCGAGGGCAATGTTGACGTTGAGCCCCCGGACTCTATGGACGATTCCTCCATGATCTTGATAGTGATCGGAGTTGGTGTTGATGAAGGCCCTCATCCGAACATGACGATCGGAGGCAGGGCACAGTCCTCGGTCAAGCCAAGGTGACCAGTCGAGCCGGTGACGAAGATGTCAACGTCGCAGTTAATCTGCAGACGAGCCATCGATCCTTTTGCCGATCACACAGGGGAACTCTCAATGAAAGCACCAACATCGGTGTCAAAACCGGCGGACCTCGGGTAGGGGGTACCGAACTGTGCGTCTAAGGCGGATGGTAACAGGAGGCAGGGGACACGATGTTTACCCAGGTTCAGGCCCTCTTGATGGAGATAATACCCTACGTCCTGCTTGATTGATCTTGATGATATGAGTATTACAAGAGTTGATTTACCACGAGATCGTAGAGGCTAAACCCTAGAAGCTAGCCTATGGTATGATTGTATGTATATCTATCGACTAGCCTGGCCCTGGTTTATATAATGCACCAGAGGCCTAGGATAACAAGAGTCCTACCCGAATACACCGGTGGGGGAGGAGTCCTTGTCTTGACCACCAAGTCTTGTGGAATCTTCCTTGTATGCGGCATCTGTCTGAACTGGCCCATGAGTATACGACCATGGGGGTCCTCGACCCAATCTAACTGACTGGGAGACGACGTGGTGAGTACCCCCTAGTCCAGGACACCGTCACTTAGCTTTGGGTTCAATCTTGCGGCATCCTTTCCCAGTGACAGTAGGGGCAGCAAGGCACGTATTGTATTGTTGCCATCGAGGATAACAAGATGGGTTTATTTCATATTGCATGAGTTTATCCCTCTACATCATGTCATCTTGCTTAAAGCGTTACTCTGTTCTCTTGAACTTAATACTCTAGATGCATGCTGGATAGCGATCGATGTGTGGAGTAATAGTAGTAGATGCAGGCAGGAGTCGGTCTACTTGTCTCGGACGTGATGCCTATATACATGATCATACCTAGATATTCTCATAATTATGCTCAATTCTGTCAATTGCTCAACAGTAATTTGTTTACCCACCGTTAATACTTATGCTCTCGAGAGAAGCCACTAGTGAAACCTATGGCCCCCGGGTCTATCTTTCATCATATTAATCTTCCAATACTTAGTTATTTTTATTGCCTTTTATTTTACTTTGCATCTTTATCATACAAATACCAAAAATATTATCTTATCATATCTATCAGATCTAACTCTCGTAAGTGACCGTGTAGGGATTGACAACCCCTTATTGCGTTGGTTGCGAGGATTTATTTACTTGTGTAGGTACGAGGGACTCGTGCATGGCCTCCTACTGGATTGATGCCTTGGTTCTCAAAAACTGAGGGAAATACTTATGCTACTTTACTACACCATCCTTTTCTCTTCAAGGAAAAACCAACGCAAGTGCTCAAGAGTTAGCAACCTACGTCGTTACCACAGCCGCCGGGTCAAAACCAGAACCTTTCAAGAAGGTGACTTAGTGCTCCGGCTCATTCAGGACGAAAAGGATATGCATAAGCTATCACCACCTTGGGAAGGACCTTTTGTGGTCAGCAAGAATCTGCATAATGGGTCATACTACTTTATCGATGTTCGAGACTACAAGGGCACACGCACATCAAAGGAGGAGACCCGTCGGTCGTGGAACATTGCTCATCTTCGGCCCTACTATACTTGATCCACATGCTCTCATGATGTACATAGTTACCTGATGTATATAATATAAGCAGTATAATAAAGCCGGCATGCCTGACAGTTCAGGACCTCTGTCGTTTCGCTTCCTTGAAGCTGAGTCTTTATCATCATATTCATTTAAGAGGCTCGGCGCCCAAGTTTCAGGGACCAAAGAGATTTGGACTAGTAGAAAACAGGGCTTTGGTCACGGGGCAGTTTTCACATTAGTCTCGGTTCAGTCAAGAACCGGGACTAACGTGAGCATTTATCCCGGTTCGTGCGGCTAAGGCATTAGTCCCGGTTCACCTGGGCCCTTTAGTCCCGGTTCGTGCCACGAACCGGGACTAAAGGGTGTGATGCCCATTAGTCCCGATTGGTGGCACCAACCGGGTCTAAAGGTTAGACCTTTAGTACCGGTTGGTGCCACCAACCGGTACTAAAGGGTTTTGAGGCATTAGTACCGGTTCATGGAATGAACCGGTACTAAAGGTCCCATTTCCAAACTCTCCCCCCCCCCTTGGACCGCCTTTTCAGTTTTAGAAAAAACAAAAGAAAATGATGGAAATGTCAATAAAATAAAATAAAATAAGTTTCCCATGTGATATGTGGTCTACTTGTTGGGAAAATTTACAAATATGAATTTTGACTTTATTTGCAAAATCTCTCTGGAATTTGTAAAATGGGCATAACTTTTGCATACGAACTCGGATTAAAAAAAATTTATATGAAAAATCATCTACTCGAAAAGTTACATCTGAATTCGTATGCAAAAAACATTCCTGGGAACCCCGTTAAACATTTTCAAAATCCTCAAAAACCTAACAAAAAAAAGTTACGGGGCTTTTAAGATCTAGAGTGGAAAAAATCGAAAAAATTACTAGTCAAATCTGGTCAAACTGTCGTCAAACAATGGTCAAACTAATTATTCTAGAACATTAGTGTTACTAAATAACTATTTCAGCTATTTTGAATTTTGGTCAAATCTAGTCAAATTGTGGTCAAACAATGGTCAAACTAATTATTCGAGAAATATTAGTGTTACTAAATAATTATTGTTTTTTAAAACAATAGTTTCAAACTCAAACAGTGAAATGTGTCACTTCATGCTCAAGCAAAATTCATGAAGGTTAATAGGATTGACATCTTACTATTGTCAGGAAAACAACAAGTGCAGACTTCGAAACGAGAGAGAATAGAACCCGGAAGTTAAGCGTGCTCAGGCTGGGGGAGTGGGAGGATGGGTGACCGTTCGGGAAGTTAGATGATTTGGAATGATGAGGGGTGATTAGAGGATAAATTGAGCAGTGATGAGGGGTGGTGATTACACACTAGAGGTTAAAATAATTTGAAAATCAAAAAAAATTAAAAAAATTCAAAAAAAATCATAGAATTTCCTTTAGTCCCGGTTGGTGTTACCAACCGGGACTAAAGGTGGAGCTCCACGTGGCCGCGCCCTTTAGTCCCGGTTCATGTAAGAACCAGGACTAAAGGGGAGAGGCATTAGTACCGACCCTTTAGTCCTGGTTCAAAAACTGGGACTAAAGGGGCCTTACCAACCGGGACAAAAGCCCCTTTTTCTACTAGTGACAGCTCAAACATAGGTCCCTAACGAGCACGATTTGTAAGCATATCACTTGGGGGCTTCCTGTTCAAATATAGGCGTATTCGACCAAAGAGAACATAGTGTTACTACCCTCTTGACCAGGTTTGTTCAAACATAGGCGTATTCGACCAAAGAGAACAAACTCTGATCGGGTCATACTACCTGTAACCAGCTGCTTTAACTCCATCAGGTCATCCTGATTGACCCTCCGAACTCTTAACGATCAGTCTTTACGGCGTATTCGACCAAGATCTGAGCTCGATTAAGGTTCAAACAGCGGCTTGTCACGCGAGAACACGGTTTACAGATAGCCAGGACGAATCCAGCCTTCATAAGCCGGCTTCCTTGAAACTTGAATAAATCGGCCCGTGATGTATGTTGTTACTCTGGCCCCGCGTACTCCTGAAAAGTCTTTGAGCAAGACCAGACTTTATCTAGGGTTCAAATGTCGATTGGGCACACTATGAGTCAGGCTCATAGAACGCACGAACAATCCAGTGGCTCAGGCTAGTTTCATTGAAGAAGACACTTTGGCTTGACAGCCTACCAAAGCCTCGAATTTCTTCTAATTTCTTATTTTTATTCTTTATATGATTTTTTCGGTGCTTTCCGTTTTTTGCAAGTCGGGCCCAGCTGCCCTTTTTACAGCTCATATTTGAAGCATACTTTGGGTTTCTACAACCCGTCAGGAGGACAGATTCTAAGTCGCCAGAGTATCATGTTTAGAGTTATAGCTCTAACACCTCTAACTGCATGAAGCTGATAAGCCGGCAGTCTAAGCATATACTACAGGTATGACACCTTATTTCACAATTTTCAGATCGGCCCTGGTTATGGACTTTTCGTCCTCAGTGGCTTTAATTGGGTGTCATGACCCGCCCGGCGGTAAGCCGCCAGGGCGCTTATATTTTCTTTGCATGCAGGATAATAATCATTTAGATCTGCATAAGTCAAAGGCTATCATACTCATAAGGGTTTTTAAACCAGCAGATCAGCAGTATTAAGCAAAAGGCAGAAACATGCACGATGGCACAACAGATTCAAGTTTTTACTACCCTATTACATGGTTTCATGAGCCGAATAAGATCAAGTGTTTTTTAAAAGATCAAAGGTACAAACCACCCGGCGGTTCATTCTTCTTGGCCTGGCTGTGGGTCATCCCTTGCCGGTTCTTCGTCCTCCTCCGCTGTCTGGAAGTTTGGTGTTGATCAATCAAAGCCCCGCAAGGCGTAGAATTCAGCTTCGTCATCAATAAGATTGGACGGGTCAATTTCAGGGGCGAAGGTGTGCTTACGAATTGGAGGAATCAAATCCATCACTTTATACGCAAGAGTATGCATCTTCTGGTTCTCTGCATCGTAAGCCGGCTAATATTTGGAGAGATTGGTTTCTTCAGCAATGACTGTCGCATGAGGACGGATTTCTTTAACACAAGCGGCGAAGTCTTGTTGATCAAAAGAAGTCCCATCTTCCTTCAGACTTGGATATCCACTGGCTACGTCGGCCGGGTCTAACTCTGGTACCCATGCCTTAGCACGGCTCAAAGCTGTCACAGCACCGGCTCTCGCACAAGACCGCTTTATCTCTTGAATTCTAGTGGGCATGATTGACAATTTCTTCAACACATCACTTAACAGATTGGGTCCTTGGTTTGTTGGAGAAATGGTAGAGAAGGTACGCTGAGCTCTGGTATACAACTGCTCGACAAGAGTATAGACCGCCTTGAGCTTCACAAGCATGTCCTGGTTAAGGTTGCTGCTCCTGGGACTTGAGTAAATCACAGATCGGTTAAATGGCGGTTTATATTACTATGACAAGTATTTACTGTGGATGAATAACAAGGCGACTCACCAAAGATAGCAGAAACCATCTGAGATACACGGTGCTTTAAGCCGGTGAGCTCAGTGGTTACCTCTCGAAGAGTTGCCTCTGCTTTTTCAGCTCGTTGTATTAAGGCAGTCTTTTCTTCAGCCCAAGTCTTTTTCTCCTCCTCAAAATTGGTCTTCAATTTTTCCGACTCAGCCACACTAAATTGGAACTTTGACTCGGCTTTTTGAGTCCCGGTTCCCTGAGTCGCCAGCCAGGTCTTTGCATCATTTAATTGAGATTCCGGTTTAGCAGTGGCAGCCTGCATAAAGCGCAGAACTTGTCAAATACATTCATGGCAGATTACAACAATATAAGTCCCAAGTCCTTTGCAAGAAACAACACTTGGCACTTGGGGGCTAATGTCTGTCAAAGCAATTTTTCAAGGAAACAGCTCTTATAAATAAAGTGCCAAGCACTTTGCAAGCAACACTAGTTGGCACTTGGGAGCTAATGCATATTTCTTGAAACTTATTAATGATGAGCCGGATATGTTGTAAACAGTCTCAGCCGACTCATGGGGGCTATGCAGTTAAGTTCTACTTTCTTACACAATGATAAATAGGACCGGCTTATTCATGCTGATTAAACCGGCCCTTGGGGACTACGGATGCAAAATTAAACTACTTCAACATCCGGTTTAAATTTTAAACCGGACTTGGAGGGAGTCTATGACAGAAGCTTATGAATTCTTCTAAGTCTACAGCCTATTCAATCTTATCATAGCCAGTAGACTTGGGGGCTGGCAGGATGTACATAACTTATTTATAAGGCCGGAAGGATACGTGGCATACGCTGGAATCGAGGAGACAGAAAAGTGGATATGTCACGGCGTGAGCGCCTCGATTTTTGAAAGGGTCAGTTAAGAAAAAGATTTATTTGGGATGTGCGTCATATTAATTATAGGTGACGTCACGGTGGGTTACCGCAATTGCCGTAAATGATGTCATGGCGGGTTATACCGTGGCACAGGAAGATGAAGAAGGGTTTTTTCTAAAAGTTTAAGATTGACATGAACAAGTTCAAATCAACCTGGGGCCTAATGTTGGGGATATGACTATCAGATATGACCCGCCCAGGAGGGGCCGGGTCATCCTTATGGCGGTTCATCTAAATGAAGCCCAAGAGTATACTAAGGATGGTGGTTCATAGATAGGCATGTTAAAAGGCCCAAGTCTGGGGGCGGCTTAAGGCCCGTAAGTGTAAATCGCCATGTATATGTAAACTTGTATTATAAGGCATGTAAGATAAGTCACCGAGCCGGACACGTTTGTATGAGCCGGCCGGGACTCTGTAGGCCGCAGGGCATCGACCCATGGATATAAGGGGATGACCCGGCAGCGGCTTAGGGAAAGAAACAACAAGTCGAAAGCCAGGCAAAGCGTCTTTGCTCCCTGGTAATCGAAACCCTAGCAATACCACCTCAAACTGGAGTAGGCCTTTACCTTCACTACAAGGGGTCGAACCAGTATAAACTCCCCGTGTCCTTTGTCCCGTTTTAACCCCTTTAAGCTAACCTCGTCGCAATGGCTCCACAACTAAGTCCTTCTACGAGGACATCTGCCGTGACACTTCCACGACAGCATGGCTGGGCTCCATCGTCCGCCTCCACCAACACCCTCTCCGTGACCTTCCACACGGCCCGCAGCTGTCCCCGTCGCTCCCGCGCCTTCTCCAGCTCCTCCGCCGACACCTCCTTCTCCCTTACCACCGCCTCCGCCCTGCTCTTCGCGTCAGCCCTGGCAGCATACGACCTCACCGACAGCGGCCAGCCGCCCGTGCCTTCACCTTCACCTTTGATTTGGCAAGGGTCACGCCGCCCAATGACGGGGAGGCCACCGCGTTGTCGTCCCTCGGCTGCAGCGAAATCCGCCACATGCCCCCAAACCTGGCCTCCGATGCCATCTGACTGGAGGGGGAGCCCCGCTAGCGTCTCTCATGGCGTGAATGGCGGGTGCGGTAGATGTGGTGGTGTGGCAGGTGCGGCGGATCCTAGGGGCCGGAGGGGATAAGGGAGGTAGGGAGGGGAGAGACGGGACAAAGGAGAGAGAGGGTGCGGTGCACTTTTGTTGACAGATAGTAGTAGCGCAGTAGAACCTCACGCGCTACAACTATTTATTAGCGGTAGCGTGTGTGGTGCAACCCATGCTACTACTATGACCTGTCTGCGGGGCACAATTAGAATTATTTACTAGTAGCGTGTCTTTTAGGTCGCGCGCTACCAGTAATATTTACTAGTAGCGTTGGTAAATAGAACGCGCTACTAGTAAGTAGCAGTAGCGCGGGTCAAAATAGAGCGCTACTAGTAAGCGTTTGTCTATAAGCTTTTCCCTAGTAGTGCTTCGGTGTCATCATATGAAGGAGAGGAAACTCACCCCCATGCCACCCCCCCCACACACACACACAACCTTAGGGCATCTCCAGGCGCGCCCCCAACAGGGCCCCCCAGGCCACTTTTTCGGCGCCGGCGCCGAAAAAACGGCCCAGTCGCGCCCCCAGGACGCCGAAAATCGCCGGTTCGGACCTTTTTTCTGCCCGGCGGTCACAGGCCGAACCCGGCGCGCTGTGGAGCAGTTCGGGGCTCCGGCGCTAGGGAAAAGCACGCCTGGCCCACACCGACAGGGGAAAAGTTAAGGTTTTCTTCTCCCGACTCGCCTCGCACCCCCCGCGCCCTCTGCCACCACTAGCTATATCCCGGTGACGGCCACCGCCCTACTCCGCTAGATAGCCATTCCCCGCCGGAAAATAGCAGCGCTTCGCCGCGGCAGCCCCTCCCACAGCAGCTGGGCGTTTCCGGCCGCGGAGGCGCGGTTTAACGGCGGGTACACGCCCACCGAGCGCAAGGTGTTCGGCGTTTTGCCTGCCTCGGCGATGGACTCGGATGAGGAGGAAGAGCTCGCCGCGCTGCTGGAGGAGGAAGCCGCGGCCGACGTCCAGGAAGAAGAGCATCTCATGGTGCTCGCCGCCCTCGCCCAGCTGCTGGTGAGCAATGAAAAGCCGCGGCGAGGTGGCTCGGCGCCGGGGCGGATGAAAGCAAAGAACCGGCATCGTCTCCAAGGCTACTGCATGCTCTATTCCGACTACTTCGCTAATGCTCCACTTCATGGCGAGAGAACATTTCGGCGCCATTATCGGATGAGCCGAAAGCTCTTCCTCAGGATTGTGAATTCCATCCGGGAGTTCGACAACTACTTCAAGTGCAAGATGGATTGCACTGGCGCTCTTGGATTCACCTCCATCCAGAAGTGCACGACAGCGATGAGGATGCTTGCATATGGAGCTCCCAGTGATTCACTCGACGACTATGGGTGCATGGCCGAGTCCACCAGCATAGAGTGTTTCTACAAGTTCTGTCGGGCAGTGGTGGCGGTGTTTGGGCCACAATACTTGAGAACACCCAATGCGGAAGACACTGCTCGGATCCTAGCCCAGAATGCAGCAAGAGGATTTCCTGGGATGCTTGGAAGCATCGACTGCATGCATTGGAAATGGAAGAATTGCCCATTTGGTTGGCAGGGGATGTACAAAGGCGCCAAAGGCGGTTGCAGTGTGGTGCTTGAGGCGGTAGCCACACAGGACCTCTGGATTTGGCACTCCTTCTTTGGTATGCCAGGAACTCACAATGACATCAACGTGCTGCAGTGCTCTCCTGTTTTTGCCAAGCTCGTTGAGGGCCATTCTCCTCTGGTGAACTTCAAGATCAATGGGCACCAATACAACAAGGGGTACTATCTAGCTGACGGCATCTATCCGAGATGGTCGACATTTGTGAAGATGATCTCAAACCCTGTGGCAGGAGGTAAGAACGCCTGGTTTGCGAAGCTTCAGGAGGCTTGCAGGAAGGATGTCGAGCGGGCATTTGGTGTGCTCCAATCTCGATTTGTTGTTGTTCGGTACCCCGCTCAGACCTGGTCCAAAGATCAAATGTGGGAGATTATGACTTGCTGTGTCATCTTGCACAACATGATCATCGAGAGCGAGCAAGAAGACTCAATGTTTGACACTGAACCATACTACAGGCAGGGTCCTCTAGCCGAAGTTGATCACCAGCTACCGGCAACTTGGACTGCCTATCTCAGTATGCGTCAGGAAATCCGAGACCCACAGGTGCATCATCAACTGCAGAAAGATCTGATTGAGCACCTATGAAGGCTCAAGGGGGACGCCGTGTGATGAAATACGAGTTTTTATTTATTGAACTATATAATTTGTATTGAACTATTTGTTGTTGTACTATTTTATTGAAATATTTGATTTTTTCTGTGATGAAATATGTGATAAGAAATAATTGTGTTGATAATTGAACGCCGAGACACGGCGAAACCACGCCGAATATGGGTCTATTCTCGCCCATATGGGCCCTTTATTCGCCGAAATTGGGCTGCAAAGTGGGCCAATTTCGGCGCCTGGGGGCGACGACTGGGCGCAAAACCGCCCCCAGCGCCGATTATATCGCCGGCTCGCCCCCAGGGGGCGATTTTTATGCGTCTTGGGGGGGCCAACGGCTGGAGATGCCCTTAGGCAGCAGGGCCCACCAAAGCGGTGGGACGGCTTGCGGAGGGAGCTGGCCAGAAGTCTAGTAGCGGTTGCGAGCTAGAAGTCTCCCTAGTGTCGACTGGCGGGTAACACAATATGAGTCGTCTTCACCACACCGACTGTTAACATCATATTTGTTATATTTTCAGTGTGGGTTTTGGAGTTAATTTTTGGGAATCGATGGTATAACACAAAGTTTTACGAATCGTAGAGTTACTCTTATATCGTTGTAATCCTACCTCAGTTTGTTTCTTTTCAAAAATTGTGTAACAGCCAGCAATGACACTAAATGTAAACTCAACGGTTCGTGAGTCTTGTGTTGGGATTCGATGAATAACAAATGTGGTTAGACTAATTAAGAGTTCAAATAATGGAGGTTCTTGTTTCGTCGTTTCAAGATTTCGTTTCAGTTGCTGAATTTGATGGACTACATCCACGACCAGATTGCCTCTCGCTCCCAGCTCACATCGTTCGAGGTCCATGCTCGCTGACGCTGCACACACCGCACCCACAGTCCCCGACACCACGCTGAGGCTACACCACCGCTTGCCAATGCCACAGATGCCCCTCGCCCATCCCCCGGCCGGGCTGGCCCACATGGTAGCAGCTTGTGGGGGCTGGCTCGGAGTGAAGTTTCAAATAAATAGGTTGTAGGGCTCGACAAAAATAAATCCTCACGTCTAAATCCTTGAAATCTAGTATACCCTAGTCTTGCATAACCCGGTCATTTTGAACCTTTTGGCGTTTCTACAAGAGGATTTGGTGATGTGGCACTCGGAGGCTGGGATTGTTGACTCTGACTGAATTAATGAGGCTTGCTCACCTGTGAGCCACTGCTGGCTATCCGCGTTGCGCTCCTGCGCTGCCAGTACGAGCTGCACTGCCTCCTGTCCATGCTCTAGCTCGCTGCCCCGTCCGCGAACGATCTCTGGGTGAACCGCCTCCCGTGCTTCGGCCTGTACATCTTCGTCGTCGACTTCTCATTCTACCTTGCGCGTGTCGTGTTTCTCGGCGGGAATAGATCAGCCGCACGCCTGTACATGCATATATATACGCGTCTAGCCGGTGAATCAGAAGCATGCCTGTAGATTGCTGGCTTGTACGTGCATGTAGCCCGCGAACATTGGTCAAGCTCTACGGCGAGCCGGTGCATGACACCAAGCGCCGAGCCGAGTAACAATGTTCTTGGACCACCACGGCGACCCCGGCGTGCAGCACACCACGGTGGCTAGCAGCGACGTGCTCGGGAGTCAGGAATCTCAGGGAGATGCGGGTGCGCTCCGCCATGGGTGGCTTTGAGTTCCTGGTGCCCCGTAGCTGAATTGCCGAATATTACCACGGTGTGCACACTTTGCTAGATGTGTGGCCCTGGTTTCAGCAAGTCAAGCGGCATAGAGGCAGCGCCTGTGGCAAGGGTGCCGGTGAGGCCCATGGCCCTGGCGTCTACGAGACGCGCGGCTGCCCGAGCAACGAAGAAACCGGCGATGCAAGGCAGCGCGGGCGACGCCATGGCAGGCAAGACGCCCAACAGCCCAAGCAATGCAGGATCCGGCGAGACATCCGACAGCTCGCCTGTGTAGGAAGCTGGCTGTGCTGCAGCCATGGCTAGCACCGAAAACAAGCAGGTCCTGGTACGCCAGCCGGCGATCCTGGCACAGCCATGAGTGGTTGCGAGTCACGCAGCTCCTGTGGCCGCTCGCACGATGTGCAGTCCACGGCGATGCTGCTGAGTGCTGACGGCGTGGGACCCATCTGCAGGTGTTGGCTGAGTAATCTTTCCCGGTGGTATGTAGGAATCTCCTGTTTGGATATGACCTCAAGGTTCAAAGAGGCCGAGATCAATGAAGTCAGGATACAGATTTCAGGGATTTAGACATAAGGATTCATTTCCGTCAAGCTCTACAAGTTTATTTCAGACTTCACTCACGGGCTCGCGAGTTTGCTCGAGCCGGACCAGGCCAGAGAAATACCCGGCCGGGCCAGAATCTGCTCGGAGAAGAGCGGACCATAGCCTGGCTTGAGCCGAGAGCCCGGCTCGGCTTGTATCCAGCTGTATTATGACACGTACCGAGTTCTGTTATTAGAAAAGAAAAACACGAGCCCATTTTTCTTTTTTTAAACACATTACAATCGAAGTTGTTTGCATACACTCATCTCTATGAATGAACGCACACTTTATCCCTATAAGCACTTTCGAGATACCGAGACCACATAGTATTGTGATATTGATGAAGTCACCACATGCGCATCATAGTCGACGAAAACGTTTCCTCCCACTGAATGAACATCGCTGAAAAATTTTAAATAAATTCAAGAAAATGCGAGCACCAATGTTAAGTCTAGATTTTAAACTCTGCTGAGCTAAGGATACCATTGTTTTCCTAACCATCTAACCACAGGTTGTTCGCCACGCCGACTTATTTTTGGGCATGTCAAGTGTGCATACGTGTTCTGTATATATTACTACGATCCTCTTTTACTGTTTGATTTTCGAACGAGTTGCTAGCTCACAGCACATGTATGTCATAGGAAAGAAGGTTCACAATCAGTGGCGGAGCCAGGAAAAAAGGATGAGGAGGGCCGAGTGTTGCTGAGCCTCGTCAGGGAGGGCCAGCCCACCATAATACACCATTTTCATAGCAAATAATCACTTGTTCAGATGTATATTAGGTTTAAATCAGTTGTATTAGGGGGCTAGGGGGGCCAGGGCCCTGCTGGCCCCCCCCCCCCCCCCCCCGGGTCCCCCGTCTCCGCCACTGTTCACAATAAATAACGGGACAACTAGTTGGTAAAACAATGAAGTCGGATCTAATGTAGCAGATTCGTTCATGTAGCCAAGTTAACACTCTAAATTGTAATGTTTGCCACATTGTTCTTTTAGACTGAAGAGTGCGAGGCGGAAGAAGGTGGTGACTAATGAGGATGACATCTATGGCTACATGGTGGGAAGCTTTAAGAATGAGATGCTTCAGAAATTTTAGTTGGCAAGTGTCTACACAAAACCAGCCTATTTGCTAGTCTGTTACTTTCTCCGTCCGAAAATACTTATCATCAAAATAAATAAATAAAGATGTATTTAAAACTAAAATATGTTTAGATACATTTTTTATCCATTTTTATGACAAGTATTTTCGGATAGAGGGAGTGCATTTTAGTGCACGAGATGGTTCATGTCGGGCGTGATGTGCCAGAGTTCCTGGCGCACAAGCTTGCCACAACTTATCTAGACCACACTTACACTAGTGATCCCTCCTACCATACAGTGACAGCAGGATCATGGTCTACAATTCTGAAATATATCCTCTAATTAATACTCAAGGCCAAGTGGATTACTGATTTGCCCTTTGATTACAACTAGGTACTCCGTATGTCATAGGGGAGAAACCACACGACACAAGTGCTAGCCTTGCTCCATGTATAAATACAATGAACCAATATGTAGTTGACATCTCTCTGTAGAAAATTCAAACTTGAAGTTGTAATGCTTGACATCTCGTTTTTTTGGGTGTGTTTGGTGAACTTAGAAAGTGAACATATGTTAGCTTGGAAAATACGCACGTACTACGTTGAAAACAACTGCACACTACACACATACTACACACACTAACTGCAAAGTACACGTACATGAACGTCAGCGATGTTGGTGAAGACCAAGTTGATGAAGACCTTGGTGATGACGTGTCAGCGATGGCGTTGCAGCGGTATGTCGACAGTGATGCGTCGCTTGGAGGCGTCCCTCGCGGCGATGAAGTGTCGACACATTGCTGCCGCCTCGTTCATAGATGGACAGCTAGCGTCCTCTGACAGATTTGTCTACAAGATGCGACCTCGACAACGGCTAGACCGTGTCACGATGATGGCATCAACCGCTTCATCCATGACGGCACGATTGCATCGACACGACATCACTATAGTCACGACCCTAATACAGCAACACGGTCGTGGGGTGATTTCAGACGGGACACATGGATATTAAAATTTAGATCACACAAAGCTGATGATGTCCTGTCTTACTATAGCAGGGAGGGGACTGAGGCCAACCAAAATGCAAATGGACAACGTATCAATTTAAGAGAACCTTTAAATTTCTCCTAAGATAAATAGTCAGCCTATCTGGTGGGTGGTGAAGAACCGAACTCCCCGTATCGCTTGTGGCATGTGCACGCCATCAGCCTTGGTCCTTGGCTCTTTTTTCCCCCACGTAGCTTGGAAGATTATTTTTTAAGGAAGGAAGACCTTCAGCCTCTGCATCTGGGCGATCTATGCAATTATTTTATTAATTATTCATAAAAGATTTTATAAAGAAATATAATAGTAAAATCTAAAGCCACTGTCTAGACAACATCTGTCACTACTCTTATCCAGTTGAAGAAGTGATGCTGATAGTCTGGGCCTAATATCACAGACTTCGCAGCCAAGTCTAACATCTAAGATCTGAGGCCCCAACCTAGCCACTTGTCGGGTCTGGGGCACACACTGGTCCGACACGCTCTCAGAGACCGTCGCCGCCAACTGCCACCGCTTCATCTTCAGAGTTTTACTGACGCATCAACCTTGCTCGGTTTAGCTGTCGTCGACGCCACCACGGCGCCCAACGACACCATCTCCTTGCGCGCAAACAGCTGAGCACATCGCGATCGCCACCGATACACCTTAACACCATGCTACCAAGTACCACCAGCCGTATAGAAGGAAAGGAACACCCAAGTATTTCGCCAAAATAGCACCATGGATAATCTTGATCAGAGCATCAAATGTGAGGCGAAGCTTTGGATTTCAGTGGGTGCGAAGAAATTGGAACATTTATATTTGTAACTCAAACTCTATTCTCTTCTTAATTAATAGATGAGACGTATTTTTGTCTCCATTAAAAAAAAGTCAGTTTCTGGTTTGCGGTTTCATTTCAAAAAAGAAGAAAACAAGTCTCTGCTCTATATGTCTCTCAACCTGTGAAGGATCGGAGCTCAAGTCATCTTATGTATGTGCCGGATATGTCCTAGGACATCGTCTTTTCTGGCATGAGCGACACTTTCCTGCCTATCGTGTCAGTAAACTGAAAGGAAATTACATGTGGAAAAGAGTAAACTGCCATGCCGCTTGGCAATCTAGGGAAACATTTAGTTGATTTGTTGTATCATATTAATGACGTTTTGTTCTTGTGAGGAACGTGCACAAGAGTGAAAACAAACATTCCTGAAATAAATAATAGACGCGGAACAAAAGTACAATCACGACAATTTCTTACTTCATAAAGTGAATTGCAGGAAACATCGATATTGAATGCTAGGTTTGCAGGAACCACAAATCTACGGAATTATGCCCAAAATCACTAATTTTTTGTCTATTTTTTTTGGCAAAAAACACTAGTTGACGGCTTTGATGGTTTTGATGACGATTATGACAGATGGGTCCCATAAATGATGACATGGCGTAACTGTTCACGAGCTAGACGGCGTTACATGTTTTTTTTTTTTGCCAAAAACTCCTGCCTAAAAAAATCTACAAAACAGCACCCCTCGCTCCCTGCACTCTGGCCCCGCCGGCGGCAGGCGCCCACACACTCACGTCGCCAGGCCTCCCTCCCTGGGCCGCTGCCGTCGTGTCCAGAGCCGGATCCAGCCAGATCGGGCCTCCAACGCTCCGGCCCGGCAATGGATCCGGCGAGAACGCGTCGGCCAGCTCTCGTGGCAGATGTTCCTTCGACATCAGCAAACGAGCTATTCCAGGCGGCGGGGCGACATGGCAACTCGCGCCGATGTGCGACCTGACTCCTCCGCTCCTTCCTCTCCCGTCTCTCCTCTTCCCTCCCTGAGCTCCCTCTCTTCTTCCGCAGGTGTCGCCGCCATGGACATCCCTGAGATCACGCCCCTGTGCTGCCCCTCCGCCGTTCTCGACTGGATCCAGGAGTCGGCGCCGCCAGCCCAGCCCCCTTCGCGCCTAGAGCAGCTGCTGAGGAGGGCACTGTCAGTCCACCAGTGAGCGAGAGGCGACGGAGGAGTGATGCGTGCAGGAGCTCGGCGGCTATGGCGACCTGCAGCACCGCCTTGCCATGCGGCCGGCCTCGCAGAGGGCGCCACCTCCAGGCCGAGCGCCGAGGTCGGGTAGCGCACCTCGCTGTGAGGGGTTGTTCCTCGGGCCCAGCCTCTGCCGCCTTTGCTCAGCGTGTCCACGACAGTCGCCTTGAGGATGCCCTTGGGCCGCGGCGACCGGCGGCGAGACCCATTGCCGGCGTGCTGCTGCTCTTCTCGGCTGCTTGGGCAGCCCAAATCTATGGATGGAGTGGATTGCTTTTTGCTCTTTGATTGAAGGGTGTCCCTATAAAACTACAGGGCCCCTTTTGTAAATCTAGAAAATCGAGATGCTTAACGCCGTCCCCGTGAACAATTACACCACGTCATCATTTATGGGACCTACCTGTCATAATCGTCATCAAAACGACCAAAGCCGTCAACTAGTGTTTGTTGCAAAAAATTAATGGTTTTGGGCAATATTTCGTAGACTTGTGATTCCTACAAACCTAGCCTTCAATGTCGATGTTTTCTGCAATTCACTCTACTTCACATGTTAATTCATAGAAAAAACATGCATATCTACATGTCTTCCATCATGTAGACGTTGATTCCACTCATGCATACGCCCTCTGGTTGAGAGAGAGGGACAGGTCGCTGGTGGCCCCCAATTACTAACTAATCTTGATCAGTTTTAGATAATTAAGGATGGACAAAACTACCGTTTTTTGGGAATCTATTGGGGGTGTATGGAAGCACGTCTTAGAGTGTTTTTTTGTTCCCTACCAGTGTACGAATACCTGAGTGGGATAACCGGCTAACTGTGGTTGAAGAACTAAAGTCCCAGACACTTTTGCATGGCGTCCTTAAGTAAGGCACCTATCGTCTTCCTTCTTACTTATAGCTCACAAGACTTGGAAACAGTTCTGCATATTTTGCTTTCGTTTTTCATGTTTTTGTCTCAGTGGATGAGAGCGGGGAAGGGGTGATGAGGACATTGAGTAGCACTATGATGTCTGAATTTGGATGCATGGGGAATTGGAGCATTGCCTATACTACCCCGGAGCTCTATGCTTAGTAACTATGTGTTGCCATCCTGCGATTGAGCCGCATTCTTCCTCAGCAGGACTTCTTGCTGCATTCTTCGCATCAGTTTGTGAAAGGCTGAGAATCCCGAAACCCTTCTTATCTGCAATCTGAAGCCTATGTCTCATCTTGTCCAATAGGCTAACTTTACCGGAATATAGACTATATACAACCGCTTGGCTATTTTCTTTTTGTGAATGAACCGCTTGGCAATTTAGGCCAATACTTAATTGATTTCTTGTATTCTTAAGGAAAATTTTCATCCGTAACTCAGCTCACAGACATTCACTCAAAATTAATCATGTCTCGTAGTTGTTGTGAGGCATGTGCTCTAGTTGAGGCAGATCTGCCTGCCTCAAAATGCTCCTTGTTGCTTTCTCATCTATGGAGGTTTAATAAAGGGTGCATGTTTTTGAGTTAAAGGTCAAATCCCCCTATATGGTAATTTCTATTAGTGAATGGAAATCCGAGTCCGATGTCAGGCCAATATATAACCATTGAAGCCAATATGGGTACATGTCACCGGGGTTCCACCACCACTTAACCATCTTTTTAGTTTGCGGGTAGCGGGATCCGTCATCGGCACAACTCAAGATGTTGACTTGGTCTGTGTGAGTGTATGTGGCATTTTCTCATCTATATTGATTTTGTCTGTCTGAGCTAGCTTCTTTCATCGTCGGCAAGGTGCAGTTCAACGCACTTTGATGGCGGATAGCGTGGGAGGAGCGGTACGATACCGCCTCATCCATGGCAAGCATGATGCCCGTGCTGCTGTGCTCAACCGCGTGCCGGTCTACAACAACTTGTCACTCCTTTGTGAGCTAGCTTGGAGCAGCGAGTTATTGAACCACGCGCCGGATTGGAGCGGCCACTTGCTCCTCCATTCACCCACCTTCAGCCTCGCCCATTGTACTCACGGCCTGGAGCGGCGAGGAAGGTGGACAGCGAGTTGCCTAGCTTGCATCCGGTGGGCTCGGCGGGCCACCAAGCCAGCATTTATGCCGAAGAACCCCTCCTCCTGCTCGCCAGATAGCATGGAGAGTGTGGAGAATATGGTGCAAGGAGAAAATGGGGAGCGGAGGTGTGGTGCGGTTCTTGCCCGGCGGCTGGCCTCGTTTAAATAGTGGACGGACGCGAGGAGATAACCGGGGTTGTGTTTATTGCTGGCCGGCTTGTGAACAGACGTGTGGCCGGAGTAGGTTTCTCGGCACCCGCGCAGGTTTAATGAAGGTATGTGGGCAGTATGTAGCCGTTTGAATGTGTCGAGGAGGTGTCTTCAGCCGGGCTTGCAGCGGGCAGTGCTCTCTCAGCCGGCGCGCCGCTCTCTCTGCCGGCGCGCCTCTTCAATGCCGGTAGTGAGTGGTCGCCTCCGCTTTGATACGACATAAGTGTGTAGCGGTTGCTCTAACAGCGGCATGAATGCGGGTAGCTGGTGTCGAGCGGAAAAGCACCCAGGCGAGGGAGAAGGATTTTAGGTGGGCCAGGGTAACCAAAAGCGATTTGCGGGAAAATGTGCGTTCGGACCGACGGTGGGCCGATACTGGACCGTGTTGAATGGCAAAACACGTCCAGACCGCACGGTCCGAACGATTGCGTGTGGTTTGAGAGTGCTCTTAGCTCATCTTTGTACAGGCGAATTTGTCATATGTTTGCATCAAAATGTTAAGTCCACATCTTATAGCATTTGTCGTATTCGAGCTGTTTTCATATTTTTTAAACTTCAAAATGCCTGAGCCCGTTGCCCTCAAAAAAAGAAAAATGACTGAACCCGATACGACGTGCACATCCACGCCCATACGTGCCTTTCTACTCTTTTCCTCTTCTTTCCCTCCTCGGTTACTTCAAAATACACGGTTGCAAGAAAAGAAGTAAAAGGAAAAAAGCACCACCAGTCTCACACCCGCATGCACACGCGAGCCGTACGCATCGATGCGAGGCTTTAGCTCTTTCTCTGCCTCTCATGTTATACTTCTCTCATGCTTTCCAGGCCAAGAAGATTCATGTCCCATGCATATCTGTGCCACGCGGCCATGCATGCGACGCAAATCATAAAATACGCCCTTCGGCAAATCTTTGGCTCTTATTGCAAACCACAAAATTTGATTTACATAGGTGCTACTGGCATATAGTGAGCTCATCAGTGGGTTCACTTACTGACGCAGCAGAGCAATCTGCTTATCTGCGTACATGCTCAGATAGATAAATACACACACAAACAGAAACAAATTTTTGGGCAAAATCACCACGGATTCAAAAGAAATCTCGAAAGGATATGCGAAAGGTAGATCGGTCGATCAATCTCGGTCAAAAAAATGACAGATTTTTTTGCGGGAAGATCGCAACTTTTGTACATTACCCCCACTACCAAAATCCACATTGTAGGAGAGCTGATCTCTCCGCCTCAAGCTTCCCCGTCGCAACATTTGCCGATAAGAAGACCGGGTGGGTGGTCGTCATCTCGCCGGTACTAGTCTCTCCGGCGTGGCGCAATCGTGGTCTTCCCGGCACGCCTGAAAGCACAGTTCTATCAGACTTGGAGGTGGCAACCAAAACATAAGATGCCGATTAGTTAGTGGGCTACTTAATTTTGTTTAGTTTACAGCTTATGTCCCTCTCATGCAGTGATCTGTGAGACCCACTGAGATATTCAGTTATTTTCTGATGAGGCTACATTTGTGCAAACCACATTGCCCAACATCATCTAGGTGTGATGCCTGAATTTAGTTTCCCTAGGTAAATCATCAAAAGCAGGGAGATAAGGTTCTAATAATGGAATCTTAGGTGTCCCTAATGGGAATGAAGTATGCAGCACTGGCACTCTTCTTGTCAGTAAAGCGACTTCGGAAATGATGTGCTTGGCTCAGAGTGTACGCTTGCTTTGCTCCTTTTTATTATTCTGCTCACGAAATGCCAAACCATACCAAGACCTCTTTATTGCAACAACTCATTGGAAATCTTATAATCCACACAGACATATTTTTATCGTAAACAAGAACTACAGATTTCTGTGGCCTTCACCGGGAGAAGAAGCATAAGAACTGTGTTTAAATTTTTCATTGCTATTTTATGCGGCAGAACTTTCAAATCATCTCTAGACTTCTGCTTGTTGTTCACTGCATGACAGCAGAGCCGACAACTGAGCAGAGTCTGTTCCGGAGAAACAAATGATCAGAGTGCTTGTAATTGTAAATAACAACAGAGCAGAGTATCAAGGAGCAGAGTATTTCAGGCCGTGTCATTTATTCAGTTCAGTCGATCAATTTTGATCCACTAGTTAAGAGTCATAAACATTTCAATTTTGATGATGCAAAACTATCTCCCATTTCTTGATGAATGTGCTAGAAAATTATAAACTTTGCCAAAAACAGGAGATATTTCAGGTAGAGAGGCAGAATGCATGCTGCGAAGGAAAACAACATGTGCATGCATATGCATCAAACATGAATCAATCAAAATTTACCTGTTGTGGATAGGGTCTGGCCCCTTGGGAATCCTCCTCTTGCTGCTTCGGTACGCGTCCTCGCCGGCTTGTCCGCCACCGGGCTCCTGCACCGGGGAGCTCTTCGTACTCACTCTGCCACTGGGTTGAGCTGGACCGAAGCCGACGCCAGCACCACTCGTCGTCGCCACCATCACCACAAGAAGGGCAACACACACGAGGAAGATGACGGCCACCACTCGCTTGCAACACGCCGATGCCCCTAGCGACCTATCCGGCCGTCTTCCCATATAGAGAGAGGCCCTCCTCTGCTTCTGAAGTTTCTCCTCCTCGCCACCAGAACCCAAGGAGGCAATGTTGTTTCTCTCTACACAGTGAACGGAACGAACCCAGCAACGACGTCGTTGAGCTACCGGCCACTATATGAAGCTGGTGGGAGCAGTAGAGAAAAGCGAAGGGAGAAGAAGAAGAGGAGGAGAGCACAGCTGCATGATGACAATGACAGTGACAATGGCAAGGCAGGCAGGCGAGATCAAATATGGTGTTATGGAAAGGGGGGTAACCAAAGCATATCACCACCACAAGTGCGCGTCTAATGCGCACTTAGATCGCGCGAAATGCGCCTTTTTACGTGACTTGGAAGAGGAGGGAATCTGTGATCCCTGCCCGCCAAACATTCTTATCCCCCAACCCCAATCCTCTTTTCCTCCGGCCATTGATCGATGCTCGTGGCGCTTTGGCTCGGTTCGCTTTGCTTTGCTTTCTCTTGCTTCTTCGTGGCTTTGTTCTCTCTTCTTTGCGGGGTGAAAGCAAATCAGCTGCCGCGCTTTTGTAGGACCATGCATGGGGACGATAGCGGAGCTGGTTCGGGAACGTGGCCGGCTTGATTCCGAGCTGCTAGCTTTGGAAGCCGATGGGCCCCTGCGCTGCACTCGCCTTGCCGGCTATAGCTTCCTCCGCTCGCTAGCAATCACGTCGCTTCATCTGATTCTGTTCGTTCTTTCCCGTTCCAGATGGACGGACGGACGCTTCCGTTATGCCACTGACGTGTGGGCCCGCCCAGACTGTTCTCACCACATGTCCGGTTAGATTATTTATACAATATATATACAAATGCTAATGCTCATGTATACGCGCATACACTCATTCATATAAACGCATGCACACATATTCTATGAGAACCTCTGACATATTGAGCCGGCATAAATATGAGCGCATCTGAGATACTGAGCCGACACAATATTTTGGGATTGACGAAGTCACCACATGTGCCTCATTGTCGATAAAAAAAATCTGAAATAAATTTAAAAAACACAAGTACCAGTGACAAGTCTAGGACTTGAATCCTAATGGGTTAGTTCCAGCACAATGAAGCTAAGCATCTGAGCTATGCTCACTTGGGTTAAAGTTGAAGCTATATTCATTATGGTTGGTAGATTTCTGTGCGTAGAAAGACGGAACAAGATTCCATGCTTACTGGATGCAATCTCTCTTGCAGACATCGTCCACAATGAATAGTTTAACTTCTTTGTATTGGGTCTTATCAAAGAGTTGATTTTTATTTTTATCTTATGTAGATGTTACCGATTTTATTGTACTATTTTAAAATCAGCTGTAACATGTACTTGTTATTTATAATTCAACTAACTACTAATTATTGACATGTGGCTAGGTAGTCTTTGGACCTGGATTTTTTTTTTGTTATTTCTAATGTTCCTTGTATTGACATGACAGATGACGAATAGAGAGGAAGTTTTTCCCGCTAGAAAAGAAAAATAAACTAATAATTAACATGTGTGGTTAAGAAATAGTGTTCTTGTGGGATATATCTAAGTCCAAGTATGATGATCTGTCGATTGTGGTTTTTATTAGGTACAAAATTCTGCCATTCACGATTTGATTAGGTACAATTATGAAAAATCTAATGTATGCATTTTGTTTAGGTGTGATTATGTAAACCTAATGTATGCAATCGGTTTAGTTATGGTCAGATAGATCTAATAGATACAATCTATTTTAAATATCATTATGTAGACCAAACAGTTATGATAAGAATGTTTAAAATGGCCCCAAACTACTTTACCTGCCTATATTTTTTATCCAAGTGACAAATGATCTCTTACCTTCTAAGATGTAAGATTACTAAATAGGCAATAACTTTTTTGTTTTTGGAAAGGCACCCATTAATAATATGGAAATGTATTGCTAAGAACTTTGCCACATCTACTATTGAGTGAAAAATGACTAAAATCTTTCACAAAACAGTGTGCACTTTAACTTATATACACATCAACATAGTTGCAAGGTATGCTTTCAATCGGATTTCGGTTTCTTGAAAAGAAATTTGAGAATCCGTTGGCAACAGTATGTTCCACATACAAAATTAAATTTGAT
Organism: Triticum urartu; assembly: GCF_056163025.1. Classification (NCBI taxonomy): domain Eukaryota; kingdom Viridiplantae; phylum Streptophyta; class Magnoliopsida; order Poales; family Poaceae; genus Triticum; species Triticum urartu. The sequence continues at coordinate 512,250,287 of NC_141873.1, forward strand.
TTTTTGGGGGGTTTTGTGGTACATACAATTTATTATAGTCCTTTATCCATATTTAATTTGTTTTTCCTAATATGCTAGAACTTTCTTAAATATCTCAGATCTTTGTGCTAGGCCAACTAAAAAATATATGTTTGTACATGGGTCTCTAGAATGTTTCATCTCCAAATAGGTAGATTTAATTACCTTGATTTTTTTGCTAGGGTAAATACCCGAATATTGTGAATAAAGTGTCTTTTTTAGTGGTGCCTTGTTTGTTTAGGAAAGATAGCATTGGTAGTTCTATTTTCATGATACACTAGTAGAAAACAGGGAACTAGTCCCGGTTCCAGAGGGCCTTTAGTCCCACTTCTGTAACCGGGACAAAAAGGTCAGGACTAAAGCCCAAAACCTTTAGTCCCAGTTCACTTATGAATCGGGACAGAAGGGGCTCCACGTGGCTGCTGCGGGGCGCCCAGGCAGGAGGACCTTTAGTCCCGCTTGGTAACACCAACCGAAATCAAAAGGCAGCCACGCGTCAGTAGCTGGCAGGAGCTGGGGTTTTCGTTATTTTTTAAGGGGGGGTTAGGTGGTTTTGGAGGGTTAATTTAGGGGTTTCATATTGTGTTAGCTAGTTAATAGAGAGAAGTGACCTTTCTTTCTCTATGCTTGGTCGATGCTAGCTACTATATATAGAGAGAGAGAACTCAACACGCTAGCTAGTAAGCAAATGAAGGAACCATTAAGTACAGAAGATCGCCATGAACATATATAGAGAAGTGACCTCTGTTTCTCTGAGAGATTGGTCGAACAACAAGTTCTCGTATATCTATCCGACACTACTAGATATATACAATATAACATGTCTTACAATCCCTAAAATCATCTAAAATCCCTTTCAATTTCCACATGGTATTCTCCCTTCTCATTTATGACGTGGTCAAGAAAAAAAAACCCGTCAATTTCCCTTGAATTGCTCGTATGCGATCATGTGGTAGGAGTTCATCCCGCATTTGCGAGATCTAATTTAAAGAAGGGGGTCATATATATGAATGAAACTCAACACAAATGATGGTAATAAAATAAAATTGTGAATATTATTGTTTACGTACTTCATATTGTTTTTCAGAGTAGACACGCTGAGAGGTCGCGTTGTAGATGAACTCGCAAATGTAGTATCCACATAAATTATTCCCGCCTTCCCGCCACAAGCACTTTACGAGAAATAGAGTTCAATCAAAATGATAATCAAGCATGATAAATGGTATTGATGAAACTAGAATCAATGGGAGATGCGCGGAACTAGCTAGTACTACTTACTTTCGGGTGTGTAAATCGCAGCTCCCACGGCAGTTTCAGAACAATTCCGGTGAGCTCTTTGCAAGCCCTGCCAGACAAAGAATAATTACTTGATATTAGGAAATGAACAAAGTTGCCGATATGGTGCGATAATGATCGATTGAACTTACTTCTAGGGCATTGCAGTCATGTCCGCGTAGTCCCGGCGATCTTTTCGTCTTGAGGGGAAAAGGGTTCGTGTTGATGGCGGAGAAGTTCTCGATGTAGATCGTCGTCACGATGGTTACCCCGGCGGAGCTCCGGCACCACCGGAAAAGAGGGGGAAAGAGCCCCCTCCTTATTCTTCCTTGGCCTTCCCCCTAGATGGGAGGATAGTTTCCCCTCTGGTCCTTGTCCGCCATGGCTCCCGGAGGACAGGAGCCCCTCCGAGATTGATCTCTCTCTGTTCTCTTCTCTTTTGCATTCCTGTTTACTGACCCTTCACCATTTCTTAAATTCTCGGAGATCCGTAACTCCGATCGGGCTGAAATTTTGAGGGATTTTTATCAAGAAATTATATTTATTGCATCGAAAGAAGGGCTCCAACTGACTTACGAGGGAGTCACAAGGAAACACGATGCGACCTACCCCCTGCCCGCGCCCTATTGCCTTGTGGCCACCTTGGGCACCATGTTGCGTTGATTCTTCTTCCTAAAAATCACATATATTAAAAAATAAATCTTCCTAAAAATTTATTGCATTTGGACTTCGTTTTATATGGATTTTCTACGAAACAAAAAATATGCAAAAAAACAGGAACTGACACTGGGCACTGGATCAATATGTTAGTCACATAAATAATATAAAATGTTGCCAAAAGTATGTGCAAGTTGTATAATATTAGCATGAAACAATAAAAAATTATAGATACGACGGAGACGTATCAAAGTCCCGCACATATGGAGGAATTGGCCTCCCGGACGCGGGATCCCACAAATTTTTTTGGGACGGCCCGACTTGGAGTATTTGTTCGGGCCGGGGATACGGGATGGATCCCATAAACCGGTATTTACTATCGCGGATAACCCCATATGTGGGATACGCTAGAGATGCTCTAATAGTGCATTCATAGTTGTTTTTCGATAAAGGATATTTCATTGAATTGACTGATCAAGGTGATACAACCGTATCTAAAGAATGCCCGACCTCTATATAACATGATGCACACAAATAACAAGTCCAAACTTCCAAAAAATAAACATTGTTTTGCAAAAAAAAAATCAATCCAGCCTACGGTTGGGCAGATCCTATACAGAGATTACATCGCCATCCATGGAGGGAGAAAACCTACCTGGTCGTACGCTCCAGCCATGTAGATGCCATTATAAAAAGGTATATGTCCTCCAACTTTCGCAAGATAGACGAAGTATATGGAGCCATCACGTACATGCATGAATAACCTGCACAGGAGAAGAACCACATTTATTATTAAAACCATATCATTCCTGGTAAGCCACAATGCCCAACATAAGGCAGCCACCCCCATAAGAATATGTGCAGAAAATTGTTTATCAATGCCCCGCAACCAATTGCCGACAAGAGCCGAAACTAGCATTGTTGAGTCAGGCTGCAATCAATCTGCACCTTGAAGAACTAGCCAGGATAGGCGCAACTACCGTTGAAAAGGGCTTCCCACTGTCTAGCCACAATGCAACAGATGTTCTGCCGAGATAGCCATGCACCTCCTCTAGGCCACTATGTGAGGTGAAAGAACCTCAAGGGTCATCGAACGACACCAAACTTCAAGTCCTCACCATTGCCACGAAGCCCCAAAGAGAGAAGTCAACCAACAACACTAAGATGACCAAGGCAAAGACCACTGCCACGGACCCAATTCAACCGCCGCCACCATACACTCCAACAAACCAACCACACACCAAACAAACCAACCGAACTCGATGATAAGACGAACAATCAATAGAGTGGCTCAATGACTCCAAAGATAAAGCCATTAAGAGGGAAACAATATCGAAGATGTCATTGTCGTCCGATCAATGGATGTCTCTTAGCCTTTCGCCTGGAGCACATGAGATGATACGATGTAGGAGCTTCACAATGACACTTACAAGGAGAAAACGGCTCCCAAAGGCATGACCATCATCTATGCTAGCAAGGCCAGCACAAGACTTTGACCTAAAGCATCGCAGATTAGACATCCCCACATATCTTGGCCGCTGACCATCGTAGATCGTAAACACATCCCATGCTATACGTAAATGAATCCCTAACTTCTTATCTAAGCGTCGATGAGTCCCCTAAGACGATCTAATTTGCTCATTGATATCGTACAAAGCTTATATTCCCCTTTTAGGATGACCACCGCTCGAGATGGCAGGCCAAGGGCTTGGCCCTCTATGGCGGGTGGATTCTATTGGCGACCGCCGGGCATTTGAGGCAGCGAAACTGCGTTTTGGCAGGTGTATGGGATTCGCAAGGGGGCTAGGGTGCATGAGCTCAAGGAGGAAGACGCGGGAGGAAGGTGGAATGGGAGCGTAAAGGCCTCCTCGCCGCTTTGCTTTGTTGGCCAAATATGAGCCAGACCAGACCACACCCCCATGGCAGGAACCCCCGCCAACCACACAGGGGGGGGGTGCTTTGTTGGCCAAATATGAGCCAGACCAGACCACACCCCCATGGCAGGAACCCCCGCCAACCACACAGGGGGGGGGTGCTTTGTTGGCCAAATATGAGCCAGACCAGACCACACCCCCATGGCAGGAACCCCCGCCAACCACACAGGGGGGGGGGGGTGCTTTGTTGGCCAAATATGAGCCAGACCAGACCACACCCCCATGGCAGGAACCCCCGCCAACCACACAGGGGGGGGGGGGACTAGCTTGACTCGAGTAATATTGCGTGCATAGTTGGATATTCAATGTCAACATCTTATTTTCTTTTCTTTTTCACGCTGCTTTGCTATGATACACATAAGCAGTAACAAGGAACAACACAAGAAGAAGTAGACAACAAGCTGTGACAAGCAGTCAACACCACTAGGTAGACCCGCAAGAATGCAAGGGTATCCAACACAGGTAATTGAAGAACTAGGAGAGTCACAACCACCATCCAAGGGCTCCCCACTACCTAGCCACAACTCAACAGAGAGAGGCACAGACCATGCCGAAGAGCAATGTTTCGCCAAGACAGTTGTGCACCTCCTCTGGGCTAGGCCACATCACGTCCACCATCACAGTAGAGAGAACCAATACACTATGTGAGGCAAAAATAAAACTCAAGGCTCGTCGATGGGCACCCAATTTTTTGACCACCCATCACCCACTTGTTCACCAATGTGGAGGACATCACCAAGTCCTTGGAGAGGAACAAGGAGTACCCCGACGAGGAGATGCGTGAGTCGGCAAATTTGTTCCCCACCAGCCACGACACCTCCCCGTCTGTGGCAGGCAACCTCAGTCCAGTCATGCTGCATGGTAGGCACGTCGGATACGAGTCAGGAGGAAAGCGTCGAGATAGTATTCAGTAATGAGGAGATCAAAGTGCTTGACCAGGCGGTCTTGGACCATCTTGATCATGATGCAGCCCGGCCAAAAATCCTATCAGTCATAAACACAGTTTCTAAAGGAAAAGAGACACTTCGAGCGAAGGGCATCCGAGCAAGAAGAGGCCGAGGGGTTGTTGTGAACTCGCCAGCCAATTAAAAAGAGCATGTTGGGCGAGGGCAAGGCCGGCCTATTAAGGAAAAGAAGAAAGATGTGCAAAGCAATCGAGATGCCACAGTTACATGCTCGGAGTCCCATCACACGCCAACAGAAAATATGCATGCGGCGGCAGGGGCCCTGGTAAGGATCAACTTCTCAGATGGACATCCAGACAAAAATCGATGGAAGAAAGGGTCTCAAGGAGGGAGGCAGCTTGCCACTGCGAACCTCCGCTCCCCGCTTCATCGGCATCAATAGTAATTATATCATAGTGTTCGAACATGCAAATGTTGAATGGTGCACTTGACCCAACATCACCAAGAATATTGAGACAAGATGGAATGCAGAGACGCCGTGGGAGGCGATGACAGCTTGTATGATGATGCACAAGATGATTGTGGAGGATAAGGTAACGGAGTGCGGAACGGTCTGTAATTTTATTTTATTCTGAATTTTTGGTCTGTTATTTAGGAAAACCGGTCATCCTACGCAAGGACATTGTTGAGCAGAATCCTGCGACGTCCGAGGAAATTATCCAAATGCATGCATCAATAGACTCATCACGGAGCTACTCATGAGGATGATGTGGTTCAACATTTGTGGGCGATTCGATTCGAATAAGTAGAATTCAACAAACTCGACATGGAATGGAATGGAAGAGGAAGATTTGTTTGGTCCATCTATGAACACGACACTTGAGATGGATGAGTCTATTTGTCATGATATTCAGCAAGTTTCCATTGCGGAAAACGAATTCCAAACCTCTCCATTCTCTGAGGAGGAAATTCGGACTGCGGTTTTTCAGATGGAACATAATAAATCTCCGGGTCCGGATGGCTTTCCGGCGGAGTTCTTTCAAAATTTCCAGGACATGTTAAAATCAGATTTGGTTCAGTTGTTCAATGAACTGCATGCTCACAAACTTGACATTTCCCGTCTAAATTTTGGGGAAATCATTCTTCTACCCAAGACGAAAGATGCGAGTCGGATTCAACAATATAGACCGATTTGCTTACTAAATGTAAGTTTTAAAATCTTCACCAAGGTCGCCACTAACCGTTTGAACGGAGTGGCAGACAACGTGGTCAAACCATCCCAAACAGCTTTCATGCAAGGACGAAACATTTTGGATGGAGTTGCTGTCCTTCATGAAACAATTCATAAGCTTCATCACAAAAAGTTGAACGGAGTCATTTTTAAAATCGACTTCGGGAAAGCTTATGATAAAGTAAAGTGGCCCTTTCTGCTACAAACATTATGAATGAAAGGGTTTTCCGATACTTGGTGTCGATGGGTTGAGAGCTTTGTGTCCGGAGGTAGTGTCGCCATTAAGGTAAATGATGATGTAGGCAACTATTTTCAGACAAAGAAGGGGCTCCGTCAGGGGGACCCTGCATCACCCATCTTCTTCAATATTGTGGCTAATATGCTAGCTACTCTCATCGAGAGGGCCAAGTCAGCAGGTCAAGTCACCGGGGTCATTCCTCATTTAGTAGAAGGAGGCCTATCAATATTGCAGTATGCGGATGACACTATTTTGTTTTTGGATCATGACATAGAAAAGGCCAGAAACCTCAAACTACTGTTATGTGCTTTCGAGGATTTATCTGGACTAAAGATTAATTTTCATAAGAGTGAACTCTTCTGCTTCGGCGAGGCCGCAAAAGCCTCACAAGATTATGCTGAAATCTTTGGTTGTCAACTTGGACAATTTCCGATTCGATATCTGGGTATCCCTATTCATTATCGGCGATTGACAATAGTTGAATAGAAGCATGTTGAAGAGAGATTGGAGAAACGTCTGGCTAGTTGGAAGGCCAAACTCATGTCCTATGGGGGCCGATTAATTCTGATTAACTCGGTCCTTACCAATATGGTTCTCTACATGTTATCATTTTTTTCATCTCCCAAAAGGTGTGCTTCAGCGTCTTGATTACCATAGATCAAGATTTTTTGGCAAAGTGATAATGAAACCAAGAAATATCGTTTGGCTAGGTGGAACGTCTTATGCCGTCCAAAAAGCCAAGGGGGACTTGGTATCCAGGATCTAGAGATCAAAAATATTGCATTGCTCAGCAAATGGGTATATAAACTACTCACTGAGGATGGTGTTTGGCACGAAATCATTCGTAATAAATATGTGGGTTCCAAAGCAATCTCCCAAGTTTACTGGAAACCGGGTGACTCACACTTTTGGAGTGGGTGATGAAAGCTAAAGATTTCTTTTTCCAATTTGGAACGTTCTCGATCAGGGACGGCCCCCAATTACGATTCTGGGAAGACACATGGTTGGGGAACAACCCCTTAAACGTGCAATATCCAAGCTTATATCGGATAGTTAGACATCAGTTTATCACGATTAAGCAAGTGTTGGGTCAAGAAAACCCAGATTTGGCAGCATGGGAGGATTTGCTAACCCGTTTAGGAGCCATTCAGCTGTCGGAGGAACCGGACATCTTTCGATGGAAATTGCATCAGAGTGGAAAGTTTTCGGTCAAATCCATGTATGATGAATTGGTACATAATGAGGTCCCAATTGATAATAGAAAACTGTGGAAGTTTAAGATTCCTTTAAGAGTGAAAATTTTCCTATGGTTTCTCAATAAAGGTGTTATCTTAACTAGGGACAATTTGGCACGACGAAATTGACAAGGTTGCAAAAAATGTGTTTTCTGTCACCATGATGAGTCGATTAAACACTTATTTTTTGAATGCAAGTTTGCACGCTCTGTATGGGCCATCATCCAAATAGTTTCGAATTTATATCCTCCACGTAGTGCACAGAATATATTCAGCAATTGGTTGAGGGGTATAGATAAACAGTTTTCTGCTCACATTCTTGTGGGGGCGGCTGCCTTATGTTGGGCACTCTGGCTCACCAGGAATGACATTGTTTTTAACCGTAAATGTGTTTCATCTCCTATGCAGGTTATTCATATATGCTCGCGATGGCTCCGTATGCGGTCTATCCTGCAGAAGCCGGAGGACAGAGACCTTTTTATGATGGCGTCTACTCGGCTGGAGCATTCTGCCTGGGAGATTTTCTACCCCCATGGATGGCGGTGTGATCTTCGGATAGGATCAGCTCCTTTATAGGCTGGGCTTTATTTATCTTTGCTTCTGGCTTTTGGCCAGTTTTTTTCGATCTTTACTTCTTCAAATTTTTGGTTGTGTGCATCTAGTTATGCAGAAGCCGGGTGATTTTTGATGCGATTGTATCAACTCGATATTTCAATTCAATGAAAAGCCCTTTATCGAAAAAAAACAAGCGTATGCATGTGTTTAGCGGTAAAAAGGAAGCAAGTTGAAGCATGGCCGGCCTCTTGGTAAATACTACTCCCTTTATAAACTAATATAAGAACGTTTAGATCACTATTTGTTTAAATCACTAAAATAATGATTTAAAAGCTCTTATATTAGTTTACGGAAAGTATAGACAATAGTAGGGAAAAGAGACTCTGAATGACAGAAGCTGTTCTGTTGGTCCCCTCCCCCCTCCCCCCTCCCCCTCCCCTCATTTCATTTCATTTTCACTGCAGCATGCATGGTACTACAGCAGAGACAGTGGTAGTGGAGGAGCCTGCTAATTTATTTGCCTGCCCAAGCCTTTCCGTGCACGGCACAGACGGATAGGATCAATTGCGTTGCGTTGCGTTGCGTTTGCGTTTGCGTGTCTACTGTGTACCAGTGTACGGGAAGGTGAATTGATGAGCCCTATGACTTTTCTCCGTTTCCTTTCCGTGGAACAGAGCAAGAGCAGAGCAGCTGCTCCGCCTTCACTTTCTCCGATCTCATTTTCATCTCATCTCATCCACACCAACGGACGGGCGGACCCATCTCTTCCCCAATTTCGTCGTCGTCGTCGTCTTCTTCTTCTTATTCTTCTTCTTTCCGTGTCCGTCCACCATTGCTGCTTATTTCTTTCTTTATTTCTTTCTTGTCATCGATCTACCTATCCTATATATCTGCTTCCTCTTCTTCTTCTTCTTCTTCTTCTTCTTAACACTGAATGACAATGTGGCTTGGGATCTCCAATTCCAAGCAAGGAGAAGGACAAGGAGCAGTGGTCGCCATGCTTGGCCTCTGCGCCATATCCATATCCATGTCGATGCTGCCTCTCGCCGCACCTACCATCCACCACGGTACGGTACAGTACATACATATTCTTCCCGATCGATGCATCTTCTCCTCCTCTCTCTCTCTCTTCTTCTTGTTATGTGCTGTGCATGTGCATGTGCTTGGCTCATTGATTCTATTCTATCCTTTGGGATGGATGTGCAGAAGGAGGCGCTCAAGGCAGAGGGGGGAACCCAAACCCAGCCAACGCGCTGGTGGCGCTGGTGAACGCCGACCGGGCAGCCGCCAAGCTACCCGCCCTCCGCACCACCAAGGGCCTCGGCTGCATGGCGCTGCAGTGCATCGCCCGCTGCCTCGCCCTCTCCCCCGCCACCGCCTGCGCCGCCGACGGCACGCTGGCGCCGCCCTGCCACCCGCCGGAGACCGACATCACCGAGGTCTACGCTGCCAATTGCGGGGTCGAGCTGCCCACGGTGGACGTCGTGTCCGGCCGCATCCTCGGCTGCAGCAGCCAAAGCTCCGACGGCGTCAGCGGGGACGCGCTCCACATGGCCAACGCCACCGTGGTCCGCGGCAGGGAGCACGCGCAGGTGGGCGCCGGTGTCGACCGCGGCGGCTTCTGGTGCCTCCTCTTCAGCAGCGGCAGCCCCAACTCCAGCTTCCAGCTGGAGGCCGCCGGCAGGGGCATCGCCCAGCAGCACGGCTGCTTCAGCGACCCCGACGTCACCCTCTCCTGCACCACCTCCGCCGGCCACCACCAAACCGGACGACTCTCCGCCGGAGACACATCCTTTGCCTTGGTTGCTTCCACTCTGCTTTTTCTCCTCCAGTCCAGTCTAGTCTAGTCTAGTCTAGTCTAGTCTGTACCAACTGAATTGTTAAGGTAGCAGAGACACCCCGGAAGATTCTAGTATTACTCAGACTTGTAATTTTGCTATTCAAACAGTCAGTCAGTCAGTGATGAGTGTGATTATTTTTCAAAACATTTGGGGTTCGTCTAAATTTGCCACTGCAAATCCAAAATGCAAAGCACAAACAAACAAATAAGCAGCTAGTAGTATATTTCAGTAAGTACTAGGATTGGATTGAGCACTCCATGTTCATCGTCCACAAAATACTACCTACTACATATATATCATCATGAGCTGATGCTGCAACTTAGTAAAAAATATGTCAAGCCTACATATCTTCCTTATCAAGCCAAACTAAATTATACAACAACAACAACAACAACAACAACAACAAGGAGAGGCGAGGCGAGGCAATTATGATCCCTTTGATCGAAGCGAGACACTGCAAAACAAAGGGCTGCTCCTCAGCTCACTCCACCATTTTGAGCTAGTTTTACAAGATGCTGCATCCTTTCTGCGACTTCCTCTTCTTCCGCTTCTGCTTCGGAGGCTGGAGAACCACCTTGATCGCCGCATCAAACACCGCCTTGATGTTCTGCACCATGCAACCAAATCACCAACCCAACACTACAACTAGCCTTCTTCTTCACTACTAGGAGGTGCACTCATTTTACCTGCTGTGTTTTTGAGCTGCACTCGACGTAGGTCGTCGCGCCAATTACCTTCTTCAGCTCTTCACCCTACAATCATTAGCCACAGAGATGAGATCACTATCTTATGCAAGCAAGCACCAGAACATACGCATATGCTATTTATTTTCTCAAGAAGAAAAACAGATAAAGCTTCCGAGTACCTGAGCGGTGGAAATAGGAACAGCCCCAGGGTGATCCACGAAAAACTGCTCGTCATCCCGCAGATCTATTAACATGAACATAGTTGCTGAGTTATACAACATTTCTTACAGCAACAAGTAGCGAGGAAGCAGTAATAGGCCGAAACATGCAGAATAATGTCACTTCTTATTAGACAGCATTTCTTACAGTCAACTGTAATTGGGAATCAGGTACAAAGCAATGCAACTCAATCTCAAGTGGCTACAACAGCACTGTGTTCCACGTGTTCTCAAATTGACTAAACCGTCAGTGAATTTGACAAGAACGTGTGCAGGGCTCTAAGAGGTAATAACATCAAGAATTTCTGTCATACTGAAAACTGAATACAATCATGTAAAGAAAACAGACCTCGGTATATTGGACTTGAGCCAGAGAATATGGACTACAACCAGATAGAAACTAATCTTATGTTCAAACTGATGTCTAGTCACTGGCATAACAAAGGAAATAGCATTCTGGTCTCTGCAACATTCATTAATTTGGTATACGAGTATCATCACACCTTTATCAGAGATAACCCGAATATCATCATATCAAGTCTTAATTTCACACCAGGGAATTCAACATTAATTATAAGGATCTCAAGTTTTCGAATTAACACAAGCTCCTGCATACTAAAAGACACGAGTCTGCCATTTTCTTGTTTAAGGACCAACAACAATCTCTCAGCTAAACCATGAGCTGGTTCTTAGTAGCAGAAAAAACTACTTGCTTGAAGGGATATATGCCATATTCCCGTATTAGAAAGTATTGGGCAGCAGGCATGCCTCCATAAAATTCAAATAGCTTGCTTGCTTTCCGTTCGACCAAGTCAGCAGCATTTCAACATGCAAAGATGGGTAAAGATGATATTGAAATATCATAAGCCTGCAGACCGTCATCAGTGACAGTACAAGTGAACTCATGACAACAAAGATGCCTATACTTAGACAGGGATTTCAGACTACTTAAAGCAGAAGCAATGCAATAGGACATAGAAGGGCACGCCAAGCATAGTTCCAGCAAGAATTACAGAGAAATGTGATACTTTGCATAAGCATAACAGAGATAGGAGACGAATGGGGGCATATACCAAGTTTTGTCCCAACAAGAATTATGGGCACACCAGGAGCATAGTGCCGTAGCTCAGGGATCCACTGGAAAATTACAAGCACATGTCATATATCATAAGCAAGATAACAAACAATTTATGAAACTAGAACAAGTCATTGAGAGTGGGAGCAAGGAAACAGAGAGGATCAAAGGAGGATGGGTTGCCTTCTTAGTGACATTCTCGTAGCTTGCTTTGCTGATAAGAGAAAAGGCGAGCAGGAAGACATCTGCACCTCGGTAGCTTAGTGGGCGTAGTCTATTATAGTCCTCTTGTCCTGTAAAATTCATCGCATTTTTCCCCATTAATTATTCTGGTGGGTTTGATTTATTGAACACACACACACACACAGACAAACAGAGACTAGAAGATGGAAACGAGGATGTTGATATTAGCATGTGTGCACATAATATAAATGGGGGAAAAGAAAAGCTAACCTGCAGTATCCCATAATCCGAGGTTGACGGTGCTCCCGTCGACCACGACATTAGCGCTGAAGTTGTCGAAGACTGTTGGGACATAGTCCTGTAATGTAATGTAGAAATGGAGGATAAGGCACGAGTTAGTAGTACAAGATGCAAAAGTGTTTGCTTGCTGTACATTGGATATGAAAACGCAGTTGCTTTAGCTATTCATCATATTGGGTGGCAGATGAAGATGAACGATCGCAGTAGAAAAAAATAATCTAAAAGTCATTTTGTGTGTGTGTGTGTGTGTGCCTAGAAACAGGGAGGGAGGGGTTAACAATTAAGAGGTTTCATGTGATAGCAATTGATTTGATTTGATTTGCTTTGATTTGATTGTTGGGTGGAGATAAACTCCTCACTTGGAGTCGGAGGAGACTAACAGGGATATATAGTACTCCCTCCGTAAATAAAGATAAGAGCGTTTAGATCACTACTTTAGTATTTGAAAGGCTTAGCATCGGTTGAACTGAAAACAAAGGAAGTAATCATGATTCATCTTGTAAAAATGGGGAATCCACCCATCCATCCATCCGTCTTGTTCTAAGAAGGGGATCTATCTATCCATGTAGTACATGTATGTAGGGCAGAGTAGTTGAACAAGGAAGGGGAGGGAAGGGAAGGACGCAGCTTACGGTGGGGAAGGTGTTGGATGTGTAGGAGATGAGGAGGCAAGTCTTGCCGACGGCGCCGTCCCCCACCGTCACGCACTTGATGAACCGAGAAGCGCTCATCGCCGCCCCCGCCCCCGGCTTGGCCGGCCCTTTTCTTTCTTGAATTCAATTTAATTCACCGCTCCCTCCTGGTCCTGGGTCGATCGATTCCCGGCAGGCCCCCGCTGCGCCAGATCGATCCGGGACCAAAGGAAAGGAAGGGAAGGGGCTCCTCGCTGCGGTGCGGTGCGGTGGTTGCCTTCCGTCGGCTGCGGCTGCGGCTGCTGTTGCGGTGGGGGAAGGAAGAAGCTCAGCTCAACAGCCACAGACAGCGAACAGAGCAGAGAAGAGCAGAGGAGGATTTGCAGTTAGGCCCCTCCCTTCCCCCACTATCAGTACCACTACCACTCGCTCACTGTTCCAGCCGATGGAGATGGAGATGGCTCAATTGTTTGCTTGCTTGTTTGTTTGTCTGGTGTGGGCGTGCGTGATTCCCCCCTCACAAAACGCATCCATCCTCTCTTTCTTTACTTTTGGTGTCACTTCTACAACGTCAGCACAAATCCAGCCTCTCTCTTTCATTTGACCCTTAATCTATACCTCTATATCTATACTTATACCTATATATATACCTAATAATAATCCATATTCAAGAATTCATCCAATTAACCAGTTAACTTACTGATTAATCCCTACTCGTAGGATCACCGAGTAGCCGATAAACCGATAAATCATCCGATTAATTGATTAAATGGCCGATTAACTTGCCTATTAGCCTATTAATTCCCTACTCGCCAGCCAACCGAGCAGCTACCAGTTAACGATTTCCTCAACAATGATAATAATAAAGGGAAAATTTTGTTTTTGCCGCTCTAGATTTTGACCACTTTGCTTATGCCATTCTAGAATTTGACATTTCACTTTTATCAAGACGTTGGACATACACACGTTAGTTGGACTCTTATTTAGCAGAAAACAAAACTACTAATGCTAACCACTTAGCTCAATGGGATTATTTGTACATCAGAGACCCGGCAGACAGGCCATCCCAGTCAGTTTTGGAGGAAATGCTTACATGAGATATATTGTATCAGCTTGTTTCATTAATTTAGTGTATTGGTAAAACAAACTGTATTTTCTCTCAACAATCCCATATTTAGCCTTTTTTTAAGCCCTGCTGTAGGCCAAGCGGTTGGAAATGCTCAGAGCAGAGCAACAAAAACGGCGTGACAAGTGAGTGAAAAGAAGGCAGGAAATTAATAGGTAAGATCACTAAATAGACGTTAGGTAGGCACATATTCACTCCCGTATACATGACTATAAAAACCAGCGGGGAACCAACGCTGGATATGCAGTGCTAGTTGCGGGGAGGTTGGAGAACACAGCAAATGAGCGAGCAGAGTAGCATCAAGAGTTCATTGTTTTTGAGAATTCAATTCCACAATAAAATCTGATGGGAATAGGAGGCATTGGAAATTTGAGTAGCAAAAGTACCGTCGTTCTAAGCGGGGACTACTTTCTCTCATCTGCTGCTGCCAGTGATCCCGACACAGGAGGGCAATTTACAACGACCCTGCTCTAGAGCTAGGCTCCAAGAAGGCAAACGCAAGGCTGCAGCTCGCTTATGTTAGCCTGTAACCCTCTAGTAATCTGCACCAACAAGTTTAATTTGCTAGCCCGTACCCGCGACCATCGTACATAAATTTGGCTGCGACTAGGTACTGGAAATACGCCGTCGAACAGAAATTTGATTTCTGAGTAATATAACCCTTTTTTCCCCAAAAAGAAAATCTGATTTCGTCTTGTTATCACGTCACTCCATATTGTGTTCTTTCTTTCTTGCCGTTCCATATGGACGGAGGGATGCTTCCTGTCATTGCACATGACATGTGGGCCTATCTGGACTGCTCTCGCCTTAGCTACTTGTAGGGTTAGAACTAGAGCTATACAGGCTTGTAGATAGCCACAAGATTTCTGTATGTAGGCAGACGGAACATGATTCTTTGTTTACCGGCTGGGAGACGATCATCGAGAACGAATTGTTTAACTAGTATGGATGAGGTCTTAGCAATGCATTTGATATGTGATAATTGTTGTTTCTTTAGTTTCGGATGAATACATATCCACACCTTTTGCCCCGTAGGAGACGCCGTGGAGAAAGATGCATGTATCTCTAAGACCAAATAGACCGCTCGTCAGTTTGAGAAAATGCTCAAATGGAAATTTTAGTGTCAATTTATTTCTGAATTTAGGTAGAATTTTCTAAATCATATTTTCTCTCACAGGTGCCATCTATATGAACAGAAACTGAAGTTTGTGTAATACCAAGTGACAATGACAATTTTTTAGGATAATGTCATATGGTCACATGAATTTCTAGAGGTTCTATAAAAACATTCAGAGGAAGAGAGTGTGCAGTAGTAATGAAATAGAAGTTTCTATTTTCATGCCCCTCCTTTCTTAGTTTTTTTTAAGAAAAGGAGGAGGACCCCCGGCTTCTGCATCTGAACGATACATGCAACCACTTTATTAATTATTCACACAAGATCTTACAAAGTCATACAACAGTAAGACTAAAGCCACCGTCTAGGCAACATCTATCGCTACTCATATCCAGTTGATGCAGGGATGCTGGTCTAATACCAAACAGACCTCGTAGCCAAACCTAACGTCTAAGACCTGAGGTCCCAACTAGGACGCCTGCCGGGTATGGGGCACCCACCAGTCTTCCTTTCTTAGTAATGCTCAGTTTTGCCTCACCCATCTAACAGTGCTCACTTTTCCCCTCCTCCACTCGCCTCACCTCACATGAAGGACGAAATGTCACCCGAAAAAACTTGAGGGACCAACTGTCTACTTTTCGTAAACTTGAGGGACTCAAAACATACTTTTCTCAAAATTTAAATAGAAGAGAAATTTTATGACGCTCCTAAATAAAGGTCATCAATTTGTACTTCTAAAATGCCTCTCATATGGTCATGTAGTGACATACGCCTCTCGGATCAGTACGGGGCGGAAAAACACAAAATGGCAATTAATATAGTGATATAAACGAGCTTATATTTCCTTACACAGAGAGTACATGACTTGATTATAGGTTGCCCTGGAATATAGGGAACGTTTTGTAATTGCACACAATCATTTCACCTTCAGCTCGATTTTTCTCTTTGCATATTCTATTCACCTCTTCGGCTTGCTGACAAAGGTGCTAGGGGAGAGGCCATGTCCTTTAGCTTTCCTTTTTCTCTTTGTAGAAAACACAAAGATTTTACTCGTTCAGAAATTATAAAGAGCGGGGCTGCATAATGGCACCACGCGAAGCGCTCTCCTAGCTGTCCATGGATGCCACACACCGTTTCGAACGTGTAGCCATGAAGATCGCTCTGCGCAAGACGGAAAGCCCCGGTCAAATACGTACGACTGTCTTTAGCCTGTTAGCCACCTCGTCGATCCGTTCGTGTGAGCCTACTCATTACCATGGGTGTAACGTGGAGCGTAGATGCCCTTTGTTCTTGCTACGAGGAAATGGGTGACGCTAGTAGGTACTGTAGATCCTTCAAAAAGGTACCGCGTATATACTGGCATGCAGCAGATGTGTGCATGTGATCCGTCTACGAATCTGGTCTCTTTAGTTTTATCCGCATTCTACCGTTCTACGCACTCTGAGATGAGCTGATGGTCATGACAAAGGTTACATGCAAGCTTGCATGCATCTATCCTCCTCCCCCTCTCATGTATCCACCCCACCCCCCTTCTAGGCTGCTTGTGGCCATGCACCATGGTGCATTTAGCAAGACTTTGTTCACAACTCCAGGCTTCAGCCTGCTATGAAATATAAAGTTGGCCTTGAGCCATCTTTCTCTTTCAAAAAAATGACAAAGGTTACCTGTTGGCGGGTGATGCCGCTTCCTTACCTCACCGAGTCAAAACTGAAGGCATCCATTTCTTGTGGTAAGAACCAATCTCATGTATTGCCATTTTTATAAGTTTCTTAGAGCAACTCCAACACAGGGATCCAAACGGACACCGATTTTGTCCTTTTTTGTCCGTTTGGGTCTCCTGTGTCCGCCAAGCGGACGTGGGGCGGACACTGCGGGTATCCAACGGGAGAGCACAAAAGCGAACAGAGCGGACAGGGAGCAGCGAGGCGAGCTGGGGCGCGCGGCGAGCTGGGGCGAACGGCGAGGCGCGCGACGCACGCAGGGAGCAGCGAGGCGAGCTGCGGGGCGTCCACTCCAGCCGCCGCCGTGCCTCTCCGCTTCCCCTCGCGGCAGCGACGGCTTCCACTAGGCGCTCTTCGCTATGGTGCTCGGCGGCGTTGCCCTGGACGCGGCACGTCAGGCGGGACGGGCTGACCTCCGCGCGCCGCTAGGCCTCTTCACTCCAACGACCGGCCGCTGTGCCTCTCCCCTTCTCCTCGCGGCCACCGGGCCCCTCCACACGCCGCCCGTCCGCTTCCCCTCGTGGCCACCGGGCCCCTCTCCGCGCCGCCCGTCCGCTTCCCATCGCGCCGTCGGGCCTCTCCAGCCGGAATCGGCCGACGTAGCGGAGGCAGCAGAGGGGATCAAGAGAGAAAGTTGTATGAGAGAGAGACGAGAGATGCGTGCTAGCGCAGCTGTGCGCGGTCGCTGGTAGGTAGGACCAGGGCGGACACGAGCGGGCGGTAGCGAGCGACGAGAGCGTCCGCTTCTGTCCGCTTCGTACCCATTTGTTCTCAGATTTGGGTCAAGTTTGGGTCGGAGACGGACATCAGGCGGACACGGACGTCTGTTTGGGTCGCCCCGTTGGGTCAAGTTTTATGTCCGAATGACCCAAACGGATAAAATGGGTCGGCCCCTTGGAGCTGCTCTTAATACAAATCACGGTAACGATATTGTGTTCTTCCTGTTTGTTTGATTATTTCCAAAACAGGATCAATTCTATCGTTACGATTTCAAATGTCTTTTGTAGAAATTTATCATAGTACTAAAGCAACTGAATTATCATTTTATCACAACAGCGGGCTAATTCTGAAATAAAAGCAATGATAATTTTTTTTGTTAAACTGTAATCGATAAAACGCCATTTTGTATATCATTGGACTATTGGGTATGCTAGGCGTAGTCGTTTTTAATTTGTGTTTTCATTTGTGTTTGTAAGTTTTTTCTAAAATATCAATGAAATCATCTAGTTTGGACGTGTTTTCGTCGATTTCATGTTTCAAAAAACGGCGTTTGGGGGCGACCTGGGGCGGTGGCTGGGAACCCAACCGGCCCCACGCCGAGATTTATCGCCGGTTCGCCCCCCGGCAACGATATTTCAAGCGTCTGGGGGACCGAACAGCTGGAGATGCTCTTATGATGGGCGCCAGTGGTGACACGGGGAAGGAATTGATCTCAGAGCAATGGCCAGAGTTGGTGTATGTGGCGTGGGGCTCCGTGTGATGGAGAAAGGCCAACGAGCGTCCGAGTAGACGGCCGCCGAACGGCGTGGTGGGCCGTCGACTTGCTGGCCCGCCTGCGTGTGTCGGTGACCTCAGCATGTCCTTTTTTAACCGATTACTCCCTCCATTCCAAAATATAATGCGCCCGCGCTTTCCGAGGTCCAACTTTGACCATAAATTTAACCAACGAGACCAACTGCAGCGGGAGAAAAAAATTATATAATTGAAAACTTCTTTCGAATACGAATTCACTAATTTAAATTTTGCTCCCGCCGCAATTGGTCTTGATAGTTAAATTTACGGTCAAAGTTGAAGCGCGTGGATAGAGAAAGCACCACATTGTGAAATGGAGGGAGTACTACCCAAAATGCCCCTATCATCTTAATATACTACCCAAACCATGTTGTAGTATTGGTAAATGTGGAACGTTCGTCCACTTAAATGGATGACTAATATAATATATCTTAGATGTACGATAAAAGATCTCAAGCCTTTTTGGGAGAGGAGGCTGTGGCTGCGTGAGCCTATTGCTTTAGAAGCAACTGGTTGTGATCTCTTGTATAATGATTACGTAGATCTAATGGATTCAATTGAATTAGATGTGATTATATAGATCAAACGACTATGATATATTGATAAAGAGATGGTCCACCGGATTGATGATAGAATATTTTACTTTTCCTACCTAAACTTTTTCCATAAATATAGTTAAACATGTTGTCAATATTTCTGTGAAAAAATGCACATGTGCCTTCTGCCACCAATAAATAAGCTATATGTGGATATATTGCATCAATTTATTTCTTGAATTTGGTATATTATTCGCTAAAAATTTAGATAGTATTTTCTCTTACCAATCCCATATTTAGTTTTTTTTCCATTAAATATGGCCTTCTGTAGGGGGGTGGGGGGATTGGAAATGTTCAGATCTGAGCAACAAAGGGCCGTCACAAGTTTATTTTTAAAGGCAACCGGTTAAAAGTAAGATCACTAAATAGGTGTTTGGTAGCTACTTATTCACTCACCGGCACATGCTTATTAAAACCATATCGACTTCTGCGTGTGTATCTCCACTACTATTAAACAATCAAACAAAAACTTTCTTACGTGCACCTTATAAAACGTACACGAATTCATCATGACCGCATGATTAAGCCCACTAAATTTAATTTAATGGCTAGCTTTAATCTAATTCATTCTCTGTATGCACTTAACAATTTACATTGACCGACCGTGCTTCACCATATGAAACTCCACGTCCGATCAATTAGGAAACTATAATCATGACCGCGTCTTCTTAGGAAACTAATCACGATCACATCTTCTTAGGAAACTAATCACGATCGTGTTTTATTAGGAAACTAATTATCATCGCGTTTTATTAGGAAACTGATCACGATCGCATTTTATCAGGAAACTAATCGGGTATTCGCACACATTGACACGTCCATCACCTCGACCTCCTGGATCACGATCCTATCTCTCCCAAGAAAAACCACCACAACCGGCCTCCACTTGGCATGGCGACAAGGAGCCGAGGACCAACAACTCCTTCTCAGGGGACGCCGCTGGAGTGCCGGCAATTCGTGAACCGCCGAGGGTGCCGCACCGGTCGCCCCTTCTCAGGGGATGCCGCTGGAGTGCCAGTAATTTATGTTGCTTGTAAGACAACTGCCCAGCCAGCATTTATGGTTTCTTGCGAACTTACACGGCGTGCCTGTGCTGACTTGTATACTTCAAAATAAGGTTTCTATGCATTACTAACCAGAGTGTGCTATTTTTATATCTTCGGTGTTTCTTAGCAGATGTCGTTTACATGTGTCATCAACACATTATTTGTTTTTTCTTAATTTGTAACACTTGTACTGCTGGAGTTGGTTTATTTTAAGTTGTTACATTTGGAACTCCTTTCACTTCATAACGGGGCCGGATGATCTAAATTGCAAGATGTGATTTTTTTTTTCTCACATGAACCATCTATAAATAAATATTTTTTTTACTATTCTTCTATGTATAAATACTTTGAGGTCCTTTCGCTGTTCATTCGGTTAATGGTTAGGAACTAATGACCATCAAATTATTTTTATTGTTTGATAGTATTACACACAAGTGGGTGTAAACAAAAACTATCAAAAATGGTCATGACTTGCATTTTTTTTCTTATTTTCTACAACTGGTGCTTTGACACTTCGTGCAGAATGAACTAAACATTTACATGTCAAGAGCATCTTGATGCATATAAAGAGTAAACGGAGGCATAAAATAACGAGTTGTATGGGTTGATTTATACTCTCCAGTTTTATATATGTTTGTGACTGTGTGTATCAGACATGAACATTCATCGTTTCATGCGTTGTTAAGCTTTCCTATACACCACGAGACACAAAGCAACCTTTTATCTACCACATGTTGGCATCTACTTGAAATGCAACCAGTAATTATACATGCGTTGCACGTGCACACTTACTAGTAGGGAAACAACACTTGAAATGTACTGCTAGTTGCCAGAAAAAAATAGTTGGAGAGCAAAGCAACAAACGAGCGTGCAGAGTGCCACGATTCAGTTCCACGACAAGATCTGATGGGACAAGAAGGCATTGGAAATTTTAGGAGCAGAAGCACCGTTGTTCTACGCGCGAACCACATTCTCTTAGCCGCTGCTGCCACCGAACTCGACGCATGCCGGTTCCGTGCCAGGACCTGGCTCTAGAGTTTAGGCTCCATGAAGGCGCTCTCTTGTGTCAACTCATAACTCTGAAACTCTAAGTAATCCACACCAACGAGTTCAGTTTGCTCTTGATGTAACTCTAAGGATCCTACATCAATCTGGCTACAATCAGGTGCTTGATGTCCTTGTCGAGGAAAATGTGAATGGAAGAGTTTTCTTTGAAAAAAGAAGTTCAATTTGCTGATCAGGCTGGGCTAAATTTGCCCCCCACACAGAGCCTAATTTCTATTCCATACACTTTTGAGGAACAGGAAAGGAAGTTCTTTTTTTGAATACTCTGATCTATTATAAAAGTTCATCGCAAGCACAAAGTACCCTGAACAAATAAAAATTCCACCGACGTCTCTGGAGCAACCGAACGACTACTTCTGCCGCCAAAACGACCCGCTATCGCCGCTCCAATAGCGGAATCAGCCTGAACTTGTCAATGAGAACCGGAAAGTCTTCATGCATGTGCCCCTTAGGACCAGCGCCATGGATTTGTAGTGGCCGTCATTGGAGCCTTAAAAAGATCTGAAGCACCTGATATCCGATCTCGCCCTAACCTCGCGCGCCCCAAGGAGATGGTAGGAATCTAGGCTAGAGCTTTGTCCGTCGCAGCAAACAAATTCCAGAAGGGTCAAAGCCCAAAAGACCAACTCGAAGATGAAGCACTGCCATCCGTCGAAGCAACGCCACTGTGAGGACTAAGAACGATAACCAAAACTACTAGACAGAGCCGAGGCACCGGGATTCTCTTCCTGTGATCAGACGCTAGAGCGGCAAGCGAAGGGGAGGAGAATTCACGAGCTGGCCGGTGGAACTGGAGGTGAACTATGCCCTAGTCGCCTTAGGGTGAGTACTAAGGAAAGCTGATCCGATGGGAATGCTAACGTGGAAGACCAGGGATGGCAATGGGTAGGGTATGGGTGGGTACAACCTCCTCTTGCCCAAACCCATACTGTAACACCCCGGATATGACTTTCCCAATATGTATTCCAACTCTTGCCGTTTCCGGCGTTAAGTTATTTTATTTTCTCGGGTTCGGGTCTTTGTCTCCGTGTGTTGTTATCGTTGTCATGCATCTCATATCATGGCATCATGTGCATTGCATTTGCATACGTGTTCATCTCATGCATTCGAGCTTTTTCGCCGTTGTCCGTTTTGCATTCCGGCGCTTCGTTCTCCTCCGGTGGTCATTTCTACCTTTCTTTCGTGTGTGGGGATTAAACATTTCCGGATTGGACCGATACTTGCCAAGCGGCCTTGGTTTACTACCGGTAGACCGCCTGTCATGTTTCGTACCATTTGGACTTCGTTTGATACTCCAACGGTTAACCGAGGGACCGATAAGGCCTCGTGTGTGTTGCAGCCCAACACCCTTCCAAAGTGGCCCAAAACCCACCAAAACCTGCTCCATCATCTAGAACGTTCGATCACCATCGCGTGGCCGCAAACCGCACCTCATTTGGACTCTCCTAGCTCCCTCTATGCCTATATATAGAAGCCCCTCCGAAATTCACGGACGAAACCCTAACTCTCTTCCTCTCCTCGCGACCGGACAAAAATTCCGCCGGCCGGACACGTCCGATCTGCCTCCCCGCCGCCATGTGGAACGCCGCCGTTCGCCGCCTTCTTCCCCGCGGCCGAGCTGCCTCGCCGGCCGGCGCCGCCGCGGCCCACCTCGCCGGGCTTTGTCTCGTCGCCGGCGACTTGCCCGCGCGCCGCCACGCCCGGTCCGGCCACCGCCCGCCATCGCCTCGCCGGTGCCGCCCCCGTCCTCCTCTGGCCGGATCCGCCAAGTCCGGCGACGTCCACGAGCTCCGGCCGCCACGAGCTTCTCCGGTGAACAGTAATTCCGACGAACCTCGGGATCCGCGCCGGCCAGATCCAGATCCAGATCCAAAACTCGGTTGACTTTCTCCCGGAACCCTAGTTCATGTTGCCCTGTTCATCGTGCCGTAACTTTGCATCCATAACTCCGTTTTGCGCATATAGCATATCAAAATGTTCGAATCAGAGATTACATCATTTCATTCCACTGCATCATTTTCATTTGAGTTCATCTTGATGCCCGAAATGCTGCTAGAAGAGTGCTACTTGAGTTAATTGTCAGATGTGCTGCTCCATTTACTTATTTGTCATTTTTACCATGATTAATGTGTGCATGATATGGCCATGAGCTCTACATATGTTTTGTTAAGGGTTTTGCCATCTTTCCAGAGGTGCAACTCATGTATTTTTGTGATGTGTGTGGTGACTAGCACAAGCTTGCAAAGTGAGGCACTTGGTAATGCTGATTTCAGGGACTAGCATTTCCACTAAGTCCTTGAGCTGTTTATCTCATATGGCCATATGTTCATGTTGTTTCCTAGTGATCCGTGCCTCTTTTGAGGATGATCAGTAAGGATGTTTTGTTAACCTTGTAGTGCTCTATCCATCCATGTCTTTGTTTGCAATTATGGAGCACCCTAGCTTGAGTCAATCGAGATCTACTTTTGCTACTTCGTGAATCTGGGAAGATTGTCTACTTGTTAGCGATTTTGCCGATGATGTTGTAGTTGATCCGTGCATGCTATGTTATTGTTCTTGTCATGTCTAGCTAGCATTTTGTGTATTCTTGATGGGTGTATGCTTAGCTTGTCATGACTTGCTCCGTAGTGAGTGCA
Organism: Triticum urartu; assembly: GCF_056163025.1. Taxonomy (NCBI): domain Eukaryota; kingdom Viridiplantae; phylum Streptophyta; class Magnoliopsida; order Poales; family Poaceae; genus Triticum; species Triticum urartu. The sequence goes on from NC_141873.1 coordinate 512,274,086, forward strand.
TCGAGCTCGTAAACATGCCTACTTGATATCTGTTTTCAGCATGCTCCAGTTTTCACTAAGTCTGAAAACTGATTATGTTTTTGCCATGTTCACATGCTTGCAAATGTATTTTCTGATCCCTTTTGGCTCAAGGTCACTAAGTGACTTTTGTTAAGCTCTTTGAGTAGCTCCATGCAATGCTTTACTTTGCCATGTTCGGGTCCTATAGCATATAGTTGTGTTGCTCCGAAGTGTGCTACCTGATCTGAAATTCCAGACAAGTGTTAATTTCACTAAGTCTGAAATCTGTTTACCATATGCATTTTTGCCATGCTTGTTTGAACCTGTTAATGGATGAATTGGCCGTAGCTCAATGCTAGACTTTTGTTAAGCATCATGAATGCATCCGTGCCATGTATTTTGTTGCCATGTTTGAATGCTATAGCATGTTCATCTCATTGCATTTAGATGACTACTTGCTGTAAATCGCAGAACGTGGTCATATTTGAATCGCTTGCCATTTCCAAACCGTAACTCCGATTCCGGCGTTCCTTATATCGTTTTCAAGCGATTTCATCTCATCTTTCCAGTGGAACACTTGGATTTCTAAGTTGAGGCCAGATTGTTGCTTTCCCTGTCAAATCTTGCATATGCATCCCGCATCGCATCCCGCACAGTATACCATCGTTTCATCATATTGTTTGAGCTTTGCACGTGGTTGATTATGTTCCGTTTGCTTGTTTGTCTTGTTTGGGTAGAGCCGGGAGACGAGTTCGCTAACGAGGAGCCCGTTGAGTTTGCTTTCGAGGATCCAGTCAACTCTGACAACTTTGCAGGCAAGATGATCATACCCTCGAAATCATTACTATCTTTGCTATGCTAGATTGCTCGCTCTTTTGCTATGCCAATGCTACAATGCCTACCACTTGCTTTCAAGCCTCCCAAATTGCCATGTCAAACCTCTAACCCACCATGTCCTAGCAAAACGTTGATTGGCTATGTTACCGGTTTGCTCAGCCCCTCTTATAGCGTTGCTAGTTGCACGTGAAGATTGGAGACCGTTCCTTGTTGGAACATTATTTTACTTGTTGGGATATCATTATATTGCCATGTTATCTTAATGCATCTATATACTTGGTAAAGGGTTGAAGGCTCGGCCTCTCGCCTAGTGTTTTGTTCCACTCTTGCCGCCCTAGTTTCCGTCATATCGGTGTTATGTTCCCGGATTTTGCGTTCCTTACGCGGTTGGGTTATAATGGGAACCCTTGATAGTTAGCCTTGATTAAAGATTTTCCAGCAATGCCCAACCTTGGTTTTACCATTTGCCACCTAGTCTCTTTTTCCCTTGGGTTTCCGGAGCCCGAGGGTCATCTTATTTTAGCCCCCCCTGGGCCAGTGCTCCTCTGAGTGTTGGTCCAAACTAGAGTCCTGTGTAGCGCCCCCTCAGGGAAACTCGAGGTTTGGTTTTAGTTGTATGGAGAGCTCATCTGAGTGTGCCCTAAGAATGAGATATGTGCAGCTCCTATCGGGATTTGTCGGCACATTCGGGCGGTGTTGCTGGTTTTGTTTTAACCTGTCCAAGTGTCTTGAAGAATCGAGATACCGAGTCTGATCGGAACGTCTCGGGAGGAGGTCTATTACTTCGTTGACCGTGAGAGCTTGTCATGGGCTAAGTTGGGACTCCCCTGCAGGGATTTGAACTTTCAAAAGCCATGCCCGCGGTTATGGGCAGATGGGAATTTGTTAATGTCCGGTTGTAGATAACTTGAACCTTAACTTAATTAAAATGAATCAACTGAGTGTGTTACCGTGATGGCCTCTTCTCGGCGGAGTCCGGGAAGTGGACACGGTGTTGGAGTAATGTTTGCGTAGGTTGTCCTTTAGTTTCTCGCTCGCGCTTTGCCTTCTCTTCTCGCTCTCTTTTGCGAACAGGATAGCCACCATATATGCTAGTCGCTTGCTGCAGCTCCACTTATATTTACCTTGCCTTACCCATAAGCTTAAATAGTCTTGATCGCGAGGGTGCGAGATTGCTGAGTCCCTGTGGCTCACAGATTACTATTACACCAGATGCAGGGCCTGATGATTCCGCTCCAGGTGACGCGCTCGAGGTCAAGTGGGAGTTCGACGAGGACTCTCAATGATACTATGTTTCTTTCCCTGATGATCAGTAGTGGTGCCCAGTTGGGGGTGATCGGGACCGTGTCGCTTGTTGGGTTATCTTTTATTTTGGCGCCGTAGTCGGGCCATGAGTGCTTGGTTGATGTAATGTTATTTATGTACCTTGATTGACGTGGCGAGTGTAAGCCAACTATGTTATTGTTGGGGAACGTAGCAGAAATTCAGAATTTTCCTATGTGTCACCAAGATCTATCTATGGAGAAACCAGCAATGAGGGGAAGGAGAGTGCATGTAAATACCCTTGTAGATCGCTATGCGGAAGCGTTCAAGAGAACGGGTTGAAGGAGTTGTACTCGTCGTGATCCAAATCACCGGAGATCCTAGTGCTGAACGGACGACACCTCCGCGTTCAACACACGTACATCCCCGTGACGTCTCCTACGCCTTGATCCAGGAAGGGGAGAAGGAGAGGTTGGGGAAGACTCCATCCAGCAGCAGCACAACGGCATGGTGGTGGTGGAGGAGCGTGGTACTCCAGCAGGGCTTCGCCAAGCATCGCAAGAGACGAGGAGGGAGAGGGGTAGGGCTGCGCCAACAGGAGAGGAACTCGTGTGTATGGCAGCCCAAAACCTCAAGTATATATAGGGGAGGGGAGGGGCTGCACCCCCCTAGGTTTCCACCCCTAGGGGTGGCGGCCAGCCCTAGATCCCATCTAGGGTGCGGCCAAGGGGGGAGAGGGGGAGGCGCACCTGGGGTGGGCCTTAGGGCCCATCTGCCCTAGGGTTTGCCCCCCTCCCCTCTTGGAGGCGCCTTGGGCCTTGGTGGGGGGGGGGGGGGGGGGGCGCACCAGCCCACATGGGGCTGGTCCCCTCCCACACTTGGCCCATGCAGCCCTCCGGGGCTAGTGGCCCCTCTTGGTGGACCCCCGGGACCCTCCCGGTGGTCCCGGTACGTTACCGATAAACCCCGAAACTTTTCCGGTGACCAAAACAGGACTTCCCATATATAAATCTTTACCTCCGGACCATTCCGGAACTCCTCGTGACGTCCGGGATCTCATCCGAGACTCCGAACAACATTCGGTAACCACGTATATCTATTCCTTATAACCCTAGCGTCATCGAACCTTAAGTGTGTAGACCCTACGGGTTCGGGAACCATGCAGACATGACCGAGACGTTCTCCGATCAATAACCAACAGCGGGATCTGGATACCCATGTTGGTTTCCACATGTTCCACGATGATCTCATCGGATGAACCACGATGTCAAGGACTTAATCAATCCCGTATACAATTCCCTTTGTCTAGCGGTATGATACTTGCCCGAGATTCGATCGTCGGTATCCCGATACCTTGTTCAATCTCGTTACCGGCAAGTCTCTTTACTCGTTCCGTAACACATCATCCCGTGATCAACTCCTTGATCACATTGTGCACATTATGATGATGTCCTACCAAGTGGGCCCAGAGATACCTCTCCGTCACACGGAGTGACAAATCCCAGTCTCGATTAGTGTCAACTCAACAGACACTTTCGGAGATACCTGTAGTGTACCTTTATAGCCACCCAGTTACGTTGTGACGTTTGGCACACCCAAAGTATTCCTACGGTATCCGGGAGTTGCACAATCTCATGGTCTAAGGAAATGATACTTGACATTAGAAAAGCTTTAGCATACGAACTACACGATCTTTGTGCTAGGCTTAGGATTGGGTCTTGTCCATCACATCATTCTCCTAATGATGTGATCCCGTTATCAACGACATCCAATGTCCATGGTCAGGAAACCATAACCATCTATTGATCAACGAGCTAGTCAACTAGAGGCTTACTAGGGACATGGTGTTGTCTATGTATCCACACATGTATCTGAGTTTCCTATCAATACAATTCTAGCATGGATAATAAACGATTATCGTGAACAAGGAAATATAATAATCAATTTATTATTGTCTCTAGGGCATATTTCCAACAGTCTCCCACTTGCACTAGAGTCAATAATCTAGTTCACATCGCTATGTGATTAACACTCACAGGTCACATCGCCATGTGACCAACATCCAAGAGTTTACTAGTGTCGCTAAACTAGTTCACATCATCATGTGATTAAGACTCAATGAGTTCTGGGTTTGATCATGTTTTGCTTGTGAGAGAGGTTTTAGTCAACGGGTCTGCAACATTCAAATCCGTATGTACTTCACAAATCTCTAGGTCATATTATAAATGCTGCTTCCACGCTCCACTTGGAGCTATTCCAAATGGTTGCTCCACTATACGTATCCGGTTTGCTACTCAGAGTCATTCGGATAGGTGTTAAAGCTTTCATCGATGTAACCCTTTACGCCGAACTCTTTATCACCTCCATAATTGAGAAACATGTCCTTATTACTCCAAGGACAATTGTGACCGCTATCTAGTGATCCACTCCTGGATCACCTTTGTACCCTCTTGCCAGACATGTGGCAAGGCACACATCAGGTGCGGTACTCAGCATGGCATACCGTATAGAGCCTATGACAAAAGCATAGGTGACGACATTCGTCCTTTCTCTTTCTTCTGCCGTGGTCGAGCTTTAAGTCTTAACTTCATACCTTACAACTCAGGCAAGAACTCCTTCTTTGACTGATCCATCTTGAACACCTTCAAGATCATGTCAAGGTATGTGCTCATTTGAAAGTACCATTAAGCGTTTTGATATATCCTTATAGATCTTGATGCTCAATGTTGAAGTAGCTTAATCCAGGCTTTCCATTGAAAAACACTTTCCAAATAACCCTATATGCTTTCCAGAAATTCTACGTCATTTCTGATCAACAATATGTCAACAACATATGTTCATCAGAAATTCTATAGTGCTCCCACTCACTTCTTTGGAAATACAAGTTTCTCATAAACTTTGTATACACCCAAAATCTTTGATCATCTCATCAAAGCATACATTCCAACTCCGAGATGCTTACTCCAGTCCTTAGAAGGATTGCTGGAGCTTTGCATACTTATTAGCATCTTTCGGGATTGACAAAACCTTTCGGTTGTATCACATACAACCTTTCCTCAAGAAAATCATCGAAGAAACAATGTTTTGACATCCTATCTGCAAGATTTCATAAATAATGCAGTAATCGCTAATATAATTCCAATAGACTCTTAGCATCGCTACGAGTGAGAAAGTCTCATCGTAGTCAACTCCTTGAACTTGTCGGAAAACATCTTAACGACAAGTCGAGCTTTCTTAATGGTGATACTTACCATCATTGTCCGTCTTCCTTTTAAAATCCATATGTACCTAACAGCCTTACGACCATCAAGTAGTTCTTCCAAAGTCTACACTTTGTTTTCATATATGGATCCTCTCTCGGATTATATGGCCTTGAGCCATTTTGGAATCCAGGCCCACCATCGCTTCTCCATATCTCGTAGGTTCATTGTTGTCTAGCAACATGACTTCCAAGACAGGATTACGTACCACTCTGAAGTAGTACGCATCCTTGTCATCCCACGAGGTTTGGTAGTGACTTGATCTGAAGTTTCATGATCACTATCATAAGCTTCCACTTCAATTGGTGTAGGTGCCACAGGAACAACTCCCTGTGCCCTGCCACACACTAGTTGAAGAGACGGTTCAATAACCTCATCAAGTCTCCACCATCCTCCCACTCAATTCTTTTGAGAGAAACTTTTCCTCGAGAAAGGACCCGATTCTAGAAAAAATCCCTTATTGCTTTCGGATCTAAGACAGGAGGTATACCCAACTGTTTTGGGTGTCCTATGAAGATGCATTTATCCGCTTTGGATTCGAGCTTATCAGCCTGAAACTTTTTTCACATAAGGTCGCAGCCCCAAACTTTTAAGAAATGACAGCTTAGGTTTCTCTAAACCATAGTTCATACGGTGTCATCTCATCGGAATTACGTGGTGCCCTATTTAAAGTGAATGTGGTTGTCTCTAATGCCTAACCCATAAACTATCGTGGTAATTCAGGCTTTCCATTGAAAAACACTTTCAAATAACCCTGTATGCTTTCCAGAAATCCTACGTCATTTCTGATCAACAATATGTCAACAACATATATTCATCAGAAATTCTATAGTTCTCCCACTCACTTCTTTGGAAATACAAGTTTCTCATAAACTTTGTATACACCCAAAATCTTTGATCATCTCATCAAAGCATACATTCCAACTCCGAGATGCTTACTCCAGTCCTTAGAAGGATTGCTGGAGCTTTGCATACTTATTAGCATCTTTCAGGATTGACTAAACCTTCCGGTTATATCACATACAACCTTTCCTCAAGAAAATCGTCGAGGAAACAATGTTTTGACATCCTATCTGCAAGATTTCATAAATAATGCAGTAATCGCTAATATAATTCCAAAAGACTCTTAGCATCGCTACGAGTGAGAAAGTCTCATCATAGTCAACTCCTTGAACTTGTCGAAAAAAATCTTAACGACAAGTCGAGCTTTCTTAATGGTGATACTTACCATCATTGTCCGTCTTCCTTTTAAAATCCATCTGTACTCAACAGCCTTACGACCATCGAGCCATTCTGCCAACGTCTACACTTTGTTTTCATACATGGATCCTCTCTCGGATTTTATGGCCTCGAGCCATTTATCGGAATCCGGGCCCACCATCGCTTCTCCATAGCTCGTAGGTTAATTTTTGTCTAGCAACATGACTTCCAAGACAGGATCACGTACCACTCTGAAGTAGTACACATCCTTGTCATCCCACGAGGTTTGGTAGTGACTTGATCTGAAGTTTCATGATCACTATCATAAGCTTCCACTTCAATTGATGTAGGTGCCACAGGAACAACTTCCTGTGCCCTGCCACACACTAGTTGAAGAGACGGTTTAATAACCTCATCAAGTCTCCACCATCCTCCCACTCAATTCTTTCGAGAGAAACTTTTCCTCGAGAAAGGACCCGATTCTAGAAACAATCCCTTATTGCTTTCGGATCTGAGATAGGAGGTATACCCAACTGTTTTGGGTGTCCTATGAAGATGCATTTATCCGCTTTGGGTTCAAGCTTATCAGCCTGAAACTTTTTTCACATAAGCGTCACAGCCCCAAACTTTTAAGAAATGACAGCTTAGGTTTCTCTAAACCATAGTTCATACGGTGTCATCTCATCGGAATTACGTGGTGCCCTATTTAAAGTAAATGTGGTTGTCTCTAATGCCTAACCCATAAACTATCGTGGTAATTCGATAAGAGACATCATGGTATGCATCATATCCAATAGGGTGCAGTTATGATTTTCAGACACACCATCACACTATGGTGTTCCAGGCTGTATTAGTTGTGAAACAATTTCCACAATGTCTTAATTCTGTGCCAAACTCGTAATTCAGATATTCATCTCTATGATCATATCATAGATCTTCTATCCTCTTATCACGACGATCTTTCAACTTCACCCTGAATTACTTGAACCTTTCAATAATTCAGACTCATGATTCATCAAGTAAATATACTCAACATCTACTCAAATCATCTGTGAAGTAAGAACATAACGATATCCACTACACGCCTCAGCACTCATTGGACTGCACACATCAAAATGTATTACTTCCAACAAGTTGCTTTCTAGTTCCATTTTACTGAAAACGAGGCTTTCAGTCATCTTGCCCATGTGGTATGATTTGCATGTATCAAGTGATTCAAAACCAATTGAATCCAAACGGTCCATTTACATGGAGTTTCTTCATGCATATACACCAATAGACATGGTTCACATGTCTCAAACTCTTCAAAACGAGTGAGACCAAAGATCCATCAACATGGAGCTTCTTCATGCGTTTTATACCGATATGACTTACGTGGCAGTGCCACAAGTAGGTGGTACTATCATTACTATCTTATACCTTTGGCATGAAAATGTGTATCACTACGATCGGGATGGTATTATTCAAATAAATAGAGTAACCATTATTCTTCTTAAATGAATAACCGTGTCGCGATAGACATAATCCAATCATGTCTATGCTCAACGCAAACACCAAATAACAATTATTTAGGTTTTAATACCAATCTCGATGGTAGAGGGAGTGTACGATATTTGATCAACCTTGGAAATACTTCCAACACATATCGTCATCTCACCTTTAGCTAGTCTCCATTTATTCCGTAGCTTTTATTTCGAGTTACTAACACTTAGCAACCGAACCGGTATCTAATACCCTGGTGCTACTAGGAGTACTAGTAAAGTACACATTAACACAATGTATATCCAATATACTTCTATCGACTTTGCCAGCCTTCTCATCTACCAAGTATCTAGGGTAATTCTGCTCTAGTGGTTGTTCCCTTTATTACAGAAGCACTTAGTCTCGGGCTTGGGTTCAACTTTGGGTTTCTTCACTAGAGTAGCAGCTGATTTTCCATTTCATGAAGCATCCCTTTTTGCCCTTGCCCTTCTTGAAACTAGTGGTTTCACCAACCATCAACAATTGATGCTCCTTCTTGATTTCTACTTTTGTGGTGTCAAACATCGCGAATATCTCAAGGATCATCATATATGTCCCTGATACATTATAGTTCATCACGAAGCTCTAGCAGCTTGGTGGTAATGACTTCAGAGAAACATCAATATCTCATCTGGAAGATCAACTCCCACTCGATTCAAATGATTATTGTACTCAGACAATCTGAGCACAAGCTCAACAATTGAGCTTTTCTCCTTAGTTTGTAGGCTAAGAAAATCGTCGGAGGTCTCATACTTCCTGACGTGGGCACGAGCCTGAAATCTCAATTTCAGCCCTCGAAACATCTCATATGTTCCGCGACGTTTCGAAAACGTCTTTGGTGCCTCAACTCTAAACCGTTTAACTAAACTATCACGTAGTTATCTAAACGTGTATGTCCGATGTTCGTAACATCCACAAACGACGTTCGGGGTTCAGCACACTGAGTGGTGCATTAAGGACATAAGCTTTCTACTGTCCGCATAATTGCTACTGTCAACTTTCAACTATATTTTCTCTAGGAACATATCTAAACAGTGGAACTAAAGCGTGAGCTTACGACATAATTTGCAAAGATCTTTTTGACTATGTTCAGGATAATTAAGTTCATCTTATGAACTCCCACTCAGATAGACATCCCTCTAGTCATCTAAGTGATTACATGATCCGAGTCAACTAGGCCGTGTCCGATCATCACGTGAGACGGACTAGTCATCATCGGTGAACATCTTCATGTTGATCGTATCTACCATACGACTCATGCTCGACCTTTCGGTCTCTTGTGTTCCGAGGCCATGTCTGTACATGCTAGGCTCGTCAAGTCAACCTAAGTGTTTCGCGTGTGTAAATCTGTCTTACACCCGTTGTATGTGAACGTTAGAATCTATCACACCCGATCATCACGTGGTGCTTTGAAACAACGAACTGTCGCAACGGTGCACAGTTAGGGGGAACACTTTCTTGAAATTATTATGAGGGATCATCTTATTTACTACCGTCGTTCTAAGCAAATAAGATGCAAAAACATGATAAACATCACATGCAATCAAATAATAGTGACATGATATGGCCAATATCATATAGCTCCTTTGATGTCCATCTTGGGGCTCCATGATCATCTTGTCACTGGCATGACACCATGATCTCCATCATCGTGTCTCCATGAAGTTGCTCGCCAACTATTACTTCTACTACTATGGCTACCGGTTAGCAATAAAGTAAAGTAATTACATGGCGTTGTTCAATGACACGCAGGTCATACAATAAATAAAGACAACTCCTATGGCTCCTGCCGGTTGTCATACTCATCGACATGCAAGTCGTGATTCCTATTACAAGAACATGATCAATCTCATACATCACATATCATTCATCACATTCTTCTTGGCCATATCACATCACATAGCATACCCTGCAAAAACAAGTTAGACGTCCTCTAATTGTTGTTTGCATGTTTTATGTGGCTGCTATGGGTTTCTAGCAAGAACGTTTCTTACGTACGCAAAAACCACAACGTGATATGCCAATTGCTATTTGCCCTTCATAAGGACCCTTTTCATCGAATCCGATCCGACTAAAGTGGGAGAGACAGACACTCGCTAGCCACCTTATGCAACTAGTGCATGTCAGTCGGTGGAACCAGTCTCACGTAAGAGTACGTGTAAGATCGGTTCGGGCCGCTTCATCCCACAATGCCGCCGAATCAAGATTGGACTAGTAACGGTAAGCATATTGAACAAAATCAACGCCCACAACTACTTTGTGTTCTACTCGTGCATAAAATCTACGCAATAGACCTAGCTCTGATACCACTGTTGGGGAACGTAGCAGAAATTCAAAATTTTCCTACGTGTCACCAAGATCTATCTATGGAGAAACCATCAACGAGGGGAAGGAGAGTGCATCTACATACCCTTGTAGATCTCTATGCGGAAGCGTTCAAGAGAACGGGTTGAAGGAGTCGTACTCGTCGTGATCCAAATCACCGGAGATCCTAGTGCCGAACGAACGGCACCTCCGCGTTTAACACACGTACAGCCTGGTGACGTCTCCTACGCCTTGATCCAGCAAGGGGAGAAGGAGAGGTTGGGGAAGACTCCATCCAGCACCAGCACAACGGCGTGGTGGTGGTGGAGGAGCGCGGTACTCCAGCAGGGCTTCGCCAAGCATTGCAAGAGACGAGGAGGGCGAGGGGTAGGGCTGCGCCAACAGGAGAGGAACTCGTGTGTATGGCAGCCCAAAACCTCAAGTATATATAAGGGAGGGGAGGGGCTGCGCCCCCACCTAGGTTTCCACCCCTAGGGGTGGCGGCCTGCCCTAGATCCCATCTAGGGGGAGCGGCCAAGGGGGGAGAGAGGGGGAGGCGCACCTGGGTTGTGCCTTAGGGCCCATCTGCCCTAGGGTTTGCCCCCCTCCCCTCTTGGAGGCGCCTTGGGCCTTGGTGGGGGTCCACACCAGCCCACCTGGGGCTGGTCCCCTCCCACACTTGGTCCATGCAGCCCTCCGGGGCTAGTGGACCCCCGGGACCCTCCCGGTGGTCCCGGTACGTTACCGATAAACCCCGAAACCTTTCCGGTGACCAAAACAGGACTTCCCATATATAAATCTTTACCTCCGGACCATTCCAGAACTCCTCGTGACGTCCGGGATCTCATCCGGGACTCCGAACAACATTCGGTAACCATGTATATCTATTCCTTATAACCCTAGCGTCATCGAACCTTAAGTGTGTAGACCCTACGGGTTCGGGAACCATGCAGACATGACCGAGACGTTCACTGGTCAATAACCAACAGCGGGATCTGGATACCCATGTTGGTTCCCACATGTTTCACGATGATCTCATCGGATGAACCACGATGTCAAGGACTTAATCAATCCCGTATACAATTCCCTTTGTCTAGCGGTATGATACTTGCCCGAGATTCGATCGTCAGTATCCCGATACCTTGTTCAATCTCGTTACCGGCAAGTCTCTTTACTCGTTCTGTAACACATCATCCCGTGATCAACTCCTTGATCACATTGTGCACATTATGATGATGTCCTACCGAGTGGGCCCAGAGATACCTCTCCGTCACACGGAGTGACAAATCCCAGTCTCGATCCGTGCCAACCCAACAGACACTTTCGGAGATACCTGTAGTGTACCTTTATAGCCACCCAGTTACGTTGTGACGTTTGGCACACCCAAAGTATTCCTACGGTATCCGGGAGTTGCACAATCTCATGGTCTAAGGAAATGATACTTGACATTAGAAAAGCTTTAGCATACGAACTACACGATCTTTGTGCTAGGCTTAGGATTGGGTCTTGTCCATCACATCATTCTCCTAATGATGTGATCCCGTTATCAACGACATCCAATGTCCATGGTCAGGAAACCGTAACCATCTATTGATCAACGAGCTAGTCAACTAGAGGCTTACTAGGGACATGGTGTTGTCTATGTATCCACACATGTATCTGAGTTTCCTATCAATACAATTCTAGCATGGATAATAAACGATTATCATGAACAAGGAAATATAATAATCAATTTATTATTGCCTCTAGGGCATATTTCCAACAGTTATCTCCTTTTTTTATTTATATTACATGGGATGTTGTGAAGATTGCCTAACTTGCGACATATGCCTTCAATGCGATTATGCCTCTAAGTCGTGCCTTGACACGTGGCAGATATAGTCGCATCGAGGGTGTTACACATACTCATAGAAACTTTCTATACCCACCCATTTCAATACCCATGGGCACAAATTGACACCCATGCCCATACACCCAATGGGTACAACATATATAGCATTTAAATTTTAAAGAATTACATACATGAGTGTAATATTCAAGTGATGATGGACAATCAATCTAGTACCGACACGACGTCCTCTAGTGTGTGGCCAATTGCAGCCGGCAAGGGATTACGATAAGTGGTTGGTGGAAGCTGACATAGTGGAAGGCGACGACGGGAACTAGGGTTTGCTAGTTCGAGAGTTGGAGGAGAGTGTGTTGGTGATGAGTCGAGATTTCATCATTTCGAGGAGTCACACAGGACATAGGAGGAGTGTGAGCTGGTTGTTGGGAGCCTATTAGCTATGCTTGGTTTAGGGAATAAGGAATTAAGAGTTGGGCAATATGAGTTGGATGTAGACCCCACATATCATAGGAGTTATTTTCATTTATTAATATTTTCTGGGTACCCATTGGGTTACCCATGGGCGCAATCTCATACCCATGCCTTACCCATATATTTTGCGGGTATGGATACCCATTACCCATGGGTAAAAAATCTTGCCAAGTCTTGCCCATGCCCACTATTTTTAGGTAGGGTACCCACAGATACCCATACCCATGGGCGAAATTGCCATCCCTATGGAAGACACTTGGACAGTTTTTTTTTCAAATTGGTTTTGGTCTTATTTGATCAAATAGACAACTATATGGACTAAATTGATCAGTCCCGTGTTCTTTGCTTAAGGTGTGCAACTACTTTGGGTTGATGGACCAATGGCGCATTTAAGTCAAAATTTTAATAATCTCTCTATATTTCTTAGATGCTATGCTCTTGGTAAGATTTAAACACAAATACATGCCTTTAACCACATAGGAACACCTGCAGATATATGCCCATATGTGTCAAGCCATGAAACACAACACACTGATTTTTTTTCGCTTTGATTTGGTTCGGTTTTTATGGTTTTTATACTTCAGTTTATATAGTATTATACATAGATACACTTCGGTTTCGGTAATAACCATTTAATTTTGGTTTGGTTTCGGTAATAACCAAATTAACCAAAGTTGACTCGAAATTTTTGAGCCAACACATAACTTTTTCTTGTATAAATATATGATATATATCATAATGAGGAAAAACAATTAGAAGGATAAAGAAGGGACGTTGGATAAACAGCCAGGCTAATCATGTAAACTGAAGCACTAAATTGGCTAGTAAGTACGCCCCCCGTTCCGAATTATTTGTCGCAGGTATGGATGTATCTAGTTGTATTTTAGTTCTAGATACATCCATTTCCGCGACGAGTAATTTGGAACGGAGGGAGTATTGTACTGTAGCAGACCATTATGCTTTTGAACCCAAAAAACCTCAATTTCGGTTAACTCGGTTTAACCAAATGGTTTTCGGTTTCTAACGAAAAAAGAGAAATACAAATGGTTTTCAGATTTCAAAACTAAAACTGAAATCGAAACATGAAAAAACTGAAATTTTGGTTTGGTTTGGTTTTTTCGGTTCGGTTTTGGGTTTTGGGTTCGGTTTTGCGCACCTTAATGCCAGCCTATGCAGTTTTGGGGGAAATGCTTAGATGAGATATATTGTATCAATTTGTTTCTTAAATTTGTTGTATATGTGACAAAAATATAAACTGTATTCTCTCTCACCAATCCTATATTTAACTTCTTTTTTAAGGCCTTTTGTAGGCGAAACGGTAGGAAATGCTCAGAGCAGAACAACAAAAAGGTGTGGCGAGAGAAAAAAGGCAAGAAATTAATACGTAAAATCACTGACTAAATAGACGTTAGGTAGGCACATATTCACTCGAAAAAGCATAGCAGAGACCGAGCTCCACATAGCTCGTTATTTCTTTTCAGCGAAAATACTATTTCCACACATTGAAAAAATCTGAAAAAAAGTATATACATAGATGTTTATTTGTAGTATACATGTATAAAATTTCATGAACATATATGTTAACATGTAATGTATACAAAAAAGATAAATACACAGATTAAAATGGGCTTTATCTTTGTCGTTTTTGGGCCAGATATTTATCATTTTTGTGTAGCATGCAAATAATCAAATTACCTGATGAAACTTTTTTGTAACTTGACGAACAGTCATATGTATTTGTATAAAAGATTTGATATTTTTTGAAACTTGTAAGTATATTCTGATTTTTTTTTGATAAAACGGGCTCCATGGAGCTCGGCCTCTGCGACGCCTCAGTCCATATTCACTCACGTATACATGCCTATAAAAACCATGTCGACTTCTGTGTGTAGGGGAATTCATTGTTTTTTAGAATTCAATTCCACAATAAAATCTTGTGGGAGTAGGAGGCATTCGAAATTTGAGTAGCACAAGTACCGTCTTCTTAAGCGCAAAGTGATTTCTGTCAGCTGCTTCAGCCTAACTCCACGCGGCCGGGTCACGAACAACGACCCTACACTAGAGTTTAGACTCCATGAAGGCAAAGAAATGATGTAACACGCTTATGATAGAGTGCAACTCTGGAGTAATCTGCACCAACGAGTTTAATTTACTAGCCTCCAACCATCGTATATAGATTTAGCTGCGAGTAGGTACTGGATTAGGCCGTTCAACAAAAAAAAATGATTTCTGAGTAATATAACCCCTTTACACGGTTGGAGCTCAGGTAACGTATTCCCTGTTGTAATGAAAGTACACTGTATTAGATTAGAGGTAAGTGGATACATGATATGTTTGGTTCATGCAACGGAATAGGATGCCGTGGAGTACCGTCGCCGGCCTTGTAGAAGATAACAGAGGACTGGAGGACGGGACGGCTGCTGGGGATGACTCGTGACCGAAAATGAGATCATCAGCCATTAACAACAACGTTACGGCTCACGCGGCGAAGCGAGATCGGTGGTGCTGGCCATGGCGGCGGTGGTGAAGAGATATCGGCGGCGGTGCCTACGGCAGCGGAGGCGAATGGAGATCGGCGGCGGTGAATTGAGACGGTGATGATACTGCCCCGCTGCTGCTTGGTCCTTGTGGTGAAGAAATCGACCAGCACAAGCGGTGTTATACGATACCACGCTGGATCGGGTGTTTTTAGTTTTGTGAAGGGCGATTTACGATTACACGGGATCTGAAACCGACGCGGCCGAAACAAACGCATGTAATGTAATCGTTAAAGCAATTCTAGTAGACCTCACATCTGGCCGGCCCATAAAATGTCTTGGCAGTTCGCGAAAAAATGCCTTTGCGAGCCGGCATGGATGGCCGCAGTTGCAGACCCCACATAACGGACCCATAAAAATTGATATTCACGGAATATGCTCTTTTACGGGTCGGCTTTGCGGGGTCTAATCTGGCGCAGCTCCTCCCAACCCGAAAAACCTAAATTTGCACCTTAATTTGATCCAATATAATGCATTTCTTTGCTTTTCAAGATACATAAGACATCACCAAATTTTTGCTAGAATAGTAAGATCAAAGAAAATAAGAATCGTAAGTATGCATTTTACAAGATTTTCAACTTCCATAACTGCTCCCACCAGTTGGATTAATATCTTCTTCATGCATTCATTGTTTATCTGCGGATTCTTGATTTTGCATTCTTCTTTCTTCATCTTTGGTTCGAAAGAAGTAGACGTTGCTTCCCCTCTAGTTGCACATGCAGTCGCGTCATTGCCTTTGATTCTTCTAAGGAGTGCGTCAACGTCTATTAAGTTACTTTCTATTAATAAATCAATGTATTCACCTTCCCACCCAAAATGAGCATCCATCTTCCTACACACATGAATGAGTATGTTCGAAATGAGCTACCGCAATTGAACCAAAGAATGAGCTATCAAAATGAGCTACCACAAGTGCACGTACCCTGTCGTTTTTGCATTTGAAGAACGCCCATCTGGGGTGCTTCGGCGTGCCCGAAGTTAGCCGCAGCACTGTCCGCGTGCAGTCATCGCACTATATGAGCGGCATCGGCGAGCCACACAGAGCCGCTGCGCCAGCGCCGAGCCCGATGGACGGTCAGACGAATCAATGCCCGCAAACCGTCAGCGGCGTCGGGAGGACGAACCCATACCTGAATGCGACGATGCGCCCTTGCCGAGGCTGCGGGAGATGCTCCCCGACCACTCTATCGCTTGGCGCAGCCACCGGCGGCCGGAAAAGCCAAATCCGGCAGCCGTGATGAAGGCCGCAGATCCACAAATCTGGCAGCCCGCCGACGCGGGGAAGGAAAGGCCTCGTGCGTGTGGCGGCCTTTCGGCGTGCTCCTGCCAGCTACTTTCGCCGGAATCTTGGGCGGCGGCCCGGCGGCGGCGCGAAGGGGAGAGGGGAGGTGGTTGGTGTGAAAAGCGCGGGCTGAAATGTTCCCCCACCAACTGCTTCCGCTTATATACAGGGCACCGCAACGGCGAGAGGGAAACCCGCGTATTCGCGGGTTCAGGCCAAAATTTTGCCGCGCCCCTTAAATTTTTTTACGGGTTAGAACATGATGCGAGTTCTGATCGAGCAGGTTTTCCCACCCCGACCCGCATTTTGGCGGTTATTTTACGGGTCGGCGGGATGCGGGGTCTGCTAGAGTTGCTCTTAGCCGGTGTTTTCGGAGATAGCGAAAATGTCGCGAACCAAACACGTCGCGAGTTCGTCTTGTTATCACGTCACTCCATCTGATTGTTTTATTTCTTTCTTGCCTATTTCATATGGATGGAGAGAAAATTCCTGTCATTACCCATGACATGTGGGCCTGCCTGGACAGTTCTCGCCTTAGCTACTTGTAGGGTTACAACTAGAGGTATACAGGCTGGTAGATAGCTACAGAATTTCTGTATGTAGACAGACGGAACAAGATTCTTTGTTTACCGGGCTGGGAGACGATCGTCGAGAACTAATTGTTTGACTAATCAGGATGAGATGATAGGAATACATTTGATATTGTGATAATTGTTGTTTCTTTAGTTCGGGTAAATACACATCTGCGCGTTTTGCCTCATAGGAGGCGCCATGGAGAAATATGCATGTATCGCTAAGACCAAATAGGCCCAATGGCAGGCTAGCCCGTCAGTTTTGGAGAAAATGCCTAATTAGAAAAAAATAGTGTCAATTTATTTCTGAACTTGGGTACAAACTTCATAAAATAGTTATGTGCGATATGCGGCATGACCGCTTGGGGTCAATAGCTCATGTGCGACATTTTTCTTGGGAATTGAACGGAGTGTGACGCTGTTGACGAAAATGGCTTTGGGACGACACTTTTGAGCGAGTAAATAGCCCAGACACGACATGGCCCTTAAGCTGAACTGATGCCCTCATTAGCTGTTATGGGCTGGACTCATAACTTATCCACATAAGCGCAGGACCCACCTCTTCGCAGCTAGAAGAGACGACCGCCCGTGCCCGTCCGCCCGCCACCGCCCATTGCTTCCCCTTTGAGAGAATTCCTTATTTAACACTGGCTTAAACTTTTATTCCCTATTTAACACTGGGAAAATATTTCTTCCCTATCTAACACAGCCTTTAAATTTTGTTCCCAATATAACACTTTCATCTTTTTTGTGTGCAAACAATGTTAAATGACACATGAAATGACAATTCTACCCTCATACATCTGTTCAGTTTTATTTATTTATTCCGGTGTCCTATTTAAGGGTGGAATCCATGATTAGTGTAACAGAATGATGTCATATTCGTGAAGATCACACGTACACTAACTCGCTACTGGATGGATTTCTTAAGCTAGCATGCACACATCACACGCACGTATAAAACAACATGGCCGCCGGTTTGCTTGATTGACGGCTCGACTAGACGAAACACGCACACGACACACGCGAACAATATGAGGACACGCCGAGTTGATTACAAAAGGACGGTGTCGTGCCTTTGGATTTATTTTTGACCGTGTCGTGCCTTGGGATTTTTAATTGCTAGTATTTCTGATTGGAGTCACGGTTCAGTGTACCTATATATCAGGTGCCAACACAAGCTAGACTTTTCAAAGTATCAAACTCTAGTTGTATACGAAATCAATGCATACACATGTATGCGTACAAGACACGGACACATACGAGTTGGGTTTAATTCCAACATCGGTGTTCTTGTGCAAGCGGATTGTGGGCCGGGTGAAGCCAATAAGAATGACTTTGATCTGACTTAGGTCCTTCTAGTGCCATGGGTAAATTTGTCATTTCACATGTCATTTAACACCATTAGATCAAAAAATGTACGGAAGTGTTATATTAGGAACATTTAAAGTTGGTGTTATATAGGGAAGAAATATTTCTTCGATGTTAAATAGGGAAACGAAATTTAAAACAGTGTCAAATAAAGAATTCTTTCTTCCTCTTTTCCCATTTTTCCTCTTCCCCTTTCCCTCAAAAGTGAAGTATTTCTCCTGCCACGGAGGTAGCTTTACGGCCGCCGTACCTTCCAAGTATTGGAAGTGAACCCTCTTGAGGCGCTTAACCGACAAGGTGGCCCAAGGTAGCGCATGGGGAAGCCGGGAAGGAAGCTCTATTCGCCGGACTTCTTTGCACGATATCATCGAGGTCGATTTCCTCGCAACGTATAGGCGCAAATAGGGACTTGCAGAAATTCGTCCTCAACCTGATGACCACCCCAAAATCATTGAGGATGGTAGCATGAGTGTGGATGTCCTCCTTGATAGGGGCTTCAAAGATGGCGTCATCGTCCGCGTAGAGAGATGAACGAAACAACTCTCCTTGCCCTCCCCCCAAGGGGTGCAAGCCCCCCCTCTCGGCGACCAATTGCAAGAGACGTGCAAGGGGGTAGATCCTGATGACGAAGAGCAGCAGGGAGAAAGGGTCGCATTGGCGCCTTTAGTAAATGATTGAAGGAAGTTGATTCACCAACTGAAGGATGTGAAATAAAACACGTCTATTACTTTATCAGTACTTTATTGGTGGTGATGAAAACATATAAAGCATTACGACAACTCTTTTGGTGGTTGAAAAACTGAAGAACTAGACCCTTACACACTCATGTATGTCTACACAACTACACCTTACCGTTATAGTGAAAATTGTTAGATAAAATGAGAATAAACGAGACACGAGAGACACAAATTTTTACGTGAAAACCCTTGCGGGAGAAAATCATGGACACACGAAGGCGCAGTCACTATGACGGAGGAGTATTACAAACACGAGACGACAGACCGTCTTTAGGTGCAATTACATGGAGTATATATATGAGCGCAACACATAAGAGTTTTTGGAGGACAGGTAAACGAGTTATACTCGTACGTGACGATACCAACGCAAAGGCCCACACCGTTTGTACTACGTCTAGTTCAATACAGTACTAGAATTTGGATCATTATTTAACAAAAATGTTGGGCTTGTCCTTCTGCCTGCAGCATATTCAACAAACAAAAGTGCTGATTGTCACTTCACGCAGGCTCATGATGCAAAATCGCTTTTATGTTGTATTGACACTTACTTCATGCAAGTTCCACTTGCATGCGAAGAACCATTAATTAGCAAAGAGAATTTTTTAGATACTTCAGTTTTTTTCTAGGTCGGCAAGTTACTATATTTTGGAGGATTTACCGTGCGACAATCAATTTCGTCCAATCGTGCAATTGAACGAACAAAGCCCTCCAATCCGAGAACAATGGCCCGAATCTAGATGGCCTGGATCCCAACTCTACTTAGTGTGGTTCCATCGGCACATCTCCAAACCGAGCTCTTCTTCCCCAAACAGATCGATGGCAAACCAATTCCCTTGTTCAATGTAGAGTCAATTGCATCGGTGGTGCTTGAACTTGCCGCAAACGGTCACTTTGATGCTAGAATTTGTGACATACATTGAACTGGTGCAAAAACTTGGCTCGAGCGCATAAATACGGTGCAAATCACGTTTGGATACGAAATGATGCTGACTTGGCATGCCAATGTGGCATCAGGACCGCTGTCAATGACGGGAAGGCAGAGTGGAGTGCGTGTGGCCTGTTTTTTTTTTTTGCAAAACCCCCTTGAATTGGCATATTATTTTATTTTCAGCTCTACGAGAGGTGGGTGTTTAGTGAAGTGTGAAAATTAACGAAAAATGAAGCTCCCTTGTCTCGAACCCTCTACCACTCCTTGCACAGTAGGACGTAGCCACTACAACTTCTAGTATTCACGTAACAAAATGGATAATAAAAAATTTAGTGGTGCTACACAATGGATAACTACACTTAATGTAGCGGAAAAACATGCTCGTGGAGCTGAAATGGACTCTGATGAATGTGGATGCGGCCCATTTGCACCTGTTGTTTTTTAGAAATTTGTAAAAGGTATGTAAATTATAATCTCAGGAATAAAAATGGCGTTTAATTATTCATGTTGTATAAATATTATATATATACAAACTAAATAACTTACGTTTCATAATTGTTCACGTATTATTTTAAAATATTCATATATTTTAAATAATATTCATGAATTACAATTTTTCGGGGATTAATAACAATACAAGTATTTTAACATTACAACTCCAAACTATTTTTCTAATTATACAAATATTTCCATAATTATATGCACATCTTAATAGTTTCAATGTTTGTACAAATATATTCATAATTTAAATTTAAAATTTCAAATGAATATTCATTTGTGGCTAATGTTTAAATTATATAATATTTTTGAATATAAATCACGGGTGAAAATTATACCGCAAGAATGTTTTATTCATCATTTTGCATAATTAAATATAAGTTACACATGTATATTTTTTTGTATCCATTAAATATATTATTTAATAAATATTTAAATGTGCGTATTTACCAAACATTTTTATAATACATGTGCGTATATTGAAATAATTTTATTTACTAATCATTGTTTGTATATAATATATGCACATTATTTTTATTACTCATGTTTTACAAACGTATTAAAAAGTTAGTGCGTGCAAAATGTGCCACGCTATTTGCAGCTCATAGAAGTCCCTGATGCGTCCTCCTTGTAGTACATTAAGGACTGTTATCAGTAATTCTCATTGCAAACGTGAATGGCGGAGTTGTTTGGACGGCTAGCCATCCAGCAATTGGTCTTGAGTTCGAGATGTGGAGGCGTCTGATCCGTTTTTATTTTCACGTATTGACAGGCGGGCGTCACGTGTCATAAAGTCAAAATGAAATGGCAGTTGTCGTGTTGAGAAAGGGCGTTTTGTGAGAAATAATTCTTTTGAGGGGGTTTTCGCAAAAAGGCCACAGAGCTCCTCTATGCATTTCAGTCACTGTCAGTGGGCCGCATGCCACGCTGGCGCGCCAAGTCAACGTCGATTTCGTACCCAAATATGATTAGCACTGTATTTGCACGTCCGAGCCAAGTTGTTGCACCAATTCAATGTATGCCGCAAGTTCAGGCATCAAAGTGATCGCTTGCGTCAAGTTTAAGCACCACCGATGTAATTGACTTTTCAATGTACTATTCACTGTGCCAAATACTGAGTTTATATTCTTTTTTTATAGAGAAATTAGGAGCTTAGAAATTGTCGGAAATGCTTCTGTAGTTTTCTCTACGATTCTATAATGGTGAACGATAATTAATACTTCTGTACAATATTATGCATATGAGACTCAGTCTGATTAGAACTCTTTCAAAGGAGACATAGATGCATCTATCAACAGTATTGTTACCGGCAGAAAGGAACTCTAAATCGAAGGCAAGCTCATCTCTGGGAGTTGAGGAGAGAGTTCCACGCAAAAGGATCTGCTCGGGGAGGAACCTGTGTTATCCAACGGCTTGAAACCTAGAACGATCTGTTTGGGGAAGAAGGGCTCAGTGTGGGGAGAGATGAGAACAATAGTATGATGTCTCTGTTTGGGTGTGTGTGAGCAGAGTATCACCTGTTTTTATGCTTACAGCTGTCTCGGAACCTGTGTAAAGGCTTAATAGTATGATCAATGTGGCCAACACTGGTCACTCACATGTTTCATCTTCAAGCCTTTTCAATTTTGACATATTGTTCCTTACATGCAGATACAGTTGGCATAACAGTACTACCTATACTGTTAAGCCTTTACATGCAAATAAGTGTTAGTCTAAATCAGGCTTTTGCGCTATTTAAATGATTAAAATCAATGGGTCATCTGGTGCTCATATATAGCATGTCGACTTCCACATGTGTAGGGGAACCGACACTCCGAAGCATACCAACTGCAATCCATAATTCAGTTCAATTACGCAAAATTATTTCATAGGAGTAGGAGCCTTAACATCCCGCCTTGCACGACCCTCTTTCTGCTCATTCGCCGCAACAGCAGAACTAGGTGCAGTCGCTTCTTGTGCAAGTATCCTGTGTCTAGTGTCTCGGCCCATGATGGGGAAGGGAAGCTGTGATATCATGACTGTTAGGCAACAAGTATATACATCAGTTCATTATAGATTACCACGGAACCCCGAAGGAATGTTTTGTACTTGCACACGATCATTTCACCCCTTCAGCCTGCTTTTCCTTCTTGGATATTCACCTCTTCAACTTGCTGACAAAGGGAACTAGTGTTGGGATAATTCAGTTAGGCAAATAACGCTGCTCGTTTTCGCTGCCATGGTAGCCAAAATCGATAGGTGGCGTTTCTGTCAGTAGTTTCAGTTTTATGTTATGTTTTCAGTTAGCCGCACGAGGGCATGTTTCGATGTGTACTGCGCTCGAATAGGTAGTAGGCCTGCTGCACGACTTCGCCCGTGGAATGGCACAGGTAAGAGTATGTTGCGAGCTTTACAGCACGATTTAGCATCACTGAATAAAAGGAGGAGAAGATCAGAAAAGCAGCAGGACTTGCACTGCACAAATCGCTCCTATCTCGTTTTTCTTCAGAGAGTGATCGAGTTGGGAGAGAGAGAGAGAGAGAGGTGCTCCGGCAAGCTTCACCGGCAACACGTGGCATCAGATCGTCAGGTTGTAACGGCGACCATGTCGACCGGCGGCAAAGGCTCGCACGCCCGACATGGCTCGGAGACACCACCGCACACGTGTGCGGCCTCGCCAGTGCGGGGACATAGACGCCCGACATTGCTCGGAGACACCACCGCACACTCCACCCCTTTGACCGGCTTCTAAAGGGGGTTGACCAATGGCAAATTCATGTAGGTTGTAAAAAGTTACACACAAATCATAGATGCCCAAAGAATTTGGGACCTAAAAGTTACTTCCTTCGGTCCTTTTTACTCTGCATATTAGAATTCTCTGAAGTCAAACTTCACTGAGTTTGACCATATTTATATGAAAAAATATCAACATCTGCCATGCTAAAGTTATATAATATGAAACTTTAAGTCATGACACATCTAGTGGTATTGATTTCAGATTGTGAATGTTGGCACTTTTTTCTACAAAATTGGTCAAACTTTACGAGGCTTGACTTCAGTCAAATCTTATATGCGAACTAAAAAGGACCGGAGGGAGTACATTCCGGCCAAATTCTAGGGGCTGTTTTGCAAAACAGTAGGGTTTTGGAAAAAAATTACATAACAGTAAATTAAAAATTATATCTAAAATCCTTGAAACTTTTTGATGCAAAAAGATGTAAAATTTGCTTCATTTAACCAAGGATCAAAATATACAAAAAACGTCAAAACAAGAGGGGTTTTCTACAAATTTGAAGCAAACATGATTTTAGTTTGTTCAAATTTGAAAAGATGGTATACCAACAGAAATCTTTCAAGATTCTGATCCAAAAAATATATAATTTGTCAAAATCGATTAAAGTATGAATTTGTGATTTTGAGAAAGTATAAGGACCTATTTGTAAAAGTACATGCGAGTGCAGTTTTAACATGTTCAAAGTGGATATTCATAATCTATGCAAAAGTATACCCCAAATTGATATATAGCTTGTATATGTTGAAGTTTAGATTGGTCGGATTTGAATTAATCAAATTCAAATATTTTTTAAAAGGTTTTAGAAAACCGAAAGTGATTTAATTTGGAAAATAAAACAGAAAATACTTTGCCGAGGCAATTGTTAGCGCGGTCGCATAGATGTAGCAAGTCAGCCTTCCGTCAGCCAATGTCTCGCCAAGGCCACATGTCATGGGATAACAGCGGCGTCAGGATTCAGGAGCATTGCACAGCAAGATCGCAAACAGTGCTTACTATTACAAATGAAAATGACAAAAATGCCCATCCAATCAACGGTTGATCTAATTTATACTACTGCCCCTAGTAAAACTGTACTATTTCCCAAAAAAATGAGTAGTAAAATGTACCATAAGGGCATCTCCAACAGTAACTTGCAAAAAACCTCCTTCATCCGTCCACGGACAGGGGATCAGTCCGTGGACACGGATGCGGGAGGCAGCCATCCGACGATAGCCACATATATTTTGACAGCCACTCAAACTAACCAGATGAAATTCGTGCAAACCGAATGGTTTTCATTCAAGTTCGGATATAATCTACATAAAAAGGACAGTATTTCGGTCGTTTAACTAAAAAACCAAAAAACAAACCCTAAACACTATACCGGACGACCAACTCGTACGCGTGGCCGCCCTTCCTTGCCGCACCGCCCTCTCCTTCGTCGTCGCCCTGGTCGCTCCAGCGGCTGAACGGCACCGGAGGGCCGCGGCAACCTTGCTGGCGGCTGCCTGTCTCTCGCAGAGGATCCGCTCAACCTCCTACCGCGTCGTGCAGAGGGCAGCCGCGGCCACTGCTAACGTGGCATGCAGAGCCCTAGCGGCGACCTTGCCGCGACCAGAGTTCGCGGAGTCGTCGCTAAGCGACCACTCCTCGTCGATCTTGGCGGGTTTGCTGTCAAGGCGGCGGCGGCGTCTGGCGCCCGTCTCTGCGGTGGTGATGGAGTGGTCGAGCGTTGACGCGGAGGTGAGGTCAGGGTCGTTGCGCACCCAGTCCGGCGCCATGTCGCTCTTGGCGGACGCGGAGTGGCGACTCGCATTGCGTCGGTCGTACCATTCCTGCTGCTGAGCCACGCGCTCCGCCTCGAAGAGGACGGACCGCCGAGGTAGTGGAGGAGGCGGCCGCGCGCCTTCTTGATCGCGGGCGGCAGCTCCTCCTTGAAGGCGAGGCGGTGACGACGCGGCGGGGAGAATGGTGCGTCGATGCGGCCGTACCGACTGTGCGGTGGGGACGCAAGCTCGTCCTTGGCGCGGTGTCTGATCTGGACACTGAAGTGGTGCGCGGGCGAGGCCGCTCCTCCTTGACACAACGTTAGATCTGGATGTTGGCGAGGCCGGCTCCTCCTTCACCGGCATGAGCGTGGACGCCTGCTCGGTCTTGACGTTGTTGCGCGACTGGGAGGCCGGCTTCTCTTTCACGCACATCGGCGGTGAGGGCCCCGTGTTGCAGAGAGACCGCTCCGTCATTAACTCGATCTGACGGACGAAATCTTCGTCCCTCAGAGCGGCCTCCTTGAGGAAGCGGGGTGGCTATTGCTGCGGCGGCGGTGCCTACTCCTCCTCGTCAGCGGAGGAGATGATGATCTCCTCCTTGGTGGAGGAGCCGGCCGCCGTGGACGCTGACGGGCCCGGAGAGCGTCTGCGGTAGATCCAAGACCTGCATGAGGAGGAGCTTCCACCAACTCCACCTGCCGGCGCGGAGCACCACGACTTCGGCATTGCCGCAGCTTGGGTTCAAGAGGTGGAGGGAGTGGCTCGGGGCATGAAGACGAGGGAGGGGAGGGAAGGGGGTGGTGCTCTGAGAGGGGGGGGGGTGGTGCATCTCTGTGGAACTCCGGCGCACGGCTTAGATAGTCGTGACGAGGACCAAGTGAAGGGCCGGTCAGCCGCTTAAATGCGGCACAATGGCCGGAGTTGGTTCCTCGGGAACCCGCGTCCGCATTGAAGCGGCGGCTGTCAAGAGGTCACGTCGGTCAGCGCCGCCCTCCCTCCCTCCGGTTGCATCGCGGCATCAATGTCGGCCTCCGCGTGCTCTGGGCCAGCATGAATGCAACGCGTAAAGCGGCGCATGCATCAGAAGGAAAGCGCGGGAGCGACGGGTGACGAGTTTTTGACGGGGCGGGGCAGTCAGAAGCGGGCTTGGGAGCTGTCCGGACTTCCGCAAACCTCCCCACGTTTGTCTTCGGTTTACAGGATAAATTGCGTCCAAACCGCTCCGCGGACCGATACAAGTTGTGTTGGAAGACTTCCGCGGTCCGGACAGTTGTGAGAGGTTTACGGGTCTGCTTTGAACATACCTTAAGAAGACTCGCTGGTTTATAGGTGAAAGCACTAAATAAGTGTATGGTAGCCACTTATTCACTCACATATACGTGCCCATAAATAGCACGTCCACTTCTGCCATGTATATAGAGGAACCAACACTTGAAGTGTACTCCTAGTTTCGAAGGGCCAGCGGCCGTATTATATTAGAAAGAAAGAGAGTACAACAACGATCGACAGTCTAGGCGATCTAGAGCTGTTAATCGGCAGAGCCGAAGCTCCGAACAGAGAAGAAACAAACTAAAAAAAGAAACCCAGCAAGGGCCCAACATCAATACACATCGCCTACACAACCGGCCGATCTCCAGACAGCAATGTCTTCTCTTATCAGGTCCAACACCCTGTCCACATTGCTGGCCACATGCTCAAAAATCCTCGCGTTTCTTTCCTTCCAAATTCTCCAGTGAATCAGAATGGTGATGGTGTCAAAATTTCTTCGAGCTGACTTGGGAATTTCCTTTCGAGTATTGATCCACCAAGATTCAGAACTGTCAAAGTGGTCATCAGGGATCGAGAACCGAGCCCGCGTCCAGTCTCTGAACCTGGACCAAACCTGCTGTGTGAATCGGCACAATAAGAACAGATGCTTACAGTTTTCGGCCACCAAGAGACACAGAGGGCATACATCATTTGAGGGCCAGCCCCTTCTTTGCAGGTTATCTGCAGTCAAACATCTCTTATGAATGACCAGCCACATGAAAAATTTGCATCTAGGTGGAGCTTTTGATTTCCATATTGGTTTATGGCAAGCAAAGCGCATATTTGCAGCGAAGAACATACCGTAAGCACTGCTGAGCGAGAAATTCAAATCACCGGTCAGCCTCCAAACCAGTCTATCCGGAGTCTCCATCGATAGAACTGTGTCTTGAACGAGGTCCCAAATTTGCAGATATTGCATCATGGCCTGGGCCGAGATGCCTCCTGAGATCTCCCTAATCCAGCCCCTATTAGCAAGGGCCTCCTTCACCGAGCGAGCCGAGTCCTTGACGAAGGAAAACAAGGCAGGGGCTAGCTCGTCAATGGACCGCCCACCTGGCAGCCATTTGTCCGTCCAAAATTTGGCCCTCTGGCCATCACCCAAACGTATAAGCGTCGCTGCTTTGACCATGGTAGAGACTTCCTTCTCTGTTTCCTCTGGCAGCATACACCAAGGCCTCTCCTCGGTCTCCCATCTCAAGCACGGCCAGCGACAACGAAGGGCAAATCCAAACCATTTGAGATTCATGATCCCCAAGCCACCACATTCTTTGGGCATGCAAACTCGTGACCATGGCAGGAGGCAGTGCCCCCCATTAATATCCAAGTTCCCCTTCCATAAGAAGCCCCGACATCTCCTGTTAATAATCTTCAACGCCCACATCGGAAGCTGCATCACCGAGAGGAAATGGATTGGAAACGCCATGAGAACCGATTGAGTGAGCGTCAGGCGCCCAGCCGGTGCCATCAACCTTGGTTTCCACCCCTTCATCTTGTTGGAATATTTGTCAATGAGTGGCCAAACGTCCTGTCTCTTTAAGCGGTAAATAGAGAGGGGCAATCCAAGGTACTGCAGCGGGAATAATTTGGATTGGCAGCCAAAGAACTGAGCCACAGCCGCCGAGGAGGACTCATCGCATCTGATGCAAGTGACCGTGCTCTTTTGCAGGTTGATGCGAAGCCCGGAAGCCTCTCCGAAAAGTTTTAGGATGGCAGCAATCACCTCCATATCACTAGAGCAGTTTCTCAAAAAGAGCACCGCGTCGTCTGCAAAGAAGGAGGTCCTCGGCACATTGGAATTGAGACCCAAGCTCGACAACAGGTTGTTCTGTGTAGCCCAATTGATCATGGCTTGTAGGACGTCCATGACTAAGATGAAAAGAGCAGGGGACAGTGAGTCGCCTTGCCTCACCCCACTGCCCAGAGAGAAAGGCTCACTAATCTCACCATTAACCCGCACTGAGGAGGAAGCAGTACGTAGAAGGCCGCAGATCCAAGAGCACCAACGGTTCCCAAAACCTCTCCTCTTTAAAATCTGAATAATGAATTCCCAGGACAGGGTGTCAAATGCCTTAGAGATATCAATTTTCATCAACACCGACGGGATTTTCTTCCTGTGCAACTCTCTGGCTGTGTTGTGCACAAACTTAAAATTCTCATGCATGCTCCTACGGCTTATGAACGCACTCTGTACTTGAGAGACGAGGGCCGATAGTAGGGGAGCGAGCCGAACAGCCAACACTTTGGCAAAGATTTTTGCTACACCATGAATTAAATTTATCGGTCTGAAATCAGCCACCTCCAGGGAACACTCTTTCTTGGGCAGCAAAGTGATGATTGAAGAGTTCAATAAGCCAAAGGACAAAAACTTATTCCTGTGCAGCTCGAGCATTACCGCCATAAAATCTTGCGAAATTATGTCCCAGCAGACCTTGTAGAAAAGTTCCGAGAAACCGTCGGGCCCAGGAGCTCTATCCGCTGGCATGTCCATGATCACCTGTTTAACCTCATTTTCTGTAAACATAGCTTCCAGACCACATGCCAGGTCCGGAGGTAAGCTATTGATCTCGAGCTAATCCAATAGCAAGGAGGAGTACACCGGGGTGGGCGTACCCATCAGGCCATGAAAAAAATCCCTAGCCAAATTCAGTTTGTCCTCCATGCTTGACACCATCCGCTGCCGGTCACTGAAGTATGGTATCTTATGTTTCCGCCTCCTGCCGTTAGCTTTCATATGAAAATATTTCGAATTCGCATCCCCTTCCGTAAGATCCCTTATTCTAGCCCATTGGCGCAGCCGGACTCTTTCGAGAGAAGATAGAGCTAGACACTTCCCCTTGAGAAAAACCCTCAGTCTTCGTTCATCAGTAGATAGTTGCCTGGCCTCTTGAGCACCATCTAGACGCAGAATCACCTCGTTGGCTATCTGAAACTGAAGATTCAAGGCACTCTGTCTCTTCTGCCCCCAACTACGGAGAGCCCTAGCTGTTTAACCAAGCTTGATACAGAAAATCCGCATGGCATCACCGGAATCGACTTCTTCCTCCCACGCCTCCTTGACAATCTCCATAAAACCTGGTAACCTGACCCAGAAATTTTCAAAGTGGAAGCGGCGAGTTCTTGGTCTGTCCGAAGAGCAGCTCATCAGCAGAGGGCAGTGATCAGAGATGCTGGAGCTCAGAGGTAACAGGTCGCTAATTGGGAAGACATCCTCCCAGGCATTATTGAATAAAAACCGATCCAACCTGGCCATCACTATATTCTCTTGATTATTGCACCAGGTGAATCTCCTCCCCACCAATGGCATGTCATGCAAACCCAAAGAGTTGATGGTGTGTCTGAACTTGTTAGCCAGCCTTCTATTGAATTTGAGCGTACTGCGTTCTTCGACGTTGCACACCAAATTAAAGTCCCCATTCACAATCCAAGGGAGCTGGATATTGAAACCAAGGCCAACGATTTCCTCCAGAAATCTAATCTTGTCCTCCTCCTCTTGAGGCCCATAAACTGAAGTCGCCATCTACTCTTTGCCATCTGACAGAGAAGACACCTTAATTGTGATGGAAAATTCTCCCTTATGCACTGAAGAAATATGCAAGCAGTCCTGCTTCCAGGCCATAATAATACCCCCTCTGGTCCCATCAGCAGGAAGGAAGGCAAACCCATCAAAAGCAGGGCCCAGAGCTTAACTAACCACCCCAGCATCCACCATGGCCAATTTAGATTCTTGGAGACAGACAAGTGATACATCACAGATTTGCAGAAACAAACGAACAGAGCTACGCCTAGCGGGGTTATTGAGCCCCCTGACATTCCAAGATAACACACCAACAGACATATTCATGGTGGCACACATAACTCCCCAGAATACAAACTCCACTAAGCACCACACGGTTCCACGACGTCCGGCAGGGAGAAGGCTGAGAATCCTTCATGAGCAGGCTCGTCAAAACCAACCCCGTCGGGGTCGAATAGAGCCGCGATGGCCTTGATGTGGTGCGGCGCCAGTGGGCCTTCGAACATCTTCAGGTATTCATCTAGCGCCTCCTTCACAGCTGCTCTTCAGCTTGAATCACCCCCATGCGGCGAAGGAGCACAGTCTGGGCCCTGTGATAAGGCCCCATGTTCATGCCACCATTGTTCTTGCAAAGCCTTGCACTCCGTCGCGGCGTAAAGCCCGGGGGGATGCCCAACATGTCAGTTTACTGAGAGCCGTTAACAATTCAATTTAGTTCAATTGTACGACAAGATCTGATAGGAGTGGGAAGCATCGGAAATTTGATGCCTGAGCCTCACGATCTTTACCGGTGCTTCCGCCGAACTCGCCGTAGTCGGTTCGTGTTCAATGGCCCTGCGCCAGAGTCTAGCTCCGTGGGGTCAAGGGGATGCTCTAATTTTCTTGTGCTAGCCCGTCACTATCCAAAAAGATAGCGGAAGTCCGTCGCTCATTGCCCATGCGTTTACAAGGGGAGTGTAGATCCTTTTGTTTTACATGCAAGGAATGGGTCAGTCGAGTAAGTAGATGCTTCTAAAGGAGCAGAGTATATCCTGGCATGCAGCAGATGCCTGCACCAGATTCGTCGACGAACCTGGTCTCTTTTGTTTTCCACCCCTTCTATCCACTTTGAGATAGACCGATAATGATGATGAAGATTATGTATCCTAAGGGCATATGTACAATGGTTCTATCTTAAAAATGCCATGTAGAATAAATAATAAGGTGGAGGAGAGAGAAATCATAAGAAAAGGCTTGTCTTATCTTATTTAAGAAAAGACAAGAGATGATCTCTTAGCACAATGTGTCTCATCATGTTTTTAGGAACAACTAATTATTGAAGATAAGGCTAAGAGATAACCCATTATAGACATGTTTTTTTGTCATCTCTAATTTACATGCAAAACTTAAGATAAGACTATCTTATCAACCATTGTACATGCCCTAATATTTTGGTAAAAGAACGGAGTAACCGTGTGTCGGGGTATATCTATCATCTTGTCTGGAGTAGATGCACCACAACATCTTAGGGCATGTTTGGTTGCCGTCCACTATAGTATCTTCGTTGCATACCCTTCTCCACTCAGTCTGGCTCTGGAAAAACAGCCTCATATGCGACATCTGCAAATTGTTTGATTGCCTGCATATTGACTTCCTGCAATAGGGGATCAACTTTGGCATGTTGTTTGGTTGCCTGCATTGTCTCGGCGCATACAACTACATGTTGTTTGGTTGCCCACCTGGGCTATGATTAAGAGCTAGCACTTGCACTTAGCACACAGGGTTAAGAGTTAGCAGAGGAAGGGGGAGAAGAAATACAGTGTGCGCCGGACCATGGCGACTGCGGTGGATAGTGGCCGTGGCGTCGTGTCCGACATGACGAGCATGAAGTCGTGGACGAGCGGCCTCGTGGGCGGCACGGCGAGCGACACCGTCGGCGAACTAGTTGCGGTGCTCGCGCAAAGACAGTGGACGGAGAAGGAGAATGCAGTGCTCGCGCCATGGTATCGTCTTGCAGTAGGAAGAGAGCGGAGGCCGAGATGATCGACCCTGTCGGCTGCGCGGTGAACTGCAGTGTGCACGGAGGCAGAGGACACAAGAAAGCAGTGTGAACGCCATTGCAGCGTCAGTGCAGTAGGAGGACGACAGAGAGTAGGCCGAGATGAGCGACGCCGGAAACGACACTAGTGTAGTAGGACGCGGGCAAGGAGATCAAAGGGAAGGGCGTCGGCATCGAGAGGGACGAATAGGAAGGCTCTGAGTAGAGGACAGAGGAGCTCGACATGGCGGCTCGACATGGCGGCGTGAGTGCGCGAGACTGTTGTTCAAGGAGAGATGATGCTACGATCATCGAAATCAAAAACTTACAACACGAATGTTGTGTGGAACTGCGAGATTAGACTGCTGGTCAAAAGAAATTTCAAACGATCGATCATGCGCGACGAATCTGACAAAATTCGTCCAAAATAGCTCCAAACGGGAACACGAAATAAAGAACTTCCCGCCGACGAAACTACGAACCGATCGCCTGAATGAAACCGTAGCATCGAGGTGCATCTTTTTCGTGTAGAGTTTACCTCGAATCGAAGCACCGTTGTGTAGATCAGAGGGACAAGGAAGAGAGGAGATTAGAGAGAAGGTTACACGAGGTTGAAGAAGACCTGACGTAATCACCTCGCATCCCCCCGTCTCCACTCGTGCAAGGGCCTGCTTGCATGCGCTCGCCTTGGCCTGGCTCGCAAGTAACTGCCGATCTGAGTGTTTTCAGCGAGCCAGGTCCAGAGGTGCTTTAAGTTCTGTGCTATGCAGGCCCAACAGTGTATGCAGCCAACCAAAATATTCTGTTTCCTTCCCGCGCGGGCCTGGTTGGGCCTCATGCAGGCAACCAAACACGCGCTTAGAGTATCTACAGCCGATGGTCAGTAAATTCGAGCCTATGTCCGCGGATGTGTCATCAGTCCCACCTCAAATTCGAGCATCTGCATTCGGGTATCTTATTTTTCAAACCTTAAGCCCATGCAAATCATTTAAACTAGAAAATCCATGCACTATGTAGATCAAATGACCTATACTACCCCAATCCTCGTCGGAGATGTCCACTATCTCCGTGCCCGGCTTCGGGTACATGGGCAACATCCGCAACTCCAGCTGCTCCGCTTCTGCCTCTTCCTCTATCTCTGCGTCGAGTTCAGCGAAAAACGGGTCTGTTGCCACCCGCTCCTGTCGGATGAACCGCCGGTTGGCCTCCACATAGGCATCCTCGTGGATGGACTCCATGATGGCATGATGTCAACCATCTCGGCCGCTTGGGCGATCGAAACTCTGCCTTCGCGTCCTCCATGTTGAAGCCCGGAGCCGGCGCCAGCTCCTCCTCCGGCTGCTCCACCTCGTCCTCATCCGGATCCGCCTCCTCCGTCGGAATCGGATACTACTCCTCGTCCTCCTACTCCTACTCCTCCTCCTCCGGCTCCAGCGAGTCCGGAGGTAGGCCGGCTACGATGTAGGTAGCGCGCCTCGCCCAGATCTCCTGCTCGATCTGGAAGAGGCGCTTTGGCGTGAGCATTGCATAGATGGTCTTCTTTAGCCAGGCCATGGCAGACGGCGAGTGAAGAGGGAGGTGGGAATGAAGAGGAATGTGTTTGGACTGGCAACATGAAGAGGGCAAAAGAGGTTATGGCTAGGGTTGGAGACGGCAGCTGGTTTAAATAGCTGGACTTTGGCCTAGGGTGAGCCAGAGCGGTGGCACACGGCGTTCACACCCCCATTGGAGGAGACGTCTGTCGAACCGTTGGATTTTCAAGCGATTTTTTGTGGGACCTAGATGTCAGTCCGACGTGGCAGACGCAGCCCGGTGCACCGGGCCTCCTCATATATGTCCCACATATGGGCTAGATATGAGAGGTGTCAGTCACAAGTCTAAAATACCCATGCTGACCGGCACTTTTTCTGATCGGTCACTAATTGAACCGTCCGCCCGAACGTATAAGACACATTTGGCAAGCTCTTACATCCCGCATCAACATTTTCTTTCTTGAATCTGTCGAGGAATAAACCAGTGTGTGACTCAAAGGAACCTAAAATCACCCTCCGAAGAACTCAAAGGCTCACTTATGTTGCTCGTGTCTAGCGACCCCGATGCCTGCCACGGCCCAGCAGCCGGACCTCTTTTTCCGCGTTCCGTAGGGTATTATTGTATTTTTTCCGGTTTACAATTTTTTTCTATTTGTTATCTTTATTTCCTTTTTTTCCTTCTCTTTTTAACTCATATGATTTTTTTTAAACAATGGGTGAACATTTTTCATGTGTCCTGAATATTCAAAACACTATCAAATATATTTTTAAAATATCAGGAACATATTTTAACATTTGAATATTTTTAGATGTCATGAATATTGTTATTGAATCGTACCAACATCTCTCTGTAAATGTATGCATAGTTCTACAAAAATTACAAGAATATTTAGCTAATAATATTTGAATTCCATGAGCATTTTATTGAATAGTCCAACATTTTTTAAATTTTACAAAAAACAAATCATGTATGCATTCCGTACATGGCACCCACTGCAGCCTATCCATAGAATTAAATGTGCTGGCCCATCTACTGCGCCACTCTCTTTCGGTTTTGTGAAGCTTCCGAAAGCTTTCGGTTGGATTCTTTCTTTTTATTTCTTGTTTTTCTGTTATCTGATCAGCGTTTTTACTTGGTTTTGGTTTGGGTTTTTCTTCTTTAGTTTTATTTTCCTCCTTTATATTTTCCTTTTTCTTTGTTATTTTAAATTTTTCTTTTTTCCAAATGCGTGAATTTTTGTAAAATTTGATTTTTTTTAATTCATCACAAGCATGCACGCGCAGCACACGTCTCTGTCAGGATATAAAAAACAACAACTTTTTAAATATGTAATAATGCTAAATGTGGTTGATTCTCCATCAAAATCATTGGTACTATTCAACAAGGCATTATTTTTATTGACAATTTGGGGGAACGAGGCGACAACCTAGCGAGCGAGCCAGGAATGCATGCTTTGCTGGGTCGGCCCATGTGAGTGCTCCCATGAGCGCCATTTGGAGAGTTGACGCGCAAGTCACTGACTAGGGGGTCTCCTAGATCACCGCTAGCTACGCGAAAATGAGCTAGCGTGGGCTTTTTGGGCCAGCCCAAGGTGGGGTGACTGCTCCACCACACCCAGCTATATGCGAGACATACTCGCATGAGGAACCGGCACTAAGTTTCCATTTGCCACAGAACACAAGCAGGCCTAGTTTATCGACATGTCACGATGCTCAGCCCATCATACATTATGATACTGCATATCAACGTTTTGTGTGCCTCGGCCACAGTTTTTGATGGTATGATTGCCCTTGAAATCATGGAAGCGACCGCGATAGGCGAAGCACTGTCTTTGGCACTTGATCTTCATGAAGCGAGGGTTCAGAATATTTCGGATTGCCTCGACATGATTAAGAATCTACATTCCGGCAACACGCTCACCAGCTATGGTTTTATATTGAAATAGATTGACAGGAAGAAGGGAATGTTTCAGTTGTCATCTTTTGACCACGAGTGGAGATAGTTAAATAGAGATGTGCATGCTTTAGCAAAATGTTCATTTTCTCCATGCGTAGAGGTAGACGTGTTTGGTTGGCATGGCCCCGGACGCCTCTTGTATCCCTACGAACATTATTTATTGAACAATAATACTCTCCCGTTCTCTGAAAAAATATATCAACATTGCGGTTCCCTTTTCTATATCGAATTA
Organism: Triticum urartu; assembly: GCF_056163025.1. Taxonomy (NCBI): domain Eukaryota; kingdom Viridiplantae; phylum Streptophyta; class Magnoliopsida; order Poales; family Poaceae; genus Triticum; species Triticum urartu. Next base: position 512,309,794 of record NC_141873.1, read on the forward strand.
CCTGCTATAATACAAAGCAGTTTTCTTTACCACACTTTATATCCGAGCAATGTTTTATTTTGTGTCCTGTCAAAGCAACATAGACCATCTTCCTAGCCACCTTGGAGTTCGTTGACAGTGATTCATTACATCGAATCTCATAGCCCTGATTTTCATCCGAACAACTAATGCAGAATGTACTTAACGCTAACGGTGGCAAATTTTTAACAATGGACTTTTTATTTGGGTGAAATAAATGCCTAAAAAGAACAACACAAACTCTCTGAATGGGAAGCTACCGGAAACAAGCTCTACTATGACAATATGGTTATCTAGAGTGTTTGCTAGTTTAACCGATTCATGATTGACATTGAGAGCTGTTAGAGAATTCAATTTCCCAGCTGTCATTGCGCCTATTATGGAAGGGCGTACCTACCCTCAATGAAGCTAGGTTATTTTAGATTGTTTTGTAGATGTCACGTATACATCTTGATCATGCGACTGTGCCGTCGCAAGCCATGATCATACGGCTCATATTGTGTCATGCCGGAAGGCAAGAGGGAGAATGTTCGTTCTCTATAAGTTCCGATTAAGGAACTATGAATTATCTTGTACGACTGTTTTTTGGAATACCAACAATTTTTGACAATATAGTTCATCTAATCATCATCTGTAATTATCGATGCATCCGATATATCATTTCCTAACCACTCACCCTCATGACTTGCACAGTCTTCCACATCGTCTCATACAGTACTCCACAATAAACTAAATAGATGGAGCTCACAAGGTTTTCCAACTATGAGGTTCATCTTGCTACCGCAAGTGTCAGTTGCTTATATGCAGGATGCATTGATAGTAACACACTAGCATTAATGTGCTTTAACCCGTTAGGCAGTAGCCTTCCTTTCTCCAAGGATATTTATGTCATTTTTCTCTATGTGATTTGTTGTGCGTAGTCACCAAACACCCCCTCTAGTCACGTCTCCAGCCTTTATTTCTCTCACCGCTGCGGGCCAACCCCTGATGGGTAGCAGCAGCAGGGCTAGCTTCCCCGTTGTATTTTGTAGTTCAGTCGACTCCCTTCTAGTAATGCTAATAGTATAGAAAATAATCGGCTATATGGAATTGTCACGTCAACTATAACCAACCTAATATCCCACTCATATAATAATTAGTCATACTTGTATGCTATATTATTAATACATAGCCCATATTGTTTTTCACAAAGTGTTTTCAAGCCCGTGCTACCGTAGGCTATAAATCTACTGTATGTTTCTCTTCTCTCTCCTTTCCTCTCCCCTCCAACTAGGTAAAATTATGATGTGTCATCTCTTACAGTCCTGCCTATGTCACCTATTATAGTTGCTCTTACGGCACGAGCCGGGCTGCAGATTGCGACTGATAGGACATTGATAATAGAGCGGACCAATTCTATGGAGAGACTGGACCCTTTGGCATCCTCCTCACTCAGTTCGAATGATCTCTTCAGAGGGGCTTGTAAGCCGATCTGCCTACCTTAAATCCTATCGGCAGGGAGATTTCGGAATCAACCGTCTTCTTCCTTGGCTTCATCTGCGACGTTATTTTGAATGGCGTGGCAGATTAGCTTATCCTGGGGCGATACTTTTCTGATAATATTTGACCTGAAATGTGTCATTGAATGCATTTGTGCATGATCCTCTGGTCTTAATTAAGTACATGTCTTATGGGGCCGTAGATCCATGCATGAACACATTTTTCTTTACTTTCTCCATCATATCAGTGTGGCCGTTTGTCAATCAACGGCGGAGCCTAAACCAACTATCTGGAACGGGTGAACAACATGATAATATATTACTTTGTCACGGATCGCTACCAAGCACAACCAACTAAGAAGGCCAGAAAAGCACTACTGGTTAATGCACTGTGATAAAGTGAAAACCGTTTGATCACCTCACCAGCTAGCAGCTAGGCATCTTTGTTAGCCATGATTCTTCACTTCCAATCCCATCGCATTGAATTTCATATATCCGATCATGTACATAGTATGTGTTTAGAGCATCAATAGTACTTTGTCGCCTATGTGTTCACTTTTCTACTCAACGAGAGTCACGATAGCAGATTGACGAACCTACGGAGAACAATCTCTTGAAGAACCAATTGATTCATTACCGCCGCTTGATGAGAATTGTGTTTCTTAATTGCTACAACACCCCTGCTAAAAAGAGTTGCTACAAGATCCGGTATGGATCCCGCAAAAAGAAACCCGCCATGGAACTAAATGTTAGTTAGTTAAAAGATCCTATGTTGCAGCTGTAGATATGCCAATTTTCAGCGACACCACTCTTGATCTAAGATGACTGACAGTTTATTGCGGCTGCTACATAAAACATTCCCTACGTGTCTGATGCCGAAGCTCCCGAGGTTGTAGCCCTTCGCAATGGTTTACTCTTTTTTTTTTAGAAAAGGAGGATGTACCTGCGACCTCTGCATCTGGACGACACATGCAATCATATTATTAATTATTCACAAAGACCATATAAGATGATACATCAATAAGCCTGAAGCCACCATCTTGGCAACACCGTTGCTACTCCTATCCCCTTGATGAAGGCGTGCTGAATGTCCGGGCCTAATACCAAAGAGACATCGCACCAAAGCCTAACATCTAAAGCCGGGTGTCCCATCCAAGCCACTACCTGTATTGGGTCTCACACCGATCTGGCACACTCCCAGTGAGCACCACACGCTGCAAGGGCCGTCATCTCCATCATCCCTCGGTCCATCCTCAGAGCAGAACTGAAGCACCGACCTTGCCAGGCCTCTCTGCCATCAACGCCACCATGACGCCAGACAACTTCCTCCTCCTGCGCGAGTCCATCTCCGCGCATCAGACGCCGAATCTCCACAGCACCACGCCGCCGAGATCCGCCACCATCGATGTGTAAGATGAAGCACCGCTCCACCAAAGACACCGTCCTCTGGTCCCTCGATCCCGTGTGCACCTCCAAAAATGACGCCCCCAAGGGGGAAACGACACCAGAGAGCCGTCGTCATCCGATCTACTGATCTAGGGTTTCCCCCGGAGGTAGCAGAGAGTGGTCTTGAACTTCTTCTCGGCGATGCCTTCAGGAAGGGAACGACGCAGACAGCGTTGCCATCGTTGGCCTTGGCAATAGCCAATAGCAGGTTTTCACCCAGATCTAATCGAAGACCTCCATCTCTCGTGCACGGGCCGCCGCCATCCTTGCCGGGATCTGGATGATCCAGGCCGCCGCTGCCAGATCTCAGCAAGGAGAAGTCCCCCCACCGAGACCCGCCATCGAGCAGGAGAGGCCGAGACCGCGCTCGCGGGACCAGATCCACGATGGATCCGTGATCGCGCCACCGCCCCGAAGCCAACCCCTGGCGCAGCCGCCATGACCTGGCCACCCGCTCGCGCCGCATGACGCGCCCTCGCCGCATCAGGCAAGACTCCGCGCATGCCGGGAGGAGAAGAAGGGCCCCGCTGCCGCCGACGCGCGCCGGGCTTCGCCCGGCGTCGCCTTCTGGCAGCGGCGAGGGGAGGGTGTAAGTTTGGAAGCGTTTCTACCTGCTGTAGCAGGCCACGGTTACGTGTTAATATAGGGATGGAAAAGCCCCATCCGTGGCGTACAAGTAAAGGTTCGTTACATACTTGAGATGTACGAAACAATCTCAACAGATTCGGTATTCATCCTATCTCTACCAACCGTACAAACCATCTAGAAGATTCTAAGATATCTTAAAAGCCCACCTCAATCACACCTTGATTAAGGTGAGATTGCGTCTGAAGTCTTCTAGATTTCGAACTGGTAGAGCCTTAGTGAATCCATCCGCCACCTGGTCCTTTGAGGACACGAAACGAACATCAAGAAGTGTTCTTGTCACCCTTTCTCTGTCAAAATGATAGTCAATTACAATGTGCTTGGTACGTGCATGAAAGACAGGATTAGCTGACAAATAGGTTGCCCCAAGATTATCACACCATAGACATGGAGTATGTCTCATGGGTATACCCAATTCTCTCAATAGTGACTGCACCCAAATCACTTCTGCCGTTGCATTTGCCAGCGATTTATACTCAGCCTTAGTGCTTGAGCGAGACACTGTAGCTTGTTTCCTTGAACTCCAGGAAATTAGATTTGCATCATAAAATACTGCAAAGCCACCAATTGATCTTTTATCATCAATACATCCTGCCCAGTCTGCATCTGAGAAAGCACTTAACAAAGTAGATGAAGACTTACTAAATGCAAGCCCTGTGTTGACGATGTGTTTGACATATCTAAGAATTCTTTTTACTGCTGACCAATGAATTGTAGTTGGAGCATGTAAATACTGACATACTTTATTGACTGAGAAAGAAATATCTGGTCTTGTGAGAGTCAAATATTGTAATGCCCCAACAACGCTTCTATACCTCGTACTATCTTCTGGTTCTAGAAGCTCACCATCAAAAGCTGAAAGTTTCTCAATGCTTGACAGAGGTGTGGGTGCAGGTTTGCAGTCTTTCATGCCAACTCTGGTCAAGATTTCTGAGACATACTTCTCCTGTGTTAACATGATGCCATCTCCAGTTTTCTTGACCTCTATCCCAAGGAAGAAGTGTAAATCTCCCAAGTCCTTGAGTGCAAAGCTGGAACCCAAATCATGTAGTAGTGCTGACACTGCTTCCTGAGAGGAGCTAGTAACAATAATGTCATCAACATATATGAGCAAAAATATTGTTACTCCGGATTTATTAAAAATAAAGAGTGAGGTGTCAGCCTTTGAAGGGGTAAAACCCAATTCTTGTAGTCTTGAGCTTAACCGAGAGTACCATGCTCTTGTTGCTTGCTTCAGTCCATTCAAGGCCTTGTCCAGCTTGCACACATGAAAGGGTGAACTTTTGTCTTCATAGCCAGGTGGTTGCCTCATATAGACATCTTCTTCCAGAACACCATGAAGGAACGCGTTCTGCACATCTAGCTATCTTAGGCTCCATCTCCTGGACACCACAATAGACAAAACAAGTCTGATAGTAGCTGCTTTAACAACTGGACTAAAAGTGTCCTCATAATCTAGCCCATACCTTTATTTAAAGCCTTTTGCAACTAATCTAGCCGTGTATCTATCTATGCTACCATCTGCTTTCTTTTTAATTCGATACACCCATTTACAATCAATTACATTTTTACCATGACTAGCTGGAACTAGATGCCATGTTTTGTTGTTCATTAATGCCGAGTATTCGGCATCCATTGCCTTTTTCCAGTTCATACTCTCCAATGCTTCTTGTACACTTTGCCGTTCACCCGTGGAACAAAAAGATCCATATTTAACTCTGAATTTTTTTCCATACAGTACTGTACCATCTTTTGGTTGTAGAGGCTTGTGTATCCCAGATTGGGATCGTGTACGACCGCGCACAGGAGGTTCAGCCGCAGAAGATCGGGGCGCTGCTTCAGCCGGTCCAGCCGCAGAAGATCCGGGCGCTGCACCACCGTTGGTTGGTTGCCCACTTGCCGCAGAAGATCCCGCGGGCTCAGCGGGCGAGGCCGACGCGCCAGATCCTCCTGATCTGTCGAGCGTGGGCGAGCGATACCCCACGGGTGAAGGCGCTCGTGGCGAGGAATCAGCGGGGCGCGCGATTTCTATGGGCCCATGCGCCGAACTGCATGCAGGCGACAGATTGGCCCACGGCTGCATGCGGGAGGCGGGTGAAGGCAGAAATCACATATTTGACCTGAGGTCCAAATCAAATCACAAACTGACCTCGTTCCGAAAAAATTTCACTCTGCTGACCCTTTTGTGTGGCGCCCGACAGCTGGGCGCCACACACTACTATGCAGCGCCTCTCTCTTGGGCGTCGCACCTCGTGCCAGCGTGGCAGCCCTGGTCCTGTTGCGGCCCCACAGACAGCACTGCAGCGCCTCAGACTTAGGCGCCACACTTGTAATGTGCAGCGCCTAGCTCTTGAGCGCTGCACAGTGAGTTAAAGCGCATCGGCCCAACCCGGCCAGGCAGTTCTTCCCCCTCTCCGCTCTCTGGACAGAGAGCAGCGGCGGTGCCCCCATCGAATCCCCCCCCCCACATCCCTCTCAGATCTGAAGATTTGATCCGTGGATTCGATCTCCAATCCATCCTACTAGGTAAACTCCTCCGTTCCCTTTCTTTTCCTCCATAAATTTGTTGCCATTTTAGAGATTTGTCCAAGATTTGATGGAACCCTTGATTTGCTTGATTTAGGATGTTTAGTCATAGTGGTAGTACCGTAGTGTTGTTGCTTAGTTCACAATATATAGTTCTTGTTAGTGAAACCCTAGATTGTTTTGTTTATATATATATATATATATATATATATATGAGATGCCTATTTATATAGATAACAATGAGATGTTGAGTTTTGTAGAGATATATGATCTGTTTTTTAGATATATATTAGATGTTGATTTTATTTGAAATATTAGATGTTGAGTTTATTTGACATATTCATTGTGTGAGAAGGAGATGTTGAGATTCTTGTAATTGAACACATATTAGATGTTTAGTGTATACCGATATTTGAGATGAAGATGAACTCATATATGTTTATTGTTTGAACTTTGTAAGGATGGTTTGGCTTCTCGACGATGTCTACGACACGAAACACCGGGCCTACATGATGCGCGAGAAGGAGATGGTAATAACGAGTAATCTAAATATTTTGCCTTAAGTTGAAATTTACATGCCCTAAGATTTGTCATTACTTGTTTTTTGCAGAAGTTTGAACCTTTGAAGATTCGGTATCACGGGGTCTCTGGTCCTGCCATGCCTTACGATGAGCGGTACACACCGTACATCAAGCAGGCAGGACTACTCCGTGGATTCAGTTGGTCAGCCGGTCCACGCCGAATCTGAACGCTCCACTGGTGTCCGCTCTTGCTGATCGGTGGAGGCCGGAGACGCATAGTTTCCATCTTCGGACTGGGGAGATGACCATGACGCTCGAGGATGTCTCGTTGATCACCGGTCTTGCTATCGACGGGATGCCTCTCTGTATGAGCACCGATTCTGATGGGTGGCGCGAGCAGATGATTGCTCTTATCGGTATGGCTCCTACCGAGACTGAGGCTGATGTAGAGGAGGGAGAAGAGAAGAAGAAGAAGAAGGAAAGGAAAGCATCCGGAGCTGCTTTCACGTGGATTCAAACTCACTTTGCGACGCGCCCTCCGGATGCCACTGATGACGTGATCCAGACACATGCTCGTGTCTACATGTGGTATATTGTGTCGAGGACTTTGTTTCCTGACTCCACTGGCAAGAACGCTCCATGGATGTGGCTGAAGGCGTTGACCGTCTTCGATAGCAAATGGAGCTGGGGTTCAGCGACTCTTGCCTACTTGTACCGACAGGTAGTTGGTCTGTTTTGTGATCAATTCATTTCTTCATTAGCAATGCAAGCTTGCTGTCAAGTTAACATTGTTTTTCTTTCATATGCAGCTGGACGATGCGTGTTGCAGGATCACAGATAGTGCAGGCATTGGTGGTAATATGCTTCTACTTTCTGTATGGAGCTGGGAGCGTCTGCCTGTTGGACGCCCGAAGAGCATCAGGTTTAATCCTTGGTATGAAGATGAAGATGACGAATTACGGCGCCCCACTTGGGCTTACAAGTGGGATGTGGTTTCCGAGATGATGAATGATGTCAATCTCATGTACCAGAAGTACGTTGCCGAGTTGGACACGATTACGCCTGAGCAGGTAACGAGGTCATTACTTCAGTCATTTCTCATGTTTGCCTGAAAAAAATTCACCAATTTTGCATTGTTGCCCTTCATAGGTGGAATGGCAGCCATATGGCGCCGATGACAGACTTGGGTACACCCCGGAGTTTACCATCAACCCGATGTGCTTGCGGGATAGGGATCTCTGGCGTATGCGGTGCCCACTGATATGCAACTGGGTTGTTGAGTTTCATTTGCCACATCGCGTGTCTCGTCAGTTTGGTCTGTTCCAGCCTCACCCGCTGTAGGATCGAAAGTATGTCTAGAGGGGGGTGATTAGACTACTTGACCAAATAAAAACTTAACCTTTTCCCAATTTTAGTTCTTGGCAGATTTTAGCTATTTTAGGACAAGTCAAGCAATCATCACATAATTCAAGCAAGCATGCAAAGAGTATATTGGCAGCGGAAAGTAAAGCATGCAACTTGCAAGAATGTAAAGGGAAGGGTTTGGAGAATTCAAACGCAATATGAGACACGGATGTTTTTCCCGTGGTTCGGATAGGTGGTGCTATCCTACATCCACGTTGATGGAGACTTCAACCCACAAAGGGTAACGGTTGCGAGAGTCCACACAGGGCTCCACCCACAAAGGGTAATGGTTGCGCGAGTCCACACAGGGCTCCACCCACGAGGGGTCCACGAAGAAGCAACCACCCACAAAGGGTCCACGAAGAAGCAACCTTGTCTATCCCACCATGGCCATCGCCCACATAGGACTTGCCTCACTAGCGGTAGATCTTCACGAAGTAGGCGATCTCCTTGCCCTTACAAACTCCTTGGTTCAACTCCACAATCTTGTCAGAGGCTCCCAAGTGACACCTAGCCAATCTAGGAGACACCACTCTCCAAGAAGTAACAAATGGTGTGTAGGTAATGAACTCCTTGCTCTTGTGCTTCAAATGATAGTCTCCCCAACACTCAACTCTCTCTCATAGGATTTGGATTTTGTGGAAAGTAGATTTGAGTGGAAAGCAACTTGGAGAGGCTAGAGATCAAGATTCATATGGTAGGAATGAAATTTCTTGGTCTCAACACATGAGTAGGTGGTTCTCTCTCAGAACATGTGAGTTGGAATGGTGTATGTGTTCTGATGGCTCTCTCTCGAATGAAGAGGAGGTGGAGGGATATATATAGCCTCCACACAAAATCCAACCATTACACACAGTTTTCCAATCTCGGTGGGACCGAATCAACAAACTCGGTCAAACCGAAAATGTAAACCTAGTGACCGTTAGAGATTTTCGGTAGGACTGACATGCAACTCGGTAGGACCGACATGGTTAGGGTTTGGGCATAACGTAATCTCGGTGAGACCGATCACACAAACTCGGTGAGACCGAATTTGGTAATTAGCTAACCAGAGAGTTGGTCAGGCAAACTCGGTGGGACCGATTTGCTCTTTCGGTGAGACCGAAAAGTTACAAAGGGGAAACACTGAATTTACATTGCAATCTCGGTGGGACCGATTCGCTCTTTCGGTGAGACCGAAAAGTTACGAAAGGGAAATAGAGAGTTTGCAATCCCATCTCGGTGAGACCGAGATCCCTATCGGTAGAACCGAATTGCTAGGGTTTGGCAGTGGCTAATGACAAGTGAAACTCGGTGGCGCCGGATAGGAAGAATCGGTAGGACCGAGTTTGGCTTAGGGTTTAGGTCAAATGTGGATATGGGAAAGTAGTTGAGGGTTTTTGGAGCATATCACTAAGCACATGAAGCAAGAGGCTCATTAAGCAACACCTCATCCCTCCTTGATAGTATTGGCTTTTCCTAAAGACTCAATGTGATCTTGGATCACTAAAATATAAAATGAAGAGTCTTGAGCTTTTGAGCTTGAGCCAATCCTTTGTCCTTAGCATTTTGAGGGTTCCACTTTCACATCCATGCCATGCCAATCATTGAGCTTTCCTGAAATAATCATCTTGGAATAGCATTAGCTCAATGAGCTATATGTTGTTATGAATTACCAAAAACACCTAGGGATAGTTGCACTTTCAATCTCCCCCTTTTTGGTAATTGATGACAACATATAGATCAAAGCTTCGACAAATGATAATAAGCATGAAATATATCGTCGCTTTGAGAAGTATGTGATAAGTAAGAGCTCCCCCTAAATTTGTGCATATTTAAAGTCATGGGTTACTCTTCCATGTCACATACATCTTGGTGGAGCGCTTAAAATAATAAGAATGAAATACATGCACTCATCACCAAGAATAGTGAAAGATCACATAAGATAGATAAGATAATAGCATTAAGCAAGCATTAAGTGTAGCTTATGATCAAACACATGATCATCAATGTCTCACAAATAATGACATAGTATCTCAAGCACTCAAAATCAAACAAGTTTGAAAAACCACCAAATAAAGCAAGAGAGAAAAGCAACACTCTCTCTCTCTCAAAGCCTATGATCTATACATTTTTCTCCCCCTTTGGCAACAAGTTACCAAAAAGTTCCTAGAAAATGCATAGTACTAGATCGACGCTCAGGCTTGATCTTCTGGTGGTGGTGGAGTCCGGATCACTCCAAGGACGAAGGCTTCTGTAGACGCTGAAGTAGACGCTGGAGTTGGAGCTGAAGTAGATGCTGGAGCTGGTGGAACTGAGGCTGTAGCTGGTGCTGAGGTGGTGGCTCTTGTGTCAGCAACTGGCACGGCAGACGACCTCGGACCTCATGGCACTCTGGCAAAGGCATGAGTGGTAGTCCTGCCTCTCCTCTCCTGCATATCATCTTGGAGCTGCTCCACTGCAGACTGAATCTCCGTTACCGTGACATCCAAGTCATAGAACTTTTGTTCCATGATTCTCTCTAGGCTTGCCTGGTTTTGAGTTAGGGTGGCTAGTCCTTGCTCAATCCGCAGGGTGGATGCAATTAGGTAACCAAGCTGCTCTTGTTTGGTCTTCAAGAAATACTCAGATGCCTCCTCTTGAGTTGGCATCTTGGCAGCTTTCTCCTTCCTTGCCTTCTCCTTCTTTGCGTATGCTTGGGCAGATGATGGCTCGTTCTCAGTCATGACAACTTGATTGTCCTCAAAATCTGGACGGATGGGCAGGTGTTCCTTGTCCAATAAATATATGCCCGTGCCCATCTTGGAGTTAATGAGCTCCTGGATCTGAGGGGCATATCCGCAACTCCTCTTCTGATCTGCTGCAGTCCTTTTGATAGTTTCCACTATGAGGCTCATCACCTTGAACTTCTGAGGCACATCAAATACATGTAGCAAGTTGATAGCATGGCCTCTGATCATCTTGTGATCTCCAGACTTGGGCAATAAGGTGTGCCTCAAGATCCAATTGAAAGTTGGCAACCCTGACAGAAGGTAATGCACAAACCCAAATTTGAACGTGTCAAGTGCTTCATTTGGAATTTCCTTGTACATATTGGACATAGAGTTATGGTCCATCTTCTTCTTGGCATATATGTCCAAATCATCATCATGCTCCTCTGGGGCATTAATGATCTGTGCCCACTCAGCAACTGTGGATTGGTACCTTGTACCCTCAGACATCCATGTGATCCTCCCATCTGAATAAAAATGTGCTGTGTAGTAGAACTGCATTATAAGCTCCTCATTCCACTTTGTGAGCTTCTGCCCAACAAAGTCAGCTACTCCACAAGCTATGAAGCTGTCTTGCACTCCAGGATAGTGCTCCTCATTGTCCTTGATGTACTGCCAGTCAACCCATCTCATATCACAGACTATTGGCTTCTTATCAAGCAGTACTGTCTCATAGAAGTCCTGCTGTTCCTTAGTGTGGAACCTGTAGTCAACAGCAGTCCTCCTCCTTGAAGCATACGGGTCTGCTTCTCTCCACTTCCTCAGCCCTGAATCTCTCCTGAGCTTCATGTCCTCATCCACAGGATGCGCATCGTTGTGGTCTGGGATCCTGGGCTTGAGCTTTCTCAGAACTTGCTCTTCATCCTCTTCTTCAGCAACAGTCTCAGGCACTGGGGCCTTGTTCTTCTCAGCTGTAGGAATGCTCCTTGTATTCCTCTTTGGTTTTGGCTTGGAGGCATCTTTGGGCTTAGATGCAGTAGCCCCTGATCTTATGGCATCACCCATCAGCTTGGGTGCCTTAGGTGCTGGTGCAGCTACCTCTTCTTCCTCTTCCTCTTCCATGATGGAAGCCTTTCCTAGCACTCTGGCTACGGTCTTCTTGACCCTTTCCTTTCTTTTCTTTCCCTCAGCAGCAACTGGCTCTTTGGGTGTAGGCTTCTCAGTTGAAGCTCTTGCCTTTGACATGGGCTGCCTGCCTGCTGGCCTTTTGATTTTCAGCCCTGGCTTTGTGCCTTGAGCTGGCTCGACTCTCTTTGATGTGGCCTCTTCCTCTGCCACATAATCTTCATCTTCGGAGTCTGAAGTTCTCTTCTTCTTCTGTCTGGTGGCAGCTTTTGGCAAGTTGCTAGGGGTGCTCCTGCTGCCCTCATCTGAAGAGCTGGAGGGACTAGTGCCCTCACTCATGTGCACATGCTGCTCTGACATGTTCTGGCTGTCACTTTGATCAGACATGCTGCAAGCTCTGAGTTCTGACCCTGTGAATAGTTTATAGATGAGGTAGAATAGATGAGCATCACAAAATGCAGAGATTTTTGCAAAAGAATGATCCAAAAACTTAGTTTTAGTTTCCCACTGAAATCATCTCGGATCTACCGATTTTTAAACTCGGTGATACCGAAGCAGTTTTGGAACCTAAACTAGTGAACTCGGTTGGACCGAGTCACAGTTCGGTGGCACCGAGACTGCTAGGGTTTCACAGAGTTCCAAAATCGGTCACACCGATAAGTAATTCTCGGTCAGACCGAGTCTCACTTGTGCAATGGCATAAGCCAAATCGGTGGGACCGAGTTTTTCAACTCGGTGGGTCCGAGATGGTTTCGGCGGAAACCTAACCCTAAAATTTTCGAATCAAAGCTAATCTACGGGCGTATTGACTGGATAGGAGTGTTTCAATCGTGGCAAGAATCATGAGGAACACAATGTGCTAGGAATCAGACGGGGAATAGCACTGTGATCGAGTCCATACCCTAGTTTGGCGGAGACTCGCTACGGCGGCAACGGCGGGGCAGAATTCCTGTTGACGGCGACGGAGACCAGCGACTGGAGGTGGCTGGCGGCGAGAAGACGATCCGGAGACCACGTTGGCAGAGCAGGCTATCGCGCGGGCGAAGGGGTTCGAAGAAATTTCCAAATTTTGCCCGTGACTATATATAGCCCGACCCTGTCGGTGTGACCGAGTGGAACAACTTGGTGGCATCGAGATTCATAACTGCAGGTAGTTACTGAAACTCGGTGGGACCGAAATGTTCAAATCGGTTGCACCGAGATCGAAAACCTAGATCAACTTAATGATCTCGGTAGGACCGAAAGTGGGGTATCGGTCAGACCGAGAATCATAAAGAGGTTTTGGAAGTTTAAGTCTATGACAAATCGGGAACTCCGAGCGCTCCTCACACAGAGTGGTTCGAATCTGACTTGATCAAATTTTGTGATGCAGCATGAATAGAGTTCGAGACGAGAAAAGCATAGATAGCTAGAGGAGGTACTTAGGCATTCTTGTCCATCCACTTGGCAAAAGAAAATAAAACCAAACAATCAAAACAACAAGTGGATGTGCTCGAATGAGTAAAATATGCAACCATCATGCTCACACAATAAGATGGCAAATGAAATATGTGGCAAGGCATGCACAACCAATTCTAGCATCTATCAAGCAATTTGCGATGACAAGGTCATCTATATATGAGTATATTGACTTAGGAGTCAAGTGAGAGCACTTGATCATAGGTCATACTCATCGTTTAAGCTCAAGTGGGGTTACCACTTTTACATAAAGCATTGTTGTGTTCACATCTTTAGAGTTGCTTTAGCTCAGTCTTAGAGTAAAGCTCCCCCTAGAGGTGATATCCCCCCTAAGGGGGATGAACTAACCTTGGGTTTTGTCGATGATGACTTCATGTAGATGTTGAAGATGTGGATGCTCAATGTTGATGTAGATCACTTGGAGTTATCCATTTGAGTGAATTGCACTTTCAATACCTACATGGGTTAGTCCCACAAGGAACAAACAAGGATATCCATAGACATAGAGTGATGCACACACAAGATGATGTCCATGAAAACTTTTAGGTTACCTTGTCCCTTGTCTTACCAGCAAGAGGGTTTGTGACTCCTTGAACTAGTGCAAGATGTGGAAGTTGATTGCACTTGTTCTTGCCAAAATGATAAGAGTGAAGTATGTTGGCGGAGTCACCCTCAAGAACTCTCTAGTTCTTCTTTTCGATCCACACCATCTTGATGGGAATCCTTGGAGTTGTAGTCGTACTTGATGAAGTGGAACTTGAAGTACTCTTGGGAATCCACTTGACTAAGGTCTTAGGAGCTTCTTCAAATGCATCAATTTCCTCTTGAAGCTTGTCCTTGCCTTTTTGCTTGTAGTCTTGTGGTGGAAGACCATCTTGAGCTTGTGTCCCGTTGAAAGAAGTATCATACTTCTCTTGTTGAGGAACAAACTTTGTCTTGGGGTATTGATCTTCTTCCCACTCAACTCCATTGGCATTGAACTTTCGTTCAAAACCAACACCTTGATTCTTCCGGTGAATTCCTTGCTTGCGCACAATTTCCTCGAATTGCTTACTCCCGGCAAGGCTTTTGTACACTCCTTTCTCTATAATTCCCTTTAATAAGCTATTTTCTTGCTCAAGTGTAACTTGGCTAAGAGAATCATTAGTGGAATCAAGAGAACTACTAGAAGCAACAATATTGGATTTAGCATGATCATTGTTACTACTAGAGGAAGAATCTTTCTTGTTCTTGTTACTAGACTTGACTTGAGGCATGTAAGTGGATAAGAGTAAACGCTTGGCAATGTGAGAAGAGCTTTTCTTGCGGAGATCATCATTGATTGCTTTTAAGAACTCATGCTCTTGCTCAAGATTGAGCTTTTCAAAGCGTAATTTCTCATGAGCTCTTAAAAGTTCTCGATGATCTTCGAAGATAGTTTCATGAGCTAACTTAAGAGTGTTTAGTTCTTTAGTTAGAGCCTCAATCTTCTCCTTATCATTGTCATTCGTTTTATCTTGATTAGCATGTTTAATTGACGTTTCATCATAGTATTCATCACTAGAGTTGTCAACAAGCAAATCATCACCTAACAAGTCATCTTCATCACTATTGAAATCAACATACTCGGGGTGTGTTACCTTAGGACCTTTGGACATGAAGCATCTTCCAATTCCTTCATTTGGTGAGTCAAATATGTCGTAGGAGTTGGTTGACACAAGTGCTAGACCGGCAACACCTTCATCTTGAGTATCTTCGGAGTCAGAGTGATAACTTCTCTTGGAGTGGCTGTCGGAGTCGGAGCCGGATACCCATTCACCAACATGAGCTTGATGTCTTCGTCTTGTGTAGCTCCTCGATGATTTTTCCTTCCTTTCCGAATCCTTGCTTCTCCGTGAGTATCTTCGTTCATAACGATCATCTCTACTCCTCCTCTCTCTTGGTGGTGATTCTTTGCTTCTTCTTTTTGGAGAATCTTCTCTTCTCTTGTAGGGAGCCGTACACTCATTGGAATAGTGTCCGGGTCTTCCACAACTGTAGCAGTTTCGCTCTCGACTAGAAGATCTTTTGTCATTGTAGGACCTTGACTTGAAGCTTCTATCTTTGCTTCTACTCTTGTAGAACTTGTTGAAGTTCTTCACCATTAAGCTCAATTCTTCATTAAAGTCTTGTTCTCACTTGATGATGTAGGTGCTTCACATGAGGCTTTATAGGCACCACTTGATTTGTTGTGAAGTTCCTCCTTATCCTTAAGTGACATCTCATGAGCAACAATTCTTCCAATCACCTCCGTTGGCTTGAGATCTTTGTAATTGGGCATCATTTGGATCAATGTGCACACGGTATCATATTTTCCATCCAAGGCTCTTAGAATCTTCTTGATGATGAATCTGTCGGTCATCTCTTCACTTCCTAAGCCGGCAATCTCATTTGTGATGAGAGCAAGCCTAGAGTACATTTCAGCGACACCTTCACCATCCTTCATCCTGAACTTGTCAAGTTGGCTTTGAAGCACATCCAACTTGGATTCCTTGACGGAGTCGGTACCTTCGTGCATATCAATCAAAGTGTCCCAAATTTCCTTCGCATTCTTAAGACGGCTGATTTTGTTGAATTCTTCGGGGCACAATCCGTTGAAGAGAATATCACAAGCTTGAGCATTGTATTGCAACATCTTCAACTCATCCGCGGTAGCTTCACGGTTTGGTTCTCTCCCATCAAAGAAGTCACCTTGCAAACCAACACACACAATAGCCCAAACGGCGGGGTTATGTCCAAGAATATGCATTTTCATTTTATGCTTCCAACTAGCAAAATTAGTACCATCAAAGTAGGGACCTCTACGGTGGTAATTTCCCTCGCTAGACGCCATACTCTCCTAGGTTGTGAAACCAAGGCTATGACCACCAAAAGCTATGGAGATCAAAGCAAATGGAGACCAAAGCTCTGATACCACTTGTAGGATCGAAAGTATGTCTAGAGGGGGGTGATTAGACTACTTGACCAAATAAAAACTTAACCTTTTCCCAATTTTAGTTCTTAGCAGATTTTAGCTATTTTAGGACAAGTCAAGCAATCATCACATAATTCAAGCAAGCATGCAAAGAGTATATTGGCAGCGGAAAGTAAAGCATGCAACCTACATCCACGTTGATGGAGACTTCAACCCACAAAGGGTAACGGTTGCGAGAGTCCACACAGGGCTCCACCCACAAAGGGTAATGGTTGCGCGAGTCCACACAGGGCTCCACCCACAAGGGGTCCACGAAGAAGCAACCACCCACAAAGGGTCCACGAAGAAGCAACCACCCACAAAGGGTCCACGAAGAAGCAACCTTGTCTACCCCACCATGGCCATCGCCCACACAGGACTTGCGTCACTAGCGGTAGATCTTCACGAAGTAGGCGATCTCCTTGCCCTTACAAACTCCTTGGTTCAACTCCACAATCTTGTCGGAGGCTCCCAAGTGACACCTAGCCAATCTAGGAGACACCACTCTCCAAGAAGTAACAGATGGTGTGTAGGTAATGAACTCCTTGCTCTTGTGCTTCAAATGATAGTCTCCCCAGCACTCAACTCTCTCTCATAGGATTTGGATTTTGTGGAAAGTAGATTTGAGTGGAAAGCAACTTGGAGAGGCTAGAGATCAAGATTCATATGGTAGGAATGGAATTTCTTGGTCTCAACACATGAGTAGGTGGTTCTCTCTCAGAACATGTGAGTTGGAATGGTGTATGTGTTCTGATGGCTCTCTCTCGAATGAAGAGGAGGTGGAGGGATATATATAGCCTCCACACAAAATCCAACCATTACACACAGTTTTCCAATCTCGGTGGGACCGAATCAACAAACTCGGTCGAACCGAAAATGTAAACCTAGTGACCGTTAGAGATTTTCGGTAGGACTGACATGCAACTCGGTAGGACCGACATGGTTAGGGTTTGGGCATAACGTAATCTCGGTGAGACCGATCACACAAACTCGGTGAGACCGAATTTGGTAATTAGCTAACCAGAGAGTTGGTCAGGCAAACTCGGTGGGACCGATTTGCTCTTTCGGTGAGACCGAAAAGTTACAAAGGGGAAACACTGAATTTACATTGCAATCTCGGTGGGACCGATTCGCTCTTTCGGTGAGACCGAAAAGTTACGAAAGGGAAATAGAGAGTTTGCAATCCCATCTCGGTGAGACCGAGATCCCTATCGGTAGAACCGAATTGCTAGGGTTTGGCAGTGGCTAATGACAAGTGAAACTCGGTGGCGCCGGATAGGAAGAATCGGTAGGACCGAGTTTGGCTTAGGGTTTAGGTCAAATGTGGATATGGGAAAGTAGTTGAGGGTTTTTGGAGCATATCACTAAGCACATGAAGCAAGAGGCTCATTAAGCAACACCTCATCCCTCCTTGATAGTATTGGCTTTTCCTAAAGACTCAATGTGATCTTGGATCACTAAAATATAAAATGAAGAGTCTTGAGCTTTTGAGCTTGAGCCAATCCTTTGTCCTTAGCATTTTGAGGGTTCCACTTTCACATCCATGCCATGCCAATCATTGAGCTTTCCTGAAATAATCATCTTGGAATAGCATTAGCTCAATGAGCTATATGTTGTTATGAATTACCAAAACCACCTAGGGATAGTTGCACTTTCACCCGCCGGAATGGGTGGATACGGACAAAGCACTTCATAGGTAAGACAACATGAACCGTATTGACTAAGCATCGTCACTCCTTGATTTTGCTAATGTTTGGTTTTGTACCATGCAGGTTGGACAGGAGAAGGCAGCGGAAGATAAAGGACTGGGACAAGCATCATGCTTCGTATGTTAGCCGCTTCCAGCTTTGTGTGGAGGAAGCTCGTAGCAGTGCACGCGCCAAGCTTCGTGAGCATAGTCCACTTGCTTTTGATAACTACATACGATGGCTTCTTGAAAATACTCGAGTTGAGATATGCCCGCCGGCATATAATGATGATATTCTTGAATAACCCGTAAACTTTGAGGATCTATCAAAGGGGAAGTACAACAGAGATGTCAGGGTAGGGCACGGAGTCCCTGCTGTTCCGGTGATTAACTATGTGGTAAAGTGTTTCTTCTTTACTTTCCCGTTGGCCGTATTACACATGTTTGAATGGCTAACATGTTCATTCTTTCTCATCCGCAGCGCACCGAGATCAAGAAAGCAGCTGATGAGAGCCAGTCTATTCTGGAGGAAACACCGGTTGGAAAAGGAAATGATGATGGTCCACTACGAGCATTCCTCAAGGTACAAATCGCATTCACTATGAGAGGTATTCTATGTTGCGGAGTTTCATATCTTCCACACTTGTTCATGTTACAGCGTCAGGCCAGGAAGTTAAGGCGGTTATCGAATCTTCTCGGATGCTGTGATCCCGAAATTGATGAACCATCTGCCTCTAGGTCTGGTACACCATCAGACCCCTCATCTCACCATCAGAGGGACGATGTGAGTTCCTCATATGCTTATCAGGATGATGAGGGTGCGGTCACCCAAGAGGTATGACTAATCCTTTAGATGTGATTCTCACTTGATTACGACGTCGGTCTTCACCATATTGTTTGATTGTGTGATAGGGTGATGAGCTTGATGATGACATGACTTTGGAGGACGCTCAACTTCGGTCCCCATATGTGTTCAAGCCTAGGCAGCCTAGACACCGGTACACGCCCAACGACTTTGACAACAGAGGCAACCCAAAGGTGGTTGTAGGGACCTCGTGGATGGCTAGCTTGGATCATGAGGCGGAGGCGGAGGCGGAGGAGGAAGTGCAGGAAGAGGAGGCTCGTCCATCCAGGAAGAAGAAGATTGCCTGCAGGCGTGGCACCAGGAACACGCGCGGAAGGCATTAGTGTTTGTTACTATGGAAGTGCTCTCTTGTAGCCGTTTCGTTAAGTTGATGAACTTGTTGGGTTATGTTATATGTTGGTGAACTCTTACTATTGTGGTATTTGTGTTGTCCTAAAAGATGTGATGTTCAAATTATTAGTTGTCTTTGTTCAGTATTTGTCCTAAATGATGTTGTCTTTGTTCAGTTGAATTGTTCAGTATTTGTATTTGCCAAAATGGAATCTGTTTCTGCAGTTTGGCTGTTAACAGCACTGCTGCACCTGACAGTCAGGCGCTGCACTGTACTATGCAGCGCCCAAAGCCTAGGCGCTGCACCTCACAGTGCAGCGCCCGTCCCATAGGCGCTGCTTAACTGGCCATGGCTGCCCATAGGGCCACAGAAGGCTTTGAGCACTGACGATCCACGAAAATTACCAAGTTATAGTGCGGCGCCTTTATTCTGGGCGTTGCACGGTTGTTTACTGCAAAAACAGAGTTGACAGCACATTCATTTCACTGGAACATCATAATACTTACAATGACTGCATCATCACAACAATTTGAACAAACAAAAATTTTATGCCGACGAGTTCATAACTTAAGACAATTCGAACTACGACATGGTTCACGACACATTCATTACAAATGACAAATGGCAGCTTGCCCTAGAAAATAGTTCACCAACATCTTACATGCCCTCACAAGTTCACGACGAGTGCACCGAACCGAAGTCCCTATTGAGTAGAGCGAGGCCATTTCCCCTTCTTGTCACGGTCCGAGTCCTCCTCTTGCGCCTCGCGAGCCTTTGCAAGCTTTCTTGCCCTCTCCTCCTCACGAGCAAGTTTCGCTTGGCGTGCCCTCTCCTCGTCTTGTTTCTTCCGCTCCATCCTCTCCTTCTGACGACGCTCTTCCTCCAAGCCTCTTCGAAAAGATTCTTCGAACCGCCGTTGCCGCCTAAGACAATCTTGGTATTGGTCCTTTTTGACATCTTCTGGCACTTCAAGATCTATCCACGTGAAGTACTTGCATAGAGGAGGCGGTGACTGCATACAAATTTTTTGTTAGTGTTGACACACATTTGATAGTAACATTTTACTTCTTGAGCTTACCGGTGGTTGGTCATAGGCGTTAGTTGGAAGTGCACGATCATAAGCATAGTTCGGGCATACAAAATATCTCTGCCCTTCCGTCCATGATTTATTTCGGTCGGTGGATACCTTCACCTTGCAAACATCTCCACACCAACATGGCGGGATGTTGGCATCTTTCTCCTTCACCTTGTCCAAAGATGCGTCCTCCCACTTGTTCGACATGTCTTCTTGGTTAGCACACGGTGGCCTCATCATGGAACCGGATGAAGCCATGCCTACAAAACCGATAATTCTTGGTTAACCCTAACCCCCACTTAACAATAACACAATCCTAACCATAGCATAACCCTAACACCAACATCAAACACACCGTGTTAGGGAGACCTTGATAGCGCAGCCTCCGTGTTGGTGGCCATCATTTGTGGTTCCTCCAGGCTCTTTCACCTCATACTTCCACTCGTTGTCGTCATATAGTACAGCTTCTTGGGAGTCTGCCTTTCGTGATTGAAAGTCCAACCATTCTTCAACCTTTGGTGGGAAATAGTACTTGTGCTTATCCTTGTTCTCACCAGCAATCTTCTTATCCGTCTCCATTGAATACTTCAAAAAGTATCCATTCATCTTGTCAAATGTGTATTGAACTATTGCCGTCACGGGTAATGCACGTACACCCTTGAGCACCTTATTGAAGCATTCTGCCATATTGCTTGTCATTTGACCGTACCTCCGACCATCTTCATCGAAAGCACGTGCCCACATATTCCTTTCGACAATGTTCTTACTGAGAAATTCATGACCACCGGGGTCAAGTTTCTTGTGTCTGAGCAATGCATTGAACAATGTGGCAAACCGCTTGTTGGTGAAAGCGAGACAACAATCTTGAAGATCATCGGCCAACTCCTTGATACCACATGTCCTATAGAAGTTTGCACAAAAGTGCCTAATGCACCATCGATGGTGCAACTTTCTATGTCCGGGAATGTCAACCACCACCGCATTGAGAATTCCTGGATGGCGATCCGATATGACACAAATTTCCCTTTCAGCCGGTAATACCCTTGTTCTCAATTGACGCAAGAACCACTCCCAGTTATCATTGTTCTCCACCTCAACCAAAGCGAAAGCCAAAGGCAACACCCGGTTATTGGCATCACTTGCTATTGCAACCAATAAAGTGCCCTTGTATTGTCCGGTCAAGAACGTGCCATCAATGGCGATGACGGGTCGACAATGCTCAAAAGCCCTCATGCATTGCTCAAAGGCCCAAAATGCACGGCCAAATACTCGGACGGTCCTCCCGTTGTGAATCAATGTTTGGTGCCCATGAGGCTCAACCACGTGAACCATGCCTGGATTTGTAGTGGCCATAGCTAACAACAACCTAGGAAGTCGGTTGTATGCTTCCTCCCAATTGCCATACAACATCTTGAATGCGGCTTGCTTTGCCTTCCATGCCTTGCCGTACTTCACCTTGTAATGAAAGATGCCTTTCACAAGGTCAATGACACTCTTGATGCTCATTGTTGGAAGTGTGGATATTTGGTTGGAAAGCCTATAAGCGATGAACTCGGACGTGAGTTGTCTGTGTTGTTGGTACACAAGCTTGCCATCCGCATTCTTGTGCCGGCACATGTGATTTGGTAGACAACTCACTATGCGCCAAGTGGGACCTCCTTTCCATGGCCTTGCACGCACAATCCATGGACAACTTGGCACTTCACATTTGACCATGTAATGCACATTGATGTCCGAGTTGGCCACTTTATGTGGACGATAATGCGTAACCGAGTAGTTATCGAGCCAGATCTACAATTCCAAGAAGGATTGAAACTCACAACCGGGATATATCCCGTTCTTGCCGTCTTCCAAATCACGGTGAGAACTTGGCCTAGCTCCAAGAGATATGCATTTGCCACCATCCACAACGGTTCATCCGCGAGACTAAGATCCTTGAACAATGGTGTCTTGTGATCCCGCCCGAATACCTTCTTGAATGCTTGGGCCTCCTTCGGTGTGAACCCCTCCTCATCAACTTCTTCATCGGGACCATCGTCATCCGAGTCCGATGCATATGCACGGGAAAAAGGGATGGATTGGTCCATTGTCTCTTGCACATGATATTGGTCGAGATCACCCACATTGTTGTCATGGAGATCAACTTCGTTGTCATCCTCCTCGTACTCATCATTCTCCTCTTCAAAACCTTCATTTTGGTTGTTTGGAGTCGGGCTCAATGTTGGCCAATCTTGTTGCGTGAAATGAGGTTCACTCATTTGATCTTGGTTCATGGGTGGTGGAGTGCTAGCAACCAACGGGGAGGGGTTCCGGTTCAAGTCCAAATTCAAAGTAGACTCAACCTTCTTGGAGGCAAATAACTCAAGAGCCTTGTCTAGAGATTCGGCAACCGTCTCCTTGTATGCAACCCAACGTTGCTCGGAGTTCACACGCATTGTCTTCCAATGGATGTGCATTCCAAAACCAACATTATGCCTTCCCACGAACTCAACAACGTCACTTGGGTCCATCCAATTCAAATCCTTCCTCACTTGGTCCAAGAGCTCCGCATAGCTTGGACTACTCTCAAACACCATGTCAAGCTCATCCGGGTCCGGCTCAACATTGCCTTTCAAAAAGGCCTCTTTATCCACATGATGAACATAAATACATGTTCTCCCCATCCCTACAATAATAAAAAACACACATATATCAAGTAAGTACTTAACAAAAAATATTTGCACAAAATACATATGCCATAACATATATATGAATTAATAACCCTAACCCCCACTTAACAACAACCACAACCCTAACCATAGCATAACCCTAACACCAACATCAAACACACATAACTCTAACCCTAGCATACTATGAAAGCCTAACCAACCCAAATTAGCAAAGAAACATAACATGATTCAATACAAATTTGCAAATCCAAGCCAAAACTAGGGTTTCCCCAAAGTAGCAATATTTGAGCAAATGTGACAATTCCTATGGATGAAAACGAGGGGATCGAAGGAGATTACCTTAAGGGAGGGGTTGGCTTCGAAATCCACGGTCAAATACTTCGGATTTGCAAGATTTGAGAAGGATTTGAGAGGGGGAGAGGGGAAGAGAGGAGGGGCGCAAGGCTAAGGGTTTGTGTGGGGTGGGGTGTGTGGGGTGGGGGTGGGATGGGAGAGAGGGTGGGGCCAGCCTAAGTGGGACACAGACTGTGCAGCGCCCAAGAGCTAGGCGCTGCACATTACAAGTGTGGCGCCTAAGTCTGAGGTGCTGCAGTGCTGTCTGTGGGGCTGCAACTGGACCAGGGCTGCCACGCTGGCATGAGGTGCGACGCCCAAGAGAGAGGCGCTGCATAGTAGTGTGTGGCGCCCAACTGTCGGGCGCCACACAAAAGGGGTTAGCAGAGTGAAATTTTTTCGGAACGAGGTCAGTTTGTGATTTGATTTGGACCTCAGGTCAAATATGTGATTTCTGCCGCGGGTGAACCTGGCGCGCTGGAAGTTTCCGCTCCAGCCGGATCAGCCTCGGATCGGGCGCCCTGATTAGCATGGGATCGCGCGCCAGAATCTGCTCCGTGTCCCGTGCTTCTGTCTTCTTGTACAACATAAAATAAGGGATCATTTGTCTCCAAATTTAACCTGTTTTGAGCGAGATTTTCACCCAAATTTTTTTGTACATCTCCTGTATCCTGCACACCATCCTTTAAAGAAGTTTGGTCAGTAGCACATGCCATATTTTGAGCATCACAATTATTATCGCCCCCATGATCAAAAGATGGATTTTTGAGAGAGTCGGAAGAAGCAAAATTTCTTTTCGAAGGAGAGCTCCTGCATTTGGATGGAGTGATGCAAAGGGGAAATGTCGGAGTAATGGGCCATGGGTAGGCTAACCCGAGTCCCTGAACCTTTCAAGACATCGGGGCAGGCTACGCCCCTCAAGACCCCTGGACGAAGAGCCGCCTTCTAAGAAGTCGGCGGCAAGGCAACCGACTGCCCACTCATGGACGAGTCTCGGGGATGACTTCAGGATGAGCTGACTCCTAACTAGCGACCTCCAGAGAAGCCGGGCATGGGAGCCGGCCCGCGACTCCAACAAACCCCATGCCCTCATCAAGAGGGACGGGACGGGGAGTGGCTACAGTAAAGCCCACTCCCACCCCTTTCCAAAGGCAGGCATGGCCACAGTACGCCGTACCCGCGGAGATCTTCGTCCGGTGCGGCACTGTTGCCATGTCGGCCCTGACATCAGCACCAGTGGGCAGAATCCTGCACCCATGACGGCTTGTTTGTACGACCCTGGGGCGGCGGGTCCCACCAGTCAGCGGGAGTCCAGAAGACAGCGAGAGCGTCACCAGTCGGACCCGTTGGGAGTCGGCCCCCAAGAGTCGGCCAACCCCTCCCCCGGGGCCCACGCGCCATTAACCAGATGTGACGGGGAGTGGCAATAGTGATCGCCCGCGGGGCGACGGGGCTGTTGCCACGACCCCAGGACCAAGCCCGCGTCATTAGAAGCACGGCTACAGTAATCAGCAGCCGGCAAGACCCGCCAACGGCGGACACGGCCTGTCGGCGCCGTACCGGACCAGTCGGCGGGACCCACTAGTTGGTGGGCCCCAGCAGTCGGCGGAGAAGACGGAGGCCGGAGAAACTGACGGCGGGGCCCGCGCCTAGCCGGATTATCATTGTACCCCTGGGGGGTAGGCCTATATAAACCCCCCAGGGCACCCATGCATGCAAAGGGTTCGAATCCATTAGCACTAGACCAGATCATATAGAAAGGAGAGAGCTAGCCTTGCCTTCTCCTACCTCCAGGAAACAGCTCAAGGAGCAACCGTGTACACACTTTGCCATAGTGATCATGCGGAGACCCCGCAGAGCAGCAGTAGGGGTATTATCTCCCCGGACAGCCCCGAAGCTGGGTAAGATTCGCCGGCGTGCATGCCTTCGCCTTATCCCGTTTCCAGGCACCGGCGACGTTCTACTCGCCCCCACCATGATAAGCCATCCTTTGGCATATGTCGCACCCAACCCCCGACATTTGGTGCCCACCATGGGGCCTGGTGCACCGTCGTCCGGAGACTTACTCTGGACGGGAACCCTTTTCCTCCCTGGTGAGCGCAGCCAGCCCAACACGCCAGACGGAGTTTGCACCAACGCGCTGCACGGCGCTGAGATCACCTGCGCAGCCAGCTGCCTCGCCGATCTTGTCGGCGAGGTTCGCCTCTCCGACGAGCCTGCATCCGATGCAGGCACGGGCGGCCCCAAGAGCCTCCTCGCGGGCCTCCTTGACCAACTCCACGTCACCGGCGAGCCTGCCGTGGACTTGGAGTCTGTAGGCTCCACCGACCCGATGC
Source organism: Triticum urartu (assembly GCF_056163025.1). Classification (NCBI taxonomy): domain Eukaryota; kingdom Viridiplantae; phylum Streptophyta; class Magnoliopsida; order Poales; family Poaceae; genus Triticum; species Triticum urartu. Next base: position 512,335,372 of record NC_141873.1, read on the forward strand.
TGGTCGACTCCGACACCGCGTCGCTCGACACATTCCCCACCAACATGGTGGTCTACGATGAGCCGCTCCCTCACGCGGAGAGCGATGGAAGCACTGTCACAGAGGTGCTCGTCATCAGTCATGACGAGCATCCCGGCGGAGGTGCGCATGACCCACTTGGCGCGGCATTGCAAGACCTAACCGCGCCCATTTTGGAAGACGCTGACGCGGAGACGCTGGAGGCACGCCGCCTCCAGCTCGTCGAAGGCGCGAAGAAGCTGGCTAGCATGAGACGCTTGTCAGAAGCCTACCAGCATGAGATGGATCGCGCTATGGGTGGCTCGCCAGCCCCAGCTGGGCCCAGCCGCCTGGGCGCGGTCCAGCAGCGCGGCGTGGCCATCGCCAACCTATTCGGGGCAAATCGCCCTATGTATGCCACGCCTATGGAGAACATTCAAGCCGCCCAGGCGGCGGCGGATGAGCTGGACAACTTCGAGGGCGAAGAGCGCCGCCTGATGACGGAGCGAGTCCAGCGGCTCCTTGGCGCGGCTGCTGCACAGAACGAGGCCGGCTGCCGCACGGAGGCACCACAACGACAAAACGACGACCCGCCTCCACGCCGAGATCAAGGCGCGATGTCTCGGACGCCGACTGACGTCGCTCGAGGAAGGAAAGACAAGGATCCGGCTGTCAGCTGTAGTCGGACTCGCGTTACCATAGAGCGCGACCAAGACGGCCGCCCGAGAGTAGTGGAATGACGGGACGACTGTCCGCCTCCTCCTTCTTGCAAGGAAAGGCGACTCTCCCCGCCACCTATTGACCATCCGACTCTCGGTGACCGCCTTGGCCGTCGAGAGGGAGTCGGAGAAAACGATGCCCGCCACCGGATCGACCGACTTCACCGATCCCTGGCGCTGGAAGAAGAAGATGAGTTGGGCCCGCCTTGTTTCGGGCCCCGCATTCGAGACGAGCCCTTTCCCAAAGGGTTCACGCTCCCAAGAGACACGCCCAAGTACACCGGCTCCGTGAAGCCGGAGGACTGGCTGGTTGACTACTCCATGGCCGTCAGCATAGCGAACGGCAACAAGCATGTTGCCGTGAAATACGTTCCGCTTATGCTCCAGGGCACGGCCCGGACATGGCTGAACAGCTCGAAGCCCCGCAGCTGTCAGGACCCCGATTCCAAGTCACATCGATCTAGCCGGTAACACCTCATATCACTTTGCGGCCTCACGCACGGTATTCCCATGGTGTCGCCTTACCATGGCCCGGGACCGTTTGCGCCTTTTGGCTCACATATATGATAGTGTCGCTAGCATCCATATGACAGAGAACCCGGGCCAACATGACTAGTCATGAACCCAAAGTGTCACTAACTTACGGGGACAGACATACATGAATCAACATCGAGCATGTCGGTCAGCAGCGTGTGAATCCGGGCTGTAGCACTGGGCTAACAGGACTCCGGATGTCACCGCGTGACATTTCCCCGAAGGGACAGACACAGGAACGAAGTGAATCACATGCCGACCAGTCAAGTGTTCCGGAGCAGTAGTGCTGGGCTAGCAGGACTCCGGTGAACCGGGCTGTAGCGGACTACTATGGCTCATGGAAGCACAAGACTACATTTCCCCATAAGAGAGGCTACCAAGGATAAACAACTAGGTTGTCGGATCCCACACATACGAAGCATTTCAATCATACACACAATATGCTCAATATGTGCAATACAACATGGCATCACAACAAGACTCTATGACTCAGAGTATTTATTCATTAGGCTCCGAGGAGCGAGATATTACAAACATGGTCTCATGACCCAACATTCAGAGCATACAAGTCAAAGCACATGCGGAAGCTTAACTTGTCTGAGTACAGACAACTAAAAATGAAGAAGGCTGAGGTGCCTGACTATCTACAAGACCCTCCCAAGGGTACAAGATCGTAGCTGAGGTAACAAGCTAAACGTCGAAGTCCAAGCGGAACTACTATCGGGACTGAAGTCTCTCTGCAAAACATAAATTAAGCAAACGTGAGTACAAATGTACTCAGCAAGACTTACATTAGAACTAACTACATATGCATCATTATCAACGAAGGGATGGTGGAGTTTAACTGCAGCAAGCCAGCTTTGACTCGGTGGCTATCCTGAAGTACGACTGCAAGTAACTCTTTTGAGGTGGCGCACACGAGTCCACATATTCACCATACCAATACACCACTATGGATCCGCTCCCGCCTCCCTGCGAGAACGCCATCCATAGCACTCACGCTTATCTTGCGAGTTTTAGAGTATCCACTTTCACTTGTCTATGAACTATGCAAGGGGTCCAAGTTTCCATATCTGAGGAATCCGGCTATTCGAATAGATAATGATAACCCTGCAGGGGTGTACTTCTTCACACACGCTCTCGCCACTTATCGCCCTGTACACGTCATGTACCTCGGCAACCTTCAAGCGGAAGCCGGGCGAGGGAGTCGGCCATGACCTGACTAACCAACAAGTCTCTAGTCCAGGTTTATCGCCTATTCGGGTTCCATCCGCAAGGAGATCCGGCCGAGGTGTCGCTCACGGCCCCAAACGATGTGTGCAGGGTTCCCAAGCCCACCATCCGGGTGCCACTTGGTACACCGTGCCACTGTGCCTAGTCTGTCCCAAGCCCACCTGTACCGGGTGCCACTTGGTAGACTACTAACACTACCTACAAACACCAGAAACTAGTTGCAACTCCTGGACAGAGATCGAGTTGATTAATAAGCTGAGAGGGGCCGAGTTACCGGAACCCAATGTGTGGTAGTAACTGTTCATGGATCACAAACACAAAACTCAGTTCCCGAGGACGACTGCAATGAGACAACCCACCATGTACTCCTACATGGCCTCTCACCGCTACCTTTACCAAATTGTGTTCACACACTTAGCTCACACACAGTAGGGCATGTTCAACACCATTCCAAATCATCCTATGCATCAGACCTGACTCAACTCTAAGCAGTAGCAGGCAAGACAAACAACATGAATGAGTAGGCACATCAGGGCTCAAGCAACTCCTACTCATGCTAGTGGGTTTCATCTATTTACTGTGGCAATGACAGGTCATGCAGAGGAAAGGGTTTAGCTACCGCAGCATGTAACAGTTGAATCACTGTTGTCCTAATGCAATAAAAGAGAGCAGGAGCGAGAGAGTGGGATCATATCGGAATGAACAAGGGGGTTTTTGCTTGCCTGGCACTTCTGAAGATAGTATAGCTCTTCATCGGTGTCATCGAATTCATCGCTGGTTCAACGTCTACTGAGGGGGGACAAACACCGGCAACTGAGAAAGAGCACAATCAACACATGACGATATGCAACAATATTATGCATGCTATGACATGGCAATATGAATGTGTTTTGGGCTAATGCAACAGAAAGTCATTTTAATTGAAGTGGAATTCAAAACTATATCAAATTCCAACTCCAAACCTATTATGAAATTTGCCCTAATCATGTTTCAACCTAAACAGTGAGGTTAACTTGCTCAAACATGCATGAAAATGGTACAGATGGATTCCTTGAATTTTTCTGATAATTTTTCATATATAATTTATTTCATTTGGAGCTATAGATTAATTTCTATGATTTTTTCAAAGTTTTGGAAATTTTCTGGAATTTTCTGGATTATTTTTAATCCAGAAAATTATTAACTACATCAGCATTGTGCAAGCATGACGTCAGTGAGTCAACTGAGGCTGACCAGGTCAAACCTGACCAGTGGGGTCCACTGGTCACTGACCCAGGGCTGTGTTGTGTGGCTGGCAGGTGGGCCTGGTCAATGCCCACGTCAGCAGGGTTAAATCTGATGCCTGGGTCCACCGGGATTAAGTTAAGTCTAACTAATTTTGTTAGTGGTTTAACTAAGCCGGTGGGCCCCAGCTGTCGGTGGCATAGGGGCTTAGTTAGTGGGGTGATTAACCCCTAATGACGGCGCCACGTCAGCCTCACCGGAGTTCAGCCAGCGGCGACCAAAACTCACGGCGGAGGCTCACCGGAGTGGCTCGGGACGGCGCTACAGAGGGTGGTTTGCGACGGGGTTTGGCTTTATGGGGAGCTGGAGGAGTGGCGCATCCACTAGTGGCAGCGACTGGAGGTGGGGTGGCTGGAGCTGATGGCGGCGAGCTCTTTTGCGGCCGCCGGAGTTCGGGCAAGTGTGGCCGCGTGGTTCCAGTGCACGAGGAAGCTATCTAGAGGCTGCGTTGGACTCGACGTTGCTCTGGGAGCACGCCGAAGGCACAAGCTCGAGTGGAGGTGCATGGTGGCTGCGGGAGCAACGACCATGGTGGACGGCGGCGCTTGGGTACGGCGGCTGGCACGGCTAGAAGACAGGAACGAGCTCGGGGAGGAGGGGGAAAGGCGGCAGAGCTCACATCAAGTGCAGGGGACGCCGAAGCGGGATCGGGGAAGGCCTGGAGCAGGCGGGGTGTCGGCGGCAATCTCCGGCATCCGAGAAGGGGAACGATGATGAGCCACTCATTTTAGGGCAGGTCTGCTTGGTTCCTTCGGCTTGGCATACGAAAACGTCGACGACGGAGCCACTAGACACACTGGACAGACGAGGGAGGCCCGGTGGCCGCGGTGAACGGTGTTGGTGGCGACGACCTCCGCACGGTGGTGCTCGGGAAGAGAGAGCATAGGAGGGGAGAGAGGGCGACGAATGAGGGAGAAGAGAGAGAGGGAGCCAGGGGTGTCGTGGCGTCGTTTGGGCGCGTCGGGGCAGCGGTGGGAAGCAGGAGGTGGCGGGTCGCGTGCTCACGCGCGGTGGCCACGCTCCTCTCATCCTCCTGGCAGGAGGTTCAGGGTGACTGGCACGGCGTTGTGGGCTGGGCCGCACAGTAGCAGGCCGGCCAGGCTGGACAGGTAACCGCCTGGTAGGTCTTCTGCTCTTTTTTAATTTTACTTCTATTTTGTTTTATTTAATTGCCACTGAATTCAAATTCAAACAAATTTGAAAACAGTGCCAAAACTCCCCTGGATAATTTTATGTCACTTAAGGTCTGCTCCTCATATACATAAAATATCTCAGGGCATTTGAAAATATATTCATTATATATTATGAATATAACTCCAAATTCAAATAGAATATTGATTTAAAATCAGAGCCCAAATAATTCCTTAGAAATGTTCCAAAATTTTGGTTTGATTTATAACTCTTGCCAAAATTGTCAGAGCTATTTCTAGGGCATTTTGGATTTACTGATTGCAATTTTAGGGTTTCTTGCCCCTTTATTAAAATGATTTCTGAGGCTTTCAATTTCCTCATTTCAACTTTCGGAATATAGACATGATGCACACATGAAGCTAGCCTAGAGCATTACCAGAAGCTAGGGATGTGACAGCAGCATCAACAACAGCTGGGTCGAGTTCACCGATGCATTCGTCTGCAACTTCACAAGCACGTACAAGCGTCCTCCCAAGCCTCGACAGCTTTCCTTGTGCGTGCAAGGCCCCAACGAGTTGACTCGCGACTACCTCACGCGTTGGGCTGAGCTTCGGAACTCTTGTGAGTGTGTGCACGAGGTACAGGCTATCGAGTACTTCACCGCCGGGTGCAGAGAAGGCACCCTCCTCAAGCACAAGCTCCTCTGCGACGAGCCAGAAACCCTCGACGAGCTGCTGATCATAGCAGACAAGTATGCCATGGCCGACTCCTCCATGAAGGCGGAGATTCAAGTTAGTGCAACTGGCAAAGTGGCCCCTCAGGCTCCTAGAACTCCGGCTGGAGACGCCAGTCGGCGACAACAGCAGAGCGACCACAAGCGCAAGGCCCCGCAGCCGGCTTCCAGCAGCCGGCAGGTGGCGACAGTCGAAGACCAGCAGCCGGATGGGCAGCCTCCACACAAGCGACAGAAGGGCGGCAAGCCCAACTGGTTGCCGGCTTTCTCATACGAGCAGACTCTGGATGGTCCTTGCAAATTCCACAGCGGCGCGAAGCCGTCGAATCACACCACCCGGAAGTGCCACTGGCTCACCAGGATCGCCAAAGGAGACGGCCTCCTGCCTCCCCCGCCTGCTGGGCAGCAGCCTCCGCCTCCGCCCCAGCAGCCGGCTGTCTGGCCAGTCGGCGTAGTACAAGACGAGTACCCCAAAGAGCACGAAGCCTACGTGATATTTACCAGCGTGGCTGATGATCGAGCAGCAGGCGGCTGCAGCAGCAAGAGGTGAATGCAGTAGCATCAGAGACACCAGAATTCATGCACTGGTCCGAGAAGCCTATCAGCTGGAGCAGGGCTGATCACCCAGAGGTGATGCCGAGTCCGGGCTCTTATGCCTTGGTCTTGGATGCCACCTTTCCCACGGATAGACGAGTTGCTCGTTTCTCGCGAGTTCTGATAAACGGAGGCAGCAGCATCAACATCCTGTACAAGGACACCATGGAGAAGTTAGGAATCAAGCAAAGACAGCTTCAGAATAGCCGCACTGTGTTCCACGACATTGTTCCTGGCCTTTCCTGCTCACCAATCGGCAAGATCCTGATGGACTTCCTCTTTGGAGACAAAGATCACTTCCGCCGAGAGTCAATTTGGTTTGAGGTGGTGGATCTCAAGAGCCCATACCATGCATTACTTGGCCGACCCGCCCTGGCCAAGTTCATGGCGGTCCCCCACTACGCCTACCTCAAGATGAAGATGCCTAGTTCCAAGGGGATTCTGACCGTAGCCGGCGACTACCGGAAGTCGTCTGCATGTGCGGCTAAGAGTAGTCGGTTGGCCGAGTCCCTGGTGATCGCGGCCGAGAAGCGGCTCCTTGACCGGGTTGTGGCGATGGCCGGCAAGCAGCTAGAGGTGTCGCCTAACCCCAAGGAGTCGGAGACTGAGGGTTCGTTCAAGCCGGCCAAAGAGACAAAGAAGATACCCTTGGATCCGGAGCACCCACAGAGGTACGCTGTCGTAGGCGCAAACCTCGACAACAAATAGGAAGGCGAGCTCGTCGATTTCCTCCGTGAGAATCGGGACATCTTCGCATGGTCCCCCAAAGACATGCCAGGTGTACCGACGGAATTCGCCGAGCACAAGTTACATGTCCGATCTGATGCAAAGCCAGTCAGGCAGCCCTTGCGCCACTTATCAGAAGAAAAGAGAAGAGTTGTCGGAGAAGAGATAGCCCGACTCCTAGCAGCCGGCTTCATTATGGAAGTGTTCTTTCCAGAGTGGCTAGCCAACCCGGTCCTGGTACTGAAGAAGAACAAGCAGTGGTGAATGTGTATTGACTACACAAGCCTCAAGAAGGCTTGCCCCAAGGACCCATTTGCTTTGCCAAGAATTGATCAGGTGATAGACTCCACAGCCGGATGCGAGCTGCTGAGCTTCTTGGATGCATACTCAGGATATCACCAGATCAAGCTAAACCCGGCTGACAGACTGAAGACCGCCTTCATCAAACCATTTGGAGCCTTCTGCTATCTAACCATGACGTTCGTCTTGAGGAATGCCGGCGCCACCTTTCAACGTTGCATGCAGAAGTGCCTCCTCAAGCAACTCGGCAGAAACGCCCACGTCTACATGGACGATGTGGTGGTCAAGACGGAGAAGCGTGGAACACTGCTGGAAGACCTCAAGGAGACCTTTGAGAAGCTGCGTCGATTCCAGATTAAGCTCAACCCTGAGAAGTGTGTCTTCGGAGTACCAGCCGGCCAACTCCTTGGCTTCCTGGTCTCTGAACGCGGCATAGAGTGCAACCCTGTAAAGATCAAGGCCATTGAGAGGATGGAGGTACCCAGCCGACTGTTGGACGTGCAAAAATTCACTGGCTGCTTGGCGTCCATCAGCCGATTCATCAATCGGCTAGGCGAGAAAGCTCTCCCGTTATACCAACTCATGAAGAAGACCACTTTTTTCGAGTGGAACCACAAGGCGGAAGAAGCCTTTCTTAAGTTGAAGAAGATGTTGACTACTCCACCCGTTCTGGCGGCTCCGACTCCTAAGGAGCCCATGCTCCTGTACATCGCCGCCACCAGCCGGGTAGTCAGCACAGTCATTGTAGTGGAACACAAGGAGGAAGCCAAGGCACTACCTGTCCAGAGACCGGTATATTACCTGAGCGAAGTGCTGTCGACCTCCAAGCAGAACTACCCCCACTACGAGAAGATGTGCTATGGCATGCACTTTGCTGCCAAGTTGAAGCCTTACTTTCAAGAGCATCCAATCACTGTGGTCTGCACGGCCCCACTTGCCGAGATCATCGGAAGTCGAGATGCTTCTGGCCAAGTGGCCAAATGGGCCATAGAGCTGGCTCCCTACACCATCTACTACCAGCCCTGCACCGCCATCAAGTCACAAGCACGGGCCGACTTCCTCGTTGACTGGGCCGAGACCCAGTACCTACCACCAGTGCCCAACTCCACCCATTGGCGGATGCATTTCGACGGCTCCAAGATGCACACCGGCTTGGGAGCCGGCGTTGTCCTCACTTCTCATAAAGGCGAAAGCTCAAATACGCACTGCAAATCCACTTCCCCGCCTCCAACAACGTCGCCGAATACGAGGCGCTCATTCACGGGCTCCGGCTTGCCAAAGAACTTGGCATTTGCCGGATCCTGTGTTATGGCGACTCGGACTTAGTGGTCCAGCAGTCATCTGGCGACTGGGATGCCAAAGATGCAAACATGGCGAGTTACCGTTTCCTCGTGCAGCAACTCAGTGGATATTTCGAGGGGTGTGAGTTCCTCCATGTGCCAAGAAACGACAACGACCAAGCAGACGCCCTGGCATGAATCGGCTCTTCCCGCCAAGCAATACCGTCCAGCGTCGCCCTTCAATGCCTCCTCAGGCCGTCTGTCAAGCCTTCACCAGAATCAGACTCCATCTTTGTGCCGGCTCCCCCCGAAGAAGTCGGATCCGACTCCAGAGCTCCGGCAGACGGTACGAGGATTTTGGCAGATGGCTCCAAAGCCGCCATAGTCGAAGCCAACCCAGGGACTGCAGAACCCGACTCGGGGCTGCGGCGGCCAGCCTGAAGACTCCAGAACTCGGCCCGAGGGCTGCACCAGTCGGCCCGGGGACTTCATTAATCCAGCAAGCAATTGCTGACTCCAGCCCGTCGCCTCCCAGCCCAGCCGCCCTCGTCCAAGTCGCAGTTCTGGCAGTCGAAGAAATAGCAGCACCCTCATGGGCCTAGCCCATCCTCAAATTCCTGGTGAGCAAAGAGCTGCCAACTGATGAGACCTCAGCTCGGCAAGTACAACACCAAGCGGCAGCCTACACCATAGTCAACAGAGAGCTGGTCAGGCGCAACATCACTGGTGTCTACCAATGCTGCGTAGAGCCAGAGCAAGGCCAAGCAATTCTCAAAGACATTCATCAAGGCGAGTGCGGCCACCATGCGGCTTCAAGAGCACTCGTTGCCAAAGCCTTCCGACACGGTTTCTTTTGGCCAACGGCCTTAGAAGAGGCCAAGGAATTGGTTCAAAAATGCAAAGGGTGCCAGAAGTTCCGCTCCAAGCCGCATCAGCCGGCTTCTGCACTCAAGACCATCCCCATTGCCTGGCCCTTCGCAGTTTGGGGCCTAGACATGGTGGGACCATTCAAGACGGCACGAGGTGGCTTAACTCACTTACTCATCGCAGTGGACAAGTTTACCAAGTGGATAGAAGCGAATCCAATCAAGAAACTGAATGGTCCAACTGCCGTGACTTTCATCTCCGACATCACAATTCTGTACGGCGTACCACACAACATCATCACCGACAACGACACAAATTTTGCCAAAGGCGCCTTGGCCCGTTTCTGCGCGACACAGGGCATCCGACTGGACTTAGCGTCCGTTGCCCATCCGTAGTCAAACGGCCAGGTGGAGCGAGCAAACGGCCTCATTCTGTCCGGCATCAAGCCTCGACTGGTCGAACCGCTGGAGCGTTCGGCCGGCTGTTGGCTTAATGAGTTGCCAGCCATCCTCTGGAGTCTGCGCACGACTCCAAATAAGTCAACCGGCTTCACGCCTTTCATCCTCGTCTACGGTGCTGAAGCCGTCATCCCAACGAACATAGAGTTCGACTCCCCGTGAGTCACCATGTACACCAAGGAGGAAGCAGAAGAAGCACGTCAAGACGGCGTTGATCTGCTGGAAGAGGGCCGGCTGTTGGCACTCAGCCGGTCCAGCATCTACGAGCAGAGCCTGCGCCGATACTACAACAGGAAGTTCAGGCCGAGATCTTCCCAAGAGGGCGACCTTGTGCTCCGACTGATCCAGCGAACAGCCGGCCAGCACAAGCTGTCGGCGCCTTGGGAAGGCCCTTTCATCATCAGCAAAGTGCTGGGCAACGACTCCTACTACCTGATTGAGGCTCAGAAGCCCCGAGCACGCAAGAGGGACGACTCCGGCAAAGAAATGGAGCGGCCATGGAATGCAAATCTCCTCCGAAGATTTTACAGTTGATGCAGTATGTATCACGCTACCTTTTGTATTAAAGTACCAAGACTTCGGGCCCCCCGAGACAAGCTCGGGGACTGCCCTCTTTTATCTATATGATAAGAATTATGCCTACGAGTATGTTACTCTGTGTTATGCCGCTTGGCAACGGGTTCGACTAGTCGGCCCGGGGACTTGCCGCCTTCTCCTGTCAAGTAGTGTGTGGTGCCTAAGCCATCTCCTGTCAGAAGCCCCAGCTCGCAGAGCGACTGTCCGGTGGGCAGGAGTAAGGTAGAATGGGCGTTCACATGAAAAATGGCTAAGGACTCAAAGCATAAAACATAGCTTAAGCCGGCTTCCAGCCTTTTTTCGCAAACCGACTATTGAGCAGTCGGCTCGCCGCCTTCTATTCAACTTGCTAAAAAAACTCTAAAACGGCTAAGTACTTGCCTTCCCAAAAGTAGCCAAGCATTTGATCCAGCGGCAGTCCGCAGAGCGGCTGTCCAACTGGCAAGACGACAACTAAGGGAAGGCGGCAAAGGAAAAGCCAAAGGAGCAATGAGCAAGAAAAGATAAAATTCGGATAAATATTTACATAACATAGGCCCTTGGCCGAATCTTCGAGCAGAAGTTTAAAATACACCCCACGGGTGGAATTGTGCGAATTAACAAGTTCTTCAAAGACTACTAAAGCAGATAAAATAAAGATAAGGCGGCAGCCTAGGAAGCGGCAGACGGATTCAGAGGGTCAGAAGAGACGGAGGTGTCAGGCGTTGGGCGGCCGGCTTGGCAGTCTCGGCTTGATCGCCTCCGGCGGCAGTCGGCTCGGTCGCACGCGGCTCGTTGCTGGAGGCGCGGTCGAGCTGAGGCTGGCCGTCCGCTCCGTCTTCTGGTGCATCTGTCTCGCCTCCGTCCTCCGCCTCGCCTTCCTCCTCGACGCTGGAGCCGATCACCTCCGCCGAGTCCTCGCCGTAGTTTGGGTTCATCCCAAACCACTCCGGCGGTGCCTCCTCGCCGTCTTTAGCCCGCTCGGGGACGAAGATGCTGGTGTCAGTGTACTCGGCCATCACCACGGCATGCTTGACGAGGGCGTCTTCCGCGGCTGCCATCTCCAGCTGGGCCTCTGACCGGAGTGTGGGCAGCCGGTCTAGGTCCAGCCCCGGATACCACGCCTTGACGAATTCCAAGGCTCGGCGCGCTCTAGCCCAGGCCGAGGAACCTTTCCAGGCCTCAAGACGGCCAGCCGCGACCTCCAGCCAGTCGGCAGTCCAACTGGGGGTGCACGGAGCCTGCATGTCTGGCCACAGGGCAGCGATCGCCTGGGCACCGACACGTTGAAGCCGGTGCAGCATCCGGTGAGCCGGCCAAAGGCGAGCCTCGATGTTCAGGATCTGCTCGTCAAGGGTTCAGGGGGCGTCGGCGGCAATCTCTGCGCCTTCCACCCTCCGCCCTTCACGGTCAGCCTCGATGGCTTGGTTTGCGGCCTGCGAGTGACCAGGGATAAGTCTGCCAAGACGAAAAGAATGAAGAAGCAAGTCAAAAATCAGGAGTCGGCTCGACCTATAGTCAGCAGCTCGAAGAAAGTAAAGAAACTCACCATCAACGATGTCCTCAATCTTGTGGGATGCCGGAGGCCAGCAATGCTTCCTTGTCAGACCAGGAGGAGCGCTCGCTTGCGAACTCGGCCAGGAGGGCGGTCTCCACTTCTTCCGCCTCTTTTTGCGTCTTCTTAAGTAGCTCCTTCTGCTCTACCAATTGTGCGGCCAGCAGATCGCGCTCTGCGGCGAGCTTGCTGCACTCCTCCCCCTTGGCGCGCAACGTGAAGTTGGCTTCGCTTAGCTGCTGTTGAAGAGTGGCATTGGCCTCTGAAGGGAAAGAAGAAAGAAGGCGTTAAGTCATCAACAAAGAAGGTCGCCGGGGAGATCCGGCCCGACTGCTCAGCAGTCGGCCCGAATCTTGGGGACTACAGCCCACGGGTGCGCCAGCACGCCCCCGCAAAGAAGAAAAAGGACTCACTCCGGCTCTCCGACAAGTCGGCGGTCCGCTTGCCCAGCTCTTCAACGTTGCGGTTGAAGGCGGTGACACGGAGGTTGTGATAGTCCTGCGACAAGTATTTCAGACAAAAGTTAGTACCCGGAACTCACCAATTGGAGTTCCGGGCCGCTTGCTCAGTAGCCGGCCAGAAACTTGGGGACTACACCCAGTGGGTGCGCTGGCGCGCCCCCACAGAGAGGAACAAGAAAACAAGGACAAGAGAGAAAGCATACCCGGACGGCTGCCCCCGACGCCAGGTGCACCTTTGTGCAGTTCTAGATGGCGTCACCCTCTGCTCGCAGCTTTGTCTGGACGTCTAGAAGCGCCTGGTTCAGCAGGCCCGTGCCGCCTCCTCGCACCCACCCAATGGGCGTGGCGCTCGTCGCTTCGGCGTCTGGGATCGCCGAGCTGGCGGTGCCGGTCTCCAAGGGGCGTGGCGCCGAAGTCGCCTTCTCAAGACGGCGGCCTGTTGGCGAGCCAACTTGAAGGAGTAGCTTCGCCACGGCCTCGTCTTCAGTCGGCGGCACCGGCGGGTCCGCCGGCTGCTTGCCTTGCGCGCTCCCAGACGGTGGCGGAGGCGGCGGCGGAACGATCACGTCCGGCATGGAGGCGTTGCCGCCTTCCCTCTCCATGATGGGGTTCTCGCCGCCAGCTTCCCCAGTCTGCCCCGTGAACTCCAGAGGCGGCGGCACAGAGTTCAGCGGGATGACGAACACCGCCGATTGGCGGTGCGCGGCCTCCTCAGCCTGCCGCCTCACCGCGATAGTGGTTTCGGCCTCCGCCAGCTTCTTCTCGGCGGAGGCCTCCGCCTTCTCGGCCTCCACCTTCTCCAGGAGGGCGGCTTCTTCCTCGTCGCGCTTCTCCTGCGCGTTCCGCTCAATCTCCTCCCGGAGGTCGGCGGCGGGGTCAATCCGCCGAGTGGTGGCGGACGTCTCCGCCGACCCCATGACGGAGGCGGCGACGACCCTCTCAAGAGTGAGGGGAGCCTGAAGCAAGGGAAGCAAGTAAAGACTCAGACAAAAGCCACAAAGAAGGAATAAAGGCGTTAAGATGGAATACTCACGCGGAGACCAGTGGCGGCTTCTTTACTTCCTTGCGGAAGCGGATGGCCTTCGCGGCCGCCTCATCCCGCTTGGTCGCCGCAACCGAACTCTTGGGCTTCTTCGGCCGACTGCCGAACAAGGTCGGCACGGCCCTAAGCTTCTTCCCGCCGCCTGGAGCGCCCGGCGCGGCAGAAGAGCCCGCGCCGGGATGGCCGACTCCTGGCCGGTGGCGGGAGGTGACCTCCTCCTCATCATCAGGCCAGTCCTCTAGATTGGCCCCGAGCCGCGGGCCGCCTACTCCCTCGTCGTCGTCTTCCAAAGCCGCCGCCCCTAGATCGGGGTCATCGACGTCACTCTTCGCCCGGTCGGCGAGGAACTCGCGGGCCGGCCCCGCAGTGCCGGCTGATGGATGGAGGAGGGGATTCTGACCAAAGCTGACTGGTCAGGTTGGACAAGACAAACTCGGCAAGAAAGAAGACAATTCAAAGAAAGAAGGAAAAAGGCAACTCACTATGGGTAGGGGGTTAGCGCGAGATTACGGCTCCTTGCCGAACCGCCAATCCTCCAGGAGCTTGCTGTCCGAGAGGTAGTTCACCATGTAGGCCACCTCCTTGTGAGGCATGTCCTTGTTGCACATCCGACTCGGGTCACGATGCCCGCTCATTTGGCATATCATGTGGGGGCGACCTTGGAGCGGGAGAACTCGGCGCGCCACGAAGGCGGCTAGCAGATCCGGACCAGTCAAGCCCTTCAACTGCGTCAACACTCGGAGTCGCGTGACAGCGCCGGCTCCCGCTAGCGTCAGCGACTTGGCCCGATACGACCAGTTGGGCAGCCTCCTAGCCGGCGGGCCGGCTTCGAAAGCCGGCAGATTGACCCAATAGCCCTTCGCGAAGACGCTCTTCACGTAGAACTACGATCGCTGCCACATCTTCACCGACTTTATCAGCTTGATGGTGGGGAAAGGGTTGTCGGCCCCCGACCTCCGCACGGTGATGAACGCGCCGCACTGAGCCGGCACGCCTGCGGCCTGGGTGCCAAGCTTGGAGTAGAAGAACTCCCCCCAGAGCTCGATGGTGGGGACGACTCCGAGGATGCCTTTGCACAGGGCAACGAAGGCGGACAACATCACCACCGTGTTGGACATGAGGTGGTGCTGCTAGAGGCCGTAGAACTCCAGAAAGGAGCGGAAGAAGCTGCTCGCCGGCAGCCCCAGGCCATGCAGGCAGTGCGAGCGGAAGATAACCCGCTCGCCCTCGTCCGGCGCCGGAGAGATCTCCCCCCTCGGCGCAAGGCGTACCCGCACGTAATCCTTGCCGGGGAGCCGACGAGTCTTGCGGAGGAACTCGATGTGGTCGTCATGGACCTCTGAGCCATCCCAGGTGCCAGAATGCACCGAGGGAGGCGCGGCGGCGGAGGAAGAGCTCATCGTGAGCGGATTGCCGCAGTGTTCGGCAAAGCTTGGGCGCGCGGCGGTGCGAGGAAGAATAAGAAGAAGAGCAAGGAGTAGCGTGGAGGAGGGGTGCGCGTGCTCTGCCGCTCCCCCTCCTCCCCCTACTTATAGACTCATGGGCTGCGAAGCCGAGGGGGTGGTCGTGGGATTTATTGCGCCCACGACCCCACGACCCCCATGTTTTCACACAAAAGTTACTGCACGCAGTAACTTCACGGGAATCCCAACCGTCCGCTCGGGCCGCAGCGGATCCACTTGTGTGCCGAGGCACGGTAATGGCGGGCCCCGCCTGCGGGCCTGTCCTGTCACGCGCGTAGGCAGGCACACTGGCCCGGCCGCGTGTTGCCACGTGACAGGCCCGAAACGGGTGGCGGCCTGGAATCTTAGGCAGCACGCCACTTGGATCCCGCCGCGGCGTTTGAAATATTGTACAAATCAGAGTTGAGCGAGTCCGACTCCTTCTAGTCGGCCCGGCAGAAGTCAAGCAAGATCCATGTCTCGGGCACCCGGAAAGAGAAACTGCTGAGGCTCCTCGGCCGATTGTCCGCGGCGCCTCATTAGATTCGAGGACTACTGTCGGAGTAATGGGCCACGGGTAGGCTAACCCGAGTCCCTGAACCTTTCAAGACATCGGGGCAGGCTGCGCCCCTCAAGACCCCAGGACGAAGAGCCGCCTTCTGAGAAGTCGGCGGCAAGGCAACCGACTGCCCACTCGCGGACGAGTTCCGGGGACGACTTCAGGATGAGCCGACTCCTAACTAGCGACCTCCAGAGAAGCCGGCCATGGGAGCCGGCCCGCGACTCCAACAAACCCCATGCCCTCATCAAGAGGGACGGGACGGGGAGTGGCAACAGTAAAGCCCACTCCCACTGAGGGAGTCCTGGATTAGGGGGTGTCCGGATGGCCGGACTATACCTTCAGTTGGACTCCTGGACTATGAAGATGCAAGATTGAAGACTCCGTCCCGCGTCCGGAAGGGACTTTCCTTCGCGTGGGAGGCAAGCTTGGCGATACGGATATGAAGATCTCCTACCATTTTAACCGACTCTATGTAACCCTAACCCTACCTGGTGTCTATATAAACCGGAGGGTTTTAGTCCGTAGGACAACATACACATCAACAATCATACCATAGGCTAGCTTCTAGGGTTTAGCCTCCTTGATCTCGTGGTAGATCTACTCTTGTACTACCCATATCATCAATATTAATCAAGCAGGACGTAGGGTTTTACCTCCATCGATAGGGCCCGAACCTGGGTAAAACTTCGTGTCCCTTGTCTCCTGTTACCATCCGGCCTAGACGCACAGTTCGGGACCCCCTACCCGAGATCCGCCGGTTTTGACACCGACATTGGTGCTTTCATTGAGAGTTCCTCTGTGTCATCGCCGTCAGGCTTGATGGCTCCTACGTTCATCGATAGCGATGTAGTCCAGGGTGAGACCTTCCTCCCCGAACAGATCTTCGTCTTCGGCGGCTTCGCACTGCGGGCCAATTCGCCTGGCCATCTGGAGCAGATCGAAAGCCGCGCCCCTGGCCGTCAGGTCAGATTTGGAAGTTTAAACTACACGGCTCACATCCGCGGGGACTCGATCTTCGGCGGATTCGAGCCACTGCCGAGCACGCCGCACTGTCACGACGAGCATGATCTAGCTCTGCCGCCGAACGGTGCCCTGGAGGCCGCACCCGCATCGGCTCCGACCCTTAATTCGGAGCCAACTGCGCCGATCGAGGATGGGCGGTTGGATGCCACCCCGGGGGCTGCGATCCCAACGGTGATTGAGCCGAACACCAGCCCCGTACTCTGCGAGACTCGTGACTCCAAGGAGCCGGACTCCTCTCCGGACTCCGAACCCTCCACGCCCCTGCCAATCGAATCCGATTGGGCGCCGATTATGGAGTTCACTGCCGCAGACATCTTTCAGCACTCGCCTTTGGGCGATATCCTGAAGTCATTGAAGTCTCTCTCTTTATGAGGAGAGCCCTGGCCGGACTATGGTCAGCGAGATTGGGATGCGGACGATGAAGAAATTCAAAGCCCACCCACCACCCACTTTGTAGCCACTGTCGATGATTTAACCGACATGCTCGACTTCGACTCCAGAGACATCGACGGTATGGACACCGATGAAGGAGACGATGAAGAGCCAGCGCCTATTGGGCCCTGGAACGCCACCTCGTCATATGACGTATACATGGTGGACGCACCAAAAAATGACGACGAGGAGCGGAAGGGCGCATCGAAGTATTGTTCCCTCGAAAAGCAGTCAAAGCGGCGACGCAAGCGCCGCCCCAAATCCCGCCTTGACAGAAATACCGATCACACAGACCCAACACTGGAGTAGGGTAAACAGCTGCCGGACAACGGCAATCCGGATAATCAAACCGAACAAACAAATCGTATCAAGGATAATGGTCCGGACGACATAACGCCGGACAGACACCCGGAGCAACAGACTGCCCGTAAAAGGCTTGTTGCCACCGCGAGGAGCCTGAAAAAGCAGAAGCAAAGGCTCAAGGCCGCGCAAGACACAATCCAATTCAGATGGAGTAAAATACTCAGCACTGCAGCAAGGTATGGCGACAATCGCCCCTTCAGGAGCTACCCGAAGCGGAAGCTGCCACCCGAATTCGATGAGGAGGCCTCAGAACCCCCACAACCAAATATCGAAGTAGCCACCTGGTCGGATAGACGACCCCTCTACCAATACAGAACGGCATACAATGCCGCTCACCATACAACATGCAACCAATGCGAGGGCTCGCACCCAAAGGACGGTGTAACAAGATCCATCTATGGACCACGCAAGCGCGCCCTAGCATACAATGCAATACAACAAACATCTGAACAACGCAGTACACCCAGCTACAGGGGTGCCGCACACCCCCTATGTTTCACCGATGAGGTGCTGGACCACGAATTTCCAGAAGGATTCAAGCCCATAAACATAGAGGCATACGATGGAACAACAGACCCTAGGGTCTGGATTGAGGACTACATCCTTCATATCCATATGGCTCGAGGAGATGATCTCCACGCCGTCAAGTACCTACCCCTCAAGCTCAAAGGGCCAGCTCTTCACTGGCTCAAAGGACTCCCCGAAAGCTCCATCGGAAGTTGGGAAGAGCTCGAAGACGCCTTTCGGGCAAATTTTCAAGGGACTTATGTCCGACCTCCGGATGCGTACGATTTGAGTCATATAACTCAACAGCCCGGAGAGTCAGCCCGAAAGCTTTGGAACAGGTTTCTTACTAAAAAGAACCAGATTGTCAACTGTCCGGATGCCGAAGCCTTAGCAGCTTTCAAGCATAGCGTCCGTGACGAATGGCTCGCCAGACACCTCGGCCAAAATAAGCCGAGAACGATGGCCGCATTAACAAACCTCATGACCCGCTTTTGCGCGGGGGAGGACAGCTGGCTAGCCAGACGCAGCACCAGCGACCCCAGTACATCTGAAGTTAGAGATGGAAACGGGAAATTACGGCGCAACAGCAATAACAAACGCCGGAATAAAGAAGACAGCATGAAGGGCACGGCAGTAAATGCCGGATTCAAAAGCTCTCGGCCAGGTCAAAAGCCGCCTAAAGGCACCAGGGATGAACTGTCCAGCCTCAACAAAATTCTGGACCAAGTATGTCAGATCCATAGTACCCCTGGTAAACCTGCTAATCATGCCCACAGAGAATGTTGGGTCTTCAAGCAGTCCGGCAAGCTCAACGCCGTACATAAGGGGGAGGATACACCAAGTGAAGACGAGGACGAGCCTCCCAAGCAAGACACGGCGGAACAAAAGAAATTTCCACCAGAAGTCAAAACAGTAAACGTGTTACACATCATCAAGGGAAAAAACAATACAGCACTCCCAGGAAAGTATACCCAAGTGCCTATCACTACGAAGTCCTGCCACTGGTCATCTCAACTGATCACTTTCGACCATCGCGATTACTCAGCAAGTATCCAACACGCAGGATGGGCTGCCCTAGTATTGGACCCTGTAATTGGTGGATATCACTCCACAAGGGTCTTGATGGACGGCGGCAGTAGCCTAAACCTAATATATCAGGATACAATCCACAGGATGGGGTTAGACCCAACACAAATTCGCCATAGCAATACTACCTTTAAAGGAGTAACGCCAGGCCCAGGGGCTCGTTGTACGGGCTCCCTCTTACTACAAGTTATATTCGGCTCCCCCGATAACTTCCATCGCGAGCATTTAACTTTCCACATCGCTCCGTTTCAAAGTGGCTATCAAGCACTGCTCGGACGCGAAGCTTTCGCTCGCTTTAATGCAATACCGCACTACACCTCCCTCACACTCAAGATGCCCGGTCCACGCGGCATCATTACAATGCACGGAAATATCAAGCGATCTCTGTGCGCCGAAGAGAGTGAGGCTGCCTTGGTCGCCGCACACTAAAGGCGCCCGGACAAACGAAAGCATCCAATAGGTCCTCAAGACCTCAGATACAACTAATCAAGTCCGGCGCCACTATTTATATGGAAATAAGTGGCCACACCCCTATTTGTCAATACAAGGGGCTCAACACGCGCAGACAAGTGGCAATTTCTTATCATCTTGAATCACACATGGTTTCTTTAAAAACTATCTTTTTGCACGACAACCTTTTCACTTAACTTCCTCTCTTTTACAGACGATCATCGTGCTACACCCGTCCAGGATACGGCACAACGGAGACACAGGCGCAGACGTGCAGCAGGGACCCACTCCAAGGATTCTTTTTAGATTAAGACCCTACGTAAACCTTTTTTACTGTCTCTTGTTGATACATATCCACCATTGAGAAAGATGCTGACGTCTTGGCATGTGGCCACGCCAGAACAATGCTCGTACCTGGACACAAGGGGCTTCTTACAAAGGCCATTATTTAGGCCCAGTTTATACCACAAAGACTGAATACCTTAGGGAGTGTTCGGCGTCGCGAGTTTGGCCCTATATGCATCAGCTCCGAATCATTGTCTTTGGTCAAATGTTGGGTTTGCCCGGCTCCTGTGTTTTGGTGCCTTACGTTCCGCTTTACCGACTAAGGTAGCACCAGGAGAACTACTGCGATTGTGCCCTGGTTCATCCGGACGAGCACCTCAGTAGAGAAAGCCGAAAACTGACTGTCATGATATAGCGTGAGACTGGTCAACCACTCGATGACCTGTGGGAATGTTAGAATTCCTCCGCCTTAACGAAGGGCCGTTTTTCGGCCAGGAATGTACGCACCCCGGAACCGGGAGAGTGCAGAGCCACCAGGGGCTATCTAGTAGCCCCACTGTCAAACTCCTATGGCTAAGTGAAAGTGCTAAAGCATTATAGTCCGGTTGCCTCGCTCGCTCCGCTATCACCTCCTTAATAGGACCAAGACGTTGGGTTAAGTGTGAACGCGTGTTTTTGCGAGCACCTCCGCATTATATGCGTGGGGGCTAAAGCCAACGACTGCAATCTTTCAGGTTATACACATGTATACGTAAACGGCCGCCCAGGAGGCATCATATTACTTTCAGGAAAAAGTATAAAAATAGTCTTATAAAAATTTATAAAAGCATTTCGCTTACAATGAGATTACATATCACTCAAACATAATATTTTTTGAGCACTGGGTCTCTATCAAATGGGCACCCTCAAGAACTTCTTCAAAATAGTGCTCAGCAGCCTTTCGACCTATAGCCGAATCCCGCGCTGCAACATTGGTAGCATCCATCTCCGCCCAGTATGCCTTAACACGGGCAAAGGCCATCCGTGCGCCCTCTATGCATGCCGACCTCTTCATCGCATTAATGCGCGGCACCACGTCAAGGAACTGCTGCACCAAGCTGAAATAGCAATTCGGTTTTGACCTTCCCGGCCACAGCTGATCCACAACAGACCTCATAGAGAGTCCGGACAACCTGTTTAGTTCGGCCCATTCGGCTAATTGGTCAGTCAATGAAAGTGGACGCTCGAGAGAATGGAATTGTCTCCAAAACAGCTGGTCTACTCCACGGTCTGTCTAACCCTGGAAGTACTTGGCCGCATCGGCAGCGCTCGCCGCCAAATCCATATACACATCCTCCGAACTCCACAGCCGATCCAGAGGGGCATACCGTGGATCTCCAAATTTCCTCCGCAACATAAAGGATTTCCCAGCTACAATATCCCCAGCTTCCCGCAGCTCCTCCTTCTTTGCCCTCATAGCAGAGCGGAGATCCTTTTTCGTCACAGCAGCCTTCTCAAGGTCCGATGCCTTCGCTTGGTTTTCCTTTTCGGGAACCCGGCAACGGTCGGCGGCGGCTTTTAATTCCACAACCATCTTGGCCATCTTGTCTCGGGTCTCGCCATGCGCGGCCTTCTCGGCTTGCAACTCTTCGGCCGCCTTCACAGCAGCCGCATTACCTAACCTCGCTTGTTCCTTGTCTCGGGCAAGTTCTGCCCGCAAGGCTTCAACAGTGGCAGCTCCATCTGCAGTCACAACATATTTAAGATACTGGCATCATACTGCTCTTCTTATGTGGCGTTTACCAGATATTGACACTTACCCTGTGCCTCGTCAAGCCATTTGTTAACAAGCTCGATGTCGGTGTCTGCCGCATCCAACTGCCGTTCTAAATGGGCAAACTCGCTAGTCCGGCTAGCCACCGGAGCTTCCATCACCTGCACATAGAGGCAGTATGGTTATTACCTGGGAATATGATCCTCTGTTCGTCGCCGTTTCCGACGACAACCAGAGTCTCAGGGGCTACTATCTACATAGGGCACACCTAGCATGTGCAGGACTACCATACATTCTTTTACGTACCTCAAAGCCTATCAGTAGACTCATAAAAGCTTCATGCAAATCCGCTTTTGGCGGACGATATCCTCTCCATCACCGTATTCATCAGCACACGGTGTTCATCTGAGATGGCCGCTCGCCCCACCAACTCCCTTAGAACATCCGATCGCGCACTAGACGGTGCCGGACTCTTTTGTCTGCTCTCTTCGGGAGCCGGACATTGGGAGCTTCAGGGGTCAACGGGATTATCTTCTGGCCTCACCGGACTCGGAGAGGCCCTTCGCGACGACACTTCAGGGTCGCCCGCTTCCGGAGCGGAGGAGTCCGGAGGAGGCGTCTCGCTCTCCATCATCTCTGGAAGAAGATCCCCCGAAGATGAGCTCATTTGAGAGGGGCTAAGGCCCGAACTGCGAAAATATATGCGGTGGTTATCTTCTCAGAAGAAAAGGATGGCATATCTGTACTACCAAAGGTATTTCGGGTCACTTACGACTCGTGGGAGGATTGATCCCCCTGCGGACTTTGTGCGGCAACAACGCCCCCCAAGGTGGGACCCTCTGTGGGAGACTTCTTCTCCCGTTTGGAAGCTTCGGCTTCCGAATCCCCGGGCGCAGTCCTTTTCCTCTTCTGGTCGCCTTCCCTCATGGAGACGCTCGCTCCCTCGGCTAGACAGGGCAGCGTTGGGGGCCCGCGTCCGCCCGCATTATCCTCCACGGTATCTTCCTTCAAGGGCTCCGGGCAAGATGCGGTCTGGAGCATCTTCTCCAATACCAGATTTTCCAAACCCTCAGGGAGGGGGGCCGAACACCGAATCAACTTCGCCTTTGTTAGCCAGTCCTGGTCAAAAAGCAAACTCTCAGAGATAACTTCGTAACAAAGTAGAGAAAGTATGTTCGGCCGGAAGATGCCTTACCTGTTCAGCGGTGCGGTTGCTACTCAGGCACACGTCCTCGGTGATTTCCGGACACTCCGTGTGAGGTCCGAAGAATGATTTGTACATCTCCTTGTGTGTCAGGCCGAGAAAATTTTGAATGGCACGCGGTCCCTCGGGATTGAACTCCCACAGACGAAGAGGCCGGCGTTTGCAAGGCTGGACTTGACGAACCAGCATAACCTGTATCACCGCAACCAAACTGAAATCTCCATTGAAGAGATCTCGAATGCGGCCTTGCAGTATAGGCACGTCCTTGGCTGGCCCCCAGCTCAGACCTCTGCTGATCCATGACATCAGCTGTGGTGGGGGGCCCGAGCGGAAAACAGGGGGGCCGCCCACTTGGCACTTCTAGGAGCCGTGATGTAGAACCACTCCTGTTGCCACAATTCAGACACCTCTGGGATGGAACCTTTGGGCCACGGAGCTCCCGTCATCTTGCGTATTGAGGCACCTCCACACGCTGCATGCTCCCCCTCGACCAACTTCGGCTTCACTTCAAAGGTCTTGAGCCATAGGCCAAAGTGAGGGGTAACCCGGAGGAAGGCCTCGCACACGATAATAAATGTCGTGATATGGAGAAAGGAGTCCGGAGCTAGATCATGAAAATCTAGCCCGTAGTAAAACATCAAACCCCTGACGAAAGGATCCAGGGCAAGGCCTAGGCCTCGGAGGAAGTGGGAAACGAACACGACGTTTTCGTTAGATTTGGGGGTGGGGACAGCCTGCCCTCGGGGAGGCAGCCGATGCAAAATCTCGGCGGTCAGATATCTGGCCTCCCTCAACTTCTTGATGTCTTCTTCTGTGACGGTGGAAGGCATCCATCGGCCTTGAAGGCTAGATCCGGACATGACTGAAGGTTCGGGGCGCCTGACCTGAACTTCGGGCGTTTGAGCTTGAGGTGGGGGAAGGATTCGATTGAGCACGAGAGGGAAAAATAAAAGCCTTGTCCCCTTTATAAAGAGGGTGAATATCAAGCGTCCTCTCCGTGTCCGTTTGGACTTGCCTACAATCTAGGAGTCCTAGAAGCGGTTGGGTTACCCACGCCCGTATTGATGAGAATCCCGGAATAAGGGGGACACGATCTCTGCTTTAACAAGGCGTGCCAAGGAAATCGCCTCGCATAACGCGCTGAGATGGAACAGTAAAACGGTTCGAATAAAAGCTTGGCCGTGGTGTGATGTCACACTACGGAATACATCAGCAGATTAGATTTGTGTAAATATTATTCTCTCTATGGCAATATGTGGAAACTTATTTTTCAGAGCCGGACACTATCTTTGTGTTCAAAATCCTCTATGAAGTACTTGGAGGAGGAACCTGCCTTGCAATGTCGAAGACAATATGCACGCCGGACTCGTCGTCATTGAAGCCTGGTTCAGGGGCTACTGAGGGAGTCCTGGATTAGGGGGTGTCCGGATGGCCGGACTATACCTTCAGCCGGACTCCTGGACTATGAAGATGCAAGATTGAAGACTCCATCCCGCGTTCGGAAGGGACTTTCCTTGGCGAGGGAGGCAAGCTTGGCGATGCGGATATGAAGATCTCCTACCATTGGAACCGACTCTATGTAACCCTAACCCTACCCGGTGTCTATATAAACCGGAGGGTTTTAGTCCGTAGGACAACATACACATCAACAATCATACCATAGGCTAGCTTCTAGGGTTTAGCCTCCTCGATCTCGTGGTAGATCTACTCTTGTACTACCCATATCATCAATATTAATCAAGCAGGACGTAGGGTTTTACCTCCATCGAGAGGGCACGAACCTGGGTAAAACATCGTGTCCCTTGTCTCCTGTTACCATCTGGCCTAGACGCACAGTTCGGGACCCCCTACCCGAGATCCGCCGGTTTTGACACCGACACCCACCCATTTCCAAAGGCAGGCATGGCCACAGTACGCCGTACCCGCAGAGATCTCTGTCCGATGCTGCACTGTTGCCATGCCGGCCCTGACATCAGCACTAGTGGGCAGAATCCTGCACCCACGACGGCTTGTCTGTACGACCCTGGGGCGGCAGGTCCCACCAGTCAGCGGGAGTCCAAAAGACGGCGAGAGCGTAACCAGTCAGACCCGTTGGGAGTCGGCCCCCGAGAATCGGCCAGCCCCTCCCCCGGGGCCCACGCGCCATTAACCAGATGTGACGGAGAGTGTCAATAGTGATCGCCCGCCGGGCGGCGGGGCTGTTGCCACGACCCCATGACCAAGCCCGCGTCATTAGAAGCACGGCTACAGTAATCAGCAGCCGGCAAGACCCGCCAGCGGCGGACAAGGCCTGTCGGCGCCGTACCGGACCAGTCGGCGGGGCCCGCCAGTTGGCGGGCCCCAGCAGTCGGCGGAGAAGACGGAGGCCGGAGAAACTGATGGTTGGGCCTGTGCACAGCCGGATTACCATTGTACCCCTGGGGGTAGGCCTATATAAACCCCCAGGGCACCCATGCAAAGGGTTCGAATCCATTAGCACTAGACCAGATCATATAGAAAGGAGAGAGCTAGCCTTGCCTTCTCCTACCTCCAGGAAACAGCTCAAGGAGCAACCGTGTACACACTTCGCCATAGTGATCATGCGGAGACCCCGCAGAGCAGCAGTAGGGGTATTATCTCCCCGGAGAGCTCCGAAGCTGGGTAAGATTCGCCGGCATGCAAGCCTTCGCCTTATCCTGTTTCCAGGCACCGGCGACGTTCTACTCGCCCCCACCATGATAAGCCATCCTTTGGCATATGTCGCACCCAACCCCCGACAGGAAAAGAGTCTCGTCAAAGACAACATCGCGAGAAATATAAACATGGCCAGTGGACACGTCAAGACACTTAACCCCTTTGTGTCGAGGACTATAGCCTATGAAAGCACACTTTTTGGACCGGAAAGATAGTTTTTTGGTGTTATATGGGCGGAGGTTTGGCCAACAAGCACAACCAAACACCCGAAGGGATGCATAGTTAGGCTTAGTATGAAAGAGGCGCTCAAAGGGAGTGTCAAAATTGATGACGCTACTGGGAAGAGTATTGATGAGATAGGTGGCTGCTAGGAAAGCTTCATCCCAGAACTTTAATGGCATGGATGCGTTGGCAAGGAGAGCAAGACCAACTTCAACGATATGACGGTGTTTTCGTTCTGCTAACCCATTCTGTTGATGGGCGTGCGGGCAGGAGACATGATGCGATATGCCTAGTTGTTGAAAGATCAGATTTAATTTTTGGTATTCGCCTCCCCAATCGGATTGGGCGGCGAGAATTTTTCTACCAAATTGACGTTCAACATGTGCTTGGAAATTTTTGAATACTTCGAATACATCAGATTTCTTTTTGATAAGGTAGATCCATGAAAATTTACTATAATCATTGATGAAACTGACGTAATATTTGTATCTACCAACAGAAAGAGGAGCATCTCCCCATACATCCGAAAAAATCAATTCAAGAGGAACAGTAGACACACTATTCGAAACTGGATAAGGTAATTGATAACTCTTTGCTCTTTGGCAAGACTCACAAATAGACTCAATGTCTAGCTTGCCATGACACGACAACTTATTATTCCTAAGCACACGTTGAACGGTAGAAAAAGATGGATGCCCAAGTCGATCGTGCCACCGTGAAGGTGATAGCTTGATGGCACCGAAGGCTTGTTTATTGGATGTCCTATGCGGGATCAAAGGGTAAAGACCTCCTCTACATCTGCCTCGATGAAGAATTCTCCCCGTTGCTTGGTCCTTTATGAAAAAGAAAGTAAGCCAAAATTCAAGATAAGCATTGTTATCAATAGCAATTCGATGAACTGAAAGGAGATTTTTAGAGGCAGATGGGACATGCAATATATTTCGTAGCTGAATTTTATCATAAGGGGTTTTAATAACCGAATGCCCAATGTAGCTGATGTGCATACCTGACCATCTGCGGTGTAGACTTGATCACCACCGCGGTAGTTGTCACGAACCGTAAGCTTCTGGAGTTCGCCGGTGATGTGGTCAGTAGCACCACTATCGGCATACCAATTTGTATCTATGCCGTAGCTGGAGGTGTTGATGGAGCCGGCTGTTTTCTCCTCCGGAGGGTAGTCGTCGGTGTAGCGATACCAACAGTTGATGGCGATGTGCCCCGGTTTGCCACAGATCTGGCACACGGGAGCACGGGAGGCACCATTGTTGCCACCACGCCCACCCCTATTGTTGTTGTAGGAGGGATGAGCACCACCACCATTGCCGCTGATGTTACCACCACTGCGGCTGTTGCCGCCTCGCCCTCCGTCGCGACCACGAGGAGCACCCCGCCCACGATTGCCACCGCGTCCACGAGATGCAGAATTGGCCGAGGACTTGAAGCCACCCCCAGCGTTCTGCAGGAGCTCAACCCGCTGATCGAAGTTGGCCATCTGACCATAGAGCGCATCAAGAGAAATTGGTTCAGTACGGGTATCTAGAGCAGAAATGAGAGGGTTGTACTCCATGTCAAGACCTGCTAGGATAAAGGAGACGAGCTCATCCTCCCCGGTGGGTTTCCCGGCGGCTGCAAGTTAATCAGCCAGGCCCTTCATGCGAGAGAAATACGCCGGGACAGATTGATTGCCCTTCTGGGCGTTGGAGAGGGATATGCGGAGGTTGTTGATGCGAGATCGGGAGTGTGATGCAAACATGGTGGTGAGGGCGCTCCACATAGCTTCAGAGGTCTCGAGATGAAGGACATGGATGAGAACCTCCTTTGAGAGGGAATTGAGAAGATAGGAAAGGATCTGCTGATCGATCCCGACCCATGCGGTGTGGAGAGGATTCGGCACAGTCACCGTTTTTCCATCTTTGTCGGTGGAGGAGATGGTAGGCTCGGGAGCAGGCTTGCCGCCATCAAGGTAGCCATAAAGGCCAGGGGCACGAATTTGAGGAAGGACTTGTGCCTTCCATAGGAGGAAGTTCTCTCTGGTGAGTTTTTCGGAAACTTGGTTGGAAACGAGGGAAGGCGCCGCAGAGGATGAAGACGCCATTGATGGTAGATTGGAAAGCTAGATGTGGTAAGGAAGATTGGCTCTGATTACCATGTAAGTTTGGAAGCGTTTCTACCTGCCGTAGCAGGCCGCGGTTACGTGTTAATATAGGGATGGAAAAGCCCCATCCGTGGCGTACAAGAAAAGGTTCATTACATACTTGAGACGTACGAAACAATCTCAACAGATTCGGTATTCATCCTATCTCTACCAACCGTACAAACCATCTAGAAGATTCTAAGATATCTTAACAGAGGGGATGGTGTATGAGATGGGCGCGGGGTGGGGGCTAGGGTTCCCCCGCCGCCGCCCGCGAGAGCGACGCGTGGGACGAGGGTTCCCCCGCCGCCGCCCGCGAGAGCGACACGAGGGACGAGGGAGGCAATGGTTTACTCTTGGCCGACATTATGGGGTGTAGCATGGTAGTCATGGAATCAGACTAGTCGAAAGTTATGATGCGGTCAGGAATGCAGAGAATTATTATGGACACAATGTTGCAATGATTTTGGAATGCTTCCACCTATCCAAAAATTTCGGGATGATTGAATTCTGCTAAGCCAATGTAGTTGTTGATTGCTTGGCTAAATCTTGCTACAGCTCCAAATCTGCCTCTGTTGGGAATAATAGTGCCCCTGAGTTTATTTCATCTTTGACTGTAAACGACCTTGCTATCATGTGATGAATAAATTCATATCCGTTTATAAAAATTCTAACCAGCAATGTCAGCTGACGCTCACGTGACCTAAACATTCTTATGCACCCTATTACTACAGCAACTGCATGGACAAATATAACAAGTTTTGCAACTTCCATGCCAGTTGCCGCATAGGAGACGTCCTCCACAAATACCCCTGCATGTGCCGGACCATGTAATTCTTACAGCTCGACCGTGTTTATTTGTGATAGCAAATATTTATATTTAACTAGCAAAAAAGCCCGTGCGTTGCAACAGGAGAGAAAACATAACACACGTTCTTAACTCAGCAACCATCACTCAAGACCACAATAGGTCCATCTTCTTTATTTTTGCGAGGCATCATATTTGTGTTGCCACTTATCCTCCTTCTCACTCTCGCCGGCGATGGCCTCGGTGTTCACACAAAACAACAAAAAAACATGTGTTGAATATGGTTAATCCTAAGGCGTCTCTCTCTCCCTCTCTCCTCCCTCTTCCTCTCTCTCTCTCCCTCACTCTCGCTCGCTTTCTCTCACTCGCGATGAGAAATCTGTTGTTTTTCTCTTCGACATTTTTCAGAGGTATGCATGTGTAGTTATCGATGTTTTCTTTTTCGTATATGGTTATAGTGGGGTGTTTATTTGCAATCCGGATCGCCACCGGTATAAAAAAACGAATCTTGCACTATAAATTATAAGTTTGCTTCCATAACAATATTTTAAAAATATTTAACAGGTAAAATTAACAACATATTTAGATTCCACACATTTTTCTAATTAAATTTCATATATAATATGTTAAAATCGAAGTTACGGTTTAAAAGATACATATAATTTAGAAAATCATTTGGTTTGACTCAAATATATATTCCAAAATAATATTTAAAAATACTTAACAGGTAAACATAATCTCATATTCATATTCTACATATTTTTCTAATCAAATTTGATATATAACATGTTCAAATCGGAGTTACGGTTTAAAAGATATGGATGATTTTAAAAAGCATTTGTTTGACTTAAATATGATCCACAGATGAATTACCTAAAACATCAGGGGGGTTTCGAAAAATGTAAAAATAACGGTTCGGGTGTGACTTAAATCCGAACAGCGGGTTGATTTCAAGAAAAGACAGGGACTTTTATGTAAAATACAAAAATAACGATTCGTTTTAAATTAAAACAGAACTGCGAGTTGAATTCTTTAAAATAGAGGGACTTTTCTATAAAAATGCCATGACGGACGAAAGAAACCCAATTTGCTTTATTATTAGGTAAAGATTAGCTTTATTTAAATATACTTCCTTCCTAGTTGCCGCATAAGAGACGTCCTCCACAAATACCCCTGCATGTTTGGGAGGTAATACTAAAGTGTTGTATCTGGGTATGTTGCGTTAATTTATTATCATAAATTAGGTAAGTAGAGCATCTAAAGCCAAGACAGAGGCCAGGATAAAGAACCGCCACCCAACCGGACCCTCTAAACCCAGCCCAAACATCTGGGTTGTCTGCATTCCTCATATCCAGGCTATATGTGGGATGGATATGGAATGCCTAGAAGTGTCCTTCATATTAGAAGGACGAGCGGGACCCGCGTGTAAACCATATGTCATACAGGTTCCTCCATCGATTTGATGAGTACGCATTCATCCGCCACTCTGGCTTGTTGCCCGAGGGACCAAATCCGGATATTTAGGCCGGACGACAAGGGCCCTATACACCTCCATTTCCCTCCTTTCCCTCCGATCCGCTCAACCACAGCTTTCCTTGTTTGCTTCCCTTTCCGCTTCGACCATGCCGTTCACCATGGTCCGACAAAGGATCACATATTACAAAATGCTTAGGCCCGAGCACCATGTGGAGATTGTGCAGGCGGTGCGTGCTACCAAGATACGTGGCGCCCAATGTCTTGTAGAGGAGGAGGACGAGGTGGAGGTGGATATCGAGGTACCAGAGGAGGAGGTGGACATGGTGGTGCCGGAGGAGGAGACGACGGGCATGTACGCTGGCGGATTTGGCATGGAGGAGACGGCGGTGGAGTTCCAGATCGCCTAAAACGCGGAGGTGGAGGCATCACACCTCGTACCAAAGCAATCGTTGGAGGTGGAGCAAGCGGGCGCTGCCACATTCGGCGCTCATCACTGATCCCATCCTCGTAGTAGAAAAACAGGCCCATCTTTGAGTCATTTCAATCCGAGTGGAAGGAGGTGGTGAACCGCCATCATATCTACCTTGGCGACGTGTGGCGGGAGCGGCTAATCGCGTACGAGGACGATGAGGAGGAGGCGCCAGAGCTTCGCCCCGTCGCGAATGACCACGAGGTCTGCGGTCATCTACATCTCCGAAGACAATGATAGAAGTAGGATAGCTTTCATTCAATGTAACTTGTCTTAGAGCATCTGCAGCCATTGGCCCCCTAGGAGGCGCTAAAAATCGCTCCCTGGGGGCGCACCGGCGCAAACCGCGTGCTGGAGGCGTGATGCCCCCCAGTCGCGGCGCCCATGTTCTTTTAAAAATTTAAATTCCGGCACAAACACGGCGTAAATTCAACCAAACTTCGGCGAGCTCGTACATATTTAAAATATTTTACAAAAAAGAAAAAAAAACGCTACTAGGCTGCTCCTCGCCGTCTCCCTCACAGCTCCTCGCCGCCCGCCGCCCTTGTAGTTCGACATGCCGAGAAGGCTATAGAACCGCGTGTAGTCATCGTCGTCGCCTCCTCGACGACCGCCGTCCCTGCTGCAACCCTCCCCTAGTTGGCGCGGCGGGTTGGACGGTCCGGGGGCGTCCTCATCGTCGTCGCTGTCGAGGATTACGACGCCATGCTCGTCCTTGCGCCCACGTTTGCAGGCAGTTATCTCCTCCAGGGCCCGCCGGACCATCTCGTCGCGGAGGTAGTCGTCCCGCGCCCACCGTAGGGCGTCCTCGTCGAAGAAGCCACGCCGGGCTATCTCCTCATACTCCACGGGGAGGCCGGGCTCCGGCTTTGGCCTGACGAGGACGAGGCGGCTAGAGGCGGGGGCGGAGTTGTCGATGCAGACGCCGGAGCTACGGGTGCGCGCGCTGACAGGCGTGTCCTGGGGCTCCTGCTTGACGTGGCGGAGGCAGGGAGAGTCGGACGAGCGGCCGGACGAGGAGGAGGACGCCCCCGGGTCCATGCGCCTCGGCGTCCACGAGCTCCCACGCCGGCGAGAGATGGACGGGGGAGCGGGGTACTCCAGCCTCGGCGTGTTGCCTCCCTCGATGTACTCGAGGACGGCCTCCAGCGTGCGGCCGGGCACACCCCATCATCGACGCCGGCCTTCGGAGTTGAGCCTTCCGGAGGGCACGGCGCCGTTGGTGGCCTCGAACTTCTCGGTGTGGCGGCGACGGAAGTAGGGCTCCCAGAGCGGGTTGTTGGGGACGTACCGTGGATCTTCCCTCACCGCCCACGGCAGAGAGGCGCGGATACGCGCGATCTCCGCACGCCGCGCCGCCCCGGTGGGCAGTGGTGGCACAGGGACCCCGCCGACGCTGATCCTCCACGACCCGGGCACCCGCATGTCCGGCGGGACCGGATACTCGGCCTCGAAGAGGAGCCGAGCTTCGTCCTCGTGAAGGTGGCGGCGGCCGAAGCCGTTCGCCGCCGCGTCGTCGCCTGGGAAGCGCTCGGCCATGCTTTGAACTGGAGACGGCGAGCGGAGAGGGAGGAAAGGGGGAGAAATGGCGCGTCGGCGGTGGAGACTCTTTGCGTGCCACCGACGTGCTGGGGGTCGGCTTATATAGGCGGAGGTGCCGCGTGTACGCGTGACCGCCGGGTGTACGCGTGGCGGGCGAGGGGACGTGCGTCGTCCGGTCTTCACTGCGCCGCCCGTGAGGCATCAATGGAGGAGGCTGACCGGCGTGGCAGCGCGCGGCAGTTTTGGCATTGATTCGCCGCAGGAAACGAGGCGATGAGGACGACGAAGCGGCGAGAAGAGAGACAAGTCATTGGCAAGGAGGGCTCGTGGCTGTTTCGCGCCAAAAACTATTCGCCCGACGCCCCCAGCGCGCCGGGTTCGGACTGGTTCCGTCGGCGCCAATTTCGGCCCGAGCCTGCGAAAAATAGGCTCTTAGGGGTGCGACTGGGCCGATTTTTCGGCGCCGGCGGCCGAAAAATCGCCTGAGGGGCTTTGTTGAGGGCACGGCTGAAGATGCTTTTATCTATATATGATGAACTACGTATGGCGTGTTACACGTTGCATGGATGAGTATGAAAATGGCGATTTGCAAATAGGGGGTGTGGGATCAAACGGGGGGTGACCAGCTCCTTTCCGCGAAGGGAAAACTTTATTTTTACTACTCTAGTTTTTGCCCACTTTACTTATGCCATTCTAGAATTTAACATTTCACTTTTGTCACTCTTAGCTTTTCACAATATATCAATTTTGCCATTCAATGACAAAAGCAAAATTTTCAGAGCGGCAATTGTGATACATTGCAAAACCTAGAGTGGCAAAAGTGAAATGAAAAATTATCGTTTTTGCCACTGAATGGCATTTGTGATGTATTGTCAAAAGCTAAGAGTGGCAAAAGTGATATGTCAAATTCAAGAGTGGCATAAGCAAAGTGGGTAAAAACTAGAGTGGCAAAAACAAAGTTTTCCCTTCCGCGAACGCATTCGTGGACATATATGGGTCAAATTAATTTGCACATTTCGGGTATAATTGCTCTTAGTGGCCAAATTTTAAATGGTATTTTCTCTCACTAGTGCCAACTTTGGAGGAAGAAAGTGGAAAAAAACTAGATAGATAGATTCCTTATGGTTGGGATTGTACTGACAAAATAAAAAAGCAACAAATTAAATACGTGAAATCACTAAATAAGCGTGTTGTAGGAACTTATTCACTGACGTATACATGCCCATAAATAGAGCACATCGACTCGTTACTAGAGGGAAAGGCTGGAGAGGAGAGCAGCAAACTGAGTATGCCGGGTGCAATCGGCAGTTCATTTCCACATAGGCATGCAGGTGGACGCGCCCGCGAAGCCATCCATCCATTTTGAATTAAGGCGATTATTAAAGTAGCAGTGATTAGCTTAGTTTCTTCTTCGCGGACGGTGGCGTACGCGTCCGCTTGCATCCCTAATTCCACGGCAAGATTTGATGGGCATAGGAGGCATCGGAAAATGTAGTATCAGTGGTACCCTACAAGTATGCACAAGGTTTTTGTCGTTCGGCGCTGCTGCCGTCCTAATTGATGCCGCTGAACGAGTAGAGATGCACTGCGTTGGACAAAAGTCCTTGCTCGCCGAACGAGTAGCTCTAGGATTCCGTTCAAGAGTTTAGAGTCCACCCCTTTGCGTTGGACTGGAATGAGAAGAATGCGAGTTTAGACTCTCAGGAATGTGGCAAAGCGTACCTGCTGTGAGGTGCTTTCCTGGAGGTTGGCGTGCCTGTGGCATGGGTCACTTCCGTGACTCTACCCTGCATTGCGTGCTGTGAACATCATGCTTGAGGCTATTGGGCATGTTGTATTCTTACACATGTACGCTGGATCTCGTCACCACCAAAACTTAGTGATTCCACATTTCTTAAATAATGAAAAATAAAACAGCAATGCTGTAATTGGTATTAAAAAAAGGAGTTTAGACTCCAACGTGGAGAGCCAAAGCTCAAGCTTGTTTATGCTATAGCCCGTAATTCTGAAATAAGAAGGTCATTCTAGAAATCTTTCCAAATGTGCTTAGCTAAGAAAATCTGCCAAAAATATTCCTAACGTCCACTTCTTGCAGATGATGAATAAAATTGATTCAACAACTAAAAGACATGAAAATAACATGCCTCTATTATTTGTTAATTCCTTATATCATGAAAATAATAAATGGCTATGGATATTGCGGGCCGGTTACGAGAAACATAGCATTATTCTAACTGGCTCGCTGGTCGAATATACAATGGTGAACATGGGTGCACATGTGCCCGAATTGCAAAATAAAATAAATGAAGTTCAAATAATTCTGAAACTTTTTTGCAGGAAACATTGTCTAGCATATTAATCATGCATAGAGTTTCACAAAGAACTTGTCGTATTGTGGGTGAACAAAGACAAATCGATATTATATGAAAGTTACTATTCACATGTTCGTAGATGCAATTTCGTCACTTTTACCAACAAGTCCACATAAGTCATTTTGTCGCGAAACATTGCACATGTGTAGTATACCAGACAAACAGTTTCATAAGCATTTGACATTTTACTTTTTATTTATTGCTACGAGTGTGCGTAGATCCAAGTTCAAAAATCCGCATTGGTTCGCTGGTTGACAAATTGAGCTATACTCTTTATGCACCTATGCGCGGACATTGTTGGGGTTTACATTTTTCGTGCAGCAGAATCATTTATAGTTACTAGATGACCCGTTGCGCCAATTGGCGCAGAGACCAACTGCAGCCCGTGAAAATTAAACGGACTATTTGAAATATAAAATGGTAGTTAAGTGAAATATTTGAAGGATGTTTTGCACCAAGTAGAGGTACTACATGTGCATCCAAAATCCCTTAACCCAGTTTTGCCATGAGAGTCCACATACCTACCTATGGATTGAGTAAGATTCTTCAAGTAAGTTGTCATTGGTGCAAGCAATAAAATTTGTTCTCCAAATATGTATGATCTATTAGTGCGAGAAAAATAAACTTTATACGAACTTGTGATATGGAAGAAATAAAAGCGACAGACTACATAATACAGTTGTTTATCACAAGCGGCAATCTAAAGTAGCGTTTTTTCGCATTAAGATTGTGTGCATCCAACCATAAAAGCACATGACAACCTCTGCTTTCCTCTGCCAAGGGGCTATCTTTTATTTACCCTCTACCTTAATGCAAGAGTCATGGTGACCATCACCTATTCTTTTTACACTTTTCCTTTTTGGCAAGCACTATATGTTGGGGGAATATCCAGATATATATATATATATATATATATATATATATATATATATATATATATACACTCGGATGTAGGTATTCATAAACTATTATTATTGACGTTATCCTTGAGGTAAAAGGTTGGCAGGCGAAGTTATAAGCCCCTATCTTTCTCTGTGTCCGATCGAAACTTTGATCTCATAAGTATCACATGAGTGTTATCAATTATAAAAAACTAAATTCTAGTTGAGTATGTGAACTTGATGAAAAGCTCTTGTATTGACTCTTTTCTACATTATGATAAATTGCAATTTTTTCTCGAATACGCACGAGTGTGCGTATCATTCATTAAAGAAGAAAGAGGAAAGACTCCCATATCCATAGTTACAACATATAATTACATGTCGAGATTCTCCGACACCAACGGACGGTCTAGTCACTACTCACGATCCGGCCCACCATCCTCTAATTCAAAACCTATTGTGTTGCCTTTCAAGACACCAGCCCTAACCCACAGAACACCCTCCTCTCTAATCCTAACTAATGTCGCAATGAGAGACGGGACAGCACCATTAAACACAATGTCGTTTTGATGCTTCCAAATAATCCACATCCCAAGCAAGCATTTAGCACGAGTGGACTTCCGACGGGCTGAGCAGCGATCCTGACGAAGGCACCAATCGCCAAGGCCTTCTCCATCTTGGGGCTCGAAGTCAGGCCTGCCCGTGATGTTCCCCGTCTGATGCCAGACCTGTTTAGCAAAGACACAGCCAACCAGGAGGTGTTGGATGGTTTCCTCATGTTGGTTGCAAAGTGGGCGGTAGTCCTGGTGAGGTAATCCGCGGCGAGGCAACCGGTCCGATGTCCAACATCTGTTCTTGAGGGCTAGCCAAGAGAAAAAGCGGCATTGCAAGGGTGCCTTGGACTTCCAGGTGAATGCTGTTGACGGGGAGACCACACACCCCATGAATCCTTCAGCATAAGCTGATCTAGCCGAGAACTGTCCATCCTTCTCCCATGCCCATGTCACCACATCCTCGACGTCGTTTGTAAGCTGGCATCCCGAGATCAGGGGCCATAACCGCAAGAACTCGTGCAGTGCTTGTGGCAAAAGGTTGGGGCCAACTTCGACGACCAACTGTCATTGCGTAGAGCATCGACGACCAACTTCGATCTTTTTATCCGATCCAGAATCAAACTATGGATTGTGGGTGCAATCTCCTTAATTCTCCATCCTTTGATCCATCTAGCATCCTAGAATAGGGTAGATTTGCCATCACCAACTGTAGTGTATGCCGTCGTGTGAACCAACTCCATTGCCTCTGCCGCTCGTTGCAGCCAAGCCCATCTAGCTTGTAGAGCCTTGTTAAGCCATTGCAGATTCGGGATCCCCAAACCACCCGCCCATTTGGGCGTGCATACTGCGTCCCAATCAACGGCACAGTTGCCCCCTCTCGCATCCTTTTTACCGCACCACAGAAAACCTTGGCAAATCTTGTTAAGGGCCACAAGAGTCTTTGCAGGAAGATCAAGCGCCAACATGGAATGGACTGGGATCACACAGATCACTGACTGAATTAGAAGTAGCCGCCCGCTTTTCGGCATTGTCGTCGCCTTCCAGAGAGGCAAGCTATCACCCACCCGATCCACCAGCAGCTGGAGCTGCACCGCATTTTGCTTTTGAAGTGTCAGCGGCAGTCCCAAATATTTGCACGGAAAAGGAGCAGTAGGGCATCCCAACATAGTGGACAACAACTCAATCTCGTCCTGGGAACATCTAATGGGGAGCACTGTACTCTTGTCCATATTGACAAACAAACCGGAAGCTTGGCCAAACAGGCACAAGGTCGCCCTGCAGGTGGCCGCTTCAAGGTCAATTGGCTTGATGAAAACCACAACGTCATCCGCAAACATGGAGACACGCTGATGCAGGCCAGAACGAGCCAAAGGTGCTAGAAGGCCTTGCTCTGTAGCAGACTGGAAGAGTGCATAGAGGGGTTCCATGCAGAGAATGAATAGCATCGGCGACAGTGGGTCCCCTTGTCTGTAAAGTTCTTGTTCCATACTTTATCTTGTGAACAAATTGTTACTTCGGCATAAGAAATTATATGATAAAATATGTTGCTATTCTAAAGATGATCATGATGCCTTCATGTCCGTATTTTATTTTATCGACACCTCTATCTCTAAACATGTGGACATAATTATCGATTTTGGTTTCCGCTTGAGGACAAGCGAGGTCTAAGCTTGGGGGAAACCTCCCTCCGGGAGGGGGAAATCGAAGCCATCATCAGCACCAATGATCCTCTCATCGAGTGGGGGTCAATCTCCATCAACATCTTCACCAGCACTATCTCCTCTCAAACCCTAGTTCATCTCTTGTATCCGATCTTTGTCTCAAAACCTCAGATTGGTACATGTGGGTTGCTAGTAGTGTTGATTACTCCTTGTAGTTGATGATAGTTGGTTTATTCGGTGGAAGATCATATGTTCAGATCCTTAATGATACTCAATACCCCTCTGATCTTGAACATGAATATGCTTTGTGAGTAGTTACGTTCATTCCTGAGGACATGTGATAAGTCTTGTTATAAGTAATCATGTGAATTTGGTATTCGTTCAATATTTTGATGAGATGTATGTTGTCTTTCCTCTAGTGGTGCTATGTGAACATTGACTACATGATACTTCACCATGATTTAGGCCTAGGTGAAGGCATTAGGAAGTAATAAGTAGATGATGGGTTGCTAGAGTGATAGAAATTTAAACCCTAGTTTATGCGTTTCTTCGTAAGGGGCTGATTTGGATCCTCATGTTTCATGCTATGATTAGATTTATCTTAATTCTTCTATCGTAGTTGCGGATGCTTGCGAAAGGGGTTAATCATAACAAGGAGGCTTGTCCAAGTAAGGACAACACCCAAGCACCGGTCCATCCACATATAAAATTATCAAAGTAACGAACGTGAATCATATGAGCATGATGAAAACTAGCTTCACAATAATTTCTATGTGTCATCGGGAGCGCTTTGCTTTATATAAGAGTTCGTCTAGGCTTATCCTTTACTACAAAAAGGATTGGGCCACCTAGCTGCACCTTTATTACACTTGTTACTTGTTACTCGTTACGAATTATTTTATCATAAAACTATCTGTTACTGATAATTTCAGTGTTTGCAGAGAATACCTTATCGAAAACCACTTGTCATTTTCTTCTGCTCCTCGTTGGGTTCGACACTCTTACTTATCAAAAAGAACTACGATAGATCCCTAATACTTGTGGGTCGTCAACACACCTACACATGCCCAGCACCAATCCCGCGAGATCCATCAGCAGCTCGTCCCGTGGTGACCTTGGTCGTCAGCCATGGCTGACCTCGGCCGCACGGACACACCCCATGCGTGGCCCTACACGCATGCGGTCGCTTGGCCCCGCCTCCGGCCGCCATTGCTCTCCGCACCGCGCGAGCGCAGTGTGGCTCTCATGCACCTCCCTGTGGTTACACATGAGGTTCAGCGGCCACATGGTGAGCTCCGGCGAGATCCTGCACCGGCTATGTCCGCATCCACCTCCGATGGGCCGCAACTTCCAGGATGCAGCCCACATACACAACCTGGTCTCCCGGCGCGACGGCCTTGTCAGGCGTTGCTTTTGCACACGTCCTCTCTCGTGGCTGTTCCAGTGATGTCCATGGTCCAGTGCTCACAACCCGTTCAGCTAAATGCCCAAAGAAAAAGAGGAAGGAATAAAAAGAAAAAGGTGAAAGATAAATAAACACTTGAGTCATTGACAAGTGGGACCGTCGTCCAACTCAACATATTGTCCACACAAGCATGCCGCCTCAGCCCGACAGGCGGGCCCCATCTATCGATTTTTTTCCCGACCAAATTCGAGCATAAGTCCTCCGCATTACGCATTAGACGCAAGTTCGATGGTTTTTTGTGCCCTGATTCAAATGTGGTACCAAGTTATTATCCTAGCCCCAAGTGTGGTAGTTTTGGGTAAATAACTTCAGTGATCATGCGGGCGATGTGCGGTGCTGAGATGCGGGGCGTCCAACACCTTGCAGAGGAGGAGGATGATGTGGAGGCGGATATGGAGGTACCAGAGGAGGAGGCGGAGGAGGAGACGTCTGGCATGGAGCCCTTCTAATTTGGCTGAGAGGAGGCAGAGGTGGAGTTTCAGCTCGCCCAGGACGCGGAGGCATAGTCGTCTCACCATGCAGCAGAGCAACAATTGGAGGCGGAGTAATTGGCTGATGTTGCATTCACGGCGCTCATCACTGATCCCATCCTTGTGGCCAAAAACCAGGCCACCTTTGAGTCACACCAGTCCGAGTGGGAGGTAGTGGCCAACCACCGTCTTATCCACCTCTCCAATATGAGGCGGGTGCGGCCATTCATGGACATGGACGATGAGGAGAAGGCACCAGAGCTTCGCCCGGCTGCGAATGACCACAAGGCCGGCAGTCCATCTCGGAAGACGATGAGTAGAAGCAGGGTAGTTTTCATTCAAATGTAGCTTGTTTTATCCATATATGATGAACTGCGTATGATGTGTTTCACGTTGCAAATGGGGGGTGTGGGGACAAATGGGGGGTGACCGGCTCCTATCCGCGAATGCATCCGCGGACATATAGGGGTCAAATTTGCATATTTTGGTTATTGTTGCTCAAGTGACCAAGTTTTAGATGGTTTTTTCTCTCAACAGTGCCACCTTTGGAGGAAGAAAGTGAAAAAGAAAACTAGATAGATAGATTCCTCATAGTTGAGGTTGTACAGACAATGTAAAAATGCAACATATTAAATACGTGAAGTCACTAAATAAGCGTTTGGTAGCCACTTATTCACTGGCGTATACATGCCCATAAATAGAGCACATCGGCTAGTTACTAGAGGAAAAGGTTGGAGAGGAGAGCAACAAACTGAGTATGCCGGGTGCAATCGGCAGTTCAATTTCACAACAAGATTTGATGGGCATAAGAGGCATCGGAAAATAGAGTATTAGTGGCACTCTTGGATCCAGCACGAGGCTTTTGACGTTTGGCGCTGCTGCCGTCGTAACTGATGCACTCGCATCTAGTTCTAGGACTCTGCTCAAGAGTTTAGAGTCCACACCTCTGCGTTGGACTGGAATGAGAGGAATACGAGTGTAGACTCTCAGGAATCGGCCCGCTCGCCTGCCGTGTGACTCTACCCTGCGTCGCGTGCTGTGAACAGAATGCCTGAGGCTATTTGTCTCTGGATAGACGGGCAATCTCCATGGGGCACGCCGTATTCTTGCACATGTACGCTGGATCACATGACTGCCGAAACTTTGTAAAATCTACTTTCCTTAATTAATAGAGAGAAAAACAGCACCATTGTATTTCGTCAACAAAAATTGTTGTGGAGAGCCGAATCCTCGAGCTCGCTTATGCTAGCCCATAACTCTGAAACAAGGAGATTCTTATGGTACCCTGTACTGCTACGGAGGGCTTGGAGCAGTATAAAATCATCGACCGTTGATTTTACGAGCGTAATAATTCTTTAGGGTCTAGGGCATCTTCTACGCTGACTCATAAATTGCTTCCCCGTCTATTTGCGGATAGGAGGACCAGTCCGTGGACATGGATGCCGGAGCCGGCCACCCATCGTTGTCCGTATACCATTAAAACCACATTTCAACCAACCGGACGAAATTCATGCAAATCTGATGGAATTCATCAAAGTTTAAATATAAAATAGCACAAATCATCCATAGATAAAATAAGTCTAGTACAATAATAGTTCAAATTCAATGAGATTAAACAGATGATCAACAAGTTTTTCATGAATGAATCATGTCCTCTCACACATACTGCCTCTTCGGTTACATCCAACAGTGTATGGACCTAAATGGTCATCCCTCTATCATATGGTACATCATGGTAGCGCGTACGGGCTGCACAACGTTTGAAGCAACATTGAGTAAATAATTGATTCAATCGATGAGTTGAGCAAGAAGAAGCAAAACTTACGATCTCCTCTGCTGCCACGCGCAATGGCCACCTTGCCTCCAGTCGAGCAACCGTGTCACAAAACTTGGTGACGATGATCTGGATGGCATACCATCGATAAGATAATGACCTCATATTGCATTGTTGGATGATGTGCACGTCGTAGGGCGAACTTGCTTTCGCGCATGAAACGAATCATTCATGCGCTGCCAGAAGAGCCCCCTATTGTGCTTGCCTACGAAATCCACGTATACG
This sequence comes from Triticum urartu, assembly GCF_056163025.1. Lineage (NCBI taxonomy): Eukaryota > Viridiplantae > Streptophyta > Magnoliopsida > Poales > Poaceae > Triticum > Triticum urartu. Next base: position 512,376,734 of record NC_141873.1, read on the forward strand.
ATCAACCACGCATCGCACAACAACTAATCTTCCATGCTTGAGTACCCCGCCATCCTTCATACTCTAAAAAATGACATGGCGTTCAAAAATTAGCACAATGGCATTTGAACAAACACCTGAGGGCGCACTATGTCCGCCGTGGATGTCATCAATAGAGGAGGAGGAGTGTACCTGTCTACGGACGGGTCCTGGGTGCATGGCGCCGTCTTGAAAGGAGAGCGAGCACGTCGATGCTGGTTGCGGAGGTCCGTTAATGCATGTGTGACGGACAAAAAGGTACAACGGCAGCGTCGAAGGAGGAGGGGGCTATTGCATGATTGACATGACTTAGAGTTGGATTGGTATAACTCCTAGCTTCCTCATCATCAGCCTGTTGTTCAGCGAATGCCTTTATTTGAACAAAGCTCTCGAAATTCCTCCACACACAAAAAACTAGATAGATAGATTCATCATATGTTGAACTAAGAAGGTAAAAAAGCAATAGATTTAGAGCAACTCCAACGCACCAACCCAAACGGATGGCGATTTTATCCGCTTTTTATCTGTTTGAGTCGGTCACCCGCTCAACGCCCGCACTGTTTATGATTTGGGTTGGCAATGCGCCCAACGTGCCGACCTATATTTGCGGGCGTGGCCGCCGTTTTTCAAAAAATATACATACATTTTGTATAGTTTCATAAGAAAATAAAAGTAGCATAGTTTGGCAGCCAAATAAACTTAGCATAGTTTACAAGCCAAATAAAAATTAAATTGTCTCAAATACATTTTTTTAAAGATACATTGGTTGCCCACATGAGTCCACATATGTTCAACCAAATCATTTTGTAATTGAATATGAGTTTTTCAATCATGCATTTGATGATGAAATTGGGAGAACTGTGTAAACGTTGCCGCTCCTTCTTCATGCTTAGGCACAACATTGTCACCCTGAAACTGAAACCCATGATCGAAAATACGTTAGGGGCGCTCATCCTCTACGATCATATTGTGCATGATCACACAAGCAGTCATCACCTCCCACAACTTCTTGGTGCCCCAAGCTCTAGCAGGATACCAAATGATACCCCATCGAGATTGCAGAACACCAAAGGCACGCTCGACATCCTTCCTAGCACTCTCTTGCTCTTGGAAAAATATTTTCCTCTTCTCTCCGACGGGGTTGGGGATTGTCTTCACAATAGTGATCCATTAAGGATAAAGGTACTAACCTTTGTTGTAGTTGTGCCCGTTGATGTTAACATTGACCGGTGGGTTGTTGCCTTTGGCAAGCCTTGCAAACACCGGCGAGCGTTGAAGCATGTTGATATCATTGTGCGATCCGGCCATGCCAAAGAAAGAGTACCAGATCCAGAGATCTTGTGAGACCACTGCCTCAAGTATGACTGTGCAAGCCCTGGCATGGCGCCTATACTTCCCTCGCCAAGCAGAAGGGAAGTTCTTTCACTCCCTATACATGCAATCTATGATGCCAAGCATCCCTGAGAAGCCCCTGCTGGCATTCATCGCCAACAAGCGGGTTGTATCTTCAGCAGTCGACTCTCTCAAGTACTCAGGGCCAAAAACAGCAATCACAGCCTTGCAAAACCTGTACATGGACTCTAGGCACGTAGACTCCCTCATACGGACATAGTCATCAATGAGATCACCAGGCACTTCATATATAAGCATCCGGATAGCTGCAGTGCATTTCTGATAAGATGATAAGCCAATCTTTCCAAGGGCATCCTTTTTGCACCCGAAATAATTATCGTATCCGACCACCCCCTCTAAACATGCCTAGCCATACGAAAATGCCGACAGAATTTCTGATGTTTGAACTGCGGGTTGGTTGTGTCAAAGTAGTACTTCCGAAGAAGCAAACGTCCGCTCTCTCGGTTGCGATTCAACGCCGGAATGTGCCCCGGGATCGAGCCCCGGAACAACGGTCGCTGCCTATTAAGGTGGTCATGGACTAACACCGCAGTCACATCTCCTCAACATCGGATGAGGAATCGTCGGAGTTGCATAGAAAATTGTGAAAAAGGAACTCATCGGCGGAGTCCATTTGTACCTTGAGGCAAACTGTCGAACAGCTTATGGGCATCGACGAATAAGCTGGTTGGCGAAGAGATGCGCACCTCCCCTGGACTAGGTGGCTGGTCTGGCGGCATCAGACGAGCATGGCGGCATCAGTGGGGCGGTGTCGGACGAAGGAGCTGGCCGGGGCCGCCGGGGGGGGGGGGGGGGAGGGCTTCATGCTCGCGGCGACGTCGAAGTAGGGGCGGTGGCCCGGCAGCGAGGCGATGGTGGCGGCTGCGTGAGAGGTGGCGGCGTGGGGGGGAGGTGTTGAGTCAACGGAACTGGGCGGCGGCAGGGTGGGTAAGGGCTTGTTGTCGATAGGGGTGGAAGCTGATGGCCAATGTGTCACCGACTAGCGGGCTAGGGGAAGGAGTAGACGTGCGTCGCGCGCGTCCGTTTCATGTCTGCGCCGACGCAAATCAGACTCAAAATTAGACCAGGAATGGGTCAGTAGACGGACGAAAAGCGGACGCGTGTCCGTTTGAGTCGGCACGTTGGGCCAACTTTTCTGTCCGCTGCGACCCAAACAGACACGCGTAGATGAAATGGATCGGCGCGTTGAAGTTGCTCTTAATACATGAACTCACTCAAGAAGTGTTCGGTATATAGTTATTCTCTGACGTGTACATGCCCATAAATAGAGCACATCGACCTCTCAAGTGTAGGTCAACCGACAATCAAAATGTAATAGTACTAGTTGCTAGGGGGAAAGGTTGGAGAAGAGAGCAGCAAAAGTGTAACACCCCAAGACCGGAGCTTCACATGCCTTTTATGTTTCCGAGTGTTGTGAGGTGATTTCGTTTTGGTTCGTTGCATCATGTGCATTGCATCATGCCATCAATCTTTTGCAACTCAAATAAATAAGCCATATGGATCTTTGGTCCATTTAAACCGAGGGAATTCACATGGTGATTCTCTTTATAACATATCCTTCCGATATTATGGAGCTATATTAAATATTTCATTTTCGGAATCACCCATAAACGCACTTGCAAATAATCACATGTCTTTTCTGATTCGAGTTTGCTCCTCAAACTTCGCCCATAAATTCTTTTATCATTTTCCGGAGCTCCACCAAAAATCCGAACATTTTTTGGACCTTCCTAACCCTCACTTCCTATCCGAACCATTTGAATTTAAATCAAATGAGTTTGAATTTAAACTTTGAAAAATGGCCACTCCATTTTTCTTGGATCATACACATTTTTGTGAGTCCGGAAAATTTATCCGCAAGTCCAACTCGTGTCCTAACCCCCCACCTTCTTTCTTTGTCTTCTCTTGTTTTCTGATAAAGAAAATAATAAGAGAAGGAAGGGAGAGAGAGCCCACACCCACAGGCCTTCTAGGGCTTAGGCCAACCTCCCACGCCGGCCGGCCTCCCTGACCCACTCCCTCCTAACCCTAGATGGCCCGAAGCCCAGCTCCTGCACCGCACTCATCTCCCTCTCCCTCGATTCGTTCCCTCGCCGCCGCCGGAAGCCATCGCCCTCGATCCCCTCCTTCTTCCTTGCAGCGCCAGGGGGAGGAGCGAGGCCCCGCGCCCGCAGCCGTCGTCCTCCCTGGTCCACAGCGTCGCTACCTCTTTCCCTCTCCCCCTCATCCTCCCTACCTACCCTCCTTTCTCCAACCCGGTCACCTCGAGCTCCCGATCAGCAGGCCTACGACGCCTCCCCACCGTCCTCTGCGACCCTGCCGATGACCAGCGTCCGCCGTGGTTGTTCCCTCCACCGCGCCGGGCCTCCCGAGCCGCCACTGGAGACCAACTCCGACGCCCCTGCCTCGCGTCGCCCTCTTCTTCCGTCTATGCCGCAAAGTCGCCGCCCCGCCTCTGAGCACGAGCGCTGCTGCTCTGATCCGTTCTGCCGCTCCTGCCCGAGTCCAGGCCGCGGCTGCGCCTCCTTGCCTCCTTCGTTCCCCTCCGTCAGTTCCCCTACTGGGCTTCTCTCCACGCGCGCCTGCAGCCCTACATCGCTCCTGGAGGCACGCAGCCGCCCCGAGCTGCCTTGCCTCGCTGTCTGCTCGCCATGCCCTGCTTTGCCTCGGCCTCAACCGAGAACGACGAGCAGTGCTGCTGCCTGCCAGATCCGCTCGCACGTACGTCCCTCCGTTGACCGTGACCACCTCCATGCTTCGGTCACATACCTCCAAGATCACCACCGCTCGTGCACGCCTCTGGATTCGTCCAAGCCCGAGGACACTTTTGCACAACTATGCTGCAGAGACCAAGACCGGCAAGTTCACACGGGAGCCCGAACGACTACTTCCACGATGATGCGAGTTTAAGTACCCTCGACGTGTTTTTCGCCAAGTACCACGACGACAAGTACCCTTCGGAATGCCAAGGTGGATCTCTACCATTGACGATGTTCCGATAAGACCATCGAGTGAACGACTACCTCCAAGACGATACGAGAACAACAACCGTTGACATGCGTTTTGCCAAGTACCACTACCCTTGCCCCAAAAACGTTGGATTCGTCAAGTACCTCTCTGGAAACGAACGTGTACCACTACCGTCACGAGTGCCTCTACCGTCGTCAAGTACGACTACTTCCACTATCGCCGTCGCGAGAACGCCTACTTCCCGCTATGAACTTGATCCGTTCCAAAAAGTCCAGCCTCGAAGGTATAACCCCGAGACGACGCCCGTGAACGAATGAATGCATGTTGGATGAGATGCCCCCTTTGTCTGCACCATGTCCGTATTGTCACTCGTTTCCATGCCACTAACCCGTGGGAACCCGGTATCCGGGAGCGCCCCACCATCTTTTGCACGCATCCGCACATTTCCCCTTTGCATCGGTATCTCAATCAAGTACCGGAACCCGGAACATTGCCGTGGCACCGTTACCGTTATTGTTGCCGTGGCACTCCTTTTCGTTTCCGTCACGATGACAAAATGCTTCATAATGCTCTTGTCAACTTTTAATAAACATTGCATAAACTTGTTCATGTCATCCGCATCATGATAACAATAATTAAAATGTTTAAAATTGTTGTTTGCATTAAATTACTAATGCATATGGGGATTTACCGGGTTTGTTGTTTATTATACCCGGCCCCATTTAAATTGTTTAGATGGTATAGTTTTGTTATGTATCATCTCTTGACATGTTAACAACATTTAATATTTTTGAGTACCTAAACGAGAGAGAACTAAATAATTGATGAGGTGCTTCGTCAATATGCAACTCGTTGCATATTGACCTCCACTTAATTTGTAGAATTGTTTGTTGCATATTGCCATGCCTATTTAAACCAGACATGCATCATACTTGTTTGCGCATCGTGCCATGCTTTTGTGATGATTGTTTACTATGTTGTTTGATTTCTTTCCGGTGTTGCTTCTTCGGGTTAGTTCCGATAACGTCATGTTTGTGAGCATTCGTTCGACTACGTCCGTTTGTCTTCTTTATGGACACGTTCTTCTTCCTTGCGGGATTTCAGACAAGATGACCATACCCTCGAAATCACTTCTATCTTTGCTTGCTAGTTGCTCGCTCTTTTGCTTTGCCTATGTTGCGATACCTACCACTTGCTTATCATGCCTCCCATATTGCCATGTCAAACCTCTAACCCACCTTGTCCTAGCAAACCGTTGTTTGGCTATGTTACCGCTTTGCTCAGCCCCTCTTATAGCGTTGTTAGTTGCAGGTGAAGATTGGAGCTTATTCCATGTTTGGAACATGGATATTTGTTGGGATATCACAATATCTCTTATTTAATTAATGCATCTATATACTTGGTAAAGGATGGAAGGCTCGGCCTTATGCCTGGTGTTTTGTTCCACTCTTGCCGCCCTAGTTTCTGTCATACCGGTGTTATGTTCCTTGATTTTGCGTTCCTTACACGGTTGGGTTATAATGGGAACCCCTTGACAGTTCGCCTTGAATAAAACTCCTCCAGCAAGGCCCAACATTGGTTTTACCATTTGCCACCTAGCCTTTCTTTCCCTTGGGTCGGCCGACTCAAGGGTCATCTTTATTTAAACCTCCGGGCCAGTGCTTCTCTAAGTGTTGGTCCAACCCAGAGCACCGTGTGGGGCCGTCCCTTGGCAACTTGGGTTACGTTGGCTCTCGTACGCTTAGCTTATCCGGTGTGCCCTGAGAACGAGATATGTGCAGCTCTTATCGGGATTTGTCGGCACAGCGGGTGGTCTTGCTGGACTTGTTTTACCATTGTCGAGGATGTCTTGTAACCGGGATGCTGAGTCTGATCGGATTGTCTTGGGAGAAGGAATATTCTTCATTGACCGTGAGAGCTTGTGATGAGCTAAGTTGGGACACCCCTGCAGGGATTTGAACTTTCAAAAGTCGTGCCCGCGGTTATGGTCAGATGGAAATTTGTTAATGTCCGGTTGTAGAAAACCTGAAGTTGATCTTAACTAAAATACATCAACCGCGTGTGTAGCCGTGATGGTCTCTTCTCGACGGAGTCCGGAAAGTGAACACGGTGTTGGAGTTATGTTTGACATAGGTTGTTCTAGGATCACTTCTTGATCATAGTTTCTCGATCGTGCCTTTGCCTTCTCTTCTCGCTCTCATTTGCATATGTTAGCCACCATATATGCTAGTCGCTTGCTGCAGCTCCACCTCATACCATTACCTTACCTGTAAGCTTAAATAGTCTTGATCGCGAGGGTGTGAGATTGCTGAGTCCCCGTGACTCACAGATACTTCCAAAACCAGTTTGCAGGTGCCGATAAAACCGTGCAGGTGACGCAACTCAGCTCAAGGAGGAGCTCGATGAAGACCTTATTCGTAGTGTTGTTTCGATTCAGTTGATCAGTAGTGGAGCCCAGTTGGGACGATCGAGGATCTGTGTAGCATTTGGGGTAGTCTTCTATTATTTTGGTTCCGTAGTCGGACATTAATTGTATCTGGATGATGTAATGCTTTATTCATGTATTGTGTGAAGTGGCGATTGTAAGCTAACTATGTATCTCTTTCCCTTATGTATTACATGGGTTGTGTGAAGATTATCTCACTTGCGACATTGCTTACAATGCGGTTATGCCTCTAAGTCGTGCTTCGACACGTGGAAGATATAGCCGCATCGTGGGCGTTACAAAAAGTATGTGGAATTCCATTGGCAATCAATTCCACAACAAGATCTGACGGGCATAGGAGGCATCCGAAAATTGAGTATCAGTAGCACTCTCGGCGACAGCACGACGCTTCTCATTTTTGGTGTTGCTGCCGTCTACCCGGACTATTCTCTGGAATGAGAGGAACACTAGTTTAGGCTCTGAGGAATGTTGCCAGTGCGCCTGCCGTGTGGTTCCCGCTCCCTTACCGAATAAGGGTATATTTTGCGTCATCTCGCCTCCCCCGATTTTCCTCTCCCGTCATCTCCGCCCGTATCCCTCTACACCGTGCCCTATGCACTGTCTTGCTTTTGCGCCTGAGTTAGCCTGACTCGTTGGAAACGGTCAATACGAGCGTTTCCAGCGAGCCAGGCTCTAAAGTGCTTTAAGTTTCGTGTCGATGCAAGGCAGGCCTGCTTGTAGGCAAACAAACGGCTCATTTTCATCCCAGTCGGGCCTGGTTGGGTTCTATTCAGCATACCAAACGAATCTCTAATAACTAACAGAAACAAGGAAGATCTAGGCGTGAACATGTACACACTACCGGTTTGTTCTATTCAGCTAACACAAACATGAAACAAAGCATGCATGCGACGGGTTATACTTCAGATTCCATCGCGTCTTACGGTGCATGTGAGACGTCGACCGAGCCGGACGCTGTGGTGCTTCTCTTCCTGCATGACCACGTCTCACGGACGCTCCGGTGTTCCACCTCCACGGCCACGTTCCCCACGCCGTCGCCGGAACCGCATCCTGGGCATACCTAGCATTGACCAGTGCCGCCGGGGCCGGCAAGCCAGCCCGGGCCAGAGGGTTGGCTGGCAGTCTTGTCCTCCTCCAGCCCAGTTCCATCCATTTGCTCAGCGTCATTCTATCTTATTTTGTTCCTCGTTTTCCATTCGAGAGGAGCGGCAGGTTACTGGTTACCCGGCATTATGCCATGCCACTGACGTGCGAGCCTACCCAAACTGCTCCCACCTAATCTACTACTCCCTTCGTTTCTAAATATAAGACTTTTTAGAGAATTTGAATATGTCTACATACGAATGTATATAGAACGTATTTTAGAGTGTGGATTCACTTATTTATCATCGTATGTAGTTCATATTAGAATACCTAAAAAAGTTTATATTGAGGAACGGAGGGAGTACACGGTTAGAGTTGGATATATATATGTTGGTAGATAGGTGGTATTTAACAATAATCCTAGATGTATGGGCCCTTTACGGGATTGTTACAACCCCCCCCCCCCCCACCCCACCCACCCCCACCCCCTCTTCGAATTCCCACCGGGGTGATCCCCTTTTGATATATCAGCGTGTAATTAATCCTAGCTCGTAATTGCATGTGTGTGTAGCATTACTCAGTATTTACCTTTAATTAGGGTTATTTGAATACACTTCCATGTCAGTTGCCACAAAGGAGACGCCCTCCACAAACACGCCTGCATGTGCCAGACCATGTAATCCTAACGGGCCGGCCGTTATATATTAGTGAGCAAATTGCTAATGGGATTTCCTCTCACCGTCTCCATCTTTAGATGAAGAACGTGAAAAAACTAAACAATCGATAGGTAGGTAGGTAGATTCTTCATAGATGGGATTGTATCGGCAAGGCAAGAAATCAATAGATTAAATACTCCCGGGCTACCAAGGAGTATTTTAAACAATTGATAGGTAGTTAGCCAGGTAGGTAGATTCTTCATAGATTTAATTCTGTCTTCATAGATGGAGTAGATGAAATCACTAAATAAGCGTTTCGTAGCCCATAAATAGCACATCGACTTCTGCAGGTGTAGAGAAACCCGCAATTGAAATTTACTACTCTAGTTGCTAGGTTGGAGATGAGAGCAACAATCTGAGTGTATCGAGTGCCATCGGCAGTTCAACTCCACAACAAGATTTGATGGGCATAGGAAGCATCCGAAATCTGAGAATCAGTAGAACCGCACATCAATGCATGAGGCTTTTCCCGTTCAGCTCGATTGCCGTCGGAACCGATGCAGTCTGGTCGGGTAGGACTCTGCTGTAGAGTTTAGGCCAACTCCACCGCATGACCCTAAATTTATATCCATTTTGTCTGAATTTTGTCTGTATGGGGTAGAAATAGAGAGAACAAACGCCGGACAGAGGCCGCATAAACTCACTGCGCCCAATGCTGCTACCCTAAATCTATATCCATTTTGTTTGGATTTTGTCCGTATGGTGGGCCAGGTACAGAAAAGGAGAGAGTGACATATGAGGTTGAGGGCGGACACAGACGGACAACGAGGACGTGAAGACGTCCGCTTTCTGTTCGCTTTGGCCCCAAACTGAAAGCAACTTTGGTCTGAAAATGGGGCAAAAGCGGACACAGATCGGACAAAACGTCTGTATACTCCCATGCGTTGGGTCGTTTGATTTGTCCGTTTTATTCTAAACAGACACAAACGGACGATTTGGGGGTAGAAATGGGTCACCTGCTGGAGTTGGCCTTAGACTCGTGAGAAAGGCGATATAACAGAGGTGCTCGCGCGCTCCGGTGATCTCGACTGGCAGTACAAGTCGAGGGATGTGTGCGACTGACAATACCGGCAACCTGAACGGAAATACAAATCCAATATATAAAACGTAGGTGACAGCTGATGGAGGCTGCGCGGGGCATGGGTTCACCAAGGTGTGAACGTGGTACAAGATTTTGCTGTTGCCCCCGGGACTGTCTACTTTCACGGCGCGGTATTAACCTCGGATACCTTTCCGCGGGCGGCGGCAGAACACTACTATGGAGGAGATGGATGGATAAGTTGCTTGCCTTAAGAGATGAATTCAGATCTGATTCTGAGTTTCTTCTAGTTTAAGGGCCTTTTTGATTCACAAGATTTTGAAAATGTAGAAATAGAAAAAGTATAGGATTACAGTGGCATGTCAGGGTCTCTTTGATTCAAAGGATTTTTGTAGGATCTTTGAAGGGTTAGAATCTTTAGAAATTTTTTCTATGTTGATCGTTTGATTCGTAGGATTGAATTCTGTAGGATTTTTCCTAAGGATTCATTTGTACTACATTTCATAGGAATTCTAGCATCCATTCAAACCTCTTGAAGAAATCCTTTGTTTTTTCACACAATCAAACAAACTCAAATTCTATAAGGATTCAATGAACATGTCATTCCAATCCTGCATTTTTCCTATTCCTGTGTTTTTCCAATCCTATGAATCAAAGAGGCCCTCAATTTGAATCCTATAGGATTAGCAAAGAGTGTTTGATGCCACTAAAAAACAAAGAAATTATAAAAAGTGGTTAAAGTGGATGTTAGATTTTCTATAAAATATAGTACAAAAGATTCCATAGGATAAATTTCTATAGGATCCAATCCTATGAATCAAAGAGCCGACATAGGAAAAAATCCTAAGGATTTTAATCCTTCAAAAGTCCTAAAGAATTCCTTTAAATCAAAGGAGCCCTAAATGTTGGATGTGCTTCCGATTCTTGCGCAGATTTTTGCTTCTGACTTTGGGTGTGGGGACGTACTGATTGACAAGGCGGCTTCCATTGATGTGCCGGTGGATCTGTCAAATCACGCTGGTAATCTTGTCAATGGCAGTGATGTGTACGCTGCAGTAGTTGTGAGGTGCCTCTGCTGCAGACTTGGATAACTAGACGCTGAGAGATGACCCACAAACGCTTAGTGTGTGTTAGCCGTTTAGTGGTGTGGCAAGCCAGTCCATGGTGTGGTTGCTGAAGTTGTAGTTGGACACTACTTCCTTCATTCGGAATTACTTGTCGTAGAAATGGATATATCTAGACTTTTTAGATACATCCATTTCTGCGACAAGTAATTCCGAACGGAAGGAGTACATGATACGGTTTGGCAGAGCACCCCTGGAGCGACCGCCGTGTGCCATGCGCCGGCAGAGTGTGTGCACTGGAGAAGAGCTTCAGGGGAGTTGCTGAAAAAAAAAAACAGAAACGGTATTTGTTCCAACAGTTGGTAGTTCATTCGACTCACTCGGAGAAGAACATAAGGTTATTAGTTTGTAACAACCTGTACTTTGGGGAAATTAGCTTTGATATGAGGTATGGGAAGAGCCGACTGAACGTCGAGTGAACGAAGTGTATGCAGGAAATTTTGTGCAGCTGCTTAGTAAGACTAACTCAGAATTATAGATTATAGGTAACGCCATGCCAACTCCTGAAACAATTAGATTATAGCTTGATGAACTGCACTTCATGGTTGTAATTTTGGATTATAATTTTCTTCCATGATTAATTTTCTTCTAGTATTTTTTTTCAAGATGTTTGGAATTCATGGAAGTTTTTGCCTACTGCATGCAACACATGAGTTTATCCCTTTCATGCTTGCTTTAGGGCTCAAAGAATTGGAAGTTTGTCTATGTTTGATGTGTTATGGTAGAAAGTATGATTCATCTCCTTGAACATGAGAAATATGTACTTCTTAGTGCTTACATCAAACAATTGATATACACATCAACACCTGTGATCAAAAATGGGGTCGGCCATTCACCCATAAATTATGCCTTCAAAGTCAAGTTCATTCGTCATCAAAGGAAAGGATGAGAACTGCAGGTGTTCAAAGAATGACATATTGTTCTAGTTTGCTCTTGTGTCTGTTTATAGCTTTTAAATATGCGAGAAAATGAGCTAACCTGTTTGTTTTACACCGCGTAGATTCTTGTTCTCCAATTAAAGGTGATGCTACAACCAGGTGCAATCGTTTGGACATAATCATCAAGAACTTGTTTATAGAGTTTGAATGGGATCTTAGCAATACACTTAAATTGTGATAGGTGGTATTTAATTAGGTTTATTTGAATACACTTCCATGTCCCTTGCCACAAAGGAGACGCCCTCCACAAATATGCCTACATGTGCCAGACCATGTAATCCAAACGGGCCAGCGAGCCTCGTTAGTTTTGGAGACAATGCTTAAATGGTGTATGTTGTGTCAATTCAAGATTTGGTATAGTAGTGACCAAATTGCAAATGTCATTTATGATAGACCCACTTGGATCGTGTAGGCTAGATCTTTCCGGTAACCTACCTTCCTTGGGTGCGGAAGAGCTCGATCCAGAGCCGGCCATGGTGATGTAGAGGCCGGTGATAGCAGAGAGATCGAGATGGAGAGGTGGCAGTGGTGCTTCCCGTGAGCACTGCGATTGCCCTAGATCGGAAGGGGATACCGGTGGGGAGTCTGGCGGCGGGGTGAACCTCGTACCGTGTGCCCCGACCCCCACCTCTTTATCTATCGCAGGTCACAGGGGCCCACCAACCATAGAACGGTTGGGCGCCCCCGATCAGGGCGCGAATAGATCAGGGCCCGATGGGCCGTTGAGCCCACTCGGTGGAGAGATCAACCTAACATTCTCCCCCTTGATCTCAACTTTTACTTTTAACCTTATACTTTCTAGTTTATTTGTTTCATCACATATTGGTACATAGAGCATGTTTCATCGTCACAGCTTAATTGCCGTTAGAATCATACAGCTACAACATACGTTATGATCAGAAGCAAATTCTGTTCCTTTTGGGCCTATCCAGGAATCATAAGGCTTTTCCTTAAATTCATGCCGTCTAAGTGTTCCTTGAACACATTGGGTGGTAATCCTTTCATTAGCGGATCCGCAAGCATATCCTTTGTCCTTATATGCTTGAGACTTATAGTTTGATCCTGGATTTTATCTTTCACAACATAATACCTTATCTCTATTGTTTTGGCAGCATTACTCGACTTGTTGTTGTGAGTGTAAAATACTGCGGGTTGGTTGTCGCAGTACATCTTTAGTGGTTTGTGAATACAATCTACCACTTTCAAGTCGGGTACAAATTTCTTTAGCCATATCGCCTACCCTGTGGCTTCGAAGCATGCTATAAATTCTGCATACATTGTGGATGATGCAACTATTGACTGTTTGGAGCTTTTCCACGAAATAGCTCCCCCAGCGAGAGTGAAGACGTATCCTGACGTGGATTTTCTATCATCTCTGTCCCCCGCAAAATCTGCGTCTGAATACCCTTTTATCTCTAGGGAATCACTTCTCCTGTATATTAGCATGTAGTCCTGCGTGCCTTGCGCATAACGCAATGCTTTCTTTACCATCTTCCAGTGCTCCATGCCTGGATTGTCTTGATATCTACCGAGTACCGCGGTGATAAAAGCTAAGTCAGGGCGAGTGCACACTTGTGCATACTGTAAGCTGCCAACTGCTGAAGCATATGGTACTGCTTTCATTTGATCGATCTCGTACTGGTTCTTGGGACATTGGAATTTCCCAAAACTATCGCCCTTGACTATAGGAGCAGGTGTGGCTTTACTCGCATGCATATTATACTTTTTAAGAACCTTTTCTAAATATGCTTTCTGCGATAGTCCTAAGACTCCATTGTTCCTATCTCGGTGAATTTCTATGCCCAAAACATATGATGCTTCACCAAGGTCTGTTATGTCAAAATTTGAGGATAAGTATTTCTTTGTTTCTTGTAGTAGACTAACATCACTACCAGCAAGCAGGATATCATCCGCATACAAGATTAGGAAAATATATTTCCCATTTTTAAACTTTGCATAAATGCAATTATCCTCAATATTTTTTTTAAATCCAAAACTTTTAATCGTTTGATTAAACTTTAGATACCACTGCCGAGAGGCTTGTCTTAATCCATAAATGGATTTCTTCAGGCGGCATCCCATATTTTCCTTGCCTTCCATGATAAAACCCTTGGGTTGTTTCATGTAGACCTTTTCTTTTGAATCATCATTCAGAAATGTCATCTTAACATCCATTTTATGTAACTCTAAATCAAAATGAGCAACTAATGCCATTATGATTCTGAAGGAATAATCTATCCCTTCTCTTTGTGTAAATCCTTTTGCCACGGGTCGTGCTTTATACTTTTCTATATTCCCTTTAGAGTCATACTTAATTTTGTAGACCCATTTACAGCCTACTGTTTTGGCTCCTTTAGGAATTTCCTCTAAGTCTCAAACATCTTTGGAACTCATCGATTTCATCTCATCTGAAAGAACATGCGGTGCCCCCATGTTTGGTTTTGGAAATTGATGACAATCTCTATGGACTAATGGTTGCCTTGAGTTATATTTGAAGGTTTTGTCCATAGGCTTTTCTTGGAGTACATGTGTTGGTTTCAAGAAAAGTTTGTGTCGACCAAGGTGCTATTCAAGGAATTATCCAAAGATTGGTCATTTGAGAGTTGAGCTTATTGCAAGCATGTCTTGAAGAAGAAGATTGTGTGATCATTCATGTTTACCTTCAAGACATCATCCAAATGAAGAGAGTTGGAAAGATTCAAGGTTGATCAAGACTAAGTCAAGAGTGAATCAAGTTGATCAACTCACAAAGCATAGAAGATGTACCGAGAGGGTTCAAGTGATCCCATGGTTTGGTAAGCATTGTCCATTGTGCTTTGTGTACTAACCCATGGTCTATGTGAGAGTTCTACGTGGGGTTAGGTACATGTTCATGGGCTTGTGTCAAGAGGAAGATATCTCTCAACCCATGGAGAGGATGACATCAAGTGGTGATCGTCATCAAGATTGCCGTGTGCAAGTTCAAGTGGATCATCGCAAAGAGATCAAGTGCTTGAAGCTTGCCGGCCATTGTGGTGACAATGGACTTGTGAAGATGTGCCGAAGAGTGGCTCACCCATAGTGGTCTATGGGGGAGCAATCATCTAGTCTTCATCGTGCCAACACAATCAAGAAAGGTGGTCCAACTTGAGGAAGTCAAGATCGTCATCATCTAGCTCAAGTGGACCATGTGCAAGGCAAAGGTTTGCCCTTGATATGTTTTCTATTTTACCGGTCTCATGATGGTAGTTGGGAGACCGGGTTATAGGATCGATTGTCGTACTATCAAGGGGGGCTCTCGATGAGTAGCTTGATTGTATCGTTCGTAGAGAGCTCAAACCATTGCATCCTTGCATCATCTTTCTTGGTTCTTGTTTGGTTCTCTTTGTGAGTCTTAGAGCTTATGGTCATCTTGATGACAAGCTTGAGTTCATCGAAAACGGAGTTCGCATGCTTCTTCTATGATGTTTTCGATGTTGGAGGTTTTGCCGGTTCTTCTCGGTTGGAGGTTTCACTCCTCTATTTGTTGGCATTCCTCCCCTGCCTCTTCTTACTATAACCAGTCGTTGTTTTGATGCTACTCGTCGTCTTGTTTTCAACAAGCTTGACTTTGCTCAATTCGGAGCTCATATGCAGAAGTTATGGCAGTTCTGATTTTCTTGAGTGTGGTTTTTGTCAGGGTCCCAGCGGTAGTACCGTGGTACCCAGAGGTAGTACCACTGAGGAGTCACAAGCGGTAGTACCGCTCCGCAGCGGTAGTACCGCGGGCCACAGCGGTAGTACCGCTCCTCGGAGCGGTAGTACCGCTTGATGGTCTCAGCAGTAGTACCGTTGCGGCTCCGTGCTCCTACCGCCTCGACTCGAGTGCGCTTTTTCTCGTGTCAGGTTTTGCGGCACTTGCTGCGGTAGTAGTGGCGGTAGTACCGCTTATTAGCGGTAGTACCGCCCTGCCTCCACGGTAGTATCGCTCTGGGTCCCAGCCCCAGCCCTTTTCTTCTGGCGCGGCAGTACCGCTGAAGGGGAGTGGTAGTACCGCTTATGAGCGGTAGTACCGTCCTGCCTCCGCGGGAGTACCGCTCTCTGCGGGGCTGAGTGGGGGGTAACGGTTGGATTTTCCCCCTCCTTTAAAAGGGGGTCTTCTTCCCCTTTGAACCTCTTCCTTTGAGCTCGTGTTCTTCCCCCATTGTTGACCTTCTTCGAGCTTGCTAAACTCTCAATCCCTCCATGGATTCTTGCTAGTTTTTGAGGGAAAAGAGAGAGGAGATCTAGATCCACATTTCCACCAATCACTTTCTCCTCTATATGAGGGGAACCCCTTGGATCTAGATCTTGGAGTTCTTGGTGTTCTCCTTCTTGTTCTTCCTCTCATTTTCCTCCCTAGCATTAGTTGCTTCGGTGGGATTTGAGAGAGAAGGACTTGGGCACTCCATGTGCCCTTGCCATTGCATTTGGTGCATCGGGTTGAGTTCTCCACGTGATACGTGGAAGTTACAAGTTGGGAAGCTTATTACTCTTGGGTGCTTGGTACCCTTGAGCTTGTTCCTCTTGGGTGCTTGGGCTCCCTAGACGGTTGTTGGTGTTCGGAGCTCAATCATTGTGGTGCAAAGCTCCGGGCAAGCGTCGGGGTCTCCAATTAGGTTGTGGAGATCGCCCCGAGCAATTTGACGGGTACCGGTGACTGCCCCCAAGGGTTGCCAAAGTGTACGGGTTCGGTGACCGCCCCCAAGGGTTGCCATTTGTACGGGTTCGGTGACCGCCCTCAAGGGTCCCTTAGTGGAATCACGGCATCTTGCATTGTGCGAGAGCGTGAGGAGATTACGGTGGCCCTAGTGGCTTCTTGGGGAGCATTGTGCCTCCACACCGCTCCAAATGCAGATTAGCATCCGCAAGGGTGTGAACTTCGGGATACATCGTCGTCTCCTCGTGCCTCAGTTATCTCTTACCCGAGCCCTTTACTTATGCACTTTACTTTGTGATAGTCATATTGTTTCTTGTCATATATCTTGCTATCACATAGTTGCTTATCTTTCTTAGCATAAGTTGTTGGTGCACATAGGTGAGCCTAGTTGTTTTAGGCTTTGTGCTTGGCAAATTAACCGCTAGGTTTATTCCGCATTTGTTCAAGCCTAAACCGTAATTATTTTAAAACGCCTATTCACCCCCCCTCTAGGCGACATCCACGATCTTTCATCGTCTTCCATTGCCTTCATCCACTTTGATGAATGAGAGCTTCTCATGGCTTCTTCATATGAGGTGGGATCTTTTTCCATATGAACCATTCCTGTGTTATAAACTTTAAAGTCAGTATAAATAGCTGACTTTCTTGGTCTTGTAGACCTTCTAAGGTCCTCAGATTCTGGCACATTTTGTGCCTCAACTTCTGGCACTTCTTCTAAAATTTGCTGTTGCACCTCCCTTTCATGCTCAACAACGGGTTCAGTCGGCTCCTGACGGACAGGTTCCGGGTCTACCCCCAAAGTTGTCATGGGTGGAGTTGCAACCGGTAGTGAGAAAAATGGCTCCTGAATCATCGGATTAGGTGCATGCACCCTCTTCTCCTCAAGATCAATTTTCTGAGCTATCAAGCTCCCCCTCATCATTTCGTCCTCAAAGAAGACTGCATGTCTCGTTTCTACAAACTTTGTATATCTGTCTGGGCAGTAGAAACGAAAACCTTTTGATCTGTCTGGATAGCCAATGAAGTGACAACTTACTGTTTTGGGATCTAACTTTGCAATGTTTGGATTAAACATTTTGGCCTCAGCAGGACACCCCCACACCCTGAAGTGATGTAGGGAGGGCACCCTTCCTGTCCATAGCTCGTACGGTGTTTGGGCACCGACTTGCTTGGTACTCTATTGAGAATGTGAATGGCGGTTTTAAGCACCTCCATTCATAATCCCAATGGCAAGTTGGAATAACTCATCATGCTGCGCACCATATCCATAAGTGTACGGTTGCGCCTTTCAGCTACTCCATTTTGCTGAGGTTCACCCGGCATTGAATACTAGGCTACTATGCCAGTCTCCTGTAAGAACTTTGCAAAAGGTCCAGGGAGTTGGCCATATGGAGTGTGCCTACCGTAGTACTCTCCCCCACGGTCGGACCTTACTATCTTTATTCTTTTATCATGCTGATTTTCAACTTCAGCTTTGAATATTTTAAATTTATCCAACGCTTCAGATCTTTCTTTGATTGGATAAATATAACCATAGCGAGAGTAATCATCTGTGAATGTTATGAATGAGTCATATCCATCCACACTTTTCACCGGAAATGGTCCACAAATGTCAGTGTGGATGATTTCTAGTGTGCTTGTGCTATGGATTGCACCTTTTTTGATTTGTTTTATATACTTTCCTTTAATGCAATCTACACATTGTTCTAAGTCTGAGAATTCTAACTTTGGAAGAATTTCACTTTTGACTAATCTTTCTATTCTCCCCTTCGAAATATGGCCCAAGCGACAGTGCCATAATTTCGATGAGTCGGATGTTCTCTTTCTTTTCTTTTATTCTTTATTCGACGCGGAAACATGTTCATTCACATTGCATACAAAATGCACTTTTTCACGAAGTGATAACAAATAAAGCTCATCATGTAGTAAAGCATTACCAACATAAGCATTATTATACCATATGGCACACTTGTCATGTCCAAAATAACACTCATAATTCTCTTTGTCCAAACATGAAATGCTAATTAAGTTTCTATTACATGAAGGAACATAAAGAACATCTCTAAGTAGAAGGTTGAATCCATCAGCTAACTCCAAGGAGATGTCACCGACAGCTTCAACTTCCGCTTTTATTCCATTGGCTACTTCAATGCCTCCTTCTCTTCTTAGCGTAGTCCGGGTCGAATGGAATCCCTGTAAACAATTTGCAACATGAACAGTTGCCCCTGAGTCAATCCACCAAGTAGATTTCGAAAACTGTGTGTACAAGGATTCATTAACTAAGGAAACAATGTTGTTACCTTGCTTTGCCATTAAGGACTTCAGCCAAACAGGGCAGTCTTTCTTGTAATGCCCGGTCTGCTTACAGTGGAGACAAGTGTCTTTGTCCACTGGGAAAGACTGTTGCTGACGCTGATGCTGATAGGGAGCTTTTCCTTGTGGCTTTGAAGGAGAACTTTTGTTGTTTTAATTGTAGTTCTTTTTCTTGTGGTCCTTCACATAGTTGAGTGTTCCACCATGTGAGGCTTTTAGTCTGTCCTCTTCTTGGACACACGTAGCAATTGTCTTTTCTATGTCCCATGTTCCAGGTGACATATTATAGTTCACAACAAAAGTTTCAAACTCCTTTGGCAGTGAAGCCATGATCAGGTGGACCAGGAGCTTTGGTTTGATCTCTAGATCCTCATCCATGGGCTTTAACTTTGCTGCCATATTGCTCATCCCCAAGATGTGCTCTCTTATTCCACCACCTGTGTATTGTTCTGTCACAAGTTATTTTAACACCTGGGTGGCATATATCTTTGAAGAGCCAATGAACTGGCTCTTTATTTTTGTCAGCAACTCCCCTGCGGAAGTGCACTCTGCAATGGAGCCCACAATGGTGCTCTCAATTGTATTCTTTATAAAGGCCATGCATTTTTTATTTGCATTGACCCACTTTTGGTTGTCCATGATGTAGGACATCTCCAAAGGAGCATAATCCCCCCTCTTTTTAGCCCATGCAGCATCATCAGCAGCAGTCTCTCTTACTGGCTCTGTAGGTCTGACCGGCTGTGGTTCATCCAGAACCTAGTCCAGATCAGCACAAACAAATGCCAGTTCAACTTTCTTCCTCCACTCAGTGTGGTTTTCACCTCTGAGTGTCGGAACTTCTTTTAGGCAATTCATCAAGTGAAAGCCTCCTGAAATCACAATTTAAGTGACATCAATATAACAATTATATGTATTAATCTAACGTTGGTCAAATTAAACATATAATTGTCTATGCAATTAAATCTATATTACCGTTGGGCAAAATATTAGAAATAAATGCACCTCTAAATTTCAATAATAAAACATGATCATGTCATTAAACAACGTTGGTCATAAAAAATAACATAATCATATTCATTTTAATAATCACTTTAACATGCTCTTAAAAAACTTAATACTATATAAACTTTTATTTTCTGTGTAAAAGAGCATTAATTATTTACGCAGCGGAAAAATATTCATGAACTTTTTTAGAAATAGTTCTTTGATTTTTCTTTTTCTGTACTTTTGAATAAAAGTGTATAAAAATGACAGAGACTAAATAAAAGAAGAAAAAACTGCAGCAGAGCCGGGCCAGCCCAGCTCGCACGGCAGCGCCCGCGGCTGTTGGCCTTGGCCCAGCGCGCGCGGTGGCGCCTGCGGCTGGCGGCCTCGGCCCAGCCTAGACTGCTGCCAGTCCTTCCCTCTCGGCCCAGTAGGCCCGCGGAGGCTTAGGTTTTCAATCGGGACCGTAGAATGTGATCGGACGATCGCCCGTGCTCCTCGGTCGAACAAAACGAGCCAGCTCCCGCGGGAGGGGGAAACCCTAGTCATTTTCGTCCCCTCCCCCGCACCGCTCTCTGCATCTCTCGCTCCATGATGGTGGAGTCAAGGAGCTTCGCTCCGGCCGCCCGGTCCGGCCGCCGGCGTCGGCGTCGACTGCCACCGCGCCGCGTGCGCCTACTCTCCCTTCCCTTTCCCTTCTTCTTTCTTTTCCTCTGTGCTGTTGGGTAAAAAGGGCAGCGCCCTTGTCGGCCGCTCCGGCCGCCGGCGACGGCGACGAGAGCCACCGCGCCCCGTTGTGCTCTCCTTTTCCCTTCCCCCTTCTCTCACCCATCCACCACCTCCTTCGTGCAAAAAAAGAGAGACTCGAGAGGTCCTGCGCCATCAAACACAGCGCCCCTGCTGATCCCTTTGCTGGCGTGCGCGAGCACCATGAGGGTGAACGCGCCGCCGTCAAACGGCTTGGTGGTGGTGCTCATTGCCCCTCAAAAGGGGTGGTGTTCTTCTTCTTGCTGCCTCGGCTTGCCGATGCGTATCGAGATCGAGAGGAACGGCGCGGCCTTGCGGCGGCGCAACTTTTCTTTGCCCTTCTTTTCCCATCTTTTTCATTTTGGGGTTAGGGTTGTTCGGGGGGAGGAAACTTTCTTTCTCTGTTTTACCTTTTTACCAAAAATCATCTAACCAAGATGGCTTTGATACCATTGATAGACCCACTTGGATCGTGTAGGCTAGATCTTTCCGGTAACCTACCTCCTTGGGTGTCGAAGAGCTCGATCCAGAGCCGGCCATGGTGATGTAGAGGCTGGTGATAGCACAGAGATCGAGATGGAGAGGTGGCAGTGGTGCTTCCCGTGAGCACTACGATTGCCCTAGATCGGAAGGGGATATCGGTGGGGAGTCTGGCGGCGCGGTGAACCTCGTACCGTGTGCCCTGGCCCCCACCTCTTTATCAATCGCAGGTCACAGGGGCCCACCAACCATAGAACGGTTGGGCGCCCCCGATCAGGGCGCGAATAGATCAGGGCCCGATGGGCCGTTGAGCCCACTCGGTGGAGAGATCAACCTAACAATTTCCTCTCACTGATGCCATCTTTAGCTAAAGAAAGTGATATTTTTTATAGATGGTAGATTCTTCATAGTTGGGATATGTATCAGCAAGGTAAAAACACATTAAAATAGGTGAAACCATTAAATAAGTGTTTGGTAGCCACTTATGCACTGACGTAGACATGCCCATAAATAACACATCGACTTCTGCAGGTTTAGGGAAACCCGCAATCAAAATTTCCTAGTAGCCCCACCATCTCATAATATAAGATTGTTTTGCAACCTAAAACAACTTGCAGAACGATTTTATATTAGAGGACAGAGGGAGTAGTTGCTAGGGAAAAGGTTGGGGATGAGAGCAACAGAATCTGAGTGTAGTTGAGTGCCATCGACTGATCAACAGTTCAAATCCACAATAAGATTTGATGGGCAGGAAGCATCGGAAATCTGAGTATCAGTAGAACCCGCCATAAATTCCTGGGGCTTTTCCCTTTCAGCTCTCCTGTCGTCCCAATTGATGCACTCTGATCGGGTACTTGGACTGTACTCAAGAGTTTAGAGGATTCCTCTTCGAGTTGGCTTGGAATGAGAGGCCCGCGAGTTCATACTCTCAGGAATGCGGTACGATAACTCTGCATGTGTGGTTTGTCGGTTTATTTGGTTCAGTAGATATAATTTTTCAGTTTTTATGGTATTGCTACTTTGATAAATACGGTATGATATTAAAATATGGCTTGGAATGTATATACGAAAAATATAGTATAGTTTTTGTATATATACCATATTAACCAACCTTTTTCCCTGTCTCACCAAAGCACGGAGGTCAACGTACAGTTTTTGTTTGTTTTTCCGCCCTTTTTATTTTCTTCCTTGAAAAATATATAAATACATATATTTTAAGAACATAATGTGCCAAAGATTTTTTTTTCTCCGCAGATTTGAAAAATGTTAACACAATGTAAACTTTCTGTTTGTCCAATTTTTTTAAATGAAGATAGAATTAAAAAATGTTTGTGACTTTAGAAAGAATTTCACGCGTTTCGAAAACATTGTACGTGGCATTTAAAAAATGTCTTCGTAGTTAAAGGAAAAACTTGTATCATTCAAAAAGATGTTCCCAACTTTCAAAAATAGGTTTTTAATATTTAAAAAAACAGGTTTATGCAATAGCAAAAAATCTCGCACAATTTTCATGTTTTGTATCATACAAAAAATGTTTCAATTAGGTATTTGTAAATTATTTAATGTATTCAAAGAATGTTCAAAAACACGTATTTCAAAAAATGGTAATCATATATTTGAACTAATTAAAACTTGTATAAATATGTTTTATATGTGTACCAAAAAATAAGATATGTATGAAAAAATAGACATCAAAACATATATTTAATAAAATGTTAATCATGTTTTTAAAAATCTTAAATGTGTGTAAAAATGTATTATATATAATTCATTTTATTATATATCACGCTATTATGTGTGTGTGTGTGTGTGTGCGCGCGCGTGTGTGAAAACAATAGACATAAAACATATATTGAAAAATGTAAATCATGGTTTAAAAATGTTAAGAATTTATATAAAATATTCCTAAATATATAGAAAAAATGTACAATGTGTACGAAGACATACAAATGTTTTGCTAAAAAAACGAAAAAGGAAACAAAACATATAAAGAAACAAGGAAAACCGAAGAAAAAAAGACACCTGTAGGGCCAGTGCATAATAGTCAAGCCGCCACAGAACAGCCACATTACGTACTTTTTTTTCTATTTTCTATGTATTTGATGTATTTCAAAACTTAATTTCCTGAAAAAAATTCACAAATCCTACCGCACATTAAAAAATGTTAATACGGTGTAAAAACAGTTGTTCACACAAATTACAGAAAACATTGCTAACATTAAAAACATGTTCATGCCATATAAAAAATATTGATAACAGTAAAACAATGTTCGCCAAATTCAGAAAGAATGTTTCGTATCGTTCAAAAAAAATTATGCGGCATTTTTTAAGTTTTCATGTGCTTCATAAATGTGTTCTTGACATTTAAAAAAATTACAATGTAAACAAATGTTCACACAGTTGTTTTTCAAATAATCCAAAAAAGGTTCAATATGTGTTTAAAAAACTACGGTTAGCTCATATTGAAAAAAATGTTCGAAAACATATACCTGAAAAATGTTAATAATCTATTTGAATAATATTTAACGTGGTTTAAGCAATGCTCCTGATGTATACACAAAATGTAGTTGATAAAAGATAAAAAAAACTCTGGAAGTTTCTAAATCCGGTGCGAACCATTCTATAGAACCTTCCTAAAATTGTTTTAATTGCCTTGCCGGTGCACCCATGCGCCAAAGGCAAGTCCATGGTAGAGATCGAAGTTAGTGAGAAATAGACCTAGCAGCAATTGTGCACTTGTGTTGGTATGCAGTGTGTGCATGTGTCTACCAAAATTGTACCACCTCGCTACTTTATGAGAGATGACTAAGGTGAGATGCCTATAAGGGGTCTGGGTGGTGGGAAGCTTGCACAGCTCATGCGCAAGTGCCCAACACATCATGGTGTTGCGAATTCTCAAAAAAATAAATCAAGTTGCTGCGTATTATATCATAGAGAAAAGTAAAGAAAAAGGCAACATATTTATGCTTGGTTAGTTCAGTTAACCGATGTTAGCTTCGGTAATTATCGATACCAAAGTTCTGAATGTTATGGAAATCTCGTACCATGCTGAAAACCAAAAAAGTGGACTAATCAAGTTTTTGTGCTAGGTTAAATTTTTCTCAGTTTGATACTTCAGTTCGGTTTTGAAATGCACGGGGTGAACTATGGAGAGCCAAAGCCTCAATCTCGCTTATGCTAGCCCATGAGGCCGTGATTATGAAACAAGAAGGCCAGTTGGAGAACTTGTCCCAACCAAATTAGTTAAATTACTTGGTTTAGCAAAGCTGAAAATTTCTCCACACTGCAGCTATTCATATCAACAAATTATGTGTGGCTACCACATGATCATCATTAATCTCACAACTATTCATCTCATCTCACTAACTATCCATGTCTTCAGCCTACCTATTTTTAGCATTGTTCCAGTAGTAACGCGTGGGTTATATTCTCGTTAATGGAAAAGGAGGGACACCAACATGTAAAGTGGTACTCCCTCCATCCTAAAATAAGTGTCTCAACTTTGTACTAACCTTAGTACAAAGTTGTACTAGAGTTGAGACACTTATTTTGGGACGGAGGGAGTATGTTTTACCTCTCCTTGTAGCCTGAGCAAAGAGATAAACAACATGCCCAGTCGCTATATTGCTCACCTCACCACTACAACACAAAAAATTGCATCTGTAGCATCTCGCCTATCAGTTATGCTAGCACAATGGTTATGATATTAAACGAGGGTGGATTTTCGAAATATGGGTGTATTGCACCCCTCATTTGTACCATGCAACATTGTATTGAGATTTGTGCTATGAACGAAATATAGTACATGGAAATTTCTCCTTTTTATTTCTCCAAAAATATATGGACTTGAAACTTTCACAAAACTTTCAGAATTTTATGTGCACCATAAATAATTAATATAAATTAAATTAATCTAAATAAATCTCATTTTATATATTTACGCTGGAGCAAAACATCTAGTTTATTTTCACATGTTAAAAATCTAATGTTTCATTGACCCAAGAAGTATCCATATATTGTCTCATTTGGGAGAAATAAACAAAAATCAAAGATAAGGGAGTGTACTGCACACACATTTCCATTAAATATCAATTAAAATTATTCGAAAATAGCTACTTATTCCACCAATCCAAAATAATTTTTTTATCCTAAAACAACACATATTATATTTGATTATAATATAATTGTAAATATACTTAGAATATAAGTAGCATTTCTCTTGCATGGTACTCCCTCCGTCCAAAAATACTTGTCATCAAAATGGACAAAAAGGGATGTATATAAAACTAAAATACATCTAGATACATCCCCTTTTATTCATTTTGATGACAAGTATTTCCGGACGGAGGGAGTAAGAGATATATAATTAGTGTGATTGATGAGGTGTGGCATGTGTGGTGAGTTTGGGTATGTGCATGTTGAGAGAGAATATAAATACCATTTCCCATGTATGTTAAGAGAAATAATTAGTGGGGTGATGGAGTTGCATGTGGGGTGTTGTGGCATGTGTGCATGTTGAGAGAATTGAGATAGTGGGGATCAACTACTTATGTATACAGGATTAGGTATCATACTGACCAAATTGTAAATGGTAATTTCTCTCACGAGTGCCACCTTTGGAGGAAGAAAGTGTAAAAAAACTAGATAGAAAGGTTCCTCATAGTTGGGACTGAACCGACAAAGTAAAATGAAAGCATCAAATTAAATAGGTGAAATCACTAAATGAGGGTTTGGTATATACTTATTCACTACCATATATGTGAACATAAATAACACATCGATTTCTACATGGGTAGGCCAACCAATTACCAAGATGTACTACTATAGTTACCAGGGAAAAATGTTGGAGAGGAGAACAACAAACATGTGTCTAGAGTACCATTGACAATTCAATTCCACTAAATCTGATGGGTAAAGGAGGCATTGGAAATTTGAGTATTTGTTTCAGTCCCAAAGTCTGCACGAGGTCTTTCTCGTTTGGTGATGCTGCAATTGTAATTGACGCATTTGCATTGAATACCATGACTCTGCTCAATATTTTAGACTCAAGCACTTCCTCTTGTCCTGGAATCAGAGGAACGTGCATTTAGACTCAGGAATGAGGCCATCTCCCCTTCCGTGAGGGTCCGGTGCACTTACCAGAACAACTTTCTTGGAAAAGGAACTGTTGCGATTCTATCATGCATCACGTGCAGTGAACATAATACTTGAGTCTTTTCATCTGTGAATAGACTGGCAACCTCCATAGGGCATATTGTATTCTTACACATCTATGCTGGATCGCAAGTAAATTCCACTTTCTTAATTAATAGAAGAACATAAGTGTTGTATTTCAGAAGAAAAAACTCCATTCTGGAGAGCCAAAGCCTCAAGCTCGCTTATCTAGCCCATACCTCTGAACAAGAGGCCCACTCTTGCAATCTATCCAAACGTGTTTAGCTAAAATAAAACGCAAAAAATGTCCCTACACGGTGGCTAAATTTCCTAATGTCCACTTCTTGCAGGGGATGAAAGAAAATAGATTTAACAACTAAAAGACTCGAGAATAACACACCTCTATTTTCTGATAAATAATAAAGAGCTATGAATATTTCGGGTCGGTTATGGAAAACATAGCATTATTGTAGTTGGTTTACTGGTTGACAAATTGGAGCACTATACTCGCACCTATGTGCATACAACTATGCTGTTGTGTATGCGACCTCTTTGTCAATCGACTACTTCGGCTATGACAACTTCTTTGATCAGACTACTTCGGCTACAACCATTTCGGTCGTACTACTAAGGTGAGGAGCACTTTGATTTCACCACGATGAGCACCGGCTAAAAGCATGCCTTTGTTACCTTTGTGACCAACACATATCTAATTGTCATGTTGATACTGGTATTTGTGCTTGTTCCATATGCAAATATGTTAATGTGCTAGTTTATTTCTGGCATGGACTTGCATCTCTAATATCTCACATATTACCATCTCTAGTCGTAATTTTTTCTGTGATATTAAATTTCATCACACTTATTCAAATATTACTATTCCAACAATCTAAATCAATATTTTGTTCACTATTTTATTTCTAGATTTGTGGCGGCTCTAGAATCGAACCCTTTATAGATGTGCACTTCAAGATATCTCATACCAAAACGATGTTGTTGTTATGAACATGTACCAAGTGGTTGATGCATGTTTTGTGTATGTCATTATTACCGTGATTGGACACAAGTTGGCGGGTGAATATTTACATATGCGTGGTACCAAATGTTTGTGGGTGAGCTTGAAGCAAAATTCGGCGCAACCGATGTTGGCGGTGAGTAGTGTGTAATAGTGCGGTATCATGACCACAAAATGGTTACCCCGCAAAAAAATGACCACAAAATGGTTGACCATCGTCATATAGTTGAGCAGACTCGTGAAATACACAATGCATTGCTAAGGAACTCAAACTCCTTGTGTATGCTTTATCATACAAGTTTGTCACTCGGCCATTCTTTCCAAGTTTTCTCCATCTTGGACGAGGAACTTTGTCACTTCTATCAAACACTAGAGATAGGGGATCTCCATTGGCGATCTCATCGAAACACTCTAAGATAATAAAGTGACACTCTAGCACCGACATGGTGCAAAAAGTTCCCTCAAAAGTTCAATGCAAACGACAAAACCTTTAAACTACCAACTTCTTGAAGAGAGATAGGACAAGTAGAAATACCCTTGATGGGTGTGTATCTCTCTTTTTGGGTTGGGTTTAGGGGATTGCAAGGACAAGAGGAGCATCACGGGCTGGTATGTCATTGTGTCCGATATATACATCTCCCAGCTCCTCACTTAAGATTCATCCTCATCTTCTTGTTCCTCATAACATACTGCTCACATTGATCCTTTAATGTAGTTGTTGCTTAGGTGTATATCATACTTAAGATAAATTTGTCTTTGGATACTACACATAATCTAACACAAGCACTCTTGTTCCTCTCACAAGCCATGCGAGAGATCCACATGACTTATACCAGAATCCAATTGTTACGTGTGGAATTAATCCGGTGAATTTTGCAACCTAGGAATAACACCATTGCTTGTAGAGTCCTTTTGACGTTTAATCAGGATTACTCCAATATGACTTCTCGCATCTGTGGAGTAGTGATGTTAATTCACACACGTGTTAATTCATCTTAAACCATGTGCATGATGCATAGAAATAAAAGACGTTCTCTCATGGTTTTCATGCATGTATTGAGTTATCTAGGTTTTTTCTCCCTCATGGTGGAGAGGCTTGGATATTCTTGATGCTAAAAGTGCATACAGTATTCATTTATAATACTTAACCTTTAGTGTTTTCCATTCATATCTCAAGATGGACATGCATTGCAATGCTCGCTTTTATGTTATAGTCTAGTCTGATAACACAATAAACTACTCCGACTTTTTCTGGTGCCGCCTCACCATTCAACCACACGATAGATCTATAGGCTTCTAAGGATGGTGGGCATCAGCATGCTGACTCCCTAGCTAGCCATCGCAAGGGCCTCGCCTCATTGATCGCTCTAACCGCTTGGACGATTTGGAGACATTGCAATACATGTATCTTTGATGATGCACCATGGCACGCCCACCTGGTCCACACCAACCAAGAGGATGCATGTACCTTGGCAAAAGCCGATGGTAGAGGGCTAAGCAACACCCTTCCCCCTCTGCTCGAATGCGTCCTCATACGCGCCTTATAGCGTACGCATCACAGGGATTAGCACTGTGTAATTTTTACCAAATGGAATGAAACACACCGCAAAAAAGATTTGGCCTTAGTGTAGAGTAGTGCTATTGTGAGGAAAGAAATACAATACTACTTCCTCCATAAACTAATTTCTAAATGGAAGGGATATCTGATAAATGTTACATTTCTAAGGAACATGACCGAACGATCTTTGGTTCCTTGGATGCGCTCGTGTGAACAGATGTCTTTAGTTTTTCATACTAATTTGCATGCGGATGTCTCCAACTAAATTTAATTGTGCATTCATGCATATAAGACGAACAAATGATGTCAGCAAAGATTTTATTATAATTAAAAATTCAAAATGTTTTCTAGCTCAAACCATTGAAAACTGCTTTCACATAAAGAATTCTTCATGACGAGATCTCCAAAACTAAATCTCATGTTCATATGTTTCGACGGCTTTTATTTTTGGGTAAAAAAAGCTACCACGCATGTGCCATGTAATTTATCACGGCTGTGGTACATAACTTATCATATTGTTTACACTGAAAAATTAGGCATAAAAATGGTTCCTCCAACCTTCTATCCACATGCACATGTATGCATGCACTAGAGAACAACAAAGTTGATGTCATCTTAGATTCTCATATTTCAAACCTTCAAAATGTTTTATAGTTCAAACTATCGATCCGATTGAAAATTTATTTTCACATAAAAGATCTATCACGACGAGACCATCGAAACTAGATCCCTTGTTATGTTTCAACTACTTTTTTCGGTCAAAAAGTTACCATGCTTAGGCTAAGTAAGTTATTTGCTCCGCTATGCGTATATTACCATGCTATTTATGTATGAGTTGTCGGGGGGGTGTTTTTTTAACATTTTTTCCCAGGTAAAAAAGTTATCACACTTGGGCTACATAGGTTAGCATGTCTGCAGTGCGTATATTACCATGCTATTTACATATAAATTATCGAGGTATATGTTTACAACAACTATTTTTCTTGGGGTCAAAGTTACCGGCTACCGCAACATTTTCTAGTTATGAGGTATGTGGTGCATATAGTACCAAAGTATTTACACAGAAGTTACCTGGGGTATACTTTCAATTATAAAAATCTCCGGTCAAAGTTAGCGCGGTGTTTGTACCTAAGTTCTCATGTCTACGGTGCATAAATCACCATGTTATGTGCATAAAAGTTATCAAGGTTATGTTTTCAACAACTTTTTTCTAGGTTCAAAGTTATCATGATGTTATTATGCAAGTTATCAGATCTATGGTGATTAAATTACCATGCTATTTATACAGAAGTTACCGGGGCAGATTTCAACAACTTTTTCCTCCCGAACAAAGCATTACCACGGTGTTTGTACATAAATTATCATGTCTGTGGTGTGTATATTACCATGCTCTTTACGTAGAAGTTACTGCGATATGTGTTTCAACAACTTTTTTTCTCGGAGTCAATAGTTATCATGGTGTTTGTATGTGAGTTATCAACTATGTTGTGCGTAAACTATCAGGTTGTTTACAAAGTAGTTAATGTGGTATGTTTGTCGACAGCTGTTTTTCTACCGGATCAAAGAAACTACCTGATGTTTATATGTAAGTTATCACGTCAGGGTGCACATATAACAGTGATACTACTTTATCGGAAGTAAGTATTTTTTAATGAAAAAAATCCAAAATAAACCTTGAACTTGTAGACAAAAGCTAAATTGAACCATAAACTTATAATCCCAGAAATCAACACACTGAAATCACAATCACGGGCTAGTTTGAACCTTGAGGGCGTTTCCAAATAGGGATTGTCAATCTAGCAGAGCCAAATCCCGGGATTGTTGCCCGCGGACGCGATTGGGCCGGCCCATCTGGCATGAAACGAAGAATTGTAATAAATGTTCCCACATTTCATAATTTGTTGAAAAGTTCAAGAAATGTTCATGTTTCCTTTTTTGGTTATAAATTGAAAAATGTTTCATGTTTTCAAAAAGTGTTTGGAATTAAATTCAAGTTCTGATTACATTTTTAAAAATGGTTCGTGATTTCAAAAATTGTTCACATTTGTCAAAAGATGTTTGGAATTCCAAAAGTTTCACATGTTTCGGAAAATGTTTGGATTTTCAAAAATTGTGTCACATTTTCCAAAAAATGTTTATAGAACTTCGTAAATTATTTGCGTCTAAAGAATTGGCATTTTGAAATTGTTCACATGTTTATTCAAGAAATGTTTAGAGTTTTATAAAAAAGTGTTTACATATATGAACACTCCTATATGTTCTTATTAAGGTCGCATCATCTATCGTCACGAGCAACCTTCAGAGCGAGTGGCTAGTTGCGGGCGCTTCGGTGCGATATCCCGAGATTGAGGCTTGTAAAGCACTCTGGTTAGGGTATTTTTTTTGTCGCTCAGTAATTTTTCGTCACTCGTTATAGAAGACAAGTGGCTTTGTGTAGTTCAAAAAATTGTCATTACAAAATATTTAAAAAAATATTATCATTAGAAAAATGAAATAGAAAGAAACAAAAAAGAAAAAGGAAAAGAAAACAAATCAGAGCAGCACGAGCAACTTCGCTAATGGGCCGGTCCGATTCATGCTAATGTCCAGCTAGGCGATCAACGATCCTAGTTTTTTTTGAGAGAACGATCTTAGTATTTGACTTGCCACATCAGCGAATTTCAGCTAAATGCCCTAAAGGTTTAAAATAGACCAGAATCGAAAAGTTTGTTGTAATAATTTTTGGGATTACAAATTCACGGTTCAATTTATCTTTTGTTCCACCACAAAAAAAGTATGTTTTGGATTTTTTCCTTTTTTAATTAAGGGTCCGAATAACTGCCACACGTGTGGCATGGACGGGAACCCGCCCGCACGCCTCGTGTGGCATGGACGGGAACCGGCCCGCATGACCACGTCCGCGCGCACAAAAGCACGGCCCGCACGTCCGGTGTGTGGCAACCCCGCCCGCACTGCCCCGTCCGGGCCAGACGACCCGCTGCCCGCACGACCCAGCCGTTCCCGGCCTCCGATCCATCCCCTCTCTCGTTTGCCGCCATCGTCCCCCACCTCTCGAACCCCGACCTCTGTCGCCGGCCATCTCTGGTTGCCATGGCAACCAGGGCAGATCCGTAGGGCGCTCCCACCGCAAACCACACCCCAACCCTCCCCACCCCCAGCCCCCCACTCCAACCCAGCCCTTCAGAGACGATCATCTAAAACCAGGTGAAATCTCCCGATCTCATCCTTCTCATCCTTAAGGCTGAAAATCTTCGATCTTGTACTGGGTCCATGCTATAGGGGTAGAACACTGCCTGGTTCAGTGTATATTCGCTATTGCCAGGCAGAATACACCAGATTTGCCATGTACTACGTTTGAGATTAACTTAAGTTCATAGTTTAATTGACGCAAGTAGTTGGGTATGAAATGGATGAGTAGGAATCCCTAAAAAAGGGCAGGAAGGACAATTTTTGGAATGAAGGGGGTGGGAAAAATTAATTGCCACTTGTGTATAACGACAGTTGCCACCTTTCGTTGTCAGTAGCTGCCAACTATTTTGACCTGTTGCTTGCCATCCCTATCTTCTATGTGCAAGCAGCAGAAGAATACAATTCTTGTGGATTGTTGATGCCTTCTTGTTCATCCAGTGATTGAGAACACATCGGAAAGAAGCGAGACACGGAAATAATGAATCACGAAGATGGCGTTGATGCTTGGGGTTCTCAAAGGCCAGAAACGCCCCCTTGGCATGAATCAGAGTACAGTCAACTCATCTCTGCAGGGCCGTTGCTGCCACTACTAGAATAGTATGCAGGCGTAGGTATGATGCGTGATAACAAAAGAGGAGAACAGTTGCCATCTTCGCAACGATGAAGATGACATTCTACTTATGTCATATACTATCATTTTTTCGCAGGTTCTTATGACCAAAACACTCTTAGGGGGCCCCCGTGGCAAGTTCAGTCACAAGGCGCTAACACTAACAAATGTACGGGCAGCCAACTTCAACTAGCTAGTATGGCTAATCAAGGTAATGCAAAACGAAAAAAGAGCACATACTGCTGTGGACATGAAAAATGAACATGCAAAAAAACTGGCAAAAGGACTCACGAGTTATGACGGGTGAAAATGCAGAGCCTTCATGCAGCACGTGGCATCAGGCAGCACCCATGCACCTGCCATCGACGTCATACACAGGTGAGTCCATAAAAAAGTGAAGTTGCGGATGCTTAATTAGCAGAAGGAGCATATATAGTTGACAACTACAATTGCCATGACTGGACATCTACAATTGCCATGAATTAAAAACTACACTTGTCATCCCTGGACAACTGTTGTTGCCATCCCAGTGCAACTACATTTGCCATGCCATGGCAATTGCAGTTGCCATGAAGGAACAACTGCGGTTGCCATACCGATGCAACTACAGTTACCATGCCACTAAAACTGCAGTTGCCACATCAGGGGCAACTGCAGTTGTCGTGCTAGCACAAACTGCATTTGCCATGAATTGACCAACCACTACTATGCTTACAGGTTATTACACTGGTGGTAACCCGGCAAACGTCTCATGGCAAGCTTCACAAATTGCAGGTGGAGCACGTCATTATGGTGTCACAGACCACACAAGATGGTCAAATGAAGCACAACAAGGTAAGGAAAAAAACTGAACCATAAAAAACAACGCTACATGTGTTATTTGTAGTTATTTGTAGGCAAAACAATAGTTGCCATGTTTGTTGAACAGTAGCTGCCATGACTGGACAACTACAGCTGCCATACATGTCCACGCCCCGACTCACGGCTTGCTGTTTGAAATGATGTCATGCCAAATCACTCGAAGATGGTGTGATCCGTTGCAATACACATGTTATCCAAACAAAAATCTTACTCTCATACCTGTTTTTTCTATTACAGGGCCTACAACTACACTAAACAGCGGCGCGGGGACATCTACTGCGGGGAGCTCTGAGCGCACGGAAGACGTGTTCCACCAGCCAGCAGACAATCATGCCGCAAACAATTTCAAGTCAGAGTCAGGAATGGCAATCATTCTAGCAATGCCGACAAGCACCCCTTTGAACACAAGCACTGGCAACACTCAAGTAGATGGAACTGCCGCCGATACTGAAGTGAATGATGAAACTGACGACGACGCACAAGGGGATGAAGATGGTGGGCGATCAGAGATCGTGGTACCTCAGCCATCGTACATTGGGCAGGGATTTAAATCGTTCGAAGAAGCAAAGGAATACTACCAGACATATGCAAAGTTCCATGTATTTGCGGTCAACACCGAGTACCATAGAAAAATTAAGAAAACTAACGAGTACAGCAGAGGTGAGATGAGGTGTCACAAGGCACGGAGGAACAAGAAGGGGAAAGGTGTTGCGCCTGTCGTTCCGGAACGAAAGAGAGGTATCATTCTCAAGACTGAGTGCCCTGTCCGGTGTAAGCTAAACGTAGATGGAGCATAGTGGGTGGTCAATGAATATTTTGACGAGCACAACCACCAACTCATAAAGAAGTTCGACCTGGTAAAATTTCTGACCGCCCACAGAGGGTTCACCCCCGTCGAAAGGCAATTCGTAAAGCTACTACATGATTGTAACGTCGGTCCATCAAGAATGGTACAGATACTATCTCTCATCTACAGCAAAAAGGGGACTCTGAGTAGCATGCCGTACATACCAGCTAACGTCACTAACCTACAGGCCAAGTACCATAGAGAGAGCAAGTTGGCAGACATAGAGGCCACAATGGCCTACTTCGATGAGAAAGCGAAGGAAGATCCAGATTTCTTCTACACGATAAGGTTGGACGATGAGGACCGTGTCAGGAACATGTATTGGGTGGATGGTGCTGCAAGGAGAGCCTACAAACATTTCCGAGATTGCATTTCATTCGACGCGACGTACCTCACCAATATGTACAAGATGCCATGCGCTCCGTTCATAGGAATAAATAACCACAATCAGTCGTTGCAGTTTGGCTGCGGGCTCGTCCGGAACGAAGACACGGATGGGTACGTTTGGCTGTTCAAGACCTTCTTGGAGTGCATGGATGGACTTGCTCCGATGAACATAATAACAGACCAAGATTTCAGCATGCGTGCAGGCCTAGAGGAGGTCTTTTCGTTGGCAGTGCACAGGCACTGCAGGTGGCACATTATAAAGAAGGCTGAGGAGACGCTGGGACCGTTCTTTGCTGACCGTCCAGAGCTGCACAAGGCATTCGAGCTGTGCGTGGACCATAGCTTGACGGTGGAGGAGTTTGAAAGGAGCTGGATGGCCATGACTGAAACACATCAAGTCCAAGACAACGACACTCTTGTTAGCCTGTGGGAGAAGTGAATGTACTGGGTGCCGGCCTACTTCATGCAGTGCTTCTTCCCCTTTCTGCGGACTACGCAACGCAGCGAGGGGTTCAATGCTGTTTTGAAGCGGTACGTTAGCCCTGACAACTCATTGCTACAGTTTGCCAAGCAGTACACAGCTTTGCAACAAAAAATTCTGGGATCTGAGCTACAGCAAGAAGCGATCACGGCACTAAAGCAGCCAAAATTGCTAACGTATTTACCGATAGAGAGGCAAATGAGCAAGATATACACCAACAAGATCTTTAACAAGTAAGTCAGTTGCGTTACAGTCTTATTTGCAGAAAAAGCACCAAGTTAGTAGGTGCCTTATAGAGTGCAATGCAGTTGCCATGATATGCAGTTGCCATGTTTAATGAAATACTGTTTGCCATGCTTACTCAGCTGCATGTTGCCATGTTCAATGAAAATTCTGTTTTGCCATGCTTGCTCGGGTGCATTTTCCTTGTTGAATGAAGTGCAGTTGCCATATTTAATGCACTGTGCTTCCATTGGGGCATGTTGGCATGCAAATGCCAATGTCAACTGGAAAAAATGTTATATTGGCGACACATATGCTGAAATGCAGTTGCCATGTTTAATAAAATGCATCTGCCATGTTTGTTGAAATGCAATTGCCATGTTTACTCAATTGTAGATGTCATGTTTAAATAAAAGGGCAGTTGCCATGTTTTATGCAATGTGCTTCCATTGGGGAATGTTGGTGTGGAAAAATGACGATGTCCAGTTGAAAATGTACTACAGTTGCCATGTCTAGTGTACTACAGTTGCCATGTCTAGTGTACTGCATTTGCCATGTCTAGTGTACTACATTTGCCATGTTCAACGTACTATATTTGCCATGTTCAATGAACTATGTTTGCCATGTTCAAACAAAATGTATTTCTATTTCCATGACAACATAAGGTGGTACAAGAAAAGAGCGCACGATAGTTTAATAGAAAACACACAAAACTTGTAGATTCCAGGAAGAAATAAAGCGTCCAGCATGTTCACGGCTTTTCAGGTGGACGAACATACGTTCAAGGTGTGTTCTATTTTGGGCATGTCAGATTCAGAACCTGAAGACCCGGACAAAGGAAGGAACTACTTCGTCAAAGCCTCGATAGGCGAAGGCGAGTACTACTGCCAATGCTGCAAGTTCGAACGGGACGGCATTGTGTGCTATCACATACTAAAAGTAATGGACATGAACGATGTGACACGGATGCCCCGCCATTTCATAAGGCGGCGATGGACTTGGGACGCTGACGACGCTTTGGCGCTGCAGACAACACACGTAGTTCTGGTTGTGCATGACGAGAGACCTGAGTCAACCATGGAAGTCGTGAGGCACGTTGTGCTGACAAAGAACTATGCTGAGCTAATTGATGAAGCATGCAAGAGTGATGAGACAGCGAGAGTCGCAGAAAAACACAGGAAGGCACTAAAAAGAGAGCTTGATGATATCAAGAAGAGGAAAGCTGAGGAAGCCTTACACCGGTTCCCCCGCACATCAAGTGTGCCTTCATCCACAGGGCCATCATCTGAAAACTCGGAGATAGGATCTGGAACAGCAAGCACACAGACCCAAGTCAGGAACCCACCCCGTTCTATCACAAAGGGTCGTCCAAGAGAGATAAGGTACAAGTCGGGATTGGAGATCCAAGCAAAACACAAGAAAACGAAGAAAGGGGCGAGCAATCCATGAGCAAAAATTGGGGCGATGTGACATGGTCCTTGTGGATATTTTGTTTTGTACCCTAGATGATGAGAATTTTTTTTAAAAAAAATTGGGAGAATGACTCTTGAGGGGCATCAGAAGTGGAAGGAAAAATTCATTGAATGGATAAATGCAGTTGCCATGTTATGGGTACTTAATCTGCCATGTTATGTGTAGTTAATCTGCCATGTTATGTGTAGTTAGTCTGCCATGCTATTTTATACTAAATATGCCATTCTAGTTGTACTGGATCTGCCATTTTAGTTGTACTGGATCTGCCATGTTAGTTGTACTGTATCTGCCATGTTAATTATGCTGGATCTGCCATGTTGTTTGTACTGTATCTGCGATGTTAGCTGTACTGAAAATATGCCATGGTATTTGTAATGACTCTGCATGGCATATATTTCCATGACAATACGACGTGGTTTAGAGACACATAGTGTGTTGTGTGCAATGTATGGGAAACAAGTTGGAAAAAGCGTAACGTGCATAAACCGCAGCAAAGGTTGTGGCTACATGATCAATCTACCCATGCTAGCCGGTGCAGTTAGCGATGAAAAAGAAGAAGCAAAACAGCCAAAATGAAAAACGACGATGACTTTCACTACCCATGTCTGATGAACTACATTTGCCATCTTTTTTAAAACATCGTAGATGCATTCGAAACAGCAAACCGGTGCTAGAAACGATGAAACCATTGTAATAATGATAAACATAAAAACATATCTGCTGTAACGCCTAAAATAGATTCACGTCCACACATATATTACAGAAACTATTCAAATGTCGCTCACACACCACCACTACATAGTAGGCTACGCGGGGTTGCAGTCATAACATAGCACACAAACATAGTTTTCGACGAGAACAAAGAGATAGTACCTTACATTCCTCGGCAACAGAATGTAAGGTATGCGTCCGGTGTGTAACGCCACGTGATCACTTGTACTTTTTGATGACTTTCTTGACAGCTTCCTCCACGAACTCGCGTGCTCCGGACCGCTTGTTGAAATCTTCGTCAACCAGTTTCATGTGTAGATTTTCTGGAGCTCAACGACCGTTGCAGCTGTGATAGGGGGGACAATTTTGCCTTCCCACTTTGCAAAGTATTCCAGTGCGTGAAAGCCACAGTCCGTCCTGCACGAGGAAAAGAGTCAGGTGAACACGCAAAAAGGACAGACGTAACAAAGATAGACTTCAATTCAGATGTGACAACAAAAGAGGGGTTGGATTGATGTAAATGGCACATGAAGGAAGGAAGAAATAACGTGTTCCCTTGCTTCGCAGTCGCCACATACTCAGTCGGGAAATGCCTGATCTGGACCTTTGAATGTTCATAGTGACGGTTTCATGTCTCTTTGAGGTTGTTAATGAAGAATTCGGCATGCGTAGTAAGGTCTGCATCAGCTTCCGAACGGATTGAATCAAGCACCTCAAAACGTTGGTTCTTCAGGTCAAGACAGATCGCATAGTGGTGACCACACTTGTCGTGTGGGTCATGTGGTGCAAGCTCCTGAAACATGGGGAACATGACCTGCATTTAAAAGTGAAGAAATGAGAAGCAGAGTTCACATAAAGAACAGCAGAGGGACAAAAAATTAGAATCACATAGAATGTTTGGTTATGGGTGGGGGTAGTTGAAAGAAAGTTGCCGTCCATGTATGAACAAAATGTGCCGTGTATTTTACTATCAAGTTGCCACATAGTTTGCACGGGATGCAAAAATCAAGAAGTCGGTGTGCACGGCAGCTGTTGCCACATGAAAACATCTGCCACATAAACACAAGTGCAGATGATGGCAAAAAACCACACCATGTGAAAAAACATTGTAGGCAGGGAAGGAGTACTCACATATTTCTTCAGTGTGAGCTTGAATTCACCGTGTTGAGCAAAATTCTTCCTCAGGATTTTGTGGTGGAATTCACTATCCCATATTTTGCAGGTCACACTATAATGCATGATTATCTTGTCGGCACACACATCGGTGTGATTGTTGATGTAGTCGATCCCGCATGCAACTACATTCGTCGACATTTTACCGTTTGGCCTCACGGACTCGGCAAGATCACCCAGCTCGACGTACGTCGCTCCGCATTGAATGACTTTGGTTCTGTCCAAACATGAGCTGTATGAAAACGATATGACATGGATGAATCATGCCTACTAAGTAAAAAAAATATATGAAAGAACTAAAACATAAGCGGATCGTGTATAGAAAGTACGAAGAAGATGAATGGTAAAAAAGGAGCAAAGCAAAATGAGAGATTATGGGGTGTGTTCATTTACACTTTGAGCTCCTTCATGTGCTTGCTGCTGGCCCTCGCATTTCCAAACCGCTTGACGATATCGTACAGCTGGGTCTGTTCCTTAGTGGCCCTGAATTCGGGCTCGTAGTCTTCCGTGGGAGGTGGGTGAACTACCCTCTGCTGCCTCACAGAACCAGGAGTGGCACTCCTAATGGTATCCTCAGATACCGTATCTGCAAGCACGTTGGAACTTGATTGCCCTTGCCCTCGTGAGGACCTCCTCTGCAATGCTGCCTCCTCAATCATGCGGTAAGCTTCGTCAAGTGACGGTGAAATCTCCTCAGGGGTGGCTGCAATAATAAAAAAAAGTGGGTTAGGATACCTAGAAAATCAAAAACAGATGGATTGTGAGAAGATATGGTGCATGATGTGAGATGTAGGTAGAAAAAGTGAGGCAGTTGCCATGTGTGGTCCAACTACAGTGGCCATGTCATAGCAACTACAATTGCCATGTAGTTGCACTGTAGTTGCCATCTAGTTGGACTATAGTTGCCATGTCACAACAACTACAGTTGCCATGTTGTGTCAACTCCACTTGCCATGTGATTGCCGTATGAAAAAATGCAGCATGGAAACAAAAAATGCAGGTGACATGGTGTGGCAAATCCAGTTGCCATGTGTAATGCACTGTATTTGCCATGTGACAACAACTACAGTTGCCATGTTGAATCAACTCCAGTTGCCACGTTGTTGCCCAAATGTCAAATGCAGCATGGTAGCAAAAAAATGTAGGTGACATGGTGCATCAAATCCAGTTGCCATGTCATCACATGTCAGTTGCCATCACAAGTGAGAACCCCCAAAAAATATGATTGGGACAAAAGTCAAACTACAAAGATGTATACAAGAAAAATCATAAGGACATGACAAGTGTACCTTGCACAATCGGCTCTGCGAACTTGACAGCCTTCCTGCCCTCGACCATTGGCTGCGCCATCATTGCGGGCATGCCTCCTGGGAAAGCAAAGGCAACTGGCATAGGATCTTACACCACCGGTTGATCTTGACTGATGCCAAGGCTGAAGCTCGGTGGGGTAAAGGCCATTGGGCGCCTCTCATTCCTACTGGCCGGACCACGAACGACTTGCGGGGCAGAATCCAAGGGTGAAAGATCGACAAACATATCTGAATCGGCCGCTACAGAATGATCGGCCTTATTTGCAGGGCGGGGCGTGTTGTCAGCGGTATCAGCCGCAGCTTTCATGACAATCTTCTTGTTTGGGCTATAGGGGACACCGACATTGAATGGGAGCCTGGAAGTGCGCAGATTTATGCTGGGGATTTTCACTGCGGGTAAAGGCGCAGTCTGCTCCGGTTTTTCACCTGCGTCACTCGTGCCCGGCTTGACACATGCATCAGTTGTGCTCCGGTCTTCCGATTTCTCCATCACATTGCTTTTGGCAGGTGGCGGGAACAGTGTGGACGCAGGAACATAACCAGACTTGTCTCTCCTGCCCCTAGCTACAGCCGGTGCGTTGGGTATGTCTGTTGGTTGCTTGCGGGGGCTATGACGCCTAGGTGGAAGACCAGCACGCGAAACAGTCACCTTAGCAGTATCTGCACCGACAGGAGCTGGAGCTGTTGTGCCAGGACTCTCACCTGTAGATGGCATATCCTTGTGAACTGCCGCCTCAGCCGCTTCTGTCGTGGACACAGGAGTGCCACCACGCACGCGCTTGGAATCAGTGTCAGATGAGCGGGAATCTTCCTTGCTTAGGTTCGTCTCGGGAGCGTCCACTTCAACGCTTGCTGATGGGGTGGCATGGCTCACAGCAGCATCCTTCATTGCCAGAAGAGTTGGCAATATTTCAGCTGTCCTGGTAGATACCGACTCGTCACTCCCTGATGTACGGATGCCTGTTGTTCTAGCCTGCACATCTGCAGCCGGCAGAGATGGTCGGCCACTTGAATCAGAGTTGGTGGGAGCGGTCAACGGTGCAGCAGCAGTATTGTCGCCTGGTGCCTCATGTACATCTGAGTTGCCCCCTGTTGACAACTTTGAATGCAGGTGTTCGAGCGGGTCCTTACTGATATGCTTGGCCCCGCGCGTAGTAGTCTTCTTCACCCTGCAAAAAAAATAAAGCACATGAAAAAGGTATTAAAAAAATGAACAAAAATATGTTTGCCTTGGTAGAAATCTTTAAAAAATGAAAAACAAGTGGAAAAGCTGGTGGTTGCCATGTAAGGGGAACGTGAGTTGCCATTAGGGATGGCAATGGGTAGGGTATGGGCGGGTACAACCACCTTCTGCCCAAACCCATACCCATAGAAAATTTCTATACCCACCCACTTCAATACCCGTGGGCATAAATTGGTACCCATGCCCATACCCATCGCGTATGCTATACCCAATGGGTACCCGGTGGGTACAATATATAACATTGAATTTTTTTGAAAGTTAGAGAAATGAGTTTAAAATTTAAGTGATGATGGACGAGCAACACGGACGCGGGCTCCTCCGGTGGATGGACTCTTCGAGGCATCCATCGAGTATGATCAACGATTGGTGGAAGCCCAACGTGGTGGGAATGGGGGGTCGCTGGATCGATAGTTGGAGACAGGAGTCCGATAGAGAAGAGTCGAGATTTCATCTTTTCAAGGAGTCACATAGGATGTAGGAGCAGTGGTGGCCTATGAGCTATGGCCAACTTAAGGAATACGAGATTTAGGGTGGACCATAGGAGTTGGATGTTGACCCCACATGTCATAGGAGTTATTTTCACTAATTATATTTTTTGGGTATCCATTGGGTTATCCATGGGCAAAATTTCATACCCATGCCCTACCCATATATTTTGCGGGTATGGGTACCCATTACCCGTGGGTATAAAATGTCTCCAAATCTTGCCCATGCCCATTGTTTTCGGGTAGGGTACCCATGGGTACCCATACCCATGGGCAAAACTGCCATCCCTAGTTGCCATGTGTCATAATTAGCAGTTGCCATCCAGCAGCAGTTGTCATGTTAGCCAACTTGAAGAATGATAAAAATGTCTGATCTGCCATGAATGCAATTTCAAACCTAGGTGTGGGATGAGCTCACAAGCCAACGGTAAAGATGGCAGTTGCCATTAGGTACATTAAAGTTACCATTTGGCCTAGATTCCAGTTGCCATGTAAAAAACAATAGGAGTTGCCATACACTTAAAAAGGAAGGAAAAAATCATTT
Organism: Triticum urartu; assembly: GCF_056163025.1. Classification (NCBI taxonomy): domain Eukaryota; kingdom Viridiplantae; phylum Streptophyta; class Magnoliopsida; order Poales; family Poaceae; genus Triticum; species Triticum urartu. The sequence goes on from NC_141873.1 coordinate 512,418,925, forward strand.
GGAGAACAGCAGTTGCCACGTGGGGGGCGATGACAGAAGACAATGTGACAAGCTAAATGGATGCATTGGAAAATCAAGAAAATATAGCGCTATGTCAATGAAAGCGGATGAAAAAACCTACTTCTTGACTGCCTTCCTCAGGTCTAGCAACACGACAAGATCCCCGGTGTTGGTCATCGTCGTGCGAGGAGATGACCTGGTGGAAGGGGTGTCACCGGCAATGGGGGCGCCTTTGTTCAACCGAGCAGAAACACGGGTTGGCGTTGGCGCCTGTTTCTTCGTAACTGCTCGTCCACCAGCTGTCGGCTCGCTGCACGTATGAGATGGAGGAAAAAAAAAAGGTGGCAATTGTCAGACAGCAAACTCGTTGCCGTGCTTGACAAAAACAAGTGCAAAAAAAGGATGAGTCTATTCGAAGAAAATAGACAAAGTAAAAAACTAAAATAAAAGTCGAACCTCTTCCTGGCAGCTACGGGGTCGGTCCTAGACCTCTTGCCAGCAGAACCCTGCCCAACACCCTCTGGAGCCCTCCCCCTCTTTGATGGCAAAACCCCCTCGCCACTCGCAGCCGTATGTTGTTTGACTTTCTCCTGTTGGGGGACATCTGTTGCATCCTTGCCCTTGTTACCACCTGCGCGAACTTCAGCATGATCATCATCATCGGTGTCCTCTTGCACATTCTCCATGAAATCGTTGTCATCCTTGCTGAGACCAGCATCTCCACCTAGTTCATCTTGTGTGTCAGCAGGCTCTTAGGAACTGTTGTAGTCATACCGGCCACGGCAACCGGTTGGCCGGTGTGTACGTTCTAGGACAAATGAAGTGAACTGCCTCACAATCGCGTCGTTGTCAGAGCCACTGAGGGACGTCCACCCCTCAACCAACTTCCCGAGCAAGCCGGTCATTCCAGATGCAAACTGCCCTATTAGATGCTCAACAGGTGCCCTCGCCTGTGCACGAAACAAAGAAGCATCAATGACCACCCGTATTGCAATCACTTGCACAACATCAAAAAATACTCCACGGCAAACCATAGATGTAGATCTTTTGATTACCTCGGCAGGGCAAGACGGAGCTGAGTGCACGTCCATCCACTTTCCAAAGTTTTGAGGCCCCCCAAACACACTGTAGTCTATAGCATGCTTGGCCATCAGCTGGAAAGAACAAAAAAAAAAGAAAAAAACGCTAGGACGTAAGAGAGAGAATGTAAGTTTAAGCACAAATGAAAAGAGTTGCCATATGGAATGAGACATGGATACAGTACTCAGACAACCATGGATAACAAAGGTAGTCATCTCTTATGACCCACAGACGGTTGCCTCATGCCAATTTGTAGGCATTCCGTGTGGGTAAAGAAACCAGAACTAACCTGCAGTTTTCCATATGTGGTGTCAGTAGCCTTGTCTGCGGCAAGCACAGCCTTGACAGCATTGATAGTCCACGCAGAAACAGCAAACTTGTGCGCAGGCAGCGGGCCTCCTGTCCCAGTGAAATCCACGGTGGACAGATCAAGACAGTCGACGTACATGAGCTGATGCAAAACAATTTTAAAAAGAAAGAAATATCAGTTGCCATCATGGGTACTGTGTGGAGGAAAACAGGATAATATATGTTCCCATGATAATCAAGTTGAGGTGCATGAAAGAAGAGAAGAAAAAGAAGAAGATGCCATCTACATGTGCTAATTGCCATCATAGTGTGATAGCAGTTGCCATGTTGTTATGATGGCAGTTGCCATCATAGTATGATGACAGTTGCCATACTAATATGATGGGAGTTGCCATATTGTCATTATGCCAATTGCCATATTGTCATTATGGCAGTTGCCATCTTGATATGATCAGGTTGCCATCTTGTTATGATCAGGTTGCCATGCACGAATAAAAGTGTGTTAAAAAACAGTGTTCACAGAAAGAACTGGTAAAAAATATCATTAAATGCAGTCGACAACCCTTTTGGTACATCTTGCTTGAGAATGCATCGTGCAGGAAGTCAGCAATAAGCTTACACCAATTCATATTCTTCACATTTTCCAGATCCGCCTGCACCACACAAAATTTCAGGACAAAAAAGGTTGCCGCATCAGAAATCAAATGGAAAAAAACATCGAAAAACGCTGGCAGTCACTAGCTTTACACATGACATCGGAGCCAAAAAGATCAAAGGAAAATAAAGTAGTAAAGATGGATCATTCATCAGGATGGGGAAGCATTTGTTGCTTGGGCGAAGAGAGGTGGTCGGCGCGAAAACAGCTGAGATGAGGTACATGAGTAGCTTCATCTTGAAAACATCTCCATGCGTCGTCATGGCCTGCAACGAATCTGCCACTGCAGACGTGTTCGGCATGGATTCCGGCCCAGGAAACAAACGGGGGAACAACGCTTCCTCGATCTCATTGTTGGCCTCGTACGAGACTTTGATATGTCCACGAGGCACACCCAAAGTGCAGAACACGGATTCCTCGTTCAACGGTAGTCTTCCATGTCCCGGAATCACGAATTCCCTGGAGGCGGGGTCATAGATCTCACCAAGCCAGTCGCATACAGGGTTGACAAGGTTCGTGCACCGGACATCCATCATAGACTGCATACCCATCTCAGCAGCAGCCCCCTTCTGATCGTCGGTGAATTTGTCAGTCAACGCAGTCAGTCGTTCTTGGGAGGCTTTGTTGCGAATACGTTTCTTCTTCTGCAAAAAATAGACAAAAAGTGATCAGTTGTTGTCATGTTTTTGCAAAAAGTGATCAGTTGTTGCCATGTTTTGCAATGTCATGAAATTTTAGTTCGTGTCAGACGACTGCAAGCTCGAGGTGTCAACCAGTAACATAAAGCAGGAGGAAGGGGGGATGTGTGAACATTTACCTCATCACCCTCTTTTCTCCGTCCAGTTGCCCGATTATGCTGTGGTGCATCCATGAAATCATCATCATCGTTTTGATGATCGCCACGAGCCATTCTGCTGAGATAGGAACAGACCAAATTGTCATGGTGGAAATGTAAATGCAAGAGGTAAGAAGTTGCCACCTAACAGAAAATGTCAACTAGTGAATGCAGAAAAAATAACATGAACACACACGCACCCCTCCTATGATTGTCGGAAACATAAACGTGGCAAGTAAGCACGTTGGTTGCATACATATGGTAAATGCACTTGAAAACAAAAAATGTTGAAGTTGCCATGTTAGCCCAAGATAGTACGATAGAAAGTCACAGAATCCTCCACATCAGAAAAACTAAGATGTGACAGCTTACACACTGTCCTAAAAATACACCAATCAAATGCCACTTGTTCAGCGGCAGAAATGTGCTAGGGTGAAATTGCCGTGCTGAAATGCAACACATACTACAATAAATCGATGAAACCACATATAATCAAGAACCTGAAAATTGCCACAGTGTGATCAGATATCACAAAGTCGTTGTGGCAAAACAAAAAAAATTGCGCCTACAGTATAATGAATTTGCCATATTGTACTGACTGCGGCATGGCAACAGACATGATGTGGTCAGCCAAAAACTTGCCACATGCAAAGCATATGTATGGCATCTGACACAATTGATATGCAAATTTGGTTGCCACATTATGCAGCCAATTTGCCACACTGTCTTATCTGCAGAATGGCAACAGACAGTGTGTTTACATTCTATTTGCCACATGAATATACTATCCAAGTGGCAACAGGCACACTTGATGTGCACATTAGTTGCCGTCCAGTGCAGTTGGCTCCTGAAACTGCATTGACTACCGATTGTGGCAACTATCACAGTGTGATAACTATCACAAATCATTCAGAAAAATTAGATGCCATAATGAAAAAGCATGTTTGTGGCTACTATCACAGTAATTCAGCAAATTTAGTTGCCACATGGAAGAGCGTGTGTGTGGCAACTATCACAGTCATTCAATAAAAATAATTGCCCCATGCGAAAGCTTATATGTGGCAACTAACACAGTCATTTCAGTAATTTATTGCCGCAAGGGGAATCACGTTTGTGGCAACTATCACATTTGTTCAGGGAGTTAGTTGCCACAGAATCATGATAGTTAATGAAACTATCAAGTTTGCCTCATACTACAGTTTCAAAACCCAACTAACTAGATCTAGGGTTCAATGACAACTACCGCGACTTCAAATTCACCCTCAAAATTCTCCCACGAACTGACTGCAAACACAAATTCGAACCAATGCGCATCAAACAAACCGGGAGACACCTGCCCAATCCATAGGCAAGACTAGTGCGTGCCTCCGAACAGGCATAACCACACCGACGATGCCGCCGCCGCGGCCGCGACGAAACTGCCCAGTGCCACCAAAAACGGCTAGCAGACGACTTCGGCGCCGGCGGGAACGCCGACACATCGCCGAATCGCCTGAATCTCTATGAATCTCGATCGAGGAATCAAATAGGGAGGGAAGGGGGAAAATGCAGGAAGGGATTGCGAGAGTTGTAGCGAGCATTACCTTCAACCCGCAGGCGCTCCGGCGAAGCCGCTCCGTTCCGGCGAGCACCACCGACAACCGCGAGCACCGTCGATTCTTCCGCCTCCGCCGTCGCCTTCTCCCCTCGCCTTCTCCTCCAATGGTTTGAAATGTGAGTGGTTTGTGCCAGTAACTGCGGTGCGGGTGAGTAAATGGAACCGTGAGGGAGAGGGGGCAGAGGTGTGCGACGTGTTTGACGTCAACCGCGATCGGAGCGTGGTGTGCGGGCGCATAGCAGTTCCACCGCACGCCTCCGAGTGGCAACCGCTGACCGCGGGATGGCGCAAAAAACCGGCCAATTTGTTCCAAGATTCGTGCATAAAATTGCCAACGGAGATGCTTGCGTGTGGTCGGGATGGTGAACGCCCACACATGTGGGCGTTAAGATTTCCGTTAATTAAAAGAATATTAGTTGTCTCGGAAAAGAAAAGGGGATACTAGTACGAGTACATCGCACATGCGTCTAGAAGATGCAGCCAATCGGGACGCAGTTGAGCTCGTTAAACGCCCATCAAACAGTACTAAAACAACAAAGGCTTCGAGCCGCCCGTCACACCCGGTGCTCGCCCAAGGCGCCGCGAGCACGTCACTGCGGATGCGGATGCGGACGCGTGGTGCCCACCCGACCGCCGGATGGGGGCCAGGTCGCCATCCAGCCCCCGCCCTCGAACCCGGACGCCTTCCCGTCCAGATCCACTCCGCCCGCCTCGTCATCCCCCGCGGCCCCCTCCTCCCTCCCTTCCCACCCTCCAGATCCCGCAACCCGCGAAACAAACCACCAGCCGGCAAGCAATCCGCGCGCGCCCATTGTTCTCCTCTCCCTCTCCCTCTCCCCCCCAGCCTCGGTTCCGGATCAGCTTCGACGGCATGGCCGCACCTCCACCCTCCAAGAGGAGAGGCGGCGGCGGTGGCGGGGGTGTGGAGAAGAAGGATCTGTTCCACGTCGTCCACAAGGTGCCCGCCGGCGACAGCCCCTACGTCCGGGCCAAGCACCTCCAGGTTGGTTAATCATTTGCAGCTCCCTTCCTGCCCATGCAAATTCTGCCTCTCTCTAGTGGATTTATTGTGGTTAAAACGGAAACTGGAATATACTATACTGTATGCAGTAGCCTTGATTGTGCACCGGTTGCCCAATCATGATAACGGCCAGCATGAAAGCAGATCACAGTATTATTCCCTACTTTTCCGTCGGCTCCGGGCGATTCTTGACTTCTTGCTCTCGCCGTCAAATCTTCTTTGCTCCTCTTGGCCGAAAGAAACCATTGCTCGCCGAATCGGTCACTGTGCTAAGGTTACTTCTCCGTGTTGCCACAAATGGGCAGTGGTCCATCGCGCGGAGTCGACCTGCGTGCTTAGTGAATGATTATGTTCTAATCACATCGAATTAAGTTCAGTTACACCATAATTCATGATTAGGAGTAGTTGAACGAGAGAAAAATCCCTTTCCTCAAAAAAAGAGAGAATATTTTTCCCTGCAAACGTTAAGTTGCTGACTTGGGTGAAACGGCTTGGATTGATCAGCTCGTGGAGAAGGACGCGGAGGCGTCGATCGTGTGGTTCTGGAAGGCGATCAACTCCGGGGACAGGGTGGACAGCGCGCTCAAGGACATGGCCGTGGTGATGAAGCAGCAGGACCGCGCCGAGGAGGCCATAGAGGCCATCAGATCCTTCAGGCACCTCTGCTCCAGGCAGGCTCAGGAGTCCCTCGACAACCTGCTCATCGACCTCTACAAGGTGCGTCTAACTTGCACGTCTCACAGGAAAAATCTGCTCAAGGATCGATCCGGCCGTGCATCTATTCTAACCTGATATGTCTCATTTTGATCTTCAGAAATGCGGAAAAGTCGACGAGCAGATAGAGCTGCTGAAACAGAAGCTCAAGATGATATGCCTCGGCGAGGCCTTCAACGGGAAGATCACCAAGACGGCCCGCTCCCACGGCAAGAAGTTCCAGGTCTCGATCCAGCAGGAGATGTCACGCATTCTGGTACGGGTTACTGCTCCCATGTTACTCTTACTGATTGCTAATTAGGCATGTCTTGGTCTGTCACTGCAGCAATATTCAGTTATACAAAGGTTACTGAAACTTTTGATGTGCAATTTCACAGGGTAACCTTGGCTGGGCTTACATGCAGCAGAACAACTATGAAGCCGCAGAATTGGTGTATCGGAAGGCCCAGACTATCGTACCTGATGCCAACAGGGCGTGCAACCTCGGGCTGTGCTTGATCAAGCAGGGCAGGCATCAGGAGGCAGTGCAAGTACTCGAGGATGTCCTACTTCGCAGAATCTCCGGGTTGGATGACGACAAGGCGGTTGCCCGAGCTGAGCAGCTCCTTAGTGAGCTCGGTCCGACTACACATGTTTCATCGCCCTTTGATATTGGCTTGAGTTTCACTGAAGAGATCATGGAGAGACTAGACCTTGTGATGAATGAGTGGACACCGTTCAGGTCGAGGCGTCTGCCTGTATTCGAGGAGTTAGATGCATTCAGGGACCAGATGGCTTGTTGATTCGTTACTTCGCCAGTTTTTAATCTTTTAACGTGCATTTGCGTGTGGTAAATAGAAGTTGATGTGCATGTATGTAGGAGGTTATGTAGGAGGTTTTGTGGATGTTACAGGTGTGAATGAGAGATTTGATAGATTGTAGATATCATAAGCAGCTAGGGTTGATGCAAAGCGTTCCCTTGCGGAATAATGTGGTTTCAGTTTTGAATGCAGCTGGTCTTTGCCCAGAGATATGCTTAATTTGACCTCCTTGCGATGTGAAATCGTCGTGTGGATTACTCACTTGCTTTAATTGCAAAAACTGAAATGATTCCTTTTCCTTTTGCTAAAAGCCAACACTGAGTATAACATATTGCATACCAAGTAAAATTTCATCCATGCAGGAGCCAGCTTGAGCGAACACCGCCAAAGTCAAGAACTTGAGAGCAAGTAAAAGAGACAGCTGGTGCTGATAAGAGAGCACTATATACACTCACAAAATAGACATGTGCTGGATTACTGATAAGAGATCCCAATATTTGTTGGATTGTTGAATCCAAGAGTTTGGTTCGTTATTGTATACATCCTTTAAGTGATAATCTCACTATGTGTACAAAGCACCTAAGAACACCAAATAAAAGATGTGAATTCTGCAATGCTCTTTGACCTACAGTATGGATTTCAACGCCAGGGACTTGCCAGGCTAGCTCTTTTTGAAACCAAGCGCCTGCAACTTCAATTCCCAACCCTTCCTATTCCCAGCCGACTTCTCTCGATACTGAATACTCCTCTTTCCCCCTCATATGTTACATCCAGTTTCATGCTCATGGCTCGCCCTCTTTCTCCCTCATTGTTCTTGTGTGGTTTAATGTGGTGTGCAAGCCATGCTCGCTGTTTTGGTTGTTGCTTCAAGCTCATGGCTCATCCTCTTTCTTCCCCATTTTTTCTTGTGTGGCTCAATGAGGTGTGGTAGTCGTGCTCGATGTGTTGGTTATTACTTATACACTTTTCACGTACATGAAGAAGACACAAGTTTGCGAACTGTGTTTTATGGACGTGTTGTTATTGGACTTTAATGCTCCTAGCTTCTCCAACTGTATCATGTCAGATGTGCAAAGTACAGACTCGGCTTTAATTTTAAATATCTTCACCGGTCGGTAATTTAAGTTGCCAACACATCTCGCTCTAAGCCAACTCCTTTGAAACCGAATTTTGTGAAATAGTCTAAGGCTTTTTGTGAAGAAAGTGAACATCTTTACTTTTTTTGCCCCAAACATTCTCTCTACGTCACCAAATACCAAATACCAAAAAGGTGAAATGCTTAATAATAACATAATGAAATGTTTTCCTTTGGAAAAGATCTAGCTAATATGTTTCACAAAATTCATATTATACAACCTCGCTCTAATATCACCAACACTGCAAGAAGCTGCTTTAATATTAGTTTCGTTGCTGAATCCGAGACTTTGATAACAATCTTCATGTGACGACAATCTCTCTGTGTAGAATGGGTGCCAAATACCAAAAATGAACTTGTCAATGCTATTTGGCCTACAATATGAAGTCCAAAGGTGGGCACCAAATTAGCTAGATCTTTTCCTATTGGGGCTGGCTATATGTAAGTTGCCTGAAAATTTATTTTGGGTAATTTGATTTGTTGGGCCATTAAATCAAGATACAACTATCATCCTTCTTTCTTCTTCCTTCAGCTTTCTTCCTCCTCCAACCATCCCTTCTCTCACAAAATTGACTTACCCAAATTTTCTGAATGACCATCTTGAATTTTTTCCATCTACCATTTTTATTTAAGCAAACTACATACCACTTTCCATAATGACAGAACAAAAAAGGTAGGATCCATCTTAGGTTTCTGAATTTTCACAGGATAACGAAGTATGTTCACGTACACGGTTCTAACTAATATATAACACAAGATGCATATCGCCACACCAAACTCAAGTTTTCACTGTCTTTTCATACCATTGACGCATGTAATCAAAGAGCTAGACGCATTATTGGTAAGGTAGGTTTGACGCAAAGCAATCCCTTGAGAATTTATGTTTGAGCTAACTACATAATAGATTGTTGATATGATAAGCTAGGGTTGATGCAAAGTGGCCCCTCGAGGAATATTCTGGTTTCGATTAGGAATGCATATGTTCTTTTCCTAAGATACGTCTAATTTGACTTCCTATAGATGGAAACTTCCATGTGGGTTATTCACTTACTTTAATTGTAAAAGGTGAAATGCTTAATAATAACATAATGAAATGTTTATTTTGCTAAACGATCCAACACTAAGTATAACTATTGCATATACCAACCAAAATTCCATCCATACCAAAGCCAATTTCAAACATACTAGCATTGGTATGCACCACCAACGTCGAAAACTTGAGAGCAAGTAACAGAGGCATGTGGTGCTGAATCACAGAAGTATATACACAACAAATATCACCAACACCGCAAGAAGGCGTTCCAAAATTTGTTGGGTTCTTGACATCCAATAGATTTATTACTGGATATGGAGATCATATTGCAACAACAATCATACTACGTGTAGAAAGCCTGAGTAATCCAAAAGGTGAATTGCCAATGGTACTTAGCTTGCATTATGGATTCCAACACCACAATAATCTGGTTCTTTTTTAATCCATGTGTTGCCAACTTCAATTCCCAGCGCTTCCTATTCCTAGTTGGCTTCTCTCAATACCGGAACATTGGTACCATTTAGCTCCATTCACATGGTTTTCCCTCTCCACACCCCCCCCCCCCCCCACACACACATGCATTGTTCTTGTGCCACTAGTGTCGTGTGCTAGGCGTGCTCCGTGTTTTGGTTATTAATTATACACCTTCATGTACATGAAGAAGCCACAAGTTTGAGAACGATGTTTTATGGTTGTATCATTATTTGGACCTAGTGCTCATGATTAAAGTATATCATGTCCTATGTTGGTGGGTAAGTACTGACTCGAGTTTAATTTAAAATATCTTCACTCATCTATAATTTTTATTCCCTACACATCCTACTCCGAGCCATCCTCTTTCGAACCAATTGTTTATGAAATGGCCTGCAAGTTTTTTTCTATAAAATGAATACCTTTACTTTCTTAGCTCCAAATGTTCTCTCTATGTGTTAATAAAATGTGAGGTGGAATACCATTTATGTTTATATTTTGATTGTTCAAGAATGTGGCCCCTGATTTAACATGTGCCAAAAGAAATCCATTTAGACAGTGAAGCCAAGCCCACAAACTAAAGCCTCGAGGTTTGACACCCACTTGTGGGAGACATGCTCAAGATTAATAATAATGGTCCTTACTAGAGTCGAATGGATCGAGGGGATGGTGCCTCTAGTGACGTAGTTGGAGCAGGGTTAGCAAGATACCCAAAATACATGCATGTATTCAATCGTTGTCTATAGCACAAGCTTGGGGGATGACTTAGGTTCATATCAAGACTAGCATTCAGTTGTTGTTGCAGGTGACTAAGGGAAGCTATGATGATATGATGCCTTTACATGGTGTGGTTGGGAGGCCTGGTAGATTATAGATATCACAAGGTGGGGCTAATACAAAGAGTCTTCTTTAGGAATAATGTGGTTTCTGGTTTGAGTGCACTTGTTCATTGCTCGACATGTGTTAGTTTGACTTTCTCATGATGTGAATTTCCAATGGATTATTCACTTGCTTTAATCACAAAACTTGATGTGTTTTTCCCAAAAACTCAATAGGGAGTATAACATATAGAACAACTAAAGTAAATAACTTGAAGCCAAGAAACGTAGGCACGTGATGTTGAGTTACTGTTAGGAAAGCAATATATATAAATAACAAATCACCACCACTACAAGATGACAATATAATATTAGTTTGAAATCCAAGAGTTTGATTGATAAGGATCTTCATGTGGCGTCAATCTCTCTATTCTCTATGTGTAGAATGGATGCCGAGTACCAAAAAATAAATATGAAATGCTATTTGGCCTACACTATGGATACTAACCCTGGGGACTCGAGTAGCTAGCCATCCCTCCCACTCCATGCCGCCACCCGAGGGGTCTGTCATTCCAGGTGTGCGGCCTCCGATGAAGGTGGCGGTGAGGCTTGGCTGCCATGCCCCGTCGCAAGGAGCTCCGGATGCCGGGGCAGCAGCCCCGAGTGGAGATGGCAACACGGATCTCGCCGGTGGATGGCGCCAGGGGATCTAGCCATTCCTTCCATCCGTGTGGGCGGCAGAGGTCCTCCGTGGTTGTGAGATCTTTCGGTGGCTCCGCCAGATATGGATACTGGCCCCCTCCCCTTGCTACGGCCCACCCGCCAGATCTAGTCGTTGGGCATGGGTTGGCGGGAGACTAGAACGGGGGAAACCCTTGGTATACTTCGTGTCAACCTTGATGGTGTCGGCGCTCTTGCACTAGTTCCCTCTTGAGGGCACGCTGAGCTTCCGATCGGCACCCCTCTTCTTCGATCCCCCCCCCCCCCCCGCGCGGGGGCTCCCAGGTGAAAGCCTTGGCCTTTTGGGTTGGACAACGGCGGCGTTCCAACAACATGTTCCTGTTTGGAGGTGTCGTCCTAGGGATGGCGCAGTTGCGGTTGTGGTGTTTGGTGATTGGTGGCGGTGGTGGTGTGCTACTCTCTAGGTCGCTGGTGGTGTGGGAGGCGAGTTGGCTGGTCCGCAATCCTTCAGTGGCTCCTGTCCGATGGTTGTTGGCCGGTGTTCAACGTCCTCGTATAGTGACATGGCATGGACGAAGGGGAGACTGCGTTCTCCTCTCCAACATTGGCCCCTTTGGGTCGACGCAGTGCCAGGTTTCTCTCCATGTGGTTCAGCCTCTCCCGTCTGCGTGCGCTAGCGTCTCTAGCTAGTTGGCCTCTGCTCTGCCGCTCTAGCTGCTTTTGGCGCTCTGGCGGCTTAACTATGGTTTCTTAGTGTACGCGATGGCGTTTGTTGCTTTGCTTCTTGTAGCTGCTTCTTGTAGCTCCTGGTCTCGAGCGTGATCTGCTTGTGATCTTTCAGTTTTTGGTCAAGTTTTGGCCTTTGTAATCAGCTCATTTGTATCCTAGCAGCTTGATGGCTTCATTAATTTGATGAACTCTATGCCTTTTCTCTAAAAAAAATATTCTTGTGTTGTTTACTGTGGTGTGTTACCCATGCTCGATCTTTTCGTTGTTGCTTATGTACATATGTGAAGAAGTCGCGAGTTTGCGAAAGTTGTTTTATAGACATACAACTATTTGGACTTTAGTGCTCCAAGCTTTCCCGGTTGTATATTGCTAGTATGTTCGTAGGTAAGCATAAGTGATCTTGTGAGCACGAGCTCACATGCACCTTTAGTAGTAGTAGTAAGATATAAAAAACTAAGAAAATTCAACAAAGACATATGTGTGTTTCACATGCGTGCAAATTTGCGCAATGAAATAATATTCATGGAGGCCTGGGCAAAAATAACAAAACTGATGCTCTGAAATGCTTTTGAAAACAGTCTTTTTGGAACATCGGGGTTCATCACGAAAAATTGCACACATGTAAAACACACATCAATGTTTGTTGTAAAAAATATCAGATTAAAAAAATGTTTTCCCGCATTTTACTGTTACAAAGGGTTCATGTGAGCTCGTGCTCACAAACTCCATGTTCGGTGGGTAAGCTATTGTATCAACTTCATGTCATAATATTATCTCATCTTTGTAATTATAGTTTCCAAACAAATCTCACTCCGAGTTAAGATCTTTAGAAACCATTTTATTCTATTCGCTCTGAACATTCTCTATCCATGTTAATGAAATGCTAGTTCATGATTCTACATGTGCCAGAAGGAAATCAACGAACTATTGGATTGGGAAGCCCTCCAGGTTTGGTAGCCATCTGTTGGGAGACACGACTCAAGATAATTAACGATGCTTCCAACCTAGAGTCTGGCTGGTCGCGGCGGGGGGGGGGGGGGGGGGGGGATCTGTCACTCGAGATGCTGGTGGAGTGGGGGAGGGGTCATCCTAACAAAATAAATTGACAAACGCAAAAAATGTTGCTTTTGTGACCAAGGAAAACAATTCATCATTGTTACCTTTGTTGTAGCCTTCAATTTGCCTCCACCTACTAGTAACAAATTTGTTCTGGAACTAATTGGCTAGAACTCACCACAAATTAAGGAACATATCCAGGTCAGGGTGTGTGTCTTATTTTGGGAAATTTTGAAATTGTCAGAGCAATTGTGTTTTTGACGGAGCAACTTTTTCAAACCTTTTGTAGGTTATTTCAGGACTAAACACATGGATCCGAGGATTGTTTCCATCTACCATTTATGTTCAGGCCAACTCCATGTCATTCTCTAGAACTACCGAACAAAAGGGTAAGACCCCATCCTAGTTGTCTGAATTTTTACAGTCGAAACAAGTTTGTTCTTGTACACACAGTACCAATGAATATACACCGCGAAATGCATATCGCCACACCGAACTGAAGTTCTCTCCATCTTTTCCTATAGCAGATGTCGGGCCACATCCATCCTAATCAATGTCGCCTGCCACTGCAAAGAAAGAAGAACAAAAAAGTAACTAAAATTGCTTCACAGGTTTCAGTAACATGCACTGAAGAACCAAATGTTCAGAATGTTCAAAACTTCAGAACAAATGTTCAGAAGCTGAACCAGAGTAGGAAACAGAGAAGAAAAGAAGCAGAGAAGAACAAAAAAACAAGTTAGCACTAGAAACACCAAGAAGAAGCATGATGAACATGGAAGAATCATGAAAGAAATGGCACTTACCCTATCTATATCATTAGTGCCACTTGGGTTCAACTTGTCAACCGCCTTAAGTGCGGCCGCCCACCTTTGACAATCTCGGTTGATTGTCGACCACAGGGAGCATAGAGATCTTCCAAAGCGGTCAATTCCACTTTTCTTGTGTACATCAAAGTGTTCCTTCATCCGGAGCCAATATGCATCTCTACTTTGATCCTCTTCAATGGAGGGATCCCTCGACACTAGCAACTAGGTATTGCATAGCAAGATGTCTTCATCCATGGTGTAGTTGCCCCCTCTTCCTTTTGGTGCATCGACGATGCCCTCACCATCCTCGTCCACCTCAAACTCATGATCATCGAAATGCATCTCATTGGTTTGAGACCAATGAGAATTGTTGGAGCCAACACCCATAGTTGACATATATGCTTCATCATTGAAACTACAAAGTATATACAAGGAAGCAAATAAGCTATCCATATGTATGCATTCAAACAACAACAACAACAAGTTGGCGAAATTTTACCTTGTGGGCATTTCATCGAACACCTTGTGCGCGTCGGCCGCCGGCTCATCAAGTGAGCTCGCCGACACTTCGGTCGCCGCCGCGTCCGTCGCACGCCTTGCAAGCTTCTTCCTCGACGGCCTAGAGGAGCCGTCCGCCACCTTGTTCTTCTTCGCCGACACCTTGCCCTTCTTCGCTCGCTCCGCATTTGGGAGTTCGAGAGGGGGGCACATGGCTTCATGGCAGGCGTCGGCGCGACGCCACCCGCCGCCGAGGTCTTCCACGGTGGAATGAAGAGGACGCACGCGATGCCGGTGCTTGGAGGAGCACCGGCGGAGGAGAAGCCAAAGCTCCCCGCGCTAGGGTTCGCGGCGGCGGCGGTGGAGGGGTCGCGGGGAAGGGGTGAGGGGGTGCCGGCGCGTCCGTCCATCGGGCCAATTCGCCAACAGCGGCGCGGGCAGGCGAAAGTGGCGCGGAGGAGAGGGTGCGGCGCGAGCGCTTGAGTGTGCGGCGCGTGGAAGCGGGCGCACCAAATAAGCGGCGCGCAATGGTGTTTCGGACCGCGCGCTGAACTCTTTATGCCGTGCGCGCGGCTATTGCGCCTCTGCTGGAGCTTGCTGAGCGGTTGCGCGCGCGCTAAAAACCAAAAATTTCCAGCGCGGCGCTTATATAGCACGGCTGTTGGAGATGCTCTAAAGCATTGCCTCGAGGGATATCATAGTTTGATGTGTGAATACAACCGTTATTCACTTAAGATATGTTTTATGTTACTTGTTCAGGATGTGGAATTTGCAAGTAGATTATTTATTGAATTTATCACAAAAATCGGAATGCTTTTAGCCAAAAACCAACACAATGTATAAATAGAACAACTAAAATTCTAACCATACCAGAGCCAGCGTGAGCCACATCAGCATTGGATATGCACTGTCAATGTAGATAACAAGAAATCAGCCAACACACACACATGTTCCGCAGGAAGACGCTCCAATATTAGATGGATTGCTGAAAATTGAAGAGATTGATCATCGAAGATTTCAACATCGACCTTCCCTAAAAAAAGGTATACTTGACCTTTTTGTAATTCTGCCCATTCCATGTCATTTTCTAGAACTAGAGAACAAAACAGAAAAGGGTAAGAGACCCCATCCTAGGTGTCTGAATTTTCACAGTAGAAACAAGTATGTTCTTGTACACAGTACCAATGAATATACACCGCAAAATGCATATCGCCACACCGAACTGAAGTTCTCTCCGTCTTTTCCTACAGTCGATGCCGGGCCACGTCCATCCTAAACAACACCATCTGCCACTGCAAACAAAGAAGAACGAAAACGTAACTAAAATTGCTTCACAGGTTTCAGTTATACGCACTGAAGAACAAAATGTTCATAATGTTCAGAAGTTCAGAACAAAATGTTCAGAAGCTGAACCAGAGCAGGAAACAGAGAACAAAAGAAGCAGAGAGACCCCATTGTTTACCTGCAGGAGGGGACGCCGGGACGAGGACGAACTCCATCTGGCTGTTGCCGGGAGGGAGGTCCAGGACGACGGGGAACAGCCCCGGGCCGCTCCTGCGGCAGACGACGAAGTCCTGGCGCCGGGTCTCCTCCTCCAGCCTGCGGTGCAGCGCCGCCAGGCTCTGCTCCTTGAACGAGAAGTACTTCCACGTCCCCTCGTCGAACTCGTCCACGCCGCCGTCGTCCCTGGCGGTGTTGTAGAAGATCAGCCGCGGCGCCGGCGTCGACAGGGGCTCCTCCTCGACCGTAGCAAGTGAACTGGTCATGTCCTGCGCAATCACGAGCAAAATCGACGAATCAAAGAAACTCTCTTCTTCCCCCAAGAAGAATTCAGGACGAAGCGTTCAAGAAAGTAGGAATAGCAGGCACAATCGGCTTCAAAATACGCATGAATCCACCGTGAAAACTCAGAAAGATTATTCTTTCTTGAATCAAAGAAAGTCTCTTCTTCCCCCGAGAAGAATTCAGGAAGAAGCGTTCAAGAAAGTAGGAATCGGCTTGCAGATACGCATGGATCCACCGTGGCAACTCAAGAAGGTGATTCTTTCTTGAAGGAATCAACAAATTTGTTTCGGATTGCGCAAGAACAGGAGAAAGGAAGCAAGCAATAAGATAGGATCGATCGGGCTTCTGTTCGTTGGAGTACCTTGGAGGAGCGCACCCTGGCGAGGACGCTGGACGCCGTGTCCGACTCCGATGTGGCCGCCTCCAAGCGGGCGTCGCACGAGTGGGCGCGGCAGGGCCGCGGCGGCGACGGCAGCAGCAGCAGCGCCGCCTCCGCGGCCGGGACGACCTCGACGACCCAGGAGCTCTCCTCCGGGTCGGCGTCCAGGTCGACGGTGACGGAGTTGTCCTGCGGCGTCCGCCCGAACCTGGCGCGGAGGAGGCGGCCGTAGGGCCCGGACAGCGCGAGGTGCTCGCCCTCGCGCAGCGGCGACCAGAGGAAGGCGTTGTCGTTGGGGCAGGACGGCGAGCCCTGGACGACCCCGCAGCAGGCCCGGGTGCCGCGGCCGCGGCCGAGGACGTCGGCGGGGAGCTCGGTGGCGCCGAGGTAGAGGCCCCGGTGGCCCTGGAGGCGGACGTAGTCGTCGCCGGCGAGCTCCACGGCCCAGACCGTGCCGCGGGAGTTGCGGCGGTGGCCGTGGGAGACGGCCACGCCGTCGAGCGCGCAGAGGTACGTGCCCAGGTGGCTCCTCAGCCGCACGGACCGCGCGTCCTTGAAGAGCTCCATCGCCGCGCGCGGCCGAGGGTGGGGATCAGGAATCAAGAACGGGGCGGCGTTTCTTGGTTTGGGCTTCGGGGGCGAAGGGGGAGGAGGTTCGCTTGGGCGGGAGGCGGAATTTCGGTTGGAGGTTTGTATGTTTTGGTCGAGCGCAGCAACGGCCGTTGCTTTTAGAAGATCCTGTATCTATCCGTCCCCTAATTTTCAGTGCGGGATCCTGTAAAGAGGTGGTCTTCGGTACAACCACCCCCCCCCCCCCCCACCCCCAAAACGTACAAAGGGTAGGGGCGGTCGCGTACGGCCGCCCGTACGCGCCCACGTCCGCATGCACGCCCGCCCGCGCCCGCTGCGTACGCCCGAGTGATTAAAAAAAACGATCGGCGAACCCTATCTTCAAGACACCTCACCCGCCTCCTCTCATGCCGCCGCCGCCGCCATCTCCGGCAGTATCTGGCCGACGAAAAAAAACGTACGCGTTGTGCGCTACGCCGACAACCGCCTCGGTCGGGCAGACACCTCCGCCGCTGGCAGCTCGTATCCGGCGACAACCGCCTCATGTCTGACGAAGGCAACGAGGTACGCGAGGCGCTGGCATAGTAATTTAAGAACGAATTTTAATTGATAAGATGTTACGTGATGTTTGAATGGATATTTCATTATATATGAACGTGTATAGATTGAGGCTGAAATAGGATATGACGGTGCTGATGGCGGTAGCGACGACGGATCATTGTCATTGGATGAAGACGAACATGACGATGAAAATTATATGAGTTTGAATGAGTCTTACAGTGGCAATGTAAGTGGTCTGCATGTTCTCAACCATATTAAATACAAGCATCCACGATGACAATAACATGTTTGACTGTGCACAGATATGAGGGGATGATGACAATGAGGATATGGATGTAGATGATTCATATGCTGAAAGCGGAAGCCATGTAGGTTTAGATTTATATAGGTTATTTTAAAGTGAAATTAAATACGCATCAAGTCTTATATATCATATTTACAATTTGCGCAGATGGAAGTGGAAGGGTACTATCAGTGGAATTTTTTCGATGATGCCAATGACGAAAACGATATCGATGCATCTTATCATGACAGCTCGAGCAAAGTAAGTAGTGGAAAGTGAATACATATGATAGTCCTTATACAACTATTTACTGACATATACGGTTGTTTGTATTTTTTTCAGGAAGAGGATGGTGACGCGTGCGAAAACGATGATGATGCCGATGGTGATGAGTGCAATTTTGATACTGGGTACGATGAATACCAGCAAGAATCACTGGACAGGCATTGGACGGTGATGTCCACGACGTTCAGGACAAACGAGGAGGCATATGATTTCTATAACGACTATGCGAAAAAGCATGGCTTCAGCATTAGGAGGGACAACTTGAAATATAGTAAGGGTATCGACGCACGTAGGCGGTTGAGAAGGTTTCTCTGTTCAAGGTCTAGGAAACGACAGGCCAAGTTTTGTACCATGGAAGGGAAGAAGCGCAGGCTGAGAGCGGAGACTCTGTGCTATTGCGAGGCCCATCTAACTGTGAAGGTTGACAGAGAGCGCTCCATTTGGTATGTCAGCAGTTTTAGCGATGATCATAGTCACACTCTTGCTAGACCAGATGAAGTTATATATCTTCGATCTCATAATCAGATAAAGGAATACCAGAAGCTCGAGATCTTAGCAATGGCAGGTGCTGGGCTAAAAAAACATTGGATTTATGACAACTTCGTTAGTAGGTATGGATCATATGCGCTGGCTGGTTTCGGGAGGAGGAAGCTTTATAACATGTGTTATAGGGAGAAAATGAAGTTGCTAGCAAAGGGTGATGCGGACACTGCGATTGGTATCGTGATGACGAGAAAGACAAGGGATCCAGACTTTTTCTTTGAGCACACTGTTGACGCAGAAGGAAAGCTGAAGAACATGTTCTGGTGTGATTCTCAGTCACGTCGGGATTACCTTGACTTTGGTGATGTAATCGTCTTCGACAGCACTTATAAGATGAATATGTACGGAATGTCATTCATACCTTTTGTTGGTCTAAACGATCATCGTTGCACCACTGTGTTCGGTTGTGCAGTTGTGTCAGATGAGACGGAGGATACATACGTTTGGGTGTTGCATACCTTCTTAAGAGCTCATTGTCAGAAGAAGCCGAGGTCTGTAATTACTGACGGAGACGCGGCCATGATAAGGGCCGTCAGGAAGGTCCTTACTGACGCGTGGCATCGACTTTGTTCGTGGCATATTGAGAAAAACATGCAAAAACACCTCCACCACAAGTCCCTTAAGAAGTTCAGGTCTCTTATTTATTATGCCACTACACATGATGAGTTTGAGGCGAGATGGACAGCTTTTAGAGCTAAATGGGAGTCGGAGAAAACTGAAACATGGTTGCGTAGGATGTACCGAAAGAAAAGGCTTTGGGCTGCGTCATATCTCACCGGTGGGTTCTTCCTTGGTATGCGGAGTAACCAAAGGAGCGAGAGTCTGAACTCTTGCCTTCATATGCATCTTGACTCTGGCATGACAATTGTTGATATGGTTGTGCATTATGAGAACTGCATTGTTCGGCTCCGTGAGAACGAGTCACACGACGACTGCATGTCCACACAGACACTCCCTGTACCAGTACTCGACGAGTTCAAATGCATTGAAAAAGCCGCTGCCCGTGACTTCACTGCAGTGAACTTTTACCTCTTGCAGAAAGAAATGAAGAAGGAAGCGGATCTTGAGATCATAGATAGACTGAGTGGAGCCGTCGGTAGGAGATTCATAATGGCATGGAAAAATAACAGGCAACTAAGATTTAAAGTGGACTGTACACCTAGTAATTCAGAAGAAACAGTGAAGTGCAGTTGTGATAGTATGAAACGTAAAGGTCTTCCATGCAAGCATGCTCTTTATGTTTTAGCCAGGTTGAACGTGCAGGACTTACCTAGGTGCTTAGTGCTGCGAAGATTCAGCAAGAATGCTAGAGGTGGACTGCCCGTGAAACGCACTAGCGATCTCTTCGCATGGGGATGGGTAGGTACTGGAGAGAGAACTAAGTACAGTGAGTTGACTATTTTGTCTGCGGAAGCAAATCATGCGGCATGTCATAAACCATTTCTATCCGATAAACTGAAAGCTGCTCTGGAGGATGTGATAGCAAACAAGGATGTTCAGGAGGAAGATTATGTGAGACAGCATAGAGTTGCACATGATGATGCTTTTGTGCCGAATCAAAATCATGTTTTTGTTGGTGATCCAGAAAAAATCAATACGAAAGGAGCACCGAAAGGGCAGAATAACAAAGGCCGTGGTAAGGAACCTGCCGTGACTACAAACGGTAGACCCAAAGATTTTGATGAGAAACCTCCTGTACGTCTATCCGGTTTATGCAAAGGAAAAGGTCATTTCAAAAACAATTGTCCTCAGAATCCAAAGCATGTGCACACCAATTCATTAACGTTCTTTTCTTGTTTAGTTAAAATTTATAAAATTTTGACGTATATTACAATTTTTCTATGCAGGAACATGGCATGATGATCATAGTAAAGAAATGTTTGAATAAAAAGAACAACTTCTGATTACAGTTGACGATTTATTTGGTTGTCTTAAAGAATATTACTTACATATTTGTTTCGTTACATCGATAGGGAAGACTTGTAATCGGTGTTTACTTATGTCATATTTGTTGGCACTATACTCGTTGTTCTTAATATGATATGCGACATACAAATTTTATGTTATAATATGATATGCGTTATACAAATTTAACATGATATGTAATATATACATTTTTTCATACAAATATATGATTTTGTGTATAAATAATGCATGTTGGGCGATCAGAGGCGCCGCACAGCCGCCGGTTGCTTTAATTTAAAAAAATAACGTTAACAAGCGCGGCTGACCCGCGAGTTGCGCCAGCGGGCGCAAAGAGGCGGTACGTACGAGGAGGATTCAGGAGCCGATGCAGAGGGCGATCCCGAGGCTGACGCCGCCCTCGGCCGCAGAGGGGGCGCACGTACGAGGAGGATCCAGTAGGCGCCGCGGAGGGCGATCCCGAGGCTAACGCCGCCCTCGGGCGCAGAGGGGCGCACGCGGGCCGATGTGGAATCAACCTCGGGGCGGGCAACGGCCAACCCTGGGGCGACGCGCGACGCGAGCCCGCTGGCCAGATGACGCGGCACACGTGCGCCATGTAGCGGCGAACGTGCGGCGCGGGCGGCGCTCGCCTGAGATATCGTCATCATATATCATCGAAGTATTTTAAAACCCCAAATCGTATATTCACGAGAACACTCATTGAACATAAATTATAAATTAAATAATAAAATAATAAATGATTAAAATGTATTTTTAATAAATTTGCCAGGGTACATAAACTGGACATGCTAAAAATATTTGAAACTCACATAAAAAAATAAAGCATCCACACACAATCCTCAGTCATGAACAAATAATATTTCGACAATCACGTAGAATTGTCGTATGATATTTTCATTTTTGTTTCCTCTTCGCAAGTCGAATTACTTTGTTCTTCATTTCTGTAAGCTTATTTTCGGGGGACATAATAATTCCAGCTATCATTCTTTCTCTCGAACTATCAATAGATTCCTAAAAAGTAATAAAAATAATATTATTTTTATCACTTATATATGATATAATGTACTAATTTTTCATATTTAAAGTATACCCACCTGAGAAATAGCAGTAATAAAATTTTCTCCGTCCCAGTATTGAAAACAGTGAAGGACGAACAGTCCACATGTGTTCCTGTGTTAAAAAAACATAAGTGCAATTTTGAAAAGCACGTTAAGTAAGATAGCACTCGATCAATTAATGTATTTCAAAAGCACATGCTACATGTAACTCACCCGTCTTCTTGTTGAGGCATGTCGTAGGGAACTATAGGCCATGCGGACACATCCGGGAACGACATAATAGCACTGTCATTTGCATCTTGAAGATCTCCTGCAAGTTGCTCTCTCTGACAAAAAAATATGAACACGTTGACTACATACGGTAAACAAATTATATGGTTAACTGTACACACATGAATACGAAACTTACAAAATTTTCAACGAATTTCCTGGTAGCTTCAGAGATATTTTCTTCCCCCCCTCAAAGAATCAAGAATTTGTAACTCTTTCTTTCTAGTGTGCAAAACACATGTAATCCAATGGTTTTTATCCTTATTGAAAGCAAAATAAGCTTATTTCATAACTTAAATATTGTTAGTAAGCTCGGCTTTCACATAAGATAGTAATGAAAATAAAATTCTGCAATATAAACGGTACCTTCGGTTTTACAAAATATTGTGTCATGCATCTGTTGAGAGGTTCATTTGCATGTGCTAAACCTTCTGGATCGTCTACCGACTTCCCTCGTCTTACTGACTTTGACCGAGTGTTCAATAACCAGTAAGATCTATGTGTGGGTACAAGATACTTGTCTTTGACGATACTTGAATCCGATATATACGTCGCATAAGCGTCAATTACCTGAAATAAATGACTAAATTTAACATGGATGCAACATACTTAACGCATGACATAAGCATGACAATAAAAATAGATACATCACCCGATATCCATGCATGGTTAAGTATCTGGCAAACTCTTGCCGCAGAAAGTCCATCATCTTTACCGTTGTTGAATATTTCATGGTTCTTATGTTTTGGTGAGTGCTCGTACGCTTTCACGTACTGCACAGCGGCACGCACCATATCATCCACAGAATGATCAAATTGAGGGGTTGTTTCATTAAACAGTTCTACAACAAAAGTCAATAAAGTTAAAGTACAAATTTGTACTACATAATTTCCAAAAATATATTCATAGCATGTTTAACTTACTCGTTTTCGCGGAACGTTTCGCACGTTTTCTCGGAGTCTTTTTAACATAAGGAGATTTCGTGTACTTTGACGCACACCGCTTTCGCTTCTCTGGAATCACCCCCTTCTTCTCTTCTACCTCGCTATTACCATCTGACAAGGCCTGTGACACTTCTTGCTCATTTTGAGGGACTTGCCATCTTGTAGCTTCTATTTTATCGGTTTTTAGAGATGATGCTTCTTTTTTTTTCTGACTGCTCCGGGACATCTATAGGATCCTCCTTCTCATCTTTAAAGCTACTCAAGTGACCAGTACTGAATTTGAACGAATCTCCTTCTTCAGAATCCAAATCATAATGCCCACTGCCATTTCGGCCATTAGGTGTGTGTTTGTCATCATACTAAAATTCTTTTTTAGGATACTTGTTTTCATACCTGGACTCACTATTCTGTCCATACAGATTTTCTTTCTCCTCTGCCATTGTGCCCGGTTTGTACCGTACACCTCTTTTATTCATTTTCTCTAACAATCTCTGCAAAAGTAAGCTCAGTCACATTTTATATCTTTTTATTAATTTATCGAGTTCAATAAAGTGCATACCAGAGTTGTTACATTTTTACCTGTGCGCATAACTCCGGCATATGAAACAATTCCTTATGAATTTCCTTCATATCATTCATAACCCGGTCCATAAAAGGCTTTAGATTAGCAGGGACCTCGGACACATTGTCCACTTTTTTCTTTCCCGTAATGGATGCCTTTCGGCTATTATGTTTCTTACCGCTTTCAGCTTGTTCATCTGCAAGTTTTTTCATTCTATACTCCTTCGTAATGCAGTCATCAATCTGCAAAGTGAATATGCAATAACAACATGAGTACATAACATTCTCAATGCATAATCAATGTACTAGTAAATAAGCATTATAATATTACAATCCATGGTCACGACCATTTTCCAGGTCGTACTTGTCTCGTTTCTCCGCTTTAGATTCAGTCCAATTTTTCATTAGGGGAACTTGCAACGACAACGGGTCATTTTTCGGGCCGGTGGTTGGCTGCACCTTCTCCCAATATAAGTACTACAAAACAAATGACAAAATAAGTTACGAACGCATAAACTAAAGGAATATGAAATAGCATTAATTAATAGCATACCTGGAGTAGGGCTAGGTTGCCACATGGCCATTGCCTCACACGGTCGTCCTACTTGAGTTTACCAATCTCTGTCAAACAAGTTCGCAAAGTGAACACGTTAAAATTCAACGTGCTTATCCGCTTCACGTCATGCACCAACGCGTAGTACTCCTTTGGTATGGAGACAGCCGACATGGGTGCAATAATGGTCCCTAGCAAAACAAGAACAGCCATCCGAAGAAATTCATCGTCGGTGGATTTATTCCTCACAATTTTTTGAATCAAGTCATCTATCATTATGTGACCATTTTTTTTGTGAACATACTGGATAGGAATTTTCTTTAGTAACTCTTTTCCTTCCGTCGCAAGAATGCCAAAAACATTCTCACCTTCATTCTTAAACCCAAATATTGAAAACACATTGTCCCGTCTAAGTGAAATAAGGCCTTTACTGCCACTATGTTCTTGTATCATGAATTTTTTGTTGTTTGGGTTATAACCTAACATCATAAAATGCAGCAAAAAATCTCTCATTTGTACTGACGGAATGATCAACATCTCTTCCAAGCCTGTTTCGTAGAACCTAAATCGCCGAGCGGTGGTAAATTTTTCAACGAGACTTATCCACTTCTCTGTGGAACATGGAATCACACCATCGATGTCCATACTGCATGTTAATTTTTTCCTATTAATACATATTATTACGCAATAGCATCGACAGAAATTGTTCGAGGCGGGAAACGTGACCTTAATCCGGGCGACAGCCGCTGAACAACGGCTGTGGCGGAGCCGAAAGCAGGCAGCCCAGCGTCGGCGATCTGCGCCTGCGGGCGTGGGGCCATCTGTGCCAATGAGTGTCGTTGACTGTGGACGGCGATGGACGGCGCTGCACCTGTGGGGAGGTTGTTGCGCGCCCGAGGGCGATCGTGGTAGGGCGACTGGGGGCACGGGGCGGCGTACGGGGGCGAGTGGTGTGGATAGGGTTCCGCCGTGTGTGGCGGTATACGGCGATGGAAAAGGAAAAAATAATTCGTTCACCGACTGGGCCCAGGCCCGATACCGCCGAACCTATAGCGCCCAACCTATAGCGACGGCGGCCACCGCCGAACATGCTAATGTTTAGTCCCACATTGCTTCTTGTCATGCTAATTCACCTGTTTAAATACCGTAGTCTGCTTGCAATGTCAAGTCCTCTAGTATGGCGGTATCACTTAAGAAGGTTAACGTAAATTATGCTACAGCACTCCATAATCATGGAGTGTCACAGCAATAATTCACATTAATCTTCGTAAGTGAGTCCGTCCGCAATATGGGACTTTTTATATTTTTATTTTTTATTTTTTTATTTTTCCATGAAACGCCGCCATGTTTTTTTGACACGCAACATGATGGCACGGAAGCACGCGTGTAAAATTGGGGTGCGTTTCGACACTCGATGCATTTACTACGATTTTCTCTGAGGAAATACCCAGAAAACGTCTCCCGACGTGACGCAACTTCCGTTCGTACTCCAATTCCATCGTAATCTGGCGTGGAAGACCATGGGGGTCACTGACACTCTCACGCAAAAGTTGGGTGCGTTTCGTCCATGTTGGCACATACTCACAGTACAAACCCGAGGTGTCGGTTTGGGGTGTGACATGCATTCAGTAGTTGTTCCCTTTCACAAAGTCTTGAAACGTCAGGATTTTTTTTTCACACGCTACAGTGTGGCACACAAGCACGCCTGCAAAATTTGGGTGCGTTTCGACACTCGATGCATTTACTACGATTTTCTCCGTGAAAATACCCAGAAAACGTCTCCCTTGTGACGCAACTTCCGTTCATACTCCGATTCTATCGTAATCTGGCGTGGAAAACCGTGGGGGTCACTGACACGCGCACGCAAAAGTTGGGTGCGTTTCATCCATGTTGGCATATACTCACAGTACAAACCTGAGGTGTCGGTTTGGGGTGTGACATGCATTCAGTAGGTGTTCCCTTTCGCAAAGCCATGAAACATTGGGATTTTTTTTCACACGCTACAGTATGGCACACAAGCACGCCTGCAAAATTTGGGTGCATTTCAACACTTGATGCATTTACTACGATTTTCTACGTGAAAATACCCAGAAAACGTCTCCCTTGTGACGGAACTTCCGTTCATACTTCGATTCCATCATAATCTGGCGTGGAAGACCGTGGGGGTCACTGACACGCGCACGCAAAAGTTGGGTGCGTTTCGTCCATGTTGGCACATACTCACAGTATAAACCTGAGGTGTCGGTTTGGGGTGTGACATGCATTCAGTAGGTGTTTCCTTTCGCAAAGTCATGAAATGTTGGGATTTTTTTCACACGCTACAGTATGGCACACAAACACGCCTGCAAAATTTGGGCGCATTTCGACACTCGATACATTTACTACGATTTTATCCGTGAAAATACCCAGAAAACGTCTCCCGACGTGACGCAACTTCCGCCCGTACTCCGATTCCATCGTAATCTGGCGTGGAAGACCGTGGGGGTCACTGACACGCGCACGCAAAAGTTGGGTGCGTTTCGTCCATGTTGAATACAAAATATAAATTAGTGCATGAAAAATAGAAAATATGCAATGCTTTTTTTAACAGCCGGCGTGCGCGGCGCAAACTGCCGGGCTAGGCAGGCGACCCACGGCGGCCACTTGGGCGCCGTTTGCGGCGCACACATTACGGCCCATGAAGGCCGAAAATCCACGGCGGCCACTGCCCAACCTGTTAATTGTTTAGTACCACATTACTTTTGAACACGCGTATTCACCTGTTTATATATCGTTCTCTGTGTACCGTATTAATTCCTTTAATGTTGCGGTCTTTCCTCACGAGGATAATGTGAATGATGCTCAGGCACTCCATAATCATGAAGTGTCACAGCAAAAATTCACATTAATCTTATGTGGTAAATCTGCCAACACTACAGGAATTTTTATTCTCTTTTTTAATATTTACAAATACAATACTTTTTAGACACATTATTTTTATATTTATTTTAAAAAAAGTTTGCCCATAATGGCCTAATAGGCACACTGGTGTGCTATTCTGTGTGGGAGTGGACATATTAACTCACATGCAAAATTTCAGGCCATTCTGAAGATGTCAAAAAATTGACCTCCTTCTCCGTAGACCGTTCCGGTAGGAGAAAAGGCCTTGTCCGAAAACGAGGTATTTTTCAACATCCTCCAAATGAACCCAATTTTTTCCATAGTCTTGTACCATCGTGAATAGGATGCATGACAAGTTTCGTGCCTTTTTGCAATTTTATGAATTTTCTATAATTTTTTCGGTCGAAACACTTTAAATACTGACCGGACGTGACGCAACGTGCTCTTCGTATCCAAATACCTTAAATTTTTGGATTCTGTGTGGGAGTGGGCATACTAACTCACAGGCAAAATTTCAGGCCATTCTGAAGATGTCAAAAAATTGACCTCCTTCTCCGTAGACCGTTCGGGTAGGAGAAAAGGCCCTGTCCGAAAACGAGATATTTTTCGACATCCTCAAAATGAACCCAATTTTTTTCCATAGTCTTGTACCATCATGAATAGGATGCATGACAAGTTTCGTGGCTTTTTGCAATTTTATGAATTTTCTATAATTTTTTTGGTCGAAACACTTTAAATGCTGACCGGACGTGACGCAACGTGCTCTTCGTATCGAAATACCTTAAATTTTTGGATTCTGTGTGGGAGTGGGCATACTAACTCACATGCAAAATTTCAAGCCATTATGAAGATGTCAAAAAATTGACCTTATTCTCCATAGACCGTTTGGGTAGAGCAAAGGCCCTGTCCGAAAACAAGTTATTTTTCAACATCCTTCAAATTAACCAAATTTTTTCCATAGTCTTCTACCATCATGAATATGATGCATGACAAGTTTCGTGGACTTTTGCCATTTTATGAATTTTCTATAATTTTTTCGGTCCAAACACTTATAACGCTGACCGGACGTGACGCAACGTGCTCTACGTGTTGAAATACCTTAAATTTTTGGATTTTGTGTGGGAGTGGGCATACTAACTCACATGCAAAATTTCAGGCCATTCTGAAGATGTCACCAAATTGACCTCTTTCTCCGTAGACCGTTCGGGTAGGAGAAAAGGCCCTATCCGAAAACGACGTATTTTTCGACATTCTTTAAATGAATATGATGCATGACAAGTTTCTTTTTGCCATTATGAATTTGAAACAAGTAAAACGCTGACCGGACAAAAATATTACAAAACTTTATGTATTAATAAAACAAACTTTGCGTAAAGTGGTAAACTATCAAAAATAAGATACATAATAATGATGTGACCTGAGTTTACAATGCACTAGCAGCACTACCGCAGCTGCCCGGACAGTGTAACACTGTCTGGGCAGCTGCGACAGAGCTGCCCGGGCAGTGCAAAGTCAAATCACATTATTACCATCTATCTTATCTGCTAGGGTGCATGAATCCGCCTATATAAGCCGGTTTGGGTGTCCTTCGGCGGGCGAGGTGGGACTAAACGAAACCATCCATCGTACCAATCCCCGCCCCTGCGCCCTTGACCGCTTGCAGGCGCGCCTTCCAGCGGCCCACTAGGCCTACTGAGATCGGCCCACCTTGCCAGTCAACACGCAGCGCCGCAAGAGGCCGCTCGCACGCGCACCTTACAGCGGCCTACAGAAATCGGCCCACCTAGGCGGTCCACGCGCAGCGCCGTGACAGGCGAGCTCTACCTTTAGTCCCACCTCGCGTGCCGGAGCTCGCCCGCACCAGCTTAAATAGCACGCCCCGCCCTACACCGACGTGATCCAAAGAAATAGACCGCCCACTTTCTCTCTACGCCGCCTGGTTGGGCTGGTGGGCCTTGCGGGGCCGAAAAGCGTTCCCTTTCGCTGATCGGCTTGATCGGGAGCGACTTACTAAGCCTCGCTCGGCTCCGGGGCGGCGTTCTTTTTTTTTCAAAAAAAAATCTTCTACCTTGTTTTGCGAATATTATGTCAATTTTTTATTGTTTGGTTTTATATTTACTTCTGTAGTTTTCATAGGTTTTTTTCAATTCAAGTTTAAGTCTTTTCTGATTTTTTCTTTTTACAATACAATTTTTCTTTTAAAAAAATTCTTCTAACTTGTTTTGCGAATATTATGTCAATTTTTTATTGTTTGGTTTTATATTTACTTTTCTAGTTTTCATAGGTTTTTTCAATTCAAGTTTAATTCTTTTCTGATTTTTTACTTTTTACAATACAATTTTTCTTTAAAAAAAAATCTTCTAACTTGTTTTGCGAATATTATGTCAATTTTTTATTGTTTGGTTTTATATTTACTTTTCTAGTTTTCATAGGTTTTTTTTAATTCAAGTTTAATTCTTTTCTAATTTTTTATTTTTTTACAATACAACTCTTTTTAAAACTAAAAATAACAGTATCGATTGAAACACTTGATTCTTCAACAACATTTAAAAACCATCCATTCAAACACTCGATATTTTATTATAGTTTTCATAGATATTTTACATAGTACTAGAAATAAAACTTAACTAAAGAACATTACGGAAATAATTAAACATTACTAAACGACATTTTGAAAGTAACCCTAAACTACTCGTCCTCCACGCTGCCGAAGTCTGCCTCGTCATAGAGCCAGTTGTCGCTGTCGTCGCTGCCGCTGCTGCTGTCGTTGAGGGGCACCACGGGCACGGCCGGCGCAGCCATCGAGTCCTCGAGCGCGGCGTGATACCAGGGAAAGTCCTCCGGGTCCTTCGGGTGGACGGCGCCCGGGGCGACCTGAAGGTACTCCTAAACGAGCGGCGGCAGCTGCGGCATGTTCTCCGACTCCCGGAGCGCCGTCAGGTAGCCCGACATGTCGTCCAGGTCGCCGGCCTCCGCCACCAGCTGCCTGTACCCCACCACCAATGCCGGCTCTGGCTGCTGCTGCGGCTCGGGCGGAGGGGCGCGGCTGGACCCGGCGCCGTTCCTGCCCGCAGTACGGCTGGACCCGGCGCCGTTCCTGCCCGTTGTACGACGATCGCCGGGGCCGAGGCGGACAGCGCCGCGGTCACCGCCTGGGCCTCCGCGGGGCGCGGGCGGGTGCATGGCACCGAAGTCGACGCGGGCGCGGGTCGAGCGCGCCTCGCCATGGCGGTACAGCTCAAAGCCGTACCCCGGCGGAGCTGGCACGGCGCCGGCGACCGCCTGCGCGCGGTACGGCGCGACCACCTCCTCGAAGGTGCGCCCATCCCAGAGCTGATGCCGCCGCACGCGGTTGTGCTTCGTGGGTGGGCGCGGGCCGGCGTAGGCGTGGAGGCCTGGGGGTCGGCGAGCTCCTCCAGTGACAGGCGAGCCCTATACAGGCCGACGGCGCGGGCGAAGAAGTGGGTGCCGACCTCGGGCACCGGCGCCACAGGAACGCCGTCGACGCTCAGGCGCCACCTCGCCGGCAGGCGCACGTCGGGCGCGGCGGGGATGACGAAGTGGGCGAGCTCCTCCGCCTCCTCAAGCGTCAAGTTGGGGCGTGCCATCGCCGGTGAGAGGAAAAGGTACGGCGCTGTGACGCCCGGGTAATTAAGCTACAGTGCTCCTCTGCTAATGATGCCACGTCACCTCAATTATAGTTGCTAATCTCGAGTTAGTTCAAAACCGATTCAAATTCAAATTCAAAAATCAGGCAAACGATAAAAGTTTTCAAATATTAAAACTAAAATGTTCGGAGTGAACCAAATATTGCATAGATAATTATGATGGGAAAACCGCACATTTATAAAATGTTTAAATACTATGAGATAAATAAAACAGTAGCAAAACGATTAATTAAATACCTTTTATAATTAATAAAATGTCAAACTAAGTTATTTGGGGTCTAGATTTTTTTGTGACTATGGACTAAGTTGAAATACTAAGTTAGATACTAAGTGTATATTTTACTAAATTAAAATGCAACTAAAATAAAGAAAGAAAGAAATAATAAAAGAAAACAGAAAACAAACAAAAGGAAGAAAAAGGAAAAGAGAGAAAGCCCCCCCCCCCACTGGGCTTCGGCCCAGCAGGCCGGCCCGTTCAGCCACCGGCCCAACCGGCCACACCCCTCACTCCCATAACCCCCACCCCTGCTCAAACCCTAACCCAACGACCCGCACTCCCCCCACGTCGTTCCCACCCCCCTCTCGATCCAGATTGGATCGGGGACGAAACCCCCACTCCCCCCTCGCTCCTCGCCCCCCTCTGCCCGATCTGGGCCGGGCATGATGCCCCGCCCCTGCCGATGCCGCCGGCGTTCCTCGCCGCCGCCTCATCCCACCTCCACCTCGCCCTTGTCGCGCGGATACGCCACTGATCCCTTGCCGTCGCCGGATCGCCTCGACGCCGCCGCCCGAGGACCTCGCCGGAGGCCATGACGTCGGACCTCCCTGCCGGCCTGCCTCCACTCCGCACACGCATCGTCCTCGTCCTCCTACCCAAAGCCACCTCGAGCCTCGCCGCCCCCCTGGTCTCTATATCGCCGGTGAGGGCCTCGCCCTCCCCCGTCTCTCCCTCTGCCCCGTACAGTTTTGCCGCGGTCCCCTCCATTGCCGCTCGCTGTCCCGCTGTTTGCCGGCGCCGCAGCGCGCCTCGCGCCGCCGGCCCGCCGATGCGTCGCCGCCCCCCCGCACTGGCCCCCCTGCCTCCTGCCGCTGACCACGGCTTGGCCGCGCCCGCGCCGGCCGGCTGCACCGGCCGCGCCGAGCAGACCCCGCTCCGGCCTCACCTTGCTACCAGGCGGGCTGCGGCTTCGCCCGCACCCGCATGCCCGCACGTCCGGACCACCGAGGCCCCCTGCCCGCCATCGCTCCAACCACCGCTGCCCTTGCGCCCGCTCGCCGCCGGTCGGTTTTGCCCGCCCTTGGGCGTGCGCCCGTTCGGGCTATGCCCGCAACCAGCGCCCAAAACCGCTAGGCCTCTGGGCCATTGACATGTGGGGCCCAGCCCCTGGAACGTTATAAAAAAGAAGAATTTAAAAAAATATATTAAAAATAAATATATAATAAAAATAATTATTAATTAATTAATTTAGTAATTAATTAACTTAAGTAATTCTTTTTAGTTTAACCTAAACACTAGTTAACCTAATTAACATAGTTAGTTAGTTAACAGTCAATGACAGTGGGACCCACACTTAAGTTTGACTAAGTCAACAGGACTGTTGACTGCTGACTGTGCAGTTGACCCAGTCAACGGACCCCATCTGTTAGGTTGACCAGTCAACAGTCAAACTTTGACTGCTGACTGGGCTGTTGAGTCAGCCCCCTGTCCCCACCAGTCAGCCCCATGTGTACACCTCTGGGTACACTTATGTGTATCCATAGCATTTGACCTCTAATTTTCGAATTAAAATAATTAAATAAATCCTAAAATGATTTAAAATCTTTTAAAATTAATAGAAAATAAACCGTAGCTCGGATGGAAAAACTTTGTACATGAAAGTTGCTCAGAACGACGAGACGAACCCAGATACGCAGCCCATTCGTCTGCCACGCACCCCTAACATATCAAACTCACAACTTTCCCCCTCCGGCTCCCCTGCCTAAAAACGCGAAACACCGGGAATACTTTCCCGGATGTTTCCCCCTTCACCAGTATCACTTACTACCGCGTCAGGTCACCTCTAGCACCGCGCATCGCCATGTTATACTTTGATTGCTCTGTTGTTTATTGTGTTCCCGCTCCATTACTTCTTTCCGGTAGATCCCGTGACGATGCTGATGCCCCTGTGGTCGACTACGTCACCGACGACCCCTCCTTGTCTGAGCAACCAGGCAAGCCCCCCTTTGATCACCAGATATCGCCTACTCTTCTCTATACTGCTTGCATTAGAGTAGCATAGCATGTTACTGCTTTCCGTTATTCCTATCCTGATGCATAGCCTGTCCTTGCTACTACTGTTGTTACCATTACCTGCTATCCTACTGTTTAGTATAGGATGCTAGTGTTCCATCAGTGGCCCTACACTCTTGTCCGTCTGCCATGCTATACTACTGGGCCGTGATCACTTCGGGAGGTGATCACGAGCATATACTAAATACTTTACATAGTTACATTACTTATGATACTGTTCGGAGATGGGGGCTGAAGTGGCAGGTGGCTCCATCCCGGTAGAGGTGGGCCTGGTTTCCCGACGGCCCCCGACTATTACTTTGTGGCGGAGCGACAGGGCAGGTTGAGACCACCTAGGAGAGAGGTGGGCCTGGCCCTGGTTGGCATTCGCAGATACTTAACATGTAAAACGAGATCTTGGTATTTGATCTGACTCTGGCTACTGGTCTATACGCACTAACCATCTACGCGGGGACAGTTATGGGCACTCGACGTCGTGGTATCAGCCGAAGCCTTCGTGACGTCAGCAACTGAGCGGCGCGCGCCGGATTGGACTGGAACGCCTGCTAGGCTAGGTCTGCTTCCGGCCGCCCTCGCAACGTGCAGGTGTGCAATGGGCGATGGGCCCAGACCCCTGCGCCATAGGATTTAGACCGGCGTGCTGACCTCTCTGTTGTGCCTAGGTAGGGCCGCGACGTGTTGATCTTCCGAGGCCGGGCATGAGCCAGGAAAGTGTGTCCGGCCAAATGGGATCGAGCGTGTTGGGTTATGTGGTGCACCCCTGCAGGGAAGTTAATCTATTCGAATAGCCGTGATCTTCGGTAACAGGACGACTTGGAGTTGTACCTTGACCTTATGACAACTAGAACCGGATACTTAATAAAACACACCCTTCCAAGTGCCAGATACAACCGGTGATCGCTCTCTCACAGGGCGACAAGGGAAGGATCGTCGGTTAGGATTATGCTATGCGATGTTACTTGGAGGACTTCAGTCTACTCTCTTCTACATGCTGCAAGACAGAGGCTGCCAGAAGTGTAGTCTTCGACAGGATTAGTTATCCCCCTCTTATTCTGGCATTCTGCAGTTCAGTCCATCGATATGGCCCTTTACACATATACCCATGCATATGTAGTGTAGTTCCTTGCTTGCGAGTACTTTGGATGAGTACTCACAGTTGCTTTCTCCTTCTTTTTCCCCTATCCCTTCTACCTGGTTGTCGCAACCAGATGTTGGAGCCCAGGATCCAGACGCCACCGTTGACGATGACTCCTACTACACCGGAGGTGCCTACTACTACGTGCAGCCCGATGACGGCGACTAGGAGTAGTTTAGGAGGATCCCAGGCAGGAGGCCTGCGCCTCTTTCGATCTGTATCCCAGTTTGTGCTAGCCTTTTTAAGGCAAACTTGTTTAACTTATGTCTGTACTCAGATACTGTTGCTTCCGCTGACTCGTCTATGATCGAGCTCTTGTATTCGAGCCCTCTGGGCCCCTGGCTTGTAATATGATGCTTGCATGACTTATTTTATTTTAGAGTTGTGTTGTGATATCTTCTCGTGAGTTCCTGATCTTGATCGTACATGTTTGCGTGTATGATTAGTGTACGATCACGAGTAGAAAATAGGGCATTGGTCCAGGCCGGGTCAGCCCATTAGTCCCGGTTCAGTCTAGAACCGGGACGAATGTGGGCATTGGTCCCGGTTCGTGAGCCCAGGGGGCCGGCCGGGCCACGTGGGCCATTGGTCCCGGTTCATCTGGACCTTTTGGTCCCGGTTGGTGGGGCGAACCGGGACCAATGGGCCTCGCTCCTGGCCCACCACCATTGGTCCCGGTTGGTGGCATGAACCGGGACCTCCGCTTTAGTCCCAATTCAAGCCACCAACCGGGACCAATGAGGTGACTATATATACCCCCTCGCGCAAGAGCAGAGCACAGTGCTCTGTTTTTTCTGGCCGAGGGGGAGAGGGCTTTGTGGTGCTCTAGCTCACCTCCTATGCACATGAGGTGTTCGATGGAATGCCCGAGCCACACTACTTAAGCTTTCTCCTCTCGAAGCTCGACCTCCAAGCTCCATTTTCCTCGAGATTTGTCTAGATTTAGCGGTCCTTCACGCCCCGTCCCCATCTTCACCGCCGTCGATCACCCGCGCCGATCTCATCACCGACACCACCGTGGTGAGCCTCTTGTTCTTATCTTCTTTCTGAAAGGAAAAATATTCTTACTTATATGTTTAGATAGATACTTGTATCATTTTCTTACATTTATTATTGCATCTTATATAGTGCGATGGTTTTGGTATCCGCCCCCGTCGGCCCTCGTCCTGTCTATGATTCGGATGTGGTATGTATATTATCTTTATAACTATTGGTTCATTTGAAAATTATGCCGACCAACGTGACATAGATTTTATTTATCTAGGATGTATGTGAATCGGAAATGCCAACCGACCCTATTGTCGAGAGGTTAAATTTAGTTGAAGAAGAAAACAATTTGTTGAAGGAAAAAATAAAAAAATTGAGGAGGAGAAGATTATATTGGAGTTGCATGTTGCGGATGTCGTCGATGATCACAAGATCGAGATGGATGCAATGCGCTTGAAGATTAGAAAGATTAGAAAATATGCCATTCATACCGAGGCTTGGTATCATTATGCCGTTGGATCAATTGTTACCTTGGTTGCGATTATGAGCGCATTTGTTTTCGCATTGAAATGTTTTACATAGTTTCAATGTATGGTTTAATTAATTAGATGCTCTGGAGAGCTATATGTTGTTAGATGAGAACTATGTATGCACTTTGGTTTTAATGTGATGATGAACTTCTATTAATTTGGACACTTAATTATATATAATGCACGCAGATGAACCGGCAATGGATGTACGGTGACAGACACACCCGCGAGTACATTAAGGGCGTGCATGAGTTTCTCGATGCGGCTGAGGCAAACAAGCAGCATGGTTTTATGTGTTGTCCTTGCACTGAATGTGGGAATACGAGGTCTTACTCTAACCGGAAAATCCTTCACTCCCACCTGCTTTACAAAGGTTTCATGCCACACTATAATGTTTGGACGAGGCACGAAGAAATAGGGGTTATGATGGAAGACGGCGAAGAAGAAGAGTACGATGACAACTATGTGCCCCCTGAATACGGTGATGCTGCAACAGGGGGAGCTGGTGAAGATCAAGAGGAACCAGACGATGTGCCCAATGATGCCGCCACGGGTGAAGCTGCTGAAGATCAAGAGGAACCAGACGATGTGCCCGCTGATGATGATCTCCGCCGGGTCATTGTGGATGCAAGGACGCAATGCATTAGTCAAAAGGAGAAGCTGAAGTTCGATCACATGTTAGAGGATCACAAAAAAGGGTTATACCCCAATTGCGAAGATGGCAACACAAAGCTCAGTACCGTACTGGAATTGTTGCAGTGGAAGGCAGAGAATGCTGTGGCTGACAAAGGATTTGAGAAGCTACTGAAAATATTGAAGAAGAAGCTTCCAAAGGATAACGAATTGCCCGACAGTACATACGCAGCAAAGAAGGTCGTATGCCCTCTAGGATTGGAGGTGGAGAAGATATATGCATGCCCTAATGACTGCATCCTCTACCGCGGTGCATACAAGGATCTGAACGCATGCCTGGTATGCGGTGCATTGCGGTATAAGATCAGACGAGATGACCCTGGTGATGTTGACGGCAAGCCCCCCAGGAAGAGGGTTCCTGCGAAGGTGATGTGGTATGCTCCTATAATACCACAGTTGAAACGTCTGTTCAAAAACGAAGAGCATGCCAAGTTGATGCGATGGCACAGTGAGAACCAAAAAAAGATGGGAAGTTGAGAGCACCCGCTGACGGGTCGCAGTGGAGAAAAATCAAGAGAAAGTACTGGGATGAGTTTGCAAAGGACCCAAGGAATGTATGGTTTGCTTTAAGCGTGGATGGCATTAATCCTTTCGGGGAGCAGAGTAGCAATCACAACACCTGGCCCGTGACTCTATGTATGTATAACCTTCCTCCTTGGATGTGCATGAAGCGGAAGTTCATTATGATGTCAGTTCTCATCCAAGGCCCTAAGCAACCCGGCAACGACATTGATGTGTACCTAATGCCATTAGTTGAAGAACTTTTACAGCTTTGGAATGGAAACGGTGTACGTACGTGGGATGAGCACAGACAGGAGGAATTTAACCTTAAGGCGTTGCTGTTCGTGACCATCAACGATTGGCCCGCTCTCAGTAACTTTTCAGGACAGACAAACAAAGGATACCACGCATGCACGCACTGTTTAGATGACACTAAAAGTATATACTTGGACAAATGCAGGAAGAATGTGTACCTGGGCCATCGTCGATTTCTTCCGACCAACCATCAATGTCGAAAGAAAGGCAAGCATTTCAAAGGCGAGGTAGATCACCGGAAGAAGCCCGCCATGCGCACTGGTGATCACGTGCTTGCTATGGTCAATGATTTACACTACGTAATCTTTGGAAAGGGTCCCGGTGGACTAGCTGTTCCGAATGACGGTAAGGGACACGCACCCATGTGGAAGAAGAAATCTATATTTTGGGACCTACCCTACTGGAAAGACCTAGAGGTCCGCTCCTCAATCGACGTGATGCATGTGACGAAGAACCTTTGCGTGAACCTGCTAGGCTTCTTGGGCGTGTATGGGAAGACAAAAGATACACCTGAGGCACGGGAGGACCTGCAACGTTTGCATGAAAAAGACGGCATGCCTCCGAAGCAGTATAAAGGTCCTGCCAGCTACGCTCTTACGAAAGAAGAGAAAGAAATCTTCTTTGAATGCCTGCTCAGTATGAAGGTCACAACTGGCTTCTCGTCGAATATAAAGGGAATAATAAATATGCCAGAGAAAAAGTTTCAGAACCTAAAGTCTCATGACTGCCACGTGATTATGACGCAACTGCTTCCGATTGCATTGAGGGGGCTTCTACCGGAAAACGTCCGATTAGCCATTTTGAATCTATGTGCATTCCTCAATGCAATCTCTCAGAAGGTGATCGATCCAGAAATCGTACCAAGGCTAAGGAGTGATGTGGCGCAATGTCTTGTCAGTTTCGAGCTGGTGTTCCCACCATCCTTCTTCAATATCATGACACACGTTCTAGTTCATCTAGTCGACGAGATTGTCATCCTGGGGCCCGTATTTCTACACAATATGTTCCCCTTTGAGAGGTTCATGGGAGTCCTAAAGAAATATGTCCGTAACCGTGCTAGGCCAGAAGGAAGCATCTCCATGGGCCATCAAACAGAGGATGTTATCGGGTTTTGTGTTGACTTCATTCCTGGCCTTAACAAGATAGGTCTCCCTAAATCGCGGTATGAGGGGAGACTGACTGGAAAAGGCACTCTTGGAAGAGACTCAATAATATGCAGGGACGGATATTCTTGGTCTCAAGCACACTACACAGTTCTACAGAACTCTACCTTGGTGACCCCGTATGTCGATGAACACAAGAACAGTCTGCGCTCCAAACACCCGGAGCAGTGCGACGACTGGATTACATGTGAACACATCAGGACTTTCAGCAGTTGGTTGGAAACACGTCTCAGAGGTGACAACACTGTTTGTGATGAGTTGTACTTGTTGTCCAGGGGACCATCTTTGACTGTATTGACTTACAAAGGATACGAGATAAATGGGAATACATTTTACACGATCGCCCAAGATCAAAAGAGCACCAACCAAAACAGCGGTGTCCGCTTTGATGCAGCAACCGAGAGCGGAAAGGATACATATTATGGTTACATAGTGGACATATGGGAACTTGACTACGGACCTGATTTTAAGGTCCCTTTGTTTAAGTGCAAATGGGTCAATCTGTTAGGCGGCGGGGTACAGGTACACCCACAGTACGGAATGACAACAGTGGATCTGAAAAATCTTGGGTACACTGACGAACCGTTCGTCCTAGCCAATGATGTGGCACAGGTTATCTATGTGAAGGACATGTCTACCAAACCGAGAAAAAGAAAAGATAAGGAAGAAAATACATCATACGATGAGCCAAAGCGCCACATAGTTCTTTCAGGAAAAAGGGACATCCTGGGAGTGGACGACAAGACAGACATGTCTGAAGATTATGAAAAGTTTCATGAAATTCCTCCCTTCAATGTCAAGGCTGACCCAAGCATCCTGATAAACAATGAAGATTATCCATGGTTACGGCGCAATAAGCAAATGACACAAGCGAAGAAAAAGTGAAGACTTTCTCCCGCAACTATTATGATGATACCATGCCAAATTTGTAACAGACGAACATGCTACCATTGTCCGTTTTGTACATGCACATGCTATGTGGGTGAAATTATGATACCATCCCAACTTTCAACTTTTTCAGAGTTCATTTGAAATGCTTTCATGTCTTATGGTTCAAGGTTTTATGTGTTGAGGCAAATGGATCAATATGTCAGGAGGCGGGGTACAGGTAGACCCATAGTACGGTATGACAACAGTGGATCTAAACAATCTTGGGTACACAGACGAACCATTCGTCCTAGCCAATGATGTGGCGCAGTTATTGTCCAAAACTTTGATACTTCGAAAGTGATTGTCCATTTTGTACACGAAGTGCATCAAGTTTTTGTCGTAACCCTCTCTACTTTTTGGAAC
Source organism: Triticum urartu (assembly GCF_056163025.1). Lineage (NCBI taxonomy): Eukaryota > Viridiplantae > Streptophyta > Magnoliopsida > Poales > Poaceae > Triticum > Triticum urartu. Next base: position 512,458,336 of record NC_141873.1, read on the forward strand.
ATGCTATGTGGGTGAAATGATGATACCATGCCAACTTTCAACCTTTTCAGAGTTCATTTTTAAATGCTTTCCAATTTCAGAGTCATTTAGCTCAAAGAATGAATTAATAGCAAACCGAATGAACTACAAAACTTTTATGAAAATAAAAACAATCAATTAAAATATTATGTTATGATCAACTAAAATAAAACTATAATATTCTTCAATAGCAAAAAGAATATAAGTTTTGTGACCTAAAATCAAACTACAAGTATTTAATTGTAAGTATAAATAAAAAATAAATAGCAAAAAAAGAAAAAAAAATCTATTTTTATAGTAATGTTATTCCTAAACTAGTGATTCACACAAATTTTAAAAAATACAAATTTAAACTATTCAAAATTTTAAAACTAATGGCACTAACAGAAAGTTTATAATTTATGTGACCTAAAATCAAAAAGAAATCACTAAAAAACTATAAGTATTTAGTTGTAAGTATAAATAAAAAATAAATAGAAAAAACATTCTATTTTTATAGTAAAGTTATTCATAAACTGGTGATTCACACAAATTTTTAAAAATTCAAATTTAAACTATTCAAAATTTAAAACTAATGGCACTAACAGAAAGTTTATAACTTTTGTGACCTAAAAGCAAAAAGAAATCACTAAAAAACTGTGAGTATTTAGTTTTAAGTAGAAATAAAAAAATAAAAAACCAAAAAAATGTAGAAATAAAAAAGAAAAAACCAAAAAAAATGCCACCTACTGGGCCTCCACGGCCTGAATACGACTAGAAACCCTACATGGGCCAGGATTCAGGCCTGCAGAAGGCCCAATAGGCCCACAGGCAGTAGCAAGTTTAGGCCCGAAAGCCTGCATTAGAGAGGAGCTCGAATGGGGAGGCACACCAGCGCTTATAAACAAGTGCCGGCGCCCTTCAGCTAGCGATGTGGGACTAAACTTTTGGGCGTGGGGCAGCACAAGGCCATTGGTCCCGGTTGGTGGCACCAACCGGGACTAAAGGGGGCATTGGTCACGGTTCGTGGCACCAACCGGGACCAATGCCCCCCTTTAGTCCCGGTTGGTGCCACCAACCGGGACCAAAGGCCGCCGCTTCCCGCCCTTTGGGCCGCTGAAAATTGGCCTTTGGTCCCGGTTCGTGGCACCAACCGGGACCAAAGGGGGGCATTGGTCACGGTTCGTGTCGCGAACCGGGACCATTGCTCTAGGTATATAAGGTAGCACTTGTGAAAATTTCGCCAACCGCTCCCATTCGCCCCGACGCCCCCAGGCCGTTCGTCGTCGTCGTCGCCGCCCCGATCGAGCCCGTCGTCGCCCGCTCCCCATCGCCATAGCCCCGCGCCGCCGCAGGCCTTGTCCCCGTCGTTGCTTGCACCGTCGCCGGCCTCCTCCTCGTCGCTGCGTGCGCCATCTCCGGCCCCTTCCCCGTCGCCACGCGCCGCGTCGCCGGCCTCCCCCGCGCCGTCGCCCCTGCCCTGCCCGTTGTCGCCGCCCCGCCCCGCCCGTCGCCGTCGCCCCGCCCCGCCCGTCACCGTCGCCGCGGCCCGCCCGTCACCGTCGCCGTCGCCCTGCCCGTTGATCCGGCCGGCGCCCCTCCCCTGTTTTTTATATATTATATATGCTTCTGTATATTGCCTCTTTGTGTATATTATGCATATATGTATTGTGTATATTGCTTCTTTTCAGATTTTTTTTCATATATATGTTTGTATTTTGTATTTTTCTTTTTTATAAAAATGTATATATGTTTTTATGTTCTCTGTGTATATATGTTCATATATGCAAAAGTTAGGTTTAAATATTTAGAAAAGGATTATCTATATATGTTCTCTGATTTAGTACATTTTAGGTTACTTTCATTTTTAGAAAAGTTTTATATATTTAGGAGAGGAAAAAGGAAAATAAGAAGAGGAAAAAGGAGAAGAAGAGGAGAGGAAGAAAAGGAAGAGGAGAAGAAGAAAGGAATAGAGGAGAAGAAGAAAAAATAGAAAATTTTTCTATTTTTTCTTCTTCTCCTCTATTCCTTTCTTCTTCTCCTCTTTTTTTCTTCTTTTTTTCTTCGATCTTCTCCCCCTCCCGATAGGAAAGTTTTATATAGAAAGTTACAATTTTAGAAAAGTTTTATATATGCAAAAGTTACAATTTTAGAAAAAGAAGGATAGGAAAGAAGAAAATAAGAAGAGGAAAGAAAGAAGAAGAGGAGAGGAAAAGAAGAGGAGAAATAAATAAGAAGAAGAAAAAAGAAGAAAAAGAAGAGGAGAAGAAGAAAGGAATAGTGGAGAAGAAGAGAAAATAGTATATTCTATTTTCTCTTCTTCTCCACTATTCCTTTCTTCTTCTCCTCTCTTTTTTCTTCTTTTTTTTCTTCGACCTTCTCCTCTAGCTATTCATTTCTTCTTCTCCTCTATTTTCTTCTTCTTCTTCTTCTTCTTCTTCTTAATTTTTATCGGGAACGAGGGTGTCGAGGATCGCCGAGGGGTCGAGGGTCGGGAACTAGGGTAGAGGGTCGAGGGTCGTTAAGGGGTCAAGGGTCGAGGGTTTCAGGGTCGAGGGTTCGAGGGTTCTATAGGGTCGAGGGTACGAGGGTTCTATAGGGTCGAGGGTCGAGGGTTCCAGCAGGGTCGTCTAGGGGTCGAGGGTTCCAGGGTCATCGAGGGTTCGAGGGGTCGAGAGAGGTTTCCTAGTGTCAAAGTATTGAAGAAATCCATGCCTTCATCATTAGCCGGAAGTAACCAGGGCATGTTGGTACGAAGTTCTGCAAAGTTGTTCTGGAATGGAGTCCCGGATAGAATAATCCGCCTTTTGGTACGAATTCAGCAAAGGCCTTCCAAATAGCGATATTCGGAAGGCTCTTGCTGAACTTTGTACCAAAAAGCGAATTATCCTATCTGGGACTCCGTTCCAGAACAACTTTGAAGAGCTTCGTACCATCATGCACATGTTACTTTCGCCTAATGATTAAGACATGGTTTTGTTGAATCCTTTGACACTAGGCAACCTCCCGACCCCTCGGCGATCCTCTCGAACATGAGAGGAAGAATAGGGTCGTCTAGGGGTCGTGGGTTCCAGGGTCGTCGAGGGTTCGAGGGGTCGAGGATCGCCGAGGGGTCGAGAGAGGTTTCCTAGTGTCAAAGTATTGAAGAAATCCATGCCTTCATCATTAGCCGGAAGTAACCAGGGCATGTTGGTACGAAGTTCTGCAAAGTTGTTCTGGAATGGAGTCTTGGATAGAATAATCCGCCTTTTGGTACGAATTCAGCAAAGGCCTTCCAAATAGCGATATTCGGAAGGCTCTTGCTGAACTTTGTACCAAAAAGCGAATTATCCTATCTGGGACTCCGTTCCAGAACAACTTTGAAGAGCTTCGTACCATCATGCACATGTTACTTTCGCCTAATGATGAAGACATGGTTTTGTTGAATCCTTTGACACTAGGCAACCTCCCGACCCCTCGGCGATCCTCTCGAACATGAGAGGAAGAAGAGGATCGTCTAGGGGTCGAGGGTTCCAGGGTCGTCGAGGGTTCGAGGGGTCGAGGATCGCCGAGGGGTCGAGAGAGGTTTCCTAGTGTCAAAGTATTGAAGAAATCCATGCCTTCATCATTAGCCGGAAGTAACCAGGGCATGTTGGTACGAAGTTCTGCAAAGTTGTTCTGGAATGGAGCCCCGGATAGAATAATCCGCCTTTTGGTACGAATTCAGCAAAGGCCTTCCAAATAGCGATATTCGGAAGGCTCTTGCTGAACTTTGTACCAAAAAGCGAATTATCCTATCTGGGACTCCGTTCCAGAACAACTTTGAAGAGCTTCATACCATCATGCACATGTTACTTTCGCCTAATGATGAAGACATAGTTTTGTTGAATCCTTTGACACTAGGCAACCTCCCGACCCCTCGGCGATCCTCTCGAACATGAGAGGAAGAAGAGGGTCGTCTAGGGGTCGAGGGTTCCAGGGTCGTCGAGGGTTCGAGGGGTCGAGGATCGCCGAGGGGTCGAGAGAGGTTTCCTAGTGTCAAAGTATTGAAGAAATCCATGCCTTCATCATTAGCCGGAAGTAACCAGGGCATGTTGGTACGAAGTTCTGCAAAGTTGTTCTGGAATGGAGTCCCGGATAGAATAATCCGCCTTTTGGTACGAATTCAGCAAAGGCCTTCCAAATAGCGATATTCGGAAGGCTCTTGATGAACTTTGTACCAAAAAGCAAATTATCCTATCTGGGATTCCGTTCCAGAACAACTTTGAAGAGCTTCGTACCATCATGCACATGTTACTTTCGCCTAATGATGAAGACATGGTTTTGTTGAATCCTTTGACACTAGGCAACCTCCCGACCCCTCGGCGATCCTCTCGAACATGAGAGGAAGAAGAGGGTCGTCTAGGGGTCGAGGGTTCCAGGGTCGTCGAGGGTTCGAGGGGTCGAGAGAGGTTTCCTAGTGTCAAAGTATTGAAGAAATCCATGCCTTCATCATTAGCCGGAAGTAACCAGGGCATGTTGGTACGAAGTTCTGCAAAGTTGTTCTGGAATGGAGTCCCGGATAGAATAATCCGCCTTTTGGTATGAATTCAGCAAAGGCCTTCCAAATAGCGATATTCGGAAGGCTCTTGCTGAACTTTGTACCAAAAAGCGAATTATCCTATCTGGGACTCCGTTCCAGAACAACTTTGAAGAGCTTCGTACCATCATGCACATGTTACTTTCGCCTAATGATGAAGACATGGTTTTGTTGAATCCTTTGACACTAGGCAACCTCCCGACCCCTCGGCGATCCTCTCGAACATGAGCGGAAGAAGAGGGTCATCTAGGGGTCGAGGGTTCCAGGGTCGTCGAGGGTTCAAGGGGTCGAGGATCGACGAGGGGTCGAGAGAGGTTTCCTAGTGTCAAAGTATTGAAGAAATCCATGCCTTCATCATTAGCCGGAAGTAACCAGGGCATGTTGGTACGAAGTTCTGCAAAGTTGTTCTGGAATGGAGTCCCGGATAGAATAATCCGCCTTTTGGTATGAATTCAGCAAAGGCCTTCCAAATAGCGATATTCGGAAGGCTCTTGCTGAACTTTGTAGCAAAAAGCGAATTATCCTATCTGGGACTCCGTTCCAGAACAACTTTGAAGAGCTTCGTACCATCATGCACATGTTACTTTCGCCTAATGATGAAGACATGGTTTTGTTGAATCCTTTGACACTAGGCAACCTCCCGACCCCTCGGCGATCCTCTCGAACATGAGAGGAAGAAGAGGGTCATCTAGGGGTCGAGGGTTGCAGGGTCGTCGAGGGTTCGAGGGGTCGAGGATCGCCGAGGGGTTGAGAGAGGTTTCCTAGTGTCAAAGTATTGAAGAAATCCATGCCTTCATCATTAGCCAGAAGTAACCAGGGCATGTTGGTACGAAGTTCTGCAAAGTTGTTCTGGAATGGAGTCCCTGATAGAATAATCCGCCTTTTGGTACGAATTCAGCAAAGGCCTTCCAAATAGCGATATTCGGAAGGCTCTTGCTGAACTTTGTACCAAAAAGCGAATTATCCTATCTGGGACTCCATTCCAGAACAACTTTGAAGAGCTTCGTACCATCATGCACATGTTACTTTCGCCTAATGATGAAGACATGGTTTTGTTGAATCCTTTGACACTAGGCTACCTCCCGACCCCTCGGCGATCCTCTCGAACATGAGAGGAAGAAGAGGGTCGTCTAGGGGTCGAGGGTTCCAGGGTCGTCGAGGGTTCGAGGGGTCGAGGATCGACGAGGGGTCGAGAGAGGTTTCCTAGTGTCAAAGTATTGAAGAAATCCATGCCTTCATCATTAGCCGGAAGTAACCAGGGCATGTTGGTACGAAGTTCTGCAAAGTTGTTCTGGAATGGAGTCCCGGATAGAATAATCCGCCTTTTGGTACGAATTCAGCAAAGGCCTTCCAAATAGCGATATTCGGAAGGCTCTTGCTGAACTTTGTAGCAAAAAGCGAATTATCCTATCTGGGACTCCGTTCCAGAACAACTTTGAAGAGCTTCGTACCATCATGCACATGTTACTTTCGCCTAATGATGAAGACATGGTTTTGTTGAATCCTTTGACACTAGGCAACCTCCCGACCCCTCGGCGATCCTCTCGAACATGAGAGGAAGAAGAGGATAAAAAAAGAAGAGGAAGAAGAAAAAAAAAGAGGAGAAGAAAGAATAGAGGAGATCTTCTCCTCTATTCTTTCTTCTCCTCTTTTTTTTCTTCTTCTTCTTCCTCTTTTTTTATCGGGAACGAGGGTCGTCGAGGGACATAGATGTAGTGTCGTCGTTGTCGATATATACCCCCTCCCGATAGCTTACTATGAGTAGGTAGCTAGTTCTACGTTTGGCACTAATATATCCATCTGTCATGTTTGAATAACAATTGCCATGTTGTAAATATTTGTAGAAACTATGGACACCGCCCTAGACGAAGCAAAAGAAGCGTTGTTGAGGGACATAATCGCAGAAGGAAGTGATGCCATCTCGTTGTTTCTCAACGAAACCGATGGTCTGGAAGGAGAGGGTGAACAAGCTGGCTACGGTGACCTAATGCCGGTGCAAGAAGAAGAACATGAGGACGTCTCCGGTGACCCAATGCCGGTGCAAGAAGGAGACCGTGATGACGGCTCCGGTGACCGAACCGAGTCCGGCCAGGTATATATATTAGTTAAGCCTGTGCTGACTAGCTGATTGATGCATTCATTGTTTTGGTATGTACACATATTAATTAAGTCTTTGTTCTTTTTTCTAGCCCTCCGGATCGAGCACAACTTCGGTAAAGAGACGAGGCCCGAAGAAAAAGTTGAGGTCGGATGAAAAGTTTGAGATCATAGCAATCGCGCCCGACGGCCAACCTATTGAACCCCTCAGGACAAAGAGCGCATTTGTTGCTCAGTGCGGGGTTCTGGTTAGGGACAAGATCCCGATAAGCATCCAGCAATGGTTTAAGCCGTCTACAGAAGACCCTGAGGTGTCTTATGTCAATGATATGCAGAAAAATGATCTTTGGACTGAGCTGAAGTCAAATTTCACCCTACCGCCAGAGGATAATCCAGAGAACCCAGTTAAAGAGAAATTAATCAAGTCTTTTGCTCTGAAGAGGATGGCAGAACTATTCAGGAGGTGGAAGAAAGAGCTGAATAAGTTTGTCGAAAATAATGAGATACCAGAATTCAAGGGCAGATATGAGAAGATCAGAGATCACTGGCCCACATTTGTGGCCCACAAGACATCGGAAAAGAGTAAGAAGATGTTGGCGACAAACAAGCAAAATGCTGCGAAGAAGAAGCTTCACCATCGCACGGGGTCAGGTGGCTACCTCGTAGCCCGGCCTAAGTGGTCCAAGACTGAGAATGATCTGGTTCATAAAGGGATCGAACCAGAGACAATTAACTGGCCAGACCGTTGCCGGACTTGGTTCTTCGGGGCTGGCGGAACCTTGGACCCTGTAACAGGGAAGTGCATTTGGACGAACGATCAAATGGACATACTAGTCAGTAAGCTTAAGCAGTATATCGAAGCAGCGCAGGAAGGGACGTTCTTCCCAGACAGAGAGAACGACGAGCTCACAATGGCCCTCGGGAATCCTGAGCACCCTGGACGGACACGAGGCACGCCAGGCTCCATTCCATGGAAGGTTGGGTTTCCGGACGCAGGCGGTTACAAATCCCATGAGAGGAGGAAAAAAGTGCAGCAGACCCAAATGCAGGCGCTGCAAGCAAGGGTAGACGCGATAGAGGAACGAGAAGCAAATCGCAGCAAACGTACTGCCGAAGCCTCCCCCGAAGCTACCCCGCCATCTCAGCGCAGAAGCAGCGTGGCTTCCACCGAGCTGCTTCAGCCAGAGCATGCCTTGACGGCTCCTGCCAGCTATCCCGTGGATGCTATCATAGAGTCTCAAAATTGCCACCTTATGACGCAATGGATGAATTTGGAGGTCAAGGCGGCTGTTGGCTCTGTTTATCCTACTGAACCCGGCGCAACTTTTCACTGCCGGCCGATTCCAGAAGGATATGCTAGGGTGATGGTGGATGAAATAACGGAGGGATTTGAGGACCTCCAGCTTGACCACCCTACCGGTGAAGGGGAGACTCGGCTGGGGTCTGCTCTAAAGACTCCATGCCTATGGCGGAAGGAGCTCATCAACCTTCCGAACTGGACGCCTCCGCCTCCTCCTCCTCCTCCGGCGAGTCAGGGCACTCCGCCTCCTCCACCGCCTCCTCCTCCGGCGAGTGACGATCAGGGCCCTCGGCCGGCTCCTTCTCCGGCGCGTGGCGGCACTCCGCCTCCTTCTCCGCCTGCACCGACACGCCCGAGCAGCCAACCTCCTCCTTCTCCGCCTCGTCAGCAAAGGCGGAATAGACCTGCCGCCGCTCCAGCTGCTCCGGCGCGTCGTAGTCCTTATCCTCCGCCTCGTAAGCAAGTAAAGAAGACAACCGCTCCGTCTGCTCGGTCGGCGTCTAGCAGTACAACCAGAGGCGGGAGGACATACAGATTCGGTCCTTCTCTGAAGACTCCAGAGAAGTTACCATACGAGAGGACCCCGGAGGAGAATGCGAAGATCGTGCGAACCGAAGTGGATGACTGGTTTCAAGGGTTGAAAGCAAAGAGACATCCACCTCCGGAGGAGAAGGTAGATCCGGTGAAAGTGAAGCGCACTCTGGCTGCCCTGGCAAAACCACCCAAGTCTCCGCTGAAAGGCAACTGTGAGCGCATTATTGCAAAGACATGGGCCGAAGCGGAGCGGCCGGGAAGTACAGTCAGTGATCAAAGGATGAAAGAACGACGAGCAGCTGGGAAACAAATTGCCCAGCTCGGCGAACAAGCGAAGCAATTGTGCCCCCCCCCTCAAGGTGCCTAGCGACATCGTCAATCCGAGGATGGTGCCCGGTTATGGCAATGTTGACGATTACCTGCCCGACGATGTACATTATAATACCATGGAGGTGCAGATACACAGATACGAGTACGGGAAGCCTCTCGTCAAAGATGAAAAATCTTTAACAACGATGATGCGAAGATTACATGATTGGTACTTGAAAATCTGCAGAGAGTCTGGGGGGAGGAGTACTTTGTATGCGAGAGTTAAACCGGAGCATGACCTCGTTGGAATTGAACTGTTGCCTATTCCATTTGAGGAGTTCTATCAGTTTTTCAATCAATTGGCCCTCGATAAAACAACGATCACCTGCTACTGTCTGTAAGTACTACTACTTCTGTCATTAAGTCTCTCTATATAGCTCATCTCTTTCATTGCATGTATTTATAATTATCCTCACTATATTATGCAGAATGAAGATCGCCGAATTGAAGAAAAGACAAATCGGTGATATTGGGTTCGTTAACACATATCTCATAGATGCAACTGAGGTTGAACATCGTCCCGGAGATACCGAGGCCAACTTGCTACGATCATTCAAAAAAATGAAAACAAAGATATAATACTCGTTCCTTACAACTTCAAGTGAGTGTTACTGTCTTGTGCATATTCGGTTTCCCTTATATATTAGTCCAGGTTATAGTAATGTAATTGATGAGTTATGCATGCGTGTGCAGTTTCCACTATATTCTCCTAGAGATTAGGCTTGAGCAGGGAGTAGTAACCGTCTTGGACTCTAAACGAAAAGATCCCCAGGAGTATGCAGACATGACTGAAATCCTCAAGAAGTAAGTTAAATCGATCATTATGCACCATATCAGCAACTTTGTTCATTTCCTGATATCAAGTAATTGTTTTCTTTGTTCGGCAGGGTTTGGAGAAAATTCACCAGAAAAGTTCCGGGACTGCCGAAGGAGCTGGAATTTAGACACCCGAAAGTACGTACTATAGTACCATGTTCCGCGCATCTCCTAGTGATTCAAGCGCTAGTTTCATCAATACCATTTAGCATTCTTGCTTATCAGTTTGATTGACCTCTATTTCTTGTAAAGTGGTTGTGGCAGGAACAAGGGAATGATTTCTGTGGATACTACGTCTGCGAGTCCATCCGCCACATGACCTGTGAGCGGGGCGGGTACTCTGACGAACAATATGAAGTACGTAAATAACAACATTCACAATTTTATTTTATTACCATCATTTGTATTGAGTTTCATTCATTCATATATATATGTATTGACCCCCTTCTTCAAATTAGATGTTTCGGAAGTGGGATGAACTCCTAGCACCAGCTCGCATGCGAGCAATTCAAGAGGAATTGTCGGCATTCTTTCTTGACCAAGTGATCGCTGAAGACGGAGAATACTATGTGGACCATGAGTCCGTATGATTATATTTGTAAGAGATAATTATTGTATATATGTAGCCGGTAGTGTCGGATAGATATACGAGAACTTGTTGTTCGACCAATCTCTTGGAGAAGGAGAGGTGGTCGATATCACTTCTCTCTGTATGCATATATGTTCATGACGATCTTTTGTTTCCTTCGTTTGCTTACTAGCTAACTAGCGTGTCTAGTCCTCTCTATACGCATGTATAGTACGTAGCGTCGACCAAGCACGGACGTAAGAGAGGACACTTCTCTCTATTAATTATAGCTAGCTAACACAATATATGAAACACCTAAATTAACCCCCCAAAACCCCCAACCCCCCCCCTTCAAAAAAAAACAAAAACCCCAGCCCCAGAAATGCTGACGCGTGGATGCCTATTGGTCCCAGTTGGTGCCACCAACCGGGACCAAAGGGTCTCCTGACTGGGCTCTACGCACTGCCCACGTGGAGGCCCATCAGTCCCGGTTCTGGATTGAACCGGGACTAAAGGGTCAGGGCATTAGTACTGACACTTTAGTCCCAGTTCAGGAACCGGGACTAAAGGCCCTTACGAACCGGGACTATAGGCCCTTTTTCTACCAGTGGATTGAATCGGGGACGTCACAAGTTGGTATCAGAGGCGACTACCTGTAGGAATCCCCCTTTCCAACTCCTTGGACGAAGTCGAGTCTAGTCATTGAAAAACTTTTACTAACATGGTTGTGCGGCTTACGGGCCCACGTCGCCCTCTGGGTGGTATTAGGATCTTTTACTCCTCGATCCTTACTCTGGGACTCTGAACTCTCTTCTATTCAGGTTAAATGAATTTTGCTAAATCTAACATTAGGATCTCGTTATCACTTTCTCCCGGAGAGCCCTTCATTACAGATGATCGGCTGCTTCAACAGAAGATTCTGATAATACTCTCTGATGTTCTCCTGAAGCTTTGTGCCATTGCTTTTGCAATTCCCTACCACCGATAAATCCCTATGGATAAATACTTACACCTGTCGTTCTTACTTTTATTCCCAGTCGGTCTTATTATTACAAGATACCCCGAAATACTCGTCGTTGTTTCGATAATCCTTTGAGCTTACTGCCTTGCTGTTCTTTGTCACCTGAATACCCCTACGGATAATTCTCACATTTATCGAGTATCCGCTCATCCCCTAGTTGTTCATGTGTTTCACAATGGTCATCGAAATACTATTCGATCCTCAAAAAAAATCCTTAGTAGCTTATTGCTCTGCAATACTTGTCTGTTTGCATGATGGATGCTTTCCATATGTCTGACAATATTCGTTAGTATCCTTAGACACCGTCATTTTGATCCCTTTGATTCAACATGAGTGCGAATGCACGCAATCATCAGTTGATCCTTCTAAATTATCTTTCCGGCTCAGACGTCATTTTAAACATGAGCTGGTTCTCAACAAATCCAATTGCCGTCGTTTGTACCCCTAAGGCTATTCAACTTATCCATCCCTAATCAGAACATTGCTTCTGATCCCTTGATTTGAAAATCATAATTCCTTTGCATTTGAGCTCTGGATTAGTCAGTTTTTTCCATAATCCAATGCCTTTGCATTGTTACTTCCTCTGGTTGTGTGCCGGTGCTCACGTCAGCTCTGTTATGGACCGGTAGATCCTTTAATGGATTTTATCCGACATCGTCCTTCATATTCAATAACCTTGTGAGCCTTCCCTCGGATACATAATGCCTTTGGCAAATGGTATCATCTACTTTCTCAACCTTGCTCTACTTTCGAGCTTGTGATATTTACTCTTGAAACTTGTGGTATATGTTTTTAAGAAGCCCCTATGGGTTGAATATATGCCTTCTCTAAACTGTGTGAACTCGAAAGTTTTCACGAGTCATACACTTCTGGTATTTTGCCAGATAAAATTTCAAACACTACAACTTCTTTGAAAGTGAGAAGTGAATGAAAGGTTATGCATTGGAGAAGTGGGAGTCGACCTTGAACTTTGTGTTCATGCCCATGGACACGATGTAGATCTTATCATTAAAGCTTCTCTTAAATTAAATTATTCCTTTGGTATGAGTTCATCTTATATCCGGGATCTGGCCTTTTGCAATCATGGTTCCGACCATGTTTTCCTTTAAATACCATTTCGCGTGCAAGTTTAAGCGCTTGTCTTCTGTAGAGCAATACGCCAGTCCAACCTCTACTGTGATCTGTCATCGAGTATTACCCCCTCTGGTATCTCGAGATTATCACATAACTGCTTAACTTCTTATGAGTTCTTCTTCAAGTATTATTTGACTTCCGCTGCATCATCATTTGACTTGATGTCATCGCCGACCGATTACATCTTCATGAAATCTCTCGACAAATGTGTCGTGGTCATCAGCAACATCCTGAGCTCTTCCAAGATTTATATCGAATTCATGATGAGAAATACCATCCGTGCCCTTGATGATTTGTTTTATCATCTACCACTTTATTGCCTTCCGTTCGACACAAACTTGTTCGTGTTTTGTGTTATACCTTGAGTTCCTTGCTACCCAGCATTGTTCTTCTTTACCTTGGATAGTGCACCTTTTATGTCAAGAATGTTATGGGAATTTCACCACCTCTTATGCATTCTTGGTACAAGTGATACTTCTTGCCATATCCGTTCATTCTTAGACTATTGATTATTGAATCACCATTCTGACATTGGTCGTGCAACCCAACCCATAATTCGGGCAAACCTTTCAACCAATGTTTAATTGTGTATGTTTTCCTCGAGCATACTTCATTATATTATTTGATCTGAAAATGTTATCTCCTTGTTCACATAATCGTGGAAATCCATCTTTTGGAGATATCAATGAATTGTCACTGAGTTCATCATCTACCTCCTCATCCTCTTCTTGGTTTAATGATGAACTCTTGTTTTGGAACTCGCTTCCATAGTTCATTTCCCCGAGAATCTTACATGGTCATCTCGTCAAAATTATGTTGGACCTTTTTCTTCTCAGGCATCCTAATGTCTGAGGTATCCTGACACCAATCGGATCTGAACCTCGGTCATATATGATGGTTGGAACATTTTTCAAGAGTCATAACATTGGTCCTTATATGACTCGGTAAGGTGATGTCATGCCTAGCACACCTCACCGGAGTACCTAATGTTTTAGTTTCCTTTTTAGCAAGGATAACCATTCTTCCATGAGGAAATGGAATGACTTTCTTTATAAATTGTTCCTGGTGAATCCTTTGTATATCCAAAGTCCGACCTTTGATTGAAGACCATGTCAATGCTATCTCAAAGCATGTCTGTGGTACTCTGTTCATCAACAAGAACATTTGAAGCCCAATGCTAATTGTTTCTTGCTCAATTATCCAAACAATGCTATATGGATAATGTCATGAAATTTCTCTCCCCTTACCTAGAGGCTTTTCTACTTAATATCCGGGCTTGGATATCATACTCTGCTTGTTCTTGGGAAGGATATACCCCCGAAATATGTGTTTAAACACATTTTCCTTTCCATTGTTCTGTTTAATCTGATAATCACATTCTCCTTTCCATTGTTCTGTTTAAACTTCTTGAGGTTTATACGATCTAAGCAGTAATACGTCACTGCTTTTATAAGCACCTCAGTGTACAACTCTGTCAGTAAGACCCTATTACTATTGTTGTTGACATTCCGGTAACCACCGATGGACGAGAAACTTTGCCTAATGGTCCGCCTCTTTCAACGAGCAGGAAAATGGTTCTCTTCGTCCCTCGCCCTTGGTACCGATGTTGTTGTCGACATAACTGACAGACTAACCTCTGACATGCCTTGCCTACATGACCATGCAAGATGTCAACGCCCTTCCTAGTTTTAACCCACATGGTGGGCCCATAACCCACAGTTCCACAGGATCGAAACCTGACTCTCCTATACACCCTGTTGTCGAAGTTATTCCTCGCGCTTGGCTTCGTATTTAATTCACGGGCCACCTTCCTAGTGCTCTATTCTGGTATCAGACGCAATACTTACTCTCGCTGCTCTGAAACCCTTTCTCACTCTGGTTCAGACTTCGAGCAACTATCTATCCACTTGGAACCTCTTATTGTACCTTCGTACCTTACTCTTGATGTATTCGATATGTTCAACTCGAGAGATAATCTTATGCTCATTCATGGGTTAACCCCCAGATTGTTTCCCTCATAAGCATTCTGTCGTAGCCGAGCTTCCCCTTACCTATTCGTAAGTACGTTGGAGTTCCCGAGAAAAGGACGACATCACCATGATGACCTGAAGCAGAGAAGTGAAGACAACAATGTAATGGATCGACCTCCTCGAGAAGAGTAACCAAGACCAACAAGACCCATTAGAATTTCGCAACCTAATCCCTTCCCCGCACTTCCCCTCTTAAATCTCGGGACGAGATTTCTTGTAGTGGAGGAGAATTGTGACGCCCGGGTAATTAAGCTACAGTGCTCCTCTGGTAATGATGCCACGTCACCTCAATTATAGTTGCTAATCTCGAGTTAGTTTGAAACCGATTCAAATTCAAATTCAAAATCAGGCAAACGATAAAAGTTTTCAAATATTAAAACTAAAATGTTCGGAGTGAACCAAATATTGCATAGATAATTATGATGGGAAAACTGCACATTTATAAAATGTTTAAATACTATGAGATAAATAAAACAGTAGCAAAACGATTAATTAAATACCTTTTATAATTAATAAAATGTCAAACTAAGTTATTTGGGGTCTAGATTTTTTTGTGACTATGGACTAAGTTGAAATACTAAGTTAGATACTAAGTGTATATTTTACTAAATTAAAATGCAACTAAAATAAAGAAAGAAAGAAATAATAAAATAAAACAGAAAACAAACAAAAGGAAAAAAAGGAAAAGAGAGAAAGGCCCCCCCACTGGGCTTCGGCCCAGCAGGCCGGCCCGTTCGGCCACCGGCCCAACCGGCCACACCCCTCACTCCCATAACCCACACCCCTGCTCAAACCCTAACCCAACCACCCGCACTCCCCCCCACGTCGTTCCCACCGCTCTCCCGATCTAGATTGGATCGGGGACGAAACCCCCACTCCCCCCTCGCTCCTCGCCCCCCCTCTGCCCGATTTGGGCCGGGCACGACGCCCCGCCCCTGCCGATGCCGCTGGCGTTCCTCGTCGCCGCCTCATCCCACCTCCACCTCGCCCTCGTCGCGCGGATACGCCACTGATCCCTTGCCGTCGCCGGATCGCCTTGACGTCGCTGCCCGAGGACCTCGCCGGAGGCCACGACGTCGGACCTCCCCGCCGGCCTGCCTCCACTCCGCCCGGGCATCTTCCCCATCCTCCTCCCCAAAGCCACCTCGAGCCTCGCCGGCCCCCTGGTCTCTACATCGCCGGTGAGGGCCTCGCCCTCCCCCGTCTCTCCCTCTGTCCCGTACAGTTTGGCCGCGGTCCCCTCCACTGCCGCTCGCTGTCCCGCTGTTTGCCGGAGCCGCAGCGCGCCTCGCGCCGCCGACCCGCCGATGCGTTGCCGCCCCCCCCGCACTGGCCCCCCTGCCTCCTGCCGCTGACCACGGCTCGGCCGCGCCCGCGCCGGCCGGCTGCACCGGCCGCGCCGAGCAGACCCCGCTCCGGCCTCACCTTGCTACCAGGCGGGCTGCGGCTTCGCCCGCACCCGCATGCCCGCACGTCCCGACCACCGAGGCCCCCTGCCCGCCATCGCTCCAGCCACCGCTGCCCTTGCGCCCGCTCACCGCCAGTTGGTTTTGCGCGCCCCTGGGCGTGCGCCCGTTCGGGCTATGCCCACAACCAGCGCCCAAAACTGCTAGGCCTCTGGGCCATTGACATGTGGGGCCCAGCCCCTGGAATGTTATAAAAAAAGAAGAATTTAAAAAATATATATTAGAAATAAATATATAATAAAAATAATTATTAATTAATTAATTTAGTAATTAATTAACTTAATTAATTCTTTTTAGTTTAACCTAAACACTAGTTAACCTAATTAACATAGTTAGTTAGTTAACAGTCAATGACAGTGGGACCCACACTTAAGTTTGACTAAGTCAACAGGACTGTTGACTGCTGACTATGCAGTTGACCCAGTCAACGGACCCCATCTGTCAGGTTGACCAGTCAATAGTCAAACTTTGACTGCTGACTGGGCTGTTGAGTCAGCCCCCTGTCCCCACCAGTCAGCCCCATGTGTACACCTCTGGGTACACTTATGTGTATCCATAGCATTTAACCTCTAATTTTCGAATTAAAATAATTAAATAAATCCTAAAATGATTTAAAATCTTTTAAAATTAATAGAAAATAAACCGTAGCTCGGATGGAAAAACTTTGTACATGAAAGTTGCTCAGAACGACGAGATGAACCCGGATACACAACCCGTTCGTCCGCCACGCACCCCTAACATATCAAACTCACAACTTTCCCCCTCCGACTCCCCTGCCTAAAAATGCGAAACACCGGGAATACTTTCCCGGATGTTTCCCCCTTCACCAGTATCACTTACTACCGCGTCAGGTCACCTCTAGCACCGCGCATCGCCATGTTATACTTTGATTGCTCTGTTGTTTATTGTGTTCCCCATCCGTTACTTCTTTCCGGTAGATCCCGTGACGATGCTGATGCCCCTGTGGTCGACTACGTCACCGACGACCCCTCCTTGTCTGAGCAACCAGGCAAGCCCCCCTTTGATCACCAGATATCGCCTACTCTTCTCTATACTGCTTGCATTAGAGTAGCATAGCATGTTACTGCTTTCCGTTATTCCTATCCTGATGCATAGCCTGTCCTTGCTACTACTGTTGTTACCATTACCTGCTATCCTACTGTTTAGTATAGGATGCTAGTGTTCCATCAGTGGCCCTACACTCTTGTCCGTCTGCCATGCTATACTACTGGGCCGTGATCACTTCGGGAGGTGATCACGGGCATATACTAAATACTTTACACAGTTACATTACTTATGATACTGTTCGGAGATGGGGGCTGAAGGGGCAGGTGGCTCCATCCCGGTAGAGGTGGGCCTGGTTTCCCGACGGCCCCCGACTGTTACTTTGTGGCGGAGCGACAGGGAAGGTTGAGACCACCTAGGAGAGAGGTGGGCCTGGCCCTGGTCGGCGTTGACAGATACTTAACATGTTAAACGAGATCTTGGTATTTGATCTGAGTTTGGCTACTGGCCTATACGCACTAACCATCTACGCGGGGATAGTTATGGGCACTCGACGTCGTGGTATCAGCCGAAGCCTTCGTGACGTCAGCGACTGAGCGGCGCGCGCCGGATTGGACTGGAACGCCTGCTAGGCTAGGTCTGCTTCCGGCCGCCCTCGCAACGTGCAGGTGTGCAATGGGTGATGGGCCCAGACCTCTGTGCCATAGGATTTAGACCGGCGTGCTGACCTCTCTGTTGTGCCTAGGTAGGGCTGCGACGTGTTGATCTTCCGAGGCCGGGCATGACCCAGGAAAGTGTGTCCGGCCAAATGGGATCGAGCGTGTTGGGTTATGTGGTGCACCCCTGCAGGGAAGTTAATCTATTCGAATAGCCGTGATCTTCGGTAATAGGACGACTTGGAGTTGTACCTTGACCTTATGACAACTAGAACCGGATACTTAATAAAACACACCCTTCCAAGTGCCAGATACAACCGGTGCTCGCTCTCTCACAGGACGACGAGGGGAGGATCGTCGGTTAGGATTATGCTATGCGATGTTACTTGGAGGACTTCAGTCTACTCTCTTCTACATGCCGCAAGACGGAGGCTGCCAGAAGCGTAGTCTTCGACAGGATTAGTTATCCCCCTCTTATTCTGGCATTCTGCAGTTCAGTCCATCGATATGGCCCTTTACACATATACCCATGCATATGTAGTGTAGTTCCTTGCTTGCGAGTACTTTGGATGAGTACTCACGGTTGCTTTCTCCTTCTTTTCCCCCTATCCCTTCTACCTGGTTGTCGCAACCAGATGTTGGAGCCCAGGATCCAGACGCCACAGTTGACGACGACTCCTACTACACCGGAGGTGCCTACTACTACGTGCAACCCGATGACGGCGACCAGGAGTAGTTTAGGAGGATCCCAGGCAGGAGGCCTGCGCCTCTTTCGATCTGTATCCCAGTTTGTGCTAGCCTTTTTAAGGCAAACTTGTTTAACTTATGTCTGTACTCAGATACTATTGCTTCTGCTGACTCGTCTATGATCGAGCTCTTGTATCCGAGCCCTCGGGGCCCCTGGCTTGTAATATGATGCTTGTATGACTTATTTTATTTTAGAGTTGTGTTGTGATATCTTCCCGTGAGTTCCTGATCTTGATCGTACACGTTTGCGTGTATGATTAGTGTACGATTGAATCGGGGACGTCACAGGCGCGCAAGGGGGGAAGGGCGCAAGAGGGCGACGCCGGCGACAGGGGGAGAAGGAGAGGCGAGGTGAGGGTGGTGTACGAGCCGACGGAGGGCGCGAGGCGCTCTCTATAGGGCGTAGTGGTGGGTGGGTGCACTACTAGGGAAAAGCCTATACACAGAATCTTACCAGTAGCGCTGTACAAAATCAAACGCTACTGCTACTTAGTAGCAGCGCACGTAAATAAACCGTGCTACTGCTATGACTTTTGCAGTAGCGCGTACTAGCGAAAAGCGCTGCTGCTATGTTTGAACTGGGCGCGCATGGCTAGCCCAACCTAGCAGTAGCGCGTATACTGGCCCAGCGCTACTGCTACTCTCCTTAGCTGTAGCGCGCTTACGTGTAAGGCGCTGCTGCTACCGGAAATAAAATAAAGTGAAAACAAGTAGAAAAGTAAATGAAAATGGAAGAAATAGAAAAAGGAGAAAGGAAAAAAATACAATGTAAAGAAAAATAAAAGAAAAAAGGGAAAAAAGGAGAAAGTAATAGCAGTAGCGGGTTTCACGAAACGCGCTATAGCTAACTTAGCTATAGCGCGTTTTCGGAAATGCGCTACCGTTACGTTTCACTTAAACAGCGGTTTCCCCCCGGCCCCCCGGCCACCACTTCTTCCCCAAATCCCTCGCCCTCGCCGCCGTCTCCCCAATTCGCCGTCGCCCCACTTCGCCGCCGTCTCCTGCTGGCGTGGACGCCCGCAACCTCACCGTCTCCCCCCGAGGCCGCCGTCATCCTCACTGCCGCTGCCCGAGGCCGCCCTCAGCCTCACCGCCGCCGCCCGAGACCGCCCTCGACGTCACCGTCGGAGCCCTCCACCTCATCGCCGCCCGAGCCCGCCCAAGACCGCCGTTGCCCGTGCCCGAGCCCGCCCTCTCCGCCCCTGCCTCCATCACCGAGCACCTCCCCGCCACCGTCTCTCCCCTCTCTGTAAGTCCCCCACCCCTCCCCCCACTCATCTCTCTCTGCATTCTAGAGAAAAAATTAGTAGAGCAAAAGTTTGTTTATAGCAAAAAATTTAGTTTAGAGCAAAGGATGTTAAGTAGTAGATGTTAGAGAAAAAATTAGTTTAGAGCAAAAAATTTGGTTTACAACAAAAGTTAGTTAGGGCAGTAGGGTTTAATTAGGGTAGATGCTGCTTGTATAGTATATAGTGATACTAGTAGATGTTAATTAGGTTAGGGCAATAGTGGTACTAGTAGATGTTAATTAGATGTTTTTCAGTTAGGGCACTAGAGTTTTGCTAGGTTAATTAGGTTAGTAGTGCTACTAGTAGTATTGGTACAGTAGGTTAATTTGGTGATGTTAAATGAATAACCTAAATGAATGAAATTAGTTGTTAACTGAAATTTTTTTCCTTTCATCATTATAGAGCACAAAAGTTAACTGAATTTTGTTCTATTAGTAGTTAAATGAATTTTCTTCTACACTGTTTGCACATGTGGTTGCTCGTGTATATTTGGACACTGTTTGCAGGGAATGATGCTTAGTGGCCTATGTTTTGCCGGAATGTTGATTCATTTCTTTTCTGGCAAATTTTAGGTTCTCGATTTGTCCACTTTTTAGCAAAGCTCATGCCGAAATTTTCCGTGAATTTCGGCATGACTTGTGCTACAAACTAGGACATATCGAGTGCCCGTGATTTGCCGCACCAGGAAGGAGTCAACATTCTGCAAAACAATAGGCCTTTTTATGTCATTATTCATTTTATTAGGTCTAGAATTAATTGACTAGATTTAATCATAGGAAACATGGCTAGCAACGATGAAGGACATGGTTCTGGTGATTGCGACGACGCCTACCGGGCGGCAGACGAATTTTTTAGCCTTACCGATGATCAACCGATGTTATTGCTGGGCCCACCGGTGGCATTGGGGACGGAGACCGACACGCAGACCGGTGCTGAGACTGAGACCGGCGCTCAGACTCAGACCGGCATCGAGACTGGCGCTGCCTCGGGGAGCGGAGCCGGTGTAGAACCGAAAGCAAAGAGGCAACAGGTTCCTAACAAACTCAGGACTACTCGAGTGGTGGTCACAGAGGTGGACGACGGCAATTTTGAGCCAACGGCGCCCGAGGAAGCGCGTCGATGCTACGGCAATCAAATAGGCTGCATCGTACGGACAACCGCCACCATCAACGATGAGAAACTATAGAAGATAGAAAATATGAGGAGCTCCCTCCTAAAGAAGTTTCACCAGATATTCTTGTTCCCGGGCCGGAATGAGAAGGATTATAAAGATCCAGATGAGGACCCGGCAATGAAGAAGATAAACAAACACGCCATGACCAAGTTTAGCGACGCGTTGGCCTCCTGGAAAAATTGAGTGAAAGCAAGGATCATCGACAAGAAGGAACCCTACTCCGAGATTGTAAAGGATAATCTGACAATCACGGAAGAGCAGTTTCAAATATTCAAGGAGGCTTGCGAGGCCGAAGATGCCAAAAAAAGTCTAAGTACATGAAGGGGCTTCAAGAGAGGAACATTGGGAGCCACCACCTCGGAAGCCATGGTTACAACGGAAAGAGGTCCAAATGGGCCAAGGAGGACGCGGAAGCCGCGAGTCTGGGCATCCCAGACCCCTTGGCGGAGTTCACCGTCCCGCAGGAGTGTGACGTCCTCAGGGCCCGACACCATTGGGACCCAGTGAAAAAGGTTTACGAGACAACACCGGTCATTACGGAGTTCATGAGACTGCTGGTAATTTTAGTTTCTGATCAATTCGACTGCACATGTTAGTCATATTTGTAAACGATCGTTGTGCCTTTTGCAGAGAGAGCAGCACAGGATTGCGGCCGAAAGCGACTCGCCGTCTGAGGCATTGGCGAGGCCCAAGTGGGACACTCCATTCAACCGGGTGTTGAACATATTGAAACAAAAACCGGTGGATACTCGACCGTCGTATGGACGCGTGCACAGTGTCGGAGACGGCGCCACGTGGAAGAAGTACTACCGTGAGACCACAGAGGAGAGAAAGGAAAGACGGAGGTTAAATGAAGAAAACATCGACAAGAGGGTTGAGATTGCGGTTGAGAAGAAATCAACTGAGACAGTCGCAACAGCTGTAGCTGCCGCAAAATAGGTGGCTTTAGATATTTCTACTACCTTGCTTCCGACCGTTTTCAATTGGACCAGGAAAAATCCAAAAAAAGATGCAGCGGACTTTTCCCTTGCTGACTTCTTGGCGGGGAGCAGCTCGACTAGCGTTGCACCAGCACCTGCAGCTGCACCTGCTCCCGCACCGGCTCCCGCACCGGACGTGCTAGGCGGTGCTTCGTCTTTGGCTGAGCTCGACGCCCTCACGGTATCTGTCACACCGGCCCCCTTCAATATAAATGTATAATATCATGTTTTCATTGCCTTTCGGATGTCTCACATCGCAGACTTTTCTTTGCAGGCCGACGAAACCCAATGCACCATATTGTACACCATCGGCGACCAGAAGGTGGACGTGGGGAAGGCGACGATAATGGAGCCGAAGGAACCATTGTTCCACAGCCAGCCGATCCCCCCGAATGTCTTCAAGGTTTCCGTGGCCAGTGTCAAACCGGGCCACGAGAATTTGCCTCCTCCAGTACTACTGGGGGATGACGACGAGACACTGCGGCGGCTTGGTGATTGTTGCAATGTTGGGTGGGTCCTGTTGTGGCCAAAGAGTGTGCTTCGTCTGGAGGCGGCCGAGAGCACACCAACGAGCACGTAGCCTCAGCAAGGTATGAACATCAACACCCCACCTACCCAATTATCGTCGGGTGTCGGGTTGGGTGATACCGGACGGGGTAAGGAGGAGGCTCCATTAGTCGCTGATGACGTCGCCATGGATGAGGATGAGGACGACGATGGCGCTGCTGAACATTATGTCTATACTGGCGCCTCCTCAGGGTTTGAGCACCCTGAGCCGGTGCCTAAATTGCCGTCTCAACATATTATGGACAACCTTTCGGTAGTAAAGAAGTTTAGGAAGAGAGCGAGGAAAGGCAAAAAAGCTGTCTCTATGATCCAGCCGCCTCACCAGCCTCGGCTTCAGGACCGTATAGATATCCCCGGTGCGGATAAATGGCATATCCACGGTCAACCAATCCTACCTGCAACAGCGCTACGGGCCAGATTCGGTGATCTAAAGAAACTTCATGACGATGTGCTGCGGGTAGAGAAAGACCTCATCGCCTCGAAAGATCCAGGATACCCACTCTACGTGGTTAACGTTCCGCGGCAAATGTCGTACGTCGACAGCTTCCCCGCGGATAAGTTCTTCCTCCGATTCGATTACATATTCGACATGTTTCACGTGAAGAAGCTGGATTTTACGTTCGTCCGCCTTTATGCCTTGCACATGAACTACATCATCGGGGTTGAGCACATATCTCATATCTGTGTCGCTGACCCGTACTACATGCACGAGGGCTTCTTAGGAGTCTGCGCAAATCACCGTGAATACGCGAGGGATTACATCGTCAGTTTCATGCTCACCAATAAGGACAAGGGGGCGATTCTCGTGCCTTATCATCCCGTGTAAGTCATCCGCGCTGCTATCCTTCCTTCGATTTCAATCATTCATTTGCACGGTGGAGGCTAATTAATTTGAGGACTTATTTTGCGCAGCGGCGGGCGCGCCGTCCTCATCATCCTCTACCCCCGATTCTCCCATGCTCTTTACTTGGACTCGTCGAAGAACATTCACAAAAAGGATTACACCCACATCAAGGATGTTCTTGACAGTGCTATGTTTTACTACCAAGTAAGGGGTGGAGAGGTCAGGGACAAGAAGAGAAGGGGCGGCAGGGTCGCCTTCGGCCATAAGACCGACTTCTGCTGCATCCAGCAACCGAACGATTCTCTTAATGATGGATTCTATGTCCTACACCACATGCTGGAGTACAGACGGGATCACCAGAACCTTCGCATGTCACCTAGATCCGGCGATGCCCATATTCTGCAATGGGCAAAGGACATAGGAGATATCGAGGATCATCGACGTCGAGCTGAGTTCTATAACATCCAGCGCGAACTGTCCCAAATCATCATGAAGGAGGTCGTCGGAAAAACAGGGATGTTCTACGGAGAAGGACAAATGTCACGGGAAGACGTCCGAACATGGATAGCCTCTCAGCGTATCGACCTGAAGCCTTTCACTAGGCTCGGGGACTATCTCCCTGACTTGGATGGATGGAACGACATGTTGGAGTGATTGTCGATATATGACAATGTGTCCGTATAGTCCATACTTTCTGTATAACAAAACTTTGAGTTATGCACGGTAAAACTTTATTTGTGATGTAATTAAACCGTCCTCCTCGACTAGCGAAAATCACTCTAGTTAGGGCATTTTGGGGTATGATGAACTTTGTTATTTTATGCTTATGATATGTTGTTTTTATTTTTGCCAAGTCTGTCTCTTTCTGTTGCTCAACTATATATGTTGCATATCATCGACTCATGTGATGATGCAGGTGCATAGATCATAGATGGAGAAGAAGTGCTATGCCAGGAGTATATATACGACAAGTGGTCGGAGTGTCAGGCCCTTCCGGTTTCCGAGCGACAGACAGTAGTTAGTTTAGAGGTTCACGCTAATGCGAAAGAGGGATACGAATTCATGTTCTCAAAGTGATAGCTCTTCTCGCGTATATCATTGTTTAGATGGATGACGATGTATTTGCATATCATTTGAGACTTGTATCGCTATTTTCGAGATGATGACGAGAGACCACTTTGTGTTGGATGACGATTATGATGATGACATGATTTGATGAGACTAATTGTATGTATATGCTATGATTACATTTGTATGTGTATGGTATGCTAAAGATTATTGTATAAAGCCTATTCAAATACAAAACAAATACAAAACAAATATGCAGAAAAAAAACTAATAAATAAACTAGTAGTAGCGAGGGGGAAATTTAGCAGTAGCGCCGCATTGTCAGTAGCGCATCCCAGCAAACAGCGCTGCAGATAATATCAGTAGCGCCCTTTCCCAAAGAGCGCTACAGCTATTCATGTATAGCAGTAGCGTGGGACAACCGGCGCTACTGCTATACGTTAGCTGTAGCGCCTTATTAGTAGCGCCGGTGCCCGCACTACTGAGAGGCCCAAAACCCTCGCTGCTGGTAGGCTTTTCCCTAGTAGTGGTAGGGTGCCGGCGATCAATGCCGGGGGGCAGCCGAGCGGGCGGTCAAGGGCGCAGAATGGCAGGCGGCGGCGTGTGAATCGGTGCCGGCGATTAATGCCTGGTACGCGAGGGGGCGGCGTGCGCAGGCGGTCAAGCGGTGGCGTGCGTAGGCACGCGGCAGGCGGTGGCGTGTGAATCCGCGCCGCTCGTGGACCGACGCCGGCGACGGGAGGTCTCACTGCACCGGCGTTAATGAATTCGCCTAATCCGCGCCGAATTAATGGATTAGGGTTTAGTATGTGTGGGCCCGTCCTCCTCCTCACGCGGCGTACACCGCCCACGTACGGGCGTACATCGGGTCGTACGGACACGCGCCTCGCTACGTCACGGTACACCTCCCCCACCTAGATTTCTCATCCTACCCCTACTCACTTATTCTCAGAAAAGGGTATCTTTTAATCTGGACCGTTGATGTGTTCAGGGGGGTTGTACCGAAGAAGAAGTGTCCCGTAAAATCAATTTACGGGAACACCCAAGCTCGCACAGAACAGATCCGGTATAAACATACTATAAATTTAAATTTAGATAAACTAGATAGTTCACGTCACATAGTTCGCCAAAGTTCATACAAACATACACACAAACTAGATAGACATAGATTAAACTAGCTAGATGAACTTGCTGTCGCCGGAGCTGTTGTCGTCGCCCTCATCGCTGGAGATGACCTCGGCGGGCAGCGGTCGCCTCTGTGCAGTGTATTGTGGATCAACGAACCGGAAAAGCCAGGTTTGGAGCTAGTACTCCTCCTAAAGCGTCGACTGCTGCGCAGCGGCAGGCGCATCTCCGGCACCGGGGCCGACACTTGCCACAGACCATGCCCGCTCGACCGTGTGCCGCCGTTGGATCTTCGGGTCGAAGAGTCGGCTACAGCGCATGAAGGTCTTCCACGCCCACGACCTCGCTCTGGCACTGCGGGACTTCGCGTCGCGTTTGCGCGCCGCCTCCCTTTGCCTCTCCGACATGGGAGGGCGGAGGCCGGAGCCACCGGCCTCGTCGTCGTGGAGGCACTTGTAGCCGGTGAACCTGAAGCCACTGTGGCAGCCAAAACCACCACCACCTCCACTGCAGAGCCCACGGACGACATTTCCGGCGAGAAAGGACGAAGAAATGGGATGGAATACGTTGCTGGAGCTGAGCAGATTTGACGCCGAAGGGGGAGAATTGCGACGGATGATGGCGAAGGATTTGTGGGACGGGAACCGTAAATCCCGTCGGTGCTCACATATATGGCAGATTTGGCTTCGGTTTGCGAGCCTCCTCTAAAAAATTCACGGTGTGGACCTCGTTTGTGGTATGTGCTCGGGTAGGTTATTTTGGGTTGTCCCGTGTAGCATCCCATATAAGTCAGTTCGCTGGAGCTATACGTGATGATGCTCTTGTGCTGAGCGATTTTAAGGGTGCTTCGTTGTAGCCACTTGTCGCAATATGCTGTTTTTCTTTCTTTTGTAGATTCGTTTATTTAAAACGTTTTATCTTCTAAATCGTGCGTCCAAATCTCGAATCAATTTCACAATTATTCCTCGCGTCGAGATCTTAGAAACTAGATTCCATATAGATAGGTTTTGACAAAAAACTTTACGAAAAAACCGAACCAATGTAATGTTTATTTTTCTTTCCGAAAAGAGGCACCAATGTGCCTCTGGTGGAAGCAAATCTGTTCCTCCACGAGAAATAAACTTCGTTTTCATGAGGCACGACCATGGCTCTCGCAAAAGCAAGACTGTGCTTCCACGAGAAGCAAATCCGTGCATCTCAAGGAAGAAGAAAAAAACACGTTTTTCTCGTTTCCAAGAGGCAGGACCATGCCTCCCGCAGAAGCAAATCCATGCCTCCCATGGAAGAAAAAAAATATTTTTTTCGTTTCCAAGAGGCACGACCGTGTCTCTTGGGGAAGGAAAAACGTGTTTTTTTGTTTCCGAGAGGCATGGTCGTGCCTCTCGCGAAAGTGAAAAAAAAAGGAAAATGCATTTTTTTCATTTACGAGAAGGACGGCTGTGCCTCTCACGGAAGCAAAAAAAACATGTTTTTCATGCAACAATGTTTTTCCAAAATGTTTTTTGTACAAAAGCTAAGAAAGACCGATGAAAAACTGAGAAGTCAAAAAAAAGGAAAAACATCTAAAAAGCCGAAAATACGTGTGGAAAACAAAAATCAAAGGGATCACGGCACATGGCAGCGGCTGAGAGCGCGCCACGCCCAGCCCAGATGATCCTTGCGTGGCGGCTGAGAGTACCGTTCGCTAGTTGCTCCCACGAAGAGTAGCTGTTCAAAATTGTGTGACGCGTTTGGCTGGCCAGATGGATCAACATATTTGTTTATCTGCAACAATTTCAACTAGGCTCGCTATACAGTTTTATTTGTTTTCGGGCAATTTTGTTATGTGTAAACATGATTTGATCTGCATGGAACGGTGCTTAAAACACCTCTGGAAGGGAGCAATGATAGGTCTCCAATATATATATATAATTTTTTATTGTTCCATATTGTTATATTATCATTTTTAATGTTTTATAATCATTTTATATTATTTTCTGGTACTAACCTATTGATATAGTGTCAAATGCCAGTTGTTATTTTCTGCATGTTTTTTCACATCGCATGAAATCAATACCAAACAGAGTCCAAACGCAACGAAACTTTTTATGGATTTTTTTGGACCAAAAAACATCCAATGGGCTGGAGAAGCGCCTAGGGGTGCTCCGAGTGGAGCACAACCCATCAAGGCATGCCTGGGTGGGTTGTGCCCACCTCGGGTGCCTCCTGATACGTCTCCAACATATCTATAATTTATGAAATATTCATGCTATTATATTATCATTTTTGGATGTTTTACAATCATTTTATAGCAAGGGACTAACCTATTGATCCAGTGCCAAGTGTCAGTTGCTATTTTTTTGCTTATTTTTCACATCACAGAAAAATCAATATCAAACGGAGTCCAAACACCGCGAAACTTTTTAGAGAATTTTTATGGAGTAAAACCTCCCGTACCCCTTCTTTGCACTATAAATTCTCAAATATTCTGAAATCCTTCAGGGTTAACCTAGATCAGAAGTTCCCCCGCCGCAAGGCTCTGTAGCCACCGCAAACTAATCTAGACCCGTTCCGGCACCCTGCCAGAGGGGGGAATCATCTCCGGTGACCATCTTCATCATCCCCGTGGCCACCATGATGAGGAGGGAGTAGTCCACCCTCGGGGCTGAGGGTTTGTACCAGTAGCTATGTGTTTAATCTCTCTCTCTCTCTCGTGATCTATATCATGGGCTTTGTTAACATAGATGCATCATATGATGTTTCTCCCCTCTATACTCTTGTTGCGAAAGGTGCGGTCATGCCTCTCGCGTAAGCACATCCGTGCCTCCACGAGAAGTAAACTCGTGCCTTTTGAGGAAGGAAAAAACACGTTTTATTCGTTTCCATGAGGCACGACCGCACCTTTCACGGAAATCTAAAAATTTACCTCCGCGAGAAATAAAATCGTGCCTCGCACAGAAGGAAGAAAACATATTTTTTTCTTTTTCGAGAGGCACGACCGCACCTTTCGCAAAAGCAAATATGTGCCTCTCGCGGAAGGAGAAAAAAATAAAAAACATATTTTTTTTCGTTTCCGAGAGGCACGGCCATGCCTATCGCGGAAGGAAAAACTCATTTTTTTTTCGTTTCCTGAAGGAACGGTCATGCCTCTCGCAAAAGTAAAAAAATTAAGAAAATGCATTTATTTTTCTTTTACGAGCGCGGAAGCGAAAAAACATGTTTTTTGACAAAAGAATATTTTTTTTCTTCAACTTTTTTCCAAAAGCTAAGAAAAACTGGTGGAAAACCAAAAAAAAGACATCGAAAAACCCGAAAACATGTGCGAAAAAAAACGGAGGAACGTGACATGTGGTGGCGGCTGAGAGCACGCCAAGTGGCACGCTCTTCCCCAGATGACCCTTGCGAGGCTCCCAAATGAGTACTCGTTCTTCGTTACTCCCACAAAGAGTAATTGTTCAAAATTGTGTGCCGCGTTTGGCAGGCCAGATTAAAAGCTATGGACCTACTTATTTGATTATCTGCACCAATTTCTCCTAGGCTCGCTGGATGCAGTTTTATTTGTTTACGGGCAGTTTTTTCGCGGGGACTGTCCAGAGGTGATTTCCTTGTATTAACTAAAAAAAATGTCCTTGGCCGGTTCACGTGAAGTTGATCAATGATTTCGTGCAGTTGAGTTGTTTTGATGAAAACCAGGACAAGAAGCGACCCACTAAACCTTTTTCTCCCAGCAAAGACCAACTAAAGCTTCTTCTACCCAGCCACCCACAGGGACATCAAGGGCTGATTATTCACATATCTAGCCCTGATCAGGACGGCAAAGAGTGTGCTGTGGCCAAGATTAACTTGCTTAGCCTGATAGGCTTGTGGTCTTCTCACTCGCTGTAGACGCTCTGAAGATAGCTGTTAAATTCATATTCCCAATGCATCCTACTCATATGAGATGTATATATGCCACTAACACTAAGCCAGTCATTAGCTGGCTAAATTTGACCTCACTTCTGCGTCCGATCAGTCCATATAGCAGCTGCACCAGAGACGGACAAAGCTTTGAATTTGTAGTTGCAATTTTCGGTGTTGAGCTAACTATATATCTAGGCCAGGGCTATACGGGGCTGTTTGTAGGGTTGTCTCTCAATATTTATGGCGTTCCAGCAGCTACCAAAGTATTGTCAATGTATTTACGACATGACTGTGATTTTCTAAGAAGATGACATGTAATGAATGACGAGTTGTGCTCCTTCAACAATTTTATTTGTTTTAGTCCCTGCTCTATTTTTAAAGGCCACTCAGTGTGACCTTACACTTGTACGTACACATGGTCCGCCATATGTCAGTTGAGGTGGATAATTTTTTTTGGAAATGAAGGTGTACCCCCGGCCTCTACATCATAATGATGCATGCAGAGGTGGATAATTTATCTCTGAGGAGACATCAGATCAAATTGCATTCACTGATATTTGGAGTGAGATGCAAGTAGTTCAAGCATCTCTACAACATTCTCCTTTTGTGCCTAAATGGTAGCAAACTGGCAAAGCTATCCGAAAGCATTTGTGAGTTGCAAGGTGTTTGTTGTTTTGATATATCTAAAAGTAGTACAAAAAATTGATCAAATTTGAAAACAAAATCATCGAGTTAAGAAAAAAATTGAAAAACAACATCAAATTTGAGAATAATTCATCAGTTTTGAAAAAAGAAGTTCATCAAATTTTAAAATTTTCATCAAATTTGAAAAGTTCATCGATGAAAAATACATCAAATTTGAAAAAACTTCCTTGATTTGAAAAGAGTTCATTGATTTTGATTAAAAAAATCATTGAATTTGAAAAAGATTGTGCATTTTGGACAAAAAATAAAAAAAATAAAGATTAAAGAAAATAAACAAAAAAGGGGAAAAACTAAACAAAAACTGATTCAAAAAAAGAAACAGTTTTTATAGAAGAAAAAAAAACAGTTGGGGAGCTTCTTAGAACCGGGAGATGGGAGTTTCCTGTGGGTGTTTGGGCCAGCCCATTTAGATCAAGAACATAGAGGGCAGAGCCGTTTGCAAATTAAACCCATTAAGCATCGCGCGAAGCGCACAGTGAAAAAGCTTTTGGGACATTATTTTTAGATTGAGGTTAGAAATATTTTAAATGTTTTTTTTCTTTTTTAGAAAGGTGATGACTTCATATTTTTTTTAAATAAAGGGCTACGTAAAGTGGCGCTCGCTAGTATGCTGCATTGGTGTTTTTTTCTTTTCGTTTTTACTTATTTTTTTAGACGAAGGTGAGGATTTTTTAAAATATTTTTCCAGATGGAGGTTAGGACTTCATGTATTTTTTTAATAAAAACATGCGCACAACTTTTTCTCAAGCGACGCTATAAGGTGGCGCCCCAACCACTAGTAATGAAAAAACTAGGGCTCAAGGCGTCGTATAGGATTTGCTACTCTGGACTTTGTGACGGAACGCTCAAATCAAGTGTTTTCAAAGAGCCAGCCCCGACGGATGCAATGAAGCCGGCGTGGAGAGTTCTTGCGACGTGTGCTCGATGCCAGCTGGTGACCCTGGTGCACAGGTGCACATGGGCGTACGTGTTTTTTCATGCGTTATGTTCTAATCATCCCTTAAACTTCTTCTCTTCTGATATACACAAAGATACTTCGATTTGAGATATGTTCTATATGAAAAACATGTACATCAACATTGTGGTTCCATTTAGACAATCGGTTCCGAATTCCATGGACCATAAACATTAATTGCATGCTAATGTTTGAAGGTTTTTGACGGATTTTGACAAAATCTTCACACTCGGGCGACTGTTTGGAATTTTCTTTCACCACTAGATTCATCTTGGTGTTTCGTATGACTCGTGTGTTGTACGTTTTCTATTTCGATGATCGTAGACTAGTAGATCTACACCTTACTCGCGGAATGCATATATGTATATGTGTGGGCTTTTTAATGACACTCTTTAACCTGCTTCACCTTTCTAATCGTTCCTCCAAGCCTCTTCTCCCGCTTCCTGCTACACTGGTGCCATCATCGGCGTCGTTTCTCTTGGCCTTCTCTCTCGCGTCCTACTCCGTAGGCACCGTTGCCGGCGTCATTCCTCTCGGCCTCCTCTCCAACGTCCTACTACACCGATACCACTGCCGACGTCTTTGCTCTCGGCCTCCTCTCCCGTGTCCTACTACATGGGCACTGCCGCCGGCGTCATTTATTGATCCGTAAATGGAGTAGAAAGAATTCTCATAGTTTCCCCCAAAAGGTGACCCCGAGTTATCGAACCCACGATAGTAAGGTTCCCTTTAAACTAGGGTCTCAAACAAGCTTTTGCTAGAGAATTAAATTCCAGCTTTCGACCGAATCATAAATCAAGCTAACACTGAAAGCATATATAATAAAAATAAGCATGGGTATGAGGACTTATGCTTACAACCATATATTTGTGTCGGGACCATCGTGATCTTAATTTGTGCTTTGGAAGTCATCCATCAAGATATGCTTGCTATGTATCAAAGTAGGGGATGTGTCCAAATTACGTCTTGACCGACACGTGTCCTGCATCAAGTCGGATGTCCAACCGAAGGCCCTATCCGTCACGCGGCGTTGCCCGATAATTAAGGTTGCAATAACCAGACAAACGCATTGGGCGTTTAATGACTACACCTCTTGAATCCCCAAGGATATGATCTGTGTTATTGTACTAAACCTTTTTGTTATTGGTGTTCAGAATAACTATTCACGGTCTCCCTACCATTAGCCTCTCCGTGACTCGCTCTTCATGATTGTGAGTACCTACAGGGATGAAGAACACAAATGAGACATGAGACAACTATGGAACAATTTTATGCTACACATACGAGATGTTAATTCAAAGTACTTATATTGATCCCTCCAACAAATACATCGGGTTGCAAGGCCCTTGTCTCAACTCATGACCTTACCGAACTACTCACATATGAAGATTAGATCACATGAAAAACTCATCAAAAAACATATCATGAAGATTGATTGATAATATGTACTCCCTCCGTTCCAAATTACGAGTCGCATAAATGGATGTATCTAGAACTAAAATACATCTAGATACATTCATACCTGCGACAAGTAATTCGGAACAGAGGGAGTATTATAATGAATGTCATGAGTGATACACTGTTACAAGTATGACTAGATTGCTGAGAACTATGGTGGTGGTGAAGGTTGTGGCTATGGAGATGGGAAATGGAGTTGGCTATGGTGAAGATGACGATGACTAGCTTGTTCTGCGATGTTATGTTGCTCATTTGGCATCAACCCCTTTATAAAGGTTGTTCAGGTGGATCAGACACCTCGGTTACCACGCCATACGACTGCCCGCTTGTATGGGCGTCTTTTGCTCTGTTTCCTCTGGTGCGCCTCCCACTTAATCTCCTCTATCCCCGCTTTACTCCTTTCCATGTATTGGATTGATTTCATCCATAAATAGTCTGTTTCCTGTGGAAACAAAATAAAGATCCAATATTGGAATATTTTGCATTCATTAGTCATTAGTAGCAATATCAGAGCGAATATCTCGGTTTTTGAAACATTTCAGTTTAAAATCAGGTTAGTGTAGTGTAAAAATAACACTCATCAGCCTCTTCTCTCACATATTACTACACTAATACCGGTATCGGCGTCGTTCCTCTCAGACTACTCTCCCGCGTCCTACTACACTTGCCGCTGCCGGTGTCGTTCCTCTCGTCCTCGATGGGTTTGCCGCGCTGCCGTCGAGATTGCTTGCTCACGACTCAGTGCTTCTCGCATCGGACGCGGCGTCATGGCCGCCGTCCACCATAGTTGCCGAGGCACTCTACTGTAGCTGTTAACTCTTAATCACACTAAGTGTATGCAACCAAAAACTGTACCTATGTCTCAGCCCAGCCAATGCCTGCATGTGCTGCGTGTTTTGGCGTATATGAACTTGTTGTCTCCCCGTGCGCATTAGTCACCGTTGGGGGCCCCTTCTGCTGGTCGTTGATAACCCACAAGTATAGGGGATTGCAACCGTTTTCGAGGGTAGAGTATTCAACCCAAATTTATTGATTCGACACAAGGGGAGTCAAAGAATATTCTCAAGTATTAGTAGCTGAGTTGTTAATTCAACCACACCAAGAAACTTAATATCTGCAGCAAAGTGTTTAGTAGCAAAGTAATATGATATTAGTGGTAACGGTAGCAAATGTAATATTTTTGGTTTTATAGTGATTGTAACAGTAGCAACGCGAAAGTAAATAAGCGAAGAACAATATAGGAAAAGCTCGTAGGCATTGGATCGGTGATGGAGAATTATGTCAGATGTGATTGATCATGCAACAATTATAACATAGGGTGACACAGAACTGGCTCCAGTTCATCAATGTAATGTAGGCATGTATTCTGAATAGTCATACGTGCTTATGGAAAAGAACTTGCATGACATCTTTTGTCCTACCATCCCGTGGCAGCGGGGTCCTATCGGAAACTAAGTGATATTAAGGCCTCCTTTCAATAGAGTACCGGACCAAAGCATTAATACATAGTGAATACATGAACTCCTCAAACTACGGTCATCACCGGTAAGTATCCCGATTATTGTCACTTTGGGGTTAACGGATCATAACACATAATAGGTGACTATAGACTTGCAAGATAGGATCAAGAACTCACATATATTCATGAAAACATAATAGGTTCAGATCTGAAATCATGGCACTCGGGCCCTGGTGACAAGCATTAAGCATAGCAAAGTCATGGCAACATCAATCTCAGAACATAGTGGATATTAGGGATCAAACCCTAACAAAACTAACTCGATTACATGATAAATCACATCCAACCCATCACCGTCCAGCAAGCCTATGATGGAATTACTCACTCACGGCGGTGAGCATCATGAAATTGGTGATGGAGGAAGGTTGATGATGACGATGGTGACGGATTCCCCTCTCCGGAGCCCTGAACGGACCGCAGATCAGCCCTCCCGAGAGAGTTTAGGGCTTGGCGGCGGCTCCGTATCGTAAAACGTGATGAATCCTTCTCTCTGATTTTTTTCTCCCCGAACACGAATATATGAAGTTGGAGTTGAGGTCGGTGGAGCATCAGGGGGCCCACGAGGCAGGGGGGTGCGCCCCCACCCTCGTGGACAGGGTGTGGGCCCCCTGACGTGGATCATTTTGCCAGTATTTTTTATATATTCCAGAAATAATCTCTGTTGATTTTCAGGTCATCCCGAGAACTTTTATTTCTGCACAAAAATAACACCATGGCAATTCTGCTGAAAACAGCGTCAGTCCGGGTTAGTTCCATTCAAATCATGCAAGTTAGAGTCCAAAACAAGGGCAAAAGTGTTTGGAAAAGTAGATACGACGGAGACGTATCAACTCCCCCAAGCTTAAACCTTTGCTTTTCCTCAAGCAATTCAGTTGATAAACTGAAAGTGATAAAGAAAATCTTTTACAAACTTCGGTTTGCTCTTGTTGTTGTAAATATGTAAAGCCAGCATTCAAGTTTTCAGCAAAGATTATGAACTAACCATATTCACAATAACACTTAGGTCTCATGTTTACTCATATCAATGGCATAATCAACTAGCGAGCAATAATAACAAATCTCAGATGAAAACACTTTCTCAAAACAATCATGATATGATATAACAAGATGGTATCTCGCTAGCCCTTTGTGAGACCGCAAAACATAAATGCAGAGCACCATTAAAAATCAAGGACTGACTAGACATTGTAATTCATGGTAAAAGAGATCCAGTCACAGTCATACTCAATGTAAACTAACAGTAATGGATGCAAATGACAGCGCTGCTCTCCAACTGGTGTTTTTAATAAGAGGATGATGACTCAACATAAAAGTAAATGGATAGGCCCTTCACAGAGGGAAGCAGGGATTTGTAGAGGTGCCAGAGCTCGATTTTGAAATAGATATGAATAATATTTTGAGCGGTATACTTTCATTGTCAACATAACAACCGAGAGATCTCCATATCTTCCATGGTACACACATTATAGGCGGTTCTCAAGAAGAATGGTAAAGTTTATACTCCCCCACCACCAACAAGCATCAATCCATGGCTTGCCCGAAACAATGGGTGCCTCCAACTAACAACAATCCCAGGGGAGTTTTGTTTGCAATTATTTTGATTTGATTTGAGCATGGGACTGGGTCCCGGTGACCAGCCATTTTCTCGTGAATGAGGAGCGGAGTCCACTCCTCTTGAGAATAACCCTCCTAGCATGGAGGATATAGACAACCCTAGTTGATACATGAGCTATTCGAGCATACAAAACAAAATGTTTATTTGAAGGTTTAGAGTTTGGCACATACAAATTTACTTGGAACGGCAGGTAGATTCCGTATATAGGTAGGTATGGTGGACTCATATGGAATAACTTTGGGGTTTATGGAGTTGGATGCACAAGCAGTATTCCCGCTTAGTACAAGTGAAGGCTAGAAAAAGACTGGGAAGCGACCAGCTAGAGAGCGACAACAGTCATGAACATGCATTAAAATTAATCAACACCGAATGGAAGCATGAGTAGGATATAATGCACCATGAACATAAATATCGTAGAGGCTATGTTGATTTTGTTTCAACTACATGCGTGAACATGTGCCAAGTCAAGCCACTCGAATCGTTCAAAGGAGGGTACCACCCTACATACCACATCACAACCATTTTAATAGCATATTGGCACGCAAGGTAAACCATTATAAACTCCTAGCTAATTAAGCATGGCATAAGCAACTACAATCTCTTATTGTCATTGCAAACATGTTTCTTTCATAATAGGCTGAATCAGGAACAATGAACTAATCATATTTAGAAAAACAAGAGAGGTCTAGTTCATACCAGCTCTTCTCATCTCAATCAGTTCATCATATATCATCATTATTGCCTTTCACTTGCATGACCGAATAGTGTGGATAATAATAATAGTGCACGTGCATTGGACTAAGCTGGAATCTACAAGCATTCAATTCATGGGAGAAGACAGGGTAATATGGGCTCTTTGTTAGATCAACAATAATGCATATGAGAGCCACTCAACATTTTCATCATGGTCTTCTCCTCTCGACCCCCAAAGGAAAGAAAAGAAATAAAACTATTTACACGGGAAAGCTCCCAACATGCAAAAGAAGAACGAGAAATCTTTTTGGGTTTTCTTTTAATTACTACTACTACCAGCATGGAAAGTAAACTTGCTAAAATCTACAACTAATTTTTTGTTTTTCTTAAGGTTTTTCAAACACACAAGAAGAAAGCTTAAAAAGAAAATAAACTAGCATGGATGATACAATGAAAAAGTATGAGCACCGACAATTGGCATGAGTGTGTGAACATGAATGTAATGTCGGTGAGAAATACATACTCTCCCAAGCTTAGGCTTTTGGCCTAAGTTGGTCTATGCCCATGGACCAAAACTGTAGTTGGGGTCGTACTGAGAAGGGTCCTCAGATTGCCACTGGCTGGCGATCTCCTCCGGATTCCACTAGTAAACGGACTGACGGTGAGGGTCAGATGGTGGCTCCGGCTCTGCAGCTGACATCTGGCTCCGGTAGACATGAATGTCCTCCGGCGGAACAAGGTATATGCCTGAAAATATGTTAAACAAAGAGGGAGCAGGCAAGGTAATAAACTCACAATATTTTTTGTTAAATATCAATTTATATTTGAGTGTCCTATTTTTATCCTTAACAATAAACTCATGTGCTACCATACTCTTATAACCTAGAGCAATAGGAGGCAGTAACTTTTCCTCTTTCTCATAATGCCTGATGGGTATGTTAAAGTGTGTAGCAAGGCGCGAGGCAAAGATGCCTCCGAGGACGGGGCCCTTTGTATGATTCAGATTGAACCGTCTAGCAACAATAGCACCTAAGCTCAAAGTAGTATCATGAAACAAGGCATGGCGCAAAATAGCAATATCAGGAGCACTAAGGTTCCCACAGTTCCCGCAGCCAATTAAGCATCTACTAGCAAATATTGCCAAGTAACGTTAAATAGGGAAATGTATGCTAGTGATTCTCGCATCAGAAACTTTCCTCGTTTCCCCTACAACAATCATATCAACGAATCCCTCCACATCATTACGATGTGGTTCCTCTATGCTGCCCTCAAAGGGTATCAAACAGACCCGGCAAAAATCATAAAGTGACATCTCCTTATGCTCATCATATAAATAAAATTCCACCGAAGGCGTTGATCTCCTAGCATGAAAATGAAAATTTTGCACAAAGATATTGGTGAGTAAGAGGTACTGTTCATGCTGGTCATGGAGGAAGGCGGTGAGGCCTGCATTCTCAGCCAAATGATAAAAATCTTCATGAATCCCGTCCTCTTTCAAGAACTCATCACAAGGCCATTCACATGGCCGAACCTCCGCAGTACGAGGGAGATTATACTTGGGCTTCTTGTTCTCTTCACTTTGCTTATCCTTCGAGCTTAGGCTCGATGAGCCCCTCAAAAATCTCTTCATCTTTTTCTGAAAATTTCTCTAAATTTTAGTAACTTAAAATAAAAGTGAACAAAACTCAACAAGATTGATAGTAACTACTCCTACAAGTGCCTAGAGGCTATATCATGCAGTAAAACTACTTTTGACCACATAAATTTGACATGCAAGCTCAAGAACAAGGTCACATAAGCAGAAAAAAATTGCAATGAATAAGGCACTAGACCAAAAACTAATTGGACCATTGGAGGAGTCACATACCAAAGAACAATCCCCCAAAGTAGTTTTGTGAGAGGAGCTTTGAGCAAGGAGATCAAAAATGGCAGCAAGATGAGCAAGAACTCGGGTCTGAGCTGGCTAGTGTTTTTTTTGGGAGGAAGAAGGAGTGTGTGGTGGCTGGAATAAGTGGAGGGGACCCACGTGGGGTCCACGAGGCAGGGGGCGCATCCAGGGGGTGGGCGCGCCCTCCACCCTCGTGGGCACGTGGCTGCTCCCACTGTTGTGTTCTCAGTGCCAGATATTCTCAAATATTCTAGAAAAAATTATATTTAAATTTCAGGACATTTGTAGAACTTTTTTTTCGGGGTATTTTTATTGCATAGATAATTCAGAAAACAGATAAAAAAACTATTTTTGCTTTATTTAATATAAATAACAGGAGTAAAAAGAGGGTACAGAGAGTTGTGTTTTCTAACTTCCTCCATCTCATGCTCATCAAAAGGTTTCCACTAACAAGGTTGATCAGGTCTTGTTAACAAACTCATTTCGAATAACATGAAACCGAAGAATTTTCGAATAACACTAGGTTACCTCTACGGGAATATGCACATCTGATACGTCTCCAACGTATCTATAATTTTTGATTGATCCATGCTATATTATCTACTATTTTGGACATTATTGGGCTTTATTTTCCACTTTTATATTATTTTTGGACTAACCTATTAACCGGAGGCCCAGCCCAGAATTGCTGTTTTTTGCCTATTTTAGGGTTTCGAAGAAAAGGAATATCAAACGGAGTCAAACGGAATGAAAACCTTCGGGAACGTGATTTTCTCACCGAACATGATCCTGGAGACTTGGAGCCTACGTCAAGCAACCAACAGGGAGGCCACGAGGTAGGGGCACGCCTATCCCCCCAGGCGCGCCCTCCACCCTCGTGGGCCCCCTGTTGCTCCACTGACAAGCAACCAACAGGGAGGCCACGAGGTAGGGGCACGCCTATCCCCCCAGGCACGCCCTCCACCCTCGTGGGCCCCCTATTGCTCCACCGACGTACTTCTTCCTCCTATATATACCTACGTACCCCCAAACGATCAGAACATGAGCCAAAACCCTAGTTCCACCGCCGTAACTTTCTGTATCCATGAGATCCCATCTCAAGGCCTGTTCCGGAGCTCCGCCGGAGGGGGCATCGATCACGGAGGGCTTCTACATCAACACCATAGCCTCTCCGATGAAGTGTGAGTAGTTTACCTCAGACCTACGGGTCCATAGTTATCAGCTAGATGGCTTCTTCTCTCTTTTTGGATCTCAATACAAAGTTCTCCCCCTCTCTTGTGGATATCTATTCGATGTAATCTTCTCTTTGCGGTGTGTTTGTTGAGACCGATGAATTGTGTGTTTATGATCAAGTTTATCTATGAACAACATTTGAATCTTCTCTGAATTCTTTTATGTATGATTAGTTATCTTTGCAAGTCTCTTTGAATTATCAGTTTGGTTTGGCCTACTAGATTGATCTTTCTTGCAATGGGAGAAGTGCTTAGCTTTGGGTTCAATCTTGCGGTGTCCTTTCCCAGTGACAGTAGGGGCAGCAAGGCACGTATTGTATTGTTGCCATCGAGGATAACAAGATGGGGTTTTCATCATATTGCATGAGTTTATCCCTCTAGATCATGTCATCTTGCTTAAGGCGTTACTCTGTTCTTAT
The DNA here is from genome assembly GCF_056163025.1 of Triticum urartu. Lineage (NCBI taxonomy): Eukaryota > Viridiplantae > Streptophyta > Magnoliopsida > Poales > Poaceae > Triticum > Triticum urartu. Next base: position 512,498,044 of record NC_141873.1, read on the forward strand.
GAACTTAATACTCTAGATGCATGCTGGATAGCGGTCGATGTGTGGAGTAATAGTAGTAGATGCAGGCAGGAGTCGGTCTACTTGTCTTGGACGTGATGCCTATATACATGATCATACCTAGATATTCTCATAACTATGCTCAATTCTGTCAATTGCTCAACAGTAATTTGTCTACCCACCGTGAATACTTATGCTTTCGAGAGAAGCCACTAGTGAAACCTATGGCCCCCGGGTCTATCTTTTATCATATTAATCTTCCAATGCTTATTTATTTCCTTTGCCTTTTATTTTACTTTGCATCTTTATCATAAAAATACCAAAAATATTATCTTATCATATCTATCAGATCTCACTCTCGGAAGTGGCCGTGTAGGGAATGACAACCCCTTATCGTGCTGGTTGCGAGGATTTATTTTTTTGTGTAGGTACGAGGGACTCGTGCGTGGCCTCCTACTGGATTGATACCTTGGTTCTCAAAAACCGAGGGAAATACTTACGCTACTTTGTTGCATCACCCTTTCCTCTTCAAGGGAAAAACAACGCAAGTGCTCAAGAGGTAGCAAGAAGGATTTCTGGCGCCGTTGCCGGGGACGTCTACGCAAAAGTCAAGACATACCAAGTACCCATCACAAAACCCTTATCTCCCGCATTACATTATTTTCCATTTGCCTCTCGTTTTCCTCTCCCCCACTTCACCCTTGTTGTTTTATTCGCCCTCTCTCTCTCTATCCTCCCTCTCTTTCTCTATTTGCCTCTTTTTGCTCGTTTCTTGTTTGCTTGTGTGTCGGATTGCTTGCTTGTCACGATGGCTCAAGATATACCAAATTGTGTGACTTTACCAATACCAACAACCATGATTTTATTAGCACTCCGATTGCTCCTCTTACCGATGCTGAATCTTGTGAAATTAATGCTGCTTTGCTGAATCTTGTCATGAAAGATCCGTTTTCTGGCCTTCCTAGTGAAGATGCTGCTACCCATCTAAATAGCTTCGTTGATTTTTGTGATATGCAAAAGAAGAAAGATGTGGATAATGATATTGTTAAATTGAAGCTATTTCCTTTTTCGCTTAGAGATCGTGCTAAAGCTTGGTTTTCGTCTTTGCTTAAAAATAGTATTGATTCGTGGAATAAGTGCAAAGATGCTTTTATCTCTAAGTATTTTCCTCCCGCTAAGATCATCTCTCCTAGAAAGGATATTATGAATTTTAAGCAACTTGATCATGAACATTTTGCACAAGCTTGGGAGAGGATGAAATTAATGATACATAATTGCCCTACTCATGGTTTGAATTTGTGGATGATTATACAAAAAATTTATGCCGGATTGAATTTTGCTTCTAGAAATCTTTTAGATTCGGCCGCGGGAGGCACTTTTATGGAAATCACTTTAGGATAAGCTACTAAACTCCTAGATAATATTATGGTTAATTACTCTCAATGGCATACTGAAAGATCTACTAATAAGAAAGTGCATGCGATAGAAGAAATTAATGTTTTGAGTGGAAAGATGGATGAACTTATGAAATTATTTGCTAATAAAAGTGTTTCTTCTGATCCTAATGATATGCCTTTGTCTACTTTGATTGACAATAATAATGAATCTATGGATGTGAATTTTGTTGGTAGGAACAATTTTGGTAACAACGCGTATAGAGGAAACTTCAATCCTAGGCCTTATCCTAGCAATCCCTCTAATAATTATGGTAATTCCTACAACAATTCTTATGGAAATTTTAATAAGATTCCCTCTGATTTTGAATCAAATATTAAATAATTTATTACATCTCAAAAGAATTTCAATGCTTTGATTGAAGAAAAATTGCTTAAGATTGATGAGTTGGCTAGGAACGTTGATAGAATTTCTCTTGATGTTGATTCTTTGAAAGTTAGATCTATTCCACCTAAGCATGATATCAATGAGTCTCTCAAAGCCATGAGAATTTCCATTGATGAGTGCAAAGAAAAAACCAGCAGGATGCGTGCTAAGAAAGATTCCTTTATAAGAGTGTGTTCTTCTAGTTTCCATGATAATAAAGATGAAGATCTACAAGTTATTGATGTGTCCCCTATTAAATCTTTGTTTTGCAATATGAATCTTGATAATGATGGCACTGAATATGATCCACCTTTACCTAGAAGACGTTCCAAAAATTCGGAGTTTTTAGATCTTGATGCTAAATTTGATAAAAGTGGGATTGAAGAGATCAAAACTCTAGATGTTAATGAACCTACTATTTTGGATTTCAAGGGATTTAATTATGATAATTGCTCTTTGATAGATTGTATTTCCTTGTTGCAATCCGTGCTAAATTCTCTTCATGCTTATAGCCAAAATAAAGTGTTTGCTAAACATATCGTTGATGCTTTGATGCAATCTTATGAAGAAAAACTTGAGTTGGAAGGTTCTATCCCCAGAAAACTTTATAATGAGTGGGAACCTACAATTAAAATTAAAATTAAAGATCATTAATGCTATTCTTTGTGTGATTTGGGTGCTAGTGTTTCCACGATTCCAAAGACTTTGTGTGATTTGTTAGGTTTCCGTGATTTTGATGATTGCTCTCTAAACTTGCACCTTGCGGATTCCACTATTAAGAAACCTATGGGAAGAATTAATGATGTTCTTATTGTTGCAAATAGGAATTATGTGCCCGTATATTTTATCGTTCTTGACATAGATTGCAATGCTTCATGTCCTATTATTCTTGGTAGACCTTTCCTTATAACGATTGGTGCAATTATTGATATGAAGGAAGGAAATATTAGATTCCAATTTCCGTTAAGGAAAGGCATGGCACACTTTCCTAGAAAGAAAATTAAATTACCTTATGAATCTATTATGAGAGCCACTTATGGATTGCCTACCAAAGATGGCAATACCTAGATCTATCCTTGCTTTTTATGCCTAGCTAGAGGCGTTAAACGCTAGCGCTTGTTGGGAGGCAACCCAATTTTATTTTTATTCCTTGCTTTTTGCTCCTGTTTAGTAATAAATAATTTGTCTAGACTCTTTTTTTGTTGTGTTTTTTATGTTTAATTAGTGTTTGTGCCAAGTAGAACCGTTGGGAAGACTTGGGGGAAGTCTTGTTAATCTTGCTGTAAAAAACAGAAACTTTAGCGCGCACGAGAACTGCTGCCATTTTTATTTGGAAAGTGATATTTAATTAATTATTTTTTCAGATGATTAATAAATAAATTCCTCACGTCCAGAGATTTATTTTAGAATTTTTAGGGTTCCAGATCTTGCACTAGATACAGATTACTACATACTGTTCTGTTTTTGACAGATTCTGTTTTTCGTGTGTTGTTTGCTTATTTTGATGAATCTATGGCTAGTAAAATAGTTTATAAACCATATAGAAGTTGGAATACAGTAGGTTTAACACCAATATAAATAAAGAATGAGTTCATTACAGTACCTTGAAGTGGTCTTTTGTTTTCTTTCGCTAACGAAGCTCACGAGATTTTCTACTTTAAGTTTTGTGTTGTGAAGTTTTCAAGTTTTGGGTAAAGATTTGATGGATTATGGAACAAGGAGTGGCAAGAGCCTAAGATTGGGGATGCACATGGAACCCCCAAGATAATCTAAGGACACCTAAAAGCCAAAGCTTGGGGATGCCCCGGAAGGCATCCCCTCTTTCGTCTACTTCTATCGGTAACTTTACTTGGAGCTATATTTTTATTCACCACATGATATGTGTTTTGCTTGGAGCGTCTTGTATGATTTGAGTCTTTGCTTTTTAGTTTACCACAATAATATTTGCTGTACACACCTTTTGAGAGAGACACACACGATTCGGAAATTATTAGAATACTCTATGTGCTTCACTTATATCTTTTGAGTTATATAGTTTTGCTCTAGTACTTCACTTCTATCTTTTAGAGGACGGTGGTGGATTTGTTTTATAGAAACTATTGATCTCTCATGCTTCACTTAGATTATTTTGAGAGTCTTAAATAGCATGGTAATTTTCTTAAATAATCCTAATATGTTAGGCATACAAGATTAATAATAAAATTCTCTTATGAGTGTGTTGAATACTAAGAGAAGTTTGATGCTTGATGATTGTTTTGAGATATGGAGGTAGTGATATTAAAGTTGTGCTAGTTGAGTAGTTGTGAAATTGAGAAATACTTGTGTTGAAGTTTTCAAGTCCCGTAGCATGCACGTATGGTAAACATTATGTAACAAATTTGGAACATGAGGTGTTCTTTGATTGTCTTCCTTATGAGTGGCGATCGGGGACGAGCGATGGTCTTCTCCTACCAATCTATCCCCCTAGGAGCATGCGTGTAGTGCTTGGTTTTTGATGACTTGTAGATTTTTGCAATAAGTATGTGAGTTCTTTATGACTAATGTTGAGTCCATGGATTATACGCACTCTCACCCTTCCATCATTGCTAGCCTCTTCGGTACCGTGCATTGCCCTTCCTCACATTGAGAGTTGGTGCAAACTTCACCGGTGCATCCAAACCCCGTGATATGATACACTCTTTCACACATAAACCTCCTTATATCTTCCTCAAAACAGCCACCATACCTACCTATTATGGAATTTCCATAGCCATTTTGAGATATATTGCCATGCAACTTTCCACCATCCTGTTTATCATGACACGTTCATCATTGTCATATTGCTTTGTATGATCATGTAGTTGACATCGTATTTGTGGCAAAGCCACCGTTCATAATTTTTCATACATGTCACACTTGATTCATTGCATATCCCGGTACACCGTCGGAGGCATTCATATAGAGTCATACCTTGTTGTAGTATCGAGTTGTAATCATTGAGTTGTAAATAAATAGAAGTGTGATGATCGTAATTTAATAGAGCATTGTCCCAATAAAAAAAGATAAAGGCCAAATACAAAAAATGAAGGCCCAAAAAATATATATAAATAAAAAGGGACAATGCTACTATCTTTTTTCCACACTTGTGCTTCAAAGTAGCACCATGATCTTCATGATAGAGAGTCCCTTGTTTTGTCATTTTCATATACTAGTGGGAATTTTTCATTATAGAACTTGGCTTGTATATTCGAACAATGGGCATCCTCAAGTGCCCTAGGTCTTCGTGAGTAAGCAAGTTGGATGCACCCCCACTAGTTTCTTTTGTTGAGCTTTCATACATTTATAGCTCTAGTGCATCTGTTGCATGGCAATCCCTACTCCTTGCATTAACATCAATCGATGAGCATCTCCATAGCCCATTGATTAGCCTCGTTGATGTGAGACTTTCTCCTTTTTTGTCTTCTCCACATAACCCCTATCATTATACTCTATTCCACCCATAATGCTATATCCATGGCTCACGCTCATGTATTGCGTGAAGGTTTATAAAGTTTGAGATTACTAAAATATGAAACAATTGCTTGGCTTGTCATCGGGGTTGTGCATGATGAGAGCATTCTTGTGTGACGAAAATGGAGCATGACTAAACTATATGATTTTTTAGGGATGGACTTTCTTTGGCCATGTTATTTTGAGAAGACATAATTGCTTAGTTAGTATGCTTGAAGTATTATGATTTCTATGTCAATATTAAATTTTTATCTTGAATCTTTCGGATCTGAATATTCATGCCACAATTAAGAGGAATTACATTGAAATTATGCCAAGTAGCATTCCACATCAAAAATTCTATTTTTATCATTTACCTACTCGAGGATGAGCAGGAATTAAGCTTGGGGATGCTTGATACGTCTCCAACGTATCTATAATTTTTGATTGCTCCATTTTATATTATCTACTGTTTTGGACATTATTGGGCTTTATTTTCCACTTTTATATTATTTGTGGACCAATCTATTAACCGGAGGCCCAGCCCAGAATTGTTGTTTTTCTTGCTTATTTTAGGGTTTCGAAGAAAAGGAATATCAAACGGAGTCCAAACGGATTGAAACCTTCGGGAACGTGATTTTCTCACCGAACATGATCCAGGAGACTTGGACCCTACATCAAGCAACCAACAGGGAGGCCACGAGGTAGGGGGCACGCTTACCCCCAGGCGCGCCCTCCACCCTCGTGGGCCCCCTGTTGCTCCACCGACGTACTTCTTCCTCCTATATATACCTACGTACCCCCAAACGATCAGAACAGGAGCCAAAACCCTAATTCCACCGGCGTAACTTTCTGTATCCACGAGATCCCATCTTGGGGCCTGCTCCGGAGCTCCACCGGAGGGGCATCGATCACGAAGGGCTTCTACATCAACACCATAGCCTCTCCGATGAAGTGCGAGTAGTTTACCTCAGACCTACGGGTCCATAGTTATTAGCTAGATGGCTTCTTCTCTCTTTTTGGATCTCAATACAAAGTTCTCCCCCTCTCTTGTGGAGATCTATTCGATGTAATCCTCTTTTTGTGGTGTGTTCGTTGAGACCGTTGAATTGTGGGTTTATGATCAAGTTTATCTATGAACAACATTTGAATCTTCTCTGAATTCTTTTATGTATGATTGGTTATCTTTGCTAGTGTCGGTGTCAAAACCGGCGGATCTCGGGTAGTAGGTCCCGAACTGTGCGTCTAGGCTGGATGGTAACAGGAGGCAGGGAACACGATGTTTTACCCAGGTTCGGGCCCTCTTGATGGAGGTAATACCCTACGTCCTGCTTGATTAATATTGATGATATGGGTAGTACAAGAGTAGATCTACCACGAGATCAAGGAGGCTAAACCCTAGAAGCTAGCCTATGGTATGATTGTTGTATATGGAGTTGATGAAGTTGTCCTACGGACTAAAACCCTCCGGTTTATATAGACACTAGATAGGGTTAGGGTTACATAGAGTCGGTTACAATGGTAGGAGATCTTGAATATCCGCATCGCCAAGCTTGCCTTCCACGCCAAGGAAAGTCCCATGCGGACACGGGACGTAATCTTCAATCTTGTATCTTCATAGTCTAGGAGTCCGGCTGAAGGTACAGTCCGGCTACCCGAACACCCCCTAATCCAGGACTCCCTCAGTAGCCCCTGAACCAGGCTTCAATGACAACGAGTCCGGCGCGCAAATTGTCTTCGACATTGCAAGGCGGGTTCCTCCTCCAAGTCCTTCATAGAAGTTTGTAAATACCAAGAGTAGTGTCCGGCTCTGTAAAATAAGCTTCCACATATTGCCGTAGAGAGAATAATATTAACACAAATCAAATCTGCTAACGTATTCCGCAGTGCGTCATCACACCACAGCCAAGTCCTTTACTCAAATCGTTTTTACTTTTCCACCTCAGCGTGTTTTGCGAGGCAGTTTCCTTGGCACGTCTTGTCAAAGCAGAGATCGTCTGCCCCCCTTTTGCGGGATTCTCATCAATATAGACATGGGTAACCCAATCGTGCCCGTTAGCATGTTTTCTCAATTAAAGGCGAGTCCCAAACGGTTACGGGGAGGGCTCCTGGTATTCAACCTCTTATAAAGAGACCAGGGCCTTACTCCTTTTTTCAATCTCAAGTGAGTTCGCCCGTCGCCTCGAGTTCCACACCCTAGGCTCCAGATTCCAGGCGCTTCGGACCTTCGACAATGTCCGGTTCTGACCTTCAAGGCCGATGGATGCCCTCCTCCGTCACGGAGGAGGACGTGCTAAAGTTGAGAGAGGCTAAGTTCTTGACCGCCGAAATTTCGCACAGGTTGCCTGCTCAAAGGCAGGCTATCCCCAGTCCCCAGCCCGGTGAGAGCATAGTGTTCGTGTCTCACTTCCTTCAGGGGTTGGGCTTCCCCATGGACCCCTTTGTGAGGGGACTGCTGCTTTATTACGGGCTGGAATTCCACGACTTAGCTCCGGAGTCCATCCTCCATATCTCCTCGTTTATCATTGTATGCGAAGCGTTCCTCCGTGTTACCCCTCACTTCGGATTGTGGCTCAGGACTTTCAAAGTGGAGCCGAAGATGATCAAGGGACGACACGCAGAGTGCGGAGGCGCTGTTATAAGCAAAAATGCTGATGCTCCGTGGCCCGAGGGCTCTTTTCAAGAGGAGCTAGGCTTGTGGCAACGAGAGTGGTTTTATATCACCGCTCCCCGGAGCGCCAAGTGGGTGGCGCTTCCTGCCTTTCGCTCGGGTCCCCCACCACGGCTAGCGTCATGGGTTAACAGAGGGTTAAATTGGGGTTTGCCCAAAGACGTGCCCTTGTTACAGGGCCGCATTAAGGATCTCTTGGAAGGAGACCTCAGCCTGGTCAAGGTGATGCAGGTCATGCTGATTCGCCGAATATTGCCAGGCAAACGTCGCCCCCTTCGCCTGTGGGAGTTTAATCCGGAGGGACCGCGAGCTCTCCAGAACTTTATGGGCGCAACGCCCATGGAGATGTATAAACTGTTCTTCGGATCACAAGAGATGTGTCCGGATTTAACCGAGGACGCAGGCCTAAGCTGCAATCATCCGGATACTCAAGTAAGCAACCTTGCGCCCGGACCTTCTATCCGTATAATTGTCATAAACTTGCCCCTAAAAGAACCGTCCTTTTAAACAGGAGTGGATAGCGAAGGCAAAGCCGATCAGGTGTCCGGCTCCCCTTCCCGAAACCAGGCCGGATCCTATGCTAGTCAGGATGCTGGAGATAATGCCTTTGGAGCGAAGCAAGGGGGAGGACAAGGAAACTATGGCCTCCTCGAAGGAGGCTGCTCCGAAGGGAGGAACCGACAATTCCTCTCCTAAGGGGAAGAAGAGAGCCGCCTCTGACGACCCGGAAACCATGGCCTCGAAGCAGGGGAGAAAATCCTCGTCAGAGGGTCCGACGCCGGGGAGTTCTTCGGTCAGACTACGCCCTCAAGGGGATCAGCCCTCCAGCGAGCCGTAAGTAGAGAAAGATTTTCCTTTTGAGGGATGAGGGAAATCCTTAATTTATATCTGAGAAGATTAACCGAACCTTTACCTTGTAGCTCGGACCTCAGCCCTTCTTAGCAGAGCTCGTCTTCGGGGGATCTCCTTCCGGAGATGATGGAGAGCGGGACGCCTCCCCTTGCCGTGCCGCCTAGCGAGGCGGGCGACCCTGAGGTGTCGTCGCGGAGGGTTTCTCCGAATCTGGCAGGGGCGGAAGGTAGATATGCAGCCCCCCGAGGTTCTCCGTGTCCGGCCTTCGAAAGAGGTCATGGGACGAGCCCGGCACCGTCTGGTGCTCGGCCGGAGGAGCTAAGGATTCTGCTGGGGCGAGCTTCTATCTCGGAGGAGCACCGCGCATTGATGGGCACGGTGATTGAAAGGATCTTATCCGCAGAGAGCGGATTGCATGAGGCCGCCAAAAGTTTACTGACGGGTTTTGAGGTACATTAGATAATGTATACTTTTGTCAGTTGCGCATGAATAAGATGCGCCCTGTGTAGATAGTAGTCCCTGAGACTCTGTGCGTCGTCAAGAAATGACGGCACGCGGAGGATCATAATCCCAGGTCTAAGATGTCGCCTTTGAATGTAGGCGGCAGGGTGTCCGGAATCGAGCCAAACTGACGATTTTGCTGAACTAAAGCGGCAACTGGACGTGGCAGATGCCGACATCACGCTTTTCAACAAGCGGCTTGATGAGGGTCAAGGTTTGTAATTCCTCGGGCTGCATCAGGTAGGAACAGTTTTATGCCTGTGTCTTACGATGTGTGTGCTTGACGCAGATGGTGCGGTCGCCGTGGAGAGTCTTAGGGCAGAACTTGCCCGAGCTAAAGAACAAGCCAGAGAAAGTGATGCGGCTGCCAAGAAAGCCCTTGAAGAGCTGAGAGCCGAACAGGCTGCTCATTGCCGAAGCAAGGAAGAGATGGCCAAGATGGCCGAAAAGTTAAAAAGCACTGCAGACTGTTGCAGACTTCTTGAGATAGAAGACCAGGCGAAACAGACGGTCTTAGAGAAGGCTGTTGCCAATGCCAAGGATGCGCGCTCTACGGTGAGAGCTGCGAAGGAGGAGCTGCGTCAGGCCGAACAGATTGCGGCTGGAAAGCCTTTTATGCCGCGAAGGAAATTTTGCGACCCGAAGTTTGCTCCATTGGACCGGGTGTGGAGCGTGGAGGATACCTATCTGGATTTGGAAGCGAGTGCTACTGATGCGGCCGAACACTTTCGAGATCAGAAAGATCGCGAACACTTTCACAATCCAGAGCGTCCACTGGCAGTGGACGATCATTTGGCTCAATGGGCCGAACTGAATAGGTTGTCCGGACTCGCCATGAAGTACGTCATGGGTCATCTATGGCCGGGGAGATCGGAGCCGAAGAGTTATTTCAGCTTGGTGCAGCAGTTCCTTGACGCGGTGCCGCATATTAATGTAATGAAGAGGTCAGCATGCATAGAGGGTGCACGGATGGCTCTTGCCCGTGTCAAGACATACTGGGCAGAGATGGAGACCACCGTTGTTGCGTCCCAAGATTCGGACAAAAGCCGAGTACCCTCCGAGCACTATTTTCAGGAAGTCCTTGAAGGCGCTCGTGTAATCGAGACGCAGTGCCCGAAAGATGCTATGTTATGATAGCATATGTAATTATAAAGTAATATTTTGATAAACAGTAGTGGCCTTTTTATACTTGTGCCTTCAAGTATTGGGAACACCTCCTGTGCGGCCATTTTAATATATATATATATATATAATATGAAAGATGGCAGTCGTTGGCTTCAGCCCCCACGCACATAGTGCGGGGGTGCTCGCAGAAGACGCATTTTCACACTTAACCCAACGTCTTGGTCCTACAAAGGAGGTGATAGCGCAGCGGGCCAGGCAACCGGACTATAATGCTTTAACACTTTCACTTAGCCATAGGAGCTTGATAGTGAGACTATTTAAGTAGCTCCTTGGTGGCGACTGCGCTCATCCGAGTTCGGGGCGCGTATGTGCCTGACCGGGAAGCGGCCCTTCGTTAAAGCGGAGGAATCCGATAGATTCCGATAGGTCATCGAGTGGCTGACCAGTCTCACGCTACATCATGACAGTCAGTTTTCGGCTTTCTCTACTGAGGTGCTCGCTCGGCCGAACCGGGGAACAATCGCAGTAGTTCTCCTAGTGCTACCTTAGCCGATAGAGCGGAACGTAAGGTAGCGGAACTCAGGAGCCGGGCAACCCAACATTTGACCAAAGACATGATTCGGAGCTGATGCATATAATGCCAAAACTCGCGACGCCGAACACTCCCTAAGGTGTTCGGTCTTTATGAGTGCAGGCAAAACAACACTCTTTATTAAAAAAAGACCCTAATGTCCAGGTACGTGCAAAAATTCTGACGTGGCCACATGCCAAGACGCCAGCCTCCTCCTTTGGTTATATCAGAAAAAACCAGGGGATGTGTATCAACAAGAGACAGTAAAAAAGGTTTACGCAGGGTCTTAATCTAAAAAGAATCCTTTAGGACGGGTCCCTACTGCATGTCTGCGCCTGTGTCTCCGTTGTGCCGTATCCTGGACGGGCGCCGCACGACGTTCATCTGTAAAAGAGAGGAACTGAGTTGAAAACGGGTCATGCCGAACAAAAGTTTAAAATAAACAAAGTATAAAGTAAAATATATAAAATTGAGCTTTATTGTCCCTTATTGTATATGCATGGAGCCCCTAGTGGGGGTATATGGCCACTAAGCCTGCATCAATGATGATTTTGTCCCGAACTCGTCTATCCGCGTTCATGGTCTTTAATGACCTATTTTGAAGTTTTTTGGCCGGTGAGGCCATTTTACTGTGGGGCTGTTAAAGCGGCCGCACAGTCCTCCACTTGGGCAGGCGCACTTTAGTGCTTCCCATTCAAAGAGATGATGCCTCGTGGACCGGGCATCTTAAGTGTGAGAGATGCATAATGCGGTATTGCGTTAAAGCGGGCGAAAGCTTCGCGTCCCAGTAGTGCTTGATAGCGACTTGAGAACGGGACGATATGGAAGGTCAGCTTTTCATGGCGGAAGTTATCGGCAGAGCCGAATATGACTTCGAGCCGGAGAAAACCCATACAATGGGTGTCCGGACCAGGTGTTACCCCTTGAAAGGAGGTTTTGCTGCGGCGGATTCTTGCTGGGTTTATCCCCATGTGATGGATTGTATCCTGATATATCAGGTTTAGTCCACTGCCGCCGTCCATAAGGACATTTGAAAATTGGAGTCCGCCAATTATTGGATCGAGTATCAAGGCAGTCCGGCCTGCATTCTTGATATTTCTAGAATAATCTAGCTGATCGAAGATGATTGGTTTTGACAACCAGTGGCAGGACCCTTTGGGGATAGGTTGTGTGGTGCGTACCTTTATGGGCGCCACACATTTTGTTATGTGAAGTAAGTTCACTATTTTTACTTCTTGTGGGAAGTTCTTTTGTTTCCTGGTGCTCTGCTTTTGGGGTTCGTCCTCGTCTTCGCTTGGTGTGTCGAGCCCCTTTTGTTCGGCATTGAGTCTGCCGGATTGTTTGATAACCCAACAATCTCTGTGGGTATGGTTAGCAGGCTTCCCGGGAGTACTGTGTATCTGACATACCCTGTCCAGGATTTTATTTAAGTTGGATGGATCGTCCCTGTTATCCTGGGGGGGCGATTTTGCCTGATTTTGTCGTGAGCCTTTGAATCTGGCATTGACTGCCATGCTCTTCGGACTTTTGTCCTTAGTCCAGCGACGGTCCTTGTTGCGTCGCGGTTTTCCGTTTCCATCCCTAGTTTCGGATGTACTTGGGTCGCTGGGGCTGCACCTTGCCAACCAGCTGTCCTCCCCTGCACAAAAGCGGGTCATGAGGCTTGTTAGCGCGGCCATTGTTCTTGGCTTTTCTTGGCCGAGGTGTCTGGCGAGCCATTCGTCTCGGACGTTATGCCTGAAAGCTGCTAAGGCTTCGGCGTCCGGACAGTCGACTATCTGATTCTTTTTAGTGAGGAATCTATTCCAGAACTGCCGAGCTGATTCTCCGAGTTGTTGAGTTATGTGACTAAGATCGTCTGCATCCGGAGGGCGGACATAGGTCCCTTGAAAGTTTGCTCGAAAAGCATCCTCGAGCTCTTCCCAGCTTCCAATTGTGTTTTCGGGAAGGCTTTTAAGCCAATGCCGGGCTGGCCCTTTAAGCTTAAGGGGTAAATATTTTATGGCGTGGAGATCATCTCCTCTAGCCATGTGTATGTGGAGGATATAATCCTCGATCCAGACTCCGGGGTCTGTTGTTCCATCATATGCCTCTATGTTTACGGGTTTGAATCCCTCTGGAAATTCATAGTCCAGGACCTCATCGGTGAAACATAGGGGGTGTGCGGCGCCCCTGTATTTGGGTGTGCCAAATTCTGATGATGGCTTCATAGCATTGCTTACGAGAGCTTGCTTTCTTAGCCCATAAATGGACCTGACTGGGCCATGGTGCGAATCCTTAAGTGGGTCGCATGCCGATTTGAGTGCGGCGCCGCTTGCCGCTTTATGGGGTCGTCTATCCAACCGTGTGGCTTTCTCATTTTTTGAATGCGAGGGCTCTAGGGCCTCTTCGTCGAATTCAGGCAGTAGCTTTCTTTTTGGATAGCTTTTAGTGCGGCGACTGTCGCCATATTTATCTGCGGTATTGATTACTTTGCTCCATCTAATCCGGAGTGCATCTTCCGCTGTTTTTAGCTTCCGTTTCTGCTTTTTTAGGCTCTGTGCAGTTGCAATGAGCCTCTCGTGGAGATTCTTCTGCTCCATAGGTTTATCCGGCGTGAGGTCGTCCGGAATGCCGTTTTCGCCGGAGGAGGGATGTTCGGTTTCTCTATCCATATTGCCCTGTTCGGACGGTTGCTCTAAGTCCTGCTCGTCCTCTGTCGGCTCGTCCTGCTCTATGGCTGGGTTTTTGTCGAGGCGGGGCTTGGGTCGGCGTTTACGCCGACGCTTTGATTGCTTTTCGGGGGGTCGATATCCCATCCCTTCCCCTTTTTCCTCGTTGTCGCTTCCTTTAGGGGTATCCACCATGTACACATCGTGAGATGGGGTGGCTATCCAATGCCCTATGGGCGTTGGTTCGTCGGTATCTCCTGCATCGTCATCCATGCTGTCGATGTCTCCGGAGTCGAAGTTGAGCACGTCATTTAAATTTTCGACGGTGGCTACCAAGTGGGTGGTGGGTGGGCTTTGAGTTTCTTCATCGTCCATATCCCATCCTCGCTGACCGTAATCCGGCCAGGGCTCTCCTGATAAAGAGAGAGACTTAAGAGAATTCAGGATGTCGCCAAAAGGCGAGTGCTGAAAGATGTCTGTGGCGGTGAACTCCATTATCGGCACCCAATCGGATTCGATTGGCAGGGGCACGGGGGGTTCGGAGTCCGGGGAGGAGTCCGGATCCTCGGAGTCACGGGTCATGCAGAGTGCGGGGCTAGCGTTCGGCTCGATCGCTTTTGGGATCGCAACCCCCGAGGTGACGTCCAACCGTTCATCCTCGATTGGCGCAATAGACTCCGAGTTAGGGGTCGGAACCGATGCGTGTGCGGCCTCCAGGACACTGTCCGGGGGTAGAGCTAGATCATGCCCCTCAAGGTAGTGCGACACGCTTGGCCGTGGATCGAACCCGTCGAAGATCAAGTCTCCACGGACGTCAGCCGTGTAGTTTAAGCTTCCAAACCTGACTTGATGGCCAGGGGCGTAGCTTTCGATCTGTTCCAGGTGGCCGAGCGAATTGGCCCGCAGAGCGAAGCTGCCGAAGACGAAGATTTGTCCGGGGAGAAACGTCTCACCCTGGACCGCATCGTTGTTGATGATCAAAGGAGCCATCGGGCCTAAAGGCGACGACATAGAGGAACTCTCAATGAAAGCACCAATGTCGGTGTCAAAACCGGCGGATCTCGGGTAGTAGGTCCCGAACTGTGCGTCTAGGCTGGATGGTAACAGGAGGCAGGGAACACGATGTTTTACCCAGGTTCGGGCCCTCTTGATGGAGGTAAAACCCTACGTCCTGCTTGATTAATATTGATGATATGGGTAGTACAAGAGTAGATCTACCACGAGATCAAGGAGGCTAAACCCTAGAAGCTAGCCTATGGTATGATTGTTGTATATGGAGTTGATGAAGTTGTCCTACGGACTAAAACCCTCCGGTTTATATAGACACCGGATAGGGTTAGGGTTACATAGAGTCGGTTACAATGGTAGGAGATCTTGAATATCCACATCGCCAAGCTTGCCTTCCACACCAAGGAAAGTCCCATCTGGACACGGGACGTAATCTTCAATCTTGTATCTTCATAGTCCAAGAGTCCGGCTGAAGGTATAGTCCGGCTACCCGAACACCCCCTAATCCAGGACTCCCTCAGCTAGTCTCTTCAAATTATCAGTTTGGTTTGGCCTACTAGATTGATCTTTCTTGCAATGGGAGAAGTTATACGCCATTGTATCTACTTTTCCAAAAGTTTTGCCCTTGTTTTGGACTCTAACTTGCATGATTTGAATGGAACTAACCCGGGCTGATGCTGTTTTCAGCAGAATTACCATGGTGTTATTTATGTGCAGGAGCAAACGTTCTCGGAATGACCTGAAACTTCACGGAGCCACTTTTCAGAAAATAAGAAAAACACCTGCAAAAGATGAAGGCCAGGGGGCCCACCACCTCTCCGCGAGGGTGGGGGGCGCGCCTGCCCCCCTTAGGGCGCGCCCCCTACCTCGTGGGCCCCCCGTTTACTCTCCGACTCCAACTCCATATATTGAGTTTCGGGGAGAAAAAAATCAGAGCGAAGAAATCATCGCGTTTTACGATACGGAGCCGCCGCCAAGCCCTAAAACTTCTCGGGAGGGCTGATCTGGAGTCCGTTCGGGGCTTTGGAGAGGGGAATCCATCGCCATCGTCATCATCAACCATCCTCCATCACCAATTTCATAATGTTCACTGTCGTGCGTGAGTAATTCCATCGTAGGCTTGCTGGACGGTGATCCCTAGTGTCCACTATGTTCTGAGATTGATGTTGATATGACTTTGCTATGCTTAATGCTTGTCACTAGGGCCCGAGTGCCATGATTTCAGATCTGAACCTATTATGTTTTCATCAATATATGAGTGTTCTTGATCCTGTCTTGCAAGTCTATAGTCACCTATTATGTGTTATGATCCGTTAACCCCGAAGTGACAATAATCGGGATACTTACCGGTGATGACCGTAGTTTGAGGAGTTCATGTATTCACTATGTGTTAATGCTTTATCCTGGTTCTCTATTAAAAGGAGGCCTTAATATCCCTTAGTTTCCGTAAGGACCCCGCTGCCACGGGAGGGTAGGACAAAAGATGTCATGCAAGTTCTTTTCCATAAGCACGTATGACTATGTTCGGAATACATGCCTACATTATATCAACGAACTGGAGCTAATTCTGTGTCACCCTAGGTTATGACTGTTACATGATGAAGCGCATCCGGCATAATTCTCTATCACCGATCCATTACCTATGAGATTTTCATATATTGTTCTTCGCTTATTTACTTTTCCGTTGATATTGCTATCATCACTACAAAATACCAAAAACATTACTTTTACTACTGTTACCTTTTGCTACCGTTATCACTACTATCATATTACTTTTCTACTAAACACTTTGCTGCAGATATTAAGTTTCTAGGTGTGGTTGAATTGACAACTCAGCTGCTAATACTTGAGAATATTCTTTGGCTCCCCTTGTGTCGAATCAATAAATTTGGGTTGAATACTCTACCCTCGAAAACTGTTGCGATCCCCTATACTTGTGGGTTATCAAGACTATTTTCTGGCGCCGTTGCCGGGGAGCATAGCTCTATTCTTTGAGTCACTTGGGATATATATCTGCTTATCATTATGAAGAACTTGAGAGATCCAAAAACCAAGATCTATCCCTCAACTATGAGGGGAGGTAAGGAACTGCCATCTAGCTCTGCACTTGATTCACCTTCTGTTATGAGTAAGTTTGCGACACCTACACTTGCTTCTGCTATTCGTTCTAATATGTCGCATGTTATTGATGATGCCACTTCTGTTATGCATGATACTTATGATGAAACTACCTCTATGCCTGATACTACTGTGCCACTTAGGGATTTTCTTGATGAACAACTTGCTAGGGCTAGAGAAATTGAAAATATTGAATCTAATGATACTGATGAAAGTGACGATGAAGAATCACTTGTTATTCCTAAGGGTTATGTTTTTGATCAAGAAGCTTCTTTAGCTATTTTAGCTTGCAAGAATAGAAATGAACTCAAAAGGTTATTAGCTAAATGGAGTAACCAATCTCTAAATGCTAGAATGAAACCTGACCCTGCTTTTGCTACTTCACCTATCTTTGTTACTGATAAGGATTATGAATTCACTATTGATCCTGATATAATTACTTTGGTTGAATCTGATCCTTTTCATGGTTATGAATCTGAAACTGTTGTGGCACATCTTACTAAATTGAATGATATAGCCACCCTGTTCACTAAAGATGAGAGAACTCGTTACTTTTATATCCTTAAAATATTTCTGTTCTCATTAAAGGGTGATGCTAAGATATGGTTTAATTCTCTTGATCCTGGTTGTGTGCGTAGTCCCCAGGATATGATTTATTACTTCTCTGCTAAATATTTCCCTGCTCATAAGAAACAAGCGGCTTTAAGGGATATATATATATATATATATATATATATATATATATATATTTGTGCAAATTGAAGAAGAGAGTCTCCCACAAGCTTGGGGGAGGCTTCTCCAATTACTTAATGCTTTGCCTGATCATCCTCTTAAGAAAAATGAAATACTTGATATCTTTTATAACGGACTAACCGATGCGTCCAGAGATTACCTGGATAGTTGTGCTGGTTCTGTTTTCAGGGGAAGAACACCGGATGGAGCTGAAATTCTATTGAATAATATGTTGACAAATGAAAATAATTGGACACCTCCGGAGCCAATTCCTGAGCCTATTCCTAAACCAACTCCGAAGAAGAGGGGTATTCTATTTCTCAGTCCCGAAGATATGCAAGAGGCAAAGAAATCTATGAAAGAAAAAGGTATTAAAGCTGAAGATGTTAAGAATTTACCTCCTATTGAAGAAATACATGGTCTTAATTTACCGCCTGTTGAAGAAACATATAATCTTTATCCTTTACCTATTGAAGAAACTCATGGTCTTGATAACCCGACACAGGTAGTAAAGGTAAATTCTCTTTATAGATATGATAAAGCTGAAATCCCGTTTACTAAATTTGCTAGCCCATGCTTAGATGAGTTTGATAAATTTATGGCTAAGCAAGAAGACATTAATGCTTATTTTGGTAGACAATTGAAATACAATTCAAATATGCTTGAACACTTGGGTGATTATATGGCCAATGTTAAAGGTGAACTTAAACTTATTAGTAAACATGCTTCTATGGTTACCACTCAAGTAGAACAAGTACTTAAAGCTCAAAATGATTTGCTCAATGAATTGATAGTAAAGATAATGATTATGCTGTTAGAGTGGCTACTAGAACTGGTAGAAGACTCAGGAACCTTTGTATCCTGAAGGCCACCCTAAGAGAATTGACCAAGATTCTCAGAGAAATAATATAGATGCACCTAGTTCTTCTAAAAAGAAGAAAAAGAAAAATGATAGGACTTTGCATGCTTCTAGTGATCCTATTGTTGAAACACCTGAGAATCCAAATGATATTTCTATTTCTGATGCTGAAACTCAATCTGGTAATGAACCTGAAACTAGTGGTAATGCTAATAATAATGTTCATGATGATGCTCAACCTAGTAACGATAATGACATAGAAATTGAACCTGCTGTTGATCTTGATAACCCACAATCAAAGAACCAACGTTATGATAAGAAAGATTTTGTTGCTAGGAAACATGGTAAAGAAAGAGAGCCTTGGGTTCAAAAACCCATGCTTTTTCCTCCCAAACCATCCAAGAAAAAGGATGATGAGTATTTTGAGCGCTTTGCTGAAATGATTAGACATATCTTTTTGCGTATGCGTTTGACTGATATGCTTAAAACCAATCCTTATGCTAAGTACATGAACGATATTATTACAAATAAAAGAAAGATACCGGAAGCTGAAATTTCCACCATGCTTGCTAATTATACTTTTAAGGGTGGAATACCAAAGAAACTTGGAGATCCAGGAGTACCCACTATACCATGCTCCATTAAAAGAAACTATGTTAAAACTGCTTTATGTGATCTTGGAGCCGGTGTTAGTGTTATGCCTCTCTCTTTATATCGTAGACTTGATTTGAATAAGTTGACACCTACTGAAATATCTTTGCAAATGGCTGATAAATCAACTGCTATACCTGTCGGTATTTGTGAGGATGTGCCTGTTGTAGTTGCAAACGTTACTATTTTAACGGACTTTGTTATTCTTGATATTCCCGAGGACGATAGTATGTCTATTATTCTTGGAAGACCCTTTTTGAATACTGCGGGGGCTGTTATTGATTGCACTAAAGGCAATGTCACTTTTCATGTTAATCGTAATGAGCATACAGTACACTTTCCGAGGAAACAACCTCAAGTTCATAGTATCAACTCTATTGGAAAAATTCCATCGATTATATTTGGAGGTTTTGAATTTCCTCTTCCTACTGTCAAGAAGAAATATGATATTCTTATTATTGGTGATGTGCATATCCCCGTTGAGGTAACATAGTGTTATTCGAAATTTCTCCGGTTCCATGTTATCGGAATGAGTTTGTTAACAAGACTTGATCAACCTTGTTAGTGGATTCCTTTTGAAGATCATGAGATGGATGAAACTAGAAGGCACAACCTTCTGTACCCCACTTTTACTTTCTATTATTTATATTAAATAAAATAAATATAAATATTTTTCTGTCTGTTATCTGATTATCCGTGCAATATAAAAATCCCTCGAAAATAAAAGTTCTCCAAATGCCCTGAAATTTAAATATGATTTTTTCTAGAATATTTGAGAATATTTGGCACTGACAACACAACAGGGGGGTCAACCACCTGCCCATGAGGGTGGAGGGCGCGCCCTACCCCCCTGGGCGCACCCCCTGCCTCGTGGGCCCACGGTGGCCCTCCTTCACTTATTTCTGCACCCACCCACTTCATCTTCCTCCCACAAACACGAATATCCAGCTCAAGCACGAGTTCTAGCTCACTTTGCTGTCATTTTCGATCTCCTTGCTCAAAGCACCTCTCACAAAACTGTTTGGGGAGATTGTTCCTTGGTATGTGACTCCGCCATTGGTCCAATTAGTTTTTGTTCTAGTGCTTTATTCCTTGCAAATTTTTGCTGCTTAGGTGACCCTGTTCTTGAGCTTGCATGTCAAATTTATATGGTCAAGAGTAGTTTTGATGCATGATATAGGCCCTAGGCACTTGTAGGAGTAGCTATCAATATTATTGAGTTTGGTTTACTTTTATTTTGAAGTTACTCAAAATTTTAGAATTTTTCAGAAAATGATGAGGAGACTTTTGAAGAGCTCATCGAGCCAAAGCTCGAAGGAAAAGGCACCGAAGCCTAAGTATAATCTGCCTCGCAGCGCGGAGGTTCAGGCATGTGAATGGCCGTCCGAGGATTTCTTGAGAGCAGCCAGGATTTATGAAGATTTTCATGAATTGGCTCAAAATGCAGGCCTTACCACTTTCCTCCACGACCAATGCGATCAGTATCTCTTACTCACAAATATCTTTGTGCAAAACTTTCATTTCCATTCTAGGAGCTCACCACCTACGGTGGAGTTTTATTTATATGATGAGATAAGGAGATGTCACTTTATGATTTTTGTCGGGTTTGTTTAGTCCCTTTAGAGGGCAAGACAGAAGAACCACATCGCGATGATGTGGAGGGGTTTATTGATACTATCACTGTAGGGGAAACAAGGAAAGTTTCCGATGCACGAATCACTAGCATACATTTTCCTGTTTTATATTATTTTGCATTATTTGCTAGTCGTTGTTTAATTGGTCACGAAAACTGTGGAACCCTTAGTATCCCTGATATTATTATTTTGCTCCATGGTTTATATGGTGATAACTCTGTTAGTATGGGCGGCATTATTGCCAAACGGTTAAGTCTGAACCGTACAAAAGGCCCCATCTTTGGAGGCATCTATGCTTCACGCCTAGCTGCACATTTTAACATACCTATTAGGCATTATGAGAAGGAAGAAAAAGTGATGCCTCGTGTTTATCTAGATTATAAAAGTATGGTGGCACATGATTTTATTGTTAAGAATAGGGAAGGAGAGCTTAAATATCAATTGTTCTTTAATAAACACCATCCTGAGACTATAACCCTGCCTGCTCCTTCTTTGTTTGATTTATCTATAGGCATGTAACTTGTTTCATTGAAGGCTATTCACGCCTACCGGAACCCTGCACCAGCTGAGGAGCCAGAGCCGGAACCACAAGTTGATCCTTCACGACAGTCTAATTACCAGTGGGATCCGGAGATGACTGTCAGCCAGTGGCAATCGGAGTCTTCCTCTTATTCATCGCAGTACGACCCCAACTACTATTATGGATATCCGCTAGGCCAGCCATGGCCATAGACCAACTTAGGCCAAAAGCCTAAGCTTGGGGGAGTATGTATTTCCCACCAACATTACATTTATGTTCACACAATCATTGCTAGATGTCGGTGCTCATACTTTTTCATTGTATCATCCATGCTAGTTATTTTCCTTTTTATGCTTTCTTCTTGTGTGTTTAATAAACTTTAAGAAAAACCAAAAAAATTAGTTGTAGCTTTTAGTTAGTTTAATTTCCATGCTTGTAGTAGTAATTAAAAATAAAACCCAAAAAGATTTCCTGTTCTTCTTTTGTTTGTTGGGAGCTTTCGCGTGTAAATAGTTTTATTTCTTTTCTTTTCTTTGGGGGTCGATAGGATAAGACCATAATTAAATTGGTGAAGTGTCTCTTATATGCATTATTGTTGATCTGATAAAAGAGCCCATATTGCCTTGTCTTCTCCTGTTTATTGAATGCTTGCAGATTCTAGCTTAGTCCAATGCACGTGCACTATTATTATTATTCACATCATTCAATTGTGCAAGTAAAAGGCAATTATGATGTTATATGATGGACTGGCTGAGATGAGAAAAGCTGGTATGAACTCGACCTCTTTTGTTTTTGTAAATATGATTATTTCATCGTTCCTGATTCAGCCTATTATGAATAAACATGTTTGCAATGACAACTAGAGATCATAGCATCTTATGCCATGCTTGATTAGTTATGAGTTATAATGGTTTACCTTGCGTGCCAACATGCTATTAAAATGGTTATGATGTGGTATGATAGGGTGGTATCGTCCTCTGAATGATTTAAGTGACTTGACTTGGCACATGTTCACGCATGTAGTTGAAACAAAATCAACATAGCCTTCACGATATTTATGTTCATGGTGGATTATATCCTACTCATGCTTGCATTCGGTGTTGATTAATTTTAATGCATGTTCACGACTGTTGTCGCTCTCTAGCTGGTCGCTTCCCAGTCTTTTGCTAGCCTTCACCTGTACTAAGCGGGAATACTGCTTGTGCATCCAAACTCCTTAAACCCCAAAGTTATTCCACATGAGTCCACTATACCTACCTATATACGGTATCTACCTGCCGTTCCAAGTAAATTTATATGTGCGAAACTCTAAACCTTCAAATAAATATCCTGTTTTGTATGCTCGAATAGCTCATGTATCAACTAGGGCTGTATGTATCTTCCATGTTAGGCGGGTTATTCTCAAGAGGAGTGGACTCCGCTCCTCACTCACGAGATAAATGGATGGTCACCGGGATGCCCAGTCCCATGCTTTATGCAAACTAAATCAAAATAATTGCAAACAAAACTCCCCCTGGGACTCATGTTAGTTGGAGCCACTCGTTGTTTCGAGCAAGCCATGGAGTGATGCTTGTAGGTGGAAGGGGGGTATAAACTTTACCATTCTTTTTGGGAACCGCCTATAATGTGTGTAGCATGGAAGATATCACATCTCTTGGTTGTTATGTTGACAATGAAAGTATACCGCTCAAAATATTATTCACCTCTGTTTCAAAACTGAGCTCTGGCACCTCTACAAATCCCCGATTCCCTCTACGAAGGGCCTATCTATTTACTTTTATGCTGAGTCATCATCCTCTTATTAAAAAGCACCAGTTGGAGAGCACCGCTGTCATTTGCATTCATTACTGTTAGTTTACATTGAGTATGACTTGACTGGATCTCTTTTACAATGAATTACAATGTCTAGTCAGTCCTTGGTCTTTAAAGGTGCTCTGCGTTTATGTTTTGCGGTCTCAGAAAGGGCTAGCGAGATACCATCTTGTTATATCATATTATGATTGTTTTGAGAAAGTGTTGTCATCCGAGATTTATTATTATTGCTCGCTAGTTGATTATGCTATTGATATGAGTAAACTTGAGACCTATGTGTTATTGTGAATGTGGTTAGTTATAATCTTTGCTGAAAACTTGAATATTGGCTTTACATATTTATAACAACAAGAGCAAATGGAGTTTGTAAAAGTTTTTCTTTATCACTTTCAGTTTATCAACTGAATTGCTTGAGGACAAGCAAAGGTTTAAGCTTGGGGGAGTTGATACGTCTCCGTCGTATCTACTTTTCCAAACACTTTTTCCCTTGTTTTGGACTCTAACTTGCATGATTTGAATGGAACTAACCCGGACTGACGCTGTTTTCAGCAGAATTACCATGGTGTTATTTATGTGCAGGAGCAAACGTTCTCGGAATGACCTGAAACTTCACGGAGCCACTTTTCAGAAAATAAGAAAAATACCTGCAAAAGATGAAGGCCAGGGGGGCCACCACCTCTCCACGAGGGTGGGGGCGCGCCCCCTACCTTGTGGGCCCCCTGTTGACTCTCCGACTCCAACTCCAACTCCATATATTGAGTTTCGGGCAGAAAAAAAATCAGAGAGAAGAAATCATCACGTTTTACGATACGGAGCCGCCGCCAAGCCCTAAAACCTCTCGGGAGGGCTGATCTGGAGTCCGTTTGGGGCTCCGGAGAGGGGAATCCGTTGCCATCATCATCATCAACCATCCTCCATCACTAAATTCATGATGCTCACCGCCATGCGTGAGTAATTCCATCGTAGGCTTGCTGGACGGTGATGGGTTGGATGGGATCTATCATGTAATCGAGTTAGTTTTGTTAGGGTTTGATCCCTAGTGTCCACTATGTTCTGAGATTGATGTTGCTATGACTTTGCTATGCTTAATGCTTGTCACTAGGGCCCGAGTGCCATGATTTCAAATATGAACCTATTATGTTTTCATCAATATATGAGTGTTCTTGATCCTATCTTGCAAGTCTATAGTCACCTATTATGTGTTATGATCTGTTAACCCCGAAGTGACAATAATCGGGATACTTACCGGTGATGACCGTAGTTTGAGGAGTTCATGTATTCACTAGTGTCAATGCTTTGTTCCGGTTCTCTATTAAAAGGAGGCCTTAATATCCCTTAGTTTCCGTAAGGACCCCGCTGCCACGGGAGGGTAGGACAAAAGATGTCATGCAAGTTCTTTTCCATAAGCATGTATGACTATGTTCGGAATACATGCCTACATTATATCAACGAAGTGGAGCTATTCTGTGTCACCCTAGGTTATGACTATTACATGATGAACCGCATCCGGCATAATTCTCTATCACCAATCCATTGCCTATGATCTTTTCATATATTGTTCTTCTCTTATTTACTTTTCCGTTGCTATTGCTATCATCACTACAAAATACCAAAAATATTACTTTTACTAATGATACCTTTTGCTACCGTTATCATTACTATCATATTACTTTGCTACTAAACACTTTGCTGCAGATATTAAGTTTCCAGGTGTGGTTGAATTGACAACTCAGCTGCTAATACTTGAGAATATTCTTTGGCTCCCCTTATGTCAAATCAATAAATTTGGGTTGAATACTCTACCCTCGAAAACTGTTGTGATCCCCTATAATTGTGGGTTATCAAGAAGTGCTTAGCTTTGGGTTCAATTTTGCGGTGTCCTTTCCTAGTGATGGTAGGGGCAGCAAGGCACGTATTGTATTGTTGCCATCGAGGATAACAAGATGGGGTTTTCATCATATTGCATGAGTTTATCCCTCTACATCATGTCATCTTGCTTAAGGCGTTACTCTGTTCTTATGAACTTAATACTCTAGATGCATGCTGGATAGCGGTCGATTTGTGGAGTAATAGTAGTAGATGCAGGCAGGAGTCGGTCTACTTGTCTTGGACGTGATGCCTATATACATGATCATACCTATATATTCTCATAACTATGCTCAATTCTGTCAATTGCTCACCAGTAATTTGTTCACCCACCGTAAACTTATGCTCTTGAGAGAAGCCACTAGTGAAACCTATGGCCCCCGGGTCTATCTTCATCATATTAATCTTCCAATACTTATTATTTTCATTGCCTTTTATTTTACTTTGCATCTTTATCATAAAAATACCAAAAATATTATATTATCATATCTATCAGATCTCACTCTCGTGAGTGACCTTGTAGGGATTGACAACCCCTTATCGCGTTGGTTGTGAGGATTTATTTGTTTTGTGCAGGTGCGAGGGACTCACGCATAGCCTCCTACTGGATTGATACCTTAGTTCTCAAAAACTAAGGAAATACTTACGCTACTTTGCTGCATCACCCTTTCCTCTTCAAGGGAAAACTAACGCAGTGCTCAAGAGGTAGCAACATCCCCAACAATAAGAATATCATATTTCTTCTTGATAGTAGGAATAGGAAATTCAAAACTTCCAATAGTAATTGTTGAAATTTTTCCAATAGAATTGATACTATGGACTTGAGGTTGTTTCCTTGGAAAGTGTACCGTATGCTCATTACCATTAACATGAAAAGTGACATTGCCTTTATTGCAATCAATAACAGCCCCTACAGTATTCAAAAAGGGTCTTCCAAGAATAATTGACATACTATCATCCTCGAGAATATCAAGAATAACAAAGTCTGTTAAAATAGTAACGTCTGCAACCACAACAGGCACCCCCTCACAAATACCGACAGGTATAGCAGTTGATTTATCAGCCATCTGTAAAGATATTTCGGTAGATGTCAACTTATTCAAATCAAGTCTACGATATAAAGAGATAGGCATAACACTAACACCAGCTCCAAGATCACATAAAGCAGTTTTAACATAGTTTGTTTTAATGGAGCATGGTATAGTTGGTACTCCTGGATCTCCAAGTTTCTTTGGTACTCCTGGATCTCCAAGTCTCTAGCAGTTTCTTCATCCATAACATAACCCTCAGGCACAACAGGCAATTCATATCTAGGGGGAGAATCTTCATCATCACTTTCATCAATATTATCAGTTTCAATAATTTCATTCTCTCTAACCCTAGCAAGTTGTTCATCAAGAAATTCACCTAGTGGCACAGTATTATCAAGCATAGAAGTGATAACCCACAAGTATAGGGGATCGTAACAGTTTTCGAGGGTAGAGTATTGAACCCAAATTTATTGATTCAACACAAGGGGAGCCAAAGAATATTCTCAAGTATTAGCAGCTGAGTTGTCAATTCAACCACACCTGGAAACTTAATATCTGCAGCAAAGTATTTAGTAGCAAAGTAATATGATAGTAGTGGTAACGGTAGCAGAAGTAATGGTAGCAAAAATAATATTTTTGGGTTTTTGTAGTGATTGTAACAATAGCAACAGAAAAGTAAATAAGCGAAGAACAATATATGGAAAGCTCGTAGGCATTGGATCGGTGATGGAGAATTATGCCGGATGTGGTTCATCATGTAACAGTCATAACATAGGGTGACACAGAACTAGCTCCAATTCATCAATATAATGTAGGCATGTATTCAAAATATAGTCATACGTGCTTATGGAAAAGAACTTGCATGACATCTTTTGTCCTACCCTCCCGTGGCAGCGGGGTCCTATTGGAAACTAAGGGATATTAAGGCCTCCTTTTAATAGAGTACCGGACCAAAGCATTAACACATAGTGAATACATGAACTCCTCAAACTACGGTCATCACCGGGAGTGGTCCCGATTATTGTCACTTCGGGGTTGCCGGATCATAACACATAGTAGGTGACTATAGACTTGCAAGATAGGATCAAGAGCTCTCATATATTGACGAAAACATAATAGGTTCAGATCTGAAATCATGGCACTCGGGCCCTAGTGACAAGCATTAAGCATAGCAAAGTCATAGCAACATCAATCTCAGAACATAGTGGATATTAGGGATCAAACCCTAACAAAACTAACTCGATTACATGATAAATCTCATCCAACCCATCACCGTCCAGCAAGCCTACGATGGAATTACTCACGCACGGTGGTGAGCATCATGAAATTGGTGATGGAGAAAGGTTGATGATGACGATGGCGACAGATTCCCCTCTCCGGAGCCCCGAACGGACTCCAGATCAGCCCTCCTGAGGGAGTTTAGGGCTTGGCGGCGGCTCCGTATCGTAAAACGCGATGAATCCTTCTCCCTGGTTTTTTTCTCCCTGAAAGTGAATATATGGAGTCAAGGTTGAGATCGGTGGAGCGTCAGGGGGCCCACGAGGCAGGGGCGCGCCCCCACCCTCGTGGACAGGTGGAGGCCCCCCTGACGTGGATTCTTCTTTCAGTATTTTATATATATTCCAAAATAATTCTCCATTGATTTTCAGGTCATTCCGAGAACTTTTTATTTCAGCACAAAAATAACACCATGGCAATTCTTCTGAAAACAACGTCAGTCCGAGTTAGTTCCATTCAAATCATGCAAGTTAGAGTCCAAAACAAGGGCAAAAGTGTTTGGAAAAGTAGATACGACGGAGACGTATCAAGAAGTAGTTTCATCATAAGTATCATGCAAAGCAGAAGTGGCATGATCAATAACATGCGACCTATTGAAATCAATAGAATGTGTAGGTGTCGCAAGTTTACTCAAAACAGAAGGTGAATCAAGTGCAGAGCTAGATGGCAGTTCCTTAACTCCCCTCATAGTTGAGGGAAAAATCTTGGTTCCTTGATCTTTCAACTTCTTCATGTTGGGAACGTAGTAATTTCAAAAAAATTCCTACGCACACGCAGGATCATGGTGATGCATAGCAATGAGAGGGGAGAGTGTGTCCACGTACCCTCGTAGACCGAAAGCGGAAGCATTAGCACAACGCGATTGATGCAGTCGTATGTCCTCACGATCCGACCGATCCAAGTACCGAACGCACTGCACCTCCGAGTTCAGCACACTTTCAGCTCGATGACGTCCCACGAACTCACGATCCAGTAGAGCTCGGGGAAGAGTTTCGTTAGCACAACGGCGTGGTGACGATGTTGATGAAGCTACCATGGCAGGGCTTCGCCTAAGCACTGCTATAGTATGACCGAGGTGGATTATGGTGGAGGGGGGCACCGCACACGGCTGGGAGAGATCTTTGTGGTCAACTTGTGTGTCTAGAGGTGCCCCCTGCCCCTGTATATAAAGGAGCAAGGGGGAGGCCGGCCGGCCCTTGTTGGTGCGCCAGGAGGAGGAATCCTTCTCCTCGTAGGAGTAGGATTCCTCTCTTTCCTACTCCTACTAGGAGGGGGAAAGGAAGGGAGAGAAACAGAAGGAAAGGGGGGCGCCCCCCCCCCCTCTCCTAGTCCAATTCGGACCAGAGGAGAGGGGGGGCGCTGCCTGCCCTAGTCCGGCCCCTCTCTATTTCCCTTATGGCCCAACAAGGTCCATCAGCCCCCGGGGGGTTCCGGTAACCCCTCCGGTACTCCGGTAAAATCCCGATTTTACCCGGAACTCTTCCGATGTCCAAATGTAGGCTTCCAATATATTAATCTTCATGTCTCGACCATTTCGAGACTCCTCGTCGTGTCCGTGATCATATCCGGAACTTCGAACTACCTTCGGTACATCAAAACATATAAACTCATAAAACCGATCGTCACAGAACTTTAAGCGTCCGGACCGTACAGGTTCGACAACTATGTAGACATGACCAAGGCATGTCTCTGGTCAATAACCAATAGCGTAACTTGGATGCTCATACTAGTCCCTACATATTCTAAGAAGATCTTTATCGGTCAAACCGCATAACACTATACGTTGTTCTCTTTGTCACCGGTATGTTACTTGCCCGAGATTCGATCGTCGGTATCCCAATACCTAGTTCAATCTCGTTACCGGCAAGTCTCTTTTCTCGTTTCGTAATACATAATCCCGCAACTAACTCATTAGTTACAATGCTTGCAAGGCTTATAGTGATGTGTATTACCGAGTGGGCCCAGAGATACCTCTCCGACGATCGGAGTGACAAATCCTAATCTTGAAATACGCCAACTCAACAAGTACTTTCGGAGACACCTGTAGAGCACCTTTATAATCACCAAGTTACGTTGTGACGTTTGGTAGCACACAAAGTGTTCCTTCGGTAAAAGGGAGTTGCATAATCTCATAGTCATAGGAACATGTATAAGTCATGAAGAAAGCAATAGCAACATACTAAACGATCAAGTGCTAAGCTAACGGAATGGGTCAAGTCAATCACATCATTCTCCTAATGATGTGATCCTGTTAATCAAATGACAACTCATGTCTATGGTTAGGAAACTTAACCATCTTCGATTAACGAGCTAGTCAAGTAGAGGCATACTAGTGACACTATGTTTGTCTATGTATTCACACATGTATTATGTTTCCGGTTAATACAATTCTAACATGAATAATAAACATTTATCATGAAATAAGGAAATAAATAATAACTTTATTATTGCATCTAGGGCATATTTCCTTCAGTCTCCCACTTGCACTAGAGTCAATAATCTAGTTCACATCGCCATGTGATTAACACCCATAGTTCACATCGTCATGTGACCAACACCCAAAGGGTTTACTGGAGTCAATAATCTAATTCACATCGCTATGTCATTAACACCCAAAGAGTACTAAGGTGTGATCATGTTTTGCTTGTGAGAGAAGTTTAGTCTACGGGTCTGCCACATTCAGATCCATATGTATTTTGCAAATTTCTATGTCAACAATGCTCTGTACGGAGCTACTCTAGCTAATTGATCCCACTTTCAAAATGTATCCAGATTGAGACTTAGAGTCATCTGGATCATTGTCAAAGTTTGCATCGACGTAACCCTTCACGACGAACCTTTTGTCAGCTCCATAATCGAGAAAGATATCCTTATTCCACTAAGGATAATTTTGACCGTTGTCCAGTGATCTACTCCTAGATCACTATTGTACTCCCTTGCTAAACTCAGTGTTGGGTATACAATAGATCTGGTACGCAGCATGGCATACTTTATAGAAACTATGGGTGAGGCATAGGGAATGACTTTCATTCTCTTTCTATCTTCTGCCGTGGTCGGGCTTTGAGTCTTACTCAATTTCACACCTTGTAACACAGGTAAGAACTCTTTCTTTGACTATTCCATTTTGAACTAATTCAAAATCTTGTCAAGGTATGTACTCATTGAAAAAACTTATCAAGCGTCTTGATCTATCTCTATAGATCTTGATGCTCAATATGTAAGTAGCTTCACCGAGGTCTTTATTTGAAAAACTCCTTTCAAATACTCCTTTATGCTTTCCAGAAAATTCTACATTATTTACGATCAACAATATGTCATTCACATATATTTATCAGAAATGTTATAGTGCTCCCACTCACTTTCTTGTAAATACAGGCTTCACTGCAATTCTGTATAAAACCATATGCTTTGATCACTTTATCAAAGCATATATTCCAACTCTGAGATGCTTGCACCAGTCCATAGATGGATCGCTGGAGCTTGCTCACTTTGTTAGCACCTTTAGGATCGACAAAACCTTCTGGTTGCATCATATACAACTCTTCTTTAAGAAATCCATTAAGGAATATAGTTTTGACATCCATTTGCCAGATTTCATAAAATGTGGCAGCTGCTAACATGATTCGAATAGACTTTTAAGCATCGATACAAGTGAGAAAATCTCATCGTAGTCAACACCTTGAACTTGTCAAAAACATTTTGCGACAATTCAAGCTTTGTAGATAGTAACACTACTATCAGTGTATATCTTCCTCTTGAAAATCCATTTATTCTTAATGACTCGCCGATCATCGGGCAAGTCAATCAAAGTCCATACTTTGTTCTCATACATGGATCCCATCTCAGATTTCATGGCCTCAAGCCATTTCGCAGAATCTGGGCTCATCATCGATTCCTCATAGTTCGTAGGTTCGTCATGGTCAAGTAACATGATTTCCAGAAAGGATTACAGTACCACTCTGGTGCGGACCATACTCTGGTTGTCCTACGAGGTTCGGTAGTAACTTGATATGACATTTCATGATCATCATTATTAGCTTCCTCACTAATTGGTGTAGAGATCACTAGAACTGATTTCTATGATGAACTACTTTCCAATTCGGGAGAAGGTATAATTACCTTATCAAGTTATACATTCCTCCCACTCACTTCTTTCGAGAGAAACTCCTTCTCCAGAAAGGATCCATTCTTAGCAACGAATGTCTTGCCTTCGGATCTGTGATAGAAGGTGTACCCAACTTTCTCCTTTGGGTATCCTATGAAGACATATTTCTCCGATTTGGGTTTGAGCTTATCAGGATGAAACTTTTCCACATAAGCATCGCAACCCCAAACTTTAAGAAATGAAAACTTTGGTTTCTTGCCAAACCATAGTTCATATGGTGTCATTTCAATGGATTTAGATGGTGCCCTATTTAACGTGAATGCAGCTGTCTCTAATGCATAACCCCAAAACGATAGTGGTAAATTGGTAAGAGACATCATAGATTGTACCATATCTAATAAAGTACGGTTATGATGTTTGGACACACCATTACGCTGTGGTGTTCCAGGTGGCGTGAGTTGCGAAACTATTCCGCATTGTTTCAAATGAAGACCATACTTGTAAATCAAATATTCTCCTCCATGATCAGATCGTAGAAACTTTATATTCTTGTTATGATGATTTTCCACTTCACTCTAAAATTATTTGAACTTTTCAAATGTTTCAGATGTATGTTTCATCAAGAAGATATACCCATATCTTACTCAAATCATCTGTGAAGGTCAGAAAATAACGATACCTACCACGAGTCTCAACAATCATGAGACCGCATACATCAGTATGTATTATTTCCAATAAGTCAGTTGCTCGCTCTATTGTTCCGGAGAACGGAGTCTAAGTCATCTTGCCTATGAGGCATGGTTCGCAAGCATCAACTAATTCATAATCAAGTGATTCCAAAAGCCCATCAGCATGGATTTTCTTCATGCGCTTTACACCAATATGACCTAAACGGCAGTACCACAAATAAGTTGCACTATCATTATTAACTTTGCATCTTTTGGCTTTAATATTATGAATATGTGTATCACTACGACCGAGATTCAATAAACCATTTATATTGAGTGTATGACCATAGAAGGTTTTATTCATGTAAATAGAATAACAATTATTCTTTGACTTAAATGAATAACCGTATTGCAATAAACATGATCCAATCATATTATGCTCTACAAACACCAAATAACATTTATTTTAGGTTCAACACTAATCCCGAAGGTAAATGGAGTGTGCGATGGTGATCTTATCAACCTTGGAATCACTTCCAACTTACATCATCACCTCGCCCTTAACTAGTCTTTGTTTATTTTGCAACTCCCATTTCGAGTTACTACTCTTAGTAACTAAACCAGTATCAAATACTGAGGTGTTGTTATAAACACTAGTAAAGTACACGTCAATAACATGTATATCAAATATACCTTTGTTCACTTTGCCATCCTTCTTATCCGACAAGTATATAGGGCAGTTCCACTTCCAGTGACCATTTCCTTTGCAGTAGAAGCACTCAGTTTCAGGCTTGGGTCTAGCTTTAGGCTTCTTCATGGGAGTGGCAACTTGCTTGCCATTCTTCTTGAAGTTCCCTTTCTTTCCCTTGCCCTTTTACTCGAAACTAGTGGTCTTTTCAACCATAAAAACTTGATGTTTTTCTTTATTTCTACCTCCGTCAATTTTAGCATCACGAAGAGCTTGGGAATCGTTTCCGTTATCCCTTGCATATTATAGTTCATCACGAAGTTCTAGTAACTTGGTGATAGTGACTAGAGAACTCTGTCAATCACTATCTTATCTGGAAGATTAACTCCCACTTGATTCAAGTGATTGTAGTACTCAGAAATTCTAAGCACATGCTCACAAGCTGAGCTATTCTCCTCCATCTTGTAGGCAAAGTACTTGCCAAATGTCTCATACCTTTCGACATGGGCATGAGTCTGAAATACTAATTTCAACTCTTGGAACATCTCATATGCTCCGTGGCATTCAAAACGTCTTTGAAGCCCTGATTCTAAGCCATAAAGCATGGTGCACTAAACTATCAAGTAGTCATCATATCGAGCTCGCCAAACGTTCAGAACATGTGCATCTGCTCCTGTAATCGGTTTGTCAACTAGCGGTGCATCAAGCACATAATTCTTCTGTGCAGCAATGAGGATAATCCTCAGATCACGGATCCAATCCGCATCATTGCTACTAACATCTTTCAACTTGGTTTTTCTCTAGGAACATATCAAAATAAACGGGGAGCTACAACGCGAACTATTGATCTACAACATAGTTATGCAAATACTATCAGGACTAAGTTCATGATAAATTAAAGTTCAATTAATCATATTACTTAAGAACTCCCACTTAGATAGACATCCCTCTAATCATCTAAGTGACCACGTGATCCATATCAACTAAACCATAACCGATCATCAGGTGAAATGGAGTAGTTTTCATTGGTGAACATCATTATGTTGATCATATCTACTATATGATTCACGCTCGACCTTTCGGTCTCAGTGTTTTGAGGCCATATCTGCATATGCTAGGCTCGTCAAGTTTAACCCGAGTATTATGCGTGTGCAAAACTGGCTTGCACCCGTTGTAGATGGACGTAGAGCTTATCACAACCGATCATCACGTGGTGTCTCGGCACGACAAACTTTGGCAACGGTGCATACTCATGGAGAACACTTGTACCTTGAAATTTAGTGAGAGATCATCTTATAATGCTACCGTCAATCAAAGCAAAATAAGATGCATCAAGGATAAACATCACATGCAATCAATATAAGTGATATGATATGGCCATCATCATCTTGTGCTTGTGATCTCCATCTCCGAAGCACCATCATGATCACCATCGTCACCAGCTCGACACCTTGATCTCCATCGTAGCATCGTTGTCGTCTCGCCAACTATTGCTTCTATGACTATCGCTACCGCTTAGTGATAGAGTAAAGCAATTATAGGGCGATTGCATTGCATACAATAAAGCGACAACCATATGGCTCCTGCCAGTTGCCGATAACTCTGTTACAAAACATGATCATCTCATACAATAAATATAGCATCATGTCTTGACCATATCACATCACAACATGCCCTACAAAAACAAGTTAGACGTCCTCTACTTTGTTGTTGCAAGTTTTACGTGGTTGCTACGGGTTGAGCAAGAAACATTCTTACCTACGCATCAAAACCACAACGATAGTTTGTCAAGTTAGTGTTGTTTTAACCTTCTCAAGGACCGGGCGTAGCCACACTCGATTCAACTAAAGTTGGAGAAACTGACACCCGCCAGCCACCTGTGTGCAAAGTACGTTGGTAGAACCAGTCTCGTGTAAGCGTACGCGTAATGTCGGTTCGGGCCGCTTCATCAAACAATACCGCCAAACCAAAGTGTGACCTGCTGGTAAGCAGTATGACTTGTATCGTCCACAACTCACTTGTGTTCTACTCGTGCATATAACATCTACGCATAAACCAGGCTCGGATGCCATTGTTGGGGAATGTAGTAATTTCAAAAATTTCCTACGCACACGCCGGATCATGGTGATGCATAGCAACGAGAGGGGAGAGTGTGTCCACGTACCCTCGTAGACCGAAAGTGGAAGCGTTAGCACAACACGGTTGATGTAGTCGTACGTCTTCATGATCCGACCGATCCAAGTACCGAATGCACTGCACCTCCGAGTTCAGCACACGTTCAGCTCGATGACGTCCCACAAACTCATGATCCAGTAGAGCTCGGGGAAGAGTTTCATCAGCATGACGGCGTGGTGAAGATGTTGATGAAGCTACCATGGCAGGGCTTCGCCTAAGCACCGCTAAAGTATGACCGAGGTGGATTATGGTGGAGGGGGCACCACACATGGCTGGGAGAGATCTTTGTGATCAACTTGTGTGTCTAGAGGTGCCCCCTGCCCCTGTATATAAAGGAGCAAGGGGGAGGCCGACCAGCCCTTGTTGGTGCGCCAGGAGGAGGAATCCTCCTCCTAGTAGGAGTAGGATTCCCCTCTTTCCTACTCCTACTAGGAGAGGGAAAGGAAGGGAAAGGAAGAGAAGGAAAGCCCCCCCATCTTCTAGTCCAATTCGGACCAGAGGGGAGGGGGAGGGATGCCTGCCCTAGGCCGGCCCCTCTCTCTTTCCCTTATGGCCCAACAAGGCCCATTAGCCCCCGGGGGGTTCCGGTAACCCCTCCGGTACTCCGGTGAAATCCCAATTTTACCCGGAACTCTTCCGATGTCCAAATGTAGGCTTCTAATATATCAATCTTCATGTCTCGACCATTTCGAGACTCCTCGTCGTGTCCGTGATCATATCCGAGACTCTGAACTACCTTTGGTACATCAAAACATATAGACTCATAAAACTGATCGTCACAGAACTTTAAGCGTGCGGACCCTACGGGTTCGAGAACTATGTAGACATGACCGAGACATGTCTCCGGTCAATAACCAATAGCGGAATCTGGATGCTCATATTGGTTCCTACATATTCTACAAAGATCTTTATCGGTCAAACCGCATAACACTATACATTGTTCTCTTTGTCACCGGTATGTTACTTGCCCGAGATTCGATCGTCGGTATCCCAATACCTAGTTCAATCTCGTTACCGGCAAGTCTCTTTTCTCGTTTCGTAATACATCATCCCGCAACTAACTCATTAGTTACAATGCTTGCAAGGCTTATAGTGATGTGTATTACCGAGTGGGCCCGGAGATACCTCTCCGACGATCGGAGTGACAAATCCTAATCTTGAAATACGCCAACTCAACAAGTACTTTTGGAGACACCTGTAGAGCACCTTATAATCACCCAGTTATGTTGTGACATTTCGTAGCACACAAAGTTTTCCTCCGGTAAACGGGAGTTGCATAATCTCATAGTCATAGGAACACGTATAAGTCATGAAGAAAGCAATATCAACATACTAAATGATCAAGTGCTAAGCTAACGGAATGGGTCAAGTCAATCACATCATTCTCCTAATGATGTGATCCCGTTAATCAAATGACAACTCATGTCTATGGTTAGGAAACTTAACCATCTTTGATTAACGAGCTAGTCAAGTAGAGGCATACTAGTGACACTATGTTTGTCTATGTACTCACACATGTATTATGTTTCCGGTTAATACAATTCTAGCATGAATAATAAACATTTATCATGAAATAAGGAAATAAATAACAGATTTATTATTGCCTCTAGGGCATATTTCCTTCACTTCATAGTGATAAGCAGATATAAATCCCAAGTGACTCAAAGAATAGAGCTATGCTCCCCGGCAACGGCGCCAGTAAATAGTCTTGATAACCCACAAGTATAGGGGATCGCAACAGTTTTCAAGGGTAGAGTATTCAACCCAAATTTATTGATTCAACACAAGGGGAGCCAAAGAATATTCTCAAGTATTAGCAGCTGGGTTGTCAATTCAACCACACCTGAAAACTTAATATCTGCAGCAAAGTGTTTAGTAGCAAAGTAATATGATATTAGTGGTAACGGTAGAAAAAGTAATATTTCTGGTTTTATAGTGATTGTAACAGTAGCAACGGGAAAGTAAATAAGCGAAGAACAATAAAGGAAAAGCTCGTAGGCATTGGATCGGTGATGGAGAATTATGTCGGATGCGATCGATCATGCAACAATTATAACATAGGGTGACACAGAACTAGCTCCAGTTCATCAATGTAATGTATGCATGTATTCCGAATATAGTCATACGTGCTTATGGAAAAGAACTTGCATGACATCTCTTGTCCTACCCTCCCATGGTAGCGGGGTCCTATTGGAAACTAAGGGATATTAAGGCCTCCTTTTAATAGAGTACCGGACCAAAGCATTAACACATAGTGAATACATGAACTCCTCAAACTACGGTCAGCACCGGTAAGTATCCCGATTATTGTAACTTCGGGGTTAACGGATCATAACACATAATAGGTGACTATAGACTTGCAAGATAGGATCAAGAACTCACATATATTCATGAAAACATAATAGGTTCAGATCTGAAATCATGGCACTCGGGCCCTAGTGACAAGCATTAAGCATAGCAAAGTCATAGCAACATCAATCTCAGAACATAGTGGATACTAGGGATCAAACCCTAACAAAACTAACTCGATTACATGATAAATCTCATCCAACCCATCACCGTCTAGCAAGCCTACGATGGAATTACTCACACACTGTGGTGAGCATCATGAAATTGGTGATGGAGGAAGGTTGATGATGACGATGGCGACGGATTCCCCTCTCCGGAGCCCCGAACGGACTCTAGATCAGCCTTCCCGAGAGAGTTTAGGGCTTGTCGGTGGCTCTGTATCGTAAAACGCGATGAATCCTTCTCTCTGATTTTTTTCTCCCCGAACACAAATATATGGAGTTGGAGTTGAGGTCAGTGGAGCGTCAGGGGGCCCATGAGGTAGGGGGGCACGCCCAGGGGGGTAGGCGTGCCCCCACCCTCGTGGACAGGGTGTGGGCCCCCTAACGTGGATCTTTTCTCCTGTATTTTTTATATATTCCAAAAATAATCTCCGTTGATTTTTAGGTCATTCCAAGAACTTTTATTTCTGCACAAAAATAACACCATGGCAATTCTGCTGAAAACAACGTGAATCCGAGTTAGTTCCATTCAAATCATGCAAGTTAGAGTCCAAAACAAGGGCAAAAGTGTTTGGAAAAGTAGATACGGCGGAGACGTATCAGTCGTCGTAGTGTAGGGAGAAGAGGACATAAGTGGCATCGTCGAATTATTACACGAAGCTCTTCAAATTGTTGACGACCATCACACAAGTTCCCTGTAGGGCACAACATGAAAAGGAATTCCATTCGGTGTTTTAATAATTAATTATTATGAAAAGAATAAAACAATCTGAAGTCTGAATAAACATATGGAAAGCCCCATAGAGAAACTAAAATATAAACCAAAGTCCTACTCCTACATACAGAACCAAAGTACCATATCATCACAGGGAAGGTGGTTCGGGTGTCGGTGCACATTGTGCAGAAGTCGCAACCCTAGTCATGTTAAATCCCTAAGACAACATCACACCTCAGTGTTGGGAAACGCAGTAATTTAAAAAAATTCCTACGCACATGAAAGATCATGGTGATGCATAGCAACGAGAGGGAAGAGTGTTGTCCACGTACCCTCGTAGACCGTAAGCGGTAGCGTTATGACAACGCGGTTGATGTAGTCATACATCTTCACGATAGACCGATCCTAGCACCGAAGGTACGACACCTCCGCAATCTGCACACATTCGGCTCAGTGACGTCCCACGAACTCACGATCCAGTAGAGTGTCGAGGGAGAGCTTCGTCAGCACGACGGCGTGATGACGGTGATGATGATGCTACCGGAACAGGGCTTCGCCTAAGCACTGCTATGATATGACCGAGGTGGATTATGGTGGAGGGGGGCACCACACACGGCTAAGAGATCAATGATCAACTTGTGTGTTCTAGGGTGCCCCCCTGCCCCCGTATATAAAGGAGCAAGGGGGGAGGCCGGCCGGCCTAGGGGCATGCCAAGGAGAGGGGGAGTCCTCCTCCTAGTAGGAGTAGGACTCCCCTTTTCCAACTCCAACTAGGAAGGGGGAAGGGGAAAGGAAGGAGAGGAGACAGGGAGGAAAGAGGGGGCGTCGCCCCCCTCCTTGTCCAATTCGGACTCCCAAGGGGGGGCGTGCGGCCAGCCCTAGGCCCCTCCTCTATCTGTCACAAGGCCCATGTAGGCCCATTAGTTCCCCCGGGGGTTCCGATAACCCCCCGGCACTCCGATAAATATCCGGTGACCCCCGGAACTCATCCGGTGTCCGAATATAGTCGTCCAATATATCAATCTTTATGTATCGACCATTTCGAGACTCCTCGTCATGTCCGTGATCACATCCGGGACTACGAACAATCTTCCGTACATCAAAACACATAAACTCATAATACCGATCGTCACCGAACGTTAAGCGTGCGGACCCTACGGGTTCGAGAACTATGTAGACATGACCGAGACACGTCCCTGGTCAATAACCAATAGCGGAACCTGGATGCTCATATTGGTTCATACATATTCTACTAAGCTCTTTATCGGTCAAACCACATAACGATATACGTTGTTCCCTTTGTCATCGGTATGTTACTTGCCCGAGGTTTGATCATCGGTATCTCAATACCTAGGTCAATCTCATTACCGGTAAGTCTCTTTACTTGTTCCGTAATGCTACATCCCATAACTAACTCATTAGGTACATTGCTTGCAAGGCTTATAGTGATATACATTACCGAGAGAGCCCAGAGATACCTCTCCGACTATCGGAGTGACAAATCCTAATCTTGATCTATGCCAACTCAACAAACACCATCGGAGACACCTGTAGAGCACCTTTATAATCACCCAGTTACGTTGTGACGTTTGGTAGCACACAAAGTGTTCCTCCGGTATTCGGGAGTTGCATGATCTCATAGTCATAGGAACATGTATAAGTTATGGAGAAAGCAATAGCAACAAACTAAACGATCATCGTGCTAAGCTAATGGATGGGTCAAGTCAATCACATCATTCTCTAATGATGTGATACCGTTAATCAAATGACAACTCATGTCTATGGTTAGGAAACATAACCATCATTGATTCAACAAGCTAGTCAAGTAGAGGCAAACTAGTGACACTCTGTTTGTCTATGTATTCACACATGTACTAAGTTTCCGGTTAATACAATTCTAGCATGAATAATAAACATTTATCATGATATAAGGAAATATAA
This sequence comes from Triticum urartu, assembly GCF_056163025.1. NCBI lineage: Eukaryota > Viridiplantae > Streptophyta > Magnoliopsida > Poales > Poaceae > Triticum > Triticum urartu. Next base: position 512,538,012 of record NC_141873.1, read on the forward strand.
ATAACAAATTTATTATTACCTCTAGGGCATATTTCCTTAAGTCTCCCACTTGCACTAGAGTCAATAATCTAGATTACATTGTAATGATTCTAACACCCATGGAGTCTTGGTGCTGATCAAGTTTTTCTTGTGAGAGAGGCTTAGTCAACGGGTCTGCAACATTCAGATCCGTATGTATCTTGCGAATCTCTATGTCTCCCACCTTGACTTGATCGCGGATGGAATTGAAGCGTCTCTTGATGTGCTTGGTTCTCTTGTGAAATCTGGATTCCTTTGCCAAGGCAATTGCACCAGTATTGTCACAAAAGATTTTCATTGGACCCGATGCACTAGGTATGACACCTAGATCGGATATGAACTCCTTCATCCAGACTCCTTCATTTGTTGCTTCCGAAGCAGCTATGTATTCCACTTCACATGTAGATCCCGCCACGACGCTCTGCTTGGAACTACACCAACTGATAGCTCCACCATTTAATAAAAACATGTATCCGGTTTGTGACTTAGAGTCATCCGGATCAGTGCCAAAGCTTGCATCGACATAACCGTTTACGACGAACTCTTTGTCACCTCCATATACGAGAAACATATCCTTAGTCCTTTTCAGGTATTTCAGGATATTCTTGACCGATGTCCAGTGATCCACTCCTGGATTACTTTGGTACCTCCCTGCTAAACTGATAGTAAGGCACACATCAGGTCTGATACACAACATTGCGTACATGATAGAGCCTATGGCTGAAGCATAGGGAACACCTTTCATTTTCTCTCTATCTTCTGCAGTGGTCGGGCATTGAGTCTGACTCAACTTCACACCTTGTAATACAGGCAAGAACCCTTTCCTTGCCTGATCCATTTTGAACTTCTTCAAAACTTTATCAAGGTATGTGCTTTGTGAAAGTCCAATTAAGCGTCTTGATCTATCTCTATAGATCTTGATGCCCAATATATAAGCAGCTTCACCGAGGTCTTTCATTGAAAAATTCTTATTCAAGTATCCTTTTATGCTATTCAGAAATTCAGTATCATTTTCGATCAACAATATGTCATCTACATATAATATCAGAAATGCTACGGAGCTCCCACTCACTTTCTTGTAAATACAGGCTTCTCCAAAAGTCTGTATAAACCCATATGCTTTGATCACACTATCAAAGCGTATATTCCAACTCCGAGAGGCTTGCACCAGTCCATAAATGGATCGCTGGAGCTTGCACACTTTGTTAGCACCTTTTGGATCGACAAAACCTTCTGGTTGCATCATATACAACTCTTCTTTAAGATATCCATTAAGGAATGTAGTTTTGACATCCATTTGCCAAATTTCATAATCATAAAATGCGGCAATTGCTAACATGATTCGAATGGACTTAAGCATCGCTACGGGTGAGAAGGTCTCATCGTAGTCAACTCCATGAACTTGTCGAAAACCTTTTGCAATAAGTCAAGCTTTGTAGACAGTAATATTACCGTCAGCGTCAGTCTTCTTCTTGAGGATCCATTTATTCTCTATGGCCTGCCGATCATCAGGCAAGTCAACCAAAGTCCATACTTTGTTCTCACACAAAGAGATCGTCATCCGCCGGATCCTGTGCTACGGTGACTCGGACTTGGTGGTCTAGCAGTCGTCTGGCGACTGGGACGCCAAGGATGAAAACATGGCGAGCTACCGCTTCCTCGTCCAGCAAATCAGTGGATATTTTGACGGTGCAAGTTCCTTCACGTGCCACGGGCCGACAACGAGGAAGCAGATGCCCTAGCATGGATTGGCTCCACCCGGCAAGCCATACCAGTCGGCGTCTCCCTTCAGTGCCTCCTCAAGCCTTCTATCAAGCATTCACCGGAATCAGAGTCTATCTTCATGCCGGCTGACCCCGGAGCAGTCAGATCTGACTCGGGGGCTGCATCAGTCGGCCCGGGGACTTCAGCAAGCGGCTCGGGGGCTGCAGCAGTCGCACCCGGCCCGGGGGCTGCAGCAGACGGCCCGGGGACTTCAACAACGTAGCAAGCAGCGGCCGACTCCACCCCGCCGCCTCCCAACCCAACCAACCTAGTTTCAGTGGCCATGATGACAGTGAACGAAATTGAAGCACCATCATGGGCGCAACCCATCCTCAACTTCTTGGTGAGCGGCGGGCTACCAGCCGACGAGATCTCGGCCCGGCAGGTACAACGCCGGGCAGGAGCATACACGATAGTAAACAGAGAACTTGTCAGGCGCAGCGTCACTGGTGTGTTCCAGCGCTGCGTAGAGCCCGAGAAGGGCAAAGAAATCCTCAGAGACATCCATCAAGGCGAGTGCAGCCACCACGTGGCCTCCAGGTCCTTTGTCGCCAAAGCCTTCCGCCACGGCTTCTTTTGACCGACTGCTCTTGAAGACGCCAAGGATGTGGTCAAGAAATGCATGGGGTGCTAGAAATTCAGCTCCAAGCAACATCTACCGGCTAATGCACTCCAGACCACACCCCTTACTTGGCCCTTTGCCGTGTGGGGGCTGGACATGGTGGGCCCATTCAAGACAGCATGCGGCGGCATGACTCATCTGCTTGTCGCCGTGGACAAATTCACCAAGTGGATTGAAGCAAAACCAATCAAGAAGTTGAATGGTCCGACTGCTGTGACCTTCATCGCAGATATCACCGTTTGATATGGTGTACCGCACAGCATCATCACCGACAATGGCACAAACTTTGCGAAAGGCGCCTTGGCTCGTTTCTGTGCGACGCAGGGCATCAGACTGGACTTAGCGTCCGTTACCCATCCACAGTCAAACGACCAAGTAGAGTGAGAAAACGGCCTCATCCTCTCTGGCATCAAGCCCCAACTGGTCGAGCCACTGGAGTGCTCGGCCGGCTGCTAGATCGATGAGCTGCATGCCGTCCTCTGGAGTCTACGCACCACTCCGAACAAATCAACCAGCTTCACTCCTTTCTTCCTCGTGTACGGGGCCGAGGCCATCATCCCGACTGACATTGAATTCCACTCACCTCGCGTCACCATGTACACAGAGGCTGAGGCGAAGGAAGCACGAGAAGACAGCGTCGATCTGCTGGAAGAGGGCCAGCTATTGGCAATCAGCCGATCCGCCATCTACCACCAAAGCATGCGCCGCTACCGCTGTCGGAAGGTCAAGCCAAGATCCTTCCAAGAGGGGGACCTTCTACTCCGGCTGATCCAGCGAACAGCAGGCCAGCACAAGCTCTCGCCCCCTTGGGAAGGCCCCTTCATCATCAGCAAAGCCTTGGGCAATGACTCCTACTACCTTATCGATGCACAGAAGCCCAGGGCACACAAGAGGGACAATTCCGGCAAAGAAACAGAGCACCCATGGAACGCAAATCTCCTCCGAAGATTTTACAGTTAAAAGCAGTATGTACCATGCTACCTTTTGTATTAAGAGCTAAGACATCGGGACCCTCGAGTATCACTCGGGGCTACCCTTTTTATCTATATGATAAGCTTCTGCCGACGAATGTGTTATTTTCCTTCCTTCGCCCGGCACCGGGTTCGACCAGTCGGCCCGGGGGCTTGCCGCCTTGTACTATGTTGATGCTACCTGCAGTCGAACAAGTAATGTGCCAGCATCTAAGCCCTCTCTTACTGCAAGTCGCAGCTCGCAGAGCGACTGTCCGGCTGGCAAGAGCTAAAGGCGGGAAATGGTCTCCACACGAAAAATGGCTAAGGCAAAAAGCATCTACATATGCCAAGCCGGCTCCTTGCCTTACCATCCGGCTGCTGAGCAGCCGGCCGGCCGGCTTCTCATTTTACTTGCTATGTTCTAAGCGTCCAAAGTACTTGTCTTCCCAAAATAGCCAAGTACCTAACCCAGCCACAGACCACAGAGCGGCTGTCTGGCTGGCAGGGCGGCAGCCAAGGGAAGACGGCAAAGGAAAAAACCAAAAGAGTAGAAAAGCAAGACAAGTCATAACCCGAAAAAGCACACCTTGTGTGAATTAAGTTAATTTACATAGCAAGGCACATAGCCAGAATTCAACAAGTTTGAATACACCCCCAGCGGGTGGAACTACGCAAATTTAGCGTGCTTGTTCGAGAGGTTACAAAAGCAGGAAAGGATAAGATAAAACTGGCCGCCAAGGCCAGAGGAGAGCAGGTAGGTGCGGCAATTTGCTGGAGTCGGCGGCGTCAGCTGGTGAAGTGGTCGTATGGCGAGTCTCGGCCTGATCAGCATCAGTAGCTTTCGGCGCACTCGCGTGCGGCTTGTTGCTTGAGGCTCGATCAAGTTGGGGCTGGTTGTCCGCTCCGCTCTCCGACGCATCGTCTTCACCATCGTCACCCTCTTCATCCTCACCCTCTTCATCCTCACCCTCTTCGTCCTCGCCCTCATAGCTGGAGGCGATCTGCTTTATCGAGTCCTCGCCATACTCCGGGTTCAGCCCAAACTAGTTGGGCGGCACCTCAACACCCTCCTCGTTTGGCTGGGGGACGAATTCGGTGGTGTCGGCATAGTCGGCGATCACCGCCGCGCATTGGATAAGGTCGCGGCTTGCCGCCGCCATCTCCGGTGCGGCCTCCTACTAGAAGGTGGCCAGGTGGGCCAAGTCCAGGCCGGGATACCATGCCTTGATGAACTCTAGGGCCCTCCATGCGCCGGCATGAGCCGCGGAGCCCTTCCAAGCCTCAAAGCGCCTGACTGCTACCTCCAGCCACTCGGCAGTCCGATTGGGGTGCGTGGGATCTGAGCCTCCGGCCAGAGGGCGATCAACAACTGGTCCCCGACGCGCTGCATGCGGCGGAGCATCCGGTGAGCCGGCTGGAGGCGAGCTCGGACGGCGAGAAGCTGCTCGCCGAGGGTCCGAGGCACGTAGGGCATGATTTCTACACCACCCCGTCTTCAGTCATCGCGGTGGGCCTTGGTAGCCTGGCTGGCGGCAACTGCATGACCAGGAAAGAACTCTGCACAAGAAGGAAAAAGAAGTCTGAAGCCAGAAGCAGGCTAACATAACAGTCGGTGGCTCAAAGAAAGGAAGGACAACTCACCATCGATCATATCTTCAATCTCGTCATAGCCATCGGTTAGAGCCTTTTCCTTCTCGGCCCAGGCCGAGCGCTCAGTCTCGAACTCGGCCTGGAGGTTGGCCTCACCGTCCCTTACCTTCTGGAGGTCCGCCTTGTGTCCATCCTCCTGGTCCGCCAACTCCTTGACCAGGCAATCACGCTCCTGGGCCACCTTGTTGCTCTCCTGCTCCTTGGCACGCAGCACGGTCTGGACTTCGCCCAGGCGCTGCTACAGTGCGGCGGCTGTTCCTGCAGAAGATAAGAAAGAGAAGACATTCAGTAATCAACAAAGAAGAAAAGTGGTTGCTGGAAGATACGGCCCGACTACTCAGCAGTCGGCCCGAACCTCGGGGGCTACACCCAGCGGGCGCGCTGACGCGCCCCCGCAAGAGAGAAGGCAGAGTGCTTACTCTGGTTTTCGGCCAAATCAGTGGTCCGCTTGGCTAGCTCCTAGACTTGGGAGTTGAAGGCGGTCGTGCAGATGTTGTGGTATTCCTGCAACGAAGACAACAGAAGAAAAGAAAAAAGTTAGCACTCGGAACTTACCTTAAGTTCTGAGCCGCCTGCTCAGCAATCGTCCCGGAACTCGGGGCTTACACCCAGTGGGTGCGCGCCACGGAAGATTACAAGAACCGAAAGCAAGCAAGAAACTTACCCAAACGGCCGCTCGCGTCGCCAAGAACTCCTGTGTATACTGCTGGAGGGTCCTTGGGCATTAAACCGAGCATGGACCTCTTGCACGGCCGCGTTCAACACACCTGTGCCACCTCCAGACGTCCAACCTGGAGGGGCGGCACTGGTGGCCTCAACATCGGGGGCCGATGAGCTCGCGGCCCTGATCTCAAACGGCTGTGGCGCTGAGGCCGCCCTCTTTGAACGCCAGTGCACCGGAGTATGGGCCGCGGGAGTCGGCCCCACCACCAGCTCGCCGCCAGACAGTGGCACCAACAGCGCTTCCGGTCGGCTGCTCTGCACGTCGGCAGTCGGCATGGGCAGGGGCACTTCCGCCCCCAAGATGACGAGGTCGCCCCCTTCCCTCTCCAGGAACGGCTGGTCCTCGCCGGATCCTCCAATCGGCGCCTGGCTCTCCGGCACGGGTGGCGCGGCACTCAGCGGGACGACGAGCAGTGGAGCTCGGTTGCGGGCCGCCTCCACCTCATGTGCGCCTTGGCGGCTGCGGCTGCCTGCTCCTTGGCCGCGGCGTCGGCCTGAGCCTTGACTGTCGCATAGGCTTCCGCCTGCGCCGCCTTGGCCGCATCCGCCTTCTCCCGCTCCGCCTTCTTCCGCTCCTCGCGTGCCTCCCTCATGTTCCGCTCTATCGCCTCCTGGAGCTCGGCGCGCGGGTCCACGCGAAGATGCTCTGCAGAGCCTCCGCCGCCCCAATCACTGGGGCAGATGGGGCCCGCGAAAGAGAGAGCAGGGCCCTATGAAGGCACGGTGACGTGAGCCAGTAAGAAGACTAGAAGAAAGAAGAAAAGCAAACGCAAAAGCAACAACGAAAAAGCAGAAGTACTCACCCGGACGCTAATGGGAGCCGCTTCAGGGCCCTCTAGAATTGGGCCGCCTTTGCGATGGCCTCCAACCACTTGGTCGCGACAGCCGTGTTCCTGGGCTTCTTCGGGCGGCTGCCAAATAGCAACGAGTCGGCTCGGTGCTTCGGTGTGCCGCCTGGTACAGTCGGCGCGGCTAAAGAACTCGCACCCGCCCTGTCGGCGCCGTGCGTGCGATGCGGCATGTTCTCCTCTTCATCATCATCCGGCTAGTCCTCAAGGCCGCCTCCTCTGGAGCCATCTACTCCACCGCCGCCACTTGTGGTGTCGTCCTCTTCCATGGAGGCCGCCCCCAAATCGGGGTCATCCATGTCACTTCTCGAGCGGTCCGGCATGTATTGATGACCTGACTCTAGAGCGTCGACTGCCGACTGGATCAAGAAGACCCGAACCATGGCCGACTTATCAGACGACAAAGCAAGAACTCGAACAAGCAAAGAAGAAAAAATAATTACAAGACTCACCGCAGGCGGCGGGTGTGCGCGGTCGTACGGCTGCTTGCCGAATCGCCAATCCTTCTCCAACAACTTGTAGTTGGAGATGTAGTTTACCAGCCGAACCACCTCCACGTCCGGTAGTTTCCATGTGCACATTCGGCACGGGTCCCGATGCCCGCTCATGCTGCAAATGATGTGGGGCCGGGCTTGGAGGGGAAGCACTCGGAGCACCACGTAGGCGGCCAATAGGTCCGAGCCCTTGAGGCCCTCCGACTCCGTCATCACCTGAAGTCGGGCGAGGGCGGCAGAGGAGGTGGCTGATAGGGTGCTAGGCTTGTACTGCCAGTTGGGGCGAGGGCGCGAGGCTCAATAGGCGGGCCGGAAGCATATGCCGGCAAGTTGATGTAGTCTCTCGTCGGATGTATGTGCTTGACGTAGAAGTAGGACTTCTACCACAGTTTCGCCGACTACGGCAGGGAGACAGGCGGGAAGCGGTTCCCGGCACCCGGACGCCGCACCGCCACGCAGGCTTCGCATTAGGCCGACGCGCCCTTGCGGTGGAGCCCAGGTTGAGGTAGAAGCACTTTCCCCAGAGCTCGAGGGTGGGAGAGTACCGAGGTAGCCTTCGCAGAGGGTGACAAAGGCAGCCAGCAGCACCACCGTGTTTGGCGTGAGGTGGTGCGGCTGGACTCGGTAGAAGTTGAGGAAAGAGCGCAAGAAGCCGCTCGCCGGAAGGCCGAAGCCGCGAAAAAAATGGGACCGAAAGACGACGTGTTCATCCTCCTCTGGCACCGACGAGATTTCCGCCTCGAGGGGGAGGCACGCACCTTCACATGTGTATTGCGGGGGAGCCGTCGCGTCTGATGGAGGAAGGAGAGATGATCTTCATGGATGTTGGAGCCGTCCTAGTCGCCGGCCTGTGCGCGCGCCATGGACTTTGGTGCTCGACGGAGGCGCGGCGCGGTGATGAACAGGCGAAACCACGGCGGAGCAGGGAAGCTCCGGGGAGAAGAAGCCCAGCAACAGTGGGCTGCGGCAGCGCCTCGGCAATAGGAAGGGGCGCTGCGGCGGCAAAGAGAAGAAGAGGAAGAGCGGCGAAGGCAAAGGGAGAGGAGGTGCTACCTCTTGCGCACTGCGTTGGTTTTCCCCGAAGAGGAAGGGATGATGCAGCAAAGTAGCGTAAGTATTTCCCTCAGTTTTTGAGAACCAAGGTATCAATCCAGTAGGAGGCTATGTGCGAGTCCCTCGTACCTGCACAAAACAAATAAATCCTCGCAACCAACACAAATAGGGGTTGTCAATCCCTATAAGGCCACTTACGAGAGTGAGATCTAATAGATATGATAAAGATAATATTTTTGGTATTTTTATGATAAAGATGAAGAGTAAAATAAAAGCAAAGTAAATAACAAAGGAAATAACTAAGTAGTAGGAGATCAATATGATAAAGATAGACCCGGGGGCCATAGGTTTCACTAGTGGCTTCTCTCGAGAGCATAAGTATTCTACGGTGGGTGAACAAATTACTGTTGAGCAATTGACAGAATTGAGCATAGTTATGAGAATATCTAGGTATGATCATGTATATAGGCATCATGTCCGAGACAAGTAGACCGACTCCTGCCTGCATCTACTACTATTACTCCACTCATAGACCGCTATCCAGCATGCATCTAGAATATTAAGTTAAAAAAAGAGTAACGCCTTAAGCAAGATGACATGATGTAGAGGGATAGACTCATGCAATATGAAGAAAACCCCATCTTGTTATCCTCGATGGCAACAATACAATACGTGCCTTGCTGCCCCTACTGTCACTGGGAAAGGACACCGCAAGATTGAACCCAAAGCTAAGCACTTCTCCCATTGCAAGAAAGATCAATCTAGTAGGCCAAACAAAACTGATAATTCGAAGAGACTTGCAAAGATAACCAATCATACATAAAAGAATTCAGAGAAGATTAAAATATTATTCATAGATAGACTTGATCATAAACCCTCAATTCATCAGTCTCAACAAACACACCGTAAAAAGAAGATTACATCGAATAGTTCTCCACAAGAGATAGGGAGAACATTGTATTGAGATCCAAAAAGAGAGAAGAAGCCATCTAGCTAATAACTATGGACCCGTAGGTCTGAAGTAAACTATTCACACTTCATCGGAGAGGCTATGGTGTTGATCTAGAAGCCCTCCGTGATCGATGCCCCCTCCGGCGGAGCTCCGGAATAGGCCCCAAGATGGGATCTCGTGGATACAGAAAGTTACGGCGGTGGAATTAGGGTTTTGGCTCCGTATCTGATCGTTTGGGGGTACGTAGGTATATATAGGAGGAAGGAGTACATCGATGGAGCAACAGGGGCCCACGAGGGTGGAGGGCGCGCCTGGGGTAGGCAGGCGCGCCCCCTACCTCGTGGCCTCCTCTCTTGTGCCTTGACGTAGGGTCCAAGTCTCCTGGGTCTTATTCGTTGAGAAAATCACGTTCCCGAAGGTTTCATTCCGTTTGGACTCCGTTTGATATTCCTTTTCTTCGAAACCCTAAAACAGGCAAAAACAACAATTCTGGGCTGGGCCTCCGGTTAATAGGTTAGTCCCAAAAATAATATAAAAGTGGATAATAAAGCCCAATAATGTCCAAAACAGTAGATAATATAGCATGGAGCAATAAAAAATTATAGATACGTTGGAGACGTATCAGGAGGGCGCGCGTGTGTCTGCTGCCCCCCTCCTCCCCCTACTTATAGCCCCAGGCGCGGAGCCGAGGGGCTAGAACGTGGGGGGTCGTGGGATTAACTGCACCCACTCCTCCCACAATCCCATGTTTACCGCACCATAACGGCGTGTATTAACTGCGCCCCGAAAGCTCAATCATCTGCCCTGGCCGCAGTGGATCTGCGCGTGTGCTGAGGCCCTGTAGTGGCGGGCCCCAGCCTGCGGCGACATCCCGTCGTGCGTGTGGGCTGGCAGGCCGGCCTGGCCTGCTGATGCCACATGCGTGCTGGCAATGGGCAGCAAGCCTAACATCTGGCTGGCGTGCCACCTGGCCCCCACCACGACATTTCAAAATCACCAGACGGCCTGCATGTACACGGCCGGCTCCTGGCGTTCGGCATTTCAGAAGACGGACGACGCAAAGCTACCAGATCACTCGGAGTAATAAGCTGTTGAGGCTTCTCGCCTTTTCAGCCGCGGCTCCCCACTAGCTTTGGGGACTACTGTCGAAGTAAATGACCACGGGTAGCCTCATCAGCCCCCCATGGTATTTCAAGACATCGGGGCCAGCTGCGCCCCTCAAGCATCAAAGACAAAGGACCCCCTTCTTGGGGCCGACTGGTTCTAGCGGCCAGCTACTAGAAGGCGGTGGAGCCCAGAAGGCGGCAATGAGGTGGGCCGACTCCTAGCAGACGGCCCCTCATTTCCTCAAAGTTAGCACCTCATTACAACGATGAGATGGGGCGTGGCTACAGTGCAGCCTGCCACCCCTGAATCCAGGGCTGAACGTGGCCACAGTGCAGCATGCCAGGTGGACATCCCTCGCCCGGCACAGCGTTGTTCCCACGCTGTTTGTGATATCATCATGGCAGAGATAACCATGCTCCCACAACGGGCTGTCGGTACGGCCTGCAGGCGACGAGCCCTACCTGTCCGTGAGATGCCGGAAGGCGGCACACCCTGACCAGTTGGCATGGGGGAGGCGGACTTCTAGCAAGCGGCCCTCCCCTTCCTTGGAGTTTGTGCGCCATTAACCAGATAAAACGAGATGTGGCTACGGTGAGCGCCCACCAGGCAGCGGACTGTAGCCACGCTCCCCGACAAAGCATGCATCATCACGTGGCACGGCTACAAAGCTAAGCAGCCGGCAAGACCCACGAGCGGCGAGCGCGGCCTGTCGGCCAAGTACAAGGCAACCGGCGGGACCCACCAGGCGGCGGCCCCAGAAGCCGGCGGAGAAGCCAGCGACCAGAGACACTGACGGTCGGGTCCCACACGCGGCCGGATTACCATTGTACCCCTGGGGGTAGGCCTATATAAACCCCCAGGGCACCCATGCAAAAGGGTTTAGAACCTTAGTAGATACAGACACACATATGGAGTGGGGAAGAGAGGCTAGCCTTGCTCATCTTCCTCCTCTAGCCACACAGCTCGAGGAGCAACCTTGTAGTTACCTTGTTGAGATAGTGATCATGCGGAGACCCCACAGAGCAGGACTAGGGGTGTTATCTCCTAGGAGAGCCCCGAACCTGGGTAAGATTTGTTGGCTTAGGCGTTCTCGCTCACTCCCGCCTCTGGAGCCCGGAGACGTACTCGTGGCCCTCTCCATGATAATGTTGGAAATATGCCCTAGAGGCAATAATAAATTGATTATTATTATATTTCCTTGTTCATGATAATCGTTTATTATCCATGCTATAATTGTATTCATATGAAACTCAGATACATGTGTGGATACATAGACAACACCATGTCCCTAGTAAGCCTCTAGTTGACTAGCTCGTTGATCAATAGATGGTTACGGTTTCATGACCATGGACATTGGATGTCATTGATAACGGGATCACATCATTAGGAGAATGATGTGATGGACAAGACCCAATCCTAAGCATAGCACTAGATCGTGTAGTTCGTATGCTAAAGCTTTTCTAATGTCAAGTATTATTTCCTTAGACCATGAGATTGTGCAACTCCCGGATACCGTAGGAGTGCTTTGGGTGTGCCAAACGTCACAACGTAACTGGGTGGCTATAAAGGTACACTACAGGTATCTCCGAAAGTGTCTGTTGGGTTGGGACGAATCGAGACTGGGATTTGTCACTCCGTGTAAGCGGAGAGGTATCTCTGGGCCCACTCGGTAGTACATCATCATAATGTGCACAATGTGATCAAGGAGTTGATCACGGGATGATGTGTTACGGAATGAGTAAAGAGACTTGCTGGTAACGAGATTGAACAAGATATCAGGATACCAACGATCGAATCTCGGGCAAGTGTCGTACCGATAGACAAAGGGAATTGTATACGCGATTGATTAAGTCCTTGACATTGTGGTTCATCCGATGAGATCATCGTGGAACATGTGGGAGCCAACATGGGTATCCAGATCCCGTTGTTGGTTATTGACCGGAGAGTCATCTCGGTCATGTCTGCATGTCTCCCGAACCCGTAGGGTCTACACACTTAAGGTTCGGTGACGCTAGGGTTATAGAGATATTAGTATGCGGTAACCCGAAAGTTGTTCGGAGTCCCGGATGAGATCCCGGACGTCACGAGGAGTTCCGGAATGTTCCGGAGGTAAAGAATTATATATAGGAAGTGCTATTTCGGCCATCGGGACAAGTTTCGGGGTCACCGGTATTGTACCGGGACCACCGGAAGGGTCCCGGGGGTCCACCGGGTGGGGCCACCTGCCCCGGGGGGCCACATGGGCTGTAGGGGGTGCGCCTTGGCCTATATGGGCCAAGGGCACCAGCCCCAAGAGGCCCATGCGCCAAGAGAAGAGGGAAAGGAAGAGTCCTAAAGGGGGAAGGCACCTCCGAGGTGCCTTGGGGAGGAGGGACTCCTCCCTTGGCCGCACCCTTCCTTGGAGGAAGGGCCAAGGCTGCGCCCCCCTCTCCCTTGGCCCTATATATAGTGGGGGAAAGGGAGGGCAGATATACCTGAGCCCTGGCGCCTCCCTCTCCCTCCCATGACACATCTCCCTCCTCCCACAGCGCTTGGCGAAGCCCTGTTGGAATCCCGCTACTTCCACCACCACGCCGTCGTGTTGTTGGATCTCCATCAACCTCTCCTCCCCCCTTGCTGGATCAAGAAGGAGGAGACGTCGCTGCTCCGTACGTGTGTTGAACGCGGAGGTGCCGTCCGTTCGGCGCTAGGATCATCGGTGATTTGGATCACGACGAGTACGACTCCATCAACCCCGTTCTCTTGAACGCTTCCGCGCGTGATCTACAAGGGTATGTAGATCCACTCCTCCCTCGTTGCTAGATGACTCCATAGATAGACCTTGGTGACACGTAGGAAATTTTTGAATTTATGCTACGTTCCCCAACAGTGGCATCATGAGCTAGGTCTATGCGTAGTTACTATGCACGAGTAGAACACAAAGTAGTTGTGGGCGTTGATTTTGTTCAATAAACTTACCGTTACTAGTCCAATCTTGATTCGGAGGTATTGTGGGATGAAGCGGCCCGGACCAACCTTACACGTATGCTTACGTGAGACCGGTTCCACCGACAAACATGCACTAGATGCATAAGGTGGCTGGCGGGTGTCTGTCTCTCCCACTTTAGTCGGATCGGATTCGATGAAAAGGGTCCTTATGAAGGGTAAATAGCAATTGGCATATCACGTTGTGGTCTTTGCGTAGGTAAGAAACGTTCTTGCTAGAAACCCATAGCAGCCACGTAAAACATGCAAACAACAATTAGAGGACGTCTAACTTGTTTTTGCAGGGTATGCTATGTGATGTGATATGGCCAAAAGGATGTGATGAATGATATATGTGATGTATGAGATTGATCATGTTCTTGTAATAGGAATCACGACTTGCATGTCGATGAGTATGACAACCGGCAGGAGCCATAGGAGTTGTCTTTATTTATTTATGATCTGCGTGTCAACTTAAACGTCATGTAATTACTTCACTTCATTGCTAACCGTTAGCTGTAGAAGTAGAAGTAATAGTTGGCGAGACAACTTCATGAAGACACGATGATGGAGATCATGATGATGGAGATCATGGTGTCATGCCGGTGATGATGATGATCATGGAGCCCCGAAGATGGAGATCAAAAGGAGCAAAGTGATATTGGCCATATCATGTCACTATTTGATCATGTGATGTTTATCATGTTTATACATCTTATTTGCTTAGAACGACGGTAGTAAATAAGATGATCCCTCATTAAAATTTCAAGAATGTGTTCTCCCCTAACTGTGCACCGTTGCTAAAGTTCGTCGTTTCAAAGCACCACGTGATGATCGGGTGTGATAGATCCTTACGTTCACATACAACGGGTGTAAGATAGTTTTACACATGCAAAACACTTAGGGTTAACTTGACGAGCCTAGCATGTACAGACATGGCCTCGGAACACAGAGACCGAAAGGTCGAGCATGAGTCGTATGGTAGATACGATCAACATGAAGATGTTCACCGATGATGACTAGTCCGTCTCACGTGATGATCGGACACGGCCTAGTTGACTCGGATCATGTAATCGCTTAGATGACTAGAGGGATGTCTATCTGAGTGGGAGTTCATAAGATGAACTTAATTATCCTGAACATAGTCAAAAGATCTTCGCAAATTATGTCGTAGCTCGCGCTTCAGTTCTACTGTTTAGATATGTTCCTAGAGAAAATTTAGTTGAAAGTTGATAGTAGCAATTATGCGGACTAGGTCCATAAACTGAGGATTGTCCTCATTGCTTCATAGAAGGCTTATGTCCTTAATGCACCGCTCAGTGTGCTGAACCTCGAACGTCGTCTGTGGATGTTGCGAACATCTGACATACACATTTTTGATAACTACATGATAGTTCAGTTAAACGGTTTAGAATTGAGGCACCAAAGACATTTTTGAAACGTCGCGAAACATATGAGATGTTTCGAGGGCTGAAATTGGGATTTCAGGCTCGTGCCCATGTCAAGAGGTATAAGACCTCCGATGATTTTCTTAGCCTACAAACTAAGGAGAAAAGCTCAATTGTTGAGCTTGTGCTCAGATTGTCTGAGTACAACAATCATTTGAATCAAGTGGGAGTTGATCTTCCAAATGACATAGTGATGTTTCTCCGAAGTCATTACCACCAAGCTGCTAGAGCTTCGTGATGAACTATAATGTATCAGGGACATATATGATGATCCTTGAGATATTCGCGATGTTTGACACCACAAAAGTAGAAATCAAAAGGAGCATCAATTGTTGATGGTTTGTGAAACCACTAGTTTCAAGAAGGGCAAGGGCACGAAGGGATACTTCATGAAACGGCAATTCAGCTGCTGCTGTAGTGAAGAAACCCAAGGTTGAACCCAAACCCGAGACTAAGTGCTTCTGTAATAAGGGGAACAACCACTGGAGCAGAATTACCCTAGATACTTGGTAGATGAGAAGGCTGGCAAGGTCGATAGAAGTATATTGGATATACATTGTGTAAATGTGTACTTTACTAGTACTCCTAGTAGCACCAGGGTATTAGATACCGGTTCGGTTGCTAAGTGTTAGTAACTCGAAATAAAAGCTATGGAATAAACGGAGACTAGCTAAAGGTGAGCTGACGATATGTGTTGGAAGTGTTTCCAGTGTTGATATGATCAAAGCATCGTACGCTCCCTCTACCATCGAGATTGGTGTTTGCGTTGAGCATAGACATGATTGGATTACGTCTATCGCAATACGGTTATTCATTTAAGGAGAATAATGGTTACTCTGTTTATTTGAATAATACCTTCAATGGTCTTATGCCTAAAATGAATGGTTTATTGAATCTCGATCATAGTGATACACATGTTCATGCCAAAAGATATAGGATGGTAATGATAGTACCACCTACTTGTGGCACTGCCACTTATGTCATATCGGTATAAAACGCATGAAGAAGCCCCATGTTGATGGATCTTTGGACTCACTCATTTTTGAAAGGATTGAGACATGCGTACCATGTCTATTGGTGTATATGCATGAAGAAACTCCATGCAAATGGACCGTTTTGACTCATTTGATTTTGAATCACTTGAGACATGCAAATCATACCACATGGGCAAGATGACTGAAAGCCTCGTTTTCAGTAAAATGGAACTAGAAAGCAACTTGTTGGAAGTAATACATTTTGATGTGTGCAGTCCAATGAGTGCTGAGGCGTGTAGTGGATATCGTTATGTTCTTACTTCACAGATGATTTGAGTAGATGTTGAGTACATTTATTTGATAAATCACGAGTCTGAATTATTGAAAGGTTCAAGTAATTTCAGGGTGAAGTTGAAAGATCATCGTGACAAGAGGATAAAATATCTATGATATGATCATAGAGATGAATGTCTGAATTACGAGTTTGGCACAGAATTAAGACATTGTGGAAATTGTTTCACAACTAATACAGCCTGGAACACCATAGTGTGATGGTGTGTCCGAACATCATAACTGCACCATATTAGATGTGATGCATACCATGATGTCTCTTATGGAATTACCACGATAGTTTATGGGTTAGGCATTAAAGACAACCACATTCACTTTAAATAGGGCACCACGTAATTCCGATGAGATGACACCATATGAACTATGGTTAGAGAAACCTAAGCTATCATTTCTTAAAAGTTTGGGGCTGCAACGCTTATGTGAAAAAGTTTCAGGCTGATAAGCTCGAACCCAAAGCGGATAAATGCATCTTCGTAGGACACCCAAAACAGTTGGGTATACCTCCTATCTCAGATCTGAAAGCAATAAAGGATTGTTTCTAGAATCGGGTCCTTTCTCGAGGAAAAGTTTCTCTCGAAAGAATTGAGTGGGAGGATGGTGGAGACTTGATGAGGTTATTGAACCGTCTCTTCAACTAGTGTGTGGCAGGGCACAGGAAGTTGTTCCTGTGGCACCTACAACAATTGAAGTGGAAGCTTATGATAGTGATCATGAAACTTCAGATCAAGTCACTAACAAACCTCGTGGGATGACAAGGATGCGTACTACTTCAGAGTGGTACGTAATCCTGTCTTGGAAGTCATGTTGCTAGACAACAATGAACCTACGAGCTATGGAGAAGCGATGGTGGGCCTGGATTCCGATAAATGGCTCGAGGCCATAAAATCCGAGAGAGGATCCATGTATGAAAACAAAGTGTAGACTTTGGCGGAACTACTTGATGGTCGTAAGGCTGTTAGGTACATATGGATTTTTAAGGAAGACGGACAATGATGGTAAGTATCACCATTAAGAAAGCTCGATTTGTCGTTAAGATGTTTTCCGACAAGTTCAAGGAGTTGACTACGATGAGACTTTCTCACTCGTAGCGATGCTAAGAGTCTGTTGGAATTATATTAGCGATTACTGCATTATTTATGAAATCTTGCAGATAGGATGTCAAAACATTGTTTCCTCGACGATTTTCTTGAGGAAAAGTTGTATGTGATACAAACGGAAGGTTTTTGTCAATCCTGAAAGATGCTAATAAGTATGCAAAGCTCCAGCAATCCTTCTAAGGACTGGAGTAAGCATCTCGGAGTTGGAATGTATGCTTTGATGATATGATCAAAGATTTTGGGTGTATACAAAGTTTATGAGAAACTTGTATTTCCAAAGAAGTGAGTGGGAGCACTATAGAATTTCTGATGAATATATGTTGTTGACATATTATGGATCAGAAATGACGTAGAGTTTCTGGAAAGCATATAGGGTTATTTGGAAAGTGTTTTTCAATGGAAAACCTGGATTAAGCTACTTGAGCATTGAGCATCAAGATCTATAAGGATAGATCAAAATGCTTAATGGTACTTTCAAATGAGCACATACCTTGACATGATCTTGAAGGTGTTCAAGATGGATCAGTCAAAGAAGGAGTTCTTGCCTGAGTTTTAAGGTATGAAGTTAAGACTTAAAGCTCGACCACGGCAGAATAGAGAGAAAGGACGAAGGTCGTCCCCTATGCTTAAGACGTACGCTCTACAGTATGCTATGCTGTGTACCGCACCTGAAGTGTGCCTTGCCATGAGTCAGTCAAGGAGTACAAGAGTGATCCAAGAATGGATCACAGGACAGCGGTCAAAGTTATCCTTAGTAACTAGTGGACTAAGGAATTTTCTCGATTATGGAGGTGGTAAAAGAGTTCGTCGTAAAGGGTTACGTCGATGCAAGCTTAAACACCTATCTGGATAGCTCTGAGTAGAGATACCAGATACGTATAATGGAGCAACAATTTAGAATAGCTCCAAGTAGAACAGTTATTTGGAATAGCTCCAAATAGAACGTGGTAGCTACATCTAGGAGATGACATAAAGATTTGTAAAGCACACACGGATCTGAAAGGTTCAGACCCGTTGACTAAAACCTCTCTCACAAGCAACATGATCAAACCCAGAACTCATTGAGTGTTAATCACATAGTGATGTGAACTAGATTATTGACTCTAGTAAACTCTTTGGATGTTGGTTACATGGCGATGTGACCTGTGAGTGTTAATCACATGGCGATGTGAACTAGATTATTGACTCTAGTGCAAGTGGGAGAATGTTGGAAATATGCCCTAGAGGCAATAATAAATTAGTTATTATTATATTTCCTTGTTCATGATAATCCTTTATTATCCATGCTATAATTGTATTGATATGAAACTCAGATACATGTGTGGATACATAGACAACACCATGTCCCTAGTAAGCCTCTAGTTGACTAGCTCGTTGATCAATAGATGGTTACGGTTTCATGACCATGGACATTGGATGTCATTGATAACGGGATCACATCATTAGGAGAATGATGTGATGGACAAGACCCAATCCTAAGCATAGCACTAGATCGTGTAGTTCGTATGCTAAAGCTTTTCTAATGTCAAGTATCATTTCCTTAGACCATGAGATTGTGCAACTCCCGGATACCGTAGGAGTGCTTTGGGTGTGCCAAACGTCACAACGTAACTGGGTGGCTATAAAGGTACACTACAGGTATCTCCGAAAGTGTCTGTTGGGTTGGGACGAATCGAGACTGGGATTTGTCACTCCGTGTAAGCGGAGAGGTATCTCTGGGCCCACTCGGTAGGACATCATCATAATGTGCACAATGTGATCAAGGAGTTGATCAAGGGATGATGTGTTACGGAATGAGTAAAGAGACTTGCCGGTAACGAGATTGAACAAGGTATCGGGATACTGACGATCGAATCTCGGGCAAGTGTCGTACCGATAGACAAAGGGAATTGTATACGGGATTGATTAAGTCCTTGACATCGTGGTTCATCCGATGAGATCATCGTGGAACATGTGGGAGCCAACATGGGTATCCAGAACCCGCTGTTGGTTATTGACCGGAGAGTCATCTCGGTCATGTCTGCATGTCTCCCGAACCCGTAGGGTCTACACACTTAAGGTTCGGTGACGCTAGGGTTATAGAGATATTAGTATGCGGTAACCCAAAAGTTGTTCGGAGTCCCGGATGAGATCCCGGATGTCACGAGGAGTTCCGAAATGGTCTGGAGGTAAAGAATTATATATAGGAAGTGCTATTTCGGCCATCGGGACAAGTTTCGGGGTCACCGGTATTGTACCGGGACCACCGGAAGGGTCCAGGGGGTCCACCGGGTGGGGCCACCTGCCCCGTGGGGCCACATGGGCTGTAGGGGGTGCTCCTTGGCCTATATGGGCCAAGGGCACCAGCCCCAAGAGGCCCATGCGCCAAGAGAAGAGGGAAAGGAAGAGTCCTAAAGGGGGAAGGCACCTCCGAGGTGCCTTGGGGAGGAGGGACTCCTCCCTTGGCCGCACCCTTCCTTGGAGGAAGGGCCAAGGCTGCGCCCCCCCCCCTCTCCCTTGGCCCTATATATAGTGGGGGAAAGGGAGGGCAGATATACCTGAGCCCTGGCGCCTCCCTCTCCCTCCCATGACACATCTCCCTCCTCCCACAGCGCTTGGCGAAGCCCTGTTGGAATCCCGCTACTTCCACCACCACGCCGTCGTGTTGTTGGATCTCCATCAACCTCTCCTCCCCCCTTGCTGGATCAAGAAGGAGGAGACGTGGCTGCTCCGTACGTGTGTTGAACGCGGAGGTGCCGTCCGTTCGGCGCTAGGATCATCGGTGATTTGGATCACGACGAGTACGACTCCATCAACCCCGTTCTCTTGAACGATTCCGCGCGCGATCTACAAGGGTATGTAGATCCACTCCTCCCTCGTTGCTAGATGACTCCATAGATAGATCTTGGTGACACGTAGGAAAATTTTGAATTTATGCTACGTTCCCCAACAGATAAGCCACCCCTTGGCATATGTCGCACCACAACCCTGACAATGCAGAATTTTTTCGGTCTACTTGACACGGACGTGATGCCTATATTCATGATCATTGCCTTAGATATCGTCATAACTTTGCGCTTTTCTATCAATTGCTCGGCAGTAATTTGTTCACAATAATAGTTACCCATCAACTTGCCGATTTCTGTTGCTATTTCCTTTATTTTGCAATCATTACTTTCCGTCCCATAAACCAAAAATATTACTTTACCGTTTATCCATCTCTATTAGATCTCACTTTGCGAATAACCGTGAAGGGATTGACAACCCCTTTGTCGTGTTGTTTGCAAGTTGGTGTTTGTTTGTGCAGGTATTCGGTGGCTTGTTGCGTAGTCTCCTACTGGATTGATACCTTGGTTCTCACAACTGAGGGAAATACTTACGCTCCCCTTTCCTCTTCAAGGGACAAACCAAACACATGCTCAAGAGGTAGCACCGCCCCCCTTCGTTTCATCTGTTTGAAAATACCTAACACCGGGAATACTCTCTCGGATGTTTTCCCCCTTCGCCTGTAGCACCTAGTACCGCGTTAGGTTACACCTTGCACCGCGTATTGTCATGCCATGCATCTGTTTGCATTGTATTCACTATTTCTTCCCCCTCTTCTCTCCAGTAGACTTCGAGACCGGTGCCATAGCTCCAGACGTTGACTACACCCCTGACGACCCGTCCTTCTCCGCAGAGCTTCCAGGCAAGCAAAACTCCCTTGATCATCCCGATACCGCCTATTCCTTCTCTCTACTACTTACATTAGAGTAGTGTAGTTGTTACGGCTTATCGGCTTAATCCTATTATGTTGCATAGCCTGTCCTTGTTACTACCGTTGATACTTTACCTACAATCCTAAATGCTTAGTATAGGATGCTAGTATTTCATCAGTGGCCCTACATTCTTGTCTGTCTGCCATGCTATACTTTTGGGTCTTGATCACTCGGGAGGTGATCACGGGTATATACATATTATACATGATACTTGTTGTGAATAAAGTCGGGTCGGCTCGTAGAGTACCCGCGAGTGATTAACAAAGATGGGGGCCGAAGGGACAGGTTGTTCCATTCAGGTAGTGGTGGACCTGGGTTCCCGATGCCCCCCTAAGTGATACCTTGTGGCGGAGCGACAGGGCAGGTTGAGACCACCCAAGAGAGAGGTGGGCCTGGTCCCTGGTTGTTATCCGTGGTTATTTCATAATAACATGCTTACAAGTTTTGGATATTTGATCTGAATTGGTCTTTTGGCCTATACACACTAACCAACTAAACGGGGACTATTCTGGCCACTCGGCATCATAGTATCAGCCAAAGCTTTTCAGACGTCAGCGACTGAGCAGCGCGCGCCCGGGTGGTCCGCTTAAAGCAATCGCCTTGTAGTGTGGGTTGCCGGGACTGATCCCGGCCACCCTCGCAACATGCAGGAGTGCAACAGGTGATGGGCCCAAGACCCTACGCGCTTAGGATTTAGACCGGCGTGCTGACCTCTCTGTTGAGCCTAGGAAGGGCAACGACGTGTTGATTTTCTGAGGCCGAGCATGACCCAGGAAAGTGTGCCCGGCAAGAGTAATCGAGCGTGTTGGGTAATGTGGTGCAGCCCTGTAGGGAAGTTTATCTATTCGAATAGCCGTGTCCATGGTAACAGGACACTTGGAGTTGTATTCCGACCTCTGACAACTAGAACTGGATACTTAATAAAAACACACCCAGATAAGTTCCAGAGATAACCCGTTGATCTCTTTCCCATAGGGTGACGAGGGGAGGATCGCCGGGTACGATTATGCTATACGTTGATACTTGGTTAACTTACCATCTACTCTCTTCTACTGCTTCAAATTGGAGGCTGCCAGAAGTGTAGTCTTCAATATGACTAGCTTCTCCCCCTCTTATTCTGGCATTCTCCAGTTTAGTCCACAAATACTACCCCTTTCATTGATACTAATGCCTATGTAGTATAGATCTAATGTAATTCTTGCGAGTACTTTGGATGAGTACTCACGGTTGCTTTGCTCCCCCTTTCCCCTTTCAATACTCGGTTGATGCGATCAGATGGTGGAGCCCAGGAGCCAGCTACCGCCACCGACGATGACTTCTACTACACTGACAGAGCCTACTACTATGTGCAGACCGCCGACGACTAGGAGTAGTTTAGGAGGATCCCAGGCAAGAGGCCTGCGCCTCTTCGATTTGTATCCCTGTTTGTGCTAGCCATCTTATGGCACCTTGTTTAACTGTATGTCTATACTCAGATATTGTTGCTTCCGCTGACTTGTTTCTGATCGAGCATTAGTATTCGAGCCCTCGAGTCCCCTAGCTTGTAATATGAAGCTAGCTTGAATTTTATTTGTGTTTAGAGTTGTGTTGTGATATCTTCCCATGAGTCTCTGATCTTGATCGTACACATTTGCGTGTATGATTAGTGTAGATTGAATCAGGGCGTCACAAAGGCGTTCCAAAATTTATTGGATTACTGATATGCGAAGACTGATTATACTGGATATGGATATCATATTTCAACGACAAACATACTACGTGTACAAAAGTTGATCAATCCAAAAGGTTAATTTGGCAATGATACTTAGCTTGCATTATGGATTCGGCTCTTTTTTAATCCATGTGTCGCCAACTTTAATTCCCAACGCTTCATATTCCTATTTGGCCCTCCCAATATCGGAACATCGGTACCATTCACCTTTATGCACGTGGTTTGCCCTCTCCACAGCCCCCCCCAGACACACACACCGTTCTTGTGCCATTAGTGTCGTGTGCTAGGCATTCTACGTGTTTTGGTTATTACTTATACGCCTTCATGTGCATGAAGAAGCCACAAGTTTGAGAATTACATTTTACGGATGTATGATTACTTGGATTCCGGTGCTCCAGATTGCACAAATTATATCATGTCACTATGTTGGTAGGTAAGTATTGAATCGAGTTTACAATATCTTCACCCATCTGTAATTTTTATTCCCTACACATCTTACTCTAAGCCAACCTCTTTGGAACCAAATTTCGTGAAATGACCTATAATTTTTTTTTCTACAAAATTAAGAGCTTTACTTTATTTGCTCCAAATGTTCTCTCTATGCGTTAATAAAATGTGAGGTGGAATACCATTGATGTGAGATATTTGGATTGTTGAAGAATGTGGCTCCTGATTTAAGATGTGCCAAAAGGCAATCCATTTAGATAGTGAAGCCATGCCCACCAACTAAAGCCTCGAGGTTTGGCACCCACCTATGGGAGACTGATAACCCACAAGTATAGGGGATCGCAACAGTTTTCAAGGGTAGAGTATTCAACCCAAATTTATAGATTCGACACAAGGGGAGCCAAAGAATATTTGAAGGTATTAGCAGCTGTGTTGTCAATTCAACCACACCTGGAGATTAATTATCTGTAGTAAAGTGATCAGTAGCAAAGTAGTATGATAGTTTTGATAATAGTGACAGCAGTAATGGTAACGGTAACAGTGATAGCAGTAATTTTATAGCAAGTGCAACAGTAACAACAGTAGTAGTAACTTAGCAAGAACAATATAGGATAAATTCGTAGGCATTGGATCGGTAATTTGTTGGATGATATTCATCATGTGACAGTCATAACCTAGGGCGATACGACACTAGCTCCAGTTCATAAATATAATGTCAGCATGTATTCCGTAAATAGTCATCCGTGCTTATGGAAAGAACTTGCATGGCATCTTTTGTCCTACCCTCCCGTGGCAGCGGGGTCCATATTGGAAACTAAGGGATATTAAGGCCTCCTTTTAATAGAGAACCAGAACAAAGTATTAACACACGGTGAATACATGAACTCCTCAAACTATGGTCATCATCGGGAGTGGTCCTGACTATTGTCACTCCGGGGTTGCCGGATCATAACACGTACTAGGTGACTATAACTTGCAAGATCGGATCTAGAACATGGATATAATTGTGATAACATAAACGGTTCAGATCTGAATTCATGGCACTCAGGCCCAAAGTGACAAGCATTAAGCATGGCAAAGTCATAGCAACATCAATCTCGGAACATAGTGGATACTAGGGATCAAGCCCTAACAAAACCAACTTGATTACATGATGAATCTCATCCAACTCCTCACCGACCAGCGAGCCTACGAAGGAATTACTCACTCTCGGTGGGGAGCATCACGGAATTGGCGATGGAGAAGGGTTGGTGATGATGAAGAACGAAGATCCCCCTCTCTGGAGCCCCAAACGGACCCCAGATTTGGCCTCCCGATGAAGAACAGGAGGCGACGGTGGCTCCGTCTCGTGGATCGTGATAATTCTTTCTCCCTGATTTTTTTTCTGGAAAAATAGGATTTTATTAGTTTGATTGTTGAAATCCAAGAGTTTGATTGTTGAAATCCAAGATTCTGATTGATGAGGATCTTCATGTAGAGTCAGTCTCTCTATGGGTAGAATGGATGTTGAATACCAAAAAATAAATAGGCATTGCTATTTGGCCTACATTATGGATACTAACCCCGGGGAATTGAGTAATCTCTTTCTTGATCCACTATTCAATAAGTTAAATTCCCAGCAAACATCTCTTGATGCCGAAACATTAGTACTCCCTCCCCAAAATATAAGGCGTGGTTTGACTTTTCTGGTCTTCATTGCACAACTTTGACTATGCTTTTCATGCATTGTATGTCCATAAAATTAGTATACATACATATGAAATAAAATTATTTTGCAAGACAAATATGATGATGCCATTTATACATGTTGAATCCATATACTTTGATATATATTAGTGATCAAAGTCGTGCATCAAAGACCATAAAAAGTCAATTGCGCCTTATGTTTGGAATGAGGGAGTATAATTTATCCTCTTGCTCGCGACTTGTCATGTTGCTTGCCCATTGTTCTTGTGTTGTTTAATGTGGTGTGTTATCCATGCTCGGTATTTTGGTTATTATTTATGCACTTTCACATATGTGAAGAAGTCATGAGTTTGTGAAAGTTTTTTTATGGACGTACAACTATTTGGACTTTAGTGATCCAAGCTTACCTAGTTGTATATTGTTAGTATGTTGGTCGGTAAGCGTAAGTACTCTTGTGATCATGTGCTCACATGCACCCTTAGTAGTAGAAAAAAGAATATAAAAATTCAACAAACACTTATGTGTCTTTCACATGTGTGCAAATTTGCGGGATGAAATAACATACATGGAGATCTCGGCAAAAATATCAAAATCAATGCTCTGAAATGCTTTTGAAGACAGTCTTTTTGGAACATCGGGTTTTATTTGCCTAGACCTCCACGGTTGGCATTTCATCACAAAAAATTGCATGCATGTAAAACACACATCAATGTTTGTTGCCAAAAATCATATTAAAAACTTTTTTGCAATTTACTATTACAAAAGGGCCCATGTCAGCTCGTGCTCACAAACTCCATGTCCTATGGGTAAGCTATTGTATCAACTCTATTTTATAATATTATCGCATCTTTGTAATTTTAGCTTACAAACACATCTCACTGTGAGGTAAGCTCTTTAGAAACCATTTTTTGTAAATGATATATGGCTTGTTGTAAATAAAGTGAACATGGGTATTTTATTCGCTTTGAACATTCTCTATCCGCGTTAATGAATGCTAGTTCATGATTCTACATGTTCTAGAAGGAAATCAACGAACTATTAGATGGGGAAGCCCTTGAGGTTTGGTAGCAATCTGTGGGGGACACGACTCAAGATAATTAACGATGCTTCCATCCTAGTGTCTAGCTGGTCGGGGGGACGGGACTTTGACATTTGAGATGCCTTCGGTGATGCAGGTGGAGTAAGGAGGAGGGTCATCCTATCAAAAGATAATCTAACAAAATAAATTGGCAGCCGCAAAGAATGTTGCTTTTGTGACCAAGGAAAACAATTAAACCCACACAATATCAATTCATAGCCACATGGACAAAGCTTAGTGGTGCTTCTTGGCTGGTGCGGGTTTGACCTCGGTTTGAATGTGTGTCTCACACTTTTATCTCTTAATTAAAAAGCCATAGGGGCTCCTCCCCATACTGGTCTAGTTTTGACGGAGGTTATGTTAAATTGTGATCCAAATTATACCGTGTTGGACTAGACGTAGTATAATCGGTGTGGGCTTTTGCGTTGACGTCGACGCGTACGAGTACAACTCATTTACTTGCCCTACAAGGACTCTTATGTATTTTCCTCATATATACCCCATGTAGTCGCACCTCAGACAGCCTGTCGTCTCGCGCTTATAATACTCCTCCTCATAGTGATTGCGCCTTCGTGCGTCCATGGTTTTCTCCCGCAAGGGTTTCCACATAAAAATCTATGAGCTCTCGTGTCTCTTTTATTCTCGTTATTATCTAACAAGTGGTATTAGAGCCAAGTTGCAAGATACGAGATTTGAGATGAGAGATTAGGGTTACATCGTGTGCGTCGCTGCATGCGTCTCTAATGATTCATCGATTCGTCGGATCGATTTCCATGACCGAGACCGACAGGATTTTCCTTGTGCGCGCGGCCGTAACCGATATTGACACGAAGTTGATTTGCCCGGTCGTTGCTAGCACCCGAGCCTGCTGATCTACGTACAGGCTACAAGTACCGAGTCATCCAGCGAGTTGACGCTGCTGCAGATCCGATCGACTTTGTGCGCTCCACGTCATCTACCGAAGCAAAAGCTAGTAGTACTACTGCTCACCGACCAGAAGCAAAGCAGTAGTTTAATTTATATCTGATCCACTACGTGATTTGACTACTATTACTATTTGTCACGTCAAGCTACAGATCAAGCTTTTGGTCTTCGATTACCCGAGCTACCAGGTGCTACTATTCCTAGTTCTTTGCTCCGCATAATTTAAATTTTGTCAAGAATTTTTCTTTCAACTTGTACTACTTTGTGCACAGATTTATCTACTAATGGTATTCATGAAGTACGATCTTCCACTGTTGGACCATGACACAAGGTTTACCCTATGGCAAGTCAAGATGTGGGCATTGTTGGCACAATCCAACTATGATGAAGCATTGGATAGTTTTGGGAAGAACAGAATTCAGGACTGGACTGATGAGGAGAAAAGAATTGATTATAAGGCTTTGTCACAAATTCAACTCCATTTGCATAATAATATTTTCCAGGAAGTTTTGAGCGAGAAAACTGCCGCTGCTCTATGGTTAAAGCTGGAATGGATTTGTATGACTAAAGATCTCACCAGCAAGATGCATCTGAAGCAAAAATTATTCTTGCACAGGTTACCCAAGGGAGGTAATGTTTTGAATCATATTTCAGAATTTAAAGAGATCATATCTGATCTAGCTGCAATGGAGGTTAAGTATGAAGAGGAAGATAACGCTTTAATGTTACTTTATTCGCTGCCAAGTTCTTATACCAATTTTAGAGACACCATATTATACAGTCGTGATACTCTCACACTTAATGAAGTTTATGAAGCTTTGAACTCTAAGGAGAAGATGAAATTAATGGTGCCTCATGATGGTTCAAGTTCATCCCAAGCCGAGGGATTATCTATTCGTGGCAGGACAAAGGAGAAGAACTCCAATAATGGAAACAGCCTCTTACAGAAATGAAGTGGAGCCTTGGCGCAGTGGTAAAGCTACTGCCTTGTGACCATGAGGTCACGGGTTCAAGTCCTGGAAAACAAAAGCTTGTCTGCAAGTTAAAGAAATCTCTTTATGGATTGAAGCAATCCCCTAGACAGTGGTACAGGAGATTTGACACCTTTATGCTCTCTCAAGGTTTTAAAAGGTCTAATTATGATAGTTGTGTCTATTTGAAAACTATCAATGGTTCAAATATTTATTTGCTCCTTTATGTTGATGATATGCTAATTGCTGCAAAGAGTATGTCAGATATTGATGAACTAAAGAAGCAATTGGGTAATGAATTTGAGATGAAGGATTTGGGTGCGGCAAAGAAAATACTTGGCATGGAAATATCCAGAGATAGATCGTCTTGAAAAGTATATCTAAGTCAGAGAGGATATATTGATAAAGTTCTTCGTCGTTTTAATATGCATAATGCCAAGCTAGTAAGTACTCCATTAGCTGCACACTTCAAATTATCATCAACTTTATGTCCTAAGTCAGATGCAGATATTGAGTACATGTCTAGAGTTCCCTACTCGAGTGCAGTTGGTTCACTTATGTATGTCATGGTTTATTCTCATCCGGGTTTATCATATGCATTGAGTGTTGTCAGTAGATACATGGCTAATCCTGGAAAAGAGCATTGGAAAGCAGTTCAGTAGATTTTCAGATACCTACGTGGTACTTCTAATGCTTATTTACAGTTTGGAAAAATTGGAGATGGACTTGTTGGTTTTGTTGATTCTGATTTTGCTACTGATTTGGATAAGAGAAGATCACTCACAGGTTATGTTTTCATCATTGGTGGTTGTGCTGTGAGTTGGAGAGCAACTTTGCAGTCCATTGTGGCTTGTTCCACTACTGATGCCGAGTATATGACTATTTCTGAGGCATGCAAAGAAGCTATCTGGTTGAGAGGTTTGTACGTTGAGCTTTGTGGAGATTCATCTTGCCCTACCATATTTTCTGACATTCAAAGTGCCATATATCTTACGAAGAATCCAAATATATGCAGCACATTGATGTCAGATTTCATTATATTCGAGATGTTGTTGTTGAAGGCAATTTGAAGGTATGCAAGATAAGTACTCATGATAATCCTGCTTATATGATGATAAAGTCAGTTCCTACCAATAAGTTTAAGCTTTGCTCAGGCTTAGTTGGTATTTCTCACTAGTCCTATGGACTTTGACGCAGAAGGTGTTTATGCTGATTTGGATGGAGTTATTTACTTTCTTCGACAACTTGAGGAATTTGGATCAAGGTGGAGATTGTTAAATTGTGATCCAAATTATACCATGTTGGACTAGACGTAGTACAACCGGTGTGGGATTTTGCGTTGACGTCGACACGTACGAGTACAACTCGTTTAGTTGCCCTACAAAGACTCTTATGTATTGCCCTCATATATACCCATGTAGTCGCACCTCAGACGGTCTGTCGTCTCGTGCTTGTAATACTCCTTCTCATAGTGATTGCGCCTTCGTGCGTCCATGATTTTCTCCCGCAAGAGTTTCCACGTAAAAATTTGTATGCTCCTGTGTCTCTTTTATTCTTGTTATTATGTAACATGTTAGACTACGCCAATCACATGCCATATCGTGACCACAGAGATATGCAGACGAATAATTCCCAGTAGCAATGAATCTTTGTTCTCAACCTGCTGCTTGTGATCAAGTTGCACAAGCAAATGTGCACATTCAAATTTCATACCTACACTTACTAATAACAGTCGCGACATGCACGATGTGTCCATCGGAGTCTTAGCCCCATATTACTGATACATCCCATTCTTAATCAGGAGTACCATTGTTGCTACTCAAGGACATTCTCCTCTCCGCCTCCTTCCACATACTCTTTGTTCTTTGCTACGGGAGGACACTCGCAAGCTTTACATGGATGGGGCAAGCTATTTATGGTAAGGTGTGGTTGTGTTGTGCCTTCTATGTGGGATCAGGTTACAAATGTTCAACGCGCCAAAAAAGATATTCCCTTCATTCTCTTATACAAGGACACAAACTCAGTTTATAGGTACCAAGAAAAAAATTCAATGACTGCTTTGAAGCCATTTTTTTTGTTAACCGGGATCATTAATACGCCACAAACATGCAACGAATGAATGGAAGTAAGTAGCTGAGTGTCATTATGACTACATGCATGTAAGTTTAAAAAGTTGCTAGTGTTGAGTATGTATTTTGTATTACATGTGTATTGGAGTTGTAGCACACCTCCTAGTCTTGTATAGTTGAGGTAGAGACCTTCCCTTGTATTATATATGCGTACACCAGCACCTCAATCAATACATCGTATTGCAAATCATCTATCTACATGGTATCATCCTTTTCGGTCTAACCCTAGGGTAGCCGCCTTCCCACGCCGCCGCCGCACCTCACCACCGCTCCTGCAGCCGCCGTGCCCCTATCACGCGCCGCCGCCGCTAGTGCCCCGCGCAACCCGTGCTGCCGCCGCGCCATCTTCTGTGCGCTGCCGCCGCCCCCTGTTGCGCCCGCGCCGCTGCTCCCCCTAGCCAGTCGCGCCCTCCATCCTGCATCGTTGCTCCCTTTAGCCAGCCGCTGCGCCCTCCTCTCGCTGCAACCGCGCCCGCCGCTGCTACCACCTCCCCCTCACAACCCAAACCCTAGCCGCTACCCCGCACATCGCCGCCATGTCGTGGCCCTCGTCTCCCGGCTCCTCCACCACCCACTCGTCCAACCCATTCGCTGGTCCCGAGCCCTCCGCCGCCGCCATCTGTGACCTCAACATTGAGGCTCAGGTCCCTATCTATCTCGACAGCTCCAGCACGTCGTACTACGCGTGGAAGACCTATCAGCAGCCGCCTCCACCGTGGGCCGCCGGGCAGAAACCATGGACGGGCGTCGTCCACACCTATCACATACCCATCCCGCGGGCTCCTACACCGGGTCTCCTTCGCCCCCGTCCAGTGGGCCACTAGGCGTTCGTCGATGCCCCTTCCATCCCTACGGTGCCCCGCTCGCGCCGCCACCCCTCGGTGGCTACGGCGCGCCCGCCCATGCATCGCCCTACGAAGGCCAGCCGCCGCCGCCAGCACCTGCATAGTGGGACCCAGCCCTCCTGGCTGCCCTACACTCGGCACCATCGCCGAGTAACTATGGTGGTGGAGGCGACTGGTACATGGACTCAGGTGCTACTACGCACATGACAACTCATCCCGGTAACCTATCCTCTTCCACTCCAGTTTACACTCCTACTCGTATCACAGTTGGCAACGGTTCCTCTTTACCTATCACCCATGTCGGTAGCACTAGTTTTCCTTCTAATTCCACACCTATCACTGTGTCTAATGTCCTTGTTTCACCTGACTTAGTTACAAGCTCTCCGTTCGTCGTCTTACTCGTGAGAATCCTCTTACTGTTGAATTTGACGGCGTTGGTTTTTCTGTGAAGGACGCCCGTACCCGGATGGTGCTTCACCGAGGTGATAGCCCTGACGAGCTTTATCCCATGCACGCCGACAGCTCCACTTCCACACCCATCGCCCTCTCCGCCGGCGTCGACCTTTGGCATGCTCGCTTGGGCCACCCCAACCCCGCCGTTTTGCGTTAGATTCTTAGGAGTTTTTCTTTCTCATGTAATAAGCCCGGCGAGCATACTTGTGGGGCTTGTCGTTTGGGCAAGCACGTTCGTCTTCCCTTTAGTGCGTCTACATCAGTTTCCACTTTTCCGTTTCAGTTGATTCATAGTGATGTTTGGACATCTCCCGTTGCGAGTAACACGGTCTATCTATACTATTTACTGATTTTAGATGATTATTCTCATTATGTGTGGACATTTCCCCTTCGTCGTAAATCCGATGCTTTAGCCACACTCACCGCCTTTTATTCCTATGTCACCACTTAGTTCGGTCGCCCCATACTTGCACTCCAAACTAATAACGGAAAAGAGTTTGACAACATCGCTCTTCGCTCACTTCTCGCTTCTCATGGCACCATCTTCCGCCTGACTTGCCCCTACACCTCACAGCAGAACGGCTGCACCGAGCGCATTCTCCGCACTCTTAATGACTGTGTTCGCACATTGCTCTTTCACGCTAATGTGCCCGCTCGTTTCTGGCCCGATGCTCTCGCCACCGCCACTCTTTTACTTAACATTCGTCCGTGTCATCCTCGGTGGAACTACGCCCTTCACCACCTTCTCTTCGGTACACCACCGTCCTATGATGGTCTCCGCATCTTTGGGTGTCTCTGTTATCCTAGCACCGCGTCCACCACGCCACACAAGATCGCACCCCGATCCATCCCATGTGTCTTCCATGGCTACCCTCCGAAAACCAAAGGTTACCGGTGCTATGATCCTGTCACTCATCGTGTTACACCTCGAGGCACGTGTACTTTGTCGAGACGGTGTTCCCGTTTTTTCAGGTTCCTCTGGATGCGGATTCTTCATCACCAGCCCCCATGACACCTACCTGGAGCGACGCGTGGCGGCCACCCCCGGCGCCCCCCCCCCCCCCGGCCCAGTGCCTACTGCCGCCCCCTCCCGGGTTCTCAACTCCCTCCCCTGAGGTTGAGTCTGACCGGGCCCTCGGGTCCCCGGCTCCCTCCTACGAGGTCGAGCCGGTGGGAACACCGCCCGCCACCCCGGTTGGCGCCGCCACCCCTGCGACGGGCTCAACCTCGACCTTGCCCGTCACCTCCTCCGCCGCTGGCTCGGCTAGCAATGTCGCTGCCGCGGCCCTTGACGCCACGGCCCCCGCCCCTGACGACATGGCCCCCACCGCCACGGGTGCACCCGTTGTGGCCGTGGCCCCTGCCGCCGCTGTGGCCCCCGCCGTCGCGGTGCCCGCAGCAATCGCCGGGCCGGTTGCTCCGCCGCTCGGCATGACTGCCCGTGCCCGTGCAGGAGTGCATCGGCTGAGCATGCGCTACTCTTCCGACGAGTATGTGTGCGCTGCCTCGACATCGACGCCATCACCTATTCCCACCTCCGCTCGTGCCGCCCTTCGGGATCCCCATTGGCTGGCTGCGATGCAGGAGGAGTTCGACGCCCTACAGCGCAACCGCACGTGGCAGCTTGTTCCATGACCCCCCGCCCTCCCCGAGCCAACATCATCTCTGGCAACTGGGTGTTTCGCCACAAGACTCGCCCGGACGGTTCTCTCGGGCGCTACAAGGCTCAATGGGTAGTTCGTGGTTTTCGGCAGCGCGCGGGCGTGGACTTCACTGACACCTTCGCCCCGGTTGTGAAACCGGGCACGATCCGCGCCATCCTCCAGCTGGCGGTCTCGCGTGCCTAGCCTATGCATCAATTGGACGTCTCTAACGCCTTCTTGCACGGCCATCTCATCGAGCAGGTGTTCTGCGAGTACCCTACCGGCTTTGTCGACGCCGAGCACCCTGACTTCGTGTGCTTGCTCTCCCGTTCTCTCTACGGGTTGAAGCAGGCGCCTCGAGCTTGGTACCAGCGTATCGTAGCCTTCCTGCAGTCTCTGAGCTTTCGGTCCACTCGCTCCGATGTCTCTCTTCATGTATCATCAGGGACCTAACACTGCCTATCTGCTGCTCTATGTCGACGACATCATCCTCACGGCGTTCGCCCCCGGTCTCCTTCAACAGCTGAGTGCTCATCTTCGTGATGAGTTCACCCTCAAGGACTTGGGGCCCCTGCACTACTTTCTCGGCATTAAGGTGATCCGTCGGGCTAATGGCTTCTTTCTACACCAGCAGAAGTATGCCCACGAGCTCCTGGAGCGTGCCGGTATGCTTAACTGCAAGCCGGCGCCCACCCCCGTCGAAAGAAGGCGAAAGTCTCTACTACGGAGGGGTCTCTCGCGTCCGATGGAGCGTTTTATCGCTCTATTGTTGGTGCTTTACAGTACTTGACGCTAACTCGACCCGACCTGCAGTGTGCTGTTCAGCAGGTGTGCCTCCACATGCACGCCCCGCGTGACTCTCACTGGACCTTGGTGAAGCGTATTCTCTGTTACATATGCGGCACCATGTCCTTGGGACTCACCCTGATGGCCTTTGCCCCACCAACCTCGTGGCTTACTCGGATGCCGACTGGGCTGGCTGCCCCGACACGCGCCGCTCTACGTCAGGCTACTGCGTCTACCTTGGGCCCTCGTTGATCTCTTGGTCATCGAAGCGGCAGCCCATGGTCTCCCGCTCCAGCGCCGAGGCAGAGTATCGTGTCGTGGCCAATGTCGTGGCCGAATGCTCTTGGATACGTCAGCTGCTCCAGGAGTTGCGTTGTGATGTTCACAAGGCTACTCTTGTCTACTGCGATAACGTCAGTGCGGTCTACCTCTCCGCCAACCCGGTGCACCATCGACGGACGAAGCATATTGAGCTCGATATTCACTTCGTGCGCGAGCAGGTTACCCTTGGCCGTGTTCGGGTTCTTCACATGCCGACGACGCAACAGTTTGGTGATGTGATGACTAAGGGATTGCCAACTCCCGTCTTCGAGGAGTTTCGGTCCAGTCTTTGTGTCTCCAACGACGCTTCGACTGTGGGGGGTGTTGAGTATGTATTTTGTATTGCACGTGTATTGGAGTTGTGGCCCATCTCCTAGTCTTGAATAGTTGAGGTAGAGGTCTTCCCTTTTATTATATATGTGTGCACCAGCACCCCAATCAATACATCGTATTGCAAATCCTCTGTCTACAGCTAGTATAAGAAAGAATCATTAATTTTTGCCTCGATTAGTGTTGGTGGTCTTGTATTGATGCAAAATGTATGTTTGCTAGTGATCTTGTAAAGGGAATGGAGGGAGTACAAGAAGTGAATTACTCCACGATGTTACAAGTACAAGAGTAAATTCCACTTTTTACTCCCATGTTTCACGTCTGTAATATTTACCTATTTTTCATAAAATTCTCAATATATACCCACACTGATAACCTTTGTGCTAAATTTTACCCTCTTTGACAGAATTGATCCAATTTATTTCCTCCCTCATTTAATGTTGATTTGGCATGCCACGTAGGCAATTTTTTGTTTTTCTCTGTTTCGGCTCTGATTTTTTCTCTTGGGCCGAAACGGACCAAGCCACACCACACCTAGTTCAACATGGCAATGGGTACCCACTACTCGCAAACCCGACGGGTAAAACTCCTATTAGGGTAAGGGTATGGGAAATAAAAATACCCATCGGTTTCTAAATAGGAAAAAAATTGTACCCATCGGGTATGGCGGGTACGGGTACGGGAAGGCAATACCCATACCCGCAAACCCGTATACTAGCACACCATGTCAAGTAGGTCCCATGTTTCATTGATGGGATTAAGAAAAACCCCTAAGCTACCAGGCGCTAAGTAGAACTTGTCAAGTAGATTTGTTGTCGTCTCCATCCTCGCGCTACCATCCACCTTCAAAAGGAAAAATGCATGGGTGCCGCGACGACTACAAGGTGGGGCATGGTCCTGGTCATGGCTTCCCAATGCAAGGTCCGGCTACTCCTACGAGGAACGCATGTGCTTCGCCAATGAAAAGGGCAAATAATGAGAAGCGTCTAGTTTGGTCAATAATTTGCACTCCACACTGGACACTTTTTTGAATTTCTATGATGCATGGATGTGTTAATGATTGGTCTACGAAAGCGTATGATCTATGAATGGATTGTTTGAATGTCTTGACGGTTTTTTAGTAAATTTTAAACATGTTGTAATATAAATGCCGAGATGGGTATTTTTACCCGCGGGTATTACCCGTACTCGGCCGGGTATGGGTATGAGAACAATTTGAAACCCGGGGTGCGGGTACGGGTACCGGTTTGGACGAAAATAATTGAGACGGGTGCGGGTTTGGGCACGCAATACCCATACCCTGTCGGTGCCATGTTGACACCTAGTCAAACCTCCATCTCCTTCCACTGCGACCATAACCCCATGTTGTCTACATTGGATTTGCACTACAGAATTTAAGAACTTGAAAGCAACCACATAGACGCATGTACCACATTACTGATAGGAGAACAGTGCGTAATATCACCAAGCAGTACAATTAGACAGTCAAATATCATTTGGATTATTAGAATCCAAGAGATTGATCTAAAGATTTGAACAGAATCTTTAGCTGTTAACATTCATCAAGGACCTAAATAAAACAAGAACGGATGAAAACGCTCCCCCCGCTCGCTACCACGACGACTCCACGCCTTCGGCACGCCGTTGCCACCACCGCCGCAGATCTCTCCGCCCCAACCTCACGGCATGCCGCCTCACTGGCAAGGACCGCGAGCGCATCCACACCCCCTCCCCCCCTCGATTGCCCCCCCCCCCAAATCTACGAAGCCTTCTCGGAGATGCTGAGATTGATCTCACCAGTTCCGCAAGGGGTACTCATGGTGACCGGGGCTCGGGGATGGACGGAGCGGGCGACCATGATTCGCGATGCCACCGCGACGTGGATCCGGTGCGTGCGAGATTGGAAGGCGGCAGACCAGGTGGTCCCGGCGGCGAGAGACCCGAGCACGAGAGCCGCGGCGCTGAAATATGCAGAGACTTGCCAGAGGAGGTCAGATTTGGAGCAGAGGATGCTGGCGCGGAGGATTTTCGAGGAGGCCACGGTGGAGGAAAGGGCAAGGATGCCCGCTTTACCCCACTCACCGTCGGCCGAGTTCGTTCTGTGGGCGAGGGCGGAGGCGAAATCCGAGGATCCCTGACGGCGCTGAGGTGGGAGTGCTTGCTGGGGGTGTTGTCGTCGGGTGCACCTCTGCAGCTCTCATCCCTGATGCCTGCGCCCGGTCGAGATTGAGGAGAGGCCGTCAGGTAACTGCTCAAATCTCAAGTTCGGAGGATGGATTCTCTTCGTCAGCTTCAGCGAGTTCTGGATCTAGTCGGAGCAGCAGCTCGCGCTCGAGGAGATCGACCTCGCCGCTGCCAGTGATCTTCAGCCTGAAGGAAAGTGTGGACTCGGGCCCCTGGAAGAATCTGAATCGGAAAGCCCCATAGGTCAGTGGCCCAGGCAGAAAAGGTGGAAACCAGCCAGCTGGATGGTGCAGAGAGAGAGACAAATGCTACTCTACTAAAGCAGTGGCACCTTCTCAAAATTCGTCTTTCAGTGCTTCCTCTGACCTACAGGTTGGGGCAACTGAGAGAGATCCAGCTAGGGTTTGTCCGAGACCCAGATCCAATCTAGCCTGGATTAGGAAAGACAAGTTTTCGTCAGGAGATTTTTCGGCTGCGGACTGCTTCCCTGTTGCAGTGCGTGATTCCAAGCACCTTCCTGTCCCAAAGTTCTTTAGTTTCTCCCGTGATCACTGGTCGAGGAAGATGGGCAAGATCCCCTACGCTTCAGTGGTCAATTCAATGGCGGGTGGTAGAGATGCAGGTGGTAGAGGAGGAGGAAGGTATGGTGGTGGCAGAGGGCGTAACCCAGGCCATTCTCCTGCTCCCACTGCAGATGGACGTCAAGCGGCAACTGCTCTGGCCCCTCCCTAGGTTCCACAAGCTCCTCAACCTCAACCCCCGCCTATGTCTATTTTTGCAAAACCCCCATTGTTTCCGGTGGGTGCTGCTCCTGCTATGATGTAGCCAAACCCCATGTATGGATATTAGGGTGGGTGGAACCCTCATTTGCAGCAAATTCCAAAATGGCCCCAGCACCCCAATTTCCAGTATCAGTACATGCCAGCTGCCCAAGGTTCCAACAGCAATTCAATTCAGCAAGCCAGACTATGCAGCCAGCACAGACAGTTCAATACAGTGGTGGAAGTTCATCAGCGGGGGGAGTGATTAAACTCAGGCTGGTCACAACAAGAGCAAGAAGAAGAAAAATAAAAATCAGAGTGCTGTTGCTCAAGCTCAGAGTGCCTTTATGCATGGAGATGATCCTCCTTTCACTGTGGACCCAAAATACATTGGAGCTATCTGCTATAACTGTGGCCTACCTGGTCATTTTGTGGGCATGTGCTCCATTCCTAAGGTTTGTTTCATGTGCAAGACCCCTGGATACCATATGGATGCTTGCCCCACCTGGTACAAAGCTTATCATGCAGCTATGTATTGGGGAAGTGCAAACACTGGACTTGGGTTTTTTCATATTGAAACTAGTGGTACAGAAGACTGTGAGTGGCTTAATTTTGGCAATGTGGGTCTAGTTCTTGTGGAAAAGGTTGATATCTATGGTAAGGAGCTAGGACATCACTTCTCTGATATGTGGAAGACTAACTGGCCTTGGCAGATCAGACCTTATGACAAAAACAAGTACATTGTCAGATTCCCTCCTAACAAAAATATCAAGGACTTGGTGGAATACCCCTCTATTAATCTAAAGAAGGAAGGAGTGACAATCTCATTTGCTGATTGGAATGGAGAACACCCTGTCTATGACAGCCTGGCAGAAACTTGGATTGTCATTGAGGGGCTTCCACCAAAATGGCTCTCTTGGTCAACTATTGCTCAAGTAGGCACAACCCTTTGTGTGCTTGTCAATGTTGACTAGCACACCATATTCAAAAGTTTTTATGGGAAAGTCAGGGTCTTGGTGGCTGTTAGAGACACTAGCAAGATACCCAGAGACAGAATTGTAGAGATCAATCATGAACTATATTTGTTGAAATTTACTGTCGAGAGAGATGCTGATATTGGGACCACCTCAGACAAGCCATCTGGACCTGATGGTTCTGATGATGATGCTAACAAAAAGAAACAAGAAGAAGAAGA
This sequence comes from Triticum urartu, assembly GCF_056163025.1. Classification (NCBI taxonomy): domain Eukaryota; kingdom Viridiplantae; phylum Streptophyta; class Magnoliopsida; order Poales; family Poaceae; genus Triticum; species Triticum urartu. Next base: position 512,576,231 of record NC_141873.1, read on the forward strand.
TTTTGATTCCGGCAATGATGACCTATTGGGAGAGGATATGAACATTGGGACTAGTAACACCACCAACAACAAGGATGCTGCTGCTGGTACTGGTTCCAAAGGTACAAAGTTTGTGCAAAAATGCTGCACCCCTGTCCCTAAGAGCAATATTCAAGGGGCCCCAATGACCAAAAACTATTTGGACGTTGTCAAAAAGAAGTCAATAGAAAACATGGGAGGTCCCCTTCTGGAGAAATTTGAGGCTGTTATTATTACCCAATCTCACACCCTTCCTCAAAGCATGGCTGACAAAAACAAAAGGTGGGGCCCTGTGGTTGCTACTAGGGACAGCACTAGAAATAAGAAGGATGGGAGACCTACTCTGTAGAAAGCTCAAGAGTTGAAACAAATGAAAAATCTGGAGCTGCCAAAAAAAGGTAAAAAAGGCACCCAAAATTCTTTTGCTTGTCTGGATGATGATGATCTTATCTCCACTGTTGATTGCTCAGGTATTAACTTGAGTTCTAGTGGGTGCAATATTAATAAGAATATTGTTGTGATTAAGAACATTGAACTTTAGAGACTTGATAAATTTAATCAAAATAGCCCTGAAGTTTTTCTTCTAGCCAATATAGATATTTCTGGTGAAGAATTTAATGTTTTAACCACAAGTCCAGGGGCTCGGGTTGAATCTGGTGATGACCCACATATGAATTTGGACCCAGAGCTAGATTCCCCCTAGATTGAGGTCAAATTTTCTAATTCTGGTAGGAGTAGATGAAAACTTGATTTTATTGTTAAATGATTAGTCTATTTTGGAACATTAGAGGCCTGAATGGGCCCAGCAAATGCAACAAGTTGAAGGAGCTTATTATAGCTCATAAACCTGATTTTATTAGTATTTCAGAATCTAAGAAAGAAGAATTCACCCCTCTTCAGTTGGAAGTCTTTGATGTTAGATCCTGCTTCACCTGGAAATGGCTCCCGGCTAATAACATGGTGGAGGCATTCTGGTAGGGTTTAGGGCAGATCTTTTTATATTGTTTGCTGTGACATACACACTTACAGTGTCTCTTGTTTTCTTAATAACAAACAAGATGGATCTTCTTGGAGACTGATCTCCATTTATGGTCCTGCTTATGATTAATATAAACTGGACTTTATTAATGAGTTGCACAACTTGCTTACTGGCTGGACTGCTCCAACTCTGGTAGGTGGTGATTTCAATTTAATTAGAGAGGCGAGTGAAAAAATCACTGGTCTGATTAACCAGCACTGGGAAGATCTGTTTAATGGCTGGATCAATGAATTTGGTCTGCTAGAGCTGAAAATTAATGGCAGAAAATACACCTGGGGCAATAACCAAGATTCCTTGGTGATGGCCACTATAGATAGGGTATTTATGTCCACTAACTGGGCTGCCGCTTTTCCTAATGTTCATTTTAGAGCCCTACCTAGGGTAGGGAGTGATCACACCCCTTTGGTGTTGAATACTTGTGCTTTCTCCATTCCTAAAGAGAAGGTTTTTCGATTTGAGAAATGGTTTCTTGAAGTAGAAGGCTTTAGGGAGATAGTCTATAAAGCCTGGAATACTAAATGTTGCTTAACTAAAGCTATTGATATTTGGCAGTTCAATATTAGAAATACTAGGAAAGCTATTAAAGGTTTGTGTGCTAATTATGAGGCTAAACAAAACAGGCACAAGCAGGCCTTCATAGCTGAATACAACTGCCTAGACATTTTTTCCGAGTCTCACCCTCCCTCACCTAATACTAAGCAGAGAATGAAAACTATTACAGTTGAGATGAACGATATATGGAAGAAAGAAGAGATCAAAGCTAGGCAGAGGTCTATGGAGGGGGGGATTCTAGAAGGTGACCATAATACTGGATATTTCAAAGCTGTGGCAAGCCAAAAAAGGAGGAAGAAGCAGATTCTTATGCTGGAAAATGATGAAGGTACTGTTACTGACCCTGAAGATATCATGAATATTGTTGTTAATTATTATAAAAAGTTGTTTGGCTTCGTAGATAAAATTGATATCACTATGAAAGATGACTTTTGGAGTGAAGGCGAATTAGTCTCTGAAGCTCATAACAACATTTTAGATGCTGCTTTTACTGAGAAGGAAATAAAGGATGTTGTATTCATCTCTTATGCCGAAGGAGCGCCTGGCCCTGATGGCTTTCCTTTTTTGTTTTCTCAGCAATTCTGGGACCTTATTAAAGGTGACATGTTTGCTTTATTCAGAGATTGGGAGAAAGGAGAATTAGACCTGTATAGGCTTAACTTCTCCCTGCTAACCCTAATCCCTAAGGAGAATGAGGCTATAAGAATGGAGAAATTTAGACCTCTTGCCATGATTAATTGTAGTTTCAAGATCTTTGCAAAGTGTGCCACTACTAAATTTGGCCCTATTTGTAATGATCTGATAGCACTAAACCAGACAGCTTTCATTAAGGGAAGATTTATTGCTGAGAGTATTATTACAGCTCATGAAATTATTCATTCTGTACACTCTAGCAAACAATCTGGTTTTGTGTTTAAACTAGATTATGAAAAAGCTTATGACATGATCAATAGAGAATTCTTAATAGACATGATGAGGAGGAGAGGCTTTAGTAATAAGTGGATGAGTAAAGTAGAATCTCTCATCTTTAAGGGCTCTGTTGGTGTCAAAGTTAATGACAAAAATAGTAAGTTCTTTGTCCCTGGCAAAGGTGCCAGGCAAGGAGACCCGTTCTCCCCTTTCCTTTTCAATCTAGTTGCTGATGTTTTTACTAGAATTTTAGTTAAGGCATCCACAAATAACAAGTTGGAAGGCCTTTTTCCCATCTCAAATCCTGCAGGTATCATCAGTATGCAATATGCTGATGACACCTTTCTCTTTTTGAGTAAAAATTTATCTTATGCTAAAAACCTTAAGTGGTTAGTTTCTTGTTTTGAACAATTATCTCGTATGAGGATTAATTTTCATAAATGTGATTTGGTCCCTATTAACATTGACCTAGAGGAAGCTAGTATATTTGCTCAGGTCCTTGGCTGTAAGGTTGGAGATTTCCCCATTAAATATTTAGGGGCTCCTCTCCACTATAGCAAACTTAGAAAAGAGGATCTACAGCCTACTGTAGATAAAATCATTAAGAAAGGGGCTGGTTGGAGGGGTAGATTACTTTCCTCTGGTAAGAGGCTTACCCTAGTCCAATCTTGCCTATCTAGGATTCCTTGTTATCTTATGGGAATTGTTAAATTCCCTAAGTGGGCCACTAGAATGATTAACTCCCAACTTGCTCACTGTTTTTGGGATGACTATGAAGGGCATCGTAAATACCATCTAGCTTCTTTGGGGAATGTTTCCCTCAAGAAACAATATGGTGGTTTGGGCATCCCTGACATTGCTGACATGAATCTTAGCCTGCTAGCCTCCTGGGCTAAGGATACTTTAATGATGATGGTAAAATTTGGAAACAAGTTATTGATGCCAAACACAGAACTCGTAGTCCTAACATTTTTGCTTGTCCTAATACTGGAGCCTTCCCTCTTTGGAAAGGAATACTTTGGGCTATTAAAGCAGCCAAGGTTGGCTTTTCCTGGAAGGTGGGCAATATGGCAAGAGTGTTAGATTTTGGGAAGATCGTTGGACTGGCAATACTACACTTGCTACCAGTTATTGGGAGATGTACAATATTGCTAATTCCACTAATGTCTCCATTAGTGAGATCAGGGATGGCACGACCCTAAAAATCAACTTTAGGAGGTGCTTTTCACCTGACATGCTTGCTGCTTGGAATGAGCTTTTTAATGTAGTTAAGGATCTGGTTTTGAATGATAGTGATGACACTATTATTTGGGACTTGGAGCCCAAGGGGGTTTACACAGCTAAATCCTTTTATAATTTTGTGAATTTTAGAGTGATTCCAGATAATATTATGATGATTTGGAAAGCTAATGTCCCTCAAAGAATTCAGATTTTCCTTTGGTTGCTAGTTAAGAACAAGCTACTAACCAGGGACAATCTTCTGAAAAGACAACATGTAGCAGATGCTACCTGTCTTTATTGTAATGAACTAGAATATCTTAATCATCTATTTTTTTCGATTGTGTGGTTTCGAGAGAACTTTGGAGAGAGTTTTTTTGGCTCCCTAGGGGACGACATTGAGCTTAACTCGCATGGGCTTCTTGATTGGTGGGCTAGAAATTGCAATAAAACTGCGGATATTATGCTTCATGCAGCTGCATTATGGACTATTCGGAGATATCGAAACGATTGTTGTGCCTTGGCTTGGAATGCAGATTTTGTGGCAAAGGACGGCTTCCTTTTTGGCCTTGTGGGAGATCAGGTGTGCGGATCCTGCCAAGAGGAGATGTCGTCTCCTGGTGCAAAAACTGGAACAAATGGCACGAGCACTGCCCCTTCTTCTGTGGCCGGACCCTGGCTAGGCCTGAACCAATGCTTTGGAGGGACAAGACCTTGCTTCAGGACTGGAATCTCGCTCTGAAGATCTGGGTTTAAAAAGTTGCGCCTGGTGCTTAATTTTCTGATGTCCAATTTAGCTTGCGTTGATGTGTGATGTAATAGATACTTTTCTTTCGTTCTCTTGCTCTATTGCTCCTTCAGGAGTGTAGACTGTCTAGAGTTTCCATGCTGGAGCAGCTTTTCTGCTGTTTTATTCCCCCTGCGCGCCTTGTAGCTCTAAAACAAATGTTTCGTAGTTTCGTTATTGCCATGGAACCATGGTGTGAGCCCTTTTCCTCTAAAAGATTTTTTTTAGAAAAGGAGGATGACCCCCGGCCTCTGCATCTGGGAGATGCATACGGCCACTTTATTGATTATTCTCGAGGATCTTACAAAGTATTACAAACAATATACCTGAATCCATCATCTTGGCAACATATGCCATTACTCCTATCCATATGATGAAGGGGTGCTAGCTGGGCCACTACCCCAAACCACTCACCTAAGCCTAACATCAAAAGCCGGAAACCCTAGCCGAGCCACATACCGGGTCTGGGGCACAATCCGGTCAGACGCACTCGTGTGTCGTCGCCGCCATCTTTCACAGGTCCGCCTTCAGCTCATATTGAGGCTTCTACCTTGTCTGGCCACTCTGCCATCGACGCCCCCATGACGCCAGACAGCTTCCTCCTCCTGCACGAGTCCATCTCCGCGCATCAGACGCCGAGTCTCCACAGCACCATGCCGCCGAGATCCGCCACTATCAATGTGTAAGATGAAGCACCGCTCCACCAAAGTCGCCGTCCTCTAGTCCCTCGAGTCCGTGTGCACCTCCAAGAATGACACCTTCAAGGGGGAAACGACACCAGAGAGCCGTCGTCATCCGACCTACTGATCTAGGGTTTCCCCCGGAGGTAGCAGAGAGTGGCCTTGAACATCTCCACGGCGATGCCTTCAGGAAGGGAACGACGCAGACAGCGTCGCCATCGCCAGCCTTGGCAAAAGCCAATAGCAGGTTTTCACCCAGATCTGATCGAAGACCTCCATCTCTCGTGCACGGGTCGCCGCCGTCCTTGCCGGGATCTGGATGATCCCGCTTGCCAGATCTCAGCACGGAGAAGCCCCCACCGAGACCCGACGGCCGAGCAGGGGAGGCCGAGGCCGCGCCCACAGGTCAGATCCGCGATGGATCCAAGCCCGCGCCGCCGCCCCGGAATCAGCCCCGTGCGCAGCCGCCACCGCCTGCCGAGGCTCGCCGCCGCGTGCCCCGCCACCGCTCGCCGAGGCCTGCCGCCGCAGGACACCGCCGCCTGCCGCCTAGATCCGCCGCCCACGGAAAAAGGGGAGTCGGGAGAGGGAGTCCTGCCGCCGCCGCCGTCTGCCACGCGGGTTTCACCCGGCGGCGGCGCGAGGAGGGGAGAAGGAGAGGGCGGCGGCGGTGCCTAGGGTTGGAGGCCCCCGAGTCGCCCAGGGCCTTCCTCTAAAAGATTTGAATATCGACCTTCTAAAAACTACTATTCCAATTGATAGTACGGCTAATGGTCAAGTCATTTTGTATTTATTCATACGGATCCAATGAAAACTGGCGGTAGTGGTTGCTCCAAGGTAGACTCCTAATATTTTTCTTGACTTGACCAAGTACGAACGAAGCTCCATTCATTTCAAACTTGTTTTTAGTACAGAGTAGTATGTAGTACGTATGAGGCTATGAGCTTGCACATGCACCCACGTGTGCCCTTCTGACGTAACCAAGGATGGTTTAGGGCATGTACAATGGTAGTATGTGGATATAGATGCTCCATGATAAAATGTAACTTGAGCCATTTATATTGATTTTTTCTTCTCAATACAAGCTATCATCAGTGGACCTCATCAAAGAATAGAAAATAAAGATTCACATCACACATGTGTCCCTACTTTTCACTTCAACATTTTTAGCTTTATGCATCGGACCACATATTTTTTCTTCCCAAGCACCCGTCTCCTGCAGAGGATCCCACTGCTCTACTCGAACCTACTTTTTCTGACATCTGATCCTACGTGGCCTATGAGGCATCACTTTTTCTGACATCCGATCCTACGTGACCTATGAGGCTTTCCTATAGCGATGGGTTGCGGGCCACCATTCTTATTCAAAGATGTAAATTTGGGGCCCACCATTATCATCCAACGCAACACTCAAACACAGCCCCGCTCGAGAAGGACAGCTCATTGCGTTCTCACAATAAGCGTATAGCAAAGAAAAGGAATTCGTAATGTGGAAATCCATTGGTGCTCCCGGGAGCGCGCGCTCCTGCACGCGAAAAAATATTTTAAAGTGTGAAAACATTTCTAAAATAATTTGGCGCATACATCTCGACATTATTTGTGTGCACGTCAAGTTTGGAAGAAACCAACATTTTTTGTGGCTTGTATAAAAGGGACAAAAGGATGTCTTGTGAAAGCATTTTTTCTAAGATCGGAATTTGTCTTTTTCACATACGACACATAAGTTGTCGGTTTTTCACAAAACGACGTTGTGAGCATGTACAATATTAAGATGTACGTATCAAATTTTTGTTTGGAATTTTTTGACATTTCAAAATATGTTTAAAACACATATTAAAAATCAGGAGCGCACACTCCCATGTGCCAAAACGCCATTCTGTTTTTTTTTATGCCACTAAACTAGCTATAGCTGCCAAGGCGCTGCCGCTTAGAAAACGAACCTCCAGCTCAGTCTAACTTGGTATCGGTGAAAAAAAAGTTTCGTTGACCAATCCGCACACACCGCGGAGAATTGCATCCTACGGTGGAAATCAAGTGGAGGAATCCCGCGTTTGCAAGATGAAAGAACCTACGCATGGACACTATAAAATGACGGTGCCCCTCAGTCAATAGAGAGAGAGAGAGAGAGAGAGAGAGAGAGAGAGAGAGAGAGAGAGGCCACAGCAATGGAGCAGCCGAGCCAAGCAGAACTCAGTCACGAAAACAGCCAGCACCACCCTCCGAAACATGAGCTTAAGCTGCCGGAAGAGAAGATCAATACCATGGCCGTCCGGATGGCCTTCTTCTACAAGCTGATGAGTGGCTGTGGTGCGCTGGCTTTTGCCTGGGCCACCGTGGTGCTACTCGGTGGTTTCTCCACTCTGATCAAGCAGAAGGACTTCTGGTTTGTAACCATCATCGTCTTCATGGAAGCTACCTGGTATATCACTCATTCTTTTACATACGAATCGTTCGCTTTTGATGTATTTACTTTTTCTTAGACAATTACCTTGCAATAAATCTTTTTTTAAAGAGAGCAACTTATCTTCTATGTTGCACGGATACTTGGATACATATCGAATACGCGATACAGAGATACGCTTAATACGTCAGTTTTCTAAAAACATGGATACAGGGATACGTTTATATATAGATGTTACCTATATTAATTATTACAAAAATGAAGAAAATTTTAAGGAGCTTCTAGGTGAAAGCATGCCTCAATACGATTACCCCTTTCTTTTCTTGCATTTAGTCCACTTCCATTAATTGGCAATGAGATTTGCCTAGGTTTGCCGTTCCAATCAATACATCCACGCTCTTTTGTTCACCTTTCAATTGAACAAAAACATTGACAGACATATTTTCATATGAACTCACGCCCATGTTGGAAATCTTCAAAAGATGTGCCTTTATTATTGAGGGGATTTCACGTCGAAAGAGAGGTTTCAGGTATCCAAAACGTATCGCAGAAGTATCCTAGGAGTATCAAACATTATTTTTTAAAAAATCAAAATATCGAGGGATACTTATAAAATACGTATCGGGCAATATCAGGGCAGTATCCGAGTATCCGAACAGTATCCGGCTAGATACGCACACTTTCTGAAATATCTGCGCAACGTAGCTAATCTTCTTTGCTCTAAATATGCTAGAGCGAAGTGGATTTTTTGTTGAAAGAGACCACCTGCCCAACATAATTAACAGAAAAGACCCTCTTTGAAATTTTTTGACAAAAAAGACCCCCTGACCGTGGCGGCAGGCGCACCAGGCGACACGTCGCTCCTGCCGCCACGGTGCGAGGCGGCAGGCTGCTCATAACCGGAATCAGATGTAGCAACGGAACGGGGCTGACGTGATGGGCCCTGACGCCTCAAGAGCAGGCGGCAACACTGTGAGATGCAGTGCAATATCACCTTTTTGCCTTGGTTTTACTACTTTCTACTCCCTCCGTTCCTAAATACTTGTCTTTCTAGTCATTTCAACAAGTGACTACATACAGAGCAAAATGAGTGAATCTACACTCTAAAATATGTCTATATACATCCGTATGTAGTAGTCATTTGAAATGTTTAGAAAGACAAATATTTAGGAACGGAGGGAGTAGTTTCCACCCATAAACAAACTGCTGCCTTCCTCCTCGTGCAATCTCATGCATGTGAGATGCAGTGCAAGACCAGCTGTTACATGCATGCACGCATGTTCTGCCGTGCCAGTTGCTAGCTAGCTTAAACGTACTGATTATAATACAGTATATTTTAAACTTAAAACGTACAGCGAGACTGAAAATTGAGTGTAGCCGCCAGCCCGTGAGGCGGCGGGGCCCAGCAGCTACAGTATTGCCGCCAGCCACTAAGGCGGCAGGGCCCACCACGGCAGCTCCGTTCCGTCGCGATTGCTGATTTCAGTTATGGGCAGCCTGCCGCCTGGCCCGGTGACGGCAGGGGCTGCCGCCTCGCACCGTGGCGGCAGGTGCCACGTGTCGGTTGGCGCGCCTGCCGCCATGGCTCAGGGGTCTTTTTTGTCAATTTTAATCAGAGAGGGTCTTTTCTGGCAATTTTATTGGACAGGTGGTTTTTTTGGACAAAAAATCGAGCGAAGTGTACATGTCCTACCATCATGGGAGTGAATCATGACAAGTGATGGTCAGATTTGACCATGAGAGACGTAGCAAGCGAGGATAGGCTCCAAACACCTCCAATGATTATTACTTTTAGAACATCAGGGAGGATCTAACTTCCAGACTGGATAGAATAACCATACTGGACATTTGGCTTGATTTATATTCCATTCGTTTAGGCTAGTCGTAGTGACAGTAACTTAGCTAGTAACATAACACATTTCAAGATAAGTTTACTTATATGACAGCTAATTAATAAGAGAGGTGTTTTATTAGGCTGATCATAGTGTAGAGTAACTTAGACTAGTAAAATGCATATGTTACGAGTTTATATTACTACTACCTTCATAGTGTGTAGTGTCATATGCATGGTAACACAGATGTGTTTATTTATTACTTTGTAGATTTATCTTGCATTGAGAAGCGCTATGTGATGGTAACATATTATGTTACTTTATTTGCCTCTCTCGTCATTAACTACTTGCCACCTCACCATTTTTTCTTATGTGGCGTCTATGTTACTTCCACTATGACCAGCCTTAAAGTAACATCTTATGTTACCATCATATAGTGGTTCTCAAAAAAAGTTGAGTCTACAAACTAATAAATGCAAGCATATATGGCACTATTTCTATAACAGTTCACACTATGAAGATAGTAACATAAACTAGCGTCATATGTATGACACTATTTTAAGTTACTCCCCACTATGACTAACCTTATAGATGGAAGCGGACTTGAACAGCCTAGCTGCCACTTCCAAAACACTGACCCTAAAGAACTCCTTGGCGGCCTCCGGTCAACCACTGCAGCCAATCCACAGGTGAGATAATCCTTTAGCCTCCTGCTCGATTTAGGCATGTAAATAGCAAATAAACGGCGACTGTAAATTTGGTTTAGTTATTTTTAGCTAGTTCAATAGTTCATTTTTCCTGGAGAAAAAAATTGTATTGGACTGTTAAATCATAAGTGGGCTTAAACAGGGTTAAACAGGACCCGGTTTACATCCCTAATTTTTTTTCTCAAAAAAAAAATCCCTAACTCGATTTCTCTCCACTGTGCAACATCCTAGTCATCTGCATGTTCCGTTGGCCGGAGCTCTGGCTCCCGTGTGTGATCATCACAGCTCCAGATGGTCCCTTTGGTCAGTTTTACCAGTAAGCATCCCCTGTGGCTCTGTAGTCATCCCGCTGGCGAGTCCGAGCTTTGCAGTAGCCGCATAGTTTTCGCTCAGTTTTTTCTCTTTCCTTTTTCTTTTTTGGTTTATTTTTTCCTTTTTATTTTTCAAGAACTTTCTTTTGTACTGGTGAACATTTTTAAAATTTGTGAAACATATTATTTTGATATTTGCGACATTATTGTTAACTTTTTTCAAGATCATTACTTTTAAAAAAAATAACTTGTGGACAACTTTTAAATTCGCAACCTTTTTAAAACTTCTGACCGTTTTCAAATCCATAAACTTTTTCCAAATTCATGACCTTTTTGAAATTTGAAGTCGCAACAATTTTCAAAGTCGCAAACATTTTCCAAATTCATAAAATTTCAAAATTTAACCCCCGAACAATTTTCAAATTTGTGAACTTATTTTCAAAGGAGCTATACGTACACAGGCCAAGAATCAGGGGTGCCCCTTTTTTCTCTTATAGTGAAACATAGGGAAGCCTCGCATTAAGCCGGAAGCTACGTAGGCATCTGCCTTTTTCTTCTATAATTATTTTAAGTGTTTTTTTCAAGCGAGGCCCAAACTAGCGGGAGGGCAGAACCTCATTTTTTCACGTTGCTGTTTTCATTTTTTTTTACTTTCATTTATGCATCAAATATTCTAAATAAGTATATTGGAAGAACATTTCCCATCCAACACTAAAATTGTTAACCAAGCATTTGAAAAATGTTAAATGTGTAAAAAAAATGTTTCTCATGTATACAATAAATATATAATGTGTCTGAAAAAAGTTGGAGATGTTTTTATAAAATTTAATCCAAGCATTTGGAAAAAAAGTTAAACAAGTACTTAAAACATGTTAATGAAACATTTGAAAAATGTTAAACGTGTATAGAAAAAATATGTTAACCATGTATTAAAAATTAATAAACTTGTATTTAAAAATATTAATCCAAGCATTTGAAGAAAATCCAAAACAAGTATTTCAACAATGTTAATCCAGCATTTGAAAAATATTAAATGTGTGCAGAAATAATGTTGAACACATATTGCAAAAATGTTAAAATTGTAGTCCAAAAATGTTAATCAAGCATTTGAAATATGTGAAATGTGTATGAAAATAATGGTGATGAATGATGATATATTCAAAACATTTAATCTTGTATTTAGAAAAATGTTAATGAAGCATTTAAAAATATTAAATGTGTACAAAAAAATGTTGACTATATCTTAAAAAATGTTAATTTTATATTTAAAAATTATCAAATGTGTATTAGAAAAATGCATTTGATACATACCAAAATTGTGTATGACTAGACAGTAAAAAACAAGAAAAAACATAGAAACTGATAAAAACGAGAAAGAACCAAACAATACCGAAGAAGTAAAGAAAAAAGACCGATGAAAATCTAGAAACAAACAAAGGAAAAATAAAAAAGCACAGTAAATACAGAGAAATCCTGAAATTACTTTGAGAAAACAAAATTAGAAAAAACCAAAAAAGTCAGTGGAATAACCGGCACTTTTCCTTTAATAGGTTGCGCCCTGTTGTTTTAGCGCAACTTCTACAGTGGGCTAGTGGTTTGTGCGACCCTACATCCTGCAGAGCCGGGTTCAAATCCTGGCTTCTCCCTTTTTCCTCACTAATTATTTGAAGTGTTTTTAAAAAAGACCATCATGCCCTTTATTATGAAGAGGTATGGATAGATCTTGTCCGTTGATGTATTTACGAGGGTATACCGAAGTGGAAATGTTTGGTTCTAGGTGGTGGCCTATACTCTACATACTTTCTTAGGTAATCAGCCTGCGCGCCGCTTGTCTCTGGCCTGTGCGCCATGTACTTTTGTATTGTCTTTGTGATTGTGACATTATTAGAAAAATGACCTAATGTTCACCTTTAGTCCCGGTTCAAACGGCTATGCATTAGTCCCGGTTCATTTGTAGTCCCGATTTGTGTCACAAACCGGGACTAAAGGGGTATGGAGAGATCTTGTCTGTTGATGTATTTACGAGGGTATACCGAAGCGGAAATGTTTGGTTCTAGGTGGTGGCCTATACTCTACATACTTTCTTAGGTAATCAGCCTGCGCGCCGCTTGTCTCTGGCCTGTGCGCCATGTACTTTTGTATTGTCTTTGTGATTGTGACATTAGTAGAAAAATGACCTAATGTTCACCTTATTAGTCCCGGTTCAAACGGCTATGCATTAGTCCCGGTTCATTTGTAGTCCCGATTTGTGTCACAAACCGGGACTAAAGGGGTGGTGGCAGGCCGGGGGCCCACGGGCCCCTTTAGTCTCGATTTGTGACACAAAGCGGGACTGCGGGACTAAAGGGGTATCTCGGTTGGTGGCTCCAACCCGGACTAGAGGGGTTCTGCAATTTTCAAACTCTACCCTCCTTATCGCCTTTTCAGTTTTGAAAAAAAACAAAAGAAAATGGTAAAAACTTCAACAATTAAAATCCTTCGATATGTAGTTATGTTACTACATCTACTAGTTAGGGAAATTTAAAAATATGAATTTCGACATGTTTTGCAAGAAAGTGTTATGAAAAAGTAAAATGACCATAACTTTTGCATATGATGTCGAAAAAAATGTATAATATATCAAAGTGTTCAGCACGAAAAACCAGTTCCGATTTCGACCGCCGTAGGGCGTTTCATAAATTTTTAGAATCCACAAATTCTGAAAGGAAAAAAGTTATGCTTAAATTTTAGTTAATTTTGGTCAAACTTTGGTCAAACCATGGCCAAACTACTTACTCAAGAAATATTAGTGTTAATAAATAATTATTGTTTTTACAATAATAGTTTCGAACTCAAACGGTGAAATGTGTGACTTCATGCTCAAACTAAACTCCTAAGGGTTAATAGGATTGACAGTTTACTATTGTCAGGAAAGCAACAAGTGCAGACTTGGAGAAATAAAACTCAAAAGTTAACTGTTCCCAGGCTGGAGTAGTGAGAGGGATGGGTGACCCGTCGGAAAGTTAGATGATTTGGAATGAGTGCTCCACACCTGAGTAGTGATGAGGCGTGATTAGAGATTAAATTGTCAAATAATTCAGAAATTTGAAATCTGAAAAAAATTCAAAAATAAATTCAAAAAAATTCCTTTAGTCGTTGGTGTTACCAACTGGGACTAAAGGTCCCCCAGCCCCCGGCGCGGGCTCATGTCACGTGGAGGGCCTTTGGTCCTGGGTCGTGTTGAACCGGGACTAAAGGGGAGGGGACCTTTAGTCCCCACCCTTTAGTGCCGGATGCAGAACCAGGACTAAAGGTCCGTACGAATCGGGACTAAAACCCGATTCTGCACTAGTGTGACCGACTCTATCTTATGTTTGGTTATATTGTACTCCTTTCGGTCATTTTTACTCTGCGTATATTTGTGTCAAATCAAACATTGAAAAGTTTGACCAAATTTATATTAAAAAATATCAACATATACAATACCAAATGTATATATTATGAAAGTGCATTTTATAACGAGTCTAACAATATTGATTTGGCATTGTGAATGTTTATACTTTTTTTATATATTTGGTTAAAGTAGAGATATTTTAACTTTAGACGAAGCTTATATGTAAATTAAAAAGAACCAGAGAAAATACGCTGCCTGATGGCTTCATTTATAAAATCAGACTGATGCCTTTCATCTAAAAAAGGTTCGGACGGCTAGGCACGGTGGGGTAGGAAGTGGACTAGCTGCGTGCCTGTTGGCCCTCTCAGAGGGGGTGTTTGTTTCGAGGGACTTTTTTATGTAGGGATTAGAAAAAGTCCCTTTTATAGACTTTTTTATCAAACGGGAGGGGCTTTTCAGGGACTAAACCAGGTATTTAGGACTAAATGAAGAAGACATTCACGAAGAGTTTTTTGGAGACTTTTCCAACAATGCCCCTCCATGCACCCATTGGCCTGCCATCCCATGGTGTTGTTTGATTGTAATTTTTCTATATACTAGGGGCAACATGGTCATTTAATAGCCTCTAGGAAGAGACTAGGAACTTTTTAGTTTCTGAAAACAAACAAAGAGAGACTTTTTAAGGACTAGGGACTTTTTAGTTAAAACTAGAAAAAATCATAGGACTAGAGAATCAAACACCACCTGAAATGACGCCAAGCAGCGCACAACACCGGGTGCTGACGAGGTGAATGTAGCAGCATGGAACGACGTTGGGAAGCCAACGGCCGCAGTAGACAAGAGAGCGGAGGATGTGGCGGAGATCTGAAGCCTATCACCATGCGTCGTTGTCACGCTGCCCGTGTCGCCGAGCCACCGACCGAGTGTGTGCTTCACTGCGCCCGCTGAGCCGAGCAACCGAGCCAGACGTTCCATTACCACGCTGTCCACACACCTGGACCAAGCATCTCCAACAATAACCCTCAAACTCCCTCGCATCTTTTTGAATCATACGGTCCGAATATATTTTGTCATACAACATGGTCCCGCATCCATCCGCGAACTGGTCCAGACATTCTTTTTCACGTAAACCAAAAGCAAACCGTTTGTAGGGGTGGCTTGTCATCGTACGGACCACTGCCGCGCATGTGTTCACAACATGATCCCACCTAAAACCTTCTCCCACACTTTCTCTTCGATGGATGCGCCGCTTCCCGCATCGCATTCATACCGGCCCAAAGCTGCAGTGGCCAACATTGATGCTGCGCGATGTGACCTCTCGGGCAACACTGCTTCAATGTGAACACGTCGTCCTGAGAAACCAATTTCGGCCTCTACGTCGCAATGAAGCAGGCTAACCATATGTTCGCCTGGACGCGCGCGGCTATTTAAGCACGGCACCGGCACTGGCGACGCCCACATCCACACCGTACTCTTCACTCCACATCTTTGCTCACCTCCGCTTCTCCCATCTTCCAACACTCACCAGCAATGGGCAAGTCCTCGGCCTTGGCTCCGGATTGTGGCACCGCCGCCCTCGCTCTTCTCCGGTGACCAACTCCTCAACACTGACTCCTCCACGAAGGAGGAGATCATCATCTCCTCCAGTGACGAGGAGGACTAGCCACCGCATCAGCACCACCGCAGACATGCGTCCTCTCGCAAGATACAGTGTATGCGGTGAAGAACGCCGAGTACAAGGAGCAGATGGAGCTCATGCTCCGACGCTCGCTCCTCCCCAGCCTCGGTCGAGCGGCGCCTCCGGAGCCACTTCTTCGCACCATCAAGTTGGAGCCTTCTTCCCCTCCCCGCTCTCGCCCACGCAACCGCGACATCGAAATCGGATGTCGCGTTAAGGAGGAGTGGCTATCGCCACCTACCTACCGCGTCAAGGAGGAGCGGTTGTCGCCACCGCCTACCCGCTCTAGTGGCGGCCTGCCCCACGCGATCTCGGCGTCGGTGATCGGCTACTGCCGCAGAAGTAGTAATGGCGGCGACAGCTCATCCTCCAGGAGCGTTGTGACCCGCACATGAATGCAGACAAGGAGCGGCGCGGCGGGACATGCGCAATGCCACACGCCTGGTGGAGTTACCTGACTCCGACGTGTCACGGCCACAAATCACCGTGGGCCTAGAGCTCGCAATAGCATGGGCCCTCGAACGGTTGAAGAACACGACGGAGACGAGCAAGCACCGTCTCCGCCGCATCGACAAGGAGTGGTCTCTAGTGCCTCCGTCGACTTATGTAGCCCGTCTCTCCGCCACCCATGTTCGCGGTGGCCGCGGCCGCACTGCGCGCAGTGCAGGACCAAGCGGAGAAGATCATCTGTGAGCGCCAGGTAGCGGTCGGGAAGCCCTGCCACGACCCCGCACCCTACCGACGCTCGACGACGACGACTTCGACGAGGACGACAATGATAGTGCCACGGCCAGCGCAGCATGGCGTACGAGGTCACCGTCAAGTATAGGGCAGTTTAGGTTTTTAGTTAAACGGACAAAATACTATCCGTCTTATGTAAATTATGTTTGAAGTTAAGTGAATTCCATCTTATTTTGCATGAAATTTGTCCAATTTTTTCAAATTCACTTTGAAACGTATGTGGGCACGGTTGGATGGCCGGCTCCCACATCATTGTCCTTGGACTGGTCCGCACCGATCCACGGAAGGATACTGTGTCCGATTTGCATATCAGCGTTGGAGATGACTTTAGTTATATGTAGTGACAGTTATTCCCACAACTTGCTTGAGGTGGTTATTCTCATCCCACTCTATGTATACTTTTTTTTTCTTTCTTCGAGAAACTTCCTATCTATTCATCATGCTATGGCAATACAAAGAATACAGAAATAACAAAAATTGCATCCTTGTCCGTAGACTACCTAGCGACAACTATAAGCACTGAAGCGAATAGAAGGCATGTCGCCATTATCACCCCTCCCTCACGGAATCCGGGCCAAACTTATTGTAGTAGACAGTCGGGAAGTTGTCATGCATGCTAAGGCTTCAAAGGACCAGTGAACCAGAACAGCAGTCGCCATCGATGAAGAGAAGTGCATAGATAGAATGGATCCAACCTCTATACACACGAATGAAGACAGGCAAAGATTGGATCCAAGCAAATCCACAAAGACCAGCATCGACCGAATCTCGCGAGATCTGCCGGAGACACATCTCCACACATCCTCCAGCGATGGTAGATGCATCATCAGAACGGAGGCTAGGCTGGTAGAACCTTATTCCATCTTCAGGGAGTCACCACCACCTCGTCTTCCTGAGCAGGATAGAAACCGTAAATGAACACACAAAAACACCTAAAACTGAAGCAAGATCCCTCCCGCAGGCAGGGCCGAGGTCCACTACGCCTCCATGACTCTAAGGCCACCGGAGACGAGACGAGCCGGCAGCGGCACTAGCAAGAGACAGATGAACACTAAGTTTTTTTCTTAGAGAGGAGGCGGTGGTGGCATATAAACTTATGAGTAATCACATGTTAGTATTAATAGGGCTATGAAACTTTTTGTAAAGGATGTAACTACGAATAGGCTTTCTGTTTTACAGAGTAAGGTCACACATGCTACAAATTAGAACATCTTCAACAGTAGCCCATTTATTTAATGGCTTAAAAGTGATTTTAAGTGTGGGGAGAGAAGTTTTTTATTACTGGAAAAGTTTCTGCCTTTTCAGCAGAACAAAAATGGGTGCCCTAAAATTTGGCCTTCGTCTTCGCTACACAATTACATATATATTCAAACAAACTATGACATCGTAATTAAACTTTGCAACATTGCAACACACATAATCAACAATATTTCAAATTCATGTTAAATCCATAATATTTCAAATTCAAGATCGAATTTAAGCCTAAAACCGCAAGCATCGTGCAACACAAACACAAACACAAACAAAAGTGCCTAGAATATGAATGCATAGAGCTCTCAAATGTCATTAACTCTATTGCCACCACTAGTGCTTGCAATCTATCCATTGGCACCATTGGCACCATTGTTTCCATTGCCACCCATGAACCCTCACATGCCACCCTCCAAAGCCTTCAAACCCTCCCATGGAGCCTCACATAGACCTCATCGCCAACACTTGACTGCATCAAAGCTCTAAGTACGTTCTTGCCTTATCATAGAGAGTACTTCGGTCCATGAACATGAGCTTTTGCTCATTTTCCATGCTCTGTGATTCTTTCTTTTTAGGCCACCTTGCTCAACCTTGGCCCTCCTCTCCTTTGTCGTCGTTCTCCTCTCCTTGGCTTCCCTCCTCTCCTCCATTTCTTTGGCCTTCAAGTAATTCCTTTCCTCGTCCATCTCCTTCTGTGAAAGGGGCCTTGTTTGATGTCTACGGGCATAGTACAGGAGCTCTCATTTTTTAAGGCAACGTCGTGAGGCTTTATTAATTCATCACAATGTTTACAGGGACGATAGGTAGATTCCCGGGATGGCCTAACCAGACACGGTGGCCACCACCGAGAGATAATGCATGCCTCGGAAAGTTGTGAGCTTCATAGTTGGAGCTCCTAAATTCATGTCTAAAACTACAAAATCAAAAGCTGAAGAGTGGGCTATTATTTCATGTATAATTGCACCGTAGCTCGTAGAATTGTTCTTCTGTAAATCTTCCACGACCACTTTGCAATCCGCCGCAACAATTCTTCATCGCTTCATCTTAGTGAATAGGGAACTATGCATAGCCCAACAATAGAACCAGGCCCAAACCAACTAACGACCAAGCCCTCCATTTCGGGAGCGGCTACGTATCATTTACAGCGATAGAGAGCGCATCGTAGCCTGCAACACTCCCTAAATGTCCCCGCAACTTCTAAAAGATGTTAACGGCACTCAAAAAATGTCACACATTAAAAAAATCATGGTATTTTTTAAAAAAATGTATATAAAATTTTAGAAAAATCATGTAATTCTAAAATAATATTTTGTAACATTAAAAAATGTACCTAACATATTAAAAATCAAGCATTTAAAAAATATAATCATGACATTTTAGTAAAATGTTCATACAATTTAAAAAATATTCAATATGTTTTAAATTAATGTTTTGTATCATTCAAAAAACAAGTTTCAACGTGTACCTGTAAAATGATTAACATGTATTTAAAAAAAGTACATCATATATTTCAGAAGTGTTCAATGTGTATCACAAAATGGTCCATGTGTAGACAAAAAATGTACAACGTGTATTCAAAAAAGTAAACACGTGCTGAAAGGAAGTCCAAAGAAAAGCGAAAAATAAACACAGAAACCCAAGAGAAGCAAGAAGTGGTCGTAGCAGCGTACAAGCAAAATACAAGCACTTCTCCTTTGTTCTAGAATTTTCTGTATCATAATTGCCCAAATTTTTTTCTAAATGAATTGCCATTATTTATTTTTACTTTATGCTCTACAATGCACAATTCTATGAATCTTAAAATAGATTAACTTTTTTATAAAACTTATTGATTTTGAATAAGATGAACTATAAGAATTAAACGAACATCAACATCATGCATATATGAATCAATGCTTACATGCTATGGTGTGGTATTTATTCATAATTTGGTTGCCAAATCTCATGCGTGCAATGCACGTGTACCTTACTAGTAATTTTAGTTTTAGTTTTCCCGAATTTCTCTCTTGTTCAATGTGCCAGTCCCAGCAAGCTGATCTATTTGCCATTCTCATGTTTTAATTTTATTATTACTAGCAAAAGAGCCTATGCGTTGCAAAGGAGAAAAAAATACCACTCCCCTAACCCAACAACCATGAATCAACATCCCAATAGGTCCATGTCTTTTCTTTCAACACATGGCATCCCATCTATGTTTTCACTTATCCTTGTTCTAATCCTCGCTGATGGTGGCCTCAATGCTCACACAATGACAAGGTGTTTGAATGTTGTTAATCCTAAGGCATTTTTTCTCTCGGCATAAGATGAGAAATCACCTTTTCTTTGTGAGGTTTTTGTGAGGTGTGCATGCCTAGTTATAGATGGTTTTTTGTCTTCAATCCTGGTTTTGCTATGGTGTTCATTTCCTATCTGGATCCGTATCGGTATGAAAGAAAGATGGATCATGCACTATTGATTAAGGTTCCATCCTAAATAGCATTTTTTAAATAGTTAACGGTAAAATAACATTATATTCAAATTCTACACCTTTTCCTAATCAAATTTCATATATAACATGTTAAATTTGGAGTTAGGGTTTAAAATATATGATATTTTAAAAAGCTTTTAATATGCACCGCGGGTTTATTAACCCAATTATCATGGGGTTTCCTAAATCTGACTTAAAACTGGTCTATGGGTTGATTACCAGAAACATCAGAGAGTTTTTTGCAAAAGAGAAAATCTTACTTAAAATTGTACTGTCCATTGATTACCAGAAATATCATAAGGTTTTCTGCAAAATAGCAATGACGGACCAAGAATACATACTTTCTTTATTATTAGATATAGATTTCTAACATACTGAAGCTTGTTCCCACAATCCACCCCAAGAGGAGTGATGTGGCAACTAACGGGTCGCTAGTATTTGCAAACCCCAACTGGGCTTTTGTTTTCAACACTAAATGAAAATGACCCTTTTATCTGGTCGTCCGACGACCTCACCACCACCGCTGATACCATGACCCCTTGAGGATGTTCTACCCACCACAGGACTCCCATCATCGATCTCCGTCGATCCATAGTGTCTCGACCCCGCCGGCCACCCTTCACCACCGGTGAGCATCGCCACCACCCTTCATCCACCTTTTTGTCAAGTTAACATGCTCTAATCCAAAATTGCATACAATTCAGAGCAAAACTAATGGGCGGATTGATACGGTTTGACGGAGTTGACGGGGTGATTCAACTGGTTTTAGACTCAAGGGAGATTTGATCCGTGAAAAGGGGGAATCTGAGGGAGGAAGTATATTTTCCTTTCTTTTTTCTAATGGGCCGAAGCCCATTCCCAAAATCCAGCCCGCGAGGCATACTATGACAATTGACTGTGTCGCTAGCGTTAGCAAACCCCAACTGGCTTTATTTCCAGCCCGAGAGACATACTTTGCTTTTTCTGGAGGGCTAAAAAGAAATTACGAGGAATTTGAAAAAGCACATCTTACATTGTCAAATTTTATCAGAAAATGAATACACAGTTACGTAAAGGAAGGGAGGGGATATTAGAGAAGAAGAATAGAAGTATAAATATCTCTATCTCTGTCTCTACTACTTAACAAGAACACAAGGTTCCATGTTTCACTTTCTTCCCACCAAGCCTTCCTCCAACCTCCCACCCTCGACCGATTTCTCTCGAATTTGCATCCCTATTGGCTTTCAGCAAATCAGTCTTTGGCAACCCAGTAAACGAATCTACCTTATATACAGAAATACATTCATGACACATATATAAATTGTTTCTTATGATAAACCTGACAACTGGTCAGATATATTTGGTAACTAAATAAATAGGAATAAATTTCGTGTCTGTAGAAAAATAAATATCAACCAATCTCTTATCTTTGGAATCAAATAAAGCGGATCAATTATAGGCACATACCTATTTTGCAAGTTTAATAAATAACAAGAAATTTACGCTTTATAAAATGAAACATAGTTTTATTTTGTTTATTTATTTTGCATCAAGATTTGTCATGTATGGTTGCTTTATGGTCTTAATACATATTTACCCTCGGCATACCTAGTAGATATAGATATAGATAAAGGACCACCTATTCATGCCTACACCAGTGGCCGACGGTGGCCCTTGTGGGTACCGTGTCGTTCGACACGTTGCAGGGGCTGTGAGCGCAGCGTGTGTGGTGTGTGTTGTGTGGGGCGGCGCTTCGAAGTGTGGCGGTCAGGCTCGACAAGCGACGGTGCGTCCTCAGGGACGACAATGGGCAATGGTGCCACTTTGACCTAATAGGCCAATTCGATTAAGTAGATCCAATTGAAAAGATGTGATCTGTTGATCAAAAGTTTCATCTGACAAATGGTAAATGTTCAGTTGGGTCCTGTATTAAAATCAGATTAATAGTAAGACAAAATCTACTAATTGTGCTCTAACAAAGATTCACTAGTTGTGATTTGTCGGTTAGGCTGCCTGTAGTGGGTAACATCATAAGTTAGTATCATGCATATGATATTAGTGTATGATACCCAATCATCTCTTTCTTTATTTAATTTTATGTCACCTTATTAAAATTGACTAATTGACATGCATGATACTAGCTATAATACTCTCATTATGGGCAACCTTATAAAGATCACTACATCAATGATTATATGTTGATCCCGGCTTTATTTTGCATATATAATTTGTTTTTCAATTGGCAGGCTTTTTAACAATGCGAAAGCCGAGGACCAGTTCTTCCTTCGCCTACCCGAAACAATGATAAAAGCGGAAAAAATTGCGGTCCTCGGGCGTGGAAGTTGGCGGAGGCATGCAAGCCCTGCAGAGTCCTTAGGTGACAAGCTTCTGGCATTGCACGAGTTAAAAGGTGTCTTCATATCTGGTAGATCTTGCTTTGCAGTCCTCTTCTCAAGTGTCCTTGGACAAGTGCGGCTAGCCGCACTCATTGCTTGCATTGTTATGTCTTCATTGCGTCTGAAAAGGCAAGATTATGTGGATCAACAGAATCAAGGGAACTATGATCATAAGAACATTAGGTGGTCTCTGAACATCTTCTATGCATTAGTGCTCAGCCAATGCATTCTCTATTTCCTAACTGGGATATTGGCAAACCCGTTGAAACGGATAACTCTAGTCTGTATGAAGTACAAGCTAGATATCTGGGGGTTTCTAGCTCTTTCTCGCTATCTACAGGCATGCGTTCTGAAATGCATCAATGGTGATCTTCGTGAAGCAGTCAACATGGACTTGGTTTCCTTTGCAAAGCAGCTACTGAACTCTGACCCACTGGACGACCAGCTGCTGGGAATTCGTATTCTTGACCACCTCCTCAGAAGCAGGGAACACGAAGATGAATGCTACAAAGAAAAGGTGCTCACCAAGATTCGATCTTCTCTTGATACCGTCGAGAAAGCAGTATACATGATGGGCTTGGACAGAGAGGTGGAACAAGACACCAGAGGGCATGCTGCGCGCATACTGCTGGAGCTCGCACCTGGCCTTCAAGTCGAGAACTTTCCTGGTATTTTTCAATCTATTTCTTCACTGCTTAGCGCACGCAGGACCAAGACCAGTGGAAGTTCCAGCAATTCAACCTGTGCAAGCAAAGAGCTCAAATTGCTTGGTGTGGATATTCTCGACAACCTCCTGACTAATCCAGAAAACTGTGCGGAGGTGAAGAATGCCAAGAACCTGCTCTCCAAGATCATACACATTACAAGCTGCCAAGATGAAAAGCTAGATTTTGATATTGATAAAAAGATAGTCGAAAACTCACTAGAAGTCTTGCGCAAGCTTGTGAGCACAGCTGGTGAGACCGGCGAGGAGCTCAGGTGCCAAGTGTCCAGTAATATGTACACCATAAGGAATATTGGCAAGTTCTTCATAGATCATCCTGAAAGCCAACCACAGATGCTTGCTCAAGCAGCAGACATCCTTGCATGCCTAGCTTCAAATGACACTGCCAGAAAGGAGATAGAAAGGTCACACCTAATCATCCGGAAACTCATCGGTCTCCTAGCTGAAGAAATTGATGACGTCCAAGAAAGCTCCATGAGAGTGTTGGCAGCCGAAGCGTTGGTATTGCTCACTGCTCCTACCAAAGAAAACGGCGAGCTCAGTATAGTGAGTGAAAGGAGCATCAAGCCAGTATTGTCAGAAACTAAGCTTGAAGGCATGCAGCGAATTGTCTCGCTGCTCTCTGATGAGTCTGCAGAGCATAGAATTATGGTGGCGAAATTCCTGCAGAATCTGCAGAGTTACCGGGGAGCAGAATATGGTGATCAGCTGGAGATAATCAACAAAGCTCTACCAAAGGTAACTGCTAAGCAGCACCTATCCTGATTCAAATCTTGGAACAGAAAATTAACTTTTATCTATTTTGCACCCATATGCGAAAAATAAAAAAGGTTGGGTTGGCTTTGGTTATCTTACACTTCCTTCTGCTGAAGCATATACTCCCTCCATCCCATAATATAAGAGCGTTTTTTACACTAATGTAGTGCCAAAAATGCTCTTATATTATGGGACAGAGGAGTAGTTTTTATTTATCTTCATTTGACATATTATCAGGGGCGGCGCTAGGGGTATTCTTGGGTCTTCATGTGAATACCCATGATGTTTACAAAACAGTGTTGATTTTGGCAAAACAGTGACAATTTTCGAAAAACAGCAATGATTTTGGCAAAATGAATACACATGAATACCCGGTTGCAAATTCCTGGAGCCGCCCGTGCATATTATGCTTGAAATGGTGCATATACATATATATCACCCTTGCATGATAAATCCATATTTTATTTTAAACTCACTGGTATACATTTGATTTTTGGGGATGACAAGTATATGAATGCTGTCACAGGTATTGGAAGCAATCAAGATTGCATCGGATAAAATAGAAGCGATAGGTTGTGCTGATGAACCTTCTGGTCATGTAAGAAAACAGAGTTCTCCATCTTCCCTGTTTAACATAGTAAATTCATAGGGCCTGTTATTCTGATTCAACTAGTTTTCCTTTGAAATTTATATTTTGTTGGAATAATATTATCCTTATATGCGCTGTATACACAGGAGATGGAGGCGCTGATAACTGAACAAGGCAAGCTGCTGGAGAGCTTTATTGGCCTGTGCGTGCAAATTTGCATCAGCGGGAATGCAAAGCAGTTCACCGATGCGCTGAGGAGTGCTGAGATTACAGACGATATGTTCGTCCAGATGCTTACAAAGATACTGGAAGTGTACAAGTCTCCAACTTCCGATACTCCAGGCATAAGAAGGGTGGTGATTCAACAAATGAACTGGATGATGGATGAGGACCAAGAGTACATCAACATTTTCCTGAAGCATGAAATGGAAAATGCACTGAAAGAAGTATTAGAGACGGCATTGAAGCTTGAGAACTATTGGTTCTTTCGTTTTGACGTCAAAGCTTTTGAGCATGAGGAATCCATTTATTCTCTTCTCAGCATTTCGCCACTACTGCAGGCAGGTGGTTCGGGCTTGTAGTTGGATCAGCAAACATCTATCCCAAGTACGTACTCTCTTCCATCTCATGTAAAACATATGCTAATTTGCCGATGAGATTTATAATGCCTTTCAAAGAAGCTATTTCGAGACTCATAAACCCGCAGCTATGGAAATTTAATTCAAATTTCTCAAGAATAAACATAACTTACGCTTATGGCAGCCAGCCCAAAACAACATAATTTTGCTTTGGAAATAATCTAAGGTTAAGGCAGTCCTAGTATTAAAGTCACGTGTCCCACTTTTCTCAAGTGCTGGCATGATCTAACTTGGATTTTGTTGCATGTTCTCTGCAGGGCACAATCGTGAGAACGCACCTACTATAATTGCCTACCTTCCTGCTCAAGCCATCTGCCTAAAGCAAATTTGCTTCGGGTTTCAGTATTCGTGTGTTGAATTCAGCTTCCCAGTTTGTTTAATTTAGCCAACTTATAATAATGCTCTCGGAGACATACCTTACCGTGTGTCAACAAGGACTACTATGCAAATTAGACGGTTTGTCTATAACTAGCAAAAATGCCCGTGCGTTGCAACGGGTACAAAATAAATACATGTGTGTGCTTCGAAATTTGAAGAAAAAAACCACTTTGCATACATGGCATGATTGCAACTCAGATCTGAATGAAATTTTCCATGTATATGAAATAGCAAAGTTTAACACACTGCCCAGTGATGTACCAGTATCAAGTTTTGTCTTTCGTAAATCAGGAACAGGTCTTCTATCTCTTGTGATGTGATTCGTCCCTATGTCAGAAGATAGTTAGAAATCAAAACAGGGTGTGGAAAGAAACATGTAAAAGAGTGCTATAGTGACTATTGTTGGCAACAGGGAGGTAGTTATAGACACAGTAAAATATGTTGGCATGGCCTATGATTTTTGCTTGGAGAAAATAACTACAGAAAAGAGCACAAATACGTAAGTAATTTGGTATGATGGCCCAACTAATATATATGTTGCTCTAATAAATTGGTTAGACATTGGCTAAAAGCCAAATAATCCCTTTTTCACTACAGACAACAGCTAGAGCAAGGGATTGATGTATCAGGTAAAGTAAACTGCCAAATCCCTCCTTACTATTGGATATTCTTCAGAAAACATAGTCCTGCATGTATATATTGAGCAAAATGAATGAAGAAAAGGGAACATATTCACTCATGGTAAAAGTAATTGCACTCTGACAACTAAGAGAATAAGTTAGAGCAGGGGAGATTGCTCTTTCTAAGCTATAATAGCATGCAAAAAATGGGCCCTTTATGAAGATGAAGGTAGACCATCAAGTTGCAGTAAGTGAAGTGCTGGACAGTGATATACAGTATGGTTGTTTTGTAATGTGTCCCCTCGTATTTAAATATGCGATGTGATGCTACAGTAGACAGTAAACAAACAAAAAATGGCCGTCATACATGATTGTTAGAAAGAGGCCTCACATTTGATCGATATCATGATTGTTGCGCCATGATACACCATTTTCAATCTTGCAAAACCGACCGGCCTTATTCATGTCAGACCTGCACAAAGGTTATAGGCGTCTCAGATTCTATTGAATTCACTACTGGTTTAATTCTCAAAATTTGGTCTCAACAAATAGAAAAGGTAAGTAAGTATTAGCATAATGAAATGTAATTAATGTCACTTAAAAACCAAAATAGTCCACCCAAATGCAGTTATAAAAATTCTAGAACGAGAAAGAAAGAGCCTGTGCATTGCAATAATGGGGATAATACTTATTTCTCTCCCTCCATATCTCCTTCGGGTGTTGATGCTCTCGATCTACTTGAGCAAGCGCATAGTGTTAGAGCTTGATGCTCCTCTAGAGGGCAGCACTCATATTGCTGTACATCGATCAGTGTAAATAATTAAGGAGCAACATCATATAAATTCAACGCAAATGTTGCAGGCATATGAAAAAGAATGTCTGTACTACAGAAAGATCATGGGCAGACGAAAGACCACAAATTTGAATACATATCACTTGTTCCCCTCTTCATGATCATTGAAATTAGATGAATTTGTAACCTTTTTGTTTCTCTAGTGAACATGAAACAGGGACAACAATTCAGAAACAATAAACCCAAACAGAGGCTCTATGAACTGATTTTCTTTCAAGGGGATACATACCCCTGTCATCGTCATGTCCTCTGCAGATCGAGCATGCCGCCCCGACGGTAGACGTGGAGCCCCGTGATCGCCGCCTAGCGCCTGCGCTCCCCCGTCTGCTGACTCCACGCCGTCCTAGCTCCATTGGAGCCAGCCCAGCCTTTCTTCGCTCGTTCCGTTCCCTTTCCTTCGCTCCTTTCATGTCCCCCATCTGCACATCTGCAAGCTAGCCTTTGCTTATTGATTCCGAGACAGCTCCTTGATAATGAGGACATTGAAAGGCCTATATAAATTCTGCAAGCTAGCCAGTGCCGGACAGCGGCACAACGACGATCTGCTTCATGGTGATGAAAGAGGGTGAAGAACACCACCGCAAGGAGGCCAGCCGCTTGGGTGGGAATCGATAGCGGGGTGGCGGCGATGTTCGCCGCGGGAGCCAGGCGGACGGTTTCAACAGGTGCCACTGCCAATGTAATTAGAACACTTGTAGTCTTTCAGTGAGCAAAGTGCAGATTACATGAAGTAAGCTGGATGGCAATTATATGCTTCGTGTATGGGCAGAATACAACCATCGGCTATAGTAGAGGGAGAAGACTGGATGCGACATAAATCTCTCACCTCTTGAAATATGTGAACTGGAGTATTTCTCAACAATCCCTTGGATCTGCTCCGGAGTGAATATTGACGCACTGGTATCGAAATCAGCACTCTCCAACTGCCTCTGCAACTGCATTGACAATAAAGTCGAGATAAGCATTACGCATTGCTTCTTCTGCTCATAAACACTTAGCAAAAGTTTAGTTGTGTATGTTTCAGTGAGAGAGGGCAAGCATAGAGTACATACAGTCTCAAGTATGACAGATTGGCTCTCGGAATTGTGTTTTCTAATTTGAACTAACATCTCCAGTTTCTGTAACAGCAATCAAAACGATGTAATTAGCATCTTCAATACAGTTAAGTTTGATACTTTGAAAGAGGCACTATAAAAACATTTTTGCTTCACCTGTTGTTGTAATTCCCGTTGAGTGTGCATTTTCTCGGCAAATTCTAGAGGCTCAAGCTCGGCTTCATCAATAGCCATCTCTTCTCTATCAAATTAAATAGAAAAAAATCAGAGCATGGCTTTTAGACAACAGTTCAAGTCAACTCTGTAAACCACAAAGTATTATTGCTAGAGAGCAGGTAATTGTGGCTGTATATTCATTTTACTTGTTCAGTTCTATGGCTGGCGCATTAACTGACACAGCTCTTTTCCTTGAAAATATAAATAAATAAAAGAGCACACCACTACACATATCAGCGTGGACTATATTCAAACATGTATAGCAAGAATGAGCTAGCTACAAATGGCCGTGAAACAAAGCAACAATGGTGCTGCAGTGCACTGAGTCTTTTTAGCAAACACATGGCGTGCACCTCGCGGGTTGGTGGTTGAAGTCGATGGGGGCAGAGCAGCACTGAACTGCACGCAGCCTGGGCAACGACCATCGAACTGCTCCGTCGATCTGTGCGTGATGGGAGGAGCAGGTGCTCCGGCCAGGTGAAGAAGAGCGTCGGGGAGGAGAGGAACCAGCTCCCGTCGGCTCACCTGTGATTGAGAGGCGAGGCAGACGGTTTGGAACTGTCTTTGCCGTCGCCGGAGCACTGGACGTCGGCCAAGAGAGGAGGGAAGGTGAGTAGCGTCACTGGAAAAGGAACACGCCGGGGCTGGGCTGGTGGTGGAGGACGACGGCGTCGGGTCGTGGCGAGAGAGAGGGATTGGGGGAAGGTGCGGCGCCGGCATCAAGTGTCGCTGGTGGTGGAAAGCCGCAGGGGTGGGGAAGGCGCACGGCGGAGGGGCGTTGGCGGTGCGCGGCGGCGTGTCGGGGGCCGGCGGCGCGCGATAGCATGGAGATGCGCTGGAGGTGGAGATGGAAGGCAAGGTCGTCGTGCAGTTTTTTTTCTTTTCTCTGGTCAGTGCCGGTTCGATTCGATTGACTTATTAGGGGGACTGCGGGTTGGATACCTTAAACACCAGGGAGCTTTGTGTAAAAACGCCACGACGGTGAACACGGAGACCCAGGCCCTGTTTGGTTCATATAATATAATAAGTCATCGTAGGACTTTTTTTAGTCCCAACTTATAAGTCTCAAGTCCCTAATGAGTCCTTACCTGTTTGGTTCCTGAGACTTATAAGTCCCTATAAGACCATATTACAACTATAAGTAAGTCCGTTCTTGAGAGTCTTATTTCATAAGTCTCAAATGCCCACTTTAAGTCCCTATAAGTCCCTCCTGTTTGGTTTAGATGGAACTTATAGGGACTTTTTTAAGTCCCTGGAAACAAACACTCTCTCAATCCGTGCTTTATTATTTACTAGGAAAATTGCCCGTGCGTTGCAACTGGAGAAATCCAAAAAATAATGTGATATAGAGCCGGCTTTGTGGTAAGGTTTAGTGCTTTTATGGAAGGCCACCATCGAGATGGACCCTTGCTAAGGAGGAGCTTAATTTGGGCAAGCAGAGATTACAGTTGAGAAGGGCGACCCCGAGGGAGGTCAATGGCACGGTTGCAAGCAGTGGCAACAAAGTTGTTCAGCTAATCATCAACCCAGGCAACAGCGTGCTCAAAATTTTCAAGACTACTATTTTTGTACCGAGTGAATTTATATGTATCATAGTCAGCAATAATAAAGTTCAAGAATATATATAATACTGACAAAATAACAAACATACAACGTCCAAAAGATACATTGGTACCTGACAAAGTGACGATCATCATGATAATCAAAATAACAAACATATTGTTTCTCATAAAGGTTACTGATCTATTAAGATCATCGTACCGCAGAGAAAGAAAATTTGTGTACCGGGTCATCTTGAGATGCAAACAATATATGCTAGCACATGTTAGAGACACCTGATTATCCATTTTTCTAGTATCGATACTTCATTCGTTTCTATTCGATGCCGATAGTCACAAAACAGTTTTTTCCTGTGGTTAAGTGCTTAAAAAAGCAATATCGTTCCATCTCATTAGTTGAAGCTTATTAACGACTCCTAGTATGAGAGACCAAATATCAAACTGGCCAGGAGATGTATAAACATCTACTTTAGACGATCATGTGCATACACATACCTGAAGACGTGAACTCATGCCCCTGGTTGTTGGCTTGAAAGATCGTCACTTTCCTACAATCACCAAATAGGATTAACCGGTGTCCACGATGGTCGGCTAGGTTTGTATGTATGAGTTTTCCATCCGACGAGTATCTATGGCTAGCTAACCTCCAAGGGAAACAACACAGCAGTTTGCTAGAAGCAGGCGTGTTCTGTCGTGTACTATCATCTTCTGACAAAATGAATTGCTCAGAAGTTGGTAGAGATTTCCAGTACGCACTGAAATTTGAACTTGCTGAAGTGCATTAAGAGCATACTGGTAATGATATGGCAGAGGTGAAGAGCATGCTCACAATCACAATGAGATGGGAGAGGCGAAATTCCTGATAACCTAATATTTTCTTTCTTTCTTAAAATAGCCATAGGGGTGACTGAAACTTAAAATCCACTAAGAAATAAATGTCACGGTTCTAGGAAATGTACCAGGACTGAATTCCCTAATGTTTGTCAAATGTTCGAAAAGTCCAATTTAAGAGTTGTGGTACGGAGCAGAGCAATAGAGTCAGAAGAAAAAAAAGGCAAAAGTAGTATGGACAGAGTACAATGGAGAGCTGCCAATATCATCCTAGATTGACCATATAGGATATTTATTAGACAAAGTTAAAATAAGCTACTATGCTTATTCTAGAAGGCTAGAAGTTCTCACATTATTCGGAAAAACAAAGAGGCAGGCACGCCAAATTCAGTGGCCATATCTTTATACAACACTGATCAAGGAAAGCCCTGTTATGAGATATATATGACTACCATTGGTACATCGTGTGTCTTAAGGTAGCTCTCCAACTACTCAATGGTAACCAAATCGACATGATCTGTGGCATCAGCTCGTCAAGTAGACGCAGATCAGGATGTGCAGTACTCCGCGGAAAGATATGCAAGCATAAGTAGGTGGCTAATGGAACGTGTGTGCTGCATGATTTTCTGCTACCTGAAGTTAAATGTGAACAATCTGTGATGAATATAAATACTCATGTGTACCTGGATAAGGTTAATTTATCCTTCTTTGAATATAAATACCAGGATGATGTCAATTTATCCAAAATAAACCAGACAACAATCTGAGATGTAATGGACTCGATTTTGTATTGTCTCTGATATTCAACACATATCTAGTCAATGTGCATTCTGATCCAATATCTTGTTGTACAGACCCAGATATGGTTTCACAAGAGAAACATCCGAGGTCTCAAAATGAAACTGACCTAACATGCAAGTGCTGATCCAATTAATGATGCAACTGTAATTATATTTGTACGGCAGAACAGTAAAAGACACAAAGACTCGAGCTTTTGCAATTACCTGTAGAGAAGAACTCCGCCAATGAGCTGACGCAGGGGATGAAATATGAGTATTATCGAATTCGGCAGCCAGCACGACCACCTCAACGGCGCCCTGGGGGCGGAGCAGGACCATCTCGTGGTAGCCCATCTTCTCGGCGTGGAACTGGCCGTTAAGGTCGCCGGGCACCATGTAGAGCACGGCCACCACCTTGGCTCTCTGGTCAGCGCTGAAGTTGCCCTCCATCTCGCCGGTGTCCCAGTCCAGGGGGCCCTCTATCTCCTGCGGCAAGGGGATGAGGTCGACGCATCCAGCGTCGGGGTGTAGCGGAGGATGTGCGCCAGCCTGATGCAACTCTGATGATCTCGGGCACACAGATGTCGACGCCCGCGCACCAGTCCCAACCTGGGGGTAGTGGTGGAATCCGCCGACGGGAAGCGCGCAGCCACCACCGTCGTCCTCGTCCTCGAAGGCGACGACGTCGGCCGGGGAGGAGAAGATGGCTGACAGAGGGGAAGGGGATCTTGACGATGACCACGACGTCGGCCCTAGGGTTGGGGCGGCCGAGCCGCAGGCAGGGCCGGCCCTATGTTTTGGGAGGCTCTAGGCGAACTCGATAACATGGACCCCTATGTCTAAGTCCTAAGACCATATATATGTATGTGTGTGCGTTATATATATGACTTATTAAAAGTAACTTTTAGTCACACATCTTTAGTTTAAAATTTGACTATAATAATTCAAATGACTTCATCGAGAACAATAATAACCAAATTCGAACTGATTCCATCAACAACAATAATACTAAAAAATCACAAAATGAAACTAACACGACATGATTAATTACCTCAAATAAGAACCAAATTAGACTGACTCCATCGACAACAATAATACTTCAGTGCTTCAAAAAAGGTTTCTTCAGGAGTAGTTTCTTGTCCCTGTTCTTCAATGACATCAACATTGCTTGAAGATGTAAAGAACTTATTCAAAGAATCCTTCAATGGTAGAATTTTCGGATCACTTTCTTTCTTTTTCCTTTTTGTTTCAGCACCCGACAATTGCTTCTTCTTAGGTAACATGGCATGCTAATGTCCTAAAATCATGAAGAAAAGATCAAAAGAGGATACAAAGAATTAGGAATTTATACATCGGATGATTGGAACCCTAGACATGTACATAGAATGACAAAAAAATGATTGATTGAATTAGAAAATTTAAAACTTCATGCATACTGAAATTGGAGGATGGATCATGGATGTATAGTTGAATACGTAATTAAATACTAAATAAAGTATTGAAATTGTCAAATTAGGGTTTGGGGGATGGACTGGAACTGAGGAACATGGATGGAAACATTCAAACGTACTTTAGGGATTGGGGACGGCCGCGTTGCAGACTTCAAGACTTGTAGTCGCCAGTCGGATGTATACTTGTATACGTATTGCCGCGGTGCCGCCTTGCCGGATGCCGGATGGCCGGGCCGCTGGGTTGCTGGACTGTCGTGCGGCGCGCCGCGCGTGCAGCTCCAGCGGGCAGCGGGCCAGCGGCAGGCGAGGCGAGGATGACACGGCAAGGCGCCGAGCGACGGAGCGAGGAGGCCGACGGGCGTCACGGCGCCTGACGAACCTAACCTACGAAGGAAAAGGAAAATGAGCAGTCGTCTGTCTGCCAACTGGCGTGAGTCATGGTGTCGCTTCGCGACTTCGCGTTCGTTAATCAATCAGCGATGGCTTGCTAGCTATCTGATGGGCCTAGCCCATCTTATTTCTTTTCTCGAGTTCTTTTGTATTTTTTACCTATTTTTTGCTGGGCTATAATATAGATATATACTCTGTCATGGGCCCCCTCCTCGCCTGGGCCCTGGGCCGTCGCCCCGCCGCCATACCCCCAGGGCCGGCCCTGGCCGCAGGCAGCATCTCCTCACGTGGAAGAGCGGCGGCGTCAGGGGCGCACGGCTGCGCTGTCGCCCGACAAGAAGCACACGGAGGCTCCTCTCCCGTCGCGCGAGATTGTGGAGGATCTGTACCTGGAGGAGATCGAGCAGGAACCAGATGGAGGAGGCGGCGCTGACTCGAGGGAGTTGGTCGGCCGATGGAGAGCGGCAGCGACAGAGGAGCAGGGGAAAGATGAGTTGGGGAAGGTCCGGATCCGGCTTTGATTGTCGCCGGCGGTGGAAAATCGAGGGGATGGAGGCACGTCGGGTAGGGGTGGGCGCGACGGCGTTGGCCGGCAGTGGCGGCACGCGGCGGAGGGGCGGGGGCCAGTGGTCACGGCGCGCGGCGGTGGCGCACTGTTGGCAGAGATGGGGGGTAAGGTCGTGGGCTTCCGGGTCGGTTTTTTTATCGCCCGTGCCGATTCGGGTTAACTGGAACAATAGGACTGCGTGTTCGATTCGGTTTAACTAGAACAATAGGAGGATTGTGTGTTCGATTTGTTTGTTGGGCCAAACACGTTGAAGCCCAGTATGCTGTAGGTCTCTTGTGTTCGATCTGAGCGGACGAAATTTCGATGATAAGAAGAATAGTACCACCTTGGATGTAGAACATATAATATAGGTGAAAAAAACTGAAAGCGTAAACTTACGGGAAGAAGCGTATTGTGACGGTGAACCCACGGAGTCAATCCGTGCTTTATTATTAGGGATAGATTATACTAGCAAAAGAGCCCGTGCGTTGCAACGTGTATAAAGAAATTTCAAACTTCACGTGATATTGAGGAGTTTATCTGTCGTGGTGAAATATTGAGCTATATCTCTCAGTTCGTTAAATTCTTCATTGTCTTAATATGAATTCATATTTTATACTTGCCCACTTCAAAGATAAGATGTCCGGTTAGAAAATAAAGAGTTTACAATGTTCTTTTGTTAACATTGTCGTCAACAGTAGGAGCAAGCCGACTGCATCAACGCAGCCATGCTTCCCTTGACACCAACATCACAGCCTCAAGGAGGACCAGTATTGGGGCATCCAAAGCCGGGGGAGAGATGGTACAACAGAGGGGAGTAGCCACATGAAAGTGGGGTATGGAAGGACTAAGGACATGGTCATCCTAGGCATGATCACATGCTTCTATCTCCCTCTCTCTCCATAGCCGATGTGTGGAGCGAACAAGACGTGGCCCCTCCTTCACCCAGTTCAAGCAAGATGCACCGTCGTCGTACTCTTTCAACTCTCCATCCCTCCCACCCCCATCTGTATCTCACACCAACGGCACTGGTAACATATAGAGTGGAAGAATATATTGACGGTCAGCTAGTCCACAAGAGAGCCCCAAATATCATTTCTTTTAAAAAGTATTTTTTTTTCAATTTTTCAGTCGCACGTATTTTCATCCACCTCTACTCCGGAGAGCTCCCTCGCTGGCTACTCGGCGTGATGGTTACCTCCCTCTCTTGCGTTGTAACACCCTGGATGTAACTTCCCTTATATGTATCCCAACTCTTGCCGTTTCCGACACTAAGTTATTTTTATTTTCCTCGGGTTCGGGTTTTTGTCTCCGTGTGTTGTTGCCTTTGTCTTGCATCTCATATCATGTCATCTTGTGCATTGCATTTGCATACGTGTTCGTCTCATACATCCGAGCTTTTTCCCCGTTGTCCGTTTTGCATTCCGGCGCTCCTATCTCCTCCGGTGCCCCTTTCTACCTTTCTTCATGTGTGGGGGTTAAACATTTCCGGATTGGACCGAGACTTGCCAAGCGGCCTTGGTTTACTACCGGTAGACCGCCTGTCAAGTTTCGTACCATTTGGACTTCGTTTGATACTCCAACGGTTAACCGAGGGACCGAAAAGGCCTCGTTTGTGTTGCAGCCCAACACCCTTCCAATTTGGCCTAAAACCCACCAAACCCCTTCCTATCGTCTAGAGCGTTCGATCACGATCGCGTGGCCGCAAACCGCACTCCATTTGGAGCCTCCTAGCTCCTCCTACCTATAATAAGGTCTCTCCCTCAAAAATTTGCGGATCATCTCGCACCCTAACCCTAAAAATTCTACCCGCCGCCACCGGACATGTCCGTCTCCTAGCGGACGAAATCCCGCCGCCGCGCCCAGCCTGTCAGAGCGCGACACGTGTCCCCGGCCGGCCTCCTCCGCCGCGGCCCGCCGCGGCCGGGGCGGGCCCTCTCCGCCCCCGCGATCGGGCCTCGCCTCCTCTTCCCAAGCGCCGCCCGCGCCCGAGAGGCCCTCGCCGCGCCGCCGTCTTCGTCCCGTACGCCGGCCGCCTCCGTCGACCATCACCGGCCGGCCGCACCTCGCCGCCCCACCGTGGCAACCTCGCCGCCCGGCGCCGGCGAGCGCCCCGCGAGCTCCTCCGGCGTTCCCCGAAGCTCCGGCCGCCGTCTCCTCCGTTCCCGTCAAGTTCGGTGAACAGGACTCCGGCGCCGACGAACCTCGACGTCCGCGCCGCCGATCTGGATCTCAGATCTAAAATCCACTCGGTTGACTTTATTCCCCCGAAACCCTAATTTTTTGGCTATTTTCATCATGTCGTAACTCCGCATCCGTAGCTCCGATTTGCGCGTGTAGCATATCAAAATGTTCGTCTCGGACAGTACATCATTTCATCTCATTGCATCATTTTTCATTTGAGCTCATCTTGATGCCCGAAATGCTGTTGGAAGAGGGCTATGTGATAAAATTGTCAGATCTGTTTCATCAAATAGATATTTGTCATTTTTGACATGATTAATGTGTGCATGATATGCTCCTGTGCTCTACATGTGTTTTGTTATATGCCATGCCATCTTTACCAAGGTGCTTACCATGTATTTTTGTGATATGTGTGGTGACTAGCACAAGCTTGCAAAGTAGCGTACTCGGTAATGCTGATTTTAGGGACTTAGAGAATTTCTCTAAGTCCTTGTCCTGATTTTGTCGGTATGTCATATGTTCATGTTGTTTCCTAGTGATCCGTACCTCTTTTGAGGATGATCAGTAAGGATGAATTGTTAACAATGTGGTTCTCTATCCATCCATGTCTTTGTTTGCAATTATGGAGCACCCTAGCTTGAGTCAATCGAGCTCTACTTTTGCTATTTCGTGAATCCTGGCAGATTGTTGACTTGTTAGCGATTTTGCCGAGGATGTTGCTATTGATCCGTGCCTGATATGTTGTTGTTCTTGCCATGTCTAGCTTCTATGCCATGTATCCATGATGGGTGTATGCTTAGTTTGTCATGCCATGCTCGGTAGTGAGTGCATCGAGCTCGTGAACATGCCTACTCGTTAACAGATTTGCATGCTTCAGTTTTTCACTAAGTCTGTAATCTGATTATGTTTTTGCCATGTTCACATGCTTGCAATTGTATTTTCTGATCCCTTTTGGCTCAAGGTCACTAAGGGACCTTTGTTAAGTGCTTTGAGTAGCTTCATGCCATGCCTTGCTTTGCCATGTTAAGTTCCTGTAGCATATAGTTTTCATTCTCCAAAGTGTGCTACCTGATGTTAAATTCCAGACTTGTGTTAATTTCACTAAGTCTGAAACCTGTTATCATTTGCACTTTTTCCATACTTGTTTGAACCTGTTAATGGATGAATTGGCCGTAGCTCAGTGTTCATCTTTTGTCAAGCATCATGAGTGGATCCCTGCCATGTATTTTGTTGTCATGTTTGAGTGCTGTAGCATAATTATCTTGATGCTTTTAGATGGCTACTTGCTGATTATCGCTGACCGGTGCCATATTTGTTTTGCTTGCCATTTCCAAACCGTGCATCCGATTCCGGTGATCTTTATATCGATTTCAACCGAAATCACCTCACCTTTCCAGTGGCACTCTTGGATTTCCATGTTGAGGCTATGTTCAATCATTCTGTGTCAAATCTTGCATATGCATCACATATCGCATCCCGCATAGCATACCATGTTCGCATCATGTTGTTTGAGCATTGCACGTGGTTGATTATGTTCCTTTTGCTTGTTTGTCTTGTTTGGGTAGAGCTGGGAGACGAGTTCGCTAATGAGAAGCCTGTTGAGTTTGCTTACGAGGATCAAGTCAACTCTGACAACTTTGCAGGCAAGATGATCATACCCTCGAAATCACTTCTATCTTTGCTTGCTAGTTGCTCGCTCTTTTGCTATGCCTATGCTACGATGCCTACCACTTGCTTATCATGCCTCCCAAATTACCATGTCAAACCTCTAACCCACCATGTCCTAGCAAACCGTTGTTTGGCTATGTTACCGCTTTGCTCAGCCCCTCTTATAGCGTTGCTAGTTGCAGGTAAAGATTGGAGATCGTTCCTTGTTGGAACATTGTTTATTGTTGGGATATCACCATATTATCTTGTTTATCTTAATGCACCTATATACTTGGTAAAGGGTGGAAGGCTCGGCCTTTTGCCTAGTGTTTTGTTCCACTCTTGCCACCCTAGTTTCCGTCATATCGGTGTTATGTTCCCGGATTTTGCGTTCCTTACGCGGTTGGGTTATAATGGGAACCCCTTGACAGTTCGCCTTGAATAAAACTCTTCCAGCAATGCCCAACTTTGGTTTTACCATTTTCCACCTAGCCTTTTCCCTTGGGTTTCGCGGACTCAAGGTTCATCTTTATTTAACCCCCCCCCCCCGGGCCAGTGCTTCTCTAAGTGTTGGTCCAACTGAACGATGTCCGGGGCTACCAAGGGCAACTCTGGGCTGGCCTACCCGACGTCTGGCTCATCTGAGTGTTCCCTGAGAACGAGATATGTGCAGCTCCTATCGGGATTTGTCGGCACATTCGAGCGGTGTTGCTGGAGTTATTTTACCATTGTCGAGGATGTCTTGTAGAACCGGGATACCGAGCCTGATCGAAATGTCTCGGGAGAAGGAATATCCTTCGTTGACCGTGAGAGCTTGTGATGGGATAAGTTGGGACTCCCCTGCAGGGATTTGAACTTTCGAAAGTCGTGCCCGCGGTTATGGGCAGATGGGAATTTGTTAATGTCCGGTTGTAGATAACATGAAACTTAACTTAATTAAAATGATTCAACCGCGTGTGTAACCGTGATGGTCTCTTCTCGGCGGAGTCCAGGAAGTGAACACGGTGTTGGAGTAATGCTTGACGTAGGTTGTTCTAGGATCACTTCTTGATCATAGTTCTTCGTTAGTGCTTTGCCTTCTCTTCTCGCTCTCTTTTGCGAACAGGTTAGTCACCATATATGCTAGTCGCTTGCTGCAGCTCCACATATTACCTTACCTTTACCTATAAGCTTAAATAGTCTTGATCACGAGGGTGCGAGATTGCTGAGTCCCCGTGACTCACAGGTTACTTCCAAACCAGATGCAGGGACCGATGATACCGTTCCAGATGATGCGCTTGAGCTCAAGTGGGAGTTCGATGAAGACTCTCATCGTTACTATGTGTCTTTCCCAGATGATAAGTAGTGGTGCCCAGTTGGGGCGATCGGGGACCGTGTCGCATGTGGGGTTGATCTTTTATTTTGGTGTCGTAGTCGGACCATGAGTGTATTGGATGATTGTAATGTTATTCATGTATTTGTGTGACGTGGCGAGTGTAAGACAACTATGTATCTTTTCCCCTTTTTATCTATTTACATGGGTTGTTGTGAAGATTACCTTACTTGCGACATTGCTTTCAATGCGGTTATGCCTCTAAGTCGTGCTTCGACACATAGGAGATATAGCCGCATCGAGGGCGTTACAAGTTGGTAATCAGAGCCTTCCCCGACCTTAGGAGCCCCCCTGCTTGATCGAATAGCTGGCTTTGTTGAGTCTAGAAAAATGTTTTGAGTCATTTAGGAATTATATATATCAGAGAGTTAGGAATTCTTTTTACTCCCCAGTCCCTTCATCGCTCTGGTAAGGCATCCTGACGTAGAGTTTTGACTCTTCTCTTCTCAAATTTCACTAAAAAAAATTAGGATCACGCGGGTATCTTGGAATCGTTCCGATGGTTTTGTGACGAGAACATTGTTCTTGGTGCCTCCTGACATTTAGGGGTTGTGGCAGTGTCCCGGGAAGTTGAGCTCCGAGGTGTTGTCGTCACAATTTTATCATTGCAGTTCTGGAATACCTGAGTTTAGTTTCGCCGACATCAAAAATCTCTTTTATGCAGTTTTTGGTGAGATAACCTCAACGCCACCCAGTACTGGGGCGGGAGTTCGGGAGTATTGCCATAACTTGTATAACGGATGCTTTTCGAAGGTTGAGATAGACGATTTCTGAAGTTTTTTCTTGGTTATGTGTTGAAGGATGGATACAGCTGGATGTAGGATTTGCTAGATTTGGGTGAGATATTATGCTTCCCCTGTATCCCCAACACCTGATTGCATAACCGGAAAGGTTCGGGAGTTTCATAGGTGGGAATTCTTGTAGCTCTAGTTCTTCTTCCACGGATATTTGGTTTGAGATTGGGTGATCCTTACCAAGTATTCGTTCTTGTTCCGTACCTTGTTGTTTTTCTTCTACCTCAATTCTAAGTGGCTTCTCAATTTATGGATATGTGACCATTTCAATTGGAATGCATTCGTTCATTTTGTTCGGATGTGAAGACTATATGTTGCAATCTCAACCCGTTTGATTCAGCTTCAATATTTGTCTGTCAATGTGCTAATGGATGTCAACATCTTCAGGATGGCTCCTCCAACGCGCACGACTCCGAATCCTGATCCGCCAGCACCACCTCCACCTCCGGAGGCATGTCAAGCTGTGATGGCCGCTACCAATGCAAACACGCAGCTGATCATGCAACTTCTTCAAGAGCGCAACCAAGGGAACCAGGGCCAAGGCAACAATCAGAATCAGTTTACTACACTCAACCAGTTCCTTGCTAACCAGCCAAAGACCTTCAGCAATTGTGTTGAGGCAACAAACGCTGATGATTGGCTCGTGGACATATGCAAGCATTTCGAGTGCAGTAACGTCAGGCCTGAGGACTTTGTCAAGTTCGCTTCCTTCCAGCTCAAAGACCAAGCTGCAGAATGGTTTCAGCAGTACAAAGATTCCAGAGGAGGCCGTGTGATTACCTGGAATGAATTCCATCAAGACTTCAAAGCTCATCATATTCCTCAGAGCGTGGTTGAAAGCAAGCGTGAGGAATTCCGCAACCTGAAGCAAAGGCTCGATGTCTATTTACGAGTACAACAATATGTTTCAGAAGCTCGCCCGTTTTGCTAAGCAGGACGTCCCTAATGAGAAGAGCATGATATACCAGTTCAGGGGTGGTCTCAGAGAAGAAATCCAGCTAGCTCTTGTCCTCTTTGAGCCCAAGAGGTACGATGAGTTTTACAACATGACAATGAAGCAAGAGACTACTCAACTGAAGTGCGATGCTTCCAAGAAGCGAGTCAGAGATGCAACTCCTTCTTCCTCAACTCAAGTGGCTAAGCAGCAGAAGTATTGGCTTCCTCCTCCTCCGTTCCGTCAGCCTTATCAGCAGAAGAGCAAAGGTGGCAGTGGATCTTACCACCCACCCAACCCTGGCTTTTAGAACAAGACTTCGTCTCAAGCTCCAAGATCAAGTGCTCCGTATCACCGTCCGCTTTCAGAGGTCACGTGCAACAAGTGCCAACAGAAGGGTCACTATGCCAACAAATGCTTCAATCAGAGGCGTCTCCCTCCTCCTCCTCCTCCTGTGAGATCGGCAAGTACAGCTGTGGTCAAGCATAACCCCAAGTCTGCTAAGGTCAACTTGATGAATGCAGCTCAGGCAGAGGACTCATCAGATGTCATCATGGGTAACCTTCCTGTTAACGATATTCCTGCAAAAGTTCTTTTTGACACTGGTGCATCGCATTGTTTCATCTCGAGACCATTTGTTTCTAAGCATGAGTTGCCTTTACAAGAATTGCCTAGACAGTTATCCATTGTTTCTCCGGGTAAATTCATGAATGCAAGCGCTATGGCCCCGGATGTTACTATCACGTTGGGCGACTACAAGTTTCTATCCTCTCCAATGGTCCTTGGTAACTCGGATATTGATCTTATTCTTGGAATGGATTGGTTTTCTAAGCACAAGGCTCAGCTTGATTGTGCTGCCAGGCAGATTCAATTGACTCATTCGTCTGAGGATGTAATTGTCTTTGCCGCTAATGACGATACCATCCGTCTGTTTTCTCTCAATGAGAAGGGTGAACTGGATGCCATCTCTCAAATTCCGGTCGTTTGCGAATACCAAGACGTCTTTCTAGAAGAGCTTCCAGGAATGCCTCCGCACCGGCCAGTTGAATTCATCATCGATCTTGAGCCTGGCACGGAACCTGTTTGCAAACGTCCTTACAAGCTCGGACCTGAAGAGTTGAAGGAGCTGAAGAAGCAACTCGATATTCAAGAGCGAATGGGTCTCATCTGACCTAGTTCTTCTCCGTGGGGTTGTGGAGTTCTTTTTGTGAAGAAGAAGGATGGAACGGACCAACTTTGTGTTGACTACCGTCCATTGAACAAGAAGACTATCAAGAACAAGTACCCACTTCCCAACATCAACGAGTTGTTTGAACAACTCAAAGGTGCTCAAGTATTCTCCAAGCTTGATCTCCGTATGGGCTATCACCAGATTTGAATTCGTGAGCAAGATATCCCCAAGACGGCTTTCAGAACAAGCTATGGTTCATATGAATACATTGTCATGTCTTTTGGCCTCGTCAACGCTCCTCCGACTTTCTCTCGTATGATGAACTTCATCTTCAATGCCTACACAAATGACTCTGTCTTGGTCTACCTCGATGACATTCTGGTCTTTTCGAAGAACAAGGAAAATCATGCCAAGAACTTGCGTTTGGTGCTCGATAAGCTCAGGGAACATCAGTTCTACGGCAAGTTCTCAAAGTGCGAGTTTTGGCTCGATGAGGTTCTCTATCTTGGGCATATCATCTCTGCCAAGGGCATAGCAGTGAATCCTGAGAAGGTGTCTG
Organism: Triticum urartu; assembly: GCF_056163025.1. NCBI lineage: Eukaryota > Viridiplantae > Streptophyta > Magnoliopsida > Poales > Poaceae > Triticum > Triticum urartu. Next base: position 512,618,617 of record NC_141873.1, read on the forward strand.
CAATTGTGAATTGGGAACCACCTCAGAACGTGAAGCAACTCCGCAGCTTCCTTGGTCTCGCAAGTTACTGTCGAAGGTTCGTTGAGAACTTTTCAAAGATCGCGAAGCCGCTTTCCAACCTTCTCCAGAAGCACGTGAAGTACGTTTGGTCTCCTGAATGTGACATCGCTTTCAACACTTTGAAAGAGAAATTAGTCACTGCTCCAGTTCTGACTCCCCCTGATGAATCCAAACCGTTCGAGGTCTTCTGCGATGCCTCTCTTCAAGGTCTTGGTGCAGTGTTGATGCAAGAGAAGAAAGTTGTGGCTTATACCTCTCGCCAGTTGAAGCCCAACGAGAAGAACTACCCCACTCATGACCTCGAGTTGGCGGCAGTTGTGCATGCTCTTTTGACTTGGAGACATCTCTTATTGGGAAGAAAAGTGGACATCTTCACTGACCACAAGAGTCTCAAGTACATCTTCACTTAGCCTAATCCCAACCTCAGGCAGACTCGTTGGGTCGAAATGATTCAAGAGTATAATCCGAGTATCGAATATACTCCAGGCAAGGCCAATGTGATTGCTGACGCTTTGAGCAGGAAGGCGTACTGCAACAGTCTGATTCTCAAGCCTTACCAACCCGAGCTTTGTGAAGCTTTCCGCAAACTCAATCTGCAAGTTGTTCCTCAAGGTTTCCTCGCCAACCTTCAAGTCTCTCCTACTTTGGAAGATAAGATTCGTGAGGCTCAACTTCTTGATGCTATGGTGAAGAAGGTGAAGATTGGGATTGCCAAGAGTCAACCCAAGTACAAGTGCTATCGCCTTGATGACAAGGATACTCTCTTCTTCGAGGATCGCATTGTTGTGCCTAAAGGTGACCTTCATAAAGTCATTATGAATGAGGCTCACAATTCACTCCTCTCTATCCACCCTGGGAGTACGAAGAAGTACCAGGACCTTAAGCAGGCTTATTGGTGGACTCGAATGAAGCGCGAAATTGCTCAGTTCGTAAATGAATGTGATGTCTGCAGAAGAGTGAAGGCAGAACACCAACGACCAGCTAGTCTCCTCCCACCTCTTGCAATTCCAGAATGGAAGTTTGACCACATTGAGATGGACTTCGTGACGGGTTTTCCAAAGTCCAAGCGTGGCAATGATGCTATATTCGTTGTCATCGACAAACTCACTAAAGTGGCTCACTTTCTGCCTATCAAAGAGTCTATCACTGCAGCTCAATTGGCGGAGCTGTATACCTCTCGGATTGTCTCTTTGCACGGCATTCCACAGTTGATCTCTTCAGACCGTGGTAGCATCTTTACATTCAAGTTTTGGGATTCTTTTCAGAAGGCCATGGGCACCAACATCCGTTTCAGCACAACTTTTCATCCTCAAACTAGCGGTCAAGTCGAGCGTGTCAATCAGATTCTCGAAGATATGCTCAGGGCTTGCGTTATCTCCTTCGGTATGAAGTGGGAAGATTGTCTTCCATATGCCGAGTTCTCCTACAACAACAATTTTCAAGCAAGTTCGGGCAAGGCCCCATTTGAAATTCTCTATGGCAGGAAGTGTCGTACTCCTCTTAACTGGTCAGAGACCGATGAACGTCAACTTCTTAGAAATGACTTGATCACAGAGGCAGAGGAAATGTGCAAAGTCATTCGTGATAACCTCAAAGCAGCGCAATCGCGCCAGAAGAGCTACTATGATAGTAAGCATCGTGATTTGGCTTCCGAGATCGGAGACCATGTTTACCTCTGCATCTCTCCAATGAAAGGTACTCGTCGCTTTGGTATCAAAGGGAAGCTTGCCCCTAGATACGTGGGTCCTTTTAAGATTGTCAACAAGAGAGGCGATCTCGCCTATCAACTCGAGCTTCCTTCAAACTTTGCAAATGTGGACAACGTGTTCCATGTCTCTCAGCTCCGCAAGTGCTTCAAGACCCCTGACCGCACCGTCAACTTCGAAGACATTGATCTCCAAGAAGACCTCTCTTATCATGAGCACCCAGTTGCTATTCTTGAAGAGACTGAACGCAAGACTCGCAATAAGTCAATCAAATTCCTCAAAGTCAAGTGGTCACACCATTCCGATCGTGAAGCCACCTGGGAACGCGAGGATCACCTCCGTTCTGAGTACCGGACGTTTTTCCAGTCCTAGATCTCGGGACGAGATCCTTTCGTAGTGGTGGAGTGTTGTAACACCCTGGATGCAACTTCCCTTATATGTATCCCAACTCTTGCCGTTTCCGGCACTAAGTTATTTTATTTTCCTCGGGTTCGGGGTTTTGTCTCCGTGTGTTGTTGCCTTTGTCTTGCATCTCATATCATGTCATCTTGTGCATTCATTTGCATACGTGTTCGTCTCATGCATCCGAGCTTTTTCCCCGTTGTCCGTTTTGCATTCCGGCGCTCCTATCTCCTCCGGTGCCCCTTTCTACCTTTTTTCATGTGTGGGGGTTAAATATTTCCGGATTGGACCGAGACTTTCCAAGCGGCCTTGGTTTACTACCGGTAGACCGCCTGTCAAGTTTCGTACCATTTGGACTTCGTTTGATACTCCAACGGTTAACCGAGGGACCGAAAAGGCCTCGTTTGTGTTGCAGCCCAACACCCTTCCAATTTGCCCAAAACCCACCTAAACCCTTCCTATCGTCTAGAGCGTTCGATCACGATCGCGTGGCCGCAAACCGCACTCCATTTGGAGCCTCCTAACTCCTCCTACCTATAAAAAGGTCTCTCCCTCAAAAATTCACGGATCATCTCGCACCCTAACCCTAAAAATTCTACCCGCCGCCACCGGACATGTCCGTCTCCTAGAGCAAGAAATCCCGCCGCCGCGCGCAGCCTGTCAGAGCGCGACACCTGTCCCCTGCCGGCCTCCTCCGCCGTGGCCCGCTGCAGCCCGGGGCGGGCCCTCTCCGCCCCCGCGACCGGGCCTCGCCTCCTCTTCCCCAGCGCCGCCCGCGCCCGAGAGGCCCTCGCCGCGCCGCCGTCTTCGTCCCGTACGCCGTCCGCCTCCGCCTTGACTCTGCCGCTCCGGTCACTGCCGACCATCGCCGACCGGCCGCACCTGGCCGCCCCACCGCGGCAACCTTGCCGCCCGGCGCCGGCGAGCGCCCCGCGAGCTCCTCCGGCGTTCCCCGAAGCTCCGGCCGCCGTATCCTCCGTTCCCGTCAAGTCCGGTGAACAGGACTCCGGCGCCGACGAACCTCGACCTCCGCGCCGCCGATCTGGATCTCAGATCTAAAATCCACTCGGTTGACTTTATTCCCCCGAAACCCTAATTTTTTGGCTATTTTCATCATGTCGTAACTCCGCATCCTTAGCTCCGATTTGCGTGTGTAGCATATCAAAATGTTTGTCTCGGAGAGTACATCATTTCATCTCATTGCATCATTTTTCATTTGAGCTCATCTTGATGCCCGAAATGCTGTTGGAAGAGGGCTATGTGATAAAATTGTCAGATCTGTTTCATCAAATAGATATTTGTCATTTTTGACATGATTAATGTGTGAATGATATGCTCCTGAGCTCTACATGTGTTTTGTTATATGCCATGCCATCTTTACCGAGGTGCTTACCATGTATTTTTGTGATATGTGTGGTGACTAGCACAAGCTTGCAAAGTAGCGTACTCGGTAATGCTGATTTCAGGGACTTATAATTTCTCTAAGTCCTTGTCCTGATTTTGTCGGTATGCCATATGTTCATGTTGTTTCCTAGTGATCCGTGCCTCTTTTGAGGATGATCAGTAAGGATGAATTGTTAACAATGTGGTTCTCTATCCATCCATGTCTTTGTTTGCAATTATGGAGCACCCTAGCTTGAGTCAATCGAGCTCTACTTTTGCTATTTCGTGAATCCTGGCAGATTGTTGACTTGTTAGCATTTTGCCAAGGATGTTGCTATTGTTGGGGAACGTAGCAATAATTCAAAATTTTCCTACGTGTCACCAAGATCAATCTATGGAGTCATCTAGCAACGAGGGAGGAGTGGATCTACATACCCTTGTAGATCGCGCGCGGAAGCGTTCAAGAGAACGGGGTTGATGGAGTCGTACTCGTCGTGATCCAAATCACCGATGATCCTAGCGCCGAATCGGACGGCACCTCCGCGTTCAACACACGTACGGAGCAGCGACGTCTCCTCCTTCTTGATCCAGCAAGGGGGGAGGAGAGGTTGATGGAGATCCAGCAGCACGACGGCGTGGTGGTGGAAGTAGCGGGACTCCAACAGGGCTTCGCCAAGCGCTGCGGGAGGAGGAAGATGTGTCATGGGAGGGAGAGGGAGGCTCCAGGGCTTAGGTGTTGCTGCCCTCCCTTCCCCCCACTATATATAGGGCCAAGGGAGAGGGGGGGCGCAGCCTTGGCCCTTCCTCCAAGGAAGGGTGCGGCCAAGGGAGGAGTCCCTCCTCCCCAAGGCACCTCGGAGGTGCCTTCCCCCTTTAGGACTCTTCCTTTCCCTTGACTCTTGGCGCATGGGCCTCTTGGGGCTGGTTCCCTTGGCCCATATAGGCCAAGGCGCACCCCCTACAGCCCATGTGGCCCCCCAGGGCAGGTGGCCCCACCCGGTGGACCCCCGGGACCTTCCGGTGGTCCCGGTACAATACCGGTGACCCCAAAACTTGTCCCGATGGCCGAAATAGCACTTCCTATATATAATTCTTCACCTCCGGACCATTCCGGAACTCCTCGTGACGTCTGGGATCTCATCCGGGACTCCGAACAACTTTCGGGTTACCGCATACTAATATCTCTATAACCCTAGCGTCACCGAACCTTAAGTGTGTAGACCCTACGGGTTCGGGAGACATGTAGACATGACCGAGATGACTCTCCAGTCAATAACCAACAGCAGGATCTGGATACCCATGTTGGATCCCACATGTTCCACGATGATCTCATCGGATGAACCACGATGTCAAGGACTTAATCAATCCCGTATACAATTCCCTTTGTCTAGCGGTACGATACTTGCCCGAGATTCGATCGTCGGTATCCCGCCTTGTTCAATCTCATTACCGGCAAGTATCTTTACTCGTTTCGTAACACATCATCCCGTGATCAACTCCTTGATCACATTGTGCACATTATGATGATGTCCTACCGAGTGGGCCCAGAGATACCTCTCCATTTACACGGAGTGACAAATCCCAGTCTCGATTCGTGCCAACCCAACAGACACTTTCGGAGATACCTGTAGTGTACCTTTATAGCCACCCAGTTACGTTGTGACGTTTGGCACACCCAAAGTATTCCTACAGTATCCAGGAGTTGCACAATCTCATGGTCTAAGGAAATGATACTTGACATTAGAAAAGCTTTAGCGAACGAACTACACGATCTTTGTGCTAGGCTTAGGATTGGGTCTTGTCCATCACATCATTCTCCTACTGATGTGATCCCATTATCAACGACATCCAATGTCCATGGTCAGGAAACCGTAACCATCTATTGATTAATGAGCTAGTCAACTAGAGGCTTACTAGGGACATGGTGTTGTCTATGTATCCACACATGTATCTGAGTTTCCTATCAATACAATTCTAGCATGAATAATAAACAATTATCATGAACAAGGAAATATAATAATAACCAATTTATTATTGCCTCTAGGGCATATTTCCAACAGTCTCCCACTTGCACTAGAGTCAATAATCTAGTTCACATCGCTATGTGACTAACACTCAAGGTCACATCCCCATGTGACTAACACCCAAAGAGTTTACTAGAGTCAATAATCTAGTTCACATTACCATGTGATTAACACTCGATGAGTTCTGGTTTGATCATGTTATGCTTGTGAGAGATGTTATAGTCAACGGGTCTGAATCTTTCAGATCCGTATGTACTTCGCAAATTTCTATGTCATCTTGTAGATGCAACTACTACGCTACATTTGGAGCTATTCCAAATAACTGTTCTACTATACGAATCCAGTTTACTACTCAGAATAATCTGGATTAGTGTCAAAGTTTGCATCGGCGTAACCCTTTACGACGAACTCTTTTACCACCTCCATAATCGAGAAAATTCCTTAGTCCACTAGTTACTAAGGATAACTTTGACCGCTGTCTTGTGATCCATTCTTGGATCACTCTTGTACTCCTTGACTGACTCATGGCAAGGCACATTTCAGGTGCGGTACACAACATAGCATACTGTAGGGCCTATGTCTTAAGCATAGGGGACGACCTTCGTCCTTTCTCTCTATTCTGCCGTGGTCGAGCTTTAAGTCTTAACTTCATACCTTACAACTCAGGCAAGAACTCCTTCTTTGACTGATCCATCTTGAACACCTTTAAGATCATGTCAAGGTATGTGCTCATTTGAAAGTACCATTAAGCGTTTTGATCTATCCTTATAGATCTTGATGCTCAATGTTCAAGTAGTTTAATCCAGGCTTTCCATGGAAAAACACTTTCCAAATAACCCTATATGCTTTCCAGAAATTCTACGTCATTTCTGATCAACATCATATATTCATCAGAAATTCTATAGTGCTCCCACTCACTTCTTTGGAAATACAAGTTTCTCATAAACTTTGTATAAACCCAAAATCTTTGATCATCATCAAAGCATACATTCCAACTCCGAGATGCTTACTCCAGTCCTTAGAAGGATTGCTGGAGCTTTGCATACTTATTAGCATCTTTCAGGATTAACAAAACCTTCCGGTTGTATCACATACAACCTTTCCTCAAAAATCGTCGAGGAAACAATGGTTTTTGGCATCCTATCTCCAAGATTTCACAAATAATGCAGTAATTGCTAAATAATTCCAACAGACTCTTAGCATCGCTACGAGTGAGAAAGTCTCATCGCAGTCAACTCCTTGAACTTGTCGGAAAACATCTTAATGACAAGTCGAGCTTTCTTAATGGTGATACCTACCATCATTGTCCGTCTTCCTTTTAAAATCCATATGTACCTAACAGCCTTACGACCATCAAGTAGTTCTCCCAAAGTCTACACTTTGTTTTCATATATGGATCCTCTCTCGGATTATATGGCCTCGAGCCATTTTGGAATCCAGGCCCACCATCGCTTCTCCATAGCTCGTAGGTTCATTTTTGTCTAGCAACATGACTTCCAAGACAGGATTACGTACCACTCTGAAGTAGTACGCATCCTTGTCATCCCACGAGGTTTGGTAGTGACTTGATCTGAAGTTTCATGATCACTATCATAAGCTTCCACTTCAATTGGTGTAGGTGCCACAGGAACAACTCCTGTGCCCTGCCACACACTAGTTGAAGAGACGGTTCAATAACCTCATCAAGTCTCCACCATCCTCCCACTCAATTCTTTCGAGAGAAACTTTTCCTCGAGAAAGGACCCGATTCTAGAAACAATCCCTTATTGCTTTCGGATCTGAGACAGGAGGTATACCCAACTGTTTTGGGTGTCCTATGAAGATGCATTTATCCGCTTTGGGTTCGAGCTTATCAGCCTGAAACTTTTTCACATAAGCGTCGCAGCCCCAAACTTCTAAGAAATGACAGCTTAGGTTTCTCTAAACCATAGTTCATATGGTGTCATCTCATCGGAATTACATGGTGCCCTATTTAAAGTGAATGTGGTTGTCTTTAATGCCTAACCCATAAACTATCGTGGTAATTCGATAAGAGACATCATGGTATGCATCATATCCAATAGGGTGCAGTTATGATGTTCGGACACACCATCACACTATGGTGTTCCAGGCTGTATTAGTTGTGAAACAATTTCCACAATGTCTTAATTCTGTGCCAAACTCGTAATTCAGATATTCATCTCTATGATCATATCATAGATATTTTATCCTCTTGTCACGACGATCTTTCAACTTCACCCTGAAATTACTTGAACCTTTCAATAATTCAGACTCGTGATTCATCAAGTAAATATACTCAACATCTACTCAAATCATCTGTGAAGTAAGAACATAACGATATCCACTACATGCCTCAGCACTCATTGGATTGCACACATGAAAATGTATTACTTCCAACAAGTTGCTTTCTAGTTCCATTTTACTGAAAACGAGGCTTTCAGTCATCTTGCCCATGTGGTATGATTTGCATGTCTCAAGTGATTCAAAATCAGGTGAGTCCAAACGGTCCATTTGCATGGAGTTTCTTCATGCATATACACCAATAGACATGGTTCGCATGTCTCAAACCTTTCAAAAACAAGTGAGCCCAAAGATCCATCAACATGGAGCTTCTTCATGCGTTTTATACCGATATGACTTACGTGGCAGTGCCACAAGTAGGTGGTACTATTATTACTATCTTTTGGCATGAACATGTGTATCACTACGATCGAGATTCAATAAACCATTCATTTCAGGTGTAAGACCATTGAAGGTATTATTCAAATAAACAGAGTAACCATTATTCTCTTTAAATGAATAACCGTATTGCGATAGACATAATCCAATCATGTCTATGCTCAACGCAAACACCAATCTCGATGATAGAGGGAGCGTACGATATTTGATCAACCTTGGAAATACTTCCAACACATATCGTCATCTCACCTTTAGCTAGTCTCCGTTTATTCCGTAGCTTTTATTTCGAGTTACTAACACTTAGCAACCGAACCGATATCTAATACCCTGGTGCTACTAGGAGTACTAGTAAAGTACACATTAACATAATACATCCAATATACTTCTATCGACCTTGCCAGCCTTCTTATCTACCAAGTATCTCGGGTAATTCTGCTCCAGTGGCTGTTCCCCTTATTACAGAAGCACTTAGTCTCGGGTTTGGGTTCAACCTTGGGTTTCTTCACTAGAGCAGCAGCTGATTTGCCGTTTCATGAAGCATCCCTTTTTGCCCTTGCCCTTCTTGAAACTAGTGGTTTCACCAACCATCAACAATTGATGCTCCTTCTTGATCTCTACTTTTGTGGTGTCAAACATCGCGAATATCTCAAGGATCATCATATATGTCCCTGATATATTATAGTTCATCACGAAGCTCAAGCAGCTTGGTGGTAATGACTTCGGAGAACCATCACTATTTCATCTGGAAGATCAACTCCCACTCGATTCAAGCGATTGTTGTACTCAGCCAATCTGAGCACAAGTTCAAAAATTGAGCTTTTCTCCCTTAGTTTGCAGGCTAAGAAAATCGTCGGAGGTCTTATACCTCTTGACGTGGCACGAGCCTGAAATCCCAATTTCAGCCCTCGAAACATCTCATATGTTTTGCGACGTTTCAAAACGTCTTCGGTGCCTCAACTCTAAGCCGTTTAACTGAACTATCACGTAGTTATCAAAATGTGTATGTCAGATGTTCGCAACATCCATAGACAACGTTCGAGGTTCAGCACACTGAGCGGTGCATTAAGGACATAAGCCTTCTATGAAGCAATGAGGACAAACCTCAGTTTACGTACCTAGTCCGCATAATTACTACTATCAACTTTCAACTAAATTTTCTCTAGGAACATATCTAAACAGTAGAACTGAAGCGCGAGCTACGACATAATTTGCGAAGACCTTTTGACTATGTTCAGGATAATTAAGTTCATGAAAGTGCGTTATATCGACTAGAGGGGGGGTGAATAGGCGATTTTTATGAAAGTCTTCAAAACGTGGGAGTTATGAAGACATACAGTGAAGATTATGCCTATTACTATGCAGCGGAAGTTAGATTACACTAGGCCAGCCATGGTCAGGAATTCAATATAGTGAAAGCACAATGACAAACAGCTGCAAAAGTGTAATAAGGATCAGGTAGGAAGAAGTTATGAAGCCAAACAGATCATATATTCACGTTGTGAAGACAAAAGATAAAGCAAGCATGCAATGGCTTCATAATGAATAACAGTAAGTCAAAGGAAGTGAAGATGAAACCAGTGACTCGTTGAAGACAATGATATGTTGGACCAGTTCCAGTTGCTGTGACAATTGTACGTCTGGTTGGAGCGGCTAGGTATTTAAACCAAAGGACACACAGTCCCGGACACCCAGTCAAGGACACTTAGTCCAAGACACCCAGTCCTCACCGTTTTCTCCTTGAGCTAAGGTCACACAGACCTCGCCCAATCACTCTGGTAAGTCTTCAAGGTAGACTCCCAAACCTTCACAGACTTCGTTCACTGGCAATCCACAATGTCTCTTGGATGCTCAGAACGCGACGCCTAACCGTCTGGAGGATGCACAGTCCTCAAGTGTAATAAGTCTCCAGGTCACACAGACAAGAAGACTTAAGTGATGCCCAATTTACTCTGGCTCTGGGTGGTTAGGGCTTTTCTCCTCACTGGGAATTTTTCTTTCAAAGGCTTCGAGGTGGGTTGCTCTCAAACGACAAAAGCCATGCACTGAAATCTGAGCAGCCAACAGTTTATGGTTGTGGGGGTGGACTATTTATAGCCACTTGGCAACCCGACCTGATTTGTCCAAAATGACCCTGGGTCACTAAGGAACTGACACGTGTACCAACGGTCGAATTTTGAACTCACATGGCAACTTTACTTGGGCTACAAGTAAAGCTGACTTGTCTGACTCTGGACAAGATTTGCTCTCATAGTCTTCGCTCGAAGACATAGGATTTGAGTTAGGCATCACTTCGGTCATTCTGTCTGGTTCTCTTGGACCCCACTTAACAGTACGGTGGTTCCTACGACACAACATAAATGAAATGAAACTACGAAGGATCTAAGTCTTCGAGTTCCATAAGCTTCATAGGGAGTCTTCTCATGTCATTGTCTTCAATATGAATATCTTCATAAACCACCATTGTCTTCAATGTCTTCGTACATTTTTAGGGGTCATTTCTTGTGGTAAAACCGAATCAATAAGGGACTTCTACCTGTGTTTTCCTGCAATTCTCACAAACACATTAGTCCCTCAACTAGGTTTGTCGTCAATACTCCAAAACCAACTAGGGGTGGCACTAGATGCACTTACAATCTCCCCCTTTTTGGTGATTGATGACAAACTAGTTGAAGTTTTCAACGGGGAACATAATTTGTGAAATTGTAAAGGAATTGTCTTCATAAGTTGCAAGGGCTCCCCCTGAAGATGTGCATATAAGTAATTTGCTTCTTGAATGCAAATGCACATGGCAGGTTGTACTTGTGGAGATCCACTTCAACTTATGATGACAATCCACTATGCATGTGAAAGTATATGAAGATAATGACATGCATAATGGAAATGGACGTCTGCAGAATGAGATGAGTGCGGAATTTATCGTTGCACATGCGGAATTTATCTTCGCAAAACGGAGTGACAAACAGGTAGCAGACGACCATCAAGGCTAAGTGTTACAACTCAATGAAGCAAATGTAGCAAAAACGGGAGTTGTAAGCACGAAGCAAAATGTAGCAAAGTATGAAGGCACCCGCCCATAGTGACCCGCTTGAAGACTATAAACATCATATGCTTCTCCCCCTTTTGTCAGTGATGACCAAAAAGGTTTGAAGACATAGAGGTTTCTACGCGTTCCCAGGCGCAGCAGGGTCGGTGGAGTTGTTTGGTGGCGGTGCAGACGAGCTTGGTGCAGATTCGACGCGTGTTGAAGCAGGTGGAGATGATGTCGCGTCGTCTTCTTCTTCAATAATCCGGGCAGACACGGTGGCAGCAGAAGAAGAGAACTCTGACTCTTCAAGTGATGGTGTGCTTCGCATCACAGCTCTTCTTGGAGGCGTGGAGTCAAATTTGAATCTCTCTTTGAAGCCATCCTCATGCAGGTCAGCTTCAGAGCTCATCATGGTGAGGCCTTTCCAAGTGCGGCGACAGGTCTCGTGTGCCACAAATGCATTTTTGGTTGCCAGATTTCTGATGCGATTGACGTCTTGCATGATGCTTCTCATCTGCCTCTTGAGCCAGTCGTGATGCCTATCATGCTTTTGGTGGAGAGCCACAAGAAGCTCTCGGTCATTGAGTGCACGAGCGCGCTTATTGGGTCTCTTTGCAGCTGTGCTGTTAGTGGCTTCAGTTGATGCAGGGGCACGTGTGGTGCCAGCCATTGGATACACTCGGGAGAGAGCTTCAACACCTTCAATATTTTGAGTGAAGCTCTGGTGTTCTGCATTCTGAAGACTTAATGGTTGCTTGGCAGGCTCTGGATAGATTGCTTCAGCAGATGTGTCCACATCTGGCAAAAATATCCTATGGTTTCGGGCTGAGGGTTGATAGGAGATTGCAGAGTGAAGCTTGATCAGCCTCATAACCCAAGGAGCATAGAACTTTAATCCAAACAATTCTGAGGCAGACGCTGCAAGTTGACGGATGAAGGGATCCTGTGCGTTGAAGCATTTGCCATGAAGAATGCAGAAGATGAGAGTCTTCATAGCACCTTCAATCGTTGCATATCGAGAGTGTCCCTTAACGGGCCAGAGAGTCCGCCTTATGATGTGATATATTGTTCTGGGCAGGTACTCTAAGTCTTCAACGAAGAACCGAGTTGGATAGGGTGCATTAGGAGGCAATGGCTTCATCATTGAGAGCATCTGACTCATATCTGGCTCAGGACGCTGAAATATGCTCTCAATTGCTTCAGCATGGAGTTGGAAGCCTTCTTCAAAGAATTCGCCAGGAGTGGGAAGGCCGGTAAGCTCAATTATGTCGAAAGCATTGGCTTCATGATGGACACTGCCGGTCATCCACTCCAGGATCCATGTCTTCGGATCTCTGTTATAGCCTTTGATATGCAGGGTGGCATAGAACTGGAGCAGAAGCTCTTCGTTCCAGTGCTCTTCATCGGTGATAAACGGCAGCAGACCCACTTGCTTGAAGCAATCCAGTGCTTCTTCCAGACCAGGCAGACCAGCAACAGCTTCAACCTCAAGGCGCTTGTGAGGAAAGATGCGGCCTTGGTTGTATAGGATGCATGAATAATAGCTGCGCTGTTGATGGCTCCAGAACCTATCTGATACAATCCGTTCCCTTGAATAAGGGTTCTTGGAGCAGTTGAAAAATGTGTTGTCTGCCCTGAAGCTGTTGATGTTGAAGGAGCCAGGAGCTGATGCAGGACCTGGGAACCTTGGCAGTCGTGGGATCGGCTTCTGGACCTGGGGCCTGTGCGCAACATGATAGTTGAATTGGGAATCCGCAGCAGACTCAGGCACAGAAGGTTCAGGAGCAGTGTCTTCATTGTCTTCTGAAGCTGTTGTTGGGGTGGGCTCCACATTTTCTTCGGCGTTGTTTGTGGCAGCCTCAACACTTGCAGCCTCCACACGTGTAGTTGGAGGGACGAACTCAGGCACGTTCTCCTGGAGAACTACTTCTTGTTGGTGCGGTGAAGTTTGAGCTTGTGGTATTACTGCATGCTCTTCGGCTGATGCAGCCGGAATGTCGTCAGCAGCCTGAGCCCTTGGCCCACTACGAAGCCTACGAAATTTAGGCAACGCCGGTGGAGTTGCAGTGGGTTGGGGTTCATTATCTTCCTCCTGTGGGCGATCTGCCCACGATGCATCTTGTGTGATTGGCGTCAATGGACGACCAATGCTGATCAGTTCGCTTGTCTCAAGCTGAGGAAGGGCTGCATCACCTTGAACATTGTCTTGGAGACCAATGTCTTCAGCAGCATTGGGGTCGGCTGCTGGAATGTCTTCAGCGTGCGGAGCCTCTATGAAGGCAGGCTCATGCACTGTTAACTGACGATCTGCGTCAGGATAGCGGACGGAGAGGGGTTCAACTATCAAGGGCTCTGTGGGAGCAGCCCGAGATTTCTTGGTCTTGCGCTTCTTGATAACGGGGTCAGAAGGAGAGGCTTCAGATTGTTTTCTCTTCCTAGCTTCAGCCTCTGAAGTCCGTGTCTTCTTGAGTTCTGAGGCGGTTGATCGACTCTTTGGCTTCGAGCCAGTCGTTGCAGTGGGGAAGACAGTCGGAGCAGTTTCTGACCTTGGCGCCTCTGGTTCAGGCACGGCAGGCTTCTTTTTCTTCTTCGCGGCCATCCTGGGGTCAATGCCTGGACGCCCAAGTGCCTTGCGCTTCTCGGCCTCATTGTAGGCCTGCACGCAGCGATCAGCCAGAGTCTTCATGCGCTCTCGCGAGCCTTGAGCTTCGGCACGCGTCTTCAGGAAGTTCTCTTTCATCTCGTGCAACATGATCTTGAAGTTTTTCACTTCTTGCACGCTGAGCTTGGCCACGTGCTTCTTGAACCGAGCCTTTTCGAAATCAATTTTCTGCTTCAGCTCAACAATGCGCTGAGCAATGGCCAGTTCTGAAGCAATTGCGCCTTGGAAGGCAACGCTGAGGCCTATGGGCAGCTGCAGATCATCGAAGCTCATATCTGGAGTGTCAAACCATTCATCGATGAAGCTGTGGATGATGGCGACATCAAACAGAGGCAGATTGTTGAAGATTTCAGCCTCCTCCTTGCTCTTGATGAGCTGCTCAAGAGCGTCATCTCCAAGATCTTCATCGCTTGACAGATCAATGGTTTCGCAGCGCAGAATGGCGGCAGCTGTGAGCTCTTTGCCTGTGTCTGGCTGGGGCTCCTTATCCTTCAGGGGCTTGGAGATGCGTGATACATCTTCAGACTGCACACTGACTTCAGGAGGTGCAGTTTTCAATGGCTTCGCCCTTGAGATTTTTGAGGCAGGGGCCGGCTTCGAAGCTTTTGGTTTCTTCTGCTTTGGCTTCGGTGCAGCAGGGGCGTCATCAGACTCAGTATCTGCTGGAGGGTCATTCACGGCAGTCCCTTGGACTAGGATGCGGGTGATGAGGCCTGCAAGATTGGCATATGGCCCGATGATATTGGGATCGGCGTCGCGTGTGCCATCTGCCCTTGGTTCAGAAGGACCAGGGTTGAAGTCTAATCCCAGCTTCTTCTTGTTTTGCTTTGCAGAGTTCTGAGCAAATTGAAAGTTGCGCTTGAACAGATTGTCATCGCGACACCAGAGAAGTGATGACGGATGAGCTTCAGCTGGCTGTGGTCCTCTCACCATGCATGGATAGAAGCCTTGAGCAATGGCTTCGTCTCTGGACCTGGGTACGAGATTTTTGTATAATACGTCTCCCCACGGTCTCTTGATGGCGCACTTTTCGGCATACTCCTGAGTGACGAAGCGGTATTGAAACCATTGCTCTGCCCAATATCTTCGAATCCATTGGATTCGTGTCTTGCGCTGACCATAGATTTCTTCAGGATCAGTTTTGTACATCTCTGCCAACTCATCAGGCAGATCTTTGGACGTTTCACCACGTCTCTGTCTGCCTCCCTTCCTTGCTGCTGTTTCTGAAGCCATGAATCTTAACTTGGAAGGCTTCAAGACGTTCAAAGTCTTCAAAGGCTTCCTTTTGCTTGACCAACAAGAACTGGCTTCAGGAGAGTTGATTTGATGCTGCAAGTACTCTGCAAATGAATGCAGACTATGAGAACCAAAGGATTCTCCCACGGACATGTACCTGTGATAGCATTAAGGTGCGAGGGAAGGGGAAGAGGTCATATGCATTCTCAGAAGATTTTGAAGATAAATCGGTTTAGAAGACATTGACCTCATCGTGCGAAGACATTCACTTATAGATAAGAAGTTGGTTCCAGATTTGTACGAACCCATAGATCAGTACAAGTGAGGAATCTAACTACTTTATGAAGCACAAGTGAATATACTAGGCATGTTATGAGTTGCAGCGAGAGATCTAACTGGTGTGAAGAGAAACTTCTTATGGTTGAAAGTGACAGAACCAAGAGATCAAAAGAAGCTGTAAAAAGAAGTTTTATTTACCCCACTGGAACTGCTAGACGAAGTGGGAGTTGAGGCCAAGCAGTTCGATCCTCCGTGCCCTAACTTGGCGACGGAAGACACCTACGGCGACGGCGGAGAGAGCGATGTCCGCTGTCGGCGTGAAAACGGCGTCGGAGAGGTTGCGGCAGTGAAGCGCTTCGTCGCCGGCGTCGTCGAGAGCTAGCGGTGGCGCTAGGGTTCGTGCGAGGGTGGAAGAAGAGATAATGACCGCAGTGAATCGTGTATTTATAGGGATATAGGCGGCACTGCGCTATTACTCAGGTGCCCCTGGCGGTTCGCATTTGAGGCACGTGTGGCCAGTTAGAGGATATTGGGGTTTGTTCCACGTCCCACGCACGCCTAAATTGTCGGGCGGTCGTTCCTGCTTCTCCAGAAATTATGTGGAGGAATGAGCATTAAAAAACGGACTTTTATGGTTGTCTCTATGTCTTCGACTGGCAAGGACACAGTGAAGACATTCGACAGTTTCAACAGAATGCATATGACTTGGAGAGATAGAGTTTGAGATAGAGAGCATAGAGAGGTTAGGGTCCGATCACATTCACTTAGTTCAAAAAATTCAACCAAGAAGACATAGCTATAAGTGAATGCTGTAGAGGACAGAACACTAGTATATATATATATATATATATATATATATATAATCAACGCAGTGAAGATAATCATGAAGACATATTGAGATTGAAGCCAAACCAAATGTGAAGACATTGCGAGGTAACGCCATGAGTGAAACACTTCAAAATAGAACGTTTGGTGGTGGCGTTACCCACCGTATAGGAAGTATTAGATCCAGACACGGCGCACAATTATCGTGGCGCTCCAAAGTCAAATTCCACATTAATGTATTCACACTTAGAATGTACGTCTTCATTGATTGAAGATATACGTTACTTTGTGTGTTGTACATCTAAGTCATCAATATGCATAAGTGTTAGGATGTGTGCCTGATCACAGGACATTTGAGGATTCCAAGATATTTAGCTCACACCGTAACTTGCAAAACCTCTTCTCATCCAAGGGCTTGGTGAAGATATCCGCCAATTGCTCTTCAGTGTTGACGTGTATGATATCAATGTCTTCCTTCACAACATGATCTCTGAGAAAGTGATGACGAATTTCAATGTGCTTTGTCTTCGAGTGCTGAACTGGGTTGTTGGCAATCTTGATGGCGCTTTCGTTGTCGCAGTAAAGTGGCACTTGCTTCAGATGGATGCCATAATCCTTGAGTGTTTGCTTCATCCACAGAAGCTGAGCGCAGCAAGATCCAGCAGTAATGTATTCAGATTCAGCAGTGGAGAGAGATACACAGTTCTGCTTCTTTGAAGACCAACATACAAGTGATCGTCCCAGAAAGTGACATGTGACTGATGTAGACTTGCGATCAACTTTGTCACCAGCATAATCAGCATCCGAAAATCCAACCAAATCAAACTCTGAGCCCTTTGGATACCATAATCCTAGAGTTGGGGTGTGAGCCAAATATCGAAGAATTCGCTTCACAGCTAAGTGATGCGACTCCTTTGGTGCCGCTTGAAATCGAGCGCACATGCAAACACTAAGCATGATATCTGGCCTAGATGCACATAAATAAAGAAAAGACCCAATCATGGAGCGGTATACCTTTTGATCGAACTCTTTACCATTGTCGTCAGGACCTAGATGATGTTTGGCTGGCATTGGTGTTGTGAAGCCTTTGCAATCTTGCATACCGAACTTCTTCAGGCACTCTTTAAGATATTTCTCTTGAGATATGAAGATGCCGTTGCGTTGTTGCCGTATCTGAAGACCGAGGAAGAACTTCAGCTCCCCCATCATGGACATCTGATATTGCTCTTGCATCATGTATCCAAACTCTTTACTGTACTTCTGATTGGTGCAGCCGAAGATAATGTCATCCACATATATTTGCACACAAACAGTTCACCATCGTATGTCTTCGTGAAAAGAGTGGGATCCAGTGAACCAGGTATGAAGCCTTTGCTCTTCAGAAAGTACTTGAGTGTATCATACCAGGCCCTAGGGGCTTGTTTGAGGCCATACAGTGCCTTGTTGAGCTTGTATACCATATCAGGATGTTTTGGATTTTCAAAGCCAGGTGGTTGTGCAACATACACTTCTTCTTCAATCTTGCCATTGAGAAAAGCACTTTTCACATCCATATGATATAGAAGTATGTTATGATGATTTGCATAGGCCAGCAGTATGCGTATGGCTTCAAGCCTAGCCACAGGAGCAAATGTTTCATCGAAGTCAATGCCCTCCACTTGAGTATATCCTTGAGCAACGAGACGAGCTTTGTTTCTGACAACTTGACCATGCTCATCTTGCTTGTTGCGGTATATCCATTTGGTGCCTATTATGTTGTGCTTCCGTGGATCAGGACGCTTAACCAGTTCCCATACATTATTCAGCTCAAACTGTTGAAGCTCTTCTTGCATAGCTTGAATCCATTCCGGTTCCATGAAGGCTTCTTCAACTTTCTTGGGTTCTGATATTGAGACGAATGCGAAATGCCCACAGAAGTTTGTTAGCTGAGTTGCCCTTGAACGAGTGAGTGGACCAGGTGCATTGATGCTGTCAAGTATTCTGTCAATCTGTACTTCATTTGCAACACGAGGATGTATAGGGCGAAGACTTTGCTCTTGCTGATCTGCGTTGTCGTTTGGAGGAATGTCTTCATGCTGAGCATTGTCTTCATGTTGATCAGGTGCTGAGATGATGAGTTCTTCTTCAGGATGAGCTTCAGAAGGCATGATCTCTCCAGTTCCCATAAGCTTGATTGATTCACTAGCTGGGACTTCATCTAGCACATTTGGCAGTTGCTCTCTTTGTGAACCATTTGTTTCATCAAACCGCACATCCACTATTTCGACCACTTTGTAATGGAAGAGATTGAAGACTCTATAGGAGTGTGAATCCTTTCCATATCCAAGCATAAAGCCCTCATGTGCTTTTGGTGCAAACTTTGAGGTGTGGTGTGGGTCCTTGATCCAGCACTTTGCGCCAAATACTTTGAAGTAACTTACATTTGGCTTCTTGCCAGTTAGGAGTTCATAAGATGTCTTGTTCAGAAGCTTGTGAAGATAAACACGAATGATTGTATGACATGCAGTATCAATGGCTTCAGTCCAGAATTTTCTTGGAGTCTTGTATTCATCTAGCATTGTTCTGGCCATCTCAATGAGTGTTCTGTTCTTGCGTTCGACGACGCCATTCTGCTGTGGCGTGTATGGAGCTGAGAATTCATGTGTGATGCCCAAGGTATCCAGATATGTATCAAGGCCAGTGTTCTTGAATTCAGTGCCATTGTCACTTCTGATGTGCTTTATCTTGGCGCCAAAATTGTTCATGGCTCGATTGGCGAAGCGTCTGAAGACATCCTGCACTTCAGTCTTGTACAGGATTATGTGTACCCAAGTATATCTAGAGTAATCATCAACAATGACGAAGCCATAGAGGCAAGCAGAAGTAGTAAAATTTGAGTAGTGAGTGGGACCGAAAAGATCCATGTGAAGCAGTTCGAAGGGTTGTGTAGTAGTCATGATTGTCTTTGAAGGATGTCTTGCCCTTGTCATTTTCCCTGCTTCACAGGCACCGCATAAATGATCTTTCTTGAACTTGACGCCCTCGATGCCTATGACGTGCTTTTTCTTCGCAAGGGTGTGGAGGTTCCTCATGCCAGCATGCCCAAGCCTTCGATGCCAAAGCCAGCATTCTGAAGCTTTTGCAAGAAGACATACTGCAAGTTGTGGTCCTGCGGAGAAATCTACCACGTACAAATCACCTTTCCGATACCCTTCAAACACTAGAGATTTGTCAGATTCCATTAGCACCAGGCAACAATATTTTCCAAACATTACAATCATATTCAAATCGCAAAGCATTGAGACAGACATTAAGTTGAAGCCAAGGGATTCAACAAGCATGACTTTATCCATGTGTTGATCCTTTGAGATTGCAACTCTACCTAGACCCAATACCTTACTTTTACCAGTGTCAGCAAATGTGATGTGACTCTTGTCGGATGGACGTAAAGTTGAGTCCATAAGAAGGCTTCTTCTGCCAGTCATGTGATTTGTACACCCACTGTCAATAATCCATTCTGAAGACTTTGAAGTTGCTGGTGTCGTACCCTACAGTGCAGTTAGGGGGATAGGCTTCACGAAGAGAGTTGTGAAGCATAAACATTTGACGAACCAGTGGGTTATGAAAACTTAGATCCAGATTGGGACTAATAGGGAGAGTAGCATGCGATTCAGGAGCAAAGTACATAATGATGCCATTCGGGCATTTTATCTTGCGCCCTACAAGATTTTTAAGGTCCCCAGCAATAGCATCAGAAGATTTTGTTTTTCTGCTGGAGACCTTTCCCTGCAAAAGAGAGTTAAGCTTTCTTAACCACCCACATCTTCAAGGGTGGCTTAGAAGCAATAAGTCTAAGTGCAGCATCTGAGAATTTTGGCTTTGGAGCCCTAGCAAACAGTCTAGCAGGGGGACAATAATACTCATAGGAATAAGCAGAATAATTTTTGGTCATATGAACATGACGGTTCGGTGAACCGCTCTCATATTCATATGTCTGAGTATGGTTTCCCTGCAAAACATTTGCGTTAGTGTAACTCAGCTGAGTCATGTGTTTGTATGAAGCCATTAGACCGTATGAAGCCTTTGGTCTGAGGTTTGTCTTCTTTAAGTGAGGTGTCATGAAGACATTCACAGGAAGATTTTCCAGACACTTTTTCGGAACCCAGATCTTTTTCATAGGCGGTCCATTCCTGCAGTTAGTACCAATGTACCTGGCAAATACTTCACCATTCTGACTCTTAAACAGTTTGTAGTTTGCATCAAAGGATTCACCAATGATAATAGGGTTGGCACAAGTGAAGCCAGATAGATTAGATGGATCTGCTGAGGATTCCTTTGCAGCAACCCATGTGGTTTTGGGGTACTGCACAGGTTTCCAGTAAGAGCCATCTGCATTAATTTTCCTCACGAACCCAACACCCTCTTTCCTAGGGTTTCGGTCCAAAATCTGCTTCTTAAGGACATCACATAGTGTCTGATGCCCTTTCAGACTTTTGTACATCCCTGTTTCAAGCAATGTCTTCAACCTAGCATTCTCATCAGCAATAGCAGTGGTATCCTCAGCAGAGGGGTTAGTTACCACATCAACAGTTGAAGATATTGGACTAGCAGTAGCAGTGGAACATTCAGCAACAGAAGTAGCATTATCACGCTCAATGCATTTAAGGCATGGTGGTTCAAATCCTTCCTGAGCGGAACTGATCTGTTCGGCTCGAAGTGACTCATTTTCCTTTTGAAGATCTTCATGATCCGCTCTCAACTTCTCAAGATCTTGCTTCTTTTGAATATAATCATAGGAAAGCTTTTCATGAGTAGTTGAGAGAGTCTCAAGACGATCTTCAAGTTCCTGATACTTAACGTGAAGATTTTTTATGTCTTCAATTAAGGATTCAGAACGAGTCATTTCAGCACCCAACAGATCATCGCTTCTGTCTAACAGTTTTTGAATATGTTCCATAGCTTTCTGTTGTTCAGTTGCAATTTTAGCAAGTGTTTTGTAGCTAGGTTTTGAATCACATTCAGAGTCATCGTCACTAGATGTTTCATAGCGAGTAGTGCGTGTGTTTACCTTGGCACCGCGTGCCATGAAGCAGTAGGTAGGAGTGGAGTCGTTCTTGTCATTTGCGTCGGTGTCGGTGATGCAGTCATTGTCTTCAGTGTTGAAGATGGACTTGGCGACATATGCTGTAGCCAGACTCGCAATGCCAAAATTAGACTCCTCCTCAGACTCCACCTCTGCCTCTTCAGATGCGGACTCCTCCTCTGAATCCATCTCCTTTCCAACAAACGCACGTGCCTTGCCAGATGAGCTCTTCTTGTGTGATGAAGACTTCGATGAAGACTTGGAAGAAGACTTTGAGTATTTCTTCTTCTTCTTCTTGTCGTCAGAATCATATTCCTTGCTCTTCTTCTTCCTTCTGTTCTCATTGTCCCACTGTGGACACTCAGAGATGAAGTGTCCAGTTTTCTTGCACTTGTGACATGTTTTCTTCTTGTAGTCATGAGCAGAAGCTTCATCATTCCTTGAGCTTGATCGTGAAGATTTTCTGAAGCCTTTCTTCTTGGTGAATTTTTGGAACTTCTTCACTAGCATTGCAAGTTCTCTTCCAATGTCTTCAGGATCATCAGAACTGCAGTCAGATTCTTCTTCAGATGAGGAGACAGCTTTTGCCTTCAAGGCGCGAGTTCGCCCATAGTTTGGACCGTATATATCTCTTTTCTCAGAAAGCTGAAACTCATGTGTGTTGAGCCTCTCAAGTATGTCAGACGGATCGAGTGTCTTGAAATCAGGATGTTCTTGAATCATCAGGGCCAGAATGTCAAATGAACTATCAAGTGATCTCAGCAGCGTCTTGACGATTTCATGTTTGGTGATCTCAGTGGCGCCGAGGGCTTGAAGCTCATTTGTGATGTCAGTGAGCCGATCGAAGGTGTGCTGAACATTCTCATTGTCATTTCGCTTGAAGCGGTTGAAGAGGTTGCGAAGAACACTGATTCTCTGATCTCTCTGGGTTGAGATGCCTTCATTAACCTTGGAGAGCCAGTCCCAGACTAGCTTGGATGTCTTCAAGGCACTCACACGGCCATACTGTCCTTTGGTCAGATGACCACAGATGATATTCTTGGCAGTAGAGTCCAGTTGAGTGAACTTCTTGACATCAGCAGCAGTGACACCTTCTCCAGCCTTGGGAACGCCGTTTTCGACGACATACCATAGGTCGACGTCAATGGCTTCAAGATGCATGCGCATCTTATTCTTCCAGTAGGGATATTCAGTTCCATCGAAGACGGGGCACGCAGCGGAGACTTTGATTATCCCTACAGTCGACATAGCTAAAACTCCAGGTGGTTAAACCAAATCACACAGAACAAGGGAGCACCTCGCTCTGATACCAATTGAAAGTGCGTTATATCGACTAGAGGGGGGGTGAATAGGCGATTTTTATGAAAGTCTTCAAAACGTGGGAGTTATGAAGACATACAGTGAAGATTATGCCTATTACTATGCAGCGGAAGTTAGATTACACTAGGCCAGCCATGGTCAGGAATTCAATATAGTGAAAGCACAATGACAAACAGCTGCAGTGTAATAAGGATCAGGTAGGAAGAAGTTATGAAGCCAAACAGATCATATATTCACGTTGTGAAGACAAAAGATAAAGCAAGCATGCAATGGCTTCATAATGAATAACAGTAAGTCAAAGGAAGTGAAGATGAAACCAGTGACTCGTTGAAGACAATGATATGTTGGACCAGTTCCAGTTGCTGTGACAACTGTACGTCTGGTTGGAGTGGCTAGGTATTTAAACCAAAGGACACACAGTCCCGGACACCCAGTCAAGGACACTTAGTCCAAGACACCCAGTCCTCACCGTTTTCTCCTTGAGCTAAGGTCACACAGACCTCGCCCAATCACTCTGGTAAGTCTTCAAGGTAGACTCCCAAACCTTCACAGACTTCGTTCACTGGCAATCCACAATGTCTCTTGGATGCTCAGAACGCGACGCCTAACCGTCTGGAGGATGCACAGTCCTCAAGTGTAAGTCTTCAGGTCACACAGACAAGAAGACTTAAGTGATGCCCAATTTACTCTGGCTCTGGGTGGTTAGGGCTTTTCTCCTCACTGGGAATTTTTCTTTCAAAGGCTTCGAGGTGGGTTGCTCTCAAACGACAAAAGCCGTGCACTGAAATCTGAGCAGCCAACAGTTTATGGTTGTGGGGGTGGACTATTTATAGCCACTTGGCAACCCGACCTGATTTGTCCGAAATGACCCTGGGTCACTAAGGAACTGACACGTGTACCAACAGTCGAATTTTGAACTCACACGGCAACTTTACTTGGGCTACAAGTAAAGCTGACTTGTCTGACTCTGGACAAGATTTGCTCTCATAGTCTTCGCTCGAAGACATAGGATTTGAGTTAGGCATCACTTCGGTCATTCTGTCTGGTTCTCTTGGACCCCACTTAACAGTACGGTGGTTCCTACGACACAACATAAATGAAATGAAACTACGAAGGATCTAAGTCTTCGAGTTCCATAAGCTTCATAGGGAGTCTTCTCATGTCATTGTCTTCAATATGAATATCTTCATAAACCACCATTGTCTTCAATGTCTTCGTACATTTTTAGGGGTCATTTCTGGTGGTAAAACCGAATCAATAAGGGACTTCTACCTGTGTTTTCCTGCAATTCTCACAAACACATTAGTCCCTCAACTAGGTTTGTCGTCAATACTCCAAAACCAACTAGGGGTGTCACTAGATGCACTTACAGTTCATCTTGTGAACTCCCACTCAGATAGACATCCCTCTAGTCATCTAAGTGATTACATGATCCGAGTCAACTAGGCCGTGTCCGATCATCACTTGAGACGGACTAGTCATCATCGGTGAACATCTTCATGTTGATCGTATCTACCATACGACTCATGCTCGACCTTTCGGTCTCTTGTGTTCCGAGGCCATGTCTGTACATGCTAGGCTCGTCAAGTCAACCTAAGTGTTTCGCGTGTGTAAATCTGTCTTACACCCGTTGTATGTGAACGTTAGAATCTAACACCCGATCATCACGTGGTGCTTCGAAACAACAAACTGTCGCAACGGTGCACAGTTAGGGGGAACACTTTCTTGAAATTATTATGAGGGATCATCTTATTTACTACCGTCGTTCTAAGTAAACAAGATGCATAAACATGATAAACATCACATGCAATCAAATAGTGACATGATATGGCCATCATCACTTTGCTCCTCTTGATCTCCATCTTCGGGGCTCCATGATCATCATCGTCACCGGCATGACACCATGATCTCCATCATCATGATCTCTATCATCATGTCTTCATGAAGTTGTCTCGTCAACTATTACTTCTACTACTACAACTAACGGTTAGGAATAAAGTAAAGTAATTACATGACGTTTATGTTGACACGCAGGTCATAAATAAATTAAGACAACTCCTATGGCTCCTGCCGGTTGTCATACTCATCGACATGCAAGTCGTGATTCCTATTACAAGAACATGATCAATCTCATACATCACATATATCATTCATCACATCCTTTTGGCCATATCACATCACATAGCATACCCTGCAAAAACAAGTTAGATGTCCTCTAATTGTTGTTTGCATGTTTTACGTGGCTGCTGTGGGTTTCTAGCAAGAACGTTTCTTACCTACGCAAAAACCACAACGTGATATGCCAATTGCTATTTACCCTTCATAAGGACCCTTTTCATCGAATCCGATCCGACTAAAGTGGGAGAGACAGACACCCGCTAGCCACCTTATGCAACTAGTGCATGTCAGTCGGTGGAACCAGTCTCACGTAAGAGTACGTGTAAGGTCGGTCCGGGCCGCTTCATCCCACAATGCCACCGAATCAAGATTGGACTAGTAACGGTAAGCATATTGAACAAAATCAACGCCCACAACTACTTTGTGTTCTACTCGTGCATAGAAACTACGCATAGACCTAGCTCATGATGCCACTGATGGGGAACGTAGCAATAATTCAAAATTTTCCTACGTGTCACCAAGATCAATCTATGGAGTCATCTAGCAACGAGGGAGTGGATCTACATACCCTTGTAGATCGCGCGCGGAAGCGTTCAAGAGAACGGGGTTGATGGAGTCGTACTCGTCGTGATCCAAATCACCGATGATCCTAGCGCCGAACGGACGACACCTCCGCATTCAACACACGTACGGAGCAGCGACGTCTCCTCCTTCTTGATCCAGCAAGGGGGGAGGAGAGGTTGATGGAGATCCAGCAGCACGACGGCGTGGTGGTGGAAGTAGCGGGATTCCAACAGGGCTTCGCCAAGCGCCGCGGGAGAGGGAGATGTGTCATGGGAGGGAGAGGGAGGCGCCAAGGCTTAGGTGTTGCTGCCCTCCCTTCCCCCCACTATATATAGGGCCAAGGGAGAGGGGGGGCGCAGCCTTGGCCCTTCCTCCAAGGAAGGGTGCGGCCAAGGGAGGAGTCCCTCCTCCCCAAGGCACCTCGGAGGTGCCTTCCCCCTTTAGGACTCTTCCTTTCCCTTGACTCTTGGCGCATGGGCCTCTTGGGGCTGGTGCCCTTGGCCCATATAGGCCAAGGTGCACCCCCTACAACCCATGTGGCCCCACAGGGCAGGTGGCCCCACCCGGTGGACCCCCGGGACCCTTTCGGTGGTCCCGGTACAATACCGGTGACCCCGAAACTTGTCCCGATGGCCGAAATAGCACTTCCTATATATAATTCTTTACCTCCGGACCATTCCGGAACTCCTCGTGATGTCCGGGATCTCATCCGGGACTCCGAACAACTTTCGGGTTACCACATACTAATATCTCTATAACCCTAGCATCATCGAACCTTAAGTGTGTAGACCCTATGGGTTCGGGAGACATGCAGACATGACCGAGATGACTCTCCGGTCAATAACCAACAGCGGGATCTGGATACCCATGTTGGCTCCCACATGTTCCACGATGATCTCATCGGATGAACCACGACGTCAAGGACTTAATCAATCCCGTATACAATTCCCTTTGTCTAGCGGTACGATACTTGCCCGAGATTCGATCGTCGGTATCCCGATACCTTGTCCAATCTCGTTACCGGCAAGTCTCTTTACTCGTTTCGTAACACATCATCCCATGATCAACTCCTTGATCACATTGTGCACATTATGATGATGTCCTACCGAGTGGGCCCAGAGATACCTCTCCGTTTACACGGAGTGACAAATTCCAGTCTCGATTCGTGGCAACCCAACAGACACTTTCGGAGATACCTGTAGTGTACCTTTATAGCCACCCAGTTACGTTGTGACGTTTGGCACACCCAAAGTATTCCTACGGTATCCGGGAGTTGCACAATCTCATGGTCTAAGGAAATAATACTTGACATTAGAAAAGCTTTAGCGAACGAACTACACGATCTTTGTGCTAGGCTTAGGATTGGGTCTTGTCCATCACATCATTCTCCTAATGATGTGATCCCGTTATCAACGACATCCAATGTCCATGGTCAGGAAACCGTGACCATCTATTGATTAACGAGCTAGTCAACTAGAGGCTTACTAGGGACATGGTGTTGTCTATGTATCCACACATGTATCTGAGTTTCCTATCAATACAATTCTAGCATGGATAATAAACGATTATCATGAACAAGGAAATATAATAATAACCAATTTATTATTGCCTCTAGGGCATATTTCCAACAGCTATTGATCCGTGCCTGCTATGTTGTTGTTCTTGCCATGTCTAGCTTCTATGCCATGTATTCTTGATGGGTGTATGATTAGTTTGTCATGCCATGCTCGGTAGTGAGTGCATCGAGCTCGTGAACATGCCTACTCGTTAACAGATTTACATGCTCCAGTTTTTCACCAAGTCTGTAATCTGATTATGTTTTTGTCATGTTCACATGCTTGCAATTGTATTTTCTGGTCCCTTTTGGCTCAAGGTCACTAAGGGACTTTTGTTAAGTGCTTTGAGTAGCTTCATTCCATGCCTTGCTTTGCCATGTTAAGTTCCTGTAGCATATAGTTTTCATGCTCCAAAGTGTGCTACTTGATGTTAAATTCCAGACTTGTGTTAATTTGCCATGTTAAGTTCCTGTAGCATATAGTCTGAAACCTGTTATCATTTGCACTTTTGCCATGCTTGATTGAACCTGTTAATGGATGAATTGGCCGTAGCTCAGTGTTCATCTTTTGTCAAGCATCATGAGTGGATCCCTGCCATGTATTTTGTTGTCATGTTTGAGTGCTGTAGCATAATTATCTTGATTCTTTTAGATGGCCACTTGCTGATTATCGTAGACCGGTGCCATATTTGTTTTGCTTGCCATTTTCAAACCGTGCATCCAATTCCGGTGATCTTTATATCGATTTCAACCGAAATCACCTGAACTTTCTAGTGGCACTCTTGGATTTCCAAGTTGAGGCCAGGTTCAATCATTCTATGTCAAATTTTGCATATGCATCACATATCGCATCCCGCATAGCATACCATGTTCGCATCATGTTGTTTGAGCATTGCACGTGGTTGATTGTGTTCCTTTTGCTTGTTTGTCTTGTTTGGGTAGAGCCGGGAGACGAGTTCGCTAACGAGGAGCCCGTTGAGTTTGCTTACGAGGATCAAGTCAACTCTGACAACTTTGCAGGCAAGATGATCATACCCTCGAAATCACTTCTATCTTTGCTTGCTAGTTGCTCGCTCTTTTGCTATGCCTATGCTACGATGCCTACCACTTGCTTATCATCCCTCCCAAATTACCATGTCAAACCTCTAACCCACCATGTCCTAGCAAACCGTTGTTTGGCTATGTTACCGCTTTGCTCAGCCCCTCTTATAGCGTTGCTAGTTGCAGGTGAATATTGGAGATCGTTCCTTGTTGGAACATTGTTTATTGTTGGGATATCACCATATTTTCTTGTTTATCTTAATGCACCTATATACTTGGTAAAGGGTGGAAGGCTCGGCCTTTTTCCTAGTGTTTTGTTCCACTCTTGCCGCCCTAGTTTCCGTCATATCGGTGTTATGTTCCTAGATTTTGCGTTCCTTACGCGATTGGGTTATAATGGGAACCCCTTGACAGTTTGCCTTGATTAAAACTCTTCTAGCAATGCCCAACTTTGGTTTTACCATTTGCCACCTAGCCTTTTCCCTTGGGTTTCCGGACTCAAGGGTCATCTTTATTTTAACCCACCCCCCCGGGCCAGTGCTTCTCTAAGTGTTGGTCCAACTGAGCAATGTCCGGGGCTACCAAGGGCAACACTGGGCTGGCCTACCCGACGCCTGGCTCATCTGAGTGTGCCCTGAGAACGAGATATGTGCAGCTCCTATCGGGATTTGTCGGCACATTCAGGCGGTGTTGCTGGACTTGTTTTACCATTGTCGAGGATGTCTTGTAGAACCGGGATACCGAGTCTGATCGGAATATCTCGGGAGAAGGAATATCCTTCGTTGACCGTGAGAGCTTGTGATGGGCTAAGTTGGGACTCCCCTGCAGGGATTTGAACTTTGGAAAGCCGTGCCCGCGGTTATGGGCAGATGGGAATTTGTTAATGTCCGGTTGTAGATAACATGAAACTTAACTTAATTAAAATGATTCAACCGCGTGTGTAACCGTGATGGTCTCTTCTCGGCGGAGTCCGGGAAGTGAACACGGTGTTGGAGTAATGCTTGACGTAGGTTGTTCTAGGATCACTTCTTGATCATAGTTCTTCGTTCATGCTTTGCCTTCTCTTCTCGCTCTCTTTTGCGAACAGGTTAGCCACCATATATGCTAGTCACTTGCTGCAGCTCCACATATTACCTTGCCTTTACCTATAAGCTTAAATAGTCTTGATCGCGAGGGTGCGAGATTGCTGAGTCCCCGTGACTCACAGATTACTTCCAAACCAGATGCAGGGACCGATGATACCGTTCCAGATGATGCGCTTGAGCTCAAGTGGGAGTTCGATGAAGACTCTCGTCGTTACTATGTGTCTTTCCCAGATGATCAGTAGTGGTGCCCAGTTGGGGCGATCGGGGACCGTGTCGCATGTGGGGTTGATCTTTTATTTTGGTTCCGTAGTCGGACCATGAGTGTATTGGATGATTGTAATGTTATTCATGTATTTGTGTGACATGGCGAGTGTAAGCCAACTATGTATCTTTTCCCCTTTTTATCTATTTACATGGGTTGTTGTGAAGATTACCTTACTTGCGACGTTGCTTTCAATGCGGTTATGCCTCTAAGTCGTGCTTCGACACGTAGGAGATATAGCCGCATCGAGGGCGTTACATGCGTCTCTCTGGCTGAGATCTATGTCGCTCTCTACTGCTATGAGGTAACTCGTGGACATATAAAAACTGGTAGAATTTGCTATAAAAATGCTAGGTGGGATTATGTAATTTGGTAGCGACTCTACGTGAAGTTTCGCCGTTCGTGCCCCAATGGCTTGTGTGGGGCCGACGAGCTATGGGCCATAGTTGGCCCATCTGACTGAGCAGACTCGCCTGGCTCCAACCCATCATCGACTACGCTTGAAAACAATTGTCACCAGCGAATGAAACGGTTTTTTAGTACCACCTCGTATATATGTTTTAAATTCAATCTGAAAGCGTACAATCACGGAAAGAAGCCAAGAAATTGAGAGTATGTTTTATTAACGTCAAATGGAAGCCATTCATTGAAGTAATAATTGTAATCGGCTAGCACAAAAAATCTGCCAGCCACTTAATTATCCTGAATCCTATTTCCTTAGCCCACACCACATATTAAGCAAGTTCCTTGTTGTAAAGGGTACCCCATCTACAACATGCAATGCAGGTATGCATCCCGTTCTTAATTTTCCCACGTAGGACACACCTTTATTATTTGTGCAGCATACACAACGTGTCTTAGGAATCTCTCTTAATAGCCTCCTATTATATTATGCAGCAAGATTGTGTTCACTTGCCCACCATAATTCACAAGCATGCATCAGGAATCCTTGCAGCAATTGCCCACCATATTTCTCAATCATGCATATTAGGAATCCCTTTTTTATTATTCCACATAGTACTATATTGTTCCTTCCTTATTTCTCGAGAATCTTTTCTTGCTTCCCTCCTTCCTTCAATACTTCCATTTTTGGGCACCCTCATCATCCTTTGATTACCAATTTCGGAGCCGGCTTATTAGGATGATTGATGACAGATCACTTGAACATGTATATAAACTAGTTTAATGCCCGTGCGTTGCCACGGGCTGACAAAAGGATCTATGACGACTCACTCAACTAAGCTCCTCGGCCATTGTATTATTGCTTTGCTATGTTGTCACCCCGCTCCAAATATGCCTTGTGTTTTCTCCTAGTTTGCCAAATTTTCATAGTCATTCCCATCGTCCCTAACCCATGGACTAAGAGATGAATATATCAAGTTGCTTGGCTTCAACTGTAGCTAGAAGTGAGTTGTTTGGATTGCCTCCCCATCCCCGCATTGTCTCTTCTGAGGTGACTCGGGAGCCAACCCTAGCTGCCACCTCCACTCACCCCCTCCTCCTTTCTCTCCTCCTCCGCCTGAGGTGGTTCTAGCGCGGTCGCGCATCACCGATAAAGGTGGCGGCTCCACCTCACGTGGAGGGCCTCGGCTCCCAGGGCGGCACCCCCAGTCGGTGGTGCGCGGCATAGTGTGGGCGGTAGGTTGTGCCGGTGGGTGTGCAGATGGGTTGTCCCTCGGTCGTGCGGGTGGCATGGGGTCGCGGTCATCGGCTGTGTGGGCAGTCGCAACTGGTCTGCCTTCCACTGAGTCCTGGTTCTGCTCTGCCCGCGGCCCGATCTACTCCGTTCTAAGCTGGCTACGATGCCTGGCCGCCGTGTACACTGTCCCCGTGTGCTGGCTCCACAGACCTGGTGGGAAGGCATGGATCCGGAGGAATCTTTTGGCCGACGTGGCGGCCACATCGATGTCGAGACCTTTTGGTGTCGACCCCCTTCCGGGAGGCTTTGGTGAGGATCTTCCCCTGTCCCCCCCCCCCTAGCGTGGGTGAAAGCCCTTGGTCCCCTGCTTTGAACGACGATGGCATCATGGTGTCGTGCTCCCTCCAGAAGGCGTCCCCCGGGATCTATTAGAGGTGGGGGAATAGTGGTGGCGTTGTCGACCTGTTCTCATCTCTGGCAACTTGTTGCTTGACTTCGGTTGGTGCTTGGTGTTGGCCCTCTTGGCCTGCCCCATGGATTGTTCCTTCGATAATCAACTCTCGACCGACGTGGTTCCTTTCTGATGCCGACGACGGTGCCAATGTGGTTGGTTACTCATTGCTTGTGGGTTCGTTTATGCTATTCTCCTTTGACAGCTTGGGCACCGTGGCTCTGGGTTCTAGGGATCCACTTTGCCGCCCGTCGGTGCAGCACCCATCGAGCCTGGGTGAAGTGTAGTGGCCCTTTGCGGAGGTGAAAACAGACCATGTTTGGTCCCTGCATGCAAATAGCGACACAATGCAAGCGCAAGGTGCTCTCTTCTCATGGTCCTGTTGGGTTGCTAGTGTTGGCACGGCGGTGGTCGGTTGAGTCTGTTCTGTTTTGTACCTTGTATCGGTTACTTCCGTTTCACTTTTATTTTCGTTTTATTGTATTGCTCTTGTAATCCTGGCTGATTGATGGCTTTGTTATTTCAATGTTGGGAAAGGTTGGGCTCGACCTTCGCCTTTTCTCTAAAAAAAGCTCTACATTACCACCCAGCTACAAATTTGCATATGTTTTCTCCAAGCTCGCCACATTGCAATACACATACCCATCATCCCTAACTTAGAATGACTTGCAACATTCGTCATCAATTCCATCCTCGAAGTTTTGACAAATTCAACAATTTTCCCATACAATTTTGCAATGATATACATAAAAGATCACAAAGTCCTCTGATTTTTTTTCCTTTCCCCTTTTAGCATTGCATGAGAGGTGATAGTTGCACTCATACAAACCCTCCTACCTCAGGATTAAAATCACATGTACAAAGAAAAATAGCCTAACAACTTCTATTATCCTAATAACTTTTTCCTCTATCAATGATCCTCTAACATAGCCAAATATCACTAATCTCCCCAAGGTTGAAGATGCAGTCAACTGCGGCATCCGTGGATGCATCTCTTCCTGTAAGAATTGGTACATCAATATGCCAAGAAAAAACATCCCTTGATAACACAAACATCTTTAGTTTCATAAGAACAAACGTCCAGTATTCATCAACAGGTAAGAAGATTCAAACAACAGGAATTTTGGAGCAAATCAGTAAATAAGTATTTGATGTGTGGTAGCAATACCTGGAAAGTACAAAAGCTACAATAGTCTGTCAAACAAACCAAAGGAATAGTAAATTGGCAATATTCATTTGATGGTAGCAACTGACCGATTATTACATCATTCCAGAGAACAAGCAGAAATAAATATGCTCCAAGCAAAAATGGGAGGTTCTGAAGGAAAAAAAAGGATAAACCTACTGGTTTCCATCACCATGAACTGAAGTCGCTGAAAATCCATTCATACAAAACCAGTTCTCCAGTGAGTCGGCACCCCTTTTGGTCTCCACTCTCCACTAAGACAAGTATGAGAGCTTGCTGCAGCAAAGGACGGCAGAAAAATGATCACTTGGAATAAAGATCTGCTTTCTCTACTTGGAGCACCTCCAGAGTACTTCCACAACTAATCTTAAGAGAAACTAAAGAACAACAAAACGTCAGAGTAAGTGATTGAATAATAAAAATAACGGACAATCAAAATATTACCTCCCTTGATCTGAACTGTCTCTTTGCACATGGAGCAGATCCATCAAGTGACTTCTTTTATCAGCCTCCTGTACAAACTCAACTCTCTGGGCAATCAACTCAGTACTTGACCTGACCCTTCCAATAGCCAGGAATATGTAGTTCTCCGGGAAGTCAAATGACATGATCTGTGTTCATAGAGTAACCTCAATGTCATTAAGAATGCAAACTGAAAACTTTTTACATAACAAAAAAATTAGAAAACATCCTACATGACAAAGATATTCAGCATAGCACAACAAACCCAATTAGAAAACTCAAATAAGTCAGCACCAGGACACAACCTTGAGTTAATGTAAGGATGGTAGAAAATTTGTGGCCCATAGAATAATGCAGCAGAACACTTCTACTAAAGCAAAAAAAATGCAGAGTAGAATTATCAGAAGTCTACCTAATGACATGATATTTATTGTTGCCGTTGCACACACAGTGGATCTTGTTCTTCCACCTATAGTTAGACAAACAAATACATGCTTGCGAAGATTGCGGAATACTTGTTATGTGGGCACGCTACATTATAGCAGGGATCAATAATTTAAAAATCATAATGCAGGTGATATTGGCACAGTTTATCAAAAAAATTAATGTGCAAATTAGCAAACGCCTTCTGTCCATAGTAGCATCAAGAGGTGAAAAACAAGTGAAATGTAGCATCATGGAACCACTGAATCAACAAGGATAGTTAGAATGCACACGTATTGGAGATGAGAACTCAGTTAACCTTTTATCTGGCACAAGCTTCACATCAGATCAGCTTCATGGAGAAACTTACTTGTCAACTTCCATCTCCGCACGACAACTTCCATCGACGATAGTGCTGATTTGCTTGATTACTTGTCAAATTCTCCTTTAATAGTAGAGATAAGTAATGGTGTAGTAGCATGTATTAAATCTAATTTTGAGGGGTTGAATACCAGATTAAATTCAATAATTCATATGATAGTAAAAAAATCATACTTATCTTTCACACTCAATATTTACTTGTCTTCTCCTTTATAACATATTGTATATCTACTTCTCACATTAATATGCTCGATACCCATGTTTTTAATCGCCAATCCCAAGTCACTACATGACCATCAGGTTATGTAGGTGCTAAACATTACAACTGATAAGCTTCTTGTAAGCAAAAATGGTTTAAAAGTCAACCTGCACACACTTTATATTGGCTTAAATTTAAAAAAAGTTGTATTTTGATCCCAAAAATTTGAACATTGCAAATTTTAGGTGAACTCTGAAATGATAGTATCTACTAGAAGCAGTGAGAATGCAGCACACAATTACATATAAAGGTAGTTGGCAGATGATCTTAACTCGCAACAACTGATATATGTGCACGTGTGTGGCATGCACACACAATTAGCTAGCTTCTTGCTAATGGTCAACAACTTACAACCAAACGAAGATGGTGGACGGTGATAACCAATAATAGTTAGCAAATTACAGGTTAATTCAAGAATTAACTAATTAATTAATAGATATTAGCTCGCAAACCAGTGACAAGCATATATGTGTAACATGAAAGCCCATCTAGCTAGATTCTTGCTCATGGTCAAGGACTAATAATTAAACTAAGACGTACTTACATATCAAGCTTGCATCCAACTATACTTAGTCCCAGGTTAGAATAATCAAAAGATATGAGTGTTTCAAAAAGAGGAATATTCTAATTCCGAACAAATTGATACCACTCTTTTAGAAAAAGAGAAGATTTGTTTCAAGCACACATGATGCCCGCGGTAGTGCTTCTTGGCGTTGTATTTAATTATAGAACCTTAAATTGGATTTCTATTAACTATGCGAGGACAGGGTAAGGTAGCGACCAACCTTGATTGCTGAAAATTATGCATCAAGAAGGGAGCAATTAGACGTTAAACTTGAAAATAAGTGTGTCATTCGTAACTTGTAATGGGGCAAAGAAGCATCTCAGTAAAAGTTTTGACCTTGCAATTAAATGCACATATCAATCATGTATGACCTGAACCTTTCAAATTCCTTAACTGAATGTCCAGATCGGTGAAATGCAGTTCCTCTAAAAAAAATTGAATGAGAGTGATTGTAGGTACAGTAGTATGACCAGAAGTATGGTTGAT
Source organism: Triticum urartu (assembly GCF_056163025.1). NCBI lineage: Eukaryota > Viridiplantae > Streptophyta > Magnoliopsida > Poales > Poaceae > Triticum > Triticum urartu. The sequence continues at coordinate 512,653,757 of NC_141873.1, forward strand.
GAAACTACAGGTTACTGTCCAGAATCATATTCTTGGGCTCTGCATTGCCATGTGCATACCAAGGTGCCTGAAACCCCAAAGTGATTATCTCCCAAATAATTACTAAACCAAACAGGAAGATGATGAAGGATTCCAATAGCTAAATTAACATACAAGTATTAATAGCAACACTTCAGCATGAGAAATAGAAGATTAAAAAGAGGAGGCATAATATGTGGTATCATTTACCTTAGACTGAAGCTTGGTTAAAAAGAGTGCAGTCACCGATTAAGCTTCGTTCCTCATAGCAGCTAGAAATCATTACATCCAAATTGTGGCACATCACACTTTTTTTACATCATTCCACTACGGCGCTGCTTCAAAGAATTATTGTGTCTGGACCACAACGCCAACGGAACCCATCCCGCCCAACAACTGTGAGATGAAGTGAGCAGTTAAAGTAAAGATAAATCATGGAATGAGAGTATATACCGACAACCGTACTCTGTAGTGAGCAGTTAAAGTAAAGATAAACAGGCAGCAAACGACACATCAAGATCAAGCGAATAATAATTAGATCATATCACGATGAGGAGAGCATGTGCCACTACCTTGTCAGGTTATATGTCAATGATGGAACTGATTACTCATCGGCGTCGGAGCGTCAATGGCCAGCATGTCTCCAGAGCCAGTGAAGGCTGCTGGTGTAGTAGGAGAGGAGGTCACTCCTGGTCTGCTTGGCTATAAGGCGGTGAAGCAAGAGGAAATACACGTCGCCCCTGCGGCGGAGGTGGGGTCCATGTGGCCTCCAGCCACGACACCTGTGACGACACACAAAACAATCAAGAAGAGGAATAACTACCAGCCTTGATAGGAAAAGGACACGAAGGATCGGGAAAACCGAGCGAGTTATTGCAAAATAGAGGAGGACGGAACATATTGGTTTCTTGACTGGACTATCAAATATCGCAGAGGCATTTTCCTGTGTGAGGGTGGTGATCAGTGTTAGTGTGTTAACCGATATGACTTCGGCAATGGTAGATGCTCTGAACTCATTGTCAGCACAAAGCACGGTACATTTATAATGAATTCATAGGTCAAATAATCTAATATGCATAGAAAGAAAATGCAGCTGCTGGAAGCTGAACCAAGTTAGTGATAAAAATACCTTATACGTTCAACTTCTCCTCCTCTTTCTTCAGCAAGACTACAGAGGTGCACTTGGCTGCAGGGTCAATGTGGAAAAGCTTAGCTACATCAGGACTGGTAGTATGGTAGAAGTTGAATGTTTCTTCCAACCTTGAAGCAGCAGCAAACTCATTACTTCGAGCACCCTACAACATTTGACATGATTTATTGACCACCACACCGCAGTCTGCAATATATAAACTTCAGGAACTGCTACTCTTAGTAAAGGTACACATATGACTGCTTTTCTTGGTAGTTAGTAGCCACGATTGGTGGTTGGAATATTAATTAAGCCGGCCATACGACAGTACTGCTACTCTTAGTCATCTTTCAAACACATCAAATTTGACATATCTACAGAGAATATAATGTTAAGCAAACGAATGGAAGAAAAAGAATAGCATAAGATTGTAGAAAATAGGATGACAACAGAGCTCAGCGTTATGAAAATACATCAAATTTGGGCCTAATATTGTTAAAATAGGATGACAACAGAGTTCATGTCCAAGCATTGATGAACACCATTTGGCCTTATGAAAATAAGAACCCAGTGTGAACTTGACCAGATCAAAAAAATATTAGGCCCAAATAGCTGGAGATTAACTAATCAAGCTAACTTTCTGTATTAGCGCATCTGGCCGAAATCAATTAGTGAATCTATGTTGTTTCACGTGAGTGTACGGGAAGAAGTAATCAGCAAGAAGGCGTGCTATCTGGCCGTGCAAACAAAGATAAGAAAATTACTTAGCTTGATCAATCTGCAGCTTGCCGATTCCTTTCCGGCCGGATGGGCATGTCTGGCTGCTGCGCAATACAGTACAAAGCAAGCAAGCTGGATCGAATCAGGTTTTCAGTGAATCACAGGGGGAGACATGGGGCAGTGGAAGGTGAGGACTGCAACATTGATACCTTCAGCAAGGAAACGGCCTGCCGGTGCTGCCATCGACAACTCCGGCCATTGCCGGAGTTCAGCTTTCGCCGGCAACCTTAACCATCCAACCAGTGGACCCGAGTAGCCCACCTCGCCAACCCTCACCGTGTAAGACCAGCGCGCCTACAGCCCCTCCAACCACCGACCATCCCCTTCCGGCCGCCTGGACACCGTAGCAGCAGATCGAGCCAGAGAAACGGCCACTTCGCGCTGCCATGCCCAGATCCGCGCCAGCCCTCACGTGCCGCCGCAGCAGCCGCACGCCCCGCACAGCCGCGCCAAGGAGCACGTCCAAGAACGCCCGCCCTCTGGAGGCCAGCAGCGCCATCAGCAGGGACGCCCGCCTCCACAGACAGCCAGATCTGGCCGGCCCGCCTGCCCACTCGAGCAGCAGGGCGCCACTAGACCAACGGCCGAGGCCGCATCAACTCTGGCGCCCTGCGCCGCACGCCGGCGACGCGCCCGCGAGCCTCCTTGCGGCCCGGAGCACGGGCGCTCCGGCCCACGCCCTCCAGATCGACGCCCTGCTCCACGGCGCCCTCCACCACACAGCCACGGCGCCACGCCCTCCCGCACGCTGCGACGAGCTCGCCTGCACGGGATACGCCGCACCTCTACGCGCAGACACCGCGCAGTGCATCCTCCGGGCCGATCAGGCAGCCATGGCCTACAAAAACGGACGAAGGGCCCCACCGTCGCCTTCCTTGGAGGTGACGCGGGCTTCGTCGGCCGCTCCTCCGACGACGGCGAGACGAAGGGCAGGGAGATAGGGTGGCGGAGCGCGTGATCTAGGGTTTCCCCTGTGCCGTCAGGCAGGGCGACGGCGGAGCGGGAGATGGGGCGGCGGCGGTGGAGCGGGAGACGAGGGAAGAGAGAGGTCGCAGCGGGAGGGGGTGGATCGAGAGGAGGGGCGGCGGGTTTTTTTTACCTGGGAGGTGAGATGTGGGGGGCGGGCGGCGCCGGGAGCCGGGGAGGAGGTCGGGGGCTGGCGGCGTCGGGCGGAGGCGAAGGGATGTGGAGGGCGGCGGCGAAGGGACGAAGGGCGGCGGTGGGCGAACGAGGGCAGAGAGTCGGGCGACTGTTTCTCACTCGAGGGCACGATACCTCGGTCGTACGTGCGGGAGTTTGGTCAGCGATTTTTTCGTTGGTTAATCTTCGTCGGTTTGTTTTCGTGACAGATAGGTTCTACCGGAGGTTAGGCGTGTAGGGGCGGATGGGGATTTGGCTGGAGGGTTTTTTTTGGTTTTTCGCGGCTGAGCGGAAGGTGGAAGGAAGTATCAAAAAAATACCAAAAAAATCAAGTGAGGTGGGACAAAAATAAAACCCGAAACGCAACCTACCAACTGAGACATTAGGAGTAGAGATTGATGATTGTCCTTGTAAAAGGGCGAGGTGGTACTATTTTTTAAGTAAAACAAAGCGTATCAAAGCAACATAGACTGACCTAGTTCAGTTGGCTAATGCTAAAGGAATCGGCTAGAAGGTTGTGAGTTCAAATCCTATCGTAAGTGTGTATTTTTTTTTCTCCCCGCGTTGCACTGAAGCTGGGCCGCCAACGGACAGCCAGAAGGCCCAAGTCTTTGACGTTCCTACCAGCCATTAATAGACAGCCAGAAGGCCCAAGTCTTTGACATACCGATTGGAACGTAGAATTTTTGACGTACGGGTGATATATGTATTAGTACCACCTCGTATATATGTTTTAAATTCAAACTGAAATCCTATCGCAAGTGTGTATTTTTTTTTTCTCCCCGCGTTGCACTGAAGCTGGGCCGCCAACGGACAGCCAGAAGGCCCAAGTCTTTGACGTTCCTACCAGCCATTAACAGACAGCCAGAAGGCCCAAGTCTTTGACATACCGATTGGAACGTAGAGTTTTTGACGTACGGGTGATATATGTATTAGTACCACCTCGTATATATGTTTTAAATTCAAACTGAAAGCGTAAAATCATGGAAAGAAGCGTATTGTGACGGTGAACCCACGTAGACAATCCATACTTTATTATTAGGGAAAGACTAGCAAAAAAGCCCGTGTGTTGCAACATGATAACAAAAATGGCAACGTTCAAATCAATGCATTGAGAACATAATATTTATAGTTACTATAAATAATGTACATCTCACCTTATTAATTCAAATCAAATAAAACTGATCGCTGGATGCACTTAAGACTTTGTAAACTCGACAACAAAAAATAGTTATTAATTATACAATATAGCTTGCAAACTCAACAGCAGAAAATAATTTTAGCATCTGTAACATTTTGCAGTAATCAGTCTCCATCACGCTTGGCTTTCCGGCTACCAAAATATTATCCGGCCTTCCATGGCGTTCCGGCCTAAGTTGCAGCACTCAAAAGATGCAAGAAAGCCTCATCATCAGTCACATACATTGCATTGCCTCTTTATTCGCACACCAAAGTCACTTGTTATTAGTTGCACCGATTCTCTGCTACTCGATGGATTAGTGTTTGTGATGCTAGTTGTTGGCTTGAGTGATTTGCCGCTGGATGATTGCATACACTACCTGTTGATTTTCCAAAAAAAAAGAAACCTGTTATACGCTCCAATCTCCAAGGCTCCTAGTTAAAGGAGCAGGACGGCTAGGTAAATCATGGGCGGCAACATTGTTGGCGAGCGCTCCGGGTGGCTATCATCCAGCCAGAGCATGCAGCGCCCAAGAAGCCCTCCTTGTCTAACTTGCTAGTGCTGCGGACGCTGGGGAGGTTGCAAGCGAGCTTGAAGACTTTCAGACTGCCGGCGGTGAGAAGGTCGCGCACATAATCAGGCTGCGTGTCGGGCACCAAGAAGTCAGGCCACACCACACTACAAGTACCTAGACGAAGTGTCCGTGGGATCGGTCTCTGTTGGCCCAGACCCAACGCCGAGTACTTTCCGACGACAGGAGACGATCGATGACCAAGCGAAGCTTGCTGATTGTCCTGATTTCTACCCCAAGCAGCCGAAACAATACGCAGCACAAAGCTAGCCTCAACTTGATTGATTGTAGCAAAAGCAGCACGCACGTACAACAGCACCAGATCGATCCTTGCTTTGATCGATAGCTGCAGCTGTAACATACTACTACGCGCGTACGCACACACACCGGCGTAATGTATTTCCTTCACAAATCCACGGTGCAAGTTACAAGCTGGTCCGGGGTACACATGTATATATTAGCTAGCTAGCCAATATTAATTTTACTTGGTGTCTAACTCTAAACCTACACGGACACATATATGCACTTGTTGGTTGTTGCACACGTACACATATGGAACTTCCAGGTCGTGTTTAACACCAACAACCTCCTCATCCGGCGGCTACGTGTGTTGTTCTTCCGCCTCCACCGGATCCACCCCTCAGGCCCAATCCCTACCCGTACAACCTCGGATAAAGATATGTAGGTAAAATAATACCACCTTGGATGTAGAAAATAATATAGGCGAAAAAAACTGAAAGCGTAAATTCACGGAAAGAAGTGTATTGTGACGGTGAACCCACGGAGTCAATCTGTGCTTTATTATTAGGGATAGATTATTAGGGAGAGAATTGTGTTCGTTTCGTATTTGCTCCTCCACGGCACCGTGAGCCGGCTCAATCACACTGCAACCCGGCCTTGTTGCGCTTGCTCCTCACCGATCTCCAAGTAAATTGCACCAGAAGATGGGAATTTATCGAGCGAGAGATAAAAACAACAGAAATGTCTACCGTAGGCGCATCGGTAGTTTCTGTGTCACCCTTCACGATTGTGTGCTCCGGGAGGTTCGCCCTCAACACTGTTGCTTCACTTGGAGTAACGAGAGAGAAAAACCCGCCATGAAGCTAGCTGGCAGGTGACCCAGGGGGTAACCCTAAGCGTCGGGCGATCCCTTCCTTGACACTCTTTCCTCCCTCGCCGCTGCCAGCAGCGCCGCCGGGCGAAGCCTTCGCCCGACCGGCAATAATGGCGGCGCCGGGGCTCCTCTCCCCTTCATCGTTTTCCTGGCACGGGATGGCCTGATCGAATGAAGGCGTTGAGCTAGTGTGGGGCACGGCGGAGTGGCGATGGGCACTCCTGGCGGTGGCGTGTGCAGTCGGTGCGTCGACAACATGGTGGCGTTCTCGCGGCGCAGTGTGGTGGTGGTTGCGTCCTGCGCAAGATTTGGCGGCTGCGTGCGTCAACCGCTTCAAGTCGGATGCCTCTCGATCCAGTGCTTCGAGGCTGGAGGCCAACGCAAGGTGGTGGCTTCTATCGTTGTTCAGGTCAGATCCTCCTAGATCTGGCTTGGCAGCCCGGTTTGGGTGCTCCGGTGTTTCTGCTGGGTTGTTGCTCTGATCTGGATGTCCTTCTTGATCCTCCTTTTTGAAGGGTTGAGCACACATGGCACTCTCGTCTCCGTATGTTTCGGTTGACTGCTCTTTGCCAAATCTGGAGTAGACAGAGGTTCCTGGCAAGGATGGGGACCGGAGGAAACTTTGGTCGGCTAGCTCGACCCGGCATCGGCGGCGGCTTTGGCATCGTTACCCTCTTTGGAGGCGAAGTCGAGGTCCATCTTATCCACCTCTGACTCCCCTCCCGGATGAAAGTCCAAAATCCGTCTTGGATTGAGTGGCGGCGGTGCCCTGCGTGTCGTGTCCTCCATGGAGGCGCCGTCTTGGGAGGCTTGGGCATTCGGGAGAGTGGTACTATGGGTGGTGGGCTCTACGTGATAGCTGCAGCCGAGATGGTGTGGAGGTTGGTAGGAGGAGCGGCGTTGGATCTACCACGTCGACGACGACGAGTATTCATGGCATGGTGCAGCTGGATCTCGACGACGGATGTGTCTGGATGGACGAGCGCAGGACGGTAAAGCTTTTGGCACTATGGTGGCTTCGACGGCAGGCCTGACAAGGTCGTTGCATCAGTACTTGCTCTGAAGATGGATTGGTGAAAGACAGCGACGACGACCCATGAGAGTGTGTCAGACCGGTTTGTGCCTCAGACCCGGTACGTGGCTTGATTGGGGCCTCCGGCTTTAGATGTTAGGCTTATGTGAGAGGTTTGGGTATTCGGCTCACAATTTATGCACCCCTACATCAAGTGGATAGAAGTAGCGACATATGTTACTAAGATGGTGTATTGAACATATTGATGTACTACTTTATAAGGCCTTTGTGAATAATTAATAAAATGGTTGCATGCATCTTCCAAATGCAGAGACCGGAGGTAATCCTTCTTTTCTGAAAAAAATGAAGGTAGCTGGCATTTTTCGCAATGCGTAATATATTACAATAATCCTATTAATCCATAACAGTTTCAATCCCTCACAGATGAGTGCAAAAATGTCACAGAAGTGCATGTGTGAGCTTTTCTCACGGAGGAAGACACTCCCTGTCTGTTGTTGGAATTGCACGATGTATTGCTCTCGTGCATAGGCACGTATATATGATGTACAACGGTGGGCCACGGACCTCAACTATACAAGGAACTAGGAGGCGGGCCTAATACACAATATGCACATAACACATATACTCAACACCCCCCCCCCCCCCCCGCGCAGTTGAAGCGGCACCGCGGCTGACGCAAAGGCTGGACCGAAACTCCTCAAATGACGCCATAGTCAAGCCCTTGGTCATGATATCGGCAAATTGTTGGGAAGTAGGGACGTGCAAAACGCGAATATGGCCAAGGGCCAACTGTTCCCGAACAAAATGAATATCCAACTCAATATGCTTGGTCCGTCGATGATGCACCGGGTTAGCGGAGAGGTAGACCGCCGAGACGTTGCCGCAGTAGACCACCGTGGCACGGTCAACAGGGCAAGAGAGCTCCTGAAGCAGCTGGCGGAGCCACGGACACTCAGCGATGGTGTTGGCCACCGCACGATACTCAGCCTCAGCACTGGAACGAGAGACTGTAGGCTGCCACTTGGACGACCACGAGATGAGTGAGGGTCCAAGATAGACACAATAGCCCAAAGTGGAGCGACGAGTGTCAGGGCAGCCTGCCCAGTCTGCATCGGAGTAGGCGGTGAGGGCGGTGTCGGGGGAGGCGTGAAATGTGACGCCAAGATCCATAGTGCCACAGATATAGCGAAGAATCCGCTTGACGGCAGCCCAATGAACGTCTCGAGGAGCATGCATATGAAGACACACCTGTTGCACAGCATACTGGATCTCCGGGCGAGTCAGAGTGAGGTACTGAAGAGCACCAATGATAGACCGATAGAAGACAACATCCGAAGCAGGAGAACCATCCGTGGCAGAAAGCTTGGCCTTCGTATCAACAGGCGTAGCGGCCGGCTTGCAGTTAAGCATGTCGGCGCGCTCGAGGAGCTCGTGAGCGTACTTCCGCTAATGAAGGAAGAAGCCATCCGGACGGCGCACCACCTCGACACCGAGGAAGTAGTGCAAAGGACCCAAGTCCTTGATGGCGAACTCAGCGCGAAGACGAGCCGTGAGCTGACCGAGGAGACCAGCCGTACATGCCGTCAGGATGATGTCGTCGACATAGAGCAGCAAGTAGGCCGTGTCAGAGCCCTAATGATAGACGAAGAGCGAGACATCCGAGCGGGTAGAGCGGAACCCAAGTTGATGGAGAAACGCCGCGATGCGCTGGTACCAAGCGCGCGGAGCCTGCTTGAGTCCGTACAAGGACCGCGAAAGCAGGCACACGTGTCGGGAAGCGTCAGGTCAACAAACCCGGTGGGCTGCTGACAGAAGACCTGCTCCTCGAGGTGACCATGAAGGAAGGCGTTGGAGACGTCCATCTGGTGCACCGGCCAAGCACGGGAGACCGCAAGATGGAGAACCATGCGTATCGTGCCGGGCTTGACGACCGGAGCGAAGGTGTCCGTGAAGTCGATGCCAGCACGCTGTCGGAAGCCACGAACAACCCAGCGCGCTTTGTAGCGATCAAGGGTACCATCAGGACGGAGCTTGTGTTTGAAGACCCACTTCCCGGTAATCACGTTGGCGTGCCGGGGACGGGGAACAAGCTGCCACGTCTGGTTGCGCAGCGGGTCATCAAACTCCTCTTGCATTGCAGCCATCCAGAGCGGGTCACGAAGAGCGGCTCGAACGGAGGACGGCAACGGCGACGGCTCAGAGGTGGACGCCGCATGGACGTAGTCATTCGAGGCGTAGCGTGAGCTCGGGCGAAAAACGCCCGTACGAGCGCGGGTGACCGGGCCGATCACAGGCGCCGAGGGAGCCGTGGGGGCCGAGGGCGCCAACGTCAGAGGCGCCGTGGGAGCCGCGGGCACTGGAGGAGCCGCAGGGGCCGCGGGCACCAACGTCGGGGGGGGGGGGGGCGAGGGCGCCAGCGCCGCGGCTGTAGGAGGCGCCGCATGCAGGGGTGCGCCTCAAAGCCAGGGGCGGGCCAAGAGAGGCGCGCGAGCGCCCTGGGAGAGGCGTCGAGGAGCCCGCGTCATTAGTGGCGGGAGGAACAGCCGGGGGTACCTGGTGAAATGGAAACACATGCTCATCAAAGTAAACGTGTCGGGAAGTGAACACACGATGGGAGACGGGATCATAGCACCGATATCCCTTGGAGTTGGAGGGGTAGCCTATGAAGATGCAAGTGACAGATCGAGGTGCAAGCTTGTGAAAAGCAGTGTCGGCAGTGTTGGGATAGCAAAGACACCCAAAAATACGCAAGTCGTCATAAGACGGGGGCGTACCAAAGAGAAGATGGTGAGGTGCGTAGTTCCATCATGGGCGGCAAGGTCTAATGTTAAGAAGAAGTGATGCAGTGGCGAGTGCGTCCGGCCAGAAACGAGACGGCACGTTGGCATGAAACAGGAGCGTGCGAACGCAGTCATTCAAAGTGTGAAGGACGCGTTCGGTTCGACCGTTCTGCTGTGAAGTGTACGGGCATGTGAGGCGGAAAACTGTACCGTGATGCGACAAAAAGGTGCGGAAAGCGAGGTTGTTGAACTCTTTTCCATTCTCCGTATAAAACGCAAGGATGTGACGCCCAAACTGCGTGCGGACATAGGAGTAAAAGGCCGTCAAGGTAGAGAGTGCATCCGACTTTCTGCGCAAAGGAAAAGTCCACACATAGTGAGAATAATCATCAAGAATGATTAGATAATATAAATAGCCCGAGTTACTGGGAACCGTAGAAGTCCACACATCGCTATGAATCAACTGAAAAGGAAAAGAAGCAATGGTGGTGGAATTAGTAAACGGCAGGCGAACATGTTTGCCGACTCGACAAGCATGACAAGTGTGATCCTCGATCTTATTGCAACTGAAACTGAAACTCTTAAGAATATGACAAAGTGTGACGGGGTTGGGATGACCCAAGCGAGTGTGCCAGAGATCGACGCCAACGGAGAGAGCAACAGGTGCGGTGGTGGTGGATGAAGGCGAGTGCACCGGATAGAGCTCGTCGGGGTTGTCACATCGATGAAATACCATCCTGATTCGAGCGTCTTTAACACAAAAACCAAGCTCGTCAAATTCAACGGTAACAGGATTTTCACGAGTGAAACAACGAACGGAAATGAGATTCTTAATAAGATGAGGTGATACAAGTATGTTAGACAAAGATAATGGAGTGGAAATAGAAGGAAAAGAAGTGTGCCCAACATATGTGATAGAAAGTGTGGAATCGTCGCCGACAATGATGCGGCGGTCGGTGGAGACAGGAGTGAAGAAGGCAAGGTTATCAGGATGAGCAAACATGTGAGCCGTAGCACCGGTGTCCATGTACCAATCACCACCTCCAGTGTAGTTGTTCAGTGTAGTAGCGGCATGCAGCCCGGTGAGGAGCACCAGGTCCCAGGGTGCCGGCGGCAGGGCCGGCGAGAGGGACGAAGACGCCATGAGGAAGCCGTAGCCGCCGCTCAACGATGGCGGTGGGTACGCTCCATACAGCCCCGGCTGCAACTGCGGTGCCGGGTAGGCCGGATGGCCTGCCGGAAAAACTTGTGGGCCCACTGACAGATGCTGCAAGTGTTGGGCGCCGTCTGACTGCTACCCAGTGGACGAGTGCTGGCCCGCTGACGATCCCCACGAATGCTCGGGAGACTCATACGCGAAAGGAGCCCCGTACGCAAGCAGAGACCTATACATGGATGCGGGCGGAGTCCCATATACCCTGTATGTGAGAATAGGCACATCCTAGGTGGTGGCCGCCCCGTATGACGGTGGGGCCGCGCCGTAGGGCGCCGGCGATGGGACTACTAAGGCGGTGGCAGACGGGCCTGGTGACGCCATTGCTGATCCGACGACGGCAATCGGCGCAGTTGGACGGCGGTAGCGACGTGCGGCCGCGCGAGTAGTGCGTCGCGCGGCTGGCGGCTAGCGGGGGATGCAGCAGCCGCTAGCGACACAAGCCAGCCAATTGATTCCGTCCGATGATGCGTATGACACAGGAGCAAGCAGGCAGACTAGCTAGTGGATCGATTCCTGCTGGACACTCACGCATGAGTAGTAGCTAGCATAATCAGCTTAGCTAGTGAAGCAGCGACGCGGGATCGAGGTGGCGGCTGGAGTGGAGATGGCGCGCGGGGCTGGCGTGAAGGAGCGAACCGGCAACGCGAGGTAGCGATCGGGAAAAGCGCGAGGAGCGGTGGCCGGCGTGGATGGCGCGCGGGCGGCGGCGAAAGACTAGGGTTAGAACCCGGAAACTTATATCATGTATGTTGTTGGAATTGTATGATGTATTGCTCTCGTGCATAGACACGTATATATGATGTACAACGATGGGCCACGAACCTCAACTATACAAAAAACTAGGAGGCAGGCCTAATACACAATATACATATAACACATATACTCAACACTCCCGCTGCGGCGACACGGGAAACCCTAGTTGCGCTGCCGGAACCCACCCTACCATCTTCCCCACTGGGCCGCCGCCGAAGGGGATGCCGGCAAAGCTGAAGTACTTCCATGTCCCCTCGTCGAACTCGTCCACGCCGCTGTCGTCCCTGGCAGTATTATACAAGATCAGCCGCGGCGTTGGCATCGACAGGGGATCCTCCTCGACCGTAGAAAGTGAACTAGGCATGTCCTACGCAATCATGAGCAAATGAAGTTTCTTCTCCCTTGCCGAGAAGAATTCAGGATGAAGTGTTCAAGAAAGTTGGAACAATTAATGGGCACAATCGGCTTGCAAGTTGCAACTACACATGAATCTACCGTGGCAACTCAATAAGATGATTCTTTCTCGAAGAAATTGGAAAATTTGTCTAATTGTCTTTTCAATCAGCTTGTTGGGGAGAGACAACAAAACAGAAGTGAAACTCTTAAGCTTGTTGGGGAGTACTAATTATGTTACTCTTGACTAACTATGTTAGTGATTGGTCTCAACCGCCAGATCATTCGTAGGAGCGGTATCAGTTGAGCCTACACATGAGGAGGTTACTGGTAGTTACATTGATGAACTTTGACCAATCCAAGCGGTGCATGGACACCTCTCTTGAGCAATGAAGTTTTGGTCTCAACATCCTTCTTCCCAAGTTGCACAAGCAAATTTCATAGTTGTAATTACGATACTTCTAGCAGTATGATTGACATCCTACTTATATACCACAGTGGAAATGCAAAGTGTACTCCGTACTACATGTCCTGGGTTTGAGACTCAGGAAGCACAATTTTTTTCAGTTTCAATGTTTTAGTCCCATTTCAAAATATATAGCAGGGGTTTGCACATATATATGCTTTCTATGTTTGTAGTTACTTTATTGAACTTACATGTGGTCTATTTATTTTTGTATATGTGTTAACTTACATGCCTTGATGAATATTCTGAGCACTTTGAGACTTTTTCAGGAGCACTATTAGCTGGTAGTTTGAGCACTTTCAGAATAAGAAATGAATACTTTTAGCAAAGATTAGTTTGAGAAAAACAATTAGTTAATTTTCTATTTATATTAAAAAAATGGAACCCGTCTTGCATTGTTTGCGACACTAAAAACCGTCGTCGAATATGCACATGCTTACTGACGGTCAAATGTGTTGCCTAAAATCAGACTCACCAAAGTTGTCGAGGGCGCTTCTACCGGGAGGAAATCAGCTGGTGACTGTATCCGTCCCAGAAAGTGATCTTAGGCAACGATTTGTTTTCCATCACAATGATTTTCGTTACAGAATAACACACATTTTCTAGTGACTACATACCACTTTTCATAATTACAAAACAAAAAAAGGTAGGCTCCATCCTAGATGTCTGGATTTTCATAGCATAAGCAAGTATGTTCATGAACATGGTTCTAATGAATATACGACACAAAATGCATATCGCCACACCAAACCAAAGTTCTCTTTGTATTTTCCTGCCAGTGATGGATGTAATCGAGGAGCTAGGTGTATTATCATAAGGTAGGTTTGATGCAGAGCATTTCCTTGAGAATTTCTGTTCGAGCTAACTACATGATAGATCATAGATGAATAAGCTAGGGTTGATGCAAAGTGTTCCCTTGAGGACTATTGTGGTTTTGGTTGTGAATGCATTTATTATTTGTCCAAGATATGTCTAACTGACTTCCTCGGGGTGGAAATGGTTCCACGTGGATTATTCACTTGCTATAATTGCTAAAGGTGAAATGCTTAATAGTAACAAAAATGAAATGTTTTATCTTTGCTAAAATATCCAACACTAAGTACAAATATTGCATATACCAATCAAGATTCCATCCATACCAAAGCCAATTTGAAACAAATTAACATTGGGAATGCACCGCCAACGTCAAGAGCTTGATAGCAAGTAAAAGAGACATGTGGTACTGAATTATACAAAACATAACATTACATACACAACAAATATCACTAACGTTGAAAGAAGGCATTCCAATATTTGTTGGATTGTTGAAATACAATAGTTTGCTTACTGGAAATCATTTGGCAACCACATTCCCACTATGCGTAGAAAGGCTTACAAATCCAAAAGCTGAATTTGTCAATGTTATTTGGCTTGTATTATGGATTCCAATTCTAGTCAATTCAATCTGGCTCTTTTTTAATCCATCTGTCACCAACTTTAATTCCCAACGCTTCCCACTCTTAGCTAGCCTCTCTCAACTTTGTAACATCAGTACCATTCAACTTCATGCCCGTGGATCACCCTCTCCACCCCCCCCCCCAACACACACACACACACACACACACACATTGTTCTTGTGCCATTACTGGCATGTCCTAGGCGTGCTCCATGTTTCGATGCTGACTTATTTGAAATCCAGTGCTCTTGGCTTCCCAATTATATCATGTCACTATGTTGGTAGGTACGTACTGACTCGACTTTAATTTACAATATCTTCACCTATCTGCAATTTGTATTCCCTGCACAACTTACTCTGAGCCAACCACTTTAGAAGCAAACTTTGTGAAATGACCTATAACTTTTTCTACAAAATGAACACCTTTACTTTCTTCTCTCCAAATGTTCTCTCTCCGTGTTAATAAAATTTGAGGTGGAATACCATTTATGTGAGATATTAGGATTGGTGAAGATGTTGGCTCCTAATTTAACATGTGCCAAAAGGCAATCCATTTAGCCTATGAAGCCAAGCCCACCAAGTGAAGCCTCAAGGACTGACACCCACCTGTGGGAGACATGCTCAAGATCAATATTAATGGGTCCTTATTGGAGTCATGCGGGTTGAGGAGGTGGGGCTTTTTCATCTTAGATGTCTCTAGTGATGTAGTTGGAGTAGGGGCAGCAAGATACCCAACATGCAAGACCCAATGCAAGTGGAATATATTGCATGTATCCAACCATTATATGTAGCACAAGTGGTTCATATCAATACTAGCATTTAGTTGTTGTTGTTGGGGACTAATGGACGCAATGATGATATGATGCCTTTGCATGGTGTGAATAAGAGGCTTGGTGGATTATCAATCTCACAAGGCGGGGCTAATGTAAAGAGTCCTTTTCTGGAATAATGTAGTTTCACGTGTGAGTGCAGTTGTTCTTTGCTCAACATATGTTTAATTTGACTTCCTTTAATCACAAAACCTGAAGTGTTTTGCCCAAAAACTCAACACGGAGTATAACATAGACCAACAAAAGTTCCATCCAACTCAGAGCAAGCTTGAGTTAGGTTAGCACTGGTTAGCCAATGTAATATCTTGAAGCCAAGAAACATAGGCACATGATGTTGAATCACTGTTAGGAGAGCAGTATATACACAACAAATACCACCACCACTACAAGATGATGATACAATACAGTTTGATTGCCAAGGATCTTCATGTGACGTCAATCTCTCTATGTCTAGAATGGATGTCAAATACCAAAACAGATTCTGGCATTGCTATTTATTTCATAGTCCACTATTCCATAACTTTAATTCCTAGCCCTTCCTATTCCCAACCAACCTCTCTTGATACCGAGACATCAGTATCATTTATCTTCTTGCTTGTGACTCGTCATCTTGCTCACCCATTGTTCTTGTGTTGTTTAATTAGGTGTGTTAGTCATGCTCAATGTTTTGATTATACTTATGCACCTTCGCATATGTGAAGAAGCTACAAGTTTGTGAAATTTGTTTTCTGGACGTACAACTATTTGGACTTTAGTGCTCCAAACTTCCTGGTTGTATCTTTGCTGGTGAGTTGTTAGGTAAGCTATCGTGTCAAATTTATTTTGTTCTTGTGACCATGCATGAGATAAAAATCCATTATCTTCAGCTCAAAAAAATCCATTATCTTTTTCTCTTGTTTGTTTGCTTCTTTGCTTTAATGGACGATTCAAGTAGCATTCAATTTAACTCCACGCCTACAAGTATAAAAAAATTGTTTGGGGACTCATTGGCTGGAATTCACCCAAAAATTAAGGAACAAATCAGGGTCGGAATGTGAGTCTTGTTTTGTAAAAATTTGGAATTGCCAGAGCAAATTGCATTTTTGACAGGACAACTTTTCCAAACGTTTTGCATGTTATTTTCAGGATTAAAACGTAGACCTTACGGTAGTGTGTGAAAATTTGGAATTGCCGGAGCAAATTGCATTTAAAACGCCCGTTGTACAAGAAAAAAAATGGAAAACCTAACGTACTTACCCACTAACAGGTTGGATCTATAGGTGTGAATGAAAGGTTTGATAGATCGTAGATATCATAAGATAGTGTTGATGTAAAGCATTGCCTTGAGGGATATCGTAGTTTGATGTGTGAATACAATAGTTAATCACTTAAGATATGTTTTATGTAACTTGTTCAGGACGTGAAATTTGCAAGTAGATTATTCACTGAATTTATCACAAAAATATTGGAATGCTTTTGGCCAAAAACCAACACAATGTATAAATAGAACAACTAAAATTCTAACCATACCAGAGCCAGCGTGAGCCACATCAGCATTGGATATGCACTGTCAATGTAGATAACAAGAAATCAGCTAACACACACACACATGTTCCGCAGGAAGACGCTCCAATATTAGATGGATTGCTGAAAATTGAAGAGATTGATCATCGACGATTTCAACATCGACCTTCCCTAAAAAAGGTATTTTTTTAGAAAAGGAGGATGACCCCCGGCCTCTGCATCTGGGTGATGCATATACGGCCACTTTATTAATTATTTTCACAAGATCTTACAAAGTAATACAACAGTAAGACTAAAGCCGCCGTCCAAGCAACTCTATCCAGTTGATGAAGGGGCGCAGATAGCCTGGGCCTAATACCAAACAGACATCGCAGCCAAACCCAACTTCTAAGACCTGAGGTCCCATCCAGAACGCCTGCTGGGCATGGGTCTCACCGGTCCGGCATGCACTCAGAGGCCGCCGCCGCCGCCAACTGCCACCGCTCCATCTTCAGAACTGTACTGATGCATCAACCTTGCTCGGTCTAGCTATCGTCGACGCCACCACGGTACCCAACGACACCTCCTCCCTGCGCGCAAACAGCTGAGCACGTCGCGGTCGCCCCTGATACACCTCAGCACCATGCTGCCAAGTACCACCAGCCGACACAGCTTGAAGTCTTTGGAAGATCTGTCGTGCGTAGCACCTGCCGACCAGACATGACAAAACGTAGCACCTGTCGGTCATGCATGACTTGAAATCTCCACCGAACCTCCGTGCAAGATGAAGCCGCTCCACCTCCAGCCTCTCTGAACGGGACGAGAGCACCCCAGGAAGACACGGCGAAGAGTTAAGCACCACAATCACCACGAGAGCCGGACCAGCCGACCGCCATGGCGAAGCGACACCACTAAAGAGAGAACCGCCACCATCAGGAACACCAAGAACGCGCTGCAGCTGTCCCACCTCCCCGCGGACCCAAAGCGGCGCCTTCAAGAAGGTGACGGAGCCGGGCACCGCCGCCGCCCAACCAAAGTTGTGGGTTTTCACCCGGGTGCAGGGGGAGGACGAGGGGGAGGGAGCTGGATCTCGAAGCCGCCTTCAAGAAGGAAATAGCGCTAGGAGCGCCGCCGGCGTCGTGGCCGCCGCAGCCGGCCAAGAAATTACTCCGATCTAGAGCTCCCAACCCCACATCCGCGCAGTCCGCCACCGGATCCAGGCGGACTGACGAGGAGGAAGCAGCAGCACGGGGGCGCCGTCTTCAAATCTGGCGAAGGAGAGCAGCAGGGGATCCCTCCACACGTCGCCCGCGTCCACCGCCAACTCGCCGCCCGCGCGGCCGAGTAGACGCGGCCCTCAACTCCGGCGAGCGCCGCCCACTGCCAGGACGACGCCGCCCTCACTAGTAGAGGCCGCCGCCTCAAACCCTAGGCCCGAGCCCGAGCGGCGTCGCAGCCGAGGACCTCGCCGCCACCCTCATCGGCGGCCGCGCGGGGGACCCGGCGCCCGTCTCCGGGGGCGGCGAGGACATGTATCAATAAGGGGAGGAGGCGGATGGGGGGGGGGGGGTTTGGTCGCCCTCGAGAGGGCGACGCGAGGGAACGGGAGGGCTAATCACTTGACCTTTTTGTAATTCTGCCCATCTACCATTTATGTTCAAGCCAATTCCATGTCATTTTCTAGAACTAGAGAACAAAACAGAAAAGGGTAAGAGACCCCATCCTAGGTGTCTGAATTTTCACAGTAGAAACAAGTATGTTCTTGTACACAGTACCAATGAATATACACCGCAAAATGCATATCGCCACACCGAACTGAAGTTCTCTCCGTCTTTTCCTACAGTCGATGCCGGGCCACGTCCATCCTAAACAACACCATCTGCCACTGCAAACAAAGAAGAACGAAAACGTAACTAAAATTGCTTCACAGGTTTCAGTTATACGCACTGAAGAACAAAATGTTCATAATGTTCAGAAGTTCAGAACAAAATGTTCAGAAGCTGAACCAGAGCAGGAAACAGAGAACAAAAGAAGCAGAGAGACCCCATTGTTTACCTGCAGGAGGGGACGCCGGGACGAGGACGAACTCCATCTGGCTGTTGCCGGGAGGGAGGTCCAGGACGACGGGGAACAGCCCCGGGCCGCTCCTGCGGCAGACGACGAAGTCCTGGCGCCGGGTCTCCTCCTCCAGCCTGCGGTGCAGCGCCGCCAGGCTCTGCTCCTTGAACGAGAAGTACTTCCACGTCCCCTCGTCGAACTCGTCCACGCCGCCGTCGTCCCTGGCGGTGTTGTAGAAGATCAGCCGCGGCGCCGGCGTCGACAGGGGCTCCTCCTCGACCGTAGCAAGTGAACTGGTCATGTCCTGCGCAATCACGAGCAAAATCGACGAATCAAAGAAACTCTCTTCTTCCCCCAAGAAGAATTCAGGACGAAGCGTTCAAGAAAGTAGGAATAGCAGGCACAATCGGCTTCAAAATACGCATGAATCCACCGTGAAAACTCAGAAAGATTATTCTTTCTTGAATCAAAGAAAGTCTCTTCTTCCCCCGAGAAGAATTCAGGAAGAAGCGTTCAAGAAAGTAGGAATCGGCTTGCAGATACGCATGGATCCACCGTGGCAACTCAAGAAGGTGATTCTTTCTTGAAGGAATCAACAAATTTGTTTCGGATTGCGCAAGAACAGGAGAAAGGAAGCAAGCAATAAGATAGGATCGATCGGGCTGCTGTTCGTTGGAGTACCTTGGAGGAGCGCACCCTGGCGAGGACGCTGGACGCCGTGTCCGACTCCGATGTGGCCGCCTCCAAGCGGGCGTCGCACGAGTGGGCGCGGCAGGGCCGCGGCGGCGACGGCAGCAGCAGCAGCGCCGCCTCCGCGGCCGGGACGACCTCGACGACCCAGGAGCTCTCCTCCGGGTCGGCGTCCAGGTCGACGGTGACGGAGTTGTCCTGCGGCGTCCGCCCGAACCTGGCGCGGAGGAGGCGGCCGTAGGGCCCGGACAGCGCGAGGTGCTCGCCCTCGCGCAGCGGCGACCAGAGGAAGGCGTTGTCGTTGGGGCAGGACGGCGAGCCCTGGACGACCCCGCAGCAGGCCCGGGTGCCGCGGCCGCGGCCGAGGACGTCGGCGGGGAGCTCGGTGGCGCCGAGGTAGAGGCCCCGGTGGCCCTGGAGGCGGACGTAGTCGTCGCCGGCGAGCTCCACGGCCCAGACCGTGCCGCGGGAGTTGCGGCGGTGGCCGTGGGAGACGGCCACGCCGTCGAGCGCGCAGAGGTACGTGCCCAGGTGGCTCCTCAGCCGCACGGACCGCGCGTCCTTGAAGAGCTCCATCGCCGCGCGCGGCCGAGGGTGGGGATCAGGAATCAAGAACGGGGCGGCGTTTCTTGGTTTGGGCTTCGGGGGCGAAGGGGGAGGAGGTTCGCTTGGGCGGGAGGCGGAATTTCGGTTGGAGGTTTGTATGTTTTGGTCGAGCGCAGCAACGGCCGTTGCTTTTAGAAGATCCTGTATCTATCCGTCCCCTAATTTTCAGTGCGGGATCCTGTAAAGAGGTGGTCTTCGGTACAACCACCCCCCCCCCCACCCCCAAAACGTACAAAGGGTAGGGGCGGTCGCGTACGGCCGCCCGTACGCGCCCACGTCCGCATGCACGCCCGCCCGCGCCCGCTGCGTACGCCCGAGTGATTAAAAAAAACGATCGGCGAACCCTATCTTCAAGACGCCTCACCCGCCTCCTCTCATGCCGCCGCCGCCGCCATCTCCGGCAGTATCTGGCCGACGAAAAAAAACGTACGCGTTGTGCGCTACGCCGACAACCGCCTCGGTCGGGCAGACACCTCCGCCGCTGGCAGCTCGTATCCGGCGACAACCGCCTCATGTCTGACGAAGGCAACGAGGTACGCGAGGCGCTGGCATAGTAATTTAAGAACGAATTTTAATTGAGAAGATGTTACGTGATGTTTGAATGGATATTTCATTATATATGAACGTGTATAGATTGAGGCTGAAATAGGATATGACGGTGCTGATGGCGGTAGCGACGACGGATCATTGTCATTGGATGAAGACGAACATGACGATGAAAATTATATGAGTTTGAATGAGTCTTACAGTGGCAATGTAAGTGGTCTGCATGTTCTCAACCATATTAAATACAAGCATCCACGATGACAATAACATGTTTGACTGTGCACAGATATGAGGGGATGATGACAATGAGGATATGGATGTAGATGATTCATATGCTGAAAGCGGAAGCCATGTAGGTTTAGATTTATATAGGTTATTTTAAAGTGAAATTAAATACGCATCAAGTCTTATATATCATATTTACAATTTGCGCAGATGGAAGTGGAAGGGTACTATCAGTGGAATTTTTTCGATGATGCCAATGACGAAAACGATATCGATGCATCTTATCATGACAGCTCGAGCAAAGTAAGTAGTGGAAAGTGAATACATATGATAGTCCTTATACAACTATTTACTGACATATACGGTTGTTTGTATTTTTTTCAGGAAGAGGATGGTGACGCGTGCGAAAACGATGATGATGCCGATGGTGATGAGTGCAATTTTGATACTGGGTACGATGAATACCAGCAAGAATCACTGGACAGGCATTGGACGGTGATGTCCACGACGTTCAGGACAGACGAGGAGGCATATGATTTCTATAACGACTATGCGAAAAAGCATGGCTTCAACATTAGGAGGGACAACTTGAAATATAGTAAGGGTATCGACGCACGTAGGCGGTTGAGAAGGTTTCTCTGTTCAAGGTCTAGGAAACGACAGGCCAAGTTTTGTACCATGGAAGGGAAGAAGCGCAGGCTGAGAGCGGAGACTCTGTGCTATTGCGAGGCCCATCTAACTGTGAAGGTTGACAGAGAGCGCTCCATTTGGTATGTCAGCAGTTTTAGCGATGATCATAGTCACACTCTTGCTAGACCAGATGAAGTTATATATCTTCGATCTCGTAATCAGATAAAGGAATACCAGAAGCTCGAGATCTTAGCAATGGCAGGTGCTGGGCTCAAAAAACATTGGATTTATGACAACTTTGTTAGTAGGTATGGATCATATGCACTGGCTGGTTTCGGGAGGAGGAAGCTTTATAACATGTGTTATAGGGAGAAAATGAAGTTGCTAGCAAAGGGTGATGCGGACACTGCGATTGGTATCATGATGACGAGAAAGACAAGGGATCCAGACTTTTTCTTTGAGCACACTGTTGACGCAGAAGGAAAGCTGAAGAACATGTTCTGGTGTGATTCTCAGTCACGTCGGGATTACCTTGACTTTGGTGATGTAATCGTCTTCGACAGCAATTATAAGATGAATATGTACGGAATGCCATTCATACCTTTTGTTGGTCTTAACAATCATCGTTGCACCACTGTGTTCGGTTGTGCAGTTGTGTCAGATGAGACGGAGGATACATACGTTTGGGTGTTGCATACCTTTTTAAGAGCTCATTGTCAGAAGAAGCCAAGGTCTGTAATTACTGACGGAGACGCAGCCATGATAAGGGCCGTCAAGAAGGTCCTTACTGACGCGTGGCATCGACTTTGTTCGTGGCATATTGAGAAAAACATGCAGAAACACCTCCACCACAAGTCCCTTAAGGAGTTGAGGTCTCTTATTTATTATGCCACTACACATGATGAGTTTGAGGCGAGATGGGCAACTTTTAGAGCTAAATGGGAGTCGGAGAAAACTGAAACATGGTTGCGTAGGATGTACCGGAAGAAAAGGCTTTGGGCTGCGTCATAGCTCACCGGTGGGTTCTTCCTTGGTATGCGGAGTAACCAAAGGAGCGAGAGTCTGAACTCTTGCCTTCATATGCATCTTGACTCTGGCATGACAATTGTTGATATGGTTGTGCATTATGAGAACTGCATTGTTCGGCTCCGTGAGAACGAGTCACACGACGACTGCATGTCCACATAGACACTCCCTGTACCAGTACTCGACGAGTTCAAATGCATTGAAAAAGCTGCTGCCCGTGACTTCACTGCGGTGAACTTTTACCTCTTGCAGAAAGAAATGAAGAAGGAAGCGGATCTTGAGATTCATAGTGGCATGAAAAAATAACAGGCAACTGAGATTTAAAGTGGACTATACACCTAGTAATTCAGAAGAAACAGTGAAGTGCAGTTGTGATAGTATGAAATGTAAAGGTCTTCCATGCAAGCATGTTCTTTATGTTTTAGCTAGGTTGAACGTGGAGGACTTACCTAGGTGCTTAGTGCTGCGAAGATTCAGCAAGAATGCTAGAGGTGGACTGCCCGTGACACGCACTAGCGATCTCTTCACATGGGGATGGGCAGGTACTGAGGAAAGAACTAAGTACAGTGAGTTGACTATTTTGTCTGCGAAAGCAAATCATGCGGCATGTTATAAACCATTTCTATTTGATAAACTGAAGGCTGCTCTGGAGGATGTGATATCAAATAAGGATGTTCAGGAGGAAGATTATGTGAGACAGCATAGAGTTGCACATGATGATGCTTTTGTGCCGAATCAAAATCATGTTTTTGTTGGTAATCCAGAAAAAATCAATACGAAAGGAGCACCGAAAGGGCAGAATAACAAAGGCCGTGGTAAGGAACCTGCCGTGACTACAAACGGTAGACCCAAAGGTTTTGATGAGAAACCTCCTGTACGTCTATCCGGTTTATGCAAAGGAAAATGTCATTTCAAAAACAATTGTCCTCAGAATCCAAAGCATGTGCACACCAATTCATTAACATTCTTTTCTTGTTTAGTTAAAATTTACAAAATTTTGACGTATATTATAATTTTTCTATGCAGGAACATGGCATGATGATCATAGTAAAGAAATGTTTGAATAAAAAGAACAACTTCTGATTATAGTTGACGATTTATTTGGTTGTTTTAAAGAATAGTACTTACATATTTGTTTCGTTACATCGATACGGGAGACTTGTAATCGGTGTTTACTTATGTCATATTTGTTGGCACTATACTCGTTGTTCTTAATATGATATGCGACATACAAATTTGATGTTACAATATGATATGCGTTATACAAATTTAACATGATATGTAATATATACATTTTTTCGTACAAATATATGATTTTGTGTATAAATAATGCATGTTGGACGATCAAAGGCGCTGCACAGCCGCCGGTTGCTTTAATTTAAAAAATAACGTTAACAGGCGCGGCTGGCCCGCGAGTTGCGCCAGCGGGCGCAAAGAGGCGGTACATACGAGGAGGATTCAGGAGTCGACGCAGAGGGCGATCCCGAGGCTGACGCCGCCCTCAGCCGCAGAGGGGGCGCACGTACGAGGAGGATCCAGTAGGCGCCGCGGAGGGCGATCCCAAGGTTGACGCCGCCCCCGGGCGCAGAGGGGCGCACGCGGGCCGATGTAGAATCAACCTCGGGGCCGGCAACGGCCAACCCTGGGGCGACGCGCGGCGTGGGCCCGCTGGCCAGATGACGCGGCCCACGTGCGCCATGTAGCGGCGAACGTGCGGCACGGGCGGCGCTCGCCTCTGAGATATCGTCATCATATATCATCGAAGTATTTTAAAACCCCAAATCGTATATTTACGAGAACACTCATTGAACATAAATTATAAATTAAATAATAAAATAAGAAATGATTAAAATGTATTTTTTATAAATTTGCCAGGGTACATAAACTTGACATGCTAAAAATATTTAAAACTCACATAAAAAAATAAAGCATCCACACACAATCCTCAGTCATGAACAAATAATATTTTGACAATCACGTAGAATTGTTGTATGATATTTTTATTTTTGTTTGCTCTTCGCAAGTCGAATTACTTTGTTCTTCATTTCTGTAAGCTTATTTTCGGGGGACATAATAATCCAGCTATCATTCTTTCTCTCGAACTATCAATAAATTCCTGAAAAGTAATAAAAATAATATTATTTTTATCACTTATATATGATATGATGTACTAATTTTTCATACTTAAAATGTACCCACCTAAGAAATAGCAGTAATAAATTTTTCTCCGTCCCAGTATTGAAAACAGCGAAGGACGAACGGTCCACATGAGTTCCTGTGTTAAAAAAACATAAGTGCAATTTTGAAAGCACGTTAAGTAAGATAGCACTTGATCAATTAATGTATTTCAAAAGCACATGCTACATGTAACTCACCCATCTTCTTGTTGAGGCATGTCGTAGGGGACTATAGGCCATGCGGACACATCCGGGAACAACATAATAGCACTATCATTTGCATCTTGAAGATCTCCTGCAAGTTGCTCTCTCTGACAAAAAAATATGAACACGTTGACTACATACGGTAAACAAATTATATGGTTAACTGTACACACATGAATACGAAACTTACATCACCGGATATCCATGCACGGTAAAGTATCTGGCAAACTCTTGCCGCAGAAAGTCCATCATCTTTACCGTTGTTGAATATTTCATGGTTCTTATGTTTTGGTGAGTGCTCGTACGCTTTCACGTACTGCACAGCGGCACGCACCATATCATCCACAGAATGATCAAATTGAGGGGTTGTTTCATTAAACAGTTCTACAACACAAGTCAATAAAGTTAAAGTATAAATTTGTACTACATAATTTCCAAAAATATATTCATAGCATGTTTAACTTACTTGTTTTCGCAGAACGTTTCGCACGTTTCTCGGAGTCTTTTTAACATAAGGAGATTTCGTGTACTTTGACGCACACCGCTTTCGCTTCTTTGGAATCACCGCCTTCTTCTCTTCTACCTCGCTATTACCATCTGACAAGGCCTGTGACACTTCTTACTCATTTTGAGGGACCTGCCATCTTCTAGCTTCTATTTTATCGGTTTTTAGAGATGATGCTTCTTTTTTTTCTGACTGCTCCGGGACATCTATAGGATCCTCCTTCTCATCTTTAAAGCTACTCAAGTGACCAGTACTGAATTTGAACGAATCCCCTTCTTCAGAATCCAAATCATAATGCGCACTGCCATTTCGGCCATTAGGTGTGTTTGTCATCATACTAAAATTCTTTTTTAGGATACTTGTTTTCATACCTGGACTCACTATTCTGTCCATACAGATTTTCTTCCTCCTCTGTCATTGTGCCCGGTTTGTACCGTACACCTCTTTTATTCATTTTCTCTAACAATCTCTGCAAAAGTAAGCTCAGTCACATGTTATATCTTTTTATTAATTTATCAAGTTTAATAAAGTGCATACCAGAATTGTTACATTTTTACCTGTGCGCATAACTCCGGCATACGAAACAATTCCTTATGAATTTCCTTCATATCATTCATAACCCGGTCCATAAAAGGCTTTAGATTAGCAGGGACCTCGGACACATTGTCCACTTTTTTCTTTCCCGTAACGGATGACTTTCGGCTATTATGTTTCTTACTGCTTTCAGCTTGTTCATCTACAAGTTTTTTCATTCTACACTCCTTCGTAATGCAGTCATCAATCTGCAAAGTGAATATGCAATGACAACATGAGTACATAACATTCTCAATGCATAATCAATGTACTAGTAAATAAGCATTATAATATTATCAATCCATGGCCACGACCATTTTCCAGGTCATACTTGTCTCGTTTCTCCGCTTTAGATTCAGTCCAATTTTTCATTAGGGGAACTTGCAACGACAACGGGTCATTTTTCGGGCCGGTGGTTGGCTGCACCTTTTCCCAATATAAGTACTACAAAACAAATGACAAAATAAGTTACGAACGCATAAATTAAAGGAATATGAAATAGCATTAATTAATAGCATACCTGGAGTAGGCTAGGTTGCCACATGGCCATTGCCTCACACGGTCATCCTGCTTGAGTTTACCAATCTCCGTCAAACAGGTTCGCAAAGTGAACACGTTAAAATTCAACGTGCTTATCCGCTTCACGTCATGCACCAACGCGTAGTACTCCTTTGGTATGGAGACAGCCAACATGGGTGCAATAATGGTCCCCAGCAAAACAAGAACAGCCATCCGAAGAAATTCATCGTCGGCGGATTTATTCCTCACAATTTTTTGAATCAAGTCATCTATCATTATGTGACCATTTTTTTGTGAACGTACTGGATAGGAATTTTCTTTATTAACTCTTTTCCTTCCGTCGCAAGAATGCCAAAAACATCCTCACCTTCATTCTTAAACCCAACTATTGAAAACACATCGTCCGGTCTACGTGAAATAAGGCCTTTACTGCCACTATGTTCTTGTATCATGAACTTTTTGCTGTTTGGGTTATAACCTAACATCATAAAATGCAGCAAAAAATCTCTCATTTGTACTGACGGAATGATCAACATCTCTTCCAAGCCTGTTTCATAGAACCTAAATTGCCGAGCGGTGGTAAATTTTTCAACGAGACTTATCCACTTCTCTATGGAACATGGAATCACACCATAGATGTCCATACTGCATGTTAATTTTTTCCTATTAATACATATTATTACGCAATAGCATCGACAGAAATTGTTCGAGGCGGGAAACGTGACCTTAATCCGGGCGACAGCCGCCGAACAACGGCTGTGGCGGAGCCGAAAGCAGGCAGCCCAGTGTCGGCGATCCGCGCCTGCGGGCGTGGGGTAGTCTGTGCCAACGAGCGTCGTTGACTATGGACGACGATGGACGGTGCTGCACTTGCGGCGAGATTGTTGCGCGCCCGAGGGCGATCGTGGTAGGGCGACTGGGGGCACGGGGGGCGAGTGGTGTGGATAGGGTTCCGCCGTGCGTGGCGGTATACCGCGATGGAAAAGGAAAAAATAATTCATTCGCCGATTGGGCCCAGGCCCGATACCGCCGAACCTATAGCGCCCAACCTAGAGCGACGGCGGCCACCGCCGAACATGCTAATGTTTAGTCCCACATTGCTTCTCATCATGCTAATTCACCTGTTTAAATACCGTAGTCTGCTTGCAATATCAAGTCCTCCTGTATGGCAGTATCAGTTAAGGAGGTTAACGTAAATTATGCTCTAGCACTTCATAATCATGGAGTGTCACAGCAATAATTCACATTAATCTTCGTAAGTGAGTTCGTCTGCAATATGAGACTTTTTATATTTTTGTTTTTTATTTTTTTTATTTTTCCATGAAACGCGCCATGTTTTTTTAACACGCAACATGATGGCACGGAAGCACGCCTGCAAAATTGGGGTGCGTTTCGACACTCGATGCATTTACTATGATTTTCTCCGAGGAAATACCCAGAAAACGTCTCCCAACGTGACGCAACTTCCGTTCGTACTCTGATTCCATCGTAATCTGGCGTGGAAGACCGTGGGGGTCACTGACACGCGCACGCAATAGTTGGGTGCGTTTCGTCTATGTTGGCACATACTCACAGTACAAACCTGAGGTGTCGGTTTGGGGTGTGACATGCATTCAGTAGGTGTTCCCTTGCGCAAAGCCATGAAACGTCAGGATTTTTTTTCACACGCTACAATATGGCACACAAGCACGCCTGCAAAATTTGGGTGCGTTTCGACACTCGATGCATTTAGTACGATTTTCTTCGTGAAAATACCCAGAAAACGTCTCCCGACGTGACGCAACTTCCGTTCGTACTCCGATTACATCGTAATCTGGCGTGGAAGACCGTGGGGGTCACTGACACGCGCACGCAAAAGTTGGGTGCGTTTCGTCCATGTTGGCACATACTCACAGTACAAACCTGAGGTGTCGGTTTGGGGTGTGACATGCATTCAGTAGGTGTTTCTTTCGCAAAGCCATGAAACATCGGGATTTTTTTTCACACGCTACAGTATGGCACACAAGCACGCCTGCAAAAATTGGGTGCGTTTCGACACTCAATGCATTTACTACGATTTTCTACGTGAAAATACCTAGAAAACGTCTCCCGACGTGACGCAACTTCCGTTCGTACTCCGGTTCCATCGTAATCTGGTGTGGAAGACCGTGGGGGTCACTGACACGCGCACGCAAAAGTTGGGTGCGTTTCGTCCATGTTGGCACATACTCACAGTACAAATCTGAGGTGTCGGTTTGGGGTGTGACATGCATTCAGTAGGTGTTCCCTTTTGCAAAGCCATGAAACCTCGGGATTTTTTTTTCACACGCTACAGTATGGCACACAAACACGCCTGCAAAATTTGGGCGTGTTTCGACACTCGATGCATTTACTACGATTTTCTCCGTGAAAATACCCAGAAAACGTCTCCCGACGTAACGCAACTTCCGTTCGTACTCCGATTCCATCGTAATCTGGCGTGGAAGACCGTGGGGGTCACTGACACGTGCACGCAAAAGTTGGGTGCATTTCGTCCATGTTGAATACAAAATATAAATTAGTGCATGAAAAATACAAAATATGCAATGATTTTTTTAACAGCCGACGCGCGCGGCGCAAACTTCCGGGCTAGGCAGGTGACCCACGGCGGCCACTTGGGCGCCGTTTGCGGCGCACACGTTACGGCCCATGAAGGCCGAAAATCCACGGCGGCCACCGCCCAACCTGTTAATTGTTTAGTACCACATTACTTTTGAACACGCATATTCACCTGTTTATATATCGTTCTCTGCGTACCGTATTAATTCCTTTAATGTTGCGGTCTTTCCTCATGGGGATAATGTGAATGATGCTCTGGCACTCCATAATCATGAAGTGTCACAGCAAAAATTCACATTAATCTTACGTGGTAAATCCACCAACACTACAGGAATTTTTATTCTCTTTTTTAATATTTACAAATACGGTACTTTTTAGACACATTATTTTTATATTTATTTAAAAAAGTATGCCCATAATGGCCTAAAAGGCGCGCGAGTGTGCTATTCTGTGTGGGAGTGGGCATACTAACTCACATGTAAAATTTCAAGCCATTCTGAAGATGTCAAAACATTGACCTCCTTCTCCGTAGACCGTTCCGGTAGGAGAAAAGGCCCTGTCCGAAAACGAGGTATTTTTCGACATCCTCCAAATGAACCCAATTTTTTTTCCATAGTCTTGTACCATCGTGAATAGGATGCATGACAAGTTTCGTGGCTTTTTGCAATTTTATGAATTTTCTATAAATTTTTCGATCGAAACACTTTAAATGCTGACCGGACGTGATGCAACGTGCTCTTCGTATCGAAATCCCTTAAATTTTTGGATTCTGTCTGGGAGTGGGCATACTAACTCACATGCAAAATTTCTGGCCATTCTGAAGATGTCAAAAAATTGACCTCCTTCTCTGTAAACCGTTCGGGTAGGGAGAAAAGGCCCTGTCCGAAAATGAGGTATTTTTCGACATCCTCAAAATGAACCCAATTTTTTTCCATAGTCTTGTACCGTCATGAATAGGATGCATGACAAGTTTCGTGCCTTTTTTGCAATTTTATGAATTTTATATAATTTTTTCGGTCGAAACACTTTAAATGCTGACCGGACGTGACGCAACGTGCTCATCGTATCGAAATACCTTAAATTTTTGGATTCTTTGTGGGAGTGGGCATACTAACTCACATGCAAAATTTCAGGCCATTCTGAAGATGTCAAAAAATTGACCTGCTTCTCCGTAGACCGTTACGGTAGGAGAAAAGGCCCTGTCCGAAAACGAGGTATTTTTCGACATCCTCCAAATGAACTCAATTTGTTTCCATAGTCTTGTACCATCATGAATAGGATGCATGACAAGTTTCGTGGCTTTTTGCAATTTTATGAATTTTATATAATTTTTTCGGTCGAAACACTTTAAATGCTGACCGGACGTGACGCAACGTGCTCTTCGTATCGAAATACCTTAAATTTTTGGATTCTGTGTGGGAGTGGGCATACTAACTCACATGCAAAATTTCAGGTCATTCTAAAGATGTCAAAAAATTGACCTCCTTCTCTGTAGACAGTTCCGGTAGGAGAAAAGACCCTGTCCAAAAACAAGGTATTTTTTGACATCCTCCAAATGAACCCAATTTTTTTCCATAGTCTTGTACCATCATGAATAGGATGCATGACAAGTTTCGTGGCTTTTTGCAATTTTATGAATTTTCTATAAATTTTTCGGTCGAAACACTTTAAATGCTGACCGGACGTGACGCAACATGCTCTTCGTATCGAAATACCTTAAATATTTGGATTCTGTGTGGGAGTAGGCATACTAACTCACATGCAAAATTTCAGGCCATTCTGAATATGTCAAAAAATTGACCTCCTTCTCCGTAGACCGTTCGGGTAGGAGCAAAGGCCCTGTCCGAAAACGAGGTATTTTTTGACATCCTTCAAATTAACCCAATTTTTTTCCATAGTCTTCTACCATCATGAATAGGATGCATGACAAGTTTCGTGGATTTTTGCAATTTTATGAATTTTCTATATTTTTTTCGGTCGAAACACTTATAACGCTGACAGGACGTGACGCAACGAGCTCTTCGTATCGAAATACCTTAAATTTTTGGATTCTGTGTTGGAGTGGGCATACTAACTCACATGCAAAATTTCAGGCCATTCTGAAGATGTCAAAAAATTGACCTTCTTCTCCGTAGACTGTTCGAGTAGGAGCAAAGGCCCTGTCCGAAAACAAGTTATTTTCCGACATCCTTCAAATTAACCCAAATTGTTTCCATAGTCTTCTACCATCATGAATATGATGCATGACAAGTTTCGTGGCCTTTTGCCATTTTATGAATTTTCTATAATTTTTTCGGTCCAAACACTTATAACGCTTACCAGACGTGACACAACGTGCTCTTCGTATCGAAATACCTTAAATTTTTGGATTCTATGTGGGAGTGGGCATACTAAATCACATGAAAAATTTCAGGCCATTCTGAAGATGTCACTAAATTGACCTCCTTCTCCGTAGACCGTTCGGGTAGGAGAGAAGGCCCTGCCTGAAAACAAAGTATTTTTCGACATTCTTTAAATGAATATGATGCATGACAAGTTTCATGGTTTTTTGCCATTATGAATTTGAAACAAGTAAAACGCTGACCGGACAAAAATATTACAAAACTTTATGTATTAATAAAACAAACTTTGCGTAAAGTGCTAAACTATCAAAAATAAGATACATAATAATGATGTGACCTGAGTTTACAATGCGCTAGCAGCACTACCGCAGCTGCCCGGGCAGTGCAAAGTCAAATCACATTATTACTATCTATCTTATCTGCTAGGGTGCATGAATCCGCCTATATAAGCCGGTCTGGGCGTCCTTCAGCGAGCGAGGTGGGACTAAACGAAACCATCCATCGTACCAATCCCCGCCCCTGCGCCCTCGATCGCTCGCAGGCGCGCCTTCCAACGGCCCACTGAAATCGGCCCACCTTGCCAGTCAACGCGCAGCGCCGCGAGAGGCCGCTCGCACGCGCACCTTACAGCAGCCCACCTAGGCGGTCCACGCGCAGCGCCGTGACAGGCGAGCTCTACCTTTAGTGCCACCTCGCGTGCCGGAGCTCGCCCGCACCAGCTTAAATAGCATGCCCCGCCCTACACCGACGTGATCCGAAGAAATAGACCGCCCACTTTCTCTCTACGGCGCCTGGTTGGGCCGGTGGGCCTTGCGGGGCCAAAAAGCGTTCCCTTTCGCCCATCGGCTTGACCAGGAGCGACTTACTAAGCCTCGCTCGGCTTCGGGGCGGCGTTCTTTTTTTTTTAAAAAAATCTTCTAACTTGTTTTGCGAATATTATGTCAATTTTTTATCGTTTGGTTTTATATTTACTTTTCTAGTTTTCATAGGTTTTTTTCAATTCAAGTTTAATTCTTTTCTGATTTTTTCTTTTTACAATACAAATTTTCTTTTAAAAAAACTCTTCTAACTTGTTTTGCGAATATTATGTCAATTTTTTATTGTTTGGTTTTATATTTACTTTTCTAGTTTTCATAGGTTTTTTTCAATTCAAGTTTAATTCTTTTCCGATTTTTTACTTTTTACAATACAATTTTTCTTTTAAAAAAATCTTCTAACTTGTTTTGCGAATATTATGTCAATTTTTTATTGTTTGGTTTTATATTTACTTTTCTAGTTTTCATAGGTTTTTTTCAATTCAAGTTTAATTCTTTTCTGATTTTTTATATTTTACAATACAACTCTTTTTAAAACTAAAAATAACAGTATCGATTCAAACACTTGATTCTTCAACAACATTTAAAAACCATCCATTCAAACACTCGATATTTTATTATAGTTTTCATAGATATTTTACATAGTACTAGAAATAAAACTTAACTAAAGAACATTACGAAAATAATTAAACATTACTAAACGACATTTTGAAAGTAACCCTAAACTACTCGTCCTCCACGCCGCCGAAGTCTGCCTCGTCATAGAGCCCGTCGCCGTTGTCGCTGTCGTCGCTGCTGCTGTTGTCGTCGAGGGGCACCACGGGCACGGCCGGCGCAGCCATCGAGTCCTCGAGCGCGGCGTGATACCCGGGAAAGTCCTCCGGGTCCTTCGGGTAGACGGCGCCCGGGGCGACCTGAATGTACTCCTGAATGAGCGGCGGCGGCTGCGGCATGATCTCCGACTCCCGGAGCTGTTGGAAATATGCCCTAGAGGCAATAATAAATTGGTTATTATTATATTTCCTTGTTCATGATAATCGTTTATTATCCATGCTATAATTGTATTGATAGGAAACTCAGATACATGTGTGGATACATAGACAACACCATGTCCCTAGTAAGCCTCTAGTTGACTAGCTCGTTGATCAATAGATGGTCACGGTTTCCTGACCATGGACATTGGATGTCGTTGATAACGGGATCACATCATTAGGAGAATGATGTGATGGACAAGACCCAATCCTAAGCCTAGCACAAGATCATGTAGTTCGTATGCTAAAGCTTTTCTAATGTCAAGTATCATTTCCTTAGACCATGAGATTGTGCAACGCCCGGATACCGTAGGAATGCTTTGGGTGTATCAAACGTCACAACGTAACTGGGTGACTATAAAGGTGCATTACAGGTATCTCCGAAAGTGTCTGTTGGGTTGGCACGAATCGAGACTGGGATTTGTCACTCCATGTAAACGGAGAGGTATCTCTGGGCCCACTCGGTAGGACATCATCATATGCGCAATGTGACCAAGGAGTTGATCACGGGATGATGTGTTACGGAACGAGTAAAGAGACTTGCCGGTAACGAGATTGAACTAGGTATTGGATACCGACGATCGAATCTCGGGCAAGTAACATACCGATAGACAAAGGGAATTGTATACGGGATTGATTAAGTCCTTGACATCGTGGTTCATCCGATGAGATCATCGTGGAACATGTGGGAGCCATCATGGGTATCCAGATCCCGCTGTTGGTTATTAACCGGAGAACGTCTCGGTCATGTCTGCATGTCTCCCGAACCCGTAGGGTCTACACACTTAAGGTTCGGTGACGCTAGGGTTGTAGAGATATTAGTATGCGGTAACCCGAAAGTTGTTCGGAGTCCCGGATGAGATCCCGGACGTCACGAGGAGTTCCGGAATGGTCCGGAGGTAAAGAATTATATATAGGAAGTGCTATTTCGGCCATCGGGACAAGTTTCGGGGTCATCGGTATTGTACCGGGACCACCGGAAGGGTCCCGGGGGTCCACCGGGTGGGGCCACCTGCCCCGGGGGGCCACATGGGCTGTAGGGGGTGTGCCTTGGCCTATATGGGCCAAGGGCACCAGCCCTAAGAGGCCCATGCGCCAAGAGATAGGAAAAGGGGAGAGTCCTAAAGGGGGAAGGCACCTCCGAGGTGCCTTGGGGAGGATGGACTCCTCCCCACCCTTGGCCGCACCCTTCCTTAGAGGAAGGGGCAAGGGCTGCGCCTCCCCCTCTCCCTTGGCCCTATATATAGTGGGGAAAAAGGAGGAGCAAACCAATCTAAGGCCTGGCGCCTCCCTCTCCCTCCCGTGACACATCTCCCTCCTCCCGCAGCGCTTAGCGAAGCCCTGTTGGAATCCCGCTACTTCCACCACGCCGTCGTGCTGCTGGATCTCCATCAACCTCTCCCTCCTCCTTGCTGGATCAAGGCATGGGAGACGTCTCCGTTCCATACGTGTGTTGAACGCGGAGGTGCCGTCCGTTCGGCGCTAGAATCATCGGTGATTTGAATCACGACGAGTACGACTCCATCAACCCCGTTCTCTTGAACGCTTCCACGCGCGATCTACAAGGGTATGTAGATCCACTCCTCCCTCGTTGCTAGATGACTCCATAGATAGATCTTGGTGACACGTAGGAAAATTTTGAATTTATGCTACGTTCCCCAACAGTGGCATCATGAGCTAGGTCTATGCGTAGTTTCTATGCACGAGTAGAACACAAAGTAGTTGTGGGCGTTGATTTTGTTCAATATGCTTGCCATTACTAGTCTTATCTTGATTCGGCGGCATCGTGGGATGAAGCGGCCCGGACCAACCTTACACGTACTCTTACGTGAGACCGGTTCCACCGACAAACATGCACTAGTTGCATAAGGTGGTTGGCGGGTGTCTGTCTCTCCCACTTTAGTCGGATCGGATTCGATGAAAAGGGTCCTTATGAAGGGTAAATAGCAATTGGCATATCACGTTGTGGTCTTTGCGTAGGTAAGAAACGTTCTTGCTAGAAACCCATAGCAGCCACGTAAAACATGCAAACAACAATTAGAGGACGTCTAACTTGTTTTTGCAGGGTATGCTATGTGATGTGATATGGCCAAAAGGATGTGATGAATGATATATGTGATGTATGAGATTGATCATGTTCTTGTCAAAGGAATCACAACTTACATGTCGATGAGTATGCCGTTGACAAGATGATCATGGAGCCCCAAGATGAAGATCAAAGGAGCTATATGATATTGGCCATATCATGTCACTATTTGATTGCATGTGATGTTTATCATGTTTATACATCTTATTTGCTTAGAACGACGGTAGTAAATAAGATGATCCCTCATTAAAATTTCAAGAAGTGTTCTCCCCTAACTGTGCACCGTTCCTAAAGTTCGTCGTTTCTAAGCACGCCGTGATGATCGGGTGTGATGGATCCTTACGTTCACATACAACGGGTGTTGACGAGCCTAGCATGTACAGACATGGCCTCGGAACACATGCAAAACACTTAGGGTTAACTTGACGAGCCTAGCATGTACAAACATGGCCTCGGAACACAGAAGACCGAAAGGTCGAGCATGAGTCGTATAGAAGATACGATCAACATGAAGGTGTTCACCGACGTTGACTAGTCCGTCTCACGTGATGATCGGACACGGCCTAGTTGACTCGGATCATGTAATCACTTAGATGACTAGAGGGATGTCTATCTGAGTGGGAGTTCATAAGATGAACTTGTTTATCCTGAACATAGTCAAAAAGGATTTTGCAAATTATGTCGTAGCTCGCGCTTCAGTTCTACTGTTTAGATATGTTCCTAGAGAAAATTTAGTTGAAAGTTGATAGTAGCAATTATGCGGACTAGGTCCGTAAACTGAGGATTGTCCTCGTTGCTTCATAGAAGGCTTATGTCCTTAATGCACCGCTCAGTGTGCTGAACCTCGAACGTCGTCTGTGGATGTTGCGAACATCTGACACACACGTTTTGATGACTACATGATAGTTCAGTGCGTAATGCTAAACGGTTTAGAGTTGAGGCACCAAAGACGGTTTTTGAAACGTCACGAAACATATGAGATGTTTTGAGGGCTGAAATTGGAATTTCAGGCTCGTGCCCACGTCAAGAGGTATAAGACCTCCGACGATTTTCTTAGCCTGCAAACTAAGGGAGAAAAGCTCAATTGTTGAGCTTGTGCTCAGATTGTCTGAGTACAACAATCACTTGAATCAAGTGGGAGTTGATCTTCCAGATAAGATAGTGATGTTTCTCCGAAGTCATTACCACCAAGCTGCTAGAGCTTCGTGATGAACTATAATATATCAGGGACATATATGATGATCCTTGAGATATTCGCGATGTTTGACACCACAAAAGTAGAAATCAAGAAGGAGCATCAATTGTTGATGGTTGGTGAAACCACTAGTTTCAAGAAGGGCAAGGGCAAGAAGGGATACTTCATGAAACGGCAATTCAGCTGCTGCTCTAGTGAAGAAACCCAAGGTTGAACCCAAACCCGAGACTAAGTGCTTCTGTAATAAGGGAACAAACCACTGGAGCAGAATTACCCTAGATACTTGGTAGATGAGAAGGCTGGCAAGGTCGATAGAAGTATATTGGATATACATTGTGTTGATGTGTACTTTACTAGTACTCCTAGTAGCACCAGGGTATTAGATACCGGTTCGGTTGCTAAGTGTTAGTAACTCGAAATAAAAGCTACGGAATAAATGGAGACTAGCTAAAGGTGAGCTAATGATATGTGTTGGAAGTGTTTCCAATGTTGATATGATCAAGCGTCGCACGCTCCCTCTACCATCGAGATTGGTGTTTGCGTTGAGCATAGACATGATTGGATTATGTCTATCGCAATACGGTTATTCATTTAAGGAGAATAATGGTTACTTTGTTTATTTGAATAATACCTTCAATGGTCTTGCACCTAAAATGAATGGTTTATTGAATCTCGATCGTAGTGATACACATGTTCATGCCAAAAGATAGTAATGATAGTACCACCTACTTGTGGCACTGCCACGTAAGTCATATCGGTATAAAACGCATGAAGAAGCTCCATGTTGATGGATCTTTGGGCTCACTCGTTTTTGAAAAGTTTGGGACATGCGAACCATGTCTATTGGTATATATGCATGAAGAAACTCCATGCAAATGGACCGTTTTGTACTCGCTTGATTTTGAATCACTTGAGACATGCAAATCATACCACATGGGCAAGATGACTGAAAGCCTCGTTTTCAGTAAAATGGAACTAGAAAGCAACTTGTTGAAAGTAATACATTTTGATGTGTGCAGTCCAATGAGTGCTGAGGCATGTAGTGGATATCATTATGTTCTTTCTTCACAGATGATTTGAGTAGATATTGAGTACATTTACTTGATGAATCACGAGTCTGAATTATTGAAAGGTTCAAGTAATTTCAGTGTGAAGTTGAAAGATCGTCATGACAAGAGGATAAAATATCTATGATATGATCATAGAGATGAATATCTGAATTACGAGTTTGGCACAGAATTAAGACATTGTGGAAATTGTTTCACAACCGATACAGCCTGGAACACCATAGTGTGATGGTGTGTCCGAACATCATAACTGCACCCTATTGGATATGATGCATACCATGATGTCTCTTATCGAATTACCACAATAGTTTATGGGTTAGGCATTAGAGACAACCACATTCACTTTAAATAGGGCACCACGTAATTCCGATGAGATGACACCGTATGAACTATGGTTTAGAGAAACCTAAGCTGTCATTTCTTAAAAGTTTGGGGCTGCGACGCTTATATCAAAAAGTTTCAGGCTGATAAGCTCGAACCCAAAGCGGATAAATGCATCTCCATAGGACACCCAAAACAGTTGGGTATACCTCCTGTCTCAGATCCGAAAGCAATAAGGGATTGTTTCTAGAATCGGGTCCTTTCTCGAGGAAAAGTTTCTCTCGAAAGATTTGAGTGGGAGGATGGTGGAGACTTGATGAGGTTATTAAACCATTACTTCAACTAGTGTATAGCAGGGCACAAAGAGTTGTTCCTGTGGCACCTACACCAATTGAAGTGGAAGCTTATGATATTGATCATGAGACTTCAGATCAAGTCAATCCCAAACCTCGTAGGATGACAAGGATGCGTGCTACTTCAGAGTGGTACGTAGTCCTGTCTTGGAAGTCATGTTGCTAGACAACAATGAACCTACGAGCTATGGAGAAGCGATGGTGGGCCCGGATTCCGATAAATGGCTCGAGGCCATAAAATCCGAGAGAGGATCCATGTATAAAAACAAAGTATAGACTTTGGAAGAACTACTTGATGGTCGTAAGGCTGTTGAGTACAGATGGATTTTAAAGGGAAGACGGACAATGATGGTAAGTATCACCATTACGAAAGCTCGACTTGTCGTTAAGATGTTTTTTCGACAAGTTCAAGGAGTTGACTACGATGAGATTTTCTCACTCGTAGCGATGCTAAGAGTCTGTTGGAATTATATTAGCGATTACTGCATTATTTATGAAATCTTGCAGACAGGATGTCAAAACATAGTTTCCTCGACTATTTTCTGAGGAAAGGTTATATATGATACAACCGGAATGTTTTGCCAATCCTGAAAGATGCTAATAAGTATGCAAAGCTCCAGCAATCCTTCTAAGGACTGGAGTAAGCATCTCGGAGTTGGAATGTATGCTTTGATGAGATGATCAAAGATTTTGGGTGTATACAAAGTTTATGAGAAACTTGTATTTCCAAAGAAGTGAGTGGGAGCACTATAGAATTTCTGACGAATATATGTTGTTGACATATTATTGATCAGAAATGACGTAGTATTTCTAGAAAGCATATAGGGTTATTTGGAAAGTGTTTTCAATGGAAAGCCTAGATTAAGCTACTTGAACATTGAGCATCAAGATCTATAAGGATAGATCAAAACGCTTAAAAGTACTTTCAAATGAGCACATACCTTGACATGATCTTGAAGGTGTTCAAGATGGATCAGTCAAAGAAGGAGTTCTTGCCTGAGTTGTAAGGTATGAAGTTAAGACTTAAAGCTCGACCACGGCAGAATAGAGAGAAAGGACGAAGGTCGTCCCCTATGCTTAAGACATAGGCTCTACAGTATGCTATGCTGTGTACCGCACCTAAAGTGTGCCTTGCCATGAGTCAGTCAAGGGGTACAAGAGTGATCCATGAATGGATCACAGGACAGCGGTCAAAGTTATCCTTAGTAACTAGTGGACTAAGGAAGTTTCTCGGTTATGGAGGTGGTAAAAAGAGTTCGTCGTAAAGGGTTACGTCGATGCAAGCTTAACACCTATCCGGATAGCTCTGAGTAGAGATACCGGATGCATATAATGGAGCAACAATTTAGAATAGCTCCAAGTAGAACAGTTATTTGGAATAGCTCCAAATAGAGCGTGGTAGCTACATCTAGGAGATGACATAGAGATCTGTAAAGCACACACGGATCTGAAAGGTTCGGACCCGTTGACTAAAACCTCTCTCACAAGCAACATGATCAAACCCAGAACTCATTGAGTCTTAATCACATGATGATGTGAACTAGTTTAGTGACACTAGTAAACTCTTTGGATGTTTGTCACATGGCGATGTGACCTGTGAGTGTTAATCACATGGCGATGTGAACTAGATTATTGACTCTAGTGCAAGTGGGAGACTATTGGAAATATGCCCTAGAGGCAATAATAAATTGGTTATTATTATATTTCCTTGTTCATGATAATCGTTTATTATCCATGCTATAATTGTATTGATAGGAAACTCAGATACATGTGTGGATACATAGACAACACCATGTCCCTAGTAAGCCTCTAGTTGACTAGCTCGTTGATCAATAGATGGTCACGGTTTCCTGACCATGGACATTGGATGTCGTTGATAACGGGATCACATCATTAGGAGAATGATGTGATGGACAAGACCCAATCCTAAGCCTAGCACAAGATCATGTAGTTCGTATGCTAAAGCTTTTCTAATGTCAAGTATCATTTCCTTAGACCATGAGATTGTGCAACTCCCGGATACCGTAGGAATGCTTTGGGTGTATCAAACGTCACAACGTAACTGGGTGACTATAAAGGTGCATTACAGGTATCTCCGAAAGTGTCTGTTGGGTTGGCACGAATCGAGACTGGGATTTGTCACTCCGTGTAAACGGAGAGGTATCTCTGGGCCCACTCGGTAGGACATCATCATATGCGCAATGTGACCAAGGATTTGATCACGGGATGATGTGTTACGGAACGAGTAAAGAGACTTGCCGGTAACGAGATTGAACTAGGTATTGGATATCGACGATCGAATCTCGGGCAAGTAACATACCGATAGACAAAGGGAATTGTATACGGGATTGATTAAGTCCTTGACATCGTGGTTCATCCGATGAGATCATCGTGGAACATGTGGGAGCCATCATGGGTATCCAGATCCCGCTGTTGGTTATTAACCGGAGAACGTCTCGGTCATGTCTGCATGTCTCCCGAACCCGTAGGGTCTACACACTTAAGGTTCGGTGACGCTAGGGTTGTAGAGATATTAGTATTCGGTAACCCGAAAGTTGTTCGGAGTCCCGGATGAGATCCTGGACGTCACGAGGAGTTCCGGAATGGTCTGGAGGTAAAGAATTATATATAGGAAGTGCTATTTCGGCCATCGGGACAAGTTTCGGGGTCATCGGTATTGTACCGGGACCACCGGAAGGGTCCCGGGGGTCCACCGGGTGGGGCCACCTGCCCCGGGGGGCCACATGGGCTGTAGGGGGTGTGCCTTGGCCTATATGGGCCAAGGGAACCAGCCCCAAGAGGCCCATGCGCCAAGAGATAGGAAAAGGGGAGAGTCCTAAAGGGGGAAGGCACCTCCGAGGTGCCTTGGGGAGGATGGACTCCTCCCCACCCTTGGCCGCACCCTTCCTTGGAGGAAGGGGCAAGGGCTGCGCCTCCCCCTCTCCCTTGGCCCTATATATAGTGGGGAAAAAGGAGGAGCAAACCAATCTAAGGCCTGGCGCCTCCCTCTCCCTCCCGTGACACATCTCCCTCCTCCCGCAGCGCTTAGCGAAGCCCTGTTGGAATCCCGCTACTTCCACCACGCCGTCGTGCTGCTGGATCTCCATCAACCTCTCCCTCCTCCTTGCTGGATCAAGGCATGGGAGACGTCTCCGTTCCGTACGTGTGTTGAACGCGGAGGTGCCGTCCGTTCGGCGCTAGGATCATCGGTGATTTGAATCACGACGAGTACGACTCCATCAACCCCGTTCTCTTGAACGCTTCCGCGCGCGATCTACAAGGGTATGTAGATCCACTCCTCCCTCGTTGCTAGATGACTCCATAGATAGATCTTGGTGACACATAGGAAAATTTTGAATTTATGCTACGTTCCCCAACAGTGGCATCATGAGCTAGGTCTATGCGTAGTTTCTATGCACGAGTAGAACACAAAGTAGTTGTGGGCGTTGATTTTGTTCAATATGCTTGCCGTTACTAGTCTTATCTTGATTCGGCGGCATCGTGGGATGAAGCGGCCCGGACCAACCTTACACGTACTCTTACGTGAGACCGGTTCCACCGACAAACATGCACTAGTTGCATAAGGTGGTTGGCGGGTGTCTGTCTCTCCCACTTTAGTCGGATCGGATTCGATGAAAAGGGTCCTTATGAAGGGTAAATGGCAATTGGCATATCACGTTGTGGTCTTTGCGTAGGTAAGAAACGTTCTTGCTAGAAACCCATAGCAGCCACGTAAAACATGCAAACAACAATTAGAGGACGTCTAACTTGTTTTTGCAGGGTATGCTATGTGATGTGATATGGCCAAAAGGATGTGATGAATGATATATGTGATGTATGAGATTGATCATGTTCTTGTCAAAGGAATCACAACTTACATGTCGATGAGTATGCCGTTGACAAGATGATCATGGAGCCCCAAGATGAAGATCAAAGGAGCTATATGATATTGGCCATATCATGTCACTATTTGATTGCATGTGATGTTTATCATGTTTATACATCTTATTTGCTTAGAACGACGGTAGTAAATAAGATGATCCCTCATTAAAATTTCAAGAAGTGTTCTCCCCTAACTGTGCACCGTTCCTAAAGTTCGTCGTTTCTAAGCACGCCGTGATGATCGGGTGTGATGGATCCTTACGTTCACATACAACGGGTGTTGACGAGCCTAGCATGTACAAACATGGCCTCGGAACACATGCAAAACACTTAGGGTTAACTTGACGAGCCTAGCATGTACAGACATGGCCTCGGAACACAGAAGACCGAAAGGTCGAGCATGAGTCGTATAGAAGATACGATCAACATGAAGATGTTCACCGACGTTGACTAGTCCGTCTCACGTGATGATCGGACACGGCCTAGTTGACTCGGATCATGTAATCACTTAGATGACTAGAGGGATGTCTATCTGAGTGGGAGTTCATAAGATGAACTTGTTTATCCTGAACATAGTCAAAAAGGATTTTGCAAATTATGTCGTAGCTCGCGCTTCAGTTCTACTGTTTAGATATGTTCCTAGAGAAAATTTAGTTGAAAGTTGATAGTAGCAATTATGCGGACTAGGTCCGTAAACTGAGGATTGTCCTCGTTGCTTCATAGAAGGCTTATGTCCTTAATGCACCGCTCAGTGTGCTGAACCTCGAACGTCGTCTGTGGATGTTGCGAACATCTGACACACACGTTTTGATGACTACATGATAGTTCAGTGCGTAATGCTAAACGGTTTAGAGTTGAGGCACCAAAGACGGTTTTTGAAACGTCACGAAACATATGAGATGTTTTGAGGGCTGAAATTGGAATTTCAGGCTCGTGCCCACGTCAAGAGGTATAAGACCTCCGACGATTTTCTTAGCCTGCAAACTAAGGGAGAAAAGCTCAATTGTTGAGCTTGTGCTCAGATTGTCTGAGTACAACAATCACTTGAATCAAGTGGGAGTTGATCTTCCAGATAAGATAGTGATGTTTCTCCGAAGTCATTACCACCAAGCTGCTAGAGCTTCGTGATGAACTATAATATATCAGGGACATATATGATGATCCTTGAGATATTCGCGATGTTTGACACCACAAAAGTAGAAATCAAGAAGGAGCATCAATTGTTGATGGTTGGTGAAACCACTAGTTTCAAGAAGGGCAAGGGCAAGAAGGGATACTTCATGAAACGGCAATTCAGCTGCTGCTCTAGTGAAGAAACCCAAGGTTGAACCCAAACCCGAGACTAAGTGCTTCTGTAATAAGGGAACAAACCACTGGAGCAGAATTACCCTAGATACTTGGTAGATGAGAAGGCTGGCAAGGTCGATAGAAGTATATTGGATATACATTGTGTTGATGTGTACTTTACTAGTACTCCTAGTAGCACCAGGGTATTAGATACCGGTTCGGTTGCTAAGTGTTAGTAACTCGAAATAAAAGCTACGAAATAAATGGAGACTAGCTAAAGGTGAGCTAATGATA
Organism: Triticum urartu; assembly: GCF_056163025.1. Taxonomy (NCBI): domain Eukaryota; kingdom Viridiplantae; phylum Streptophyta; class Magnoliopsida; order Poales; family Poaceae; genus Triticum; species Triticum urartu. The sequence goes on from NC_141873.1 coordinate 512,697,086, forward strand.
TGTGTTGGAAGTGTTTCCAATGTTGATATGATCAAGCGTCGCACGCTCCCTCTACCATCGAGATTGGTGTTTGCGTTGAGCATAGAAATGATTAGATTATGTCTATCGCAATACGGTTATTCATTTAAGGAGAATAATGGTTACTTTGTTTATTTGAATAATACCTTCAATGGTCTTGCACCTAAAATGAATGGTTTATTGAATCTCGATCGTAGTGATACACATGTTCATGCCAAAAGATAGTAATGATAGTACCACCTACTTGTGGCACTGCCACGTAAGTCATATCGGTATAAAACGCATGAAGAAGCTCCATGTTGATGGATCTTTGGGCTCACTCGTTTTTGAAAAGTTTGGGACATGCGAACCATGTCTATTGGTATATATGCATGAAGAAACTCCATGCAAATGGACCGTTTTGTACTCGCTTGATTTTGAATCACTTGAGACATGCAAATCATACCACATGGGCAAGATGACTGAAAGCCTCGTTTTCAGTAAAATGGAACTAGAAAGCAACTTGTTGAAAGTAATACATTTTGATGTGTGCAGTCCAATGAGTGCTGAGGCATGTAGTGGATATCGTTATGTTCTTTCTTCACAGATGATTTGAGTAGATGTTGAGTACATTTACTTGATGAATCACGAGTCTGAATTATTGAAAGGTTCAAGTAATTTCAGTGTGAAGTTGAAAGATCGTCATGACAAGAGGATAAAATATCTATGATATGATCATAGAGATGAATATCTGAATTACGAGTTTGGCACAGAATTAAGACATTGTGGAAATTGTTTCACAACCGATACAGCCTGGAACACCATAGTGTGATGGTGTGTCCGAACATCATAACTGCACCCTATTGGATATGATGCATACCATGATGTCTCTTATCGAATTACCACAATAGTTTATGGGTTAGGCATTAGAGACAACCACATTCACTTTAAATAGGGCACCACGTAATTCCGATGAGATGACACGACGAGTACGACTCCATCAACCCCGTTCTCTTGAACGCTTCCGCGCGCGATCTACAAGGGTATGTAGATCCACTCCTCCCTCGTTGCTAGATGACTCCATAGATAGATCTTGGTGACACGTAGGAAAATTTTTAATTTATGCTACGTTCCCCAACAGGAGCGCCGTCAGGTAGCCCGGCATGTCGTCCGGGTCGCCGGCCTCCGCCGCCAGCCGCCTGTACTCCACCACCAATGCCGACTCTGGCTGCTGCTGCGGCTCGGGCGGAGGGGCCCGGCTGGACCCGGCGCCGTTCCTGCCCGCGGTACGGCTGGACCCAGCGCCGTTCCTGCCCGCCGTACGGCGATCGCCGGGGCCAAGGCGGACAGCGCCGCTGTCATCGCCAGGGCCTCTGCGGTGCGCGGGCAGGTGCATGGCGCCAAAGTCGACGCGGGCGCGGATCGAGCGCGCCTCGCCGCGGCGGTACAGCTCAAAGTCGTACCCCGGCGGAGCTGGCACGGCGCCGGCGACCGCCTGCGCGCGGTACGGCGCGACCACCTCCTCGAAGGTGCGCCCATCCCAGAGCTGATGCCGCCGCGCGCGGTTGTGCTTCATGGGCGGGCGCGGGCCGGCGTAGGCGTGGAGGCAGCGCAGGTGATCGTCGGCGAGGCGGTTCGCCCAGCCGGGGTTGTTGGGGGCGTACTGGGGTCGGCGAGCTCCTCCGGTGACAGGCGAGCCCTGTACAGGCCGACGGCGCGGGCGAAGAGGTGGGTGCCGACCTCGGGCATCGGCGCCACAAGAACGCCGTCGATGCTCAGGCGCCACCTCGCCGGCAGGCGCACGTCGGGCGCGGCGGGGATGACGAAGTGGGCGAGCTCCTCCGCCTCCTCAAGTGTCAAGTTGGGGCGTGCCATCGCCGGCGAGAGGAAAAGGTACGGCGCGCGAGGGGGAAAGGGCGCAAGAGGGCGACGTCAGCGACAGGGGGAGAAGGAGAGGCGAGGCGAGGGTGGTGTACGAGCCGACGGAGGGCGCGAGGCGCTCTTTATAGGGCGTAGTGGTGGGTGGGTGGGGTGCCGGCGATCAATGCCGGGGGGCAGCCGAGCGGGCGGTCAAAGACGCAGAATGGCAGGCGGCGGCGTGTGAATCGGCGCCGGCGATTAATGCCTGGTACGCGAGGGGGCGGCGTGCGCGGGCAAGCAGTGGCGTGCGTAGGCGCGCGGCAGGCGGTGGCGTGTGAATCCGGCGACGGGACGTCTCACTGCGCCGGCGTTAATGAATTCGCCTAATCCGCGCCGAATTAATGGATTAGGGTTTAGTATGTGTGGGCCCGCCCTCCTCCTCACGCGGCGTACACCGCCCACGTACGGGCGTACAGCAGGCCGTACGGACACGCGCCTCGCTACGCCGCGGTACGCCTCCCCCACCTAAATTTCCCATCCTACCCCTACTCACTTATTCTCACAAAAGGGTATCTTTTAATCTAGACCGTTGATGTGTTCAGGGGGGTTGTACCGAAGAAGAAGTGTCCCGTAAAATCAATTTACGGGAACACGCAAGCTCGCACAGAACAGATCCGGTATAAACATACTATAAATTTAAATTTAGATAAACTAGATAGTTCGCGTCACATAGTTCGCCAAAGTTCATACAAACGTACACACAAACTAGATAGACATAGATTAAACTAGCTAGATGAACTTGCTGTCGCCGGAGCTGTTGTCGTCGCCCTCATCGCTGGAGATGACCTCGGCAGGCAGCGGTCGCCTCTGTGCAGTGTATTGTGGATCAACGAACCGGAAAAGCCAGGTTTGGAGCTAGTACTCCTCCTAGAGCGTCGACTGCTGCACAGCGGAAGCCGCATCTCCAGCACCGGGGCCGGCACTTGCCGCAGACCATGCCCGCTCGACCGCGCGCCGCCGTTGGATCGTCGGGTCGAAGAGTCGGCTACAGCGCATGAAGGTCTTCCACGCCCACGACCTCGCTCTGGCACTGCGGGACTTCGCGTCGTGCTTGCGCGCCGCTTCCCTTTGCCTCTCCGACATGGGAGGGCGGAGGTCGGAGCCACCGGCCTCGTCGTCGTGGAGGCACTTGTAGCCGGTGAACTTGAAGCCACCGTGGCAGCCAAAACCACCACCACCTCCACTGCAGAGCCCATGGACGACATTTCCGGCGAGAAAGGACGAAGAAATGGGATGGAATACGTTGCTGGAGCCGAGCAGATTTGACGTCGAAGGGGGAGAATTGCGACGGAGGGTGGCGAAGGATTTGTGGGTCGGGAACCCTAAATCCCGTTGGTGCTCACATATATGGCGGATTTGGCTTCGGTTTGCGAGCCTCCTCTAAAAAATTCACGGGATGGACCTCGTTTGTGGTATGTGCTCGGGTAGGTTATTTTGGGTTGTCCCGTATAGCATCCCATATAAGTCAGTTCACCGGAGCTATACGTGATGATGCTCTTGTGCTGAGCGATTTTAAGGGTGCTTCGTTGTAGCCACTTGTCGCAATATGCTGTTTTTCTTTCTTTTGTAGATTCGTTTGTTTAAAATGTTTTATCTTCTAAATCGTGTGTCCAAATCTCGAATCAATTTCACAATTATTCCTCGCGTCGAGATCTTAGAAACTAGATTCCATATAGATAGGTTTTGACAAAAAAACTTCACGAAAAAACCGAACCGATGTAATGTTTATTTTTCTTTCCGAAAAGAGGCACCAATGTGCCTCTGGTGGAAGCAAAGCTGTTCCTCCACGAGAAATAAACTTCGTTTTCATGAGGCACGATCATGGCTCTCGCAAAAGCAAAACTGTGCCTCCACGAGAAGCAAATCCGTGCATCTCAAAGAAGAAGAAAAAAACACGTTTTTCTCGTTTCCGAGAGGCACGACCATGCCTCCCGCAGAAGCAAATCCATGCCTCCCATGGAAGAAAAAAAATATTTTTTTTCGTTTCCAAGAGGCACGACCGTGTCTCTCGGGGAAGGAAAAACGTGTTTTTTTGTTTCCGAGAGGCACGGCCGTGCCTCTCGCGAAAGTGAAAAAAAAAGGAAAATGCATTTTTTTCGTTTACGAGAAGGACGGCTGTGCCTCTCACGGAAGCAAAAAAAATATGTTTTTCATGCAACAATGTTTTTCCAAAATGTTTTTTGTACAAAAGCTAAGAAAGACCGATAAAAAACCGAGAAGTCAAAAAAGGAAAAAAACATCTAAAAAGCCGAAAATACGTATGGAAAACAAAAATTAAAGGGATCACGGCACGTGGCAGCGGCTGAGAGTGCGCCACGCCCACCCCAGATAATCCTTGCGTGACGGCTGAGAGTACTCGTTCGCTAGTTACTCCCACGAAGAGTAGCTGTTCAAAATTGTGTGACGCGTTTGGCTGGCCAGATGGATCGACTTATTTGTTTATCTGCAACAATTTCAACTAGGCTCGCTATACAGTTTTATTTGTTTTCGGGCAATTTTGTTATGTGTAAACATGATTTGATCTGCATGGAACGGTGCTTAAAACACCTCTGGAAGGGAGCAATGATACGTCTCCAATATATATATAATTTTTTATTGTTCCGTACTATTATATTATCATTTTTGATGTTTTATAATCATTTTATATCATTTTCTGGTACTAATCTATTGATATAGTGTCAAATGCCAGTTGTTATTTTCTGCATGTTTTTTACATCGGATGAAATCAATACCAAACAGAGTCCAAACGCAACGAAACTTTTTGTGGATTTTTCTGGACCAGAAGACATCCAATGGGCTGGAGAAGCGCCTGGGGGTGCTCCGAGGGGAGCACAACCCATCAAGGCATGCCTGGGTGGGTTGTGTCCACCTCAGGTGCCTCCTGATACGTCTCCAGCATATCTATAATTTATGAAATATTCATGCTATTATATTATCATTTTTGGATGTTTTACAATCATTTTATAGCAAGGGACTAAGCTATTGATCCAGTGCCAAGTGTCAGTTGCTATTTTTTGCTTATTTTTTACATCACAGAAAATCAATGTCAAACGAAGTCCAAACACCGCGAAACTTTTTGGAGAATTTTTATGGACCAAAACCTCCCGTACCCCTTCTTTGCACTATAAATTTCCAAATATTCTGAAACCCTTCGGGGTTAACCTAGATCAGAAGTTCCCCTGCCGCAAGGCTCTGTAGCCACCGCAAACTAATCTAGATCCGTTCCGGCACCCTGCCAGAGGGGGGAATCATCTCCGGTGACCATCTTCATCATCCCCGCGGCCACCACGATGAGGAGGGAGTAGTCCACCCTCGGGGCTGAGGGTTTGTACCAGTAGCTATGTGTTTAATCTCTCTCTCGTGATCTATATCATGGGCTTTGTTAACATAGATGGATCATATGATGTTTCTCCCCTCTATACTCTTGTTGCGAAAGGTGCGGTCCTGCCTCTCGCGTAAGCACATCCGTGCCTCCACGAGAAGTAAACTCGTGCCTTTTGAGGAAGGAAAAAACATGTTTTTTTCGTTTCCATGAGGCACGACCGCACCTTTCACGGAAATCTAAAAATTTGCCTCCGCGAGAAATAAAATCGTGGCTCCACGAGAAGCAAATTTGTGCCTCGCACAGAAGGAAGAAAACACATTTTTTTTCTTTTTTGAGAGGCACGACCGCACCTTTCGCAGAAGCAAATATGTGCCTCTCGCGGAAGGAGAAAAAATAAAAAACATATTTTTTTCGTTTCCGAGAGACACGGCCATGCCTATCGCGGAAGGAAAAACTCTTTTTTTTTCGTTTCCTGAAGGAACGGCCGTGCCTCTCGCAAAAGTAAAAAAATTAAGAAAATGCATTTATTTTTCTTTTACGAGCGCGGAAGCAAAAAAACATGTTTTTTGACAAAAGAATTTTTTTCTTCAACTTTTTTCCAAAAGCTAAGAAAAACTGGTGGAAAACCAAAAAAAAGACATCTAAAAACCCGAAAACATGTGCGAAAAAAAACCCGGAGGAACGTGACACGTGGTGGCGGCTGAGAGCACGCCAAGTGGCACGCTCTTCCCCAGATGACCCTTGCGAGGCTCCCAAACGAGTACTCGTTCTTCGTTACTCCCACAAAGAGTAATTGTTCAAAATTATGTGCCGCGTTTGGCAGGCCAGATTAAAAGCTATGGACCTACTTATTTGATTATCTGCACCAATTTCTCCTAGGCTCGCTGGATGCAGTTTTATTTGTTTACGGGCAGTTTTATTCTGTGTAAACACGGTTTGGTCTGTATGGTATGGTGTTTAAAGCACCTCTGGACAGTCCCCGCAAAAAAGCACCTCTGGACAGGAGAGTAGAATGATCAATTGTCTCAATGCATTCATTCACCCACACCGAGTACACGATATACACACAGAGGAGCGGTTACAATGAGCCCGATGGAAGTGGCACGCAGGCCCGGGCATGCTCCATGATCCTATAAACTAGGAATACAAGTACATATACATACACAGGTACAATACACGTTAACACCCCCCTCAGCCGGAACGCCGTGTGGAACGATGTTGAGGCTGGATCTGAACTCGTGGAAGACCTATGAGGGAAGCCCCTTGGTGAACAAATCAGCAAATTGCGAACTCAAAGGGACGTGGAGTACACGAATGTCACCGAGAGCCACGCGGTCATGGACAAAATGAAGATCGATCTCGATGTGTTTTGTCCGCTGGTGCTAGACGGGGTTGGAGGCAATGTAGGAGGCCGATACATTGTCACAATAGACAATGGTAGCATGGGCTGGTGGGTGACGAAGCTCATGTAATAACTGACGCAACCAGCACGACTGGGCAACACAGTTTGCTACGCCACGGTATTCGGCCTCGGCACTAGACCGAGAGATAGTGGCTTGCCTCTTAGAGGACCAGGAGAGTAGGTTGTGGCCGAGGAACACATAGAACCCGGAGGTGGATTTGCGCGTGTCCGGACAGCCGGCCCAATCGGCGTCGGTATAGGCCACAAGGTCGAGGGAGGAGGATGTGTACAGCTGCAAGCCATAGTGGGTAGTGCCACGGAGATATCTGAGAATGCGTTTGATGAGTTGCATGTGAGAATCTCTAGGCGCATGCATGAAGAGACACACTTGTTGAACCGCGTAGGATATGTCGGGGCGAGTGAGGGTGAGGTACTAAAGTGCATCGGCTAGGCTGCGATATAGTGGGGTTGTCAAGAAGACGACCAGCGTGGGCAGAGAGTTTGGATTGTGTGTCAATGGGAGTAGAGACAGGCTTGCAGTTGAGCATCTTCGCGCGCTCAAGGACCTCAAGAGCATATTGCTGCTGGCACAAGAACAGGCCTTGGGTGTTGGGTGTGACGTTGATGCCTAGGAAGTGATGGAGGTCACCGAGATCAGACATGGAAAACTCTTGCTTGAGAGAGGAGATGATGTGGTGGAGAGTATGCGGGGTGCTAGCGGTGAGGATGATATCATCGACATACACAAGAAGATAAGCAAGAGAGGCCCCACTATGCAAGATGAAGAGCGAAGAGTCGTTTTTGGATGCGGTGAACCCGAGTGACAAGAGGAAAGAACGGAAGCGGTGAAACCATGTGCGAGGGGCTTGCTTCAAGCCGTAGAGGGATTTGCGAAGAAGGCACACATGGTCCGGCCGGGAGGGATCCACGAAGCCGGATGGTTGAGCGCAATACACCGTTTCCTTGAGATCACCGTGGAGGAACGCATTCTTCACGTCAAGTTGGTGAATGGGCCATTTGCTTGAGGTGGCGATGCCGAGCACGGCGCGAATGGTGGCCGGTTTGACAACCGGGCTGAAAGTCTCGTCGTAGTCGACACCCTCCCGCTGAGTGAAGCCGCGCACGACCCAACGTGCCTTGTACCGAGCCAAGGTACCGTCAGGGTGGAACTTGTGGCGATATATCCACTTGCCGGTCACCACATTGACACCTGCAGGTCTGGGAACCAAAGACCAAGTAGAATTCTTGATTAAAGCATCATATTCATCTAGCATTGCACGTTGCCAGTGGGGGTCTTTGAGAGCGGAACGGTACGTGGGAGGGATGGGTGATATGGTGGAGGAGTCGGAGGTGGCGAGGAAAAGGCGCTTCGGTTGGCAAAAACCGGATTTGGAGCGAGTCTGCATTTTATGTGAATTGTGCGGGGGCAGAACGGGCTGGGCGCGAGGTGGGAGACATGGCTGCACGGGAGTGGATGGCACGGAATCAGAGGTGGATGGCGTGGGGTCAGTGGCAGGGCTGGAAGATGCGGGATCCAAGGAGGATCCGCGGGCAGGCGATCCGGGTGGGCAATCCAAGGAAGCGGGCGTGGTGGGCGAAGCGGGCGTGGGACCCGAGGACACGCGTGGGTGCGTGGGTGGGGTGGGGGACCGGTGCGATCCAGTGGGGGAGCTGCATGGGGAGGTGGTTGGTGGGCTTGGGGTTAGCTGGCCAGGCGGGATTGGCGTGCATGGGGGCGTCCCATCCGGGGGATCGCGTGGGACCCGGAACGAGGTAGGTGAGGGGAGCAGCGAATCTGGCAGCGATTGGAGGGGAAGCGAGGCGGGATTTTCTGCGGAGCGGGCTGGTTGGGTGTTGGTGTGGGTGGGTCATATGGAAAAATAGTTTCGTCAAACGTGACGTGTCGAGAGACGATTACGCGTCGTTGTGAGAGATCGTAGCAACGATACCCTTTGTGTTCAAGAGGATATCCAAGGAAAATGCAGCGAGTGGAGCACGGGGCTAGTTTGTGGGGAGAGGTGGAATATAGGTTGGGGTAACAAAGACACCCGAACACTCATAAATGGTCGTACGTGGGGTGAATGCCATGAAGCATAAAGTAAGGTGTGTGATCATGAATGGCACGGGAAGGGCGACGGTTGAGAAGATACGTGGCCGTGTGCAAGGCCTCAGCCCAAAAGGAAGGTGTGAGGTTGGCTTGGACTAGGAGGGTGCGGATGATGTCGTTGGTGGTGCGTAGAAGCCGTTCGGCCTTGCCATTTTGGGGTGAGGTGTGAGGGCAAGAGAAGCGGTAGGCAATGCCATTAGTGGAGAAGAACACACGTAGTGTGGAGTTGATAAACTCGCCACCGTTATCGCATTGTAGTGCTTTGATGATCACATTGTATTGAGTACGAATGTAAGAGAAAAAGCGTTGGAGAGTAAGAGGTGTGTCCGACTTATTGCGAAGAGGAAAAGAACAGGAGAAGTGAGTGTAATCATCAAGCACAATTAAGTAATATTGATAACCGGAAAAGCTTACAACGGGGCTGGTCCATAAATCACAATGAATGAGCTCAAATGGAGCAAAAGTGCGACTATGTGAAGTAGGAAAGGGGAGGCGCGGCTACCGTCCAAGTTGGCAAGCATTACACGGTGTATGCGCAATTTTATTACAAGATGGAAGAAAATCATGGGCCGCTAAGGAAGAAGTAACTTGGGGGCTGGGGTGGCCAAGCCGGCGATGCCATACGTCGGCGGTGGAAGTTGTGGCGGAGAGGGCGGTGCTCCAAGGTTTGTTATTGCCGAAGAAGGGGTAGAGGTCGCCGGAGCTAGCGGAGATCATGATTACCCTCCTGGTTCGAAGGTCCTTCACAACAAAGCCAAGAGGGAAAAATTCAATAGAGCATGAGTTATCTTTGGTGAACTGGCGAACAGAAATGAGACTAGTGACTGCATGAGGAGAAAAGAGAACGTCGCGTAGATGGAAGTTGTGAGGGGGCAGGGTGGCCGAGCCAGTGGCTTGAATGGGGAGATGTGTGCCATTGCCAACAACAATACTAGTGAAACGAGGCTTTAAAGAAGGATTCGAGAGGTCGAGGTTACCAGGGTTGCCGGTGAAGTGGGAGGAGGCGCCACTGTCGAGGTACCACTCGTTCGGAGCGGAGCCATTGTTGGAGAAGCCATTGGCGCTGTACGCGGCCTGGAGCATGGCGAGGTGATCCCAGGAGGGTGGCGCAGGTGGCGTGGGCGCCGGGTAGCCGGAGAACTGCATCGGATACGCCTGCGCATGGGACCCTGGCCGTGGGCCGAGCACCCCGGCGGCGTTGGGAGGCACCCAGCCAGGGCGCGGGTTCGGGAGGGCCATCCCGTAAGGCGCGAAGAACCCCATGTAGGGATTGTAGGACATGGGCGGGGGGTTGCCACGGCCGCCGTGATCACCGCGTCCACGGCCGCACCCACGCCCACGGCCGCGTCCACCGCGGTCGCCACCATCAGCGCGGTTGCCAGAGCCGCGGCCGGCTGAAGAGGCGGGGCCCCGATCAGTGCGGTCGACGGGGCGAGGACCGGAGCCACCGGATCCAGAGGAGCTGCCGGAGGGGCCGCCGCCCCCGGTGACAGCGAGGATCATGGCCGGCTCATCAGCCACGCGCTGGGCGAGGTTCTCCTCGACGAGCTTCAGGCGAGAGAACACCGTCTCGAACGGCGGCAGAGGAACTGTGTCCCCGAGCACGACGCGGATGGTGTCGAGACGTTTGTCGATGCCGTGAAGAAACTGAGTGGTGAGATCCACCTCGGTGACGGCGAGGCCGGCGGTGAGAAGCTTCATACGACGGGCATACTCGGCGACGGAGAGAACCCCCTGTTTGAGGTTGTGGTATTGCCGGTTCAGTATCATGTACCGCGCCGCGTGGTTCGCCAGGAAGTAGTCGCGAATGCGATGCCAGAGATCGTAGGTGGTGGTGGCCCCGACGACGTGATCGACGAGGTTGTCGGCGAGGGTGGAGTAGATCCAGAGCACGAGGTGGGCGTCGAGCTCGCGCTGGAACGCGGTGGCGTTGGGGGGAAGGGGCGCTTCGATGAACTGAGAGACGCCATAGCGGATCAGAACAAGAAGGAAGAAGGACTTCCACTTGTGGTAGTTGTGATCGTCGGGGTTGAGGAGAAACTTGATGTGGTTTTGGATGCTGTCGCGGAAAATGGGGTGGGGGGAGGTGGCGGCGGCGAAAGAGAGCGGCGGCGCCGTGGACTGGGGGAAAAGGGGGGCGAACTGAGAACCGAGCGAGGGGGAGGAGCCACTGTGGGAAGAGGGGATGGTGCCGAAGATGAAGGGAGAGGACGTGCCGGCGGTGGTGTCGGCGCCGATGGCCGAGCTGGAGAGAGTCCCCGGGGAGGTGGCCGAAGAAATGGCGGCGGCAGTCGAGTGCTCGGCCATGGGAGGGTTGCCTGGAGTCTGATACCAAGTAGAATGATCAATTGTCTCAATGCATTCATTCACCCACACCGAGTACAAGATATACATACAGAGGAGCGGTTACAATGAGCCCGATGGAAGTGGCACGTAGGCCCGGGCATGCTCCATGATCCTATAAACTAGAAATACAAGTACATATACATACACAGGTACAATACACGTTAACAAGGAGCGACCACACGCCCTCGCTCGTGGACTGTCCCAAGGCAAGCGCTCCCTAGTCGCTCGATCGCATTTGATCCCGTTGTTGACTAGTTGACCGGTCAACTGTTAACTTTTAGAAAAAAATAAAAAATAAAAAAAATCATGAATTAATAAAAATTCACGGATTTTAAAAATAGTTCACAAACTTCGAAAATCAAGACTTTGTTACTTGTTTTCCTCCTCCTGCGTGCGTGCGTGCAGGAGGGCTGCTGCCGGCAAGCGCAAGGGGGAGCACAGGCTGGACTAGTGCTACCCGTTGGACGAGGACAACCACCACGTCTCCATCCACGAGCTCAACCCCCTCCTCGCCCACCACCTGCACCACCACCGGCAACGCCTACTTCGTCGCGTGCGCCGCCACCGCCAAGGACCACCTCTTCAAGGTACCCACCATTCTTACTACTTCGGACCATATGCTGGACCAGCAGGGCCAGCTCAGCATCGCCATGGAGGAGATCCTCCAGTTCGCCGCATCCATCGGCGGCGCCGCCAGGGTCTTGTTCTACCAGGTGGTAGGTGGTGCAGGACACCCACATCTTTGATCTGCTGGAGCCCAAGGAGCAGGAGGTCCTGGTGCTGGAGAATGCCTAGGGCAAGACGCCAAGACCCATCTCAAGGATCTCTCCAAGGTAGTATAAATAATGCTCGCTCTGCTCTAACAGAGCAGCCTCTTTTTCAATTGTTTCGAACAGAGGATAACAAAATAGACTTGGAAGATTGGCTTTATGGATGCTTGGCCCTAACACTCATACCAACTGTTTTTACATCCCAGGCAACTTAACCATCTAACCGAGTGGTGATTTCCTTGTATTAATTAAAAAAATGTCCTTGGCCGGTTCATGTGAAGTCGATCGCATGATTTCGCGCGGTTGGGTTGTTTCGATGAAAACCAGGACAAGAAGCGACCCACTAAACCTTTTTCTCCCAGCAAAGACCAACTAAAGCTTCTTCTACCCAGCCACCCACAGGGACATCAAGGGCTGATTATTCACATATCTAGCTCTGATCAGGACGGCAAAGAGTGTGCTGTGGCCAAGATTAACTTGCTTAGCCTGATAGGCTTGTGGTCTTCTCACTCGCTGTAGACGCTCTGAAGATAGCTGTTAAATTCATATTCCCAATGCATCCTACTCATATGAGATGTATATATGCCACTAACACTAAGCCAGTCATTAGCTGGCTAAATTTGACCTCACTTCTGCGTCCGATCAGTCCATATAGCAGCTGCACCAGAGACGGACAAAGCTTTGAATTTGTAGTTGCAATTTTCGGTGTCGAGCTAACGATATATATCTAGGCCAGGGCTATACGGGGCTGTTTGTAGGGTTTTCTCTCAATATTTATGGTGTTCCAGCTACCAAAGTATTGTCAATGTATTTACGACATGACTGAATTTCTAAGAAGATGACATGTAATGAATGACGAGTTGTGCTCCTTCAACAATTTTATTTGTTTTAGTCCCTGTTCTATTTTTAAAGGCCACTCAGTGTGACCTTAAACTTGCACGTACACATGGTCCGCCATATGTCAGTTGAAGTGGATAATTTATCTCTGAGGAGACATCAGATCAAATTGCATTCACTTATATTTGGAGTGAGATGCAAGTAGTTCAAGCATCTCTACAACATTCTCCTTTTGTGCCTAAATGGTGGCAAACTGGCAAAGCTACCCGAAAGCATTTGTGAGTTGCAAGGTGTTTGTTGTTTTGATATATCTGAAAGTAGTACAAAAAATTTGATCGAATTTGAAAACAAAATCATCGAGTTAAGAAAAAGAATTTGAAAAAAAACTATTTAAAAAAACAAATTTGAAAAACAACATCAAATTTGAGAATAATTCATCAATTTCGAAAAAAGAAGTTCATCAAATTTTAAAATGTTCATCAAATTTGAAAATATCATTGATGAAAAAATACATCAAATTTGAAAAAACTTCATTGATTTGAAAAGAGTTCATTGATTTTGATTAAAAATCATTGAATTTGAAAAAAATCGTGCATTTTGGACAAAAAATAAAAAAAAATAAAGATTAAAGAAAAGAAACAGAAAAGGGGAAAACTGATTCAAAAAAAGAAACAGTTTTTTTAGAAGGAAAAAACAGTTAGAGAGCTTCTTAGAACCGGGAGAGGGGAGCTTCCTGTGGGCGTTGGGCCAGCCCATTTAGATCGAGAGCATAGAGGGTAGTGCCGTTTGCAAATTATTAAACCCATTAAGCGTCTGCGAAGCGCGGCCTACCAGCTATGCCATGTGGCGCAAGCTGATTGGCCATAGTGAAAAAGCTTTTGAGATATTATTTTTAGATGGAGGTCAGAAATATTTTAAATGTTTTTTTAGATGAAGGTGATGATCCCATATATTTTTTTAAATGGAGGGCTACGCAAAGTGGCGCTCACTGGTATGTTGCATTGGTGCTTTTTTGTTTTTGTTTTTACTTATTTTTCTAGATGGAGGTGAGGATTTTTTTTAAATGTTTTTCCAGATGGAGGTTAGGACTTCATGTATTTTTTAATAAAAACATGCGCACAACTTTCTCTCAAGCGGCGTCATAGGGTGACGCCCCAACCACTAATAATGAAGAAACTGGGGCTTAAGGCGCCGTATAGGATTTGCTCCTCTGGACCTGATTGTGACGGAACGCTCAAATCAAGTGTTTCCAAAGAGCCAGCCCCGACGGATGCAATGAAGCCGGCGTGGAGAGCTCTTGCGACGCGTGCTCGATGCGAGCCGGTGGCCCTGGTGCACAGGTGCACATGGGCGAATAAGTTTTTTTACCGGTGGCGGGACGTACCGGTGGAGAATCGGCCATCCATGCAATTTTAGGGATTCATGCACCTATTTGAGATATAGAACAAGTTAATGGAATACAAAGAGAATACATGTGGACCCTTTGCATGTCTTTTCAACTTTTGTCAGGAAAGAGAGAATGTGTCAAGCAGCAGAGCGTTGCATCATTGCATGCATGTTGAAATATTCTATCTCCACATACACTATACATGCATTTTATTTTCATTCTCAGATTTTTAAGGATTCGTATCTTTTGAACCAAAAGTTCATTATTAAAACTTTTTATATATTTGAACTCATGGTGTGAAGACCTGTAGAACAAGATCAATTTTGGATATATTTGAACTACATTTTTTGTATATATTTCAATTATCTATGAAATCAGTTTCATAAAACACTAAAAGGTTTCACTATTTCATATAAGTGTTATCTATGGTTTAAAAAAAAATCACAAACTGGAATACGGTACTTACAAACTAACTTCACCCAGCTGATTTCACTCGTTTTGAATAACTCATTGCAGTTCTTTAAAGAAACCGATTTCACTCAGTTGAAAAAACAAATTCGCGCACTTCATAAAACAGAATTTGCTCGTTTCAAAAATTATATTTCACTCATTTCAAGAAACGATTTCAATCATTCAAACAATGATTTCAGTTATTTCATAAAATTAGTTTCACTCAATTCGAAGAACCTATTTAACTTAGTTCAGAAAAAATGTATTTCACTTCTTTCAAAAAAGTATTTCACTAACTTGAAAAGGCACATTTCACTCCTTTGAGAAATTTATTTTTCATGAGTTAAAAAAAGGTTTCACTCATTACAACAACACTTGGTTCACATATCTTAAATAAACTGATTTCACTTATTTGAAATAACCGATTTCACTCAATTTAGAGAAAATAATTTCACGCAATTAAGAAAACAAGTTTTAGTCATTTCAAAATACAGATTTCACTCAGAAAAAAGCATATTTTGGAAAAGTCAGTTTGTCCATTTTAAAACACATATTTCACTTGTATCAAATAACTAGTTTCAAAACTTTGAAATAACAAGTTTCACGTACTTCACACCGGAATATCTGTCATGTGTATGAAAAAAAGATTTCACTCATTTCAAGAAAATAATTTCACTTATTATAGAAAGGTTATTTCACTTATTTCAAAATAACTATCATTTTTAACAATTTCACTCGTTTCAAAATTGGATTTCACTTAATTCTAAAATAATTTCACTTATTGCAATACACATATTTTTAACATAGTTCTGACAACATAAATTTGTTTGAAACGGTAAAGTTGAAACTAGTTTAAATGCATTGAAAATTGGTCTTGTTCGAAAGGTCTCGTCGCTAGGAATTCAAATATATAAAAAGTTTCAAAAATAAATTTGTAGCTTAAAAGATATGAATGATTGAAATTATCTAAAGAGAAATAAAAGGACATGAATTTAGTGAGGGAGAGATGAGAGCGATTGTGTCCATGTCATGCATGCTGGGGAGGAGAGATAATATGTGTCATGCATGCATGGATGGGATGGAGGGAACCATTGATTTGACTTAAAGTGCTGAGATACGAAGGTGAGGGTTGGACAATATATAGCTATACTGATGGAGTAGGACCGGAATTGCACGAATCTTAAAGGCACTGTATGGTGGATGCTGTGGCGGTACATCCCGCCACCGGTAAAAGAGACTTTGCGTGCACATGGGTGTACGTGTTTTTTCACGCGTTATGTTCTAATCACCCCTTAATCTTCTTCTCTTCTAATCTACACAAGGATACTTCGATTCGAGATATGTTCTATATGAAAAACATGTACATCAATGTTGTGGTTCCATTTAGACGATCGGTTATGAATTCCATAAACCATAAACATTAATTGCATGCTAATGTTTGAAGGTTTTTGACGGATTTTGACAAAATCTTCACACTCGGGTGACCGTTTGAAATTTTCTTTCACCACTAGATTCAGCTTGGTGTTTCATATGACTCTTTTTTTGATAGAAAGACTGTAAGGGAACCCCCTACAGTATAATTGGTGCAACAAACCCAAATTACAATTATCATGCCTTGAACCTGGGTGGGTGGGAAGGCATCAGCCTCTTCCCACCACTAGTCTTGTGTTGCACGTTTTCTATTTCGATGATCGTAGACTAGTAGATCTACACCTTACTCGCGGAATGTATATATGTATATGTGTGGTCTTTTCTAATGACACTCTTTAACCTGCTTCAATCGTTCCTCCAAGCATCCTCTCCCGCGTCCTACTACACTGGTGCCATCATCGGTGTCGTTTCTCTCAGCCTTCTCTCTGGCGTCCTAATCTGTTGGCACTGCCACCGGCGTCATTCCTCTCGGCCTCCTCTCCAACGTCCTACTACACTGACGCCACTACCGGCGTCGTTCCTCCCGGCCTCCTCTCCTGTGTCCTACTACATGGGCACTGCCGCCGGCGTTGTTTAGTGATCCGTAAATGGAGCAGAAAGAATTCTCGCCTCCCCCCCCAAAGGTGAGCCGAGTTATCGAACCCACGAGAGTAAGGTGCCCTTTAAACTAGGGTCTCAAACAAGCTTTTGCTAGAGAATTAAATTCCAGCTTTTGACCGAATCATAAATCAAGCTAACACTGAAAGCACATATAATAAAAATAAGCATGGGTACGAGGACTTATTCTTGCAACCATATATTTATGCTGGGACCATCACTAGTGCAGAACCGGGCAATAACACCGGTTCGTAAGGCCCTTTAGTGCCGGTTCGGTAACCGGCACTAAAGTGTGGGCACTAAAGCCCCCCCCCCTTTAGTACCGGTTCAGCACGAACCGGTGCTAAAGGGCAACCACGTGGCACGAGGCGCACCGTGGTCTGGAGGATCTTTAGTCCCGGTTGGTAAGGATTTTTTTATTTTTGAAATAAAGTAAAAACAACCCGCCTACTGGGCCGGCACGGCCTGCGTACGACTAGAAACCCAATCTCTAGTTGGGCCAGGATGCAGGCCCGTACGGCCCAGTAGGCCCCACAGGGCAGAAGACTTGCAATAGGCCCACAAAGGCCTGCTTAGAGAGGAGCTCGACACGGTAGCCGCGGCGGGGCTTATAAACCGGTGCGAACTCCTCTCAACTAGCGAGGTGGGACTAAACATTATGCACTGCGGGTGGCAGCGCACCACCTTTAGTACCGGTTGGTGGCTCCAACCGGTACTAAAAGGGGGGGGTCTTTAGTACCGGTTGGAGCCATCAACCCGTACTAAAGGCCACCACCTTTAGTACCGGTTGGTGGCTCCAACCGGTACTAAAGACCCCCCTTTAGTATCGGTTGAAGTCACCAACCCGTACTAAAGGCCACAATCTCTTTAGTACCGGTTCGTGGCACGAACCGGTACTAAAGGTTCGCCACGAACCGGTACTAATGAGCGCCGCCCGCCTAGCCGTTGGAACCGGTACTAATGGTCACATTAGTGCCAGTTCAATTACAAACCGGGACTAATAAGTTTCACATTAGACCCTTTTTCTACTAGTGCATCATGATCTTAATTTGTGCTCTGCAAGTCGTCCATCAAGATATGCTTGCTATCTATCAAAGTAGGGGATGTGTCCAAATTACGGCTTGATTGACACGTGTCCTGCATCGAGTCGGATGTCCAACCGAAGGCCCTATCCGTCGCGCGGTGTTGCCCGATAATTAAGGTTGCAATAACCAGACAAAAGCATTGGGCGTTTAATGACTACACCTCTTGAATCCCTAAGGATAGGATCCGTGTTACCGTACTAAACCTTTTTGTCATTGGTGTTCAGAATAACTATTCACGGTCTCCCTACCATTAGCCTCTCTGTGACTCGCTCTTCATTATTATGAGTACCTACAGGGATGAAGAACACAAATGAGACATGAGACAACTACGGAACAATTTTATGCTACACATACGAGATGTTAATTCAAAGTACTTCCATTGATCCCTCCAACAAATACATCGGGTTGCAAGGCCCTTGTCTCAACCCATGACCTTACCGAACTACTCACACATGAAGATCAGATCACACGAAGAACTCATCAAAAAGCACATCATGGAGATTGATTGATTGATAATATGTATTATAATGAATGTCGTGTGTGATACACTGTTACAAGTATGACTAGATTGTTGAGAACTATGGTGGTGGTGAAGGTTGTGGCTATGGAGATGGGAAATGGAGTTGACTACGGTGAAGATGACGATGGCTAGATTGTTCTGCGATGTTATGTTGCTCATTTGGCGTCAACCCCTTTATAAAGGTTGTTCGGGTGGATCAGACACCTCGGTTACCATGCCATATGACCGCCCGCTTGTATGGGCGGCTTTTGCTCTGTTTCCCCTGGTGCGCCTCCCACTTAATCTCTATCCCCGCTTTACTCCTTTCCATGTATTGGATTGATTTCGTCCATAAATAGCCCATTTCCTGTGAAAACAAAATAAAGATCCAATATTGGAATATTTTGCATTCATTAGTCATTAGTAGCAATATCAGAGCGAATATTTCGGTTTTTGAAATATTTCGGTTTAAACTCAGATTAGTGTAGTGTAAAAATAACACTCATCAGCCTCTTCTCTCACATATTACTACACTAATAACGTTATCGGCGTCATTCCTCTCAGACTACTCTCCCGCGTCCTACTACACTTGCCGTTGCCGGTGTCGTTCTTCTCGTCCTTGACGTGTTTGCCGCGCCGCCGCCGGGATTGGTTACTCACGACTCTGTGCTTGTCGCGTCGGTTGCGACGTCATGGCCGCCGTCCATCGTAGTTGTCAAGGCACTTTACTGTAGCTGTTAACTCTTAATCACACTAAGTGTATGCAACCAAAAATTGTACCTATGTCTCAGCCCAGCCAATGCCCGCATGTGCTGCGTGTTTTGGCGTGTATGCACTTGTCGTCTCCCCGTGCGCATTAGTCACCGTTGGGGGCCCCTTCTGCTGGTTGTCGTAGTGCAGGGAGAAGAGGACATAAGTGGCAGCGGCTCATCATGGATGGGCTGTGGATGCTCGGATTCGACGTCGGAGCCGCGTCAATGGAGGAAGGCAAGGCACATTGATGCAGACGAAAGTGGAGCGGGACCGTGCCACGGCGCTGACAGGAGAAGATGGAGGTGGTTGCCGGCGAGAGATGTCGGAGGTGGTTGGGTGTTTTCGTAGAATGGGCTATGCTGGGGGTTTGACTAGAAAAGACGAGTCCAAGTGCCCACGGGCCATTTTTGCCAAGTCTGCTCCTGGTGCACGAGACCCATCTGTTATAAACGTGCTCAAAGCGCTCTAATCCATCGATCTGTGGTTTACGCAAAAAATTACCATGGACATTGTGTTTTTTGCCAAAAATTCATAGAACCCTTCTTTCTAAAAATCCATCCCTTAGTGTGGTGGTTTTTGCAATTAAATCGATTGATAGAGAATCTTTGCTCATGAACAGGCCTACCATCACTGCTCGTTCCCTCCCCGCAAAGCACAATTACAAACAAATCGAGGGGGCATCCGAAACAACACATCTCGAAGACGACGCCCGTGGGTCTCCTAGGTTAAAACCCTCCTCAAGCATACCACCACACTTGCCAAAAAAAAATACCATAGATGGTGTGTTTTTTGATGAAAATCATAAAGTCGTTCTTTATGCAAACTCGTCCCTTAATATGGAGGGTTCTTGCAATTAGCTCGACTAGATAGGAAGTGCAGCTTGCCACACACCCCGCTCCAATCTCATCCGGTCACCTAAACTGGTCATCAAGAACATACGACTATGACCTATGTGTAGAGAACTTTCCTAAAATAAGCAATTTTAGGCAGCACATAGGTCAAAGTTTTCACTATACCTTAATAAGCAAGGATAAATAGTTCATTCATAATTCAAGTTTGCATCACCTCAATCTCGCAAAATAAACACAAATAAATAGATACGAGCATAATTAGTCTTTCTTTTCTCGGGAGATATAACTTTGGTAATCTTACTAACCGGAGCATCCAGTAAAAACTAAGATGGTAAGCCTACAATCATGCCAACACACAACACATGAGAGGAAAATATGTATAGAAATGGCCGAATTCACATGTATCTAAACTACTAATTCACTTGTCTCGATCTATCTTCTAGAGGGGGTGAGGACTCCAATTGCATCAACTTACATCCCGATGACTTCTGGAATCGGCAGAATCATCGAATCCTCGTTGTAGATGAATTGTAAGTCCTTGTTTGCAGCCATAGCGAAGATCTCAAACTCCTTGGCCCCTGTGCCAGGCAGAGGATGCACATGTCTGGTCCATGCTTTTGCAAGAGTGTCCTTGAACTTCTTGATCTATAATTCGATCTGATTGCAACAGGCATGTCAGCATTCACCAATTTCATGTCCGGAAAACATGTACACTTGATATTTTGTATTTTGAGTTGAGTACAAATTCTAAGGGAGACTTAGAGATGCATAGATGTAGCTGAAACTGTTGATCGTGCCCTGAGCTCCCCATTGCTTAGCATGCATCACCCGCCTTTCACATGTCTAATCAATGGGCAAACCATCCTATAAATGCATCACTGTAATACTTGTAAAACATAACCTTGAATATAGCTATGTTGAAAAACAAACCAAAGGCCGAGAGAAAGATATGAATGCCTATCGAGCTATACTGTAATACTGAAAATTAGGAAGCAACATCATTTGTCGGAAATATATTGGAAATTAAGAGGCATGATAGTCAGAACATACTATATTACTGTAGTGCATGTTGGAGAAACATGATGGAAGTTATTCTCAGAGTAACTATAGAAGCCACATTAGTAACAACATAATTAATGATCATGTATCATGGAAAGACTTATTGGCCAAGTACTATTATTATTGATGCATCATGATACAAATGAAAAATGAAGGTAGACTATAAAGCTAATATAATCATTTCATAGACAGAGAATAAGTTGGAAATACATAGAAGCACACATGCATAGAGGGACTACTTACATTCGAATTATTACACGGAGCTCTTCAAATTGTTGACGACCATCACACAAGTTGCCTGTAGGGCACAACATGAAAAGGAATTCCATTTGGTGTTTTATTAATTAATTATTATGAAAAGAATAAAATAATCTGAAGTCTGAATAGACATATGGAAAGCCCCATAGAGAAACTAAAATCTAAACCAAAGTCCTACTCCTACATACAGAACCAAAGTACCATATCTGTTGGGAAACGCGGTATTTCAAAAAAATTCCTACGATCACGCAAGATCTATCTAGGAGATGCATAACAACGAGAGGGGAGAGTGTGTCTACATACCCTCGTGGACCGAAAGCAGAAGCGTATAGTAACGCGGTTGATGTAGTCAAACGTCTTCGCGATCCAACCGATCAAGTACCGAACGCATGGCACCTCCGCGATCTGCACACGTTCAGCTCGGTGACGTCCCTCGTACTCTTTATCCAGTTGAGGTCGAGGGTGAGTTGCGTCAGCACGACGGCATGTTGACGGTGATGATGAAGTTACTGACGCGGGGCTTCGCCTAAGCACTACGACAATATGACCGAGGTGGAAAACTGTGGAGGGGGCACCGCACACGGCGAAAGATCAACTTATGTGTCTATGAGCTGCCCCATCCCCCGTACATAAAGGAGGGGAGGAGGAGGCCAGCCGGCCACAAGGGGCGCGCCAAGGGGTAAGGAATCCTACTCCTAGTAGGAGTAGGTTTCCCCCTTTCCTAGTCCAAGAAGGAGAAGAAGGGAAAGAGGAGAGAAGAGAAGGAAGGAGGGGGGTGCCCCCCCTTCCCCTTGTCCCATTCGGACTGGGCAAGGGGGAGGACGCGCGCCACCTTTGGCCGGCCCTCTCTCTTCTCCACTAAGGCCCATTGTGGCCCATTAATCCCCCGGGGGGTTCCGGTAACCTCCTGGTACTCTGGAAAATACCCGATACACTTCGGAACCATTCCAGTGTCCGAATATAACCTTCCAATATATCAATCTTTATGTCTTGACCATTTCGAGACTCCTCGTCATGTCCATGATCTCATCCGGGACTCCGAATAACCTTCAGTACATCAAATCACATAACTCATAATACATATCGTCATCGAACGTTAAGCATGCGGACCCTACGGGTTCGAGAACTATGTAGACATGACCGAGACACATCTCCGGTCAATAACCAATAGAGGAACCTGGATGCTCATATTGGTTCCTACATATTCTACAAAGATCTTTATCGGTCAAACCGCACAACAACATACGTTGTTCCCTTTGTCATCGGTATGTTACTTGCCCGAGATTCGATCATCGGTATCATCATACCTAGTTCAATCTCGTTACCGGCAAGTCTCTTTACTCGTTCCGTAATGCATCATCCTGTGACTAACTCATTAGTCACGTTGCTTGCAAGGCTCATAGTGATGTGTATTACCGAGAGGGCCCAGAGATACCTCTCCGATACACGGAGTGACAAATCTTAATCTCGATCTATGCCAACTCAACAAACACCATCGGAGACACCTGTTGTGACGCCTGGATAATTAAGCTACAGTGAACCTCTGCTAATGATGCCACGTCACCTCGGTTACTGTTGATAATCTCACGTTAGTTCAAAAGGATACAAATTCAAATTCAAAATCGAGGAAAACATCAAAAGCTTTCAAATATTAAAACTTAAATGTTCGGGTTATGCCAAATAATGCATAGGTAGTTATGGTGGAGAAACCACACTTTTGTAGAATGCTTAAATGCTCTAAAGTGGTTAAAACAGTAGTTGAAACAATTGAATAAATGTCTTTGATGTTTTACAAAATACTAATCTATTTTGTTTTGGGTAAAAAAATTGCGGTAGTGGGTGTTGATGAGACACTAATTTAGGAATTCACTTTGTGATGTATAAAACAAAATTAGATCAAGAAATAAAAGAAAACAGAAAAAGGAAATAAGCAAAAGTAAAAAGCAAAGTAAAAAAAGAACCCCCCTGCTGGGACCCGGCCCAGCTGGCCTCAGGCCCAACAAGGCCGGTCCACCCCGCACCTCCCTGGCCTATATGGCCCCTATCCCCCGAAACCCTAACCGCTACCCCCACTTCCCTCGATTCCCCGCGTCTCTCGCTCCCTCTCCCCCTCCCCTCGATTCAGATCGGGGGCAACGAGCACCAGCAACCGCGCCGCCTCGCACCCCGGCGCCGCCCCACCGCTGTCCTCCTCGCCTCCTCCCCCTCCCGAACTGGGCGCCTCACCGCGGCGCCCCGACAACGCCACCGCCCGGCGTCGCCGCCGTCGCCTCACCACCCGACCCCGCTGTCGCGCAGTGCCGCCCTCGACGGACACGCCGCCTCGCTTCTCCCTCACCGAACGCCATTGCGCCTCGCCGCCCCCTCCTCTGCAAACGGAGGGTAATCCCCCCTGTCCGCCAGTGTTCCTCTCCCGGTCGTCGTACTCGCCGGGCCACACCCGCGCGCGCGCCGCTCCTGCGTGGCCACGCGCCCGAGCCATCCTCGTCCGTGGTCTGCACGGTGTCCGTGCCCACTGCTGCATTGCTCCGCGCGCCCACAACCCCCTCCTCCATTTTGGCCGCCAAGGCCCGCGCTGCCGTAGCCTAGCCTTTGCTACCGCGGCCACCGCACACCGTGGCCGCTGTCCCCGCCCTTGTGACGTGCCACTGCTGTTGCTCCTCCCCGCTGGCCACCCTCCCCCCAGCTTGCGCTGCAGAAGCCCCGCGTCGCTCCTCACGCGCCGCCCGCTCACTCCGGCCTTGTCCAGGCCATCGCCCTGGCTCCGACGACCCGGGCCCGTTCCGGGCTGCGCCCCGTCACTTGCTGTCACCGCCGCCCGAGGCATCACCCTGCTTCCCGCTTCCTGGTGGCCTCGAGCACAGGCACCAGCACCCGTGCAATCGATAACCCACCCCGCTAGGCCGTTGAGCCTATGACAACGGGCCCCACGGGCCTCTTCTCTTAAAAAAATGTAAATGTAAAAAAACTTTTATTAAAAAAGATATAAAATATAATTAATTAATTAACTTAATTAAAATGGTTTAATTAAACTAATTACTTAGTTAGCCTAACTAAATCGTAATAAGCTAAATGTGAGTATGACAGGAGGGCCCCACCCCCTGTTGACCAGTCAAACTTTGACTGGTCAACTGGGACCCCCTGGACCCATATGTCACCCTCTGGTACACCTTTGTGTACACAGATCTAGGTGCACATAGCATTTCAAATTTTTAATTTCGAATTAATACTGATTCCAGAATATTGTTAAAACTTTAGAAATCCATAGAAAATCAACCGTAACTCGGATGAAAAAGTTTTCTACATGAAAGTTACTCAGAACGACGAGACGAATCCGGATACGCAGCCCATTCATCCGCAACACATCCCTAGCATAGCAAACACGCAACTTTTTCCCTCCGGTTCATCTGTCCGAAAACGCGAAACTTCGGGGATACTTTCCCGGATGTTTCCCCCCTTTGCCGGTATCACCAAGTACTGTGTTAGGTCACCTCTAGCACCGCATATTGTCATGTAATGCTTTGTGATGCTTTGATTGCTCTATTATTTATTGTGTTCCCCTCCGTTACTTCTTTCCGTTAAACCCCGAGACCGCTATCGGTACCCCTGTGTTGGACTACATCGATGACGACCCCTCCTTCTTGTCAGAGCAACCAGGCAAGCCCCCCTGATCACCAGATATCGCCTACTCTTCTCTATACTACTTGCATTAGAGTAGTGTAGCATGTTACTGCTTTCCGTTAATCATATCCTGTTGCATAGCCTGTCATTGTTGCTACAGTTATTGATACCTTACCTGCAATCCTAAATGCTTAGTATAGGATGCTAGTTTATCATCAGTGGCCCTACATTCTTGTCTGTCTGCCATGCTATACTATTGGGCCATGATCACTCGGGAGGTGATCACGGGCATATACTTATATACATATTATATGTTACTTGTTGTGACTAAAGTCGGGTCGGCTCGTAGAGTACCCGCGAGTGATTCACGGATTGGGTCTGAAAGGACGTTTGTCCGGACGGCCCTTTGAGTGAACCTTTGTGGCGGAGCGACAGGGTAGGTTGAGACCACCTAGGAGAGAGGTGGGCCTGGCCCTGGTCGGCGTCCGCGGTTATTTCAAAATAACACGCTTAACGAGATCTGGGTATTTGATTTGAGTCTGGCCACTGGCCTATACGCACTAACCAACTACGCGGGAACAGTTATGGGCAGTCGACGTCGTGGTATCAGCCGAAGCCTTCTTGACGTCCGCGACTGGGCGGCGCGCGCCAGGTTGGACTGGAACGCCTGCTCTTGTATAAGGGAGGCTAGGTCTGCTCGCCGGCCGCGTTCGCAACGTGGAGGTGTGCAATGGGCGATGGGCCCAGACCCCTGCGCCATAGGATTTAGACCGGAGTGCTGACCTCTCTGTTGTGCCTAGGTGGGGCTGCGACGTGTTGATCTTCCGAGGCCGGGCATGACCCAGAAAAGTGTGTCCGGGTAAAGGGGGTCGAGCGTGTTGGGAAATGTGGTGCACCCTTGCAGGGAAGTTTATCTATTCGAATAGCCGTGTCCCTCGGTAAAAGGACGACCCGGAGTTGTACCTTGACCTTATGACAAACTAGAACCGGATACTTAATAAAACACACCCTTCCAAGTGTCAGATGTTGGAAACATGCCCTAGAGGCAATAATAAAAGGATTATTATTATATTTCCTTGTTCATGATAATTGTCTTTTATTCATGCTATAATTGTGTTATCCGGAAATCGTAATACATGTGTGAATACATAGACACCAACATGTCCCTAGTAAGCCTCTAGTTGACTAGCTCGTTGATCAACAGATAGTCATGGTTTCCTGACTATGGACATTGGATGTCATTGATAATGAGATCACATCATTAGGAGAATGATGTGATGGACAAGACCCAATCCTAAACATAGCACAAGATCGTATAGTTCGTTTGCCAGAGTTTTTCCAATGTCAAGTATCTTTTCCTTAGACCATGAGATCGTGTAACTCCCGGATACCGTAGGAGTGCTCTGGGTGCACCAAACGTCACAACGTAACTGGGTGACTATAAAGGTATACTACAGGTATCTCCGAAAGTGTCTGTTGGGTTGACACGGATCAAGACTGGGATTTGTCACTCCGTATGACGGAGAGGTATCTCTGGGCCCACTCGGTAATGCATCATCATAATGAGCTCAAAGTGACCAAGTGTCTGGTCACGGGATCATGCATTATGGTACGAGTAAAGTGACTTGCCGGTAACGAGATTGAACGAGGTATTGGGATACCGACGATCGAATCTCGGGCAAGTAACGTACCGATTGACAAAGGGAATTGTATACGGGGTTGCTTGAATCCTCGACATCGTGGTTCATCCGATGAGATCATCGAGGAGCATGTGGGAGCCAACATGGGTATCCAGATCCCACTGTTGGTTATTTATCGGAGAGCCATCTCGGTCATGTCTACATGTCTCCCGAACCCGTAGGGTCTACACACTTAAGGTTCGGTGACGCTAGGGTTGTAGAGATATGTATATGTAGTAACCCGAAAGTTGTTCGGAGTCCCGGATGAGATCCCGGACGTCACGAGGAGTTCCGGAATGGTTCGGAGGTAAAGAATTATATATAGGAAGTGCTATTTCGGCCACAGGGACAAGTTTCGGGGTCACCGGTATTGTACCGGGACCACCGGAAGGGTCCCGGGGGTCCACCGGGTGGGGCCACCTATTCCGGAGGGCCCCATGGGCTGAAGTGGGAGGGAAACCAGCCCCTAGTGGGCTGGTGCGCCCCCCTTGGGCCTTCCCCTGCGCCTAGGGTTGGGAACCCTAGGGTGGGGGGCGCCCCACTTGCCTTGGGGGGCACTCCACCCCCCTTGGCCGCCGCCCCCTTGGGAGATTGGATCTCCAGGGCCGCCCCCTGGGGACCCTATATATAGAGGGGGGAGGGAGGGCAGCCGCACCCATTCCCCTGGCGCCTCCCTCTCCCCTCCAAGACCTCCTCCTCCTCCGTAGAGAACGGCGAAGCCCTGCTGCGGTGACTGCTGCATCCACCACCACGCCGTCGTGCTGCTGGATCTTCATCAACCTCTCCTTCCCCCTTGCTGGATCAAGAAGGAGGAGACGTCACGCTGACCGTATGTGTGTTGAATGCGGAGGTGCCGTCCGTTCGGCGCTAGGATCTCCGATGATTTGGATCACGTCGAGTACGACTTCCTCATCCCCGTTCTTTGAACGCTTCCGCGCGTGATCTACAAAGGTATGTAGATGCATCTGATCACTCGTTGCTAGATGAACTCATAGATGGATCTTGGTGAAACCGTAGGAAATTTTTTGTTTTCTGCAACGTTCCCCAGCAGTGGCATCATGAGCTAGGTCTATGCGTAGTTCTCTTTGCACGAGTAGAACACAATTTGTTGTGGGCGTAGATGTTGTCAACTTTCTTGCCGCTACTAGTCTTATTTTGCTTCAGCGGTATTGTGGGATGAAGCGGCCCGGACTGACCTTACACGTACGCTTACGTGAGACTGGTTCCACCGACTAGCATGCACTAGTTGCATAAGGTGGCTAGCGGGTGTCTGTCTCTCCCACTTTAGTTGGAGCGGATTCGATGAAAAGGGTCCTTATGAAGGGTAAATAGAAGTTGACAAATCACATTGTGGCTTTTACGTAGGTAAGAAAACATTCTTGCTAGAACCCTATTGCAGCCACGTAAAACTTGCAACAACAATTAGAGGACATCTAACTTGTTTTTGCAGCAAGTGCTTTGTGATGTGATATGGCCAAAGTTGTGATGAATGATGAATGATATATATGTGATGTATGAGATCATGTTCTTGTAATAGGAATCACGACTTGCATGTCGATGAGTATGACAACCGGCAGGAGCCATAGGAGTTGTCTTTATTTTTTGTATGACCTGCGTGTCATTGAGAAACGCCATGTAAATTACTTTACTTTATTGCTAAACGTGTTAGCCATAGTAGTAGAAGTAATAGTTGGCGAGCAACTTCATGGAGACACGATGATGGAGATCATGATGATGGAAATCATGGTGTCATGCCGGTGACAAGATGATCATGGAGCCCCAAGATGGAGATCAAAGGAGCTATGTGATATTGGCCATATCATGTCACTATTATTATTTGATTGCATGTGATGTTTATCATGTTTTTGCATCTTGTTTACTTAGAACGACGGTAGTAAATAAAATGATCCCTCATAATAATTTCAAGAAAGTGTTTTCCCTAACTGTGCACCGTTGCGACAGTTCGTTGTTTCGAAGCACCACGTGATGATCGGGTGTGATAGATTCCAACGTTCACATACAACGGGTGTAAGACAGATTTACACATGCAAACACTTAGGTTGACTTGACGAGCCTAGCATGTACAGACATGGCATCGCAACACAGAAGACCGAAAGGTCGAGCATGAGTCGTATAGTAGATACGATCAACATGAAGATGTTCACCGATGTTGACTAGTCCGTCTCACGTGATGATCGGACACGGCCTAGTTAACTCGGATCATGTTATACTTAGATGACTGGAGGGATGTCTATCTGAGTGGGAGTTCATTATATAATTTGATTAGATGAACTTAATTATCATGAACTTAGTCTAAAATCTTTACAACATGTCTTGTAGATCAAATGGCCCACGTTGTCCTCAACTTCAACGCGTTCCTAGAGAAAACCAAGCTGAAAGACGATGGCAGCAATTATACGAACTAGGTCCGGAACCTGAGGATCATCCTCATAGCTGCCAAGAAAGATTATGTCCTAGAAGCACCGCTAGGTGACGCACCCGTCCCACAGAACCAAGACGTTATGAACGCTCGGCAGACACGTGTTGATGACTACTCCCTCGTTCAGTGCGGCATGCTTTACAGCTTAGAACCGGGGCTCCAAAAGCGTTTTGAGAGACACGGAGCATATGAGATGTTCGAAGAGCTGAAAATGGTTTTTCAAGCTCATGCCCGGGTCGAGAGATATGAAGTCTCCGACAAGTTCTTCAGCTGTAAGATGGAGGAAAATAGTTCTGTCAGTGAGCACATACTCACTATGTTTGGATTACATAACCGCTTAACTCAGCTGGGAGTTAATCTCCCGGATGACGCAGTCATTGACAGAATCCTTCAGTCGCTTCCACCGAGCTACAAGAGCTTTGTGATGAACTTCAATATGCAGGGGATGGAAAAGACCATTCCTGAGGTATTTTCAATGCTGAAATCAGCAGAGGTAGAAGTCAAAAAGGAACATCAAGTGTTGATGGTCAATAAAACCACCAAGTTCAAGAAAGGAAAGGGTAAAAAGAACTTCAAGAAGGACGGCAAGGGAGTTGCCGCACCCGGTAAGCAAGCTGCCGGGAAGAAGCCAAAGAATGGACCCAAGCCCGAGACTGAGTGCTTTTATTGCAAGGGAAGTGGTCACTGGAAGCGGAACTGCCCCAAATACTTAGCGGACAAGAAGGCCGGCAACACAAAAGGTATATGTGATATACATGTAATTGATGTGTACCTTACCAGTATTCGTAGTAGCTCCTGGGTATTTGATACCGGTGCGGTTGCTCACATTTGTAACTCAAAGCAGGAGCTGCGGAATAAACGGAGACTGGCGAAGAACGAGGTGATGATGCGCGTCGGGAATGGTTCCAAGGTCGATGTGATCGCCGTCGGCACGCTACCTCTACATTTACCCACGGGATTAGTTTTAAACCTCAATAATTGTTATTTAGTACCAGCTTTGAGCATGAACATTGTATCAGGATCTCGTTTAATTCGAGATGGCTACTCATTTAAATCCGAGAATAATGGTTGTTCTATTTATATGAGAGATATGTTTTATGGTCATGCTCCTATGGTGAATGGTTTATTCTTAATGAATCTCGAGCGTAATGCTACACATATTCATAGTGTGAATACCAAAAGATGTAAGGTTGATAATGATAGTCCCACATACTTGTGGCACTGACGGCTTGGTGACATAGGTGTCAAACGCATGAAGAAGCTCCATGCAGATGGACTTTTAGAGTCTCTTGATTACGAATCATTTGACACGTGCGAACCATGCCTCATGGGTAAGATGACCAAGACTCCGTTCTCAGGAACAATGGAGCGAGCAACCAACCTATTGGAAATCATACATACTGATGTGTGTGGTCCAATGAGTGTTGAGGCTCGTGGTGGCTATCGTTATGTTCTCACCCTCACTGATGACTTGAGTAGATATGGGTATGTCTACTTAATGAAACACAAGTCTGAAACCTTTGAAAAGTTCAAGGAATTTCAGAGTGAGGTTGAGAATCAACGTGACAGAAAAATCAAGTTTTTGCGATCAGATCGTGGAGGAGAATACTTGAGTCACGAATTTGGTACACACTTAAGAAAATGTGGAATAGTTTCACAACTCACGCCGCCTGGAACACCTCAGCGTAATGGTGTGTCCGAACGTCGTAATCGCACTCTATTGGATATGGTGCGATCTATGATGTCTCTTACCGATTTACCGCTATCATTTTGGGGCTATGCTTTAGGGACTGCCGCATTCACTTTAAATAGGGCTTCGTCGAAATCCGTTGAGATGACACCGTATGAATTATGGTTTGGGAAGAAGCCTAAGCTGTCGTTTCTAAAAGTTTGGGGATGCGATGCTTATGTCAAGAAACTTCAACCTGAAAAGCTCGAACCCAAGTCGGAAAAATGCGTCTTCATAGGATACCCTAAAGAAACTATTGGGTATACCTTCTACCTCATATCCGAAGGCAAGATCTTTGTTGCCAAGAATGGATCCTTTCTAGAGAAAGAGTTTCTCTCGAAAGAAATAAGTGAGAGGAAAGTGGAACTTGATGAAGTATTACCTCTTGAACCGGTAAGTAGCGCAACTCAAGAAAATGTTCCTGAGGTGCCTGCACCGACTAGAGAGGAAGTTAATGATGATGATCATGAAACTTCAGATCAAGTTGCTACTGAACTTCGTAGGTCCACAAGGACACGTTCCGCACCAGAGTGGTATGGCAACCCTGTCTTAGAAATCATGTTGTTGGACAACGGTGAACCTTCGAACTATGAAGAAGCGATGGCGGGCCCCGGTTCCAACAAATGGCTTGAAGCCATGCAATCCGAGATAGGATCCATGTATGAAAACAAAGTGTGGACTTTGACAGACTTGCCCGATGATCGGCGAGCGATAGAAAACAAATGGATCTTTAAGAAGAAGACGAACGTGGATGGTAATGTTACCATCTATAAAGCTCGACTTGTCACTAAGGGTTATCGACAAGTTCAAGGGGTTGACTACGATGAGACTTTCTCTCCCGTAGCAAAGCTGAAGTCCGTCCGAATCATGTTAGCAATTGCCGCATACTATGATTATGAGATATGGCAAATGGACGTCAAAACGGCATTCCTTAACGGTTATCTTAAGGAAGAACTGTATATGATGCAGCCGAAAGGTTTTGTCGACCCTAAGAATGCTAACAAGGTATGCAAGCTCCAGCGATCCATTTATGGGCTGGTGCAAGCATCTCGGAGTTGGAACATTCGCTTTGATGAGATGATCAAAGCGTTTGGGTTTATGCAGACTTATGGAGAAGCCTGCATTTACAAGAAAGTGAGTGGGAGCTCTGTAGCATTTCTCATATTATATGTAGATGACATACTTTTGATGGGAAATGATATAGAACTTTTGGACAGCATTAAGGCCTACTTGAATAAGAGTTTTTCAATGAAGGACCTTGGAGAAGCTGCTTATATATTAGGCATCAAGATATATAGAGATAGATCAAGACGCCTCGTAGGTCTTTCGCAAAGCACATACCTTGATAAGATATTGAAGAAGTTCAATATGGATCAGTCTAAGAAGGGGTTCTTGCCTGTGTTGCAAGGTATGAAATTGAGCTCAGCTCAATGTCCAACCACGGCAGAAGATATAGAAGAGATGAGTGTCATCCCCTATGCCTCAGCCATAGGTTCTATTATGTATGCCATGCTGTGTACCAGACCTGATGTAAACCTTGCCGTAAGTTTGGTAGGTAGGTACCAAAGTAATCCCGGCAAGGAACACTGGACAGCGGTCAAGAATATCCTGAAGTACCTGAAAAGGACTAAGGAAATGTTTCTCGTTTATGGAGGTGACGAAGAGCTCGTCGTAAAGGGTTACGTCGACTCTAGCTTCGACACAGATCTGGATGACTCTAAGTCACAAACCAGATACGTGTATATTTTGAATGGTGGGGCAGTAAGCTGGTGCAGTTGCAAGCAAAGCGTTGTGGCGGGATCTACATGTGAAGCGGAGTACATGGCAGCCTCGGAGGCAGCACACGAAGCAGTCTGGGTGAAGGAGTTCATTACCGACCTAGGAGTCATACCCAATGCGTCGGGCCCGATGACTCTCTTCTGTGACAACACTGGAGCTATTGCCCTTGCCAAGGAGCCCAGGTTTCACAGGAAGACCAGGCATATCAAGCGTCGCTTCAACTCCATTCATGAAAATGTTCAAAATGGAGACATAGAGATTTGTAAAGTACATACGGACCTGAATGTAGCAGATCCGTTGACTAAACCTCTCCCTAGAGCAAAACATGATCAACACCAGAATTCCATGGGTGTTCGATTCATCACAATGTAACTAGATTATTGACTCTAGTGCAAGTGGGAGACTGTTGGAAATATGCCCTAGAGGCAATAATAAAAGGATTATTATTATATTTCCTTGTTCATGATAATTGTCTTTTATTCATGCTATAATTGTGTTATCCGGAAATCGTAATACATGTGTGAATACATAGACACCAACATGTCCCTAGTAAGCCTCTAGTTGACTAGCTCGTTGATCAACAGATAGTCATTGTTTCCTGACTATGGACATTGGATGTCATTGATAACGAGATCACATCATTAGGAGAATGATGTGATGGACAAGACCCAATCCTAAACACAGCGCAAGATCGTATAGTTCGTTTGCTAGAGTTTTTCCAATGTCAAGTATCTTTTCCTTAGACCATGAGATCGTGTAACTCCCGGATACCGTAGGAGTGCTCTGGGTGTACCAAACATCACAACGTAACTGGGTGACTATAAAGGTATACTACGGGTATCTCCGAAAGTGTCTGTTGGGTTGACACGGATCAAGACTGGGATTTGTCACTCCGTATGACGGAGAGGTATCTCTGGGCCCACTCGGTAATGCATCATCATAATGAGCTCAAAGTGACCAAGTGTCTGGTCACGGGATCATGCATTACGGTACGAGTAAAGTGACTTGTCAGTAACGAGATTGAACGAGGTATTGGGATACCGACGATCGAATCTCGGGCAAGTAACGTACCGATTGACAAAGGGAATTGTATACGGGGTTGCTTGAATCCTCGACATCGTGGTTCATCCGATGAGATCATCGAGGAGCATGTGGGAGCCAACATGGGTATCCAGATCCCGCTGTTGGTTATTTACCGGAGAGCCATCTCGGTCATGTCTACATGTCTCCCGAACCCGTAGGGTCTACACACTTAAGGTTCGGTGACGCTAGGGTTGTAGAGATATGTATATGAAGTAACCCGAAAGTTGTTCGGAGTCCCGGATGAGATCCCGGACGTCACGAGGAGTTCCGGAATGGTCCGGAGGTAAAGAATTATTTATAGGAAGTGCTATTTCGGCCATCGGGACAAGTTTCGGGGTCACCGGTATTGTACCGGGACCACCGGAAGGGTCCCGGGGGTCCACCGGGTGGGGCCACCTATCCCGGAGGGCCCCATGGGCTGAAGTGGGAGGGGAACCAGCCCCTAGTGGGCTGGTGCGCCCCCCTTGGGCCTTCCCCCTGCGCCTAGGGTTGGGAACCCTAGGGTGGGGGGCGCCCCACTTGCCTTGGGGGGCACTCCACCCCCCTTGGCCGCCGCCCCCTTGGGAGATTGGATCTCCAGGGCCGGCGCCCCCCTGGGGACCCTATATATAGAGGGGGGAGGGAGGGCAGCCGCACCCATGCCCCTGGCGCCTCCCTCTCCCCTCCAAGACCTCCTCCTCCTCCGTAGAGAATGGCGAAGCCCTGCTGCGGTGAGTGCTGCATCCACCACCACGCCGTCGTGCTGCTGGATCTTCATTAACCTCTCCTTCCCCCTTGCTGGATCAAGAAGGAGGAGACGTCACGCTGACCGTACATGTGTTGAACGCGGAGGTGCCATCCGTTCGGCGCTAGGATCTCCGGTGATTTGGATCACGTCGACTACGACTTCCTCATCCCCGTTCTTTGAACGCTTCCGCGTGTGATCTACAAAGGTATGTAGATGCATCCGATCACTCGTTGCTAGATGAACTCATAGATGGATCTTGGTGAAACCGTAGGAAATTTTTTGTTTTCTGCAACGTTCCCCAACATCAGATACAACCGATGATCGCTCTCTCACAGGGCGACGAGGGGAGGATCACCGGGTAGGATTATGCTAGGCGATGATACTTGGTGAACTTACCATCTACTCTCTTCTACATGCTACAAGATGGAGGTTGCCAGAAGCGTAGTCTTCGATAGGACTAGCTATCCCCCTCTTATTCCGGCATTCTGCAGTTCAGTCCACATATACTACCCCCTTTCATTGATACCAATGCATATGTAGTGTAGCTCCTTGCTTGCGAGTACTTTGGATGAGTACTCACGGTTGCTTTGCTCCCCCCTCTCCCCCTTTCTATATCCGATTGTTGCGACCATACGTTGGAGTCCAGGAGCCAGACGCCACTGTCGGTGACGACTGCTATTACTCGGGAGGTATCTACTACTACGTGCAGGCTGCTGACGACGACCAGGAGTAGTTTAGGGGGATCCCAGGCAGGAGGCATGCGCCTCTTTCGATATGTATCCCAGTTTGTGCTAGCCTTCTTAAGGCAAACTTGTTTAACTTATGTTTGTACTCAGATATTGTTGCTTCCGCTGACCCATCTATGATCGAGCTCTTGTATTTGATCCCTCGAGGCCCCTGGCTTGTAATATGATGCTTGTATGACTTATTTTATTTGTAGAGTTGTGTTGTGATATCTTCCCATGAGTCCCTGATCTTGATCGTACACGTTTGCGTGTATGATTAGTGTACGGTCGAATCGGGGGTGTCACAAGTTGGTATCAGAGTCGATTGCCTGTAGGAATCCCCATTCCACACCCCTTGGCCAAAGTTGAGTCTAGTCATTACAAAACTTTTACTAATATGGCTTTGTGGCTTACGGGCCCACATCGCCATTTGGGTGGTATTAGAATCTTTTATTCCTCGACCTATACTCTGGGACTCTGATCTCTCTACTATTCGGGTTAAATGAATTTGCTAACTCTGACATTAGGATCTCGT
This sequence comes from Triticum urartu, assembly GCF_056163025.1. Lineage (NCBI taxonomy): Eukaryota > Viridiplantae > Streptophyta > Magnoliopsida > Poales > Poaceae > Triticum > Triticum urartu. The sequence goes on from NC_141873.1 coordinate 512,732,478, forward strand.
GATCGCATCCACCCGGAGAGCCCCCTATTACAGATGATCGCCTGCTGCATTAGAAGATTTCGAAGATACTCTCTGATGTTCTCTCGAGACTTTGTGCCCGTTGCTTTTGCAATCCCCTACCACTGATACAGCCCTATGGATAAATACTTACACCTGACCTTCTTACTTTCATTCCCAACTGCTCTTGTTATTACAAGATGCATCGAGTTATTCTTCGACTTTTAAGAATCTCTTAAGCCATTGCCTTACAGATCTTTTCCGCATGAATACCCCAACGGATAGTTCCTTGCACTTATCGAGTATCCACTCATCCCCAGTTGATTCATGTATTTCACAAAAGTTTTTGAAATACTATTCGATCTTCCGAAAATCCTCAACAACCTATTGCTCTTGAAATTCTTGCTTGCTTGCATTATGGTTAATCCCATAAGTCTGGTGATCTTATTGGCATCCTTTGTCATTATCATTTTGAGTCTGTTGATTCAATATGTTGCGCATGCTCACAATCATTAGTTGATCCTTTTAAATTATCTTTCTGGCTCAGATGTCATTTTGGAACATGAGCTGGTTCTCGACCAATCTATTTGCCGTCGATTGTACCCTTAGGTCTATTCGACTTATCCACCCTTGATATGCTTATGATCCTTCGTTTTGGAAATCATAATTCCTTCGATATCTAGGCATTGAAGTATTCAGATGTTCTATAATCATACGCCTTTGCATTCTTTCTTCAACTGGTTGTGTGCCGATGCTCACATCAAATCCGCTATGGACCGTCAGGTCCTTTGTTGGATTACTATTCGACAATGTCCTTCATATTTAACCGCCTTGTGAATTCTTCCCTGATACATAATGCCATTGGTAAATAGTATTCTCTGATTTGGCCAACCATGCTCTACTATCGAGCTTGTGTTATTTACTCCGAAGTTTATGGTATATGTTCCTAAGATGCCCTGATGGGTTGAACCTATGCCTTCCCTAATCTGTGTGAACTCGAAAGATTTCACAGGTCATACTTATCTGGTATTGCACCAGGTAAAACTTTTAACCAGTAATGTCATTTTCGAAAACCAAGAGGTGAATGGAAGGTTATACATTGAAGAAGTGGGAGTCGACCTTGAACTTTGTGTTCATGCCCATGGACACGATGTAGATCCTATCATGGAAGCTTCTTGTAAGTACAACTATTTCCTTGATATAATATCCTCTGGTATCGGTGAATTGATCCTTGGAAATCGTGGTTCTGACCATATGTTCTTCTTTGATCCCATTTCTCGGGCAAGTTTAAGCACTTGTCTTCTATGGATCAATACAACAGTCCAACCTTTACTATGATCTTTCATCGAGTACTACACCCTGGTATCTTGAGATTAACACTGAACTGCATAATTTCTTATGATTTCTCCATCAGGTACTACATTCTCACTGATTCCAATTTTTTCACGGGCTCTGAGTCATTAAGCACTCAAGGACACCGATAACTGAATCGAGTCTGCATCACGATTAAACAACTATTAGTAATCTTCTTTAGTTACGAGTTTGCACTCGATCACGTCATTTCTAGCCTGATCGGCTATATCATTATCGTGCTAATTTTAACTGTGCTACCTGGTCCTTATTCCCGGAGCATAATTTTCAATGATGAGCTAAGCTTACATCGATCTTCATCATCATATCATTTCACCTTGAACAGCGAGCTTGGTTTCGAGTTTGTGTTGTACCCTTGGTTCCAATAACCTTTCGCATCACCATTCCTTTGACTTGATGTCATCACTGATCAATTACATCTTAGAATCTCTCGACAAATATGTTGTGAACATCAACATTCTGAGCTCTTCCAAAATATCTATCAAAATCTTGATGGGAAATACCATCCTTGCCCCTTGATGATTCGTGTTATCATCGACCACTTTATTGCCTTCCGTTCAACACAAACTTGTTCGTGTTTTGTGTTATACTTTGAGATCCTTGCTACCCAGCAGTTGTTCTTCTTTACCTTGGAAGTATTACCATCTTTTATGTCAAGAAAGTCGTGAGAATTTCACCACTCTTAAGAGATCTTGATACAGGTGATACTTCTTGCTATATCCGTTCATTCCTTGGTCCCCGTGTTGTCTCTAACCAAAAAACCGACAATTGAACTATGATGTGTGACTTCAAAACTTCTAGCAACCCTATTGGTTTCAAGTTAATGGTCAATATTTCATTCTTAGACCATTGGTTATCGAATCACCGTTCTAACATTGATCGTACTACCTAAGCCCATATTTTGGGTGCGCCTTTCAACCAATGTTTAATAGTGTGTGTTTTCCTCGAGCGTACCTCATTATATCATTTGATTTGACAAATGTTATCTCCTTGATCACATAATTGTGGAGATCCATCTTTTGGAAATCCCAATGAATTGTTGCTAAGTTCATCAGCCACCTCCTCATCCTCTCCTTGGTTAAATGATGAACTCATGATTCGGAACTTGCTTCCATAGTTCATTTCCCGAGAATCTTGCAACTCCATCCCGTCAAATTGTGTTACACCACTTCCTTCTCAAGCATCATGAGTCTGAGGTATCCTGACACCAACTAGATCTGAATCTTGGTCAGATATGATGGTTGGGACATATTTCCAAGAGTTATAACAGTGGTCCTTATATACCGGAAGGTGATGTCATGCCTAGCACACCTGGCTGGAGGACCTATTGTTATAGTTTCCTTTTTTAGCAAGGTTAACCATTCTTCCCTAAGGAAATTGTAAGACTTATTCTATAAGTTATTCCTGATGGATCCTTTGAGTTTCCAAAGTCTGATTTGCACCTGTTGGCCATGTCAATGCTATCTCGAAGCATGTCTATGGTACTCCGATTTTCGACAAGAACATTTGAAGCCCAATGCTAAATGTTTCCTGCTCAATTATGCAAACACCGTCATATGGGTAATGTCATGAAAATTCTCTCCCCTGCCTAAAGAGTTTTCTACATTATATCATGTCATGGATATCATGCTCTGCTTGTCCTTGTGAAGGATATACCCTTGAAATATGTGTTCAAACACATTTTCCTTTCCATTGTCCTGTTTAATCTGATGATCACCTTTTCCTTTCCATTCTTTTGTTTAACCTTACTGGTGATCTATATGATCTAAGCAGTAATATTCTCCTGCTTAGGTAAGCACCTTGTTGAACCACTCTGTCGGTAAGGCCCTATTAATATTGTTGAAAACATTCTGGTAACCACCGATGGACGAGAACTTTACCTATTGGTCCGCCTCGCTTCAACGAGCAGGAAAATGGTTCTCTTCGTCCCTCGGCCTTGGTACAAACGTTGTTGCCAACATAACCGACAGTCTCTTCTCTGACATGCCTGGCTATCATGATGTCTTGCTATCATGACCGTGCAATATGTCAGTGCCCTCCTACTTTAACCCACATGGTGGGCCCATAACCCACAGTTCCACAGGATCGAAACCTGACTCTCCTGTACAACCTTGACTCCGAAATATTCTTTGCACTTGGCTTCGCATGTAAATCACGAGCCACCTTCCGAGAGATGATCTATTCCCGATGCTCTGGACCCCTTTCTCACACTCTATTCAGGTATCAATCGTTTGTCCATTCGCTGGAAACTTCTTATTGTACCTTGATACTTTGCTCTCGATGTTTTATTGAGTTTCAACTCGAGAGATACTTCCGCCTCACTCCCTGAAATTGTTCACCAGATAATTAACCCTATAAGGGCCAGTTCTCCCGAAGTTACTCTTTACTTCCGCACTTAAATCTCGGGACGAGATTTCTTGTAGTGGAGGAGAATTGTGACGCCTGGATAATTAAGCTACAGTGAACCTCTGCTAATGATGCCACGTCACCTCAGTTACTGTTGATAATCTTGCGTTAGTTCAAAACGATACAAATTCAAATTCAAAATCGAGGAAAACATCAAAAGCTTTCAAATATTAAAACTTAAATGTTCGGGTTATGCCAAAAATGCATAGGTAGTTATGGTGGAGAAACCACACTTTTGCAGAATACTTAAATGCTCTAAAGTGGTTAAACAGCAGTTGAAGCAATTAAATAAATGTCTTTGATGTTTTACAAAATACTAATCTATTTTGTTTTGGGTAAAACTTTTTGTGGTAGTGGGTGTTTATGAGACACTAATTTAGGAGTTCACTTTGTGATGTATAAAACAAAATTAGATCAAGAAATAAAAGAAAACAGAAAAAGAAAATAAGAAAAAGGAAAGTAAAAAATAGAGAACCCCCCCCCACTGGGACCCGGCCCAGCTGGCCTCAGGCCCAACAAGGCCGGCCCACCCTGCACCTCCCTGGCCTATATGGCCCCTATCCCCCGAAACCCTAACCGCTACCCCCACTTCCCTCGATTCCCCGCGTCTCTCGCTCCCTCTCCCCCTCCCCTCGATTCAGATTGGGGGCAACGAGCACCAGCGACTGCGCCGCCTCGCGCCCCGTCGACGGCGGCCACACCGGTGCCGCCCCACCGCCATCCTCTTCGCCTCCTCCCCCTCCCGATCTGGGCGCCTTGCCGCGGCGCCCCGACGACGCCACCGCCCGGCGTCGCCTCCGTCGCCTCACCACCCGACCCCGTTGTCGCGCGGTGCCGCCCTCGATGGACACGCCGCCTCGCCTCTCCCTCACCGAACGCTATTGCGCCTCGCCGCCCCCTCCTCTGCAAACGAAGGGTGAGCCCCCTGTCCGCCAGTGTTCCTCTCCTGGTCGTCGTACTCGCCGGGCCACACCCCCGCGCGCGACGCTCCTGCTTGGCCACGCGCCCGAGCCATCCTCGTCTGCGGTCTGCATGGTGGCCGCGCCCACTGTTGCACCGCTCCGTGTGCCCACAGCCCCCTCCTCCGTTTTGGCCACCGAGGCCCGCGCTGTCGTAGCCTAGCCTCTGCTGCCGCGGCCACCGCACACCGTGGCCATTGTCCCCGCCCTTGTGACATGCCACTGTTGTTACTCCTCCCCGCTGGCCACCCTCCCGCTTGCGCTGCAGAAGCCCCGCGCCGCCCGCTCACTCCGGCCTCGTCCAGGCCATCGCCCTAGCTCCGGTGACCCGGGCTAGCTCCGGCAACCCGGGCCCATTCCCGGCTGTGCCCCGTCACTTGCTGCCACCGCTGCCCGGGGCATCACCCTGCTCCCCGCTTCCTGGTGACCTCGAGCACAGGCACCCGCACCCGTGCAATCGATAACCCACCCCGCTAGGCCGCTGAGCCTATGACAACGGGCCCCACGGGCCTCTTCTCTTAAAAAATTGTAAATGTAAAAAAATTTAAAAAAGGTATAAAAATATAATTAATTAATTAACTTAATTAAAATGGTTTAATTAAACTAATTACATAGTTAGCCTAACTAAATCGTAATTAGCTAAATGTGAGTATGACAGGAGGGCCCCACCCCCTGTTGACTGGTCAACTGGGACCCCCTGGACCCATATGTCACCCTCTGGTACACCTTTGTGTAAACAGATCTAGGTGCACATAGCATTTTAACTTTTTAATTTCGAATTAATACTGATTCCAGAATATTGTTAAAAATTTAGAAATTCATAGAAAATCAACTGTAACTGTCGGATTCCGGGTTCCGGCAGACCCTTGAGGTTCGAACACTGGGGTGCGCGCGGAGATCTCTCCCCTACCGATCTACGTCCGATCCTCTCGTGCGAACTAAGATGGAAATGATGAACAACACAAGAGACACGAGGTTTATACTGGTTCGGGCCACCGTTGTGGTGTAATACCCTACTCGAGTGTGTGGTGTGGTGGATTGCCTCTGGGGCTGATGGTGAACAGTACAAGGGAAGAACAGCCTCGCGAGAGGTGTTCTTGAGCTGGTGCGATGAACTGCTAGGGTGAGTTCGGTCGCCTCTCTCTCTCTCTCTGCTAGGGTTCTACTAGATCTCTAGATGTTCGGGTCTCCCCCTCTCCCTGGGGTGTCCCCCTACTCTGTGGTGGCTAGCTCTATTTATAGAGGCCCTGGGCCTCTTCCCAAATAATGAGCGGGAAGGCCGCCAACAATTGGCCATTTTGAAGGGGAACATGTAGTACAAGTCATCCTGACCAAAGGTGGTCTTCGGCTGCCAAAAGCACTGGTGATGACGCTGTCTTGGGCTCCACGGTGACCTCCGTCCTGCCGTCCGGCTGGTCTTGGTCTCGTTGCACCGGAATGGTAACCTTTGCCTGATGCCTTGGCCTGTGCTTGCCCCCTTTGCACCAAAGGGGAAACAAGGACCCTGCACAGGCCGGCGCCCGCCTGGCCTTGATCGTCATGGCTTGCGTCACGGGCTCCACGGAAGGTACTCCTGCCTTGATCTCTACGCCTCCTCGCGAGCCTGCCTGATGAGGCTGCCTCTGAGGAAGCTTCCGGTCGTCCGCCCCGCGAGGCTTGGCCCCTCGCGAGGGTCTTGAGCTTGGGCTAATGAAGATGGGCCATGCTGGGCCCCCACCTGAGCCACGTCGCAGGCCGCAGGCAGGAAAGTCTGGGGACCCCCGTTCCCAGAACGCCGATAGTAGCCCCCGGGCCCTAGGCGTGCCCGGGCTTGTCTTAGCAGAGAAGCGAAGGGGCAAGCATGAAGCGCCGCGGGCCCTAACAGCCTGCGGCCTTGGGCGCCGCATGGCGGTTGATTGGGCGTGGGCGTCTGCACTTCCCACGACTCCTTGCTACGCGCCCGGCTAAGCGGACCCATAGTTGCACACAGTTGTTCCTCCTTTGGCTGCCCGCTTGCCTCCTACCTTTCCTTCTTCTCCGAGCTCCAACCTCCGCCGCCAATCCGGCCCGAGCTCTTCCCCTTCCCCAATGCCATGGCGCCGAGAAAGAAGGAAAGGGGGAAGAAGCCCGCGCCTTCGTCCTGCGCACCTCCAGCGGCGGCCCCCGCCGTTGATCGATCAATCATACTCAACCCGGAAGCCTTGGACAAGGTCCACTCCGCCCTTGCTTCCATCTTCAACGAGTGCGGCCGGACCACAGTTTGGCCCGCATCCCGCACTTTTCTTGCTAGGACCGTCACGGAGGTCCGATTCTTTGCCGATGCCCTATGGGCGGGTCTGGTTCCCCCCTTTTCTGCTTTCTTCAATGTTGTGCTCTCCCATTATCAGATCCACATGATGCATCTCGGGCCGGAGTCCATTACCCTCTTGGCCGTCTTTGCTTTCGCGTGCGAGGCGATGATAGGCATCACTCCTTCTGTTGCCCTGCTGCGCCACTTCTTCTCTTTGCGCCTGAGCGATCTCACTCAGTGCTCGGGGTGTGTAAGCTTCTTCGCCGTGCCTGAGATGGCTGCTTCAGGGATTGACTTTGGCCTTCCGCCTCCTCAGGCCAGGTTCAGAGAGCGGTGGCTGTACGTGGACGTCGGGGTGCCCAGCCCCTTGCTCTCGCACCCGACCTTGCCTGCTGTTCCCAACCCAGGCTGGGGTCATGAACCGCTCGCGAGCCCCCGACTCGCTTTCGTCTGGCGCCGCTTCGAAAGTTTGAGGGCGCACAATGTGACAGCACCCAAGGTGGTGAGGGAGTTCCTTTTGTGTCGCGTTGCTCCTCTCCAGCGCCACTCTCGCCAGAAGTGGGACTTTGCGGGGCGTGGAGACCGCATGCGGCTGCAGAAGGAGGATTTGGCGCCCGAAGTGGTGCGGACGGTGCTTCGGGTCTTGACTGGTGATCCTTCTCGAGGCAGCCTATGGAGCGGTGGCGTCCTTCTATACCTTTGTTCCGGCATGGCTGATTTCGTGAAGCAGATGCCCAGCTTCAATGAGTGGGGGCTGCGCCCGGCTGGCCTCACGGGGCCACGCAAGAACCCAGTTGTCGTGGTTGTTCCCCCCGCTGCCCACAGCGGTCCCTCTTCAAGCGACAGGGCAGGGAGAGAGCCAATGGGAGCTGAGGTGGCTGATGTCGAGGTGGTGGCACCACGTGAAGCCTCGGAGGCGACGTCTCCCGAGGCCCGCCCTGGGGCGGCGGTTGATGCAGGGTTTTCGCCTTCGGCTCCTGATGCCGGGGCTCCCGAGCCCCCAGTCGTTCTTCGCGAGGCGACGCCGTACGGTGCCCCCAAATCTGACTCCTCCGGCACCGACAATCCTGAGGCTTCTTCTGCGCCCCAGGCCGACCCCCGCCCCAGGCGTTTGGGTCGGTTTCATGTAGACTTCGAGGCCCTTTGCAAGAGGAAGGAGGCCTCAGGCGGCAGCGACCGCTCTTGCCGCTTGTTGAAGCGCAGGAAGTACTTTGCCATGGACGAGTAAGCCTTCTTCTTTCCCTGCTCATTTGCTCTATTATCCTTCTGGCTGATTGTGGCCCTTCAGGTCCCGCCTTGCTGAGTCCGCCGAGTCGACCCAGGAGCCATCCCCCCAAGCTTCGCCTTCGTCGCCAGCTCTGGGCTCGCCGAGCTCAAGTGGCACCCCTGCAGCCGGACCATTTGGTGGAGTGGTCCGTTCCATAGGGCACCTCGAGCCTGCGCGCCCGCTGTGCTTTCTTCATGGGTCTTCCTGGGGCACACCTGGCTTGCCCCGCGTTCCTCCTCTGATCATTGATGGTGAATGGATGAAGCCCGTCTTCGGCTCCTCCTTCGTGGGCGGGCCGACGCCTGGCCGGATTCCCAAAGAGCTTAGTTCGGCGATGGCTAGGGCGCCAGCCCCCAGCCCCGTGCCGAGAGGAGGCCAGCTGCCCCGGGGCCCTCCGCATGCTCCGGTGGAAGAGAGTGATGTAGAAGGCATGCTCAGGCGCGCTTGGGAGCGACGCGCCCTTGGCGAAGAGTTCCTCCAGGGGGCGGCGGATGCGGTGAGCCGGATCGGGGCAGAGCTTTCTGACGAGGATGCGTGCCTCGAGGCCGAAGGTTTGTGCCTTGCTGGGGAGAGGTGCAAGCTAAAGGTTGTCGTAGCCCTCGCGCATCATCAACGTGATCTTGACAACGCGAAGGCTGAGGCGTCGCTGGCAGCTTCGCGGGAGGCCTGCTCCCTGGCCGTTGAGGAGGCTCGGGAGGCAGACCGGCGGCGCAAGGATGCGGAGGAGCGCGCATGGGAGCTCCAAGCCTGGAGCGACTCCCTGGAGCAACAAGTGGAATTGTGCCAGGCGTCCCTTGAGTCAATGGGGGTGGCCTCTGTTGACCGGGTGGAGCTTTTGAAGCGCGAGGAGGTGCTGACGCTGGAGGCCACCGAGTGCAACCTTGACCTTGAGCGGTTGGAGACGAGGGAGCGCCTGGTGGCCCAGGCGGAGGATGACGTTGCCGCGTGCGAAGCCCGAGCCCAGGAAGAAGTCGATCACCGCGTGGCGGAAGCTCGCTCGGACCTCGAGCGAGACGGGACGAGGTTGGGGCTGATCAAGGTCGAGGCCGAGGGCAGGACTGCAGCCCTCAGGGCCAAACTGACCGAAGCAACGCGGCATGCAGACTCCTCTGCAGCCGCCGTCAGCGCGGCGCAGGCGGAGCTGTCCTCTTCCCGGGCCGAGCAGCTTCTTCTTCAACAAAGGGTCGATGACGCCGAGGCTGTCGCGCAGCGAAGTGAGGATGAGCTCCGTCGACGGCGGGTTCTGGAGCATGTGCATGCCCCCATGCTTCAAACGCTTCGAGAGAGGGCCAACACAACTTTGGGCTATGTCTGCGAGGCTGCTGCTAGGGAGCCGCACGAGGTCAACTACACCGGCAACCTCGAATTTTTCACTGATGTGGTGACGCTTCTGGAGAACCGGTCTGAGAGGTCCCGCTGGCTTGTCGAAGAGAGGAGCCGAGCCTTGCTCGGGCGTGCCTTCTCCCGTGTCTTCAGCTATCTGCAGGACAGGGACCCCCACTTCGACTTCGGCGCTGTCATTGCGCCCGTGCCCATTGCCGTCCGGGGCGACCTGGCGCGGTGGGTGGAGGACAACGTGGACGCCCTCGTCAGGGCCTTTGCGTCTGATGATGACGGCGTGGTCATGGGTGCCAATGAAGGCGACGTTGTGGACGATCCTGGCGATGATGGGGATGCTGGCGGCGGTGGTGACAATGTCGACGATGCCAGTGACGCTTCCGAGGGCGCCCCAGAAGACGTGGTGAGTGATATGTCCGACTGACCGCATGTCTCCGCAGTTTACCCTGCATGAAGAAGACTCGGGCTTGGCCCTGAAAAATATAAGAGCATTTTGGGAGGGGAGGCCCCTCATGTAAAGATTTGTAATCCATACTCTGGTGAGCACAACGTTATGCATGAGTTTAGTTGCTAGCCTGGTGATGGTTCGGTTGATTCGTTTACCTTCTGGCCCTAGCGTGCCCTGAGCGGGCCTGCGGGGGGGATGCTACGCCTCCGGCGTCCCTCGATTAACCTGCTGACCCTGTGACGAGGACCTTCGGAGAGGGTGCGGAGACAGTGGTCCTGGCTGTAGGCGTGCCTGGCCCGGCCCGGCTCACGAGGGGCTCATGAGGGGGGCAGCTGACGCTAGCTTGGGGCGTAAATCCGAAACCAGAACGCAAGAGATTGCTCGAACGAGACTAAACACCCCCTCCCCGAACGCGCGCAAGCTTCGAACTCAAATCCAACTTAAATCCAAACCGAAGAAACTTGCTGACAAGGAAGAAGCAAAAAAGCAAAAAGGCAGAAAAAAGCAAAAAATCCGCGTCCGGCACCTAGTCTAGTCTTCGACGTCTTCTCACCAGCGCGGAGCTAAGTGCTGCCACTGGGCGTGGGCGGGAGCCCCAGGGCCTGAGGCCGGCGCTCCTGAGACTCCGGGGCGTGTACAGCCCCACTCATTATTACGTGAGAGTGTCACGGGGTGGCGAGCTTCACAGGCACTGGGCCTTGTTCACAGGTACTGGCCTTGCTTCATATCGCCAGACGAGGGCCCCGCCTTGCGCCTCACTCTGCCACCATTGACGGCGACCGGAAACCAAGGATGACGCCAATGGGGTAGAGTGGTCGCCAGCAGTTCCCCCGACGACCACGGGTCCTCCGCTAGGGGCAAGCCATGGGGCACCTCCCCGGCAGAGGGCCTACCTCCTGAGAACATCTTGCACCCCCCTGCACCCTCCTCCCGAGGGATAAGAGGCTGCAGCGTTGGGGCAGCCATCCGCTGCGGCGACCTGTACCTCATGCGACCCGTGGTTAGCGTAAGCTTGCTCCTGCGGGATGAGTGGTACCCGATAGTTGCTGCTGTTGGCACGATTGTCGATGCTTTCTTGGGGTTCCTGAAAAAGCTCGGCTTCCGGCGCCTCCTCGTCCCAGCCGGGCCCGAGGAACGAGCCGTGATCTTCTTCCAGCTCACGCCCTTGATCCACCATGCGGGGTACATAGGCCTCCGGGGCGACCACCTCGTGGACCTCGTTGTAGCACCGCGCATGCCACGCAGTCTGGCTTAGGGTGTCGCCTTGTATGTGATGACGCGGTGGTCCGCCGAGGCCAAAGGCCGCGGCGCGCATCCCTTCGTTGGCCTGGGTAAGGGCCGGCGCGATCTGCCGCCCGGTGCTGGCAGAGGTGTTGGCGCTGGACCGGCCCTGGGGCCTGCCTGAAATCGCGTGGGCACGCATAATGCTGTCGTGCAACCTGTCCTGGATCTGGGGCGGCAGCTGGATGCGGAAAGGAGGTGCTCCTAAGGCGGCGGCGTCCAGGAGCTCGGCCACTCGCTCCAACAACATGTCGCGGCCGCCTTCTAGCAAGAGGCACCGTAGTAGCTCTCGGGCCACCGTGAGCGCGGCCCTAGAGTTCGTCTGCTCCCGTCGGGTGTATGGTGCCGTGGCATCGGCGTTGTTCGAGGCCCTTGCTGCGGCCCGCACCTGCCGTGACGTGAGGGCAGGCGGCGTCTGGCCGCGTTGCTCGCGCCCCGCAGCGCCCTGCGGAGCGCGAGCTGCCTGAGGCGCAAGGTTGAGGTCGCCCTGAGACAGCAACACGGCATGGGCGGGCCACGCCGCCCAGCAGTCGGCGTTGGCAGCCCGGTTGCTTGACATATGGGTGGCGAAGTGGCGGAATGCGACGCGGAGGAAGGAGGACTCTGGCGCACCCCTACCTGGCACGCCAAATGTCGGATTCCGGGTTCCGGCAGACCCTTGAGGTTCGAACACTGGGGTGCGCGCAGAGATCTCTCCCCTACCGATCTACGTTCGATCCTCTCGTGCGAACTAAGATGGAAATAATGAAAACACAAGAGACACGAGGTTTATACTGGTTCGGGCCACCGTTGTGGTGTAATACCCTACTCCAGTGTGTGGTGTGGTGGATTGCCTCTAGGGCTGATGGTGAACAGTACAAGGGAAGAACAGCCTCGCGAGAGGTGTTCTTGAGCTGGTGCAATGAACTGCTAGGGTGAGTTCGGTCGCCTCTCTCTCTCTCTCTCTGCTATGGTTCTACCAGATCTCTAGATGTCTGGGTCTCTCCCTCTCCCCGGGGTGTCCCCCTACTCTGTGGTGGCTAGCTCTATTTATAGAGGCCTTGGGCCTCTCCCCAAATAATGAGCGGGAAGGGCGCCAACAATTGGCCATTTTGAAGGAGAACATGTAGTACAAGTTATCCTGACCAAAGGTGGTCTTCGGCTACCAAAAGCACTGGTGATGACGCCGTCTTGGGCTCCACGGTGACCTCCGTCCTGCCGTCTGGCTGGTCTTGGTCTCGTTGCACCGGAATGGCAACCTTTGCCTGATGCCTTAGCCTGTGCTTGCCCCCTTTGCACCAAAGGGGAAACAAGGACCCTGCACAGGCCGGCGCCCGCCTGGAGCCTGCCTGGCCTTGATCATCATGGCTTGCATCACGGGCTCCTCGCGAGGTACCCCTGCCTTGATCTCTCTGCCTCCTCGCGAGCCTACCTGATGAGGCTGCCTCTGAGGAAGCTTCTGGTCATCCGCCCCGCGAGGCTTGGCCCCTCGCGAGGGTCTTGAGCTTGGGCTGATGAAGATGGGCCGTGCTGGACCCCCACCTGAGCCACACCGCAGGCCACAGGCAGGCAAGTCTGGGGACCCCCGTTCCCAGAACGCCGACAGTAACTCAGATGAAAAAGTTTTCTACATGAAAGTTACTCAGAACGACGAGACGAATCCGGATACGCAGCCCGTTCGTCCGCCACACATCCCTAGCATAGCGAACACGCAAATTTTCCCCTCCGGTTCATATGTCCGAAAACACAAAAAATCGAGGTGAAAGTGCGTTATATCAACTAGAGGGGGGGGTGAATAGGCGATTTTTATGAAAGTATTCAGAACATAGAAGTTTTGAAGACAAACGATAAAATTAAACCTATTACCATGCAGCGGAAGGTAGACTACACTAGGCAAACCATAGTCAAGTATTCAATGAAGTGAAAGCACAAAGACTAATAGCAGCTAGGTAGTAAGGATCAGGTAGGAAGATATTGTGAAGCCAAACAGAACACGCAGTCACTCAGTGAAGACAAATGATAGTGCAAACATACAATGACTTCACAAGGAGTAACAGTAAGTAAAGGGAAGTGAAGATGAAACCAGTGACTCGTTGAAGACAATGATTTGTTGGACCAGTTCCAGTTGCTGTGACAACTATACGTCTGGTTGGAGCGGCTAGGTATTTAAACCTTAGGACACACAGTCCCGGACACACAGTCCTGAACACGCAGCTCAGGACACCCAGTCCTCACCGTATTCTCCTTGAGGTAAGGTCACATAGACCTCGCCCAATCACTCTGGTAAGTCTTCAAGGTAGACTCCCAAACCTTCACAGACTTCGTTCACCGGCAATCCACAATGTCTCTTGGATGCTCAGAACGCGACGCCTAACCGGCTGGAGGATGCACAGTCCTCAAGTGTAATAAGTCTTCAGATCACACAGACAAGAAGACTTAAGTGATGCCCAATTCTCTCTGGCTCTGGTGGTTAGGGCTTTATCCTCGCAAGGAATTCTCTCTCAAAGGCTTCGAGGTGGGTTGCTCTCAAACGACAAAAGCCGTACTTTTAATCTGAGCAGCCAACCGTTTATGGTTGTAGGGGGTGGGCTATTTATAGCCACTTGGCAACCCGACCTGATTTGTCCGAAATGACCCTGGGTCACTAAGGAACTGACACGTGTTCCAACGGTCAGATTTCAAACTCACACGGCAACTTTACTTGGGCTACAAGCAAAGCTGACTTGTCCGACTCTGGACAAGATTCGCTCTCATAGTCTTCACTCGAAGACATAGGTTTTTGGTTTAGGCATCACTTCAGTCATTCTGACTGGTTCTCTTGGACCCCACTTAACAGTACGGTGGTTCCTATGACTCAACACAAAAGAAAAAGAACTATGAAAGATCTAAGTCTTCGAGCTCCATAGGCTTCATATAGTGTCTTCTCTTGTCATAGTCTTCAATGTGAATATCTTCATATACCACCTTTGACTTCAATGTCTTCATACATTTTTAGGGGTCATCTCTGGTAGTAAAACTGAATCAATGAGGGACTTCTACCTGTGTTATCCTGCAATTCTCACAAACACATTAGTCCCTCAACTAGGTTTGTCGTCAATACTCCAAAACCAACTAGGGGTGGCACTAGATGCACTTACACGGGGATACTTTCCCGGATGTTTCCCCCCTTTGCCGGTATTACCTAGTACTGCGTTAGGTCACCCCTAGCACCGGTATTGCCATGTTATGCTTTGATTGCTCTATTATTTATTGTGTTCCCCTCCGTTACTTCTTTTTGGTAAACCCCGAGACCGCTGTCGGTACCCCTGTGTTCGACTACATCGATGACGACCCCTCCTTCTTGCCAGAGCAACCAGGCAAGCCCCCCCTTGATCACTAGATATCGCCTACTCTTCTCTATACTGCTTGCATTAGAGTAGTGTAGCATGTTACTGCCTTCCGTTAATCCTATCCTGTTGCATAGCCTGTCATTGCTGCTACAGTTATTGATACATGATACGCCCATTTTGCATCATGCTGATATTTATTGCATTATGGGCTGTTATTACACATTATGTCACAATACTTATGCCTATTCTCTCTTATTTTACAAGGTTTACATAAAGAGGGAGAATGCCGGCAGCTGGGATTCTGGGCTGGAAAAGGAGCAAATATTAGAGACCTATTCTGCACAGCTTCAAAAGTCCTGAAACTTCACGGAAGTCATTTTCAGAATATTTAAAAAATACTGAGCGCAAGAAGTTCTGGAGGGGGGCCACACCCTGCCCAGGAGGGTGGGGGCGCGCCTTACCCCCCTGGGCGCCCCCCCTGCCTCGTGGGTCCCCTGGTGGCCCTCCGATGCCCATCTTCTGCTATCGGGAGGGGGAAACCATCGCCAACGTCATCACCAACGATCCTCTCATCGGGAGGGGGTCAATCTCCATCAACATCTTCACCAGCACCAACTCATCTCAAACCCTAGTTCATCTCTTGTATCCAATTCTTGTCTCTAAGTCTGGGATTGGTACCTGTAGGTTGCTAGTAGTGTTAATTACTCCTTGTAGTTGATGCTAGTTGGTTTATTTAGTGGAAGATCATATGTTCAGATCCTATATGCACATTAATACCCCTCTGATTATGAACATGAATATGCTTTGTGAGTAGTTACGTTTGTTCCTAAGGACATGGGAGAAGTCTTGCTATTAGTAGTCATGTGAATTTGGTATTCGTTCGATATTTTGATGAGATGTATGTTGTTTATCCTCTAGTGGTGTTATGTGAACGTCGACTACATGACACTTCACCATTATTTGGGCCTAGAGGAAGGCATTGGGAAGTAGTAAGTAGATGATGGGTTGCTAGAGTGACAGAAGCTTAAACCCTAGTTTATGCGTTGCTTCGTAAGGGGCTGATTTGGATCCATATGTTTCATGCTATGGTTAGGTTTACCTTAATACTTTTATTGTAGTTGCGGATGCTTGCAATAGAAGTTAATCATAAGTGGGATGCTTGTCCAAGTAAGGACAGTACCCAAGCACCGGTCCACCCACATACCAAATTATCAAAGTACCGAACGCGAATCATATGAACATGATGAAAACTAGCTTGACGATATTCCCATGTGTCCTCGGGGGTGCTTTACATCATATAAGAGTTTGTCCAAGCTTGTCTTTTGCTACAAAAAGGATTGGACTACCTTGCTGCACTTTATTTACTTTTGTTACTTGTTGCTCGTTACCAATTATCTTATCACAAAACTATCTGTTACCTATTATTTCAGTGCTTGCAGAGAATACCTTGCTGAAAACCGCTTATCATTTCCTTCCGCTCCTCGTTGGGTTCGACACTCTTACTTATCGAAAGGACTACGATAGATCCCCTATACTTGTGGGTCATCAATACCTTACCTGCAATCCTAAATGCTTAGTATAGGATGCTAGTTTATCATCAATGGTCCTACATTCTTGTCTGTCTGCCATGCTATACTATCGGGTCGTGATCACTCGGGAGGTGATCACGGGCATATACTTATATACATATTATATGTTACTTGTGGTGACTAAAGTCGGGTCGGCTCGTAGATTACCCATGAGTGATTCATGGATTGGGTCCGAAAGGACGTTTGTCCGAACGGCCCTCTGAGTGAACCTTTGTGGCGGAGCGACAGGGTAGGTTGAGACCACCTAGGAGAGATGTGGGCCTGGCCCTGGTCAGCGTCCGCGGTTATTTCAAAATAACACACTTAACGAGATCTAGGTATTTGATCTGAGTCTGGCCACTGGCCTATACGCACTAACCAACTACGCGGGAACAGTTATGGGCACCCGACGTCGTGGTATCAGCCGAAGCCTTCTTGACGTCAGCGACTGGGCGGCGCGCGCCAGGTTGGACTGGAACGCCTGCTCTTGTATAAGGGAGGCTAGGTATCCTCGCCAGTCGCGTTCGCAAGGTGCAGGTGTGCAATGGGCGATGGGCCCAGACCCCTGCGCGGGGGATTTAGACCGGCGTGCTGACCTCTCTGTTGTGCCTAGGTGGGGTTGCAACATGTTGATCTTCCGAGGCCGGGCATGACCCAGAAAAGTGTGTCCGGACAAAGGGGATCGAGCGTGTTGGGAAATGTGGTGCACCCCTGCAGGGAAGTTTATCTATTCGAATAGCCGTGTCCCTCGGTAAATGGATGACCCAGAGTTGTACCTTGACCTTATGACAAACTAGCACTGGATACTTAATAAAACACGCTCTTCCAAGTGCCAGATAGAACCGGTGATCGCTCTCTCACAGGGCGACGAGGGGAGGATCACCGGGTAGGATTATGCTAGGCGATGATACTTGGTGAACTTACCATCTACTCTCTTCTACATGCTGGAAGATGGAGGTTGCCAGAAGCATAGTCTTCGATAGGACTAGCTATCCCCCTCTTATTCCGGCATTCTGCAATTCAGTCCACATATACTACCCCCTTTCATTGATACCAATGCATATGTAGTGTAGCTCCTTGCTTGCGAGTACTTTGGATGAGTACTCACGGTTGCTTTGCTCCCCCCTTTTCCCCCTTTCTATATCTGATTGTTGCGACCAGACGTTGGAGTCCAGGAGCCAGACGCCACTGTCGGTGACGACTGCTATTACTCGGGAGGTGTCTACTACTACGTGCTGGCCGCTAAAGACGACCAGGAGTAGTTTAGGAGGATCCCAGGCAGGAGGCCTGCGCCTCTTTCGATCTGTATCCCAGTTTGTGCTAGGCTTCTTAAGGCAAACTTGTTTAACTTATGTCTGTACTCAGATATTGTTGCTTCTGCTGACCCGTCTATGATCGAGCTCTTGTATTTGAGCCCTCGAGGCCCCTGGCTTGTAATATGATGCTTGTATGACTTATTTTATTTGTAGAGTTGTGTTGTGATATCTTCCCATGAGTCCCTGATCTTGATCATACACGTTTGCGTGTATGATTAGTTTACGGTCAAAGCGGGGGCGTCACACCTGTAGAGCATCTTTATAATCACCCAGTTACATTGTGACGTTTGATAGCACACAAGGTGTTCCTCCGGTATTCGGAGTTGCATAATCTCGTAGTCATAGGAAATATAAATAACAACTTTATTATTGCCTCTAGGGCATTTTTGCTTCAGTCTCCCACTTGTAGTAGAGTCAATAATCTAGATTACACAGTAATGATTCTAACACCCACGGAGTCTTGGTGCTGATCATGTTTTGCTCGTGAAAGAGGCTTAGTCAACAGGTCTACAACATTCAGATTCGTATGTATCTTGCAAATCTCTATGTCTCCCACCTTGACTTGATCGCGGATGGAATTGAAGCGTCTCTTGATGTGCTTGGTTCTTGCTACCTCTTGAGCATGCGTTGGTTTTCCCTTGAAGAGGAAAGGGTGATGTAGCAAAGTAGCGTAAGTATTTCCATCAGTTTTTGAGAACCAAGGTATCAATCCAGTAGGATACTACACGCAAGTCGCCTAGCACGTGCACAAACAAATAAGAACCTTGCAACCAACGCGATAAAGGGGTTGTCAATCCCTTCACGGCCACTTGCAAAAGTGAGATATGATAAAGATAATAAGATAAATATTTTTGGTATTTTTGTTGTATAGATTGGAAAGTAAAGATGCAAAACAAATAGTAAACTAGGATTCTAGATCGAAACTTATATGATGTAAAGTAGACTCGGGGGCCATAGGTTTCACTAGTGGCTTCTCTCAAGATAGCATATATTACGGTGGGTGAACGAATTACTGTCGAGCAATTAATAGAAAAGTGCATAGTTATGAGAATATCTGGGCATGATTATAAACATAGGCATCACGTCCGTGTCAAGTAGACCGAAACGATTCTCCATCTACTACTATTACTCCACACATCAACCGCTATCTAGCATGCAACTAGAGTATTAAGTTCATAAGAACATAGTAACACATTAGGTAAGATGACATGATGTATGAGGGATAAACTCAAGCAATATGATATAAACCCCATCTTTTTATCCTCGATGACAACAATACAATACGTGTCGGTTCCCTTTCTGTCATTGGGATCGAGCACCGCAAGATTGAACCCAAAGCTAAGCACTTCTCCCATTGCAATAAAGATCAATCTAGTAGGCCAAACCGAACTGATAATTCGAAGAGACTTGCAAAGATATCAAATCATGCATATAAGAATTCAAAGAAGAATCAAATATTGTTCATAGATAAACTTGATCATAAACCCACAATTCATCGGATCTCGGCAAACACACCACAAAAAGTATTACATCGAATAGATCTCCAAGAATATCGAGGAGAACTTTGTATTGAGAACCAAAGAGAGAGAAGAAGCCATCTAGCTAATAACTATGGACCCGAAGGTCTGTGCTAAACTACTCACACATCATCGGAGAGGCTATGGTGTTGATGTAGAAGCCCTCCGTGATCGAATCCCCCTCCGGCAGATCACCAGAAAAGGTCCCCAGATGGGATCTCACGGACACAGAAGGTTGCGGCGGTGGAAAAGTGGTTTCGTGGCTCTCCTGGATGTTTTCAGGGTATAAGAGTATATATAGGAGAAAGAAGTAGGTCGGTGGAGCTACGAGGGTCCCATGAGGGTGGCGGTGCGCGGCCTTACCTCATGGCCGTCTTGTTGCTTGCTTGACCTCCACTCCAAGTCTCCTGGATTGCGTTTGTTCCAAAGAAGATCCTTGCGAAGGTTTCATTCTGTTTGGATTCCGTTTGATATTCCTTTTCTGCGAAACACTGAAACAGGCAAAAAACAGCAATTTGCACTAGGCCTTCGGTTAATAGGTTAGTCCCAAAAATAATATAAAAGCGCATAATAAAGCCCATTAAACATCCAAAACAGATAATATAATAGCATGGAACAATCAAAATTCATAGATACGTTGGAGACGCATCGAGCATCCCCAAGCTTAATTCTTGCTCGTCCTCGAGTAGGTAAATGATAAAAACATAATTTTTGATGTGGAATGCTACCTAACATAATTTTCAATGTAATTCTATTTATTGCGGCATGAATGTTTAGATCAAAATATTCTAGACATAAGTTTAATATTGACATACAAATAATAATACTTCAAGCATGCTAACCAAGCAATTACGTCTTATCAAAATAATACAGCCAAAGAAAGCTTATCCCTACAAAATCATATAGTTTGGCCATGCTTTTTTTCGTCACAAAAAATGCTCCCATCATGCACAACCTCGATCACAAGCCAAGCAATTGTTTCATACTTAGCCTTTTCAAAATCTTTCAACTTTCACGCAATATATGAGCGCGAGCCATAGACATAGCACTATGGGTGGAATAGAACATGATGATGGAGGTTGTGTGAGAAGACAGAAAGGGAGAAAGTCTCACATTGACGCGGCTAATCAATGGGCTATGGATATGTCCATCAATTGATGTCAATGCAAGGAGTAGGGATTGCCATGCAACAGATGCACTAGAGCTATAAATATATGAAAGCTCAAAAAAAAAACTAAGTGGGTGTGCATCCAACTTGCTTGTTCATGAAGACCTAGGGAATTTTGAGGAAGCCCATCATTGGAATATACAAGCCAAGTTATATAATGAAAAATTCCCACTAGTATATGATAGTGACAAAATAGGAGACTCTCTATCATGAAGATCATGGTGCTACTTTGAAGCACAAGTATGGAAAAAGGATAGTAACATTGCCGCTTCTCTCTTTTTCTCTCATTTTTTTGGGCCACTTTTTCTCTCTCTCTTTTTATGGCCTCTTTTTTTTGTCCGAAATCTCATCCCGACTTGTGGGGGAATCATAGTCTCCATCATCCTTTCCTCACATGGGATAATGCTCTAATAATGAAAATCATCACACTTTTATTTACTTACAACTCAAGAATTACAACTCGATACTTAGAATAAAATATGGCTCTATGTGAATGCCTCCGGCGGTGTACCGGGATGTGCAATGAATCAAGAGTGACATGTATGAAAGAATTATGAAGGTGGCTTTGCGACAAATACGATGTCAACTACATGATCATGCAAAGCAATATGACAATGATGGAGCGTGTCATAATAAACGGAACAGTGGAAAGTTGCATGGCAATATATCTCGAAATGGCTATGGAAATGCCATAATTGGTAGGTATGCTGGCTGTTTTGAGGAAGATATAAGGAGGCTTATGTGTGATAGAGCATATCATATCACGGGGTTTGGATGCACCGGCGAAGTTTGCACCAACTCTCGAGGTGAGAAAGGGCAATGCACGATATCGAAGAGGCTAGCAATGATGGAAGGGTGAGAGTGCGTGTAATCCATGGAGTCCACATTAGTCATAAAGAACTCACATAATTATTGCAAAAATCTACAAGTCATCAAAACCAAGCACTACGCGCATGCTCCTAGGGGGATAGATTGGTAGGAAAAGACCATCGCTCGTCCCCGGCCACCACTCATAAGGAAAGCAATCAAAGAACACCTCATGCTTCAAATTTGTCACACAACGTTTACTATACGTGCATGGTATGGGACTTGCCAACTTCAACACAAGTATTTCTCAATTCCACAATTACTCAACTAGCACAACTCTAATATTACCACCTTTATATCTCAAAACAACTATCAAGAATCAAACTTCTCACAGTATTTAATGCACTCTATATGAAACTTTTATTATACCCATCTTGGATGCCTACCATATTAGGAATAATTTTATAGCCAAAGAAAATTACCATGCTGTTCTAAAAGACTCTCAAAATAATTTAAGTGAAGGATGAGAGATCAATAATTTCTATAAAATAAAACCACCACCGTGCTCTAAAAAGATATAAGTGAAGCACTAGAGCAAATTTTATCTAGCTCAAAAGATATAAGTGAAGCACATAGAGTATTCTAATAAATTCCAATTCATGTGTGTCTCTCCCAAAGGTGTTTACAGCAAGGATGATTATGGAAAACTAAAAAGCAAAGACTCAAATCATACAAGACGCTCCAAGCAAAACACATATCATGTGGTGAATAAAAATATAGCCTCAAGTAAAGTTACCGATAGATGAAGACGAAAGAGGGGATGCCTTCCGGGGCATCCCCAAGCTTAGGCTTTTGGTTGTCCTTGGATTTTACCTTGGGGTGCCTTGGGCATCCCCAATCTTAGGCTCTTGCCACTCCTTGTTCCAAAATCCATCAAATCTTTACCCAAAAACTTGAAAACTTCACAACACAAAACTCAACAGAAAATCTCATGAGCTCCGTTAGTATAAGAAAACAAACCACCACTTTAAGGTACTATAATGAGCTCATTATTTATTTATATTGGGGTTAAACCTAATGTATTCCAACTTCTCTATGGTTCATACCCCCCGATACTAGACATAGATTCACCAAAATAAGCAAACAACACACGAAAAACAGAATCTGTCAAAAATAGAACAGTTTGTAGTAATCTGTAGGTTTCGGATACTTCTGTAACTCCAAAAATCTTGGGAAATTAGGAAGTCCTAAATAATTTATATATTGATCTACTGCAGTTGGAATTGGTATTTTATCGTTCTCTGGTAAAAAAATGAAAATTATTCTCATGAGCGCATACTTTCTGTTTTTTCAGCAAGATCAAATAACAATCACCCAAGAAGATCCTAAAGGCTTTACTTGGCACAAATACTAACTAACATAAAAGACACAATCATAACAAAGGATAGATGATTTATTTATTACTAAACAGGAACAAAAATAAAATTGGGTTGCCTCCCAACAAGCGCTATCGTTTAACACCCCTAGCTAGGCATAAAAACAAGAATAGATCTAGGTATTGTCATCTTTGGTATGCAATCCATAAGTGGCTCTCATAATAGATTCATAAGGTAATTTAATTTTCTTTCTAGGAAAGTGTTCCATGCCTTTCCTTAACGGAAATTGGAATCTAATATTTCCTTCTTTCATGTCAATAATTGCACCAAATGTTCTAAGGAAAGGTCTACCAAGAATAA
The DNA here is from genome assembly GCF_056163025.1 of Triticum urartu. Lineage (NCBI taxonomy): Eukaryota > Viridiplantae > Streptophyta > Magnoliopsida > Poales > Poaceae > Triticum > Triticum urartu. The sequence continues at coordinate 512,755,234 of NC_141873.1, forward strand.
TAGGACATGTAGGATTGCAGTCTATATCAAGAACAATGAAATCTACGGGCACATAATTCCTATTTGCAACAATAAGAACATCATTAATCCTTCCTATTGGTTTCTTAATGGTGGAATACGCAAGGTGCAAATTTAAAGAACAATCATCAAATTCACGGAAACCTAACACATCACACAAAGTTTTTGGAATCGTGGAAACACTAGCACCCAAATCACACAAAGCATAGCATTCATAATCTTTAATCTTAATTTTAATAGTAGGTTCCCACTAATAATAAAGTTTTCTAGGAATATAAACTTCTAGTTCAAGCTTTTCTTCATGAGATTGCATTAAAGCATCAACGATATGTTTAGTAAAAGCTTTATTTTGATCATAAGCATGAGGAGAATTTAACACGGATTGCAACAAGGAAATACAATCTATCAAAGAGCAATTATCATAATTAAATTCCTTGAAATCCAAAATAGTGGGTTCATTGCTATGTAAAGTTTTGACCTCTTCAATCCCACTTTTACCAATTTTTGCATCAAGATCTAAAAACTCTGAATCATTGGGACGCCTTCTAACTAAAGTTGACTCATCTCCAGTCCCATCTTTATAAAGATTCATATTGGAAAAAAAGACTTAATAGGAGACATACCAATCACTTTTAGATCTTCATCATTATTATCATGAAAACTAGAAGAACACGCTTTCACAAAGCAATCTTTTTTAGCACGCATCCTAGCGGTTCTTTCTTTGCACTCATCAATGGAAATTCTCATGGCTTTGAGAGACTCATTGATATCATGCTTAGGTGGAATAGATTTAAGTTTCAAAGAATCAACATCAAGAGAAATTATATCCATGTTCCTAGCTACCTCATCAATCTAAAGAATTTTTTCTTCAAGTAAAGCATTGTAATTCTTTTGCGAAGTCATAAATTCTTTAACACTAGTCTCAAAATCAGAGGGCATCTTATTAAAATTTCCATAAGAGTTGTTGTAGGAATTACCATAATTATTAGAGGAATTATTAGGGAATGACCTAGAATTAAAATTTCCTCTATACGCGTTGTTACCAAAATTGTTCCTACCAACAAAATTCACATCCATAGATTAATTATTATTCTAAATCAAAGTGGATAAAGGCATATCATTAGGATCAGAAGAAGCACTCTTATTAGCAAACGATTTCATAAGTTCATCCATCTTTCCACTCAAAACATTAATCTCTTCCATAGCATGAACCTTTTTACTAGTGGATCTTTCGGTGTGCCATTGAGAATAATTAACCATAATATTATCTAGGAGTTTAGTAGCTTCTCCTAAAGTGATTTCCGTAAAAGTGCCTCCCGAGGCCGAATCTAAAAGATGTATGGAAGCAAAATTCAATCTAGCATAATTTTTTTGTATAATCATCCATAAATTCAAACCATGAGTAGGGCAAGTATGTATCATTAATTTCATCATCTCCCAAGCTTGTGTAACATGCTCATGCTCAAGTTGTTTAAAAATTATAATATCGTTTCTAAGAGAGATGATCTTAGCGGGAGGAAAATACTTAGAGATAAAAGCATCTTTGCACTTATTCCATGAATCAATACTATTTTTAGGCAAAGAAGAGAACCAAGTTTTAGCATGATCTCTAAGCGAAAATGGAAATAGCTTCAATTTAACAATATTATTATCATCCACATCTTTCTTATTTTGCATATCACACAAATCAACGAAGCTGTTTAGATGGGTAGCGGCGTCTTCACTAGGAAGGCCAGAAAATTGATCTTTCATAACAAGATTCAACAAAGCGGTATTGATTTCACAAGATTCAGCATCGGTAGTAGGAGCAATCGGAGTGCTAATAAAATCATTATTGTTGGTAATGGAAAAGTCACATAATTTGGTATTATCTTGAGCCATTGTGACAAATAATCAATCCAACACACAAGAAAACAAGAGGCAAGCGAAAAGAGGCGAACGGAAGAAGGGCGAGTAAAACGACAAAGGTGAAGTGCGGGAGAGGAAAACGAGAGGCAAATGGCAAATAATGTAATGCGAGGGATAAGATTTTGTGATGGGTACTTGGTATGTCTTGACTTGGCGTAGATCTCCCCGGCAATGGCGCCAGAAATCCTTCTTGCTACCTCTTGAGCATGTGTTGGTTTTCCCTTGAAGAGGAAAGGATGATACAACAAAGTAGCTGTAACACCTCGGATGTAACTTTCCAAATTTATAACTCCAACTCTTGCCATTTTCGGCTATGGGTTATGATATTCCCTCCGTGGTTGGGTTTTTGTCTTCCGTTTTGCATTTTGTTCATGTTGCATTTCATCATGCTCATCATGTGCATTGTGTGTTTCATGCATGATCACCCCTTGCATCACCCCTCCCCTCCTTCTTTTTCTTCTATTTGGCAAGTACCATTTTCACTCCTTTAATGTTCATCTCTTCCTCACAATTCAAGCCTCATGCCACACACCTCTCTGTCAAGTTTTCACCTAGATTGGAGTTGGTTTGGTTGGGATAAAAAATTCTTAAAGTTTGAACCTAATTCAAACTTGGAATGTTTTTCTACCTTTAAAAATTACCAAATCAATTTTATTAAATACTACACAAATGCAGGATCCTGAGAATATTGTTATATTTCTCAAACTCCTTCCCAATCCCCATGTGCTTTTCCTTTTGTTTTCTGTCTGAAGAAGAATGGAAAAGGAAAAGAAGCAGAGCAGCCCAGCAGCAGCAGCAGCACCCACCTGGGCCTCGGCCTCCCAGGCCGGCCCATCTGGCCCCGCGCCCCGCAGCCCAGCTCACCCACTCGCGCCCTCCTTCCTCCTTTTCTCACTGAACCGGCGCACACCCCTCTCTCCCACTCGCTCCACGTGGCTGTGATACGTCTCCAACGTATCTATAATTTTTGATTGTTCCATGCTATTATATTATCTGTTTTGGATGTTTATGGGCTTTATTAAACACTTTTATATTATTTTTGGGACTAACCTATTAACCCGGAGCCCAGTGCCAGTTTCTGTTTTTTTCCTTGTTTCAGTGTTTCGCAGAAAAGGAATATCAAACGGAGTCCAAACGGAATGAAACCTTCGGGAGCGTGATTTTTGGAACGTACGTGATCCAGGAGACTCGGAGTTGAAGTCAAGGAAGCTTTGAGGTGGCCACGAGGCAGGGAGGCGTGCCTGCCCCCCTGGGCGCCCCCACCCTTGTGGGCCCCTCGTGGCTCCCCTGACCGACTTCTTTCACCTATATATATCCATATACCCTAAAAACATCAGAGAGTAGAATAGATCGGGAGTTCCGCCTCCAGAAGCCTCCGTAGCCATCGAAAACCAATCTAGACCCGTTCTGGCACCCTGCCGGAGGGGGAAATCCCTCTACGGTGGCCATCTCCATCATCCCAGCGCTCTCCATGACGATGAGGGAGTAGTTCTCCCTCGGGGCTGAGGGTATGTACCAGTAGCTATGTGTTTGATCTCTCTCTCTCTCTCTCTCTCGTGTTCTTGAGGTGGTATGATCTTGATGTATCGCGAGCTTTGCTATTTGATACGTCTCCGTCGTATGTACTTTTCCAAACACTTTTGCCCTTGTTTTCGACTCTAACTTGCATGATTTGAATGGAACTAACCCGGACTGACGCTGTTTTCACCAGAATTGCCATGGTGTTATTTATGTGCAGAAACAAAAGTTCTCGGAATGACCTGAAACTTCACGGAACATCTTTTCAGAAATAATAAAAATCCTTGCAAAAGATGAAGAGCAGGGGGCCCACACCCTAGCCACGAGGGTGGGGGCGCGCCCCCTACCTCGTGGGCCCCCTGGAGCTCCTCCGACCTCGACTTCAACTCTATATATTCACTTTCGGGGACAAAAATAAAGAAGAAGGATTCATCGCGTTTTACGATACGGAGCCACCGCCAAGCCCTAAAACCTCTCGGGAGGGCTGATCTGGAGTCCGTTCGGGGCTCCGAAGAGGGGAATCCGTCGCCATCGTCATCATCAACCATCCTCCATCACCAATTTCATGATGCTCACCTCCGTGCGTGAGTAATTCCATCATAGGCTTGCTGGACGGTGATGGGTTGGATGAGATTTATCATGTAATCGAGTTAGTTTTGTTAGGGTTTGATCCCTAGTATCCACTATGTTCTGAGATTGATGTTGCTATGACTTTGCTATGCTTAATGCTTGTCACTAGGGCCCGAGTGCCATGATTTCAGATCTAAACCTATTATGTTTTCATCAATATATGAGAGTTCTTAATCCTATCTTGCAAGTCTATAGTCACCTATTACGTGTTATGATCCGTTAACCCCGAAGTGACAATAATCAGGATACTTACCGACGATGACCATAGTTTAAGGAGTTCATATATTCACTATGTGTTAATGCTTTGGTCCGGTACTCTATTAAAAGGAGGCCTTAATATCCATTAGTTTCCGCTAGGACCCCGCTGCCACGGGAGGGTAGGACAAAAGATGCCATGCAAGTTCTTTTCCATAAGCACGTATGAGTATATTCGGAATACATGCCTACATTACATTGATGAATTGGAGCTAGTTCTGTGTCACCCTAGGTTATGGCTGTTACATGATGAACCGCATCCGGCATAATTCTCCATCGCTGATCCATTGCCTACGAGCTTTCCATATATTGTTCTTCGCTTATTTACTTTTCTATTGCTATTGCTATCATCACTACAAAATACCAAAAACATTACTTTTGCTATCATTACCTTTTTCTACCGTTACCACTACTATCATATTACTTTGCTACTAAATACTTTGCTGCAGATATTAAGTTTCCAGGTGTGGTTGAATTGACAACTCAGCTGCTAATACTTGAGAATATTCTTTGGCTCCCCTTGTGTCGAATCAATAAATTTGGGTTGAATACTCTACCCTCGAAAACTGTTGCGATCCCCTATACTTGTGGGTTATCAAGACTATTTTCTGGCGCCATTGCCGGGGAGCATAGCTCTATTCTTTGAGTCACTTGGGATTTATATCTGCTTATCATTATGAAGAACTTGAGAGATCCAAAAACCAAGATTTATCTCTCAACTACGAGGGGAGGTAAGGAACTGTCATCTAGCTCTACACTTGATTCACCTTCTGTTTTGAGTAAGCTTGCGACACATAAACCTGCTTCTGCTATTCGTTCTGATATGTCGCATGTTATTGATGATGCCACTTCTGCTCTGCATGATACTTATGATGAAACTACTTCTATGCTTGATACTACTGTGCCACTTGGCGAATTTCTTGATGAACAACTTGCTAGGGTTAGAGAGAATGAAAATATTGAATTTGATAATATTGATGAAAGTGATGATGAAGACTCTTCCTCTAATGAATATGAATCACCTGTTATTCCTGAGGGTTATGTTTTTGAAAAAGAAGCTGATTTAGCTATTTTAGCTTGCAAAGATAGATACGAACTCAAGAGGTTATTAGCTAAATCGAAGCAGCAATCTCTTAATGCTAGAATGAAACCTGACCCTACTTTTGCTACTTCACCTATCTGTGTTACTGATAAGGATTATGAATTCTCTGTTGAACCTGATATAATTACTTTGGTTGAATCTGATCCTTTTCATGGCTATGAATCTGAAACTATTGTGGCACATCTTACTAAATTAAATGATATAGCCACCCTGTTCACTAATGATGAGAGAACTCACTACTTTTATATCCTTAAAATATTTCCGTTCTCATTAAAGGGTGATGCTAAGATATGGTTTAATTCTCTTGATCCTGGTTGTGTGCGTAGTCCCCATGATATGATTTATTACTTCTCTGCTAAATATTTCCCTGCTCATAAGAAACAAGTTGCTTTGAGGGATATATATAATTTTGTGCAAATTGAAGAAGAGAGTCTCCCACAAGCTTGGGGGAGGCTTCTCCAATTACTTAATGCTTTGCCTGATCATCCTCTTAAGAAAAATGAAATACTTGATATCTTTTATAATGGACTAACCGATGCTTCCAGAGATTACCCGGATAGTTGTGTTGGTTCTGTTTTCAGGGAAAGAACACCGGATGAAGCTGTAATTCTATTGAATAATATGTTGACAAATGAAAATAATTGGACACTTCCTGAGCCTATTCCTAAACCAACTCCGAAGAAGAGAGGTGTTCTATTTCTTAGTCCTGAAGATATGCAAGAGGCAAAGAAATCTATGAAAGAAAAAGGTATTAAAGCCAAAGATGTTAAGAATTTACCTCCTATTGAAGAAATACACGGTCTTAATTTACCACCTGTTGAAGAAACATGTGATCTTAACCCATTACCTATTGAAGAAACTCATGGTCCATGCTTAGATATGATAAAGCTGAAATCCCATTTACTAAGTTTGCTAGCCCATGCTTAGATGAGTTTGATAAATTTATGGTCAAGCAAGAAGACTTTAGTAATTATTTTGGTAGACAATTGAAATACAATTCAAATATGCTTGAACACTTGGGTGATTATATGGCTAATGTTAAAGGTGAACTTAAACTTATTAGTAAACATGCTTCTATGGTTACCACTCAAGTAGAACAAGTACTTAAAGCTCAAAATGATTTGCTCCATGAATTGAATAGTAAGAATAATGATTATGTAGTTAGAGTGGCTACTAGAACTGGTAGAATGACTCAGGAACCTCTGTATCCTGAAGGCCATCCTAAGAGAATTGAGCAAGATTCTCAGAGAAATAATATAGATGCACCTAGTCGTTCTAAAAGGAAGAAAAAGAAAAATGATAGGACTTTGCATGCTTCTAGTGAACCTATTGCTCAACCACCTAAGAATCCAAATGATATTTCTATTTCTGATGCTGAAACACAATCTGGTAATGAACCTGAAACTAGTGATAATGTTAATGATAATGTTCATGATGATGCTCAACCTAGTAATGATAATGATATAGAAATTGAACCTGCTGTTGATCTTGATAACCCACAATCAAAGAATCAACGTTATGATAAGAAAGACTTTGTTGCTAGGAAACATGGTAAAGAAAGAGAACTATTGGTTCAGAAACCCATGCCTTTTCCTCCTAAACCATCCAAGAAAAAGGATGATGAGGATTTTGAGTGCTTTGTTGAAATGATTAGACCTATCTTTTTGTGTATGCGATTAAGTGATATGCTTAAAATGAATCCTTATGCTAAGTATATGAAAGAAATTGTTACAAATAAGAGAAAGACATCGGAAGCTGAAATTTCTACCATGCTTGCTAATTATACTTTTAAGGGTGGAATACCAAAGAAACTTGGAGATCCAGGAGTACCCACTATACCATGCTCCATTAAAAGAAACTATGTTAAAACTGCTTTATGTGATCTTGGAGCCGGTGTTAGTGTTATGCCTCTCTCTTTATATCATAGACTTTATTTGAATAAGTTGACACCTACTGAAATATCTTTGCAAATGGCTGATAAATCAACTGCTATACCTGTCGGTATTTGTGAGGATGTGCCTGTTGTAGTTGCAAACGTTACTGTTTTAACGGACTTTGTTATTCTTGATATTCCCGAGGACGATAGTATGTCTATTATTCCTAGAAGACCCTTTTTGAATACTGCAGGGGCTGTTATTGATTGCACTAAAGGCAATGTCACTTTTCATGTTAATGGTAATGAGCATACGGTACACTTTCCGAGGAAACAACCTCAAGTTCATAGTATCAACTCTATTGGAAAAATTCCATCGATTATATTTGGAGGTTTTAAATTTCCTCTTCCTACTGTCAAGAAGAAATATGATATTCTTATTATTGGGGACGTGCATATCCCCGTTGAGGTAACATAGTGTTATTTGAAATTTCTCCGGTTCCATGTTATTCGGAATGAGTTCATTAACAAGACTTGATCAACCTTGTTACTGGATTCCTTTTGATGATCATGACACTATAAAAAAAGACACATGCGTGAAATTTTGGGCCGAACGAATTTTTTTTCTGTCATACATATGACACTTCTATGACGATAATTGTGACAAAACCAAGTATCATCATAGATGTGGTGGGCTCCTACTTCTATGACAAAAATTCATGGCAGAAAATGGGCTTTTCGTCCTGGGCGGGCCGGAGACGCAGCTGCATGACATTCTTTGGGCCGTCCATGACGGAAAAAATGTGGTAGAAGCGAGGGGGAGGAAAATTTCAGGGAGTTCCCGGTTACGGTGGGAGGTCGGGGGCCGAGCGATGCGTGTTTCTCTCGTACACGTACGCGCGTGTGTGCGAGGCGTTGGCTCTAACTGAACCCGAGCGAGGCGTTGGGCTCTAACTAAACCCGAGCGATTGCACTGCAGGCTACGCGTTACTGAACCCGAGCGATCGATCGATGGCTGTTAACTGAACCCGGTCGAGCGATTCCTTCGCTACTGCTGCTAACTGAAGCCGATCGATTGGATGAACAGTGAGCATTGCGCGGGGGGGGGGGGGAGGGGGTTGGATGAACAGTGACCGGTGGTGTTGCCTCTGGATGAACAGGACCCCATGGTGTGGAGGGCTGGATGAACAGTAGACGATGGAGGGGTGCCCGTGGATGGGTGGTTGAACAGGACCCCGTGGTGTGGAGGGCTGGATGAACAGTAGACGGTGGAGGGGTGGTTGAACAGTAGCCGGTGGAGTAGCGCGCGGTGGAGGCTGGATGAACAGGAGCCCGTGGAGGCTGGAGGAGGTCGACGGTAGCCCATGGAGGCTGGAGAAGGTCGACGGTGGAGATGAATAGTATCCCGTGGAGTCCCGTTTTGCGGTATGCCACACCCCTCCCGATGAATAGGACCCCCGTTTCGACCGTAGGAGGTCCGTTTTGTCCATTTTGCGGTACGCCACACCCCTCCCGATCAACAGGACCCCCGTTTCGACCGTAGGAGGTCCGTTTCCTCTGTTTTGCGGTACGCCACACCCCTCCCGATCAACAGGACCCCCGTTTTGACCGTAGAAGGTCCATTTCCTCCGTTCTGCGGTACGGCAGGCCTCGTTTTCATCGCCTGTTCCGTCCAAGCCCTCCCGATGAACACGACCACGCATTCCGTTCCGACCCAGCCGGTTGGCTCCCATGCGTTCTGTTGCCTCCCGATGAACACGACGCATTCCGTTGCCTCCCGATGAACACGACGCATTTTGTTGCCTCCCCATGAACACGACGCATTCTGTTGCCTCCCCATGAACACGACGACGATGCTGTTTCTCCGTTCCGACCCAGCCATGTACACGAGCCCTCGCCGTACGTATGCGCGAGTAGGCGTTCGAGACCCCGCCCGTATGTACACATACGTGGCCGTATTTTCTTTCTTGCACCCTGGCCGCTGTACGTACGTGTACATGCTACGTGCGCGCCTCTACATCCACCAATATATATGTACGTACACGTTCGCGACCAGAATGACAATGCTACGTACGCTTCGACCAGGTGGGTCCCGACTGTCAGGCACTTCCTTGCGTGCGAAGATGTAGCTGGTGGGTCCCGACTGTCAGGCACTTCCTTGCGTGCGAAGATGTAGCTGGTGGGTCCCAGGAATCAGAGGGGCGAATCATTTTTTTTGCCCGGACACACTTCCTTGCATGCGAAGATGTAGCTGGTGGGTCCCAGCAGTTAGGGGGGTGAATCGTTTTTTTTTGTCCGGACGCACTTCCTTGCGTGCGAATATGTAGCTAGTGGGTCCCAGCAGTCAGGGGGAAACATTTTTTCGCGAAATACAGTGGCCCGTCTGGTGGGTCCCAGCTGTCAGGTGGAGGAATCATTATTTTCCATGTAATAAGGAGGTACTTCCTTACTGCGGCCGTGGACCTAGCTGTTAGCCTCTCCATGTACAGTTCACGTCCGATGGAAGTCGTTCCTTGACCATGTTGACCACGCCGCGCCGAGAGCACCAGGGCGGTGGACGACGGCGAGGCCTAGGAAGGGGACGACGCGGAGCCGGGAAGACGCGGCAATGGAAGCCTGCGCGGAGAGGAGTACGAGGGTTCACTGGTTCGGCTGCGGTGTGAGGCTGCCGTCACCGCAGGGCCTGGCCAGCGGTGGGAATAGTAGGGGCGGTGAGGCCTCCGGGGCAGCACATTCGGCCACGGGAGGCAGGAGCATGCGGCACGACCAACGCTGCTTTGGATGGCTGGAGCAAGAAGACCAGAGGTTGAAGAAGAACTACGGCCGTTGGATGGACATCGTACGGTCACTGGAGCTAGAATCGTTTATATTGACTAAGTTGACAAAGCCCTCCGTCCCCGCCAACTTAGTAGGCCTAAAAGTCAGCCTCCCACCAAGGTGGGTCCCAGGTAGCAGGGGGTATTCCTTTTTTTTGTGCGTAATAAGGAGGCACTTCCGGTGGGTCCGAGCTGACAGCAGGGGGAATGTTTTTTTCGCAAAATACGGTGGCCCGTCGGGTGGGTCCCAGTAGTCAGGGGCAAACGTTTTTTCACGAAATACTGGTGGGCGTCCGGTGGGTCCCTGCTGTCAGGTGGAGGAATAATTATTTTCCGCGTAATAAGGAGGCACTTCCTTGCGGCTGCCGTGGACCCAGCTGTCAGCCTCTCCACATACAATATTCTTTCGATGGAATTCGGTCGTTGACCACATTGACCACGCCGCGCCGAGAGCACCACGGCGGTGGACGACGGCGAGGCCTACGAAGGGGACGACGCGGAGCCGGGGAAGACGCGGCAGTGGATGCCCACGCAGAGAGGAGTACGAGGGTTCACTGGTTCGGCTGCGCTGCCGTCGCTGCAGAATAACAAGGGGTGTGGGTGATTGGAGTGGAGGGATGGCCTAGCCAGCGGTGGGAGTAGTATGGGGGCGGTGAGGCCTCCGCGGCAGCACAGCCGACTACGGGAGGCAGGAGCAGGCGCACGACCGGCGCTGCTTTGGGCGGCAGGAGTAAGAAGACCAGAGGTTGAAAAAGCACTACGGCCGTTGGATGGACATCGTACGGTCAGCCGAGATAGAATCATGCATATTGACTAAGTTGACAAAGCCCTTCGTCCCCGTCAATTTAGTAGGCCCACTATACTGGGTCCCAGCTAGCAGGGGGAGTATTCATTTTTTTATGCGTAATAAGGAGGCACTTCCTTGCGTGCGAAGATATAGCTGATGGGTCCGAGCTGTCAGCGGCGGTAACTTTTTTTCGTGAAATACAGAGGCCCTTTCGGTGGGTCCCAGATGTCAGGTGGAGGAACTATTATTTTGCGCGTAATAAAGAGGCATTTCCTTTCGTGCGGCCGTGGACCCAGCTGTCAGCCTCTCCACGTACAATCCACTTCAGATGCATGTCGATCGTTGACCACGTTGACCACGCCACGCCGAGAGCACCAGGGCGATGAACGACGGCGAGGCCTAGGAAAGGAACGACACAGAGGCAGGGAAGACTCGGCAGTTGTTTTTGTTTCCCACGCGGAGGGGAGTACGACTGTACGAGGGTTTACTGGTTCATCTGCCATCGTCAGAGAATAACAACAGATGTGGGTGAGTAGAGGGATGGCTAGGCCAGCGATGGGAGTACAGTGGGGCGGTGAGGCCTGCGCGGCGGCACAGCCGGCTGCGGGGAGGAGAGAGCAGGCAGTCCCGTCGGCGCTTGTTTGAGCGGCTAGAGCAGGAAGAGCAGAGATTGAAAAAGCACGACGGCCGTTGGATGGACATTCAACAGTATACAGGCCATCTGTGGAAAACAGCATATAGCCCATCTGCCCTTATTTCAAATAATTTACAGCCCATTTGCTAATTCTTACGGGGTTTTTGAGCTCATATTCTTTTTGTTAGTATCACAGCCCATATTGTGGCCACAGTTAAAAAATTATACGAAATTTTGCATATGTCGGTACTGTCTGAACTGTTTTTAATCCCGAAATTTCGAGTCACATTCAGACTGATTTTAAAAATAAATGTATATCAATATAAAATCCAATAAATTGTCCACGCATAAAAATCAATACAATTTAAAATCTCAAAATAAAAAAGATATTTAAAACTAATTGCCGGTTTGATGTGTTTTAAAAATGTACAACCCATTTCTCATTACTGATAGGCCATTTTCTCGGCCATCCGAGTGAAGCTCTCCTCGTCTTGAAAGATTTGCAGCCCAATAGGCCTGATAAAGCGACTTACTTGACAAATCACAAAAAAACCGGGCTAGCCATTTTCAGAAAGAAAAAAAAACTACTGGGCTGGTATGTGGTAAACATAAAAGAAAACGATGTCTAGACAGGCCAGAGTGTCCCGCACAGCCCAGTTGACACCCTGCTTCCGTCTCAAAAACAAATTAGATAAATGTCACTCTAATTATGGCGATTCATAAAAATGTCACTGCAATTTCCAAACTTTAAAAAATGCCACTGCAATTTTTGCAAACTTTGAAAACCGCCACTGCAGTTTGCAACTTTGAAAAACGCCACTCCAGACTTTAAAAAGTGCCATTAGAAATGGCATGAAATGACATTTTTCAAAGTTTGGAAATTGCAGTGGCATTTTTCGGATACACCAGATTTGGAGTGGCATTTATTAAATCTATACCTACTAATAAAAGGGTTAATGCTTCTTACCCTCTAATTTTCGTCCGTACATGCGGTAACTTTTGTACGTCATTTGTGAGGAGAGAAAATTCATCGTCATTGTCCCAAAGAAGCCCACTACGTCCCAACCGGCTAGCATGGGCCTCGGCCCATCAAACGAATCCGGTCTAAAAAAACATTATGAGAAAGATGGATCGAACGGGAAACCTACCACTTATTTCATAACAGGGCATCCAATGGGCTAACCCATGATATTGTGAAAAGGAGAGTGTTTGATCGTTGATTACATAATCCCACCTCGCCCCCTTACATTGAAATAAACCAATTTAAATACAACTACGAGTTGAAATCATCAAGCCGATTGGGATCAATAGGCAAGGGTGGGCAAACGAATTAAAATTGAGGAAGATGATCAATGAGGAAGAAGATATGCCTGGTGGACGCCATGGCCGCCGCCGAGCCCCTTCTGAGGGAGCACGTACATTGACAGATCTGATGTTGTGTGCAAGGGAAAACGGCTTGAGTTAGTGCTACACATGATAAAAGAGATGAGAGCCAATTGTCTGATCTGACAACAAGCAACATGCTGATACATTTGCTTTGCCCAAGTCAACGGTTTGAGGAAGCATTTACTGAGTTTGAGCTGCACTGGCCGACGGCCGACGGATGTTTACTTCTGAAACTGTAGTTTCTTTACTTCCTTTGATTTGACTTGGTTGTCTGTTCATATTATATGTTGCACGGCTGCTTGCCCCTATTACACACCGGTGAGCTCAATCCAAACTCCTTCAATCTATGGACGGGGTTGATGCACCGAGACTGTATTTCTTTTGTCCAAATCCCTAATTTGATATGCTGCTTTATTTAAATTCTAGAAGTCCCATTGTAAGCCTGACAAGGTATAGCATGCAAAAATAGTTTAGTCGTTATCTAATCGTTGTTAGGTTTTCTCTTCCCTATTTGACAGCTATAATCTTGTGAAGATTGGTTGCCTCTGCCTTTTTTGTTGCCTGCTACAAATTGTGTATTGTTCTGTTCATAGTCTCTTGCGTTTTGCACTTTGATTGGAATATGAAATATCTGGAATGGTTGAATAGTTAGTAACTACTATCACTCCCATGGTAGACACACACGGTTCTGTTTTGGCCAAGTTGCTTAGAGCATCTCCAGCCGCGTTCCAGGAAGACCTTCTCAAGCAATTTTCTCGCGCCGGCGCTGAAAAAATGGCCCAGTCACGCTTCCAGGAGCCCGATTTTTGTCGGCCTGGGCCGAAAACAGCGCCGGCGGACCCAGGCCGAACCCGGCGCGCTGGGGGTGCCCGGGGGCGCCGGGGCGAGCTGTTTTGGCGCGAAAAAGCCGCGGACCAGCCGCATCAGCGACACGGCGCCTTGTCTTCCCCCAACGGCCTCGGTTCCCGCGGGGAATCAATGGCAAGGTTGCCGCCGGTCAGTCTTACCATTGATTCCTCACGGGCGGCGTGTCACGGGACGGCGAGCCGACGCCTTCCCTCCCCCGCACGCGTTCACACGGGCGTGGCGCGGCTATATAGCCGGTGGCCTCACTCGCCTGTGCCCACACCAGCCCCGCCCCTCGCCGCTGCCCAGCCCCTCCCTCTACCTCTCCCGAGCGCCGCCGCCCAGCCCCTCCCTCTCCCTCTCTACCGCTCCCGAGCCCGTCGCCATGGCAGAACGTTTCCCCGGAGACGAGGCGGCGGCCAACGGCTTCGGCTGCCGTTCGCTGCACTAACTGGAGTCCTGGCTCCTGTTCCAGGCAAACATCCCGGCGCCGCCGGACATGCGCGTCGGGCCAACGGGGTGGAGGCTCAGCGACGGGGAGTGCCCGTTCCCCCGTTGCCCGACGCCGTTGCCAAGCCAAATTACTTCGCCGAGGAGGTCGAGGTCGTCCGCGCCTCCCTCACCGACGCCCAGCTCTCCCTCCCCCGGTACGCCGCCGACAACCACGCGGCTTGGGCGGCGTACTTCGAGCGCCGCCAGCGGCAGCGGTTGGCGTCCACCAACGACGCGCCGGTGGTCGGTGGCCAGAAGAACAACGAGGGGCGCCACCTGTGGTGGGGCGTCCCCGGCCGCACACTCGAGGGCGTGCTAACGCACCTAGAGGGCGGCAACAACCCGCCGTTGGCGTACCCGGCGAGGACGGCCGCCCCGCCGCACCACCGACGCGCTGGGCCATGGGCGCCAAGGAGGTTTGGGTCCTCCTACTCTTCTTCCTCCTCGCGCTCTTCCTCTCACTCCTCCGGTGCTCCGGCCCTTCTCGGTGTCAAGGCCGAGCCCGCGGCGGAGACGCCGCTCGGCCGGCGCACTCGCAGCGCCGGCATCGTCATCAACGAGGGCGGCCGGCGCGCCTCCTTGTCGGATCCTCCTCCGCGCTTCGTCAAGCCAAAGACGGAGCCGGGGCTCGCGCCGGCGAAGAAGGAGCCGGCCGCGCCGGTGAAGACGGAGCTCGACGACGACGCGGCCCTGTAATGGGCGCGCAGGGACTCCATAGCGATGGAGAAGGAGCGCCTAGAGAAGGCGAAGGAGGGCCAGTGCGCCACCCTGCGCCGCTTCGCGGAGCGCCGACACGGCCGTGACGAAGACGGGGTCGTCATCATCTGCGACAGCAGCGACGACGACGCGCCACCGCCACCAGCCCGCGTTGGCGACGCCGGTCAAGGGTCCACCAGGGACGGCCGTGTCAAGGAGGAGAAGTCCGACGACGGCGGCGACGATGACGGCGACGACGGCGACTACTCGGCGTTCAGCCAGTTTCTCTTTTAGTTTAGTTATTATGTATTTTGCTATGTAATGAAAACCGGCGAACATGTCTAATATATGCCGAAATTTATCGTGTTTTGCCGAACTTTGCCAAAATTTATCGTGTTTTGCTATACAAATTTTATTTTCAAACGCGCCTGGGGGCGGCCCTGGGGCCAGCGGCTGGGGACCAACTCGCCCCCAGGCCCAATTTTTGCGCCGGCTCACCCCTAGGCGGCGATTTTAGGCGCGCCCTGGGGGGCCAACGACTGGATATGCTCTTAGAGCAGACAATTTTGTTATTAATTTTCATGGACCAATATCAATATGATGTATAGGTAACTTTTATGTCCGGCCAAGAGCTACCCTCGACGTCCTTACGGACTCGAGATCCATGACTAAGAGCTCTCCCCAATGTATGTAGGTATTGCTGTGCCTGTAAACAAGCTTATCGATGTCCAATTTTGATCTGTTTACCATCCACGTATATTGTTCTCTTAATTAGTAATACAAATTAGCATCCGCTTTCATTAAAATTAGGTGACATTTGAAGTCTCAAAATTAAAAATAATTTCCAAAATATGTGATATTTCCAAAATTTCACATATTCCGGTGAAATTATTTTGCTTCCTAAATTAAAAATCTTGGACGGGATGATGATTTTCCTGATAGCAATTTCAATAAAGAAGATGAAATACAAACTGTTAGGATGACAATTTCAATGAAGAAAATGAAATACAAACTGTTAGGATGATGCAATATTTCATTTTCTTCTTTGAAATTGCATCGTGCATTTCACTGATTTGGTTTTGCATGAATTTACACAAATATTTGCTTCCATTGAGCATCATGTGAAGAGGTAATTCTCCAATTGAAAGCAAGTTTGATTCTTTTTGAGAAATCAAAGAAGTTTATTTTGATCCAAATTCAACAACAAAATTTGGAACACTCTTTGTGTATCTATGAAGTGCCATATATTCGATCGATCATCTGATTAAAACTTTATAAGCCAACTGTTACATATTTAAATAGTATCATTTTCTGTTTTTCAGGGATTAATGTCGCAACCCAGCGATTTCACACCAAAGCGAACATAAGGGAGTCAGAAGCAAATTGACTGGGAGTTACGACAGGTAAACTCTCAAATAGCACGCAAACTCAAATTTATTGTATCGTGTCAATTGCAACGCACTGTCTATTTTGCACGTAGAATTTTCATGAACTGCAGATGTGTTGCAAATAGATATGGATATACGTCAAAGTTTCTCCTATTGTGACGCACGACCACTGATGTTATGCTAGCTACAAATGATATGGGACTAGAAAGGAGCAATGTTGGAGTCGGGGAACTAGGGTTTGGAGTTGGTGCAAGTCGCGACGATTGGAGGAAGGTGTTCAAAAAGTACCATTCCTAATCTTGCCTAACACAAACAAACATGTTTTGCTTGCTATCACTGTTACTCCAGATTTATCTGCTCGACGACTTAATTCAAATTTGTTCGCAATATTATTTATTTTCGTTTATTTTAAAGTTGAACAAAGTTGTCTTGGGACCACATCTCATGTTTCAAAATGGCATCGTGGAAAGACCTACTCTCAATCGATCCATGGAACGTCATGTTAAAATAAAAGACGGTTCACATAAGAAGGTCTTGAAATGCTTATAATTTTAGAGACACATGCTATTTTTTTCATCTCCCGTTGCAACGCACGGGCATGTTTGCTAGTTAACCCAAAACAAAAATAACTGGACGAGCTGCTGGGTCCCTGGTGTCAGCCGCTCGTTGTGCAATTCTCTCGTTTATTGACCACGTTGACAATGGCATGGGACCCAAATGTCAGAAATCCACTAGAAGGAGCCATTTTTTTATTGGCTTGAAATAAGGATGCACTTGCTTGCATACTGCCATGACCTTGGCGGGTCCCTGCTGTCATCCTCTCCACGTACAATCATCTCCTGATTGTGTACGCGTCAACTTGCTAGGCCCACAAGTCAGCCTCTAAACCCGTGGAGGACAAATACAACCCATTTAAAAAATAACAGCCCATTCCATACGTTCAAACGGAAAGTTCAATATTCAGAGCAAAGTAACAGGTCTGATCCACATATAGAGTACTGAACTTTCACGTTGACAACCATCATAGCCAAGTTAACTATCTACTCCCACTAATACTCTAGTAGCATACAAGTACTAACTTACTCTTAGCTAACTAGACGATGCCGGCCGCCATCTGTGGTACACGCTAAACGCCGGCACCGGCGTCGTGCACCTCGCCTCGGACTTGCAAGAGGTGCAATAGGGCGCGTTGCTCGCGCATGTTGGTCCTTTCCATGCCGGCGTGGTCCACCGAAGCTTCGGCTTCCAAGCGGGAAACCCACTTGACGAGCTGGTACTAAAAATTAGCGTCACGAACGCGTGCGTGCCCAACAGCCTCCAGGGCTATTTGACGGGCGCCGGCCTCCACGTAGTCGGCCCAGTTGTGGGCGCTCTGCTCGCGACTCAGAGCGTCGGTGCGCTGCTTCTCCATGTCCCGCTGGTGGTGCAAATCGGCGATACGCTGCTCCTCCGCCAGGCGGTCGCGCTCCAACAACTCCTGCTCCTCCGCCATGCGGTCACGCTCCAACAACTCCTCGATCTCCGCATTTCCATCTAAAGACAGATAGAATGCCTCCTCCCTCCCTCTGCCTTCCGGTGAAAACCCGAACACTAGTTCCGGCGGTGACCGCCTCCGGCGTCGCCTACCGCGGACGGGCGGGGGCATGGCGGACGTGGCGAGCGACGTCGGGCCGGTGGGGACTTATGAGGATATGGCAAGTTGGGTCACGGTGGCACTGGACAAGGCCGGGAAACAGTACTTATAGGCGGAAGGTAGCGCAACGGTCATCGGAATTCAATGCACAATGGCTTAGCGCGCCAGCTTGCCGTGGAAAACTAGAGACACTAAGATTATGACTGTGCCGTCCCGTCCCGTCTGGGTCGCACGCCGGCATGGCGGTCAAACGAGTGCACTCGAATCATCTCCCTCCTTGTCAATAATGATTCCACGGATTTAAAAAGCCCGCAACAATTAAAGCGTATCTTTTTTCGCATCAGTTAGCTGCCTTAATTACGGCCGGCTGCATGCAGGCACTCAGAATCGCTCGCAGGCAGTACACGAAGCAGCATGCAACGAGTCGCAGCCGAGGGCATGCATGCAGCCACTTAAATCGCTGGAATTAATTAGGCTTAAACTTCTGCATGCCGTTAATTATTGCCATGCCTTGGTCTTGCTGCTTTGCTCACGGGACTAATAAACCCGTACAGAGGGAGTACCTTGGTTGGTGAGAGGTTTGAATTAAGCCTTGCAAACCGATAAGGAGGTACTAGTACATGTGTGATCCGCTATTTATTCGTGTAGGATCGAGTACGTTGTTTCTTGAATTGAGCCCTCCAAACCGGAAAGGAGGTAGTACGTGCGTGATCCGCTATTTATCCGTGTAGGATCGATAGTGTAGCTTGTCAGTTTCTTCAGAGGTAGGCATTTTTATCCGTGTAGGATCGATAGTGTAGCTTGTCAGTTTCTTCAGAGGTAGGCATTTTTATTCAAAAAACTGCCACTTCGCATCTTGCGTCGCAAATAAAAATGCCAGGAGCGCATTTGTAGGCTAGCTAGTGGTCGATCAGTAACTTGTAAACACTGAGCGAACAGAAATAAGTAACTATTAATGCATCTCAATGATTCAAAGATCATATATAAATATGTAGCTCCAAAAGCAAAGATCAGGCACTTCGGATCTTGCGTCGCAACTAAAACTAACTAGTACGATTCCCATACATAAGATCAACATGTTAATGCATCTCAATGATTCACAGATCATATACAAATATGTAGCTCCAAAAGCAAAGATCTAGAAAAAATATTTGTTCTTCCTACTAACATGGGTGCTTCTCTTGGCCAATATTCAGTACAGACTGAAAGACAAATTTGTTTGTGAAGTCTACAATTCCTCTTGCAAACGTAAGTGGTTTCACCAACAGCTGGAACCATGAGAATGAACCACACATGATGGAGGAACATCCACAAACTTTAACTTAGGTAAAATGATGCCCATTGTATAATCAGACCAAAGCAATGAAGCACCTAGTGTTGGCCAATAAATAGTACAGTACTACTTTTCTGCAGTCCATGAAGTGACTATCCAATCTTTCTGTGTCTATTTTCAAATGGCACTACGTGCAGTGACTATACTATTCTCTTGTGCAGTTCAACCAAAATTGCGGACACTTTGTTTGTTTGCCAAATAGCAACGGGCAGACATCTCTGTCTGCACAAATATCAAGTAGCTAGTAAACATATACCACACCTTGTATTTTCGGTTTAAACATGTCTCTTCCGCTTAGCATCTGTCATGTTCTACACTGGACAATCCGATACAGTTATGTTTTGCCCTGAACAATTTCATACTGAATTGATTTGCTGGTTCAGAGCAGAAATATAGCGCCTATTCTTCATCAAACCAAGGATATCCATGTTCGCACTGATGGAAGAGGTGAAATCGATACAACCGAAATTGAGCATCCAATCATTGAATCCTATCCTGCACCTCCAATGTAGGTCCACCCTGCCAATAAATTCACATGCAAACCACTAGTATTACTATCTAATGACAGTACAAAAAGAGTAGCAATATAGTAGCAAACCATGTACCTTCATAATGAACAGCTCGTAGTGCCACCAATTGGATATAAAGGTTTGGAAAAAAACATGATCCTAATGTTGAACCAGTTGGACTTTTTGTGCAGTTCCACTAAAATCGAGCATCCCTGTTTGCATAGATATTGGAAGTGTGATTACTCTAAAAGTGGCACTAGTTGAAGCATAGACTCACAAATATAAGATTCCAATTTCTTAATGGGAAAAGGTAGCAAGACTGTTTCTAACCACCTGTTTGAAGGAATAAATAAAGCAACAGTGGCTGATGTCAGGAAGGCATACATAGTTTTTCCTGGAAAAGTGAGCCATTCCTGACCTTTCCTCTTCTTTTAAGCAAATTTTGTGCAGTTCTACTAAAATAAAATGCCATCACCGCCTTGACAATTCAGTGACATTGTACAAAAGGAAATGACTTAACATTAAATCATGATGTCAGGTATGTAGTCGACAGGCATTAGAGACAAACATACAGACCTCCTCCGATAACATAATGAACATTAATTTTAACAAAGGTGTGACTAGCTTTACCGGTATAATTTGAGTGAACTCTACACCCTTTGTTCCTTAATATAAGATGTTTTCGCGGTTCAATTTAAAGTACCCAAACGTCTAGTATTTAGAAAAACAGGTAATAGTTTTCTTGACCACATATCTGGGAAATCTTGCCACACTTTATTTATGTCCATACGCTAATGCAACACCATTCGAATACTACAAATATACACTAATCCAGTGGCTAGTGCAACGGTAGAGTAGTTAGTTTATTACAGGGTACAATACAATGGTTTTACTGAACAGATTTCAATAAACTCTAGCACTGGAAGGTTTCTATAAGAATTAACAATACAAAATGTAAAGGTAACAAGTTTCAGCATTGGTATACTAGCTATGCATGAGCAATAAACCAAATACAAAGTCTGAAGGTAACTAGCATTATTAACTAATGACATTATAAAAAATTGCAAACCATGTACCTCCAAGGTAAATATCATTTCGAACTCGGGGGGATCTTAAAAATTGCTATCCCAATCTTGATAATCGATCAAACATAAAAACTTGATCGAATGAATCAAGAGAACAGCCGGAGGAGGAGGTGCCCACTCTTGACCTTTCATCTTGTCTTCATAATTGTCTGTGCAGTTTAACCAAAATAAAATGACATCAGCGCCTTGGCATTTTGGTGACACTGTACAAAAAAATTAACTTATCTCATGAAAGTGAGGTATGTAATCTATAAGCATTAACAGTGCAAAAATCTGAAGGTAGTAACAAGTTTCATCGTTGGTATACTGGTTGTGCAACAGTATTAGAATGCCTTAGATGAAAAATCTTTAATACATCCACAGTCAACAGCTAACCCTGAAATAATCCAGTGACATTAAATGGCATTGCTTAAATTTATCGGTGGCATTAGACTGAGAGCGGCATTAGTTAAATGTGGCATCACTTTAGCAGTAGCATTGCTTGATTTGACTGCTGTCGTTATACTAACAGCAAAAAAAGTGGCAATAAGAGCGTGGGAGGCCCATTCGGACAGTGGGTGCACCAGTACGATGTACCTCCACGGACGCAGAGTGGTGAGGGAGGTATGGTTGCCCAGAGCAACAAATATCCAGGCAGCATATGTGGATTACGTCCCATTTTTGTTCTCTTTAACCACCTTTTTCCTATGCGAGGACAACAAACCGATCGACCTGGTCATTCTCTATTGCGTTGTCATGCCTTTCTACCCTTCTTCAATCAAGAGACACGAGACTCGTTCCTTAGCTACTGATTTTCCCCTTTTCAACCTAGATGCGGGTTCGATGCCTACTCTCTTGGATAGTACAGTCTCCCTTGCTTTCCTTATTCAACCCAGACATGGATTAGTCTGCATGAAGTAGGGTTTCCTTTAATAGTGCAAATTATGGTTTTCGTCTGCGTGGCCAGCAGAGCAGAGGATATCAAATTGGGAAGATGGTGGAGTGGAAAAAGATCCACATGCAACGACATGGCAGATGGGGCAATAGAACAAGGTTATGGTTCAAAAAGAGGTAGCATACCTGAGGGTCGGCGGGAAGTGGCTTCGCTCGTGGTTGTCGTCCTCCGCACACACTACGGCAGTGAGCTTGGGGACGGAGGCCATCCCGCGCGGGCGCTAGGTCTGAGAGGACGGCCTTGCCGTCAGTGCCTGACCTCGCTCGCCGACGATGAGTGCATCAACGCTGCACGTCCTTTTCTTCCCCGGCGGATCTGTGACCACCAGTGAGGAGGGAGAGAGGGGCCGTCTTTTTTAGATCTGGAGAGAGGGTGGTAGTGTGATAAGCAAGTGGGCAGCCCTTAGCAAGAAAGCGCTGAAGCTCCAGCCTATATATCTTTTTTATACTACTAGTACTGGAGGTGGAGTAGTGGTAGAGTACTTTATATTTTCTCTGCGTACAGTACCAGTTAGTCGTGCTTCAAAACTGATCGGCACACCATTAAAAAAATAAAGGTCAATAACAAATGCGGCACCTCGGGCCAACGCGGCCAGATCGCATTTTGCACGAGAAATTACACACCACGTTTCGTTGACATGTGGTCCCGTTCCAACATATCAGTGAGACGACGGCGAGTAGTAGGAGTATTTCCGAACGGACGTGTAGGCCGGGGCGCCTCTTCGTGAACTATGGCAAACTCGCAACCGTCCACCGACTCTTCGCCTTTCCCTCTCGATTTGGAACTGTTGCCGCACGCTCTTCCTATCCCTCCTCCATTTTCCTTCAGCCCTTCACCCTTTCTTCTGCCATTGTTCGATCGTCTTCTCCATGGAGGGAACAGGCCGGAAACGACCCCGTTATTCTTGCCCCGATCTGAAAGATGACGTGGTGGAGGAACTCATTGATCGGTGCGAAGTCATCACCTCGGCTAGCATGGAAGGTTCGTTCAAGCCCATTCTCGACTCAACTAATAACATCATTACAAGGAACCCAAGAGTCAAGGAGTGGTTTGATCTCCCCTATCTTCTTCGCCGTGACCGTGATGACTGGCGTCGGCACGACGGAGGCCTTGCCCTATGCAAGTTGATGCCGCTTGATAATGATACGTATGATGTTAAGATGCCATCGCTTAAGGGCAAGGCTTGGGCGGGCACAAATGGAGATTGGGTTGTTTACATTGGGTCCAACTACGAGTGGGAACTTGTGAATGTGTACACTCGTGACCAGGTTCCACTTCCAAAAATCTCAGCAGACTGCCCAGAGGTTGAGCACACCGGTATTGTACGCACGTCCAAATACGATCATGGTGACTGTCTTCTACGGAAGATAGCAATTTGTCGAGTTCCCAACCGCTCTTGGAATTACAACAACTATGAAGTTGTTGCTATCTTCGACAAGCTTGTTGCCGTCCTTGGTGGTTTGACTCGATGGATATTGCTCAAAAATCAGTTTCTGTACACGGATGAGTACTGTGATGCAATTCAATACGAGGGCCTTGTGTTTGCTGCCACCACTCATGGCACTGTTTTTGCATGGGATCCTCGTAGTTTCGGTACGTTTGTCTTCCACCATAAGTATAATTGTTTCATCCACATGCATGCGGGTTAGCAAGTTTCCCTTTACTAATTAACCTTCTTCTTGTGTTTCCAAGGTCCTGTGAACATCCCACTGCTACGTCTTGAGCTTGCGTTGGTTTTCCCCGAAGAGGAAGGGATGATGCAGCAGAGTAGCGTAAGTATTTCCCTCAGTTTTTGAGAACCAAGGTATCAATCCAGTAGGATCCCACACTCAAGTCCCTCGTACCTGCACAAAGCGATAGCTACTCGCAACCAACGCGATTAGGTGTTGTCAAGCCCTTCACGGTCAATTACGAGAGTAAGATCTGATAGATAGAATATTTTTGGTATTTTTGATATAAAGATGCAAAGTAAAAAGTAAAGGCAAAGTAAATAGCAAAACAATATAAAAGTGATGGAGATTGATATGATGAGAATAGACCCGGGGGCCATAGGTTTCACTAGTGGCTTCTCTCAAGAGCATAAGTATTCTACGGTGGGTGAACAAATTACTGTTGAGCAATTGATAGAATTATGCATAATTATGAGAATATCTAGGCATGATCATGTATATAGGCATCACGTCCATGACAAGTAGATCGAAACGATTCTGCATCTACTACTATTACTCCACTCATCGTCTGCTATCCAGCATGCATCTAGAGTATTAAGTTAAAAACAGAGTAACGCCTTAAGCAAGATGACATGATGTAGAGAGATAAATTCATGCAATATGAAATAAACCCCATCTTGTTATCCTCGATGGCAACGAAACAATACGTGCCTTGCTGCCCCTTCTGTCACTGGGTAAGGACACCGCAAGATCGAACCCAAAGCTAAGCACTTCTCCCATGGCAAGAACTACCAATCTAGTTGGCCAAACCAAACGGATAATTCGAAGAGACTTGCAAAGATAACCAATCATACATAAAAGAATTCAGAGAAGATTCAAATATTATTCATAGATAGACTTGATCATAAACCCACAATTCATCGGTCTCAACAAACACACCGCAAAAAGAAGATTACATCAAATAGATCTCCACGAGAGAGGGGGAGAACTTTGTATTGAGATTCAAAGAGAGAGAAGAAACCATCTAGCTACTAACTATGGACCCGAAGGTCTGAGGTAAACTACTCACACTTCATTGGAGGGGCTATGATGATGTAGAAGCCCTCCGTGATGATGGCCCTCTTCCGGCAGAGCTCCGGAACAGGCCCCAAGATGGGATCTCGTGGATACAGAAAGTTGCGGCAGTGGAATTAGGTTTTTGGCTCCTGTTCTGATCGATTGGGGGTACGTGTGTATATATAGGAGGAAGAAGTACGCCGGAGGAGCAACGAGGGGCCCACGAGGTAGGGGGCGCGCCCTAGGGGGGCGTGCCCCCCCACCCTCGTGACCGCCTCTTTTGTTCCTTGGAGCAGGGTCCAAGTCTCCTGGATCACGTTTGGTGTGAAAATCACGTTCCTGAAGATTTTATTCCGTTTGGACTCCGTTTGATATTCCGTTTCTTCGAAACACTGAAATAGGAAAAAAACAGGAATTCTAGGCTGGGCCTCTGGTTAATAGGTTAGTCCCAAAAATAATATAAAAGTGGAAAATAAAGCCCAATATAGTCCAAAACAGTAGATAATATAGCATGGAGCAATCAAAAATTATAGATATGTTGGAGACGTATCAGGTATCCCCAAGCTTAATTCCTGCTCGTCCTCGAGTAGGTAAATGATAAAAAGAGAATTTTTGATGCGGAGTGCTACTTGGCATAATTTCAATGCAAATCTTCTTAATTGTGGTATGAATATTCAGATTAGAAAGAGTCAAGACAAAGGTTTATATTGACATAGAAAATAATAATACTTCAAGCATACTAACAAACCAATTATGCCTCCTCAAAATAACATGGCTAAAGAAAGTTATCCCTACAAAATCATATAGTCTGGCTATGCTCCATCTTACCCACACAAAGTATTTAAATCATGCACAACCCCGATGACAAGCCAAGCAATTGTTTCATACTCTAACTTTTTCAAAGCTTTTTCAATCTTCACGAAATACATGAGCGTGAGCCATGGATATAGCACTATAGGTGGAATAGAATGGTGGTTGTGGAGAAGACAAAAAGGGAGAAGATAGTCTCACATCAACTAGGCATATCAACGGGCTATGGAGATGCCCATTAATAGATATCAATTTGAGTGAGTAGGGATTTCCATGCAACGGATGCACTAGAGCTATTGGTATATGAAAGCTCAACAAAATAAACTAGTGGGTGTGCATCCAACTTGCTTGCTCATGAAGACCTAGGGCAATTTGAGGAAGCCCATCATTGGAATATACAAGCCAAGTTCTATAATGAAAGATTCCCACTAGTATATGAAAGTGATAACATGAGAGACTCTCTACTATGAAGATCATGGTGCTACTTTGAAGCACAAGTGTGGTAAAAGGATAGTAACATTGTCCCTTCTCTCTTTTTCTCTCATTTTTTTATTTTTTTATTTTTTATGGCCTTTCTTATTTTTATGGCCTTTCTCTTTTTTTTATTTGGGCTTCTTTGGCCTCTTTTTTTCGTCCGGAGTCTCATCCCGACTTGTGGGGGAATCATAGTCTCCATCATTCTTTCCTCACCGGGACAATGCTCTAATAATGATGATCATCGCACTTTTATTTTTCTTACAACTCAACAATTACAACTCGATACTTAGAACAAAATATGACTCTATGTGAATGCATCTGGCGGTGTACCGGGATATGCAATATGACAATGATGGATGTGTCATGATGCACTAGATGGTGAAAAGTTGCATGGCAATATATCTCGGAATGGCTATGGAAATGCCATAATAGGTAGGTATGGTGGCTGTTTTGAGGAAGGTATATGGTAGGTGTATGATACCGGCGAAAGGTGTGCGGTATTAGAGAGGCTAGCAAGGGTGGAAGGGTGAGAGTGCGTATAATCCATGGACTTAACATTAGTCATAAAGAACTCATATACTTATTGCAAAAATCTAGAAGTTATCAAAGCAAAGTACTACGTGCATGCTCCTAGGGGATAGATTGGTAGGAAAAGACCATTGCTCGTCCCCGACCGCCACTCATAAGGAAGACAATCAATAAATAAATCATGCTCCGACTTCATCACATAACGGTTCACCATATGTGCATGCTACGGGAATCACAAACTTCAACACAAGTATTCTTTAAATTCACAACTACTCAACTAGCATGACTTTAATATTATCACCTCCATATCTTAAAACAATTATCATGCTTCAATCTTTTCTTAGTATTCAACACACTCAAAAGAAAGTTTCACAAATCTTGAATACTAAGCATATTATTATTAGGCAAATTACCATGCTATTAAGAGACTCTCAAATTAATTTAAGTGAAGCGTGAGAGATCAATAGTTTCTTTAAAACGAATTCACCCCCGTGCTCTAAAAGATCTAAGTGAAGCACAAAGAGCAAAGTTATCTAGCTCAAAGGATATAAGTGAAGCACATAGAGCAAAATTATCTAGCTCGAAAGATATAAGTGAAGCACATAGAGTATTATTATCCATCTCAAAAAGATATAAGTGAAGCACATAGAGCAAAATTATCTAGCTCAAAAGATATAAGTGAAGCACATAGAGTATTCTATCAAATTTTAATTCATGTATGGCTCTCTCAAAAGGTGTGTACAGCAAGGATGATTGTGGCATACTAACAAACAAAGACACAAATAATACAAGACGCTCCAAGCAAAACACATATCATGTTGGTGAATAAAAATATAGCTCCAAGTAAATTACCGATGGAAGTGGACGAAAAGAGGGGATGCCTTCCGGGGCATCCCCAAGCTTTAAATTTTTGGTGTCCTTGGATTATCTTGGGGGTGCCATGGGCATCCCCAAGCTTAGGATCTTTCCACTCCTTGTTCCATGATCCATCAAAAGAATTCACCCAAAACTTGAAAACTTCACAACACAAAACTCAAAATAGAAAACTCGTGAGCTCCGTTAGCGAAAGAAAACAAAAGACCACTTCAAGGTACTGTAATGAACTCATTCCTTATTTATTTTTGTGTTAAACCTACTGTATTCCAACTTCTCTATTGATTATAAACTATTTTACTAGCCATAGATTCATCAAAATAAGCAAACAACACACGAAAAACAGAATCTGTCAAAAACAGAACAGTCTGTAGTAATCTGTAGCTAGTGGAAGATATGGAACCCCAAAATTTTTAAAATAAATTGATGGACGCGATGAATTTATCTATTAATCATCTTCAAAAATAATTAACTAAATATCACTCTTCAAATAAAAATGACAGCAGTTCTCGTGAGCGCTAAAGTTTCTGTTTTTTACAGCAAGTTCAACAAGACTTTCCCCAAGTCTTCCCAACGGTTCTACTTGGCACAAACACTAATTAAACACAAAAAACACAACCTAAACAGAGTCTAAATAATTTATTTATTACTAAACAGGAGCAAATAACAAGGAATAAAAATAAAATTGGGTTGCCTCCCAACAAGCGCTATCGTTTAACGCCCCTAGCTAGGCATAACAAGCAAGAATAGATCTAGGTATTGCCATAGTAATAAGATAGATTGGTGAAACTCATTTCATATTCTCTACGTTCGGCAGCAAGTTTTCTTTGAGGCAAGCAAAAGTAATCAAAAGGACTAAATTTAACGGGACAAAAGTCCCCAAGATCAACCTTGGGAGGTATAGGTTCCTCCTTTGGTCCTTCATAATGCACAACCAATTCATCATTATAAGCATTCTTTTGACAGAACTTTGTGAGCCTATATTCAAGAGAATATCCTAGTTCATTATTTCGAATAGCCAAATCATCATTAAGTTCAGAAATTTTATCAACTAAAACATTGGTAGGAACCCTTCTTCTAAGATTTTCATTAAAAGCAACATAATCTAGAGATTGAAAGGGCATTATTTCTTCTTGATCAAAGAGGATAGCCTCTATGGGAGGACGGCAAGCATCCACCCTATAATGCGCAAAGATTTCTTTGGCTTCTCTTATTATGAATCTAAACTCATGAGCCAAAAAGATAGTAGCGGCACGCTTAACAGATGAATGTTCAATATTAGAAAATTCCAGAAAAATCCTTTGTATGGAAGGATGCATGTGCATGAATTGTCTTTCAAGTTGAACTACAAGCATGGCAATAGCATCCGCAAGACTACTAGTTCTGTGAAGGATAGAACTACCCATAGAAGGTAAAGCACCGGCACAAGTAAAGAAATCTTGAATAACTCCCTTTCCAATAATATTACCACTACCAACACGGATGTTTTTTGTATGAAAGATGGTAGGTTCTTTAGTAGGAGCATCAGAATTTTCCATGATATTGTTATCGCCCATATTGGCGATAACTTCCCCGATTTCAGACATAACGACAAGCAAGCAAACTAGCACACGAGCAAACAAAGAGGCAAGCAGAGAGGGGGGATAGAGAGAGAGGGCAAATAAAACGGCAAGGGTGAATTGGGGGGAGAGGAAAATGAGAGGCAAATGGCAAATAATGTAATGCGAGAGATAGGGATTGTGATGGGTACTTGGTATGTTGACTTTTTGCGTAGACTCCCCGGCATCGGCGCCAGAAATCCTTCTTGCTACGTCTTGAGCTTACGTTGGTTTTCCCCGAAGAGGAAGGGATGATGCAGCAGAGTAGCGTAAGTATTCCCCTCAGTTTTTGAGAACCAAGGTATCAATCCAGTAGGAGCCCACGCTCAAGTCCCTCGTACCTGCACAAAGCGATAACTACTCGCAACCAACGCGATTAGGGGTTGTCAAGCCCTTCACGGTCACTTACGAGAGTGAGATCTGATAGATAGAATAGTTTTGGTATTTTTGATATAAAGATGCAAAGTAAAAAGTAAAGGCAAAGTAAATAGCAAAACAATATAAAAGTGATGGAGATTGATATGATGAGAATAGACCCGGGGGCCATAGGTTTCACTAGTGGCTTCTCTCAAGAGCATAAGTATTCTACGGTGGGTGAACAAATTACTGTTGAGCAATTGATAGAATTGTGCATAATTATGAGAATATCTAGGCATGATCATGTATATAGGCATCACGTCCATGACAAGTAGATCGAAATGATTCTGCATCTACTACTATTACTCCACTCATCGTCTGCTATCCAGCATGCATCTAGAGTATTAAGTTAAAAACAGAGTAACGCCTTAAGCAAGATGACATGATGTAGAGAGATAAATTCATGCAATATGAAATAAACCCCATCTTGTTATCCTCGATGGCAACGAAACAATACGTGCCTTGCTGCCCCTTCTGTCACTGGGTAAGGACACCGCAAGATCGAACCCAAAGCTAAGCACTTCTCCCATGGCAAGAACTACCAATCTAGTTGGCCAAACCAAACGGATAATTCGAAGAGACTTGCAAAGATAACCAATCATACATAAAAGAATTCAGAGAAGATTCAAATATTATTCATAGATAAACTTGATCATAAACCCACAATTCATCGGTCTCAACAAACACACCGCAAAAAGAAGATTACATCAAATAGATCTCCACGAGAGAGGGGGAGAACTTTGTATTGAGATTCAAAGAGAGAGAAGAAGCCATCTAGCTACTAACTATGGACCCGAAGGTCTGAGGTAAACTACTCACACTTCATTGGAGGGGCTATGATGATGTAGAAGCCCTCCGTGATGACGGCCCTCTTCCGGCAGAGCTCCGGAACAGGCCCCAAGATGGGATCTCGTGGATACAGAAAGTTGCGGCAGTGGAATTAGGTTTTTGGCTCCTGTTCTGATCGATTGGGGGTACGTGTGTATATATAGGAGGAAGAAGTACGCCGAAGGAGCAACGAGGGGCCCACGAGGTAGGGGGCGCGCCCTAGGGGGGCACGCCCCCACCCTCGTGACCGCCTCTTTTGTTCCTTGGAGCAGGGTCCAAGTCTCCTGGATCACGTTTGGTGAGAAAATCACGTTCCTGAAGATTTTATTCCGTTTGGACTCCGTTTGATATTCCGTTTCTTCGAAACACTGAAATAGGAAAAAAAACAGGAATTCTAGGCTGGGCCTCTGGTTAATAGGTTAGTCCCAAAAATAATATAAAAGTGGAAAATAAAGCCCAATATAGTCCAAAACAGTAGATAATATAGCATGGAGCAATCAAAAATTATAGATACGTTGGAGACGTATCACCCACCACCTATACTTGAAAAATTTTATAACCAAGGGGGAGATGATGATGGTGATGATCACGAGCATGAGGACGAGCAGCGCCCATATACTCTGTGGCGCCTGGCAACTAATTCCGATGGATCACCTATTCTTGTGTGTATACAACCCACTGATGATGTTACTGCTAAGGAAGCAGGTGTAGTCTCCCATGGTCGCACTCTCCGGACCTATTCCAACACCCGTTGCATGGTATTCGGGATGGATACTAGTGTGCTAGCGCCAACTCCTTCTCCCTGGTACAGAATTGATAGTCTTGGAGAAAACTCGCTCTTCCTTGGACAAAACTATCCGATGATGGTGAAAGGCGATCCAACTGCTGTTGACACATCGTTACTAGTACCATTTATGAGAAGCAACTGTGTCTATACCTCGGACATTTGGGTGGTTCCCTACCCTGGTACTGATATAGTAGGCCGCTTCAGCCTGGATGATCAATCCTGCGTTGGTCTCCAGATCGACAATGGATGGCCCGTCCCAGAGAATCACTTGTGGTTCAAAGCAAGCGTTTCCAACGCCGAGGAATGGTTGAGTTGAATTTCATTTCATTGCTTGTTATTTGTTGTGTGGTGAAAACTTTAGTATTTATAATGTATCCTCGTTGTCGATGTGGGTTGATGACCTGTTGTATGTAATAAAATGATATGCCTGTGATAAACTTACTAAATTTATGAATGGCTTTCGAGTCGCTTCTCTGAGTGAGTGGTGCGACGAGGAAAAAAATATTTTCCAAATACATAATTGTACGTGCATTGCAACAGGTTATCGTATGAGGCCAATCAACAACAGTAGTACACTATTTGTACTAGCTTCACATGCTTCGCGCGTCGGGTGGGTGTTTTTACTGTATCCATATGTTAATATGTTTGTTGTACGTAACCAACACCTCGAATCCTCGATACTAGTACTATATAGTAGGAGTAAGTAGTAGGAGTAGTAGGGTGGCATGGGCTAGAACAAGCATTCACGTCCAGGAGTACGGCACACGCCACCACCATGACATCCATCCACTACTAGGGAAACCTTATACACAGAATATTACCAGCAGCGCTCTTCAAAATACGACGCTACTGCTATTTAGTAGCAGCGCATGCCGGAAAAACGCGCTGCTGAAAGAAAAATAGCAGTAGCGCGTCATCTCTAAACCGCGCTACTGCTCTAATTGCCATGACCTCGCCGTCCAGCTAGTTATAGCAGTAGCGCCTTACACCGTACCACGCTACTGCTATTCTCCTTACCAGCAACGCCTTTTCATACCCGCGCTACTACTAACCATACCTTATCCCCACGCGGCTGACCCTCTCTCTCTCTCACTCTCCCTCTCAGTCACTCTTGCCCGCGCCGATAACCATTGTCGTTCGTCACCGCCGCCGCCGTCGTCTGTCCGCCACCGAGGTACTCCCTCCATCCGTCCCTCCTCCTCCCACCGCTCCCTCCTCCCTCCTCCTCCCACCGCGCCCTCCTCCCTCCGCCTGCGGCCGCCCCCTCCTCCCTCCTCCTCCGGCAGGCCTCCTCCCACAGCCCCTTCCTCCTCCTCCTCCTCCTCCTCCTCCTCCTCCTACTCCGACCGCCCCTCCCTCCTCCTCCTCTGGCCAGCCCCTCCCGTCCTCCTTCGGCCGCCCCCTACCCCTTCTCTCTCCTCCCTCCCTCCCTTGTCTCTATTTTTGCAAATCGTAGGTAACTAGTTTATTTAGCAAGTGATTAATATAACTAGCTTATTTATATTAAGTGCTTAATGGACCTAGTTTATTTAGTAAGTGCTTAATAGAACTACTTTATTTAGTAAGTAGTTAATAAAACTAGTTTATTTAGTAAGTAGTTAATAAAACTAGTTTATTTAGTGTTAGGATTTTATATAAGATATTTTCAAATGTTTTTTTTTCATATTTTGAATCATTGAAATGCAATGACCATCGATAAGTGGCCTATGTTTTGCCAGAGTGTTGATTAATTTCCGTTCCGGCAAATTTCAGGCGCTCGATGTGTCCTTTTTTAGCAAAGGTCATGCCGGATTTTTTGTGTTTTGCTGTCGAGTTATAATCTCTAAATTTTGAACACAGGAGATGTCTGATGACGATGGGATCCCGGAGTGCGGGTACTGCTATGATGACTGGGGTGTGTGCGACATGTTTCTCACCTGCAAAATGATAGGTTTTTCACTGTGAAGCTAGAAGAGACCTTCGATGTTTGTACGGTACACAATGACAAGCATTTCATCGTAATTAATATCATCACTTGTGCTTCTTTTGTTCAACGTGTAATTTATGGATTTTTTTCAATTCGATTAGTACATCCCGTGCCATGCTAGACCATATGTATTGGAGAAGCTTGGTTTTGGTTTAAATGACTTTGAGAATGTGGAGACAAGGAGGGCTCACTTAAGAACTAAACATGGTTACGAGTTTTTGGTTAAGTTCTACAATGCGGTCGATCGCTCCCATTTCGGTTGCTCTAAATGGGAAGCTCTCTGCAAGGCATATGGATTTGAGGAGGGAATGCGAATAAGATTTGATATTCGTCCCGAAGATTATGATGATGATGATGATGATGATGATGATATCGACATCTGGGTGGATGTGGATATGCCTCCAGTTTTTCCTAGATGTGAGTTTGTCAAACTAATTTGTTAAGTTCAGTAATTTATGTTGTTAATTTAAAAATATTTGGTGTCCGTCCATACTAAACTTATTTATTTATAATTTTCAGCTTATTTCTTATCTTCAAGAAATACTCGGAAGATAGTAGACAACACATACTACAGCTATGACTCCAAGCTTAATTGTGAGGATAAAGGTTATCTTGTCTCATTCATAGAAGATGTTCAGGCCTTCAAAACCAGTCACTCTATCAGCCAAAATTATACTAGATATGTGCCACTAGTCCATACATTGCTTGATGATAACTTCATTGTTAAAAACTTGGTAAGATTTTGTTAATGATGTTAACTTCATTGCATACATTATTCTTAAGTAAACCATTGCTAACTATATATGTTACTATTTCGTTTTTGAACAGAGGCTCCCGAAGCAGGTTGTGCCTGACATGCTATTTACCGCAGGTGATATGCATATGGTTAGCTTACGACCAACTCCTTCGGAGGCTTACCATACTGCATACTCGATTTCTTCAAACGATGGAAGGCTCAAAATCAAAGAATGGAGCAAAGTGATGAATGCGCACACACAAATAATTGGAGACAAAATGAATGTGCGCAAGCCACAAGTTGGAGATAGGTTTATGTCCATTCTTCATTATGGTGAAGGACCGGTTTATCTGTTTTATGGTATTTTAGCTAGGAGAGAGGAGTAGGTCCTAAGTATTAAGAACAATTAGTTAGTGTTGATTATATATGACTACAATGTCTTAGACTTGATGGTGATGCTGAGTAGGAGTAGTGACTATGAGTACTATGATGATGATGAGGACGAGTTGTTATTATAACTAGTGACGAAGTTGTTATATGATGTCCCATCATGGACGAAAATGATGATTATGAGGAGTTATATGACAATGATATATTATGATGATAAGTTGTTAATGATATTATGATGATGATGAGAAGTTATTATGTCATTGGGTGAAAGAACCGCCGATTAGTTTCAAATGGATGGATCCAAAGTGACCATTGGTTACTTTGGATCCATGTACTTGAAACTAATCCAAGGTTCTTTCACCTAGTGATTTAATAACTCATTACGATGTAAAAACAATCCCTAAATTGCTACTGCATGAAAAATTGTATACAGGTATATGAATACGATCTAAAATTCAAAAGAAATGGAATAGGGAATAATAGTAGTAGCGGTTGTTTTCGAAAGCGCTACTAATAATTAGCAGTAGCGATTGACTTGGAAAGCGCTAGTACTAAGTAGATATAGCAGTAGCGAGTGCCAGTAGGCGCTACTACTAAGCATTAGCTGTAGCGCCTTATCAGTAGCGCGCTTACCCGCGCTACTGATAGGCCAAAAACCAGCGCTACTGCTATGCTTTTCCCTAGTAGTGATCTGACACCATATTGTTTCTTGGAGTCCGTGCTAGAGCAATCTCTTCAACCTCGTCGTTTCTCTAACTTCAGCCATCGTGCGGCGGGTGAGGTGGGGGTTTGCCGATAGTCGGTTTCCTTAACTGCGGTCCCACTTGTAAGGCCAACTCCAACGCACGACCCCAAATGGACCTCCGTTTTGCATGAACTCCAATGATAATTTTGACTAGAAAAGCAAGCCCAGAGAAAACAAGAACCAGAAGAATACATTTTACTACTCCTGTAAGTTGGATTAGTGCCTTCTCGATGCATTCATTGTTGATCTATGGAGGCTCAATCTTGCGTGTTTCTTTCTTCTTCGAGTGTAAATAAGTAGACGTTGCTTCCTCGCATCTAGTCTCATGTCTAGCCTCTATTCTAGTAGGAGTATCTACAAGTGGACTAATCTCATCTCTAGCCTCTGTGCTAGCTAAAAGTGATAGAACATCTACTAAATTGCGCTCTATCAATATATGGATGTACTCTTCTTCCCAATACAAAAACTTGCATCCATTCCACTCCCTCCGTTGCACAATACATGCCTTCTATTTGTCAAAATATATATGTATCTAGACATGTTTTAGTATATAGGTACATCCATTTTTGGACAAATGGAAGTCAAGTATTTTGGAACGGAGGGAGTACACAATAAAAATTTTAAGTTAGCACAACTAGTCTAATCCGAGAGCACAACCAAAGATTTGGTCGGGTTCTTCCTCCTTTTGCCGACACGTGGGACATCCAGCATCCAGGTCGTGTCATGAAAGAAAGTAGAGTGGTAGTTGAAGCCACGAGATGTGCATCTTGGGTTAAACTGTAAATAGAATCTTACTACTCTTGAGTAACTCCAAAAGCGGCCACCGAAGATCTTTATGGGATTTTTTTTTCATCACCAGCACGTCGAGGTGAAAGATGTGCAGGTTCAGTGGGTCCTCTTGCGTTTTCACTGACATGTGGAGCTGCATGTGAGCAAACAGACGATGGGCTCCGCGCGTCCGCTGGCTGGCTGAGAAGAGAGATAGAGGAGGGCTGAGCACGGACTGCAGGAAATTTGTTCTACGTACCTCGATATAGGCTCAATATAGTGGGGTGGCATGGGCCATAACTAGCATTCACGTCTAGCAGTACGGCACACGCCACCCACACGAGTCCCATCCGACACCAATTTTCTTGGAGTCCATGCTACATCCATCTCTTCTCCCTCCTGTTTTCTCAGTCATCGCGCGGTGGGCGGGGTGGGGGTTTGCAAATAGTCGGTTTGCTCAACTGTGGTCCCACTTGTATGTGAAAATGCAACAACGCACGCATTCCCACTTGAGCGGCGTGCCGGACCAACCGTGTGGGGGTGTGACGCGAACACGACAGGCTTTTCCTTTTGAACTCGTAACTTGTAAAATTTGGTTCTGCTCCATGGCGCGACCGATAGATAGAAAATAACGATTTTGCCTAGAGTAATGAGAAGTTTGGTTCTGGCGCCGTTCATGCATGGAGTACGTACGAAAATTATGAAGTTGATGTGAAAGGTAAGATAATTGCTGTAGTATCATATACTACTACATGGATTTGACGGAAAGATAAAAATACATACGGATCCATCAACGACATCCTCACGCCCTAGTGCGCTAGGTCACCAACCGACGTGTGAGGAGCAGCGGCGTTGGCAGCGAGCTCAACGTGCTTCTGAACAATGCCGTCCAAGGTTGCCCTGCGGTCCAAGAAGGCCAGCGTACTATCGTCCTCCTCTTGCATGTAGTAGTCCTTGTGGACGATTTGTGCGGAGACGTGGGTGATTATGTCGATGGTGTCTTGCTGCGCCAGGCGCTGCGCGGCGAGCACGACCTCGAGGTGGACATTCTCCGGCGCAACGGCGGGCAGTCGCAGGGCCACCAGTGCGTCGAAGAGGTTGTCACCATAGTGGCCATTGAGGGTGGCGGGCATCGCAGAGCCTGGGTGCGTCGGCTGGAGGCTTACGTCAAAGTCGTCCGCAAGCTTCTTGACGATGGTGAACTTGTCGAGGAAACCGATGAGGACCTCGTCGAACAAGGAGATGAAGCTGTCGTCCAAGCGGCCCCTCGCCCTGGCGGCCTCAAGCAATACTACCTGGAGACGTTCCTTGGTGCCGGGCCGCGGGCCGGCGTCGTGGACCATCTGGCACAGCCGGCTGATGCTCGCGCTCATCGCCTCCATGGGTCTAGCTTAGCTTCTAGTCAACTGATCTTGCGATTCGAGTGATCACTCTTTCCCTTGGTTAGCGTGCGTAGGTGTGTAGGATTTCGTACTACTCCTCGGCCCTCTACTGCACCTGCCTTTGGCTGTATGATAGGTGGGCCAGCCACCCCCTGGGCCCACATGTCATTCACCCAAAGGCAGTTGTCGTAAGTCAATGAAGCTGCGTCCCCCTCTGTGTCGGTGCAGTATAGTCATCTCACAGGACCTCTAGTTGGGGCCAAACGAGAGAAGTTTGATGTTTACTGGTTTATTGGTCCCCTTTGCATTTTGCGCCAAGTTTTGACCTTTGATTTAACTAATAAAATGTTAATGCATGTCAACAAAAATGTTGTGTAAGTCACCTTACGAAAACCAAATAATCCCAAAATACTTAGGCACGGTGCATTAACTCCCTCCTTGTTTCTTATTTCGTGACATATCAGCCAATGAGAGTTGTGGGTCGTGCATGCTTTCAATGACTTGAGACTACCAAACATGACATGCAGTGTTTAGTTCATTGCATGTAATCCTATTAGTACTCTAGTTAGCAAAAAAACATTAAGTTCTCTCGTCGATAGGAATAAAACACCATGTATTTGTTTACAGAGGGAGTAGTACATTTTTTGTGACATGCATTAGTAGATATTGCTAGTCAAATACTAAAATCCAGATGGACGTGGTAGTACTCCTAAATCCAGACGGTGGTGCTACTAGTACTAGTAGTAGTACTACCAATGTAGTAGTAGGAGTACTAGCACTGTACTACCCGTTGGTCAAATTATTACGTGTTGCTCCTCACAGTGAAGTGACAAGACCCTGCGCCGGAGATGACACCTGAGTATAGGCGCCGTGTTCGGCATACCATAGTCAGCCTCACTGTCTGCAGTCACTATCATCATGGCTGTAGATCTAGCCTGCTTACAACTAGCCCTGTTCGACATAATTTCCCGTGCGTAGATGCCCGTGCATTGCACGGAACACCAAGATTGGGGGTGGACGGCTTCGGCAGCGGCCATCGTGCCAAATTTTTCGACGGCCTTCTAGATGTGGTGGGGAGGAGATAAGGCTGATTGTGAGAGACAAGGAGTTGTTTGTAAATAGGGAACAAGTGCGGGCATCTTTTTGCAAAAATGGGGAAGCTTGGTTTGTATGTGTCAGATCTAGATCCGACGGTTATTGGTGAAAGAAGGGAGGCACACATCATCACCAACTCAGGACCTGTTTGATTCGTAGGATTTTGAAAACACAGGAATAGGACACGGCAATATTACAAGTTTCAAAATGATATTACAAATGTTAGGAGTAATGCTGCACCTACGAAGAGGGAATTACTAGGAAGTTTACGTAAGAACTTTCGTTACTTTAGGTGGATGCAGCATTATCGTACAAACTAAAATCCACCGCCCTGACAAGTCACTAATGGGCAAATAAGTTTTCGAGTCTCTAGCCACGTGATGTTTCAAAAACAAATTCAGCTTCTGCGGAGACTTTGTCATTTAGGCTTAGACGC
Source organism: Triticum urartu (assembly GCF_056163025.1). Taxonomy (NCBI): domain Eukaryota; kingdom Viridiplantae; phylum Streptophyta; class Magnoliopsida; order Poales; family Poaceae; genus Triticum; species Triticum urartu. Next base: position 512,793,639 of record NC_141873.1, read on the forward strand.
TTGCGGTGATCAGCACGCCATTCATTGTTGCGTCAGAGAACGCCAAACCTCATTACCTTGAGCACACTTGCCTCCAGAACAAAGAACTTGGCCAATTTAATCTCAGATGTGCTGCCTCGGTAGTCGATCAAATCAATTTCTGTAAGATGGTGATCAAGGCATTCGATGAGATTGTTATAGTGCAGCACATTTTTCACTTTCGGGTCTTTTTTATCTGCAAAAGAAGAGAAGGTATTAGAGCAGCTGGCTGCATAAGATTGCCGTGTCATCAAGAGGTACCAATATCATTCGGTCATATGATAGGGTTGGCTGGCTAGTGGTATTTTTTCACTCTCTCTCTCTCTTTCTGTTTCCTCTCATTTAACTAGGAGCATGTGAAGATCTTGGGCATTTGCTGCCTTCCACTATGTGGCCAATGCCATATTTCGCAAAAGTATGCCACATAATACGCATCGATATCAAATCAAAAGATTTTGGCACCGCTCTCGCGATGTGAGAGAGTTGGCACCGCTGTGCACATAGACCCACATGTATAAACAAATCAATCAAACCAACTACACCAGCCTCTCACTCTCCCAAACAAGTGTTTTTATTGCCTCAGTCCTCTCTCTCTCCCACGCAATGTTTTTTCATTGCGTGAGTTAATTTGGCACCGGAGCAAAGTAGGTGATCCATATTGGGGCACCAGGTGAGAAATGGAGGGGCATCGATGCCAAATGCATCACAAGTGAATTTGGCACATGTTTTGGCCTACATAGCCCACTTTTGTACTCCCTCCGTCCCAAAATTCTTGTCTTAAATTTGTCTAAATATGGATGTATCTAGTTACATTTTAGTGTTAGATACATCTGTATCTAAACAAATGTAAGACAAGAATTTTGGGATGGAGGGAATACTACCTCGTATTTAGTATAAAATTTTGACCATAGATTTACCTAAGAAAATTCCAATGCATGTCACTAAAAATTACACCATTTGAAATTATGTTCAAATATGAATCCAACGATATAGTTCTTAGTGACATGCATTAACATTTTGTCAGTTAAATCTATGGTCAAATTTTGATACTACAAAATTGGAAGAGTAAACCAGGACGGAGGTAGTACTTACTCTTAGGGTAACCATAGAGTTACTGGAGTAGTCTAAGTTACTTTCCACTATGACTAGCCTAGGCTACTATAGTAGTACAGCATAAAAACGATGCAGGTGATCACGTGAGAAAAAATACTAAAAACATTTCTTTTGGTGCAGTGCGTAGATGCAGTTTTGAACACTACACTTGTCATCGTAATTTGGGAAAATTACGAAAAAATTGAGCTATGTTGTGATTACCGTTTACTTATAGGAAAGAAGTTTCACCTCGATGAGTAGCTTCTCCGTGCACAGAAAGCATGTAAGGAATCCAACAACTTGATCCAGATGGGGGCTGATAGATTTTAGTGCTAAGATCTTCACTGTGCGCATGGACTGGGTCAAGCTTGTGGGAATCATTTTCTGGAAGTCAGTCGTAAATACATCAAGAAGAAATTTAAAAATGTGAATTTCAAGAAGACGGAGAAGAAGATGAGTGTTGTACCTGAACATTACGGATCCAATAAAGAGTTCAGAGAATTTGGCAGACGAATACACCAACGCTGTCAATTTCGGCACGTCAATGACCCTGATTTTTGTTGGACCTTCTAGATCTGATACAAGCAATCTCTCAAGGAAAGGCGCATTCTCAATGACCATAACGTGGAACAGCTGGAGTGATCTCTTCCCAATTGATGTCTTGTTGCGGGCCCAGCAAGACACATAAATCCATCGGAGATTCGTCAAGGCGATGTGGAGGCTAATGAACCCATGGATCTGCTCAAGATGAAGGTACTCGAGTGCACTACAGCTGCGGAGCAGGTGCTCCATAGCCTTTTTCGATATGACAACGTCGAAGAGGTCGAGCTTCTTGAGTTGAGGGAGAAGAAGGGCGGGCGCAACATTAATTTGGGGAAGATAGCAGGAGCTGAAGCTGGCGCGGCGCAACATTGGCGTGAGGCGGAGCGCGGACGGCGGCAGAGAGCGACATCGTCCAGCTTCAAATCTGAGCTCCTTGAGCTGATCTAGGGCGGGGGATAAGAACCACTCGTTGAACTTGGGTTGGACCTTACAGTTGGTACTAAACATACGGATGTCAAGGCGTCTGGCTGGCCCAGGGTGCAATGAAAGGATCTTGGAGAGTGCGGCCATGCGTTTGCAATCCCTGTCGCAGAGGCAGCTGTCGATGGTGAGGTTGAGGGGGACGCAGCGCCAGAGGGGGCGCCACCGCTGGGAAAGCAGGGCGGTATGCACGGCAAATTTGGTGGGGAGGAGGCCGATGATGACGAGCAGATGTCGTCAGGGAGGCTGCTGATGAAGTCCAGGCTCACCGGATGCGGTTTTGGCTCGAGCTGCCTCCGCTTGTTGGCTGCCTCGCCGTCCATCTCAACCGGCGGCGATGCCGGTGTACACGTGTGTTGGTGTGTGTTGTGTGATGGGTGTGCGCGAGTGCGTCCTTCTGTGCATGCCGCCGCGCAGTGGTGAATTGTGCGCGAGTGCGTCCTTCGCGCGCAAGAAGTTTGTCCTCAATGCGCCCTCAATTTACTAGCGTGCGGGGTGCTACCCTGAGTGGTTTCAACTTTGTTTACTTCACCGCGTGTTAGATGGGCCTCTAGTTTACTTATTTTCACCCACTGCCACATGGGCCAGCACACGAAGATACAGAACACGAGCTGACAAGGCAGCATGTGGATTGGTTGACCGGTCAACTAAACAATATACGGAGCTATACGCTGACACAGTGAGCGTATAACCCGTCGGTATAGAGAGTTCGAGTGAGAGGGGAGGCCCGTGAGGCATAGCAGAGAGAGGGAAAGAGCTACTCCCTCCGTTCGATAATGTAGTTCCAACATTTTTTAAGTCAAACTTTTGAAACTTTGACCAAGTTTATAAAGAAATTACTTATATCTACAATACCAAAGATAAATGATAGTATGAAGTAAGTACATGTTGTGATGAATCTAATGATCGTTCCAGATGTAAATGTTTTTCTCCACATATACCTGGTCAAAATTTTCTGAGGTTTGACTTTTCAAAACATCCATATGCTTATGGACGTGACAGAGTCCCTAACTAGAGAGAGAGAGAGTGTGTGAAAAAAGTGTGTGTGCGTGTGTGAAAGAGACATGGACAACACACAATAAAAGTAGATAAAAAGCGTGCATGTCTTATGCAAACATATCACACATGCATCTTCGACAACGGAGGCAAGGTGAGGAGATAGTGTGTGGTTGTTTGGAACCAAGAGAGCAAGACCCCTAGCACGTGGCCAAGAGGGGTCTAACAAACAAGGGAGAGAGGTCAAGAGAGACATACGGAGAAAATGCAGACATGGGGAGGAGAGAGTGTATGTTTGTCATAGAGAGATCCCCTGGAGATCGTGATGGGACTACATGGGTGGGAGATTGAGTGACAAGGTGTGTGCGCGATAGAAGATGCCCCGAGAGATGTCGAGATAGACGTATGGATGGAAGGAGACAATACGTGTGTTCCTGATGGCTAGTAAGAGATAATCATACTTAGGAGGGGGGAGTGCTTGCGCCTATGATGGAGTGAGGGATTATGGTACTTAGGGGGGTGCGTGTCACATGGAGAGAGAACAAGGGCGGAGAGTGTTGGATGGGTCTATATGTATAGCGCGAGCGAGACATGTGTATCTGTGAACCAGGGAGATATAAGGCTAGTTTGGCTTGCGTCCTGAGCATCTTTTGCCTGGCCTGGGGTTGTGGCTGGATTTCATGCACGCTTGTTTGGTTGCTACCCTATGAAAAAGAAAGCCCGCCTGGCCTGGGTTCCCTTGCACTTTAATTAGCCTGGCTGAACTCCAGACACTGCAAGTAGCCTGGCCCAAGCGACCGATTTCGAACGCCTGGCAATGCCTGGTCGTGTGGCCACGAGGCTAACAGCAACATGGATGGATATTAGCATTAAATAATTGATGCATGGATTGATTGATGGGACGTTGATGCTTTGCCTGGCCCAGGCATGAACCAAACGCTTCAGCACCACACAAGCCTGGCCAGGCAGAAATATTTTACATCTCACATCCACACCAGGCAGTAATGGCCATCAAGGCATGACGGTCAGGTCACGAACCAAACTGACCAATAAAGTTTGAGAGAGATTGAGGGACTCCGATAAGGCTGAGTGGTGCATCAGATAGCTGAGAGGGGGAAAGAGCTATTCCATCCGCTCGATAATGCAGTGCATGTAAATTTTTTAGAAGTCAAACTTTGGAAACTTTGATCAGGTTTACGCAAATGTTATTTATATCTACAATACCAAAGATACATCATACAAAACTACATCTCATGGTGAATATAATGGTATATGTTTTCCGTACTAGATGTAAGTCTTTTTCTCCACGTACATGGTCAAACTTTGTGATGTTTGACTTTTCAATAAATCTATATGATATGGACCGAGGAGAGTGCCTCAGTCGAGACAGATCAAGTACGTGTGAAGGAGAATGAGTAAGTGTGCAAAAAGAGTATGTGTGTGAAAGAGAAAGTGACAACAAACGATAAATTAGAGAGAGTGTGTGTTTTTTTGTTTCTTATGCGAACATATCACGCATGCATCTCCTAGATGGAAAAGCAAGGCGAGGAGATACACGAAGATAGCTAGTGTGTGATTGTTTGCAACGGAGAGAGACACCCCTGTAGCACATGTCCAATAGAGGCTTGGCAAACAAGGAACAAAGGTCGAGAGGGACACATGGATGGCATGGACGCATGGGGAGGGAGAGAGGGTGTGTTTGTGATAGAGAGATCCCGTTGAGATCGTGAGGGGACTATATGGGTGGGAGATCGAGGGAGTGCGTGCGCGATAGAAAGTTGCCCTGAGAGAAATTGAGATAGACCATGCACATGTTTGTGATGGCGACTAAGATTAGCTAGTCATATACATATAGGGGGGACTGCGTGTGCCTACAATTGAGTGAGAGACCATCATACTTGGCTAGCTGGGCATGAGATTGTGTATGTGTGCTTGTGAGATGGAGAGAGAACGAGGGGGAGAGATAGAGTTTTAGATGGGCCTATCGAGTGTGAGTGAGATATGCATGTGTATGTGTGACCCAGGTGGATGGAGAGTTTGAGAGAGGGGGGAAGAGTTCCGAGACGACATAGTGGTGCGTGAGAGAGTTACGGGCAAAGAGCCAAGGAATTTGTGTGCGTACGATGAGTGCACCCAAGATATCTAGCTTGGACTAGCTAGAGTATCATACATAGTGTGCGAGAGAGACCTATAGATGGTGTATATATGCATGCGAACTAGAAAGACCCCCCCACACACACACAAAGAGAGAGAGAGAGAGAGAGAGAGATGGAGAGAAAGCGAGAGGGACCAACAAGGTTTTTGTGTCGGATGCGTGCGACAGAATTGAAGATTGTCGGCGAGAGAGAGAGAACAGGAGTCCGGGAGAGGGGGAGGTCGCGTTTTATGCATCAAAGACTGATATAAACCATGTTCCAATATAAACTTGCATTCAAATATTTAAATTGGAGAACATGTTGTCTGCAATCCACACATGAACGGATATATGCGTATATCAAACAAGTTCATTAATTTGACTTTCAACATGTTCATGGAGTACTATAATACTGTACAACATGCTACTCGATTGAGGTGTTCAATTTTGGATTTAGTTCACTATTTTGACCTACTGAACGAGCTATTTCATTGAATCGAGATATTTCATTTTGGGTTTGATTCACGTTTTTGAGTGAGTTAACTATTTGTCATATAGTAAATCGCTAGCAACGAGCATGTAAAAACACATTACTCTCGAGCATCATCTCTCCATCTAAAAAAGAAGTGGCAAGCTAATATTTCAAAATTTGATCCGAATCGACTTGGTAAGGTAGACGTGGATGCTCGTTCTCCCAAAATTTGAACGAACCGTTAAACATCCTCTCTGCTCGGTGGAATTCGCCCGAGCAAATAAATGGGAAGCGCGAAATTACTGTCCTATGTGGGACACGCATCAATTGGCCCGTTGTACATCGAGGGTAGGTTCGTAACTTCATCCAAGCACGCCTTCTCCTCGGCCGAAATGACATGTGCCGAATAATTCATAAATCATGGTCGGCAAAACACGCTCTCCTCGCCCGAAATAGCTTGCGCCCACTATTTCAAAACACGCTCTCCTCGCCCAAAATCGCTCGCGCCCACTATAGTTCAAAACACGCCCTCCTCGCCCGAAATCGCTCCCGCCCACTATTTGGGGAGAAGAAAAGTTACTCTACTATACCCGACCCTCAGTACACAAACCCAAGCCGAGAAGCCTATAGGCAAGGGTAGAACTGTAACTCCCCCTCACATTTTAGACAAATGCGTCCGTAAGACATGGTTCCACTCCCCTCCCAATCCCCCCCCCCCGCCCGCCCCCATTCATACCTCGTGGGCACCAAATCACCTTCTCCCCGGGAAGCTCCCTTCTCCCGAGCCGCGAAACCTCAGCCCCACCTCCATGGCGCCCCCACCGCACCAATTTCACAGCCGCCCTCCTCCCTAATGCCGGAGACGCTGTCCATTTGTCGTCGTGCACTGGGATGTGTGCCTCTTACTCCGTGCTGCTGGTGCTGCCTCGACGACGGCCGCGTGAACCATACCGGAGCCGATTCACCCCCGCCATTGTTCACGGCGCCGGAGCGGCTCCAACTTCGGATCCGTCCAGAGTCCTGGCGCTGCTTCCGCGTAGCCGTCGACTGTCGCGACATCGCTCTTTCCCTGTCGTCGGTCGCCACTGCAACCGCGCCGGCCTCACCGACTCGGCAGCTGGACCTGCCTACTTCACCATGCCGCCAGATAGGTCACACCCTCATCTCAAATCACTTTATATAGGCGTTAGTTGTCTGAATTTTTATTCTGGGCCAATCGATTCCCAATGGGAAGCAGCACCCCTCGAGGCGGCGGAGCTCCTAGGCTGCCGGTTGGCTGGTGTCTAACGTAAGGGTGCGGGGCCGCAAGTTCGCCACGGAAGCAGCGCTTAGATGGCTATCTTTTAGAGTTGCGTGGGTTGAAGGTAATGTTGCGCCCGGATCTGGATGACGGGGAGTCTTTGTGGATTGGCCCAGGGGCGGCGCAACCACGGCAGTGCAGTGGGGCGGGGAGCGGGGTTTTGGCCGGGGACACAGACGGTGGAGGCAGGCTGCTCTGTCGTTGGTCGCTGGCTCTTCGGGGAAGATTCCGAACAGTGTCAGCCGGGAGGCACAAGACGGCCAGCCATCCGGCGTAGATCGGACAGTACCAAAATAAAATAAAATCGTGTGACCCCAATTTAGTATTCAGTCAACCGATGTGTGACCACTCTCGTATTTGTTGTTGATCTCTTAGTGTATTTCTTCAGTCAAAGAGATATGTCGTTCTTAACATTATGTGTTATCTGCATCTTCAGACACACCGTCTTCCGACTCACTGCAGCTGCTCCAATAAGGGAAGCATACACCAGAAGGGAGCTATAGTCCCCACTCAACAGTTCCCTGCATCGAATGCGCGTGCCTGACATGGACAGCCACAACAACTGCAGGGCCATCGACAAGTCAGCACATGATGCTCACTCCTATGGATGGCAGCCAGATAGGTTGTACCCTCATCTTACTTGTGTGCAACATTTATGGCTTTGTTATTCATCTAAGCATGGAAAATAGATCATCACATTTCACTGTATATTCATGCTGATCTCTTACGGGTCTTGTTCAGGAGTTAACGCTGTTCCATAGTTCAGCTAAGATACTTGTTCTTTAGGTAACGTTGTTCCATAGTTATCATCCATCAGCCAATGCTATCCCACAGGCTGGTGATTATAGTATTATACCACTTCTAGTATTACCTATGTTGTTCTTTAATACTTTTGTGTGCCATCTAGTTAATATCGAGTACAAATGATACATATTCTGTAGGTTTCATTTGTGTTCTCCCTTTAGTTTATGAGACCTGTTGTTGCTAGTTAACCCCAGTCCTACTATTTATGTCGTCTCCTACAGGCACTCATTACATAAATCTAACTACTAGTTGTCTTCCATGCATGTCAGATATAATTGCACACACTGATATATCCACAAGAACCTCACGGAGCAATGTAAAGGCCAATAAACTTGATGTCAATGATACCCAATATGATGGAACATGTAAAGGCAGTTCTTCAGAAGACTTGCAAAAAGATGATGAATCCTCTTCACCCCACAAGGTCCTTGCTCTAACTTGGCCTGTGATATGGGTACAACATGCATATAATGTCCTGGAGTGTATCTACTCTGTTGCAATGCCATGTGCTTAGCATGCTGATCATGCATGTAAATATGTCATGCCTTCCTGTTTTTCAGTACCTATTCCATTCATGATAACATGTTTTCAAATTCAAGTACTGTCATTCTACTCTATCGCAATGCCATCTGCTTAATTTAGACATCATGCTTCTGAATATCTTATGCATTGTTATTCATCAGTGTGTACTTCATCTGTCTACCATACCATGTTTTTTTACATTGAAGTGATGTTCTAGTGCTCTGTTGCAATGCCATCTTATTTTCCCAAATACACGTGTATGTTGCCTTAGTTATTTTTGTACGTATTCCGCTAGCATATAGTTTTACATTCAACTAGTGTTTTTTTTGCTGTGTTGTCCTGTCGTATCCCTAGCTCCACCATACTCCCTCCGTCCGGATTACATGTTGCCGAAATGGATAAAAATGATGTATCTAGAACTGAAATACGCCTAGACCCATCCATTTTTTCCGGATGGAGGAAATACATGTCAATATGTCATGCCTTTCTATTCTTCAGTACCTATTCCATCTCTCTGCTGTCGCATGTCTTATAATTAAAGCACCATTCTTCTATACAAGGCATGCAAGGGGAAGACGACTATGTTAGAATCTGAAGGGTTACAAACAAGGCCTTTGCAAAAGATCCAAACGCCAGGAGATAATAAACCAACTCCAGTTTTTATAGATACTGCTCCAGCACAGAGAAACCCAACTCCTACTAATAATAAGCAGATTCCAATGGCCAAAGAACTAGTCCGCTCTAGTCCAGCAAAAATATGTCAACTCAATTCTAAGAAGCGTGTGTGTATCCTTGCATCATGAAATTTTATAGCATGCTGATCATATTTTCTACATGTTTCTTACCCATCTCTCTTTTAGAAAATAAGTTTAACAGATAGAAGAATTTCTGCAATAGTATCGTTTATGAGGAAAGATTCTTGCAGGAATTCTCTGTGCTCCAATGTAGATGTAAGTACCTGTTGTATATCACTATATTTTTACATCAGCATGTATTTTTTTAATCGGTGTGAATCCAACCTTTATCTGATCTAAATTTAGTTGTAGCAAAATGTATGATTAAAGGCCACAATGTTGATTTTTGCAAGGAAAACTGCCTGGTAGTTTTGCATCCTGAGCTGCATGAGTGTACTATCTCATATCAGTGGGTTTGAATACTTTGGTTCTGTAGTGGGTTTTTCAGTGTTTTTTTACCGTGTTGTCCTGTCGTATCCCTAGCTCTTACATCATACTCCCTTCGTCTGGATTAAATGTCGCAGAAATGGATAAAACTGGATGTATCTAGAACTGAAATACGCCTAGACCCATCCATTTATTTCCGGATGGAGGGAATACATGTCAATATGTCATGCCTTTCTATTCTCCAGTACCTATTCCATCTCTGTTGTAGCATGTTTTATAACTGAATCACCATTCTTCTATATAAGGCATGCAAGGGGAAGACGGCTATGTTAGAATCTGAAGGAACCAGGTCTTTGCAAAAGATCCAAACGCCAGGAGATAATAAACCAACTCCATTTTTCATAGATACTGCTACAGCACAGAGAAACCCAACTCCCACTGATAATAAGCAGATTCTAGTGGCCAAAGAACTAGTTCGCTCCAGTCCAGCAAAAGAATGTCAACTCCATTCTAAGAAGCGTGTGCGTATCCTTGCATCATGAAATTTTATAGCATTCTGATCATATTTTCTACATGTTTCTTACCCATTTCTATTTTAGAAAATAAGGTTAAACGATACAAGACTTCCTCCATTGGGATCGTATTCAAGGAAAATATCTTGCGGGAATTCTCTGTGCTCCAATGCTGATGTAAGTACCTGATATATATCACTATATTTTTACATCAGGATGTATTTTGTTAATCGGCGTGAATCTAACCTTTATCTGATCTAAAATTAGTTGTAGCAAAATGTTAAAGGGGCCAATGTTGATTTTTGTAAGGAAAACTGCCTGGTAGTTTTGCATACTGAGCTGCATGAATGTACTATCTCATATCACACACATTACTGAATTGTAGTGCTTCTCTGGTTGCCCATTCATTCATTGTGTCAATGTTGCTTTCGTATTACCTTACCTGTCTGATGATAGCTGTGCCATATTGTGTTAATTTGGTGTAGGCTAGTTGCCCAAACGTTCGTTGTGTCAATGTTGCTTTCCTATTATCTGACTTGGCCAATGATAGCAATGCTAGTGTGTTAATTTTGTGCAGGCTGCTGAAGATAAGAAGACAAACTCTGAAAACAGCAAGGCAACCCTATTGTTTCTTTCCGGTAAATCTAGGCCAGGTAATATGGCAATAACTCGTGATTAATCTGTTTGGTTCCCGTCCTAATTTATGTTATGATGCAGTGGTCGAGACACTCTCCACTATCAATAATACAAGCCTGCCAAAATCGCCATGTGAATCTGTTCAGTATCCTCTGTCTCGAATGCAACAGAATAAATGTATGTTTGTGAACCAATTAATGGCTGAAGGAATGATGGAAATGGTGGATGAATCAGAGGTGCAGAGTCGTGCGACACAACAACTGATCAATGTTTTCAGAGACAGTGTAGCAAAGCAGCAAGAACTTGCCCACATGCTTATGGGCGTCATCTGTGCTGAGGTTGCAGATTGTGATGTTGTAGATGGTTAGGTTCTGCTCATTTATTTGCACTGGCATCAATCTTTGATTGCCCAGTGGATGTAATTTCCTGTAATATATGCTGGATGTGCAACGTTATTCCCTGTATGTCGTACCTTTGCTTGATCGGTTTTGGTCCTATGCATAATTGCTCGTTGTAATGGGCTCAAATTATCTAATTTCGCCTAAAGACAAGAACGAACTTTAGTGGGCCCATTAAGTTAATGGGCCGTTACTAGGCCGAAAGTTAATGGTTGGCCCTCTTACCTCCCGGGTCGTTAACAGGCCGACATCGAAGCGGGCAACAGGTGGCCCCAATTTATTTCACGGGCCGTTAACAGGCCGTTACTAAGTTTGGGCTACATATGGCCCAACTATACTGTAGGCCTTTAGCAGACCGAAAGAGACATCAGGCTTGTACTGGACCATGAAGAGCATGGGCCGCTAAGAGGCCCAAAGTCAGGTCATATTGTAAATGGCCCAACTATGTTGTGGACCTTTAGAAGGCCGAAAGAGAAACCGGGCTAGTATTGGACCATGAAGGGCATGGGCCGTTAAAAGGCCAAAACTAAGGTCCGACTACAAATGGCCCAACTCATTTATGATCCTTAACAGGCCGAAAGGCACACAGGGCCGGGAATTGGCCCAACACTTAAATGGGTCGCTAAAAGGCCAAAACTCAGGTCCGACTACAAAATGGCCCAACTGATTTATGGGCCGTCAACAGGCTGAAAGTGACACCCGGGCCAGAAATTGGCCCAACACTTAAATGGGCCGCTAAAAGGCCGAAACTTAGGTCCGACTACAAATGGACCATCAGATTTATGGGTCGTCAATAGGCTGAAAGACACACCGGGCCGGAAATTAGCCCAACATTTAAATGGGTCGCTAAAAGGCCGAAAGATGTATATCCTGAAAATTGGCCCATCCATTAAATGGGCCGTTAACAGGCCGAAATCTCATCGGGCCGATATTGAGCCCAAATATATAGCGGGCTGTTAACAGGCTCGAACTAACGATGGGCTGCAATGGTGTCAAATCTTCAATGGGCCGTTGACGGGCCGAATTGGCACATCTCGTATGGGCCGTGGGCTTAAATGGACGGGACACAAGTAGGCCTTATATGGGCCGGCCTGCTAATTTTTACTGGGTCGGCCTTTTTCACCAGAATGGGCCACTGTTGGGCCGTGCCACGTGTCGACCTATCATAGGCGCCTCCTGTCCAATGAGTGGATGACATCTGTCCCAACGGTGAGGCAACACGTGTTTCCTACGGCCAATGATGATTTTACACGTGGAAAATCCCCATTGGTCCGGGCTGTTAATGGGTTATCGGATCAAAACCGGACCTGATAGCTTAACGGCGTTCCGTTATGGTGGATGCCACGTGTCGGTCACCCTTGACGAAAGAACTTCTGTGACGCGCGATTTATTGTCATGGAAGTGGACACTTCCGTGATGATAATTTTGGTAATGTCATGGAACACTTCTACGACAGCACAGGTATGACTATCTTGATTTTGTCATAAAGTCATCATGGATGTACATGCATGACAAAAAACGCGACATACTGTGAGCAACATGTATCATCACGGAAGTGTATTTTTTTGTAGTGTGAGATGGATGAAGTTAGAAAACACAACTCTCTGTACCCTCCTTTTACTTTCTGTTATTCATATTAAATAAAGTAAAAATAGTATTTTTCGTCTGTTATCTGAATTATCCATGCAATATAAAAATACCTCGAAAATAAAAGTTCTCCAAATGCCCTGAAATTTAAATATGATTTTTTTTTGGAATATTTGAGAATATTTGGCACCAAGAACACAGCACGGGGGGCATCCACCTGGCCACGAGGGTGGAGGGCGCGCCCTACCCCCCTGGGCGCGCCCCCTGCCTCGTGGGCCCATGGTGGCCCTCCTCCACTTATTCCTGCACCCACACACTCCTTCTTCCTCCCACAAACATGAATATCCAGCTCAAACCCGAGTCCAAGCTCATTTTGCTGCCATTTTCGATCTCCTTGCTCAAAGCACCTCTCACAAAACTGCTTGGGGAGATTGTTCCTTCATATGTGACTCCTCCATTGGTCCAATTAGTTTTTGTTCTAGTGCTTTATTCATTGCAAATTTGTGCTGCTTAGGTGACCCTGTTCTTGAGCTTGCATGTCAAATTTATATGGTCAAAGGTAGTTCTAATGCATGATATGGCTCTAGGCACTTGTAGGAGTTGTTGCTATCAATTTTGTTGAGCTTGGTTCACTTTTGTTTGAAGTTACTAAAAATTTCAGAAATTTTTCAGAGGAAGAAACATGCTTAGGAAAATGTACCTAGGTGGTTCTTCAAGGAAGCAAGGACCCAGGCTTGCAATGCGTGATGCTGATGAAGAACCACCAAGAGACGCTCTAGTGCGCCCTTGTGAATGGCCTTCAGAAAACTTTATGGATCGAGCGGGAATTAAGGAAGAATTTAACGCATATTTGCGTAACGTTGATCTTGTGAGCTTCGAGGAAGAAATGTGCCACCAGTATCACTATCTCACTAGTTCCATTGTGAGGAGGTTTGAATTTTCATCTTCATGTAATTCTCCAACTGTCCTGTTTGATCTTTATGAAAATTCTTACACTATGGACTTAGAGGATTTTACCACTGCTTGCAAACTTCCACAATGCGGTAGTGTCAGGGAACCTCGCAAATCTGAATTTAGAGACTTTCTTGCTAGTATAACTGTGGAGGAATCTAGAGATATAACACAAGCTACCATAGGGAGCATTCACTTTCCTGCTATACATTATTTTGCTCTCTTCATAGGTAGATGCATTAATGGTAAAGATGAAGCATGTCACATGTGTGTCCCTGACCTCAGTATTCTTAGGAGTGTTGTGTTAGGAGATAAATCTTATAATTTGGGAGCCATTGTCGCACGTAGGTTACATCTTAATAGATTTAATGGAGATTTCTTTGGTGGAATTTATGTAACCCGCATAGATAATTTTCTTCGTATAGCCATACGTGAAGATGATATTGAGTTGCCTCCTGCTTATTTGGATTATGAGGCTATGGTTCACCACCAGTTTGCTGAGAGGAATGAATCACCTCTCCAGTATCGTTTAATCTTGGACAGACGCCGTGTTATCCGTATTACTCTCCTTGCTCCTGCCTTCTTTGATTACCAGGCAAAAAGAAGATATGTTATTACCAGAGAGGAGGCAGATGAGTACGAGAGGAGGGTGGAGGCCGCTTGTCGCCACGCTGCAGCTCAGGAGGCGATAGCCGCTGCATCGCAGTACGACCCCAACTATTACTATGGATATCCGCCAGGCCAGCCATGGCCATAGACCAACTTAGGCCAAAATCCTAAGCTTGGGGGAGTACGTACTTCCCACCGACATTACATTCATGTTCACACACTCATTTCTAGATGTCGGTGCTCATACTTTTTCATTGTATCATCCATGCTAGTTTATTTTCCTTTTTATGCTTTCTTCTTGTGTGTTTAATAAACCTTAAGAAAAACAAAAAAATAGTTGTATCATTTAATTACTTTACTTTCTATGCTTGTAGTAGTAATTAAAAATAAAATCCAAATAGATTTCCTGTTCTTCTTTTGCTTGTTGGGAGCTTTCCCGTGTAAATAGTTTTATTTCTTTTCTTTTCTTTGGGGGTCGATAGGAGAAGGCCATAATTAAATTGTTGAAGTGGCTCTTATATGCATTATTGTTGATCTGACAAAGAGCCCATATCGCCTTGTCTTCTCCTGTTTATTGAATGCTTGCAGATTCCAGCTTAGTCCAATGCACGTGCACTCTTAATATTATTCACATCATTCGGTCGTGCAAGTGAAAGGCAATTATGACAATATATGATGGACTGAGTGAGATGAGAAAAGCTGGTATGAACTCGACCTCTCTTGTTTTTGTAAATATGATTAGTTCATCGTTCCTGATTCAGCCTATTATGAATAAACATGTTTGCAATGACAACTAGAGATCATAGTTTCTTGTGCCATGCTTGATTAGCTATGAGCTTATAATGGTTTACCTTGCGTGCCAACATGCTATTAAAATGGTTGTGATGGGGTATGATAGGGTGGTATCCTCCTCTGAATGATTTAAGTGACTTGACTTGGCGCATGTTCACGCATGTAGTTGAAACAAAATCAACATAGCATTCACGATATTTATGTTCATGGTGGATTATATCCTACTCATGCTTGCATTCGATGTTGATTGATTTTAATGCATGTTCATGACTGTTGTCGCTCTCTAGCTGGTCGCTTCCTAATCTTTTGCTAGCCTTCACCTGTACTAAGCGGGAATACTGCTTGTGCATCCAACTCCATAAACCCCAAAGTTGTTCCATATGAGTCCACTATACCTACCTATATACGGTATTTACCTGTCGTTCCAAGTAAATTTGTATGTGCCAAACTCTAAACCTTCAAATAAATATCCTGTTTTGTATGCTCGAATAGCTCATGTATCAACTAGGGTTGTCCGTATCTTCCATGTTAGGGGGGTTATTCTCAAGAGGAGTGGACTCCGCTCCTCACTCACGAGAAAATGCCTGGTCACCGGGATGCCCAGTCCCATGCTTTATGCAAACTAAATCAAAATAATTGCAAACAAAACTCCCCCTGGGACAATTGTTAGTTGGAGGCACTCGTTGTTTCGAGCAAGCCATGGATTGATGCTTATTGGTGGAGGGGGAGTATAAACTTTACCATTCTGTTTGGGAACCGCCTATAATGTGTGTAGCATGGAAGATATCGCCATCTCTTGGTTGTTATGTTGACACCTCTACAAATCCTTGCTTCCCTCTGCGAAGGGCCTATCTATTTACTTTTATGTTGAGTCATCATCCTCTTATTAAAAAGCACCAGTTGGAGAGCACCGCTGTCATTTGCATTCATTACTGTTAGTTCACATTGAGTATGACTTGACTGGATCTCTTTTACCATGAATTACAATGTCTAGTCAGTCCTTGATCTTTAAAGGTGATGTGCATTTATGTTTTGCGGTCTCAGAAATGGCTAGAGAGATACCATCTTGTTATATCATATTATGATTGCTTTGAGAAAGTGTTGTCATCTGAGATTTATTATTATTGCTCGCTAGTTGATTATGCCATTGATATGAGTAAACATGAGACCTATGCGTTATTGTGAACATGGTTACAACAAGAGCAAACAGAGTTTGTAAAAGTTTTTCTTTATCACTTTCAGTTTGTCAACTGAATTGCTTGAGGACAAGCAAAGGTTTAAGCATGGGGGAGTTGATACGTCTCCGTCGTATCTACTTTTCCAAACACTTCTGCCCTTGTTTTGGACTCTAACTTGCATGGTTTGAATGGAACTAACACGGACTGACGCTGTTTTCAGCAGAATTGCCATGGTGTTATTTATGTGCAGAAACAAAAGTTCTCAGAATGACCTGAAACTTCACGGAACATCTTTTCAGAAATAATAAGAAATCCTTGCAAAAGATGAAGACCAGGGGGGCACACCCTAGCCACGAGGGTGGGGGGCGCGCCTGCCCCCTACCTCATGGGCCCCCTGGAGCTCCTCCGACCTCGACTCCAACTCTATATATTTGCTTTCAGGGAGAAAAAAATAAAGAAGAAGGATTCATCACATTTTACGATACGGAGCCGCCGCCAAGCCCTAAAACCTCTCGGGAGGGCTGATCTGGAGTCCGTTCGGGGCTTCGAAGAGGGGAATCCGTCGCCATCGTCATCATCAACCATCCTCCATCACCAATTTCATGATGCTCACCGCCGTGCATGAGTAATTCCATTGTAGGCTTGCTGGACGGTGATGGGTTGGATGGGATCTATCATGTAATCGAGTTAGTTTTGTTAGGGTTTGATCCCTAGTATCCACTATGTTCTGAGATTGATGTTGCTATGACTTTGCTATGCTTAATGCTTGTCACTAGGGCCCGAGTGCCATGATTTCAGATCTGAACCTATTATGTTTTCATCAATATATGAGTGTTCTTGATCCTATCTTGCAATTCTATAGTCACCTATTATGTGTTATGATCCATTAACCCCGAAGTGACAATAATCGGGATACATACCGGTGATGACCGTAGTTTGAGGAGTTCATGTATTCACTATGTGTTAATGCTTTGTTCTGGTACTCTATCAAAAGGAGGCCTTAATATCCCTTAGTTTCCGTAAGGACCCCGCTGCCACGGGAGGGTAGGACAAAAGATGTCATGCAAGTTCTTATCCATAAGCATGTATGACTATATTCGGAATACATGCCTACATTACATTGATGAATTGGAGCTAGTTCTGTGTCACCCTATGTTATGACTGTTACATGATGAACCGCATCCGGCATAATTCTCCATCACTGATCCATTGCCTACGAGCTTTCCATATATTGTTCTTTGCTTATTTACTTTTCCGTTGCTATTGCTTCATACGTCTCCAACGTATCTACTTTTCCAAACACTTTTGCCCTTGTTTTGGACTCTAACTTGCATGATTTGAATGGAACTAACCCAGACTGATAATGTTTTCAGCAGAATTACCATGGTGCTGTTTATGTGCAGGAGCAAACGTTCTCGGAATGACCTGAAACTTCACGGACCCACTTTTTAGAAAATAAGAAAAATACCTGCCAAAGATGAAGGCCAGGGGGGCCATCGACTCTCCACGAGGGTGGGGGCGTGCCTACCCCCCTAGGGCGCGCCCCCCTACCTCGTGGGCCCCATGTTGCCTCTCCGACTCCAACTCCACCTCCATATATTGAGTTTCGGGGAGAAAAAATCAGAGAGAAGAAATCATCGCAATTTACGATACGGAGCCGCCGCCAAGCCCTAAAACCTCTCGGGAGGGCTGATCTGGAGTCCGTTCGGGGCTCCGGAGAGGGGAATCCGTCTCCATCGTCATCATCAACCATCTTCCATCACCAATTTCATGATGCTCACCGCCGTGCATGAGTAATTCCATTGTAGGCTTGCTGGACGGTGATGGTTTGGATGGGATCTATCATGTAATCGAGTTAGTTTTGTTAGGGTTTGATCCCTAGTATCCACTATGTTCTGAGATTGATGTTGCTATGACTTTGCTATGCTTAATGCTTATCACTAGGGCCCGAGTGCCATGATTTCAGATCTGAACCTATTATGTTTTCATCAATATATGAGTGTTCTTGATCCTATCTTGCAATTCTATAGTCACCTATTATGTGTTATGATCCGTTAACCCCGAAGTGACAATAATCGGGATACTTACCGGTGATGACCGTAGTTTGAGGAGTTCATGTATTCACTATGTGCTAATGCTTTGTTCCAGTTCTCTATTAAAAGGAGGCCTTAATATCCCTTAGTTTCTGTAAGGACCCCGCTGCCAAGGGAGGGTAGGAGATAATATGTCATGAAAGTTCTTTTCCATAAGCACGTATGACTATATTCGGAGTACATGCCTACATTACATCAATGAACTGGAGTTAGTTCTGTGTCACCCTAGGTTATGATTGTTACATGATGAACCACATCCAGCATAATTCTCCATCACCGATCCATTGCCTACGAGCTTTCCATATATTGTTCTTCGCTTATTTACTTTCCGTTGCTATTTCTAGCATCACTACAAATACCAAAAACATTGCTTTTATTACTGTTACCTTTTGTTACCGTTATCACTAATATCATATTATTTTGCTACTAAACACTTTGCTGCAGATATTAAGTTTCCAGGTGTGGTTGAGTTGACAACTCAGCTGCTAATACTTGAGAATATTCTTTGGCTCCCCTTGTGTCGAATCAATAAATTTGGGTTGAATACTCTACCCTCGAAAACTGTTGCGATCCCCTATACTTGTGGGTTATCAAGACTATTTTCTGGCGCTGTTGCCGGGGAGCATAGCTCTATTCTTTGAGTCACTTGGGATTTATATCTGCTTATCATTATGAAGAACTTGAGAGATCCAAAAACCAAGATCTATCCCTCAACTACGAGGGGAGGTAAGGAACTGCCATCTAGCTCTGCACTTGATTCACCTTCCGTTATGAGTAAGTTTGCGACACCTACACGTGCTTCTGCTATTCGTTCTGGTATGTCGCATGTTATTGATGATGCCACTTCTGCTATGCATGATACTTATGATGAAACTACCTCTATGCCTGATACTACTATGCCACTTAGTGATTTTCTTGATGGACAACTTGCTAGGGCTAGAGAAATTGAAAATATTGAATCTGATGATACAGATGAAAGTGATGATGAAGAATCACTTGTTATTCCTAAGGGTTATGTTTTTGATCAAGAAGCTTCTTTAGCTATTTTAGTTTGTGAAAATAGAAATGAACTTAAAAGATTATTAGCTAAATGGAGTAAGCAATCTCTAAATGCTAGAATGAAACCTGACCCTGCTTTTGCTACTTCACCTATCTTTGTTACTGACAAGGATTATGAATTCTCTGTTGATCCTGATATAATCACTTTGGTTGAATCTGATCCTTTTCATGGTTATGAATCTGAAACTGTTGTGGCACATCTTACTAAATTAAATGACATAGCTACCCTGTTCACTAAAGATGAGAGAACTCGCTACTTTTATATCCTTAAAATATTTCCGTTCTCATTAAAGGGTGATGCTAAGATATGGTTTAATTCTCTTGATATTGGTTGTGTGCGTAGTCCCCAAGATATGATTAATTACTTCTCTGCTAAATATTTTCCAGCTCATAAGAAACAAGCTGCTTTAAGGGATATATAGATATAATTTTGTGCAAATTGAAGAAGAGAGTCTCCCACAAGCTTGGGGGAGGCTTCTCCAATTACTTAATGCTTTGCCTAATCATCCTCTTAAGAAAAATGAAATACTTGATATCTTTTATAATGGACTAACCGATGCCTCCAGAGATTACCTGGATAGTTGTGCTGGTTCTGTTTTTAGGGAAAGAACACTGATACATCTCCGTCGTATCTACTTTTCCAAACACTTTTGCCCCTTTTTTGGACTCTAACTTGTATGATTTGAATGGAACTAACCCGGACTGACGTTGTTTTCAGCAAAATTGCCATGATGTTGTTTTATGTGCAGGAAACAAAAGTTCTCGGAATGACCTGAAACTCCACGGAATATCTTACAATAATTAATAAAAAATCATCGCCAAAGATGAACACCGGGGGGCCCACACCCTTCTCACGAGGGTGGGGGCGCCCGCCCCTAGGGCACGCCCCCTACCTCGTGGGCCCCCTGGAGACCTCCCGACTCCAACTCCAACTCTATATAACAGCTTTCGGGGAGAAAAAAATAGGAGAGAAGAAATCATCGCGTTTTACGATACGGAGCCACCACCAAGACCTAAAACCTCTCGGGAGGGCTGATCTGGAGTCCGTTCAGGGCTCCAGAGAAGGGGATTTGTCGCCGTCGTCATCATCAACCATCCTCCATCACCAATTTCATGATGCTCACCGCCGTGCGTGAGTAATTCCATCGTAGGCTTGCTGAACGGTGATGGGTTGGATGAGATTCACCATGTAATCGAGTTAGTTTTGTTAGGGTTTGATCCCTAGTATCCACTATGTTCTGAGATTGATGTTGATATGACTTTGCTATGCTTAATGCTTATCACTAGGGCCCGAGTGCCATGATTTCAGATCTGAACCTATTATGTTTTCATCAATATATGAGTGTTCTTGATCCTATCTTGCAAGTCTATAGTCACCTATTATGTTTTATGATCCTTTAACCCCGAAGTGACAATAATCGGGATACTTACCGGTGATGACCATAGTTTGAGGAGTTCATGTATTCACTATGTGCTAATGCTTTGTTCCGGTTCTCTATTAAAAGGAGGCCTTAATATCCCTTAGTTTCCATTAGGACCCCGATGCCACGAGAGGGTAGGACAAAAGATGTCATGCAAGTTCTTTTCCATAAGCACGTATGACTATATTCGGAATACATGCCTATATTACATTGACGAATTGGAGCTAGTTCTGTGTCACCCTAGGTTATGACTGTTACATGATGAACCGCATCCGGCATAATTATCCATCATTGATCCAATGCCTACGAGCTTTCCATATACTGGTTTACGCTTATTTACTTTCCCGTTGCTATTGTTACAATCACTACAAAATACCAAAAACATTACTTTGCTTTCGTTACTCTTTTGTTACCATTACCATCACTATCATATTACTTTGCTACTAAACACTTTGCTGCAGATACTAAGTTTCCAGGTGTGGTTGAATTGACAACTCAACTGCTAATACTTGAGAATATTCTTTGGCTCCACTTGTGTCGAATCAATAAATTTGGGTTGAATACTCTACCCTCGAAAGCTGTTGCGATCCCCTATACTTGTGGGTTATCAAGACTAATTTCTGGCGCCGTTGCCGGGGAGCATAGCTCTATTCTTTGAGTCACTTGGGATTTATATCTGCTCGACACTATGAAGAACTTGAGAGATCCAAAAACCAAAATTCATCCCTCAACTACCAGGGGAGGTAAGGAACTGCCATCTAGCTCTGCACTTGATTCACCTTTTGTTATGAGTAAGCTTGCGACACCTACACCTGCTTCTGCTATTTGTTCTGATATGTCGCATGTTATTGATGATGCTACTTCTATTATGCATGATACTTATGATGAAACTACCTCTATGCCTGATACTACTATGCCACTTGATGATTTTCTCGAGGAACGACTTGCTAGGGCTAGAGAGATTGAAAATATTGAATCTGATGATGAAGATGAAAGTGATGATGAAGAATCACTTGTTGTTTCTGAGGGTTATTTATTTGATCAAGAAGCTTCTTTAGCTATTTTAGCTTGCAAAGATAGATATGAACTCAAAAGGTTATTAGCTAAATGGAATAAGCAATCTCTAAATGCTAGGATGAGACCTGACCCTGCTTTTGCTACTTCGCCTATCTGTGTTGCTGATAAGGATTATGAATTCTTTGTTGATCCTGATATAATTACTATGGTTGAATCTGATCCTTTTCATGGCTATGAATTTGAAACTGTTGTGGCACATCTTACTAAATTAAATGATATAGCTACCCTGTTCACTAATGATGAGAGATCTCGCTACTTTTATATCCTTAAAATATTTTCGTTCTCATTAAAGGGTGATGCTAAGATATGGTTTAATTCTCTTGATCCTGGTTGTGTGCGTAGTCCCCATGATATGATCTATTACTTCTCTGCTAAATATTTCCTTGCTCATAAGAAACAAGCTGCTTTAAAGGAAACATACAACTTTGTGCAAATTAAAGAAGAGAGTCTCCCACAAGCTTGGGGGAGGCTTCTCAGGTTACTTAATGCTTTGCCTGATCATCCTCTTAAGAAAAATTAAATACTTGATACCTTTTATAATGGACTAACCGATGCTTCCAGAGATTACCTGGATAGTTGTGCTGGTTCTCTTTTCAGGGAAAGAACACCGGATGAAGTTGAAATCTTATTGAATAATATGTTGACAAATGAAAATAATTGGGCACCTCCTGAGCCAGCTCCTGCTCCAATTAATGATAATATTCCTAAACCAACTCCGAAGAAGAGGGGTATTCTATTTCTCAGTCCCGAAGATATGCAAGAGGCAAAGAAATCTATGAAAGAAAAAGGTATTAAAGCTGAAGATGTTAAGAATTTACCTCCTATTGAATAAATATATGGTCTCAATTTACCGCCTGTCAAAGAAACATATGATCTTAATCCTTTATTTATTGAAGAACCTCCAGACCCCGATAACCCGACACAGGTAGTAAAGGTAAATTCTCTCTATAGATATAATAAAGCTGAAATCCCTCCTGCTAAAATTGCTAGTCAATGCTTGGATGAGTTTGATAATTTTATGTTTAAACAAGAAGACTTCAATGCTTATTTTGGTAGACAATTAAAACAAGATGCTGATATGACTAAATACTTGGGTGATTATATGGCTAACATTAGAGGTGAACTTAAACTTGTTAGAAAACATGCTTCTATGGTTACCACTCAAGTAGAACAAGTACTTAAAGCTCAAAAGGAATTGCTGAATGAGATGAATAGTAAGAAAAATGATTATGTTGTTAAAGTGGCTACTAGAACTGGTAGAATGACTCAAGAACCTTTGTATCCTGAAGGCCACCCTAAGAGAATTGAACAAGATTCTCAGAGAAATAAAATTGATGCACCTAGCTCTTCTAAAAAGAAGAAAAAGAAAAATGATAGAACTGTGCAAACTTCTAGTGAACCTATTGCTGAACCACCTGATAATCCAAATGATATTTCTATTTCTGATGCTGAAACACAATCTCGCAATGAACATGAACCTAATGAAAATGTTAATGATGATGTTCATAATGATACTCAACCTAGTAATGATAATGATGTAGAAATTGAACCCGCCGTTCATCTTGATAACCCACAATCAAAGAATCAACGTTATGATAAGAAAGACTTTGTTGCTAGGAAACATGGTAAAGAAAGAGAGCCCTGGGTTCAGAAACCCATGCCTTTTCCTCCCAAACCATCCAAGAAAAAAGATGATGAGGATTTTGAGCGCTTTGCTGAAATGATTAGACCTATCTTTTTGCGTATGCGATTAACTGATATGCTTAAAACAAATCCTTATGCTATGTACATGAAAGATATTATTACAAATAAGAGAAAGATACCGGAAGCTGAAATTTCCACCATGCTTGCTAATTATACTTTTAAGGGTGGAATACCAAAGAAACTTGGAGATCCAGGAGTACCTACTATACCATGCTCCATTAAAAGAAACTATGTTAAAACTGCTTTATGTGATCTTGGAGCCGGTGTTAGTGTATGCCTCTCTATTTATATCATAGACTTGACTTGAATAAGTTGACACCTACTGAAATATCTTTGCAAATGGCTGATAAATCAACTGCTATACCTGTTGGTATTTGTGAGGATGTGCCTATTGTGGTTGCAAACGTTACTATTTTAACGGACTTTGTTATTCTTGATATTCCCGAGGACAATAGTATGTCTATTATTCTTGGAAGACCTTTTCTTAATACTGCAGGGGCTGTTATTGATTGCAACAAAGGCAATGTCACTTTTCATGTTAATGGTAATGAGCATATGGTACACTTTCCGAGGAAACAACCTCAAGTTCATAGTATCAATTCTATCGGAAAAATTCCATCGATTATATTTGGAGGTTTTGAATTTCCTCTTCCTATTATCAAGAAGAAATATGATATACTTATTATTGGGGATGTGCATATCCCCGTTGAGGTAACCTAGTGTTATTCGAAATTTCTCAGGTTTCATGTTAATCGGAATGAGTTTGTTAACAAGACTTGATTAACCTTGTTAGTGGATTCCTTTTCACGAGCATGAGATGGATGAAACTAGAAGCACAACCTTCTGTACCCTCTCTGTAATTTTTGTTATTTAGTTGACATAAAGTAAACATAAATAATTTTCTGTCTGTTATCTGATTATCCGTGCAATATAAAAATACCTCGAAAATAAAAGTTCTCCAAATGCCCTGAAAATTAAATATGATTTTTTCTAGAATATTTGAGTATTTATGGAACCAAGAACACACCAGGGGGGCCAACCACCTTGCCACGAGGGTGGAGGGCGCGCCCACCCCCTAGGGGGCGGCCCCCCTACTTAGTGGGCCCACGGTGGCCCTCCTCCACTTATTCTTTCAGCCACACACTTCATCTTCCTCCCCCAAACACGAAAAACCAGCTCAAACCCGAGTCCAAGCTCGCTTTGCTGCCATTTTCGATCTCCTTGCTTGGGGAGATTGTTCCTTGGTATGTGACGCCTCCATTGGTCCAATTAGTTTTTGTTTTAGTGCTTTATTCATTGCAAATTTGTGTTGCTTAGGTGACCCTGTTCTTGAGCTTGCATGTCAAATTTATATGGTCAAAAGTAGTTTTGATGCATGATATAAGCTCTAGGCACTTGTGGGAGTAGTTGCTATCAATATTATTGAGTTTGGTTTACTTTTATTTTGAAGTTACTAAAAATTTCAGAATTTTTCAGAAAATGATGAGGAGATTATTGAGGGGCTCATCGAGCCAAAGCTCGAAGGAAAAGGCACCGAAGCGTAGGTATAATTTGCCACGCACCGCGGAGGTTCGGGCGTGTGAATGGCCTTCCGAGGATTTCTTGAGAGCAGCCAGGATTTATGAAGATTTTCATGAATTGGATCATAATGCAGGCCTCACCGCTTTCCTCCACGACCAATGCGATCAGTATCTCTTACTCACAAATACCTTTGTGCAAAACTTTCATTTTCATTCTAGGAACTCACCACCTACGGTGGAGTTTCATTTATATGATGAGCATAAGGAGATGTCACTTTATGATTTCTGTCGGATTTGTTTAGTCCCTTTTGGGGGCAAGACAGAAGAACCACATCATGATGATGTGGAGGGATTTATTAATACTATCACTGTAGGGGAAACTAGGAAGGTTTCCGATGCACGAATCACTAGCATACATTTTCCTGTTTTACGTTACTTTGCATTATTTGCTAGTCGTTGCTTAATTGGACGCGGAAACTGTGGAAACCTTAGTATCCCTGATATAATTATTCTGCTCCAAGGTTTATACAGTGATAACACTTTTAGTATGGGCGGCATTATTGCCAGACGGTTAAGTATGAACCATACAAAGGGTCTCATCTTTGGAGGCATCTATGCTACACGCCTAGCTGCACATTTTAACATACCTATTAGGCATGCTGAGAAGGAAGAAAAAGTGCTGCCTCGTGTTTATTTAGATTATAAAAGTATGGTGGCAGATGATTTTATTGTTAATAATAGGGCAGGAGAGCTTAAATATCAATTGTTCTTTAATAAACATCATCATGAGACTATTACCTTGCCTGCTCCTTCTTTGTTTGATTTGACTGTAGGCAAGTACCTTGTTCCGTTGAAGGCTATCCACGCCTACCGGAACCCTGCACCAGCCGAGGAGCCAGAACTGGAACCACGATTTGATCCTTCACGGCAGTCTAACTATCAGCGGGATCTGGAGATGATCGCCAACCAGTGGCAATCAGAGCCTTCTTCTTCCTCATCGCAGTACAACCCCAACTATTATTATGGATATGTGCCAGGCCAGCCGTGGACATAGACCAACTTAGGCCAAAAGCCTAAGCTTGGGGGAGTACGTATTTCTCACCGACATTACATTTATGTTCACACACACTCATTGCCAGATGTCGGTGCTCATACTTTTTCATTGTATCATCCATGCTAGTCTATTTTCTTTTATGCTTTCTTCTTGTGTGTTTAATAAACCTTAAGAAAAACCAAAAAAATTAGTTGTAGCTTTTAATTAATTTACTTTCCATGCTTGTAGTAGTAATTAAAAAGAAAACCCAAAAATATTTCATGTTCTTCTTTTGCTTGTTGGGAGCTTTCCCGTGTAAATAGTTTTTATTTCTTTTCTTTGGGGGTCACTAGGAGAATACCATGATTAAATTGTTGAAATGGCTCTTATATGCATTATTTTTAATCTGACAAAAGAGCCCATATTGCCTTGTCTTCTCCTGTTTATTAAATGCTCGCAGATTCCGGCTTACTCCAATGCATGTGCACTCTTATTATTATTCACATCGTTTGGCCGTGCAAGTGAAAGGCAATTATGATGATATATGATGGACTGACTGAGATGAGAAAAGCTGGTACGAACTCGACCTCTTTTGTTTTTGTAAATATGATGAGTTCATCATTCTTGATTCAGCTTGTTATGAATAAACATGTTTGCAATGACAATTAGAGATCATAGTTGCTTGTGCCATGCTTGATTAGCTATGAGTTATAATGGTTTACCTTGCGTGCCAACATGCTATTAAAATGGTTATGATGTGGTATGATAGGGTGGTATCCTTCTCTGAATGATTTAAGTGACTTGACTTGGCACATGTTCACGCATGTAGTTGAAACAAATCAACATAGCCTTCACGATATTTATGTTCATGGTGGATTATATCCTACTCATGCTTGCATCCAATGTTTATTAATTTTAGTGCATGTACATGGCTTTTGTTGCTCTCTAGTTGGTCGCTTCCCAGTCTTTTGCTAGCCTTCACTTGTACTAAGCGGGAATGCTGCTTGTGCATCCAAACTCCTTAAACCCCAAAGTTATTCCAGATGAGTCCACTATACCTTCCTATATGCGGTATCTACCTGCCGTTCCAAGTAAATTTGTATGTGCCAAACTCTAAACCTTCAAATAATCATCCTGTTTTGTATGCTCGAATAGCTCATGTTTCAACTAGGGTTGTCTGTATCTTCCATGTTAGGCGGGTTATTCTCAAGAGGAGTGGACTCCGTTCCTCACTCACAAGATAAATGGCTGGTCACCGGGATGCCCAGTCCCATGCTTTATGCAAACTAAATCAAAATAATTGCAAACAGAACTCCCCCTGGGACCTGATGTATGTTGGAGGCACTCGTTGTTTTGAGCAAGCCATGGATTGATGTTTGTTGGTGGAGGGGGAGTATAAACTTTACCATTCTGTTTGGGAACCGCCTATAATGTGTGTAGCATGGAAGATATCGCCATCTCTTGGTTGTTATGTTGACAATGAAAGTATACCGCTCAAAATGTTATTCACCTCTATTTCAAAACCAAGCTCTGGCACCTCTACAAATCCCCGCTTCCCTCTGCGAAGGGCCTATCTATTTAATTTTATGTTGAGTCATCACCCTCTTATTAAAAGGCACCAGTTGGAGAGCACCGTTGTCATTTGCATTCGTTACTGTTAATTTATATTGGGTGTGACTATGATTGGATCTCTTTTACCATGAATTACAATGTCTAGTCAGTCCTTGATCTTTAAAGGTGCTCTGCATTTATGTTTTGCGGTCTCAGAAAGGGATAGCGAGATACCATCTTGTTATATCATATTATGATTGTTTTGAGAAAGTGTTGTCATCCGAGATTTATTATTATGGCTTGCTAGTTGATTATGCTATTGATATGGGTAATCACGAGACCTGAGAATTATTGCAAATGTGGTTAGTTATAATCTTTGCTAAAAACTTGAATGCTAGCTTGACATATTTATAACAACAAGAGCAAACAGAGTTTGTAAAAGTTTTTCTTTATTTCTTTCAGTTTGTCAACTGAATTGCTTAAGGACAAGCAAGGGTTTAAGCTTGGGGGAGTTGATACGTCTCCATCGTATCTACTTTTCCAAACACTTTTGCCCTTGTTTTGGACTCTAACTTGTATGATTTGTATGGAACTAACCCGGACTGACGCTGTTTTCAGTAGAATTGCCATGATGTTGTTTTATGTGCAGGAAACAAAAATTCTCGAAATGACCTGAAACTCCACGGAATATCTTACAATAAATAATAAAAAATACTCTCCAAAGATGAAGACCAGGGGGCCCACACCCTTCTCACGAGGGTGGGGGCGCCCCCCCCCTAGGGCGCGCCCCCTACCTCGTGGGCCCCTTGGAGACCTCCCGACTCCAACTCCAACTCTATATACCTGCTTTCGGGGAGAAAAAATAGGAGAGAAGAAATCATCGCGTTTTATGATACGGAGCCACCGCCAAGCCCTAAAACCTCTCGGGAGGGCTGATCTGGAGTCTGTTCGGGGCTCCGGAGAGGGGGATTCGTCGCCGTCGTCATCATCAACCATCCTCCATCACCAATTTCATGATGCTCACCGCCGTGCGTGAGTAATTCCATCGTAGGCTTGCTTGACGGTGATGGGTTGGATGGGGTCTATCATGTAATCGATGCTAGTTTATTTTCCTTTTTATGCTTTCTTCTTGTGTGTTTAATAAACCTTAAGAAAAACAAAAAAAATAGTTGTATCATTTAATTACTTTACTTTCTATGCTTGTAGTACTAATTAAAAATAAAATCCAAATAGATTTCCTGTTCTTCTTTTGCTTGTTGGGAGCTTTCCCGTGTAAATAGTTTTATTTCTTTTCTTTGGGGGTTGATAGGAGAAGACCATAATTAAATTGTTGAAGTGGCTCTTATATGCATTATTGTTGATCTGACAAAGAGCCCATATCGCCTTGTCTTCTCCTGTTTATTGAATGCTTGCAGATTCCAGCTTAGTCCAATGCACGTGCACTCTTAATATTATTCACATCATTCGGTCGTGCAAGTGAAAGGCAATTATGACAATATATGATGGACTGAGTGAGATGAGAAAAGCTGGTATGAACTCGACCTCTCTTGTTTTTGTCAATATGATTAGTTCATCGTTCCTAATTCAGCCTATTATGAATAAACATGTTTGCAATGACAACTAGAGATCATAGTTTCTTGTGCCATGCTTGATTAGCTATGAGCTTATAATGGTTTACCTTGCGTGCCAACATGCTATTAAAATGGTTGTGATGTGGTATGATAGGGTGGTATCCTCCTCTGAATGATTTAAGTGACTTGACTTGGCGCATGTTCACGCATGTAGTTGAAACAAAATCAACATAGCATTCACGATATTTATGTTCATGGTGGATTATATCCTACTCATGCTTGCATTCGATGTTGATTGATTTTAATGCATGTTCATGACTGTTGTCGCTCTCTAGCTGGTCGCTTCCTAGTCTTTTGCTAGCCTTCACATGTACTAAGCGGGAATACTGCTTGTGCATCCAACTCCATAAACCCCAAAGTTGTTCCATATGAGTCCACTATACCTACCTATATACGGTATCTACCTGTCGTTCCAAGTAAATTTGTATGTGCCAAACTCTAAACCTTCAAATAAATATCCTGTTTTGTATGCTCGAATAGCTCATGTATCAACTAGGGTTGTCCGTATCTTCCATGTTAGGTGGGTTATTCTCAAGAGGAGTGGACTCCGCTCCTCACTCACGAGAAAATGGATGGTCACCGGGATGCCCAGTCCCATGCTTTATGCAAACTAAATCAAAATAATTGCAAACAAAACTCCCCCTGGGACAATTGTTAGTTGGAGGCACTCGTTGTTTCGAGCAAGCCATGGATTGATGCTTATTGGTGGAGGGGGAGTATAAACTTTACCATTCTGTTTGGGAACCGCCTATAATGTGTGTAGCATGGAAGATATCGCCATCTCTTGGTTGTTATGTTGACACCTCTACAAATCCCTGCTTCCCTCTGCGAAGGGCCTATCTATTTACTTTTATGTTGAGTCATCATCCTCTTATTAAAAAGCACCAGTTGGAGAGCACCGCTGTCATTTGCATTCATTACTGTTAGTTCACATTGAGTATGACTTGACTGGATCTCTTTTACCATGAATTACAATGTCTAGTCAGTCCTTGATCTTTAAAGGTGATGTGCATTTATGTTTTGCGGTCTCAGAAAGGGCTAGAGAGATACCATCTTGTTATATCATATTATGATTGCTTTGAGAAAGTGTTGTCATCTGAGATTTATTATTATTGCTCGCTAGTTGATTATGCCATTGATATGAGTAAACATGAGACCTATGCGTTATTGTGAACATGGTTACAACAAGAGCAAATAGAGTTTGTAAAAGTTTTTCTTTATCACTTTCAGTTTGTCAACTGAATTGCTTGAGGACAAGCAAAGGTTTAAGCATGGGGGAGTTGATACGTCTCCGTCGTATCTACTTTTCCAAACACTTCTGCCCTTGTTTTGGACTCTAACTTGCATGGTTTGAATGGAACTAACACGGACTGACGCTGTTTTCAGCAGAATTGCCATGGTGTTATTTATGTGCAGAAACAAAAGTTCTCAGAATGACCTGAAACTTCACGGAACATCTTTTCAGAAATAATAAGAAATCCTTGCAAAAGATGAAGACCAGGGGGGCACACCCTAGCCACGAGGGTGGGGGGCGCGCCTGCCCCCTACCTCATGGGCCCCCTGGAGCTCCTCCGACCTCGACTCCAACTCTATATATTTGCTTTCAGGGAGAAAAAAATAAAGAAGAAGGATTCATCACATTTTACGATACGGAGCCGCCGCCAAGCCCTAAAACCTCTCGGGAGGGCTGATCTGGAGTCCGTTCGGGGCTCCGAAGAGGGGAATCCGTCGCCATCGTCATCATCAACCATCCTCCATCACCAATTTCATGATGCTCACCGCCATGCATGAGTAATTCCATTGTAGGCTTGCTGGACGGTGATGGGTTGGATGGGATCTATCATGTAATCGAGTTAGTTTTGTTAGGGTTTGATCCCTAGTATCCACTATGTTCTGAGATTGATGTTGCTATGACTTTGCTATGCTTAATGCTTGTCACTAGGGCTCGAGTGCCATGATTTCAGATCTGAACCTATTATGTTTTCATCAATATATGAGTGTTCTTGATCCTATCTTGCAATTCTATAGTCACCTATTATGTGTTATGATCCATTAACCCCGAAGTGACAATAATCGGGATAGATACCGGTGATAACCGTAGTTTGAGGAGTTCATGTATTCACTATGTGCTAATGCTTTGTTCCCGTTCTCTATTAAAAGGAGGCCTTAATATCCCTTAGTTTCCATTAGGACCCCGCTGCCACGGGAGGGTAGGACAAAAGATGTCATGCAAGTTCTTTTCCATAAGCACGTATGACTATATTCAGAATACATGCCTACATTACATTGACGAATTGGAGCTAGTTCTGTGTCACCCTAGGTTATGACTGTTACATGATGAACCGCATCCGGCATAATTATCCATCATTGATCCAGTGCCTACGAGCTTTCCATATACTGGTTTACGCTTATTTACTTTCCCGTTGCTATTGTTACAATCACTACAAAATACCAAAAACATTACTTTGTTTTCATTACTCTTTTGTTAACATTACCATCACTATCATATTACTTTGCTACTAAACACTTTGCTGTAGATACTAAGTTTCCAGGTGTGGTTGAATTGACAACTCAGCTGCTAATACTTGAGAATATTCTTTGGCTCCCCTTGTGTCGAATCAATAAATTTGGGTTGAATACTCTACCCTTGAAAGCTGTTGCGATCCCCTATACTTGTGGGTTATCAAACACCGGATGAAGCTGAAATTCTATTGAATAATATGTTGAAAAATGAAAATAATTGGACACTTCCGGAGCCAATTTCTGAGCCTATTCCTAAACCAACTCTGAAGAAGAGGGGTATTCTATTTATCAGTCCTGAAGATATGAAAGAGGCAAAGAAATCTATGAAAGAAAAAGGTATTAAAGCTGAAGATGTTAAGAATTTACCTCCTATTGAAGAAATACACGGTCTTAATTTACCGCCTGTTGAAGAAACATATAATCTTAATCCTTTACCTATTGAAGAAACTCATGGTCTTGATAACCCGACACAGGTAGTAAAGGTAAATTCTCTCTATAGATATGATAAAGTTGTAATCCCATTTATTAAATTTGCTAGCCCATGCTTAGATGAGTTTGATAAATTTATGGCTAAGAAAGAAGATTTTAATGCTTATTTTGGTAGACAATTGAAAAACAATTCAAATATGCTTGAACACTTGGGTGATTATATGGATAATGTTAAAGGTGAACTTAAACTTATTAGTAAATATGCTTCTATGGTTACCACTCAAGTAGAACAAGTACTTAAAGCTGAAAATGATTTGCTCAATGAATTGAATAGTAAGGTTAATGATAATGCTGTTAGAGTGGCTACTAGAACTGGTAAAATGACTCAGGAACCTTTGTATCCTGAAGGCCACCCTAAGAGAATTGAGCAAGATTCTCAGAGAAATAATATAGATGTACCTAGTTCTTCTAAAAAGAAAAAGAAAAATGATAGGACTTTGCATGCTTCTAGTGATCCTATTGTTGAAACACCTGAGAATCCAAATGATATTTCTATTTCTGATGCTGAAACTCAATCCGGTAATGAACCTGAAACTAGTGATAATGTTAATGATAATGTTCATAATGATGCTCAACCTAGTAATGATAATGACATAGAAATTGAACCTGCTGTTGATCTTGATAACCCACAATCAAAGAATCAACATTATGATAAGAAAGAATTTGTTGCTAGGAAACATGGTAAAGAAAGAGAACCATGGGTTCAGAAACCCATGCCCTTTCCTCCCAAACCATCCAATAAAAAGGATGATGAGGATTTTGAGCGCTTTGCTGAAATGATTAGACCTATCTTTTTGCATATGCGATTAACTAATATGCTCAAAACCAATCCTTATGCTAAGTACATGAAAGATATTATTACAAATAGAAGAAAGATACCGGAAGCTGAAATTTCCACCATGCTTGCTAATTATACTTTTAAGGGTAGAATACCAAAGAAACTTGGAGATCCAGGAGTACCAACTATACCATGCTCCATTAAAAGAAACTATGTTAAAACTGCTTTATGTGATCTTGGAGCCGGTGTTAGTGTTATGCCTCTCTCTTTATATCGTAGACTTGATTTGAATAAGTTGACACCTACTGAAATATATTTGCAAATGGCTAATAAATCAACTGCTATACCTGTCGGTATTTGTGAGGATGTGCCTGTTGTAGTTGCAAACGTTACTATTTTAACGGACTTTGTTATTCTTGATATTCCCGAGGACGATAGTATGTCTATTATTCTTGGAAGACCCTTTTTGAACACTGCAGGGGCTGTTATTTATTGCACTAAAGGCAATGTCACTTTTCATGTTAATGGTAACGAGCATACGGTACACTTTCCGAGGAAACAACCTCAAGTTCATAGTATCAACTCTATTGGAAAAATGCCATCGATTATATTTGGAGGTTTTGAATTTCCTCTTCCTACTGTCAAGAAGAAATATGATATTATTATTATTGCGGATGTGCATATCCCCGTTGAGGTAGCATAGTGTTATTCGAAATTTCTCCGGTTCCTTGTTATTCGGAACGAGTTCGTTAACAAGACTTGATCAACCTTGTTAGTGGTTCCTTTTGATGACCATGAGATGGATGAAACTAAAAGGCACAACCTTCTGTACCCCACTTTTACTTTCTGTTATTTACATTAAATAAAATAAAATAAATATTTTTATGTCTGTTATCTGATTATCCGTGTAATATAAAAATACCTCGAAAATAAAAGTTCTCCAAATGCCCTGAAATTTAAATATGATTTTTTCTAGAATATTTGAGGATTTATGGAACTGAGAACACACCAGGGGGGTTAACCACCTGTCCACGAGGGTGGAGGGCGCGCCCCCTGCCTCGTGGGCCCACGGTGACCCTCCTCCACTTATTCCTGCACCCACACACTTCATCTTCCTCCCACAAACACGAATAACCAGCTCAAACCCGAGTCCAAGCTCGTTTTGCTGCCGTTTTCGATCTCCTTGCTCAAAGCACCTCTCACAAAACTGCTTGGGGAGATTGTTCCTTGGTATGCGACTCCTCCATTGGTCCAATTAGTTTTTGTTCTAGTGCTTTATTCATTGCAAACTTGTGTTGCTTAGGTGACCCTGTTCTTGAGCTTGCATGTCAAATTTATATGGTCAAAAGTAGTTTTGATGCATGATATAGGCCCTAGGCACTTGTAGGAGTAGTTGCTATCAATATTATTGAGTTTGGTTTACTTTTATTTTGAAGTTACTAAAAAAATTCAGAATTTTTCAGAGGAAGAAATATGCTTAGGAAAATGTTCCAAGGTGGTTCTTCAAGGAAGCAAGGGCCCAGGCTTGCAATGCGTGATGCTGATGAAGAGCCACCAAGAGACGCTCCAGTGCGTCCTTGTGATTGGCCGTCTGAGAACTTTATGGATCGAGCGGGAATTAAGGAAGAATTTAACGCATATTTGCGTAATGCTGATCTTGTGAGCTTCGAGGAAGAGAAGTGCAGCCAGTATCACTATCTCACCAGTACCTTTGTGAGGAGGTTTGAATTTTCAACTTCACGTAATTCTCCAACTGTCATGTTTGATCTTTATGATAAATCTTACACTATGGACTTCGAGGATTTTACCACTGCTTGCAAACTTCCACAATGGGGTAGTATAAGGGATCCTCGCAAATCTGAATTTAGAGATTTTCTTGCTAGAATAACTGCGGAAGAATCTAGAGATATTACACAAGCTACCATAGGGAGCATTCACTTTCTTGCTATACATTATTTTGCTCTCTTCATAGGTAGATGCATTAATGGTAAAGATGAGGCATGTCACATGTGTGTCCCTGATCTTAGTATTCTTAGGAGTGTTGTGTTACGAGACAAATCATATAATTTGGGAGCCATTGTTGCACGTAGGTTGCATCTTAATAGACTTAATGGAGATTTCTTTGGTGGAATTTATGCAACCCTCATAGCTAATTTTCGGGGTATAGCCATACGCGAAGATGATATTGAATTACCTCCTGCTTATCTAGATTTTAATGCTATCGTTCACCACCAGTTTGTCGAGAGGAACGAATCACCTCTCCAGTATCGACTAATCTTTGACAGATGTCGTGCTGTCCATATTACTCTCCCTGCTCCTGCCTTCTTTGATTATCAGGCAAGGGGAGGATATACTATTACCAGAGAGGAGGCAGATGAGTACGAGAGGAGAAAGGAGGCCGCTCGTCGCCACGCTGCAGCTCAGCAGGCGATAGCCGCTGCATCGCAGTATGACCCCAACTATTATTATGGATATCCGCCAGGCCAGCCGTGGCCATAGACCAACTTAGGCCAAAAGCCTAATCTTGGGGGAGTACGTATTTCTCACTGACATTACATTCATGTTCACACACTCATTGCTAGATGTCTGTGCTCATACTTTTTCATTGTATCATCCATGCTAGTTTATTTTCCTTTTTATGCTTTCTTCATGTGTGTTTAATAAACCTTAAGAAAACCAAAAAAAATTAGTTGTAGCTTTTAGTTAGTTTAATTCCCATGCTTTTAGTAGTAATTAAAAAGAAAACCCAAAAATATTTCTTGTTCTTCTTTTGCTTGTTGGGAGCTTTCCCATGTAAATAGTTTTATTTCTTTTCTTTTCTTTGGGGGTCGATAGGAGAAGATCATAATTAAATTGTTGAAGTGGTTTTTATATGCATTATTGTTTATCTGACAAAAGAGCCCATATTGTCTTGTCTTCTCTTGTTTATTGAATGCCTGCAGATTCCAGCTTAGTACAATGCACGTGCACTATTATTATTCACATCGTTCAGTCGTGCAAGTGAAAGGCAATTATGACGATATATGATGGACTGACTGAGATAAGAAAGGCTGGTATGAACTCTACCTCTTTTGTTTTTGTAAATATGATTAGTTCATCGTTCCTGATTCAGCCTATTATGAATAAACATGTTTGCAATGACAACTAGAGATCATAGTTTCTTGTGCCATGCTTGATTAGTTGTGAGTTATAATGGTTTACCTTGCGTGCCAACATGCTATTAAAATGGTTATGATGTGGTATGATAGGGTGGTATCCTCTTTTGAATGATTTAAGTGACTTGACTTGGCGCATGTTCACGCATGTAGTTGAAACAAAATCAACATAGCCTTCACGATATTTATGTTCATGCTGGATTATATCCTACTCATGCTTGCATTCGGTGCTGATTAATTTTAATGCATGTTCATGACTGTTGTCGCTCTCTAGCTGGTCGCTTCCCAGTCTTTTGCTAGCCTTCACCTGTACTAAGCGGGAATACTGCTTGTGCATCCAAATCCCTTAAACCCCAAAGTTATTCCACATGAGTCCACTATACCTACCTATATACGGTATCTACCTGCCGTTCCAAGTAAATTTGTATGTGCCAAACTCTAAACCTTCAAATAAATATCCTGTTTGGTATGCTCGAATAGCTCATGTATCAACTAGGGCTGTCCGTATCTTCCATGTTAGGCGGGTTATTCTCAAGAGGAGTGGACTCCGCTCCTCACTCACGAGATAAATGGCTGGTCACCGGGATGCCCAGTCCCATGCTTTATGCAAACTAAATCAAAATAATTGCAAACAAAACTCCCCCTGGGACTCTTGTTAGTTGGAGGCACTCGTTGTTTCAAGCAAGCCATGGATTGATGCTTGTTGGTGGAAGGGGGAGTATAAACTTCACCATTCTGTTTGGGAACCGCCTATAATGTTTGTAGCATGGAAGATATCACCATCTCTTGGTTGTTATGTTGACAATGAAAGTATACCGCTCAAAATATTATTCACCTCTGTTTCAAAACCGAGCTCTGGCACCTCTACAAATCCCTACTTCCCTCTGCGAAGGGCCTATCTATTTACTTTTATGCTGAGTCATCATCCTCTTATCAAAAAGCACCAGTTGGAGAGCACCGCTGTCATTTGCATTCATTATTGTTAGTTTACATTCAGTATGACTTGACTGGATCTCTTTTACCATGAATTACAATGTCTAGTCAGTCCTTGGTCTTTAAAGGTGCTCTGCATTTATGTTTTGCGGTCTCAGAAAGGGCTAGCGAGATACCATCTTGTTATATCATATTATGATTGTTTTGAGAAAGTGTTGTCATCCGAGATTTATTATTATGGCTCGCTAGTTGATTATGCTATTGATATGAGTAAACTTGAGACCTATGCATTATTGCGAATGTGGTTAGTTATAATCTTTGCTGAAAACTTGAATGCTGGCTTTACATATTTACAACAACAAGAG
Source organism: Triticum urartu (assembly GCF_056163025.1). NCBI lineage: Eukaryota > Viridiplantae > Streptophyta > Magnoliopsida > Poales > Poaceae > Triticum > Triticum urartu. The sequence goes on from NC_141873.1 coordinate 512,831,116, forward strand.
CAAACAGAGTTTGTAAAAGTTTTTCTTTATCCCTTTCAGTTTGTCAACTGAATTGCTTGAGGACAAGCAAAGGTTTAAGCTTGGGGGAGTTGATACGTCTGCAACGTATCTACTTTTCCAAACACTTTTGCCCTTGTTTTGGACTCTAACTTGCATGATTTGAATGGAACTAACCCGGACTGACGCTGTTTTCAGCAGAATTACCATGGTGTTGTTTATGTGCAGGAGCAAACGTTCTCGGAATGACCTAAAACTTCACGGAGCCACTTTTCAAAAAATAAGAAAAATACCTGCCAAAGATGAAGGCCAGGGGGCCCACCGTCTCTCCACGAGGGTGGGGGGCGCGCCCCCCTACATCGTGGGCCCCCTGTTGCTTGTCCGATTCCAACTCCACCTCCATATATTGAGTTTCGGCGAGAAATAAATTAAAGAGAATAAATCATCGCGTTTTACGATACGGAGCCGCCGCCAAGCCCTAAAACCTCTCGGGAGGGCTGATCTGGAGTCCGTTCGGGGCTCCGGAGAGGGGAATCCATCGCCATCGTCATCATCAACCATCCTCCATCACCAATTCCATGATGCTCACCGCCGTGCGTGAGTAATTCCATCGTAGGCTTGCTTGACGGTGATGGGTTGGATGGGGTCTATCATGTAATCGAGTTAGTTTTGTTAGGGTTTGATCCCTAGTATCCACTATGTTATAAGATTGATGTTGCTATGACTTTGCTATGCTTAATGTTTGTCACTAGGGCCCGAGTGCCATGATTTCAGATCTGAACCTATTATGTTTTCATCAATATATGAGTGTTCTTGATCCTATCTTGCAAGTCTATAGTCACCTATTATGCGTTATGATCCGTTAACCCCGAAGTGACAATAATCGGGATACATACCGGTGATGACCGTAGTTTGAGGAGTTCATGTATTCACTATGTGTTTAACTTTGTTCTGGTACTCTATCAAAAGGAGGCCTTAATATCCCTTAGTTTCTGTAAGGACCCCGCTGCCACGGGAGGGTAGGACAAAAGATGCCATGCAAGTTCTTTTCCATAAGCACGTATGACTATATTCGGAATACATGCCTACATTACATCAATGAACAGGAGCTAGTTTTGTGTCACCCTAGGTTATGACAGTTACATGATGAACCGCATCCGGCATAATTCTCCATCACCGATCCATTGCCTACGAGCTTTCCATATATTGTTCTTCGCTTATTTACTTTCCGTTGCTATTGCTATCATCACTACAAAATACCAAAAACATTGCTTTTATTACTGTTACCTTTTATTACCGTTATCACTACTATCATATTACTTTGCTACTAAACACTTTGCTGCAAATATTAAGTTTCCAGGTGTGGTTGAATTGACAACTCAGCTGCTAATACTTGAGAATATTCTTTGGCTCCCCTTGTGTCGAATCAATAAATTTGGGTTGAATACTCTACCCTCGAAAACTATTGCGATCCCCTATACTTGTGGGTTATCATTGCTATCATCACTACAAAATACCAAAAACATTACTTTTCCTATCATTACCTTTTGCTACCATTACCACTACTATCATATTACATTGCTACTAAATACTTTGCTGCAGATATTAAGTTTCCAGGTGTGGTTGAATTGACAAATCAGCTGCTAATACTTGAGAATATTCTTTGGCTCCCCTTGTGTCGAATCAATAAATTTGGGTTGAATACTCTACCCTCGAAAACTGTTGCGATCCCCTATACTTGTGGGTTATCACTATTATAGTTGGATCTTATGATGTTTCTCCCCCTCTACTCTGTTGTGATTAATTGAGTTTTCCCTTTGATGTTATCTTATCTGATTGAGTCTTTAAGGATTTGAGAACACTTGATGTATGTCTTGCACGTGCTTATATGTGGTGACAATGGGATATCATGTGATCCACTTGATGTATGTTTTGGTGATCAACTTGCGAGTTCTGTGACCTCGTGAACTTATGCATAGGGGTTGGCGCACGTTTTTGTATTGACTCTCTGGTAGAAACTTTGGGGCACTCTTTGAAGTTCTTTGTGTTGGTTGAATAGATGAATCTGAGATTGTGTGATGCATATTGTATAATCATACCCACGGATACTTGAGGTGACACTGGAGTATCTTGGTAACATTAGGGTTTTGGTTGATTTGTGTCTCAAGGTGTTATTCTAGTACGAACTCTAGGATAGATTGAATGGAAAGAATAGCTTCATGTTATTTTACTACGGACTCTTGAATAGATCGATCAGAAAGGATAACTTTGAGGTGGTTTCGTACCCTACCATAATCTCTTCGTTTGTTCTCCTCTACTAGTGACTTTGGAGTGACTCTTTGTTGCATGTTGAGGGATAGTTATATGATCCAATTATTTTATTATTGTTGATAGAACTTGCACTAGTGACAGTATGAACCCTAGGCCTTGTTTCAATGCATTGCAATACCGTTTTCGCTCACTTTTATGATTAGTTACCTTGCTGTTTTTATATTTTCATATTACAAAAACCTATATCTACCATCCATATTGCACTTATATCACCATCTCTTCGCCGAACTAGTGCACCTATATAATTTACCATTGTATTGGGTGTGTTGGGGACACAAGAGACTCTTTGGTATTTGGTTGCAGGGTTGCTTGAGAGAGACCATCTTCATCCTACGCCTCCCACGGATTGATAAACCTTAGGTCATCCACTTGAGGAAAATTTGCTACTGTCCTACAAACCTCTGCACTTGGAGGCCCAACAACGTCTACAAGAAGAAGGTTCTGTAGTAGACATCAAGCTCTTTTCTAGCGTCGTTGCTGGGGAGGTTAGCGCTTGAAGGTATATCTTTAGATCTTGCAATCAAATCTTTTAGTTTCTTGTTTTATCACTAGTTTAGTTTATAAAAGAAAAACTACAAAAAATGGAATTGAGTTTGCCTCATACGCTTCATCTTTTTAATATCTTTCGTGAGAATGATGGAAAGGAAAATTGTGCTCAAGTGCTAGAAGAAGAAGTCTATAGAATGTTTGGCACTAAATCTTTGAATGATGAGCATGATTGCAATGTTATTAGTATGAACTCTTTGAATATCCATAGTACTAATGATGATTGCACTAGTTATGATGAAAATATCTCTTATAAGCATGTCAATTTTTGTGGAGTGCATAGAGTTTGTACATACCAAACAGGGAAGATAGATTTTGCAAGAGGCATAAGTATTTGGAAAGTAAATGGTTGCAAGAGAGGCTAGAAGTTAGTGCTGAAAATTTAAAATATCTTAGCCATACTTGTGAACTTTGCAATGAACATGGTCATTTAAATATCAAATGGAAATTGTTTCATGATCGAATCGTGTCCAAAAATTGTGATGACTTGATTTCCCTTGCACATCATAATGAACTTAGTTTGCTTTTGGGTTATGAAGAAATGAAACGTCAAACTAAGCATATTCCAGAATATAACCTTGAGAAATTCCTCGATATTGATCTAGAAGAAATTTATATGTATTTTGCAGTAAATTGCATTGAAAATCCTTATATTGCCAATTACATAAAGAAAAGAAAACAAATAGAAGATGAAGAGAATACTAACAAAAGGGAAGAGACTTCCCAATATTCTCCTATTATTTCTTATGATGAATTAGGTAACGAGGAGGAACCTTCTATTCAACCAATCTCATTAATAAGGAGCTCCAAAAAGAGGATTGAACCCACACATGATGTGAAGAAGAAAAACAAAAGACAGAGAAGTAAAGGTAGAAAGGTATCTCTCCCAAATGATGTTGCTCCTATTTCTCATTGTGATGATGATAATTGCTATACTATTGGTGCTATCCATACTACTAATGATGAGAGTGATTATGCTTATGATATGAAAAGGCCCAAGCTTGGAGATGCTATGTTTGATGAAGATGATGTTTGTGAGAATATATTTGCTGCAATTAATGTTTGTACCAAGCTTGGGGATGCTATGTTTAATGAAGATGATATTTTTAGTCTCCCAAGTTTTCATATGCAAATTTATAATGATGATAGCATGCCTCCTACTTATGATGATTTTATTGATGAAAGTGGGTTTGGAAGAGTGTCAACTTTAGGAAGTAATGATCCCACTATTTTGGAGGATGTTGAATCTTATTGTGATAATTATGAAAGTGACTTGGAGAGGTCATGACTTTATTTAGTAATGATTCCACTATCTTGGAAGAGGTTTCAATCGATTATGATGAGAACAAAGTTGCTACCTATGATGATTATTGTGATGATACTTATGCTATAAAAAGTAGTGATGATTATACTTATAAAACTTTTCATGATTATGATTACCCTTTTCCTGAACATTACTCTTTTAATGTGGAAAAAATTTATAGTATTCGAGTCTCTTATGATACTCCCACTATTCCGATTGAGAAGAATTTTGCTTATGTGGAGAGTAATGAAATTTCTATGCTGGTAGATCATGAAAAGAATTCCTTAGGTGCTGGTTATATTGTTGAATTCATTCATGATTCTACTGAGAATTATTATGATGGAGGAACATATGCTTGTAGGAATTTCAATAATATCAAGTTTCCTCTCTATGTGCTTAAAATCCGGAAGTTATGCTTGTTTTACCTTCCTATGCAATTTGATTCTTGTTCCCGTAAGTTGTTTGCTCACAAAATCCCTATGCATAGGAAGTGGGTTATAATTAAATGTGCTAGTCATATTATTCATGATGCTCTCTTTATGTTTCAATTCCTATCTTTTATGTGAGCATCATTGAAATCATCATGCCTAGCTAGGGGCGTTAAACGTTAGCGCTTGTTGGGAGGCAACCCAATTTTATTTTTGTTCCTTGCTTTTTGTTCCTGTTTAGTAATAAATAATTCATCTATACTCTGTTTATATGTGGTTTTATGTTTTAATTAGTGTTTGTGCCAAGTAAAGCCTTTAGGATCTTCTTGGGTGATTGTTATTTGATCTTGCTGTAAAAACAGAAAGTATGCGCTCACGAGAATAATTTTCATTTCTTACCAGAGAGTGATAAAATACCAATTTCACTTGAAGTAGATTAATAAACAAATTTCCTAGGACTTCCTAATTTCTCAGGATTTTGGGAGTTACAGAAGTATTCAAATGATACATATTACTACAGACTGTTCTGTTTTTGACAGATTTTGTTTTCTACGTGTTGTTTGCTTATTTTGATGAATCTATGAGTAGTATCGGAGGGTATGAACCATAGAGTAGTTGGAATACAGTAGATATTACACAAATATGAATTTATAATGAGTTCACAATAGTACCTAAGTGGTGATTTATTTTCTTATACTAACGGAGCTTACGAGTTTTCTGTTAAGTTTTGTGTTGTGAAGTTTTCAAGTTTTGGGTGAAGATTCGATGGACTATGGAATAAGGAGTGGCAAGAGCCTAAGCTTGGGGATTCCCATGGCACCCCAAGGTAATATTCAAGGACAACCAAGAGCCTAAGCTTGGGAATGCCCCGGATGGCATCCCCTCTTTTGTCCTCATTCATTGGTAACTTTACATGGAGCTATATTTTTATTCGCCACATGATATGTGTTTTTCTTGGAGCATCATTTTATTTTCTTTTGTTTTGCTTTCTATTTGAATAAAATACCAAGATCTGAAATTATTAAATGTTATAGATTCTTCACATAGTTGCATAATTATTCGACTACTCATTGATCTTCACTTATATCTTTTGGAGTAGTTTGTCATTTGCTCTAGTGCTTCACTTATATCTTTTTAGAGTACGGCGGTGGTTTTATTTTATAGAAATAATTGATCGCTCATGCTTCACTTATATTATTTTGGGAGTCCTTTAGAACAACATGGCAATAATAAAAACTTTCATATAAGTGCATTGAATACTAAGAGAAGTTTGATACTTGATGATTGTTTTGAGATATGAAGATGGTGATATTAGAGTCATGCTAGTTGAGTTGTTGTGGATTTGAGAAATACTTGTGTTAAAGTTTGTGATTCCCGTAGCATGCACGTATGGTGAACCGTTATGTGATGAAGTCGGAGCATGATTTATTTATTGATTGTCTTCCTTATGAGTGGCGGTCGGGGACGAGCGATGGTCTTTTCCTACCAATTTATCCCCCTAGGAGCATGCGCATAGTACTTCATTTATATAACTAATAGATTTTTGCAATAAGTATGTGAGTTCTTTATGACTGATGTTGAGTCCATGGATTATACGCACTCTCACCCTTCCACCATTGCTAGCCTCTCTAGTACCGCGCAACTTTCGCCGGTACCATAAACCCATCATATATCTTCCTCAAAACAGCCACCGTACCTACCTATTATGGCATTTCCATAGCCATTCCGAGATATATTGCCATGCAACTTTCCACCGTTCCGTTTATTATGACATGCTTCATCATTGTCATATTGCTTTGCATGATCATGTAGTTGACATCATACTTGTGGCAAAGCCATCATTCATAATTTTCCATACATGTCACTCTTGATTCATTACACATCCCGGTACACCGCCGGAGGCATTCATATAGAGTCATATTTTGTTCTAAGTATTGAGTTGTAATTCTTGAGTTTTAAGTAAAAAGAAGTGTGATGATCATCATTATTAGAGCATTGTCCCAGTGAGGAAAGGATGATGGAGACTATGATTCCCCCACAAGTCGGGATGAGACTCCGGACGAAAAATAAAAATAAAAATAAAGAGGAAAAAAAGAGGCCATAAAAAAGAGAAAAGGCCCAAATAAAAAAAATAAAAAATGAGAGAAAAAGAGAGAAGGGGCAATGCTACTATCCTTTTACCACACTTGTGCTTCAAAGTAGCACCATGATCTTCATGATAGAGAGTCTCCTATGTTGTCACTTTCATATACTAGTGGGAATCTTTCATTATAGAACTTGGCTTGTATATTCCAATGATGGGCTTCCTCAAAATGCCCTAGGTCTTCGTGAGCAAGCAAGTTGGATGCACACCCACTTAGTTTCTTTTTGAGCTTTCATACACTTATAGCTCTAGTGCATCCGTTGCATGGCAATCCCTACTCACTCACATTGATATCTATTGATGGGCATCTCCATAGCCTGTTGATATGCCTAGTTGATGTGAGACTATCTTCTCCTTTTTGTCTTATCCACAACCACCATTCTATTCCACCTATAGTGCTATATCCATGGCTCACGCTCATGTATTGCGTGAAGATTGAAAAAGTTTGAGAACATCAAAAGTATGAAACAATTGCTTGGCTTGTCATCGGGGTTGTGCATGATTTAAATATTTTGTGTGATGAAGATAGAGCATAGCCAGACTATATGATTTTGTAGGGATAGCTTTCTTTGGCCATGTTATTTTGAGAATACATAATTTCTTAGTTAGTATGCTTGAAGTATTATTATTTTTATGTCAATATTTAACTTTTGTCTTGAATCTTATGGATCTGAATATTCTTGCCACAATAAAGAAAATTACATGGAGAAATATGTTAGGTAGAATTCCACATCAAAAAATTTGTTTTTATCATTTACCTACTCGAGGACGAGCAGGAATTAAGCTTGGGGATGCTTGATATGTCTCCAACGTATCTATAATTTTTGATTGTTCCATGCTATTATATTATCTGTTTTGGATGTTTATGGGCTTTATTAAACACTTTTATATTATTTTTGGGACTAACCTATTAACCCAGAGCCCAGTGCCAGCTTCTGTTTTTTCCCTTGTTTCAGTGTTCCACAGAAAAGGAATATCAAACAGAGTCCAAACGGAATGAAACCTTCGGGAGCGTGATTTTTGGAACGAACGTGATCCAGGAGACTTGGAGTTGAAGTCAAGGAAGCTTCAAGGTGGCCACGAGGTAGGGAGGCGCGCCTCCCACCCTCATGGGCCCCTCATGGCTCCCCTGACCGACTTCTTTCGCCTATATATATCCATATACCCTAAAAACATCAGAGAGTAGAATAGATCAGGAGTTCCGCCGCCAGAAGCCTCCGTAGCCACCGAAAACCAATCTAGACCCGCTTCGGCACCCTGCCGGAGGGGGGAATCCCTCTCCGGTGGCCATCTTCATCATCCCGACGCTCTCCATGACGAGGAGGGAGTAGTTCTCCCTCAGGGCTGAGGGTATGTACCAGTAGCTATGTGTTTGATCTCTCTCTCTCTCGTGTTCTTGAGGTGGTATGATCTTGATGTATCGCGAGCTTTGCTATTATAGTTGGATCTTATGATGTTTCTCCCCCTCTACTCTCTTGTGATGAATTGAGTTTTCCCTTTGAAGTTATCTTATCAGATTGAGTCTTTAAGGATTTGAGAACACTTGATGTATGTCTCGCACGTGCTTATCTGTGGTGACAATGGGATATCATGTGATCCACTTGATGTATGTTTTGGTGATCAACTTGCGAGTTCCGTGACCTCGTGAACTTATGCATAGGGGTTGGCACACGTTTTTGTCTTGACTCTCCGGTAGAAACTTTGGGGCACTCTTTGAAGTTCTTTGTGTTGGTTGAATAGATGAATCTGAGATTGTGTGATGCATATCGTATAATCATACCCACGGATACTTGAGGTGACATTGGAGTATCTAGGTGACATTAGGGTTTTGGTTGATTTGTGTCTTAAGGTGTTATTCTAGTACGGACTCTAGGATAGATTGAACGGAAAGAATAGCTTCATGTTATTTTACTACGGACTCTTGAATAGATCGATCAGAAAGGATAACTTTGAGGTGGTTTCGTACCCTACCATAATCTCTTTGTTTGTTCTCCTCTATTAGTGACTTTGGAGTGACTCTTTGTTGCATGTTGAGGGATAGTTATATGATCCAATTATGTTATTATTATTGAGAGAACTTGCACTAGTGAAAGTATGAACCCTAGGCCTTGTTTCAATGCATTGCAATACCGTTTTCGCTCACTTTTATCATTAGTTACCTTGATGTTTTTATATTTTCATATTACAAAAACCTATATCTACCATCCATATTGCACTTGTATCACCATCTCTTCGCCGAACTAGTGCACCTATACAATTTACCATTGTATTGGGTGTGTTGGGGACACAAGAGACTCTTTGTTATTTGGTTGCAGGGTTGCTTGAGAGAGACCATCTTCATTCTACGCCTCCCACGGATTGATAAACCTTAGGTCATCCACTTGAGGGAAATTTGCTACTGTCCTACAAACCTCTGCACTTGGAGGCCCAACAACGTCTACAAGAAGAAGGTTGTGTAGTAGACATTAAGCTCTTTTCTGGCGCCGTTGCCGGGGAGGTTAGCGCTTGAAGGTATATCTTTAGATCTTGCAATCAAATATTTTAGTTTCTTGTTTTATCACTAGTTTAGTTTATAAAAGAAAAACTACAAAAAATGGAATTGAGTTTGCCTCATACGCTTCATCTTTTTAATATCTTTCGTGAGAATGATGGAAAGGAAAATTGTGCTCAAGTGCTAGAAGAAGAAGTCTATAGAATGTTTGGCACTAAATCTTTGAATGATGAGCATGATCAGCGACCGTGCCCACGCCCTCACCCACCTTTTCTTCCACCTTGGTCGCCCTCGTGAGCACGCACATGGCCACCGCCGAGAGCGTCGCCGCTCCACACCCTCGACCTGGCCCTCCTTTTAACCTATCTCCATGTCCACGCGCTTCTAGGGTTTCCCTCTTCCCTCTCGCACGCCGCTAGGTGAGAGAGCCACCAGATTCGTCATGCCACCAACGTTCCGAGCGTGCAAGCTCGTCGCCGGCGTGCTCTCCAACCACCTCCACCCCGGCGACCATGTTCGTCTTCTTCCCCGATGTCGTCTACGTCCCCGACGTCTGCTACTTCACCACGGGATGCCAAGACGCCGTCGACTCCTTCCTCTTCTTCCCTGCGGAGCCCGTAGGTGTTCGACCGTCGCCGTGCTCGCCCCCGTCCAACCGAGTGCACTCTTGTGCTCGTGGTAAGCCCCTGAGCAGCCCCGTGCCCTTCTCCCCCTCTTTTGCATGCGTTAGCTAGCCACGCGCCATCCGCCCAAACCCGTCGCCGTCGAACCCTGCTCCGGCGAGTCCTGGGACCTCCGTAGCGCCTCTGCACGTGTTTTTCCCCGTTGTCGCGTCGCGTAGGCCTATTCCACAGCTCCAGATGCTCGCGCGGCTTTCCACCTCGCCGCGTGCGTCTGCACCGTCGCCTCCTTTGTAGCTCGTCGCCGGCGTCGACTCCGTCGTTGTCTGGTGCGGCTAGTGGCACCCGGGGATGCGGGATTCTCTTGCGACCCCGTTGCGCATCTCCGCCGTGCCGTAGGATCCCCAGAACAACTCCGGTGAGGTCCTCCACCGTGCCCATCGCCGGCCGGCAGCACCCCTGTTTTTGCTCTGCTTCAGCGCGCGCATAGGTCCACCAGTCAGCCTCACGGATCGCCAGGTCCACCTGTTAGTCCTCACACCCGCACACACACCCTCTCACATGACACATGGGACCCAAGGACCCACCTGTCATCCTATCGAGTCCTGCCTCTAGCCAAATCGAGCAGTTGCCCATTTTGGGCCTTTCCTAGGTCAGGCCTTTCCTTATCTGGCAAGTCCACATTGGGACATTTCCATTTTAGGTTTTTCCATTTCGGTCTTTTCCTTTTTAGGCAGTGTTTGACTTATAGCATTTGTGATGATTTCCCTACAGTAACCTAAACATATTATATATGTTTTGGGGGTAGAAAATCCCACCATTATAGTGGTGGCATTAGTTTTTTCATTTGAGACAGTTCATGAACATGTCATTTTGCATCATGATCATGTTTTGTCATTTTTGTGTGTTTTATTTCAAGCATGCTATGAAGGTGTTTGGCACATGGTTAGCTTCATTTTCATGCCTACTCCATGCTAGTATTTATTCCATGTCTTTTAGTGCCCTGTGATGAGTGACATGAGTTTGCAAAGTTGCTATCATGAATCTGTTTTTGCCATATCCTGGAATCTCACTAAGTCTGAATCTGTTTATAAAACTTGCTATGTTTGCATGGGTATAATCATATTTTCTGTGCCTTTTTGGCTCATGATCAGTAAGGGAGTTTTGTTCTATGTGTTTAGTAGTAGCATGTCATGCCTTTGTTTTCCATGTTAAGTTCCTGTAGCATGTTGTTTGCTTGCTCTAAACATTGCTTCCTGATGTTGTTTTTGACATGTTAGTATTTTCACCAAGTCTGTGAAGTTGATATATTTTGCACTTTTGCCATGCTTGTTTGAACCTGTTCTAGTGTGATTTAGCCGTAGCTCAGTGTTCATGTTTTGTCAAGCATCTCTTGTACATCACTGCCATATGCTTTGTTGCTATGTTGGAGAGCAGTAGCTTAGTTTATTGTTGCATTCTAAGTGCTATCATGTTGTTAATCGCAGATTAGCATCAATCTTGTTTTGCTTGCCATTTGCAAACCGTGCATCCGTTTCCGGTGATCCTTATGTCGATTTCGACTGGAATCACCTCATCTTTCAAGAGGCATACTTGGTTTGCCAAGTTAACTCCTTGATCATTCTTTCCCTTCCGGAGCACGTATATGCATTGCATATCATATCTTGCATATCATGCCATGTATTGCATCATGTTGCTTGTGCATTACACCGTGATTGATTGTTGTTCAATTGCTTGTGTTCTTGCTTTGGGTAGAGCCGGGAGACGAGTACGTGAACGAGGAACCTGTTGAGTACGCTAACGAGGAGCAAGCTTTCGGCAACTCTGAGAACATTGCAGGCAAGATGACCATACCCTTGATATCACTTCTATCTTAGCTTGCTAGTTGTTTGTTCTGTCGCTATGTCACGCTACCTACCACTTGTTATATCATGCCTCCCATATTGCCATGTCAAGCCTCTAACCCACCTTCCTAGCAACCGTTGTTTGGCTATGTTGCCGCTTTTGCTCAGCCCCTCTTATAGCGTTGCTAGTTGCAGGTAAAGTTGAAGTTTGTTCCATGTTGGAACATGGATATGTTGGGATATCACAATATCTCTTATTTAATTTAATGCATCTATGTACTTAGTAAACGGTGGAAGGCTTGGCCTTTTGCCTGGTGTTTTGTTCCACTCTTGCCGCCCTAGTTTCCGTCATACCGGTGTTATGTTCCTTGATTTTTGCGTTCCATACGCGGTTGGGGTTATGGGACCCCCTTGACAGTTTGCTTTGAATAAAACTCCTCCAGCAAGGCCCAACCTTGGTTTTAACATTTGCCACCTAAGCCTTTTCCCTTGGGTTTTCGCGAGCCCGAGGGTCATCTTTATTTTAACCCCCCCCCCCCAGGCCAGTGCTCCTCTGAGTGTTGGTCCGAACCGAGCTGCCTACGGGACCACCTCGGGGAACTCGAGGGCTGGTTTTACTCGTAGCTTGTCTCATCTGGTGTGCCCTGAGAACAAGATATGTGCAGCTCCTATTGGGATTTGTCGGCACAGTCGGGTGGCTTTGCTGGTCTTGTTTTACCATTGTCGAAATGTCTTGTAACCGGGATTCCGAGACTGATCGGGTCTTTCCGGGAGAAGGAATATCCTTCGTTGATCGTGAGAGCTTGTGATGGGCTAAGTTGGGACACCCCTGCAGGGTATAAACTTACGAGAGCCGTGCTCGCGGTTATGTGGCAGATGGGAATTTGTTAATATCCGGTTGTAGAGAACTTGACACTTGACTTAATTAAAATGAATCAACCGTGTGTGTAGTCGTGATGGTCTCTTTTCGGCGGAGTCTGGGAAGTGAACACGGTCTTGTGTTATGCTTGAACGTATGTAGTTTCGGGATCACTTCTAGCTTCACTACCGTTGCGTAGCTTATCACCTTACTCTTATTTACATTTGTTAGCCACCATACTTGCTTAGTGCTTACTGCAGCTCCACCTCTTTACCCTATCCTACCCATAAGCTTAAATAGTCTTGATCTCGTGGGTGTGAGATTGCTGAGTCCTTGTGACTCACGGATACTTCCAAATAGTTGCAGGTGCCGATGATACCAGTGCAGGTGATGCTACCGAACTCAAGTGGGAGTTCGACGAGGATCTTGGTCGTTACTATGTTTCTTTTCCTGTTGATCAGTAGTGGACCCAGTTGGGACGATCGGGGATCTAGCATTTGGGATTTATCTTCCTTTTATTCGGATATGACCGTAGTCGGTCTATGAGTGTATTTGGATGATGTATGAATTATTTATGTATTGTGTGATGTGGCGAGTGTAAGCCAACTCTCTTTACCCCTTTCTTATTCAGTACATGGGATTGTGTGAAGATTACCCCTCTTGCGACTAAACCACCATGCGGTTATGCCTCTAAGTTGTGCCTCGACACATGGGAGATATAGCCGCATCGTGGGTGTTACAGTAGCGTAAGTATTTCCCTCAGTTTTTGAGAACCAAGGTATCAATCCAGTAGGAGACTACACGCAAGTCACCTAGTACCTGCACAAACAAAAAAGAACCTTGCAACCAACGCGATAAAGGGGTTGTCAATCCCTTCACGGCAACTTGCAAAAGTGAGATCTGATAAAGATAATAAGATAAATATTTTTGGTATTTTTGTTGTATAGATTGGAAAGTAAAGATTACAAAATAAATAGTAAACTAGGATTGTAGATCGGAAACTTATATGATGTAAAGTAGACCCGGGGGCCATAGGTTTCACCAGTGGCTTCTCTCAAGATAGCATATATTACGGTGGGTGAACAAATTACTGCCGAGCAATTGATAGAAAAGCGCATAGTTATGAGAATATCTAGGCATGATCATAAACATAGGTATCACGTCCGTGTCAAGTAGACCAAAACGATTCTGCATCTACAACTATTACTCCACACATCGACCGCTATCCAGTATGCATCTAGAGTATTAAGTTCATAAGAACAGAGTAACGCATTAGGCAAGATGAAGTGATGTAGAGGGATAAACTCAAGCAATATGATATAACCCATATCTTTTTATCCTCGATGGCAACAATACAATACGTGTCGGTTCCCTTTCTGCCACTGGGATCGAGCACCGCAAGATTGAACCCAAAGCTACGCACTTCTCCCATTGCAAGAAAGATCAATCTAGTAGGCCAAACCAAACTGATAATTCGAAGAGACTTGCAAAGAATCATGCATATAAGAATTCAAAGAAGAATCAAATATTGTTCATAGATAAACTTGATCATAAACCCACAATTCATCGGATCTCGGCAAACACACCGCAAAAAGTATTACATCGAATAGATCTCCAAGAACATCAAGGAGAACTTTGTATTGATAACCAAAGAGAGAGAAGAAGCCATCTAGCTAATAACTATGGACCCGAAGGTCTGTGCTAAACTACTCACACATCATCGGAGAGGCTATGGTGTTGATGTAGAAGCCCTCCGTGATCGAATCCCCCTCCGGTAGATCGCCGGAAAAGGTCCCCAGATGGGATCTCACGGGTATAGAAGGTTGCGGCGGTGGAAAAGTGGTTTCGTGGCTCTCCTAGATGTTTTCAGGGTATAAGAGTATATATAGGCGAAATAAGTAGGTCGGTGGAGCTATGAGGGGCCCACGAGGGTGGGGGCGCGCCGCCCTACCTCGTGGCCGCCTCGTTGCTTCCTTGACCTCCACTCCAAGTCTCCTGGATTGCGTTTGTTCCAAAAATGATCCTCGTGAAGGTTTCATTCCGTTTGGATTCCGTCTGATGTTCCTTTTATGCGGAACACTGAAATAGGCAAAAAAACAACAATTTGCACTGGGCCTTCGGCTAATAGGTTAGTCCCAAAAATAATATAGAAGTGCATAATAAAGCCCATTAAACATCCAAAACAAATAATATAATAGCATGGAACAATAAAAAATTATAGATACGTTGGAGACGTATCAGTTCTCTTGTGAAATTTGGATTCCTTTGCCAAGGTAATTGCACCAGTATTGTCACAAAAGATTTTCATTGGACCCGATACACTAGGTATTACACCTAGATCGGATATGAACTCCTTCATCCAGACTCCTTCATTTGCTGCTTCCGAAGCAGCTATGTATTCCGCTACACACGTAGATCCTGCCATGACGCTCTGCTTAGAACTGCACCAACTGACAGCTCCACCATTCAATTAAAATACATATCTGGTTTGTGACTTAGAGTCATCTGGATCAGTGTCAAAGCTTGCATCGACGTAACCGTTTATGACGAGCTCTTTGTCACCTCCATAAACGAGAAACATATCCTTAGTCCTTTTCAGGTATTTCAGGATATTCTTGACCATTGTCCAGTGATCCACTCCTGGATTACTTTGGTACCTCCCTGCTAAACTAATAGCAAGGCACACACCAGGTCTGGTACACAACATTGCATACATGATAGAACCTATGGCCGAAGCATAGGGAATGACTTTCATTTTCTCTCTATCTTCTGCAGTGGTCGGGCATTGAGTGTGACTCAACTTCACACCTTGTAACACAGGTAAGAACCCTTTCTTTGCTTGATCCATTTTGAACTTCTTCAAAACTTTATCAAGGTATGTGCTTTGTGAAAGTCCAATTAAGCGTCTTGATCTATCTCTATAGATCTTGATGCCTAATATATAAGCAGCTTCACCGAGGTCTTTCATTGAGAAATTCTTATTCAAGTATCCTTTTATGATATTCAGAAATCCAGTATCATTTCCGATCAACAATATGTCATCCACATATAATATCAGAAATGCTACAGAGCTCCCACTCACTTTCTTGTAAATACAGACTTCTCCAAAAGTCTGTATAAAACCATATGCTTTGCTCACACTATCAAAGCATATATTCCAACTCCGAGATGCTTGCACTAGTCCATAAATGGATCGCTGGAGCTTGCACACTTTGTTAGCACCTTTTGGATCAACAAAACCTTCCGGTTGCATCATATACAACTCTTCTTCAAGATATCCATTAAGGAATGCAGTTTTGACATCCATTTGCCAAATTTGATAATCATAAAATGCGGCAATTGCTAACATGATTTGGACAGACTTAAGCATCGCTACGGGTGAGAAGGTCTCATCGTAGTAAACTCCTTGAACTTGTCGAAAACCTTTTGCAACAAGTCGAGCTTTGTAGATAATAACATACTGGCAGCGTCAGTCTTCTTCTTGAAGATCCATTTACTCTCTATGGCTTGCCGATCATCGAGCAAGTCAACCAAAGTCCACGCTTTGTTCTCATACATGGATCCCATCTCAGATTTCATGGCCTCAAGCCATTTTGCGGGATCTGGGCTCATCATCGCTTCCTCATAGTTCATAGGTTCATCATGGTCAAGTAACATGACTTCCAGAACAGGATTATCGTTCCACTCTGGTGCGGATCTTACTCTAGTTGACCTACGAGGTTCGGTAGTAACTTGATCAGAAGTTTTACGATCATCATCATTAGCTTCCTCACTAATTGGTGTAGGAATCACTGGAACTGATTTCTATGATGAACTACTTTCCAGTAAGGGAGAAGGTACAGTTACCTCATCAAGTTCTACTTTCCTCTCACTCACTTCTTTCGAGAGAAACTCCTTCTCTAGAAAGGATCCATTCTTAGCAACGAATATCTTGCCTTCGGATCTGTGATAGAAGGTGTACCCAACAGTCTCCTTTGGGTATCCTATGAAGACACATTTCTCCGATTTGGGTTCGAGCTTATCAGGTTGATATTTTTTCACATAAGCATCGCAGCCCCAAACTTTAAGAAATGCCGACTTGGGTTTCTTGCCAAACCACAGTTCATATGGTGTCGTCTCAATGGATTTCGATAGTGCCCTATTTAACGTGAATGCAGTCGTCTCTAAAGCATAGCCCCAAAATGATAGCGGTAAATCAGTAAGAGACATCATAGATCGCACCATATCTAATAAAGTGTGGTTACGACGTTCGGACACACCATTATGCCGTGGTGTTCCAGGTGGCGTGAGTTGCGAAACTATTCTGCATTGTTTCAAATGAAGACCAAACTCATAAGTCAAATATTCACCTCCACGATCAGATCGTAGAAACTTAGTTTTCTTGTTACGATGATTTTCTACTTCACTTTGAAATTCTTTGAACTTTTCAAATGTTTCAGACTTATGTTTCATCAAGTAGATATACCCATATCCGCTCAAATCATCTGTGAAGGTCAGAAAATAACGATACCCGCCACGAGCATCAACACTCAAGACCGCATACATCAGTATGCATTATTTCCAATAAGTCTGTTGCTCGTTCCATTGTTCCGGAGAACGGAGTCTTAGTCATCTTGCCCATGAGGCATGGTTCACAAGCATCAAGTGATTCCAAAAGCCCATCAGCATGGAGTTTCTTCATGCGCTTTACACCAATATGACCTAAACGACAGTGCCACAAATAAGTTGCACTATCATTATTAAACTTATATCTTTTGGCTTCAATACTATGAATATGTTTATCACTACTATCGAGATTCAATAAAAATAGACCACTCATCAAGGGTGCATGACCATAAAAATTACTCATATAAATAGATCAACCATATTCTCTGATTTAAATGAATAACTGTCTCGCATCAAACATGATCCAGATATAATGTTCATGCTTAACGTTGGCACCAAATAACAATTACCCAGGTCTAATACTAATCCCGAAGGTAGATGTAGAGGTAGCGTGCCGACGGTGATCACAACGACTGAGGGAGTCCTGGATTAGGGGGTGTTCGGGTAGTCGGACTATAACTTCAGTCGGACTCCTGGACTATGAAGATACAAGATTGAAGACTCCGTCCCGTGTCCGGATGGGACTCTCCTTGGCGTGGAAGGCAAGCTTGGCGATGCGGATATTCAAGATCTCCTACCATTGTAACCGACTCTATGTAACCCTAACCCTATCCGGTGTCTATATAAACCGGAGGGTTGTAGTCCGTAGGCAATCAACTCCATATAAAACAATCATACCATAGGCTAGCTTCTAGGGTTTAGCCTCCTTGATCTCGTGGTAGATCTACTCTTGTACTACCCATATCATCAATATTAATCAAGCAGGACGTAGAGTTTTACCTCCATCAAGAGGGCCCGAACCTGGGTAAAACATCGTGTTCCCTGCCTCCTGTTACCATCCGGCCTAGACGCACAGTTCGGGACCCACTACCCGAGATCCGCCGGTTTTGACACCGACATTGGTGCTTTCATTGAGAGTTCCTCTGTGTCGTCGCCTTTAGGCCCGATGGCTCCTTTGATCATGAACAACGATGCGGTCCAGGGTGAGACTTTTCTCCCCGGACAGATCTTCGTCTTCGGCGGCTTCGCTCTGCGGGCCAATTCGCTCGGCCACCTGGAGCAGATCGAAAGCTACGCCCCTGGCCATCAAGTCAGGTTTGGAAGCTTAAACTACACGGCTGACATCCGCGAGACTTGATCTTCGACGGGCTCGAGCCACGGCCAAGCGCGCCGCACTATCTCGAGGGGCATGATCTAGCTCTGCCCCCGGACAGTGTCCTGGAGGCCGCACACGCATCGGTTCCGACCCCTAACTCGGAGCCTATTGCGCCAATCGAGGATGAGCGGTTGGATGTCACCTCGGGGGCTGCGATCCCGAAGGCGATCGAGCCGAACGCTAGCCCCGCACTCTGCACGACCCGTGACTCCGAGAATCTGGACTCCTTCCCGGACTCCGAACCACCCGCGCCCCTGCCAATCGAATCTGATTGGGCGCCGATAATGGAGTTCACCGCCGCAGACATCTTTCAGCATTCGCCTTTTGGTGACATCCTGAATTCTCTTAAGTCTCTCTCTTTATCAGGAGAGCCCTGGCCGGACTACGGTCAGCGAGGGTGGGATACGGACGATGCGGAAATTCAAAGCCCACCCACCACCCACTTTGTAGCCACTGTCGACGATCTAACCGACATGCTTGACTTCAGCTCCGAAGACATCGACGGCATAGATGACAATGTAGGAGACGAACAGGAACCAGCACCTGTAGGGCGCTGGAAGGCCACCTCGTCATATGACATATATATGGTGGATACTCCAAAAGATGGAGATGGCGATGGAACAGTGGGGGATGACGCCCCCAAGAAACAGCCAAAGCGCCGGCGTCAGCGGCGCCGCTCTAAATCCCGCCAAAGCAAAAACGGTGATTCCGACACGGGAGATAATACTACCCCGGATAGTGCTGAAGAACACCCACCTCAGCAAGATTCGGCACAGGAAGATGGAGAAGCCAGCCCTCATGAGAGAGCGGCAGACCGAGAGGTCGAGGATGATAACTATACGCCTCCCTCCGAAGACGAGGCAAGCCTCGATGACGACGAATTCGTCATACCATCAGACCCCGCCGAACAAGAGCGTTTTAAACGCAGGCTTTTAGCCACGGCAAGCTGCCTCAAGAAAAAGCAGCAACAGCTTAGAGCTGCCCAAGATTTGCTAGCTGACAGATGGACTGAAGTCCTTGCGGCCGAAGAGTATGAACTCGAACGCCCCTCCAAGAGTTACCCGAAGCACAGGCCGCTACCCCGATCAGAGGAGGAAGCACCTACATCACTAGCGCATGACATGGCAGACTGGCCACCTCGCGGTCGCGACAGAGAGGCCTCTCGGCCCTCCACCCAAGCCATGCCCCGACGCTGCTCAACTAAGGAACAGGAAAATGCGCCCGACCTGCGAGACATACTGGAGGATAAGGCAAGACAAACAAGATTGATCTACGGATCGCGCAGGCGCCCTACGGCATGTGACAATGATCTTCACTCCAGATACAACAAATCCGGCCGGGCCGAACACAACAGACATAGCTCTTCCGAGCTGCGTCGTGATATAGCCCAGTACAGAGGCGCCGCACACCCGCTATGCTTCATGAATGAAGTAATGGATCATAAAATCCCAGAGGGTTTCAAACCCGTAAACATCGAATCATAAGATGGCACAACAGATCCGGCGGTATGGATCGAGGATTATCTCCTTCACATCCACATGGCACGCGGCGATGATCTACACGCCATCAAATACCTCCCACTCAAACTTAAAGGACCGGCCCGGCATTGGCTTAACAGCTTGCCAGCAGACTCAATCGGTTCTTGGGAGGACCTGGAAGCCGCATTCCTCGACAACTTCCAGGGCACTTACGTGCGACCACCGGATGCCGACGACTTAAGTCACTGTGACGTCCAGATAATTAAGCTATAGTGAAACTCCGCTAATGATGCCAAGTCACCTCAGTTACTGCTGCTAATCCCTCGTTAGTTCAAAAACCGGTTCAAAATTCAAATTCCAAATATGGCATACAATAAAAGTTTTCAAACATCGAAACAAAAATGTTCGGGGTGGACCAATTATTGCATAGATAATTTTGGTGGAGAAACCAAACCTTGATAAAATGTTTAAGGGCTCTAAAATAATTAAAACAATAGTGAAAACAATTAAACAAATGCCTATTGAATTTTATAAAAATATTAAAACTATTTTATTATGGGCCAAGATTTAATCTAACAGTAGATTGTTTATAAATACAAATTTAGGTACTAGTTATAATTTTTATAAATCTAAAAATAAAAGAAACTAGAAATAAAACAGTACAAGAAAATAAATAAAAGAAAAGATAAAAAGGGGAAAACAAAAGAAAAAGAAAAGAAAGAGAAAGCCCCCCCCCTCCCTGGGCCGTGGCCCAACTGGGCCAACCCCAGGCCCAGCCGGCCGGCCCGCTACCTCCCCTCCATAACCCCCACCAGGAGGAAACCCTAACCCCACCCCTCACCCACTCCTCCCGCGATCCCCCCCCACGCCTCTCGCTTCTCCTCCTCCCCGATCCAGATCGGGATCGGGGGAACGCACCCACGGCCGCAACGAGCCCGACGCGCCCCCGCCGCTCAACGCCGACGCCGGTGCTGTCCCTCGCCGCAGCCGCTCGTCTCCCCGTCGCCCGGCCGTCCTCGACCTCCTCTCCGAACGGCCTCAACGACGCGCCATCGACCCCGTCGCCTCGCCGCACTCATCCCCGACGACCCGGACACTGCCCCTTCGTCGTCCTCCTCCCCGAGCACCGCTGCATAGACCCCATGGCCCCGTGGTGAGGCCCCGGCATCTCCTCCTTCTCTCCTGCTCCGGCCACTTCGGCCATGGCCTCGCTCACCGACGCCCGCACGCGCGCCGGCCGCCCTGGCCGCGCCCGCGCCCCCTGCCTGCTCCCGTGCCCCACCTCGTTCGGACGTGCCCGCTCGGCTCCCTCCGCGTCCGCTCCGCCGGGCAGCCCTGCTGCTGCTGCCCCGCTGCGTGCGCCGCGCATCCGCGTCGTTCTGCCGCTGCATCACCGTGCGGCCCCGCAACGACCCGCAGCACCACCGCGCGCGCACCACCCCGCGCGTCGCGCCTGGGCCGGCACCCCGCTGGCGCCCCGTGACGCGCCTCACGTCGGCGAGCCCGCCCCGGCTCCCCTGCAGTTGCTCCGACCACCGCCTTCGTTCACCGGCGTTGCTGCTCCTCGCCCGCGGCCCCTTGCTCGTCGGCCGGCGCGTACCCGACCCTACAGTGGCCGTTGTCGCGGCCCTGGGCGTGCGCCCGTGTGGTCTGGGCAGTGCACACGCCCAGCACCTGCTTACCCGTGCACCCGTTAGGCCCCCTGGGCATATGACATGGGGGGCCCACCCTGAGAACGTTTTACAAAAAAAAGAATTAAAAAAATAAATAATAAGTAAAAATAAATAAATAAATAGGTAATAATTAATTAACTAATTAATTAATTAATTAAGTTAATCAATCATGTTTAATTAATCTAATTAACTAGTTAGTTTAATTAAATAGTAATTAGATTAGTTAAACCCTAATTAGAGTAAACAGAGTATGACATGCGGGACCCACACGTCAGATTGACTCAGTCAACTCCCTATTGACTGTTGACGTCATGCTAACGTCAGCGTGCACTGTTCTGGATAATGTTGGGTTTAAATAATTAAATAAATCCTAAAAATGAATGAAATCTTTTAAACTTAATATAAAATAAACCGTAGCTCGGATGGAAAAACTTTGTACATGAAAGTTGCTCAGAACGACGAGACGAACCCGGATGCGCAGCCCGTTCGTCCGCCACGCATCCCTAACCTATCGAACTCGCAACTTTTCCCCTCCGGTTCACCGGTCCGAAAACGCGAAACACCGGGGATAATTTCCCGGATGTTTCCCCCCCTTCACCGGTATCACCTTGTACCGTGTTAGGGCACACCTAGCATCACGCTTTGTCATGTCATGCATCGTTATGCATCTGTTTGCATTATATTCATTGTCTCTTCCCCCCTCTTCCTCCGCTAGACACCGAGACCGACGCCGCTGCTACCCAGTGCGACTACGGTGTTGACGACCCCTCTCTCTTGCCGGAGCAACCAGGCAAGCCCCCCCTTTGATCACCAGATATCGCCTACTCTTCTCTATACTGCTTGCATTAGAGTAGTGTAGCATGTTACTGCTTCCCGTTAATCCTATCCTGATGCATAGCCTGTCCTTGCTACTACTGTTGTTACCTTTACCTGCAATCCTAATGCTTAGTATAGGATGCTAGTTTATCATCAGTGGCCCTACATCCTTGTCCGTCTGCCATGCTATACTATCGGGTCGTGATCACTCGGGAGTTGATCACGGGTATATACTATATACTTTATACATGATACATGTGGTGACTAAAGACGGGTCGGCTTGAGGAGCACCCGCGAGTGGATCTTTGAGGCGGAGCGACAGGGCAGGTTCCGACCACCTAGGAGAGAGGTGGGCCTGGCCCTGGTCGACGTTTGCGGATACTTAACACGCTTAACGAGATCTGGGTATTTGATCTGAGTTTGGCCATTTGGTCTATACGCACTAACCATCTACGCGGGAGTAGTTATGGGTATCCCGGCGTCATGGTATCAGCCAAAGCCTTCGTGACGTCAGCGACTGAGTGGCGCGCGCCGGATTGGAACGTAAGCCTGCTCTTGTATTAAGGGGGCTAGTTCTGCTTCCGGCCGCGTACGCAACGTGCAGGTGTGCTAAGGGCGATGGGCCCAGACCCCTGTGCGCTTAGGTTTAGACTGGCGTGCTGACCTCTCTGTTGTGCCTAGGTGGGGCTGCGACGTGTTGATCTTCCGAGGCCGGGCATGACCCAGGAAAGTGTGTCTGGCCAAATGGGATCAAGCGTGTTGGGGAATGTGGTGCACCCCTGCAGGGAAGTTAATCTATTCGAATAGCCGTGATCTTCGGTAACAGGACGACTTGGAGTTGTACCTTGACCTTATGACAACTAGAACCGGATACTAAATAAAACACACCCTTCCAAGTGCCAGATACAACCGGTGATCGCTCTCTCATAGGGCGACGAGGGGAGGATCGTCGGTTAGGATTATGCTATATGATGCTGCTTGGAGGACTTCAGTCTACTCTCTTCTACATGCTGCAAGACGGAGGCTGCCAGAAGCGTTGTCTTCGAAAGGACTAGCTATCCCCCTCTTATTCCGGCTTTCTGCAGTTCAGTCCACATATGATACCCTTATTCCATTTGATACCCATGCATATGTAGTGTAGCTCCTTGCTTGCGAGTACTTTGGATGAGTACTCACGGTTGCTTTCTCCCCCTTTTTCCCCCTTTCCTTTCTTTCTGGTTGTCGCAACCAGATGCTGGAGTCCAGGAGCCAGACGCTACCGTCGATGACGACTCCTACTACACCGGAGGTGCCTACTACTACGTGATGCCCGCTGACGACGACCAGGAGTAGTTAGGAGGATCCCAGGCAGGATGGCTGCGCCTCTTTCGATCTGTATCCCAGTTTGTGCTAGCCTTCTTAAGGCATACTTGTTTAACTTATGTCTGTACTCAGATATTGTTGCTTCCGCTGACTCGTCTATGATCGAGCTCTTGTATTCGAGCCCTCGAGGCCCCTGGCTTGTAATATGATGCTTGTATGACTTATTTTTATTTGTAGAGTTGTGTTGTGATATCTTCCCGTGAGTCCCTGATCTTGATCGTACACATTTGCGTGCATGATTAGTGTACGATTGAATTGGGGGCGTCACAAGTTGGTATCAGAGCCGACTGTCTGTAGGAATCCCCTTTCCAACTCCTTGGCCGAAGTTGAGTCTAGTCGATGAAAACTGTTTTTCTAACATGGCTGTGCGGCCCATGGGCCCACGTCGCCATCTGGGTGGTATTAGGATCTTTTACTCCTCGATCCTTACTCTGGGACTCTGATCTCTCTTCTATTCGGGTTAAATGATTTGACTAAAATCTAACTTTAGGTTCTCGAAAATACTTCCTCCCGGAGAGCCCCATTCAGGCCAGATGATCGACTGCTTCAACAGAAGATTCTGACAATACTCTCTAATGTTCTCCCGAAACCTTATGCCGTTGCTTTTGCAATTCCCTACCACCGAAATATCCCTATGGACAAGTATTTAGACCCGTCGTGCTTATTTTTATTCCCAGTCGATCTTGTTATTATAAGATACCCCGAGAATACTTTGTGCCTACTGCCTTGCAGTTCTTTGCCACATGCATACCACTACGGATAATTACTGGCATTTATCGAGTATCCGCTCATCCCCAGATATTCAGGCAGTTCACAACATTCTTCGAAATACCATTCGGTCTTCCGAAAATCCTGAGCAACCTATTGCTCCTGAAATTCTTGCTTGCTTGCATTATGGTTAATCCCATAAGTATAGTAATCTTATTGGCAACCTTTGTCAATATCATTTTGAGTCCATTGACTCAATATGTTGCGAATTCTCGCAATCCTCACTCAGATCATAGAATTCATCCTTCCAGCTCAGATGTCATTTAAAGCGTGAGCTGGTCCTCGGCCAATCAGATTGCCATCGATTGTACCCCTAAGTCTATTCAACTTGTCCGTCCTTGATTAGAGCGTTTGCTCCTGATCCCTTGATTTGAAAATCATAAATCCTTTGTTATTTAAACGTTGAATTATTTAGATGTTCTGTAAAACGATGCATTTGCATTCTTTCTTCCTCTGATTGGGTATCGATACTCACATCAGCTCCATTGTGGATCACCATATCCACTGTTGGATTATTATCCGACAATGTCCTTCATAATTAATCACCTTGTGAGTTCTTTCTCCGATACATAATGCCTTTGGTAATTTGTATCCTCTCCTTTTGCCAACCATGCTCTGCTTTCGAGCTGGTAATATTTACTCTCAAAGCTTGCGGTATATGTTTCCACGATACCCTGACGGGTTGAACCTATGCCTTCCTTAATTTGTGTGACCTCGAAAGTTATGCAGGTTATACCCTGCTGATGCTTCGTCAGATAACTTTCCAGCACTACAACTTCGAAAAGGGGAGGTAAATGTAAGGTTATGCATTGAAGAAGTGGGAGTCGACCTTGAGCTTTGTGTTCATGCCCATGGACGTGATGTAGATCTTATCATTAAATATTCTCTTAAATTAATTACTCCCTTGGTATAAGTTCAACTTATATCTGGGATCTGGCCTTTGGCAATCGTGGTTCCGACCATGATCTTCTTTAAATACCATTTCTCGTGCAAGTTTAAGCACCTGTCTTCTATAGAGCAATACCCCAGTCCAACCTCTACTTTGATCTGTCGTCGAGTATTACCCCCTGGTATCTCAAGGATACCACGGGATACATAACTTCTTATGAGTTCTTCATCAACTAATATTCTTGCCGATTCCATTTTTCCAACGGGTTCTCAGTTGTTAGAACCCCTCAAGGACACCGACAACTGAATTGAGTCCGCACTACGATTCAACAACTCTTGGTAACCTTCATTACTTACGAGTCTGAACTCGATCACGTCATTCCGAGCCTACTCGGCTATATCATTATCGTGCCAAATTTTAACTGTGCTACCTGGTCCTTTTTTCCGGAGCACAATTTCGATGATGGGCTAAGCCTACGTTGATCTTTCTTGTCTTATTGTTTCACCTCAAACAACAAGCTTGATTTCAAGTTTGTGTCGCACCCATGGTTCCAATAACCTTTCGCTTCATCATTCGTTTGACTTGATGTCATCGCCGACCGATTACATCTCCATGAAACCTCTTGACAGAAATTGTCATGATCATCATCAACATTTCGAGCTCCTCAAGGATATCAATTGAATTCCTGATGAGAAATACCATCCTTGCCCTCGATGATTTGTGTTATCATCGACCACTCGATTGCCTTCCGTTCAACACAAACTTGTTCGTGTTTTGTGTTATACCTTGAGATCCTTGCTATCCAGCATTTGTTCTCCTTACCTTGGAGTATTACCATCTTTTATGTCAAGAATGTTGTGAGAATTTCACCACCTCTTAAGAATTCTTGGTATCATGATACTTCTCACCATCACCATTCTTTCTTGGTCCTCGTGTTGATTCCAACCGGGATTCCAACAAGTGAACGGTACTGCGTGGATTTTGTACTTCTAACAACCCTATTGCTTTGAAGTTGATGGTCGATAGTTCGTTCTTAGACTATTGGTTGTTGAACCACCATTTTAACGTTGATCATGCTACCTAAGCCCATATCTCGCGTGCACCTTTCAACCAAAGTTTAATTGTGTATGTTTTCCTCAAGCATACATCAATATATCATTTGATCCGACTAATGTTATCTCCTTGTTCTCATAATGGTGGGAATTCGTCTTTTGGAAATCTCGAGGAATTGTCGCTGAGTCCATCAGCCACCCCCTCTTCCTCTTATTGGTTTAAGGATGAACTCACTTCCATAGTTCATGTCCCGAGAATCTTACAATGTCATCTCGTCAATTTGTGTCGCACCTTTTCTCAGGCATTCCGAGTCTGAGGTTTCCTAAAACTGATCAGATCTGAATCTCGGCCAGATCTGATGGTTGGGACATATTCCCAAGAGTTATAACACTGGTCTTTTATATGACCCGGTAAGGTGATGTCATGCCTAGCACACCTGGCGGTAGGCCCTATTGTTATAACTTCCCTTTTAGCAAGGTTAACCATTCTGCCATGACGAAATTGTAAAACTTATTCTATAAGTTGTTTTCGGTGGATCCTTTGTATCCAAAGTCTGATCTTCACCTGGAGACCATGCCAATGCTATCTCGAAGCATGTCTATGGTACTCCGATTTTCCACAAGAGCATTTGAAGCCCAATGCTAAATTTTTCCTGCTCAATTATCCAAACACCGTTGTATGGGTAATGTCATGAAATTCCTCTCCCATTACCTAAATGGTTTTCTACTTTCTATCCTGTCATGGATATCATGCACTGCTTGTCCTTGGGAAGGTTATACCCCTGAAATATGTGTTTAAAGACATTATCCTTTCCATTGTCGTTTAATCCGATGATCACATTTTCCTTTCCATTGGGCTATTTAACCTTTCTTGTGATCTATATGATCTAAGCAGTAATATTCTCCTACTTACGTAAACCCCTCGGTGTACAGTTCTGTCAGCAAGACCCTGTTACTATTGTTGATGACATTCCGGTAGCCACCGATGGACGAGAACTTTGCCTATTGGTCCGCCTCGTTCAACGAGCAGGAAAAAGGTTCTCTTCGTCCCTCGCCCTTGGTACCAACGATGTTGCCAACATAACTGACAGGCTAAGCTCTGACATGCCTTGCTTACACGATCGTGCAAGACGTTACCACCCTTCCTACTTTTAACCCACATGGTGGGCCCATAACCCACCAGTCCCACAGGATCGAAACCTGACTCTCCTCGCTTTCAAAGTTGTCCCTCGCGCGTGGCTTTGTATGCAATTCATAAGCCACGTTCCTAGCTAGTGATCTATTCTGGTAATACTTATTCATGTTACTCTGAACCCCTTTCACACTCTGTTTCAGGCAATGAATGATTGCCTATCCGCTTGAAACTTCTTATTGCACCGTCTTACTTTGCTCTCGATGTGTTTCATTTGTTCAACTCGAGATATAATCATATGTTCATTCTTGGGATACCCCTAGATGATTCTCCCTTATAACATCCTATCCTGGTAGGGCTGCCCCTTACCTATTCGTAAGTACGATGGAGTTCCCCGAAGAAAGGACGAAAACCTCACCATGATGTATAGAAATAAAGAATTTAAGACATCAACGGAAGGGATTAACTTCTTCGAGAAGATCCGTTAACATATCGTAACCAGAACTTTCCCCTTTTCCCCTCTTAAGTCTTGGGACGAGATTTCTTGTAGTGGAGGAGAATTGTGACGTCCGGATAATTAAGCTACAGTGAAACTCCGCTAATGATGCCACATCACCTCAGTTACTGCTGCTAATCCCTCGTTAGTTCAAAAACCGGTTCAAAATTCTAATTCCAAATATGGCATACAATAAAAGTTTTCAAACATCGAAACAAAAATGTTCGGGGTGGACCAATTATTGCATAGATAATTTTGGTGGAGAAACCAAACCTTGATAAAATGTTTAAGGGCTCTAAAATAATTAAAACAATAGTGAAAACAATTAAACAAATGCCTATTGAATTTTATAAAAATATTAAAACTATTTTATTATGGGCCAAGATTTAATCTAACAGTAGATTGTTTATAAATACAAATTTAGGTACTAGTTATAATTTTTATAAATCTAAAAATAAAAGAAACTAGAAATAAAACAGTACAAGAAAATAAATAAAAGAAAAGATAAAAAGGGGAAAACAAAAGAAAAAGAAAAGAAAGAGAAAGCCCCCCCCCCTCCCTGGGCCGTGGCCCAACTGGGCCAACCCCAGGCCCAGCCGGCCGGCCCGCTACCTCCCCTCCATAACCCCCACCAGGAGGAAACCCTAACCCCACCCCTCACCCACTCCTCCCGCGATCCCCCCCACGCCTCTCGCTTCTCCTCCTCCCCGATCCAGATCGGGATCGGGGGAACGCACCCACGGCCGCGACGAGCCCGACGCACCCCCGCCGCTCAACGCCGACGCCGGTGCTATCCCTCGCCGCAGCCGCTCGTCTCCCCGTCGCCCGGCCGTCCTCGACCTTCTCTCCGAACGGCCTCAACGACGCGCCATCGACCCCGTCGCCTCGCCGCACTCGTCCCCGACGACCCGGACACCGCCCCTTCGTCGTCCTCCTCCCCGAGCACCGCTGCATAGACCCCACGGCCCCGTGGTGAGGCCCCGGCATCTCCTCCTTCTCTCCTGCTCCGGCCACTTCGGCCATGGCCTCGCTCACCGACGCCCGCACGCGCGCCGGCCGCCTTGGCCGCGCCCGCGCCCCCTGCCTGCGCCCGTGCCCCACCTCATTCGGACGCGCCCGCTCGGCTCCCTCCGCGTCCGATCCGCCGGGCAGCCCTGCTGCTGCTGCCCCGCTGCGTGCGCCGCGCATCTGCGTCGTTCTGCCGCTGCATCACCGTGCGGCCCCGCAACGACCCGCAGCACCACCGCGCGCGCACCACCCCGCGCGTCGCGCCTGGGCCGGCACCCCGCTGGCGCCCCGTGACGCGCCTCACGTCGGCGAGCCCGCCCCGGCTCCCCTGCAGTTGCTCCGACCACCGCCTTCGTTCACCGGCGTTGCTGCTCCTCGCCCGCGGCCCCTTGCTCGCCGGCCGGCGCGTACTCGACCCTACAGTGGCCGTTGCCGCGGCCCTGGGCGTGCGCCCGTGTGGTCTGGGCAGTGCACACGCCCAGCGCCTGCTTACCCGTGCGCCCGTTAGGCCCCCTGGGCATATGACATGGGGGGCCCACCCTGAGAACGTTTTACAAAAAAAAAGAATTAAAAAAATAAATAATAAGTAAAAATAAATAAATAAATAGGTAATAATTAATTAACTAATTAATTAATTAATTAAGTTAATCAATCATGTTTAATTAATCTAATTAACTAGTTAGTTTAATTAAATAGTAATTAGATTAGTTAAACCCTAATTAGAGTAAACAGAGTATGACATGCGGGACCCACACGTCAGATTGACTCAGTCAACTCCCTATTGACTGTTGACGTCATGCTAACGTCAGCGTGCACTGTTCTGGATAATGTTGGATTTAAATAATTAAATAAATCCTAAAAATGAATGAAATCTTTTAAACTTAATATAAAATAAACCGTAGCTCGGATGGAAAAACTTTGTACATGAAAGTTGCTCAGAACGACGAGACGAACCCGGATGCGCAGCCCGTTCGTCCGCCACGCATCCCTAACCTATCGAACTTGCAACTTTTCCCCTCTGGTTCACCGGTCCGAAAACGTGAAACACCGGGGATAATTTCCCGGATGTTTCCCCCCCTTCACCGGTATCACCTTGTACCGCGTTAGGGCACACCTAGCATCACGCTTTGTCATGTCATGCATCGTTATGCATCTGTTTGCATTATATTCATTGTCTCTTCCCCCCTCTTCTTGCGCTAGACACCGAGACCGACGCCGCTGCTACCCAGTGCGACTACGGTGTTGACGACCCCTCTCTCTTGCCGGAGCAACCAGGCAAGCCCCCCCTTTGATCACCAGATATCGCCTACTCTTCTCTATACTGCTTGCATTAGAGTAGTGTAGCATGTTACTGCTTCCCGTTAATCCTATCCTGATGCATAGCCTGTCCTTGCTACTACTGTTGTTACCTTTACCTGCAATCCTAATGCTTAGTATAGGATGCTAGTTTATCATCAGTGGCCCTACATCCTTGTCCGTCTGCCATGCTATACTATCGGGCCGTGATCACTCGGGAGTTGATCACGGGTATATACTATATACTTTATACATGATACATGTGGTGACTAAAGACGGGTCGGCTTGAGGAGCACCCGCGAGTGGATCTTTGAGGCGGAGCGACAGGGCAGGTTCCGACCACCTAGGAGAGAGGTGGGCCTAGCCCTGGTCGACGTTTGCGGATACTTAACACGCTTAACGAGATCTGGGTATTTGATCTGAGTTTGGCCATTTGGTCTATACGCACTAACCATCTACGCGGGAGTAGTTATGGGTATCCCGGCGTCATGGTATCAGCCGAAGCCTTCGTGACGTCAGGGACTGAGTGGCGCGCGCCGGATTGGAACGTAAGCCTGCTCTTGTATTAAGGGGGCTAGTTCTGCTTCCGGCCGCGTACGCAACATGCAGGTGTGCTAAGGGCGATGGGCCCAGACCCCTGTGCGCTTAGGTTTAGACCGGCGTGCTGACCTCTCTGTTGTGCCTAGGTGGGGCTGCGACGTGTTGATCTTCCGAGGCCGGGCATGACCCAGGAAAGTGTGTCTGGCCAAATGGGATCAAGCGTGTTGGGGAATGTGGTGCACCCCTGCAGGGAAGTTAATCTATTCGAATAGCCGTGATCTTCGGTAACAGGACGACTTGGAGTTGTACCTTGACCTTATGACAACTAGAACTGGATACTAAATAAAACACACCCTTCCAAGTGCCAGATACAACCGGTGATCGCTCTCTCATAGGGCGACGAGGGGAGGATCATCGGTTAGGATTATGCTATACGATGCTGCTTGGAGGACTTCAGTCTACTCTCTTCTACATGCTGCAAGACGGAGGCTGCCAGAAGCGTTGTCTTCGAAAGGACTAGCTATCCCCCTCTTATTCCGGCTTTCTGCAGTTCAGTCCACATATGATACCCTTATTCCATTTGATACCCATGCATATGTAGTGTAGCTCCTTGCTTGCGAGTACTTTGGATGAGTACTCACGGTTGCTTTCTCCCCCTTTTTCCCCCTTTCTTTTCTTTCTGGTTGTCGCAACCAGATGCTGGAGTCCAGGAGCCAGACGCCACCGTCAATGACGACTCCTACTACACCGGAGGTTCCTACTACTACGTGATGCCCGCTGACGACGACCAGGAGTAGTTAGGAGGATCCCAGGCAGGAGGGCTGCGCCTCTTTCGATCTGTATCCCAGTTTGTGCTAGCCTTCTTAAGGCATACTTGTTTAACTTATGTCTGTACTCAGATATTGTTGCTTCCGCTGACTCGTCTATGATCGAGCTCTTGTATTCGAGCCCTCGAGGCCCCTGGCTTGTAATATGATGCTTGTATGACTTATTTTTATTTGTAGAGTTGTGTTGTGATATCTTCCCGTGAGTCCCTGATCTTGATCGTACACATTTGCGTGCATGATTAGTGTACGATTGAATCGGGGGCGTCACAGTCACATAATTCAGCAGCCAGAGGAATCGGCCAGACAATTCTGGACACGGTTCCTAACAAAGAAAAACCAGATAGTCGACTGTCCGGACGCAGAGGCCCTAGCAGCCTTCAAGCATAACATCCGCGACGAGTGGCTTGCCCGGCACCTGGGACAGGAAAAGCCGAAATCCATGGCAGCCCTCACGACACTCATGACCCGCTTTTGCGCGGGAGAAGACAGCTGGCTAGCTCGCAGTAACAAATTATCAAAGAACCTTGGTAATTCGGATACCAAGGACAAAAGTGGCAGGACACGTCAGAATAAGCAAAAACGTCGGGTTAGCAGCGATAGAAATGAAGACACGGCAGTCAATGCCGGATTCAAAGGCTATAAATCCGGTCAGCGGAAAAAGCCATTCAAAAAGAATACTCAGGGCCCGTCCAGTTTGGACCGAATACTCGATCGCTTGTGCCAGATACATGGCACCCCCGAAAGGCCAGCCAATCACACTAACAGGGATTGTTGGGTGTTCAAGCAGGCAGGCAAGTTAAGGGCCGAAAACAGAGACAAGGGGCTGCACAGCGACGATGAGGAGCCCAAGCCGCCGAACAACAATGGACATGTAACACCCTCGATGCGACTATATCTCCCACGTGTCGAGGCACGACTTAGAGGCATAATCACATTGAAGGCATGTGTCGCAAGTAAGGCAATCTTCACAACATCCCATGTAATATAAATAATAAAGGGGAGAAAACATAGTTGGCTTACACTCGCCACGTCAATCAAGTACATAAATAACATTACATCATCCAAACACTCATGGCCCGACTACGGTGCCAAAATAAAAGATAACCCAACATGCGACACGGTCCCGATCACCCCCAACTGGGCACCACTACTGATCATCAGGAAAAGAAACATAGTATCGTTGAGAGTCCTTGTCGAACTCCCACTTGAGCTCAAGCGCGTCACCTAGAGCGGAATCATCAGGCCCTGCATCTGGTGTAATAGT
Organism: Triticum urartu; assembly: GCF_056163025.1. Classification (NCBI taxonomy): domain Eukaryota; kingdom Viridiplantae; phylum Streptophyta; class Magnoliopsida; order Poales; family Poaceae; genus Triticum; species Triticum urartu. The sequence goes on from NC_141873.1 coordinate 512,864,040, forward strand.
AATCTGTGAGCCACAGGGACTCAGCAATCTCGCACACTCGCGATCAAGACTATTTAAGCTCAAAGGTAAGGCAAGGTAAATATGTGGAGCTGCAGCAAGCAACTAGCAAATATGGTGGCTATCCTGTTCGCAAAAGAGAGAGCGAGAAGAGGAGGCAAAGCGCGAGCGAGAAACTAGAGGGCAACCTGCGCAAGCATAACTCCAACACCGTGTCCACTTCCCGGACTCCGCCGAGAAGAGGCCATCACGGTAACACACTCAGTTGATTCATTTTAATTAAGTTAAGGTTCAAGTAAATAATGTTCCAACAAGGAACGGCCTCCAATCTTCACATGCAACTAGCAACGCTATAACAGGGGCTGAGCAAAGCGGTAACATAGCCAATCAACGGTTTGCTAGGACATGGTGGGTTAGAGGTTTGACATGGCAATTTGGGAGGCTTGAAAGCAAGTGGTAGGCATCGTAGCATTGTCATAGCAAAAGAGCGAGCAATCTAGCATAGCAAAGATAGTAGTGATTTCGAGGGTATGATCATCTTGCCTGCAAAGTTGTCAGAGTTGACTGGATCATCGAAAGCAAACTCAACGGGCTCCTCATTAGCGAACTCATCTCTCGGCTCTACCCAAACAAGACAAACAAGCAACAAGGACACAATCAACCACGTGCAAAGCTCAAACAATATGATGCAAGGATGGTATGCTATGCGGGATGCGATGCGGGATGCATATGCAAGATTTGACAAGGGATGCATGAACCTGGCCTCAACTTGGAAAACCAAGTGAGCCACTGGAAAGATGAGATGAAATCGCTTGAAAACAATATAAAGAACGCCGGAATCGGAGTTACGGTTTGGAAATGGCAAGCGATTCAAATATGACCACGGTCTGCGATTTACAGCAAGTAGCCATCTAAATGCAAAGAGATGAACAAGCTACAGCACCCAAACATGACAACAAAATACATGGTAGGGATGCATTCATGATGCTTAACGAAAGTCTAGCACTGAGCTACGGCCAATTCATCCATTAACAGGTTCAAACAAGCATGGCAAAAATGCATATGGTAAACAGATTTCAGACTAAGTGAAATTAACACTTGACTGGAATTTCAGATCAGGTAGCACTCTTAGGAGCAACAAAACTACATGCTACAGGACCTGAACATGGCAAAGTATAGCATGGCATGGAGCTACTCAAAGAGCTTAACAAAAGTCCCTTAGTGACCTTGAGCCAAAAGGGATCAGAAAATACAATTGCAAGCATGTGAACATGGCAAAAACATAATCAGTTTTCAGACTTAGTGAAAACTGGAGCATGCTGAAAACAGATATCAAGTAGGCATGTTTACGAGCTCGATGCACTCACTACGGAGCAAGTCATGACAAGCTAAGCATACATCCATCAAGAATACACAAAATTCAAGCTAGACATGGCAAGAACAATAGCATAGCATGCACGGATCAACTACAACATCATCGGCAAAATCGCTAACAAGTAGACAATCTGCCCAAATTCACGAAGTAGCAAAAGTAGAGCTCGATTGACTCAAGCTAGGCTGCTCCATAATTGCAAACAAAGACATGGATGGATAGAGCACTACAAGATTAACAAAACATCCTTACTGATCATCCTCAAAAGAGGCACGGATCACTAGAAAACAATATGAACATATGGCCATATGAGATAAACAGCTCAAGGACTTAGTGGAAATGCTAAGTCCCTGAAATCAGCATTATCAAGTGCCTCACTTGGCAAGCTTGTGCTAGTCACCACACACATCACAAAAATACATGGGTTGCACCTCTAGAAAGATGGCAAAACCCTTAACAAAACATATGTAGAACCCATGGGCATATCATGCACACAAAAATCATGGCAAAAATGACAAGTCTCTAAATGGAGCAGCAGATCTGACAATTATCTCAAGTAGCACTCTTCTAACAGCATTTCGGGCATCAAGATGAACTCAAATGAAAATGATGCAATGGAATGAAATGATGTACTCTCTGAGATGAACATTTTGATATGCTACATGCCCAAAACGGAGCTACGGATGCGGAGTTATAGCATGATGAAATATGCAAGTTATTAGGGTTTCGGGGATAAAAGTCAACCCTCGAGATTTAGATCTCAGATCTGGCATGGATTTCGATGTTGGCCAGACTTGGAGCTCGCCGGAGAGGATCTTGCCGCGGGGGACGCCGGAGACGAGGTCGGCCGGCGAGGTGGTCGGAGAGGGCGGTGGCAGCGGGCGCGCACGTCGAGGCTCGACGGCGGCGACGGTTGACGACGAGGGGAGGCGGCGGCCGGCGAGGATGACCGCGGTGGCCGGAGGGGTGGCGTCCGGTAGCGGCGCGGTGGCGTCCGGCCGCCGGAGACGATGAAGGAGGCGGCGGGCGCGCGGGTGCGCGGTGCAGGCGGCGGCGCTGGCCAGATGGGCCGGGTGGGCGGATGCGGGCTCCCCGCGGGCCGCGGTAGAGGCGCGCGGTGGCGATGTGGGCGCGGGGCGCGGACCAACGGCGTGGCGACATGTGGCGGCGGGGTGGAGATTCGGACGTGTCCATCGGTGGCGCTGTGTCCGGCGGCGCGCGATGATGATTTGGATCTAGGTTTTTTATCCGGGGAAAGGAGAAGGAGATTTTCGGGGGAGGTCTTTAAATAGGCATAGAGGGAGCTAGGAGTGTCCAAATGAGGTGCGGTTTTCGGCCACGCGATCGTGATCAAACGCTCTAGATGATGGAGAGGATTTTGGTGGGTTTTGGTCCAAATTGGAAGGGTGTTGGGCTGCAACACACACAAGGCCTTTTCGGTCCCTCGGTTAACCGTTGGAGTATCAAACGAAGTCCAAATGGTACGAAACTTGACAGGCGGTCTACCGGTAGTAAACCAAGGCTGCTTGGCAAGTCTCGGTCCAATCCGGAAATTTTTAATCCCCACACACGAAAGAAAGCTAGAAATGACCACCGAAGGAGAACGGAGCGCCGGAATGCAAAACGGACAACGGGGAAAATGCTCGGATGCATGAGACGAACACGTATGCAAATGCAATGCACATGATGACATGATATGAGATGCATGACAACGACAACAACACACGGAGACAAAAACCCGAACCCGAGAAAATAAAATAACTTAAAGTCGGAAACGGCAAGAGTTGGATTACAAATAGGGTAAATCACATCCGGGGTGTTACAACACTCCACCACTATGAAAGGATCTCGTCCCGAGATCTAGGACTGAAAGAACGCCGGGTACTCAGAACGGAGGTGATCCTCACGTTCCCAGGTAGCTTCACGGTCGGAATGGTGTGACCACTTGACTTTGAGGAATTTGATTGACTTGTTGCGAGTCTTGCGTTCAGTCTCTTCGAGAATAGCAACGGGGTGCTCATGATAGGAGAGATCTTCTTGGAGCTCAATGTCCTCGAAGTTGACGGTGCAGTCAGGAGTCTTGAAGCACTTTCGGAGCTGAGAGACATGGAACACATCATGAACATTTGCAAAGTTTGAAGGAAGCTCGAGTTGATAGGCGAGGTCGCCTCTCTTGCTGACAATCTTGAAAGGTCCCACGTATCTGGAGGCAAGCTTCCCTTTGATACCGAAGCGACGAGTACCTTTCATTTGAGAGACGCGGAGGTAAACATGATCTCCGATCTCGAAAGCCAAATCACGGTGCTTACTATCATAGTAGCTCTTCTGGCGGGATTGGGCTGCTTTGAGGTTATCTCGAATGACTTTGCACATTTCCTCTGCCTCTGTGATTAAGTCATTTCCCAAAAGCTGACGTTCACCGGTTTCAGACCAGTTGAGAGGGGTACGGCACGTCCTGCCATACAGAATTTCAAATGGGGCCTTGCCCGAACTTGCTTGAAAACTGTTGTTGTAGAAGAATTCAGCATAAGGAAGACAATCCTCCCACTTCATGCCGAAGGAGATCACACAAGCCCTGAGCATATCTTCGAGAATCTGATTGACACGCTCGACTTGACCGCTAGTTTGAGGATGGAAAGCTGTGCTGAAACGGATGCTGGTGCCCATGGCCTTCTGAAAAGAATCCCAAAACTTGGAGTTAAAGATGTTGCCACGGTCTGAAGAGATCACTTGTGGAATACCGTGCAGAGAGACAATCCGAGAGGTATAGAGTTCCGCCAATTGAGCTGCAGTGATTGACTCTTTGATAGGCAGAAAGTGAGCCACTTTAGTGAGTTTGTCGATGACAACGAATATAGCATCATTGCCACGCTTGGACTTTGGAAACCCAGTCACGAAGTCCATTTCAATGTGGTCAAACTTCCATTCTGGAATGGCAAGAGGTTGGAGGAGACCAGCTGGCCTTTGGTGTTCTGCCTTCACTCTTCTGCAGACATCACACTCATTCACGAATTGAGCAATCTCGCGCTTCATTCGAGTCCACCAATAAGCCTGCTTGAGGTCCTGATACATCTTCATGCTCCCAGGGTGGATGGAGAGGAGAGAATTGTGAGCCTCGTTCATGATCACTTTACGAAGTTCACCTTTGGGTACAACAATACGATCCTCGAAGAAGAGAGTACCCTTGTCATCAAGGCGGTAGCACTTGTACTTGGGTTGACTCTTGGCAATCCCAATCTTCACCTTTTTCACCATAGCATCAAGAAGCTGGGCTTGGCGAATCTGGTCTTCCAAGGTAGGAGAGACTTGAAGGTTGGCGAGGAAACCTTGAGGAACAACTTGCAGGTTAAGTTTGCGGAAAGCTTCACAAAGCTCGGGTTGATAAGGCTTGAGAACCAGACTGTTGCAATAAGCCTTTCTACTCAATGCGTCAGGAATCACATTGGCCTTGCCTGGAGTATACTCGATACTCGGATTATACTCTTGAATCATTTCGACCCATCGAGTTTGCCTGAGGTTGAGATTAGGCTGAGTGAAGATGTACTTGAGACTCTTGTGATCAGTGTAAATGTCCACTTTTCTTCCCAATAAGATATGTCTCCAAGTCAAAAGAGCATGCACAACTGCCGCCAACTCGAGATCATGAGTGGGGTAGTTCTTCTCATTGGGCTTCAACTGGCGAGAGGTATAAGCAACAACTTTCTTCTCTTGCATCAACACTGCGCCAAGACCTTAGAGAGAGGCATCACAAAAGACCTCGTACGGCTTGGATTCATCAGGCGGAGTCAGAACTGGAGCAGTGATCAATTTCTCTTTCAAAGTGTTGAAAGCAATGTCACACTCCGGAGACCAAACGTACTCGACGTGCTTCTGGAGAAGATTTGAGAGAGGCTTCGCGATCTTAGAAAAGTTTTCAACGAATCTTCGACAGTAGCTTGCGAGACCGAGGAAGCTACAGAGTTGCTTCACGTTCTGAGGAGGTTCCCAATTCACAATTGCAGACACCTTCTCAGGATTCACCGCAATGCCCTTGGCAGAGATGATATGACCAAGATAAAGAACATCATCGAGCCAAAATTCGCACTTGGAGAACTTGGCGTAGAACTTGTGTTCCCTTAACTTATCGAGTACCAAACGCAAGTGCTTGGCATGATCTTCCTTGTTCTTCGAGAAAACCAGAATGTCGTCGAGATAGACCAAAACGAAGTCATTGGTGTAGGCGTTGAAGATGAAGTTCATCATGCGAGAGAACGTCGGAGGAGCGTTGACGAGGCCAAAAGACATGACAGTGTATTCATATGAACCACAGCTTGTCCTGAAAGCCGTCTTGGGAATATCTTGCTCACGGATTCGAATCTGATGATAACCCATACGGAGATCAAACTTGGAGAATACTTGGGCACCTTTGAGTTGTTCGAACAGCTCATTGATGTTGGGAAGTGGGTATTTGTTCTTGATGGTCTTCTTGTTCAATGGACGGTAATCAACACAAAGTCGGTCCGTTCCATCCTTCTTCTTCACAAAAAAGAACACCACAACCCCACGGAGAAGAACTAGGCCGGATGAGACCCATTCTCTCTTGAATATCGAGTTGCTTCTTTAGCTCCTTCAACTCTTCAGGTCCGAGCTTGTAAGGACGCTTGCACACAGGTTCCGTGTCGGGCTCAAGATCAATAACGAATTCAACTGGCCGGTGCGGAGGCATTCCTGGAAGCTCTTCTGAAAAGATGTCTTGATATTCGCAAACGACTGGAATTTGCGAGATAGCATCGAGTTCACCCTTCTCATTGAGAGAAAATAGACGGATGGTATCATCACGAGCAGCAAACACAATTACATCCTCAGACGAATGAGTCAATTGAATCTGCCTGGCTACACAATCAAGCTGAGCCTTGTGCTTAGAAAGCCAATCCATTCCGAGAATAAGATCAATATCCGAGTTGCCAAGAACCATTGGAGAAGCCAGAAACTTGAAGTCACCCAACATGATAGAAACATCCGGGACTATTGAAGTAGCCCTCATAGACTTAGCCGGAGAAACCACTCCCATAGGTTTACCCAACATTTGTGAAACGAAGTCATGCTTGGAAACAAATGATCTTGACATGAAACAATGCGATGCACCAGTGTCAAAAAGAACTTTTGCGGGAAAAGAGTTAACTGGAAATTTACCCATGATCACATCTGACGAGTCCTCTGCCTGAGCTGCATTCAGCAAGTTGACCTTAGCGTGCTTGGGGTTATGCTTGACCACAGCTGTACTTGCCGATCTCACGGGAGGAGGAGGAGGAGGAGGAAAACGCCTCTGGTTGAAGCATTTGTTGGCATAGTGACCCTTCTGTTGGCACTTGTTGCACGTGACCTCTGAAAGCGGACGGTGGTACGGAGCACTCGATCTTGGAGCTTGAGACGAAGTCTTGTTCTGAAAGCCAGGGTTGGGTGGGTGGGAAGATCCACTGCCACCTTTGCTCTTCTGCTGATACGGCTGACGGAACGGAGGAGGAGGAAGCCAATACTTCTGCTGCTTGGCCACTTGAGTAGAGGAAGAAGGATTAGCATCTCTGACTCGCTTCTTGGAAGCATCACACCTCAGTTGAGCGGCCTCTTGCTTCAATGCCATGTCGTAGAACTCATCGTATCTCAAGGGCTCGAAGAGAACAAGAGCTAGCTGAATTTCTTCTCTGAGACCACCCCTGAACTGGTATATCATACTCTTCTCATCAGGCACGTCCTGCTTGGCAAAGCGGGCGAGCTTCTGGAACAACTTGTTGTAGTCATAGACAGACAAAGAGCCTTACTTCAGGTTGCGGAATTCCTCATGCTTGCTTTCAACCACACTCTGAGGGATATGGTGAGCTCTGAAATATCGACGAAATTCATCCCAAGTGATAACACGTCCACCTCTGGAATCCTTGTACTGCTGGAACCATTCTGCAGCTTGATCTTTGAGTTGGAAGGAAGCGAACTTGACGAAGTCCTCAGGCCTGACGTTACTGCACTCGAAATGCTTGCACAGATCCACAAGCCAATCGTCAGCATCGGTTGCCTCAACACAATTGCTGAAAGTCTTTGGCCCATTAGCAAGGAACTGGTTGAGTGTAGCAAAGTGATTCTGATTGTTGCCTTGGTTCCCTTGGTTGCCTTGATTGCGCTCTTGAAGAATTTGCATGATCAACTGTGTGTTTGCATTGGTTGCGGCCATCACAGCTTGCCATGCCTCCGGAGGAGGTGGAGGTGGTGGCGGATCAGGATTCGGAGTCGTGCGCGTTGGAGGAGCCATCCTGAAGAGGTTGACATCCATTAGCACATTGATAGACAAATATTGAAGCTGAATCCAACGGAATGAAAATTGCAACATATAGTCTTCACATCCGAACAAAATGAACGAATGCATTCCTCTTGAAATGGTCACATATCCATAAATTGAGAAGCCACTTAGAATTTAGGTAGAGAAATAAATCCACAAGGTACGGATCAAGAATGAATAATCGGTAAGAAATCCCAATCTCAAACCAACTATCCGTGGAAGAAGAACTAGAGCTACTAGAATTCCCACCTATGAAACTCCCGAACCTTTCCGGTTATGCAATCAGGTGTTGGGGATACAGGGGAAGCATAATATCTCACCCAAACTAGCAAATCCTACATCCAGCTGTATCCATCCTTCAACACATAACCGAGAAAAACTTCGGAAACCATCTACCTCAACCTTCGAAAAGCATCTGTTATACAAGTTATGGCGATACTCCTGAACTCCCGCCCCAGTACTGGGTGGCGTCGAGGTTATCTCACCAACGAACTGCATAAAAGAGATTTTCGATGTCGGCGTACTAAACTCAGGTATTCCAGAACTGCAACGATAAAATTATGATGACAACACCTCAGAGCTCAACTCCCCGGGACACTTCCACAAAACCCCTGACAGGAGGCACCAAGACAATGTTCTCATCATAAAACCATCGGAACGATTCCAAGATACCCGCGTGATCCTAAAAAAAATTAGTGAAATTTGAGAAGAGAAGAGTCAAAACTCTACGTCAGGATGCCTTACCAGAGCGATGAGGAGACTGGGAAGTAAAAAGAATTCCTAAACTCTCCGATATATAATTCCTAAATGACTCAAAACATTTCTCTAGACACAACTCGGCCGCTAAAAACGATCAAGCAATGGGGCTCCTAAGGTCGGGGAAGGCTCTGATTACCAACTTGTAACACCCTCGATGCGACTATATCTCCCACATGTCGAGGCACGACTTAGAGGCATAATCGCATTGAAGGCATGTGTCGCAAGTAAGGCAATCTTCACAACATCTCATGTAATATAAATAATAAAGGGGAGAAAACATAGTTGGCTTACACTCACCACGTCAATCAAGTACATAAATAACATTACATCATCCAAACACTCATGGCCCGACTACGGCGCCAAAATAAAAGATAACCCAACATGCGACACGGTCCCGATCACCCCCAACTGGGCACCACTACTGATCATCAGGAAAAGAAACATAGTATCGTTGAGAGTCCTCGTCGAACTCCCACTTGAGCTCAAGCGCGTCACCTGGAGCGGAATCATCAGGCCCTACATCTGTTGTAATAGTAATCTGTGAGCCACAGGGACTCAGCAATCCCGCACCCTCGCGATCAAGACTATTTAAGCTCAAAGGTAAGGCAAGGTAAATATGTGGAGCTGCAGCAAGCGACTAGCAAATATGGTGGCTATCCTGTTCGCAAAAGAGAGAGCGAGAAGAGGAGGCAAAGCGCGAGCGAGAAACTAGAGGGCAACCTGCGCAAGCATAACTCCAACACCGTGTCCACTTCCCGGACTCCGCCGAGAAGAGGCCATCACGGTAACACACTCAGTTGATTCATTTTAATTAAGTTAAGGTTCAAGTTATCTATAACCGGACATTAACAAATTCCCGTCTGCCCATAACCGCGGGCACGGCTTTCGAAAGTTCAAATCCCTGCAGGGGAGTCCCAACTTAGCCCATGACAAGCTCTCACGGTCAACGAAGGAATAGACCTTCTCCCGAGACGTTCCGATCAGACTCGGTATCCCGGTTCTTCAAGACAACTCCGACAATGGTAAAACAAGTCCAGCAACACCACCCGCTGTGCCGACAAATCCCGATAGGAGCTGCACATATCTCGTTCTCAGGGCACACCGGATAAGCTAAGCGTACGGGAGCCAACGTAACCCAAGTTGCCAAGGGACGGCCCCGCACGGTGCTCTAGGTTGGACCAACACTCAGAGGAGCACTGGCCCGGGGGTTTAAAATAAGATGACCCTTGAGTCCGCGAAACCCAAGGGAAAAGGCTAGGTGGCAAATGGTAAAACCAAGGTTGGGCATTGCTGGAGGAGTTTTATTCAAGGCGGACTATCAAGGGGTTCCCACTATAACCCAACCGCGTAAGGAACGCAAAATCCGGGAACATAACACCGATATGACGGAAAACTAGGGCGACAAGAGTGGAACAAAACACTAGGCGAGAGGCCGAGCCTTCCACCCTTTACCAAGTATACAGATGCATTAATATAACAAGATAAAATAATGATATCCCAACAAGTAAATAATGTTCCAACAAGGAACGGCCTCCAATCTTCACCTGCAACTAGCAACGCTATAAGAGGGGCTGAGCAAAGCGGTAACATAGCCAATCAACGGTTTGCTAGGACATGGTGGGTTAGAGGTTTGACATGGCAATTTGGGAGGCTTGAAAGCAAGTGGTAGGCATCGTAGTATTGTCATAGCAAAAGAGCGAGCAATCTAGCATAGCAAAGATAGTAGTGATTTCGAGGGTATGATCATCTTGCCTGCAAAGTTGTCAGAGTTGACTGGATCCTCGAAAGCAAACTCAACGGGCTCCTCGTTAGCGAACTCATCTCTCGGCTCTACCCAAACAAGACAAACAAGCAACAAGGACACAATCAACCACGTGCAAAGCTCAAACAATATGATGCAAGGATGGTATGCTATGCGGGATGCGATGCGGGATGCATATGCAAGATTTGACAAGGGATGCATGAACCTGGCCTCAACTTGGAAAAACAAGTGAGCCACTGGAAAGATGATATGAAATCGCTTGAAAACAATATAAAGAACGCCGGAATCGGAGTTACGGTTTGGAAATGGCAAGCGATTCAAATATGACCACGGTCTGCGATTTACAGCAAGTAGCCATCTAAATGCAAAGAGATGAACAAGCTACAGCACCCAAACATGACAACAAAATACATGGTAGGTATGCATTCATGATGCTTAACGAAAGTCTAGCACTGAGCTACGGCCAATTCATCCATTAACAGGTTCAAACAAGCATGGCAAAAATGCATATGGTAAACAGATTTCAGACTAAGTGAAATTAACACTTGACTGGAATTTCATATCAGGTAGCACTCTTAGGAGCAACAAAACTACATGCTACAGGACCTGAACATGGCAAAGTATAGCATGGAATGGAGCTACTCAAAGAGCTTAACAAAAGTCCCTTAGTGACCTTGAGCCAAAAGGGATCAGAAAATACAATTGCAAGCATGTGAACATGGCAAAAACATAATCAGTTTTCAGACTTAGTGAAAACTGGAGCATGCTGAAAACAGATATCAAGTAGGCATGTTTACGAGCTCGATGCACTCACTATGGAGCAAGTCATGACAAGCTAAGCATACATCCATCAAGAACACACAAAATTCAAGCTAGACATGGCAAGAACAATAGCATAGCATGCACGGATCAACTACAACATCATCGGCAAAATCGCTAACAAGTAGACAATCTGCCCAGATTCACGAAGTAGCAAAAGTAGAGCTCGATTGACTCAAGCTAGGCTGCTCCATAATTGAAAACAAAGACATGGATGGATAGAGCACTACAAGATTAACAAAACATCCTTACTGATCATCCTCAAAAGAGGCACGGATCACTAGGAAACAATATGAACATATGGCCATATGAGATAAACAGCTCAAGGACTTAGTGGAAATGCTAAGTCCCTGAAATCAGCATTACCAAGTGCCTCACTTGGCAATCTTGTGCTAGTCACCACACACATCACAAAAATACATGGGTTGCACCTCTGGAAAGATGGCAAAACCCTTAACAAAACATATGTAGAACCCATGGGCATATCATGCACACAAAAATCATGGCAAAAATGACAAGTCTCTAAATGGAGCAGCAGATCTGACAATTATCTCAAGTAGCACTCTTCTAACAGCATTTCGGGCATCAAGATGAACTCAAATGAAAATGATGCAATGGAATGAAATGATGTACTCTCTGAGATGAACATTTTGATATGCTACATGTCCAAAACGGAGCTACGGATGTGGAGTTATAGCATGATGAAATATGCAAATTATTAGGGTTTCGAGGATAAAAGTCAACCCTCGAGATTTAGATCTCAGATCTGGCACGGATTTCGATGTTGGCCGGACTTGGAGCTCGCCGGAGAGGATCTTGCCGCGGGGGACGCTGGAGACGAGGCCGGCCGGCGAGGTGGTCGGAGAGGGCGGTGGCCGCGGGCGCGCACGTCAAGGCTCGACGGTGGCGGCGGCTGACGACGAGGGGAGGCGGCGGCCGGCGAGGATGACCGCGGTGGCCGGAGGGGTGGCGTCCGGTGGCGGCGCGGTGGCGTCCGGCCGCCGGAGACGGTGAAGGAGGCGGCGGGTGCGCGGGTGCGCGATGCGGGCGGCGGCGCTGGCCAGATGGGCCGGGGGGGCCGGATGCGGGCTCCCCGCGGGCCGCGGTGGAGGCGCGCGGTGGCGATGTGGGCGCGGACCAACGGCGTGGCGACACGTGGCGGCGGGGTGGAGATTCGGACGTGTCCGTCGGTGGCGCTGTGTCCGGCGGCGCGCGATGATGATTTGGATCTAGGTTTTTTATCCGAGGGGAGGAGAAGGAGATTTTCGGGGGAGGTCTTTAAATAGGCATAGAGGGAGCTAGGAGAGTCCAAATGAGGTGCGGTTTTCGGCCACGCGATCGTGATCGAACGCTCTAGATGATGGAGAGGATTTTGGTGGGTTTTGGGCCAAATTGGAAGGGTGTTGGGCTGCAACACACACAAGGCCTTTTCGGTCCCTCGGTTAACCGTTGGAGTATCAAACGAAGTCCAAATGGTACGAAACTTGACAGGCGGTCTACCGGTAGTAAACCAAGGCCGCTTGGCAAGTCTCGGTCCAATCCGGAAATGTTTAATCCCCACACACGAAAGAAAGCTAGAAATGACCACCGGAAGAGAACGGAGCGCCGGAATGCAAAACGGACAACGGGGAAAATGCTCGGATGCATGAGACGAACACGTATGCAAATGCAATGCACATGATGACATGATATGAGATGCATGACAAGACAACAACACACGGAGACAAAAACCCGAACCCGAGAAAATAAAATAAATTAAAGTCAGAAACGGCAAGAGTTGGATTACAAATAGGGTAAATCACATCCGGGGTGTTACAGGACAGAAGGGCTTTCCCCCACAAGTGCGGACGGTGAACATGATATACGCAACCCACATTCCCAAGCAGGAGCGGAAGCATGCGCTACGGGACGTATACGCGATGGAACCAGTCGCCCCAAAGTTCAACCCATGGTCCTCCTGCCCGATCACCTTTGATCGATGGGACCATCCCACTAGCATCCGTCATGGCGGCTTCGCCGCATTGGTTCTCGACCCAATCATCGACGGATTTCATCTCACAAGAGTCCTCATGGACGGCGGCAGTAGCCTGAACCTGCTTTATCAGGATACAGTGCGGAAAATGGGCATAGATCCCTCAAGGATTAAGCCCACAAGAACGACCTTTAAAGGCGTTATACCAGGTGTAGAAGCCAACTGTACAGGCTCAGTAACACTTGACGTGGTCTTCGGATCCCCGGACAATTTCCGAAGCGAAGAGTTAATCTTCGATATAGTCCCGTTTCGCAGTGGCTATCACGCCCTGCTCGGACGAACCGCATTCGCAAAGTTCAATGCGGTGCCGCACTACGCATATCTCAAGCTCAAGATGTCAGGCCCTCGAGGAGTAATTACGGTCAACAGAAACACCGAACACTCCCTCCGTACGGAGGAGCATACGGCGGCTCTCGCAGCGGAGGTACAAAGTAGCCTTCTCAGGCAATTCTCCAGTCCGGCCATTAAAAAGCCAGACACTACCAAGCGCGCCCGGAGTAACCCACAGCAGGACCGCCTGGCACACTCTGAGCAAGCGTAGCAATGCGGCCCCAACCCCAGCTTTCGCGACATAGCGAAACCAGTACCTCGCGTACATAACTACGCCCTTGAAATACCATGGGCACAAGGGAAGGGGCACAATAACGGCACGCCCAAAATACGGCTTAAAACATACTAGGGGCTGCCGGATTCTTTTTTTAATTTTTTCTTACTTTCAGGACTCCATACTTCGGACGACCTGTTCGGCAACTCGACTGCCGCACAAACGCTGCAAGATCCAGGGAGGCAGACAAGCCATGCCGCATTATGGAACTCCCAGGTGGTCTCTGTTACGAGCGGTATACCTGTTTTAAATACAATTCTGCGGCCTGCCCCTGGTCAGGACATACTGAATAGTCCAATATCTTTTGCTTACCGCACTATTTGTATCATTCGGCTTTGATAAATAGCCTCTCCATAAACAATGCTTAGCTTCTTGTCTATTTTTTGCATTGTCTTCTTTTCACATTTATGTTTATTAAATGACATGATTGCACCCGTACACCATGGTACGGCAAACACGCCAGGGGCTTCAGTACCCCTCATAATGGTGTGAGAAGTCCGTACACTTTCTGAAAGGGCATTTCCCTACTTTACGTTTTGGATGATGATGACAACCCTTTGTGGTCTAAACGTGTGCTATATGTTTCAGGTTCTCGATGCTTAGGCTTACATCGGATTGCTATTACCTCTAGAAGGAAAAGATCGAAGACGTGTCCTCTACGTTTTTATTTTCTTTGGTCGTAGAGTACCCGTACTATCAAGAGGGAATCCTCATTAGGAAGCTCTGGGGGAATCAGTTCACGTACACTTTTTTCACCCTCTCTTTGCCTTCCTCAGGTATGTGTGTGAGAGAGAGTTTTCCTTGCCTCTTCCCCTCTTTCCTGCTCACTATTTCTACCCAGCGGTTGTACCGCTCTCTGGAGCGGTTGTACCGCTGGGTCTTGTCGCTCACCAGCTCTTGCTCGAGCGGTTGTACCGCTGCCTCTGGGCGGTGGTACCGCCACCATGCTCTGCAACAGCTAGGGTGGTGGTTCCGTCCATATACCGCTCAAGTACCACTCTTGCCTCTGGTTTGATGCTGTTCTTGGGCGGTAGTGGCCCGGTTGGTCCGGTCGTTCCACGATGACCGGTACCACTGGTGGTCCGAGCGGTTCTTCCGCTCAGAACTTAGCCGCCCAAGAGCTCAAGGCCATGCGGTTGTTCAGTCCAGGCACCGCCCAAGTACCGGTCAAGCTCCTGTTTTGATGCGGTGGTTGTGCGATAGCCAGGTGGTTAGTCCGGTTATCTTTCTTAGCCGGTACTACCGCCCGCCTGTCCGGTTGTACTGCTTGGTAGGGTTCTGTTGTTACACCGTGAGTCCCGGTTGTACCGGGACAAGGACCGGTTGTACCGCTGCAGTGCAAAAATGCAGTAACGGTTGGAAATTGAGGGTGACTATATAAGGGAGCTTCTCCCACCTACCACTCCCACCTTTGACCTCTCTCACTCCACCATTGATGCCCTTCAAGCTCTCTTGCCCGATCTCTCTCTCTCTAGCCACTCAAGCTTGTTGATTTGCTAGGGATTGAAGGAGGAGACCTAGATCTACACTTCCACCAAAGGATATTTGGTTCCCCCATACTTTCTTGTGTGGATTTTGTTACTCTTGGGTGTTTGAGCACCCTAGACGGTTGAGGTCACCTCGGAGCCATATTCCATTGTGGTGAAGCTTCGTGGTTTTGTTGGGAGCCTCCAATTAAGTTGTGGAGAGAGCCCCAACCTTGTTTGTAAAGGTTCGGTAGCCGCCTTCAAGGGCACCAATAGTGGAATCACGGCATCTCGCATTGTGTGAGGGAGTGAGGAGAATACGGTGGCCCTAGTGGCTTCTTGGGGAGCATTGTGCCTCCACACCGCTCCAACGGAGACGTACTTCCTCTCAAAGGGAAGGAACTTCGGCAACACATCCTCGTCTCCACCGTCTCCACTCTTGGTTATCTCGTGCCTTTATTTAAGCAAGCTTACTTGTTTCATTCCTCTTGCTTGCTTGTGTACCTATCCTCGTTGCATCATATAGGTTGCTCACCTAGTTGCATTTCTAGACAACCTATTTTGATGCAAAGTTTAATTTGTTAAAGAAAAGCTAAAAATTGTTAGTTGCCTATTCACCCCACCCCCCCTCTAGTCAACCATATCGATCCTTTCAATTGGTATCAGAGCCTCGTCTCTTTATTAAGGACTTTACCATCCAAAGAGTATGGTTGATACTGTAGACGGTGTGGAGGAACACTCCAGTGTGAATCCGATCTCGTCTACGGGAGATGGGGGAACTTCGGTCTCTCGTGAGGAGTTCAATGTGGCCTTGGAGACATTGAAAACCTCCATGACGACCGAAGTCGAAAGCATGTTTACTAAATTTCTTGAGGGGCTTAAACTATCCACCGCACCGTTGAAAGTGGGTGATCCCGCCAACAAGGTGACGGATGCTATCCCCGACAAGGGGGAAGCTAGTGGTGAAAAGGCTCCTTCTAGTGGCAAGAATGGCACCGGCATCTTTGCCCATGTGGAACCACCACTTGTTTATGGTGGACCGGTTCCTTCCACTCATTTGAATCATGCCGGTCCTCCCCCTAAGATTGTGAAAAATGAGGATTTTGATTCTTGGGTTTACCGCTTTAAACATCATTTAAATCATGTGAACACTAACCTTTGGAGAATCATTGAAGAAGGTTTCTATCCACATGATCCAAGCAACTTCACTCCTCGAGAAGCCGCGGACAATCAATTCAATGAGAATGCTCTCTTCATCATTCAAGATGCTATTCCACCCGAAGACCTACCTCATCTTCGTCCTTTCGCCTTGGCCAAAGATGCATGGCATTGTGTCGTGTCTCTCTACCGGGGAAGCGCAAGTATTCAACGCTCCAACTATGAAGTGGTACAAGATGAGGCCGATGAGTTTGCAATGAAGGAAGATGAAGAACCTCGTGAGCTCTATCGGAGAGTAACCAAACTCGCGGTCTCACTACGAGATCACGGGAGCAAGGACACGGATGACAATTGGATCAAGCGCAAATTCCTCAAGGCAATGATGCCCTATCACAAGGCCATGTCCTCCGTCATTCGTCAAAGACCGGACTTCCACACTTTGACCTCAAGCGAAGTGTTGGATGAGTTTGTGGCCATGAACATTTTGGACAAGACCGCCGACAATGCGGTGCTCCGTTCTCAATGGGCAAAGAAGCCTAACCTTGCATTGAAGGCCAAGCTCATAGTGGAAGACGAAGAAGAGGAAGAAGAGGAGAGCAACCCCGAAGATATGAAGTATGCATATCATGAACACATGGCACTTGCTTCAAGGCAATTTTGGAGCAAGAAAAACTCAAGGCCAAACTTTAGCAAAAACAACTCGAGTGGTACAGGGGGCAAGCAACGTGTAAGGACTTGCTACAATTGCGGCAACGTGAGTCATTTCGTTGCGGAATGCCCGTATGAGAAGAGGGAAGACAATGGTGGCAAACTCATCCGAAAGGACAAGGCCAAGTTGTTCCCCAACAAGAACAACTTCACCAAGAAGACTCATCCCAAGGCCTTGGTTGTGCAAGAAGAGTACAATGAGGATGATGACGATGATGAAGATGATGAGTCGATTTCCATGGCCTCCGTTGCCATTGCGATGACTCCACGGGCATCTCTCTTCGACTCACCCAATGAGAGCATCACCGCCAAGTGCCTCATGGCTAAAGCCACCAACAAGGTAACCTCCAACATCAAAACTACCATCATTAATCATCCTTCCCCAACGGATAGCATTAATGAATTTGAGGGAGCTAATGTGGAGGCTAACGAGTTTGAGGCCTTTATGGGCAAACTCAAGGGAAAAACCAAGAAGCACTTTATTGCTCTCTTGGAACAACTTGGTGAGGCCAATGACATGATCGAGGCTCACGAAGACACCATCTCTAAGATGGAAGGACATAGTCGTGACTATGCCGATGAGATTTCGGATCTTTCCAATGCTCTTGAGGAAGAGCGTGATCTTCGTTTGGCTCTTGAGGAGTCACACAACGTAGATCATGCTAAGTTAGAGAAACATTATGATCATGCCCTCGTTGTTTCTCATGTGCTAAATTCCGAGAAGGCCAAACTCGGGATTGATCTTGCTAGACTCCAAGAGGAGTTTGATATACTTGACAAGGCCCACAAGGCCTTGAAGGGTATTCACGCTAGTCTCAAGGAGTCTCATGATCAACTCCAAGTGAAGCTAACTAAGGAGAAAGCAACTTTTTCTCATATGGTTTTAATTGATAATGCAAATGCTACTAACCCGTGTTGTGAGCATATACATCTTGTTGAGGAAAATGCTAAGTTGAAGGAGCAACTTGAGAGAGGTCTTGCGACTTGCATACAAGGCAAGAAGAACCTCAACAATCTCTTGACCAACCAAAAGGGAGGTGTGGCCAAGGAAGGGGTTGGGTACGTCCCCGACTCCAAGAACAAGAAGAAGAATGACAAGACCAAACGGCCTCCTCCTCTCATGCAAACCTTTGTGAGGGAGGGAGAGAGTGCCCCCGAGGAGAAGAAGAAGAATAATGTCAAGAAGGGCAATGTCACCCCTCCCAACAAAGCAGGCGATTTTAATCCTTCTTATGTGTTATGTCGTGCTAGTGATGGGCATATTTATGCCAAATTTGTTGGTTCTCTTCATGAACACATTGAATGGTCTATTTGGGTTCCTAAGACCCTTGTTACTAACATCAAAGGACCCATTACAAAATGGGTACCTAAAACCAAGCATTGATCTCTTGTAGGTGTTTGCTTCTGGTGGTGGATCATGGTTGCTTGATAGCGGAGCTACAAATCATATGACCGGAAGCAAGGACTTGGTGGTGGACGTGCACAAGGTTCCATCTATGCCCACCAATGTCGAGTGGGGTGACGCCTCATCTTCTAAGGTATTGGGACTTGGCAAGGTGGTCATCTCTCATGATCTCACGATCGAGAAGGTCATGCTTGTTGAGTCCCTTGCATACAATTTACTTTCCGTTCGTCAACTTGCAATCATGGGCTTTGCCACTTTCTTTGATATCGATACCGTGGCCCTCTTGTGGAGCAAGACTCTTAAAGTAGCCTTTGTTGGGCATGTCGAGAACGGTCTATATGTGATTAACTTTTTGGAGTGACCCACTAAGACCGCGACATGCCTAATGTCTAAAGTTGATGTGGGATGGCTTTGGCATCGCCGTTTAGCCCATGTCAATATGAGATCTTTGCAAAGTCTCCTCAAGGGGGACCATGTCCGTGGACTAACGAGTGTTAGTTTTGCTAAAGATCGTGCTTGCAGTGCCTGTATCGAAGGAAAGCTACATGAGAAGGCTCACCCTCCCACGACTATCATTTATTCAAAGAGGCCTTTGGAGCTCCTTCACATGGATCTCTTTGGGCCTCCATCCTTCGATAGTCTTGGAGGTAGGAAGTATTGCTTGGTGATTGTGGATGACTACTCAAGGTACACGTGGGTGTATTTCTTCAAGAGGAAGAGCGAGACCCAACAAACCGTCATTGACTTTGCAAATGAAGCACAACGTCAACACAATGCAAAGATCTTGACAATAAGAAGTGACAACGGCACCGAGTTCAAGAACTACACCTTGGATGAATTTCTTAGTGATGAGGGAATCAAGCATCAATATTCCGCACCATACACCCCTCAACAAAACGGTGTTGCGGAAAGGAAGAACCAGACGTTGATGGATGCGGCAAGGACCATGATGGCGGAGTTCAAGTCTCCGTACAACTTTTGGGCCGAAGCCATCAACACCGCGTGTCATGCATCCAATCGGCTCTACCTCCGCAAGGGCTTGAACAAGACTCCATATTAGATACTCACCGGTAACAAGCCCAACCTCAAGTACTTCCGGGTGTTCGGGTGTAAGTGTTTCATTCTCAAGAAAGGTGTTCTGTTGTCTAAATTTGAGGCTAGAGCTCATGAGGGCATATTTGTTGGTTATGCTACAAACTCTCATGCTTACCGTGTCCTCAATAAATCCACGGGACTTATTGAGGAGACGTGTAACGTGGAGTTTGATGAGAATAACAGCTCCCAAGTGGAGCAAAGTGGCACTTGTGATGTAGGTGATGAAATTCCTCCTCAAGCCATAAGAAGAATGGGTGTTGGTTTTATCCTACCCATTGAGGAACCCCTTGTGGCCGAAGGAGAAGGACAATGCTCCACTGAAGTGGAGCCATCACCAACCCAAGGCCCACACGCTTCCGAAGAACAAAGTGAAGGCCCTCAACCTCATGAACAAGACCAAGGGCAAGATCATACTCAAGACGGTGTTGACACACCAAGTGATGCCCAAGGTCAAGTTCTCTCCCCCGAGCAAGTTCAAGATCAAGAACAAGTTCATGACGGCGCTCAAGATGATCAAGTAACCGCTCCTCAACTCACCACCGAGGAGGAATTAGAGCGTCGTGCCGCCAAGATTGCATCCAAGCTCTCCACCAAGGATCATCTCATGACGAATGTGCTTGGAAGCTTAAGAAAGGGGGTAAGCACTCGTAGACAATTAGCAAATTATTGTGAGCATCACGCGTTTGTCTCTTGTGTGGAACCCCACAAGGTCTATGAGGCGCTAGAAGATCCGGATTGGCTCAATGCCATGCACGACGAACTCAACAACTTCGAGCGCAACAAAGTGTGGAGATTGGTGCCAAGGCCAACGGGGAACCACAATGTCATTGGAACCAAATGGATATTCAAGAACAAGCAAGATGCCCATGGGATTATCATTCGCAACAAGGCTCGTTTGGTAGCACAAGGCTACTCCCAAGTCGAGGGTATCGACTATGGTGAAACCTTTGCTCCCGTTGCTCGTCTTGAATCCATTCGCTTGTTAATTGCATATGCTTCTCATCATAATTTTAAGTTACAACAAATGGATGTGAAGAGTGCTTTTCTTAATGGTCCCATTAATGAATTGGTTTACGTCAAGCAACCCCCCGGGTTCGAGGATCCCTACTTTCCCAATCATGTGTATCAACTCGATAAGGCGCTCTATGGCCTTAAACAAGCCCCACGTGCGTGGTATGACCACCTTACCGAGTTGTTACAAGACCGTGGTTTTGAAGTTGGGCTAATCGACCCCACTCTTTTTACTAAGAAGGTCAAAGGGGAGTTGTTTGTGTGCCAATTATATGTTGATGATATTATCTTTGGTTCTCCTAACAAAGCTTTCAATGAGGAATTTGCCGCTCTCATGACCTCAAAGTTCGAGATGTCCTCCATGGGAGAGTTGAAGTTCTTTCTAGGGTTTGAAGTGAAGCAAAGAAGAGAAGGAACTTTCATCAATCAATCCAAATACACTCAATACATGCTCAAGAGATTCAAGCTAAGTGACGTCAAGCCGGCTTCCACTCCAATGCCCACCAAGTGCCAACTTGACTTAGATCCCAATGGTAAAGTGGTGGATCAAAAGGTATATCGTTCCATGATTGGATCCTTGCTTTACCTTTGTGCATCTAGACCGGACATCATGTTGAGTGTGGGAATTTGTGCACGGTTTCAAGCCGCACCTAAGGAAAGTCACTATGCGGCGGTCAAACGAATCTTTCGATATTTGGCTCATACCCCAAACTTTGGCCTATGGTACCCCAGAGGATCAAACTTCAAGCTTGTAGGGTACTCGGATTCCGATTGGGCGGGAGACAAAGTGGATAGGAAGTCCACTTCCGGAGGGTGCCAATTCCTTGGTTGCTCTTTGGTAAGTTGGTCTTCCAAAAAGCAAAGTTGTGTGTCTCTCTCGTCCACTGAGGCGGAGTATGTTGCCGCCGGTAGTTGTTGTGCTCAACTCCTATGGATGAGGCAAACTTTAAAGGATTACGGTGTCACTTGTGACAAAGTGCCTCTTTGGTGCGACAATGAAAGTGCATCAAGATCTCTCTCAATCCGAAGCATATTGAGATCCGGTATCACTTCATCCAGGATCACATTAGACGAGGAGAGATCGAGCTCAACTATGTCAACACTCATGACAACCTTGCAGATATTTTCACGAAGCCCTTGGATGAAGCAAGATTTCGCGAGTTAAGGCATGAGCTAAATATCATTGATTCGAGCAATGTGGTTTGAACCCTTGCACGCTCTACCACGCTCAACTTGTTGTCTAGTTTAGGTGTAGGCATGGACATAGGGGGAGTGTTATTCTCTCAATGAACTCTCCCTCCCCCCATTATGCATAAATTGATTGTGTCTTTCACATTAGCCATATTTGATGGTACTTGTGCTTCAAAGACGAGTTTTGGTCATGGACCCAAGGATAATTCTTCGCGGTGCCATACCAATTGACTCAAACATAGGTGGCCTCTTCCACCGTCCTCTCTTCGGGGAGTTGGAGTTAGCCTTGCTGCTCTCGTGTTGTGTTCTCTCTTTCTCTCTTTGCTCTTTGTGTTAGGTTCTCCTAGGGTGTTGTTTCTCTCCTATTTTGTGCCCCTTATTCCTCCCTTCGGATTGCACTCATTTGATCTTGGCTTGGGCTTAGGTGGTCGGGTGGTACAACCAGTACCACGAGCAGTTCTACCGCTGGTACCGGGTTGTGCCGTCCCAAGGGTTTCCGTTCGGTGCCTGGGCGGTTCCACCGCACAATCCCACGGTAACCCACGTCCGGTACTACCGGTTGTTGCCGTGCGGTACTACCGCTGCCTTCCAGGCACCGGAAGTATCGCCTCCATCCACCGGTCTGTACCAGACGAGCGGTATAACTGCTCCCCTAAGCGGTTCTACTGGGGCGTGCGTACAGGCCTATATATACTTGACGGGGCTGAAGGGTTGTCTTTTTCCCTTCGTCCTCGTTCCTCTTTTTCTTGCCCTAGCCGCCGTCCATCTCTACCCTTGCCCCGGAGTGCGTCTCGCGCTTCGGATCCTTGGCTCTCCGTGGATTCTCTCCGTGGAGGCCTTCCGAACTCTTCCCATGGATGGTGGTAATGCCTCGTGTTCTTTGCCTCTAGATTTTTGTTTAGGGTTATTCCTTGCCTAGGGCTTTACCCATCTTTCCGCGTTTAGTGTTCGATCTATGGCTTAGAAGAGTTCTTTGTTAGCCTCCTGTCTTGTTTGCAGCACTTAGAATTTGGAATATTACTTGTGTGATTCGTATGCCTCGGTTAGATCTATCTTCCCTGGTAGTGCCACTGTTAGCGGTTCTACCGCCCCTACGGGCGGTACAACCGCTGGAGCGGTACTACCGGCGGAAGATCCGGTACAACCGGAGTATATCAACCACTAAGCACTGTTCTATCTTCTCTGTTGTTGCAACTTGTTCCTTTTCTGCTAGTGGGTGCAATCCTCTCATCCTTGTTGGGTTTTTGTGTGTTCTTTTCGTGTGTGTGCTCAGGTGGCTCTAGTTCTCGCTCTGCTCCTCGCAAGACCAAGAAGAGGGCACGAAGGACCTTGCTCCCGGTTGTGTCAGATGATGAAGAAGTTGTGATTCCCACCAAGCCCACTCACCGTGAAAAGTCTGCAGCTGCTAAGCAACGTGTGGTCATGCCGTTGCATCGTTGGAAAGCCAAGGATTGGGAAGCCTACCGCTCAAAGAATCCGTATGAGGTTCCCATTGCTCCCCGTTGGACCACTGTTTAGTTCCGGAATGAGATGCAAGTGCGGATTGTTCATGAACTCTTTGAGCACAACAAGAATAGATATGCCAAGCAGTGGACGATTGATTTTGATCATTGGAGGAACAACATGGAGTATTTTGGTGAGGCGTTAGCTCTCTGCGAGGAGTTTGATCTTGTCAAGATCATGTCAGTCAACTGTGACTTTGATGTTCAACTCATCCATCAGTTCTATGCCACGGTTCATTTTGGGGAAGATGATGCGCGCACTCTCACCTTCATGTGTCGCGATGAATTGTTTCACGTTCCCTGGAGGGCTTTCTGCAATGCTATTGGGTACGAGGATACCGGTCTGCAAGGAAGGGGTGGCATTCGCCCTCATGATTTTCCTAAGTCCATGCCTAAGGAGAAGCTTGCCCCTCTGTACATTTGGGGCCGTGGGATTATTGGAGAATCCAAGGATTTGGAGAAGGTCTATGACATCATGCACCGAGTGTTCCGCAATGTGCTCTTGCCCAAAGTGGGCAATCAAGATGAAATTCATGGATATCTGGTTGATTTGATGGTTGCTATGAAGACCATGGTGGGGACTGGGGCAACGTTTGATGTGTCAAATTGGCTGTGGCATGAGATGTACAACATGGTCATCTACCGTAAAGTCCCAATCTACGCTCTGTTTGTCATGTGCTTTCTGAACTCTGTGTGGGCTGTTCGTCGTCCTGGAGAGCTCCTCACTTCTCCAGACAACCTCACTGTTCATGAGGTCAAGCTCCTTAAGAAGAAGAAGCATGCCGAGCCTCGCTTCCCTGAACATGCTCCTGAGGATGTCTATGCTACTTCTGACGATGAGGACTTTGAGCTGGAGCCAGGGGCCAAGCCTTCGTGGGTGGCCAAACTTACTGCCAAGGTAAAGAAGACCTTTTGTCTCCAGGCTGACATCCAGAAGAAGATGTATGAGGCACATGTCAATGAGAAGCTCGCACGGCGTCTCCATATTGCAATGATGAAGCACCTCAACATGCAGGTTCAAAGTGGCTCTGAGAAGAGCACCACCCCAGAGGAGCGTTGGATCTCTACCCATAGCACCTGGACTGATGATGAAGCCCCTCCCCAGCCATCATCCTCGTTTGCAGCAGTTGACAATGCCATGGAAGAATCTGATCATGACGATGATGACGACGTTGATGATGAAGATCCAGATGCGACTGAGGAGTCAGAGGAGGACGCCTGAGCTTTGGGTCGCTAGCTTCGCTCTTTTCCTTTTTGGTGTCTTGATGCCAAAGGGGGAGAGAGGGTTCTATAGGTCTCGGGGATCTGCTTGGGTTGTTTTCTCTTGTTCTCGTGTTTTTGTGTTTGTTTGTGGACTTGTTTCGTTCCGTGCTGTGTGTGAGACTTGCTAGACTTGCTACTCCATTTATTCGTAGGTCTTTATCATTTTTATTGCCTCTAAGTATTATATTGTCTATCCTTTTGAGCTCAGAGTGATGAGTCTATAAAATCTAGGGGGAGTCTAGTCCTGAAAGTGTGCCCATGCTTTCTAACAGCTAGTACTTGTTGGGGCACACATTCAGGGGGAGTTCCGTCTAGATTTCATTGACTTATCTCTTGCAAATCGTGTTGTTGTCATCATCCACCAAAAAGGGGGAGATTGAAAGGGCATTTCCCTACTTTATGTTTTGGATGATGATGACCACCCTTTGTGGTCTAAACGTGTGCTATATGTTTCAGGTTCTCGATGCTTAGGCTTACATCGGATTGCTATTACCTCTCGAAGGAAAAGATCGAAGACGTGTCCTCTATGTTTTTATTTTCTTTGGTCGTAGAGTACCCGTACTATCAAGAGGGAATCCTCATTAGGAAGCTCTGGGGGAATCGGTTCACGTACACTTTTTTCACCCTCTCTTTGCCTTCCTCAGGTATGTGTGAGAGAGAGAGTTTTCCTTGCCTCTTCCCCTCTTTCCTGCTCACTATTTCTGCCCAGCGGTTGTACCGCTCTCTGGAGCGGTTGTACCGCTGGGTCTTGTCGCTCACCAGCTCTTGCTCGAGCGGTTGTACCGCTGCCTCCGGGCGGTGGTACCGCCACCATGCTCTGCAACAGCTAGGGCGGTGGTTCCGTCCATATACCGCTCAAGTACCGCTCTCGCCTCTGGTTTGATGCTGTTCTTGGGCGGTAGTGGCCCGGTTGGTCCGGTCGTTCCATGATGACCGGTACCACCGGTGGTCCGAGCGGTTCTTCCGCTCAGAACTTAGCCGCCCAAGAGCTCAAGGCCATGCGGTTGTTCCGGCCAGGCACCGCCCAAGTACCGGTCAAGCTCCTGTTTTGATGCGGTGGTTGTGCGGTAGCCAGGTGGTTAGTCCGGTTATCTTTCTTAGCCGGTACTACCGCCCGCCTGTCCGGTTGTACCGCTTGGTAGGGTTCTGCTGTTATACCATGAGTCCCAGTTGTACCGGGACCAGGACCGGTTGTACCGCTGCAGTGCAAAAACGCAGTAACGGTTGGAAATTGAGGGTGACTATATAAGGGAGCTTCTTCCACCTAGCACTCCCACCTTTGACCTCTCTCACTCCACCATTGATGCCCTTCAAGCTCTCTTGCCCGATCTCTCTCTCTAGCCACTCAAACTTGTTGATTTTCTAGGGATTGAAGGAGGAGACCTAGATCTACACTTCCACCAAAGGATATTTGGTTCCCCCATACTTTCTTGTGTGGATTTTGTTACTCTTGGGTGTTTGAGCACCCTAGACGGTTGAGGTCACCTCGGAGCCATATTCCATTGTGGTGAAGCTTCGTGGTTTTGTTGGGAGCCTCCAATTAAGTTGTGGAGAGAGCCCCAACCTTGTTTGTAAAGGTTCGGTAGCCGCCTTCAAGGGCACCAATAGTGGAATCACGGCATCTCGCATTGTGTGAGGGCGTGAGGAGAATACGGTGGCCCTAGTGGCTTCTTGGGGAGCATCGTGCCTCCACACCGCTCCAACGGAGACGTACTTCCTCTCAAAGGGAAGGAACTTCGGCAACACATCCTCGTCTCCACCGTCTCCACTCTTGGTTATCTCATGCCTTTATTTAAGCAAGCTTACTTGTTTCATTCCTCTTGCTTGCTTGTGTACCTATCCTCGTTGCATCATATAGGTTGCTCACCTAGTTGCATTTCTAGACAACCTATTTTGATGCAAAGTTTAATTTGTTAAAGAAAAGCTAAAAATTGTTAGTTGCCTATTCACCCCCCCTCTAGTCAACCATATCGATCCTTTCACTTTCACAAGTGCGTCACCCCGAACTTATAGCACTATATGCATCGGCTCCGAGTCATGATTTGGGTCAATAGTTGGGTTTGCCCGGCTCCTATGTTTTGGTGCCTTACGTTCCGCTCTATCGGCTAAGGTAGCACTAGGAGAACCACTGCGATTGTGCCCCGGTTCAGCTGGGTTAAGCACCTCAGTGGAGAAAGCTAAAACTGACTGACATGATGTGGCGAGAGACCGGTCGCTGTTCGAGAGGTTTTTCGAGTCCCTAAAGGCTTATGCCGCTTCGAGCGAGGAGCTGGCTTTGTCCGGCCAAGGCGTGGATAGCGCCCCGAACTCGGTCTTCTGAACTAGGGGCTTCGCCGAAATTTAAAATTATAGAGTTCTATGGCTAAGTGAGAGTGTTCAAGCATTATAGTCCGATTGCCTGGTTCGTTGTGCTGAGCGCCTCCCTCGAAGGACCCAACTATGGGAAAAAGAGCGCTCAGGTTTATCCCGAACACCCCAGCACTAGTGGCACGGAGGCAGAAGCCGACGACTGGCCATCTCTCAATTTTTGATAAACGGCCGCACAGAAAGTAATATTTTAAATTCAATAAGCATTTCTTAGCGCATATGAACAAGTTTTCAGCGCACAGGATAAACACGAGCGAGTTCATTCAAATATCATATCCTTGGTACATTCATCCGCCACAAGGCGGGCACCTGCAAGAACATCCTTGTAGTAGTTCTCGGGCTTGCGATGCTCCTTCCCCGGCGGCGGCCCGTCCTTCACAAGCTTCTCACCGTCCAGCTTACCCCAGTGCACCTTTGCACGGGCAAGGGCCCGATGGGCACCTTCGATGCAGACGGAGCGCTTGATGACCTCAAGCCTCGGACAGGCCTCCACCAGCCGCCGCACCAGCCCGAAATAGCTCCCAGGCAGGGCCTCTCCGGACCACAGCCGAACTATGAAGCCCTTCATGGCCTTCCCGGCCGCCTTGTGGAGCTCGACCAGCTGTTTCAGCTGGTCGCTCAAGGGCACAGGGTGTCCGGCCTCAAAATACTGAGACCAGAACACCTTCTCCGTCGAGCTACCCTCTTCAGCTCGGTAGAATGCAGCGGCGTCGGATACGCTGCGGGGAAGATCTGCGAATGCCCCTGGAGAGCTCCGGATTCGGGTAAGTAACAGGTAGTTCACTTTTATATTTCTGCTTTGCATAAAGATTGCCTTACCCGCTGCTATCTTCCTCATCTCCTCCAACTCTTGGAGGGCCTTTTGGGCTTCGGCCTTGGTAGACTTGGCAGCCTCTAGGGCCGTTGCAAGCTCGGATGCTTGCGCCTTCGACTCCAGCTCCAAACTCTCATGTTTTTTCATGAGAGCCTGAAGCTCTTGCTGCACCTCGCCGACCTGAGCCCCAAGTCTGTCTCGCTCGATGCGCTCCGCGGTCGTTTTCTTTTCGGCCTCAGACAGCGCCTGTTTAAGGGTCGCCACCTCAGTCGTGGCCCCTACGATAAGCAGTACAATCCTGTTACTCTTTTTGCAATCAAGCCTTTTTATAGGCACTTTTTCTGTAAGGTATTTCTTACCTTCTTCCTCCTCGAGCCGCCGCTTGACAAGGCCAAGCTCTTGCTCGGTCCGCTCGAGGTCCTGCTTCAGGACACCCACCTCCGCAGTCAGTGCGGCGGTGGATAGCAGCGAAGCCTGCATACGCATATTGACTCTTTTTTGTTAGACTCCTGCGATATTTAATAGATCCTCTATTCGGCTTTTCTTTCCGAACGCCAAACAGAGCATCAGGGGCTACTGTCTATGCGGTAATATTTTTACATATTTTTACTTACCTCGAAGCCTGTTAGAAGGCTAGCGCAAGCTTCAGTCAGTCCGCTCTTGGCGGACTGAACCTTCTGGATCACCGTACTCATAATAGTACGGTGCCCCTCGTCGATGGAGGCATCGTCAAGCACCTCCAGCAGATTGTCCGGCACCTCCGGTTGGACGGAGGCCGCCGGCTCAGAAGGCTTGCTCCTCTTGGAAGGAGTTCGCCTACCGCGGTCCGGAACTGTGGAAGATTCCGGCGCGGCGTCCAGCACCAAGCCGGACTGAGAGCCCTGGGGAGCCTTATCCACTTCACTCCTGGAGTCCGGGAGGTTGCCTTGTGGCTCCTCCGGGACCACCTCCTCCTACCCCAGAGCTTGTCGCGACGCCACTTCGGCGTCGTCTGCAGTGCGGGGGGAGACAGCGGGCGGAACTGAGTTCACGTCCGATGAGTCCAGGGAGCCGCCCGATGATTCGTCGAATTCGGCCCGGGGCGGACTGCATAATTACATTCGACATTAGGGAAAGCTGGGCAACAAAGGAACATCATGAGTTACTCTGATATCCGAACTTACGATTTCGCCGGACGCTTGGCCCTGTTTGGCCACTCCTCTTTGTCCTCTTTGGTGTTGGGGGTGTAGTCCGGCGGAGGGGTCTTCCTTTTCCTAGACCCCTCGGCCTCCCCCGTTGGGGCGGCCTTCCTCTTCTCTCCTCCCTCCGCTGGGGGGGAGAGTTTTCTTCTTCCTCCTCCTCGTTTTCGCGGGAGGAGGGCGTCTCGGACTCGTCAGATGACGAGTCCGACACGACCACGTTGCGGGCACTCTTTCGAGTCCCCGTGGTCTTCTTCTTCTTGGCCTTCTTCTCCGGCACCACATAAGGCGCCGGAACCAGCAGCTTCTCTAGTAGAGCTGGGGCTGGGTCTTCGGGCAGCGGAGCCGGACAGTTAACCGGTCCGGATATCGCCCGCCAAGCCTGTCAAAGGTAAGGGAGTTTAGATCCCGCATAGAGTCAAACTATGAAAAAAGCTTAACATCCTGTAAAAGGTGTAGATGGCATACCTCGCTAGCGTGACACTGCGAGCTGTATCTGCAGTCCTCGGAAGCGGATGCAGGAGCCTCGACGCCTTTGAATAGCATCTTCCAGGCGTCTTCGTACGTTGTGTCGAAGAGCCTGCTGAGGGTTTGATGCTGCGCCGGGTCGAACTCCCACAGATTAAAATCCCGTTGTTGGCACGGGAGGATCCGGCGGACGAGCATAACCTGGATTACATTAACAAGCCGGACTGGCTTGTTCACCAGGGACTGGATGCATGTTTGCAATCCGGTCACCTCTTTTTCGTCACCCCACGACAGGCCCATCTCTTTCCAGGACATAAGCCGCGTGGGGGGTCCGGGTCGCAACTCGGGGGCTGCGGTCCATTTCGGATCGCGCTGCTCGGTGATATAAAACCACCCGGATTGCCATCCCTTTAGGGTCTCCATGAAAGAGCCCTTGAACCATAGGACGTTGGCCATCTTGCCCGCCATGGCGCCTCCGCACTCCGCCTGGCTGCCGCGCACCACCTTGGGCTTGACGTTGAAGGTCTTGAGCCAGAGGCCGAAATGGGGGCGGACGCGGAGAAAAGCCTCGCACACGACGATAAACGCCGAGATGTTGAGGATGAAGTTCGGAGCCAGATCGTGGAAATCCAGGCCGTAGTAGAACATGAGCCCCCGGACAAATGGGTGGAGTGGAAAACCCAGTCCGCGGAGGAAGTGGGGGAGAAATACTACCCTCTCATGGGGCCTTGGGGTGGGGAGAAGCTGCCCCTCTTCGGGAAGCCGGTGCGCGATGTCCTTGGACAGGTATCCGGCCTTCCTTAGCTTCTTGACTTTGCCCTCCGTGGCGGAGGAGACCATCCACTTGCCTCCCGCTCCGGACATTGCTGGAGAAGGTTGAGGTGGGAAGTGCGGGCTTGGGCGCTGGAGCTCGGGTACGCAGGAGATGGATAGGCAAGGGAGGAAGAAGGCGTAGGTAAAAAGGTGGATCCTTGTCCCCTTATATGGGCGGATGCGGTTGTGCGTCCCCACCTGCCTAGTAAAACTCGCTTGCCTCCCAAGCGCCGTGATAAGTGGCACGGTTGGGTTACCCACGTCCGTATTGATGAGAATCCCGTAAAAGGGGGGTACACGATCTCTGCTTTGACAAGACGTGCCAAGGAAACCGCCTCGCAAAACACGCTGAGGTGGAAAAGTGAAAACGATTCGAGTGAAGGACTTGGCTGTAGTGTGATGACGCACTGCGGAATACCTCAGCAGATTTGATTTGTGTTAATATTATTCTCTCTATGGCAATATGTGGAAGCTCATTTTGCAGAGCCGGACACTACTCTTGGTGTTTACAATCTTCTATGAAGGACTTGGAGGAGGAACCCGCCTTGCAATGCCGAAGACAATTTGCACGCCGGACTCGTCGTCATTGAAGCCTGGTTCAGGGGCTACTGAGGGAGTCCTGGATTAGGGGGTGTTCGGGTAGCCGGACTATACCTTCAGCCGGACTCCTGGACTATGAAGATACAATATTGAAGACTTCGTCCCGTGTCCGGATGGGACTCTCCTTGGCGTGGAAGGCAAGCTTGGCAATGCGGATATTCAAGATCTCCTACCATTGTAACCGACTCTATGTAACCCTAACCCTATCCGGTGTCTATATAAACCGGAGGGTTGTAGTCCGTAGGCAATCAACTCCATATACAACAATCATACCATAGGCTAGCTTCTAGGGTTTAGCCTCCTTGATCTCGTGGTAGATCTACTCTTGTACTACCCATATCATCAATATTAATCAAGCAGGACGTAGGGTTTTACCTCCATCAAGAGGGCCCAAACCTGGGTAAAACATCGTGTTCCCTGCCTCCTGTTACCATCCGGCCTAGACGCACAGTTCGGGACCCACTACCCGAGATCCGCCGGTTTTGACACCGACAACGACTTTGGAACCATTTCCCACGCGCATCGTCACCTCATCCTTAGCCAATCTTCGCTTAATCCGTAGCCCCTGTTTCGAGTTGCAAATATTAGCAACAGAACCAGTATCAAATACCCAGGCGCTACTGCGAGCATTAGTAAGGTACACATCAATAACATGTATATCAAATATACCTTTCACTTTGCCATCCTTCTTATCCGCCAAATACTTGGGGTAGTTCTGCTTCCAGTGACTAGTCCCTTTGCAGTAGAAGCACTCAGTCTCAAGCTTAGGTCCAGACTTGGGCTTCTTCACTTGAGCAGCAACTTGCTTGTCGTTCTTCTTGAAGTTCCCCTTCTTCCCTTTGCTCTTTTTCTTGAAACTAGTGGTCTTTTTAACCATCAACACTTGATGCTCCTTCTTGATTTCTACCTCCGTAACTTTTAGCATCGGAGCTCGGGAATTGTCTTATCCATCCCTTGCATATTATAGTTCATCACGAAGCTTTTGTAGCTTGGTGGCAATGATTGAAGAACTCTGTCAATGACACTATCATCAGGAAGATTAACTCCCAGTTGAGTCAAGTGGTTGTGGTACCCAGACATTCTGAGTATATGTTCACTGACAGAACTATTCTCCTCCATCTTGCAGCTATATATAGAACTCATTGGAGACTTCATATCTCTCAATCCGAGCATTTGCTTGAAATATTAACTTCAACTCCTGGAACATCTCATATGCTCCATGACTTCCAAAACGTCGTTGAGGTCCCGTTTCTAAGCCGTAAAGCATGGCACACTGAACTATCGAGTAGTCATCAGCTTTCTCTGCCAGACGTTCATAACATCTGGTGTTGCTCCTGCAGCGGGCTTTACACCTAGCGGTGCTTCTAGGACGTAATTCTTCTGTGCAGCAACGAGGATAATCCTCAAGTTACAAACCCAGTCTGTATAGTTGCTACCATCATCTTTCAAATTAGCTTTCTCTAGGAACGCATTAAAACTCAACGGAACAACAGCACGGGCCATTTATCTACAACAACATAGACATGCAAAATACTATCAGGTACTAAGTTCATGATAAATTAAAGTTTAATTAATCATATTACTTAAGAACTCCCACTTAGATAGACATCCTTTTAGTCATCTAAATGATCACGTGATCCATATCAACTAAACCATGTCCGATCATCACGTGAGATGGAGTAGTTTTCAATGGTGAACATCACTATGTTGATCATGTCTACTATATGATTCATGCTCGACCTTTCGGTCTCAGTGTTCCGAGGCCATATCTGCATATGCTAGGCTCGTCAAGTTTAACCCAAGTATTCTACTTGTGCAAAACTGGCTTGCACCCGTTGTATGTGAACGTAGAGCTTATCACACCCGATCATCACGTGGTGTCTCAGTACGACGAACTGTAGCAACGGTGCATACTCAGGGAGAACACTTATACCTTGAAATTTAGTGAGAGGTCATCTTATAATGCTACCGTCGTACTAAGCAAAATAAGATGCATAAAAGATAAACATCACATGCAATCAATATAAGTGATATGATATGGCCATCATCATCTTGTGCCTTTGATCTCCATCTCCAAAGCACCGTCATGATCACCATCGTCGCCGGCTTGACACCTTGATCTCCATCGTAGCATCGTTGTCGTCTCGCCAACTATTGCTTCTATGACTATCGCTACCGCTTAGTGATAAAGTAAAGCAATTACATGGCGATTGCATTTTATACAATAAAGCGACAACCATATGGCTCCTGCCAGTTGCAGATAACTGTGTTACAAAACATCATGGAAGTTATTCTCTGAGTAACTATAGAAGCCACATTAGTAACAACAAAATTAATGATCATGTATCATGGAAAGACTTATTGGCCAAGTACTATTATTATTGATGCATCATGATACAAATGAAAAATGAAGGTAGACTACAAAGCTAATATAATCATTTCATAGACAGAGAATAAGTTGGAAATACACAGAAGCACACATGCATAGAGGGACTACTTACATTCGAATTATTACACGGAGCTCTTCAAATTGTTGACGACCATCACACAAGTTCCCTGTAGGGCACAACATGAAAAGGAATTCCATTTGGTGTTTTATTAATTAATTATTATGAAAAGAATAAAACAATCTGAAGTCTGAATAGACATATGGAAAGCCCCATAGAGAAACTAAAATCTAAACCAAAGTCCTACTCCTACATACATAACCAAAGTACCATATCTGTTGGGAAACACAGTATTTCAAAAAAATTCCTATGATCACGCAATATCTATCTAGGAGATGCATAGCAACGAGAGGGGAGAGTGTGTCTACATACCCTCGTATACCGAAAGCGGAAGCGTATAGTAACGCGGTTGATGTAGTCGAACTTCTTCGCGATCCAACCAATCAAGTACCAAACGCACGGCACCTCCGCGATCTGCACATGTTCAGCTCGGTGATGTCCCTCATACTCTTGATCCAGTTGAGGCCGAGGGTGAGTTGCGTCATCACGACGACGTGTTGACGGTGATGATGAAGTTATTGACACAGGGCTTCGCCTAAGCACTACGACAATATGACCGAGGTGGAAAACTGTGGAGGGGGGCACCGCACACAGCTAAAGATCAACTTATGTGTCTATGGGGTGCCCCCTCCCTCATATATAAAGGAGGGGAGGAGGAGGCCAGCTGGCCACAAGGGGCGCGCTAAGGGGGAAGGAATCCTACTCGTAGTAGGAGTAGGTTTCCCCCCTTTCCTAGTCCAAGAAGGAGAAGAAGGGAAAGTGGAGAGAAGAGAAAGAAGGAGGGGGGCCCTTCCCCTTGTCCAATTCGGACTGGGTAAGGGGGAGGGGCGTGCGCCACCTCTGGCCGGCCCTCTCTCTTCTCCACTAAGGCCCATTGTGGCCCATTAATCCCCCCCGGGGGGGTCCGGTAACCTCCCGGTACTCTGGAAAATACCCGATACACTTCGGAACCATTCCGGTGTCCGAATATAACCTTCCAATATATCAACCTTTATGTCTCGACCATTTCGAGACTCCTCATCATGTCCGTGATCTCATCCGGGACTCCGAATAACCTTCGGTACATCAAATCACATAACTCATAATACATATTGTCATCGAACGTTAAGCATGTGGACCCTACGGGTTCGAGAACTATGTAGACATGACCGAGACACATCTCAGGTCAATAACCAATAGCAGAACCTGGATGCTCATATTGGTTCCTACATATTCTACGAAGATCTTTATCGGTCAAACCGCACAACAACATACGTTGTTCCCTTTGTCATCAGTATGTTACTTGCCCGAGATTCGATCGTCGGTATCATCATACCTAGTTCAATCTCGTTACCGGCAAGTCTCTTTACTCGTTCCGTAATGCATCATCCCGTGACTAAATCATTAGTCACATTGCTTGCAAGACTCATAGTGATGTGTATTACCGAGAGAGCCCAGAGATACCTCTACGATACATGAAGTGACAAATCCTAATCTCGATCTATGCCAACTCAACAAACACCATCGGAGACACCTGTAGAGCATCTTTATAATCACCCAGTTATGTTGTGATGTTTGATAGCACACAAGGTGTTCCTCCGGTATTCGGGAGTTGCATAATCTCATAGTCATAGGAACATGTATAAGTCATGAAGAAAGCAATAGCAATAAACTAAACGATCATAGTGCTAGGCTAACGGATGGGTCTAGTCCATCACATCATTCTCTAATGATGTGACCCCGTTCATCAAATGAGAACACATGTCTATGGCTAGGAAACTTAACCATCTTTGATTAACAAGCTAGTCAAGTAGAGGCATACCAGGGACACTCTGTTTGTCTATGTATTCATACATGTACTAAGTTTCCGGTTAATACAATTCTAGCATGAATAATAAACATTTATCATGATATAAGGAAATATAAATAACAACTTTATTATTGCCTCTAGGGTATATTTCCTTCAATATCATCACAGGGAAGGTGGTTCGGGTGTCGGTGCACATTGTGGCAGAAGTCACAACCCTAGACCTATTAAATCCCTAAGACAACAGCACACCTCAGTCATAGCCAAGAATATAGCTACAACGATCAATAAATGAAGAAACCATGTAATAGCAATTGTCTGTCAATATGACACTTTCATGCCCAACTTGCTAACATTCTTATCACTAAGACATGGCTACCCTAGTGAGTCAATCACAACTCTTATCACTTGAAATAAAGCCCATGAACCACACCAATTTATTGTACGATTCAGGATTTGAAAGCTAATCAATGTTCACACTAATTTAGAAAAATACAAAAGGATTGATGGACACCTTAGGCGTACATATTCAAAATGTGCACCCAAGTTTGAAAGCTAATCAACATTCACATTGATTTAGAGAATACAAAAGGGTGAATTGACACCCTAGGATGTACATATTCAAAACACACATCCAATCGGATGCTTCCAAAAATCATGAGAAAATAAATCATATTCATGAACTCTTTACTTTGTTAATCCCCTTCCCTGTTTGCATGGTGCACCCCTACATGAGAAGAAGTTAAGCAGCTTTGTAAACATGCTCCAAAAAATAGTGCTAACAGTTTTAGATTCTAACATAACACACAGGGATGGGGCATAGATTATGGCAATACATAATATGGTAACTACAGATCACAACAACTGTTTTATACACATACCATTTAATTGGGAGGACAGCTATGGATCCCGCCCAACAGGAGAAGACATTTTCTCGCCAAAATGTATCTAGCGTGGGAAACTAAATATTGTGCTACCTTGAAAACAAAGCTAATTTCGTGAAATCAGGAATGAACCCTGAGCAGCGACAAAGAAAAGAAGCTAACTTGCACCATAATTTGCATCCAAATGAAGGGGGGGGGAGGAGGATGCTGGGAGGTCCCTCATAGGGTCATACGAGGAAGAAGCCCCCCACCATGACGTGCTCCATGGCGGCTGGGTCGGAGCTCCATGCCCCCTCACTCGCCAGCCGAAATGGACCTGTGAGGGGTTCGACCACCATGTTCGTAAAGTCCATGATGTGAATCCTCCTGTGAGGTGGGATCTGCCTTCCTTACTCCCGTCGTAGAACAGAGTTGCATGACCACGATGGTAGTAGTGCTCTCGACGTGGTGGATCTAGCCTCCGCCTCACCCGTTTCGAGAAGGGTGAGAGAGCAGCGGTGGGCGCAAGCGCCGATGGGAGAGAGGGTGGGGGCGGTGCCGAGGTTGGGTGAGAGGAGATCGGCGGTGCAGGCTGGGGGCGACGGCTGGTTTGGGATGGGAGAGAGAAGGAATCATGAGGAGAGGAAGGCTGGCGGCGGCGGCTGGTTTAGGGTTTGGGAGAGAGGGAGAAGAGGCAGCTAGGTTTTCCATTGCGAACGTTCGGGCCTTTTATATAGCTCCTGGTGAAATGCTGAAAATGCCCCGACAGGGGCTCGGATATCAGGGCACACCATTTCTAATCGACAGCTCATAACACACGGGTAAAAATCCGACGACAGAGGTGCATCGAGCCTACGAGGATCATGTTGTAAACCGGATCTGACGGCTCAGGAGGTGCGGTGATTTTTAGGGTTTGCTTTTACCCGCCTCTTAACTTTTGGGATTGCGAGAGAACCCCGGGGGCCCGCACCACCTACCACCATCGCTTGTTCCCTCCCCACAAAGCACAATTACAAACAAAGCGAGGGGGGCATCTGAAAGAGGCCACACCTCGGAGATGGCGCCGGGGGGGGGGGGGTCTCCTGGTTAAAACCCTGCCCTCCTCCACCGCACCGCGACACCTGCCGTTCCTCCTCCCCACCCCACCCCCATTCCCCACTCTCTCCCCTCCCCCCACCCCCACACTCGCTCTGATCCCCTCCGCTCCGCCCCACAATGGCGGTGAAGGGGAAGGGCAAGCAGATCGCCACCGACGACCCGGGCTCCTCCTCCGGCTCCAAGCGGCGCGGCGCCGGCGCCGGCCGCGGCGGCGCGGGCCCCTCGTCCTACTCCGCCAAGCGCCGCCGCGGCCGCTCCGGCGTCCTCCAGTTCGTCGACGACGCCGCCGGCGTCGACGATGAGTACGAGGAGGACGAGGAGGAGGAAGAGGAGGAGGAGGCGGAGGAGCTGCAGGACGACCTCGACGACGGTACGGGACCGCGGATCGGCTTTCCCGAGGCGGCGAACCCTGCCCTCGTTGGTTGGGTGGCATCGATTAGTTGGTTCGGCTGGGGTCTAGGGTTCGGAGCAATGCATTCTTCGTTGTGCTTCGATGTCCTTGTTAGGTCTATGTGCTGATTGGGGTTTTTTAGTTTGTCTTTGGTTGGGATTTCGTTGGTTGGGGTTTTTTGTTTCCCCATCCTTTAACAGCGGCAATCTCTAGATAACCGCGTCAAAATTCATCCTACCCCCAGGGTTGCATTTTAGAAGCCGTAGAGTCCGGTCATGGGATCCCAACCAATAGATGTCCAGAAGTTTTCGTTTTTAAGGTGTTATGATGCAGGGCCAATTGATTCGTGGTATCGAATTTTCTTTTTCTTCTGGGAATGGAAGGTTTCTAGCAAGCGATTTTGGGAAGTGAAGTGATGATATGTTTACTGGCGTGGCATGACTACAAAGGGGGGGTTACGATTTGTTGCTTCTCCTTTTGCTTGAACCACCTGTTAGGAAAGCTCACTTACAATACAGTTTAATGGTACACAAGTTTGCTTGCGTACCATAATGTACTAGTGTAGTGTCAAAAAACGTCTTACATTATGGGACGGAGGGAGTACGTGGCATTGAGTTGGTGACCATTGCATTAGCCATCAGGGATAGAGCATGTCTTGTATATATTGTATTATGTGTCGTTGATGGTTGCCACAGCAGTTTGGATTTTACATGAACCATTGTAATAATGGTTTTAAGATACATAACTGTGTTAGCTTTTGCACTTCATTGGAAGTGGGTCCTAATCGAGTTGTTTTCATGCATGAAGTTTGTTGTGAGTTACTAAGTCGGACATGTTAGAGGTCATCGGGGCCTTTTCCTTTTACAATGATGGCACACATTTAGGGGCTCATATCAAATTCTGCAGATTTGCAACTTTTTACAAGCACACAAGGGGCAAAATTATTAAATTCATGTTTGTGCACTTGCCCTTGTTTGTCTGTAAGGTGATTTTTTCATAAAAATATGAAATAATATCAGATTATAAGGGTGCATATTTTCGTTCATACTTTTTTCAGTAACCAAGGAGTGAATAATATTTATAGTTAGTTTCATCTGCTGGCTTTTGTGGTGCATAGTGAGGACTCTGTTTATAACTTTATAAGTTGTCACCTTGTGGTCGATCAGGTATCAAGGTGCCCGGGTTGCTGCCCCGCCTTGCTCGCTGTAGTAAAGATAAAAAGGGGAGAGTGGGAAAAATAAAATGGCAAGGGAAGAGAGAGGGATAGATGGTGGGAGGCGAAGGGAGAGGGTGAAAAAGAGGAGAGGAGGCGGGGGGCATGAGGGGTGATTGTAAATAACTGGTTTTGATGTACAGGGTCCATAGACCGGTTATAAAGTTGACGTTTTCTTTTGAACAATTACCAGGGAGTTGTAGGTTCTTGTCCTTTCTAGGCACCAACCATCAGTTTACCTTCACCATCCAAACAATTCTTTTGCAACTTCTGCTGATGTCATCCCACTGATGAACATTGCAGGTTTCTTTACTGCGGGGAGGACAAAAGGTGTAAGAGTTGAAAGGTCACACCCTCTTCCATTTCTTGGAAATGTAAAGGAAGAGGAGCTGAGCGGTGATGAACTTGAGCAATTTATCAATGACCGTTACTCTAATCGTGTGAGATATGCCGGTTATGGTGGCTCTACCGAACAATATGATGATGATGAGTCTACCATGGATGGTGTAAAAGATCCTATCATCTGGAGGGTCAAATGCATGGTTCGTGATTGCTAGATGTTTTGACTTTATGATGTCCTAGCATTTAATAGCGGACACTTATTTATGTAGCTGCATTTCAGGTTGGGCGGGAGCGCCAAATGGCTTTCTGCTTCATGCAGAAGTTTCTTCATCTGCAAAAGTTCGGTACCAAAGTGCCAATTATCTCAGCATTCTCACTTGATCATGTGAGAGGATCTGTTTTTGTTGAAGCTGAGAAGGCTTGTGACGTTACTGAGGTACGTAGTTTGATTTCCATTAAAGAATAAAACATATCCATGCTCCTAAGAACTATTTAAACAACATGAGATGATGTATATCCAGCTATGCATTACACTATGTGGTATCAGATGATATTGGGTGATACTTCAACATCAGATTTGTTAAAGGTTTAAAATGTCTTGTTTTCTCTGTGCATTGCAATTCATTTTTCCTTCTACTTCTCACACACTCCAATTCAATTTTCTCTTTCATATAAATTAATAAAATTGGAAGGTCAGAATGGAGAATAAATGCTTCTCATTGGATATTCGAAAAACAAAATTTGTCTTTGACAGTCAATAAAGTTTTCTTCCCCTGTAAGATTTGCCCATTTATATGCTGTACAGAATTTTTTGGTTGCAAAATGACCCACTGACCATATGTGCACCTCTTGCTACAGGCATGCAAAGGATTTTGCGATGTTTATGTAAACCGAACTAGTACTGTCCCAGTAGCTGAAGTTCGTAGCTTGCTATCAACTCGTGCAAAACCATTTGAAGTTTCTCCAGGTACATGGGTGCGCATGAAAAGTGGAAACTATAAAGGAGATCTAGCACAGGTATCATAATAGGGGTGTGGGATATCTTAATATATTCTCAAATTCTTTGTTCATCAATGCCATTTCTTTTAGGTTGTCAGTGCGGATGATGGGCGGAAAAAAGTGTTGATAAAGCTTATACCAAGAGTTGATCTCCATGCTATTTCAAAAAAATTCGTAATGCTCTTACACCTGTGTCTGCATCCTATATTTTCATTATTGCAGTAAAAGCTCTGGAACTTTTTTATTGGCTTGAGTTCAATTTATGCCTGCTTATGCCATCTGATTTTGTAGTTTGATAATACTTCCTGTAGCTGCAAACTTGTTTTGTTGAATGTGTTGCCTGTCAATCATGAGATTATGCCTGCTGATTTTTACTATGTATTGGTCTCTACTTCCTGTAACTCTTGCGTCGCCATTTGCCAGCAGTGATGAGCTATGTACTGCATTTAAGTTTGTATTTATCGGGGGCTTTAGCATCAAGCTCAGACCTTTGTCCTAGAAACTTGATTTTCATATTATTTTATAGCACAGGAGAAATTATGACACGTGAGCCCTTGTGATGTGTATTGTCTGTGATACCATGTGACCTGAATGTTTAATTCTATTCATGTGCTTGTTAACAACTACTTCCTCCAATCATGAATATAAGGTGTTATAACTTTTTTCTGAATCGGATTTCTGTAGACACATTTTTAGTGTGTTTGTTCACTCATTTCAGTCCGTATGTAGTCCATATTGAAATACCCAAAACATCTTATATTTATGAACGGAGGGAGTATTTCTTTTCACTTCCCCTTTGCATCTTGTATGGTTGACAGTTGGAATTACCACTACGGGACTCATGTTATCTGCATTGGCTTTTGCAGGGTGGTGCTATTCCCCTAAAAGGTGCGGCAGTTCCTGCGCCGCGACTAATCAGCTCGCAGGAGCTAGAGTAAGTGCTTCTGTCCAATGTTTCTTTGTCCCACACCCAGTAGCCTTCTGCTACCATTTGTTTCTAATCAGGCTCTGCCATTGTTTCCATGATCTTGTTGATTCTAGGTTCTTTGGACCTCATATCGAAAGTAAGCGTGATCGTCAGACTGGTGATGTTTTTGAAGTGCTTGATGGTCTGATGTTCAAAGATGGTTTCCTGTATAAGCGAGTTGCACTTAGTTCTTTGATTTACTGGGGGATACAACCAACGGATACCGAGATTCTCAAGTTCTCTTCTAGTCCAAGCATTAAAAGTTCTGCCGATGACATGGATTGGGTCTCCGGCATCTATGGTCATAATAAGAAAAGAAATGTGCCCAGAGAACCGGATATGAAGAAATCAGCATCTTCTAAAGACAAAAGCTCCAAGGCATCAAATCTTAAAGGTTCCACTTCTACTGAAAACTGTGATGATGATGATGATGATGCTCAATTCAACCTCCACGATCTTGTAACCTTTGGGTGAGTGTCTGTTTTCTGGTCTTTATTCACTAGTCACTATCAACTACTCCCTCTGTTCCAAATTATTTGAAGTTCTGGCTTTGTCCTAAGTCAAACTTCTTTAAGTTTGGCCAAGTCTAGAGAATAATGTATCAACAGCCACAGCGCAAAATCAGCTTCACCATAAAAATGTACTTTCGTAATATATATATATATATTATATATATATATATTTGATGTTGTAGTTATTAGCACATTTTCCTATAGACTTGGTCAAATTTCTTTTAAGTTTTGACTTGGGACAAAGCTTGAACTTCAAATAATTTTGAACGGAAGGAGTAAGTACTTGCTACAGGATGCAATAATTATTTCTATTTCTTAATGAGCAGCCGAAAAGATTTTGGAGTGATTATTGCTGTTGAGAAAGATGGTTTTAAGGTAGTATTCTTCTCATGCACTCTCGAGTTCCGCATTTTTGTGTCGTACCATTCTAAGAATGATTGGTTGTGTCGTAGATTTTAAAAGGTGGCCCTGAAGGATCTGCTGTGACAGTTAGAAAGCAAGATATTAAGAAAGGAATTGTAGACAAAATGTTTACAGCTGTTGACCATCAGAACAAGTCAATATCCATGAATGACACTGTTAAAGTTCTGGAAGGACCAGTTCAGGTGAAATTTTTATTTCCATTCAATCAGGAGTTTGCTATGATGAAGTGTCTTATTTTCTGGGCAGTATGTGGAACTATGCATATTCTTCTTCTATTGATAACATTTGACTAAAATAATTGGTGTATTGAATGTACTTTTGTCAAGTATCTGCTAATTGTTCCAACCTTGCAGTTTGTAAGATGAGTTTTTGTTCTACTAACATGCTCCATAGCTGCAAATTATG
Organism: Triticum urartu; assembly: GCF_056163025.1. NCBI lineage: Eukaryota > Viridiplantae > Streptophyta > Magnoliopsida > Poales > Poaceae > Triticum > Triticum urartu. Next base: position 512,906,237 of record NC_141873.1, read on the forward strand.
ATTTTGCAGTTCCTATAATTATTTAGTAAACCAATTCCTTCCGTCTGGCACCTTTTTGATCTGTTTGATGTTATCTTGCAGGGCAAGCAAGGAGTTGTTAAACACTTGTATATGGGAATACTTTTTATATATGATGAAAGCGAAAGTGAGAACAGTGGATTTTTCTGTGCTCAGTGTGGGTCATGTGAAAATGTAAAGAAAAGGAGGGACGTGACAAATTCGGTATGTTTGATGCACTATGTTCACTTGCCAATGAATCAGAAAGGTTCTTTTGGTCACTTTGTTTTTGATGTATCAGGACAACCCTATGTTCTCGGAGTCAGCTTTCATATCATCTGAGCAAAATGAACAACGAAATAGTAAGTGTTCCATGATTTTTTTTCTATGTATTGTCATTTGAAGTTTGATGTTTGTCAGCAGAAGTTAAGTTCTGTTCTGATTTCCTTGATCATACAGATGAAAGGCCTTACAGGGCACCCAGAGAACAACTCTTCCAAGTCGGAGAGGTGCTGCGTTTTCGAAGGGGTCCTTTGAAGGGTTATCTCTGCCGTGTAGTTCGGATATTTAGAAATGATGTAACTGTTAAGCTAGATTCTCTACTGAAGATTGTTACAGGTTAGTTTGTAAGTATGCTTGTACTGGAGCCATTCTATGGACAATGCCTTACTCTTTTGTATTATGTTGCAGTGCAAGCAGAGTTTCTCTCAGTCCCAACTAAAAGAGGGTAAGCAGACAAATCGTGTTTCAAGCTTCTCTTACTTATTGTTGCTTGTTTTAGTGACATTGTGACTGCATGAGTAGTCATTGATGTATAATTTCATTTCCACATTTGCTTCTCATTGTGTTATATGTCACACCAGGGATAACTCATCCAGTGCTCCATCTGGTAATTTTGGAACTCAGGATACACCATTCACCGGTAAGTTTTTGTTCATATGTATACCAGTTATTTCTACTTGCTAGATTAGTTTCTATTGCGTGTACAAGGGAAAGTGTTGCCGATCTTCTCCAAAACTATTTGCGGCGGACCTACTGCCTATAATGAGACCATCTGCCCAGTCTGATTGAGTTTTTAAGATGTGAGAAATTGAAAACTGAATGTAGAATTGTTTATAAGGTGTAGAAGACTTTTTTTAATTATAGCACCTCATAAGTTTGGTCTTGTAATACATTCTTTTTGTTACTTACATTGATTCTAAATTTATGTTCAGAAGCTGCTAAAACCTCATGGGACAATGGATTTGCATCTCTTGGCAGGTTTGTTTCATATTTTTCAGTTCCTTGCTGGTTTCTTTTAAACAAGCCAAACTGGGTTGACTTGCTGATGGTGTTGTGAGGTTGACTTGCTAATGTAATTGTTACCAACCATGAGAAAAAGGTTGCTAATGAACTTACTTTGTCGTTTTTGTGTAATGCTATCATTTATATGCAATTATATTTTCATGTAGTTACGTTCCAAAATATAAGGTGTATATTTTTTTTGAGAAGTCAATCTTCTCTATGTTTTGAGCAAGTTTATAGAGAAAAATATCGATATCTACAATGCCAATTCAGATCATTATGTTCATTATGAAATATATTTCATATTTATTTATTGCTGAATGTTGATATTTTTTCTATAAACCTAGTCAACTTACAGAATCTGTACAATATCGCTTGGAGGAATAAATGGCCTGTGTACCTATTATTTGCATCAGTACTAATTACCAGTCACATAATAGTTTTATTATCTGCTGCAGTGATTCTTGGCAACCTTTTTCAAGTTCTGCATTACCAGCCCAGAATGCAGGTAATATCTAGTTTTAGGCCTGCCCTTCGCCATCCTATTTGGTAGCATGGTTGGGAGCCTCCCTTTTTCGTATAATTTGGAGCTTCATTGATTTTTGTGTTGTTTGATCACAATGATGGTTGGGAACCTACATTTTACGCCTTTGCACTAGGGGGTTGGGGATATATTATGTGTAGTTGATACATGTATAAAGTAGTAATGCATATAATAATTGTCCAATATTCAAAGGCAAGTTCTTATTTGATGTTCTTATACCCTCTAGATTAATCTTTACACCTCTTATCTTCTGTCAACCACACTCCATCAGCTATGCTATCTACTAGGGTTTACTGGATGTTGCACGTGTAACACCATGCTCTACTCATGTCAAGAGCTTGTTTGTCCCCTGATTCATCTGATCATAAGGCTACAGAGTACTCCCTCCGTCTGGAATTATTTGTCGCTCAAACGGTGTAGTAGTATCATTTATGGTAAAGCTGCAAGTGGATAAAAAACTGCATGAGTTAGGCCATAGGGGACCTGCTTCCGAGGAAAGGAAAACTCGGGCTTTAAAACTGGTTGGCACTGGATTTTTCTAGATTTGGATGCCTGACATCCTATTTGTTACCAACTAGCCTTCTCAATCTTTGCTTTGTGCATAACTACGTGATTTTGCTGTGCACATGCCCACACAGTTAACAGACAATTTTGCCCTCTCTTTATGTCACTGTTGAGCTGCATCATGTGGTATAAAACAAAACCAGCAACACAAGTATGGCTTCAAATTCCAAGTCATGATATTAGCTATAGAAATAAGTTTAGTCCAGAATATCAAGGTTATTTCCATTGTCTGATTTGCTCAGCTAGGGTGGGTGGTTCAGTTTCTGTTTATAAAAAAGCAGTTGGTATCACCCCTCCTCTGTGTGTTGGTTGTGTTATCAGTAGAGTCCAGATAACTGTGGACTGAGGGTAGATATATATGTCGTAAAATCCGTGATACATTAATACTGTGCCTGTAGTGTAGCAAATAATGTCTTGCATATTGGTTTCTAATGGGTGTAACTGGTAACTTTTTTTTTTGCATCTTGAGGTTTTTATAATTTTGCTGATTCAGTAATTTCTACATCTTTTTCAGATGGAGAAACAGAAGCTGATCCCTGGTCTAAGAAACCAACATCTTCTGCTGATGGTGATTCTGATCCATGGGGTAACAAAACAACATCTGCAGCTGTTGATATATGGAACAACAGCACTACACAAAAGGAAAGCTCCACCGACAATGCCTGGGGTAAAGAAGCCGGAGGTGGTGGATTTGATGCTGGTGGCAGCTCTTGGGGTGGAGGAGCAGTCAACAAGGATAGTGAAAAGAGTGGCAACTGGGGTGAGGCATGCAAGCAGGTGGACACGGCAACTGGTGGTGATACAGATCCTTGGGGCAGTAAGGTCAAAGAAGTAGTTATGAAAGAAGCAGATAGCTGGGAGAAGTCATCATGGTCACCAGAGAAGAAGTTGGAGGGTGATGGTCAAGGATGGGGCCAACCTTTTGGCAAGTCAAACCAAGATCAAGAAAAAGGCACAGTTCCGAAGGACGCAGACAAGGGTGGGTCTTGGGATACCACTGTTGCTATTTGTGTCGGTTCAGATGATAATGATGCCTGGGCTAAATCTGCTACTTTGCCTGTTGCTCAAGATGATGCCTGGGGGAAGTCAAAAGAGTCAGGCCAAAACAGCGGCTCTGGAGGCTGGGATACTGTTGCTGTGGGCCAAGGACAAGATGAAGCATGGGGCAATCCAAAAGATTCAGGTGCCAAGTCTGAAGAAACAAATAATGGAAGTGGGAACTGGAACAAAGCTGGCTCATCAGACCAAGTTGGTGGCAGTGATTGGGGTAAACCGAAAATTTCTGGCGGTGCTGGTTCATCAAGCTGGAACAAGGGAGAGGCAGCTGAGGGGGATAATCAGAATAGCACCTGGAGCAGACCTGCTGGAAACTTTGAAGGTGGCCGTGGGTTCGGGCGAGGACGTGGGAGAGGCCGGGGCCGGGAATCTTGGGATTCTGGTGACAGAAATGACCAAGAAAGCTGGAAGGGCTCATGGCGTAATGACAGTTCTGCAAAGCCCTCTTGGGGGTCTGATACACAGGTAGGTAATGAAGGTGGAGATTCTGGTGGATACCGGGGGAGGGGAAGAGGGAGGGGCCAATATGGAGGACGAGGGGGAGGAAGAGACAATGGTTGGAGAAATGGAGATCGAGGTAGTTCTGAGTTTGGAAAGGAAAGGAGCAGTAGTGATACACCAAACTGGGGAAACAGTCAGCCTTGGAGTGCCAATGAAGGCACCAAGCCATGTGTTGAAAATCAGACTCCCGCTTGGAATTCCTCAGAGGATAAAAAACTGTCTGGAGGTGAGCAGCCTCATTCAGAGTTGTAGCTTTATTAATGATCATTGTTGGTAGATGTGTACTTCTATGTTCTGGATCACATATATCAAATCTGATATTTTCCATCAAAAATTCCGTCAATGCCATACATATATTAATCTCGTGCTACTTTAATGATGTTCAACAGGAATACACTAGTAAATATCTCATGCTGCTTAGAATTGTGCCTCTTTTATTACTCTTGATTGACTAGTTGACTGTGAGTGTTGGTAAAGCACACATTGATCCTTGGCTTTAGCAAGATGGCTTCTATTGCATGTGCTGAGTATTGATGGTATTTAAAATCGTGGCACAAGTACTCGATATGCTGCAAGTCTCACTCTTATATGCTCTTGTGTAGGCGAGCAAGGTGATCCTTGGGCGAGCAAGGTGACTGCTAAAGGTGATGAAGATATAATTGGAATAACCATTTTGTATTTGGTTTGATGCTTTGAGCTATAGTTATGTGCTGACTTCTGTATCTTGTAGGCCAAGAACAACAAACTGATGCTTGGTCAAGCAAGGCTGCAGGTGCTGAGAACAATGATGGCTGGAATACGAAGGCGAAAGAGTCTTCCTGTAACACTGGGGCAAAATGGGAGGATGCTGCATCAGGTAGTTCTGAAGCAAAGTTATTCTTTTTTGCTCTATATTTGATGTACGTACCACAAGCTTATCTTTTGTTCTCATGTTTAGGTGAAAAACAACAAGATGATCCGTGGTCAAACAAGATCAGTTCTACTACTAAAGGTGCTTAGGACTAATTCAATTGATCATATTTGATACCCTGCTTGACATTTGGGCTAAACTTCTGATTATATTTTCCTTGTGGCACCTTGCGGTGCTTGTATTTGATCCTCTCGGTAGGCAAAGAGCAAGAAACTGATCCGTGGGCAAGCAAGGTGTCTTCTACTGCAGCAGAGGAAAAAGCTGACCCCTGGAGTACTAAAGGGGGCAATGGGAATGATGGGGGTTGGAACAATGCTGGCTCGTCTTCTTGGGGCAAACCAAGTTCCTCAAGTGGAGATCAAGAACCTGCTTGGAACAAGCCAAAATATGGTGATGATAATGCTGGATATGGTAGGGGTGGATTTGGACGTGGGAATCGTGGCAGAGGTAGGGGAAGGTTTGGGGACAGTGGATCTTCATGGAATGGAGGAGGCAACACAAATGATGGATCAGGTGGAGGAAGGTCTGAAGATCAGTGGAACAGTAGGGATTCCGATGGTGGCAGAGGAAGGGGCAGAGGTCGCTTTGGTCGAGGTGATCGCTATCAAGGTAACAACTTTGGGTCAGGAGACGGGGATGGTGGCAGTTGGGGCTCTGGCAGGGGAAACAGAGGCCGTGGTGGTGGTTACAGAAACAATGGAAATGACAACAATGAGGGAAGGGCCTCCAGTCAAGACCGCGGTGGTGGCTGGTCTCACTCTTCTGCTTGGAATGCTGATAAAAAGGGAAGCGCTGAAGACGATCAATCTTTCTCAAAGGGCAAGTCCAGCTGGGGGAGTGACAACGACGATAGCTGGGGAGCTCCAAAACCATCTGGTGGTGATGATCAGGCAGGAAAGAAGGATGGAAACAACACCTGGAGTCAAAACAAGCCATTTTCTGGCGATGGATCCTCTATCCTGGGCCAGTGGGCTCCTGCTGGCGGCGCCACCGCTGGTACTGGAGGATCTGCAGGCGGAGGAGGATCATGGGGAAAGAGCAATGAAGATAGCTGGAATTCTTCAAAAGGAACTGGAGGCTCAGGTATGACCACTAAGGATCCTTCACCGCAAAGAGTGAAAGAATCAATTTTGTTTTAGCTTAAGTGCTTTTGCCTTTTTTTGCCCCCTGGAGTTCATCAATTTTCTCCCACCTCAGTCTGTTCAATGCCCCTGTCTATTGACATTCCTTATGCTAATCTTACAATCCAATTCGAAGCGCTAAATCTCTCTCCCGTGCCATTTCAGAAGGTGGTTCGAAGAAGGAAGGATCCTGGGACAAGGCTGAAGGGAGCGGGAGCCAAGGCGGAGGTGGCGGCAGTTCTTGGGACAAGGTGGCCAGTGGCGGATGGGACAGCAACAAGGGCGGGGATGCCGGCAATGGTGGTGGCAGTGGGTGGTAAGCTTGTTCCAAAATCAGCTGTGCCTGATTTTGGCGTGTACATAAGGGTTAGCGCTATGCAGGTCTCAGCGCTCTAGCACTTTGTGCTGGTTGGTTCCATTGGCCGTGCGACCTGAACCTTTAGAAGAACATGGCCTAGCTGGGCAAAACGTCCCCTCATGCTGGCAGTAATATACTAGTAGTGCCAGCAGAACGTTTCGTGGTACCTGCAGTAACTTATAAGTACCTTAAATCCTATCGTGTCTGAGATTTCCATGTGGTCTTTGCCTGGTTGCTATTGCTATGTGATGGCGATGCCCTAGGCTGGATGCAAGTGTATTTTCGCAAGTACTCCCTCCGTTCCAAATTATTGTTCGCAGAAATGGATGTATCTAAACTAAAATACATCTAGATACGTTCATTTCTGCGATGAGTAATTCGGAACGGAGGGAGTAGCTCTGAGCTTTTTGTGAGTGTTATCATTTCCATTGGCTTAGTTAGATTCTCTACTGTCTACGGTGACTGTGGTTTTTAAAAATAAATTCATATGAGAAACACATTTGAAAATTAGAATCCTGATCTGTCCCCCCCCCTCCCCCCCCCCCCCCCCCCCCCCCCCCACATGTTCATCTCTTTAGTGTATCCTAAAAATGAAAATTACTTTGGTCGAAATTTGTGGATATAAAGAGGGCATCTAAGTGCACGATGGATTATCATTTTTTCAATATTTTTGGAGGCTTCTTACTATGTAATTCTATTGTTATTTTAAAAACTCGCTCTGTGGGACCTGCGAACTAAACGTCCAAACTCTGTTATTTGGGCTATTTTATTTTATTTTGGGCGGGTTGAAGATGAGATAACTCGGTTAATGTATAACACATATTTGTAGAACACTAAATCCAATCCAAGCTAGATTAGCTAGGCAATGCTTATGATTCAAACTCTGTTTTATTTTGGGATGGAGATCCCATTACCTTTCTTGTTCGGGATGTAACCATTATCTCAAATGAATAAAGTGCACCACAAGGCATTTCCCTCAATAAAATCCAATTAACAATGCCACTTTCTTTTAAAATTTGACTACTATTTGCAAAACATGCAAATCTGTATTTCTTGAATTATGCAATAAATATCTGAGACTAGATTGTGAGAGAGTGAGACCAGAAATTTACTTGCACTCTGTTGAAGTTGGGCTTAAATAATTCCTAGCTAAATGATGTCTTCGGTTGTGATTGTCCATTTTTGCGGTACCTATGTACTTTCGACTTCTTATTTTTGAGTTGTTTAAGCTGGACATGATATTGTGCAAATTCGAAAAAATAGTCTTGGAAAAGTTAAAAAAGCACTTTTACAAAGGGTTGGAGCAAACCTTTGAGTTTGAGCTGACGAGGTGAATCACAAAATCTCTTGAAAAACATTTGGGGACGGTGCGTCCGCCGGTCGCGTCCCACCCGCGCATCCCCCAACAAATTGAAGCGCGACACATAAGGTGCGGGGTCCCACCCCTTGTCCTGTTTTCTCCCTCCTCTTGCCCGAGACCACCTCGTGCTGCGCTGCATCTTTTTTCTCACCGCAACCTCCTTGACTAGGCCCGACAGCATCTCGCCGGAGATGGCTGACCCCCCCCCCCCCCCCCTCGAGCCAATTCTTCCTTCGCACGGGCGTCTTCCCTATTCGTGTTGTTCTCCTGCAAAAGCGAGCGAGGACAGAGGAAGGGGCGCTGCGAGGAGTTGCGACGGCGGCATGTGGCGACTGCGGGGACCTCGATGGCGCGACAGGGATGTGAACCCCGCTAAATATATAATACATATTTGTAGAGCATTAAATCTGATCCGGCATGTTAATTTCTTTCAAGATTCCACATCTATTTACAACACATGCATTGCTATATTAATTGAATGTATTCCACAATACATTAGTCATCAACCCATACACCTCTAAAAAATCATTTTAAGTTGTCCTATAACTTTTGATATGTGTGGAAATGGAGAAAATGATAAACGTAAAAAATTCGCAAGCCATGACATTTACCCAAACTGAAGCAAGAATGTATTCCTCAAATTTCTTGAGGGTCAATGTATTGGTACCATTTTAAACATTCATTTATTTATCTTAGTTATATTAACCTGCAAAATGCACAAGAGGGAGCATAATTCTTTTTATCAACTTGCAAAATGCATATAGTATTTTTTAAACTCATAAAACACATTTTTATTCATTTGTTATCAACGTTACACCGTTCAATAAATGAGTACAATTGAGATCATGAGCAACAGAGTTGGCCGTCCAGTATTCATGCTCATATACCACCTTTGCAAACTCCTGGCGAGGTAATGCGAACCGTTAAAATCCGCTTCTATAATGGATCGGAAGAATACCTGTTGCTTCTACTCCCTTTGTAAATCTTTTAAAGACCTTTAGGTCACTACCTACCTTCTAGATCACTAAAGTAGTGACCTAAAAGGTCTTACAAAAGATTACAAAGGTAGTAATAAATAAATAAATCCAACAACCTGCATTTCCTCTTTCATAGTGCTGACCACCTCCATACTATCTGAGATTAGTAAACTGCCCGTGCGTTGTAACGGGATTTTGAAAATTTGTATTTGTTGCATGTCAAACGAAAGATAATAATTGGCAACAAATGTCGACATCGGTAGATCAATGAAACAAAGATGACCGGTAACCGCTGCACCGTCCGGTGAAGTACCACCGCGCTCCTAGCACCCAAACCGTCGCGTACAGAGCAACACCTTCAAGAAGGAATGCGACGACGACACCACTGCTGCCCGGACAAGTCCTAGGGTTTCCCTCGGTACGCAGAGAACAGTGGGGAAGGCGTATACCCGAGGACCTTTAGGGAGGTCCGGCGGCGCCTGCAGGCGGCACCACGTCGATGCCGGACGAGCCGCCAGGGATTTCACGAACCCAAACGCAACCACCACCACCCCTGACGATCTGAAGTGTACCAACCAACCTGCCGCCCATCAGCCTTTGCCACCACGTTCACTGAACCAACTTCGTCGTCTCCTGAGGCCATCGACACGAGATCTGGAGGAGGGAAGAGGAGCCAAGGGGCTCGGGGGCATCCACAACTCAGCCGACGAGAGGGGACAACCTTCGCCGCTGCCGCGAAGCCGACTAGACGTGATGACAGGGGCCTACCAGGCCCCTACTGGCCCGACCGGGCCCAAATGGGTTAGGACAGCCCCTGGTGCCACACTGCAGCACGTCGGCTGACAAAGCCGCCACCACCCGCACCCCCCGATGCCTCGCCACCACCACCAGGGAGCCACACCGCCGCACATCGGACCGCCGGACCGCCGGCCCGCCCCAGATGGGGCCCAAAATGGCCTAGATCTGGGCGGAGTGGACGCCGCCAGCCAGCCGCACCACCACGCGCCTTGTAGCCAACGGCCACGCCGCCGCATCAGGGGCACCCACGGCCCGCAACGCGCAAGCGGGGAAAGAACGGCCCGCCTTCGCCCGAGGAGCACCACGACCATCAGCCCCCCACCCCACCCCCAACGCGCGAGCGGGGAAAGAACGGCCCGCCTCTGCCAGCACCGCGTGGGAATGACCTGGCGGACCACGCCGGCGGCGGCAGGGGGGAAAGACGGGGAGGGGTTGGAGGAGAGGGGGGGGGGTCGGGGATTCGCATGTCGCCCGCAAGGGGGGAGGGGCGAGCGAGCAAACAGATCAAATCAGTGTAGGACATTTTTCTTAGGTGCTTGAAACCATACAATTTACCATTTAGAAACACTACAGAAAAACACATCTTCTAGAACATACTACTCCTACCTCTCTTGTGATAGGTAGATATATCAATCCTTGATAACATTTATTGTTAGAATTTTATTGCCATTTATTTTTATTTTTGTCATAAGAGAGGTAGAATGGCCGTGCGTTGCCACAGACTTTTGGAATATTTTGTTAAAGTTATATATAAACATAATGCATGTTAAATTTCACATGTATAGAAAAGATAGCACGAGTGCAATCGAGTAATAATTAAAATCCACTTCACTTGCAATGTAAGATGGTAAAAAAGGTAATTTGACGATGTATACATAGAGAGCGATGATTCAACTAATAACCTATTACAAATTAAGATTAGCTTGATGCGCTTATGATATTCATGCACAATATCAGGAATGTGGTCGTCAGCTTTTTGCAGGAGTGGCGCCTCTTCTTCGCTCCATGCCGTCTCCCGACCTCTCCTATCCCTTCCACGATGTCAGCCGCCCCTCCTCCTTCCTCCACAACTTCGATGGTCCTCCTCTTCACGCCACTGTCGAAGTCCATCCGCTTTTGTCATTGCCGCACATCATCATCTTCCTTCCATGGCGTCGTTCGACACCTCCTCTCCACACCAGCTGTCATGTCTCCTTTCCCTCTAATCCCTCGATGGTGTCACGTACATCATCCTCTCTCCGCCACGTCGTTGCTGACCTCCTCCTCTACCCGACAACCTCTCACGCCACCCACATCCTCCTCTCCCCGCCAAGCCGCGCCGAGCATAGTCTAGCTTCCCCTCAAGCTTCTCCTCCTATCCCCAATCCATCATTGTCTCATGTGAAAACTGCTAGTACTGTTTTTCTCTAAAACTACAAACTCCTAGGAGTTTAACATTGCTGTGGATCTGTCGTATAAATAATGTCATGCTTGCTTGTTAATTTATGCTAATTTAAACTGAACTCACTATCTAGATCCTGCTTTGTTACATGTTGGGTGCTGGATGTAGTGCCAGGCTCCACGTGTACCGTGTAATGTGGTCTAAGAAAGAACCAAGTTGCTAATCACGTAAACATGTAAAACAAAAGAGACAAACCAAATTAGTTTTTCCACCTATCCTGACTTATCCTCACGGCAGCCACCCTCTCACTCTCTCACCCCATGGCACCCCTCTGCAAGACCACACTCTCTCACCCCTCTTGCTCGTTCTCTCCGCCACATCGTCGCGCCGCCAACCCTCTCCGCCACGCCGTCCCAGCCGCCACAACTCCCCACCTTGGCGCGTCCCTGCCTCCTCCCATCCCCTCCACTCCTCGGTCCCCGCCACAGTTATCTGTTTCGGCCGGGTCCAGTGAGCAGTGGTGAGACCAGGTGTCGCGGTGAGCAGCCGGATCCGGCCGTCGGCGAGCCGCGCCGTGGATCTAGTCATCCCAGGGCGATTTCCGGAGCCGAGGGCGACTTGAAGATTTCTACCTCAAGCTGAGCCGCGCCGTCGATCTGGCCAACCCAGGCTGAGTTGCTGGCTTGCTGCCTGTTGGCCTGCTACACAGCCTACTGATAGTATGCTCGGTATTTGACAGGGAAATCACACAGCGAAGGTACAATTTTTTTGAGTTTTGTTTCAGTCCAGATGTACCAAACATTATATTTCTACGAACTGAAAATCAACTGTAAACATATGTATCCTAAACATTCTATTTGAATCACCTATTCTACTTTGATTACCCCGTAGTCTTTTCTTCTCAGTCTCACTCTCAAATCCAGCTTCATGCACTTCCGTGACCTTTTCTTATCTAGAATCTGTTGAGGCTGTTACCTTTCTCTGAAAAATGCTATATATCTTGGGCTTTGGAGGAATAAAAAAGCTCTCCACTTGAATCAAATAAATTATGGCGTTAGCAGTAGCACATTAAGGGTTCTCACCTGCACAAGTTCTTTTGAGTGACCAAGTCAGATGTGATTATTTTGTTATCTCACAACTCATGATTGTTGATTTCCAAACTCCGTTTGACGTAACCGTTAGGTTCTTGTGCGTTGTGATGTAGTAAATGTTGTTGTGATCTTCAAAACGAGAAGGCAGATTAGTCTAATCTCCATTCTGTCTTCTTCTACAACTGAAAGATTCAGAGGTGTCACACTTGGAGCAGAGGAAGAAATTTCTTTTGTTCTTACCTTCTCTACAAAGATGTGCATATAGTAACTCTGTTTAGTCATGTCCACCATGTTTCTATGGTTTTCCATTCTGTTGTCTTTTCATATATATCCCTTTGAAGCAATGGGCGTTAATATATTAATTGTAACAAGGTTGGAGACTGATGCGGATGCGCGCAAGGGCAACGTTGGATGACACCTAGAAGAGCAAGCACAGTGCAGCGAAGGAAGTACCGAGCTTTGGCAGCACTACACCATCGTCCTCTGCCTCACCGAGCACATCAATTTCATGAGATGGTGAGAGCATTTTGACAGATTGTGTACTTTTCAATTTTAGACCTTTGTGCTCTAGATGCCATTGCTGGATGTCGACTTGGTGGTGAGATTTCTCAAATGCTCCAATGCTCCAAGTTGAGTCTTAACTTCAAAATAAAAAACGTAGCATCTGCAAGTTCTCGACCATCCTTGATTTGATTAACCATCATGCAGCTGTTATATTTTTTGCAGCTGTAATCTTTAATATGAACATATTTTCATAATAGTGGTAAAAAATGTTTCTAAAGAAAAACATGAAAGTTGTTTCTAAAAAAAATGGTGGTAACTCTTTCTCTAAATAAAAAATTGTGTAACTCATTTTCTGAATAATCTGAAAGATTGTAAAAACAAGGTTAATAAAAAATTGTGACAACTATGTTTATGAAGTTTTTTGTGTACTTCATTTTTTATGATTAGGCTACATTTATGACCAGACCGGACAGTCGTCGTTTTTTTATAGACTGTACAAAAATTTGTAGGCATGTACCACAAGAAAGTACGCAAGATCTGAAAACTTGACATTGGTAGGGTGCTTAATAAATGTATTTGGAAATGTGGTGCTTCATAAATATTGAAACAATGGACCTATGAGTACAGGGCTGAGCACGGATTGAAAAGTTTAACCTGGCTAGCTACCAAAAAAGGCATCCTCGAGGATTTGTTTCGTTGATTTGGTTTAATCCTTATTCCAGAACCATCAATAATTACACAGACAGTACTTTCTATTGTCTCAGGTTAACTCTTGATTGGAACCTGACAGAACAATGAACAAGTCCAAGTATCTTGACAAAATTTCAGTAGTAACCAAATTTCAAATAAGCACCTTTTATGCCAAGAAATTAACCATCAAGCATAATTTGCAATATATTATCAATCTGACAAAAGAATCACTACAAATTCTATTAAATCTTTTTTAAATAGGGGTTTTCATCAGGTTTAGAAATCAAACTGTAAACAACAATTTTCAGTGCATGTTCAAGGTGTGTTACAGGCCTACATCTATATCAGAATCTCAAATTACACATTTTCAAAGTATACTGTGTGACACATATATTGTACTACATAGTTCTTGTTTATTTCTTGTCACCTATTTGTTATATCTAACAATAGGATATTCTAGATCAACTCCCCGCATAGACCCGCTTCAAGGGACGAGGATGCAGAGGCCAGCAACAAGGAGCGGGTGTGGGTGCTCATCCTCGCCGCTGACCACAAGTGCTGCGACAAACTTTGGGCAGAATTCGATCCCTCCACGTGTATGAGCAAATCAAATACTGCTTACTTCTTTCTGTCTGTTGTCTGCTGAAGTAGCTAATAGACCGCTTTAGAATGTTGTGAGCTTGGTTATTTTACATTGTTTGCTAATATCAAGCAAAGAATGAATGCTGGAGTGTGTTACTGTGCTTCATTACAATCCCTAGAAAACTTTAGAAAGGGTGTTTCTGTCCACCCGCATAAATCAAAAGATAAATCTATGATTGCGCGGCAGGCCTGATAATCCACACCAGACCAATCAAAAAAGAGGACAATCTGTGACTTGTTGATTAATTAACAAACCCGGTGTTGTTGTCCACTACCAGCCGGCTGGAGGCCCCAACTCGTTTGGCTCCGTCTACGCGGTGCCAGGAGATTAGCACATGGATGCATCCGCCCGCAGTACCAACTGCACATCAAAGAACAACGGATTAGTACGTTGACAGGGATAGAAAGAAAAATATGAAACTCGGACACACGGAATTTGCAGTTATCAACAAGGATGTGTCTAGGACACATTTAGATGTGACATAATTATCTCACATCTAAATATGACATCATCCTCATCCTAGAAATTAGCACATCCCACCTCATGGTTGTTTGATTGTCTTTTTTTCTTTGTTTCTTCCGGCCTGCCTGTTCGACTGATCGTCTTACTCTTCCGGTGTCTGTTTCCTGTGATACGAGTCGCAACATGCAGAACAGCAGAAGCACAGTACTCCGTCAGTTATATACACAAACTAGAGCATACCGAGTACATACACCAATCACTACAACGGATCACTAAATAGCTCGACGTGCTAAAGCAATCATGGTGCACCGGGAGCCATTGTGTGGGTCCACTTCATCTCAAGCTACAGTAGCTAGCTCTAAATGGATGCCACTCAGACGTTTCATCATTCTTTTTTGCAACACCTTTTTCTTGGTCATTTATAAGGCACAAATTAAACTGAAAACCCAGGATAAAATACCCATGCAAGTAGTTTCGTGTTTGACAACTCATATAGAATTATTTGGGTCATCTATGGATAACATATATAGAAGTACAAACATATGGTAGGCTTGTTCTGCTTGCTGCCCTTGTTCACCTTCCACATACATGTGAGTTGCAAATTAAGAGTGACTATGCAACTAAGGAAAAAAACAAAGGATCAAGCCCGATTGAGAGTCGATGGTGGACTTTTCAATTGAGACGAAATAAATTTCAGACCTAGTTGAGTCGAGGTTGTACTTGCAGCTGAGGCAACAAAAAATAAGACCTCTTAATCGGCGCCTTCTGCGCTGATTAGGGTTTCGGGCGCCCACACAAGTGCACATATGGGCCAGCCAATCAGCGGCCGACACGATCGCTTGGCAGACGTGACATCGTTTGCTTTTTGTCAATGGTTGACCACCTGACATGTCAACTATTGACTTCTAAAAAAATGCAAAAATTCCAGAAAAGCAAATAAATTGCAAAAAAGGAAAAAGTTTGTAAATTCAAAAAAGTTCATGGATTTGATTTTTTTACAAAATTCAAAATAAGTTCATGAATTTGAAAAATAAGCACAAAATTGGAAAAAAGTTGATGAGTTTGAAAAATCCATTGGTTTTGAAAAAAACATTCATGAATTTGAGAAAAGTTTGAGGATTTGAAAAAATAAACCACACAAATTTCGAAGGGATAAAGAGGTGGTAAAAGTGGAGAAACTGAAAGGGTTCAATACTGTTTAGCAAATATTGCAACAAAAAACCTGAAAGTAAAAAAGGTGGGCAGTTGAATTAATACAAATTGGCCTTATATGTTCCTAAAAAAATGTTAAGTTGTTTTGAAAATAACGATTACACAAAAGGATATGAATGAAACGGTGTTTCTCGTTTTGTATACAACAATGACATTTCCAAAAAAGGTCAAGAATTAAATCAATCGGCCGGGACTAAAAAACATATAAATGGTGGATTGCTTGAAAGGAAAACATAACATATGAAAAAATGGGACCCTGCGACTCTGTTGCATTTTTTCAAAAAGTATAAAAAATGGGTAGAAGATGGGGCTTGCACATGGGACATTTGAAAAAAAAATTGGTTGGGCCCAAAAAATACATAACAAATAATGTTGAGCATCTAAAGGCAAAAAAGGTGGACTAGTAACTGCTAGGGTTGGGGTCGCTCACATTTGTCTATTGAAGATAGAAAATGTAACTGGGATAAAAAATTGGTCGCTCCTCGGGTTGCAAGTTGATGTGAATTTGTAATCGCGACAACGAAAACTTAGAGCCTAGTTGCGAGTCACGTATGATCGACTTGCAATTGAGGTGGACTTGTACTTCAGGTGGCAACAAAAAACATTAAAGTCTAGTTGCAAGTCCATGGACTTGTAACTTGGGCAACAACCAAATTTCAGCTTTCTTGCAAGTAGGGGTACTTGCGGCTGGGTGTGAACAAAAATAAGGTCGGGCCATGTTGCGAATCGAGGATGAACATGTGACTAGGCACAAAGTAAAAAAGGTCGGGCCATATTGCGAGTCAAGGGTAGGCTTGCAACTGAGGCAACAACAACTATAGTTCTAGTTGCGAGTCATGGGTGGGCTTGTAACTGGGATGAGAAAAAATGATGGCCTGCTTGCGTGGCGAGGTTGGAGTTGTAACTGGGATGACAAACACACAAGGGTGAACTTGCAACAGGGGCAACTACAATTACAAGTCCCAGTTGCGAGTCGGGGATGGACTTGCAACTCAGGCAACTACACAACTACAAAGCCCCCCAATTGCGAGTTGATGGTGGACTTGCAACTAGGGAAATTACAACTACAAAAATCCCTAGTTGCAAGTGGACTTGCAACTAGAGAAAAAACACGACTACAAAAGCCCCTAGTTGTGAGTCGAGGTTGTACTTGCAATGGAGCGGGAGCATTTGACGTACTGCCCCCTGACGTGGGGCCACTGACGAGTGGGCCCAGGTCTACATGCCAGTGTGCCAACGGCATGTCAGGGAATCCGCGTCCACTTGCAACTGGGCAACTACACTACTACATACAAAGTCCCCAGTTACGAGTCGAGGTTGGACTTGCAACTAGGGCAACTGCACTAATATAAAGCCTGTAATTGCAAGTCGAGTTGGACTTGCAATTGGGGTAACCACACAACTACAAGCCCCAACTTGCAAGTCGATGGTACACTTGCAACCGGGACAACTAAAACTACAAAAAGCCCCTAGTTACAAGTCGATGGTGGACTTGCAACTGGTCAACTACAACTACAAAAAAGCACCTAGTTGCGAGTCAATGATGGAATGGCAACTAGGACAACTACAACCAGTTGTGAGCGAGGATGGACTTGCAACTGGGGAAACTACACTACTAGAAGCCCAATTACGAGTTGATGGTGGTCTTGCAACTGAGGCAACTACAACTACTGCAAGCCCCCTAGTTGTGAGTCGGTGGTGTACTTGCAAATTAAAACTACAAAAAAATCCCTAGTTGCGAGTCAAGCGTGAGGTCCTCCAGTTACGTGTCGAGGGTGCACTTGCAATTGAGACAAAAATGGGTCAAACCCAATTGCATGTCGAGGGTGGACTTTCAACAGGGGCAAAAAAGGGTGATACCCATTTACATATCAATGGTGGACTTGCAGCTAGGGAAAATTGGTTGGGCCACCTAGTTGCATGTCGAGGGTGAATTTGCAACCAATGACAAAAAAAGGGTCGGATATCCAGTTGCATGTCGGTTGTCAATGTGCAACTATAGGACAAAAATTGGTTGGACCCTAGTTGCATGTCGGCAGTTGACTTGCAACTGGGACAAGAAAAATAAAAGAGGCGTGCCCAGTTGCATGACAAGAGTGCACTTGCAATAATATAAAAATGTGTCAGGCCCAGTTACATGTCGGTGATTGACTTGCAACTGCGACAAGAAAAATAGAAGAGACGAGCTCCGGTTTGCATGTCGATGGTCGACTTGCAACTAGGAAAAGAAAATAAAGAGGCGACCCAGTTCAATATTGGGAGTACACTTGCACCAGAGACCAAAATGGGTTGGACCCAGTTGCATGTCGGTGATCAACTTGCAACTAGGATAAGAGAAAAAAGGCTTAGACTTGCAAATAAAAACAAAAAATGGGTCGTTGCGTGGCATTGTAGTATTTAGAAGGAGATCCATCCTCATGCCGCCTCTGCTCCAAAGACAAAGAGGAATGTGATAGAGAGGATAGAGAGGGAGGGAGGGAGGGAGAGAGAGAGAGAGAGATAGATAGAGAGAGAGAGAGAGAGAGAGAGAGAGCGAAGAACGAAACTGATGAGCCAGCGGTCAGCTCATCTTTTCGACTTATACAAGCAACTCATCTCTTCAATTATGACACAGAAAAAGGACAAAAAATGCCTAACAAACAAAGACGCACTGTGCGATGGGTTGCAGAATGGACAACAAACGAGTGACATCAAACGCGCGGGACAAAACAACCCCGATCAAAGATTGCACGAAATTTATAGGGATGGATCAAACGGACTGAAACTTAAATGAGACATTGCTAAAACTAATGCAAGGTGATGGCTAGCTTGTAACTGGGGCCGCTACAAACATATGTTTCCCTAGTTGCGAGCCGATGGTTCACTTGCAACTGGGGCAACTAAAAAAATGTACGATGAGTCCTAGTTGCGAGTCGATGACTGACTTGCAATTGGGCCCTTACAAACATAAGCCTCCTAGTTGCGAGTCGATGGTTGACTTGCAACTGCCCCCCTACAAACATACGCCCTCTAGTTGCAAGTCGATGGTTGACATGCAACTGGGGCCACTACAAAAAATTACAACACATGCTAGTTGAGACTTGGTTCACTTGTAACTAGCCCCCTACAAACATACGCCCCCTTGTTGCGAGTCGATGGTTGACTTGCAACTCAGCCCCTAAAAATATACTTCCCCCTAGTTGCGAGTCGATGGTTGACTTGCAATTGGGTAACTACAAAAAAGTACGACGCGTCCTATTTGTGAGTCGATGGCTGACTTGCAATTGGGGTCGGCACAAACATACACTTCCTAGTTATGTGTGGATGTTTGATTTGCAACTGGGGCAAGTACAAAAAAGTATGACGCATCCTAATTGCGAGTCGATGGTTGACTTGCAATTGGGCCCCTACAAACATATGTCCCTCCTAGTTGCGAGTTGATGGTTGACTTGCAATTGGGCTTCTACAAACATATGTCCCCCCTAGTTGCCAGCCGATGGTTGACATGCAATTGGGGGCCCTTCAAACATATGCCCCATAGTTGCGAGATGATGGTTGACTTGCAACTGCCCCCCTACAAACATACGCCCCCTAGTTGCGAGTCGATGGTTGAATCGCAACTGGGCCCCTACAAACATACTTTCCCCTAGTTGCGAGTCGATGGTTGACTTGCAACTGGGGCAACTACAAAAAAGTACGACGCATCCTAGTTGCGAGTCGATGGCTGACTTGCAACTGGGGCTGGTAGAAACATACACCCCTAGTTCTGAGTGGATTTTGACTTTCAATTGGGGCAATTACAAAAAATTATGACACATCCTAGTTGCGAGTCGATGGTTGACTTGCAATTGGGCCCCTAATAACATATGTCCCTCCTAGTTGCGAGTTGATGGTTGACTTGTAAAGTGGTTGTTTGTAGGCACAGTTTCATAAAATGTGGTAGTTTTTTATTAAATACTCAACCCGAACAAACTGAGAACCGGCCTCCCCAAGGACCTACAAATGAAAATATTTTTAGTCAAGTTTGTTGATATATAGAGGATATCTCTATGTACATGTGAGATTTTTTTTTCAGTTTTGTGGAAGCTTCTAAATATTGTTTTCAAAAATTCTGGGCTTCATGGAACTATGTCCTATGTGCTATAGTGTGGAGCTTGTAATGCTGGCCACTGTCGCAAGGATGGACGGATTCAGTATGTGATAGCTCGGTAAAATATATAATAATACATGTAGAGCATTAAATCCGAACCAATACGGTTGCTGCGTCCCCTCCAGCTCCTTTGCCCATCGGTGTTTCGGCGCCTCCGTCCCCGGCAGCTCGGAGTTGCATTCTTCGGTTCCCAGCTTGTCGGCGTCGCCGGTAGCCGCCCCTCCTCCACATCGGCTCTCCGCTCCGGCGCCCCGAGCCCCCGACCCCGTCCACTTTGGCGCCTCGTCCTTGAGTCAGATCCAAAGCTCGCATTTTTGTCAATTACCTGCGCCACACTTCGACGGCAGATGCATCCCCACTTCTCTGGGTTAGAGGCGTTGACTAGTGGCTTGAATTCATCATCTCCGGATCCTACTCTGGCGACACATGAGGTTGCTCGGACTTAGGCCAGGGTGAAATCTCTGCTCGATTTGCCGATGCTGGCAGTGGTGGCACTCGTGGGTGTCGTGTCCCTTCTTGGAGGCACTGCCATGGCCTTTATCTGAGCCCCTATTCGAGCAATGAGGGAAACCTCAGGTCCGGTTCTTCGGATCGGATGGTGGTGACGTCACGACGTCGCTCCCCTTCTTGAAGGAGCCATCATGTTTGCTCGAGGCGTCCTCGATGTTTGGCTTTTGAGATGTTTGATGCGTACTGGTTTGGCTTGCCTCTTCCGGGCTTCATGGGTTAGGCAGTGTTTTTCTCTCTCTTTAGGCCGAGCATCCCTTGCCTCTGCTCTGGGTGTCATGTTCACGTCTTCTTGCTTTCGTGTCATGTGTTGTATCATTCTCTGTACTCATTCCGCTTCCTTCTATCAATGAAGTGATATGCAAGCTTTGCGTATTCGCGAAAAAAAATCCGATCCAACATGTTAATTTCTTTCAAGATTCCACCACCATACATTAGTGTGAAAAACAAAAAGAATGTGTAAGTTGTTCTATAACATTTGATATACGTATGTGAAAAACTGAAAAATGTGGAAATGGAGAAAATAAAAAACGTTCAAAAAACGCAAGCCATGGATTTACCAAAACTGAAGCAATCAAATGTATTCCTCAAATTTCTTCAGGGTCAATGTACTGGTACCATTTTACACACTTATTTTTATTAATTATTTTAACCCACAGAATGCACAAGGGAGCATATTTTTTTATTAACTTGCAATATGCAGATAGTATATTTTAAACTCGTAAAACACCTTTTTATTCATTTGTTATCCAGATTACACGGTTCACTAGATGAGTACAGTAGACTCATGAGCGACGAGTTGGCCTCCCAGTTTTCATGCTCATATACCACCTTTGATAACCCCCGGGCGAGGTAATAACAACCGTTTAAAATCGCTTCTATAATGCGTTGGCAGAATACCTGCTGTTTCCTCAAAAATAAATAAATCCTGCAGCCTGCACTTCCTCTTTCATGATATAGACCACCTCCACATTATCTGAGATGAAAGATGATCAGAAGTGCAGAACTCAGTGGTAACCAATAGATTCAGCTAAACACAGTCCCTTCTCTAGCGACCAAGCTTCGGCCGAGCAAACATTACATTATCTAGATACACGTCAGGGGCGTCAAATGCATCCCACATAGATCTTACAGAGATGTTGTACACTTGTACCACTCAAATCCTCGATGCATCATATTCTCTAATGATCTTATTGGGCATTAGATCACCGGTTCTGTTGTACCTCCTCAACATCTAGATCCTTTCCCATTGTTATCCTCAAAACCAAAGTTGCTGTGTAAGCCATTGAGCATGGGAGCGCCCATGTATTTATGTAATGGGTGTAGATGGCCGGATGGATACAGGTTGTACTACCTCAGTAGCCACACGCGTTGTTAATTTGTTATCCAGGACTTGAGTGTTCACGTCCGTGAGTACAACAGACATTTATAAAAGCTCGCAGTTGTATGCCAAGAGATTGAAAATGCACATATTTATGGGGATGTATTTGTCTCTTTTTTTGTAGCCAACAAATGAAATATTTTTAGTCATAATTTTTTTCCACTTTAAAGCTTTCTAAATTCGTTTTTTAATTGGGCTCCATGGAATCCGTGGCAAGGATGGATGGGTTGAAGATGGGATACCCCGGTTAATATGTAATAGTACATATTTGGAGAGCATTAAATCCAACCCAATATGTTATTTCCTTTTAAAATTCCATCGCTATTTATAAAACTAGATGACCCGTCGTCTTCTTGGCGCAAAGTCTAATTGCAGACAAGAATGCAACCAAAAGGCCACTTGAACTATTTGAAGGATTTTTCCCTATAATTATCTGCTAACTATGATGTCAATGACTATCTTCATGTTGTGTTATTTTACATTCATCCTTTGTTGTCATAGCACGTTAAGGAGCATCAAATGAATGCATACCGATCAATCGGACAAACCGAGTAGTACTCACTCAAACCCGAACAAACTGAGAAGTAGACTCCCCAACGACCTGCTAGCAGGCTACCACTCAAAAAAAAAAACAACACACCAAAAGTGGTCGGAACTGTAAAGCAAGGACCGTCCACTGGCCCAGCAACAGAGCAGTAGAGGTGTTCGACATAAGGCAACCCGGCGCACGCTAAGGCCAACTCCACCGCGCGATCCCAAACGGACGTCCGTTTTGTTCTGTTTTTGTCCCTTTGGGTAGGGATTTGGGGTCGTATCCGAGCCTGCCCTGGAATGCGGTGGCCGTGCGCCCAGCGCGCGGCCGCATCCTTTTGCCCCATCCTATCCGTCAGGGTCAAGAATTGCCTAAATTTGCATTAAAACTAGTTTCAAACCCAAATATTTGTCTGAAAAATAAAATAGTTTTAAAACCCAATTAAAATTGTCTTTAATAAAATAGTTTTACAACCAAATCGAAATTGTCTTGACTGAACATAAAATGGACAAATATATCTATTGGTTGCCAACGTGATCCCACACGTGCTCAACCAAGTCATTTTGAAGATTCACATGAGTGTGCCAATCACGCATCTCACGGTGGAATTGGGCAAACTGTTCAAATGTGGCCGGGTCTTGGTGCAGGGGCTCAATATTTTCACCTTGATAATCAAATCCTTGGTCGAAGATACTCTCATCACGCTCGTCCTCGACGATCATGTTGTGCATGATCACACAAGCAGTCATCACCTTCCAAAGCTTCCTTTCATTCCATGACAGTGCAGGGTTTCGAACGATACCCCACCGGGATTGAAGCACACCAAAAGCACGTTCCACATCCTTTCTAACACTCTCTTGCATTTGGGCAAATCTCTTTCTCTTCTCACCTTGGGGTTTCGAGATTGTCTTCACAAAAGTTGACCACTGAGGATATATACCATCTGCTAGATAGTATCCCTTGTTGTAATGGTGGCCGTTGATCTCAAAGTTGACAGGTGGGGAGTGGCCTTCTGCAAGCCTCGCGAAGACTGGAGAACGCTGCAGCACGTTGATATCATTGTGAGAACCTGCCATGCCGAAGAAAGAATGCCATATCCAAAGATCTTGTGATGCCACCGCTTCTAATATGACAGTGCACCCGTTAACATGCCCCTTGTACTGGCCCTGCCAAGCAAATGGACAGTTATTCCACTCCCAGTGCATACAACCTATGCTGCCAAGCATACCTGGAAAGCCTCTAGCTGCGTTGGTCGCCAACAATCTCTCTGTATCAGCGGCAGTTGGCTGCCTCAAGTACTCTGGGCCAAAGACCTCGATCACAGCCTGGCAAAACTTGTACATTGACACCAAACATGTTGTCTCACTCATACGCACATACTCATCCACCAGATCGCCTGGAATTCCATATGCAAGCATGCTGATGGCCGCGGTGCATTTCTGGTAGGAGGAGAATCCAAGCTTACCAAGGGCATCCGTCTTGCACTCGAAGTATGGGTCATGAGCAACCACTCCCTCTCGGATACGATTGAACACATGCCTGGCCATACGAAAACGGCGACGAAATTTATCCGGCCTGAAGAGCGGGGTGTTGGCAAAGTAATCTGCATAGAGCAGAGCGTGGCCTCTCTCCCTGTTGCGATTCAGGTTGGGAGCACGGCCAGGGACTGACCCCCTGTACCGAGGAAGCTGCCGTTGAATATGGTCGTGAACGACCAGTGCAGCCACCACAAGATCGTCATCATCCGACGACGAATCGTCCGATGAACAAAGGAAGTGATGGTAGAAAAACTCGTCTCCACTGTCCATACCTCTGTTGGCAAAAGGTCGAACACCTTGCGCTCGTGGTGGCGAAGAGGCCACGATGATCACCTCGACGCAGCAGGGTGGTTGCCGGCCGGCTACAGGCCGCTCTGGAGCTCTCGTGGGAATCTGCCTCGGCCGCCGTGGTACGTCGCCGGCAGTCGTTCCCCTCTGCCACCGGCAAGGACGGCGAGGGCCAAACCTCCTCCGATCGACGACCAAAACTACGGCGGAAGCGCGGGCGTGGTGGCGGCCATGTCGAGACGTGGTTTGGTACGGACGGCGGGGGGGCTGCGCGGTGAGGAGGCGGCCGGAGAATAGCGGCGGCGCCGGCGGCGGGGCGGGGCGGGGAGAGAGGATGAAGCGTTGGGAGCGGAGGGACTGCTAGTGTCCCCGACAGGCGGGTCACGGGGGGACAAGGGCGTGCGTCGAGGCCGTCCGCGCGCGTCCGTTTCACCCCAAACCGAGCGCAAGTTTGGGCCGGGGATGGGTCGAAAGCGGATGGAATCCGGACATTTGTCCGTTTGCGCCCGCGCGCTGGGCCGTCTTGTTTGTCCCTTTTACCCCAAACGGACGGGGCGGACAGGATAGGGTCGCGCGGTGGAGTTGACCTAACAACTGAGTAAGCCGTGGAGCCGGCCACTCGGCCGTCCCTGACACGTGTACCGAGGCCACCCCACCAGGGCAACCACGTTTGCCGCTGCTTCCCTCGCCTCGTGTGTGCTGCCCCGTGCCTTGGTGATGGGGCCTGATGTTTGTCAAAACGAGCCACTTTTGGCGATGGATCCTTTATCCGGGGTTAGGCTAGTAGTAACTTAGACTAATGTCATGCATATGACACTAGTTTAAGTTACTATCTCCATAGTGCAAATTAACATAATATTAGTGTTATATATAGCTTCATTAATTAGCTTGTAGACTCATCCTTTCTCGGGAAGCGCTATATTACAGTAACATATTATGTTACTGTAAACACCTTTTCCCTCATTAATTACAAGCCACATAAGCAATTTTTTTTTGAAATGCGCTATGTTACTATCTAAGTTACTCCCACTATGACTAGCCTTAGTGGGGTCCTCCTGCTGGCGGTATTACAACTGGTAGAGCAGCTTATGGCAATAAATCCTCTATCCCGGGCCAGAGGGGTGCTCCTCCTGCCCACACTACCGCTGGTATCGGAGGAGGGTCATGGGGAAAGAGCAATGAAGATAGCTGGAATTCGCCAAAAGGAACCAGGGCTCAGGTATGACCACCGAGGATCCTTCACTGCAAAGAGTGAGAAAACACTCAAATTTGTTTTAGCTTCTAAGTGGTTTCACCATTTTCCCCCCCTGGCCCTAGCCTCCATCAATTTTCTCCTGCTTCAATCTGTTCAAATGTTTTTGTCTATTTGGCATTTCTTATGCAAAATTTACAATCCAATTCAAAGCACTAAGTTTCTCTCCCATGCCATTTCAGAAGGTGTTTCAAAGAACGAAGGATCCTGGGACAAGGCCGAAGGGAGCAGGAGCCAAGGCGGTGGTGGATGGGACAACAACATGGGCGGGGATGCCAACAACGGTGGTGGCAGTGGGTGCTAAGCTTGTTCCAGAATCAGCTGTGCCTGATTTTGGCGTGTAGATAAGGTTTAGCGCGATGCACCTCTCAGCGCTCTAGCACCCTGTGCTGGTTGGTTCCATTGGCCATGCTACCTGAACCTTTAGAAGAACATGGCCTAGCTGGGCAAAACGTCCCCTCATGCTGGCAGTAATATACTAGTAGTGCCAGCAGAACATTTCGTGGTACCTGCAGTAACTTATAAGTACCTTAAATCCTATCGTGTCTGAGATTTCCATGTGGTCTTTGCCTGGTTGCTATTGCTATGTGATGGCGACGCCCTGGGTTAGATGCAAGTGTATTTTTCGCAAGTAGCTCTGAGTTTTTTATGAGTGTTATCATTTCCATTGGCTTAGTTAGATTTGGGTGCGTGCTCTACTGTTTATGATGACTTTTAAGGTTTTCAAAAATAGGCCCATTTGAAAACACATTGCAAAAATTAAAATCCTGCTCTGTTTTCTTTCTCACATGTGCGTCTCTTTTGTGTAGCCTACAAATGAGAATTATTCTGGTCAAATTTTGTGGATATAAATAGGGCATCTAAACACATGATGGATTTTTTTTCATTTTTTTGGGCTTCTAACTTTGTAATTTCTTTGTTATTTTTATAAAAACTCCTCCATGGAATCTCCGAACTAAACGCCCAAACTCTGTTCTATGGGCTTATTTTGTTTTATTTTGGGCGGGTTGAAGATGGTTAATATATAACACATATTTGTAGAACACTAAATCCAATTCAATATAGATTAGCTAGGCAATGCTTATGATACAAACTCTGTTTTATTTTGGGATGGAGATCCCATTATCCTTTTTGTTCAGGATGTAACCATTACCTCAAATGAATAAAGTGCACCGCAAGGCATCCCCCTCAATAAAATCCAATCAACGATGCCATTTAAAAAAAATGACCTCTATTTGCAAAACATGCAAAACTGTATTACTTGAATTTCGTAATACATATCTGAAACTGGATTGTGAGAGAGCGAGACCAGAAAATTATTTGCACTCTGCTGAAATTGGGTATAAATAATTCCCAGCTAAATGAAGTCTTCAGTTGTGATTGTTCATTTTTGCGGGACCTGTGTAGTGTGGACTTTTTTTTAGGTGTATAAGCTGGACTTGTACTGTACAAATTGGAAAAATAGTCTTGGAGGAGTTAACCAAGAAGTTTACAAGGTGTTGGAGCAAAGCCTTTTGAGTCTGAGTTTGAGCCGACGAGGTTAAAGCACGGCAAAATCTCCTAGAAAACGCAGCAGGGCGCCCAGGCGGTGTGGTTCGGATTGCACTTAGAGCAGGTCAGTGACCTATCAATATCTGCGGCAAGCCGGAGTAGCTACATCGGCAACACGACTTGGTGGAAAGGCATCGTAACCAGCATGCATACCGTTGAACTCTCCCAAGCTATTCATGTATCATCAACATGACTTGGTGGAACAGCACTTTGAGTCAGTAGATGAGTAAGACAGATAGATGTGTATGCTGGTACCGCACATCAGCACTCCTTGGGGGTACTGTACCACTCAAATTCTTGACGCTTCCTATTCCCTAATGATCTTGTTGGGCGCTGGTTCTGTTCTTCTACCTCCTGACCGACGACTAGATCCTTTCCCATTGTTATCCTCTCAGCGAAGTTTTCTTGTGAGCCATCGAGCATGGAAGCATGCAATGTATTTATGTATTGGGTGTACATGGATGGAGGGGCACGAACTTTACTAACGCCTCAGTAGCCACATGTATTGTTATTTAGGTCCTTTTTAGTTTGGAAAAGAAAGATCACCCCCGGCCTTTGCATGTGAATTGTTAGTTAGGTTGTGAGTACAACCAACATTTAATAAAAAAAAAGTTGCAGTTGTGATGACAAGAGATTGACAATGCACGTGAGAGCATTGGCTTCATAAATACGGAATGCCAGAATCCCAACGATTTCCTTTATATTGTACATATAAGATATGCCGAATACCTAGATACCGAGTCACCTCATGTGCCTACTGCTTGTTTATAAATATCTGGCAAGCAATTCCAAATTGACCTAGCAGTATTGTATTTAGTCTAGGAAATGTAAGCCTGTCACTTGACATGCCGCTTCTAGTCAGAGAAGTAGACTGGCCATGGATTTTTGCATGGCGAGATCTCCTGAAAATGAGATGCATCGAGGATTTGAATTTAAGTTACTTGATGTATGGGTTTTCAGCATTGTCCCAGAGTCAGCTGTGCCTGATTTTGGCGTGTACATGAGGGTTGGCGCTATGCACATCTAAGCGGCTAAACACTTTCTGTTGGTTTGTTCCGTTTGTCATGTTACATGAACCTTTAGAACATGGCCTGGATGGGCAAAATGTTCCCTCATACTAGCAGTAATCTACTAAGTTAATAAGCTCCCTAGAAATTGTGGTGGCTTCAGGCTCGGGGGTAGTTTGCGGGGCCCCTTTGTAAGAGTGTGCTTCATTGCTTGAGAGGTTATGGACCTACTTGCAGGTAATCATGGTGTTTGTGTAGAACTCATGTGAACATCATCAGTATACATGAACATTACTACATTAACAAAATCACAACAACCCACTCATGTGGATATCACCGGTACACATGAACACTACTACGTGTAACAACATCACAAAAAAAAACCACACACCTACTACAATCGAGAGTAAGAGAACTCGCCTGGCCATATCTCCAGCCAAGAAGGCAAGGAAAACATGGTATAAAGCAAACAAGCCGCATCACTACTGTTGCAAGCCACATCCCAATCACAGCAACGACTAGAGGATCAACAAGGCCACGAGGATCAAGGTACCTCCCCACACATAGTGCCTAGAGGATCAACAAGTAGGTTGTAGGACCTTGCCGGGCCTAAAGAAGAAGATGCACATGAGGCGCCGGCGATGGCATACATTGCGCCCCGGAGTCCCATGTCTTGAGAGGAAACCCAATCAAGAACCGAGGCGCCCCAATATCCAGCACCGAGGACTCTGTGAACAACCAAAGCGCCTTCATGAAGGGAATGACGTCGTGATGTTGTCCCTATTTGTTCCAGTGAACCGGAACAAGGGTTTCCCCAAACGCTCGAGGGGGCACATGATCAGGACCATGACGACGCCCCCAAGCAGGATATGACACCCGCAGGCGTCGTTGCTGCCAGCATCGTCAAGCCGAGCGGAGATTTCGCTCTGGCTCGTGACCGGGTTCCAAACCACCGGAGCCGAGATGGGGGAGCAGGTTGTCGCCTGAGTCCACCACTGCAGGAAGGAGAGCCACGTTCATCGACGATGAAAAGGTGACACCGAACGCCGTAGACCTCTTCACCACCAACAACGACTACGTCCGACCGTCCTCGCCACACCGAAGCAAAGACCCATTGGACCGCCGCCCAGAGCCGCCGCTCCGTGATCCAGGATAAACCTACCAGGTTCCCAACACCGTGCACGCCGATTGCCGGATTGAGCTGACCCCAGACACCATCAGCATCACATCCGGGCCTTGCCCAAACCCTCCACGCCCAATGCACCTTCGGTCCCCAACTTCGCCGGCGGAGATAGCCACCCCAGACGTGAAGCCACCGCCCCGGGCCGCCGGCTAGTGCTCGAGCTGATACCACCAGCAACATATCGAATCTTGGCAGTGGAACCCCTGATGCACCGCCACCAGTCGCCATGGTCTCCCCACCCTCACAGCCGTGGTGGCGTGGCCACCGCCCCAGCACCCAGACTCTTCCTCCATGCATGGTGCCTAGGGGCATCGTCACGCATCAGCTGGAGGCCTCCTCGTGGAGGAAGGACACGTGCCCGCCATCGCCGTCCGCCATCCCCCGGACGAACTTCGCTCGCCGGCTTCCTCCGGCGGCGACGAGGAAAGAAAGAGGAAGGGAGATCGGAGGCAGCGACGGCTAGGGTTCGGCTGAGCTGTCCCCTGGAGGCAGCACGAGCGAAACTGTTTGGAGGTGTATAGATTTGGTCTTGCATGACTTAGCTCTTTGTTGGCGTATCTTATGGGTATGTGTGTTTGTGTTGTTGGTTGTGTGTATCCTACTTATGTAGAGCCCGGTGTGGTTCATTACTATCGTAGCCCTCGGTACTATATTATGAATCAATAAAAATGTCTTCTATTAGAAAAATAATCACAAAGGAAAATAAAAGCAGTTAACATATCAAATACGATGACTGGCTAGCAGTTGGGAAATTGACCGGAAATTCGCAGGGGTAAGCAGGTGAGGGAGCATGCACCTGCCTAGCCCTGCCTGGCCGCTTGTTTTCCTTGCGATTCAGCACAAGTGCACAGTAAATTTTAAGTTTTAATATTTGAAAATGAAGACTTTGCATCTGAAACTTACGATTTTCTCTTATCATTTGTATCAAGTTTCAAGGTGAGCTTTAAGCAAATTTGTCACGTCCCTCTCGCGAGCGAGTTCCATGGACTGTTCTCCATCGCCCGCGACCCCAAACGCCTTGGTTAGTGACATTTGGAGCCTCTGTTCCACCGATCCTTGCGACCTGATGAGAGGGATGAAAAAGGCGATTAGTAACCTTGTTAAATGTTGTATCACCATCGAACATGCATTTCACTGGACGTTAGAGCTTTCAGGCCAGTTCTCGACTAGCTCCCTGTATAGAGCGTTGCATGATGGGGCAGCCATATTCTAGGTCATGGACATATGGAAGGTCAAGCTCCCCACCAAGATCAAAGTATTTCTATGGTAATATGTGTGTGATCGGCTTCCTAGTGGAGTTGAAGCCCAGAATGGCTCCGAGGACGTCCTTTGCACTTTATGTGGTACAATGGAGCATAGTAATCACATCTTTTTCTCTTGCATCATGGCCCAATTCCTATGGGGATGCATTAGAGAGGTGTAGTTGGACTCTGGCTTAGTTTGTGCATATCAACACCCTCAGTAGTAGACTGTCTGGCTCCGCTCATACTGTTACGTGGCTTGGTTTCGCGGCTATAGCTTGGGTTGCATAGCGAATCCGTAACAAAGCTCGTATTGAAAGGATGTTCACCAAACACCATGCTGAGGGCCTTTACAAAATGACTATCTTTCTACAGCTATGGAAGCAGTTTGGCAGGACCCAGGACTTGTCGATCATTGAAGCCTTCACTCGCCGTCTTCGCATGCATTCTTCGGCTCTCAGGAAGGGGACCGTGGTCATGTCCACTGATCGATCATCACCTCCATTTTGTTTCGCCGTTGAGCATAGGGCCCTTTGGGTTTGTATCGGTGTGTGAGCTGTTGAACCACCTGCCATTTTGAGGGTTTGTAGTAGCACTTACATTTTCTATTGGCAAATTTTAACATGGTTCCTCTTACCTCTTTCTTTTACATGTGAGGTAAGAAGGTAAGAATCAATCAAGCCATTCATTGATGAGATCAACGGCTAAGATCTATTTTATACTTTTACCTCTCATGTGAAAAGAGGGGGTAAGAGGGACCATGTTAAAACTGCTCTTTTCTATTACTGCTGAACCTGTAAACCTTAAGGGCTTCAGTTCATTAAAGCCAAGCAAAGCGTCTCTTTTCTAAAGAAAAATGAAGGGAAAAATTGAGAAGAGCAATGGTCCCGGAGGCGGTATTGGCCTCTCTAGTCCATCCAAATCAAGATCAACTATATCACAGTTCAACCTCCATGCGAAAGGGCGACATGGACATGATTCTTGCTAGTGATCCATGATCTATCAATCTCCAGACAACACCTCTTATTTGCGGCAAGCCAGAATAGATACGAAAGGGATCGTCGTCAACTTCTATATGAAGCTGCTAATTCCATCGCCTAAAAGCAGACACTAACACCCTTAAATTCAAACATTCTCCAACTCAAAAAAGGAAAATCAACCCTTCGATATTTGATTTGAACGTCAACAAGAGAGAACCAATCAAAGCAAGGAGACAATTCTACGTACGGAGTAACAAACCAGGAGTCATCGGAACAACATATATACACAAAGGTAAAGCCGGATCAGAGTACTCCAAACGGCGAAAGGTACATTCAATTAAAGTGTGATCCGTCTGCCAAGTGATGACTAACAAGAAGAAGAACGATGCTACAATTTGATCTGGAACAAGGATATTTGCCGTTTCCACTCAACACATCATCCATTCATTGATTCGCGCTGGAGTTTTCACCTCAGTCAGACAACTGAATTAACACGAAAGAAGGAAAATCAAGACACAGAAGGTTAAAACTAATTTCATAAGACAACATAACCACTGGTGCAGGAAGAAAACATACCACCGATTAATACGGCCCCATGGTGGACCAGGTCACTGTAACCTCAGCTTTGAACTCGTCACCGATCGAAACTTTACCACTGTCAAATGAACATTTCTCTGAAATGAAAGTGAGGAAACGGGAATATGTCTTTGGTTCCGGCTCTCCATCGATCACAACATCAGGCCTTTGGTACTGCGCCGACGCTGCTTTCCTCGCACACCCCTTGCGCACTGTATCCTTAGACGTGATGTCAAATTTAAGCTTTAGCTCATGACCCAGTTGAACAGTAACAACTGATGATATAGGGAACACTGATTGTGCAGGAGAAGAAGTAGACCCATCATACAGAACAATTGCATCTGAAAGTCCACTTGTAAATGCAGTCACTGCCTTCACGCCCCAAGCTGGACTAGCCATTGGAATCTCAATGTCAACTGTTGCTTCGATGCCCTGCCTAAGGAAAGTATAATGGAAGTCCACTGGGCCAAGCTTGCCAAAAAGCCTCGACTTCAGTGTAGTGCCACGCAGAATCATGTGATCTGTATATTCAATGCAACCATCAGCTAATACATAATCCATCTCAGCGTTGTCACTGCCATTAGACTTGACCTTCAGGCTGTACTCAAGAAGAACACCATCGAGAATAGAGTTCCCACGAACAGGAGATATGAGCGGCAACGTCTGGGAATCCTATTTCAAGTACAAAAGAAATGCTCAATCAACGGTAATGTTTTGAATGACAGAAAGAGAATGCCAGTAGGAATCAGGGATCTTAAATTTCAAGTATAACTAGCACTACTGTTACACCCAACTCATTACTTTATAATGACATGTTGCGTTGAGGTGTTGCCGGCCAACACATTTCCTGCTTCTTGCACATATATAAAGTCTGATGTATATAAGTACATAATGCATCCTCGTAGATTACAGGATAGCAGAGTATCATGTGAAGTATATAAGTATGTAATGCACGTGATAAGAAATTATAGAATAACTTGAACGATATGCACATAATTTAATAATATCACATCTTAGTTTCATTACCATCCAATGCTCTTAATATGCACATAACAAATCAAGATACCCTGACTGCATTGGTTGTACAATTCTTTATTACATACACCAGTTTTAATTCTAGGCAGGCTCTTCTAAGCTGCATTATAGAAGAAAAAAATGAGACCAACTAGGACTAGCCCTTGGCTTTTTATAGAAGAAATGACCTGAGCGCCCCACGGAGTCTGAGACTCGAACACGTTTGGGCTGCGTGTGCACTCGCACAGTTTACAGAGTGACACTCTGTTCCAGATATACTAACAAAATCATGTTGCCATTTGAAGAGAAAACTTAAACAGATGATCATATTTTACTCAAATCACATTAACTGACCGGTGTTATATCGTGCGCCTGCTCTCTAGGACAGTTGAAGATGTAATTCCGCAGACAATCCAACTCGTCCCGGATAGCAATGAACCCATATACTAGCATGCTCTGACCATCCAGGAAGTCGCCAACATATCTGAATGAGAATATTTGGAGCATAGTCAATACCGGGTAGTCTTTTCTCGGCTCTGTGAATCGTTTGCTTGTAAGGGGAGCTGAAAGAAGTACAGAAAATAAAATTCAGCATTACAGCAGTGTATATAGATGGTTAATTGAAGATGATAATGGTAGAAATTTCACTTGGATTGGTGTCGTCCAATGCATAGAGTCTGTAGTACGTGAAAAAGGAAGCTGGTTCTGGACATCGAGGTTGAATAGAAACAGTGAAGAACTGATCCTTCTCAGGAAGGGTTGCATTTAGCTCATCGATCTTCTTCCAATACTCTCTGATTTCTTGCATATACTTGTCTGAATTTTTCATAGCTGGCTCTGAGGGCAATAAGAAGAGGCCATCAGTTCATCATGCAGGTAGAAAAAAACATGTTGGAACTGAAACCAGCAAATAGGAGAAAGAACTACAAAGCTTGCAAATTCTGTAAACCATAGACATAATAAATGCTACCC
This sequence comes from Triticum urartu, assembly GCF_056163025.1. Classification (NCBI taxonomy): domain Eukaryota; kingdom Viridiplantae; phylum Streptophyta; class Magnoliopsida; order Poales; family Poaceae; genus Triticum; species Triticum urartu. Next base: position 512,939,841 of record NC_141873.1, read on the forward strand.
ATCGTCGCTGATTTCGTACATCCCTCCGATCCATATTAATCGTCACTGATTTTAGTGTACTAAATCTGCAACAATTAATATGGATCGGAGGGAGTACTGAAAATATGAAGGAACAGCAGGGCTGATACATTAGCGCTGCTATTAAGAACTCTCAGATATTAGCGCTGCTCCTAAGAACTCTGGCAGATATATTGCGCTGCTATTATGAAGAATCAAACAAATAGCAAAGCATATTTTGGGCATTTGATTCTAGTTTACATCCAATTGAAGAACATTTTGCAGCTTAGACATGAGGAGTCATACGAGCGAGCAGACAAGCAATCAGTACCTCTATATGTAATTATGTATACACTACTGTACCCGAAGAGCAGGAATTTTGCAGCTTAGACATCAGGAATCATATCTGAATGAAAATTTTGCATGCTGAAACACAGATAGGGATGGGCAGGGGTCACCAATAAGGGCCCTCTGTTCAGGGTTCACCACCAGCGGACATGGTCGTTCAGCCAGAGCGAGCCTCGTCTCCCATGGTACCTCCGAAAGGTCTGGCCGCTCCAGGCTAACATCAGACACGGACAGGCTCGTCTCCGGAGGCATGGCCTAATCGAAGCGACGTTCGCCGTCCGGAGGCTGGGATCGGTGGCGGAGGTCCAGGGCCTAACTCGGAGCGACCAGTGTGGGACGGCGGCTGGGGTGAGACGGACATAGGGGTGGCCAGGGACGCACGAGTTGGGCCGGCCCAGACGAGCGGGAGCCACAACCTCGTTTTTTCTTTTGCTTTTGCCTATTTTTTTCACTTCTGTTTGTAGTTCAAAATATTCCAAATAAATATATTACAAAATAAATTTACATAAATTTTTAAAAAAATTGAGAACCAAGTATTTGAAAAATGTTAAATAGGTAAATAGAACATGTTTCTCATGTCCACGAAAAATTTATACAAAAAATATACAATGTGTTGAAAAAGTCAAACACGTATTTGAAAAGTGTTAATCAAGCATTTAAGATACATTAAAAAAATAATTTTTAAAAAAATATGAAGCATTTGAAAAAGGTAGAAAATGTATTAAAATGATAAACTTGTATTTAAAAATGTTCATCAATCATTTGAAAAACTTCAAATATGTACAGAATTTTTTTGATAATTTATTAAAAAATGTTAATCAACCATTTAAAAAATAATAAATGTATATAGACAAAATGTTGACCATGTATTCAAAAAATGTTAATAAAAAAATTGAAAAAAATGTTAAATATATATGGTAAAAATGTTGACCATGTGTTAAAAAAATCTTAAACTTGTGTTTGAAAGATGTGAAACTTGTGTTAGGAAAATGTATTAGATATATGCAAAAAACGTAAAATATGTATGAAAAAAAACCCAGTCATAAAAAAATAAGTTTTCAAAAAATGTTAATCATGTATTTAAAAAATGTTTAATGTATATATAAAATATTTATGATGTATCAAAAAAATATTGAATATGTATTGAAAAAAGTTAACATGTGCTGAAAAAAACCCGATAAAAATTGAAAAAAACAAGGAATACCAAAGAAGCCCAGTGAAAACCAAAAAGAAAAACAAAGAAAACAAAAACAAAAGAAACCGATGCAAAGTAATGAAACCGAGAAACCCGAGAAAGAAATGAAGGAAACCGATGAAAACCAAGAAAAAGAAAAGAAAAGCAACAAAGCAAATGAAAACTGAGAAAGAAACAAATAAAAATGAAGAAAACAAAAAACCAGTGAGAACCAAGAAAGAAATGTAGAAAACTAATGGCAAAGCAAAGAAAAAAGAAACCAAAGAAAAGCGTTTATAAAACGAAGAAAAGTAGTGAAAAAAGATAACCGAAGATAATTAGTGAAGAAACAAAAATCTAAAAGAGAAAAAAAAACAGGGGTAAACAAAATCATCGAAAACCAACATTCTAAGAAATCTCCGTGGAAACAACGTTTGAAAGCTTCAAAAGAATATGAAAACACGTTGGATGTTAATAGAATGATGGTCTATTGCCATGTGAAATTTCAAGTAAAAACACATTACAGGATGTGAGCTATGTAAAAGACAAATGCATCAATGAATAGTGACATTACTATTTGGCACAACGCTGGTTTTGTCTTTTCCATAGCTCACGTCCTGTAAAGTATTTGAACTTGAAATTTTACACGGCAATAGAACATCACACTCTTAACATCCCATATTTTTTTAAAGATTTTTGGAAACTTAAGAACATTGTCTTTGCGTGGTTTTCACCGGTTTTCACCGAATGTTGGTTTCCGTGTGATATTCTCCCAAACAAAACACATGGAACTAACATAGCGAATGCAATTGAAATCTAGCAGAAAAAGCAGCGAATATGGGCCGGCCCAATAACTAAAGATGGAAGGGAATCCCTTCAGCAAGGCGGAAGAAATACTCGCCCTAAGTGAGATGTAGTCCCCGCGGTCCATGCCCCTGTCGTGGTCACGTGCTGCCTCCGCCTCCCTTGTCTCCTTGACCCCTCATTTCTTGTTTTCTTCCCCACTCACCCGATGATTGTGTGGCACCCTCCCATTCCAATTTGTAGCAGTTTGGGCAGAATTAACCGAGGAGGAGAATAGGAGATCATGATATGTCTATAACCAACTAATCCTTCCTCAATTTGCATCCGTTAGTTAAATCCTCCTACATATCCCTTGGTTTACTTGCTCGTCTTTATTTGATCCGGTTCCGTTTAATCCCCATATTCTCATTGCCTAAATACATATTTGAGACATAAAAAAGGGATTCACAAAGGGTGTCCAAGGGCAAGCATGTCAGAGGATTGCTGATGGATTTGGATATTTTTGTTCTGGTGACCATGTGGCAACATGCAAAAAGCAACCACTCTTCGAGTCTTTTGTTTAAACTCCATGCCATATTTTGTGTCTTATACTCTTATTTGTGTGCTATATTTGCCCCCATTTTATCAACTTGCACCAGGGCCCCTGATTTTTCAGGACTGGCCTTGGCAGTTCGGACTGTGGAGGAGACTAGAATAGCTATACACTGCCTAAAAGTAGACACTAGATACTCACAGGTTGATTAAATTGAAACAGTTTCACGAGGGATATATAGTGCACCCTGGTGGGACAATGTAATGTAGGTCTGCCTCTCAAAGTGAAATGTCCACATGATGTTAGAAAAAGAGAACTTGTCTTTTAGAAGAATGGTTATATCACCAAACTTCATTTGAAACATGATGAGGAATGAACTAACATTACTAGGGAAAACCTTATACAGAGAACCTTAGCAGTAGCGCTGAATAAAATGAGGTGCTACTGCTATAAATATAGCAGTAGCGCGGCAAGGATAAAGAGTTCTACTACTAAAATTGCCCCAATGTTGCCGCTAGGCTAAGCGTAGTAGTAGCGCTTTCCCTGAAACGCGCTACTGCTAGGTAGTTTAGCAGTAGGGCATTCCTCTAACAGGCGCTACGGCTAAACCCATTCTATCTTCTTCACCGTCCGCCCCTCACTCTCCCCTCTCCACCCCCACTCTCACTCCCCATGCACCCCGTCGTCTACCACCGCCGACTTCCGGCCCTCCCCGACCACCGTCGTCGCCCGCCGCCGCCGACACTCCTACTCCTCCTCCATCGAGGTAGTTCCTCCATCCCTCCTCCTTCCACCTCCCTCCTCTCCTCGTCCCTCTCCCGATCCCTCCCTCCCTCTCCCTCCTCACTCCCGCCTCCTCCCTCCCTGCCTCATCCGTCCTCCTCCTCCCTGCCTCATCCCTCTGCCTCCTCCCTTCCTCCCTTCCACCCTCACTCACCCCTCCCTTCGTTCCTACTCCCTCCACTTCCCTCTGTTTTTTAAATTTTAAGAATAGAAAATTTTAGGGATTAAATTTAGTAATAGAAGTAAGAAAATTTAGGGTAGAACTAGGGTAATAGAATTTTTAGTAAGTGTTTAATAGAAATAGTTTATTTAGTAAGTGGTTAATAGAACTAGTTTATTTAGTAAGTGCTTAATAGAACTAGTTTATTTAATAAGTGCTTAATAGAACTAATTTGGAGAGAGAGAGAGAGAAACCTATATTGGCAAATTTAGTTATGTTAGGATTATATATAAAATATTTTGAAATGTTTTTGTTCATATTTTCAACCATTGAAATGCAATGACCATCAAGTTTGAATGCTCATATGATGTAGATATAAACATGTATATCTAGGGCCTGTTCGGTAGTCCTCCATGGCTGCTAAATCCTCAACTCCGTCGCTCGTAACCAGCAGCCAGCTTCTCTCGTCAACTCCCGGAGCGAATGATCTGTTCGGTGCGCTAGCTTCTTGCTAGAATCGATCCACTAGGCCGAAAGCCCAGAAAGAACGAATCTGGCCCGTTCTAGCTGGCTCACAGCCCATTGATCAACCTCACGGTGTACCATGTACAGCCCATCTATCTCTCTCCTGGAGATTCTAAAAAAATCTATCTCTCTCCTGGTCAACGAAGCACATCAGATCAGAGGCCAACGAGCGGGTTAAGAAGGGGATCAGCGATGGACGGCGATGCAGGCGGACTACGAGTCGGGATGGGGTAGCCATGGTCGCCAGAGCGACCTCCTCTGGATCCTGCAAGGCCGTCGGGGTCAGGCATGGGAGCGGCTGCCGTTACTCCCGCGGCCTCGGCTTCTCCTAGCAGATTCGAACGACCACGGTGTAGGACGATAGAGATGGCGGGCGGCGAGCGGAGAGGGTGGCGGCCGGCTACTTGGGTGGTCGATGGGCTCGGCGGCCTCCTGCTGGCTGGCTCACATGGGTTGTGTGAGGAATAAGAGGAGGAGGAGAACGTGAGGATAGAGCAGCCGTGCGGGGGGATGAGCTTGAATCGGTACGCTCGATGTTCACTTGGCGGTGGCAATCGCGCGTAATTTCTGTCAACTCCCGCTCCTTCGATTTCTGGGAGCTTGGGTTGCCCAACTCCACGACTCCACCATTTTTACACCGCGCTAATAGCCAGCTTCTCTGTCCAATAGCCGGGATTTGGACCGTTCGGCTGGGCTCCGGGCCTGGAGTTCAGGATTTGAGAAGCTGGAGGGCTAACGAACACGCCCCTAATGTTGCTCAAATAGGATATGTGCTTGCCCAAGTGACCATGTTTGCAAGGAACACCTTCGAGTGGCCTATGTTTTGCCGGAGTGTTGATTAATTTTCGTTCCAGCAAATTTCAGGCGCTCGATATGTCCTTTTTTTTAGCAAAGGTCATGCCTGATTTTTCCATGAATTTTGGCATGGCTTGTGCTATAATATAGGAAATATCGAGTGCGTTGGAAATGCCAATATATAAAAGAACTTCAAATGGATATTTCCAATGCACTCAATATTTATAAAAGTGTATGTGCATGCCTGATATTTTCAAGGGAACACCTCGTTTTTAGGATCCATCCACTTGAAACTAATCCACGATTCTTTCACCCAGTGATGTAATAACTCAATATGATGTAAAAACAATCTCTAAATTGCTACCGTATGAAAACTTGTATAATGGTGTATGAATACGATATAAATAAAAAAGAAATAAAATACGTAATAATAGTAGTAGTGCGGGCAGAGAGGCGCGCTGCTAGTAATTACCAGTAGCGCTTTCTGCAAGACGCGCTACTCCTAAGTAGGTATAGCAATAGCGTGTGTAAACCAACGCTACTACTAACCTTTAGCTGTAGCGCCCCCCCGCGCTACTGTTTGGCCGAAAGCCAGGGCTACTGCTAGGCTTTTCCCTAGTAGTGTAAATCTTGTGTGGCACATTTAGCCAATTGATGACCGTGAGTGATGGGTGATCGAGAGAGATGGGTGTGCTGGTACTATATGCCAAGGGTCGACAGTACGTGCCACTCAAATTCCCGATACATCTTATTCCCTCACAATCTTGCTGGCCATTGGTTCTCTTCTACCTCCTCACCATCTGGGTTATTTCCCATTGTTACCCTCTCGGCTATAGATGTGTGAGTTATTGAGCATGGAAGTATGCATGCGCTTATCGGCTTATGGACTGGTGTAGATGGATGGATGAACACAATTTTTGCCACCTGAGTAGCCACATGCATTGATGCATTGCTATGTTGGTCGTGAGTACAATTGGCATTTACAAAAGCCTGCAATTGTGATGACAAGAGAATGAAAATGCACATGAGAGCATCGACTAAAAATGTGGTTTGTCAGAATCCTGCAGAAAAATGACACAATTTACATTGCTATAGCTAGCAGTTGAGAAAACAAGGACATGATTTCTTTTTCAAACTATGTACCAAGTGTTGCCTGCATCAGGCATGCAGATACGCTGAGTCACATACTGCGGTTATTTATAAAAACGAGGTGAAGAACTTCAAATTGGCCTAGTATAGTGAGCCTACGAAATGCAAAGCTTGTTCCTTTACGTTTCAATTCTAGTCTGAGAAGAAGACCGGTCACTAATTCTTGCACATATGGCGAGAGCTCCTGGAAATGAGATGCATCGTGGATTTGATTTACAGTTACTCAATCACGGATAGATGAGCATGGACTTGTTAGTGCATACAAATTACAAAGTTGCCTACCAGCATCTACATTCTGTGTTTTGGTGGAAGAGGTGAAGTGGAAGACGAAATCTCCCACAAAACGTTGTGTTCCCAAAAGGGTGGTTCAGACTGCGCAGGGAGATGCTCCTAACAAGCATGAATGGGAAACTGAGAACACTGATGTCTCTAGTTCATCAAGATCAAGACTAGTTCTACCGTTGTTAGATCTCCAACGCGCAAACTGCACATATGATTCCGTCTAGTTTATCAATTTCCGTTGCACGCCAGAATAACTACACCGGCAAATTGTCCTTGAGTTCTCGGTAGTGGCTAATTCCACCGCCTAGAAACAGAGACTAGATACCCTTTCTATCATGATCTTAATTTTGTTTAAATTTCCATCATTATTTACAAAACATGCATAGCTGTATATTTCAAGTTATACTATTAATACATATCTAGAACTTGATTGCGCTGTATGTTTCAAGTTATACTATTAATACATATCTAGAACTTGACTGCGAGAGATCGGCAATGGTTTTGCAATCCTCGAAATCAGGCTAAGGTAGTACTCCTACCTAGTTTTCGTAGCGATATGTTCTCTTGGTTTTGATTTTTGATCGTCAGTATCTTGTGGAATACTTTGGACAAGATACAATGCAAATTGAAAAAACAACCGATCATGGTGAAAGATAGTTTCCAAGGGGAATTCCATGGAAGTCACAAGGTGATGGAGCAAAGCCTCTTCGAGTCCAAATTCCCCCCCAACAAAGTCACAAGGTTTTGATCCTACTTGGAGGAAGCAGGTTATGACCTTTGTACAAGGAGGTAGCGTCAGGGTTATGGTCAATGAGACAGAGGTCATTTCTTCAAGACTCGGAAGGGATTGCGTCAGAGGGATCCACTATCCCTAGTTTTATTTAATATTGCCGCAGATGCAGGTGGTACTCAATTGTATAGCCAAGAAGAAAGGCCGGTTAGGAGGGTTAATACCACATCTTCGTGGATGGGGGAGTTTCAATGCTACAATATGTTGATGATACTATTATTTTTACGGAACATGATATGGACTAGGTGGTAATTATAAAGCTAGTCATGTGTCTGTTTGAGCAATTATCATGTCTCAAAATCAATTTCCACAAAAGTGAGTTTTTCTGTTTTGGACGCACCAAAGAGGAAGGGAATGATTATAGATAGGTTCTCGGTTGTGAGACTGTGTCTCTCACATTTAGTTATCCGGGGATGCCGATCCATCATCGTAAATTAACCAACAAAGAGATGAAATGCATTAAGGATATGTTTGAAAAGAAGTTGAGCCATTTGAAAGGCAAACTTTTGTCGTACAGAGGTAGGCTGGTCCTCGTGAACTCGGTGCAGACAAGTCTGCCTATGTTTATGCTCTCATTCTTTAAAGTGCCCGTGGGGGTCTGGAAAAGATTGCATTTCTATAGATCACTGTTTTTTTGGTAGAGCGACGAGCATAAGACAAAGTAGCAAGGTGGTATATTTTGTGTCATCCAAGACAGCAAGAAGGTTTGTGCATAGATAATTTGGATATTAAAACTAAATGTCTACTCATTAAATGGCTATATTGTTTATCATCCGAGGAGGATGAAGTGTGGATACAGTTATTACGTAACTAGTATCCCAAGACCTTGTCTCAACTGTCGGCTCAACCGAACGATTCGCCCTTTTGAAATGGCTTGATGAGGACTAAGGCCGCATTCTTTGATATGAGTAAATTTATTATTGAAGATGGGCACACCACTCGATTATGGGGGGATACTTGGTTGGGAGATATGCATGTAGCCTTACAATATCGAATACTCTATAATATTGTACAATGTAAGAAGACGTATGTAAGCACAATATTGTGGTAGGTACCCTTGAACATCCAGTTCAGACGTGCTCTTTGTTGGGACACATAGGTTGCGTGACTTAGTTTGGTTCCAAGACTAATGGAAGTCACCTTATCTAAGGAACTTGATTCTCTCCGGTGGAGATTAGCTTCCTCAGGTGTGTACTCTGTTAAATAAATGTACACATACTTCATTAACACTAGACCCGTTTCCCGATCCCCGCATATCTGGAAAGCCAAAGTCCTTTTAACTAGTATTAGGAATTTTATAACTATCATATGTTCGGATTTTAGCAATAGGCAAGAACGATCCTTACTTCACACTACTTATATAGATGCGTGCATTAGAATGACTAATTTTTCTTTCAGGTGCACTCCTCCTTCTAATTACATGCATATATACACTAAAGGATGAAAAGCTGATGTCATTCTAGATTCTTTTTTTTTCAAACTTCAAAATGTTTTGTAGCTCAAACCGTCGCCCCGATTGAAAAGCCGTCTCCACAAAAAAATCGTCTCGACGAGATCTTTAAAACTAGATCCTTTGTTGATATGTTCTGATGACTTTTCTTAGGACCAAAAGTTATCACATTTGGGCTATGTAAGTTATCACGTCTGTCATACAAAGTTACCATGTCATTTACACAAAAGTTTCCGGGATATGTTTTCAACAAACTTTTATCCCAAGATCAAAAGGTGATTATGATGTTTGCAGTGAGTTATTAGCTTTATTGTGTATATTATCATGTTGCATAAAAGTTATCGGGTTATGTTTTTCAACAATTTTCAACCCCTTGGTCAAAAATTACCGTGATATTTTGTATATGAGTTATCAGCTCTCATGCGCGTTCACTAGTGCAGAACCGGGCAATAGCACCGGTTTGTAAGGCCCTTTAGTGCCGGTTCGGTAACCGGCACTAAATTGTGGGCACTAAAGGCCCCCCTTTAGTACCGGTTCAGCACGAACCGGTGCTAAAGGGCAACCACGTGGCACGAGGCAGCTCTGTGCGCGCGTAGGACATCAGTACCGGTTGGTAACACCAACCGGTACTAAATGTTTGGGTGTGTTTTGGTTTTATTTTTTATTTTTACTTTAATTTTGTGTTTTCAATTTAATTTAGTGATTGTTTTACATTATAATGAGTTGTTAAGTCATTAGGTGAATGCACCGCAGATTAGTTTGACTGGATGCGTGGATCCTAACTAAGTCATCAAGTATATGTCATATCCATATTATATATACTTGATCACCTAATTAAGTGATCGAGGTAATATGGATATGGCATATACTTGATCACTTAGCTAGAATCCATCCAGTTGAAACTAATATGCAGTTTCTTTCATAAATGATATAATAACTCATCATCATCATCATCATCATCATATTAATATAAAAACTCTTGCATCATATATATCATCACCAACGGTTTTCATAGCAGAGATATCATCGAGTTCAACATGGTAATGATATTACAAGCGTTCATAACACCACAAAAGCAAATCACTCTTTGAGATTAAGTTCAGGACGAAGAACACGGACATGAGAGGACAAGTACTAAGAGCATGAACTAGCTAATTAATCACTCATGCTGCTCTCTCTCAGGTAAAATAGCATAAAACATGTATAGCTTTGCTGATTCATCATATTGGAGCATGCAGATAAACCTGTCTCCTAATCGTGGGTTGCACTTCTGATTGCTGCCCCCTAGTAATTCTCTATGATCGTTCACAATTTTGCTCCGGTATTTTACTTTAAGCATTCCTCGTTATTAGAAATCCCGAATGCACTAAAGTGCATTGTAGGATATCTTGGCCGTAAGCTAACAATATTCATGGTACCTTTAGTCTCGATCCAATCAGGCACAACATTCATCGGGAGTCCCTGTTGAAGAACATCGTATAGTAACATACTTAGCAATGAAGTTTAGCTTAAAAAAATAATGTATGCAAAAGATGCACTGAGGAGAAATAGTAGAAATCTTACCATCTTTCCTAAATATATGTGACCGTAGTTCAGTACGAACACTATTGGTCGCACGTTTTGAGTACTAACATTTCTAAGTGCAGAAAAGAAATTTGTCTTGACAACATCAAGATCCTCAAGCCATGAAACATAATGACTTGTCTCCTCGCAGTTTAGTTCAGCCCCGGGACAGTGGACGGTCCTGTCTACCAAGCGCCGGACATGTTTGCTTGATTGGAAGTAAGTTGTCAATATAAATTGAGATCTATTAATTATTCAACTGGTTCAAATAATCTCATATCAAAGACATAAATATGGTTGAGAAACTCACATAATGGTAGAATTGGAGGCGTCTGCACATCGATCCAGATGTCTCTATTACCTTTAATATCATCTTCCAGACAAATATCAAAGGTGATAACCATATCAGGCTCAAATGCATAAGCCTTGCATAATGCTTGCCAAGTTTTGCATTCAAAATAGGTGTATGTGTCTGCATTGTATAATTTGACGTTGAAGGTACAACCATGTTCGGTCTTCAAGTAAACTCTTTTTACCTCCATAGTTTCGTTAGGACTGAAACCTATCTTATCCAAGACAAAAATTCTTGCATGGCAGGGGATACGCTAGTAGAATAGTGAAAAATTAAAACTAAAAGTTGAAGCAAATGAAGAATAAGTCATGCTTAATTACGAAAAAAGACTTGTCGTTGTGACTTACTGTATCCACTTCGAAGTTTTCATCCAGCTTGATGCTGAAGCGTCTATCATCAACTAGAAAATTTCTGCCGCACAGGCCGCGCTGGTCTTCGCAGTATTCGCACATAATAAAATCGTGTTCATTGTCAGACGACATTCCTATGTTCATAGGTGAAACATTAAACACTTATTAGTTCTATTAATTCAACTAATTCTGTTAATTCAACTAGTTCAACTAATTAATTGAACTGATTCAACTAAGCACTTACGAAAAATATACCTAATTAATTGAACTAATTCAACTAACTAGTTCAACTAATTAATTCAACTAATTCAACTAAACTAGTTCTATTAATTTTCTTACTAAAAATAAGGTAGCTAGTTCTATATAATAAAATGTTAATTAGATAATGAAATCTCATATAACTAAATTAAATATATATCTAACATATAATTTATATCTAACTCATCTAACGTTTGACATTAATATCTAACATATGTTCATATATAGGTGAAACATTAAACACTTACTAGTTCTATTAATTCAACTAAATAAATTAGTTCTATTAATTCAACTAAGCATTTACTAAAAATAAACTAGTTCTATCAATTTCTTACTAAAATGAAGTAGGTAGTTCTATATAGTAATATTTTGATTAGATCATCAAATCTCATATACCTAAATTTTCTTACTAAAAATAAACTTGTTCTATTAATTTTCATACTAAAAATAAACTAGTTATATTAATTCAACTAGTTCAAATCTTATATATATACCTAATTAATATCTAGCTAATTCATCTAAAATTGACATTAATATTTAACATATTTTCCATATAATTCATCTAGCTAACATTAACATTCTAATATTATTATCTACGTAATTTATCTAACATTAATCTAAACAACAGAAAATAGAAAATAAGTAAAAACAATGTGTGTGTGTATGTGTGTGTGAGCATTGCACCTCTTCGTCATTGTCTCTGCACTCACGGCTTATAAACCGCTCATACTGCCTCTCTCTTGACGATGTGGGACTAAAAATCAGCTTACTAAGAAGCTCTAGTACCGGTTCATGCCATGAACCGGTACTAAAGGTCTTCGTGGGGGCCCCAGCCTGACCACAGCCGCACTGGCCTCATTAGTACCGGTTCGTGGCATGAACCGGTACTAAAGGTTGCCCACGAACGGTACTAATGATGCCCGCCCGCCTAGCCGTTGGAACCGGCACTAATGGTCACATTAGTGCCGGCTCAAATTCAAACCGGCACTAATGTGCTTCACATTTGACCCTTTTTCTACTAGTGGTTTATTATCATGTTGTTTACACATGAGTTATTGGGAGTATTTTTTAACAAAAATTCTCCCTGGTCAAAAAGTTACCATGTCTGGATTAAGTAAGTTAGCAGCTCTGATGTATGTATATTACCATGTTATTTACACACAAGTTATCAGGGTATGTTTTCAACAAACTTTTATCCCGGGGTAAAAAGTTACCGTAGGGTTTGTAGTGAGTTATTGACTTTATTGTGTGTATAATACCGTGTTATTTGCACGGAAAGTACCAGAAATATGTTTTTCAACAAATCCCCCCGGGTTCACCTAAATATCAGGTTTGCAGTGCTTCTATTACCATGATATTCTCGCAAACGTTATTGAGGTTATATTTTTCAAAAAAATAAATCCTCGGGGTCTAAGTTATCATGGTGTTTGTACCTAAGTTATCATGTATATGATGCGTTATTACGATGATGTTTATACAAAAGTTACCGAGGTACATTTTGACAACTTTTTTCCTTCAGGTGAAAGTTGTCATGGTGTTTGTGCCTAAGTTATCGGTTTGCCATGCAGAAATTACCGTGTTGTTTACACATAAATTACCAGAGAGATGTTTCAATAATTTTTTCACCCTCGGTCGAAGTTACCATTACATTTATATGCAAGTTATCGAGTCCCGGTTCATAAATTACCATGACATCTGCACAGAAGTTACCAGGGTATGTTTCAACTCAAAAGATCCCTCATGTGAAGTTGCCATGATATTTACAACGAGGTTACATGGGCAAAGTATACAACCCGTTGGTATATGGGGGACTACAAAACAACTTGAGAAATCTAAAAAAACACAAGAAAAATGATTTTTTTGGCTCATATGAAAATGAAAAAAGGTAAACTGTCATATTTCTACTTATTGGACAACAATCAAGGCAGGGGGAGTTGGTTACTACACTGCTGCTACATTTTAGGGGTCGTGGGTTTGAGTCCCACTTTAGACGATTACTTTTACTTTTATCAATATGTGAAAAATAAATACCGATCTGGACATGGGCTGGGCTGGTGTACGGGGTTGTGCGATCAAACGATTGTTCGTGTCTATTGGAAAGATACAAACGTCCGGAAGTTACAAATTATTTACATAGAAATTACCAAGGGTATGTTTCAACAACTATTTCTTCAGGTCAAAGTTACCGTCGTGTTTGTATCTAAATTATCAGGTCTGCGATGTATAAGCTACCGTACTATTTACACGAAAATTACCAGGGTATGTTTCAATAACTTTTGTTTTATGAATCAAAGTGTGTGTACATATAAGTAATAACCAACAAAAAGAATAACTAGCTACCAACTGTTTAGTATGGACTATGCAGTTGTGTAACTAAAAAGTTGACATTGGTTATAATGTAGCATATTCTACTAGGTAACTACATATTTACTATAGGATTTTCATAGAGGTGTTTGTGACGTACACCAAATTATCTTTGATCATGTGAATGATACACCACAGAAATGTGGCTAAAAATCACCATGAATAATAGGTTTTATATACGCTCTCTTGGTTTTCCTGTATTTCAAAGGTTAGTTTTTTCACTAAAAAGACAAAAGTAATTTAGGTGAGCTGGTTAATGGGGTACAACTTAGTTACCTGAGACTCAGGTGCGAGTCCAAGGCACCACACACGCATCAAATTTATTTTCTAGTTTTCTGGCTGTAGATGCAAAGGAACACTAAAACAAAACAAAATGTTGTTTTATTCATAGAGCAGAGCTAGCTGGGTTGGTTACCAGGAGGATTACACACTAAACAGCTGCAAGGTTTGATTCTAATATCTTTATTTTTTTTAAAAAAAAGCAAGCCAGCGACAGGGAGGATCGCTTGAGCCGTAGCGAACTCGTTCGGATCTCTTGGGAAGGTGAGAACGTTCGGAAGTTACAATTATCGTAAATATTAATATTTTCATGTGGTTTGTGAATAAGGTTGTCATTCTCATCAAGGACAATTGTTCTAAGCATAGATAACAAGGTAGTAAAGAATGTTGTTTTTGTGACCAAGAGAAAACAATTCATCTGTTTCTAGCCTGCCAGCTCGCCAAGATTTTGTGGCATACTATTCACGTGTCTATTAATGTTCCTACACCGACTAGCATATCAAATCTATTTAATAAATGGCTAGGTGGGGTAGAGCCTAATACTATGTGGCGAATTTGTGTGGGAGTTTGCGCATTAGTTTGAGCTATTTTGAACTGTCAAAATGATTTTTGATAGAAGTTATGACTTATGGATCCGTACGTGGTCATTATTTTACCATGCGGATGTGAGGAAACTTATGACTTATGGGTGCAACCATTGAGAGACAGTAGCACATGATAATCAATTTGGATGACGATACAATACTGAAATATGTGTAGGTATTTTATCCTATTTGACCGGTTGTGGCTTTTGAAGTTGTAATTTCCTTTTAATTCTTCTGAATATTGTTACTTTTAATAAATGGTTGTGTGCACCAAAGGTTGCACAGGCGAGGGTATTCCTCCTTCAGTAAAAACGGAGTGTGTGCAAAATGGAGCAGATTTTCCGCCCTCATTGTGACCTGTTTATCCGGTCGGCAATGTTTGCACATGCTCAGATATGCCTCGCTTCCTCCGGGTCGAGATGCTTTACGGTGATGTTTTGATCAAGCGGTGAAATATTTGTGATGGCGGAAGGTGATAATTCGCTAACCGATCAGCTTTATCAAATCTGGCTGGAAGCTATTAGAGTTGTGCAGAATATAGTGTACAAGCTAGGTTACAGTTGGACTCTGATTAGTATTATGTTTAGATAGGATATAGAGTCGTATCCTAATAGGACACTTGTATCCTAGGCCACTCATAAATAGTAGAGATAGACACACGATGTAACCTATGTCAAAATAATAGCACATGCGTGCAAGGGGGAGCCGGCGGCGTGTGCCGGCGCCCGGGTGGCCAGTGTGCGGTATTGTGACGGTGTCACGGAAAGGAGCGCCCGTAGTCAAGCCCCGGGATGTAGCCATATCTATGAACCTCGTTAACAAACCTTGGTGTCGTGGTCGTGTGATTGCTTGCTCCTCGAATAATTGACGGTATGCCTTGAATTTATTCTAACAAGTGATATCATGAGCTAGGTTGTCTGGAGATTATGGGTTGTTGATCTAAAGAAAGAATTGAGTCTGAAATGCAGCCGGCTGCGGCATGGTTCTCGGCGAGATTGAAAAAAAGTAATCAAAGGCAGAAGTATCGGCGGCAGCGCGTGTGCTTGAGACGTGCGGCGGTCGATCCACGGATCGATCGGACGAGCGTACAACGGCTGAAACATGCAGCAGCAGGCGGAAGCGGACAAGAGGAATCATGGTGGGTGCGGACTCGCTAGGGCAGTCGTATCTTTGGGCGAATTCTCCGCGAGGTCGGATCGAGCAGACGAGGTGTGTTGGTATTCTATATCGACTCGATCTCGGCAAGATCGATGCGGTGATGGAAGGAACATGGACACTAGGCGGTCCAGTCCGAGGCGCGCACGGGTGGCAGCAGCTACGGTGGCCCAGATGCCTGGCAGAGCCCGTGGGTGCAGGCGGGACATGCTGTTCGTGGCAGGCTGCTAGCGTGTGGTACATGAGCCATGGCTGCATGCGTATGTACATGCTGATGCAAACACATGAGATTTGTTTGGACAAAAAAAAGACACGTGCATTCAGGCAGGAGGCAAAAGCAACAGATCGAATCGGCGAAAAGAAAATCCATCAGATTACGCTTCATTGGAATAGCACAGTAGGGTTGGCAAAGCAAGGCAACGGCCAGCATTGTAATTAGTGCCAAAGGAGCTGCTACACGTGAGGACCAGAAGGATTTTTTGGTTGGAATTGCTAGTAGTACCGGAAGATCGGAGGTTCGGTTTGTGTACATGGGGCATTGTGTGCAAAGCTCAGGTATTTTTTTCACAGGGTCAGCCGTACAAAGAACCATGACGTCAATGGGTACCAGGTTTGAGGTGAAGAAGTTCAGAAACTGAAAACCTTGGGTTATGGCAGACAAGGGTGAAAGATTTGTTGGCACAATAGGGATGCTTGCCGGCGTTGCGGAAAGTCTTGTCAGCTAAGATGGAAGTGGGAGCCTTGAGCGTGTGACTACGCCACAACACTGATGTAAGGACAGTAAAACTGTCGGGAGAAGGCTCTTTAAAGGGCAGACAAACTGCCAGGACAGTGGTTCTCCCGGCAGATAGAACTGCCACGAGAACGGCTGCCGGGGATTACTTCTCCCGGCAGTTTGTCTGCCGTGGCCAGTGTATTTGCCAACAGTTTGTTTTTTCCCGGCATGTTATTCACATAGTAGGAACTACATCTTACCGGCAGTTTGACTGCCTATGCAAAGACGTTTACTCGGCAATTTGCCTGCCGTGACCAGTGTATTCTGCCATCACACGTGTTGCTTCACAAGCAGTGGAACATATCCCTGATTTTAATACACAATCAGTATGTTGAGGCAAATCAGTACAGATCACAAAGTTATACATACACTTTAATCAATGTTACATGCAAGGTCTCATTCAATAACATTAACGAATCAAATACATAACATTGTGCCACAATGCAAAGTACATCGGTTTCTAGGAAAAGAAATTGTGGCACAATCAAAATGAGCATTCCCTGGCTTATGTGCCAAAACAACCATCAAAATGGTAAAGTGAAACTTAACAACATCTCCAGGCTCAACAAACAAGGCATATTACATACTCCCTCTGTCCCAAATTTTTTGTCTAGATACGGATGTATCTAGACACGTTATAGTCTAAGACAAGTAATTTGGGATGAAGGTAATATATATTATCACTCCACCAACTTGTTAGATCATCCAAACATCCAGCAACTTGTAGATCTTCAAACCTCCAGCAACTTGTGTATATTTGAGAAACCTGCAACAATATACATAAGAATTACAATGTATAATCTTGTAGACAAGATACTATAGTTTTCTTTATAGTATTCACAAATTCTGGACCTATGCATACATTGGTCATAGCTGGCTACAAGAACAGAAATCAATGCATCTTATAAGCTACTCCCTCCATCCCATAATATAAGAGGTCAAAAAAACTCTTATATTATGGGACGGAGGGAGTATTATACATGATATAGTTATGCAAAGAAATAGATCAATTAGTACTATGAAAGCTGACATCAAAGTAACTCAGAGAAGTAAAAGCAAATATATCAACTCTGTTTATGACTAAAAACAATTTTCAACTTTGGCTCATATACAATACCAATCTGATTACATCCAGAAGGGTGAAATTGCAAAGAAATAACAAAGTAGGCACGAGAAGTTCATCGAGCAAAGAATTGACCACCTGTGTTGGTTAACACCAATCTATGTTACTTATGAATCATGCATAAGGTATCAGTTCAGGAGCATATTGCTGATCTTGAGGTCATTGTCAAACCTGTCACAAGACATATAGCCATCACTTAATTCCGAGTGATGTCATTACTGATATAAGTATTGCTGCAAGATATAACTGTATTATGGTTTGATGATGTATAACCAGTGAAGTAATTTTCTAGTGTAGGCATAAATAAAAACTGCGAACTTTGCCATAGTTCAGAGGCTGCATATTATGCCTCAATTAATGCAAGGTTCTTCTTTCAGATTGAAATAAATCTACCTTCATAATAAACATTGATCGCCAGTGTGCCAATTTGGTGATTAAGCTTTGCTATACTATTTACTAGGAATGCCTTGGAATCAATTAATCAATTAAATGCACTGGCAGTACAATGAGATGTATACTGTGCCAAGAGGACAAGTCATGTTTCTACCAAGTAAAAGCAGCATACTACTTCCGATTTTTCATCATGCTACACTCAAGTTCCGAATCAACATGAGCTGACAGTATCTAACTAAACTACGCTTCTAGAATAAAGCTTGGAGCTATCATGAAGATAACGGCCATTTTAAGTGCAATCGTGAATTCCAAGTTTCCAACACGGCATTATGCTATTTCACAGTTTTTGCTAATATATAGGATACACATGTACAAGAAAGGTGCAACTAATGCCTTGGAGAAAACCGGTTTCAAAAATTACTACTTTACAAGGGGTGAGACAGCCACAGATCTAAACAATGTAAAGAGGTAAGTGAGTACAAGGCTTATTTCCCCACCTTGCTTCTCGTCGCATTGCTGCTTCTGCCATACACTTAGAATCCACTTCCAGCTTCATTAGAAGCAAAGATTTTTAAGCAATCAACCATAATGTTCATTGGTAAATATAATCACAAGAACTATTGCTTACATGCTTGTATCTTCTGGTATCCCCTTTCCCTCTTTTATCTATTTTTCAAATGAACATGCCAGCTTCTGTAGTGACGGTTACTTGGTTAGCAACAGAACGAGTAAAGTGTAGTTGGTATTTATACTTTTAGTTTTCGACAACCGAACACAATACAAAATGTAAAATATTTGTTTTAATTCTCAACTGCACCTTATGTTTTCTCCGATGGCATATACTGATATAATAACGATGATGCAATATTTTTCTCAAAGACACATATAAATACATGCCATTCTGTATCAGAAGAAAGCCGATGAGGTGCGAGATTACATATCACAAAGGCAAAAAAATTGAATAAGGTAACATAATCGAAACAACAGATGAAAATTGCCAAATCTTGAGATTTTGTTAGCAGAAGAACATTGCACAAGTTCGAAGGTTCCGAACTGTTCATATTTGGGCGACAATCTCACCCGCAATATTTATCTTCGATAGATGGATAAGAACTGAAAGTAAATATCAGTATCATAGCCTTCTTTTTAAAACGAAATATGGCCTACATTCTAAGAATCTTCTATCTGACCTCGTATGCTATACCTGACCCTTTTCTTGTTTTGTTTTTAAAACTGACTCTTTGACCTGAAATAGAACTGGCTATTCGAAGCTGAAATAGGACCATATACTTTTGCTATTATAGCTGATAAGGACAAACTCAACTATATGGTTTCTCCACCATATGGCAAATTGGAGCAACAAAGCTTCACAGAATGTACGCATAACTGAACTAATGCTCAAGGCTTAAACCATGCATACTGCTATGTATATTGGTTAATTAAAGGTAAAAGTTCCATCACGTTATCAGAATACTAGATAATTTTGTAAATGAAAATTACTTCATAATTCTCCTACAATAATGGTTATTTGATACACAAGGTTTAATTGGTGCTTTCTGAATGTGAGTGTGTCCTTGCTTTACTCTATAAACAGAAATGGAAGGAAAAAAACAGGGGATGGCATCTTGATCCATACATACAGGAATTTGAGCCCGATGATGATGATAGTAGCACCGCGCCATCCGTCCTCCATAGCAGCAGGTGCTGCACGCCTACACCCCCAGAAGGTGCACGCCCCACGAAGAAGGGGAACGCTCGATGTCGCTTGATGTCGATGTAGCTCGTGGTCGATCTGCCACGGTAGAGGAAGTCCATGGACGGTCCGCCGGGAACAGATCCTCGGGAGACATGCGGCTACTCTCCAGGTCTTACCCTCTCATGGATCTGGGCGAGGCGGATGATATGCGATGGGGGAAGTGGCGGTGGAGAGGTGAACAACCGGGGCGGCGTTGATGAGGCCCGGAGGCGGCCAGATCCGGCAGCACCAATGACCAGTGCGGCTAGATCCGGCCATGATTAGGCTGGGCTGCTTCCACCGAATTGGAGGTCAACGGAGGAAGAGAGGTAGGGCGGCGGCGCACAGGGAAAGGGAGAACGGGGTGGCCAGGACTAGGGTTTGGAACTTGGAAGGGATAGCGGTGGAGTGGTTGGGTGGCGGCGGTGGGTCTGGGTGGAGGGATTTGGGGAAGGAAAATTGGGCTTGGGGGCTAGCGCACGTTTAGGCCCAATATCTCGTGCAACTCAGTCCCCGGCAGATAATGGGCTGAGGGGTACTTCTCCCGGCAGTTAGAGTGACCTAAGAAGCGTTTGTCATTGCCGGCAGTTTAGGTGCCCTCGTTGCTCATCTTCTTCCGGCAGTTACTCTGCCCTTAAGTACTTCTACCGGCAGTACTAAAATTCCTGGCATATGGTTTGCCCTTATTCTACTATTTCTCCTGACAGTTAATTGCCCCCAATTGGGTGTTGTGGTGTAGTCACGCAGTTGGACAAGGTTTGGCTGGGTCAGACTATCTAGTCTGACGGATCAACGCACGTCGGTTGGTACAGAAGACGGTGCGGGATCGGCGACGGCGACATAGGAGCGTGATGCTGATGGAGACCGACTTTTGGGCGCGGAAACACGTGGTGCATACTTGAGGGCTTGTGTGGCTTCGACAAGACTATGGCGCAGGGTTGATTCAAGACGGTGCACACGAGAGCTTGAAGTTGACGGGATGCGAGGGTGGAATGATCATCTACCATGGAGTCATGTTGAAGGTGGAGCTGAATTAAGGGGCTACGGCGTAAGTGCACAGAGAGTCGAAGCCTATTCAGCGGGGAAAAAGCAAGTGGCACGTAGTTTGGACTGGAGCCCAATGGTATGATGGAAGCGTGAAACTCGTCATCGGTTTGGTGATGATCAATGGTACTCTGCAGTGGGGGTTGAGTGGTGTGGGTTCGCGACCTTGAGACTCGACCAGGACAGCGGAGGCTCAACGCGGTAATAGCAGGGAGGCGTGCGGTATGCACGGGACATGGAGACAGGCCAGGGCTCTGGTGGTCATACATGTGGTGAGACAACTGGGAATTTGACTCGGGATGACTACAAGCAACGGTGAAATTCCTTCATGTTTCAGACATGCAGTCAAGAAAGGAGCGGCGATATTGAGTTCAGGTAACTCTTATGTGACACCCAATATGTGAGTTGTTCACTTTCACGCAGGTCAGTGATCAGTGTGTGATGGCATCGGGCGGATACTTGGAAGTTGGGAGCACAGACTAGAGTAAAGATGAACTTAATTTTTCTCGAGCGTTGACTATGGTCAAGAAAAGAAGGGACTACAAGTTGCAGGTGGAGTCACATGGAGTCTTTGGAGTAGCAGCGATGCTCATGGGATAAGCTCAAGTCCAATGTACATGAAAGTTTGACGCATTGACGAATTCAAGGTGGTGGAGAATATTCGCCAAGGTGGAGTTTGTTAGAGTTGTGTCGAATATAGTGTATAAGGTAGGTTACAATTGGACTCTGAGTAGTATTGTGTTTAGATAGTATATGGAGTCGTGTCCTAATAGGACACTTGTATCATAGGCCTCTCATAAATAGTGGGGATAGACACACGATGTAACATATGCCAACATAATAGAATAGGCAAGCAAGGGGGAGCCGGCGGCGTGTGCCGGCGCCCGGGTGACCGTGTGCGGTATTGTGACGGTGTTACGGGAAGAAGCGCCTGTACTCAAGCCCCGGGATGTAGCCATATCAGTGAACCTCGTTAACAAATCTTGGTGTCGTGCTCGTGTGATTGCTTGCTCCTCGGATGATTAATGGTATGTCTCGGATTTATTCTAACAAAAGCAACATCCACGAACTCGATTTGAATGGCCGACGTGCGTGATCTTTCTTACCGGAGCTAGCTGGGTTGGTTACCAAGAGGATTACGCACTAAACAGCTGCAAGGTTCGATTCTAATATCTTCAGTTTTTTCTTAAAAAGGCAAGCCAGCGACAGGGAGGATCGATTGAGCCGTAGCAAACTCGTTTAGATCTCTTACGAAGGTGAGAACGTTTGGAAGTTACAATTATGGTAAATATTAATATTTTTATGTGGTTTGTGAAAATGTTGTCATTCTCATCAAGGACAATTGTTCTAAGCATAGATAATAAGGTAGTAAAGAATGTTGTTTTTGTGACCAAGAGAAAACAATTCATCTGTTTCTAGCTTGCCAGCTTGCCAAGATTTTGTGGCATACTATTCACGTGTATATTAATGTTCCTACACCGACTAGCATATCAAATCTACTTGATAAACTGGCTAGGTGGGGTAGAGCCTAATACTACGTCGCGAATTTGTGTGGGAGATTGTGCATGAGTTTGAGCTATTTCGAACTGTCAAAATGATTTTTGATAGAAGTTATGACTTATAGATCCATACGTGGTCACTACTTTACCATGCGGATGTGAGGGAACTTATAACTTATGGATGCAACCATTAAGAGACAGTAGCACATGATAATCAGTTTGAATGACGATACAATATTGGAATATGTGTAGGTATTTTATCCTATTTGACCAGTTGTGGCCTTTGAAGTTGTAATTTCCTTTTAGTTATTCTAAAGATTGTTACTCAATACTTTTTAATCAATGGTTGTGTGCACCAAAGGTTGCACAGGCGAGGGTATTCCTCCTTCAGTAAAAATGGAGTGTGTACAAAATGGAGCAGATTTTTCGCCCTCATTGTGACCTGTTTATCCGGCCGACAATGTTGGCACATGCTCGGATATGCCTCGCTTCCTCCGGACCGAGATGCTTTACGGCGATGTTTTGATCAAGCAGTGAACTATTTGCTGATGGCGGAAGGTGCCAATTAGCTAACCGATCAGCTTTATCGAATCTGGCTGGAAGCAACACCAACCAACTCGATTTGGATAGCCGATGTGCCTGATCTGTCTTATTTCTTCACGGTCCACGCAACTTTACTATGAGAATGATGAGTAAAAAGTCTGTTCTAGAACCTCTACAAAGATTTACAACACACTCTCCATGTTGCCAACCGGCAACAACAACACCAACCACAAGAGGCAAGATTTCAGCAAAGCAGAGTTTACACAGCTTTCGTACCCTTCAGTGTTTTGCAAACTGCTCTTAAACCGCTGAACCAAACAACACCAAATTTGACAGACAAGTAGACACATGAGTTCTTGACATTCTCTTCAAATTTTAGCTCAATAGGACATCATTTGCCTACCCAAACTGTTCGTCTCCCCAAACTACTCTGTTCTGAAACTGCAGGAGTCATAGCTGATAAAACCACTCTCAAATCTGATGCTCCATTGACCCAATCCTCAAACCAGCTAACCAGATCGAAGTACTCAAAGTAAGGAACGAGCTCATCAAGTTTGGGATCGATCCAAAAACGTTTGAGCCTCTAACCACCATCTTGAACACTATCTAGTCAGATGCAACAAATCTGGACAGAACCTTTGCTTTTTCTTCTTCCTCTCTCTCAGGTTGTGTTTTCTCTTGTGTGCTCTCTCTGTCACACACACACACTCTCGCGAATGACAGCTACCATCAGCAGGGGTGGAGTGGCTAGGATTTTCTCCTTACTTCACTTCCCTTGGAAGCACTCTCAGCCGTTGGATGCAGCAAAGATCAACGGCTGACATGTGTTGGACTCATGGGCTGGTGTTGGGCTGCCAACACACCTCCATGTGGAGGGACTTAGCCCAACAAACTCCCCCTCCCGACATCATGGAGGGTCTCACTGCCTTCCAGCAGTCATGCTAGCGAGCCGACGTCATACTTCAAGTTTCTTCCTTGTCACCAATTTAGTCAACATATCAGCCCTGTTGTCATCAGTGTGAACCTTCTCAAGTTGCATTTGCTTGGAATACAACACATCTCAAATCCAATGATAGTGGACTTCTATGTGCTCAGACCTTGACTGAAAGCTTGTATTCTTACTCAAGTAGATAGCACTTTGGTTGTCAAAAAACAACACATACTTGTCTTGCTTAAAACCAAGCTCACAAGCCAATCGTTTCAGCCACAATAGCTCTTTGCTCGCCTCTGTTAATGCAATGAATTCAGCTTCGGTTGTATTCAATGCAACACACTTTTGCAGCCTACTTTGGCATGACACCGCTCCCCCTATATAGGTAACCAATTAACCTGAAATAGACTTCTTTCTGTCAATATCTCCAGCCATGTCAGAATCTGAAAAGGCAATCAACTTGGCTTCACCACCACCAAAGCAAAGTTTCAGATTTGTGCTGCCCCGAAGATATCTCAAAATCCACTTCACGGCTTCCCAATGAGGTCTTCATGGATTAGACATGAATCTGCCCACAGTACTAACTGCATGAGCAAGGTCAAGCCTTGTACACATCATAGCATACATCAAACTGCCAACTGCTGAAGCATAAGGAACATGATGCATTTCCTTTTTCTGCTCATCAGTGGTAGGACATTGCTTTCTGCTCAACTTGAAATGGGCTACTAGTGGACAACTCACAACTTTAGCATTTTCCATCGTGAACTTCTAAAGTACCTTCTCAATATACTTATCTTGAGACAAGTACAACTTGTTGCAATTTCTGTCTCACTCAATTCTCATCCCGAGAATGTTCTTTGCTGGACCTAAGTCTTTCATAGCAAAACATTTGCTCAACTCCTTTTTAAACTTAGAAATCCTAGAGATATTCTTACCAACAATCAGGATATCATCAATATAGAGCAATAATATGATGAAATCATCATTTGAGAACCTCTGAATAAACATACTGCGCTACACTTCTTGTAGCCTTGCTCCCCCATGACAGTTTCAAACTTCATGTACCATTGTCTTGGTGCTTGTTTCAGGCCATAGAGACTTCTCTTCAGCTTGCACACATAGTCTTCTTTGCCTTTCACAAGAAATCTCTCAGGTTGCTCCATGTATATTTCTTCCTCCAACTCACCATGAAGGAATGCAGTCTTCACATCCATTTGCTCAACCTCTAAGTTGAGACTTGCTACCATGCCAAGGATTACTCTTATGGATGTCATATCACAATCGGAGAAAAGATCTCATCATAGTCGATGCCTTTTCTCTGGCCGAATCCTTTTACAACTAGCCTGGCCTTGTACATTGGATGTGATGTGTGCTCTTCTTACTTGATTCTGTAGACCCACTTGTTTTTCAAAATTTTCTTGCCATTGGGCAACTTCACCAAATCATAAGTATGATTCTTATGCAAGGAATCCATCTCTTCTTGCATAGCATTTTTCCACTCTTTCTTATGCTCATCTTCCATTGCATCTGCAAAACATTCAGGTTCTAAACCGTCAGATAATAACACCACGTATTGATTTGAGGGATACCTGCTGGAAGGAATTCGACCCCTGTTGGATCTTTTGAGTGGAGCAGCTGGTGGACTTTCTGGTGCTGGTGCTTCCTGCTGATCCGGATCATCAAATTCAGCATCATACTCTTGCTTCTGCTGTTGGGGAGCATCTTCTTCACCTGCACCACCATGTACATCATCTTGTCAATCTTCTGCATCTGCTTCAACTTGCACAGGAGCTGGAGCTGCAGGAACTGTGTCAGAATCAATCTTGTCTTGCTGCTGCTGAGGAGGAACCTGCCCCTTTGTCTTCACAACATCCTCAACTGTTTGGTCTTCAACAAACACAACATCACGGCTTCTCACAACTTTCCTTGCTATAGGGTCAAATAGCTTGTAGCAAAACTCATCACCACCATAGCCAAGAAAGATACACTGTCGTGTCTTCGAATCAAGCTTTGACCTTTCATCTTGAGGAATATGAACAAAGGCCTTGCACCCAAAAACCTTCAGGTGGTCATATGAGACGTCCTTGTCACACCATACCCTGTTAGGAACATCTCCCTGCAAAGGATAACTTGGTGAGAGATTAATAAGATAAACTGCAGTCAACAAAGCTTCATCCCACAAGTGTTTACGTAGCTTTGCACTTGACAACAAGCATCTCTCTCTCTCTCCACAATTGTCATGTTCATCCTCTCAGCAAGATCATTCAGCTGTGGTGTCATCGAGGGAGTAAATTAATGCCTAATACATTCCTGCTTGCAATATGCATCAAATGGCCCAATGTACTCTCCTCCATTATCAGTGCGAATGCACTTGATCTTTTTCTCAGTTTCTCTCTCAATCGAGGCTTGGAATTGCTTGAATACACCTAGTAATTGATCTTTGGTCCTCAAAGTGAAGGCCCAAACTTTCCTGGAAAAGTCATCAATAGAAGTCACAAAGTACTTAGCACCACCAAGAGATCTTACCGAAATTTTGCTAACATCAAAATGTATCAAGTCTAGCTTCTCGGGCTTCTTGTGAGGAGGTAGAGTTTTGAAGGCAACTCGGTGTTGCTTCCCTGCTAGACAATCTGAACATTTCTTGATGTGAACTCCTTTCACATCCTTCAACAATTTTTTCTTCACTAGCACTGTCATCCCCTTCTCACTCATGTGCCCAAGTCTCTTGTGTCATAGAGCACAATGATCATCCTTCTCTCGTGCATTGACAGAAGCACTAAAGAGCTTAGCATGAACATGATACAACACTGAGACCATTTTACCTCTGGCAACAATCATGTTGCCTTTGGTGAGCTTGTACTGCCCTTTTCCAAAACTACTCAAGTGATCATCTCCATCAAGCAAACCAGCCGAGATAATATTGAGACGAAGTGCCTCAACATGCCTCACAGATTTGAGGACTAACCTTGTACCATTTGTGGTCTCCAAATGCACATCTCCTTTTTCAATGATGGCTGCTCTATCATTGTTCCCCATCTTCACAACACCAAAATCACCTGATATATAGTTAGTGAAGAGCTCTATGCGAGATGTAGCATGAATGGTAGCACCACTGTCCGGTATCCAAATCATCTCATCACCACCCACAAGGTTGATGGTTTCATCAGAAACAACAGTGATCCTCTCGTCAACAGTGGAACCAAATCTGCCCTTATTTTCTTCATGCATAACAAGCATGACGTCCTCTTCTACTGTAGTAACTCGGTTGCCCTTTGTGTCACTATCACTGTCAACTTGCTTCTGATCATGCTTCTTCTTCTTCTTCTTTTTTTCTTCCTTCCATTTGTCACATTGCCACTTAATGTGGCCCTTCTAATGGCAGTGATGGCACTCATAATCAGCATACTTACTTTTTGATTTGCTTCTACCTTTTTCTGCCCCTTTACCTAGACCTCTGCTCTTTTTTCTCCCCCTGGACTGAGTGACCAACATCTCTGAATGTGAGGAAGAACTAGCTTCAGCCACCTTTCTTGACTATTCATTTAGTACCCTGGTTTTCATAAGATTCCAATTGACAACTCCATTAGGTGCTGAATTGCAAACCGTGACCTTAAAGTTCTCCCAGCTGTCCGGTAATGAGCCTAGGAGTAGCAAATCTCTCACTTCATGTTCAAATGTTATTCCCATTGAAGAAAGCTGATTTATAATGCCTTCAAATGTATTCACATGATCTGCAATTAGAGTGCCCTCTTTGTACCTCAAGCACATCAATTATTTGATCAAGAACATCTTGTTTGTACCTTCTTTTCGGGCAAACAACTCTTTCAATTTCTTCCATAAGGTGTGTGCATGTGTCTCCTCAATGATATGGTTCAAAACATTGTCATCGACCCATTGCCGAATAAACCCACAAGCTTGGCGATGAAGTACCTTCCACTGACCTTCCTCAATGCCCTCCGACATCTCAGTGGAGAACACTGGCTTCTAGTATTTTTTCACATACAACAAGTCCTCCATCTTGCCCTTCCATGCTTGGTAATTTGTACCATTCAAAGATATCATCCTGCTGGTATTCACTTCCATCTTTCATTACAAGAAAGTCAGTAATTTGCACAAGCAAACCAAAGCTCTGATGCCACTTTGTTGAGGCTGGACAGCAACAATGCACTGCACAAATTCACCGACACGGCAAATATGCACACTACACAGCCCCCTCCACTTCTGATGAACTTTGAGGACAGCTTCAACCAACAAGTAAGCAGCGGAATAACACAAACAACATGCACATGTGACACATGATTTAACGTGGAAAGACCTCCTCAACTTGAGGAGTAAAAAACCATGGCCGTAGACCGACCCGTCCACACAACTTCACTATGAGAATGATGAGTGCAAAGTCCGCTCTAGAACCTCTAGAGAGATTTACAACACACTCTCCACATTGCCAACCGGCAACAACAACACCCTCAAGAGGCAAGATTTCAGCAAAGCAGAGTTTACACAGCTTTTGTACCCTTCAGTGTTTTGCAAACTGCTCTTAAACTGCTAAACCAAACAACACCAAATTTTGCAGACAAGTAGACACATGAGTTCTTTACATCCCCTCCAAATTTCAGCTTAATCGGACATCATTTTCCTACCCAAACTGTTCGTCTTCCAAAACTACTCTATTCTGAAACTGCAGTAGTCAGAGCTGACAAAACAACTCTCAAATCTGATGCTCCACTGACCCAATCCTCAAACTAGTTAACCAGATCGAAGTACTCAAAGTAAGGAATGAGCTCACCAAGTTTGGGGTCGATCCAAAGACGTTAGAGCCTCCAACCACCAGCTTAAACACTGTCTAGTCAGATGCAGCAAATCTGGACAGAATCTCTGCTTATTCTTCTTCCTCTCTTTCAGGTTGTGTTTTCTCTTGTGTGCTCTCTGTCTCACTCTCACAAATGAAAGCCACCACCAGCAGGGTGGAGTGGCTAGGGTTTTCTCCTTGCTTCACTTCCCTTGGAAGCACTCTCAGCCGTTGGATGCAGCGAAGATCAGCTGACATGTGTTGGACTTATGGGCTGGTGTTGGGCTGCCAACACACCTCCATGTGAAGGGACTTAGCCCAACTGGAGACGCTTTGCTGGTGGCGATTTTCTGAAACGCCTCTTGGTACGAGTGGCACTTTGAGAAAAGGCCTCGGATAGTCATAGCCTATAAGGGAAATTCTCGAAGATCACCTTAAAAACAAAGTTTGGTGATTTGAATAATACCCAAACAATATTTTGGAGTCAGTTTAAGGAACGCCAGAAATAATCTTTGGAGGCACTTATTAGAAATATTTGGAGGCGTTCTGAAAAATTGCCTTATAGGGCCTTTCCCTTCTAGACCATTTCTAGCACACAACTTCTGAATGCCTTCAAACATGTAAGCCCACGTATCAAAATGTCTCTGAATAAGGTACATGTCGTAGTGCTCCTCGTCTTTCTCCACACGCTCACCACCCTTTTCACCGCGGTTAGCTACTCCGTCTCGTTCACCACCCATGCCGCTAGTGCTGGAGCCCACAACAATGCACACACAACGATGCTGTCCACACCAACATCTTCCATGGCACCGTGGCGCTGCTTGCGTTCACCTGAACGGCCAACTTCCTCGCTGAGTTGTGGTCCTATGTCCAGGAGAAAGATGGCACGACCATCCTCAGGCTCATACGTGGCCTAGGTGCCACCATCTTCGTGCTGGAGTGGGCCTCCCTCAGCTTCGCATTCGTGCTTCGGCTCGGTGACCATGGTGGTCAGGAAGCGGCAGACAAGTACGCCAAGTGCACACCATCCAGCTACCACGTCTGATTCTGGTTAAACTTTTGGTTAGAGGAGGGAGTGATGGATCAATGGGGAGCAGACATAAGGCATATGCTTTTATGTTTCTTAATTAATTGTTTTATCATCGGAGAATCTTAATTAACCATTGTCGATGAAGAGAGTTGTAGATTGAAAAGATCAAACATGTAACCACATGAACAAAGACGAACTGGCTCGAAATAGATCCACCGAAGACCAGCACCGACCGAAACCCGCGAGGTCCGACGGAGACACACTTCCACATATCCTTCGATGATGTTATTCGCACCATCGGGACGAGGATAGGACGCGGGAGACATTATTCCTACTAAGGGACATCGCCACTGTCGCACAATCCCAACCAAGACATTGAACCTAACAAAAACGAGAATGTGGTCCCTCCTGCAGGCGAGGGGACCGAGATCCTTTACACCTCCAACGTCGGTGGGAGGAGGAAGGAGAGTTTTCCTGAGGAGGAAAGACACCCGCGATGGGAGATGTAAGTCTAGCTTTGGCATGCAAGATATTCTTATGCATTTTAAGGGTGTAAAGAACGAAGAGCTCATCTGTAGTGAACTGGATTCTCCATGGTTAAATAGTATTTTGGGTATAGTTTCTTTTGTTCTGGAGCTGATCTGTAGTGAACTAAATGCTCTATGGTTAAAGAGCTTTGTAGTGAACCGAATTCTCTACTGATTAGAAATGTATTTTGTAAGCTAATCCGGAGAATATCAATATAATTATCCAAGCTACTTGATATTTTGCAATATCTAACTTTTGTATTCGTATGCTTTTGTATTTGGGTTTTTTTTGCAGCTTCGCCCGTCCAATGATTTCTTTCAACCTCTGTCACTAGCACCATGTATTTAAAACATGTTAAGTGTGTATAGAGAAAATGTTTCTCATGTATGCAAAAAAACGTATAAAAATTATACAATGTGTGTTAAAAGTTTGAACTATTTAAAGAATATTAACCAAGCATTTAAAAAACATTAAACAACTATTTGGAAAAAAAAATTGTCAATCATTTGGAAAAAGTCGGCACTGTATTAAAAAAGGTTAATATTTTATTCTAAAAATATTCTTCAAGCATTTTATTTTTTATATTTAAATAAAAAATGTCGAGAATTTATTTAAAAAGTTAATCAACCATTTAAAAATGGTAAATGCATATAGAAAAAATATTGACCATGTATTAAAAAATTGCTAATCTTGTAATTGGAAAATGTTAATCAAACATTTGAAAAAATGTCAAATGAGTATAAAATATTTACCATGTGTTTAAAAAATGTTAAACTTCTATTGGAAAGATGTTAAACATGTATTAGAAAATTGTATGAGATATACATAAAAAATGAACAAAATGTGTGAAAAATAACCCAGACATCCATTTTTTTGCAAAAAATGTTAATCATGTATTTAAAAATGTAAGATGTATATACAAAAATATTTCTAATGTATAAGAAAAATGTTGACTCTTTATTAACACATGTTGAAAATTAAATGATGAACATCAACAAAAATAATAAAGAAAAGCGAAGAAACCCAATGAAAACCAAAAGAAAAAAAATGAACCAATGCAAAGGAATGAAACCAAGAATACCGAGAAAGAAACGAAGGAACAGATGAAAACCAAGAAAAACAAAAAAAGAAAAGCAATAAAAACCAATGAATACCGAGAAACAAAAGCAAAAAAACAAGTGAAAATCAAGAAAGAAACAAAAAAACCAATGAAAAAGCAAAGAAAATTGTTTATAAAACGAAGAAAAACAGTGAAAACAACAAAGAAAACCAAGGAAACTGAAGATAATCGGAGAAGAAACAAGAAAAGTAAAATAGAAAAACAAAAAGAAACAAAAAACGGGTGTAAACAAACCCAGGGAAGGAACACAACATATGCAACTGAAATCTAGCGTATGAAAAAAACATTGAATATGGGTCGGCCCAATAGCTAAAGATTGAAGGGAATCCCTTCAGCAAGATGGAAGAAACAGTCGCACTAAGCGAGATGTAGTCCCCACGGTCAACGCCCTGTCCTGGTCGCTTGCTCCCTCCACTTCTCCCTTTCCCTTATCTCCTCGACTCCTCATTTATCGTTTTCTTCCCTAGTCACCCGATGATTGCGCGACACCCTACCATTCCAATTTGTAGCGGTTTGGCCAAAATTAATGGAGGAGAATAGGAGATCATGATTTGTCTATTCCCAACCAATGCCTCCCCAATTTGCATCGGTTAGTAAAATCCTCCTATACATCCCTTGGTTTACTTGCTCATCTTTATTTGATTTGGCTCGATTTAATCCCCCGTATCCTCATTCCCTATATACATATTTGAGACACACAAAAGGGATTCACAAAGGGTGTCCAAGGGCAAGCATGACGGAGGATTGCTGATGGATTTGGATATTTTTGTTCTGCCGGCCATGTGGCAACATGCAACAAGCAATCACTCTTCGGGTGCTCTATTTAAACTTCATGTTGGAAATATGAGCAATTTATCAAATGATTTTATTAACAGAAATACTAGATAAAGCATGACTAATATAACAATGATAAAGCAAGTCATGCGATTTGACAAAGAGAAGGTAAATAGCAACTTCCCATATGAACTGTAACTAAACACATCTAGATCAGACAGTATAGCAAGTTGCATATATGAAGTCGAACCTAACACATGTAGGGCAGAAACTAGAGCAAAGAACTGTGGCAGGACGTCTAACAGAAAGAGCATAAATACGTACGGGACAGCAGCAACAGAAGCACTAGACTTGGGGTCGACGTCCTCTTCAGCCATGTCATCGATGAGGTCGTCGACGTCGGGGAAGAAGTCGTCGGGGAAGTAGTCATCGGAGTCCGTGATGAAGAAGTCAGTAGTCGCGCGGAGCGCTCCCCAAAAACCTTATCACCCTTCTCCCATACAGGACTCAAAGAGATGCGGTTTCGGAGGCCTACTGTCCCAACTCGCGGTGCACGTCGCAAGCCGGGATGAGGAAGACAGCGGTAGCTCAGTGAATGGAACCGGTGGCGAGAGGAAGGAGAAGTTCTGGTGCGTCTTTCTGGGAGGAGCGACCTTCCTTTTATAGGCGCAAGAGAAGGAGGCGAAACGAACAGCCAGCAGCCGAAGGGCTGCACCGTTCGTGTTCAAACTCCACTTTCGCAAAAATCTTTTCAGCTTTCGTGTTTCGTATACCCGTAGTGCGTGGCAAAAATTTAGATATCGGCTCGGCTCATTCCCGCAACCCGCGTCGCGTCGCGTCGCGTCGTGACGAGGCGGGCGGCGGAGGAGGAGCGCGCGTGGATATCCCTCTTATTCTCATGCTCGTACAAGTGGGGAAAGAACCTCCCTTATAGGGAGGTCCAACTCCCACTAAACTAGCAAGTGGGATTAAACTTTAGTAGTATCCCTTGCCTTGCACAAATGGGCTGAGTGGCCCTCTAGGATTTATTAGGAATTTCTGAAATAGTTATTGGGCTGTCCAAAATGGACTAAATTCCAGCACTTCATGCCATAGTTTGTGTCTTATACTCTTATCTGTGTGCTATATTTGTGTATAGAGAGGCCCCGTTTTTATCAACTTGCACCAGGGCCCCTGATGTGTCAGGACCGCCCCTGGCGGTTCAGACCGTGGTGGAGATTGGAATAGCTACACACTGCCTAAAAGCAGACATACTCACAGGTTGACGTAATCAGAATAGTTTCACGAGGGGTATATAGTGCACCTGGTGGGACAATGTAATGTAAGTCTACCTCTCAAAGTGAAATGTCCACATGATGTTTGAAAAATGGAACTTGTCTTTTGGAAGGATGGTTCTATCACCAAACTTCATTTGAAACATGATGAGGGAAGGACTGAATCTTGTGTGGCACATTTAGCCAATTGATGACTGAGAGAGATGGGTGTGCTGGTACTACATGCCAAGGACCAAGACTGTGTACCACTCAAATTCCTGATACATCTTATTCCCTAACAATATTGTTGGGCACTGGTTCTCTTCTACTTCCTCACCGTCTGGATTCTTCCCCATTGTTAATTATCCTCCCGGCTATAGATATGTGAGCCATTGAGCATGGAAGTATGCATGCACTTATGCACCGGTGTAGATGGATGGATGGACACAGTTCTTGCCACGTGAGTAGACACATGCATTGATGCATTGTTATCTAGGTTGTGAGTACAATTGGCGTCTACAAAAGCCTGCAATTTTGATGACAAGAGATTGAAAACTCATATGGGAGCTTAATAAATGTGGTATTCCGAATCCTGCAGAAAAATGAAACTATTTATATTACTATAGCCGGCAGTTGAGAAAACAAGGACATGATTTCATTTTCGAACTATATACCAAATGTTGCCTGCATCAGTCATGTACATACACCGAGTCACATACTGCGCTTATTTATAAATACAAGTGAAGAACTTCAGATTGGCCTAGTAGTAAGCGTAGGTAATGCAAGCCTGTGCCTTTATGCTTTCACTTCTAGTCTGAGAAGAAGACCGGTCAGGAATTCTTTTACATATGGCGTGATCTCCTGGAAATGAGATGCATCGAGGATTTGATTTATAGTTAAAGGATGGCAAATAGATGAGCATGTACTTGTTAGGGCATACATATTACAAAGTTGTTTACCAACACCTTCAGTCTGTGTTTTGGTCGACGAGGTGGCAATCGAGACGAAATCTCCTACAAGACGTTGTGTTTCCAAAAGGGTGGTGCTGACTGCACAGGGAGCCCATGCTCCTACCCAGCACGAATGAGAAACCGAGAACACTGATCTCTCTACGTCATTGAGATCTACCTTTGTTAGATCTCCTACACACAAATTGTACATGATTCCGTCCAGTCTATCGATTTCTGTTGCTAACCAGAATTGCTTCACTGGAAACATGCAACGGCTAATTCCACCGCCTGGAAACAGACACTAGATACCCTTTGTATGGCACCCTTAATTTTGTTTAAAATTCCATCGCTATTTACAAAACGTGCATATCTAAATATTTAATTTAATTATTCTATTACTAATGCATATCTAGAACTTGACTACGAGAGATAGGCAATGACTTTGCACACCTCGAAGTCAGGCTTATGTAGTACCTGATTTTCTTAGCGATGTGTTCTCTTGGTTGTGATTTTTGATCGTCAGTATCTTGTTGAATACTTTGGACAACATACCGTGCAAATTGAAAAAAAAACTGATCCTGGTGAAAGATAGTTTCCAAGTGGAAATTCCGTGGAAGTCACAATGTGATGGAGCAAAGCCTCTTCGAGTACGAATTTCGGCCAACAAGGCGAAGCACATGAATAAATCTCTGACAAAACTTTTGGCTCCCAGTTTGTTCGCACTGTGCATGGAGGATATCCCATTATTCTCTACATGCTTGCCAGGCTCCGACCTTGCATGAATGGGAGACTAGAAGAGCCACGGTCCAGGGATAGATATCGGCCTCTCTAGTTTGTTGAAATCAAGATAAAATCAATCACAGTTCGACCTCTGCAGAAGGGTCTTATACAGGATTCTGGTTAGTAATCCGTGATCTATCGCCCAACATGACACCTCTTGTTTGCAACAAGTTAGAATGGCTACTATATAGTACTATTGGAATTACCGTTAACTTCTGTGAAGTGGCTAATTCCACCGCCTAAAATCTGACACTGGACACCTTCAAATCCCAGCCTTCTTTGTTTGATTTTAACGTCAAGTAGAGAAAACCAGTCAAACCAAGGAGACAAAGTAACAAAACAAGACGACACATATACATACACAAAGGTAAAGAAATGTCAAACTACTCCAATCGCGCACACCACATGCGATTCCAAGTGTACATAACACGAAAAAGAATATTGTGGCAAGAATTTTGAATAACTTACTAAAGATGGCTGCAAGCATTGCCCCGATGCAGAGGTCGGGGGATATCCACCTTTTCGGAAAAAAAAAATCCATGCATCATTTATTCATCATTCTGGCTGGAGTTAATGTTGCAGTCAGACAACTAGCATTAATTTTTTATTTTTTTTGCGAGGGAGCATTAATTAACACAAAAAGAAGGTGCAACAAGGCAGGGAAGAATATAACTAACTTTCACACGACAGGGAACCACTGGCTCAAGGAAAAAATATATCACCGACCAATACAACCCCATGGTGGACCCGGTGACTGTAATCTCAGCTTTGAACTTTTCACTGATCGAGAATTTACCACTGTCAAATGAATATTTCTCTGCAATGAAAGTGAGGAAACGGGAATATATTTTTGGTTCAGGCTCTCCATCCATCACAACATCAGACAACGTTAGTTCGTCTGGGAAGCGCATCCCCTTGACCTAGGGTTCCTCCCTCCCTTCCCCCGCCGCCGCCGCCGCCGGTCGCCGGCCGCCCCCGCCCCCGCCCCCTTCCCCCCTCCCCCTTCCCCCGGATCCGCTCCGCGCCGCCTCCCCGGGAGGTGGCCGGGGCGGCGCAAGCCTGCCTCCCTTTTGGCTTCCCTCATCGCTCTTTCCCTCCCTGCCGCTGCCGACGGGCGCCCCCGACGTTGGCCGGGTGGTGTTGGCGGTGGCGAGGCCTGCCTGTCCCCCTGCGCGCGACTCTCTACCCGGGACATGGGGGCGGCGGCGGTGCCCCTCGGCCTGATGATGACCCGGCGTCCCGGCGCGGTGGCCGGCGGCTCGCTCGGTGGTGGCGCAGCCCCTTGGCGACGAGACAGCGTGGTGGCGCTGGTTGGCCGGTAGCACGCCCCCGACCCAGATCGGGACCCGCGGGCCCCATCTGGGTCTTAGCGGGCCGGCCCCCGGCGTGGCTTCATCGTCGTCTGTGTGGTGAGGTGGTGGAGTGCTGCCTCTTGAGGTTGCGTTGGATTTCCCCGAAGTGGAAATGATGATGCAGTAGAGTAGCGTAAGTATTTCCCTCAGTTTTTGAGAACCAAGGTATCAAACCAGTAGGAGGCCACGCTCAAGTCCCTCGTACCTGCACAAAACGATAGCTACTCGCAACCAATGCGATTAGGGGTTGTCAATCCCTTCACGGTCACTTACGAGAGTGAGATCTGATAGATATAATTTTTTTTGATATTTTTAGTATAGAGATGCAAAGTGAAAAGTAAAGGCAAAGTAAAAAAGGAAAGCAAGATTAAAGTGATGGAGATTGATATGATGAGAATAGACCTGGGGGCCATAGGTTTCACTAGTGGCTTCTCTCAAGAGCGTAAGTATTCTACGGTGGGTGAACCAATTACTGTTGAGCAATTGACAGAATTGAGCATAGTTATGATAATATCTAGGCATGATCATGTATATAGGCATCACGTCCGTGATAAGTAGACCGAAACGATTCTGCATCTACTACTATTACTCCACTCATCGACCGCTATCCAGCATGCATCTAGAGTATTAAGTTAAAAACAGAGTAAAGCTTTAGGCAAGATGACATGATGTATAGAGAGATAAATTCATGCAATATGAAATAAACCCCTTCTTCTTATCCTCGATGGCAACGATACAATACGTGCCTTGCTGCCCCTTCTGTCACTGGGAAAGGACATCGCAAGATCGAGCCCAAAGCTAAGCACTTCTCCCATGGCAAGAACTACCAATCTAGTTGGCCAAACCAAACGGATAATTCGAAGAGACTTGCAAAGATAACCAATCATACATAAAAGAATCCAGAGAAGATTCAAATATTATTCATAGATAGAATTGATCATAAACCCACAATTCATCGGTCTCAACAAACACACCGCAAAAAAGAAGAAGATTACATCGAATAGATCTCCACGAGAGAGGGGGAGAACTTTGTATTGAGATCCAAAAAGAGAGAAGAAGCCATCTAGCTAATAACTATGGACCCGAAGGTCTGAGGTAAACTACTCACACTTCATCGGAGAGGATATGATGATGTAGAAGCCCTCCGTGATGACGGCCCTCTCTGGCGGAGCTCCGGAACAGGCCCCAAGATGGGATCTCATGGATACAGAAAGTTGCGGCGGTGGATTTAGGTTTTTGGCTCCGTCTCTGTTCATCTGGGAGTACATAGGTATATATAGGAGGAAGAAGTACGTCGGTGGAGCTTCAGTGGGCCCACGAGGGTGGGGGCGCGCCTGGGGGTATAGGGCGCGCCCCCCTACCTCGTGCCCACCTCGAAGCTTCCTTGGCGTAGGGTCCAAGTCTCTGGGTCATATTCGGGAAGAAAATCACGTTCCAGAAAGGTTTATTCCGTTTGGACTCCGTTTGATATTCCGTTTCTTCGAAATACTGAAATAGGCAAAAAACAACAATTCTGGGCTGGGCCTCCAGTTAATAGGTTAGTCCCAAAAATAATATAAAAGTGGAAAATAAAGCCCAATATAGTCCAAAACAGTAGATAATATAGCATGGAGCAATCAAATATTATAGATACGTTGGAGACGTATCAGGCATCCCCAAGCTTAATTCCAGCTCGTCCTCGAGTAGGTAAATGATAAAAAGAGAATTTTTGATGCGGAGTGCTACTTGCCATAATTTCAATGCAAATATTCTTAATTGTGATATGAATATTCAGATTCGAAAGATTCAAGACAAAAGTTTATATTGACATAAAAATAATAATACTTCAAGCATACTAGCAAAGCAATTATGTCTTCTCAAAATAACATGGCCAAAGAAAGTTATCCCTACAAAATCATATAGTCTGGCTATGCTCTATCTTCACCACACAAAGTATTTAAATCATGCACAACCGCGATGACAAGCCAAGCAA
This sequence comes from Triticum urartu, assembly GCF_056163025.1. Lineage (NCBI taxonomy): Eukaryota > Viridiplantae > Streptophyta > Magnoliopsida > Poales > Poaceae > Triticum > Triticum urartu. Next base: position 512,978,126 of record NC_141873.1, read on the forward strand.
TTGTTTCATACTCTAACTTTTTCAATCTTCACGCAATACATGAGCGTGAGCCATGGATATAGCACTATATGTGGAATAGAATGGTGGTTATGGAGAAGACAAAAAAAGGGGAAGATAATCTCACATCAACTAGACGTATCAACGGATTATGGAGATGCCCATCAATAGATATCAATGTGAGTGAGTAGGGATTGCCATGCAACAGATGCACTAGAGCTATAAGTATATGAAAGCTCATCAAAAGAAACTAAGTGGGTGTGCATCCAACTTGCTTGCTCACGAAGACCTAGGGCTTTTTGAGGAAGCCCATCATTGGAATATACAAGCCAAGTTCTATAATGTAAAATTCCCACTAGTATATGAAAGTGACATAACGAGAGACTCTCTATCATGAAGATCATGGTGCTACTTTGAAGCACAAGTGTGGTAAAAAGGATAGTAACATTGTCCCTTCTCTCTTTTTCTCTCATTTTTTATTTGGGCCTTTTCTCTTTTTTTATGGCCTCTTTTTTTATTTTTTTTATTTTTCATCCGGAGTCTCATCCCGACTTATGGGGGAATCATAGTCTCCATCATTCTTTCCTCACTTGGGACAATGCTCTAAAAATGATGATCATCACACTTTTATTTTTCTTACAACTCAACAACTCGATACTTAGAACAAAATATGACATGTATGAAAGAATTATGAACGGTGGCTTTGCCACAAATACGATGTCAACTACATGATCATGCTAGCAATATGACAATGATGGAGCGTGCCATAATAAAAGGAACGGTGGAAAGTTGCGTGGCAATATATCTCGGAATGGCTATGGAAATGCCATGATAGGTAGGTATGGTGGCTGTTTTAAGGAAGGTATATGGTAGGTGTATGATACCGGCGAAAAGTGCGCAGTATCAGAGAGGCTAGCAATGGTGGAAGGATGGGAAAACGTGCATATAATCCATGGACTCAACATTAGTCATAAAAAACTCATATACTTATTGCAAAAATCTAGAAGTTATCAAAGCAAAGTATTACGCGCATGCTCCTAGGGGGATAGATTGGTAGGAAAAGACCATCGCTCGTCCCCGACCGCCACTCATAAGGAAGACAATAAATAAATAAATCATTCTCCGACTTCATCACATAACGGTTCACCATACGTGCATGCCACGGAAATCACAAACTTTAACACAAGTATTCTTTAAATTCACAACTACTCAACTATCATGACTCTAATATTATCACCTCCATATCTCAAAAAAATTATCATGCTTCAATCTTTTCTTAGTATTCAATGCACTCAAAAGAAAGTTTCACAAATCTTGAATACCAAGCATATTATTATTAAGCAAATTACCATGCTATTAAGAGACTCTCAAAATAATTTAAGTGAAGCATGAGAGATCAATAGTTTCTTTAAAACAAATCCACCACCGTGCTCTTAAAAGATCTAAGTGAAGCACATAGAGCAAAATTATAACGCTCAAAAGATATAAGTGAAGCACATAGAGCAAAACTACATAGCTCAAAAGATATAAGTGAAGCACATAGAGCAAAATTATAACGCTCAAAAGATATAAATGAAGCACATAGAGCATTCTATCAAATTTTAATTCATGTATGGCTCTCTCAAAAGGTGTGTAAAGCAAGGATGATTGTGGCAAACTAAAACACAAAGACACAAATAATACAAGACGCTCCAAGCAAAACACATATCATGTTGGTGAATAAAAATATAGCTCCAAGTAAATTACCGATGGAAGTGGACGAAAGAGGGGATGCCTTCCGGGGCATCCCCAAGCTTTGACTTTTTGGTGTCCTTGGATTATCTTGGGGGTGCCATGGGCATCCCCAAGCTTAGGCTCTTGCCACTCCTTGTTCCATAATCCATCAAAAGAATTCACCCAAAACTTGAAAACTTCACAACACAAAACTCAATAGAAATCTCGTGAGCTCCGTTAGAGAAAGAAAACAAAAAACCACTTCAAGGTACTGTAATTAACTAATTCTTTATTTATATTGGTGTTAAACCTACTGTATTCCAACTTCTCTATGGATTATAAACTATTTTACTAGCCATAGATTCATCAAAATAAGCAAACAACACACGAAAAACAGAATCTGTCAAAAACAGAACAATCTGTAGTAATCTGTAGCTAGCGCAAGATCTGGAACCCCAAAAATTCTAAAATAAATTGCTGGACGTGAGGAATTTATCTATTAATCATCTGCAAAAATAATTAACTAAATATCACTCTCCCGATATAAATGACAGCAGTTCTCGTGAGCGCTAAAGTTTCTGTTTTTTACAGCAAGTTCAACAAGACTTTCCCCAAGTCTTCCCAACGGTTCTACTTGGCACAAACACTAATTAAACACAAAAAACACAACCAAAACAGAGGCTAAATAAATTATTTATTACTAAACAGGAGAAAAAAAATCAAGGAATAAAAATAAAATTGGGTTGCCTCCCAACAAGCGCTATCGTTTAACGCCCCTAGCTAGGCATAAAAGCGAGGATAGATCTAGGTATTGCCATCTTTGGTAGGCAATCAATAAGTGGCTATCATGATAGTTTCATATGGAAATTTTATTTTCTTTCTTGGAAAGTGTTCCATGCCCTTTTTAAATGGAAATTGAAATCTAATATTCCCTTCCTTCATATCAATAATCGCACCAACCGTTCTAAGGAAAGGTCTACCAAGAATAATAGGGCAAGAAGGATTGCGATCTATATCAAGAACAATGAATTCTATGGGCACATAATTCCTATTTGCAACAATAAGAACATCATTAATCCTTCCCATAGGTTTCTTAATAGTAGAATCCTCAAGATGTAAGTTTAGAGAGCAATCATCAAAATCGCGGAAATGTAACAAATCACACAAAGTTTTGGGGATAGTGGAGACACTAGCACCCAAATCACACAAAGCATAAAACTCATCATCTTTAATTTTAATTTTAATAGTTGGTTCCCACTCAACATAGAGTTTTCTAGGGATAGAAATTTTCAACTCAAGTTTTTCTTCATAAGATTGCATCAAGGCATCAACAATATGTTCGGTGAAGGCTTTTTTTGACTATAAGCATGTGGAGAATTTAGCACGGATTGCAACAAAGAAATACAATCAATTAAAGAAAAACTTTCATAATTAAATTCCTTGAAATCCAATATAGTGGGTTTAGCAACATCTAGATTTTTATTTCTTTCAATCCCACTTTCATCAATTTCATCATAAAGATCTAAATACTCCGAATTTTTAGAACGCATTCTAGGTAAAGGAAGATCATATTCAGTTTCATCAAGATTCATATTGCAAAAACAAAGATGTAATAGGAGACACATCAATAACTTTTAGATCTTCATCTTGATTTTCATAGGAATTGGAAGAACACGCTTTAATAAAGGCATCTTTGGAAGCACGCATCCTAGCGGTTCTTTCCTTGCACTCATCAATGGAAATTCTCATGGCTTTGAGAGACTCATTGATATCATGCTTAGGAGGAATAGATCTAAGCTTTAAAGAATCAACCTCAAGAGAAATTCTATCAACGTTCCTAGCCAAATCATCAACTTTAAGCAATTTCTCTTCAAGCAAAGCATTAAAATTCTTTTGTGAATTCATAAACTCTTTAACACTATTCTCAAATTCAGAGGGCATCTTATTATAATTTCCATAAGAGTTGTTGTAGGAATTCCCATAATTATTAGAAGGATTACTAGGATATGGCCTAGGATTAAAATTCCCTATTATAAGAGTTGTTACCAAAATTATTCCTACCAACAAAATTCACAACCATAGATTCATTGTTATTCTCAATCAAAGTAGACAAAGGCATATCATTAGGATCAGAAGAAACACTCTTAGTAGCAAATAATTTCATAAGTTCATCCATCTTTCCACTCAACACATCGATTTCTTCCATCGCATGCACTTTTTATTAGAAGACCTTTCAGTATGCCATTGAGAATAATTAACCATAATATTATCTAGGAGTTTAGTAGCATCTCCTAAAGTGATTTCCATAAAAGTGCCTCCCGCGGCCGAATCTAAAAGTTTTCTAGAAGCAAAATTCAATCCGGCATAAAAATTTTGTATAATCATCCACAAATTCAAACCATGAGTAGGGCAATTACGTATCATTAATTTAATTCTCTCCCAAGCTTGTGCAACATGTTCATGATCAAGTTGCTTAAAGTTCATAATATCGTTTCTAAGAGAGATGATCTTAGCAGGAGGGAAATACTTAGAGATAAAAGCATCTTTGCACTTGTTCCAAGAATCAATAGTATTTTTAGGCAAAGACGAAAACCAAGCTTTAGCACGATCTCTAAGTGAAAAAGGAAATAGCTTCAATTTAACGACATCATTATCGACATCTTTTTTCTTTTGCATATCACATAAATCAACGAAGCTATTCAGATGAGTAGCGGCATCTTCACTAGGAAGGCCGGCGAATTGATCTTTCATAACAAGATTCAACAAAGCAGTATTGATTTCACAAGATTCAGTATTGGCAAGAGGAGCAATCGGAGTGCTAAGGAAATCATTATTATTGGTATTGGTGAAGTCACACAATTTGGTAGTATCTTGAGCCATCGCGACAAACAAGCAATCCAACACACGAGCAAACAAAAAGGCAAGCGAGAAAGAGGCAAACGGAAAAGAGAGGTGGAGAAGGAGAAGGAGATTGGGAAAGAGAGGGCGAATAAAACGGTAAGGGTGAAGTGGGGGAGAGGAAAACGAGAGGCAAATGGCAACTAATGTAATGCGAGAGATAGGGATTGTGATGGGTACTTGGTATGTTGACTTTTTGCGTAGACTCCCCGGCAATGGCGCCAGAAATTCTTCTTGCTACCTCTTGAGCTTGCGTTGGATTTCCCCAAAGAGGAAATGATGATGCAGTAGAGTAGCGTAAGTATTTCCCTCAGTTTTTGAGAACCAATGTATCAATCCAGTAGGAGGCCACGCTCAAGTCCCTCGTACCTGCACAAAACGATAGCTACTCGCAACCAACGCGATTAGGGGTTGTCAATCCCTTCACGGTCACTTACGAGAGTGAGATCTGATAGATATAATTTTTTTTGATATTTTTAGTATAGAGATGCAAAGTGAAAAGTAAAGGCAAAGTAAAAAAGGAAAGCAAGATTAAAGTGATGGAGATTGATATGATGAGAATAGACCTGGGGGCCATAGGTTTCACTAGTGGCTTCTCTCAAGAGCATAAGTATTCTACGATGGGTGAACAAATTACTGTTGAGCAATTTACAGAATTGAGCATAGTTATGAGAATATCTAGGCATGATCATGTATATAGGCATCACGTCCGTGATAAGTAGACCGAAACGATTCTGCATCTACTACTATTACTCCACTCATCGACCGCTATGCAGCATGCATCTAGAGTATTAAGTTAAAAACAGAGTAAAGCTTTAAGCAAGATGACATGATGTAGAGAGATAAATTCATGCAATATGAAATAAACCCCTTCTTGTTATCCTCGATGGCAACAATACAATACGTGCCTTGCTTCCCCTTCTGTCACTGGGAAAGGACACCGCAAGATCGAACCCAAAGCTAAGCACTTCTCCCATGGCAAGAACTACCAATCTAGTTGGCCAAACCAAACGGATAATTCGAAGAGACTTGCAAAGATAACCAATCATACATAAAAGAATTCAGAGAAGATTCAAATATTATTCATAAATAGAATTGATCATAAACCCACAATTCATCGGTCTCAACAAACACACCGCAAAAAAGAAGAAGATTACATCGAATAGATCTCCACGAGAGAGGGGGAGAACTTTGTATTGAGATCCAAAAAGAGAGAAGAAGCCATCTAGCTAATAACTATGGACCCGAAGGTCTGAGGTAAACTACTCACACTTCATCGGAGAGGCTATGATGATGTAGAAGCCCTCCGTGATGACGGCCCTCTCCGGCGGAGCTCCGGAACAGGCCCCAAGATAGGATCTCGTGGATACAGAAAGTTGCGGCCGTGGAATTAGGTTTTTGGCTCCGTCTCTGTTCGTTTGGGAGTACGTAGGTATATATAGGAGGAAGAAGTACGTCGGTGGAGTTTCGGTGGGCCCACGAGGGTGGGGGGCGCGCCTGGGGGTATAGGGCGCGCCCCCTACCTCGTGCCCACCTTGAAGCTTCCTTGGTGTAGAGTCCAAGTCTCCTGGGTCATATTCGGGAAGAAAATCACGTTCCAGAAAGGTTTATTCCGTTTGGACTCCATTCGATATTCCGTTTCTTCGAAATACTGAAATAGGCAAAAAACAACAATTCTGGGCTGGGCCTCCGGTTAATAGGTTAGTCCCAAAAATAATATAAAAGTGGAAAATAAAGCCCAATATAGTCCAAATTAGTAGATAATATAGCATGGAGCAATCAAAAATTGTAGATACGTTGGAGATGTATCATGGAGCAGCTCGAACGGGGGGCAGCGACGCCGATGGCATGCCAGCTGCGGCGTGGAGGCGGGAGTTGTCCGAGCCTCCGAGGGCCCGGCCGGGCCTGTGGGGCCACGGGCCCGGTAGGTTCCCGCTTTGGCGTCCGGTCGGCTTACGTCATGGATGGTGGAGGTGGGGCCCTCCAGTATGCTGAAGGTGCTGCTGCCCTAGTCTCGGCTCCCCTTGTTGTGCAGGCTATCTTTGCGGTGTCGTGGTGAGACAGCGTGGGAAGCTTCGTGTCTGTGTGCACAGGGTGGTGGTCGGTTTGGTGGCGAGCACCGGAGTGCCTGAGGTGGAGGATGGGATCGGGAGAAATCCTTGTTGGCTTGGCCGACACTGACGCGGTGGCGCCTGGGGGTGCCATTGGACCTTCCTAGAGGGCGTCGGGGCTACCCTTCCTCTTTCCTCACCATGTACCGGGGAAAACCCTTGGCAGCAGCGTCGTCATCGTCGCATCCCTTTTTGGAGGTGTTGTTTGGTACCGGTGCTTCGGAGGCTCGGAGCTTTGGGGACGATTTACAGTGGAAGCAGCAGTCGCGAGGCTCCATCGTCTTTGTCGATCCGCTGTTATCGCATTTATTTCTTTTCTTTTTTCTCTTTCTTTTCTTTTTGGGCGTGGTTGTGCTGCTTCCGCCCCAGCACCTATCATTGGTTGTATCGGATGTTTGCTTTGTAATACAAAGCGGGGGGAAACCCTTTTTCTCATCACAACATCAGACCTATGGTATTGTATTGATGCTGCTATTATCGAAAAGGGCTTTCACTCCACTTTATAAATAAAGCAGATCGCCACAAGCCACATAGAGTTCACACTGGATACAAACGCATTCACACGCAAGTCGGCCACACATAAACACGCACAAAGTACCAGAACAAAGGTTCTGCTGAGGGTACCAGCCCAACAAGCCCAAAATAAAAATAGAAGGTGATAAGATGAACAAACGATGGCGCCTAGTCCGGCTTTGGAGGTGGTGGCAGCAGGGGAGGCGACAGCCGAAGCGCCAATGTCCTAAATCCCACGAAGATAGCGTCGATGGCGCCTCGGTCTTGTGGCCGGCTAAGCGGCTTCCAAAGCTACAAGAAACCACAAAGTTTGTAGATAGAGTCAGAAGGTCGTTGCAAGGGGGAGCGCTCAATGACTAGCTTGTTTTGAATCGTCCAAAGCATCCATGCCAGAGCCCCAATCCCGAGCCACCTAATGTGGTGAGAACTGATGGCTGTGGCATTCAACTCCTCGAAGAGGTAGGGTAAGTTGGAGTGTCACCACCCTCCACCCATCACTTCTCGGAAGCAACTCCAGAGGAATTGAGCAGAGTTACACGAGAAGAATATATGGTTAGAGTCTTTCCTTGTCGCACAAGGGGCAAATACCATCACCCGGGCCGTCGCATTTGAGTAACTCCACCCCTGAAGGAACTCGACTGCGAATCCATTGCCAATGGAAGACTCAAATCTTAAGTGGGATTCTAATTGACCAAATATGGGAGAGGAAAACCGATCAGTATTCTGAAGACGGTATGAGATTACATCTGGCTCTATGCTAGGGTTGTGCAAAGCTACACACTCGAGTAGCACCTCCCACGCTGCATGTTCTGGGGAGGGGGGCGAAGATGTCCCGGAAAGCGAGGGTTCCTAAGTCAATAAGGGCATCCTCGACAGAGATATATGGAGACACGCATATGGAGAAAAGCTTCGAGAACCTGGTTGTGAAGGGTTAGGAGCCAGCCCACCCATCGAACCAAAACAGGGGACGATCCGGATCCCACCATGATCCAAGAGCCATTGCGGAGGACACGAAGAAGCAGAATATTGGATTGTTAGAAATGGGATCCCCCGATCGTTGGCAGAACGCCGAAGGTTGACCTCGTAGATATTTGGCATGAATAATGTCCATCTAAAGGCCGCCCTTGTTGTTGGCTATTCGCCATAGCCATTTGGTCAACAAGGTGATGTTCATACACTTAGAGGACATAATCCCAATACCTCCATGGTCCTTGGGTTTACATATCTTCGTCCAGCGGACCATATGGTATTTCTGCTTATTCCCATCGCCAGCTCAGGAGAATTTAGACTGAAATTTGGCAATCTCGTGGTGGAGGGCCTCGTGCAAACTATAGAAGCTCATGATAAACATGAGAAGGCTCGACAATAATGAGTTAATTAACACCGTCCGAGCAACTTTGAAGAGTCACCTACCCTTTCAAGGCTCGACCCTGTGTTACATCTTGGAAACCGTTAGTCGAAGCTCAACAAAAGAGATTCTTGAGTCACTAATGGGGACACCCAAGTAGGACATTGGGAAGGTCCCCAAGGGGTTGTTAAGGCGGTCGACAATGAGGTTTCCATCTTCCTCGAAATACCCTGACATTTGCTAGAAGCAGAGTAAGAGGAACTTGAGGTTCAGAACATGAGCGACGAGCCTTCCACCTTGAGGATCATGTCATCAACAAATTGGAAAGGGGAAACCCCACCCCCGGGAACAAGGTGAGGGACAACCCGATGAATATGGCTGGCAAGCTTGGCCGCATCAAGGTTCGCAGAAAGGGCGCCGATAACCATGTTAAACAAAAATGGGGAGAACGGGTCACCTTGTCTCACCCCGTCGAAAGTGGGGAAGAAGGGCCTCACCTTGACATTTATGTTAACAATCATGTGACCACTAGATACCAGTTGCATGACCCTAGTCACCCAATGGTCATCGAAACCTTTCCGAAGCAAAACTTCCCGAAGGAAGGGCCAGTGGACAGTGTCATAGGCCTTATGAAAGTCGATCTTGAGAAAGACCGCCTTATGGAATTTGCCCTTCACCTCATGAAGAATGTCGGTGTCAAAACCGGCGGATCTCGGGTAGTGGGTCCCGAACTGTGCGTCTAGGCTGGATGGTAACAGGAGGCAGGGAACACGATGTTTTACCCAGGTTCGGGCCCTCTTGATGGAGGTAAAACCCTACGTCCTGCTTGATTAATATTGATGATATGGGTAGTACAAGAGTAGATCTACCATGAGATCAAGGAGGCTAAACCCTAGAAGCTAGCCTATGGTATGATTGTTGTATATGGAGTTGATTGCCTACGGACTACAACCCTCCGGTTTATATAGACACCGGATAGGGTTAGGGTTACATAGAGTCGGTTACAATGGTAGGAGATCTTGAATATCCGCATCGCCAAGCTTGCCTTCCACGCCAAGGAAAGTCCCATCCGGACACGGGACGAAGTCTTCAATCTTGTATCTTCATAGTCCAAGAGTCCGGCTGAAGGTATAGTCCGGCTACCCGAACACCCCCTAATCTAGGACTCCCTCAGTAGCCCCTGAACCAGGCTTCAATGATGATGATTCCGGCACGCAAATTGTCTTCGGCATTGCAAGGCGGGTTCCTCCTCCAAGTCCTTCATAGAAGATTGTAAACACCAAGAGTAGTGTCCAGCTCTGCAAAATAAGCTTCCACATATTGCCATAGAGAGAATAATATTAACACAAATCAAATCTGCTGACGTATTCCGCAGTGCGTCATCACACTACAGCCAAGTCCTTCACTCGAATCGTTTTCACTTTTCCACCTCAGCGTGTTTTGCGAGGCGGTTTCCTTGGCACGTCTTGTCAAAGCAGAGATCGTGTACCCCCCTTTTACGGGATTCTCATCAATACGGACGTGGGTAACCCAACCGCGCCACTTATCACGGCGCTTGGTAGGCAAGCGAGTTTTACTAGGCAGGTGGGGATGCACAACCGCATCCGCCCATATAAGGGGACAAGGATCCACCTTTTTACCTACGCCTTCTTCCTCCCTTGCCTATCCATCTCCTGCGCACCCGAGCTCCAGCGCCCAAGCCCGCACTTCCCACCTCAACCTTCTCCAGCAATGTCCGGAGCGGGAGGCAAGTGGATGGTCTCCTCCGTCACGGAGGGCAAAGTCAAGAAGCTAAGGAAGGCCGGATACCTGTCCAAGGACATCGCGCACCGGCTTCCCGAAGAGGGGCAGCTTCTCCCCACCCCAAGGCCCCATGAGAGGGTAGTATTTCTCCCCCACTTCCTCCGCGGACTGGGTTTTCCACTCCACCCATTTTTCCGGGGGCTCATGTTCTACTACGGCCTGGATTTCCACGATCTGGCTCCGAACTTCATCCTCAACATCTCGGCGTTTATCATCGTGTGCGAGGCTTTTCTCCGCGTCTGCCCTCATTTCGGCCTCTGGCTCAAGACCTTCAACGTCAAGCCCAAGGTGGTGCGCGGCAGCCAGGCGGAGTGCGGAGGCGCCATGGCGGGCAAGATGGCCAACGTCCTATGGTTCGAGGGCTCTTTCGTGGAGACCCTAAAGGGATGGAAATCCGGGTGGTTTTATATCACCGAGCCGCGCGATCCGAAATGGACCGCAGCCCTCGAGTTCCGATCCGGACCCCCTACGCGGCTTGTGTCCTGGAAAGAGACGGGCCTGTCGTGGGGTGACGAAAAAGAGGTGACCGGATTGCAAACATGCATCCAGTCCCTGGTGAACAAGCTAGTCCGGCTTGTTAATGTAATCCAGGTTATGCTCGTCTGCCGGATCCTCCCGTGCCAACAATGGGATTTTAATCTGTGGGAGTTCGACCCGGCGCAGCATCAAACCCTCAGCAGGCTCTTCGACACGACGTACGAAGACGCCTGGAAGATGCTATTCAAGGGCGCCGAGGCTCCCGCATCCGCTTCCGAGGACCGCGGATACAGCTCGCAGCGTCACGCTAGCGAGGTATGCCATCTACACCTTTTACAGGATGTTAAGCTTTTTTCATAGTTTGACTCTATGCGGGATCTAAACTCCCTTACCTTTGACAGGCTTGGCGGGCGATATCCGGACCGATTAACTGTCCGGCTCTGCTGCCCGAAGACCCAGCCCCAGCTCTACTAGCGAAGCTGCTGGTTCCGGCACCTTATGTGGTGCCGAAGAAGAAGGCCAAGAAGAAGAAGACCACGGGGACTCGAAAGAGTGCCCGCAACGTGGTGGTGTTGGACTCGTCATCTGACGAGTCCGAGACACCCTCCTCCCACGAAAACGAGGAGGAGGAAGAAGAAAACTCTCCCCCCCAGCGGAGGGAGGAGAGAAGAGGAAGGCCGCCCCAACGGGGGAGGCCGAGGGGTCTAGGAAAAGGAAGACCCCTCCGCCGGACTACGCCCCCAATGCCGAAGAGGGCAAAGAGGAGTGGCCAAACAGGGCCAAGCGTCCGGCGAAATCGTAAGTTCAGATATCAGAGTAACTCATGATGTTCCTTTGTTGCACAGCTTTCCCTAATGTCGAATGTAATTATGCAGTCCGCCCCGGGCCGAATTTGACGAATCGTCGGGCGGCTCCCTGGACTCATCGGATGTGAACTCAGTTCCGGCCGCTGTCTCCCCCCGCACTGCAGACGATGCCGAAGTGGCGTCGCGACAAGCTCCGGGGCAGGAGGAGGTGGTCCCGGAGGAGCCGCAAGGCAACCTCCCGGACTCCAGGAGTGAAGGGGATAAGGCTCCCCAGGGCTCTCAGTCCGGCTTAGTGCCGGACACCGCGCCGGAATCTTCCGCAGTTCCGGACCGCGGTAGGCGAACTCCTTCCAAGAGGAGCAAGCCTTCTGAGCCGGCGGCCTCCGTCCAACCGGAGGTGCCGGACAATCTGCTGGAGGTGCTTGACGACGCCTCCATCGACGAGGGGCACCGTACTATTATGAGTACGGTGATCCAGAAGGTTCAGTCCGCCAAGAGCGGACTGACTGAAGCTTGCGCTAGCCTTCTAACAGGCTTTGCGGGAAGTAAAAATATGTAAAAATATTACCGCATAGACAGTAGCCCCTGATGCTCTGTTTGGCGTTCGGAAAGAAAAGCCGAATAGAGGATCTATTAAATTTCGCAAGAGTCTAAAAAAAAGAGAGTCAATATGCGTATGCAGGCGTCGTTGCTATCCACCGCCGCACTGACTGCGGAGGTGGGTGTCCTGAAGCAGGACCTCGAGCGGACCGAGCAAGAGCTCGGACTTGCCAAGCGGCGGCTCGAGGAGGAAGAAGGTAAGAAATACCTTACAGAAAAAGTGCCTATAAAAAGCTTGATTGCAAAAAAGAGTAACAGGATTGTACTGCTTATTGTAGGGGCCATGACTGAGGTGGCGACCCTTAAGCAGGCGTTGTCTGAGGCCGAAAAGAAAACGGCCGCGGAGCGCACCGAGCGAGACAGACTTGGGGCTCAGGTCGACGAGGTGCAGCAAGAGCTTCAGGCTCTCATGAAAAAACATGAGAGTTTGGAGCTGGAGTCGAAGGCGCAAGCATCCGAGCTTGCAACGGCCCTAGAGGCTGCCAAGTCTACCAAGGCCGAAGCCCAAAAGGCCCTCCAAGAGTTGGAGGAGATGAGGAAGATAGCAGCGGGTAAGGCATTCTTTATGCAAAGCAAAAATATAAAAGTGAACTACCTGTTACTTACCCGAATCCGGAGCTCTCCAGGGGCATTCGCAGATCTTCCCCGCAGTGTATCCGCCGCCGCCGCATTCTACCGAGCTGAAGAGGGTAGCTCGACGGAGAAGGTGTTCTGGTCTCAGTATTCTGAGGCCGGACACCCTGTGCCCTTGAGCGACCAGCTGAAACAGCTGGTTGAGCTCCACAAGGCGGCCGAGCAGGCCATGAAGGGCTTCATAGTTCGGCTGTGGCCCGGAGAGGCCCTGCCTGGGAGCTATTTCGGGCTGGTGCGGCGGCTGGTGGAGGCCTGTCCGAGGCTTGAGGTCATCAAGCGCTCCGTCTGCATCGAAGGTGCCCATCGGGCCCTTGCCCGTGCAAAGGTGCACTGGGGTAAGCTGGACGGTGAGAAGCTTGTGAAGGACGGGCCGCCGCCGGGGAAGGAGCATCGCAAGCCCGAGAACTACTACAAGGATCTTCTTGCAGGTGCCCGCCTTGTGGCGGATGAATGTACCAAGGATGTGATGTTTGAATGAACTCGCTCGTGTTTATCCCGTGCGCTGAAAACTTGTTCATATGCGCTTAGCAATGCTTACTGAATTTAAAATATTACTTTCTGTGCGGCCATTTATCAAAAATTGAGAGATGGCCAGTCGTCGGCTTCTGCCCCGTGCCACTAGTGCTGGGGTGTTCGGGATAAACCTGAGCGCTCTTTTTCCCATAGTTGGGTCCTTCGAGGGAGGCGCTTAGCACAACGAACCAGGCAATCGGACTATAATGCTTGAACACTCTCACTTAGCCATAGAACTCTATAATTTTAAATTTCAGCGAAGCCCCTAGTTCGGAAGACCGAGTTTGGGGCGCTATCCACGCCTTGGCCGGACAAAGCCAGCTCCTCGCTCGAAGTGGCATAAGCCTTTAGGGACTCGAAAAACCTCTCGAACAGCGACCCGTCTCTCGCCACATCATGACAGTCAGTTTTAGCTTTCTCCACTGAGGTGCTTAACCCAGCTGAACCGGGGCACAATCGCAGTGGTTCTCGTAGTGCTACCTTAGCCGATAGAGCGGAACATAAGGCACCAAAACATAGGAGCCGGGCAAACCCAACTATTGACCCAAATCATGATTCGGAGCCGATGCATATAGTGCTATAAGTTCGGGGTGCCGCACTTGTGAAAGTGTACGGACTTCTCACACCATTATGAGGGGTACTGAAGCCCCTGGCGTGTTTGCCGTACCATGGTGTACGGGTGCAATCATGTCATTTAATAAACATAAATGTGAAAAGAAGATAATGCAAAAAATAGACAAGAAGCTAAGCATTGTTTATAGAGAGGCTATTTATCAAAGCCGAACGATACAAATAGTGCGGTAAGAAAAAAATATTGGACTATTCAGTATGTCCTGACCAGGGGCAGGCCACGGAATTGTATTTAAAACAGGTATACCGCTCGTAACAGAGACCACCTGGGAGTTCCATAATGCGGCATGGCTTGTCTGCCTCCCTGGATCTTGCATCGTTTGTGCAGCAGTCGAATTGCCGAACAGGTCGTCCGAAGTATGGAGTCCTGAAAGTAAGAAAAAAAATTAAAAAAGAATCCGGCAGCCCCTAGTACGTTTTAAGCCGTATTTTGGGCGTGCCGTTATTGTGCCCCTTCCCCTGTGCCCATGGTATTTCAAGAGCGTAGTTATGTACGCGAGGTACTGGTTTCGCTATGTCACGAAAGCTGGGGTTGGGGCCGCATTGCTATGCTTGCTCAGAGTGTGCCAGGCGGTCCTGCTGTGGGTCATTCCGGGTGCGCTTGGTAGTGGCTGGCTTTTTAATGGCCGGACTGGAGAATTGCCTGAGAAGGCTACTTTGTACCTCCGCTGCGAGAGCCGCCGTATGCTCCTCCGTACGGAGGGAGCGTTCGGTGTTTCCATTGACCGTAATTACTTCTCGAGGGCCTGGCATCTTGAGCTTGAGATATGCGTAGTGCGGCACCGCATTGAACTTTGCGAATGCGGTTCGTCCGAGCAGGGCGTGATAGCCACTGCGAAACGGGACTATATCAAAGATTAACTCTTCGCTTCGGAAATTGTCCGGGGATCCGAAGACCACGTCAAGTGTTACTGAGCCTGTACAGTTGGCTTCTACACCTGGTATAACGCCTTTAAAGGTCGTTCTTGTGGGCTTAATCCTTGAGGGATCTATGCCCATTTTCCGCACTGTATCCTGATAAAGCAGGTTCAGGCTACTGCCGCCGTCCATGAGGACTCTTGTGAGATGAAATCCGTCGATGATTGGGTCGAGAACCAATGCGGCGAAGCCGCCATGACGGATGCTAGTGGGATGGTCCCTTCGATCAAAAGTGATCGGGCAGGAGGACCATGGGTTGAACTTTGGGGCGATTGGCTCCATCGCGTATACGTCCCGTAGCGCACGCTTCCGCTCCCGCTTGGGAATGTGGGTTGCGTATATCATGTTCACTGTCCGCACTTGTGGGGGAAAGCCCTTCTGTCCATTGTTGTTCGGCGGCTTGGGCTCCTCGTCATCGCTGTGCAGCCCCTTGTCTCTGTTTTCGGCCCTTAACTTGCCTGCCTGCTTGAACACCCAACAATCCCTGTTAGTGTGATTGGCTGGTCTTTCGGGGGTGCCATGTATCTGGCACAAGCGATCGAGTATTCGGTCCAAATTGGACGGGCCCTGAGTATTCTTTTTGAATGGCTTTTTCCGCTGACCGGATTTATAGCCTTTGAATCCGGCATTGACTGCCTTGTCTTCATTGCTGTCGCTGCTAACGCGGCGTTTTCGCTTATTCCGACGTGTCCTGCCACTTTTGTCCTTGGTATCCGAATTACCAGGGTTCTTTGATAAGTTGTTACTGCGAGTTAGCCAGCTGTCTTCTCCCGCGCAAAAGCGGGTCATGAGTGTCGTGAGGGCTGCCATGGATTTCGGCTTTTCCTGTCCCAGGTGTCGGGCAAGCCACTCGTCGCGGATGTTATGCTTGAAGGCTGCTAGGGCCTCTGCGTCCGGACAGTCGACTATCTGTTTTTTCTTTGTTAGGAACCGTGTCCAGAATTTTCTGGCCGATTCCTCTGGCTGCCGAATTATGTGGCTTAAGTCGTCGGCATCCGGTGGTCGCACGTAAGTGCCCTGAAAGTTGTCGAGGAATGCGGCTTCCAGGTCCTCCCAAGAACCGATTGAGTCTGCTGGCAAGCTGTTAAGCCAATGCCGGGCCGGTCCTTTAAGTTTGAGCGGGAGGTATTTGATGGTGTGTAGATCATCGCCGCGTGCCATGTGGATGTGAAGGAGATAATCCTCGATCCATACCACCGGATCTGTTGTGCCATCGTATGATTCGATGTTTACGGGTTTGAAACCCTCTGGGATTTTATGATCCATTACTTCATTCGTGAAACATAGCGGGTGTGCGGCGCCTCTGTACTGGGCTATATCACGACGCAGCTCGGAAGAGCTATGTCTGTTGTGTTTGGCCCGGCCGGATTTGTTGTATCCGGAGTGAAGATCATTGTCACATGCCGTAGGGCGCCTGCGCGATCCGTAGATCGATCTTGTTTGTCTTGCCTTATCCTCCAGTATGTCTCGCAGGTCGGGCGCATTTTCCCGTGCCTTAGTTGAGCGGCGTCGGGGCATGGCTTGGGTGGAGGGCCGAGAGGCCTCTCTGTCGCGGCCGCGAGGTGGCCGGTCTACCATGTCATGCGCTGGTGATGTAGGTGCTTCCTCCTCTGATCGGGGTAGCAGCCTGCGCTTCGGGTAACTCTTGGAGGGGCGTTCGAGTTCATACTCTTCGGCCGCAAGGACTTCAGTCCATCTGTCAGCTAGCAAATCTTGGGCAGCTCTAAGCTGTTGCTGCTTTTTCATGAGGCTTCTTGCCGTGGCTAAAAGCCTGCGTTTAAAACGCTCTTGTTCGGCGGGGTCTGATGGTATGACGAATTCGTCGTCATCGAGGCTTGCCTCGTCTTCGGAGGGAGGTGTATAGTTATCATCCTCGACCTCTCGGTCTGCCGCTCTCTCATGAGGGCTGGCTTCTCCATCTTCCTGTGCCGAATCTTGCTGAGGTGGGTGTTCTTCGGCGCTATCCGGGGTAGTATTATCTCCCGTGCCGGAATCACCGTTTTTGCTTTGGCGGGATTTAGAGCGGTGCCGCTGACGCCAGCGCTTTGGCTGTTTCTTGGGGGCGTCATCCCCCACTGTTCCATCGCCATCTCCATCTTTTGGAGTATCCACCATATATATGTCATATGACGAGGTGGCCTTCCAGCACCCTACAGGTGTTGGTTCCTGCTCGTCTCCTACATCGTCGTCCATGCCGTCGATGTCTTCGGAGCTGAAGTCAAGCATGTCGGTTAGATCATCGACAGTGGCTACAAAGTGGGTGGCGGGTGGGCTTTGAATTTCCTCATCGTCCGTATCCCTCCCTCGCTGACCGTAGTCCGGCCAGGGCTCTCCTGATAAAGAGAGAGACTTAAGAGAATTCAGGATGTCGCCAAAAGGCGAATGCTGAAAGATGTCTGCGGCGGTGAACTCCATTATCGGCGCCCAATCGGATTCGATTGGCTGAGGCGCGGGGGTTCGGAGTCCGGGAAGGAGTCCGGATCCTCGGAGTCACGGGTCGTGCAGAGTGCGGGGCTAGCGTTCGGCTCGGTCGCTTTCGGGATCGTAGCCCCCGAGGTGACGTCCAACCGCTCATCCTCGATTGGCGTAATAGGCTCCGAGTTAGGGGTCGGAACCGATGCGTGTGCGGCCTCCAGAACACTGCCCGGGGGCAGAGCTAGATCATGCCCCTCGAGATAGTGCGGCGCGCTTGGCCGTGGCTCGAGCCCGTCGAAGATCAAGTCTCCGCGGATGTCAGCCGTGTAGTTTAAGCTTCCAAACCTGACTTGATGGCCAGGGGCGTAGCTTTCAATCTGCTCCAGGTGGCCAAGCGAATTGGCCCGCAGAGCGAAGCCGTCGAAGACGAAGATCTGTCCGAGGAGAAAAGTCTCACCCTGGACCGCATCGTTGTTGATGATCAAAGGAGCCATCGGGCCTAAAGGCGACGACACAGAGGAACTCTCAATGAAAGCACCAATGTCGGTGTCAAAACCGGCGGATCTCGGGTAGTGGGTCCCGAACTGTGCGTCTAGGCCAGATGGTAACAGGAGGCAGGGAACACGATGTTTTACCCAGGTTCGGGCCCTCTTGATGGAGGTAAAACCCTACGTCCTGCTTGATTAATATTGATGATATTGGTAGTACAAGAGTAGATCTACCACGAGATCAAGGAGGCTAAAACCTAGAAGCTAGCCTATGGTATGATTGTTGTATATGGAGTTGATTGCCTACGGACTACAACCCTCCGGTTTATATAGACACCGGATATGGTTAGGGTTACATAGAGTCGGTTACAATGGTAGGAGATCTTGAATATCCGCATCGCCAAGCTTGCCTTCCACGCCAAGGAAAGTCCCATCCGGTCAGAGGACGAAGTCTTCAATCTTGTATCTTCATAGTCCAGGAGTCCGGTTGAAGGTATAGTCCGGTTACCCGAACACCCCTAATCCAGGACTCCCTCCAAGAACCTCATGGAACACGAGGACCCCATCGAGGATGAAGCGCCCTTGGATGAACGCGGATTGATTACGGTGTGTCAATCGGTCCACATGTGGTGCCGTCCTATTGGCGTGCACCTTAGCAAGGATACGATAAATCACGTTGATAACAGTGATCGGGCGAAATGGGCGGATGTCCAAGGCTCGAGGAACCTTCGGGATTAGGGAGATAATCCCGTAGCGCCGACGCTGCCTTTCAGGGTACGAACCTCCTCGCACACCCCTTGCACACGGTATCCATGGAGGTGATGTCAAATTTAAGCTTTAGCTCACGACCTAATTGAACAATAACAACTGATGACATTGGCAACACTGATTGTGCATGAGAAGAATTACATCGGCTGCGTGTGCGCTCGCATAGCTTACAGAGCAGCGCTCTGTTCTAATTATTCTAACATAACAAAATCATGTTGGCATTTGAAGAGAAAACTTATAACAAGTGAGCATATTTTACTAATGCACATTAACTGACCCGTGTTATCCAAGTAGAAAATAGAGCGCTATACAAAATAGCGTCGCCTCTGAAAATACGCTATTAGCGTGCTATAACACGCTATAGCGTGGTATTAACGAGACATTATACACGCTATAGCGTGCTATTTTTTCTAGTGGTTTTATCGTGGGCAAATTTTAACATGGTCCCTCTTACCTCCTTTTTTACATGTGAGGTAAGAAGGTAAGAGTCAATCAAGCCATTCATTGATGAGATCAACGGTTAAGATCTATTTTATACTCTTACCTCTCATGTGAAAAGAGGGGGTAAGAGGGACCATGTTAAAACTGCTCTTTATCGTGGGCTTGCCCTCTCGGACAGTTGAAGATGTAATTGCACAGCCAATTCAACTCATCCGGGATTGTAATGAACCCATATACGAGCGTACATGCTCTGATCATCGTCGATTTGGAGTGATTGGGTTGTACGAGAGAAACTGCGACCGTAGAAATGGGGAAACGCCCCTTTGAATGTGGTTTGCTGGTCCTATAGAGCCGTTGACTGGAATGCAAACAATAAAAAGTAAGCACCGAAAGCCTAAAAAAAAAGGTAAGCACCGAAGAAGAACATCAAGCTTTGTTTGTCAGAAGGGCAGTCCAGTGTTGCAAGTTGGGACATGGTGTGATACGATGATGCCACCTCCTCTTGGTTTTTGTGATAATTAATCAGTCCAGATCGCAACGTCTCTCTTTCTCTTGTCACGCTCTCACTCGCTAGCCGTTAAGCCAACCCCTCGCCCTCCAACGGTCGCAAATGAAATCCCCTTCCCACGCCATTGACTATATTAATCACGCTCGCTCACTCACTGCTTCATCCAACACTCTCAAGTCACCACCATCTTCTTGCCTCTCACAGTCTCCTTGCTTCAGTTTGCTTGGGAGTGATCAAGAATAAATCAGCTTGGGGTCTCGGCAGACAGCAGCAACAATGGCTGGTGGGCAAGTGGCGGCGCACAGGGCGTTCCTGCTCTGCAACTACTTGCTTCTGGGCGCGGCGTCGGGCTGCATCTTCCTCACACTCTCGCTCCGCCTTGTCCCATCCCCGTCCGGCCTGCTCCTCGTCTTCCTCCACGCGCTCACCGCGGTCTTTGCCGCGGCTGGCTGCTCGGGCTCCTTCACTACCCCCACAGCCGGCGCCGGAGCCCAGCACACTGCACATACCGCCGGTGCCGTCCTCACTGCCATCTTCCAGGGTGCTGCAGCCGTGCTCGCATTCACCCGCACGGCTGACTTCCTCGCCGAGCTGCGGTCCTACGTCCGGGAGGACGACGGCGCGGTTATCCTCAGGCTCGTCGGCGGTCTTGGCGCCGCCATCTTCGTGCTCGAGTGGGCCTCGCTCGCACTCGCCTTCGCTCTTCGGCTCAGCGAAGACGGCGGCGAGGAGGCAACCGACGGTGGCGAGTACAGCAAGAGCTTGCCGTCTGGCTACCACGTCTGAGTCCGGTTCAGCTGTGGCCACTGGCCAGAGCCTGTCGAGATGGATGAACCGAGAGGCAAAATGAGGATATTTCTTTTTTTCTTGTATAAGTTAGTACAATTTAATTATTGTACCAGTACGAAATATGCAAAGGCAAACGTACTGTTTTGCTTACTGCATACGTTATATTTACTGGATCTGGTATATAGTGGAGGGGATTTATTTGCTCACTATATCAGGAAAGATCCTATTGTGATCAATCATTCTGCTAGTGATTCCTCGCAATTCTTAGCTGTTACAGTAACATTTTTGCTCACTGGATTAAAAAAAATGCAAAGGCAAACATACTAACTGCTTTGCTTTGTACATTCGGTATCTATTGTACTTCCGTTCTTTACTAGTTTCATTTAGTCAGCCTGTAAACGGGATAACATTTTATTCACTTTTTTTGCGAGTAATTACTTTTTTATTCAGTGATGTTAAGATTGTGTAGTGTACAGTTTTGAAAACTCACACTGCGCCATGGCCCTGTTTCCTATCTGGTAGTCATCGTCCATCATGGCACTTTGCTAGTCACATTAACAGCAGAAGACCCTAGTGTTGGTGGCCTTTTCCTAAATGATCCAGACCACAACCAAGGCCCCTTTCCAAGGTTGCTCGCTCGCTAAACAATTTTTGCTTGAGCCAGAACGGAGGTGCATGGAGGAACAATCGAGGCTTCGGTGCTCCTCCGTGGCCCAATCATCAGACCAGATCAGCGACCCTGCTCTTCCCTCCGTTGTATTGCCTGCAAGTTTTGTCGTCCTGGCTTCTCCCCGTGCCAAGAAAGAACATTATTTGCATATTGAGCTAACACTGAAATTCTTGATGCATCTCATTCCCCAAGACACATAACCGACATAATGGATATGGATCTGAGAAAGTTTGAACTATAGCTTCTTCATACTATGATGTAGTAGCCGAGGCCAAGTAATATATGGATGCCAGATGTACATGTGAATAATAAGAAGACTTTAATGCTTCGTCAACCACTGTATCACTTATTTATCTTGCTTGGGTACCAAGAGTATTTCTCGCAGTCACGCTTTCGCCTTTTCCATATAAAAAGTAGCTACAGACTTTCTTACTTATAAGGTCCTAAAGATACGAAATTAAGCACCAAGGCCACAAAGAGCTCATAAGGAGAGTACACCTTTTGGAGTTCAGATATGATGATGTTACCTCCTTTTGGGTTTTGTGACAATTAATTTATTAATCTGGCTTCATCACACACTGTCAAAGTCACCATCCTTAGTCGCGCCCTGGGGCGCCCTGTCCTCCATCTCTGCTTACAAACTCCTGCGGTTCGGAGAACGCAGGCTAGCTTTGCGGACATGATCTGGGGGCGCGGGCCCCCTCGCGTGTGCAGTGTTTCTGCTGGCTGCTGGTTTAGAGACGTATCCACACCAGAGATGTCTTGCTTCACAAGTGCATTGTCACCGCGGAGGAGGCTAGCTGTCCGCTGTGCTCGGCAACCCTGGAAACCATGGACCATATGCTCTTCTCCTTCCCGTTCGCGGGCGATTTCTGGAACAAGATGGTTGTCGACGCCAGCAGCGTCACGGTGTGCAGACTGTCTGGCTTTGTAACCACGGTGGCTGCGGTGGCCGAGTCAGCAGTGGAGTTTGCCTTACTGTGCTGCTGGTAAATCTGGAAACACCGGAACGTTGTGGTCTTTCAGCGACAACATGCGTCTCTTGCTCGTGTGCTTGGGTGCTGCCGAGAGGACGCGGCTCTATGGCGTGGACGGCTCCTTGAGAATCGTAGGACGCATGTTGAATCCTGGCTGCATGCCCTCTCCCTCTAGTGTGTGTTCTTATGGTCTTTCCTGCCCCCTCCTCGTTCTGTAACTTAACCATCTGTAACCTTCCTGGGGTTTTAGCCCCGCTGATCAATATATTCAGGTGGGGAACCCCCCCCCTCCCCGGTGAACATTCAAAAAAAGTCACCACCCTCTTCTTGCCTCTTACAGCTCATTTCTTAATTTGCGTGAGTGTGAGTGACTAAGAGGAACCTTTGTGGTGTCGGTAATAATTATCATCACTCGCTCTGGCTCGTTCCTGCCACGTGCAGCCTGATCCTTGTCTTCCTCCATAGGCTCACCACCGTCTTTGCCACGGCCGACTGCCCAGGCTCGTACGTGCTCCTTCAGCACAACTGTCGCCCGTGTGGGACGAGCTCAAAACACACACACAGTCGTCACTGTTCTCACCGCCATCTTTGGCGCCGTGGCATCGCTCTCTTTCAACCGCACGGCCGACTTCTCATGGAATTGTTATCCTATGTCAGGGTGGCCACATCCTTAGGATCGTATGCCATCTTCGTGCTCAACTGGGCACCGACATTGCTCGTTCTCACGCTCTGGCTAGGCGAGGACGACGGCAAGGAGCCGGCGGACGGTGGCGAGTACGGTAACAGTTGGTTGTCTGGCTATCACGTCTGATCTGGATGAACTTCTGGTCAGAGCCTTGTAGCCTGCCAACTATTTTTAGGGTCATAGCTGTAGAAAAGCTAGGTTAAGCGTATGCACAATGCAGGGCCGCATGCGTGTTGATATAAGGCTCAAAGGCCGGCAAGATTACAGGGTTGTTAGGCCACGGACTTGATCTCCAAGCTAGCTAACTAACAAATACGGGACCAGGTCTCCTTGGCCTAACTGATTACAAACACACGCACACGCTACAGATAAACATCGTTTAACACTCCCCCTCAATCACACTATACAAGTTGAGATCGCGTCGGAAAGCTTGCAACGGCCTCAAAGAGAGAGGTTTAGTAAATCCATCTGCAACCTGATCATCGGTAGGTATAAACCTGATATTCAACAATTGGTCAGCCACCCTTTCTCGAACAAAGTGGTAATCTATCTCGATATGCTTGGTCCTGGCATGAAAAATAGGATTAGCAGATAAATATGTAGCACCAAGATTATCACACCAAAGTGATGCTGCCTGCGGATGCCGAATACCCAGTTCAGTAAGCATATTTTGTACCCAGATAACTTCAGTAGTTGCATTTGCTAGGGCTTTATATTCTGCTTCTGTGCTGGACCTAAACACAGTGGCTTGCTTGCGAGCACTCCATGAGATCAAGTTACCACCCAGAAAGAATGCAAACCCTCATGTTGATCTTCTATCATCACGACATCCTGCCCAGTCTGCATTTGAAAACGCACTTACAAGCATGGAGTCTGACTTCCCAAGTCTAAGTCCATGACTGCGTGTTGCTTGGAGGTATCTAAGTATGCTTTTCACTGCTGTAAAGTGTACGCTGGTAGGAGCATGTAAGAACTGACAAACTTTGTTAACAGAGTATGAAATATCTGGCCTAGTTAGTGTCAAATACTGCAAAGCTCCTACAATGCTTCTGTATTTGGTAGAGTACTGCAACTCTGTCCTACTATGAAATACTAGAGGCCGAGACCAAGTCCGGTAGATGTGGATGCCAGGTGTACATGCCAACAATAACTAGGGCTCCAATGCTTCACCAACCATAGGGCTAGTTATTTATTTTCTGTGTAAAGTAAGATCCATTGTAACAGTAATCGAGACTGTGCCAGAAAATAAGATCCATTGTAACAGTAATCGAGACTGTGCCAGAAAAGGGGTTCTAGCAGTCGCATGATTACGTGTGAGGTTGGCACTCGCTCTTTTCAATGAGTGAGAGTGCGTGTATGTATGGTCTATATGTCACTTCCGAGCCCATCTCAAATGTAGTACTGTGCAGCTAAAATCTAGGGCAAGGGAAGCAGAAACTAAGACAGTACCATAAAAACCGGTCAATATGGTCGTTGGTTTCTCTAGCTGCTACCTAGAATATGCAGGCAGGAAAAGTCAGCACCATATAAAGGAGATCACGAGAATTTCTGTCTGGGACGAGGAGTGGCAAGTGTTGCTAGTTGATACAGATGTGATACCATGATGTCACCTCTTTTTAGGGTTTGTGATAAAAAAATTGAACAAACGCTCGTACAAACGCACATATGCTTATCCATATGAATGCACGCACACACACCTTATATCTATGAACATCTTTGAGAGATTGATCTGCCACATCATCTTGAGATTATCGAATTCGCCACAAATGCCTTCGTAGTCGACACGAACGTCTCCTCCCTCTGAACCACATCGTCGGAAGGCCTGAAATAAATTCAAAAAAATACGAACACGGATGTCAAGTCTAGGACTTGAACTCAGGTGAGCAGGAGATACCACTGTCCTCCTATAATCATTCAACCATAAGTTGGTTCGCAGTTTTGTGATAATTAGATAGTCCCAACCGCAACTGTCTCTCTCTGTCTTCGGCAATCGGTAGCCGTTAATTATAAATCAACCCCTCACCACCCAACGGCATCTACTATATCTAAATGGGAGCCCCCACTACCTGATTTTACAGTCTTCTCATGTGTCCACGTCGTCATAAATTCTTTTGGCCGTTTGATTCACCACGTATGGCTCAGATCAACCAAGAGTGGATCATCTCGGCCTATGCAGTGCACGTCGCCCCTCATGTTGGCTCCTAGTACTTCTCTACCCGCGGAAGCAGAAGCGCAAGTGAACCTTCCTCCCGTCGAAACGTCTTCGCGACGGAATCCCACCTCATAAGCTGGCCGCTCCCTCTCCAATCACTCAAATATCTCTTCCCAAACGACACAAACTCCACGCAGCGACAGACACAACAGAAGTACGGAACCCAGCCTTCTCCAGGGTTTGCGACAGCAGTCGGGGAGGACTGGCGGCTATGGCGGCGATGGCAGGGCAAGTGCAGGATCGCAAAGACGATCGATCTAGAGAGAGGATGGTGGAGCTTCATGCAGAAGGCCATCAACAAGCTCATCAACATCCTTGAGGGCAAGCCGGAGCAGCAGTTCAACTCTGAGGGCTACATGATGCTCTGCACGTAAGTTGCCTCCCTCCCCGTCCCCCTCCTACCATGCCTAGGCTTGGCCCGATTTGACCTGATCTGGTGATTAATTGATCTAGGGTTTCCGCCCACCCCTATTTGTCTGGTGATTAATTGATCTAGGGTTTCCGCCCACCCCTATTTGCATTTTTTGTCACGCAGCACGATATACTCGCAGCAGCTATATGACGATTACTGCGAGTCCTTGGAGGACTACAAACTAGCCACGGTGAGTTGTTTGCCTACTCTCGCTGGTACGCACATGTGTGTTAAGTGTTCAGAGTATCTCATGTTGCGTGTGTGTGTGCGCCGGTGGTGTTGGTTTTTTTTCTGGTCAAATGAAGCAAGGCAAATCTGATTGTGTTTTTGTTTCAAACATGTATTGATGGGTTTGCATTTCTGTAAAAACTTTGGGTTCAGGTGGAGTGTGAGGGTGGGTTGTCTTACTGGCTGTGAATCTTTACGTTCTCATCTTACACATAATCAGGTCCCAACTGAATTATTTTGTCCTTTGGCAATTTGAAACAGACCTTCCTATTAGAATTCCAGTAGCCAGTCATCCAACTGCGCCCCGTCCTCCGCATTGGGGCTTCCATCTCGCTTCTATTGGGCTGGGGACAATAACAAGCAGAAGTATCATATGGTTAGTTGGCCCGACATCTGCAAGCCCCGGGAGCAGGGAGGCCTTGGCATCATGTGCTCGAAGCGCATGATCATTGTCCTCCTTTCACGCTGGCTCTGGCGCATCTCTCAAGGGCATGGCGGTCTGTGGCTAGACATCATCCGGAATAAATACTTGCGTGGCCAACCTCTGGCCTTCTGCCAACGATCGGGTGGGTCCCAGTTCTGGCAGTCGGTCATCCAACTGCTCCCCGTCCTCCGCATTGGGGCTTCCATCTCGGTTGGATCGGGAGCAGCGACCTTGTTCTGATTTGACCGATGGACGGATGACGCCCCATTCGCGGCCCGCTTTCCCGACCTCTTCTCCATCGCAGTCGTCCCTACAATCTCAGTTTAACAGGCCCTTATTGACTTAGGGCACCTCGCGTTCCGGAGGCCATTTGGGCCTACGGAAGTGGCCGCCTGGCATGAGCTTCTTGATTGTATTG
This sequence comes from Triticum urartu, assembly GCF_056163025.1. NCBI lineage: Eukaryota > Viridiplantae > Streptophyta > Magnoliopsida > Poales > Poaceae > Triticum > Triticum urartu. Next base: position 513,004,521 of record NC_141873.1, read on the forward strand.
CTCTCCATGAACCGATTGTAGATGCTGGCCCGGATGAGGTTCGGTGGCGCCTTGAGCCTTCGGTTCAATTCTCCACCAAGTCCCTCTACGCGACCATCGCTCCCTCCTCCACCCCGCCGCCCCACAGTTTGGTCCATTCGCCTGCCCCTTAAAATTCGGATCTTCATGTGGCAATGGATCCGCGGTCGGCTTCCGTCGGGAGTTGAGGTTCGCAAGCGCAATGGCCCGGGCTCTGGCCTCTGCCCCCTTTGTGATACCCCCGAAGACTCGAACCACATTTTCTTCTCCTGCGTGTCTGCTCAGTTCGTTTGGAGCTGCTTTAGAGAGGCGGTTGGTGGGGATTGGTGCCACTCCAACTTCCCCGACCTCTTCGCCGAACTACATGCCTCCCCGCTGCCCTCTCGCCACATTAGGTGGCTTGAGAGTGGGGCCCTCGCGTGGACGCTCTGGACGATTCGCAATAAACTTGTGATTCAGCGCTCCCCTCTTCAACGTGCTACTAACGCCCTCTTCAAACTGTCTGGTTACTTGCAGCTCTGACGGCCGCTTAGCCGCCCTCGGGACCGGGACGCCATCTCCGCCTTCATCGCCGACCTCCGCTCGATGGCCGTTCGCCTGTCGCCGCCCCCTCCGCCGCCTCCTCCTGGGCCTGATTAGTCGTCTGTCGCTCTCCGGCTCCGGCTCCGGCCTTGGCCCCGGCTGAGCCTTGTCTCTTATTTCGTGTGTGTTTTGGGCTTGTTGAGCTGTGCCCTCAGCAATACCTCTGGATCTATTATTGTGAGACTTGGGTGTGTGTGTTTTGAACTAGTCCTTGTATGTGCTCTTGGCGGTTTGCTTTATTTATAAAGCGGGGCGAAATCCTTTTTCGGTAGAATTCCAGCATACTATCTTTTATGCAGTACAGGTACAGTTAGTGCATCAGTGACTTTACTTTTTACTACTTGTGACAATGTGATTTAGGACAGTTTATTCAGTGAAAGCAAGTGTTATCATTGAAAGGCTTCTTCTGTTTCAAATTCTTTGTATAAACACTATTGTTACCATCCAATGAAAACAATGCTTACATGCACATCCTTTCAAAGATGTTCTTTCCCCACAAGGGAAATGTGTTAGTGCACAGGAAAATCACTATTTTTATCTACATTTTTTGTGTCCACAGTAGAAATTTTGGTGAAACAAATCCCTCAGCAATGCGCGGGGAATCATCTAGCTTGCTCACTGTCCGCTCCATCCACCACTCCCAGTCTTAAGTGAAAACTCTCTTCTCGCCTCTCACAGTTCCTTAATTCAGTTTGCTACTTCAGAGTGATCATGAAGAAACTAGCTTTGCGTGGAATCGTCACTCGACAACAACATTGGCGGGCGGGGAAGTGGCATTCCATCTCTGCAACTACATGTTGCTGGACGCAGCGTCGGACTACATCTTTCTAACGTTTCGATCCGCCTTCTTCCCATCCCTATGCAACCTGCTCCTTGTCTCTCTAACCGTACTCACCGCCATTTTCGCCGTGGCCGACAGCTTGGGCTCGTTCACCACCCCTGCCGCCGGCGTTGGAGCCCAGAGCAACACGCACACAGTTGGCGCTGTCCTCACCGCCACCTTCTAGGGTGCCAAGGTGCTGCTCGTGTTCGCCTGAACGGCCGAATTCCTAACCGAGTTCTCATCCAACGTCCCGGAGATGGACAAGTAGACTTCCTCACTAAACTGTGGTCCAACGTCTGGGATAAGGACAACACGGCCGTCCTTAGGCTCCATCGGCGCCCTAGGCGCCGCCTAGTTTTGATTTTCGGTCTCAGATTTTTTTTCCGCCCTAGAACAAGATGGCCAAAATTCGGTCAGACGAGATTGCAAAACTAAAATTTGAATTTTGAATGAAATTTGGACAAAAAATTGACCAAAGTTTTGACTGGGCAAAAGTTATTTGGCCAAAAGGGACAATTCCGCCCCATGACGAGATGTGCGAAATTCAGCCGCACAGCTATCTTTGTGCCGGAGTGGGCCTTGCTCACCCTCGCACTCCTACTCCGGCTCAGAGATCACAGTGATAACGAGGCGGGAGATGAGTACACCATGAGCTTGCCATCTGGCTACCACGTCTGATTTAGGTTGAACTTTTCATCAGAGCCGGGAGAGATGGGTCAACAGGGATCAGACATGAGGCATATGCTTGTATGTTTCCTAATTAATTGTTTTTCTTGAAGGGATTCTTAATTAATCGTTGCAGTTACATTGCTGCTCGATTCTTGAACTTGGAAAAATGCTCGGTACAAAATGGAGAACTTTTGTGAGGCTGCTTGCTCTGTTCCGTAGATATTCCGCCACGCCAGAGAAGAATGGGGAGGCCAGCTGCTCAGGGAGTGCCAGTTCAACAGGCCATGAGTGATGAGTCTCCTCTATCTCAGCCCGGAGCTGAACTGCATGAAGGTCACATTGTCGGTTCTTCTGCTTGCGTCAAAGTTCCACCAAGAAAATTGTGCCTATTATGAGCCAACAATTAAATTCTCGATGCATCTCATTCCCTAAGACAAATAACAAAAGTTAATTAGGTGTCTCTCAACATCCTCATCACACTCTTCCCCCTCTATTATTATCATGGCTAAAAACTAGTTAATAGAGTCAGTAATTAGCTCTACAACTCAGTGTTACTATGGAGTTGGAGCCGTGGCGAAGTCCAATATATATGGAAGTCCGATCTACATGTGACCAATAATTAGGACTCCAATGCTTCACCAACCATATTTATTTTTGGACCATTTGCATTTCTGTCCCTAACTCGAACCACCTAATCAGATATACCTCTAATTTGAAAGCCTGCTCAAATTTGCCCCTTCGCCGTTAGGTGCCCTTACAAAAATGCCCTTCTGCGTCGTTACCGTCCGGTCAAATAGCTTTGGCCGACCTGAAAAAATAGCAAAAAAAATCTAAAATTTTGTGAGATAGAAGATACTCATGTGTGCAAGGATTGTGCAAATTTTGGTGCTATTTGGACATTCCAGGAGCTCGTGGCGAGGAAAAACAGTTAATCTGCACGCTTGTGAACAGTAAATTTGAAATAAAATAGTAAGAAAATTAAAAAATGAATTTTTTGGTCATCAAAGAGGCTTGGGTGCACTCGGTGCATGCAAGTTTTTGTGATCAAATGACATGCGAGGAGCTCTAGCAACAAAAAACAAAATAGTCATTTTTTCCCAAGTTTTTTCCTGAGCCAAATTTTGTTTTTTTTCTCCAAAAGCCCCTCCATTGTCCAAACACAATAAAAATTTGGACGCAGCTTGCAGACCCGAGCCTCTTTGATGCCAAAAAATTTCATTTTTTTATTTTTCTTGCTATTTTTTTGATTTTACTGTTCACAGAATTACATATTTATTGTTTTTCCTTTGACACGAGCTTCTGGAATGTCCAAACAGCACGAAAATTTGCATACACCTTGCGAACCTGAGTATATTTGATCCCACAAGTTTTTAGATTTTTTAGATTCTTTTTTGCTATTTTTTTCAGGATGGTCAAAGCCCTTTGATCAGCTTTGACCGGACGGTAACGGCACAAAAGGGCATTTCTATAAGTGCACATAATGGCAGAGAGGCAATTTGAGCAGGCTTTAAAATTAGGGATAAATCTGAGAATGAGCGTAAATTAGAGACATAAATGTCAATGTCCCTTTATTTTTATGTGCAATGTAAGAGCCGTTTCAATCATCATCAACATTGCGCCCTTGGTATAAAAGTAGCGGTTACATCGCAAAATTGAAGGGATTCTAGGAGTTGCGCGATTATGCGCGAGGTTGGCACTCGTCTTCGCTCTTCGGCTCGGTGGCGATGGCAACAAATGGAGGTAGCCGACGAATATGCTAAAAAAGAGAGTAGATTGTTTGGCTATATTAATCTTGCTTGCTCACTCTCTGCTTCATGCCTTCATCCAACACTCTCAAGTCAGCACTATCTTCCTGCCTCTCACAGTTCCTTGCTTCCGTTACTTGGGAAGTTGGGAGTAATCAAGAAGAAGAAACCAGCTTGTGGTGTCGACAACAACAATGGCTGGGCGCATATGTTTTTTTTAGAAAAAGAGGATGACCCCCGGCCTCTGCATCTGGACAATGCATACGGTCACTTTATTAATTATTCTCACGGTACTTTACAAACTAATACAACAGTAAACCTAAAGCCGCCGTCTAAGCAACTCTATCCAATTGATGAAGGGGCGCAGATAGTGTGAGCCTAATACCAAACAGACATCGCAACCAAACCTAACATCTAAGACCTGAGGTCCCATCCAGGACGCCTGCCGGGCATGGGTCTCACCGGTCCGGCGTGCACTCAGAGGCCACCGCCACCAACTGCTACCATTCCATCTTCAGAACTGTACTGATGCATCAACCTTGCTCGGTCCAGCTATCGTCGACGCCACCACGGCGCCCAACGGCACCTCCTCCCTGCGCGCAAACAGCTGAGCACGTCGCGGTCGCCACTGATACACCTCAGCACCATACTGCCAAGTACCACCAGCCGACACAGGTTGAAGTCTTTGGAAGATCTGTCGTGCGTAGCACCTGCTAACCAGGCATGACAAAGCGTAGCACCTATCAGTCAGGCATGACTTGACATCTCCACCGAAGCTTCCTGCAAGATGAAGGTACTCCACCTCCAACCTCTCTGAACGGGACGGGAGCACCCCAGGAAGACACGACAAAGAGTTGAGCACCACAATCACCACAAGAGCCGGACCAGCCGACCGCCATGGCGAAGCGACACCACTAAAGAGAACCGCCGCCATCAGGAACGCCAAGAATGCGCTGTAGCTGTCCCACCTTCCCGTCGACCCAAAGCGGCGCCTTCAAGAAGGTGACGGAGCCGGGCACCGCCGCCGCCCAACCAAAGTTCTGGGTTTTCACCCGGGTGCAGGGGGAGGACGAGGGAGAGGGAGCTGGATCTCAAAGCCACCTTCAAGAAGGAAACAGTGCCTGGAGCGCCGCCGGCATCGTGGCCACCGCAGCCGGCCAAGAAATTACGCTGATCCAGAGCTCCCAACCCCACATCCGCGCAGTCCGCCACCGGATCCGGCCGGACTGACGAGGAGGAAGCAGCAGCACGGGGGCGCCGTCTTCAGATCTGGCGAAGGAGAGCAACAGGGGATCCCTCCACGCGGCACCCGCGTCCACCGCCAACTCGCCGCCCGCGCGGCCAAGTAGACGCGGCCCTCCACTCCGGCGAGCGCCGCCCGCCGCCAGGACGACGCCGCCCTCACCAGCAGAGGCCGCTGCCTCAAACCCTAGGCCCAAGCCCGAGCAGCGTCGCGTCCGAGGGCCTCGCCGCCACCCTCATCGGCGTCCGCCCAGGGGACCCGACGCCCGTCTCCAGCGGCGGCGAGGACAGGAATCGAGAAGGGGAGAAGGCGGACGGGAGGGTTGGTCGCCCCCAAGTCACCCTCGTGAGGGCGACGCGAGGGACGGGAGGGACGGGATGAACTCAGCTGGCGCATATGTGGTGGCGCATAGGGCGTTCCAGCTCTGCAACTACTTGCTACTGTGCGCCTGGGCGTGGCTTCATGTTGCATCTTCCCTGTGCAGCATGCTACTCATCTTTCTCCACGCGCTCATCGCCATCTTACCACCGCCTGCTGCTCGGGCTCCTTCATCACCCGCGATGTCGGCACCAGAGCCTAGCACAATGCGCACACTGCTGACACCGTCCTCAACGTCTTGAGTTACATATCATCTCCGAAATTCCAGCATGAACGATAATGCCCTAACATCCATTAGCTCATGAAGTTACTATCACTAGAGAAATAAACCCAAATTGCAGCTAACAATTAAATAACCATCTTGTCATACTTTTGTATTTGCAAAGTTAAATTGACCAATAGAGTGCTACTGCACCCACAAAATTTGTGACACATATTGATATAAGTAAACAAATATTTTAAGTTTCAACTGCAATTTGAAGCAATCAGTTAACTGTGGAAGCAAAGCAACACATTTCAAAGTCACCGAGATCTTATAATCATGCGATGATTTCTTGGTATTCTGGGTACCACAATAAACAATCTATGGTACTTGTTGGGTGCCAATGAAATAGAATTACATGAAATCATTTTCCCATATTTGTTTCCACGGTGTAGTGTGTGATGTCCTAAATGCCACTCGTTCAGCACATCCCTTTTCTGAATTAAGGAGCCCACGTTGCCAATTTCGTTGAGATGAAATCGATAATATAGTTTCTAAAGGTTCTATAAGGGAAGCCAAAACATTCCCAATCATAGTATACTCATAGACTAACACATCCCTAGCTTGCCCGCAACGAAGACTACCCCGATCGTCATCACAAAGATCCCCCATGTTTCATGTACATAACAAACAATCTTCAGATATATGTACTGCAAGGTCCCGAAAAATAGCAAGAAGGGGCTTTCGCACTACGTTAACCAGATGTACACCATAAACAATAATTCCCAATGTGTCTCATTCCATGTGAAGATCTCGCTTTGCGGAATAAGATGCCATCTGGTGCATGTATACGATGCATGCTATCTTCTACCATTGATTCTGGAGTGATTGGCATGTTACATATGGACACACTATATGTAAGCTGCTACCACTCTCTTATTCCATGAAGATGATGGTACTTGCACCATAAATATGATTGTACATGTACTCGCTCTTCTAAATGAGTGAGACAATGCGACCAACATTGCAAAAGCAACTTCTCGGTGAGTAAGAGTGTATATATGCATCGTCAATACGTTATCTCTGAGCCGAAATCAATTGTAGCACCCGCAAGCTGAAAATTGGGGCAAGGGAAGAAGAGACCGCGCCGGCCGGTACCTTGGAAACTGAGGCCCTGTTTGGTTCATAAGTCTTAGGACTTTTTTTTAGTCCCAACTTATAAGTCTCAAGTCTTTAAAAAGTCCCTACCTGTTTGGTTCCTGGGACTTATAAGTCTCTATAAGACCATATTACAACTATAAGTCTTTATAAGTCCCTCCTTAAGAGTCTTATTTCATAAGTCTCAAATGCCTACTTTAAGTTTCTATAAGTCCCTCCTGTTTGGTTTAGATGAGACTTATAAGGACTTATTTAAGTCCCTAGACCAATAAGTCCCTGGAAACAAACACCCTCTGAAACTGTAGAAATGAGAGAATGCCCTTTGGGTGTGGTTGTTGTTCTGTCAAGCTGTTGACGGGAATGCGGACACGAAAAGTAAGCATCACAGGAGATCATCAAGCTTTCTTTTTCAGACCGGTAGTGGCAAGTGTCGCATGTCAGACTGTGATGTGATATGATGATGTCACCTCTTTTTGGGTTTTGTGGTAATTAATCTGTCCACATAGCAACATTTCTCTTCCTCCGCCTCCCTCGCCCCCGCCAGAGGGCCTGGTTGGGTAAAGCCCAGTCGGCGCCGGCGCCGATGGGGCTTCCTCATATCCCTGCTCGAAGGGGCTGGCGCTGACAGACCAGGACGTCAGGCAGGCATGGTGTAGCGATCGTACCATATGCCAGTGGCGATAAGCGCGGGGTAGAAACCTGTTATGTCTTCGGGCAGATCGGCGGCGGTGATTTTCGTCCCCTTCTTGAAATCATCGTGACGACTCTTGTTGCCCGTCGTGTTGCTTCAGGGGAAACTATGATTCTCAGATTGGACAGTGGTGATGCTCCAATGTCTTACGTTCCTGATGCCTCCACCTTGGAGCTCATAGTTCGTAGTATGCATCTTTGTCTCCTCATGATGGTGTGTTCACGGTTGAGGACTCTGGTAGCTGTTGTAGTGGTAGGTGGTGGTGTTAGCTACGCTCAACTCCTATGTATTAGGCCTTGGGTGTGTGCGTTTGTTGGGTCCGTGCGGATTGGTCCTCGTATTCCCCCATGCGTTCACCACTGTCTTCGCCACGCCGACGGCTTGGGCTCATTCTCCTTCGCCATAACTTCTGCGGGCACGGGATTCTAGCCAAGGTTAAAAATTCCAACCAAATTCCAGTGAAATTTCAAGATTTCACATATTTAGGTGGGTCCAAAATATTTGTAACACCGAAATTTCAAGGCAGATTAAAACTGGTTTCAAACTAAATTTAAATTGTATTTAAATTCATTAAAATTAAGTGAAATTTGAAATTTACAATATGCAAATTTTTGGAAATTTCGCATATTTCGGATTTTGAGATAACACTAATAAGGTCTGCAGTGCTCTGTGGAGATATGGAATCACACCAGAGAAGCACTGACAAGACGTCCGCTGCTCCTGTGGGCTGCAATTCAACGGGCCATGAGTCTCCTGTGCAGTGCTTGCGGGTTACATCGTCGTTGCTTCTGCTTGTGTCAAAACCCTATCAAGAACATTATTTCTTTCATGAGCGGACAATAAAATTCTGGGTGCATCCCATTCCAAAAGAAGAAAAGAAACGACGTTAGATTGTCTCTCAATGTCCTCATGACGCCCTTCTCCCTCTATTACTATCGTGGCTGAACACTACTACTCCAGTTAATAGATGCGAGGAAGAAGTCTGCACTACAGCTCTGCCTTGCTAAGCAGTGGAAGCCGAGAGTGCGAGACTATGTCCAATTTATATGGATGCCGATGTACACGTGAACGACGCAAATGCTTCACCAACCATAGGGTCATTTATTTATTTTGCGTGGAAAGTAAGAGCAGTTTCATGTTGGCGCAGCTCTCTCTCTGGATGGAGGTAGAAGAAGAAGGAGCAAAACACAAGTACACAAAGAACCCAGCCGCACGTACGGCTTACTATTTCTTTGTTCCAACCCGTTGGCTCAGCTCTTGCGGTTACAACGATAAGGGGCTTTTATACCCAGGCTAACAACCAGGCTCTCCATGATGCTGCTCCCACGAACGATCCACTTCGCCCGTCAGCGCACTTGACGCGCACGACGCTGGCTCCCCGCAACGGAATGCCCAAGCTCTCCACAGCTATCGCCAACAGCGCGCCTAGCCTTGGCCCACGCACCACCAACGTTACACACGCACACATGCACGCGACATCAACTGGAGCACGGACGCGGCACGCACCGGCGTCCGATCTAAACCTAAACACACACACGCCACGCTGCTGCGTCCGGCACGTCTCGCCCGTCCCACGCGTCACCGACACGTCCGACAAACCCGATGAGTCCGACCACGCCAGTGTGTCCCGCCCACCCGCGCGCACCCGACGCGCCCGACAAGTCCGATCACACACGCCGTGGCTTATTCCAACACACACCCCCTAAGCCACGGTCTAGAGGAGTCCGTCGTCGTCGACGTTGACGCCGGCCAAGAGAGCCTGCTCTGCCGCCGGTCCTTTCCGCAGTTGCGGGCACTCGCGCCGGAAGTGCCCGTGCTCCCTGCACTTGTAGCAGCGCCTGCGCTTGTTGCCGCCGCTCCCTGACGCCACGCTACGCCCGTCGTCGTCGTCCCGAGCACCGCCGTGTCGACGCTCCCGCGCTGCCCACTGCGCCGCCGTCATGAGCAGCTGCTCACCCCCACGCTCGCCGCTGTCTTGTCCACGGCGCCGAACCCGCTCGTCGAACGCACGCAGCCGCCCGAGCGCTTCGTCGAATGCCACCGTCGTCACGTCGTGGAACTCCTCGATGCCGGCGACGACGGGGAAGAGGCGATCCGGCACCGTATCCAGCAACTTCTTGACAAGTGCTGCGTCGCCCAGCGTCTCCCCGAGATTGGCACACCTCGCCGCCATTGCCGCGAGCCTCCCGCCGTACACGTCGAGCTCCTCGTCGTCCGCCATCTTCATCCGGTCGAATTCGCCGCGCAGCGTCCCCAGCCTCGCCGCGCGGACCCGATCGGCGCCGACGAACCTCACCTTCAAGGAGTCCCATACCTCCCTGGCGGTGAGCTTCGTCGCCACCTGCAGCAACACGTCCTCCGGCAATGCCCCGAGGAGCAACGCGCGCACCATCTTGTCCTTCCGCGCGTTCACCGCCTCGTCGCCCGGCGCCACCGCCTCCCATACGGTGTGGACATCGAGGATCGCCTGCGCCTTGATGGCCCAGACCATGCAGTTGTCCGCGGTCAGCATCAGCATCGCCATCATTGCCGATCCGCCCGCGCCGCTGCCGTGTGGGACGAGCGCCATGGTCGCCGGTGATCGCCTGAACCGAAGCTCTGATACCAATTATTGTCGCAGCTCTCTCTCTCGACGAAGGTAGAAGAAGAAGGAGCAAAACACAAGTACACAAAGAACCCAGCCGCACGTACGGCTTACTATTTCTTTGTTCCAACCCGTTGGCTCAGCTCTTGCGGTTACAACGATAAGGGGCTTTTATACCCAGGCTAACAACCAGGCTCTCCACGATGCTGCTCCCACGAACGATCCACTTCGCCCGTCAGCGCACTTGACGCGCACGACGCTGGCTCCCCGCAACGGAACGCCCAAGCTCTCCACAGCTATCGCCAACAGCGCGCCTAGCCTTGGCCCACGCACCACCAACGTTACACACGCACACATGCACGCGACATCAACTGGAGCACGGACGCGGCACGCACCGGCGTCCGATCTAAACCTAAATACACACACACCACGCTGCTGCGTCCCGCACATCTCACCCGTCCCACGCGTCACCGACACGTCCGACGAATCCGACGAGCCCGACGATACCAGTGTGTCCCGCCCATCCCGCGCGCACTCGACGCGCCCAACGAGTCCGACCACACACGCCGTTGCTTATTCCAACATTCAGCAATCTCGACATTGTGCCGTCTATAGGAGCAGAGCAAGGGGGTGAGGGTCTAGCGGTCACACGTACACAGTTACGAGGAGGAGGGCTGATTGTCTGTATGCCACATCTGATTCCGCTTGTAGTAGGAGCCTGGAGAGATAGAAACGGGTATCATGAATAATTGGTCATGAATTTTGTTTCCATAATTGTGTGTTGAGTCATGTAATCTTTTTTACCGATCAGTTATTATCTTTTTAATTTGACCGATGCTAGGCATCGGTCGACCAACCCAATTTTCAGTCGGTGACCAGAGCCTCATTTCCAATGAAATACTTGGCACTCCCCCCCTCTCGGTGTGGCAGCTCAAGATGGTAGATTTCCAATACATTGAGGACAAGGCGGCGGGTAAGTTGGTCACTTGGGAAGGGCAAAACATCACCGTCATTGGACGCATGGCCCTTGTCAAATCTCTCATCACATCCCAAGCGGCGTATGCCATCACGCTTCTCATTGTGCCTCCAAGCTCCCTACATAACATCAACAAACTCAAGAGGGCCTTCCTTTGGTCCGGTTCTAATAAATCGACCGGGGCCAAGTGCAAGGTCAACTAGGACATTGTCTGTCATCCTAAGCAATATTGAGACCTTAGGTTCTTAACACTGACAAGTTTGCCCGTGCTCTGCGGCTAAGATGGCGTGGTATGAATGGGAGCCACACAAGCTCTTGGTTGGCCTAAGTAACCCTTGCACGAAAGAGGACCTTGATTTCTTCAACGCCTCGAAGCCATTAACGGAAACAACGTCTGGAGATGACATGGGAGGTGCTGTTGCAAGTCGGAGACTGAAAGTGCTAGTGATTGACTAGAGGGGGCGAGGGTGAATAGGCGGTTTTTAAGAAAGTCTTCAAAACATGGAAGTTTCGAAGACAAACGATAGAAATAAACCTATTGCCATGCAGCGGAAGGTAGACTACACTAAGCAAGCCATAGTCAAATATTCAATGAAGTGAAAGCACAATGACTAATAGCAGCTAGGCAGTTTAGATCAGATAGGAAGATAGTGTGAAGCCAATCAGAACAAGCAGTCACTCAGTGAAGACAAAAGATAATGCTATCATACAATGACTTCACCAGGGCCAACCGTAAGTAAAGGAGAGGGAAGGATGAAACCAGTGACTCGTTGAAGACAATGATTTGTTGAACCAGTTCCAGTTGCTGTGACAACTGTACGTCTGGTTATGGAGGCTGAGATTCAACACAGAAGACCGCGTCTTCACCTTATTCGCCTTGAGCTAAGGACACCCAGTCCTCGCCCAATCACTCTGGTAAGTCTACAAAGTAGACTCCCAAACCTTCACAGACTTCGTTCACCGGCGATCCACAATGACTCTTGGATGCTCAGAACGCAACGCCTAACCGGCTGGAGGATTCACAGTCCTCAAGTGTAATAAGTCTTCAGATCACACAGACAGGAAGACTTCAGTGATGCCTAACACTCTTTGGCTCTGGGTGGTTAGGGCTTTTATCCTCGCAAGGAATTCTCTCTCAGAGGCTTCGAGGTGGGTTGCTCTCAAACGACAAAAGCCGTACACTAACTCTGAGCAGCCATCTGTTTATGATTGTAGGGGGTGGGCTATTTATAGCCACTAGGCAACCCGACCTGGTTTGTCCGAAATGACCCTTGGTCACTAAGGAACTGACACGTGTTCCAATGGTCAGATTTCAAACACACACGGCAACTTTACTTGGGCTACAAACAAAGCTGACTTATTCAACTCTGGATAAGATTTGCTCTCATTGTCTTCACTCGAAGACATAGGATTTTGGTTAAGCATCACTACAGTCATTCTGACTGGTTCTCTTGGACCCCACTTAACAGTACGGTGGTTCCTATGACTCAACAAAGAAGAAAAAGAACGACGAAACATCTAACTCTTCGCGCTCCACTGTCTTCACACAATGTCTTCTCTTGTCATAGTCTTCAATGTGAATGTCTTCACATACCACCTTTGACTTCAATGTCTTCATACATTTTTAGGGGTCATCTCTGGTAGGAAAACCGAATCATTGAGGGACTACTACCTGTGTTATGCTGCAATTCTCACAAACACATTAGTCCCTCAACCAGGTTTGTCGTCAATACTCCAAAACCAACTAGGGGTGGCACTAGATGCACTTACAATCTCCCCCTTTTTGGTGATTGATGACAAACTGGTTGAAGTTTTCAACGGGGATAAAAGTATGTGAAATGTAAAGGATTTAGGTATTGTCTTCATAAGTGGCAAAGGCTCCCCCTGAAGATGTGCATATAAGTAATTTGCTTTTGGAATGCAAATGCACATGGCAGGTTGTACTTGTGGAGATCCTCTTCAACTTATGACGACAATTCATCATGCATGAACGGTATGTGAAGATAATGACATGCATAATGAAAAATGGACGTCTGCAGAATGACCTAAGTGCGGAAGTTATCATCGCACATGCGGTATTTATCATCGCATCATAAAATAGCAAATAAGTAGCAAACGGCCATCGAGTTTGAGTGTTACAACTCAAAGAACCAAATGTATCAAAACGCGAGAGTTGTAAACACTAGGCAAAATATAAAACCACCGCCCATATGGTCCCGCTTGAAGACTATCAAACTCATATGCTTCTCCCCCTTTTGTCAGTAAGGACCAAAAAGGTTTGAAGAAATAGAGCACGTACTCGTTCCCATGAGGAGTTGGTGAAGCAGCAGGGTCGTCGGAGTTGGTTGGCGGTGCAGACGAACTCGGTGCAGTGGTGATTCGCGCTGAAGGTGGTGAAGTAGCATCGTCTTCATCATCGATGACACGTGCATTCACTGTTGCAGCAGAGGAGGAGAAGTCAAAGTCTTCAAGAGACGGAGTACGCCGCAACAAGGTCCTTCTCGGAGGTGTTGAGTCAAACTTGAAGCGTTCAGAGAAACCATCATCTTGAAGATCATCTTCAGAACACATAAGCGTCAGCCCTTTTCATGTACGCCGACAAGTTTCATGTGCGACAAAGGCATTCTTGGTGGCAAGGTTGCGAATCCTATTTACGTCCACCAAGAGGCTTTGCATTTGGCGCTTCAGCCAGTCATGATGCTTATCTTGTTTCTAATGAAGGGCGACCAGAAGCTCTAGGTCATTGAGAACACGAGATCGCTTCTTGGGCCGTTGTGCAATGGTGCTTTCAGTGGCTTCTGTGAGGGCATGATGAGGTGCACGGGTAGTACCAGCTAGAGGATAAACACGAGTGACTGCTGGGTCGCCTTCAATGTGTTGTGAGAAACTTTGCTTATCAGCATTCTGAAGACTAAGGGGCTCCTTGGCAGGCTCTGGATAGATGACTTCAACTGACATGTTGACGTCAGGCAGAAAAATCCGATGATTGCGAGCAGAGGGCTGATAGGTGACAGCTGAGTGTAGTTTGATCAGACGCATAATCCATGGAGCGTAAAACTTCAAGCCAAAGAGATCAGATCCTGATGCGGCAAGTTGGTGGATGAAGAAGTCTTGTGCATTGAAGCTTTTTTCGTGAAGAATATGGAAGACCAAAGTCTTCATTGCACCTTCCAACTTTGCATGTGGAGAATGTCCTTTGATGGGCCAGAGAGTTTGCCTTATAATGTGATAGATAGTGCGTGGCAGATACTCAAGGTCTTCAACAAAGAACTCCTTAGGATATTCAGCATCTGGAGGCAAAGGCTTCATCATGCTAAGCATCTGACTCATGTTGGGTTAAGACTTGTGAAAAATGCTTTCCATAGGAGCACTGTGAAGCTGACAAGCAGATTCATAAAGATCTCCTGGAGTGGGTGTTACGGCATATCTCTCTCAAGGTAGTTTTGGTGATTGATGACAACATGTTTGCAGACTAATCATGTGCTTTGAATAGTTCACAGATTCACCCCTGACACGAGACGTTTTCTTCCATTCGAAGTGTCTTTCAAGACGGTGTAGCTCTTTCGTTTCTTTCTCGGTGGACTAGTTGCGTAGAGGGCACCGTACTATCAAGAGGGGGTCCGCTGGGGTATTGCATGGGTGGAATCAACACGTACACATCAGCTTCTCACCCTCCGAGCTTTTCCATTCCATTGTAGAGATCTCTCCACTTTTCTTTGTCCTTGTTTGGGTCCCAGCGGTAGTACCACGCAACCCAGTCGTAGTACCGCTGAGGAGCCACAAGCGGCAGTACCGCTCCACAGTACCGTAGTACCGCTGGGCTATCTGGCTCCTACCGCCTCGACTCGAGGGGTCTTTTTCCTGTGTCGGGTTTTGCGGCACTAGTTGCGGTTGTAGAGGCGGTAGTACCGTTTTAGGAGCGGTAGTACCGCCCCTACCACCGCGGTAGTACCGCGTTGGGTCCTATTCCATACTAGTCTCCTCTGCGCGGCAGTGCCGCTGGCTGGTGCGGTAGTACCACTGACCTAGCGGTAGTACCGCCCCCTCTTAGCGGTAGTACCGCCCTCTGCGGGGCTGGTTGGTGAGGGGCAACGGTTGGATTGTTGCCCCCACTATAAAAGGGGGTTCTCTTCTTCCCTTTGACCTACCTCTTCCTCCTCAAGCTCCATTAAATGCTCCAAGCTCCATTTTCGCCCGATCTATCTCTCTAGCCAATAAAACTTGTTGATTTGCTCGGGAGTGGTTGAGAAGGCCCCGATCTACACTTCCACCAAGGGATTTTTGATTCCCCCACTCATCCTTAGCGGATCTTGTTACTCTTGGGTGTTTGAGCACCCTAGACGGTTGAGGTCACCACGGAGCCATAGTCCATTGTGGTGAAGCTTCGTGGTTTTGTTGGGAGCCTCCGATTAAGTTGTGGAGATTGCCCCAACCTTGTTTGTAAAGGTTCGGTCGCTGCCTTCAAGGGCACCAATAGTGGAATCACGACATCTCGCATTGTGTGAGGGCGTGAGGAGAATACAGTGGCCCTAGTGGCTTCTTGGGGAGCATTGTGCCTCCACACCGCTCTAACGGAGACGTACTTCCCCTCAAAAGGAAGGAACTTCGGTAACACATCCTCGTCTTCACCAGATCCACTCTTGGTTATCTCTTACCTTTACTTGTGCAAGCTCTTTAGTGTTACTTCTCTTGCTTGCTTGTATGCTTGTTGTTATTGCATCATATAGGTTGCTCACCTAGTTGCACATCTAGACAACCTACTTTGATGCAAAGCTTAATTTGGTAAAGAAAATTAAAAAATTGGTAGTTGCCTATTCACCCCCCTCTAGTCAATCATATCGATCCTTTCAATTGGTATCAGAGCCTCGTCTCTTTATTAAGGACTTTACAGTCCAAAGAGTATGGTTGATACCGTAGACGGTGTGGAGGAACACTCCGGTGTGAATCCGATCTCGTCTACGGGCGATGGGGGAATCTCGGTCTCTCGTGAGGAGTTCAATGTGGCCTTGGAGACATTGAAAACCTCCATGATGACCGAAGTTGAAAGCATGTTACTAAATTTCTTGAGGGGCTTAAAGTATCCACCGCACCGTTGAAAGTGGGTGACCCCGCCAACAAGGTGACGGATGCTATCCCCGACAAGGGGGAAGCTAGTAGTGAAAAGGCTCCTTCTTCTAGTGGTAAGAATGGCACCGCATATTTGCCCATGTGGAACCACCACTTGTTTATGGTGGACCGGTTCCTTCCACTCATTTGAATCATGCCGGTCCTCCCCCTAAGATTGTGAAAAATGAGGACTTTGATTCTTGGGTTTACTGCTTTAAACGTCATTTAAATCATGTGAACACTAAAATTTGGAGAATCATTGAAGAAGGTTTCTATCCACATGATCCAAGCAACTTCACTCCTCGAGAAGCCGCGGACAATCAATTCAATGAGAATGCTCTCTTCATCATTCAAGATGCAATTCCACCCGAAGACCTACCTCATCTTCGTCCCTTCATCTTGGCCAAAGATGCATGACATTGTGTTGTCTCTCTCTACCGGGGAAGCGCAAGCATTCAACGCTCCAACTATGAAGTGGTACAAGATGAGGCCGATGAGTTTGCAATGAAAGAAGATGAAGAACCTCGTGAGCTTTATCGGAGAGTAACCAAACTCGCGGTCTCACTACAAGATCACGGGAGCAAGGATACGAATGACAATTGGATCAAGCGAAAATTCCTCAAGGCAATGATGCCCTATCACAAGGCCATGTCCTCCATCATTTGTCAAAGACCGGACTTCCACACTTTGACCTCAAGCGAAGTGTTGGATGAGTTTGTGGCCATGAACATTTTGGACAAGACGAATGACAATGCAGTGCTTCGTTCTCAAAGGGCAAAGAGGCCTAGCCTTGCATTGAAGGCCAAGCTCACCGTTGAAGAATAAGAAGAGGAAGAAGAGGAGAGCAACCCCGAAGATACGAAGTATGCATATCATGAACACATGGCACTTGCTTCAAGGCAATTTTGGAGCAAGAAAAACTCGAGGCCAAACTTTAGCAAAAACAACTCAAGTGGCACGAAAAGCAAGCAACGTGTAAGGACTTGCTACAATTGCGGCAACGTGAGTCATTTTGTTGCGGAATGCCCATATGAGAAGAGGGAAGACAATGGTGGCAAGCTCATCCGAAAGGACAAGGCCAAGTCGTTCCCCAACAAGAGCAACTTCACCAAGAAGACTCCTCCCAAGGCATTGGTGGTACAAGAAGAGTACAATGAGGATGATGATGATGATGAAAGTGATGAGTCGGTTGCCATGGCCTCCGTTGCCATTGCGACGACTCCACGGGCATCTCTCTTCGACTCACCCAATGAGAGCATCACCGCCAAGTGCCTCATGGCTAAAGCCACCAACAAGGTAACCTCCAACATCAAAACTACCATCATTAATCATCCTTCTCCAGCGGATAGCATTAATGAACTTGATGAAGATAATGTGGAGGCTAATGAGTTTGAGGCCTTTATGGGAAAACTCAAGGGAAAATCCAAGAAGCACTTTGTTGCTCTCTTGGAACAACTTGATGAAGCCAATGACATGATCGAGGCTCACGAAAACACCATCACTAAGATGGAAGGGCAGAGTCGTGACTATGCCGATGAGATTTCGGATCTTTCCAATGCTCTTGAGGAAGAGCGTGGTCTTCGTTTGGCTCTTGAGGAGTCACACAACGTTGATTATGTTAAGTTAAAGAAAGATTATGATCATGTCCTCATTGGTTCTCATGTGCTAAATTCCGAGAAGGCCAAACTCGGGGTTGATCTTGCTAGACTCAAAGAGGAGTTTGATATACTTGACAAGGCCCACAAGGCCTTGAAGGGTATTCACGCTAATCTCAAGGAGTCTCATGATCAACTCCAAGTGAAGCTAACTAAGGAGAAAGCAACATTTCCTCATATGGTTTTAATTGACAATGCAAATGCTACTAACCCGTGTTGTGAGCATATACATCTTGTTGAGGAAAATGCTAAGTTGAAGCAGCAACTTGAGAGAGGTCTTGCGACTTGCATACAAGGCAAGAAGAACCTCAACGATCTCTTGATCAACCAAAAGGGGGTTGTGGCCAAGGAAGGGGTTGGGTACGTGCCCGACTCCAAGAACAAGAAGAAGAATGACAAGACCAAAAGACCACCATCTCTCATGCAAACCTTTGTGAAGGAGGGAGAGAGTGCCTCCGAGGAGAATAAAAAGAACACTACAAGGGGCGGCAATGTCAAGAAGGGCAATGCCACCCCTCCCAACAAAGCCGGCGATTTTAACCCTTCTTATGTGTTATGCCGTGCTAGTGATGGGCATGTTTATGCCAAATTTGTTGGTTCTCTTCATGAGTACATTGAATGGTCTATTTGGGTTCCAAAGACCCTTGTTACTAACATCAAAGGACCCATTACAAAGTGGGTACCTAAAACCAAGCATTGATCTCTTGTAGGTGTTTGCTTCCGGTGGGGGATCATGGTTGCTCGATAGCGGAGCTACAAATCATATGACCGGAAGCAAGGACTTGGTGGTGGATGTGCACAAGGTTCCATCTATGCCCACCAATGTCGAGTGGGGTGACGCCTCATCTTCTAAGGTATTGGTGTTGGAAATATGCCCTAGAGGCAATAATAAATTGGTTATTATTATGTTTCCTTGTTCATGATAATCGTTTATTATCCATGCTATAATTGTATTGATAGGAAACTCAGATACATGTGTGGATACATAGACAACACAATGTCCCTAGTAAGCCTCTAGTTGACTAGCTCGTTGATCAATAGATGGTTATGGTTTCCTAACCATGGACATTGAATGTCGTTGATAACGGGATCACATCATTAGGAGAATCATGTGATGGACAAGACCCAATCCTAAGCATAGCACTAGATCGTGTAGTTCATATGCTATAGCTTTTCTAATGTCAAGTATCATTTCCTTAGACCATGAGATTGTGCAACTCCCAGATACCGTAGGAATGCTTTGGGTGTATCAAACGTCACAACGCAACTGGGTGACTATAAAGGTGCATTACAGGTATCTCCAAAAGTGTCTGTTGGGTTGGCACGAATCGAGACTGGGATTTGTCACTCCGTGTAAGCGGAGAGGTATCTCTGGGCCCACTCGGTAGGACATCATCATATGCGCAATGTGACCAAGGAGTTGATCAAGGGATGATGTGTTACGGACGAGTAAAGAGACTTGCCGGTAACGAGATTGAACTAGGTATTGGATTCCGACGATCGAATCTCGGGCAAGTAACATACCGATAGACAAAGGGAATTGTATACGGGATTGATTAAGTCCTTGACATCGTGGTTCATCCGATGAGATCATCGTGGAACATGTGGGAGCCATCATGGGTATCCAGATCCCGCTGTTGGTTATTGACCGGAGAACGTCTCGGTCATGTCTGCATGTCTCCCGAACCCGTAGGGTCTACACACTTAAGGTTCGGTGACGCTAGGGTTGTAGAGATATTAGTATGCGGTAACCCGAAAGTTGTTCGGAGTCCCGGATGAGATCCCGGACGTCACGAGGAGTTCCGGAATGGTCCGGAGGTAAAGAATTATATATAGGAACTGCTATTTCGGCCATCGGGACAAGTTTCGGGGTCATCGGTGTTGTACCGGGACCACCGGAAGGGTCCCGGGGGCCCACCGGGTGGGGCCACCTGCCCCGGGGGGCCACATGGGTTGTAGGGGTTGTGCCTTGGCCTATATGGGCCAAGGGCACCAGCCCCAAGAGGCCCATGCGCCAAGAGAAGAGAAAAAGGGGAGAGTCCTAAAGGGGGAAGGCACCTCCGAGGTGCCTTGGGGAGGATGGACTCCTCCCCACCCTTGGCCGCACCCTTCCTTGGAGGAAGGGGCAAGGGCTGCGCCTCCCCCTCTCCCTTGGCCCTATATATAGTGGGGAAAAAGGAGGAGCAAACCAATCTAAGGCCTGGCGCCTCCCTCTCCCTCCCGTGACACATCTTCCTCCTCCCGCAGCGCTTAGCGAAGCCCTGTTGGAATCCCGCTACTTCCACCATGCCGTCGTGCTGCTGGATCTCCATCAACCTCTCCCTCCTCCTTGCTGGATCAAGGCATGGGAGACGTCTCCGGGCTGTACGTGTGTTGAACGCGGAGGTGCCGTCCGTTCGGCACTAGGATCATCGGTGATTTGAATCACGACGAGTACGACTCCATCAACCCCGTTCACTTGAACGCTTCCGCTTAGCGATCTACAAGGGTATGTAGATGCACTCTCCTTCCCCTCGTTTCTGGTTTCTCCATAGATGGATCTTGGTGATACGTAGGAAAATTTTGAATTTCTGCTACGTTCCCCAACAGTGGCATCATGAGCTAGGTCTATTGCGTAGATTCTGTGCACGAGTAGAACACAAAGTAGTTGTGGGCGTTGATTTTGTTCAATATGCTTGCCGTTACTAGTCTTATCTTGATTCGGCGGCATCGTGGGATGAAGCGGCCCGGACCAACCTTACACATACTCTTACGTGAGACAGGTTCCACCGACTGACATGCACTAGTTGCATAAGGTGGCTAGCGGGTGTCTGTCTCTCCTACTTTAGTCGGATCGGATTCGATGAAAAGGGTCCTTATGAAGGGTAAATAGCAATTGGCATATCACGTTGTGGTTTTGCGTAGGTAAGAAACGTTCTTGCTAGAAACCCATAGCAGCCACGTAAAACATGCAAACAACAATTAGAGGACGTCTAACTTGTTTTTGCAGGGTATGCTATGTGATGTGATATGGCCAAAAGGATGTGATGAATGTTATATGTAATGTATGAGATTGATCATGTTCTTGTCAAGGGAATCATGACTTGCATGTCGATGACGAGACAACTTCAAGAAGACACGATGATGGAGATCATGATGATGGAGATCATGGTGTCATACCGGTGACAAGATGATCATGGAGCCCCAAGATGGAGATCAAAGGAGCTATATGATATTGGCCATATCATGTCACTATTATTTGATTGCATATGATGTTTATCATATTTATACATCTTATTTACTTAGTACGACGGTAGTAAATAAGATGATCCCTCATTAAAATTTCAAGAAGTGTTCTCCCCTAACTGTGCACCGTTGCTACAGTTCGTCGCTTCGAAGCATCACGTGTTAATCGGGTGTGATAGATCCTTTCGTTCACATACAACGGGTGTAAGACAGTTTTACACAGCAAAAAACACTTGGGGTTAACTTGACGAGCCTAGCATGTACAGACATGGCCTCGGAACACAGAAGACCGAAAGGTCGAGCATGAGTCGTATAGAAGATACGATCAACATGATGATGTTCACCGACGTTGACTAGTCCGTCTCACGTGTTAATCGGACACGGCCTAGTTCACTCGGATCATGTAATCGCTTAGATGACTAGAGGGATGTCTATCTAAGTGGGAGTTCATAAGATGAACTTAATTATCCTGAACATAGTCAAAAAGGATTTTGCAAATTATGTCGTATCTCACGCTTTAGTTCTACTGTTTAGATATGTTCCTAGAGAAAAAATTAGTTGAAAGTTGATAGTAGCAATTATGCGGACTAGGTCCGTAAACTGAGGATTGTCCTCATTGCTTCTTAGAAGGCTTATGTCCTTAATGCACCGCTCAGTGTGCTAAACCTCGAACGTTGTGTGTGGATGTTGCGAACATCTGACATACACGTTTTGATAACTACATGATAGTTCAGTTAAACGGTTTAGAGTTGAGGCACCACAGACGTTTTTTGAAACGTCACGAAACATATGAGATGTTTTGAGGGCTGAAATTGGGATTTCAGGCTCGTGCCCACGTCAAGAGGTATAAGACCTCCGACGATTTTCTTAGCCTGCGAACTAAGGGAGAAAAGCTCAATTGTTGAGCTTGTGCTCAGATTGTCTGAGTACAACAATCACTTGAATCAAGTGGGAGTTAATCTTCAGATGAGATAGTGATGTTTCTCCGAAGTCATTACCACCAAGCTGCTTGAGCTTCGTGATGAACTATAATATATCAGGGACATATATGATGATCCTTGAGATATTCGCGATGTTAGACACCACAAAAGTAGAAATCAAGAAGGAGCATCAATTGTTGATGGTTTGTGAAACCGCTAGTTTCAAGAAGGGCAAGGGCAAGAAGGGATACTTCGTGAAACGGCAATTCAGCTGCTGCTCTAGTGAAGAAACCCAAGGTTGAACCCAAACCCGAGACTAAGTGCTTCTGTAATAAGGGGAACAACCACTGGAGCAGAATTACCCTAGATACTTGGTAGATTAGAAGGCTGGCAAGGTCGATAGAAGTATATTGGATATACATTGTGTTGATGTGTACTTTACTAGTACTCCTAGTAGCATCAGGGTATTAGATACCGGTTCGGTTGCTAAGTGTTAGTAACTCGAAATAAAAGCTACGGAATAAACGGAGACTAGCTAAAGGTGAGCTGATGATATGTGTTGGAAGTGTTTCCAATATTGATATGATCAAATATCATACGCTCCTTCTACCATCGAGATTGGTGTTTGCGTTGAGCATAGACATGATTGGATTATGTCTATCGCAATACGGTTATTCATTTAAGGAGAATAATTGTTACTCTGTTTATTTGAATAATACCTTCAATGGTCTTGCTCCTAAAATGAATGGTTTATTGAATCTCGATCGTAGTGATACACATGTTCATGCCAAAAGATAGTAATGATAGTACCACCTACTTGTGGCACAGCCACGTAAGTCATATCGGTATAAAACGCATGAAGAAGCTCCATGTTGATGGATCTTTGGACTCACTCATTTTTGAAAAGTTTGAGACATGCGAACCATGTCTATTGGTGTATATGCATGAAGAACCTCCATGCAAATGGACCATTTTGTACTCACTTGATTTTGAATCACTTGAGACATGCAAATCATACCACATGGGCAAGATGACCGAAAGCCTCGGTTTCAGTAAAATGGAACTAGAAAGCAAATTGTTGGAAGTAATACATTTTGATGTGTGCAGTCCAATGAGTGCTGAGGCATGTAGTGGATATCGTTATGTTCTTTATTCACAGATGATTTGAGTAGATGTTGAGTACGTTTACTTGATGAATCACGAGTCTGAATTATTGAAAGGTTCAAGTAATTTCAGTGTGAAGTTGAAAGATCGTCGTGACAAGAGGATAAAAGATCTATGATATGATCATAGAGATGAATATCTGAATTATGAGTTTGGCACAGAATTAAGACATTGTGGAAATTGTTTCACAACTGATACAGCCTGGAACACCATAGTGTGATGGTGTGTCCGAACATCATAACTGCACCCTATTGGATATGATGCATACCATGATGTCTCTTATCGAATTACCACAATAGTTTATGGGTTAGGCATTAGAGACAACCACATTCACTTTAAAAGGGGCGCCACGTAATTCCGATGAGATGACACCGTATGAACTATGGTTTAGAGAAACCTAAGCTGTCATTTCTTAAAAGTTTGGGGCTGCGATGCTTATGTGAAAAAGTTTCAGGCTGATAAGCTCGAACCCAAAGCGGATAAATGCATCTTCATAGGACACCCAAAACAGTTGGGTATACTTCCTGTCTCAGATCCGAAAGCAATAAGGGATTGTTTCTAGAATCGGGTCCTTTCTCGAGGAAAAGTTTCTCTCGAAAGAATTGAGTGGGAGGATGGTGGAGACTTGATGAGGTTATTAAACCCTCTCTTCAACTAGTGTATAGCAGGGCACAAAGAGTTGTTCCTGTGGCACCTACACCAATTGAAGTGGAAGCTTATGATATTGATCATGAGACTTCAGATCAAGTCACTCCCAAACCTCGTGGGATGACAAGGATGCGTACTACTTCAGAGTGGTACGTAACCCTGTCTTGGAAGTCATGTTGCTAGACAACAATGAACCTACGAGCTATGGAGAAGCGATGGTGGGCCTGGATTCCGATAAATGGCTCGAGGCCATAAAATCCGAGAGAGGATCCATGTATGAAAACAAAGTGTAGACTTTGGCAGAACGGCTCGATGGTCGTAAGGCTGTTGAGTACAGATGGATTTTAAAAGGAAGACAGACAATGATGGTAAATGTCACCATTAAGAAAGCTCGACTTGTCGTTAAGATGTTTTCCGACAAGTTCAAGGAGTTGACTACGATGAGACTTTCTTACTCGTAGCGATGCCAAGAGTCTGTTGGAATTATATTAGCGATTACTGCATTATTTATGAAATCTTGCAGATAGGATGTCAAAACATTGTTTCCTCGACGATTTTCTTGAGGAAAGGTTGTATGTGATACAACCGGAAGGTTTTGTCAATCCTGAAAGATTCTAATAAGTATGCAAAGCTCCAGCAATCCTTCTAGGGACTGGAGTAAGCATCTCGGAGTTGGAATGTATGCTTTGATGAGATGATCAAAGATTTTGGGTTTATACAAAGTTTATGAGAAACTTGTATTTCCAAAGAAGTGAGTGGGAGCACTATAGAATTTCTGATGAGTATATGTTGTTGACATATTGTTGATCAGAAATGATGTAGAATTTCTGGAAAGCATATAGGGTTATTTGGAAAGTGTTTTCAATGGAAAACCTGGATTAAGCTACTTGAGCATTGCGCATCAAGATCTATAAGGATAGATCAAAACGCTTAATGGTACTTTCAAATGAGCACGTACCTTGACATGGTCTTGAAGTTGTTCAAGATGGATCAGTCAAAGAAGGAGTTCTTGCCTGAGTTGTAAGGTATGAAGTTAAGACTTAAAGCTCGACCGCGGCAGAATAGAGAGAAAGGACGAAGGTCGTCCCCTATGCTTAAGACATAGGCTCTACAGTATGCTATGCTGTGTACCGCACCTGAAGTGTGCCTTGCCATGAGTCAGTCAAGGGGTACAAGAGTGATCCATGAATGGATCACAGGACAGCGGTCAAAGTTATCCTTAGTAACTGGTAGACTAAGGAATTTTTCTCGATTATGGAGGTGGTAAAAGAGTTCGTCGTAAAGGGTTACGTCGATGCAAGCTTAACACCTATCCGGATAGCTCTGAGTAGAGATGCCGGATACGTATAATGGAGCAACAATTTGGAATAGCTCCAAGTAGAACAATTATTTGGAATAGCTCCAAATAGAACGTGGTAGCTACATCTAGGAGATGACATAGAGATTTGTAAAGCACACACGGATCTGAAAGATTCAGACCCGTTGACTAAAACCTCTCTCACAAGCAACATGATCAAACCTAGAACTCATTGAGTGTTAATCACATAGTGATGTGAACTAGACTACTGACTCTAGTAAACTCTTGGGTGTTAGTCACATGGCGATGTGACCTGTGAGTGTTAATCACATGGCGATGTGAACTAGATTATTGACTCTAGTGCAAGTGGGAGACTGTTGGAAATATGCCCTAGAGGCAATAATAAATTGGTTATTATTATGTTTCCTTGTTCATGATAATCGTGTATTATCCATGCTATAATTGTATTGATAGGAAACTCAGATACATGTGTGGATACATAGACAACACAATGTCCCTAGTAAGCCTCTAGTTGACTAACTCGTTGATCAATAGATGGTTACGGTTTCCTAACCATGGACATTGAATGTCGTTGATAACGGGATCACATCATTAGGAGAATCATGTGATGGACAAGACCCAATCCTAAGCATAGCACTAGATCGTGTAGTTCATATGCTATAGCTTTTCTAATGTCAAGTATCATTTCCTTAGACCATGAGATTGTGCAACTCCCGGATACCGTAGGAATGCTTTGGGTGTATCAAACGTCACAACGTAACTGGGTGACTATAAAGGTGCATTACAGGTATCTCCAAAAGTGTCTGTTGGGTTGGCACGAATCGAGACTGGGATTTGTCACTCCGTGTAAGCGGAGAGGTATCTCTGGGCCCACTCGGTAGGACATCATCATATGCGCAATGTGACCAAGGAGTTGATCACGGGATGATGTGTTACGGAACGAGTAAAGAGACTTGCCGGTAACGAGATTGAACTAGGTATTGGATTCCGACGATCGAATCTCGGGCAAGTAACATACCGATAGACAAAGGGAATTGTATACGGGATTGATTAAGTCCTTGACATCGTGGTTCATCCGATGAGATCATCGTGGAACATGTGGGAGCCATCATGGGTATCCAGATCCCGCTGTTGGTTATTGACCGGAGAACGTCTCGGTCATGTCTGCATGTCTCCCGAACCCGTAGGGTCTACACACTTAAGGTTCGGTGACGCTAGGGTTGTAGAGATATTAGTATGCGGTAACCCGAAAGTTGTTCGGAGTCCCGGATGAGATCCTGGACGTCACGACGAGTTCCGGAATGGTCCGGAGGTAAAGAATTATATATAGGAAGTGCTATTTCGGCCATCGGGACAAGTTTCGGGGTCATCGGTATTGTACCGGGACCACCGGAAGGGTCCCGGGGGCCCACCGGGTGGGGCCACCTGCCCCGGGGGGCCACATGGGTTGTAGGGGTTGTGCCTTGGCCTATATGGGCCAAGGGCACCAGCCCCAAGAGGCCCATGCGCCAAGAGAAGAGAAAAAGGGGAGAGTCCTAAAGGGGGAAGGCACCTCCGAGGTGCCTTGGGGAGGATGGACTCCTCCCCACCCTTGGCCGCACCCTTCCTTGGAGGAAGGGGCAAGGGCTGCGCCTCCCCCTCTCCCTTGGCCCTATATATAGTGGGGAAAAAGGAGGAGCAAACCAATCTAAGGCCTGGCGCCTCCCTCTCCCTCCCGTGACACATCTTCCTCCTCCCGCAGCGCTTAGCGAAGCCCTGTTGGAATCCCGCTACTTCCACCATGCCGTCGTGCTGCTGGATCTCCATCAACCTCTCCCTCCTCCTTGCTGGATCAAGGCATGGGAGACGTCTCCGGGCTGTACGTGTGTTGAACGCGGAGGTGCCGTCCGTTCGGCACTAGGATCATCGGTGATTTGAATCACGACGAGTACGACTCCATCAACCCCGTTCACTTGAACGCTTCCGCTTAGCGATCTACAAGGGTATGTAGATGCACTCTCCTTCCCCTCGTTGCTGGTTTCTCCATAGATGGATCTTGGTGATACGTAGGAAAATTTTGAATTTATGCTACGTTCCCCAACAATTGGGACTTGGCAAGGTGGTCATCTCTCATGATCTCACGATCGAGAAGGTCATGCTTGTTGAGTCCCTTGCATACAATTTACTTTCGGTTCGTCAACTTGCAATCATGGGCTTTGCCACTTTCTTTGATATCGATACCGTGGCCCTCTTGTGGAGAAAGACTCTTAAAGTAGCCTTTGTTGGGCATGTCGCGAACGGTCTATACGTGATTAACTTTTCGGAGCGACCCACTAAATCCGCGACATGTCTAATGGCTAAACTTGATGTGGGATGGCTTTGGCATCGCCGTTTAGCCCATGTCAATATGAGATCTTTGCAAAGTCTCCTCAAGGGGGACCGTGTCTGTGGACTAACGAATGTTAGTTTTGCTAAAGATCGTGCTTGCAGTGCCTGTATCGAAGGAAAGCTACATGAGAAGGCTCACCCTCCCACGACTGTCATTTATTCGAAGAGGCCTTTGGAGCTCCTTCACATGGATCTCTTTGGGCCTCCTTCCTTCGATAGTCTTGGAGGTAGGAAGTATTGCTTGGTGATTGTGGATGACTACTCAAGGTACACATGGGTGTATTTCTTCAAGAGGAAGAGCGAGACCCAACAAACCGTCATTGACTTTGCAAATGAAGCACAACGTCAACACAATGCAAAGATCTTGGCAATAAGAAGTGACAACGGCGCCGAGTTCAAGAACTACACCTTGGATGAATTTCTTAGTGATGAGGGAATCAAGCATCAATATTCCGCACCCTACACCCCTCAACAAAACGGTGTTGCGGAGAGGAAGAATCGGACATTGATGGATGCGGCAAGGACCATGATGGCGGAGTTCAAGTCTCCGTACAACTTTTGGGCCGAAGCCATCAACACTGCTTTTCATGCATCCAATCGGCTCTACCTCCGCAAGGGCTTGAACAAGACTCCATATGAGATACTCACCGGTAACAAGCCCAATCTCAAGTACTTCCGGGTATTCGGCTGTAAGTGTTTCATTCTCAAGAAAGGTGTTCGGTTGTCCAAATTTGAGGCTAGAGCTTATGAGGGCATATTTGTTGGCTATGCTACAAACTCTCATGCTTACCGTGTCCTCAATAAATCCACGGGACTTATTGAGGAGACGTGTAACGTGGAGTTTGATGAGAATAACGGCTCCCAAGTGGAGCAAAGTGGCACTTGTGATGTAGGTGATGAAATTCCTCCCCAAGCCATAAGAAGAATGGGTGTTGGCTTTATCCTACCCATTGAGGAACCCCTTGTGGCCGAAGGAGAAGGACAAAGCTCCACTCAAGTGGAGCCATCACCAACCCAAGGCCCACACGCTTCCGAAGAATAACATGAAGGCCCTCATCCTCAAGAACATGACCAAGGGCAAGATCACGCTCAAGACGGTGTTGACTCATCAAGTGATGCCCAAGGTCAAGTTCTCTCCTCCGAGCAAGTTCAAGAACAAGAACAAGCCCAAGACGACGCTCAAGATGATCAAGTGACTAGTCCTCGTCTCACCCCCGAGGAGGAATTAGAGCGTCGTGCCGCCAAGGTTGCTTCCAAGCTCTCCACCAAGGATCATCTCATGAGGAATGTGCTTGGAAGCTTAAGAAAGGGGGTAAGCACTCATAGATAATTAGAAAATTATTGTGAGCATCACGCGTTTGTCTCTTGTGTGGAACCCCACAAGGTCTATGAATCGCTAGAAGATCCGGATTGGCTCAATGCCATGCATGAAGAACTCAACAACTTCAAGCGCAACAAAGTGTGGAGATTGGTGCCAAGACCAACCGGGAATCACAATGTCATAGGAACCAAGTGGATATTTAAGAACAAGCAAGATGCCCATGGGATTATCATTCGCAACAAGGCTTGTTTGGTAGCACAAGGCTACTCCCAAGTCGAGGGTATCGACTACGGTGAAACCTTTGCTCCCGTTGCTCGTCTTGAATCCATTCGCATGTTGATTGCATATGCTTCTCGTCATAACTTTAAGTTACAACAAATGGATGTGAAGAGTGCTTTTCTTAATGGTCCTATTAATGAGTTGGTTTACGTCAAGCAACCCCCCGGGTTCGAGGATCCCTACTTTCCCGATCATGTGTATCAACTCGATAAGGCACTCTATGGCCTTAAACAAGCCCCACGTGCGTGGTATGACCACCTTACCGAGTTGTTACAAGACCGTGGTTTTGAAGTTGGGCTAATCGACCCCACTCTTTTTACCAAGAAGGTCAAAGGGGAGTTGTTTGTGTGCCAATTATACGTTGATGACATTATCTTTGGTTCTCCTAACAAAGCTTTCGATGAGGAATTTGCCGCTCTCATGACCTCAAAGTTCGAGATGTCCTCCATGGGAGAGTTGAAGTTCTTTCTAGGGTTCGAAGTGAAGCAAAGAAGAGAAGGAACCTTCATCAATCAATCCAAATACACTCAATACATGCTCAAGATATTCAAGCTATGTGACGTCAAGCCGGCTTCCACTCCAATGCCCACCAAGTGCCAACTTGACTTAGATCCCAATGGTAAAGTGGTGGATCAAAAGGTATATCGTTCCATGATTGGATCCTTGCTTTACCTTTGTGCATCTAGACCGGACATCATGTTGAGTGTGGGAATTTGTGCATGGTTTCAAGCCGCACCTAAGGAAAGTCACTATGTGGCGGTCAAACAAATCTTTCGATATTTGGCTCATACCCCAAACTTTGGCTTATGGTACCCAAGAGGATCAAACTTCAAGCTTGTAGGGTACTCAGATTCCGATTGGGCGGGAGACAAACTGGATAGGAAGTCCACTTCCAGAGGGTGCCAATTCCTTGGTTGCTCTTTGGTAAGTTGGTCTTCAAAAAAGCAAAGTTGTGTGTCTCTCTCATCCACTGAGGCGGAGTATGTTGCAGCCGGTAGTTGTTGTGCACAACTCCTATGGATGAGGCAAACTTTAAAGGATTATGGTGTCACTTGTGACAAAGTGCCTCTTTGGTGTG
The DNA here is from genome assembly GCF_056163025.1 of Triticum urartu. Classification (NCBI taxonomy): domain Eukaryota; kingdom Viridiplantae; phylum Streptophyta; class Magnoliopsida; order Poales; family Poaceae; genus Triticum; species Triticum urartu. The sequence continues at coordinate 513,034,671 of NC_141873.1, forward strand.
ACAATGAAAGTGCCATCAAGATCTCTCTCAACCCGGTGCAACACTTCAACACGAAGCATATTGAGATTCGGTATCACTTCATCCAGGATCACATTAGGCGAGGAGAGATCGAGCACAACTATGTCAACACTCATGACAACCTTGCAGATATTTTCACGAAGCCCTTGGATGAAGCAAGATTTCGCGAGTTAAGGCATGAGCTAAATATCATTGATTCGAGCAATGTGGCTTGAACCCTTGCACACCCCACCATGCTCAATTTGCTGTCTAGTTTAGGTGTAGGCATGGACATAGGGGGAGTGTTGTTCTCTCAATGAACTCTCCCTCCCCCCATTATGCATAAATTGATCAAGTATTTCACTTTAGCCATTGTTGATGGTACTTGTGTTTCAAAGACGAGTTTTGGTCATGGGCCCAAGGTTAAAATCTCCGCGGCGCCATACCTCTTGACTCAAACATAGGTGGCCTCGGCCACCGCCCTCTTTTGAAGAGGTGTGTCTTGGTCGTTTGCTGGTGTGCTCTCTTTTCTTGCCGTTTTTTTGTTTTTCCTTCGAGCAAAAAGCCATGTTGTTAGGTTGCCGTGGCGTGCTGGGCGGTACTACCGCTGGTGGTGCGAGGTACAACCACTCATAAGCGGTACTACCGCCCCCCAGCACGGTACTACCGCTGAGGGACGAGACCAGGGGGTTATATCGGGGCAGGGGGAGGTTTCTTCTCCCCCATACCCATTCGCTTCGCCCCCTCTTTCCTCTTCCTCCCTCCAGCCTCAACTCGCCGCAGGAGGGCTCCGGCGGATCTCCGTCTCCGGGGCGTCCCTCTCCATTTCCTTTGGTGGAGTCGATCCCCATCTCGTTCTCTTGCCATGGATGCCGGTATTGCCCCTGTTCTTTCTCTCCTTTTGTCTCGTTTTCAGATCTTGTTTCTTAGGGGCAATGGTGGTTGCATCTCTAGATTTTTGGCTAAATCTAGGCTTGAGTTGGTTGGAGAAGGCAACTAGACTATCTCGATTAGAGTTTGGTAGGAATATTTTTGAATTTGGCAGGCCGGTAGTGCTGGATCTGACCACGGTAGTAGGAAACCGCTGTTTCTCCGCCTCGTGATGTAGGAAACCACTGTTTCTCCGCCTCGAGCAGTACTACCGCTCTCGTTGGAGCGGTACTACCGCTTGACCTCGAGTGGTACTACCGCTCTCTTCGGTGCGGTACTACCGCGGGCATGTCACAATACTACCGCTGCATGCCAAATTCCATCATATTCCTGCCTTACCTTGATCCTTTTTGTTGTGTTTTTTGGCTTATGCTCGTCCTTTTTGGTTGTTTTGCGTGTTCTTGTGTTTGGCTCCAGGTGATGACCATTCTGAGCATCAAGCTCGCCGTATCAACCCCGGGCGTGCAACATCAAAACGCTACTGCACCTCTGAGCCAGCCGGTGGTTCCTCGAGCACCCAACCGCCTCAAACAAGTGCATGCGCAAGTGTTCCTCCACCTCCTCAGCAATTGAAGAGATCCGCCAACAAGCCAAAGGGGAAGACTGTGACTGAGATGACCAACAAGGAGTTTTGGGAAAAGCGTCGCCGCAATCCCTATGAGGTGGACCAAGAACCCACTTTGGTCAACCACCCGTTCTGGAACCGTTTTCAGTTTGCGATCTATTTTGATGTGATCAAGGCCAAGAAGAATCTCTTTGTTGATGTTCGCTCCATTGACATTGATGCTATGGAGAAGGACCCAGAGTACTTTGGCGAAGCCCTTCAAATGCGCACTCAGCTGAACATTCTCAGGATCATGCAATTCAACAAGGATTTCGATGCAGATATGGTGGCCCAATTCTTTGCCACTGTTCATCTTGGGACAGATGTCGACAGAACTCTGACATGGATGGCCAATGGCAAGCTGCTTTCCGTCAAGTGGAAGGCTTTCATGGAGTTACTTGATGTGGTGGATCACGGGCTTGAGACTCCAGTCGGTTTCCGCCCTCACCGCAATGATACGTCCACCCACAAGCAAGCCCTTTGGCCCTACTACACTGTGAAAGTTCACCCAGTGACTAAGAAGAAAACCTATGAGTTGTCTCCGTATCTGGACATTCTTCATCGTATCTTCCGTGAGACTCTCTTTCCTCGCATCGGGAATCTGGATATGGTCCACTCTTATATCGTGGACATGCTTCTGTTTTGTCAGCATGAGAAGGAAGCAAACACTGGAGAGAGCCTGGATATGTCTCATGTCATGTGGTCTGAACTTCTCTCTGCCGTGTCTGAGCGCAAGTGCCCGATATATGGTCCATTCATCATGAGGCTCATTGAGAGGTCCTGGGCACAGATCTATTCCAGAGTGTTGCTAGAAACTGGAGACTTGGTTTGTCATGAGATCAAGCGTCTGAGGAAGAAGGACAATTGGGTCACCCCAGCGCCTCAAACAGGGGTTCCATCTGCTGCTGCTGCTGCTGCCATGGGGACCGAGGGTGGGGCTTCCACTGATGATCACGAGGAATTTGGGCCCTCTAGTACAGAACCGTCGTGGGCACAGAAGCTTAAACGCAAGATGAAGAAGCTTTTCTGCATGGAGTCTCATGGTCAGTACATGACTCATGTGGCGGAGAAGCATGCCATGATGCGCCACAAGGAGCTCATGCGTCAGATGGGAGCAACAGTTGCCAGTGGTTCTGAGGGTCAGATCACTGAAGAGGAGGAATGGATTCATCAGTAGTGCCGCTGGGGTGCCTGGCACCACCGCCTCGTCCTCAGCCTCTTTGGAGAGATTCTCTCTCTCTCTCTCTTCTGTGTCCCAGCGGTAGTACCGCACTACCAGCGGTAGTACGGCCGAAGGGTCACAAGCGGCAGTTCCGCTCCACAGCGGTAGTACTGCCCGTGACCCCGCTGCCGTAGTACCGCTGGGCTATCTGGCTCCTACCGCCTCGACTCGAGGGGTCTTTTTCCCGTGTCGGGTTTTGCGGCACTAGTTGCGGTTGTAGAGGCGGTAGTACCGTTTCAGGAGCGGTAGTACCGCTCCTACCACCGCGGTAGTACCGCGTTGGGTCCTATTCCATACTAGTCTCCTCTGCGCGGCAGTGCCGCTGGCTGGTGCGGCAGTACCGCTGACCTAGCGGTAGTACCGCCCCCTCTTAGCGGTAGTACCACCCTGTGCGGGGCTGGTTGGTGAGGGGCAACGGTTGGATTGTTGCCCCTACTATAAAAGGGGGTCCTCTTCTTCCCTTTGACCTACCTCTTCCTTCTCAAGCTCCATTAAATGCTCCAAGCTCCATTTTTGCCCGATCTATCTCTCTAGCCAATCAAACTTGTTGATTTGCTCGGGAGTGGTTGAGAAGGCCCCGATCTACACTTCCACCAAGGGATTTTTGATTCCCCCACTCATCCCTAGCAGATCTTGTTACTCTTGGGTGTTTGAGCACCCTAGACGGTTGAGGTCACCACGGAGCCATAGTCCATTGTGGTGAAGCTTCGTGGTTTTGTTGGGAGCCTCCGATTAAGTTGTGGAGATTGCCCCAACCTTGTTTGTAAAGGTTCGGTCGCCGCCTTCAAGGGCACCAATAGTGGAATCACGGCATCTCGCATTGTGTGAGGGCGTGAGGAGAATACGGTGGCCCTAGTGGCTTCTTGGGGAGCATTGTGCCTCCACACCACTCTAACGGAGACGTACTTCCCCTCAAAAGGAAGGAACTTCGGTAAGACATCCTCGTCTTCACCGGATCCACTCTTGGTTATCTCTTACCTTTACTTGTGCAAGCTCTTTAGTGTTACTTCTCTTGCTTGCTTGTATGCTTGTTGTTATTGCATCATATAGGTTGCTCACCTAGTTGCACATCTAGACAACCTACTTTGATGCAAAGTTTAATTTGGTAAAGAAAAGTAAAAAATTGGTAGTTGCCTATTCACCCCCCTCTAGTCAACCATATCGATCCTTTAAGTGGGCAGGCCAGTGAGCTCAATGATATCAAAGGCTTTGGCTTCGTGATGAACATTTCCTGTCATCACTCAAGGACCCAAGTCTTCGGATCCCTGTTGTAGCCACAAATATGAAGAGTGGTATAGAATTGGAGCAGAAATTCTTCGTTCCAGTGCTCCTTGTCAGTGACGAACTGCAACAAGCCAGATTTTCTGAAGCAATCCAGCGCTTCTTCCAAACAGGGCAGACCAGTTATGGCTTTAGTGTCAAGACACATATGGGGAAAATGCGACCTTGATTGTACAAGATGCATGAGTAATAACTGCGCTGCTGATAGCTCCAGAAACGATCAGAAGATATTCTTGCCTTATAGTAGGGGTTCTTGGCGCTATTGAAGAAGGTGTTGTGTGCTTTGAAGTCATTGATATTGAATGATCCGGGTGCAGATGCAGTGCCTGGAAACCTAGGCAGCCTTGGCATTGGCTTCTGAACCTGAGGCCTGCGCTCGACGTGATAGTCAAATTGGGGACCAGCAGCAGGTGGAGGAACAAGAAGAGGCCATTTGACAGTGATGAGCTGACCATAGTTGTATGCTTGCTCAATAGTATGTGGCCTTGGTGGCGGAACAGGAGCAGTGGCATCAACAGAGGCGTCAGGCTGCACATCTGTTGCAGGTGCATCAATGGCTTCATTGGCTTCTGGCACAGTGTTAGGTGCAGGCTCCACACTGTCTTCAGCCATGACCACGTCATTGGCTTCAGTGGTGTTAGTGGTGGCAGCCTCAGGATTCTCAGCCTCCACTTGAGGAGCTGGAGGGTCGGGCACTAACACGTTCACTTCAGGAACAACTTCTTCAATGATGGGGGGAGTAGGGACACGTTCTTGTGCTTGTTTTTCTTCGGCTGATGCAGCCAGATTGTCTTCAGCAACTTTAGCTTCAGACTCGGAGACGTTCATAGTAGGAGTGGCTTCTGGGAACACTTGATGTGCAACAGATTGGTGGTGCACTTCTCCTTCTAGAGCACTCGTAAGAGGGACTTGGGTCCTTGGACCTTTGCGAAGCCTACGTAATGCTGGCGACGCCTGTGAAGATGGAGTTGGATGGGCCTCAAAGTCATCTTCTTCTTCTTGCATTGGTGGTGTGACTTGTTGTTGGGGAGTACTAGGGGTTTCTTGTTGTTGTGGGTGATCAGCCCATGATGCATCCTGAGCAATTGGCGTCAGAGCACGACCAATGCTGATGAGTTCGCTGTTCATGAGAACAGGCGATGATACCAAGTTGTGCTCGATCTGAGGAAGAACTACATCATCTTCAACATTGTCATGGTGACCAATGTCTTCAGCAGCGGTGGGGTCAACTGCTGGAAAGTTTTCAGCTTCAGGAGCCTCTGTGGAAGCAGTCTCATGAACTATCATCCATCGTTCTTGATGCGAAGAGTTAGGACGAGCAACCGAGATGGGCTCGACAACAAGGGGCTCTATGGGAGCAGCCCGATCTTTCTTGGTTTTGTGCTTCTTCTTGGAGGGAGCGACATCAGAAGCGTCAGGATTTTTCCTCTTTCTGGCTTCAGCCTCGGCAGCCCTTGTCTTCTTCAGTTCTGAAGCGGTGGAAGTGACCTTTGGCTTCGAGCCGGACATGCTGCTTGGGAAGACAATGCGAGGTTCTTCCTGCCTTGAAGGTGTAGATCTATCAGTCGATGGCTTCTTCTTCTTCTTTGCAGCCATTCTGGGGTCGATGCCAGGACACCCAAGAGCCTTGCGCTTTTCAGCTTCATTGTAGGCTTGCACGCACTTGTCAGCCAGACTCTTCATGCGCTCACGAGAACCTTTAGCTTCTTCTCGTTTCTTGAGAAAGGCTTCCTTGAGCTCGTGCAACATAACCTTGAAGTTTTTGACATCTTGCCTGCTGAGCTTTTCCATGTGCTTCTTGAACTGAGCTTTCTCATAGTCGATGTTTTGCTTCAGTTCAACGATGCGCTGAGCTAGAGCTAGCTCAGAAGCAATGGCGCCAGTGAAAGAGACGCTGAGACCAATTGGAAGTTGCAGATCATCAAAGATGAGATTGGGGGTTTCAAACTGCTCATCAATGAAGTTGTGGAGGATTGCCACGTTAAAGAGAGGAAAATCATTGAAGATTTATGCTTCTTCCTTGCTCTTAATCAGTTGCTCAAGAGCGTCATCTGCAAGATCTTCATCACTGGACAGATCAATGTGTTCGTCTCGCAGAATGGAAGCAGGGGTCAATGCCTGATCAGTATTCTTTTTCATCTCTGTCTTCTTGGAGATATGTGATAGATCTTCAGACTACACACTGTCTTCAGGAGGTGCAGTAGCCAGTGGCTTCACACGTGAAGCTTTTGGAGGAGCAGCTGACTTTGAAGCTCTAGCCTTCTTTTGCTTCTGCGGCTTTGGAGCAGGAGCTGGGGCTTCATCAGTGTCGGCATCATCATCAGAATGATCTACTTTTGCACCTTGAATAGAAATGTGAGTGATAAGGCCATCAAGGTTGTAGAACGGTCCGATGATATTGGGTTCAGCATCGCGTGTGCCGTCAGCCTAGGGAGCAGAAGGACCGGGGTTGAAGTCTAGTCCCAATGACTTCTTGTTTTCCTTGGCCGATGCCTTTGCGTGGTGGAAGGTGCGCTTGAAGAGATTATCGTCACGACACTAGAGCAGTGATGATGGGTCGGCATTGTCAGGCTGTGGTCCACGGACCATACAGGGATAGAAACCCTGAGCAATGGCTTCAGCTCTGGTCTTGGGTTGAAGGTTTCGGAAGAGAATGTCACCCCAAGGACTCTTGAGGGCATTCTTCTCAACATACTCCTGGGTCACAAACTTGTATTTAAACCATTGTTCGGCCCAATATCTTCGAATCCATTGGATTCGTGTCTTGCGCCGATTGTAATCCTCTTCTGGATCTGTCTTGTACAGCTCTGAGAGGTCATTAGGCAGATCTCTTGATGTTCCCCCTCGACGCTGTCTACCACCCTTCCTTGTTGATTTCTCTATAGCCATGAACTTCAAACTGAATGGCGTCAACACGTTCAAAGGCTTCAAAGGCTTCCGCTTGCTGGTCAAACAGGAACTAGCTTCGGGAGAGTTAATGTGATGCTGTAAGAATTCTGCAAACGAATGCAGACTATGAGAACCAAGGGATTCTCCCACGGACATGTACCTGTGATAGCATTAGAGATGCGAGGGAAGGGGAGAGTTCATATGCATTCTCAGAAGATTTTGAAGATAAATCAGTTTGAAGACATTGACCTCATGGTGCGAAGACATTCACTTATGTGTTTGGAGTTGGTTCCAGATTTGTACGAATCCAGGAATAGGTACAAGTGAGGAATCTAACTCGTTATGAAGCTTAACTGAATATACTAGGCATTATATGAGATGCAGACAGGATAGATCTAGTATTGAGTAGGCAGAAACCACTTTTAGTAAACAGGATGAATTTCTCAGGATCAAAAAGATGGTAAAAAGAGAGTTTTATTTACCACACAATGAACTGCTAGATGGGAAGAGTAGGAGACCGAGCAGTTCAATCCACCGTGCCCTAACTTGGCGACGGAGGACACCTACGGCGGCGGCAGAGAGGACGAAGACCTCGGCCGGCGTGAGGACGGCGTCGGTAAAGTTGCGGCAGCTAAGCGCTTTGTCGCCGGCGTCGTCGAAAACTAGCGGTGGCGCTAGGGTTTTGACGAGGTGGAGAGGTGGAAGAAGGTTTTCTTGACCGCATGGGACATGTATTTATAGGGAAGTATGCGACGCAGCGTAATTACGCAGGTGCCCCTGGCGGTTCATATCTGAGAGACACGTGGCAAGCATGCAACATACTCGGAGTTGTCCCACGTTCCCACGCCCGCCCGAATTGTCAGATGGTCATTCCGGCTTCTCCGGATTTCAGGCAATAAGGATAGAGCATTTAAAACAGACTTAATGTTTTTCTCTGTATCTTCTGCTGACAAGGACGCAGAGAAGACATTCGACAGTTTCAATAGAATGCATATGATTTTGGACAGATAGAGTTTGAGATAGAAAGCATAGAGAGATTAGGGTCCGATCACATTCACTTAGTTCAAAAGATTCAACAAGGAAGACGTAGCTATAAGTGAATGCTATAGAGGACAGAACACTAATATGTATATTTCAGAAGACAATCAAATCAACATAGTGAAGATAATCATGAAGACAAGTTGAAATTGAAGACAATCCAAATGTGAAGACATAGCTAATGTAACGCCACGAGTAAAACACTTCAAACAGAAGAATTTGGTGGTGGCGTTACCCACCGTATAGGAAGTATTAGACCCAGACATGGCGCACAATTATCGTGGCGCTCTGAAGTCAAGTTCCACGTTAATGTATTCACACTCAGAATGTAAGTCTTCATTGATTGAAGATATACTTTACTTCGTGTGTTGCACATCTATGTCATCAACATGCTTAAGTGTTAGGATGTGTGCCTGATCACAGGACATTTGAGGATTCCAAGATATTTAGCTCACACCGTAACTTGCAAAACCTCTTCTCATCCAAGGGCTTGGTGAAGATATCTGCCAGTTGCTCTTCAGTGTTGACGTGTATGATATCAATATCTTCCTTCATAACATGATCTCTGAGAAAGTGATGACGAATTTCAATGTGCTTTGTCTTCGAGTGCTAAACTAGGTTGTTGGCAATCTTGATGGCGCTTTCGTTGTCGAAGTAGAGTGGCACTTGCTTCAGATGAATGCCATAGTCTTTGAGTGTTTGCTTCATCCATAGAAGCTGGGCGCAGCAAGATCCAGCATCAATGTATTGAGATTCAACAGTGGAGAGAGATACACAGTTCTGCTTCTTTGAAGACCAACATACAAGTGATCGTCCCAGAAAATGACATGTGCCTGATGTAGACTTGTGATCCACCTTGTCACCAACATAATCAGCATCTGAGAATCCAACTAGATCAAACTCTGAGCCCTTTGGATACCATAATCCTAGTGTTGGGGTGTGAGCCAGATATCTGAGAATTCTCTTCACAGCTAAGTGATGCGATTCCTTTGGTGCCGCTTGGAACCGGGCACACATGCAAACACTAAGCATGATATCTGGCCTACATGCACATAAATAAAGCAAGGAACCAATCATGGAGTGGTATACCTTTTGATCGAATTCTTTACCATTGTCATCGGGACCTAGATGATGTTTGGCTGGCATTGGCGTCGTGAAGCCTTTGCAATCTTGCATCCCAAATTTCTTTAGGAAATCTTTGAGGTATTTCTCTTGTGATATAAATATGTCATTGCGTTGCTGACGTATTTGAAGACCTAGGAAGAACTTCAGCTCACCCATCATGGACATCTGATATTGCTCTTGCATCATGTATCCAAACTCGTCAGTGTATTTCTGATTAGTGCAGCCGAAGATAATGTCATCCACATATATTTGGCACACAAATAGTTCACCATCTTATGTCTTCGTGAAGAGAGTGGGGTTGAGGGAACCAGGTTTGAAGCCTTTGTTCTTCAGGAAGTCTTTGAGTGTGTCATACCAAGCCCGAGGGGGTTGTTTGAGACCATACAGTGCCTTTTTGAGTTTGTACACCATGTCAGGATATTTTGGATCTTCAAAGCCAGGTGGTTGTGCAACATACATTTCTTCTTCAATCTTGCCATTGAGAAAAGCGCTCTTCACATCCATTTGATGTAGAAGAATGTTATGATGATTTGCATAGGCCAGCAGTATGCGTATGGCTTCAAGCCTAGCCACAGGAGCAAATGTTTCATCGAAGTCAATCCCTTCAACTTGAGTGTATCCTTGAGCAACGAGACGAGCTTTGTTTTTGACAACTTGACCATGCTCATCTTGTTTGTTGCGATATATCCATTTAGTGCCTATTATATTGTGCTTACGAGGATCAGGACGCTTATCCAGTTCCCATACATTATTCAGCTCAAACTGTTGAAGCTCTTCTTGCATAGCTTGAATCCATTCAGGTTCCATGAAGGCTTCATCAACTTTCTTAGGTTCAGATATCGAGACGAATGCGAAGTGCCCACAAAAATTTGCTAGTTGTGTTGCCCTTGAACGAGTGAGTGGACCTGGTGCATTGATGCTATCAATTATTCTCTCAATCTATACTTCATTTGCAACACGTGGATGTACAGGACGAAGATTTTGCTCTTGCTGATCATTGTCATCGTTAGAAGGATTGTCTTCAGGCTGAGCGTTGTCTTCAGGTTGATCAGGTGCGGAGATGATAAGTTCCTCTTCAGGTTGAGCTTCAGATGGTATGATTTCTCCAGTTCCCATAAGTTTGATTGATTCACTGGATGGAACTTCATCTAGCACATTTTGCAGGTGCTCTCTTTGCGAGACGTTAGTCTCATCGAACCGCACATCCACTGTTTCAACCACTTTATAGTGAAAGAGGTTGAAGACCCTGTAGGAGTGTGAATCATTTCCATATCCAAGCATAAAACCTTCATGTGATTTTGGTGCAAATTTTGAAGTGTGATGTGAATCCTTGATCCAGCACCTGGCACCAAATACTCTGATGTAACTGACATTTGGCTTCTTGCCAGTAAGGAGCTCATAGGATGTCTTGTTGACAAGCTTGTGAGGATAAACACGGTTGATGATATGGCATGCAGTATCAATGGCTTCAGTCCAGAATTTTCTTGGAGTCTTGTATTCATCAAGCATTGTCCGGGCCATCTCAATGAGTGTTCTGTTCTTGCGTTCCACGACGCCATTCTGCTACGGCGTGTACGGAGCTAAGAATTCATGTGTGATGCCCAAAGTATCAAGATATGTATCTAGGCCAGTGTTCTTGAATTCAGTGTCATTGTCACTTCTGATGTGTTTTATCTTGACGCCATAATTGTTCATGGCTCGATTGGCGAAGCGTTTGAAGACATTCTGCACTTCAGTCTTGTAGAGGATTATATGCACCCAAGTATATCTTGAATAATCATCAACAATGACAAAGCCATAGAGACAAGCAGTAGTAGTAAGAGTTGAGTAATGGGTGGGACCGAAAAGGTCCATGTGGAGCAGTTCGAAGGGTTGAGTCGTTGTCATGATTATATTCGAGGGATGCTTGGCCCTCGTCATCTTTCCTGCTTCAGATGCACCACATAAGTGATCCTTCTTGAACTTGACGCTCTCGATGCCTATGACATGCTTCTTTCTTGCAAGAGTGTGCAAGTTCCTCATGCCAGCATGCCCTAGCCTTCGATGCCAGAGCCAGCATTCTGAAGCTTTTGCTAGAAGACATACGGCAAGTGGTGGTCCTGCTGAGAAATCTACCATGTACAAATCATCTTCCCGATACCCTTCAAAAACTAGAGACTTGTCAGATTCCATTAGAACAAGGCAAGAATATTTTCCAAACATCACAATCATGTTTAAATCGCAAAGCATTGAGACAGACATTAAGTTGAAACCAAGGGATTCAACAAGCAAGACTTTATCCATGTGTTGATCCCTTGAGATTGCAACTCTACCTAGACCCAATACCTTGCTTTTACCAGTGTCAGCAAATGTGATGTGACTTTTGTCAGATGGACGTAAGGTTGAGTCCATAAGAAGACTTCGCTTGCCAGTCATGTGATTAGTACACCCACTATCAATAATCCATTCTGAAGCAGCTGGTGTCGTACCCTATAGTGCAGTTAGGGGGATAGGCTTCATGAAGAGAATTGTGAAGCATAAACATTTGACGAGAAAGTGGATTATGAAAGCTTAGATCAAGGTTAGGACTGATAGGACAAGTAGCAAGCGACTCAGGAACAAAATACATAATAAGACCATTTGGGCATTTGATCTTGCGCCCTACAAGATGTTTAAGGTCCCCAGCAATAGCCTCAGACGATTTTGGTTTTCGGCTGGAGACCTTTCCCTGCAAAAGAGAGTTAAGCTTTCTTAGCCACCCACATCTTCAAGGATGGCTTAGAAGCAATAAGTCTAAGTGCAGCATCTGAGAACTTTGGCTTTGGAGCCTTAGCAAAAAGTCTTGCAGGAGGATAATAGTACTCGTAAGAATAAGTAGAGTAGTTCTTGGTCTTATGAACATGGCGGTTTGATGAAACACGCTCATGTTCATAGGCCTGAGTAACGTTTCCCTGCAAAACATTTGCGTTAGTGCGACTCAGGCGAGTCCTCTGTCTGTATGAAGCCTTTGGACCGTATGAAGCCTGTGGTCTGGGGTTTGTCCTCTTCATGTGTGGTGTCATGATGACATTCACAGGAAGATTCTCCAAACATCTTTTCGGCACCCAGACTTTCTTCATAGGCGGCCCATTCCTGCAGTTAGTACCAATATACCTGGCAAACACTTCACCATTCTGATTCTTAAACAGTTTATAGTTTGCATCAAAGGATTCATCAATAACAATGGGATTAGCACAAGTGAAGCCAGATAGGGTGGATGGATCCGCCGAAGGTTCCTTTGCAGCAACCCATGTGGTTTTGGGGTACTGCTCAGGTTTCCAGTAAGAGCCATCGACATTCATTTTCCTTTCGAACCCAACACCCTCTTTCCTAGGGTTTCGGTTCAGGATCTGCCTTTTGAGGACATCACATAGTGTCTGATGCCCTTTGAGACTTTTGAACATCCCTGTTTCAAGCAATGTCTTCAACCTAGCATTCTCATTAGCAATAGCAGTGGCATCCTCAGCAGAGGGGTTAGTTACCACATCAGCAGTTGAAGATATTGCAACAGTAGCAGCAGTAGAACATTCAACAACAGAAGTAGCATTATCACGCTAATTGCATTTAAGACATGGTGGTTCAAATCCTTCCTGAGCGGAACTGATCTGTTTGGCGCGAAGTGACTCGTTTTCCTTTTGAAGATCTTCATGAGCCGCTCTCAATTTCTCAAGATCTTGCTTCCTTTGAAGATAATCATAGGAAAGCTTTTCATGAGTTGTTGAGAGCGTTTCATGACGACTTTCAAGTTCCTCATACTTAACATGAAGATTTTTTATGTCTTCAATTAAGAACAGAGATCGGGTCATTTCAGCGTCTAACAGGTCATCGCTTTTGTCTAATAGTTTTGAATATGTTCCATAGCTTTCTGTTGTTCAGTTGCAATTTTAGCAAGTGTTTTGTAGCTGGGTTTGGAACCACAATCAAAGTCATCTTCACATGATGTTTGATAGTGAGTGGCGCGTGAGTTTACCTTGGCACCGCGTGCCATGAAGCAGTAGGTGGGAGTGGAGTTGTCCTTGTCATTAGCATCGGCGTTGGTGACGGAGTCATTGTCTTCAGTGTTGAAGATGGACTTGGCAACGTAGGCTGTAGCCAGACTTGCCACGCCAGAATCGGACTCCTCCTCAAACTCCACGTCCGCCTCCTCAGAAGCGGACTCCTCCTCTGAATCCATTTCCTTGCCAACAAACGCACGAGCCTTGCCAGATGAGCTCTTCTTGTGTGATGAAGACTTTGAGGAAGATTTGGAAGAAGACTTTGAGTATTTCTTCTTCTTCTTGTCGTCAGAATCATACTCCTCGCTCTTCTTTTTCTTCTTGTTCTCATTGTCCCACTGCGGACACTCAGAGATGTAGTGGCCAGGTTTCTTGTACTTGTGGCATGTTCTCTTCTTGTAGTCATGAGCAGAAACTTCATCATTCCTTGAGCTTGATCGTGAGGACTTTCTGAAGCCTTTCTTCTTGGTGAATTTTTGGAACTTCTTCACAAGCATAGTAAGCTCCTTTCCAATGTCTTCAGGATCATTAGAACTGCTGTCAGATTCTTCTTCAGATGAGGAGACAGCTTTTGCCTTCAAGGCACAAGTTCGCCCATAGTTGGGACCATAGATGTCTCTTTTCTCAGAAAGCTAAAAGTCATGTGTGTTGAGCCTCTCAAGTATGTCAGACGGATCGAGTGTCTTGAAGTCAGGACGTTCTTGAATCATCAGGGCAAGGGTGTCAAACGAGCTGTCAAGTGATCTCAGGAGTGTCTTGACGACTTCATGCTTGGTGATCTCAGTAGCGCCGAGGGATTGAAGCTCATTTGTGATGTCAGTGAGTCGATCAAACGTGAGCTGGACATTCTCATTGTCATTTCTCTTGAAGCGGTTGAAGAGGTTGCGAAGGACACTGATTCTCTGATCTCTCTGGGTTGAGACGCCTTTGTTCACCTTGGAGAGCCAGTCCCAGACTAGCTTAGATGTTTCCAAAGCACTCACACGGCCATACTGTCCTTTGGTCAGATGACCACAGATGATGTTCTTGGCAGTGGAGTCCAGTTAAACGAACTTCTTGACATCAGCAACGGTGACACCTTCACCAGCCTTGGGAACGCCATTCTTGACGACATACCATAGGTCAACATCAATGGCTTCAAGATGCATGCACATCTTATTCTTCCAGTAGGGATATTCAGTTCCATCGAAGATTGGGCACGCAGCGGAGACTTTGATTATCCCTGCAGTCGACATAGCTAAAACTCCAGGTGGTTAAACCGAATCACACAGAACAAGGGAGTACCTTGCTCTGATACCAATTGAAAGTGCTAGTGATCGACTAGAGAGGGGGGGTGAATAGGCGATTTTTAAGAAAGTCTTCAAATCATGGAAGTTTCGAAGACAAACGATACAAATAAACCTATTACCATGCAGCGGAAGGTAGACTACACTAAGCAAGCCATAGTCAAATATTCAATGAAGTGAAAGCACAATGACTAATAGCAGCTAGGCAATTTAGATCAGATAGGAAGATAGTGTGAAGCCAATCAGAACAAGCAGTCACTCAGTGAAGACAAAAGATAATGCAATCATACAATGACTTCACCAGGGCCAACCGTAAGTAAAGGAGAGGGAAGGATGAAACTAGTGACTCGTTGAAGACAATGATTTGTTGGACCAGTTCTAGTTGCCGTGACAACTGTACGTCTGGTTAGGGAGGCTGAGATTCAACTCAGAAGACCGCGTCTTCACGTTATTCCCCTTGAGCTAAGGACACCCAGTCCTCGCCCAATCACTCTGGTAAGTCTTCAAGGTAGACTCCCAAACCTTCACAGACTTCGTTCACCGGCGATCCACAATGACTCTTGGATGCTCAGAATGCGACGCCTCACCGGCTGGAGGATTCATAGTCCTCAAGTGTAATAAGTCTTCAGATCACACAGACAGGAAGACTTCAGTGATGCCTAACACTCTTTGGCTCTGGGTGGTTAGGGCTTTTATCCTCGCAAGGAATTATCTCTCAAAGGCTTCGAGGTGGGTTGCTCTCAAACGACAAAAGCCGTACACTAACTCCGAGCAGCCAACCGTTTATGGTTGTAGGGGGTGGGCTATTTATAGCCACTAGGCAACCCGACCTGATTTGTCCGAAATGACCCTTGGTCACTAAGGAACTGACACGTGTTCCAACGGTCAGATTTCAAACACACACGGCAACTTTACTTGGGCTACAAGCAAAGCTGACTTATCCAACTCTGGATAAGATTTGCTCTCATTGTCTTCACTCAAAGACAGGATTTTGGTTAAGCATCACTACAGTCATTCTGACTGGTTCTCTTGGACCCCACTTAACAGTACGTTGGTTCCTATGACTCAACAAAGAATAAAAAGAACAACGAAACATCTAAGTCTTCGCACTCCAGAGTCTTCACATAATGTCTTCTCTTGTCATAGTCTTCAATGTGAATGTCTTCACATACCACCTTGGACTTCAATGTCTTCATACATTTTTAGGGGTCATCTCTGGTAGGAAAACCGAATAATTGAGGGACTACTACCTGTGTTATCCTGCACTTCTCACAAAAACATTAGTCCCTCAACCAGGTTTGTCGTCAATACTCCAAAACCAACTAGGGGTGGCACTAGATGCACTTACAAAGACGATACCAGTATCAAGGGGAAGAGAGATCTGATAGTGGAATAGGAAAACAAATTTCTGGGAGAGTCAAGAGGGAGGAGGAAGAAGAAGTGCGGGAGGGTGAGAAAAGTGATCCGACAGTTTCACATTGTTGAGTAACATGATTGTATTAGGAAAGACACATGGAACGGAACGAGGAGCGAGTTTATGAGGTGTGGTGGCGGTGATGTTAGGGTAGCAACGACAACCTCATCATTCGCCATCTCCTTTCCTCCCATGGCACTGAGTTTCGTCTCACGTGTCCATATACCTCTCAGCAGAACGGCCGTGCCGAGCGCATCCACCGCACCCTCGACGAGTGTGTGCGTACCCTTCTTTTCCATGCATACATGCCCTCCCGCTTCTGGCCCAGCATGCGAGGAAACCTGCATCGCCGCAACCCAGCGGCTTCGTGCCATGCGACGGCCAATCATAGTCGTTGCTCGCGCGCCGGCCCGCCCATCGATCCACGTCACCCGCCTCCGCCGCGTCTGCATGGCGGCCCGGCGGTCTACCTCGCTGGCCTCGTCCTCGGCTGCGTCAGGACGGCTACGTCAGGCTCGTCGGCTGCCTCAACTCAGGCGCCGCTGCTCCGTTGGTCGCTCGGGCCTTGCTGCCCGGTCGCCGGCGCTGCTTTGGCAGCCTGGGTACTAGTGCTGACAAGCTCGCTCGCACGACATCTCAAGCCATCCGTCATCGCTAGCCTCATCTCCGACTCTGCTGCCACCCAACCTCCACCGAGTGGCGTCCCCGACCTCGCGCGTGATCGGCTTGATCACCCGCTCGCCGCCTCATCTACATCGCACGACCGACCTGGCCTGTCGGTTACGCGTGCTTCCGCAGGTCCCGTGAAGATCGTCCTGAGTACCGCGCACCTCTCCGCCGATCGAGCATCGGGCTGCCGCTGCGTCGCCCCGTCGGGCCGCCGCATCGCCGCCCTGTGGTTCTCCTCGTGGCTGCATCGACTCATGCATCGCCGTTTCGTCGCCCCTTCAGTCCGTAGTGCCGCGATATGCGGTCCTCGCCGCCACCCCGAGGCCGTCCCTGCGGCTGCACCAACTCGTGAACCGCTGTTGCGTTGCCCCTTCGGGACGCAGCGTCATGGCCCGCGGTCCCTGCCGCCGCCCCGAGGTCTTCCCGCCGTCACGCCGACCCGCCTGCGGCCGCTGCGTCGCCCCTTTGGGGCTTAGCGCCGCGGCCCGCGGTCCACTCCGCCGTCACCATGCGTCGACCTGTCGTGGTATGCGCCGCGCCGTCTCACTTGGCGGGGGAATGCTATTGGGGATCGTATCAGAAATTTAAAATTTTCTACGCATCACCAAGATCAATCTATGGAGTAATCTAGCAACGAGGGGAAGGGGAGTGCATCTACATACCCTTGTAGATCGCTAAGCAGAAGCGTTGCAAGAACACGAATGCGGTAGTCATACTCGTGGCGATTCAGATCGCGGTCGATTCCGATCTAAGCGCCGAACAACGGTGCCTCCGCGTTCAACACACGTGCAGCCCGGTGACGTCTCCCATGCTTTGATCCAGCAAGGAGAGAGGGAGAGGTTGGGAAGACTCCGTCCAGCAGCAGCACGACGGTGTGGTGGTGGTGGAGGAGCGCGGGACTCTAGCAGGGCTTCGCCAAGCACTACGAGAGACGAGGAGGGAGAGAGGTAGGGCTGCGCCAAGAGGGAGATCAAATCATGTGTTGGGCATCCCCCAATACCTCAAGAGTTCCCTCCCTGGGGGGGCGGCAGCCCTAGATGCCATCTAGGGTGGCGGCCAAAGGGGAGAGGAGAGGGGGGCGCCCTAGGGTGGGCCGTAAGGCCCATTTGGACCTAGGGTTTGCCCCCTTCCCACTCTCCATGCGCCTTGGGCCTTGGTGGGGGGGGCGCACCAGCCCACCTGGGGCTGGTCCCCTCCCATAATTGGCCCACACAACCTTCTGGGGCTGGTGGCCCCACCTGGTGGACCCCCGGGACCCTCCCGGTGGTCCCGGTACGTTACCGATAGCACCCGAAACTTTTCCGGTGACCAAAACGGGACTTCCCATATATAAATCTTTACCTCCGGACCATTTCGGAACTCCTCGTGATGTCCGGGATCTCATCCGGGACTCCGAACAACATTCGGTAACCGCGTACATACTTTCCCTATAACCCTAGCGTCATCGAACCTTAAGTGTGTAGGCCCTACGGGCTCGGGAGTCATGCAGACATGGCCGAGACAACTCTCCGGTCAATAACCAACAGCGGGATCTGGATACCCATGTTGGCTACCACATGCTCCACATGCGGGCCCAGAGATACCACTTCGTTACACGGAGTGACAAATCCCAGTCTCGATTCGTGCCAACCCAACAGGCACTTTCGGAGATACCCGCAGTGCACCTTTATAGCCACCCAGTTACGTTGTGACGTTTGGTACACCCAAAGCATTCCTACGGTATCCGGGAGTTGCACAATCTCATGGTCTAAGGAAATGATACTTGACATTAGAAAAGATTTAGCATACGAACTACACGATCTTGTGCTAGGCTTAAGATTGGGTCTTGTCCATCACATCATTCTCCTAATGATGTGATCCCGTCATCAATGACATCCAATGTCCATGGTCAGGAAACCGTAACCATCTACTGATCAACGAGCTAGTCAACTAGAGGCTTACTAGGGACATGTTGTGGTCTATGTATTCACACATGTATTACGGTTTCCGGTTAATACAATTATAGCATGAACAATAGACAATTATCATGAACATGGAAATACAATAACAACCATTTTATTATTGCCACTAGGGCATATTTCCAACAGTCTCCCACTTGCACTAGAGTCAATAATATAGTTCACATCACTATGTGATCGCAATGAATCCAACACCCATGGGGTTTGTTCATATCTTGCTTGTGAGAGAGATTTATTAGTCAATGAGTCTGAACCTTTCAGATCCATGTGTGCTTTAGAAATCTCTATGTCATCTTGTAGATGCAGCTACCACGCGCTACTTGGAGCTATTCCAAATAACTGTTCTACTATACGAATCTGGTTTACTACTCAGAGTCATCCGGATTAGTGTCAAAGTTTGCATCGACGTAAGCCTTTACGATGAACTCTTTTACCACCTCCATAATCGAGAAAATTCCTTAGTCCACTAGTTACTAAGGATAAGTTTGACCGCTGTCATGTGATCCATTCCTAGATCACACTTGTACTCCTTGACTGACTCATGGCTTGGCACACTTCAGGTGCGGTACACAACATAACATACTGTAGAGCCTACGTCGAAAGCATAGGGGACGACCTTCGTCCTTTCTCTCTCTTCTGCCGTGGTCAGGTCTTGAGTCTTACTCAATATTCACACCTTGTAACACAGCTAAGAACTCCTTCTTTGCTGATCTATTTTGAACTCCTTCAAAATCTTGTCACGGTATGTATTCATTCGAAAGTACTATTAAGCGCTTTGATCTATCCTTATAGATCTTGATGCTCAATGTTCAAGTAGCTTAATCCAGGTTTTCCATTGAAAAACACTTTTCAAATAACCCTGTATGCTTTCCAGAAATTCTACATCATTTCTGATCAACAATATGTTAACAACATATACTAATCAAAAATTCTATAGTGCTCCCACTCACTTCTTTGGAAAAACAAGTTTCTCATAAACTTTGTATAAACACAAAATCTTTGATCATCTCATCAAAGCGTACATTCCAATTCCGAGATGCTTACTCCAGTCCTTAGAAGGATTGCTGGAGCTTTGCATACTTGTTAGCATCTTTCAGGATTGACAAAACCTTCTGGTTGTATGACATACAACCTTTCCTCTAGAAAAACGTCGAGGAAACAATGTTTTGACATCCTATCTGCAAGATTTCATAAATAATGCAGTAACTGCTAACATAATTCCAACAGACTCTTAGCATCGCTACGAGTGAGAAAGTCTCATCGTAGTCAACTCCTTTGAACTTGTCGGAAAACATCTTAATGACAAGTCGAGCTTTCTTAATGGTGACATTTACCATCATTGTCCATCTTCCTTTTAAAATCCATCTACACCCAACAGCCTTACGACCATCAAGTAGTTCTTCCAAAGCCTATACTTTGTTTTGTACATGGATCCTCTCTCGGATTTTTATGGCCTCGAGCCATTCTTTGGAATCTGGGCCCACCATCACTTCTCCATAGCTCGTAGGTTCATTGTTGTCTAGCAACATGACTTCCAAGACAGGAGTACGTACCACTCTAAAGTAGTATGCATCCTTGTCGACCTATGAGGTTTGGTAGTGACTTGATCCGAAGTTTCATGATTATTATCATAAGCTTCCACTTCAATTGGTGTATGTGCCATAGGAACAACTTTCTGTGCCCTGCTACACACTAATTGAAGTGACGGTTCAATAACCTCATCAAGTCCCCACCATCCTCCCACTCAATTCTTTTGAGAGAAACTTTTCCTCGAGAAAGGACCTGTTTCTAGAAACAATCACTTTTGCTTCCGGATCTGAAATAGGAGGTATACCCAACTATTTTGGGTATTCCATGAAGATGCATTTATCCGCTTTGGGTTCGAGCTTATCAGCCTAAAACTTTTTCATAAGCATCGCAGCCCCAAACTTTTAAGAAACGATAGCTTAGGTTTCTCTAAACCATGGTTCATACGGTGTCGTATCAACGGAATTGTGTGGTGCCCTATTTAAAGTGAGTGCGGTTGTCTCTAATGCCTAACCCATAAACGATAGTGGTAATTCGATAAGAGACATCATGGTATGCACCATATCCAATAGGGTACAGTTGTGATGTTCGGACACACCATCACACTATGGTGGTCCAGGCGGTATTAGTTGTGAAACAATTTCCACAATGTCTTAATTGTGTGCCAAACCCATAACTCAGATATTCATCTCTATGATCATATCATAGACATTTTATCATCTTGTCACGACGATCTTCAACTTCACTCTGCAATTACTTGAACCTTTCAATAATTCAGACTTGTGTTTCATCAACTAAATGTACTCAGCATCTACTCAAATCATCTGTGACGCAAGAACATAACGATATCCACTACATGCCTCGGCACTCATTGGACTGAACACATCAAAATGTATTAATTCCAACAAGTTGCTTTCTTGTTCCATCTTACTGAAAATGTGGTATTTCAGTCATCTTGCCCATGTGATATGATTTGCATGTCTCAAGTGATTCAAAATCAAGTGAGTCCAAACGATCCATCTGTATGGAGTTTCTTCATGCATATCTACCAATAGACATGGTTCGCTTGTCTCAATCTTTTCAAAAACGAGTGAGTCCAAAGATCCATCAACGTGGAGCTTCTTCATGCATTTTACACCAACATGACTCAAATGGCAGTGCCACTAGTACGTGGTACTATCATTACTATCTTATATCTTTTGGCATGAACATGTGTATCACTACGATCGAGATTCAATAAACCATTCATTTTAGGTGAAAACCATTGAAGGTATTATTCAAATAAACAGAGTAACCATTATTCTCCTTAAATGAATAACCATGTGGCGATAAACATAATCTAATCATGTCTATGCTCCATGCAAACACCAAATAACAATTATTTCGGTTTAACACCAATCCCGATGGTAGAGGGAGCGTGCGATGTTTGATCACATCACCTTGGAAACACTTCCAACACATATCGTCATCTCACCTTTAGCTAGTCTCCACAGCCTTTTATTTTGAGTTACTAACGCTTAGCAACCGAACCGGTATTTAATACCCTGGTGCTACTAGGAGTACTAGTAAAGTACACAATAATATGACGTATATCCAAAATACTTCTGTCGACCTTGCCAGCCTTCTCATCTACCAAGTATCTAGGGTAGTTCTGCTTCAGTGACCGTTCCCCTCATTATAGAAGCACTTAGTCTCGGGTTTGGTTCAACCTTGGGTTCCTTCACTAGAGCAGCAACTGATTTGCCGTCTCATGAAGTATCCCTTCTTTCCCTTGCCCTTCTTGAAACTACTGGTTTAACCATCAACAATTGATGCTCCTACTTGATTTCTACTTTCACGGTGTCAAACATCGCGAGTTGCTCAAGGATCATCATGTCTATCCTTGATATGTTATAGTTCATCACGAAGCTCCAATAGCTTGGTGGCAGTGACTATGGAGAACCATCACTATCTCATCTGGAATATTAACTCCCACTCGATTCAAGTGATTGCAGTACTCAGGCAATCTAAGCACATGCTCAATGATTGAGTTTTTCTCCCTTAGTTTGCAGGCTTAAGAAACTTTTCAGAGGTCTCATACCTCTTGACATGGGCACTAGTCTGAAATCCCAATTTCAGTCTTTGGAACATCTCATATGTTCTGCGACGTTTCAAAAAACGTCTTTGGTGCCACAATTCTAAATCGTTAGTATTATGCACTGAACTATCACGTAGTCATCAAAACGTGTATGTCAGATGTTTCCCAACATCTACAGACGACGCTCGAGGTTCAACGCACTGAGCGGTGCATTAAGGACATAGCCCTTCTGTGCAGCAATGAGGACAATCCTCAGTTCACGGACTCAGTCCGCATAATTGCTACTGTCAACTCTCAACTATATTTTCTCTAGGAACATATCTAAAATAGTAGAACCAAAGCATGAGCTACGACATAAATTGCAAAGACCTTTTGACTATGTTCATGATAATTAAGTTCATCTAATCAAATTATTCAATGAACTCCCACTTAGATATACATCCTTATAGTCATCTAAGTGATACATGATCCGAGTCAACTAGGCCGTGTCCGACCATCACGTGAGACGGACTAGTCATCATCGGTGAACATCTTCATGTTGATCGTATCCACTATACAACTCATGTTCGACCTTTCGGTCTTCCGTGTTCCGAGCCCATGTCTGTACATGCTAGGCTCGTCAAGTTAACCTAAGTGTATTGCGTGTGTAAATCTGGCTTACACCTGTTGTATGCGAACGTTAGAACCTATCACACCTGATCATCACGTGGTGCTTCGGAACAACGGACCTTAGCAACGGTGCTTACGGGGAACACAATCCTTGACATTTTTGTCGGTGCTGAGCGACGACACCTATGGGATCATGAGAATCCCTACTACGGTTAGCGGGGCGCGGGGTCGTGGGAAGAGCGGATCTAACAGGTAGCACACGGTTCGTTTATCCAGGTTTGGGCCGCAAGGATGCGTAAAACCCTACTCCTGCTTTGGTGGATTGTATATCTGTGTTCTTGAGCTAGCTATGGGGCGTGAGGAGCTCCAAAAAGCCGAATCCTCCTCCTGGTCTCCTTGAGCCTCCTTTTATAGAAAAAAGGGGATGCCACAGTGGCACACAGGAGGTGGAAAGGGTACAGTGATGCGAGGTTATCCCTCGCATTACATGACAAGGCACATTTAATGCGTCTTGCTTAGGTGTCCTTGCTTTATCGGGGACGGGGGAGAAACCTGTCTCGTCCGTCGCCGCTCCTTCTTGTGTCGACACGCGCCCTAACCAGCGATGCCACATAGGCAGGCAGGCAGCTGAGGTGGCGCAGTGGTGGGTCTTCATGAAGATCTGCATGCCGCCACGTAGGTGCCTGCCCAGCTGGTTGGGTCGGCAGTTGCATGCATGCGGTGGTGGAGGTTTAGTCGGCATGGGCCTGATGGTGGCCCTGTGAGTGTCCTCGGTAAGGGCCTTGCCGGGGCCCCGGCAAGGGTCTTGCCGAGGCGCCTGCTGTGATCCCCGGAAAGGCGCTTGCCGGGGGCCTTGTGGTCTTCCTCGGCTGGGATCCCGCCAAGGGTTGTCGTCTCCTTAGTGCGTATCTGATCTTGAATGTCTTCACGAAGATCTGCATGCCGCCACGGCGATGTCTCCCGAATCCTTGCGCTTTGGGGGCAGTGGACTCAAGGGTGACGTGCTCCGTAGGCGCGGGACGAGTTACCGCGGCAATGGTCTTGCCGGGGCTGCTAGAACTGTCCCCCGGCAAGGATCTTGCCGGGGGAGTCCGCTTCGTTCCCTTTGCTCTTCGTGGTCTTGGCCTTGGCGTCATTCTAGTTCTCTTGAGCTTTGGTCTTACCCTGGCTCACCTCCCTTGCCTTGCTTGGTGTGGTGGTGCCCGTGGCTCAGACTGCCCGTGCACAGTTATAGGGGTACAAAAAGTGTACCCCTCTTTTTGTACACCGACAGGAGCCCCCGGACCTGGGCCACACATAAGCGCAACGCGTTGTTAGGCTAGGCCCAAAAACAGTGCACGGGCAGGCGGGGCGGTTTTTACCGCGGTAGGATTCTTCGCGCGCTGCGCTTCCCACGACTCCCGCGCATGGCGCAGCGTGGGGAGTTGCGTGTGATGTGGGCGGCATGCGTGGGGTTGGTTCCCGCGGGCATGCGTCACACCACAGTTGATGTGAAAGGAGGCGGCCCGTGTTTTCCCCCATAAGAAAGGAATAACCGCGGGCGCGCTGCTCACTTTCTCCTCTTTCCTCGTGCCTTTTCCAATCTCACAGCCGCCATTTCCTCTCTTCCTTCCTTCCTAAGCTTCCGCCGTCGCCCGCCGTTGTTGCTTCGCCATCCCCCTTCCTCAGCCCTCTAAACTTCTTGGTCTCCATGGCGCCCAAATCCGTCAAGGGCAAGGGGGTGGCTAAGGGCGCTGGGGCTGTGGAGCCGCCAGAGAGCGCGCTGTCGGGGGACCGGACGAAGTCCGCCTTTTTCTTCCCCTCGACGGTTGATGTTCAAGAGCTCCAGGCCTCCTTCAGGCCCCTATGGGGAGTGAAGACGGGGGAGAGAATTCGGGACACCCGGCGACGCGCGTCATTCTTGCTGCTTGCGCCGATCCTGCTCCAAATCGGTATCCCTTTTTCGTCGATTATCTTTCTTGCGGGTTATGCCCACCTTTCTCCGATTTCTTCTGCGACATTATACACACCTTCGGCTTTCGCCTCTTGGATTTTACTCCGAATGCGGTGGCGTGCATGGCTTTCTTTGCGCATCTTTGCGAAGGCTTCGCCGGGGTGCAGCCCAACACGGCGCTCTTCCGCCATTACTTCTTCCCTCGGATCCAGCCGGGAGGTGTCGTCTCTGGTTGCGTCACCTTGATCCCAAGATCCAAGGGGGTGTACCCGGACGGTGCCGTGAAGGAGAGGTGGGAGGAATGGCGTGGTCAGTGGTGCTGGATTGAGGATGAAAACCCGCCGGAATTCTGCAAGGTCCGCCGGGTGCCGCCGGTCCGTGTCAGCGATTGGAGCGATGTCGACGCCGCCGACGGGAGGCTCACTGTCGCCACCACCAGGATTCTTCGGCTCACCCGGGCCGGACTCACCCTTGAGATGATCGGGGCGGACTTCATTCGCCGCCGGATCGACCCGTTACACAACAAGGGGAGGCCAGCTTGGCTCTTTACAAACCCGGCTGACATTATGCGACTCCGCCCCGGCCTCGATCACAACTTCACAGTGCTGGCGCATGCCCACTTCTGCTAGCGGCTTTTCCAGCTTGATGTGGGTCGCGACGGCGAGGTTGAACGGACCGGAAAAGCCGCGAGGGCTGCCGCAAAGGTTGGCAAGGCCATCAAGGGGCCGTTTTTCAAGTTGCCAGCGGGGGTGGTCCCGTTGTGCAACAATTCAAGTCGGCCCGAGATCATCGCCATGATGCCGGATTGTAACATGCACGGCCCTGTCCCGAGCTAGAAGGAGCCGAAGGATGCTGATGTGCAGCAATTCTTTGACACCCTGATCGAGGTGTATGTCAATGCTGACGCCGAGCGGTGGCTTCTCATGGACACCATCCAGGCAGAGCCGGACTACATCGCCACTAGGGCGAGGGAGGCACGGCTTGCCATGGAGGCCGGCAGCGCCGCGGGTGAGGAGGACAAGGCCACAATGGCTGCGGAGGAAGAGGAGCTCGCCCGGTGGGCGGAGGCCTCCGAGGAGGTCAGCAGCGCCGACACTGGAGCTCCGCTCGTCGAAGACGCGGCTGACGAGTCATCGTCGGAGGAGGATGTGGCGGCGGGCTCGACGCCAACCAGGGGAAGAGGGTGAGTCCTGCGGTGGGCTGACTTCGGCGAGCCGGTTCGGCCCGGCAGGGCTACGCGGCCTCAATTGACCTTGGAGGGGTCTGGGCGCCACACGAGGGCCACGGCAGCCAAGAGGCTGACGAAGGCCGCTGAGAAGAAGAAGACAACATCCCCTTCCTTATCTGGGCGCACACAAACCCCGCCGTCTTCGCCTCCTCTGGCAGATGTCGACTCGGATGTTGACGCGGAGGTCACTTTTGATCTCGGGCCTCTCAGCCCGAAGAGGAAAAGGAAAGTGGCGGAGGAAGAGGAGATAGATGACGAGTAAGTACCCCGTCCCTTACTGCCATTTCCATTCCCCTGAATCAAGTCACTTATCTTGATCCGTTTTTGCTTTTGCAGGGATGCAGAGACGTTGGCCCAGAGGTGAAGAGGGCGAAGGCCTCGGCGAGCAGTCAGCCCCCAACTGGGGCTTCAAAGACGCTACTGGTGGTGTTGAGCAGCCTGGACAGCAGCCCCCGGCATAGCCCCCAGCGTAAGTTCATCACCCTCCTCTTACTCGACATGTGGTAGGCGTTCGATGCTATGGTGTTGACCTTGCCAGGTTTGCAGGAGGGGAGCGGCAGCAGGAGGAGCCGCAGAGGGCTACCCCCAACACACCCCCCATCTACTACGCCGCCACGAGGGGCGTCCCCAGCAAGGGTACCAAGCACGGAGCCCACACCCATGGAGGAAGAGGGGAACTTGGGCGCTGGTGACTCTGCCATGGCACCGGATGCTGGCGGGGAGGGGACTTTTGCTTCACAGCCTGGTACTGGTGAGTCGCCTGTCCTCCGCCTCTGTTTTTCCCTTATTCTTTTTCTTGCTTCAATGCTCCCATTACTACCCAGGCCCTCCTTCAATAGGTATGAAGGATGTGGATACTGTTGTTGGGAACATTGCTGAGGAGGCCGCCAGGGATGCTGACGAGGTCGTCGCTGATGAGGCCGCCAAGAATGTTGCCGAGGACACCGCTGCGGGGGCCGCCAAGGCGACCGGCGAGGCTTCTGCCGAGGGCGCCAACGGTGGGCCTGCCGGGGAAGCCGGCAAGGCCACTGCCGAGGAAGAGGTGGCTGATGATCAGCCTCCCTCCTCAACCTCGGGCCCCGGCAAGTACCTGAAGGTGGGCGACGATCTTTTCGTCCATCTCCCAGGGGCGTCAAGTTCCCGGGCACCCGCCGAAGGGGAAGTCTTTGACGGCGAGGTGCTTGCCGCCACCGGGCTTGAGGTTGTCAATGAGTCGGGCGTTGGCGGTGATGGTTCTCCAGAAGAGCAGCTTTTCTGCGCTATGGGGGCCAACTTCCGAAAACTCCAGGCGCTCTACTGTGTCCGTCTGGACAAGGTTAAGTCCAGGACGGCAACGGTGGACCAGGCGGAGGTGGATTTCAAGGCACGCGTTGCTGAGACGCAGACCTGGTTCCACCAGACTCGCGAGGAGCAGAGGGCCCTTCAGGAGGAATTGGCCAAGCGCAATGTCGAGCTCACCATGAAGATGGCTGACATCGAGAAGGCCCAGGAAGAGGCGGTGAACTTGGCTGCCGTGGCCGAGGCCGTCCGGAACTAGCATCAAGCCGCACTAGATTCCCAGGAAGAGGACCTCACCGTGCGTGAGGCGAAGCTTGCCGCAGCGCTCCGCGGCAAGGATGAGGAGCTCGAGGCCCTTGTCGCGCGGCGGACTCGCGAGCTGGAGCAGAGGCACAAGGAGGCACTCGATGCCCAGGCTCTGTCCCATGCCAGCAAAGTAAGGGAGTTGGAGGTGGCGCAGGACGAGCTGAAGGAGCAGGCCCTCAAGCTGTCCAACGGAAAGAGCACGCTCAACAACACCTTGGTGGAGGCGCAAGGAGCGGTCATCAGCAGGGCTGGGGAGCTCTCCGAAGCGCAAAACTCCGTCAGAGATCTCAAGCTGAAGCTGGAGGATCTCGAGAAGATGTTGTCGGAGAGCAGGGCTCGGGAGGAGACCTTGACCAGGAGCCTGGAGGAGGAGAAGCAGCTGCGGGCGAACGAGGCCGTCTCCCACCAGGATTATGTGGCGGGCGAGAACAGATGGATCAGCCGTCTGGAGGAGGTCGACGGCAGGGTAACCCTGCAGTTCGCCACCATGGGGATGCCAAACGTGAGGTACGCCCCTGAGCGCAGCGGGACCGTCAACACCAAGCTGATCCTGTTCTTCAAGGGCGTCCTAGGAGCCTTGGCTTATCTTCGCTCCAACCGAGCGGCCACGTTGGCCGGGGAAGCCCGGCGACTTTGCTGGGGGGTCATGACTAAGGTCCTCACCAAGATGGCGTACTGGATTCCCGACCTCGACTTCGGTGCCGCGATGGATAGCTTGCCGGATGGTATTGACCTCACGGTGCTCAAGGAGCGCATCAAGCCCGTCATCAGCAGCATCGACGAAATCAAGAGGGTGGAAGGCCAGCGCCGGGATTAGGCATCCCGTTCTTCACCGCCGCTGCAGGTTCACGACCAAGACAAATTTCATCTTTAGTTAGAACCGCAGCAATGATGTGATGTAATATAACTTTGCAGTACTTTTTTATTTCATGCACGTTATTTCCCCGTTCAATTCCTCTTTGTATGCGCGCCCTACGCCGATTGGGTAGGCTCGCCGGCGCGGAAGCCCCTAGCGGCGTTTTGGGGATGGATCCCCATGGGCCTGCTGGGTACGCGTGCTGCCGGACGAGCCACCTTTCTGTTCTGAACGCGGCCGCTCGAACTGTCGAGCTTGACTCGAGTCAGAATCGAGAGCGGTGTTGATCGCGGAAGGCTACTCTGCCATTCTCGACGCAGCCCCTTGAGCTGTTGAGCAGACTCGAAACAGGGCAAGGGCGTTGCCGATCATGGGAGAGCCCCCTGGCGTGCAGGTTTCTCATACAAAGGCGTGACATCTCCGGGGGGAATAACCTCATATAAGAAGGATAGAACAAATGAGGGTTCAGTGCAACTTAGCTTCTGTTTGTAGTCGCTCGAGCGCTGATCTTCCGGCCTCCTTCCCTCTCCAAGAGCCACGAAGACGAACGAGTGCTGGGCTGATTACTAGAGCCGATTCTCACAACTGCGCCCCCTACCTGGCGCGCCAAAGATGTCGGTGCTGAGCGACGACACCTATGGGATCACGAGAATCCCTACTACGGTTAGCGGGGCGCGGGGTCGTGGGAAGAGCGGATCTAACAGGTAGCACATGGTTCGTTTATCCAGGTTCGGTCCGCGAGGATGCGTAAAACCCTACTCCTGCTTTGGTGGATTGTATATCTGTGTTCTTGAGCTAGCTATGGGGCGTGAGGAGCTCCAAAATGCCGAATCCTCCTCCTGGTCGCCTCGGGCCTCCTTTTATAGAAAAAAGGGGGTGCCACAGTGGCACACAGGAGGTGGAAAGGGTACAGTGATGCGAGGTTATCCCTCGCATTACATGACAAGGCGCATTTAATGCGTCTTGCTTAGGTGTCCTTGCTTTATCGGGGACGGGGGAGAAACCTGCCTCGTCCCTCGCTGCTCCTTCTTGTGTCGACACGCGCCCTGACCAGTGATGCCTGCGATGCCACGTCTGCGGGCAGGCAGCTGAGGTGGCGCAGTGGTGGGTCTTCACGAAGATCTGCATGCCGCCACGTAGGTGCCTTCCCAGCTGGTTGGGTCGGCAGCTGCATGCATGCGATGGTGGAGGTTTAGTCGGCGTGGGCCTAATGGTGGCCCTGTGAGTGTCCTCGGCAAGGGCCTTGCCGGGGCCCCGGCAAGGGTCTTGCCGAGGCGCCTGCTGTCATCCCAGGCAAGGCGCTTGCCGGGGGCCTTGTGGTCTTCCTCGGCTGGGATCCCGCCAAGGGTTGTCGTCTCCTTAGTGCGTATCTGATCTTGAATGTCTTCACGAAGATCTGCATGCCTCCATGGGGATGTCTCCCGAATCCTTGCCCTTTGGGGGCAGTGGACTCAAGGGTGACTTGCTCCGTAGGCGCGGGATGAGTTACCGTGTCAAGGGTCTTGCCGAGGCTACTAGAACTGTCCCCCGGCAAGGATCTTGCCGGGGGAGTCCGCTTCGTTCCGTTTGCTCTTCGTGGTCTTGGCCTTGGCGTCGTTGTAGTTATCTTGAGCTTCGGTCTTACCCTGGCTCACCTCCCTTGCCTTGCTTGGTGTGGTGGTGCCCGTGGCTCAGACTGCCCGTGCACAGTTATAGGGGTACAAAAAGTGTACCCCTCTTTTTGTACACCGACATTTTAATGAGGGATCATCTTATTTATGCTACCGTCGCTCTAAGCAAATAAGATGTAAAAACATGACAAACATCACATGCAAATCATAAAGTGACATGATATGGCCAATATCATCTTGCGCCTTTGATCTGCATCTTCGAGGCGCGGCATGAACACCATCGTCACCGGCATGACACCATGATCTCCATCATCATGATCTCCATCATCGTGTCTTCATGAAGTTGCCTCGCCAACTATTACTTCTACTACTATGGCTAACGGTTAGCAATAAAGTAAAGTAATTACATGGCATTTTCATTGACACGCGAGTCATAAATAAATTAAGACAACTCCTATGGCTCCTGCCTGTTGTCATACTCATCGACATGCAAGTCGTGATTCCTATTACAAGAACATGATCAATCTCATACATCACATATATCATTCATCACATCCTTTTGGCCATATCACATCACATAGCATACCCTGCAAAAACAAGTTAGACGTCCTCTAATTGTTGTTGCATGTTTTATGTGGCTGCTATGGGTTTCTAGCAAGAACGTTTCTTACCTACGCAAAACCACAATGGTGATATGACAATTACTATTTACCCTTCATAAGGACCCTTTTCATCGAATCCGATCCGACTAAAGTGGGAGAGACAGACACCCGCTAGCCACCTTATGCATCAAGTGCATGTCAGTCGGTGGAACCTGTCTCACGTAAGTGTATGTGTAAGGTCGGTCCGGGCCGCTTCATCCCACAATGCCGCCGAATCAAGATAAGACTAGTAACGGCAAGCAAATTGAACAAATCATCGCCCACAACTACTTTGTGTTCTACTCATGCATAGAATCTACGCATAGACTTAGCTCATGATGCCACTGTTGGGGATCGTAGCAGAAATTTAAAATTGTCTACGCATAACCAAGATCAATCTATGGAATATCTAGCAACGAGGGGAAGCGGTACATACCCTTGTAGATCGCTAAGCGGAAGCGTTGCAAGAACGCGGATGAGGTAGTCGTACTCGTGGCGATTCAGATCGCGGTCGATTCTGATCTAAGCGCCGAACAACGGCGCCTCCGCGTTCAACACACGTACAGCCCGGTGACGTCTCCCATGCCTTGATCCAGCAAGGAGAGAGGGAGAGGTTGGGAAGACTCCGTCCAGCAGCAGCACGACGGCGTGGTGGTGGTGGAGGAGCGCGGGACTCTAGCAGGGCTTCGCCAAGCACTACAAGAGACGAGGAGGGAGAGAGGTAGGGCTGCACCAAGAGGGAGATCAAATCATGTGTTGGGCAGCCCCCAATACCTCAAGTATATATAGGGGGAGGGGAGGGGCTGCGCCCCCTTCTAGGGTTCCCTCCCTAGTGGGGGCGGCAGCCCTAGATGCCATCTAGGGTGGCGGCCAAACGGGAGAGGAGAGGGGGGCGCCCTAGGGTGGGCCTTAAGGCCCATCTGGACCTAGGGTTTGCCCCCTTCCCACTCTTCATGCGCCTTGGGACTTGGTGGGGGGGGGGGCGCACCAGCCCACCTGGGGCTGGTCCCCTCCCACACTTGGCCCACGCAGCCTTCTCGGGCTAGTGACCCCACCTGGTGGAGCCCCGGAACCCTCCCGATGGTCCCGGTACGTTACCGATAGCACCCGAAACTTTTCCGGTGACCAAAACGGGACTTCCCATATATAAATATTTACCTACGGACCATTCCGGAACTCCTCGTGACGTCCGGGATCTCATCCGGGACTCCGAACAACATTCGGTAACCGTGTACATACTTTTCCTATAACCCTAGCGTCATCGAACCTTAAGTGTGTAGACCCTACGGGCTCGGGAGTCATGCAGACATGGCCGAGACAACTCTCCGGTCAATAACCAATAGCGAGATCTAGATACCCATGTTGGCTACCACATGCTCCACGATGATCTCATCGGATGAACCATGATGTCAAGGATTCAATCAATCCCGTATACAATTCCCTTCGTCTATCGGTACGATACTTGCCCGAGATTCGATCGTCGGTATCCCGATACCTCGTTCAATCTCGTTACCGGAAAGTCTCTTTACTCATTCCGTAACACATCATCCCGTGATTAACTCCTTGGTCACATTGTGCACATTATGATGATGTCCTACCGAGTGGGCCCAGAGATACCTCTCCGTTACACGGAGTGACAAATCCCAGTCTCGATTCGTGCCAACCCAACAGGCACTTTCGGAGATACCCGCAGTGCACCTTTATAGCCACCCAGTTACGTTGTGACGTTTGGTACACCCAAAGCATTCCTACGGTATCCGGGAGTTGCACAATCTCATGGTCTAAGGAAATGATACTTGACATTAGAAAAGATTTAGCATACGAACTACACGATCTTGTGCTAGGCTTAAGATTGGGTCTTGTCCATCACATCATTCTCCTAATGATGTGATCCCGTCATCAATGACATCCAATGTCCATGGTCAGGAAACCGTAACCATCTATTGATCAACGAGCTAGTCAACTAGAGGCTTACTAGGGACATATTGTGGTCTATGTATTCACACATGTATTACGGTTTCCGGTTAATACAATTATAGCATGAACAATAGACAATTATTATGAACAAGGAAATACAATAATGACCATTTTATTATTGCCTCTAGGGCATATTTCCAACAAATGCCACCGTCCGCACTGGTCTTCGTCACGCTGTCAGGATTTTTCGCCTACTTCGAGCACTGCCGCCGCACTCCTAACCTAGCCGCCGCCGCCGTCAGGCCGCCGCCGCCGCTCTTCTTTGGCCGCCGCCGCTACCTTCGTAGCTGTC
This sequence comes from Triticum urartu, assembly GCF_056163025.1. Lineage (NCBI taxonomy): Eukaryota > Viridiplantae > Streptophyta > Magnoliopsida > Poales > Poaceae > Triticum > Triticum urartu. The sequence continues at coordinate 513,067,431 of NC_141873.1, forward strand.
GTCTCCGCCCGTCCACCCCTTCGTATTCGTCCAAGCACCAGCCCGTCGCCAGCGTCGCCGTCTTACACCCCGACCACTTCGTCTACTCCGACCACCGTTGGTGACATTGGCCCCGCGCCGATGGACGCCGCAATCGTCGTTGAGTTCTTCTCTTCTGGCCCCTCCGACTTCTCCGACATGGCGTACAGCTCGTGCAGGTGCCTCGTCTATGCATGCCCGGTGCTGGTAACACCGACGCGTGCCTTCATCCATAACGTGTCCTCGAGCCTGGCAAACTTGGTCGGCGCTTCGTCAACTTCGTCTCCGTTCGTCTACGCATGCCCGGTGCTGGCAACACCGGTGCGTGCCTTCGTCCATAATGTGTCCCCGGGCTTGGCAAACCCGCCGCGACGCGTCGTCAGCAACATTTTCTTCCCGACGCACCCCTGTTTCAACACCACTGCGTCCATGCTAACTCGGCGCCCTCTTCCACCAAATCTTCCTCTATTCCCTTCTAACACGCATTAGACAAATCGAGGGCTGGCGTTGGACCGCCCGAAAGTTCTGGCTAGCCGACCGGCACCTATCACCCGCCTACAAACATTGCTGTTGGATTGTACATTTCAATTTCATTGCTTTCAGTTTGAATTGAAGGAGATTTTTCATTCATATTCTTGTAAAGATTCTGTTGCATATAATCCTTAAGAGACTTTTTACATTACATCATACTACTGAAAATAGTGGGTAGTATATAATTATCCCAACGCCCATTCACTAATGAGCAGCATGTGGGTGCTCTTATGAGCCAGCTTCCGCCCCTGGTGTCCAGGCCCACGCCCGTGTGTTCCACCACAGAAGACCAGATACCATTGAGTTTCGTAAGTGCACATGGCATTTTCCCAAATATTTCAGAAAAGGAACCCCTCTCCAACTTGGCTCGCTTGCTCACTGAGCAAAATATCAGAGAGCCATAAACCCACAGTGGAGACGTACAGATGAACAACCAAGGCTTCGGTGCTCTTTGAGTCTGGAGCATCTGACTAGCTCTTCCCATCTCGGTGCTGCGTGCAATTTCTCTCTTGGTTGCTTTTTCCTGATGCTAAAGAAGAACTGCCTTTACAGTGTGAGCTGACACTGAATTCGTGATATATCCCATTCCCAAAGACACATCACCGAAATTAGTTGTCTCTCACACTCCCGCTCTCCACAACTCTCCTGGGTAAAACCACATAGCTAATAGATGTGAGAAAGTTGGACATATAGCCATACATCTTACTATAAGGAGTAGAACACGAGACTAAGTAATATATGGATGCCAGAAGTACATGCAAATAATAAAAAGAATTTAATGATCCTTAAAAAAAAGACTTTAATGCTTCATCAACCATGGTATCAGTGATTTATCTTGCTGGTGAACTAAGAGCATCTCTGGCAGCCAAAATCTGTCGCACTTTTCATATAAAAGTAGCTAGGCAAGAAACGAAGCACCTAGATATCATCAAGCTTTCTTTCTCATAAGGGGAGCAACAATGTTGTGTTATAATAAGATGATGTCACCCCCTTTTGTGTTTTGTGATAATTAATTTATATGGTTGGGTTACTCTCCCATCACCCAACAATGTAAAAGTTCACCCACTAGTAGAAAACAGGGCTTTGGTCCAGGCCGGGTCAGCCCATTAGTCCCGGTTTAATCCAGAACCGGGACCAATGCGGGCATTGATCCCGGTTCGTGAGCCCAGGGGGCCGGCCGGGCCACGTGGGCCATTGGTCCCGGTTCATCTGGACCTTTTGGTCCCGGTTGGTGGGATGAACCGGGACCAATGGGCCTCGCTACTGGCCCACCACCATTGGTCCCGGTTGGTGGCTTGAACCGGGGCCAAAGGCTCCCCTTTAGTCCCGGTTCATGCCACCAACCGGGACCAATGAGGTGCCTATATATACCCCTCGCCTGCGAGCAGAGCACCCCAGTGCTCTGTTTTTCTCTGGCCGAGGGGGAGAGGGCTTGGTGGTGCTCTAGCTCACCTCCTATGCACACAAGGTGTTCGATGGAATGCCCGAGCCACACTACTTAAGCTTTCTCCTCTCCAAGCTCGACCTCCAAACTCCATTTTTCATAATATTTGTTTAGGTTTAGCGGTCTGTCACGCCCCGTCCCCGTCTTCACCGCCGTCGATCACCTGCGCCGAGCTCATCGCCGGCACCACCGTGGTGAGCCTCTTGTTTTATCTTCTTTCTGAAAGGAAAAATATTCTTACTTGTATGTTTACATAGATACTTGTATTATTTTCTTACATTTATTATTGCATCTTATATAGTGCGATGGTTTTGGTATCCGCCCCCGTCGGCCCTCGTCCTGTCTATGATTCGGATTTGGTATGTATATTATCTTTATAACTATTGGTTCATTTATTGTTTATGAAAATTATGCCGACCAACGTGACATAGATTTTATTTATGTAGGATGTATGTGAATCGGAAATGCCAACCGACCCTATTGTCGAGAGGTTAAATTTAGTTGAAGAAGAAAACAATTTGTTGAAGGAAAAAATAAAAAAAATTGAGGAGGAGAAGATGATATTGGAGTTGCATGTTGCGGATGTCGTCGATGATCACAAGATCAAGATGGATGCAATGTGCTTGAAGATTAGAAAGATTAGAAAATATGCCATTCATACCGAGGCTTGGTATCATTATGCCGTTGGATCAATTGTTACCTTGGTTGCGATTATGATCGCATTTGTTTTCGCATTGAATTTTTTTACATAGTTTCAATGTATGGTTTAATTAATTAGATGCTCTGGAGAGCTATATGTTGTTAGATGAGAACTATGTATGCACTTTGGTTTTAATGTGATGATGAACTTCTATTAATTTGGACACTTAATTATATATAATGGACGGAGATGAACCGGCAATGGATGTACGGTGACAGACACACCCGCGAGTACATTAAGGGTGTGCATGAGTTTCTCGATGCGGCTGAGGCAAACAAGCAGAATGGTTTGATGTGTTGTCCATGCACTGAATGTGGGAATACGAGGTCTTACTCTAACCGGAAAATCCTTCACTCCCACCTGCTTTACAAGAGTTTCATGCCACACTATAATGTTTGGAAGAGGCACGGAGAAATAGGGGTTATGATGGAAGACGGCGAAGAAGAAGAGTACGATGACAACTATGTGCCCCCTGAATACGGTGATGCTGCAACGGGGGGAGCTGGTGAAGATCAAGAGGAACCAGACGATGTGCCCAATGATGCTGCAACGGGTGAAGCTGCTGAAGATCAAGAGGAACCAGACGATGTGCCCGATGATGATGATCTCCGCCGGGTCATTGTCGATGCAAGGACGCAATGCGAAAGTCAAAAGGAGAAGCTGAAGTTCGATCGCATGTTAGAGGATCACAAAAAAGGGTTATACCCCAATTGCGAAGATGGCAACACAAAGCTCGGTACCGTACTGGAATTGCTGCAGTGGAAGGCATAGAATGTTGTGGCTAACAAAGGATTTGAGAAGCTACTGAAAATATTGAAGAAGAAGCTTCCAAAGAATAACGAATTGCCCGACAGTACATACGCAGCAAAGAAGGTCGTATGCCTTCTAGGATTGGAGGTGGAGAAGATACATGCATGCCCTAATGACTGCATCCTCTACCGCGGTGCATACAAGGATCTGAACGCATGCCCGGTATGCGGTGCATTGCGGTATAAGATCAGACGAGATGACCCTGGTGATGTTGACGGCGAGCCCCCCAGGAAGAGGGTTCCTGCGAAGGTGATGTGGTATGCTCCCATAATACCACGGTTGAAACGTCTGTTCAGAAACGAAGAGCATGCCAAGTTGATGCGATGGCACAGTGAGAACCGAAAGAAAGATGGGAAGTTGAGAGCACCCGCTGACGGGTCGCGGTGGAGAAAAATCGAGAGAAAGTACTGGGATGAGTTTGCAAAGGACCCAAGGAATGTATGGTTTGCTTTAAGCGCGGATGGCATTAATCCTTTCGGGGAGCAGAGCAGCAATCACAGCACCTGGCCCGTGACTCTATGTATGTATATGTGCATGAAGCGGAAGTTCATTATGATGCCAGTTCTCATCCAAGGCCCTAAGCAACCCGGCAACGAAACTGATGTGTACCTAAGGCCATTAGTTGAAGAACTTTTACAGCTGTGGAATAAAAATGGTGTACGTACGTGGGATGAGCACAGACAAGAGGAATTTAACCTTAAGGCGTTGCTGTTCGTGACCATCAACGATTGGCCCGCTCTCAGTAACCTTTCAGGACAGACAAACAAAGGATACCACGCATGCACGCACTATTTAGATGACACTGAAAGTATATACCTGGACAAATGCAGAAAGAATGTGTACCTGGGCCATCGTCGATTTCTTCCGACCAACCATCGATGTCAAAAGAAAGGCAAGCATTTCAAAGGCGAGGCAGATCACCGGAAGAAGCCCGCCATGCGCACCGGTGATCACGTGCTTGCTATGGTCAATGATTTACACTACGTAATCTTTGGAAACGGTCCTGGTGGACTAGCTGTTCTGAATGACGCTGAGGGACACGCACCCATGTGGAAGAAGAAATCTATATTTTGGGACCTACCCTACTGGAAAGACCTAGAGGTCCGCTCCTCAATCGACGTGATGCACGTGACGAAGAACCTTTGCGTGAACCTGCTAGGCTTCTTGGGCGTGTATGGGAAGACAAAAGATACACCTGAGGCACGAGAGGACCTGCAATGTTTGCACAAAAAAGACGGCATGCCTCCGAAGCAGTATAAAGGTCCTGCCAGCTACGCTCTTACGAAAGAAGAGAAATAAATCTTCTTTGAATGCCTGCTCAGTATGAAGGTCACGACTGGCTTCTTGTCGAATATAAAGGGAATAATAAATATGCCAGAGAAAAAGTTTCAGAACCTAAAGTCTCATGACTGCCACGTGATTATGATGCAACTGCTTCCGGTTGCTTTGAGGGGGCTTCTACCGGAAAACGTCCGATTAGCCATTGTGAAGCTATGTGCATTCCTCAATGCAATCTCTCAGAACGTGATCGATCCAGAAATCGTACCAAGGCTAAGGAGTGATGTGGCGCAATGTCTTGTCAGTTTCGAGCTGGTGTTCCCACCATCCTTCTTCAATATCATGACGCACATCCTAGTTCATCTAGTCGACGAGATTGTCACCCTACAAGAAATCTGTTAATACGTGACGGACTTGACCCGTCACAGGTCAGTGAAAAACTGTCATGCGTGCCCGTCCACGACGGATTTGAAATCCGTCATGTATATCGCGTCATAATTTGAGATCGCTCCTTACATGACGGTACTTGTCCGTCATGGATCTGTCCAGGCCCGCCAAGGCCCAATCCATTGTGACGGAACAAACCGTCATCGACTAACGCCACGTAGGATTTTTGATAGATCAATTCAAATCACGTGGCTGCCTACGTGGATACTATTTTCCGTCACAAATTTCATCATAGTTGAGCACATTAAGCCATTTCTTTTGGCCTAATTCTTACGTGATAGGTTTTTAGCAGAATGGTTTACACAAATCCCAATGCCAATTTTGGCCCAAGTATTTGCAAAATGTATAACATTACACAGTTCAACCAATATGCACATATGTATGTATTTACAACGTAGCAGTTTACAAAATTCTTTACAAAATGATAACTTACAATATAGATTGAAAAAATATATCACACATCACGGTTAGGAATTAGTACAATTCATGTTACATCAACATAACATACAAACTATCAAGGTTGTTATTTAGATTCTTGCTATCGGCCCTCCTGATGGCAACCATCATGTCATGGCTGATTGATGGGCAGCATCAAGTAGCCAGCTTCCCAATCTTACCTGCAAATTTACAAGATCCTTAGATTTTTTTAGGGATATGAATAAACAGCAGAAATAATATAATAGCAACAAATATAAAATGAATGACATGTGCAAAATTCTTAAATCTTATATCTTATAGTGCCTACAGATGAGAATAACATTGTATCCCCTATAAAACAAAAGTAAACATGAGGTTTCTGAAAATTAATCCAAAGTGTGTCAACTGTAAGTCAAATGGCAAAGTAACAAACCACACAACTAATTAATATAGCAGCAGTAGTTGAGGTCATATAAACCTGTCAGGTTTATAAGATTACCAAATGTTGGGCACCATATGCAATTAAGAGGAAAAATCTCCATGCACTACACGTACTAACTCTGCACCAGTTTCTATTATAAATAAATATAACAGAGTAAATGGCAGGAAAAAGTTTATCTTTACAACTTGTCAAGATGGAGGCATTTAGTATGTAACATCCTGAACATGGTGACATGTACTGAGAACAAGAAATTCATCATTGTGATATATATTAAATTGAGCAAAGATCTGGAGCTATTTGTACGCATAAATTATATAAGCTAATAAAGTAAAAGGACACCAACTACTTCAAGTTACGCATATAAAAAATAATATCAGCGATTGTATAAGCAGCTTGGCATAACCCAGGAACAATCAAGAGTGACATGTACCAGATTTCGATGTCAACAGTAACCAGAAATCAGGGGGCTGTTTGGTTTGTGCCCCAACTTACCCTGCCAAACAATTGGCACAACCAAAGCAAGGGCATGACCAAAATTTTGGTGTGGTAGTGTTGTTTGGATTGTAGCCGTAGCATCACCAAATTTTTTGGCAAGATGGTTGGGTCTCTGTTTGGTTTCTTGCCAATTAACATACCACATATCTGTATCTGAGGTCTTTTTTCTTTTTCTTTAGAAAATGAGCATTTGAGGTCTAGCTTGAAATGTTTATATAAGGAGCCAATAAATCATGATGACCAAATAGAGAAAGGGCATAAAAGGGTTCAATGAAGTAGCACGCACACATGTTTGCCGAGCGAAACACACACATACTAGCCGACTGGATTGATACGATCCATGGAGGCGTTCACATACGGGCTAGCTAATTAATTTTCTAGCTCATGTAACAGCCAAGCATAATGCGGATGCTAGCAGGTTGGCAACCAATATTTTGGCAGACGAATTCGTCGCCCTTGGCTCGCCCGCATATTGGCAAGAATTGCATGGGGCAAACGCCGGCTGGGTTGGGCAAGCCAAATATTTGATGTCCAGCTAAACAGCAGCCAAAACTCATGGGGACACCAATATTTTGGTAAGGCTAGCTTGGCTCCAGACCAAACACACCCCAGAATACATAGTCGTCAGCTATTTTGGCTGCACCTTTTTCTTCAAGTAGTGTTTTTCTTACAAAGGGACATGTCTTTCAGAACAAAAGATACAAAAATACAACACGTATATTTGCAGATAATAAATGTGATCAACCAAGCATTCCATGGCAACAAGCACCGCCATCATCTTGGTACAATAGCATCAAAATTCTAGTGGCATAAATTTATCAACTTGATTGTGTTGAAGTCGATATGATGGCAATTTTCACCACATAACACATAGAAAGTCTGCACATAATATTTAACAGAGAAGCAGTGTAATAGCTAACAAAGAATCTACTCTTGGTCAATGGATTCAGTCAGATTAATGAACCACTTCCCCTCCATAAACAAGAAAATTCAAAGGAAACCAACAGAAGCATCTCATGGGCATTTACTCCATGGTCAATGGATCTCACAAATTCTACACTACTAGTGCTCGCACAGTAGAAGAAATAGAAAATAGACAGCAGTGCTAGTCTCTATCGTTGGCTGTAACGTGCAAGTATCAGGAAAGCAAGTGGCCACGTTGTCTGCATCAGGTTCAGTCCAAGAAAATTTGAGAGCCCCAGGAGTACTATGCTAGAGCAGAGCCGCCGTCACTTGGAACAAAAAGACAAATAGAGTGAAAGGGTAGACCTTGTTCTATGGGAAATCATGGTGGACAGGGCGGACGACCTCGCCGTCGAGCTCGCCCAGCTTGTCAGGCTCGAGCGTGGGGTCTCGGTTGTCGCCGTCCATGGATCTGGAGAGGCGGAGAGCTCCTGTTGATCTGAATCGAAGAAAAAATTGATTGGGGTTGGGAGAGAGAAGGAAAGAATGAAGGAGACAAGGAGGAAGTAGGGAGGGACCTTGTGTGGGGAATCGTCGTCGCCGGCGAGGTCGAGCTTGGGCCTCCTGCAGGTCACGGTCGTCGTCCTCTGCTCGTCCAACACTTGCTGATCCAAATCTCTGGATGGCGAGGCAGCTGCGCGGCCCAGGAGACGGAGGAGGGAGGCCCCTGGTCAGATCCATGGCCCTGGTCATTTGTTGTGAGCAGCAGAGGCGCGCCGCAGTGGCTAGGGTTGGCCGCCGCTTCCATGGGGCCGCTGCAACCACCGTCGCCATGGATCTCGGGCCACCATCATCGGTTGGAGGTGGGTAGGTGAAGTCGGAGGACAGGGATGAGGAGACGAGAGGCGTGGCGGCAGAGGACGGGGAGAAGGAGAGGCAACGTGTGGCGGCGGCGGATGGAGGAAGAGTTTGGGGATGGGGAAGTGTGTTAGGGTTAGGTTTTATACGGGGGAAAGTTTAGGGCTTTAGGTGGGCTTTTTGCGGGCTTGCGGAGCTGTAATGGGCCTTTCATGACGGTTTTCAAAACTGTCAGCAGAAATCCGTCATGCATTAGCAGGTTTCCTGTAGTGTCATCCTGGGGCCCGTATTTCTACACAATATGTTCCCCTTTAAGAGGTTCATGGGAGTCCTAAAGAAATATGTCCGTAACCGTGCTAGGCCAGAAGGAAGCATCTCCATGGGCCATCAAACAGAGGATGTTATCGGGTTTTGTGTTGACTTCATTCCTGGCCTTAAGAAGATAGGTCTCCCTAAATCGCGGTATGAGGGGAGACTGACTGGAAAAGGCAGTCTTGGAAGAGACTCAATAATATGCAGGGACGGATATTCTTGGTGTCAAGCACACTACACAGTTCTACAGAACTCTACCTTGGTGACCCCGTATGTCGATGAACACAAGAACAGTCTGTGCTCCAAACACCCGGAGCAGTGCGACGACTGGATTACATGTGAACACATCAGGACTTTCAGCAGTTGGTTGGAAACACGTCTCAGAGGTGACAACACTGTTTGTGATGAGTTGTACTTGTTGTCCAGGGGACCATCTTTGACTGTATTGACTTACAAAGGATACGAGATAAATGGGAATACATTTTACACGATCGCCCAAGATCAAAAGAGCACCAACCAAAACAGCGGTGTCCGCTTTGATGCAGCAACCGAGAGTGGAAAGGACACATATTATGGTTACATAGTGGACATATGGGAACTTGACTACGGACCTAATTTTAAGGTCCCTTTGTTTAAGTGCAAATGGGTCAATATGTTAGGCGGCGGGGTACAGGTAGACCCACAGTACGGAATGACAACAGTGGATCTGAAAAATCTTGGGTACACTGACGAACCGTTCGTCCTAGCCAATGATGTGGCACAGGTTATCTATGTGAAGGACATGTCTACCAAACCGAGAAAAAGAAAAGATAAGGAAGCGAATACATCATACGATGAGCCAAAGCGCCACATAGTTCTTTCAGGAAAAAGGGACATCCTGGGAGTGGACGGCAAGACAGACATGTCTGAAGATTATGAAAAGTTTCATGAAATTCCTCCCTTCAATGTCAAGGCTGACCCAAGCATCCTGATAAACAATGAAGATTATCCATGGTTACGGCGCAATAAGCAAATGACACAAGCGAAGAAAAAGTGAAGACTTTCTCCCGCAACTATTATGATGATACCATGCCAACTTTGTAACACACGAACATGCTACCATTGTCCATTCTGTACATGCACATGCTATGTGGGTGAAATTATGATACCATCCCAACTTTCAACTTTTTCAGAGTTCATTTGAAATGCTTTCATGTCTTATGGTTCAAGGTTTTATGTGTTGAGGCAAATGGATCAATATGTCAGGAGGCAGGGTACAGGTAGACCCACAGTACGGTATGACAACAGTGGATCTAAACAATCTTGGGTACACAGACGAACCATTCGTCCTAGCCAATGATGTGGCGCAGTTATTGTCCGAAACTTTGATACTTCGAAAGTGATTGTCCATTTTGTACACGAAGTGCATCAAGTTTTCTCTATAAGCGCATCTATTCTCATTTTTTAGTAAGTTAATCACAAACTTGTGATTCAAACAATTTTCAAAGAATTCAAATTTTAACTATTCAAATTTGAAAACTAATGGCACTAACAGGAAGTTTATAATTTTTCTAAAACTAATGGCACTAACAGAAAGTTTATAATTTTGCTAACCTAAAAGCAAACAGAATTAAAAATTAAAGCAAAAAACAAAAGAAAATAAATAATGCAAAAAACAAATCAAAAAACAGGAAAAAACTATTTTTATAGTAAAGTTAATCACAAAATAAAATAAATAAAGCAACAAAGAAAACAAAAAAACTAAAAAAGTGTTTTCAAATTTGAAAACTAATGGCACGAACAGAAAGTTTATAATTTTTCTAAAACTAATGGAACTAACAGAAAGTTTATAATTTTGCTAACCTAAAAGCAAACAGAATTAAAAATTAAAGCAAAAAACAAAAGAAAATAAATAATGCAAAAAACAAATCAAAAAAACAGGGAAAAACTATTTTTATAGTAAAGTTAATCACAAAATAAAATAAATAAAGCAACAAAGAAAACAAAAAAACTAAGAAAGTGTTTTCAAATTTGAAAACTACTGGCATTAACAAAAAGTTTATAATTTTTCTAAAACTAAAAGCATAAAGAATTAAAAAATAAAGCAAAAAACAAAAGAAAATAAATAAAGCAACAATAAAAAAATGCCACCTACTGGGCCACCATGGCCTGAATACGACTAGAAACCCTACCATGGGCCAGGATTCAGGCCCGCAGCAGGCCCAGTAGGCCCACAGACATTGCAGTGACAGATTAGGCCCGAAAGCCTGCAGTTGAGAGGAGCTCAGGAGGGTGGGCGCAGCAGCGCTTATAAACCAATCCCGAGCCCTCTCAACTAGCGAGGTGGGACTAAACTTTTGGGCGCGGGGCAGCATAGGGCCATTGGTTCCGGTTGGTGGCACCAACCGGGACTAAAGGGGGCATTGGTCACGGTTCGTGGAACCAACCGTGGCCAATGCCCCCCTTTAGTCCCGGTTGGTGCCACCAACCACGACCATAGGCCTCTACTTCCCGCCCTTTCGACTGCTGAAAAGAGACCTATGGTCCCGGTTGGTGGCACGAACCGGGACCATAGGTGTGCATTGGTACCGGTTCGTGCCACGAACCGGGACCATTGCTCTGGGTATATAAGGTAGCACTTGTGAAAATTTCGCCAACCGCTCCCATTCCCCCCCCCCCCGACGCCGCCAGGCCGTTCGTCGTCGTCGCCGCCGCCCCGAGCCCGTCATCGCCCGCTCCCCGTCGCCGTCGCCCCGCGCTGCCGCAGGCCTTCTCCCCGTTGCTGCGTGCGCCGTCGCCGGCCTCCTCCTCGTCGCTGCGTGCGCCATCTCCGGCCCCCTCCCCGTCGCACCGCGCCGTGTCGCCGGCCTCCCCCGCGCCGTCGCCGGCCTCCTCCCCGTCCCAGGCCTCCTCCCCGTCGCGCCCCCAGTGAGCTCCCTGCCCCTTCCCATCGATCCCTGTCACTCTGACCATCGCTGTCGCCGCCGCTGCTCTCTGTGTGTGATAAAAATTTTCATATGTGTATGTATATGCTCATATGTATTTGGATTTGGCTATGTATGTATGTATATGCTCATATGTATGTATGTATGTATGTATGTATATGCTCTCTGTATATGGATTTGGCTATGTATATGCTCTCTGTATATGCTCATATGTATGTATGTTCATATAGCATTTTTTCTATATATGAATTATTTTTTTGTTCATGGATATATGCTAAAGAAAACGAGGGGGGTGATAGATGATGATGAGGGGTCGAGAGGGGGACGAGAGGTCGAGAGGGGTCGAGGGGTGAAAAAAAAATGTTATCAGGGACGAGGGTCGTCGAGGGGTCGAGAGGGGTACGAACCGGGACCAATACTCTGTGTATATAAGCATGACTTAGAAAGAAGAAGAGGAGAGGAAGAAGAGGAGAAATAAATAAGAAGAAAAAGAAGAGGAGAAGAATAAAGGAATAGTGGAGAAGAAGAGAAAATAGAATATATTCTATTTTTTCTTCTTCTCCACTATTCCTTTCTTCTTCTCCTCTTTTTTTCTTCTTTTTTTTCTTCGATCTTCTCCTCTAGCTATTCCTTTCTTCTTCTCCTCTTTCTTCTTCTTCTTCTTCTTCTTCTTCTTAATTTTTATTGGGAACGAGGGTGTCGAGGATCGCCGAGGGGTCGAGGGTCGGGAACTAGGGTAGAGGGTCGAGGGTCGTTAAGGGGTCAAGGGTCGAGGGTTTGAGGGTTCTATAGGGTCGAGGGATCGAGGGTCGAGGGTTCCAGGGTCGTCTAGGGGTCGAGGGTTCCAGGGTCGTCGAGGGTTCGAGGGGTCGAGGATCGCCGAGGGGTCGAGAGAGGTTTCCTAGTGTCAAAGTATTGAAGAAATCCATGGCTTCATCATTAGCCGGAAGTAACCAGGGCATGACGAAGTCCTCCAAAGTTATTTTGGAATGGTGTCCCGGATAGGATAATTTGCCTTTTTGTATGAATTTCAGCAAAGGCCTTCCAAATAACGATATTTGGAAGGTTCTTGCTGAACTTTGTACCAAAAAGCGAATTATCCTATCTAGGACTCCGTTCCAAAATAACTTTGGAGAGCTTCGTACCATCATGCACCTGTTACTTTCGCCTAATGATGAAGACATGGTTTTGTTGAATCCTTTGACACTAAGTAACCTCCCGACCCCTCGGCAATCCTCTCGAACATGAGAGGAAGAAGAGGATCTCCGAGGGGTCGAGGGTTCCAGGGTCGTCGAGGGTTCGAGGGGTCGAGGATCACCGAGGGGTCGAGAGAGAGATTTCCTAGTGTCAAAGTATTGAAGAAATCCATGGCTTCATCATTAGCCAGAAGTAACCAAGGCATGACGAAGTCCTCCAAAGTTATTTTGGAATGGTGTCCCGGATAGGATAATTTGCCTTTTTGTATGAATTTCAGCAAAGGCCTTCCAAATAATGATATTTGGAAGGTTCTTGCTGAACTTTGTACCAAAAAGCGAATTATCCTATCTAGGACTCCGTTCCAAAATAACTTTGGAGAGCTTCGTACCATCATGCACCTGTTACTTTCGCCTAATGATGAAGACATGGTTTTGTTGAATCCTTTGACACTAGGCAACCTCCCGACCCCTCGGTGATCCTCTTGAACATGAGAGGAAGAAGAGGATCGCTGAGGGGTCGAGGGTTCCAGGGTCGTCGAGGGTTCGAGGGGTCGAGGATCGCCGAGGGGTCGAGAGAGAGAGATTTCCTAGTGTCAAAGTATTGAAGAAATCCATGGCTTCATCATTAGCCAGAAGTAACCAAGGCATGACGAAGTCCTCCAAAGTTATTTTGGAATGGTGTCCCGGATAGGATAATTTGCCTTTTTGTATGAATTTCAGCAAAGGCCTTCCAAATAATGATATTTGGAAGGTTCTTGCTGAACTTTGTACAAAAAAGCGAATTATCCTATCTAGGACTCCGTTCCAAAATAACTTTGGAGAGCTTCGTACCATCATGCACCTGTTACTTTCGCCTAATGATGAAGACATGGTTTTGTTGAATCCTTTGACACTAGGCAACCTCCCGACCCCTCGGCGATCCTCTCGAACATGAGAGGAAGAAGAGGATAAAAAAAGAAGAGGAAGAAGAAAAAAAAGAGGATAAGAAAGAATAGAGGAGTTCTTCTCCTCTATTCTTTCTTCTCCTCTTTTTTTTCTTCTTCTTCCTCTTTTTTTATCGGGAACGAGGGTCGTCGAGGGACATAGATGTAGTGTCGTCGTTGTCGATATATACCCCCTCCCGATAGCTTCAACACGTGGGGGGGGGGTCGATATTACCCCCTCCTTGAAGCGTTCTCGAGGCCACCCCAAACCCTTGAAGCATTGTCGAGGCCACCCCAAACCCTAGAGAAGCAGCGTCGAGGCCACTAATTAATATATATGATTCCTTACTATGATTAGGTAGCTAGTTCTACGTTTGCCACTAATATATCCATCTGTCATGTTTGAATAATAATTGCCATGTTGTAAATATTTGTAGAAACTATGGACACCGCCCGAGACGAAGCAAAAGAAGCATTGTTGAGGGACATAATCGCAGAAGGAAGTGATGCCGTCTCATTGTTTCTCAACGACACCGATGGTCTGGAAAGAGAGGGTGAAGAAGCTGGCTACGGTGACCTAATGCCAGTGCAAGAAGAAGAACATGAGGACGGCTCCGGTGACCCAATGCCGGTGCAAGAAGGAGACCGTGATGACGGCTCCGGTGACCGAACCGAGTCCGGCCAGGTATATATATTAGTTAAGCCTGTGCTCACTAGCTGATTGATGCATTCATTGTTTTGGTATGTACACATATTAATTAAGTCTTTGTGATTTTTTCTAGCTCTCCGGATCGAGCACAACTTCGGTAAAGAGGCGAGGCCCGAAGAAAAAGTTGAGCTCGGATGAAAAGTTTGAGATCATAGCAATCGCGCCCGACGGCCAACCGATTGAACCCATCCGAACAAAGAACGCATTTGTTGCTCAGTGCGGGATTCTGGTTAGGGACAAGATCCCGATAAGCATCCAGCAATGCTTTAAGCCGGCTACAGAAGACCCTGAGGTGTCTTATGTCAATGATATGCAGAAAAATGATCTTTGGACTGAGCTGAAGTCAAATTTCACCCTACCGCCAAAGGATAATCCAGAGAACCCAGTTAAAGAGCAATTAATCAAGTCTTTTGCTCTTAAGAGGATGGCAGAACTATTCAGGAGGTGGAAGAAAGAGCTGAATAAGTTTGTCGAAAATAATGAGACACCAGAATTCAAGGGCAGATATGAGAAGATCAGAGATCACTGGCCCACATTTGCGGCCCACAAGACATCGGAAAAGAGTAAGAAGATGTCGGCGACAAACAAGCAAAATGCTGCGAAGAAGAAGCTTCACCATCGCACGGGGTCAGGTGGCTACCTCGTAGCCCGGCCTAAGTGGGCCAAGAGTGAGAATGATCTGGTTGATAAAGGGATCGAACCAGAGACAATTAACTGGCCAGACCGTTGCCGGACTTGGTTCTTCGGGGCTGGCGGAACCTTGGACCCTGTAACAGGGAAGTGCATTTGGACGAACGATCAAATGGACATACCAGTCAGGAAGCTTAAGCAGTATATCGAAGCAGCGCAGCAAGGGACGTTCTTTCCAGACAGAGAGAACGACGAGCTCACAATGGCCCTCGGGAATCCTGAGCACCCTGGATGGACACGAGGCACGCTAGGCTCCATTCCGTGGAAGGTTGGGTTTCCGGACGCAGGTGGTTACAAATCCCATGAGAGGAGGAAAAAAGTGCAGCAGACCCAAATGTAGGCGCTGCAAGCAAGGGTAGACGCGATAGAGGAACGAGAAGCAAATCGCAGCAAACGTACTGCCGAAGCTTCCCCCGAAGCTACCCCGCCATCTCAGTACAGAAGCAACGTGGCTTCCACCGAGCTGCTTCAGCCGGAGCATGCCTTGACGGCTCCTGCCAGCTATCCCGTGGATGCTATCACGGAGTCTCAAAATTGCCACCTTATGACGCAATGGATGAATTTGAAGGTCAAGGCGGCTGTTGGCTCTGTTTATCCTACTAAACCCGGCGCAACTTTTCACGGCCGGCCAATTCCAGAAGGATATGCTAGGGTGATGGTGGATGAAATAACAGAGGGATTTGAGGACCTCCAGCTTGACCACCCTACCGGTGAAGGGGAGACTCGGCTGGGGTCTGCTCTGAAGACTCCATGCCTATGGCGGAAGGAGCTCATCAACCTTCCGAACTGGACGCCTCCGCCTCCTCCTCCTCCTCCGGCGAGTCAGGGCACTCCGCCTCCTCCACCGCCTCCTCCTCCGGCGAGTGATGATCAGGGCCCTCGGACGGCTCCTTCTCCGGCGCGTGGCGGCACTCCGCCTGCGCCGGCGCGCCCGAGCAGCCAGCCTCCTCCTTCTCCGCCTCGTCAGCAAGGGCGGAAGAGACCCGCCGCCGCTCCGGCAGCTGCTCCGGCGCGTCGTAGTCCTTCTCCTCCGCCTCATAAGCAAGTAAAGAAGACAACCGCTCCGTCTGCTCGGCCGGCGTCTAGCAGTACAACCAGAGGCGAGATGACATACATATTCGGTCCTTCTCTGAAGAGTCCACAGAAGTTACCATACGAGAGGACCCCGGAGGAGAACGCGAAGATCACGCGAACCGAAGTGGATGACTGGTTTCAAGGGTTGAAAGCAAAGAGACATCCACCTCCGGAGGAGAAGGTAGATCCGATGAAAGTGAAGCGCACTCTGGCTGCCCTGGCAAAACCACCCAAGTCTCCGCCGAAAGGCAACTATGAGCGCATTATTGCAAAGACATGGGCCAAAGCAGAGCGGTCGGGAAGTACAGTCAGTGATCAAAGGCTGAAAGAACGACGAGCAGCTGGGAAACAAATTGCCCAGCTCGGCGAACAAGCGAAGCAATCGTGCCCCCCGCTCAAGGTGCCTAGCGACATCGTCGATCCAAGGATGGTGCCCGGTTGTGGCAATGTTGACGATTACCTGCCCGACGATGTACATTATGATCCCATGGAGGTGCAGATACACAAATACGAGTACGGGAAGCCTCCCGTCAAAGATGAAAAATCTTTAACAACGATGATGTGAAGATTACATGATTGGTACTTGAAAATCTGCAGAGAGTCTGGGAGGAGGAGTACTTTGTATGCGAGAGTTAAACCGGAGCATGACCTCGTTGGAATTGAACTGTTGCCTATTCCATTTGAGGAGTTCTATCAGTTTTTCAATCAATTGGCCCTCGATAAAACAACGATCACCTGCTACTGTCTGTAAGTACTACTACTTCTGTCATTAAGTCTCTCTATATAGCTCATCTCTTTCATTGCATGTATTTATAATTATCCTCACTATATTATGCAAGATTGAAGATCGCCGAATTGAAGAAAAGACAAATCGGTGATATTGGGTTCGTTAACACATATCTCATAGATGCAACTGAGGTTGAACATCGTCCCGAAGATACCGAGGCCAACTTGCTACGATCATTCAAAAAAAATGAAAACAAAGATATAATACTCTTTCCTTACAACTTCAAGTGAGTGTTACTGTCTTGTGCATATTCGGTTTCCCTTATATATTAGTCCAGGTTATAGTAATGTAATTGATGAGTTATGCATGCGTGCGCAGGTACCACTATATTCTCCTAGATATTAGGCTTGAGCAGGGAGTAGTAACTGTCTTGGATTCTAAACGAAAATATCCCCAGGAGTATGCGGACATGATTGAAATCCTCAAGAAGTAAGTTAAATCGATCATTATCCACCATATGAAGTACGTAAATAACAACATTCACAATTTTATTTTATTACCATCATTTGTGTTGAGTTTCATTCATTCATATATATATGTATTGACCCCTTCTTCAAATTAGATGTTTCGGAAGCGGGATGAACTCCTAGCATCAGCTCGCATGCGAGCAATTCAAGAGGAATTGGCGGCATTCTTTCTTGACCACGTGATCGCTGAAGACGAAGAATACTATGTGGACCATGAGTCCGTATGATTATATTTGTAAGAGATAATTATTGTATATATGTAGCCGGTAGTGTCGGATAGATATACGAGAACTTGTTGTTCGACCAATCTCTCGGAGAAGGAGAGGTGGTCGATATCACTTCTCTCTGTATGCATATATGTTCATGACGATCTTCTGTTTCCTTCGTTTGCTTACTAGCTAGCTAGCGTGTCTAGTCCTCTCTATACGTATGTATAGTACGTAGCGTCGACCAAGCACGGACATAAGAGAGGACACTTCTCTCTATTAATTATAGCTAGCTAACACAATATATGAAACACCTAAATTAACCCCCCAAAACCCCCAAACACCCCCCCCCCTTTCAAAAAAAAAACAAAAACCCTAGTCACAGAAATGCTGACGCGTGGATGCCTATTGGTCCCGGTTGGTGCCACCAACCGGGACCAAAGGGTCTCCTACCTGGGCTCTGCGCACAGACCACATGGAGACCCATCTGTCCCGGTTCTGGATTGAACCGGGACTAAAGGGACAGGGCATTAGTACCGACCCTTTAGTCCCGGTTCCAGAACCGGGACAAAAGGCCCTTACGAACCGGGACAATAGGCCCTTTTTCTACCAGTGACCATGCATCCTCTTCGTCACTGGCGGAGCTACGTTGTAGCAAAAAGGGCCATGGCCCGTCCAAATTTTGCTGCAGCAGGCTGAGGTAAGGGTAGATGTGGGTCATAATTATCAAAAATATTAGGTTTCTCTTCAGACTGGCCCGCCCAAGCTTTTGAGTGTAGCTCCGCCACTGCTCTTCGTGCTTCTTACAGCTCGTAACCTCAGTTGAGTGGGAGTGAGTGTTTAAACGAACCTGGTGGTGTAGGTAACTACTGTAATCACTCACTCTCACTGGCCACCCACCATAGTTACCGACATCACGCAAGTGGCTGCGCATACGGTGTTCTTGCTTTGAAACTACTTGCTGCTAGGCGCGACGTCGGGTTGAATCTTCCTCTCTGTCTCGTCCAGGCCCATGCGACCTCCTTCTCGTCTTCCTCCAAGCGCTCACCATCGTCTTGGTCGAGACCGATTGCTTAGGCTCATTCTCCTTCACCATAACTACCGCCGGTGCCGGAGCCCAGCACAATGCACGCACATCTGGCACTCTTCTCACCGTCATCTTCCAGGGTGCATGACTGACTTCCTCATGGAGTTGTGGTCCTACATCCGCTGTCGTCTTCCTGCTCGACTGGGCATTCCTAGTGCTTGTCTTCGCGCTCCGGATGGTTAACGAGGGCCGCAAGGAGTCGCAGAATGGCGGCGAATATGCTATAAGTTGGCCGTCTGGCTACCACGTCTGATTCCGGCTGAACTTTTTGTTAGAGCCTAGAGATTTGTTTTTATGGTCAGAGGCCCAGAGTTGCCCGGAAAGACGGATAAGCCGGCCAGGAGCAGAACAAGATTTTGGGTTTGGTTTTGCTAATTTTACCGCCATGGAACAAAATGGACGAATTTCACAATTCTTTTTGGAAAATCTTGGACGAAAAGGACAACGCAAATTTTGAGTTTTGAATAAAAATGGGTGAAATATGACCAAAGTTGTACAATTTTTTTGAAATCATGGAGTAATTGGGTAAAGCAGAATTAATCAAACTGAACAACACGGGTCCATTGATTGCTTAAACACCAACAAATCGTTCTGTGCAATTCGATTTGGCTGACTACCATGAACCCTATTGGGACTAAACCCTAGCTAGACCTAGCTCTCTCTCTCTCTTTCCTCTTGCTGCGCTCGAATGGAGGAAAGAGAAGGAAGGAGAACACTGCGGACACAGGTGGTTTTTTCCGCGCACGAACGCCCGCCACACATACGGCTTCTTTCCTTGAGCACAAACTCAAGCCACACTCTGATACAACGCACACGGGAGGGGTCTTATACCCGGGGCCACGCCAAGGCACGCACCCCATGTCCCTACCCACTCGAGCGCTCGATCTGGCCCGCTCTGGCTGCGCCCACGGGCGTGCGTGCCCGCAACAAACCAACTGGTCCAGCCCTCCATGTTCGCTAGCGGACTAGCCCTAGTCCTGTGCGTCTGGTGCACAGACACACACACACCCGCGCACACACTCACGCACGCACACAAGCCATACACTGGTCGGACAATGCCCAGACACACGCACGCACAGCCACACATGCACACCCTCCACGGACCAGATGTGGCGCGTCGACGCCAGTCACCACCGCAGGGACATGGCTTATTGGCTTATTGCCAACAAACCCCAAACTCCAATCAGCAGGAATACCACACTTACTACTCATCTTGCTCTGATTAGTACGTCAATCATGCTGCCCAAGCACATTCCAGCAGACATGAGTCATATACTTTTTTTTCTTAATTAATTATTGCAGTTACATTCTGAACGGAAAAAAATAAGAAATGGCAAACATATTGCGTTGCTTTTTTACATTCATTTCATTGACGGATGTCGGTGCAAAATTGGGTCAAAAAAATCGCCCACGTTGTCTCCCGTTTGTCCGGCCAACAGTACTGTTTTTCTTTTAGGAGCAGTCCCGGATATGCT
Organism: Triticum urartu; assembly: GCF_056163025.1. Taxonomy (NCBI): domain Eukaryota; kingdom Viridiplantae; phylum Streptophyta; class Magnoliopsida; order Poales; family Poaceae; genus Triticum; species Triticum urartu. Next base: position 513,087,624 of record NC_141873.1, read on the forward strand.
TCACTTCCTCTTTGGGAGGCTTCTTGCTCTTCTGCAGATTTTCCGCCACACAAGAGAAGCACAGAGAGGCGATAAGCTGCTCCCGTGAGCCCCAGCTAAATGGGCCATATGAGTCTCCTCTGTCACAGCCTGCAGTGCATGCGGGTTACATTGTCATTGCTTTTGGCTCGTGCCAAAGCCTTTCCAAGAACTTGATTTCTTCCTTGGTCGGACAATTAAATTCTTGGTGCATCCCATTCCAAAACACAAAAAACCAACGTTAGCTGTGTCTCAACGTAACCAACTCTAGCTGTCTCTCAACGTCCTCATCACACTCTTCCCCCTGTCTATTATAATCGTGGCTAAAATCAAGCTAATATATGCGAGGAAGTTTGTACTACAGCTCTGTCTTGCTATGGAATAGAAGCCGAGGCTAAGTCCAATATATATGGATGACAGATGCACAGGCAAACAATAACTAGTAGAACAATGCTTCACCAACCATAGTGTTAGTCGTTTATTTTGCGTGTGAAGTAAGAGCGGTTTGAGCAGTCACGCCATCACACCCTGCGTCTACGAAAAGAGAGCTTTTGTATCGTACCCTATACCGCTATGGGAGACTAAGCAATATAAACCTGATCCAGCCATTGATTCCTTAAGGGTACTTTAGACTTTTCTCATAAAACAATTATGATGTTACTTTAGGGGAAAATATATTATGATGTGATCTGTACTAAAGCTATGATAAACGCTCGAAGCCGGTCTTCAGGACAAAGATGGCTTCGCAACGGTCGTCTCGCTCCCACGCTCCTCCTACCGCCGCCGCCCGCCCTCCCCGCGGCCGTGATGTAGCCCACCCACAGCCACACCCGTCGGGGTCTGGCTCCGAGCCCCGCCGGCCAGATAGCGTTCCTAGCCACGCGGCGCCTGTCTCTTCTGCTTCGTTGGAGGAGCCTCTCCCAGGCCGTTCACGCCCGGCTTCCGCAGATCTGGAGCCCACCGACGACGGTAGGATCGAAGTGCGCAGTCGCCGTCGTCCACGCCATTACGTTGATGCGGTTGCCGTCAGTCAAGAACCCGCCCCCAAGCCTCGGATTCCCCGGTGGCTACGGGGTCTCTGCTTTAAATGCCTCGAGGCCGGGCACGTCAAGGCCAATTGCTCCGATGAGATTCGCTGCCATCTTTGCTGGGTCACGGGCCATCTTGCTCGTGACTGCTCCCCACGCAAAGCTCAGGCTCGCGCGGCTCCTCCGCCTCGCCGCGCCCAGCCTTGGGCTGCATCCACCCATCGTCCCTCTCCAGAAAGCTCTGCCTCCCACCAACCTCCCCCCCCTGGGAGACATGGCTCATTATCCCCCCTCTGGTGCGCCACCGGTTTCCGGGGGCGCTGTACACCCATGGTGACCCAGATCTGAGGCCGGAGCGGGGGGGGGGGGGAGGCATTATCTCCCGCACGGCCGGCATGGAAGCGCTCGAAGCAGACTTTCGCAATAGGGCCCTGCTCGCCTCAGTGCAGGGCAGGAGGCCGGCGGTCTCGCCGAAGGCCCTGGTCCTGGCGCTCGGCCAGATCTGCGGGGTGGAGCGCAGCCATGTGCGGGTGGAGGCGACCCACCCTGCGGATTTCTTCCTGCACTTTGCGTCCTCCGACGACTGTGACGGGGTTTTCAACAGCAGCGGCAAGATCCGCTGCGCCGGCGCGCCTATTGCCTTCCAGCGCTAGCACAGGTGCACGCAGGCGGTGGGCGGCAAACTCGACTTCTTCTGCAAGATTGGCATCGAGGGCTTACCGGCGAGCGCCTGGGAGCAGGAGGCTGTCGCCCAGCTCATCAACAATCTGCAGGGCCAGCTAGTGGAAATTCTGCCACAAGAGGATCGATGGCAGTTGGATGTCACTGCCTGGATGAAGAACCCTTCGGGCATTCCCAAGATCTACGAGCTCGAGATCCCGGAGCCTGCTGGCCTGCCGAACACAGTGGATCCAGAGTGGCCTGTGGCTCCGCCACCTACGGCACCTCCGGTGGAGCGGTGCACGCTGGTTCACCCTCTGACCATTCATGTGTTGGATGTGGTAGACCGCACTATTCCGTATATGCAGTTCAACCCCAATTTCGAGCCAGACGAAGATGAAGACCTCACCAGGCGGCGCGACTACTCTCAAGACTGCATCAGGGGCAGGATCGACGGTACAGGCCGGTGTAACACTCCACGCTCCGGTGGTCACCCCTTTGGAGGCCCAGGTGGCTTGGGGATGGCCGGGGAGTGGGGTGGCCACCGGGTTCGCGGGCTTCTCGCCCCGGCTGGGGGCATTCCTCACCCATATCTCAACTCCTCACGGCCTTCCCCTGCGGTCGCTCCCTCTCCGACAACCGTGGAGATGGCTGCCGGGGGATCGGCGGCGTCTACAGCGGTGGGCTCGGCAGCGCTGGTGGACACGCCCATGGTGACCACCACATCTCCAGGACCCCAGTCCTCGCAGGCATCGACGCCGGTGGGTTCGGCGGCCTGGTGTGACTCTCCTCTCGCCGAGCAGCTTAGACTCTTTCGGGGCGCTGGCTCCCCCTGGCGCTCCCTGACGCCACATCACTCACGATCCGCTGGCTCTACTGTCGTGGGTGCCGTGGCACTTTTATGCACGCCGGAGCGGGGACCGATCGGGGCGCGGTGTGCTCCATCACCCTGTCGGCTCTCTTTCAGGCCTTTGACGTGCGTGGCCGGTAGCCCGCCGGCGCTTCAGGTGGTGGCCATGCCGGAGTCCTAGGCAGCCAGAGAGGATGACGGGAGCGGGCAGCTCTTGCCCCTGATTCTGGTACCCCCCGCACATGCTGGGGAGGAAGTGCATGCTGGAGATGAAGAATACAACGGCAGCCCGGTGCGTACGCCCACGGCGGTGCCTCTGAAGCCACATCAGCTGCTGCCTCCAGTGGCTCCCTCTTCACTCGGATGTGTGTCTTTCGGGCCCAAGTTGGCTGTTAATTCCTTGAGGGAGGGTCTAGCCTTCACTCCGGCCCCTTCCATCCTGGGTCCTCGACCAGCGACCTCTGCCTCGGCAAGACGCAGGAAGCCGCTGCCTCCAGGGTTCACGCCACGCAGGAGTGCCAGAATCAGCAAGATGAATGATGGCAAGAACATCGGTCCGGTACAACGTGCTCAAACGGTGTTGCTCCGCCGCATGGGTGTGATCAAGCCGGAAGAGCATCTGTCACAGGACGCCCTCGAGGCATATCTGAAGCTGTTCGACAAGCCACTAGCCCCCACCTCATCAGAGCTGTAACTGCTCTCTTCGATCCCGAATGGGCTGACTTTGACGAGCCTGCAATGGAGGGGTTTGCGGGTCTCGCGATACCAGAGTCCGTTGAGCCGTGTGGCGCCTAGAGGGGGGTTGTTGCTGTTTTCGGGTCTCTACTACTTGCATCATGTCTTTAGGCATCTTGGTATGGAATGTGAGGGGACTTAATAATCCCGCACGGCAAGCGTCCATTAGGATGTTCCTGCAATCCTGCAATGTTTCGCTTGTTTGTTTGCAAGAATCTAAATTGGAAGTGGTGGACGTGTCGGTGGTTGGCCAGACCTTGGGGCCGGGCTTCGATGGCTCTGAGTATTTGCCAGCCGTGGGCACCAGGGGGGCATTCTTGTGGCATGGAAATCGGACTTGCTGCGGGTTTCGGTGATAAACAAAGGAGAATTCTCAATCACAAGCAACATCACTTCTCTTGAGAATGGCAAGGAATGGGTGTGCACCTCTGTGTATGGGCCGCAAGCTTTGGAGAACAAGGTGAGGTTCCTGCAGGAAATTGAGCTTATTGGGCAACAAATTCATCTCCCCTGGATAGTCAACGGGGACTTCAACCTTGTCAGAAATGTGGAGGAACGCAGCACAGGAAGAGGGAGCCGTCGGATCATTAATAAGTTTAGGCATACTATTAACAGTCTGGGCCTGCATGATATGCCGCTGGTGGGGAGGAAATACACGTGGAGCAACGAGCAAGAGCACTCGGTCATGGCTAGGCTCGATCGGGTGCTCTTCAACAACGCATGGGAGGAGGTCTACCCAATCAGTGATCTCCTGCCATTGAGCTCTAATGTGTCTGACCACTGTCCGTTTCTGCTAACTTGTGCGGAGGGCCGGCCAAGAGCGCACCGGTTCCGTTTTGAGAACTTTTGGTGCAAGCTGCCTGGATTTCATGACACGGTGAGGCAGGCGTGGGAGGGAGAAGTGGCCAGTTCGGATCTTGCTAAGATTTTCGGTATCAAGCTGCAGAGGACAGCCAAAGCACTTCATAGTTGGGGCCAGAAGAAGCAGAGCGAGATGGCGATCCAGTTTCAGATTGCCAATGAGGTGATTCTGCGCCTCGACACGGCACAAGAGGTGAGGGCCCTGTCGGCGGAGGAAAGAAGACTAAAGGGGTTCTTGAAAGGGAAGTGTCTTGCTATAGCATCTCTGGAACGGGTCAGATTACGCCAACGTGCTCGAGTCAGTGACTTAAAGGAGGGGGATGCTAATTCCAAATTTTTTCACATGAAGGCCAATGGCGTCGGAGGAGGCGTCTTATCCCATTTCTGAAAGATCGGGAGCGCACTGTGACCAGCATGGAGGAGAAGTTGAGCCTGGCGCTGGAGTTCTTCAGGTCCAGAATGGGCTGCTCCTCCTCTCCAGGTTGCTCACTCCGATGGGATGAGCTGAACCTGCGCCAGTTATCTCCGGAGTGGGCGCACGGGTTGGAGGTACCGTTCACTGAAGATGAGATCAAGAAGGTTATCCTGGACATGCCAGCCGACCGTGCTCCGGGACCAGATGGGTTCTCCGGCCTGTTTTTTCAAAACTGTTGGCAGATTATTGCGAAAGACTTCATGCTACTGATGCAAGCTCTCCACGAAGGCCGGTTTTACTCGTTGGGGGCACTTAACTCTTCCATAATTACCTTGCTTCCCAAGAATGAGGACTCAATGCAGCTTGGAGACTTCAGGCCGATCAACTTGATACATGGAACTGCGAAATTTTTTGCCAAGGCTTTGGCTACCAGGCTGGCCCCCCTGCTGCCTTCCTTAATATCCCAAGCACAAAGCGCTTTTGTCTGCAAACGGAGTATGCATGAGAATTTTAAATTCGTGCGGAACACTGCAAGGACCCTTCACACGAAGAAGCAACAGGCGGTCCTCATGAAGATTGATATTTCCAAAGCCTTTGATACTCTCTCCTGGGGTTTTTGCTGGAGACCCTCAAAGCCAGGGGGTTTGGGGATAGGTGGTGCTCATGGATCTGTGGCCTGTTGAGCTCCTCATCCTCTTCCATAATTATCAATGGGGAACTCAGCGATCCTTTCACCCTGGGTCAAGGTGTTCGTCAGGGCGATTCGCTGTCTCCAGTGCTGTTTATCCTGACCATGGATGCTCTTCACGGCATGCTTCAATGGGCAGTCCAGAAGAGATTGCTTTCTGACTTAGGGCTGGACAGTGGCATCCCAAGGGCGTCCATATTTGCTGACGATGCAGTCATCTTCTTCAAGCCACAAATCACGGATCTGCGGGTGATTTCGGAAATTCTTCAACTTTTTGGCAAAGCCTCAGGGTTGCATATCAACCTGCAGAGGAGCTCGACTACCTGCATTCGATGTGAGGAGGAAGTGAGCTCCATGGTGGCAGAGTTCTTCCAATGTCAACGAAAAACTTTCCCAATCACATACCTCGGGCTTCCGCTCTCTATATTCAGGTTGAGGAAACAGGACATCATGCCACTTGTGGACAAGTTTTCCAGCAAGATGAAGGGCTGGAAGCCGAAGTTACTGCCAGCTGCGGGTAGACTTACACTGGTTACTTCGGTGTTAATGGCTCTCCCGATCCATTTCATGACAGTTCTGCCTCTCCCAGTCTGGGCCATCAAAATAATCAATAGGAGATGCCATGGTTTCATTTGGAAGGGAGAGGAGGCTATAAGTGGAGGACACTGCTTGCTGCCGTGGGCTCAGGTGTGTAGACCCAAGGACTGTGGGGGGGTAGGGGTACTTAATCTCAGGTGGTTCGGTTGGGCTCTGCGATGCAGGTGGCCATGGATGAAATGGGACGAACATCCCAGGCCGTGGCATTCTCTGCCTCACACCACGGAGAAGGCAGTTTCAGCAATGTTCAATGCGGCCTCTGCGATCTTACTCGGTGATGGGGCGTCTGCAAGGTTCTGCACCGATAACTGGCTCCCGAGAGGTAGTTCTATTGCAGCAACAGCTCCAGCGTTGTTCTCTTTTGTCAAAGACTCAGGCTGCTCAGTCCGGGAGGCTCTTCATAATCAATCTTGGATCAGGGATATCTCGGGCGGAATCTCGGTGCAAGCCCTAGCGCAGTATCTATCAATTTGGGATCTAACCTCCGCTACAAGTCTAACGTCAGGTGTGAGGGATCAGGCTCGCTGGAAGCTTACTAAGGGGCAAGAGTTCTCGGTCGACAGTGCGTACAAGATGATGTTCACGCCCAATATTCGTTTTGCTTGCAACAAGCCAATCTGGAGATCCAAAGCACCACCACGATGCAAATTCTTTATGTGGTTGGTCGTCCATGGCAAGTGCCTGACAGCAGATAATCTGGAACGAAGAGGCTGGCCTGCAAACACATCTTGCCCCCTCTGCCTGTCAGCGTCGGAGGACTGTACACACCTATTCGTTCACTGTCGTTTCACCCAGCACCTCTGGTGTCTGTTCAGGTCTACGATTGGGGCACATTTCGCTATACCGGATGACTCTGACGGCTGCACGGAGGACTGGTGGCTGCGCGCGAGAACAGGCATTCCCAAGCCAATGCGCAGAAACTTCGACACTATTACAATTCTGTTGCACTGGAGGCTGTGGAAAGAGAGGAACTCCAGAGTTTTTGATCAAGTGGCAAGCAGTGCTGATAGAGTACTGGACTTGATACGGGAAGACATAGCAGTATGGCGCTCAGCAGGCTGCATAGCGGACCTTGGTCCCTAGCAAGTCATTGGTATTTGTACCGTGTTATAATCGTTGTATTGTGGGGTTCGTCAGACTCTGGTTTCCAGTACTAGTTCGCCTAGACTGCTAACCGCGTTGTACTTCCTCTTTCCTTCTAATAAAGATCGGCCAAGGGCCCTTCGAGATCTGTACTAAAATAATGGCATAATATTTTGGCCCATGCGGTGTGATCCATGCTTCTCTCATTGTCTGTCCTTGCCACCAGCCACCGCTGTGGCCGCACAACTTCCCCCGTGACCCCGTCCCACCATGCTTGTCGAACTCGCAACGCCACGTTCATCTCGTCACTCTCACGATGCTCTTCAGCCTCGTTATGGAGGACTGCATGAAACCATTTTCCTGTACTTAAATTCTTGATTAAAGGCTAACGTAATTACTTGCTGCATCCGGTGAGAAGCAACAAATATCTCTGTGTCATTTTGCAAACAAACCTGGAAAGCCATTGTTTTCAAAGAGAAGCCTGGTATGCGAGAGATGTTTACCTATATATCTGTTCATTCATGAAGTAATCTATTTTTGTTTACATGGATAAACTAGTTACTAAAATCTACAATCATGCTTGTGGAGGCTGAAATATCAGAACTCATAGGAGGGATTTGTGTCTCCAGTGTTTCCAGATTACCCTCAATGGCCATATACCTCTTCGTCTTGCTCGGGGTTAGGTTGGGTATACCACTGCCCAAACCACTGATATAGATCTACACAGTCTATTGGATTTTCGTGAATGGACGGTCTGCACTAATTAGGGGATACAATGAAAGAGCTCAAAAAATGCTACTATAAAGCTAAAGCGGTTCTAGTACATGATTACATTATGGCTCCTATACAATTTAATTCAATCAACCATGGCACATCCTATGTTTTTTTTCCGAATCAAGCTAATTGGGGGGTTGTGGAAAATCATCAAGGTGATCAAGCTTGCTAGTTTGTTGATTCTGAGGAACTCAATTAAAATCATGTATGCAAAATCCCCAGCTACCCGGGCCTGAACTTCCACAAAAAGAGTCATTGATGTTTATCTTGAGGAAACATTCTGTGGCTGGTCAAACCAACGATCAGTACTAGGAAGAATTACTCCAGGAGTCCCACATTAGAGCATCTCCAGCCACGCCTCCAATAGGTCCTTCTCAAACGTTTTTGCTGCGCCGACGCCCAAAAATCGACCCAGTCACGCTCCAAGGAGCCCGTTTTCGCCGGTTTGGGCCGAAATCAGCGCCGGCGGACCTGAGCCGAACCTGGCGCGCTGGGGGCGCTCGGGGACACCGGGGCGAGGGTTTTGACGCGAAAGCGCGGCAGGCCCGCCGAGTCAGCGGCACGCGCCTCGTCTTCCCCAGAACACCTCGGTTTCCCTCGGGGAATCAATGGCAAGGCTGCTGCCGGTCAGCCTTGCCATTGATTCCTCACAGGCGGCGCTTCACGGGCCGGCTGGCGCGGCGACGTCTCCCCTTTCACCACGCGTTCATACGCCTTGGGCTATAAAAGCAGAGGCTTCCCCTCGCCGATGGCCACACCAGCCCGAGTCCGCCGAGCCCAAACCAGCTGTCGTCCCTCCCGGCCGCCGTCGAGCTCTGCCGCTCTCCCCTTCCTCCCCTTCCCCTTCCCCTCTCCATGGCCGAGCGCTTCCCCGGCGGCCAACGGCTTCGGCCGCCGGTCGCTCCAGGAGGGCGAGGCGTGGCTTCTCTTTGAGGCCAACATCCCGGCGCCGCCGGACATGCGAGCCAGGCCGATGGGGTGGAGGCTCAGCAACAGCGGCGTCCCCATCCCCCCGATGCCTGACGTTGACGCGCGCCCCGGCCTCTTCGCTGCCGAGGTCGACCGCGTGCGGTCGTCCCTGACGGAGGAGCAGTGCGCCTTCCCCCAGTACGCCGTTGACAACCACGCGGTGTGGGCGGACTATTTCCAGCGGCGGCAGGTGCAGTGGCTGGCGTCCACGAACGGTGCGCCGCTGGTCGGCGGCCTCAAGAACGGCGACGGCCGCCACGTCTGGTGGGGCGTCCCCAGCCGCACGCTCCATGAGGTACTGTCGTACCTCGAGGGCGGCAATGACCCGCCGCTGACATACCCTGCCGCGACGGCCATCCCGACCCATCTCCGGAGCGCCGGGCCGTGGGTGCCCAGGAGGTTCGCCGGTTCCTCCTCCTCCCACTCTTCCTCCTCCTCCTCCCGCTCCTCCTCCCACTCTTTCGGCTCGCCGGCGCTCCTCGGTCTCAAGGCCGAGCCCACCGTGGAGACGCCACTCGGCCGGCGCACCCGCAACGCCGGCATCTTCATCAACGAGGGCGGCCACGCGCCTCCTCCTCGGCTCCTCCGCGCTTCGTCAAGCCAAAGACGGAGCCGGGGCTCGCCACCGTCAAGCCGAAGCCAGGGCTCCCCGTCGTGAAGACGGAGCCCGGGCTCGCCAGCGGCGTCAAGGAGGAGGAGCTGGACGACGAAGCGGCCCTCAGATGGACGCGCGACGACTGGGCACACACGAAGATGGAGCGCCAGTGCGCCGCCTTCGCACGGTTTGAAGCTCGTCGCCGTGGCCGAGACGAGGGAGGCATCGTCGTCCTTGACGACAGCGACGACGACGACGACGACGCGCCGCCGCCGCCGGTCCGCCATGGAGACGCCGGGCAGGGGTCCCGCAGGGGCGGCCACGCCATCAAGAAGGAGAAGGCCGCCGCCGCCGACGACGAAGGCGGCGACGTCGGTGACTTCGCCGCGCTCATCGACTTCTTCGCCCCGTAGATGTTTTTTGAAATAATCTATGTAAACGCCGAACATGTTGAATATGAATGTCAAGTTTGCTGAATTTTAGCCGAACTTTGTCGAATTCATATTTTTTAAACTAAAAAAATGCGTCTGGGGCGACCATGGGGCGAGCGGCTGGGAACGCGCTCGCCCCGGTGCCGATTTTAGCACCGGCTCGCCCCCAGCGGCCGCGTAAAATTGCCGCCTGGGGGCCAACGGCTGGAGATGCTCTTACTGTTCAAGAATTTCAGATACCTACCATAGGGCTGCCGAGGAGATTGCACTAGGCAGATCAAGGAACATCGAGTATTAACGACATCGTGTGTCTTCCACAGGTTCTAGAGGATGGTTATAGACTCCCATTTCAAAAGGGAACCAACCGTCTGACTGGCATTGGCATGTGCTAACAATTTGGATCAAAGAAATCAAGGTTGGCATCTCTCGAGACAACTTTCACAAATTTGCATTTGAGGAAGATATGGCTTTAGTCCACGTCAAGCCTGTGGCAACATCCAACTAATTGGATTTGAAGTTAGCCTTGGGGTAGTTGCTAAAAAACATAATGAATTGCCAAAACACATGTTTGAATTTTTGTTGTTGCTTGGTGTTTCAGATGGTTACATTACAACATCTCTAACTTATCCCCAATAAAGCATTAGTGTTGCTAACCGATCAGCTTGATCGAATCTGCCAGGAAGCAACACAGACGAACTCGCTTTGGATGGCCGGCGTGCCTGATATGTTTTATTTCTTCACAATTTGGTGATTACAACTTTGTGTCCAGTAACTAGTAACATCAACAAGGAAGTTCTTTATGTGTCTGCTTGCTCGTCTGCACATATTCGGTCACACCAGAGAAGCACACGGGGAAGCCATCAGCTGCTCCCGTGACCCCCAGTTCAATGGGCCGTGAGTCTCCTCTATCTCAGCCTGCAGTCGCAGTGCATGCAGGTTACATCCGCGTTGCTTGTGCTCATGCCAATGCCTTACCAAGAACTGTATGCATTTCATGAGCTGATAACTAAATTCTCGGTGCATCTCATTCTGAAAGAGAAATAACTGGCATTAGTTGTCCCTCAACATCCTCATCAAACTGTTCCCCCTATATTATTATCGTGGCTAAAAACTACTAGTACTTGATAGATGCGAGGAAGTTTGTACTCCCTCCGTCCAGGTGCATAGGGCACCTAAGAAATGGCACCGTGAACTGGGCATATGTTGATTGGACGCTCATCACGTTTTTCTCTCCCTCTAGTTAATCCCGCATTAAGTGTAATGATGGTAGGACTAACCATGCATAGGCTAACGGATTGTTTCACACAATTCTTTAGGTTCAACTTGCATGCATGCAAAGAAAAAGTAAATGGTAGAGGCGGCTGATTGGTTTGCATATGGAAGGGAGATAAACGTGAAGCTGAAAACGCTAAATGCATTGGGGTAGGCATACGAGTCATTAGTGCTAATTAATAAAGGGCGACTAATATACTTGAAAATCCTAAATTCTCTTAGGTGCCTTATGCACCTGGACAGAGGGAGTACTATAGCTCTGTCTTGCTATCAAATGGAAGCCGAGACTACGTCCAATATATATGGATGTCGGATATACATGCAAACAAATAACTAGGACAGCAATACCTCAACAACCATAGTGTCAGTTATTTATTTTGCGTAAAACTAAGAAAAGTGTCAGCAATCACGACATCGCACCATCGATATCGAAAATAGCGGCTAGCGGTCACACATACAAAATATGCATAAGGAATGTTGGGCCCACCTTCGCTATCCAGCTCGGTGACGATGGCATCGAGAAGGAAGTCCCCGATGAGCGTGCTAACGGCTGATTGTTTGTTTGCCACATCTAACTCTGGTTGTAGTACGAGCCTAGAGAGATGGATCAGCGGAGATGATTTTTTTTTTAAAGAAGGTCATCCCCGGCCTCTGCATCGGAAAGATGCATACGGCCATTTTATTAAAGCAAGTTCAACAAAACAAATAATCTGGTCTGTAAAGTATGGCTCACATAAGGAGCAAAATAAATAAAGCAAGAACAACTCAAAGCCACAACCGGCCGGACGAAAGGACACTAAGGACCTATCCTATTATGCGACCATCATCCAAACCGGTTGAATCCCGTCTACCATTTCTCACCGGTTGCACCCAGTAGGCAGCTGCTACTTGGAGCCCGTAGGAGTGAGTAACGACCACGTACGAATCCATGTCATAACCCTGAAGAATAACGTGCAAGAGGTTAATAATAGATAGTCTGTTAAAAATCATATCATTCTTGCAGTTGCATATAGCCCAAAGAAGTACGCATATTCCAATCCGAATACTTGACGCAATACGAGGAAGCACTCCATTTAGCCACGTCCCAAACAACGCGTCAATGCTAACAGGAGGAATAATATTAACGGCTATATGGACAGACCTCCAAAGTAACTTCGCGAGAGGGCAATCAAGAAATAGGTGTTGAATGATTTCATCATGAACACAAAAGCAACATCGTGAACTGCCTACCCATTGCCGCTTTTTTAAGTTATCTTTGATAAGGATCACTTGTTTGTGAACAAATCACATAAAAAATTTAATACGCAAGGGAACCTTAACCTTCCAAATGTGTAACGATCTTGGGACTGGGCTAGAATTAATGAGTTCTAAGTACATCGATTTGACCGTAAACACTCCATTACTCGTTAACTTCGAATTCAATGTATCTCCCTGATCTGAGAGTTGAACATCCACCAACCTCCTCACTAAGTGTAACCAGAAATTCCATTGTTCCCCTACCAGGGGCCTCCTGAACTGGATATTAAAAGGTACCGTCTGCAAAACCGTTGCTACGTAATCCTCCTTACGTTGAGCAATATGATACAGGGAAGGATATTCGAGAGCTAGCGATGTGTCTCCTAACCAAGTATCCTCCCAAAACCTTGTTGTTGTTTCGTCCTGAATTTCACCCTATGGAATAGGGTTTCTTTCACTCTCATGAGATCCTTCCAAAATGGTGAATCATTAGGTCTTACGGTCACCTGATCGAGAGTTTTAGAGTGCAAGTATTTATTTCATGAATTTTATTTTCATAATTGTGTGTTGAATCATGTAATCTCTTCTACCGAACAGCTCTTATCTATTTTACTTTATTTTAGTTGGCACTCTTGAGCTACTCTTGTTTCATTTAATAAAAATGTTTGTGTGCATTTGTTGATGCAGAGACCGAGGTATGCCCCCTTTCCTTAGAAAAAATGCTACACCTTTTATGAGAATCTTGATCGTTACAGTTAAACTAGAACATAAAAGCGCACGTTGCCGCGCCCGCCCATATCTAAAAAACAATTTTAAAATTTCAAAATATCGAAAGTAATGATATGAATATGGAAAATAATTTACATGCTTGGTGGAATTTGAACAGTTTGAATTATGTTACGTTGATCAGCTTTGAATATCTCTAAGTTGTAAAGATCCAACGCAGATCAACAAAAAGCTCGTTGAATCATTGAACTATATATAGGTAGATTACAAGAAAGAAGGATTATGCAACAGGCAGGCATTTAAATTCATCACCCAGATCGGCTTTGGGAGTAGGCGAGTAGCCACCATGGAAAGAGTACCCATCGTGCGTTTCCTCTGCTGTTGCACCCAGCGTTTTGAAAAGAAAAAAAATACTGAGTGTAACCCAGCGTTTTGATGGACTCATGGACCAAATGTTGCACGCCGGCTATTACGTGAATTAGAAACATGTGGGCTACCTGCACAAAAAACATGTGGGCTGATTTTTTCTTTTGAGCAACACATGTGGGCTGATAAATTTAACGCCACGGATGCTCGTCCACAATTTGCCTACCAGCCCATTTAACAAGGAGGCGCACAGGTCAACGTCGGGAGCAGCAGCCCTGTAACGTTGGCCCGGGCTAACTGGGGACCGTTCGCAGTATAAATGGGCCAGGAGCCACTGATGGATGACAGAGGCAATCCAGGCCATGCATGTCCGAATCAAACGGATGGGAACGCCTAGTCGCTGTGGAGAGGCGTAGCTCGCTGCGTCTTACTGTTTCTCAATTGCTGCTCAATTGTTGCCTAAGAACTATACAAAACAAAACGTGTTGATATGCTCTTTCTTGGGCCCCATACTTTTGTAAAGTAACTGAAGTTAAATCATTTTGTAAGTTTTCATCACTTTTTGTTATTTTTTGCTTGGGCAAGAAAGGAGATATGGACTTCCTTTTCTAAAAGAAGAAAGAACTAGACTTTTATGAGTAGTTTGCGTATTAAAATATGATTTATTTATATTTTGTTAAAATATTTATTTTCAAATATATTTCTTGATTATTTATGTTAATAACTTCAAACAACTTTTCTAGGTTATTGTCACAAAGGATGAACTGTTCCACGTCCGTGAAATGGCCCCAAAAATTTTCCATGACCTTTTATGACCAAATCATGCCACCATGCCAAGGGGCTTTGTATTTTGTCAAGTGATGAATTTTCTGAAATTATTTCACTGAAAAAGGCTGATAAATGGCCACACGTGTCACAACGTGCAAATGGCATCGGAAGTCGTTACAACCAGGCATGGATGACTACCATGGGCATGCCCCCTTGCTGGCAAAAATTGAGGTCATTTAATGGATGTCCAAAAAGCGACTAGGTTCAGAAGACGGTGTTCGGGTAGGCCAGAAGGGTCCGTTTATAGGCATGTCATTTTCTGACACACATCTAATGGCCCCAATATTTAAATGACCTGGTATGAGCTAATCATGGCACCATCCAAGTTGATTTGTATCTCGTGAAGTTATAAATTTTCTGAATTGTTTCGGTGAAAAGTGGCCGATAAATGGCCACACGTGTCGCAATGTCCAATTGGTGTAGGAATGCATTACAACCAGGCATAGATAACTACCATGGACATGTCCCCTTCTTGGCAAAAGTTATGATCGTTACATGGATGTCCAAAAAAAATACCATGTTCAAGAGAGTGTCCGGATAGGCCACAAGGGTCTGTTTGTGAGCACGCCATTTTTCGCCATCCGTTAAATGACCTTGATTTTTATCTATGACCTTGCATGAACAATTAATTTCATCATGTAAAGTGGATTTGTATTCATAATGTTATGAATTTTCTATAATTATTTAGGTTAAAAAATGATAAATAGTCACACTTGTCGCAAGGTGCACCGGCATCAAGAATTGTTCAAACCAGGCATGGATGCATACCATGGGCATTTCTCCTTGATGCCGAAAGTTGGGGTCATTCGTGTCCAAGAACTTTATTTCTTTCATGAGCAGACACTTAAATTCTTGGTGCATCCCATTCCAAAATACAAGTAACCAACGTTAGCTGTCTCTCAACGTCCTCATCACACTCTTCCCCCTCTATTATTATCGTGGCTAAAAACTAGCTAATAGATGTGAGGAAGTTTGTTCTACAGCTCTGTCTTGCTATGGAACAGAAGCCGAGGCTAAGTCCAATATACATGGATGCCGGATGTACATACGGACAATAACCAGTAGTCCAATGCTTCACCAACCATAGTGTCAGTCATTTATTTTGCATGTGAAATAAGAGCGGTTTCAGCAGTAAAGATTAATCAGTTTGTCAAGAGGTCCATGGTGCGACTACGTGACAGGCACATGGATGATTTTTCTCCCCGGTTTGTGATCAAAGAAAGTAGTTTAGACTAGCCATAATGGGTACTAACTTAGACTAATAACATGCATATATTACTAATCTATGTTACTACCTTTATTAATTAGTCTCTCTCGTTATTAACTACATGCCATATAAGCATAATTTTCTTGAAGTGCATTATCTTACTACCTAAGTTACTTCCATTATGACTAGCCTTAGTCCACTGTGGGTAGTCTTATGGCGATACTTCCCAAGTTCTTGGTTGTGCAGCCAATTTGAATTAATTGACTAATGACGCATTTCGCTCAAAAAGTAATTTGCATTTAATTATTATTATGACAGCGAGATCTTTTGAGCATTTATTGGAAATTTTAGTTGAAGCTGACAATCGCAATCTGGTAGCCCATGACATATGTGAACCCCGAGATAATTGATATGATGCATGCTAAGTGGCGGACCCAGCTCATTTTGGCCAGGCTGGGCAAAGAAAGTAAATATTCTTATCAATTTATTTACTTTACCTTTTTCTACTCTACTAAAAAGGCTACCCCCCCCCCCCCCCCCCCCCCCCCCCCCCGCGTGCAGAAAAAAGGCTATTTCCCAAACCTGCAGCCCACCCTGTCCACTCTCTAGATCCGTCATTAGGCTGGATGCTGTGGCCATAAGGCCTTGTACAATGCAAGGTGCTTGGAGAAGTAAACCAGGCTTTTCTTAAACACTGATGCTTATTTGTACATGACAAACGCTTAATTAGACGTCTCTCCTGTAGAAATAGGTACCGGTGCTTAAGAAAAAATCAGTTTATTTTTCTAAGCACCTCCCTAAGCATACAACATTGTAATAAGTATGAGTTTACCTCGTTCGCCGAACAGAGATAAGTTTTGTTGAATGGATGGATGGATATGGATGGGCTGTCTAAATTTGTTTAGAACACTTTTCTAGGCAGTGGGAGGTGATGACTAGCTGGGGATCAACTGGCGGTGGGTTTGAAGGTTTCTATATATTCTGTGGACGTATCCATCCAAATTAAGCTAAGCGCACACGATAGAGATTAGGTAGCTAGCCCCAAAACGGCATGCTCATATCAGAACGCCGTGCAGTACGACAGTGCTCCAGGTTGCAGACCGGAATGAAGGAATATTTTGGACCGCACCAGATACTGTACCGGTGTATGTAAATAATAAAAATGGCACGATGTTTCAAGTATTCGGTATGGCTATATTGTAGCTACTGCCATACGTACTGGTGCCTGTCGAGTTCTTTCTCCAACACAACTCTATATTAGAGGGACGGCGTGATGTGGTGGACGTCATGGATGACCAAATGTATGTTGAGACAAGGAGAAGGTATTTGCTAATACAGTATAATGCTGGGGACATAAAATTCAGGCAGGCTGCAAGCGATAGATAGAAAATTGTTGGTCACAGGTGCCATGCTAGGCGTGTGGGTCCCATCCACGTCACCTGGACAGCGTTTGCCAATCACGGTGCACCAACGACCACATAGAGCACCCTTGTGCTGGATCCAGATCACAGTTTAATTAATTAGTTACTTCCTACGATTCAAAATAAGTGTCTGGTTTTAGAACTTGAACCACCACATTATTTTAGATCGGAGGGAGTAGTTGATTGTGCTGTACAAACTGTGGCAGTATATATATATATATATATATATATATATAGAGTGGAGTGGGGTGTATATATAGTGCCGAGGGAGAGATTGGTTTTGAGATCGAATCCATTCCTGATTAATGGAACTGCAGCTAGCTAGCTAGCTAGTACTTCTTTCAGTGATAGTGAAAGGTTGATATATGTTGATGGTTGATGGTTGATGGCGGGTGTTTGCGGGCGTGGTATCATCAAGATTCACATCCATCCATGCATCTCTCTCTCTCTCTCTCTCTCTCTCTCTCTCTCTCTGCCAAGCAGTTTGTTTGTTTCCAAATGAGATATATAGATGCATATAGAACATACTTTGGATGAGAATCTTGATGATGCTGCATCCGCACACAAGCGCTTCCCTTTGTCCTATACATGATCAGGTGAGACCTTTGATTCATCCTGTTTCTTTTATCTCGTTGCTACCCCTTTCTAAACATGCATTGTCCTACACTTCCCAGCAGCCACTGCTGATTGATTTGCCACACCATATGTCAGCAGATTAACCAGCTAAGAGCATCCAGCACACACAAAAATACGATCTGCATCACCATAAGCAAGTATACATGTCACACCATACATAGATCAGATAGCGATAGCAAACAAGGTAGTGGTACTAATTTTTTTGTTCGGTTATCTCTTTGATAGTGGAACTCAATCCAATTGTTCGAGCAGATCACGGGGAGGAGAACGCGTAGACGGCACAGGCGATTGCGGACAGGAACGTCGCCAATATTCGTAGTTCTGCATTGTTCACGTGGCCGCCGCGACCACAAGGACCAGCCTGCCATGTCGGACGTCCAAGGCAACGCTCCGGACTCCGATGAGGAAGACTAAGACATAGCAGACTAAAACGTGCCAACGTCCACCGAAGAGCAAGGCGTGGAAGTTGGAACAGGTGAATATTTAGACTAAGATAACATTTGCTATGTATAAAAAATCCTACATGCCATGTCTGCTTTTATTTAATGTAACATGTCGAACTTTTCATGAATTGGTTCGATTTGCATGAAATTTGTCCTTTTAGTTCAGTTCTGGTTTGAAATGTGGACGTACGTTTCGGGTATGTGGTAAGGTGACCGGCTCATGTATCCATGTGCACGAAAGCATCCGGACACATCCGCTAATGGATAGTGCAGTGAGCCTGATTTATGACATAATTTTGGAGATGCCCTAAGCTAGCAATCCCCAGTCCGGTCGTTGGATTGGCTGAACCTAATCTAGGCTTCCGTGGGATGATCATGCACGGGTTTGGGCGAAAGCTTTTTGATTGACGGAGGTCGATGCCGGTGATGAGGGTGTCCTTGGACGTTGTTACCTTATGGAAGAAATCTCTGAATATCTTGTTTACGATTATTCCAGGATGAGGTCTTGTTATATGGTGGTGGTATTTCGACTTGCTTCAGCAGTTGTTTTTCTTTTCATTTTTGTTGAATGGTTTTTGGTGGGTTTCCCATATAAACTATTCCCTTAGTTCCTAAATATAAACCTTTTTAGATATTTCAATATAGACTACATATGGAGTAAAATGGGTGAATTTACACTTTAAAATAGATCTATATACATCCATATGTAGTCCACATTAGAATCTCTAAAAGGGTTTATATTTGGAAATGGAGGAAGTAGCGACCTCCCTCTCTCTCTCTCTGAAATTGGCAGAGCTCCTGCCCTTGCATGTAAAATGAAAAATGATGGTTTGCCTGTCGGTGGGGTGCCATCCTGCATCACAGAGTGTGCACACACACTGATTACGTAATTTATGGCGATTGATATATGTTCATGGTTTTAAAAAAATCTGTAGTACTGCTGTATAATGATGATTCCCACATTAATTTGAAGAAAAAAGGTTAATATATTACATCATCCATTTTAGTGGGGTTTGATTTTATTGAAGAATGTCAATATCAAGAACTTCCTGGTTTCTTACATTTTATCCGTGTGATGTCCCTTTTGTCTGGTTCATCTTTATTAGAGAAATATCCTATGGTGGCTACTTTTCTTTTCGAAAGGGCTGTGGCTACTATTGGTTCTTAAAAAAATACAAATGAAAGTACGCTGACATGTACATGTGGTTTAATTGAATGTTCTAGAATATGAAGCTATTACTACAGGTTATCTACAGATGTATCGGGACTCTTCGTTTATGGTCCTCTCTACAACACGTGGAGAATCGAGACCTGTTTACGGAGGTGTGTACACGATTGGAGGCTACGATGAGGGATACTTTTATCCAACATGGGTGGCAGCATGATCATAGGATTGTCATGCCTTCATTGTAGGCGTTATACGGACTCCAGTCTCTTTGCATTTTGCTTTTTTATTTTTTATGGGAGAGGACTGTTTTTTGGCTGTGTGCATCTTAGTTACGCAGAGATCGGATGTAATGCTTAAACCTTCTAAATAATAAACCGCCCTTTTCGAAAAAATGAAGCTATTAGGGCATCTTCAATGGTGGTAACATTGTTTTTGGTAGACTTTGACACATAAGAATTTTGATGACGTGTCATACAATAAGTGAGGAAAGAGAGTAATGTTGTATGTATGTGAACCAACACCCCTTGCACAAGTTTCAATATAGAATGAGAGAGTACCTTATTTATTATCTCACATCCTATTGGTCAAACTAGATACTCCCTCCGGTCCTTTTTACTCTGCATATTAAAATTCTCTGGAGTCAAACTTCACAAAGTTTGACCGTATTTATATGAAAAAATATCAACATCTGGCATGCTAAAGTTATATAATATGAAACTTTAAGTCATGACACATCTAGTAGTATTGATTTCAGATTGTGAATGTTGGCACTTTTTTCTATAAAGTTGGTCAAACTTTACGATGCTTGACTTCAGTCAAATCTTATATGCGAACTAAAAAGGACCGGAGGGAGTACAACCTATTGAAGTAGTTCTATGTTAAGGTGTTGGTTCATGACATGACATATTTTATCAACAAACTAACATACAAGCTGTTGGAGCTGTCCTTACTGCTTTGAACAGGGACCAACATTTAATATTGCATTAGTACGTCTATGACATGTTTGATTGATGGAAGGCCACATACACCATATCTTCTTTTATTTCGTAAGAAATATTCCATTACCTCCCTGCCTAACGCATCTATAAATGTGGTAGAACCAACAGCACTCCGGCCACAATGGTACAAGTTAGATAGCATGCCGCATGCGTGCACCATGCATCTGAATCAACCGTGTCATAGGCTGTTCCAATGCAAGAGCTTTTCTTGAGGAATGAGACACGTTGGGAATTTTAGCTGATGCTGGGCAGCATCAGTACGTAGTGCATGAAATACTTTCTGCACACCCTCCTGGAGTTGTGCGAGCATGAGTCTACCCAGGCCGGTCCTCGACCAGGGCAAGAAGGGCGACGGTCCATGGCTCCACAAAAAAATGTACGCACAATATTAGGTACTAGGACATCGTTCGTGTATACTCAACCCACTGCCTGCACCTCCTGGAGTCGTACTGAATGAAACTGTGAAAATCAGCTGACTTGCAAGAATACCTTGTCAGACGGTTAGTATATGTAGTGACACAAGGATAGCCTAGCTTGATTCATTGAAGGCCCAACCAGAGACTCTTTCAAGTAAAAGCAAGACAAAAGCAATTCTCACATATGCACGGAAAGTCCCCTGCATCTGCATGGGAGAGCCCTTTGAATTGCTTGCAGATATGAAGCCCTACATGGTACTGTTCATAGTTCATCGGCTTTTTTTTTTCACCACATGCAAGCAAACCGTTCCATCTATGGTCCATCAATGGATGCAGATATACTTGGTCCAACGAAAGCCGAAGCTCAATCGCCTAGAATTGAGGGAGTTGTACCTCAATAGACGCCGATATACTTGGTCCAATGAAAGAGAGCGTGCCACGCTAGAAAGATTGACCACGTCTTCGTGACCACATCTTGGGATGATCTCTACCCCTCCTGCCTTCTTACCGTATTGGGAGCCGCGGTCTCTGACCATTGTCCCAGGCCCGTATCTGGGCAGGTGCATCCGGAGCAATGGCACAGGGTCTCAAAAAATTAGGGGCCCCAAAATTTCTCTAAGTACTAGTATTTCCATAATTACCAAGGGGTTATCTGATTCTAAAAAATGGTTAATTGAAGTCTAATGAGCCATTAATCAGTATGGTTGAAAGATGTAAGATTGTTACTAATAAAAAAAAACTAAGATTCCATATTAATATGGAAAGATAGTACTACTTTTTCTATTTGGCAAATGGTAATTCTTGGAACACGTATGCAAAAAAAAACATTTTTAGACTTTTCTACCCATGGGACCTAATTTTAAGTTTGCACAGGGCCCCATGTTTTGGAGGTACAGCCCTGCATTGTCCGCTCCTGATCGATCTCCACGCAGATATCCAGTTTGGCAAGCGCTTCAAGTTTGAAGTTTTATGGCCCAAGGCGCCTGGTTTTCTTGACGCAGTCCTGGAAGCATGGGCCTCGGCGCCATCCACTGGGAACCCTTCCTGGTGCTAAATAACAAGCTTCGGGTCACGGCCAAGCGCCTTCAACGGTGGAGCGACAAATGGATTGGTAATATTCGCATGCAGATTGCAATAGCTATGGAACTCATTCTTAGGTTGGATATGGCGTCGGACACAAGGAACTTGCCAGGGTCCGAGTTGAATCTCCAAAGAATTCTCAGAAGGAAATTGTCGGGGCTATGCTCGCTTGAAAGAACTATTGCTAGACAAAAATCGAGGCTGCTGCACCTCAAAGAGGGGGACGCCAACACACGCTTCTTCCATCAACACGCTCACCATTGGCAGCGGCGGGATGCCATTATGTCTTTGCGTCACCAAGGATTGGTGATCTCGGGTCAGGAGAGGATTGCGGAGCTAGTGGACACATATTACCAGAACATGTTCGGGGCCACCACCCCAAGGGAGCATGCATTGCACCTAGAGGCGCTTGGCCTACCACAACGCGATTTGAGCCACGTGGATGCTCCCTTTGCCGACGACGAGGTCCTAAATGTAATCAAATCTATGCCCCCTAGATAAAACGCCGGGCCCTGACGGCTTCATCAGGCGCTTTTACGTCGTGTGCTGGCAGATCATCAAGCATGACCTCATGAGGGCGCTTCAACAGTTTCACAGGGGAGATATGCGAGGAATGGCCACCATAAACAAGGCCCTGGTTACGCTTCTGCCCAAGAAAGATGGAGCAGAGGAACTTAAGGACTCCAGGTCGGTCAGCCTAGTTCAAGGAGCAATAAAGATTTTCAACAAAATCCTGGCATGCAGGCTAGCGATGGAACTCCCATCCTTTGTTGGGGCGCATCAGAGCGCTTTCGTGCACGGCCGGACACTACATGATAATTTCATGTTGGTGCAATGCACAGCTAGGAGGTTGCATGCCCTCAAGGAACCAGCGGTAATGCTAAAACTGGACATCTCGAAGGAGTTCGACTCACTTCAATGGCCTTTCCTCATTGAGGTTATGCACGCTATGGGTTCTGGAGTGAGGTGGCTCGATTGGATCTGTGGACTGTTGGCCACCTCGTCTACTAGAGCTATGGTCAATGGCATCCCTGGGGCACCAATCCTTAGGTGCCAGGGGTTATGACAAGGAGGACCGCCGTCACCAATGCTCTTCATCCTCGCCATGGAGCCCTTGCGGCGTTTGTTTTCGTGGCCTCGGCCCTCAGGCTGCTATCCCCTCTGGCCCGCACGGGCATGAAGCACCAGCTATCTATATTCGCAGATGACGTTATGATCTTTCTAAAGCTAGTTGCGGCCGAGTTAGCAGCATGTTCGGAGATCCAACAGATGTTCGGTACGGCCTCTGGTCTATGACAAAAAACAACTGCTCTACCCATCAGGTGCTCAGACGAAGAAAAAATGAGAATTCATGATATCCTAGGGTGCCCACTGGATCCTTCCTGTGCCGGTACCTAGGGTTGCCGCTTTGCATGAGAAAGCCGCCTGCAGGTCAATTGCAGGGGATAGTAAAGCACTTGGCGAGCTACCTCCCCACTTTGGAAAGTGGCCATGTTACCGAAGAGTGGTCGCCTGGTTTTAGTCCTCTTGGTGTTATGCTCAGTGCCTATTCACAGCAAGCTCGAGTTAGGCCTCCCGCTCAAGACTATTGCAGCAACGAACAAGATCATCAGAGGATTCTTATGTGTGGAAAGGCCCAAGGAAGGGGTGGACATTGCGCAGTGGCTTGGGAGAGCGTGTGCACCCTCAAGTGGGCGGGAGGATTCGGGATCCCCAACCTGCGATGCTGAAGGAATTATGCCCTAGAGGCAATAAGAAAGTTATTATTTATTTCCTCATATCATGATAAATGTTTATTATTCATGCTAGAATTGTATTAACCAGAAACTTAGTACATGTCTGAATGCATAGACAAACAGAGTGTCACTAGTATGCCACTACTTGACTAGCTCATTAATCAAAGATGGTTAAGTTTCCTAACCATACATATGAGTTGTCATTTGATTAACGGGATCACATCATTAGTAGAATGATGTGATTGACTTGACCCATTCCGTTAGCTTATGATACGTCTCTGTCGTATCTATAATTTTTGATTGTTCCATGCCAATATTCTACAACTTTCATATACTTTTGGCAACTTTTTATACTATTTTTGGGACTAACATATTGATCCAGTGCCCAGTGCCAGTTCCTCTTTGTTGCATGTTTTTTGTTTCACAGAATATCCATATCAAACGGAGTCCAAACGGGATAAAAACTGACGGAGATTTTTTTTGGAATATATATGATTTTTGGGAAGAAAATCCACGCGAGACGACGCCCGAGGGGGCGACGAGGCAGGGGGCGCTCCCCTGACCCTCGTGGCCACCCCGTAAGGCGGTTGATGCCCTTCTTTTTCCGCAAGAAAGCAAATATCCGGATAGAGACCGTGTTAAAATTTCAGCCCAATCGGAGTTACGGATCTCCGGGAATATAAGAAACGGAGAAAGGGTAGAATCTGAGAACGCAGAAACATAGAGAGACAGAGAGACAGATCCAATCTCGGAGGGGCTCTCTCCCCTCCCACGCAATGGAGGCCAAGGACTAGAGGGTAAACCCTTCTCCCATCTAGGGAGGAGGTCATGGAAGAAGAATACGAAGGGGCCCCCTCTCCCCTTCTCTTCCGGTGGCACCGGAACGCTGCCGTGGCCATCATCATCACCGCAATCTTCACCAACAACTTCACCGCCATCATCACCAACTCTTACCTCCTCTATGCAGCGGTGTAACCTCTCTCTTACCCGCTGTAATCTCTACTTAAACATGGTGCTCAACGCTATATATTATTTCCCAATGATGTATGGCTATCCTATGATGTTTGAGTCGATCCGTTTTGTCCTATGGGTTATTTGATGATCGTGATTGGTTTGAGTTGCATGTTTTATTATTGGTGTTGTCCTATGGTGCTCTCTGTGTCGCGCAAGCGTGAGGGATTCCCACTGTAGGTTGTTGCAATACATTTATGATTCGCTTATAGTGGGTTGCGTGAGTGACTGAAACACAAACCCGAGTAAGGGGGTTGTTGCATATGGGATAAAGAGGACTTGATGCTTTAATGCTATGGTTGGGTTTTACCTTAATGATCTTTAGTAGTTGCGGATGCTTGCTAGAGTTCCAACCATAAGTGCATATGATCCAAGTAGAGTAAGTATGTTAGCTTATGCCTCTCCCTCATATGAAACTGCAATAATGATTACCGGTCTAGTTATCGATTGCCTAGGGACAAATAACTTTCTCGTAACAAAACACTCTTTACTAAAACTAATTTAGTTGTGTCTTTATCTAAACAGCCCCTAGCTTTTATTTATGCCCTATTTATTACCTTGCAAACTTATCCAACAACACCTGCAAAGTACTTCTAGTTTCATACTTGTTCTAGGTAAAGCGAACATCAAGCGTGCGTAGAGTTGTATCGGTGGTCGATAGAACTTGAGGTAATATTTGTTCTGCCTTTAGCTCCTTGTTGGGTTTGACACTCTTACTTATCGAAAACTGTTGCGATCCCCTATACTTGTGGGTTATCAAGACCTTTTTCTGGCGCCGTTGCCGGGGAGCAATAGCGTGGGGTGAATATTCTCGTGTGTGCTTGTTTGCTTTATCCCTAAGTAATTTTTATTTGCTGTTCTTAGTTGTTTTCTATCTTTAGTTACGGGTAGGAAACGCAAAATACAAAAAAAATTATTCGTACCTACTAAACCAATGGTTGAATAACCACTCAAAACCTATCACACTACTGAAGCTTATTACTTGGATCGTCTTCGATCCCTATGTGCTCGTGCTGAAACCCCAACTAGCTTAGTTGAGGGCAAATCCTTATATGAGCATGCTTGTTATGTGCGACACCGAATATCTGAAAAAGGGAAAATTTTACTGGGTCAAATTCATTGTTTGCAATGCTATGCTTGGAATTTATGCGAAATACATGATATTACTTGTTGTTCTGAAAACCCTAAGAAACACCTTCCCTATAAATGTGAGTTTAGTGATAATGGGTGTTTATAGTTACTATGATGTTCAACAAATTGAAGAATTTGTTGCTTTTAAGGGTGCTTATGAAATTGCTTCTTTGGTTGAAATGTATGATGCTACTCTTTACAAATCTGAAAATTTTGCCATACTTAAATATTGCTATGATAATTATGCTTCTAATGCCTATGTTGAACCATATATGGAGGACTACCCCACTGTCCAAGAAGAGACTAATATTTTGCAGGAGTCTATGGAAGAAGAAATTGATGAAACTGTGAGCTCATTGGATGAAAAAGATGAGGAGGAGAGCGAAGAAAAAAAGGAGAAAGAGCGTATTAGCTACCCGTGCCCACCTTCTAATGAGAGTAACTCTTCAACTCATACATTGTTTAATTTCCCTTCGTGCTTACCGAAGGATGATTGCTATGATGATTGTTATGATCCCGTTGATTCTCTTGAAATATCCCTTTTTGATGATGCTTGCTATGCTTGTGGCCAAGATGCCAATATGAATTATGCTTATGGAGATGAACTTGCTATAGTTCCTTATGTTAAACATGAAATTGTTGCTATTGCACCCACGCATGATAGTCCTATTATCTTTTTGAATTCTCCCGACTACACTATATCGGAGAAATTTGCAGTTATTAAGGATTATATTGATGGGTTTCCTTTTACCGTTACACATGATGATTTTGATAGATATAATATGCATGTGCTTGCTGATCCTACTTGCAATTATTATGAGAGAGGAACTATATCTCCACCTCTCTATGTTTCCAACACGATAAAATTGCAAGAAACTATTTATACTATGCATTGGCCTTTACTATGTGTGCATGAATTGTTCTTTTATGACATGCCGATGCATTGGAAGAGAATTAGACTTCTTCATTACATGATATATGTTGCTTTGTGTTCACTACTAAATTACAAATCATTGTTAATTAAAATTGGCTTTGATATACCTTGGGATCCGGGTGGATCCATTACTTGAGCACTATATGCCTAGCTTAATGGCTTTAAAGAAAGCGCTGTCAGGGAGACAACCCGGAAGTTTTAGAGAGTTATTTATTTCTGTTGAGTGCTTTCATATAGTTTAAAAACAACAAAAATATAGAGGGGAACCCAAAACTTTTTCAAAAAGGAAACTGAGAGTGAGAAAGACAAGCATTGTTGAAGTGGGAGCTAGCCTTGAACTTTGTTCATGCTCACGGAAACTTTGTGAATCTTGATTATGGAAACTTTTCAACAAAAATAATTATCCCCTTGTACAATTCCATTGTATTATAAAAATAATATGCCACGGTTTGCCTTTATGATGTTTACTTTGCTTGTTGGTTTGTACGATGCAGGACAGAAACTTTGGCTGTAGCGCGCGATTTTACATTTTTTACTAAAATGTCAAATGGTTCTGATTCTTTTTGCACTGTCTTTCTATACGAATTGTTTATTTTTCCTAATTTTGATAGAATTTTTAAAGTATCAGAAGTATGATGCATGTTCAGATTATTACAGACTGTTCTGTTTTAGACAGATTCTGTTTTTGATGCATAGTTTGCTTGTTTTGATGAAACTATCAATTTATATTAGTGGATTAAGCCATGAAAAAGTTATATTACAGTAGACACAATGCAAAAACAAAATATGAATTGGTTTGTAACAGAACTTAGAGTAGTGATTTGCTTTATTATACTAACGGATCTTATCGAGTTTTTTGTTGAAGTTTTGTGTGGATGAAGTGTTCGATGATCGAGAAGGTCTCGATGTGAGAAGAAGGAAGAGAGGCAAGAGCTCAAGCTTGGGGATGCCCGAGGCACCCCAAGTAAATATTCAAGGAGACTCAAGCGTTTAAGCTTGGGGATGCCCCGGAAGGCATCCCCTCTTTCTTCAACAAGTATCGGTATGTTTTCGGATTCGTTTCGTTCATGCGATATGTGCAATCTTGGAGCGTCTTTTGCATTTAGTTTTCATTTTTCTTTTATGCACCATGCTGGTATGAGGTATTACTTGGTTGATTTATAGAATGCTCTTTGCACTTCAATTATATCTTTTGAGTATGGCTTTATAGAATGCTTCATGTGCTTCACTTATATCATTTGAAGCTTGGATTGCCTGTTTCCCTTTACATAGACAACCGCCATTTGTAGAATGCTCTTTTGCTTCACTTAGATTTGTTAGAGCGTGGGCATATCTTTTGTAGAAATAATTAAACTCTCTTGCTTCACTTATATCTATTTAGGGAGATGACAGGAATTTGTCATTCACATGGTTAGTCATAAAATCCTACATAAAACTTGTAGATCACTGAATATGATATGTTTGATTCCTTGCAATAGTTTTGCGATATAAAGATGGTGATATTAGAGTCATGCTAGTGGGTAGTTGTGGATTAGTAGAAATACTTGTGTTCAGGTTTGTGATTCCCGTAGCATGCACGTATGGTGAACCGTTATGTAACGAAGTCGGAGCATGAGGTATTTATTGATTGTCTTCCTTATGAGTGGCGGTCGGGGATGAGCGATGGTCTTTTCCTACCAATCTATCCCCCTAGGGGCATGCGTAGTAGTACTTTGCTTCGCGTGCTAATAAACTTTTGCAGTAAGTATGTGAGTTCTTTATGACTAATGTTGAGTCCATGGATTATACACATTCTCACCCTTCCATCATTGCTAGCCTCTCTAGTATCGCGCAACTTTCGTCGGTACCATAAACCCACCATATACCTTCCTCAAAACACCCACCATACCTACCTATCATGGCATTTCCATAGCCATTCTGAGATATATTGCCATGCAACTTCCATCATCATCATATACATGACTTGAGCATTCATTGTCATATTGCTTTGCATGATCGTAAGATAGCTAGCATGATGTTTTCATGGCTTGTCCGTTTTTTGATGTCATTGCTACGCTAGATCATTGCACATCCCGGTACACCGCCGGAGGCATTCATATAGAGTCATATCTTTGTTCTAGTATTGAGTTGTAATATCGAGTTGTAAGTAAATAAAAGTGTGATGATCATCATTATTAGAGCATTGCCCCAGTGAGGAAAGGATGATGGAGACTATGATTCCCCCACAAGTCGGGATGAGACTCTGGACGAAAAAAAGAAAGGCCAAAAAAAGAGAAAACAAAGAAAACAAAAAAATGAGATAAAAAGAGAGAAGGGGCAATGTTACTATCCTTTTACCACAGTTGTGCTTCAAAGTAGCACCATGTTCTTCATATAGAGAGTCTCTTGAGTTATCACTTTCATATACTAGTGGGAATTTTCATTATAGAACTTGGCTTGTATATTCCGATGATGGGCTTCCTCAAACGCCCGAGGTCTTCATGAGCAAGCAACTTGGATGCACACCCACTTAGTTTTCAGTTTGAGCTTTCATACACTTATAGCTCGTAGTGCATCCGTTGCATGGCAATCCCTACTCACTCACATTTATATCTATTGTTGGGCATGTCCATAGCCCGTTGATATGCCTAGTCGATGTGAGACTACCTTCTCCTTTTTGTCTTCTTCACAACCACCATTCTATTCCACCTATAGTGCTATGTCCATGGCTCACACTCATGTATTGCCTGAAAGTTGAAAAGGTTTGAGAACGTCAAAAGTATGAAACAATTGCTTGGCATGTCATCGGGGTTGTGCATGATGTGAATATTTTGTGTGGTGAAGATGGAGCATAGCCAGACTATATGATTTTGTGGGGATAAGTTTGTTTGGCCATGTTATTTTGAAAAGACATGATTGCTTTATTAGTAGGCTTGAAGTATTATTGTTTTTATGTCAAATGGTAGACTATTGCTTTGAATAACTCATATCTTAATATTCATGCCATGATTAGATATGTGATTAAGATTATGCTAGGTAGCATTCCACATCAAAAATTATCCTTTTTATCATTTACCTACTCGAGGACGAGCAGGAATTAAGCTTGGGGATGCTAATACGTCTCCATCGTATCTATAATTTTTGATAGTTCCATGCCAATATTCTACAACTTTCATATACTATTGGCAACTTTTTATACTAGTTTTGGGACTAACATATTGATCCAGTGCCCAGTGCCAGTTCCCGTTTGTTGCATGTTTTTTGTTTCGTAGAATATCCATATCAAACAGAGTCCAAACGGGATAAAAAGTGACGGACATTTTTTTGGAATATATATGATTTTGGGGAAGAAAAATCCACGCTAGACGACGCCCGAAGGGGCCACGAGGCAGGGGGCGCGCCCCTGACCCTCGTGGCTACCCCGTAAGGAGGTTGATGCCCTTCTTTTGCCGCAAGAAAGATAATATCCGGATAGAGACCGTGTTAAAATTTCAGCCCAATTGGAGTTACGGATCTCCGGGAATATAAGAAACGGTGAAAGGGTAGAATCTGAGAACGCGGAAACAGAGAGAGACAGAGAGACAGATCCAATCTCGGAGGGGCACTCGCCCCTCCCATGCCATGGAGGCCAAGGACTAGAGGGGAAACCCTTCTCCCATCTAGGGAGGATGTCAAGGAAGAAGAAGACGAAGGGGCCCCCTCTCCCCTTCTCTTCCGGTGGCGCCGGAACGCTGCCGTGGCCATCATCATCACCGCAATCTTCACCAACTACTTCACCGCCATCATCACCAACTCTTGCCCCCTCTATGCAGCGGTGTAACCTCTCTCTTACCCGCTGTAATCTCTACTTAAACATGGTGCTCAATGCTATATATTATTTCCCAATGATGTATGACTATCCTATGATGTTTGAGTAGATCCGTTTTGTCCTATGGGTTATTTGATGATCGTGATTGGTTTGAGTTGCATGTTTTATTATTGGTGCTGTCCTATGGTGCTCTCCGTGGCGCACAAGCGTGAGGGATTTCCGCAGTAGGGTGTTGCAATACGTTTATGATTCGCTTATAGTGGGTTGCGTGAGTGACTGAAATACAAACCCGAGTAAGGGGGTTGTTGCATATGGGATAAAGAGGACTTAATGCTTTAATGCTATGGTTGGGTTTTACCTTAATGATCTTTAGTAGTTGCGAATGCTTGCTAGAGTTCCAATCATAAGTGCATATGATCCAAGTAGAGAAGGTATGTTAGCTTATGCCTCTCCCTCATATGAAACTGCAATAATGATTACCGGTCTAGTTATCGATTGCCTAGGGACAAATAACTTTCTCGTAACAAAACACTCTTTACTAAAACTAATTTAGTTGTGTCGTTATCTAAACAGCCCCTAGCTTTTATTTATGCGCTCTTTATTACCTTGCAAACCTATCCAACAACACCTACAAAGTACTTCTAGTTTCATACTTGTTCTAGGTAAAGCAAACATCAAGCGTGCGTAGAGTTGTGTCGGTGGTCAATAGAACTTGAGGGAATATATGTTCTGCCTTTAGCTCCTCATTGGGTTCGAACAAAATTACTTATCGAAAACTGTTGCGATCCCCTATACTTGTGGGTTATCATCTTAGCACTTGATCATTTAGTTTACTGCTATTGCTTTCTTCATGACTCATACATGTTCCTATGACTATGAGGTTATGCAACTCCCGATTACCGGAGGAACACTTTGTGTGCTACCAAACGTCACAATGTAATTGGGTGATTATAAAGGTGCTCTACAGGTGTCTCCGATGGTACTTGTTGAGTTGGCATAGATCAAGATTAGGATTTGTCACTCCGATTGTCGGAGAGGTATCTCTAGGCCCACTCGGTAATGCACATCACTATAAGCCTTGCAAGCATTGTAACTAATGAGTTAGTTGTGAGATGATGTATTACAGAACGAGTAAAGAGACTTGCCGGTAACGAGATTGAACTAGGTATTGACATACCGACGATCGAATCTCGGGCAAGTAACATACCGATGACAAAGGGAACAACATATGTTGTTATGCGGTTTGACCGATAAAGATCTTCATAGAATATGTGGGAGCCAATATGAGCATCCAGGTTCCGCTATTGGTTATTGACCGGAGATGTGTCTCGGTCATGTCTACATAGTTCTCGAACCCATAGGGTCCGCACGCTTAAAGTTCGGTGACGATCGGTATTATGAGTTTTGTGTTTTGATGTACCGAAGGTAGTTCGGAGTCCCCAGATATGATCACGTAAATGATGAGGAGTCTCGAAATGGTCGAGACATAAAGATCGATATATTGAATGACTATATTCGGACACCGGAAGTGTTCCGGGTGGTTTCGGAGAAAACCGGAGTGCCGGAGGGTTATCGGAACCCCCCGGGAGAAATAGTGGGCCTTATGGGCCTTAGTGGAGAGAGAGGGCTGGCCTAGGGCAGGCCGCGCGCCCCTCCTCCTCTGGTCCAAATTGGACTAGGAGAGGGGGAGGGGGGGCGCCCCCCTTTCCTTCTCCCTCTCCCCCTTCCTTTCCCCCTCCTAGTAGGAGTAGGAAAGAGGGGAGTCCTACTCCTACTAGGAGGAGGACTCCTCCCCCTGGCGCGCCTAAAGGGGCCGACTGCCCCCCGTGCTCCTTTGTATATGGGGGCAGGGGGCACCTCTAGACACACAAGTTGTTTTGTTGATCTCTCCCAGCCATGTGCGATGCCCCCCTCCATCATATCGAAGCGGTGCTTAGGCGAAGCCCTGCGTCGGTAGCATCATCATCACCGTCATCACGCCGTCGTGCTGACGAAACTCTCCTGTGAAGCTCTGCTGGATCGGAGTTCGTGGGACGTCATCGAGCTGAACGTGTGCTGAACTCGGAGGTGCCGTGCGTCGGGTACTTGGATCGGTCGGATCGTGAAGACGTACGACTGCATCAACCGCGTTGTGCTAACGCTTCCGCTTTCGGTCTACGAGGGTACGTGGACACACTCTCCCCTCTTGTTGCTATGCATTACCATGATCCTGTGTGTGCGTAGGATTTTTTTGAAATTACTACGTTTCCCCAACTGATGGCTCCACAATGCCATGCAGGCGTGCTGTCCATCGCTCCACAGAACAGACGCCATGAGGCCGTGGTCTGAATTTACCATCGACGTTCCAAAGGAATCGCGGGCCATCTCCGCAGCAGCAACCCGGTCCTCGATCGGGCATGGGCGACATACTTTGTTCTGGGAGGATCATTGGCTGTCACGCGCAAGAGTACAAGAGCTGGCCCCAACGCTATACGCGGCTGTTCCTCGCCGCATCAGGGCCTCGCGGATCGTGCAACAGGATCTGGAAAATAACCTTTGGGCGAGGGAGGCCGGACCTAACTTGAGTATGCACTTCCTTAGTGAATACCTGCACCTCTGGGAAAGACTTGCGCAAGTCATGTTGCTGGATGAGGTTGAGGAGTCCATGGCATGGTCTTGGGAGAAGGATGGTTATTCCTCCTTAAGATCGGCATATTCAGCTAGATTTGCAGGCCGTGAGGTCAGTCTGACAGCCACCTTCACTTGGAAGTCCAACGCACCGCTGCAGTGTCGCTTCTTCCTATGTCTCGTCTTCAAGAACATATGCTGGAGCTCCGACAGAATGGCGCGCAGAGGGTTGCCTCACCAACCGACATGCCCATTCTGCGCACAAGCAGACGAGACCATCGAACACCTGCTTTTGAGCTGCGTCTTTGCGCGAACCCTGTGGGCGAAGATCTGCACGGTTATTGGAAGGCCGAACTGGGAGCCGACGTTCGAAGACACCATCAAAGATTGGTGCACTACCTGGATCAGCGCAGAGCAAGGACCCACGGACATACGAACTCTGTTCATGCTGGTTATGTGGGAGCTTTGGAAGCATAGAAATGCCATCGTCTTCGATGGAGCCTTGCCATCGGTTGCAACCCTTGCGGCATGCATAGTGGAAGAAGCCCGGCGATGGCTGCAGGCCGGGAAGTTGAAAGGGAGTTGGGAGGTGCGCCTTACCGAAGTAGAGAGGTGGGATAGGGGTGAGTAGTAGGCTAGGTTGACTTGGTGGATTGTGGCGGTGTACAAACAGTTTGTAACTTGTACCACTACCACGTGGAGTGGGTTCTTTACCCCCTTCTTCTTTAATATATGATACGCACATCATGCGTATTCAAGAAAAAAAATCTATGGTCCATCATCCAAAGGTTGTTCATCTTTTTTCCAAATTTAAATTTATTTTGTCTTTAGAATCAAAAGCTCAATTTATGACATGTTTGCATATTTGTGTTTATGACGATTAGGACTTTGAAACGATACCACTTTTGATTTTGAATATATTTTTACAAGTTTTAAACCTCAAATTATGAAACATGGTAAAACACTATGAAAGTCCACAAAACTATGAGATGTTTTGTTGAACCCGTTCATGACCCGAACACAATGGTGCACTCTCACAATGCCCCCCAAATAAAACTGGCATAAAGTACTCTCATTTACCAACTTGTACATCCGCATGAAACAATTTAAAGCAAACTAACACATGATGAAACATTGCGATGCCTTATAGATCATACATACCACAATGAAATTGAAACATTTGTTGCAATAAAACCCATTGCCATTTACAAAATTTGAGATTTCTAAGAACCTATTTCACACACACAGATACATAATGTAGAATTAAGATACACTCTGGAACATGGGAGGCCATCCGATCATCAGTGCTCATTTAGTTGTCAAAAACAACACAATGTTCCAGCGAACATCGCAGGCGCGCGCGTGGCCATCCGATCATCGGTCTCCTCGCAACCAGACGCTTTTCTAGGGGGCCCATGATGGGTGGGCTACGGACTCCAGTGGCTCGACCTTTCTGCGGTGGGTTTGCATCGGGCTCACGTGCGCTCTCCTTTTTGTTGTGTCGCGTGCATCGGGCGAGATGGGCCAGCCTATCAGCATCTCTTCGCCCCATCCGAATGGGTCACTTGCGTGAACAGGCTGGGTCAGCATCTCTATCAGGGTGATGCATAGGCTATAGCTATTATTGGCTGTCATAGGAATACATGTGCAAATACTCAGGATATGTAGATGTGATGTTATTGAACTTTTTTGAATGCCAAGCTATATCATTCAGCAGGGACTAGCATTTAGTAATCGCACTAGTGGATAATATGTGGTTATTGGAAGCACACATACAACTTATAATTTTTTCCTAGAAAATGTTCGTTTGCTGGCCTTTACACGCGGAAAAGATCGATGATGCTCCCCACAATATATAGCAAATCTATTAGTAGAACCGATAGTCGAGCAACAATGGTGGAACCAAGTTAGGATGTGGGCATCATGCATGTGAACCGATCAAGTGGAATAGACTATCCTCAGCTAGATTTTTCGAGGAATGAGACGTCAGCGCCTCCAAGTAGAACATGAAACGCGTCGACCATGACGTTGCTTCTTTCATCCACATGAACTGGCCTCGTGGAGCTCGACCTGCATAGCAACTTTCCCTTCATTCACGACATAACACCGATGGATGAGGCTAAGTTTAATCAGCGCCAGCTAGGCATGAAGGGTGGCAACCTAGGGCTCACCAAAATTGTTACGCAAATATTAGATGTTAAAATACCCACTTGGTATACTATAGTACTCAGCCTACTGTCCGTGCACAGTCTGAAAAATTAGTTGAACTACAAACATGTTTGAGTCAATCGATTAGTATCAATACTCTGACCGGGCCTTCTGTGAATCTAGCTACTCCACCCTACGCATATATGTCTTCCATTTTCCCTTCTCATTCTATCTACCGTTTTACCGTCCCTAAGATTGTACTACGATTCACACTTACGTGTAGAAAAGTTCACGTATGCAATATTTTCAGAGCTTTGTGTCATCCTTCGTCACGAACTATAAACACAAATCAACGACCAGTAGAATTCCAAGGGAGTACAAATAACTCCACGCCATGGCATTCCACGGAACACATAAATTTGCAATTTCCTAAGAGGTAAAGTGCTACAACTTTGGATAATCACTTTAGTGCTAAAAGTTTGTCATCAACCTAAGTTGAATACATTGAGAATGCTACAACTTGCGCTGGATGATCACTTATTCACTTTATTGCAAAGAATGTAAAGTCGGGAGAACACATAAATTTAGGTCATTAACCCGAGGTAAATACATTGAAAGGGCTACAACTTGCGCTTGGTGATCACATTAATGCTAAAAGTTGCAAAGAATGTAAAATATGGATGGCGTGGATTGGAATGTGAGACCTCGCGAATATGTTGGCTCGCACTCACAAGGTAACTAATGCACCATGCAGTGTTTACAATGTTTATTGTTTATATTAGATACTAGTTTATAGCCTATCGTCTTTATCTTGCGTGCCACGATGGTGGTGTCTGAGGCTAAGGTGGCAAGAGGGAAGTGATGGTGGGGTGCCTCCACATACCACAACTAGAACTTACTAAGCAGTAGCATGCTGCATGCTAGGGAACCACCGTGGATGGTGTGGTGATGGCCGTATATACACAAACTTTATGAAGGTTTATTTGATTAGTGACATGCTGGTTTTACAATCCTGCTAGGACGAATCGGTGGCGTCATGCATATCGCTCCAGTTTGACGTCTGAATGCTGCGACTTCAGAAGCACCAATACCATCTGGCGCCCTCAAAGGCGCCCGACAACCGCCACTTCATTAACTTCTATACAATGCACTTCAATCACTACGAGGGGTCGTGATGCACCCGTCTGGTGTCAACTATTCAGCAGGGCTTCGCCGTCCAGAACTAGGCCCTAACAAAGACTAGACAGCCTTTTTGTGTATGAAATTATTTGAAGAGGAGAGAGATAGAAAGCCAGATCATTGCATGACATGAGTTTTGAGAGACTTGTGATGAAATGGAGAGCTCTCTCCACCTCTATTTATAGTGGGAGCAAAAGGTTGAGGCTAGGGGGAAGACCAAAAGGACCTCGGATATTTTCCACCCAAAAGCTACCAAAAGTGGGAGGAAGCCCCTTGGGTGGGACTCCCACACCATAGACGGTTTGGGCTGCCTCATGGGGGCCCCACCTCCAAAAAACATGTTACACAACTTTAGGGACAAAGCCCCAAAAGGTGGCATTAAAAAAGGCCACCAAACATGGCAATAGTGTTTACTTCATCATTCCACGATTCGTGGGATCCTGTCCCCTCACACTAGGAACAAGATATTTCCGTGACCGTTTAATCTGGAAAAAATTCCACAAGTCCAGAACATTTCCGACACCCTCCTAAAATAATTTTGGACGCGTTCCAAAACATTTTCGGTATGGTGACTTGTCGAAGAAACAATTTTAGTTTCTCTCTCTGAAACTTTCCTGTTGTCTCCGAAAAACTTTCGGCAACAATCTCTCGGAATCCTTGTCTATTACTTAGCAGATAGATGACCCTTAAGTGTGTGACCCTGTAGGTTCGATGAAGTATAGACATGACCGTTACTCTTTCTGATCCACTCGCAAAAAAAAACTCTTTCTGATCCATGATCAATCGCATAACCATGGACATCGATGTTGATCCCTATAGCCACATGAATGAATATTCGGGCAAACCTGTAATTATCGAATGTTGTTCCTGTTGCTTCGCGATATGTCTCAAATACCTGAAGTGAGATTTAATAGTATCCTTGTGAATCAACAACTTGTTCACTATGCCACTTTCCCCGTTACCAGTTTTGTTCTCTTTTCTCGTTCATGCATTCCAGCGTTCCCGTGATCAAATCATGTTGTGCCTGGCCAGACGATGGTGGATACGGCAACACCAAGAGGGACCAAGAAATATTTCTCCATAGTTGAAGGAGCAAATCCCAATCTTGACCTATCCAGTTCATTGTCATACTTTTCCCTAAACCCGAAAGCTGCTGTAATAGGCACACTGCTACATTTAACTAACTCCAAACTTCATGAAGCGAGCAAGAATAAACTCGATACTCTCATGGTCTAAGAAATTATGCAAACACTAACTTTCACTGTGTTATAAAACCATTAACTAGTGAGAATGTATTTCATAGCATAACATCAATATGAGTCAATTCAACACAAGTGTTCTTAGAGGATTGTGTCCTCAAAATTGCTGGCATGGTCCTACCCATGATTACGAAAACATGGCCGCCATGCAATGCTTGAGCTAGTCTAAGAGGCTTGATTATAGGAATATATTTTACTGTTTATTATTGCAAACACGCACATGGGTTTTCCGTTGATCCTTTATGTATATACAACCTCAAGCACCATTGCAGTTCTAGCATAGAACATAAATATTTATTATAAGTTGGAGATAAATAAAAATTGTTATTATTGCCTCTAGGGAATATCTCCTACAATGGGGAACACAAGTCATGGAAACGGGCGCAGACGGTCATTTAGACTAGGTTAGAATACGGTTTAGTTAAGATTTGTCATGAATGTAATGAATGTGCTCCGATTTAGATGAAAGTCATTTGGTTTTATGTGAAAACCATTCAAGTTTCAATGAAAATCGCATGGTCATTTAAATTTTCATTATATTTGTTTATTTTCATTAAATTCCTTTTGAAATGTAACCTGACATTTGCGGCTATGGTTGGATGACCGGACAGGTCCTCGCTGGTCCATGGACGGATGCGGATACTAATGCTTTTGATAGGAGGTTGTACATTTCATGTCCTTTTCTTTTTCTTTCATAAAAATGAGTTAATGCATGGTAATATTGGCTTTGAAATATGTGTCCTAAAAATTTGTGTGCCATGTCGACACAAAAAATCAACGATCGATACCACAGATCCAGCATGTCTAAGAGGGTTAGGATCAGATGCCTTGCCCATGGTCAGCCATAACATGCAGGCACCAATCCAACGTTTCATTCTACATCAAACGAAGGAGATTGATCCAAGGGGAAACCAACCAACACTTTGCATTTTTTTGCATGGAGACGCCCACACTTTTAGTTTTATGTACATGCAACAAGCTATGCAGTAGTGTTAAAAAAAACAAGCTATGCAGTAAGTGCTCCCCACATTGCAAATACATTTCGAATAATTACTAGTAGCAATTAGGAATAAATTTTAATAGGAACAATTAGACTGAGAGTACACATGCCCTGTTTTAAACCGCACGATTTTTAACATGGTCTGGCACTGCAAGTTGCGCCAGTCCCACCATCGCTTGCTCCGTTGTCACTCCATCGACCGCCGCACGCGCTGCGCAACAAGAAGTCGCTGCCATCATCGCTGAAGTAGTGGAGGAGGCGCTCGTGCGTGTGCTCTGCGGCGGGGAGGACGACTAATTTTAACAAGTTTTATATATTACACTCAAATCAGATAATTTTTAATAAGGTGAACTAATTTTCTTTTCAAAAATAAACAAAAACAAACGAGGTGCCCAACGAGTCTCCAACGGTCGCCGCGCAAATTAAAACGAAAAGTACAAAAATATGAGTCTCCAACGGTCGCCGCGCATTCATTCTACTCTTCCTGCTCCAGAGTAGACGCCACTCGACAACATTGATACCGGTCAGGTCGATGTGAAGGCGGAGCCGCCATCCCAACAACGCAGCACGCACATGAGCGCCTCCTCCATTACCTTGGCGAACGACAATGGATGTGCGGTCAGTCTGGGCGGTGTGCGAGCATGGTCACCCTCCAGTACCTCACTTACTTTTTGTTTAGTATTTTTAAAAAATAGGTAATGTTGTTAAAAATCGTGCATTTAAATGTAATGTAATATATAGAACTCGTTAAAAACAGGGCATGCGTACATTCTGTCTAGTTGTTGCTACTAAAATTTATTCTTAATTACTACTAGTAATTATTCTAAATGTACTTGCAATGTGGAGAGCACTTAGTGCATAGATTGTTGCCTGTACATAAGACTAAAAGTGTGTGCGTCTCCACGCTAGAAACTGCTAAGTATTAGCGGGTTTTCCCTTGGATCAATCCCCTCCATTGGATGTAGAATGAGCGCTGGGTTTGTGCCAGCATGTTACGGCGTGACTGCCCATGGGCAAGTCACCTGATCCCAGTCTGTTTGAAGGGTAATCACATGTCCAGCAAGTCTGAGCCCCAGCGTACGTGGGTCGTGGGTGGAAGCCCCTGGATTTTAAACTTTCTAGTCGTTCACTGGTCCCACCGTACATGTCAGTTAAATACTAGTGATCTAAACTACTTTATATTTCTTTGCAGAGGGAGTACGTGCCATTTTATACACCGATATCCGGAGGCACGTTCGTCTATTTATACCACTACTAGAAATCAGCATATGGGGTCACATTAGTGGCAGACTGGCTCAGGGCTCCGTCACTGGTATTTTCCAAAAATACCAGTGACACCCACAAAACCAAGCCTACCACTGGGACTAAATTCAGGCTTGCCCGCCACTACTAGTTAGAGCAACAGTGGCGGGCACTACTAAACGCACAACACTGTTAATTTGGCTACCGACCTAGCTCACCATAATCATGGGGAAGGTATACCAGTGGCATACCATCTAAGCTCATATATATAGACTAGTGGCCCACCAATGCTCAATTATTTAGGATTTGTTTTTCTGCAATTTGTTGTTTAGTATGTTATTTTTTATGACCATTGTATTGTATGAAAAAGGTTTGTACTTCGTATTAAATTGAATATAATTCAAATTTCAACTATAACTACGTTTAAAATGTTCAAAAGATTGTATGAAATATCATAAATAAAGTATTTATTTCTAGTGCCATATTGCAATAGCCTATAAATGAGCACATATGCATCTGAGAACCGAAACAGCGCTTTCACTAGTTTGTCCAATATATGTTGTTTCTAATTTTTTGCATTGCCAAATGCAATCCTAGGACACATTTTCGTAAACCTTGTGACTCACGCCCACAAAAAAAAACCTTATGACTCTGTTAATTAGCTCAAGAGAAACCAACGAGATTTGAGACAATGAATTTGGTGGGGCTCGGCCTTTTGCGATTACAGAAGGAAGATGAATGTGTACATATATGCAGACGGACACATCCAAAAAATTGTAGCCAAAATGGAGCCTAAGGTCTCCATATGGTCCGAAAGAACTAATGTGAGACATGATGGCAAATTGGGGCAAGAAGATCAAGCAAAATAGAAATAAAATCAGAGATCGGTCTACCTTGAATAGACCTGGTAACTGGGTTGTGAAGAGACGCTGGTGCTGAAATTCTTGGTGCGTC
The DNA here is from genome assembly GCF_056163025.1 of Triticum urartu. Classification (NCBI taxonomy): domain Eukaryota; kingdom Viridiplantae; phylum Streptophyta; class Magnoliopsida; order Poales; family Poaceae; genus Triticum; species Triticum urartu. The sequence continues at coordinate 513,128,113 of NC_141873.1, forward strand.
CCAATCCTAGTAGCCAAGTCACTGATATTATGTGCCTCTCAATGTCCTCAACATAATTTGTAAACCCACGCTTCTTCTCTGCTACTCCCTTCATCCCATAATATCAGGGGCGGAGCCAGGATTTGAGCATCGGGGCGCGAAGAAAGACAATGATAGTATAAAAGATTTTTTTCTCCACCAATAAACATACAAGAGGAACACAAGATAATATATATTTTTCAAAGAGATGAAGGAGTGTAGATGTCTATTAGTTTGAATGTAGCTCAGATGCCTAAAACATGTCAAACGAAGTCAATAATCTCATATGATGTGATTTCTATGCCAGCTTGTTGTGTAAGTCTAGCTGTGCTAGAATATTTGATCGGTAGAGATTGAAACTATACAGAAACAGATAAAGAATGAAGCTATTATATATGCAAACCAGCCTGCAGCAATCTGTAATCAGCCTGACTAACAATAACTAACATTCAGCAGTTTCTAAAACAGAAAGTCCCTCTGTAGGTCGAGCTCCGTGGAACCTAAAAATCCAGTACTACTAGTAATAACTAAGCATAGACATGAGCGGTAATATATACTGCACAGATGTAGTACCTCTGATCTGGCGTGAGTCATATTGTGCAGCCGTGGGTGTCATATTCGAACCGCCTAGTACAGGGAAATCATGAGATTGACGCACACACAGATCGCAGGCAACGCACGACAAGGGGCGACGATCCGATCTGGCATAAAGCGCCGCCAGCTGCTGGCGGCCCTAGCACGAATTCAATCAGGTATTTTTTTTCCTTCAGAAATACGGATTCAATCAGGTCAAACAGATGCAGGGCTATTCAAATATCTGGTCGAGACGTGAGGCATCAATCGCAGGTCATTGTGGGTTCGGCAATTAGGCTTGGGGCATTTCCCGGCTATTGGGCCGGCTAATGATGATTGTGAGCACTAACCGAAAGTTCCTGGTCAATATACAGCTAGTCCCCGCTCGCCCCTCTCCCCAACTGTCTCCGCCCGTGCTTAACTTAAGAGCGTTTTTGACACTATCCCATAATATAAGAGCGTTTTTGACACTAGTGTAGTGTCAAAATAGTTCTTATATTATGAGACGGAGGGAGTAGCTAAAAGCAAGTTAATAGATGGAGACAAGTTTGTATTACAACACTGTCTTGCCATGGTTTAGGCTCTGCTATATATGGATGTCAGGTGGATTGAGCAGGTTTTCAGTGCTTCAACAAATATTTCATCGTTTATTACTTATTTAGTGTAAACGAACAGCAGAGCAGTATCAACTTTGTATCAAACTCTCTCTCTCTCTCTCTGTGTGTGTGTCTCTCTCTCTCATTTTTTCTTCTCTCTCAAAACAAAGAAGCTTCGTTGCGCCCAGCCAGCAGGCGAATTGATATTGTCTTCCTAAATCAAATTGGTCTGGTGAATGCTCGTCTTCCAGTTCAGAGCACAACAAACAGAAAGATTTCCAGGTTCTATTAAATTAGTAAATTACACGTGAACTCTTTCACAAAGAAACAAACAAAGCCTCTTATGCTGTGAAATGTCAAATATCGATTGTACTACCGTCATAGTGCTGTAGAAAGTACAGTGTATAAACCCGCGTTGCTAATTTCATACGTGATACTAGCACATTGAGACCGTGGCATAATGGGTCCAGGTTTTCTTTCTTTCCGAGAGTCAATAGGTCCTTCTGTCGCAAGCGTACGTACGCGCCGAACCACGAAAGCACTTGAGCAGAGAATCTGGCAACCAGACACACCTCGCCGTGTACATCATTATGCACACAACAGTCACGCGTCACCATGGCACATGGTCGCTTATCTCGTCTCTGCCTAGTCAGTTGCAGCGACCTTCGTGCGCCCAGCAACAAAGGCTTCTCTCCTTCTTGCCGCTCAGAATCTACTACCTCCAGTTCAACCTATGATGTTGGGAACCCAATCTGTGCCTGATATACCTTGCTAGCCAAATTACTGCCTTCTACTAAGATTCCCAGTGCATCTCATTCCCTCAAAAGATCTTGCTGCGTGGAATGTCCCATACGACTTGGTGCACATGCATGATATGTGCCAACTTCTCCCATTGACACGCGAGTGTTGGTTTCGTTACATGTACAAGCCTATGCTATTTATAGCCGCACGAGCTACATGTACCATGAATACAGAAACTTTGAGCCCATCTTTAACATTAATAGTTTGCCATTCTATAAAATTAACATAATATTCTCCTGTTAAAATACTCCATGTATTGGAAAGAAATTCATGTGAATATTGCAATTTGTGGCATGACAGAAAATAAAAACAATTGCTGCAAAAGAAGACGTGCTATATTAGCAGAATTTCAGTCTGAAGCTGCACTTTACGGACTCGACTTGCACATATCAATTTTTCGGTTGATTTAGATGTAGAGACCAGTTATGTTTACTCAAAAGAGCTTACAATGCCACAAGAAAAGCAGGAGATAATAGACAAAAGAGTAACCTATGTATTGCTATTACACGTCTACACCTAAGACAGTAATTTTGTGTCACCTGGACCAGATCACCAGAGAACTCAACCCTGATCACAACTCCATGACCAAAGACCCAAACAACCTAGACAAAAAAACTAGTGCAAAAAAATGACAACTTGTGATAAATAAAAGTGCATACTACGTCAACCAGATGATCTTCCAATGGCAGATAGCGCAGAGAGCACCACTACTAGAAAAAAGGTTGTTAGTGACGCATCAGTTTTTGCTATTAATGGGCACTATAGATGCGTCACTATTAACACGCCACTAGTAACAAATAGTAATGGCGCACCTCTGGTGCGCCATTAGTATCCAAGATAATAGTGACGCATCACACAGTGCGCTATTACTATGCCTCCTAGGAGGCCATATTTACCTTCACGTATGCCCCCAAGTGCGTCATTACTATGCCCCATAATACTCCACTGGTATTTAGCCTTGGTGCGCCACTAATGCTCAATATCGTGCGCCACTACTGGGGGCCATATTTGCCTTCACCTATGCCCCAAGTGCGCCATTACTATGCCCGATAATGCGCCACTGGTATTTATCTTGATGCGCCACTAATTCTCAATATGGTGCGCCACTACTATGAATATTAGGAATTATTATTTTTTGCTTTTCTGTTATTTGCATAGGTTACAAAATACGTTACAGCACATAATATAAACATCACACAATAGAATTCATCATATTAGTCTCCAAATTCGAAATAGCGAACAAAGTTCAAACATTAGCCAAGTTTAGGTCTCGTGACATTAGCAAAGTTCATCATATTAGCCGAGTTTGCCGTCACATTACAAAGTTGGTATCGATCATCTAAACTACCATCACATAGAAGAGAGATGCGGTCACGATGAGCATCATCGCGATGAAATTGGTCTTCATACGATTCCTCCTCCGCTCCCTCCTCTCTCCCGCTAGATAGCGCGCGTATCTAGCTTCCGCCTCCACCCTAGTGGTGTACCCTTTGTAACTATTACCGCTGAAACGGTGAACCTGTCTCCGACACTCCTCCCAGTCGTCGTAGACTCCGAGAACTTTACCCTTGTACACGACATACGACGGCATCTCTATGCACTATACAAACAAAACGTTAGTAGCAATTCACAGATAATATATAAGTATGCAACAAAAGGATCGGAAGAGAAAAGAAACACATTAATAGCACGATTCATAGTCCTACTAATAAATAGCATCGATTACATATAAGTTGAGCGACTGTCCAAACTAAAGAGACATACAAGTTCATTAAAGTTTAATTGCAACATGAGCTAATCGATATTTCAGAACTACATAGCACCAATACTTTCGACTCAACTCAGGGACCGTAGCGTGGATGAAGCCGCCATCTTTCATGATGGTCATGAATGTGCGCCGTTGTCAGCCTGCATTTGTAGCGTTGTTTCTATTTCAGTATTGGACGGTTGATATTTGAGGTAGAACTGCCCCGAGGTACGAAGGACATCTTGATAGATGATTTCCGCAAACTCCGACTGAATGCGAAAGAATTCTTGTCTGATGTCCTCGTCCTGGATTACCGACAAGTGTGCGGCCCATTCTTTGAGATTATTTGGTAGCATAAGGTGATTATGGTCCCGTACGATCGCCCGCATGTGATGGAGGGCGTAGTAGGCATCCTTCTGACTGCCAGGCGGCCGCTTGACGCAGGGGAACGTCATTACGTGGGTGAACACGTGCTTGTCGTACCTACAAATTGGCCTCCTGAAGGTGACTCCAGATTTGGCGTAGCCGGGGAGAGCATCATCAAGAATTTTCTTCATATTTGTGTAGTCTTTATTTGACTGACGGTCCGAGTCGAAATACGTGGCCATGGAATATTTCGGACTTAAGAGGATGAGTATACAATGTGTGTCACTGCACAAAACACGGAATGTTAGAAAAAAAAGAACGATCGAAATCTAAGAAATCATATGTTACAGGGCGGTGAGGGGATGACTTACTTGAAAAAGTAAGGCACGAGGAAGTAAAATTGTTGATGTCTTAAAAAGGGATTGATCTTCCATCGCAAAGGTATTCTCTTTTCTGGTTATGTCTCCATGGTAACTTAGTTATGCCATGTATGTTATGCGGAGAGAACTTACATTCAAAACATATGTTGTACAAAAGAGGATTGAACTGTCCCGTGAACATGATGGGTGAAGCAGCAGTTAAGAAAAATAGGTATTCTTCTACTTATTCTTTTTCAGGGACAACTGTTTCTTGTGGCATCTACTTATTAAACAAACATTTAAACTATGAGCTTACATCGTGAATCTGAACAACAGGAGTAACTAGACTGCATTTAACAGGAGTACACTACTAGAGTTAACAAATTGGGCATATTCTAGGTCAAACTATAAATGTTGACTAATTTTTGTTTCGGTTGAGAATCGGGCACCTTCTAGGTTAAGAAAATTGGGCATGACCTTTGCTAATTTTCTTGACCTAGGAGTGCCCCATTCTCAACCGAAACGGAAATTAATAAATATTTCAGGAGAAAGGGGTCATTTCACATCAAAAGCTGCCAGCATTGGAATCAGAAGCTGCCAGGATTGGAACATCAGAAGCTGCCAGCATTGAAACATAGCAGAGAAATACAAAATATAGCTGCCAGCATTGGAATATAGCTGCCAGCATTGGAACATAGCTGCCAGTGACACTACTAGGAAAAGGCCTACTAGTGGCGCACCAGTTTTGCCTACTAATGGCGCACTACTGGTGCGCCACTAGTACCACACCACTAGTATTATATATACTAATGGCGCACCACGTCGTGCGCCATTAGTATAGACCAACATGCGCCATTAGTATGCCTCCCAAGGGGCCATATTTAATCATGTGCTTTGGCATACTAATGGCGCACTGTGGGATGATGCGCCATTAGTATGAATATTAGGTTTTATTTTTTTTACTTTTCTGATTTTGGCACAGGTTACAAAATATATTATTGGACAGAATACAATAGAAGATTAGTCTCCGAATACAATTCAGCATATTAGTCTCCGAATTCAAAAGACCGAACAAAGATAGAACATTACAAGTCTCGAGACCGCGAGTAGCGAGTTTGTCGGAAGTAATACTAATTCTAACAAGTCCTACTAATCATCATCATACAACTTCTACTCGTTATTAATAACAAGTCATACGATCATCATCTTGATAGTCATCGAACCAACCCTACTTAATTGTTCTTAGCACATAATCATCAGTATTAGGCAGGACCTAAATACCCTATTTAAGGTAAAATAGAATAAAACAATATAAACCCTGACTCTCCATTATGGAGAATGGAGAACATCCTGTCTCCAATTCTTGCGCTTCACTTCCTTTTGCTTCCAAGAACATCCTTACGACTGTCCATACATTTTTTTCCATCCTTTGATTTTCATGTCTCCACTTCTTTTAGAAATCTCGTATGGACAGTTGAGATTCGTAGGATGACCTGGCTGTATGTTCAAAACAGTAAGACTACCTTTTTGATACATCAAATGAGGCACACAATTCTCTGGGATTACCTATTGAAAAACATAATAATAACTTCATAGTTAGCAATGATGTACTAGTTTTAGAAGTATGTAAAAGATGCACGGATGTCGTAAGTAAAATTCTTACCAGGGTATCTCCATGGTAGTTACCGTAGTTGAACACATGCACTAGTGGCACGTATTGACCAGAATGTTGAGGAGTTTGATTGTAGATATTATAATTCTCAATGTCAGTACAAAATCCGACCAGATGATTTTTCTCCTGGTAAGTTCTTAATTCAGAGCCATCGGTGTAGTGGGTTTTGTCTACCATCTCCCGCACATTCTTTGAACAATAAAAATAAGCTGTCAATGGAAATAAGTTGTCAACTATTTTGAAATAAACAATATAAATTACCTAATAACTATGTTTGAGAAACTCACATAGCGGTAGAACTGGAGGCATATCAACAAGGACCCAAATGTCCATATTGTCTTGGTCGATGTCAGGATTACCAAGATCCATGGTGACAAGCATACCCTCATCAAAACCATACATCTTGCAAAATGCTTCCCAATTTTTGCAACCAAAATGGGTTACGCTCCCAGAATTATATAGATTTACTTCAAAGTCCACATCGTGATGAGCCCTTAGGTGAATTTTCTTTGTTTTAGAAATTTCATGGTCTTCAAAATCCATCATCTCCAAGACATAGCGTCTTGCATGGCATGAGATAAGCTATACTCGAATTGTAAAAGATTAAAATTACACGTTGAAATAGTTGAAGTCATGCTTAATTATGAAAAAAACAATTGTCGTCGTTGCGTACCGTTTCAACTTCGAAGGTCTCCTCGACCTTAATGCTGAAGCGTCAATCATCGTCCAGGTGAGGCCTGTCGCACAGACCTCGATCGTCGTGGCACCAGTCGCACTCCCCCAGGAGACTTTCGTCGTCCGATGACGACATTTCCTACGTTCATAATTCAAAACTACAAAGGATGAGTGGTTCCTCTTCCAGATTAGGGTTTATCGATGACGAGCAGCTGACATTAGTAATAACTATGAGTTGATATCACACTTCTATATGTATAACACAAGAGGCAGTTGATCCTACTTAATTAAGTACTAACATACCCCGGCCCATGCATTTGTCGCAAGTACCCCATATGTCCTATTTTTAGAAAAGTCATGCTAAAATTCACTAAAAATTTCAGCATGACCTTTGCTGAAAATAGGACATATGGAGTACCCGAATTTGCCGGAACGGAAGTTAATCGACATTCCGGCAAACTCAAGGGCCTCTCGGGGTACCTGCAAAATCATCACGACACGATGGTCGGAGAAAAAACCTAGCAAACTCCTTCCCTTCACTCGGGGTACGACAATATATCTTCTAGGCATGAAAAATAATACCAACTAGGATCGGTATCACCTTCGTTTTTCATTTTCTGTATGATCAATTAAATCTTCTGCAAGCTTATATGAAAAGGTTCAGCAACTTGAAACGTAATTCTTGAAACATAATTCTTGCTGGTATTCCAAATCATTTCATTTATATTTTAAATAATAGTAGGAATTATTTCATAATAGAATTTACCCCAAAAACAAATTCCTTTAATGCCATTCTCAAACTCTGAGTTGCCTCTGTTGCACTAAAACTAATTCAAATAATTTTTATAAAATTGCGACAAAATTTTTGGGAGACCCTATAATTCCTATAAATTATTTTTGAACAGAGACCCATCCTAATCTTTTGAAATTTTTGAGAGAAACACCCACTTCGTGCTCGAGCTCCTCCTCCTCCTATTCCTCCCCTGTCCCCGCACTTGCTACATCCAGCAGCCCGGAGCAGACCCGCCTCACCTCACCATTCACCGCAGCAGGCAGCAATGCCTCTGGACGGCGACGCGGAGCTGGCGGCGGACGAGCTACAGAGCCTCAGCTTCGGCTCCTCCGAGCGCTCCCGCTCCGCCTCCACCGTCTCCACCGCCACGGCCTCCTGCTCCACCTCCTCCTCCTCGGGGCCAATCGCCGGCGTCCCCGCGTCGCGCTCCTCCAACCCCTCCGCCCTCGCACCGCGCCTCGGCACGGTGCAGCTCTCCGACATCTGCTTCGTGCGGCGGCTCGGGGCCGGGGACATCGGCAGCGTCTACCGCCGAGGTGAAGGGCAAGGGCGGGGCGCTGGTGGTGGCCAAGGTGCTCCAGGGCCGCAACATGGAGGGCCGCGCGTGCACGGAGCGCGAGAACCTGACGGGGGAAGGGGAAATCGGTCAAGGGCCTCACCGAGGTGCTCGACGATGATCTCGAGAGGTCGGGGGTGGCCGGGGCGGAGCGATGTGACGAGGTGGACGAGGCAGGCCGAGGTTGGGGAATACGACGATGGCGACGATACGGTGCAGCTTCGGTCTATTGAGAACCCGTAGATGAAGAAGCAGTCGACGTCGGTCCTCCTGGGCGTCTCCGTGCGGCATGGGGTGACTGGTGGCATCGCAGTGGGTCGGGGCGGCGGCGGAGCAGCAGGTCGAGGGCTCGGGGGATTGGGGATTGGGCTCAGCCTGGGAGGAGGCGGCGCTCGGGGGAAAAGGGATAGAGGGGGGAAAGTTAGTAATGGCGCACCGTGGGAGTGGTGCGCCATTACTAGTTAAACTAGTAATGGCGCACCACATCCACGGTGCGCCATTACTAGTTTTGAAAAAAAAATTAAAAATTTTGAATTTTTTTTTGAAAAAAAACTTAGTAATGGCGCACCTGTCTACTTGATGCACCATTAGTATGTTTGGAAAATGAAAAAAAATTGTTACTAGTGGCACACCATGTATCTGGTACGCCATTAGTGTCTTCCACACTAATGGCGCACCTGCACATGGTGCACCACTGCTATATTGTAGTGGCGCACCACATGTCAGGTGTGCCATTAGTATCCATTTCATCTATAGCCCTTTTCCTAGTAGTGTGATACATCTCCAACGTATCTGTAATTTTTGATTGCTCCATGCTATATTATCTACTGTTTTGGACATTATTGGGCTTTATTATCCACTATTATATTATTTTTGGGACTAACCTATTAACCGGAGGCCTATCCCAGAATTGTTGTTTTTTGCCTGTTTTAGGGTTTCGAAGTAAAGGAATATCAAACGGAGTCCAAACGGAATGAAACCCTTCGGGAACGTGATTTTCTCAACGAACAAGACCCAGGAGACTTGACCCTACGTCAAGACACAAAAGAGGAGGCCACGAGGTAGGAGGGCGCGCCTACCCCCCCCCAGGCGCGCCCTCCACCCTCGTGGGCCCCCTGTTGCTCCACCGACGTACTCCTCTTCCTCCTATATATACCTACGTACCCCCAAACGATCAGATACGGAGCCAAAAACCCTAATTCCACCGCCGCAACTTTCTGTATCCACGACATCCCATCTTGGGGCCTGTCCCGGAGCTCTGCCGGAGGGGCATCGATCACGGAGGGCTTCTACACCAGCACCATAGCCCCTCCGATGAAGTGTGAGTAGTTCACCTCAGACCTACGGGTCCATAGTTAGTAGCTAGATGGCTTCTTCTCTCTTTTTGGATCTCAATACAATGTTCTCCCCCTCTCTTGTGGAGATCTATTCGATGTAATCTTCTTTTTGCGGTGTGTTTGTTGATACCGATGAATTGTGGGTTTATGATCAAGTCTATCTATGAACAATATTTGAATCTTCTTTGAATTCTTTTATGTATGATTGGTTATCTTTGCAAGTCTCTTCGAATTATTAGTTTGGTTTGGCCTACTAGATTGATCTTTCTTGCAATGAGAGAAGTGCTTAGCTTTGGGTTCAATCTTGCGGTGTCCTTTCCCAGTGACAGTAGGGGCAGCAAGGAACGTATTGTATTGTTGCCATCGAGGATAACAAGATGGGGTTTTCATCATATTGCATGAGTTTATCCCTCTACATCATGTCATCTTGCTTAAGGCGTTACTCTGTTTTCATTAACTTAATACTCTAGATGCATGCTGGATAGTGGTCGATGAGTGGAGTAATAGTAGTAGATGCAGGCAGGAGTCGATCTACTTGTCTCGGACGTGATGCCTATATACATGATCATGCCTAGATATTCTCATAACTATACTCAATTCTGTCAATTGCTCAACAGTAATTTGTTCACCCACCGTAGAATACTTATTCTCTCGAGAGAAGCCACTAGTGAAACCTATGGCCCCCGGGTCTATCTTCATCATATTAATCTCCTACTACTTTGTTTTCTTTCGGTAACGGAGCTCACGAGATTTTCTACTTTGAGTTTTGTGTTGTGAAGTTTTCAAGTTTTGGGTAAAGATTTGATGGATTATGGAACAAGGAGTGGCAAGAGCCTAAGCTTGGGGATGCCCATAGCACCCCCAAGATAATCTAAGGACACCTAAAAGCCAAAGCTTGGGGATGCACCGGAAGGCATCCCCTCTTTCGTCTACTTCTATCGGTAACTTTACTTGGAGCTATATTTTTATTCACCACATGATATATGATTTGCTTGGAGCGTCTTGTATGATTTGAGTCTTTACTTTTTAGTTTACCACAGTCATCCTTGCTGTACATATCTTTCGAGAGAGCCATACATGATTTGGAATTTTTTAGAATACTCTATGTGCTTCGCTTATATCTTTTGAGTTTCATAGTTTTTCTCTAGTACTTCACTTATATCTTTTAGAGCACGATGGTGAATTTGTTTTATAGAAACTATTGATCTCTCATGCTTCACTTAGATTATTTTGAGAGTCTTAAATAGCATGGTAATTTACTTAAAATCCTAATATGCTAGGTATTCAAGATTAGTAAAATTTTCTTATGAGTGTTTTGAATACTAAGAGAAGTTTGATGCTTGATGATTGTTTTGAGATATGGAGGTAATAATATCAAAGTCATGCTAGGAGCATGCGCGTAGTACCGAGGTTTTTGATGACTTGTAGATTTTTGCAATAAGTATGTGAGTTCTTTATGACTAATGTTGAGTCCATGGATTATACGCACTGTCACCCCTCCATCCTTGCTAGCCTCTCCGGTACCGTGCATTGCCCTTTCTCACATTGAGAGTTGGCGTAAACTTCGCCGGTGCATCCAAACCCCGTGATATGATACGCTCTTTCACACATAAACCTCCTTATATCTTCCTCAAAACAGCCACCATACCTACCTATTATGGCATTTCCATAGCCATTCCGAGATATATTGCCATGCAACTTTCCACCATTCCATTTATCATGACACATTCATTATTGTCATATTGCTTAGCATGATCATGTAGTTGCCATAGTATTTGTGGCAAAGCCACCGTTCATAATTCTTTCATACATGTCACTCTTGGTCCATTGCATATCCCGGTACACCGCCGAAGGCATTCATATAGAGTCATCTTTTGTTCTAGTATCGAGTTCTAAATAAATAGAAGTGTGATGATCATCATTTTCTAGAGCACTGTCCCAAGTGAGGAATTATAAAAAAAAGAAGAAAAAGAAAGGCCATATATAAAAAAAAGAGAAAGGCCAAATAAAAAAATGAGAGAAAAAGAGAGAAGGGACAATGTTACTATCATTTGCCACACTTGTGCTTCAAAGTAGCGCCGTAATCTTCATGATAGAGAGTCTCTTGTTTTGTCACTTTCATATACTAGTGGAAATTTTCATTATAGAACTTGGTTTGTATATTCCAACAATGGGCCTCCTCAAGTGCCCTAGGTCTTCGTGAGCAAGCAAGTTGGATGCACAGCCACTTAGTTCTTTTGAGCTTTCATACATTTATAGCTCTAGTTCATCCGTAGCATGGCAATCCCTACTCCTTGCATTAACATCAATCGGTGGGCATCTCCATAGCTCATTGATTAGCCTCGTTGATGTGAGACTTTCTCCTTTTTGTCTTCTCCACATAACCCCCCTCATTATATTATATTCCACCCATAGTGCTATGTCCATGGCTTACACTCATATATTGCGTGAAAGTTTATAGGTTTGAGATTACTAAAGTATGAAACAATTGCTTGGCTTGTCATCGGGGTTGTGCATGATGAGAGCATTCTTGTGTAACGAAAATGGAGCATGACTAAACTATATGATTTTGTAGGGATGAACTTTCTTTGGCCATGTTATTTTGAGAAGACATAATTGTTTTGTTAGTATGCTTGAAGTATTATTATTTCTATGTCAATATGAACTTTTGTCTTTGAATCTTTCGGATCTGAATATTCATACCACAATTAAGAAGAATTACACTAAAATTATGCCAAGTAGCACTCCGCATCAAAAATTCTGTTTTTATCATTTACCTACTCGAGAACGAGCATGAATTAAGCTTGGGGATGCTTGATACATCTCCAACGTATCTGTAATTTTTGATTGCTCCATGCTATATTATCTACTGTTTTGGACATTATTGGGCTTTATTATCCACTTTTATATTATTTTTGGGACTAACCTATTGACCGGAGGCCCATCCCAGAATTGTTGTTTTTTGCCTGTTTTAGGGTTTCGAAGAAAAGGAATATCAAACGGAGTCCAAACGGAAGGAAAGCTTCATGAACGTGATTTTCTCAACGAACAAGACCCAGGAGACTTGAACCATACGTCAAGACACAAAAGAGGAGACCACGAGATAGGACGGCGTGCCTACCCCCCCCTCCCCCCAGGCACGCCCTCCACCCTCGTGGGCCCCCTGTTGCTCCACCGACGTACTCCTCTTCCTCCTATATATACCTACGTACCCCCAAACGATCAGATACGGAGCCAAAACCCTACCACCGCCGCAACTTTCTGTATCCACGAGATCTCATCTTGGGGCCTGTCCCGGAGCTCCTCCGGAGGGGGCATTGATCACGGAGGGCTTCTACACCAACACCATAGCCCCTCCAATGAAGTGTGAGTAGTTCACCTCAGACCTACGGGTCCATATAGTTAGTAGCTAGATGGCTTCTTCTCTCTTTTTGGATATCAATACAATGTTCTTGCACTCTCTTGTGGAGATCTATTTGATGTAATCTTCTTTCTGCGGTGTGTTTGTTGAGACCGATGAATTGTGGGTTTATGATCAAGTCTATCCATGAACAATATTTGAATCTTCTCTGAATTCTTTTATGTATGATTAGTTATCTTTGCAAGTCTCTTCGAATTATCAGTTTGGTTTGTCCTACTAGATTGATCTTTCTTGTGATGGGAGAAGTGCTTAGCTTTGGGTTCAATCTTGCGGTGTCCTTTCCCAGTGACAGTAGGGGCAGCAAGGCACGTATTGTATTGTTGCCATCGAGGATAACAAGATGGGATTTTCATCATATTGCATGAGTTTATCCCTCTACATCATGTCATCTTGCTTAAGGTGTTACTCTGTTTTCATGAACTTAATAATCTAGATGAATGCTGGATAGCGGTCGATGAGTGGAGTAATAGTAGTAGATGCAGGCAGGAGTCGGTCTACTTGTCTCGGACGTGATGCCTATATACATGATCATACCTAGATATTCTCATAACTATGCTCAATTCTGTCAATTGCTCAACAGTAATTTGTTCACCCACCGTAGAATACTTATTCTCTCGAGAGAAGCCACTAGTGAAACCTATGGCCCCCGGGTCTATCTTCATCATATTAATGTCCTACTACTTAGTTATTTCCTTTGCTTTTTACTTTGCTTTTATTTTACTTTGCATCTTTATCACAAAAATTCCAAAAATATTATCTTATCATATCTATCAGATCTCACTCTCGTAAGTGGCCGTGTAGGGATTGACAACCGCTTATCACGTTGGTTGCGAGTATTTATTTGTTTTGTGCAGGTGCGAGGGACTCGCGCGTAGCCTCCTACTGGATTAATACCGTGGTTCTCAAAATCTGAGGGAAATACTTACACTACTTTGCGGCATCATCCCTTCCTCTTCGGGGAAAACCAACGCAGTGCTCAAGAGGTAGCAGCTAGCATTGGAACATAACAGAGAAATACAAAATATAGCTGCCAACATTGGAACATAGCTGCAAGGGGTCACTTAATTAGTGGAACATAGCAGAGAAATACAAAATATGTCATGACCAAACTGCAGTAACAACCAGCAGTCATATTCAACATTTAATTGAAGTATAAATAGTTGAAAGCCTGAGGCAACACGCAGTTAATTTGTACAGAACATGCAGATATTTCTGCTGCATTTTCATTCGTCTGAACAAAGCCTGCCTACTAAGTACCACTACTAACCCTCTCTTCTGAAGCTATAACTGAAGAAGATTGCATGTACAAGGACCACTACATAGATTCAGAGAACAAACACGACGGACAAACACACATTCAGGCTAACTCAGGTGAAAGCTTCTGCAATTCCAGCTTCACCAGAGACCCACCTCTCGGCCTACAGGATCACGGAAGGAACTAGCGCTAGTTCTACTAACTGAACTCAACTCCGGCACCACCGCTGCTTCTGTCCATCGCCGATTTGCCGGAGAAACAGAGTGTTTGCGGGCGGCCGCGACCCGTATGGGAGCTCGATTGATCCAGCGTTTGCGGGCACGGCGATGCGCATGGGCTAGCGCGTTGGGGTCCTACGGCTGCGCTTAGCATGCCTATGAGCTCAGTTGACTTTGACGGCGACGAGTGATACGTCTCCAACGTATCTATAATTTTTGATTGTTCCATGCTATTATATTATCAACCTTGGATGTTTTATATGCATTTATATGCTATTTTATATGATTTTTGGGACTAACCTATTAACCTAGAGCCCAGTGCCAGTTTCTGTTTTTTTCCTTGTTTTTGAGTTTTACAGAAAAGGAATACCAAACAGAGTCCAATTGACGTGCCAATTTTTGACGATTTTTTAAGGACCAAAAGAAGACCCCGAAGTAAAAGGGTTGGGCCAGGAGAGTCCCGTGCTGCCCATGAGGGTTGGGGTGCGCCCACCCCCCTGGGCGTGGGCCCCTGCCTCGTGGACAACCCGGAGACCCCCTGAAGTGAGACCTACGCCAAAAAATCCTATAAATACTGAAACCTCCAGAGAACACAATAGATCGGGAGTTCCGCCGCCAGAAGCCTCCGTAGCGACTGAAAACCAATCTAGACCCGTTCCAGCACCCTGCCGGAGGGGGAAATCCCTCTCCGGTGTCCATCTTCATCATCCCGGTGCTCTCCATGACAAGGAGGGAGTAGTTCTCCCTCGGGGCTGAGGGTATGTAACAGTAGCTATGTGTTTGATCTCTCTCTCTCTCATGTTCTTGAGGTGGTACAATCTTGATGTATCGCGAGCTTTGCTATTATAGTTGGATCTTATGATGTTTCTCCCCCTCTACTCTCTTGTAATGGATTGAGTTTTCCCTTTGAACTTATCTTATCGGATTGAGTCTTTAAGGATTTGAGAACACTTGATGTATGTCTTGTGTGGCATACCTGTGGTGACAATGGGGTATTCTATTGATCCACTTGATGTATGTTTTGGTGATCAACTTGCGGGTTCCGCCCATGAACCTATGCATAGTGGTTGGCACAAAATCTCGTCTTGACTCTCCGGTAGAAACTTTGGGGCACTCTTTGAGGTCCTATGTGTTGGTTGAATAGATAGATCTGAGATTGTGTGATGCATATCGTATAATCATACCCACGGATACTTGAGGTGACATTGGAGTATCTAGGTGACATTAGGGTTTTGGTTGATTTGTGTCTTAAGGTGTTATTCTAGTACGAACTCTAGGGCTGTTTGTGACACTTATAGGAATAGCCCAACGGATTGATTGGAAAGAATAACTTTGAGGTGGTTTCGTACCGTACCATAATCTCTTCGTTTGTTCTCCGCTATTAGTGACTTTGGAATGACTCTTTGTTGCATGTTGAGGGATTGTTATGTGATCTAATTATGTTATTATTATTGAGAGAACTTGCACTAATGAAAGTATGAACCCTAGGCCTTGTTTCCTAGCATTGCAATACCTTTTGTGCTCACTTTTATCATTAGTTACCTTGCTGTTTTTATATTTTCAGATTACACAAACCTTTATGTACTATCCATATACCACTTGTATCACCATCTCTTTGCTGAACTAGTGCACCTATACAATTTACCATTGTATTGGGTGTGTTGGGGACACAAGAGACTCTTTGTTATTTGGTTGCAGGGTTGCTTGAGAGAGACCATCTTTATCCTACGCCTCCTATGGATTGATAAACGTTAGGTCATCCACTTGAGGGAAATTTGCTACTGTCCTACAAACCTCTGCACTTGGAGGCCCAACAACGTCTACAAGAAGAAGGTTGTGTAGTAGACATCAACGAGCACGTCTACAGCAGCGAGTTCGGCCCCGACGAGCACGATGGCTAAAGGTGCGGAAAGTCGAGAAGGAAGAGGGGAGAGGAGGCGGAGCTCACCGGGGAGGCGCAAGGAGGCCCTGCGAGAGCTTAGTAGCAGCAGAGGTGGCCGGAGTTGAGGAAGACGGCGGCGACCCAAGGAAGAAGACAAGGTGGATCCGGTGTTGTGTGGCTCCTTGGCTCACGCGCGTCGACGTAGAGGTAGTAGCAGATGCCGGTGGAGTGGTTGGACCATTCGGAGGAGCACGGGGGAAGGTGGTCGCTGCGGTGGTGGGCGACGAACGGCGACGGAGGTGATCGGGCGCGTGGATCTGGCGAGGAAGGGAGAGAGGCCAGAGGGAGAGGGGAGCAAGTGGGAGTGGATGGGGTTATTTTAGTGGGGGGAGGGTTAGCAATGGTGCACCTTTTAGGGGTGCGCCATAAAAGTTGGTATACCAATGGCGCACCATTTAGGGGTGCGCCGTAAACACCGTGATAGCAATGTCGCACCTTCTCCTGGTGCGCCATTACTAACTTTTTTTTGGATTTTTAATTACATGTAATAATTTAAGATTTGAGATAAAAGAAAAGGAAAATGCAAATGGAGTGATAAAACAATTGTGCAAAGATTTAGAATTAGATGACATGGTTGAAATCAAGTGATACACATGTAATAATTTAGTTGCATGTAATAATTGAGCTTGCCACTGACACACACACACGCGCGTGTCGTGATTCGATCTTAGCTATCTTTTCACAATCTTCTTGTCCTTATTTTTCGCAAATGGAGTTCTTCTCTTGAACGGACGTCCTTTAGGTAGGGTGGTCCTGCTTCTTCTTGTGGTGTATGGTACTTCATCATCGTCGTCATATTTCATCTTCGGGTCGCCGTACTTGTCGAAGTCTTGCTCATTGGTGACACCATCCATTCCGACGATGTTCCTTTTGCCTCTCCTCACGACAACACGACCAGGCTTTGACTGGTCGGTAATGAAGAAGCATTGGTCCACTTGGGAAGACAGTACCCATGACTCATTTTTCGCGGTGACATTTGCGTCCGCGTTCTTGGATTTGGCTTTGGGTATAACCATGGTGGTGAAATACCGGTATTCTTTTAGGACGCTCTTGGCAGCCGACACATGGCACTTGCCGCCACAGGCGCTGGCGGCGGGACCTGCCGCCGTGGGCGGTGGCGGCAGCCCAGGTATATAACCGGTTCTCGAGCAAGTAACGGAACAAGAAGAGGCTGGTGGCCCCTGCCGCCACATGCCATGACGGCAGGTTTGATGCGTGCGACGTGAAAATGTCTTAGTCCTCGCACTGCCGCTGCATGAAAGTATTTACTGGCTGCTGCACGTACATTCTGACGCATGCAGGCCATTATATGCATGGTCATACGTATACGCGGCAACAGCAAAGGCACCTGCATGGACGTACGGAGGTAAAAAGTCTAGCTTATACCAGGTCCCAGCCAGTAGTGGCAAACATTGCACGCAGCCAGCAAGGATCTAGAAGCTCTACAGATGGAGAGATGCAGCCGGAATAACACAGCTATCCGCAGGCGCATTGTCGCGCGCAGCAGCAGCTGCTGCCGCCTACAGGCGTGGCGGCGGGCCCACCTGGCCTCGCCCCGTTCTGTCACGCGGCACCTGAGATGAAAAACCTGTTGCCCCGAAGCTGCCGCCTGCGCTCATGGCGGCATGTCCCGCCGCCGGCGCCCGTGGCGGCAGGTGCCACGTGTCGGCTGCCGGACCTGCCGCCACTGTATATGTGGTCTTTTCTGTCAATACACCGTGCAGGTAGTTTTTTTGTCAATACGAATTCGTATGTAGTCTTTTTTGACAAAAACTCTCGGCTGCCGGCCCTGCCGCCATGACGTAAGTGGTCTTTTTTGTCAATACAGTGCGTAGATGGTCTTTTTTATCAATATGAAATCGTATGTGGTCTTTTTTGACAAAAAATCGTGCATAGGTTACACCATCGGTCGGCCGTAGCTGTGAGAGCAGATGGACAAGACGGCAGAAGGTGTGGGTGTTGCTACACCTCACCCGTGGCCGTGCGATCACCTCGTTGTGATGCGCCCAACAGCTCTCCACGTACATCCCTAGCTCCCCCCCCCCCCCCCCCCCCCCCCTGGTAGGTGCCACTGCAGTGCCTCCTCTTGCCAACGAGCATACTCCACATCGAACATCGCCGCCTCTGCCAATTAATTGTTCATTCGTGCATCAACATTGTTAATTGAATGTGCTTGGGTTAGAGGACTCCCTATACAGACATACACACACGAATGTGCATACAAATTGGATAGAAAATGAGTAGAGATTGAGGCTCGATTCTTCTCGCCATTAATGCAACTGGTTGCTTGTGCAAAAACAGTACCTTAGCTCTTGTATTGTGGAGTTCTTGTTCGATCTGAGCTAGCCTGATCCTGCTGGACAAGAGCCGTTCGATATAAGCCTGATAGAGAATGGTTCAAGTACATGCTTTTACCTGTGTTAGAGCTTAGAATAATCACAGCCATTAAATCTAGAATGGGTGGCATCAAAGATAGCTAAAGAAATTGCTTTTAGGGAGTTAAGTATAGGGGTTCGGTTAGATCCAACCACTACCTAACTCCTTCAAATTTAAGGAGCTATGGTTTAGGACAACATTTAACGAGTTATAGGATAGGGTGTCGGCTATTGTTGGGCCTGCAGAACTCCATCAAGAAGGGAAGAACCAGAAGAGCACATTTATTTCCAGACGGCAAGGAGGCAGCAATTCCGCCATAGCTGGAAACCGCTTAAAGAATGAAGCACGAGAATGAAAAAAAAATCTCATAAGAGCTTTACTTACAATGGTTGAATGATTATTGACGCTAATTTCGAAAGGATCGGGAGCATCAATCCATGTTACTTCATCCAATCACACGCTAGAACTGACTAAGAATGTCGATACACCTAGGAAAAAATCTCACTATGTTCTTATTGACTGTACCCATGTCTGTGTGCAAATTAACGAATGGTGGGTCTTCTAGTATATACACTTTCATGTAATAGAAGATATAAATGGGAATGCATCTTTGAAAAAGTTTCATCCTCCTCGCGTCCCTCGCGTCGCCCCCGCCCTGGGCGACTCGGGGGCCTCCAACCCTAGGCACCACCGCCGCCCTCTCCTTCTCCCCTCCTCGCGCCGCCGCCGGGTGAAACCCGCGTGGCAGACGGCGGCGGCGGGGGGACTCCCTCTCCCGCCTCCCCTTCTTCCGCGGGCGGCGGATCTAGACGGCAGGCGGCGGTGTCCTGCGGCGGCAGGCCTCGGCGAGTGGTGGCAGGGCACGGGGCACGCGGCGGCGTGCCTCGGGAGGCGGTGGCGGCTGTGCGCGGGGCTGACTCCGGGGCGGCGGCGCGGGCTTGGATCCATCGCGGATCTGACCTGTGGGCGCGGCCTCGGCCTCCCCTGCTCGGCCGGCGGGTCTCGGTGGGGGGGCTTCCCCGTCCTGAGATCTGCCAAGCGGGATCATCCAGATCCCGGCAAGGACGGCGGCGACCCGTGCACGAGAGATGGAGGTCTTCGATCAGATCTGGGTGAAAACCTGCTATTGGCTATTGCCAAGGCCGGCGATGGCGACGCTGTCTGCGCCGTTCCCTTCCTGAAGGCATCGTCGTGGAGATGTTCAAGGCCACTCTCTGCTATCTCCGGGGGAAACCCTAGATCAGTAGATCGGATGATGGCGGCTCTCTGGTGTCGTTTTCCCCCATGGGGGCGTCATTCTTGGAGGTGCACACGGGCTCGAGGGACTAGAGGACGGCGACTCTGGTGGAGCGGTGCTTCATCTTTCCCATTGAAGGTGGCGGATCTCGGCGGCGTGGTGCTGTTGAGACTCGGCGGCTGATGCGCGGAGATGGACTCCCGCAGGAGGAGGTTGCTGTCTGGCGTCATGGTGACGTCGATGCCTGAGTGGCCAGACAAGGTAGAAGCTTCAATATGACCTGAAGACGGACTTGTGGAAGATGGCGGCGACGACACACGAGTGTGTCTAACCGGATTGTGTCCCAAACCCGGTATGTGGCTCTGGGGCTTCCAAATATGTTTCGGCTTCCGGCTTTTGATGTTAGGCTTAGGTGAGTGGTTTGGGTAGTGGCCCAGCTAGCACCCCTTCATCATTTTGGATAGGAGTAGCGGCATGTGTTGCCAAGATGATGGATTCAGGCACATTGTTGTAATACATTGTAAGGTCCTCAAGAATAATCAATAAAGTGGACGTATGCATCTCCCAGATGCAGAGGCCGGGGGTCATCCTCCTTTTCTAAAAAAAAATCAAGGCAACTTTTTTTCTGTTACATTGCAACCGGTTGTAGGATAACCTTTTACATTCTGTTGGCGCAAACCCGGAAACCATATGCACAAAGAAACTCAACTCGAGCATGAACTCGGAGCAATGGCAACGAACGCCGCGGCCGGCGAACCGGCCTGTATCTTCGCAACCTTTATTTACTGGGTTTGGCACTACTCAATGACCGCATCGCCTACGCCTTATACACGCAGCGCCCACGCATCGTCCCGCGCGCACCCGACGCTCCCGACCACACCACACGCCGTGGACTCACTGCGCGCCGCCTCCGCGTCCGCCATCGCAGCCGCAACGCCGCGCACCTCCACAGGCCGACATACGGCCCTGAGCTTCATCGCGCAGCCGCCAGCAAACGCCGCCACCGCCGGCACCCCTCCGGCAAAGGGACGACACCCAAGATGAACTAGCTTATGATATCAATTGTTGGCGCAAACCCGGAAACCATATGCATAAAGAAACTCAACTCGAGCACGAACTCGAAGCAATGGCGACGAACACTGCGGCCGGCGAATCGGCCTGTATCTTGGCAACCTTTATTCACTTGGCTTGGCACTACTCAATGACCGCATCATCTACGCTTTATACACGCAGCGCCCACGCATGCCTGACCCCCACCCACGCATCACACGGCCACCACTACCGGCCACTAACTCAAGGCCGGCTAACCAGTTAACTACCAATGCATGCACTAACAATAGGAGCTGCACGACCACCACGCACGGCCACCATGCAAGTCCACTTCCAGCGCATCCGTAGCATGCTCTCAACGACCATACGAGTCGAACGTTCAGCTAACTACATGCAGCTCCGGCCGCGCGCTGCCTCCAACAGACCGTAACAGCCCCTGTGCATGCAGCTCCTTTACGATGTGAGAACGAACTCCCGCCGGCACACACCCCTGTGCCCAGCACGGACCAGACCTAGCGCGCCGACGCCAATCACCACCGCACGGGCACGGACATGGCTTATTGCCAACACATTCTATATGGTTGTCTTAGCATTACACACAAAGGATCATACTGCATAGATTCTGGATGTGTTCCAGTACAATAGGCATATAATAAAAGTAGGTGCTTCTCAACATCCTCATCACACTCTTTTGCCATGTTCTCCTGCCTAAAAAGGTAACTTATAAATACGTGTATGTTTGTACTACAACTTTTTTGGGTTGGTCACAGTGGAGTAGAAGCCGAGGCCAATTCTTCCATATATCGAGTGTATATGTGCATATTGACCATGACTTCACTGCTTCACCAACCATTGCGTCGGTTGCAAACTTTACTTGTATGTACTAATAGTGCCATAAGACTAGCCACAGTGGGAGTAACTTCAATAGTAACATCGAGTTCAACTCAGCAAATTTGCTTATGTGGCAATGAGTTAATGAGGAAAGAGGTAGTTACAGTAACTTAGCTAGTTACTGTAACATCACATGTCCCAATGCAATATGAGTCTATAACCTAATAAATGAATCCTTGCATGTTACCACACTTAAGTTACTACGCACTATGAAGGTAGTAACATAGTCTAGGTATACATGTATGTTACTAGTGTAAATATTTTGGGAGCAAAAACACTAGCTATTTCAGCTTATCCCCCCCCCCCCCCCCCCCCCTCTCTCGCACTCTTCATTCGAGATCGTATGGGTGCCAAACATTCAGAAGTCAAAGCAAGCGACTCTACAAACCTATGTATGCACAGGGAGCACCAAACTACAAAAACAAACTATGCCTTGTAGCTCACTCATAAAAAAAAGAGTATGCTTGGAACAGAAGGAACTCACAATTCAATGTGAGGAAGCAATGGTATTGTAAACTAAATTATGTGAACAGATGCACCAGTTCCTTGAATTGAAGCCAGAGCGCTACGGTGATGGTCACCCCCCATATAGTTTCAAGCATAAACTATGTTTCCAAAACTACATAAAACTCAAGAAGTTACACACGGTTATATAAAAATCTATTTGGGCACATGGAGCAAACATACAACAACATTTTTGTACCGCATTTCTTGGCCTCAAAACTAAATGCCTTACTAGCAAAACCATAGAAGTACAATCAAGCTTGAAGCTGTTCGGACCTCCTTGGTGTTATTTCTTTCAACTTCAGACTAGCACGTGATTTTGCTTTTGTGCCACTAGTACACGATGCTAGAGCTAAGAATGTGACAGCCTAAATCAATGTAATTATGGAATCATAAGAGAGAGAATTGATCTTCCTTCTTGGCTCTTTCTTAAAAAAGAAGAATGTACCTTGCACTAGGGAGGACTAACGGACGTTTTTTTTGTGAAAAGGGGGGCTCCCCGGCCTCTGCATCAGAGTGATGCATACGGCCATCTTATTAACCAAATAAAGCAGTGCCAACATGGTCCCAAGGTCTCCAAAAGTAAAAATAAAGCAGAGAAGGCTCACACAGAGCCATGCAAGGCTAGAAACACCAACTAGCCACGAAAAGACGTCACAACCGGCTGGCTAAAAATAAATAGGTAAACTAATTGCCTATCCTATTACATGACCGCCATCCAAACAGATTGAAGATATCCCGAGCTACCATCTCCCAGCGGAAAGATCCAGTAACCAAATGCTCCCCGGCTTCCATCGGAGTGAGTAGCGACCGCGAACGGATCAGTGTCGTGGTTTGGAATATAACCTGCAAAAAATGGATATGTGATATTCTATTAAAAACCAAATCATTTCTGCAAGTCCAGATAGTCCACA
Source organism: Triticum urartu (assembly GCF_056163025.1). NCBI lineage: Eukaryota > Viridiplantae > Streptophyta > Magnoliopsida > Poales > Poaceae > Triticum > Triticum urartu. The sequence continues at coordinate 513,151,414 of NC_141873.1, forward strand.
GCAACGCGCGAACTCCAACCCGAATGTGTTTCGCTAAGTCAGGCTCAATCCCATTAAGCCATGTCCCAAATAACGCGTTGACAGAATTCGGTGGATTGATATTAAAAGCAATGTGGACCGTTCGCCAAAGGACTTTGGCCAACGGGCAATCAAAAAAGAGGTGTCTGATTGTCTCATCCCGATCACAGAAACTACACCTAGTAGGTCCTGTCCAATTACGCTTTATCAAGTTGTCCTTGGTTAAAATAACTTGTTTATGAACAAACCACATAAACACTTTTATTTTCAAATGAACTTTGACAGCCCAAACATGCTTGGATGTAGGAATGGAGTTTGAATTAATAACATCAATATACATTGATTTAACCGTGAATACTCCAGACTTAGTCAGTTTCCAGCGTAATTCATCGGGTTGTTGACAAAGTTGAACCTCCATCAGTCTCCTAACTAGACGGAGCCATTCTTCCCAACGATTGCCCGCTATAGACCGTCGAAACTGAATATTAAGGGGGATAGATTGAAATACCGAGGCGACGAACACCTCACGTCGTCGGACAATACGGTACAAAGACGGATATTGGATGGCCAAGGGTGTATCGCCGAACCAAGTATCCTCCCAGAAACGTGTACTAGCGCCGTTTCCAACAACAGACTTCATCCTATTAAACAAAGATTGTTTGACTTTCATCAGTCCTTTCCAGAAAGGTGAATCAGTCGGCCTGACTATGACCTGGGACAAAGTTTTGTCTGGGGGTACTTGTTGTGAAGGATTTGAGCCCACATAGTATCATTCTCCGATGAGAGCTTCCACAGCCACTTGCTAAGAAGGCATCTATTCTTAACTTCTAGATTCGCAATACCAAGACCCTCTTGGTCTTTCGGTCTACAGATGATATCCCATTTAGCAAGCCGATATTTTCTTTTAAGCTCATCACCCTGCCAAAAGAAACGCAATCGATAAAAGTCCAGTCATTTCCTAACACCAACTGGGACCTCAAAGAACGATAGGAGAAACATAGGCATACTCGTGAGCACCGAATTTATCAGGATTAATCGGCCTCCATACGACATGAGCTTACCCTTCCAGCAACTCAGTTTCTTCTCAAATCAGTCCTCCATGCACTTCCATTCTCTGTTTGTCAGCCGACGATGGTGTATTGGAATACCTAGGTAAGAGAAGGGTAACTCTCCCAACTTGCACCCAAACAATTGCCTATAAGCCTCCTGTTCTTCTTTGGCTCTACCAAAACAGAACAGCTCGCTCTTATGAAAGTTAATATTTAACCCGGTCAATTGTTCAAATAGGCATAACACAAGCTTCATATTTCTCGCCTTAGCCAAGTCATGCTCCATAAAGATAATTGTATCATCGGCGTACTGAAGGATGGATACACCTCCGTCAATAGATGAGGTACCAATCCACCTACTTGACCATTTTCCTTAGCCCTTCCTATCAAAATTGGTAACATATCCACCACAATGTTAAACAGGATAGGGGACATCGGATCTCCTTGTCTTAGGCCTTTATGTGTTTGGAAGTAATGACCTATATCATCATTTACTTTAATTCCCACACTACCTTTTTGCGTAAATGATTCAACCTGTCGGCGCCAGGCTTCATCACATCTTTTCATACGCAATGACTGTTGGAGGAATGGCCATTTGACCTTATCGTATGCTTTCTCGAAATCCACCTTAAAAATTACTCCATCTAACTTTTTGGAATGGATTTCATGGAGCGTTTCATGCAGGACGACCACCCCTTCAAGGATATTTCTGTCCGGCATGAAAGCAGTTTGGGATTGTTGCACCACAGAATGTGCAATCTGTGTGAGCCTATTAGTCCCGACTTTGGTGAAGATTTTGAAACTAACATTGAGGAGGTAGAACGGCCTGAACTGCTCAATTCTCACAGCATCCGTTTTCTTAGGAAGCAGTGTGATAGTTCCAAAATTCAAGTGAAATAAGTGAAGCTGTCCAGAGAACAGATCATGGAACATAGGTAATAAATCCCCCTTAATAATGTGCCATCACTTTTTATAGAACTCGTCCGGGAATCCATCCGGTCCGGGCGCCTTATTGTTTTTCATCTGTGCAATAGCATCAAACACCTCCTTCTCTGAGAACGGGGCAACCAAAATATCATTGTCGGCAGCCGATAGTTGAGGCACATCCTCAGTCCTGGACTCATCGAGGGACACACAATTATCCTCCGGAGGTCTAAATAACTGCCTATAATACTCAGTAATATATGTTTTTAGGTTATCCTGTCCTAAAATCGTGCCCTCATCTTGTTCAAGTTGGAATATTCGCTTCTTTCTGTGCTTACCGTTAGCAATCAAATGAAAGAATTGAGTATTAGCATCCCCTTGGACCACTTTGCGGACTTTAGCTCGCAAAGCCCACTTCAATTCTTCTTCGCGGAGCAGTTCTTTCAACCTCTTCTCCACCTCAGTTTTAACCTGGAGCTCAGCTGGCAGCAAAATCATGGATTCGGCCTTTATGTCTAGGGCCTGTATAAGAGAAAGGAGTATCCTTTTCAATCTTATACACACCACTGAGGTGTTTATCCCAACCCCGTAAGAAACTTCTCAAATGCCTAATCTTATTCTGCCAACGCTCGACCGCAGTCGTACCTCCTGCACCCCTAGCCCCTTCCTTGGCAATCAGGTCCAAGAACCCCTCGCGTTCGAACCATGACATCTCGAAAGAGAAGGTGTTCTTGTTACCCACGTGGTTCGGCTCCCCTGAGTCCAGGAACAAGGGTGTGTGATCGGATATTCCCCGCGAGAGAGCTTGCACCGTAACCAAAGGGAACTTTTGTTCCCACTCCACGCTCGCGAGAACTCGATCAAGTTTTTCGTAGGTTGGGTTTGGCAGAGCATTAGCCCAGGTAAACTTTCTACCAGAAAGCTCTATCTTCCTCAGATCCAAGCTTTCAATAATGTTATTGAACATAAACGACCACCTGCCATCAAAGTTATCATTATTCTTCTCCTCTATCCTCCTAATGATATTGAAATCACCCCCAACTAAAATTGGGAGCTGTTCTGACCCACAGATTCGAACAAGGTCCGCTAGAAACTCCGGTTTAAGCTCGGGTTGTGCGGCACCATAAACCGCCACCAAAGCCCAGTTGAAACCATCTACTTTAGACCTGACTCGAAACTTAACCGCGAAGTCGCCCATTACTACACTTCGGACTTCAAGCGAATCGCATCTCACACCTAGCAAGATACCACCCGATCTTCCTCGCGGAGGGAGGCAATGACAATCGAAATCAATACCACCCGCAAGAGAGAACAGAAACTGGGGCGCAAAGTTTTCTTTACCAGTCTCCGATAGAGTAATGAAATCTAAACGCTGCTCTAAAGATGCCTCAGCAAGAAACCTTCTTTTAGACAAGTCCTTTAGACCTCTGCTATTGCAAAAGATTCCTTTCATATTTCGTCGTGGAATTTTTTAGTAGTCTGAATCCTAGTACTCCTACGAACTGCATAATCGGGATAGATCTTCCGTTTCCACTTGCGCTTTGGTTTACTAGGCTCTGACGCCCGGTCCTCATAACCGGGTTGAACGATACTGCCATCGGCAGTCTCTAGGGGCACATCATCGTCCTCAGACTCATGATTGAGGGGTGCTAGATCCGCACACAAAGTATCGAGCACTCTAACCCCTAACGCATCAATCTCATCATCATTCATCGGTTTAACCGCTGCAAGATTACGAATAGTCTCTAAGGCACGCTGCGCCTCCAAATCTAACAGATCATTCACCGAATTGGAAATCTCACTATCAGTAGCACCTAGTGAAACTCCTAATTGGTTTGCATTATTTATAATCTCCTCATTAGAAAAATGCAATAAAAAATTAGATATGTTGACGGACATACCAGAAGAGATCGCAGCCTCCTAAAGCTTCGCCACCCTCATAGCGCACCGCTGCTGCATATCATCAACCTCCGGGAGCTCATGTATACGAGCACTCATCCGTATCCCCGTCGAGACGGGGTCCGGGATCCCGCCAAAAGCAACGACCTCCTCCCTAGTAAAGTCTCGCGCTGAGTCCCTCAAAGGGTCAACCGAGGTTACCGGAGGAGGCGGCTGCGGGCTCCCAAGCCCCTCGGTCAAATGCCCCATGCTGGGCTCCAGATCCACGGATACGACATGAGAGGGGATGACGGGGGCCGCCTGCCCGCTGCCTCCTCCCACCTCACCTGCCGGCGCAGAGTGGAGCACCGTCGACGTCGGAGACGCGGTCCTCCTAACCGTCGAAGATGAAGGAGGAGCCAGGGCCACCTGCCCCAGCCCCCCTCCCTAGCGCTGCTGCTGGCACGGTTATCGCCGCCACAACCGGAGTAGCAGGATCCGAGGCCTCCTGCCTCGGCCTCCCTCCCCCAGCGCTGACCGACCCCAGCATGACCGACGTCACCGGCGTCGGGATATGGAGAGGAGAAGTCAAGGCCTCCTGCCCCGAACCCTCTCCCCCAGCACCAACTCAGATGCAGCCATCTGCGCCGGAGCCTCGACCACAGGAGGAGCAAGGGAAAGAGAAGAAATCTCCGGCTCCCCCACCCCAACTCCACCCACAGTCCTCGCCGATGAGGCCCTCACCAAGCGTCCAGGCACAGATCCGCCAGCCCCTCAAACTCCAACAGAGGAAGCGTGCGCTCAAACATATCATCAGATTCTACCCGGTCACTCCAGAGTCTGGGAGGTGCTAATGCTGGCTCAAAGGACCCAAACCGCAACAAAGTCATAGGCACCAGTGGCGATGCTGCCGGCTCAACCCCAGTCCCATCCCCGGGCGACTGAGCATCTGGGCGAGATCCGAAAGACCCTCACGTGTCGACTCATCAGTCGGTGCCCCATTGGCTCCCGCACTGCCGTCACCCTCGTGCATATCAACATCATTCCCATTAACCATATCAGCAAACAGTTCAGTGTCCTCAAACTCGATCTCTAGCGGGAACACCTCTTCCCTATAAGTCCAGTTGACCACATCAGGCACGAACTCAATATTCAGGACACTCACTAAAATCCGGGGCATCCCGTGAGCACGGGTAAAAGCCATGTCCACTCTCTCCGTCTTCCCAACCATAATACCCATACCGGCCACAACTCGAGCCCCCGAAAACCGCAACCAGACCTGCGTAAGCGGCTTTCCCTTAGGCTCCACCTTCTTCCACTCATGAAACTCTAGAATGCACTTCGTGCCAGCAACTCTACACAAGTCAAAACTCAGCAATCTCTGCAAATCATCCACCGTGGGGAAATCAACCTTAAAAACATTGTTCTCGAGAAGAACCAGCTCCCAACGAAAGTCCCCCGGAACCAGCTCCTGAAGCCTGCGCACAATCTGAGCCTTAGTCACCTCGCCCTGGGTAGTTTTCACAATCCCGGTGGTTAAGCTCAGGGTCTCCTCCGGAATATCTCTCGCAGCCGGTGACTCAAAGAACATAAGCTCGGCACAATAGACACCATACATAGTCAGCAACGGAGCCTGGTCACGCAATAACGGGCACTCCCCCGAGGCATGTGTTGGCTTGCCACACGACTCACACAGCTCGGCCACGCACTCAGCAGTGAAGTGGCCCTTCTCACCACAACGGTAACAGAGCATCTTTTCCTTCTTACGCGCATACTTGGACGCCCGCTCTGCATCAGACCTGTCAGCCACAGTTTCAGTCTCAGGAACATCAACACTGGCCAAGGCTGTCACCACCTCCATCGCCTGGGTAGGAATACCCGTGGAGGTGTGGTCGGTCTCCACTGCTGACGCGGCATGTTCAACAACTGCCGGAGGCGGAGGCGGTCGGCGAAACCTCCCACGACCCCCACCCCGACCACCACGACGGCCACGAAAGCCTCCTCTCTGGCGGTGGTCCGGGCCTGATGCTCCCTCGACAAATCCGCCTGGAGGGCCGAGAAACGGTCTCTCAGCAGACCCATCACTCTGCCAGGCATAGCCACGACCTCCTCCCGTGGAAGAGGAACCACGATGTTGTCCATCACCATACGCATCAAACCCATCATCCCCCCACTGGTCTCGGGGCGGATCATTGGGCTCTCTATTGCTAGAAATTTGCGTCTTCTGTGCCGGACCCGTCTGGTTCTGAGCCGGCCTCGCGACGTAGCGGGGCGGAGGTGCGGCACACGGCTGCCCGCCCGAAGGCATCGGCCCAACCCCAAGGGCAGTACCACCGCGGCCAGCAGGAGCCACACCAGTCACGCCCGGCGCTAGAGACCGAGGTCCACCACGTCCCGCGGCCTGCGGAGGGACGGGCGCCGTAGTTGGCGACGGTGGCCTCAGCCCGCCCCGGCCTGCAGCTACGGGCACCTGCCCGGGTGGCTGAACGCCCGAGTGGCCAAAGCCACGGCCCAGGTTACCCTGCACCACACCCCCGCCAGGCGGCGGCCTCTGGCCAGGCGGCGCCAGGGATCCACGCCCGGCACCCGCCGCCGGCGGCGGAACCGCCCTACCCCGTCCCGCTGGACCAGATGACTTGGCTGGCAGCGGCGCAGCCCCACGCCCGGCCATATCCACGAGTGGCGGGATCCTCCTTGCCCGACAAGCTCCGCAGACCGGGAAACCTCTCGTCCCGTGCTTGCGAACCCTAGAACCAGGCAGCGACGGCGCACGAGAGATAGAACCACGATCACCCTCGTACGTGCATGGGATCACGATGTGGACAGGAGTATGGCCGGGTCCAGCCTGGGCCTCATACCCATCTGACTCTGGCCCAACTCCGTGTGGACCCGGTTCAGTCCGAACCGGCCCATCACAACTCATTAGCGATCTCGCGTTCGAGATCTCTGTCGCCGACGCGGCCATCACGAGCGCCGCCGGTGTCTGTCGAGCAGCGAGCCGCCTCGCATTCTTCTTCTTCTTCACAGTAATCCAAGACTCCGGCCTGATCATATCGAATAACGTAAGGTTCGAAAGACTCACCTTAGGCAGAGGACCCTTCCAAGGTTTGAGCGCCGCCGTTTTCCGATGAACAACGCGTCGGATCATCTCATTTTTCTCGCCCGCGTGAAGACTGATACGCGCCGGATCGTCCGGTGGCAGGACCTGATCGATCGTCATGGCCACTTCATCTTCGCTATAGCCTGCATGGAATAGATCGCAAATGAGATCCGAAGGTGTCGGTGAGGACGGCGACCCTGCCGCGGATGCATCCCCATCGTCGTCGGCATCTTCCTCGTCGGACTCAGCAAGAGCCCAGAACCGCCCTCCGACGCGCCGGCGATCTCCGGCTGCGGACTACGCCGCCGCGGTCGGGCGCACGGTAGCCCGTCCAGTCGCCGCGGTCGCCCTTCTAGTCGCCGCAGTCATGTGTTGGACAATTGGGGGATAAAATTGGGGAACATCATTGGAGGGGAGGACAAATCATATAATCCATAGCTAAGCTATGCGATCATCTGGGTGAGACCGCCGATTAACTCCAGTTCTTTTCCAATCACGAGAGACCCTACCCGTGAATCGAGGACTGACGGACGTATGTTCATCCACGCATTGACACACTAATGGTCCGTCATACACTTATTCTTATGCAACATAATTAAGATGAATGTGCACATACAACATATCTATTATTCTTAAAAAAAACACCCCATTGCTCTCCTGGCCTCTAGACGAGCTCCTCATACCATACTCACCTGCCAACATATGTGGCCCGTCTATCCATAACACAGTCGAGTACATTTTGAACCAAACTCAATCAATAACGTTAGAAGGTTAGATATCATTGGTGCACCATGCCTAGGGATCCATTGAGTGGCATAGGATATACACAGCAAGAACTTTTGAGGCGATGTGAGTGAGACTCATTGGGTGTTTTACTTAGTTAATTCGATGAGACTCATTGTGAGTGAGACTCATTGGGTGTTCACCACATGCCTAAAGCCCAAAGTCTTTCATGACTTGATATGTGGTTGCGCGACGCACAAGCGTGAGTTTACCTCGTTTGCCATACAGAGATATAAGTCACTACTCCATACACTAGATTAGGGAGGAGATGAGTGAGTAATATTTTGATCGAGTGGCAAATGAGCCCGTTACTATACTAGAAGTCTAGGACAACATAGTACGGTCATGTCAATCATTATATGTACGTGATGGAAAAACAATGTGCTTAGATAGGCTAATCAGCCGATCCCTAATGCTTTCATGGAAAATATTAAAGGAGACTTTCTACTTGGAGACAATTCGTCGCCAAAATGCAAGTAAGATTTCAAGATGCAGGGAGTGGACTACAATGCAACGAACTCAACATGTGACCTGTGCAATGCCAATCGTTAGCCGAGACATCATCAACATTAGCATGTGGCCACATTATGCATGATTCAATGGTACGGTGCAACATCGCACCGGAACACGATTCTTCAAAATATTCACACGAGAGATTTGTCAAAAATGCATGTAGTCCTATGTTTGCCTGTAGTAGTACTAGTTCAAAAAATATTAACAACAATGAATATATATATTCAAAAATTTCTGTTGAGTTTGTCGGTTCCTTAACAAATTGTCATTTAGTGGTATGCATTAAGAAGTCATAACACTCATAAAAACAACTTTGGTACTTACTAATAATAGAATAATAATTATTATTAAACATAGTTAAACAATATAGTATATACTTAGTTTTTCTATATTTATCTTTACAAATTGGAGTCACTAAAGGATCCTCCACATTAATTCTTGAGGAAACATAGCTAGAAGTTGTTAGGTATTTGCTGGGCATTACATGACAGCCGCGCGCATGGTGTTGAGGATTTATCCCCATGTTTTTCCATTCTATATATCCATGTATCATTGGCAGACTCTGTTCTGCCACGACTATGGCCCATGTCCTTCCACAATCCAGTATTCCCATGGCTCTTCAATGTAGAGGTTGCCCTTTTTGTGCTGACATTCCGATCGAGCGGCAAGTTCTCTACTAACGGAGGTTTCCATAAGGGAAAATCACACCAAGCATGTGTGACCCAAGGTTGGACCTCTATATGATTGAATTTGGTAGAAATTCTGTTGAGACGACTGTATCATGTCCAAAGCGAGAGTATTAGGCAATCAGAGATTATATTTATTTGTTTCAGAAATATTGACCGTGAGTGAGGACCAATTGATGAGTAGTGCAAGCTTATTCCTATCAAGTTGGAAAAGCTTAATTAATTGTTTCCATAGAAGCCCACTCACAAAAAAAGGACTCTTGCAACTGTAGAAAGACAATTCAAAGTGAGTAAGCAATCTGTTTGACAAGTTCCCCAAACTCTATGAATAGGGTCAGAGCGGTACATAGATGGCTATTCCCTATATAGGTACATGCACATTATTCTGTTAGTACATATGTATACAACTCAAGAAGTCACAAAAGATTAGCTGCCGACGTAGAAGTCTTTGGCTCAAAGCGAAACACCAATATACTAGCAGAACATATTTATTAGTACACTCGATCTTGAAGCTCTTCGAAGCACCTTGGCTATTTTTCCTTTAACTTCAAAGTGCCACATGTTTTTTTTCTTTTGCCTTAGCACACTATGCTAGATCTAAGAATGTAAAACTTAAATCAATGGAACCATAAGGTAGAGAAACCCTCCACCTTTCTCGCTCTTGTAACAAAGTTAAATAAATTATATTGCACTAGATATGCTGACAGATTCCGAGTGCGATAATATTGAACCACTAGCTGAGGATGACCTTAAACTCCTCCATACTCATCTCATTGTGTGGAATATTTTCCTTACTGCTCCTTATGGGCTGCTTCTTATGCAACTTAATGCCACATGCATATGTTTGTCTGTATATTAGGTTATGCTTTTTTTATATGCCCTGATGTTTATCTTTTGTTTCCTTAGCTCATTAGCCTTCATCTTTTGCTTGTCTCTACGGAGAGAGCCTCACCCCTTCAGTAAAAAAAATAGTCTACGGCCATTATTGGTTGTCAAAAAAATATAAGTGGAAGTGGTACTAAAACATGTGTATATAAATTTATTGAACTATCTGGAATGCCAAGCTATTACTTTTGAGCAGCGACTAGTATTTAGTATTCGCAGCAGCAAATGCATGATATGTTTGATTATGAAAACGCACATAAAACATATCTATCTATTTTTTTATTAAGAAATATTCCATTACTCTCCTGCCTTGTACGTGTTCCTATATGATGCTCGCCGCCAATATATATAGCTCTTCTATAAATAACGGCATGTACATGTGATGGAGCCAGCACTCAAGCAACAAAGTAGAACCTAGATATATAGCGTGCGTGTGAACCAATTGAGTAACATAGCGTATATTCCACAACAAGATCTTCTGAAGGAATGAGACGCATTGGGAAATTTAGTTGATGTCAGGCAATGCCAGGGAATATCGCATGGAATGCATCGAGCCCGAGAGAGTATATTTCCTTCATGCATATTTGACGATATGCGAGAATGAGCTTACCTAGAAATCTGTGGGACCACCATGTTGTCAGTGCATGCACTAGAAGCAGAGCCCTCAGATTCAGTATGAGATAATTTTGGGATCTGCCGAAAATAAAAATTGTTTTTCCGTGTGTGTGTGTTCGGGAAAAAATATTTTTGTTCAATTTTTTTTGTCAAAAACATTGGAAAAACCAAGCAAAAAACGAAAAGACAAAAACAAACCGAAATAAATCATTTCAAACCAGAAAATACATACAGAAAAAAAAATCAAAGGGAGCGCCCAGCACACGACACGTGACGACAGCAAAGAGCGTGGCAAACCCTTACGGGGCTCCTGTAAGGAATACTCCTTGATTATTTGCTCGGTAATCAATGATCTGTATCACATGTGCAGCACGTTTGAGTCCAAACTGCCAGTCTATAAACCAAGCAATATCTGCAGGCCCGTATGTCTACTCATAAAGCTGTTGGCATAGACATGACGATTGCAACGGCCGAGATAACGAGGTCAGCTGCACCTGAGAGCCAAAACGCCATTCCCACTGGTTTATTCAATATACATTGTTTTTAATCTTTAACAATCCCAAATGCAATTCTAGGACACACTGTCGTAGGCCTTGTGATGGTGTTAATTAGCTCAAGAGAAACTAAAGAGATTTGAGCCACTGAATTTGGCGGGGCTTGGCCTTTTACGATTACAGAAGATAGATGAATGTAGACAAAATGGAGGCTTAGGTCTCCATATTGTCTGAAAGAACTAGTGTGAGACCTGGTGGAAAATTAGGGCAAAAAGATGAGGTAAAATAAAAATCAAATCAAAGATCGGTTTACCTTGAATAGACCTGGTAAGTGAGTTGGGAAGAGACGCTGGCGCTAGAATTCTCGGCGCGTCCCAATCTCAGTAATCAGTGATGTTTTATTGCACAATAATTATTGCGTTACTCAAATCAAATGTTACACTCTCGTCTTACAATTTTCATGACCTCATACAGTCTTGAGCCTAGAAAAACCATCGTTCGGCGTTTGCAACCTATCAAAATTAGCCAAGGCATGACTAATCATACAAAATTCTGACAAGTATGAGCAATGCAAGAATTCCTCTCCTCCATACTACTAATGATCTCTAATAATAAAAGCATATTTTGACTTGTTTCCAGTCCCACCCTTGATCATTATGACAGCCTCCAAACAGTCTAATTCCATATCAATGCGTATGTTACTCCATTGTAGTGCCACTAATATACCCTCTTTTATAGCAAGGAGTTGGGCTTCTAATACATCATTGCATGTAGAAAGATGTCGATAGGAACTAAAGATAATAGTCCCATCATGGTCTCTAAGTACGATACTCGAACCTGCATTATCATCAAGGACTAAACCGCTAGTGTTTAACTTTACTCGGCCAAGGTTTGGTCAAGCCCACTCACGCATATCACCAGGTTCATCAATAGAACTAGCATAAAGCTTCTGAATGCAGTTCCTGCTCACTACAGCTTTTCCCTTGGTTGTAACATCACCAGATATTGTGTATGATTATACGAGTTTTTTTCCACGTCCGCTAGTTCGACCAATCTGGACCAACCGGTTTTATTGCTTTTTCGTTCTAGAAGGGACCACTCCGAATCCATCACCTTCCACAACGAGACAGCATGATCGCAAGTGCAGAATAAATGGAAGGAGTCCTCCGCCTCCCTTTCGCACACAGGACATGTCGCGATTATGTCCAGATTTCTCTATCCCTTATTCGACCATGTTGCTGGAGAATCAGTACCCAAACACCATGAAAGAGATTGTACCTTTGGAACACTAGTAGAAAACGGAGATTTAGCGCCGGTTCGTAAAGGCCTTTAGTGCCGGTTCCATAACCGGCACTAGGGGGTGGGCACTAAACCCCCCCCCCCTTTAGTATCGGTTCGGCACGAACCGGCGCTAAAGTGCCACCACGTGGCGTGAGCTCGCGCCCTGGTATGGGGGACCTTTAGTACCAGTTGGTGTTACCAACCGGTACTAACGGTTTATTTTTTTGAATTTTTTGGAAAAAAAGTTATTTTTTTTTTATTTTTAATTTTTCTAAATTATTTGATGATTTAGTCTCTAATCACCTCTCTTAATTGCTAAGTGTGGATCACTCATTCCAAATCGCCTGACTTCCCGTCCGGTCACCCATCCTCTCACTCCCTCAGTGTGAGCATGCTTAACTTCGGAGTTCTATTCCCCCTACATTCCAAGTCTGCACTTGTTGTTTTCCTGACAAATGTAAGCTGTCAATCCTATTAACCCTCAGCAGTTTAGCTTGAGCATTAGGTCACACGTTTCACCGTTTGAGTTTGAAACTATTATTCTAAAAAACAGTAATTATTTAGTAACACTAATATTTCTTAAATAAGTTTGACCATAGTTTGACCATAGTTTAACCATAGTTTGACCAGATTTGACCAAAATTTAAAAAATTGAAATAATTATTTAGTAACACTAATATTCTTGAATAATTATGTAGTAACATTAATACTTCTTGAATAAGTAGTTTGACCAGATTTAACCAATTTTTTTTAAAAAAACTGAAATTTGGCCATATCTTTTTTCCGTTTTGGAATTTGAGGATTCTAAAAAATTGCAAACAGGCCGTAGGCGGTCTCCATCGGATGCGGATTTTCGTGCTGAATTTTTTGATATATTATACGTTTTTTTCCGACATCGTATGCAAAATTTATAGCCGTTTTACATTTTCCCTACACATTTTGCAAAACATGTCCAAATTTAAGTTTTCAAATTTTCCTAACTAGTAGATGTAGTAATATAACTACCTCTCGAAGGATTTTATTTTTTGAAGTTTTTATTATTTTCTTTTGATTTTTTCAGAACTAAAATGGCGACACACGGGGGGGGGGGGGGGGGGGGGGGGGGAGGGGCGGGCTAGAGTTTGAAAATTGCCCTATAGTGCCGCTTTGTGTCACAAACCGGTACTATAGGTCAGACCCCTTTAGTACCGGTTCGTGGCACAAACCGGTACTAACCTTTAGTACCGGTTTGTGCCATGAATCGGTACTAAAGGTGATCGTGGGGCCCCGGCCTGACGCCAGCCTGTCATCACCCCTTTAGTACCGGTTCGTGGCACGAACCGGTACTAAAGGTTCAACACGAACAGACATTAATGCATAGCCGTTCGAACCGGCACTAATGGTACCATTAGTGCCGGCTCAAATTCAAACCGGCACTAATGTGCTTCACGTTTGACCCTTTTTCTATTAGTGGAAGCGCATTGCTCTTCCAAATATAATTCCATCCTTCCCTTGTACCATCAGGATGACCACTACTAGATGCCGCCAACGAGTTGCATGCTTCATCACAAGCTAGCTTGTATGCACTACAAACTAACAAGCCATTTTTTGCACGAGCCCACGCAGTGAAGCCCTCATCCAATCTTGGGGACAGTTTGATTCTTTTAATTTCTAGAACATCCGCCGGCTAAATGTATTGTTCGGTTTTTTTTCAAGTCCCAAGTACCATTCAGAGTATGAGTTCTGAAACCCATTTTAACTGGCACCTCCCCTTTGCAGTAGTTAAGCCTGTTGAGGGTTCGCGAACTATCCATTGATCACGCCAAATATGGATGTTATGTCAATTATGAATTTTCCAGACAATACCTTTCTTGAGAAGTTCTAACCCATGCACAATAGCTTGCCATGTGAGAGATGTGCTTCTAGTGAACACCATGTCAAGGAGCCGTTCATTAGGAAAATGTGTTGCCTTTAGTATCCTTGCACAAAGGCTATTAGGGTACTCTAATATCCGCCAAACTTGGCGAGTCAACAGTGCTTTGTTAAAAAGATGAAAGTATTTAAACGCTAGTCCACCTTGTTTCTATGGCCTCGTCATTTTGCTCCAGGCAACCCAAAGGGTCTTCCTTTTATTCCTTGTTCTGCTCCCCAATAATAATTTTTGACCATGCGATTTAAATCATCACACCATGTTCTTCCTTGTTCTAATCACGTTTGACAGCTGGTGAACACTCATTAAATATGTGGGAATCACTTGCGCAATAGCATTGATCAAAACTTCTTTCCCAGCTTGGGTGGGGTGGCCATCGTAGGGAAACAAACGTTTTCTCAACTTTACTACTGCAAAGGGGAGGTGCAGTCCCAAATATTTTTCTTTTGACATACGTCCATCTAGGTTGGGTAGTCCCAAATATTTTTCTTCAAAGCCAGAAATGTGACCTGCCACACATTTTTAACAATTTTACAATTGGGTCGGAGAATGAATTACCGAAAAACAAGGAACACTTAGAGGGACTTAATAGTTGTCCGCCGCATACATGTCCAAGATGCCTTTAATGTGATTTTCTTCCTGATCACCAGATTTGAAGAACAAAAGTGTATCATACACAAATAATAGGTGTGAAACACCCGCACCCTCCTGGTAATTTTCAGTCGTGATAATTCTCCTGAATCGATACCCTTACTAATCAGAGCAAAGAGAACATCAACACTAGACAAGAATAAGTATGGGGACAAATTGTCACCTTGCCGAAGCCCGCGCGACGGTGCAAATGAATCCAAGATGGCTCCATTAAATTTTACAGAATATCTCACCAAGTTCACACACGACATTATCCAGTCGACCACCGATGAGCGAAGCCAAGCTTTTGCATTATTTTCTTAAGGTAATTCCAGTCCACCCTATCATAAGCTTTGGAGAGATCAAGCTTATATGCACAATAGCTCTTTGTGGGGTCCTTCTCCTGCTTAATGGCATGAATACGCTCAAAAGCCACATATGCATTATCAGTGATCATGCGTCCAGGGATGAACACACTTTGTTCGTTCCCTTGTTGTGCCAAGTTCACACACAACATTATCCAATCAACCTACCGATGAGCGAAGCCAAGCTTTTGCATTATTTGCTTAAGGTAATTCCAGTCCACCCTATCATAAGCCTTGGAGAGATCAAGCCTATATGCACAATAGCTCTTTGTGGGGTCTTTCTCATGCTTAATGTCATGAATACACTCAAAAGCCACATATGCATTATCAGTGATCATGCGTCCAGGGCTGAACACACTTTGCTTCGTCGCGGTGCTCCCTCTCCCTTTGGGTTACTCCGGGTGAAAACTTGATCCGCGGGATCGGACGGTGGCGGCGTTCCCTTCTTGGAGGTATCATCTTCGAGTCCTCGCTCCGCCGTCGGCCGTCTCTTTTCTCCTCGGTGGATTGCTCTTGGTGATCTCCGCCAGCTCAAGGCGACGCTTGTTTGCTCATCTTTTGGGTGCTTTGTAGTCATTGGAGTGGTGTGTCGGTGCCCGGCACCCTTGTATCTAGCCTTGGGTGTGTGACGTGTGTAGTGGGGTGTGTGTTTGTATCGGTACGCAGTTGTAATCGGTGATGGATGCTTTATAATATAAAGTGGGGGGAAACCCTTTTTTGTAAGAACACACTTTGTTCTGGAGAGATAATGTCATCAAGAGCTAGTAGCCGAAGCTCCCATCTCCTTAGTTCATGTATGAACTATACCAAGTGTATCCTGTTGTTTATAATTCTGTTTTTACAAGATCTCCAAATGGACATGCCATGAAAAAAATTGTTTCGCGATCTCCTACCTTAAGCCAATCCACACAGGAGCGTTGCATCCACATCAACTCTTCCCTGTATTGTAATTCATTCACCTTGTCCGTTACTCTACGAATCTCACATCGATCAACATTCATTAGCATAAGATCTTCTAGTTGTGTTCTAGACTTCTCAATTTCTCTAGTCACATTACCAAAGTGCTCCTTACTCCAAATGGCCAGCTTTGCCATAGTTGAGCGAGGCTCCGCATGCACATCACCCAAACAAGATTTTTGTCCGGCCTCTGCCCAAGCCTTCACTATAATTTGTCATATGTGTGTGGCACATCGGAGAAGCCCCGATCAGTTAACTCACATAATTATAATGCATCACGGAATAATTGCATCTGTCCCAAGGGCCTGGGGGTCAGCAAGAAGTGCTCGAAGTCCTACATATATTCATTGAAATCCCCAACCACGAGCCAAGGAAGGCTATATTGGGTACTGAGATTATTAAGCAAAGTCCACATTTTATGTCTATCTTCCACTCTAGGTTCCCCATAGACGCATGTTAATCTCCACATTAACTCATCCGGTCCCATCTCAACATGAGTATCGATGCACTCTCATTAGAGAAAACCACATCCACGTTGATCGTCTCTTCCCAATTTAGAGCTAATCCACCACTATTTCCATTACTATCAGTACCATCAAAACCTTTCAAACCAAATTTTGCTCTGTGCCATTTCATCTTTTCTTTCGATTGTCTTGTTTCACACAGAAAAACTAAACTGGGGGAATGCGACCGAATAAACGTGGCTATTTCATCAACGTAGCAAATTCATTGCGATTGCCACTCCATCATTCCCTTTCAGTTTCTTGCTATTTTCTTTCTTTTGCGGTGTGCCGGTCGAAGAGCTCGATGAAATATCTTCTCCATCAAATTTCTCTACTATGATTGCAGTATTCCCAGCTGGCACAATAGTTTCTTAGTGTTCATTAAGATCTGCATCAGCCATCATCGGAGCTGTTTCAGCAGTTGCCATATCGGTAGCAGAACGTTTGCCAGAATATTTACATCCCTCATGTCTCGATCCTGGGTACCATCCTTCACCATGGTGCAAACTGTACTCAGTTTTTCTGGAGGTTCATCCGCTCTGTGCTGCAGCAAGGTTGGCATTAAAATGCCAACTGATGCTAGGGTCCATATTTGCTAGTTCCCTGCCTGACTCCCCTTGAACACAATGGTCATGAGCACTACCATGGTCATGACCCCGACCTGCAAAACCTTCTCGTCATCTTCCCGACACACGTCTATGTTGAGTCAACCTTGGTCTCTCTACCCCCGGTTGTAACTCATTCCATTCCAAGCCAAAAGCTAATACAAGTACTACTACTAGATACTCTCCTTCGTGCACGTGTGTACTACACTAGTTTTTTTTTCTTTTGATAAAAGATGAATTTTATTAACTCAAAATGAAGCATCAAGTGGATACAAATACAATGAGCACACACCCGTGCTTCACTAGTGTGTTTGAGCACAGCAAGCAAAGAGAGTGAAAAGAAGAAAGTAGTCACTAGTTTGGGCCAACAGTCTAGTACCACGGCCTGAACCTCGACCACGTCCACCCCGGCCTTTGCGAGGTGCTAGTATGAACTCCCCTCATTCTCCTTCACTGAATGCTCTCCGGTACCGCACTCTTCATGCCAATGCCCAAGCATCCCACACATGTAGCAAAAAGTTGGAAGTTTCTCAAACTTTACTTGGTAGAACTCCATTTCACCGGCCTTTGTAAAACTAACAAATCTGGTTCGCTTTTTGTTGACGTGGAGCTTAACTCTAGCCCGTATAAACTCCCCAACATAGCCACTAGGTAAAACAATCTGCAATTCTTGGACTTCCTGTATGTGTTTTGCCATGTTCTCCACAAACTTATATCTGGAAGCTTATGAATCTGACACCAAGTTTCAATCTTGTCTAGCCTAACACTTTCAGGCTTCATAAATCCATCATACTCCACAATTATCAGGGGCATCCCTCAGAAATCCCACAGCCCCTGGTGAATTGCTGTTCCAACTGCCAACCAATTGAATTGAACGGAGAACAAATTTGGATTTATTCACTGCCATATCACTTCCTTTGCTGGATTCCATGCCGCCCTCATGTCTGCGATCAAAGCTCCCTGACGAATGGTTTTCGCAGTCATAACCCTAGCAAGGGCTAGCCACTTTGGCCTTTCCTGCGGTTGATGTTGTGTGCCTCTCAGCGTTCTCGATGCCCTTTTTTAACCTGCACTTCCTCAACACAATTTTTTAACCTGCGCTTCCTCTCCTAGCTAAAAGACAGTTAATAGATGGGAAAGTTTGCACTACAACTTTGTCTTGCGATGGTGTAGGCTGATATA
The DNA here is from genome assembly GCF_056163025.1 of Triticum urartu. Classification (NCBI taxonomy): domain Eukaryota; kingdom Viridiplantae; phylum Streptophyta; class Magnoliopsida; order Poales; family Poaceae; genus Triticum; species Triticum urartu. Next base: position 513,169,791 of record NC_141873.1, read on the forward strand.
TATATGGATGGCGGGTGTACGTCCATATATTGAGCAGGTTTTCAGTACTTAAACAACGATTTCATCGTTTATTTACCTTTTTGTATAAACTAACAGGGGAGCAATATCAACTTTGTATCAAATTCTCCCTCAAAAAAAAGAAGCTTCTTTGCGCCCGGAGAGCACAGGAATTGATATTGTGTACCAGAATCAAACTGGTCTGGTGAATGCTCGTCATCCACTTCGGAGCACTACAAACAGAAAGATTTCCAGCTTCCAGTAAATTACTAAATTACAATGTGAACTCTTGCACAAACAAACAAACAAAGCCTTAGAGCATGTCTAGTAGTACCCCTAAACCCTAAAACCCTCAAAAATAACCGCTTTTTTCCGGGTTGCAACAAAAAAAACGCAAAAACTAGAACCCCTAAACTCTCAAACCCTAAAAAAAAGTAAGGGTCCAACCCTCAAATCCAATTCCAACCTGTAGAAGTGAGGGTTGGAGAGGGGCACTCGACCCGAACCCGCACTCCCTTCCCCCGACGCGCCGGAGGGAAATTTCCCGTCCCCAACCTCCCGCCCCCATGCACCACGGACCGCCGGCCCATCTGTGGGTGCTGCCAAAATACATCGACCTCGTCAGCGACGACGACGACACCGGCGGCCAGTAAAGACGGCGACGGCCACGTCATCGACGGGCGCGGCAGGAGCGCGCGCGGGAGGCGTTTTTTTGGGTTTTATGTTAATTATGAACTAGGCCGTTTAAGCGGACTGAACTGGGCCGTTTTGTGGCCGTAACCCCTATATATATGTTTTCTGTTTTTTTAACTGCGTTTATTTATTTTTTAAGTCATTTCAATTAAGTTTTTAAATTATTTTTATTCACGTCCACCCACCCCGGACAGGTTTTGGGGTGCGGCCGCGCGTTGGGCGCACCCACGACCCATCGGACAAACGCGGACGTGGGCGAACCCACCGGCGCTCCAAAGGGACAAAATCCGGCCAAACCGGACGTCCGTTTGGGGCCGCGCGGTGGAGTTGGCCTTAGGATGTGAAATGTCAAATACCAATTGTATTATCGTCATAGTGCTGTAAAAAGTACAGTGTATAAAAACTGTGTTGCTAATTTCCATATACCTCTTTCTTTCATTGTTAGGTCTGTATGTGTGGTACTGGCACATTGATACCGTGGTAGATGCCTGATGGTCCAGTTTTCCTTTTCTCAAAGCCAATAGTTCCAGTAGTCACAAGCGCACGTAAACGGTGAATCAGGAAAGGACTTGGGCAGAGAATCTGGCGACCAGTAGATCGACGAGCGTCCTGGACCGTGCCGCCGTAAACCGTGGCACCTTGGTGTGTACATCATTATGCACACAAAAGCCACACAAATTGTGTCTAGCTAGTCTGTGGCAAGGGCTCTTGTCGCGCGGAATCAACTACCTCAGGCTCTACGTATGACGCTGGAAGCCCAATCTGTACATGATATACTGTCTTAACCAAATTTCGGTCTTCGACTGAGATCCCCGATGCGTCTCATTCCCTCGAGAACTCCTGCTGCGTGTAATGTGTCATGCAACTTGGTGCACGTGAATGACGTGTGCCAGTGCCAGCCCATTGGCAGCTGAGTGTTTGTTTTGTTACATGTACAAGCCTATGTTATTTATAGCCGCACTAGGTAGCTACATGTACAATGAATGTAGAGACTTTGAGCCCATTTCTACCATTAATAGTTTGGCATTCTTGAAATTAGAATAATATTCTCCTGTTACAGTAGTACATGTATTTGAAAGAAATTTATTTGAATATTGCAATTTTTCGCACGACAGAAAATAAAACTACTGCTGCAAAAGAAGACGTGCTATATTAGCATATTTTTAGTCTGAGCTGCACTTTACTGACTCGACTTGGACATAACAAATTTTCAGTTGATTTAAATGAAGAGACCAGTAACGTTAGGTCAGAAAGAGTTTATAATGCAACAAGAAAAGTCAGAGACAGTACACAAAATAACCTATATACTGCTATTATACGTCTACACCTTTTTCTAGAAAGGTGGTGCTTGCCGGCTTTTGCAAACTGAAGCCCTTCAGCGTTTTACAACAAAATTTGACAAACGAAAAATGAGGAAAAGGGCAGCAACTGCCGCCCGGACCATGATGTTTCTGCACCTCACCCCCGTTGGGAGTCTACCCCTCACTAGCTGCCACAAGAATATCTTGATCTTGTTTGGGAGGCGAGCTTTCCGAATATCCATGGCTTGAAAGGGGGATGCCCCTTGGTGCAGCGGCTTGTATAGAGACTTCGTGGGGAATTGTCCCGATGGCTCATGTTTCCAACGAAAAGAATCTGGTTCTGCCGAAGGGACGGAGTCCATAAGCATATCTGCCAATCTATCCCATTCCTCTAGATCTGCCGGCCCTAGCGAAGAAATTGCGGACACCACTATCCATTTTGCCAATACTTACTGACCAAAGCATTTGGGTTCCACTATTACAGGATGCTACCATCGCGATACTACGATTAGAGACCCTTCGACAAAACTGTGTGCGATGCCATAATCGCAAACGGTGGTGTAAAAAAACCCGTCAAAAAAGGTGCAAAATGTTTGCGATGGAGAATGCATCAAACACGGTTCAGATTTTAGTTGTGTGTGCGATGCAGGGCATACGGTTCAGCTTAATTAACTGTTTGCGATGAGGAGAAACAAAAGAAACGAGCAGCCAGATGAAGGTGTGTGCGATATACAACATACGGTTCACTTGGATGAACTGTTTGTGATTAGGCAACACAAAAGAAACGGGTAGCAAGATGAATGTGTGCGATATACAGCATGCGGTTCACTCGAATGAACTGTTTGCGTTGAGGCAAGAGAACAAAAACGGTTCAATATAACAAGATGTTTGTGATACACCGCAAACAGGTCTGTAATCAGAAATGTGTGCGAATACCGATAATAACAGAAATAGTTCCCTAGTGTGGCCCGTGTTCATCTGATCATCATCTCCTTCTTGTGCTAGCTCGATGTTCCTTCTATGTTAAGTTTTCATTAGTTGATGGCGATTTATGAACGCGCCACCATTTTCTGCCATTTCCTCACCTGTTTCCTGCCACCCAGCGATATTGCGCATAGGTGACGCGCGACGCACGGAGGCGACAATCGCAGCCTGTAGCACATCCATCTTTTCCAAACATGCCAGCCCACCAAAAGCGCTGCCTCTGCCATCAACCTCGTCGATGAGGAAAACGAGCAGGCGCCACAGCACGTCGAGGCCGAGGCGCTCCCCGACAACGCGATGGACGACGCCGTGACGCGCGTCATCGTCAGGGTTGAGCAGACCTTTAGCGCATGGCGCTTGAGCGCCGCGGATCAAGATAGGCATGTCAGCGCCGACAGGCTGCAGCTCACCGCACAACATGATCGATGGCGCGCCGCAGAGCAAGCTAGGCACGTCCGCGCCGATAGGCTGCGGCTCGCCGCACGACGAGACCGTAGCGCTGCAGAGCGAGAGGCGCGGCACGCTGCACAGAAAGAGCGGATCCATCAGCGCTTGCCTGCTGTCGACACGACGTCGTAGCTGGGTACACGTCCAGTCAGTACCCCGTTCCTCGCCAGGAGTGGGCAGAGGCCCTCAGCGCCGTAGTTTCACCAGAGGCCGGCCGCGCCGTACTTGCACTGGACGCCCGCCGCGCCGTTCGCATGGGTGTCGCAGTTCGCCTTGTCCGCGGCCCGCTGGATGCCAACGCGCTTGTCCGTTGGCTCGGCCGCCTCCTTGGCATAGGTGTCCACCTGGGCGCAGTAGAGGAACATGGTCGTCGCATCCTCGACCTGGTGATCTCCATTGAAATAGCCAATTTGGAGCTCGAGATCGTGCTCCAGATGTACCGTGAGCGTGTCGACCACTTGGACGAACGCTTGGACGAGTTCAGGCAGAGCCAAGAGCTACCGTAGGCAAGGGCTGCTGGTCATAGTCTCATGGATGCGTTTTATTTTGAAAAGTCGCTTCGACATGGATAGTTATATATTCACAGCAATCATAGTATATATTCTCTATTTATTGCTCTGTTTCAATGTGTGTATTTTGTTTTCCATTCTTATATGTTCTGTTTCAATGTGTGTATATACATAGTCATTATGTATATGTGGATGATAACAACTAGATTCAAATTAATATACAAAAATAGATAGAAAATAGAATTCATAATATATATATATATAATATTCATTAGTTAATCACAAAATATCATCACATATACGTGATAATACTTAACTAGTACTAGGTACAATGCATAAAATTGAAAACGAATAATACTAAAACTAATAATCCCTCCTGGGGCCAATATTCCAGCAGCTCCCTGGTGCGCGGCGTCTTCCCAGTGCGGAGGCAGTACTCCGCATCCTCCTCCTCGCAGCGCTTGACGTACTGATCCGTCTCTTGTTGGCAGACAAGCGCGGCTGATCTTGTCATTTCGTTGGGCACCCACCGAAGCTCCTCGTCGGTGACACGCTGGAGCTTATCGGCCCACCTTCACGCAGCGACGAGGCGCCCAGCGCCTATGACCTTCCTCGCGAAGTACCCATCTTCATACACCTCCTCGGTACGACGACGCGCCCGGCCCCAAAGCTCCACCGCGTCCTTTTTCCAGGCGGCATCACGGGTTTCACAGGCCGCCTAGTACCTGGCTTCCTCCTCCGCCATCTCCTTCTTGAACGCCACTTGCCTAGCTTTCTCAGCCGCCAGCACTAACTTCCATAGACAAAGATTGTACTGGCCCCAAAACCAATCCGAAGTTGGGGGTTCGGCACAACCTCGTTGCTACCTCTTTTAGCACTGCGTTGGTTTTCCCCGAAGAGGAAGGGATGATGCAACAAAGTAGTGTAAGTATTTCCCTCAGTTTTTGAGAACCAAGGTATCAATCCAGTAGGAGGCTACATGAGAGTCCCTCGCTCCTGCACAAAACAAATAAATCCTCGCAACCAACGCAAATAGGGGTTGTCAATCCCTATAGGGCCACTTACGAGAGTGAGATCCGATAGATATGATAAGATAATATTTTTGGTATTTTTATGATAAAGATGCAAAGTAAATAGCAAAGTAAATAACTAAGTAGTAAGAGATTGATATGATAAAGATAGACCCGGGGGTCATAGGTTTCACTAGTGGCTTCTCTCGAGAGCATAAGTATTCTATGGTGGGTGAACAAATTACTGTTGAGCAATTGACAGAATTCAGCATAGTTATGAGAATATCTAAGTATGATTATGTATATAGGCATCACGTCCGAGACAATTAGACCGACTTCTGCCTGCATCTACTACTATTACTCCACTCATCGACCGCTATCCAACATGCATCTAGAGTATTAAGTAAAAACAGAGTAACGCCTTAAGCAAGATGAGATGATGTAGAGGGATAGACTCATGCAATATGAAGAAAACTCCATCTTGTTATCCTCGATGGCAACAATACAATACGTGCCTTGCTGCCCTTACCGGGAAAGGACACCGCAAGATTGAACCCAAAGCTAAGCACTTCTCCCATTGCAAGAAAGATCAATCTAGTAGGCCAAACAAACTGATAATTCGAAGAGACTTGCAAAGATAACCAATCATACATAAAAGAATTCAGAGAAGATTCAAATATTATTCATATATAGACTTGATCATAAACCCACAATTCAACGGTCTCAACAAACACACCGCAAAAAGAAGATTACATCGAATAGATCTCCACAAGAGAGCGGGAGAACATTGTATTGAGATCCAAAAAGAGAGAAGAAGCCATCTAGCTACTAACTATGGACCCGTAGGTCCGAGGTAAACTACTCACACTTCATCGAAGAGGCTATGATGTTGATGAAGAAGCCCTCCGTGATCGATGCCCCCTCCGGCGGAGCTCCGGAACAGGCCCCAAGATGGGATCTCATGGATACAGAAAGTTACTGCGGTGGAATTAGGGTTTTGGCTCCGTATCTGATCATTTGGGGTACGTGGGTATATATAGGAGGAAGAAGTACGTCGGTGGAGCAACAGGGGGCCCACGAGGGTGGAGGGCGCGCCTAGGGGGGTAGGCGCGCCCCCTACCTCGTGGCCTCCTGTTACGTGTCTTGACGTAGGGTCCAAGTCTCCTGAGTTGTATTCGATGAGAAAATCACGTTCCTGAAGGTTTCATTCCGTTTGGACTCCGTTTGATATTCCTTTTCTTCGAAACCCTAAAACAGGCAAAAAACAACAATTCTGGGCTGGGCCTCCAGTTAATAGGTTAGTCCCAAAAATAATATCAAAGTGGATAATAAAGCCAATAATGTCCAAAACAGTAGATAATATAGCATGGAGCAATCAAAAATTATAGATACGTTGGAGACGTATCAAGCATCCCCAAGCTTAATTCCTGCTCGCCCTCGAGTAGGTAAATGATAAAAAAAGAATTTTTGATGTGGAGTGCTACTTGGCATAATTTTAATGTAATTCTTCTTAATTGTGGTGTGAATATTCTAATCCGAAAGATTCAAGACAAAAGTTCATATTGAGATAAAAACAATAATACTTCAAGCATACTAATAAAGCAATTATGTCTTCTCAAAATAACATGGCTAAAGAAAGTTATCCCTACAAAATCATATAGTCTGGCTACGCTCTATCTTCACCACACAAAATATTTAAATCATGCACAACCCCGATGACAAGCCAAGCAATTTTTCATACTTTTGACATTCTCAAAACTTTTTCAATCTTCACGCAATACATGAGCGTGAGCCATGGATATAGCACTATAGGTGGAATAGAGTGGTGGTTGTGGAGAAGACAAAAAGGAGAAGATAGTCTCACATTAACTAGGCATATCAACGGGCTATGGAGATGCCCAATAATAGATATCAATGTGAGTGAGTAGGGATTGCCATGCAACGGATGCACTAGAGCTATAATTATATGAAAGCACAAAAAGAAACTAAGTGGGTGTGCATCCAACTTGCTTGCTCATGAAGACCTAGGGCATTTTGAGGAAGCCCATCATGAAAAAGGTGATCTTCCATTTTGGTTTTCCACACAACATTATCACTGACAATGGCACTAATCTATCCCAAGGGGCTATGGATGAGTTTTGTCAACGTGAGCACATCCAGCTTGATGTTTCTTCTGTAGCTCATCCTCAATCCAATGGTCAAGCTGAGAGAGCAAATCAGGAAATTTTAAAAGGTCTCAAACCCCGGCTTATGATTCCTTTACAGCGAATGTCAGGTTGTTGGGTAGAGGAATTACACTCGGTGTTGTGGAGTATCAACACGACACCTAACAGGTCTATAGGCTACACACCTTTCTTCATGGTGTATGGAGCAGAAGCAGTGTTGCCTAGTGACATCCGTCATGACTCGCCCCGTGTGGCGGCTTATGTTGAAGCTAATAATGAACAAGCCAGACAGGATGCACTTGACTTGTTGGATGAAGAAAGAGACTTAGCAGCGGCTCGGTCAGCAATTTATCAACAGGACCTGCGCCGTTATCACAGCCGCCGGGTCAAATTTAGGACTTTTCAGGAAGGCGACCTGGTGCTCCGGCTCATCCAGGATCTGTCAGATGCGCACAAGTTATCCCCACCTTGGGAAGGACCATTTGTGGTCAGCAAGAACTTAAACAACGGGTCGTATTACCTCATTGACATTCGAGAACACAAAGATTCACGTAAGTCAGAGGAGGAGACCCGCCGGCCGTGGAACATTGCTCAACTTCGGCCATACTACCCTGAGCTACCGGCTCTCATCATGTACATACTTTAGCATTGTATATACCATGATAAGTAATAAAGTAAGACCATCGGTCTCTATTCTTTTCAAATATTATGCATCTTTGTTATTTCTTATTTTCAAATGACTATTAAGGAGCTGATCATATTTGAATCAAGTCTAACCTTTTTGGTCCGGCTTATGATCGTATTCGAATCTAGCTGCAATTATCATGGTCACTTGGGGGCTTCCTGGTCAAACATAGGTCGTATTCGAACCAAAGAGAACATAGTTGTCGTAACCCTCTTGATCGGCTCAAAGCCAAACTCACTAGGGGGCTTCTTGATTGTATCCGAATCATAGCTTAACCCCTTTTGGGTCCGACTTGGATCGTATTCGAATTGGGGTCGTTAAAAACCTCTCAAGGTCATTTGGGGGCTTCCTGTTCAAACATAGGTCGTGTTCGAACCAAAGAGAACATAGCTGTCGATACCCTCTTGGTCGGCGCAACGCCACGCCACTGGGGGCTATATGGTCGTATTCGAACCTCAGCTAAACCCCTTTGGTCCGGTTTACTGATCGTATTCGAATCAGAAGCCACCAACATTTAAATATAAGGTTAAATCATACTTGTTAACTGTTATTTGCCTTTGAGTTTCTTGTTGCAAATAATTAGCATGATCTTCTTCGCTGACTTGTCTATTTGACAACAAGGCTACCAAGGTATGACAATCATTAAAGTATTCAAAGGTATTGATTTCTCAGAAGGATTGAGTTATCAGCTTCATTACCCGGGTTACTCAAGCCGGTGGTCTAAGGATCAAAGGTACAAGTATGGCTATTATTTATATATAATTGCCTGCTGCATTAACTAAAGATTTAGTTTTAGCCCTTCTCCTTTATTTATATCTATTTTCTATTTTCTATTATGATAAACATATTGGATATAAGCCAGGTGTTTTAACCCGTTCGGCTCTAAGCCGCCAAGCCAGTCTTTTCTCTTGTATCTACACGGAACATAATTAAAGTGTTGCAGAAACGATCATCAAATATAATGCATACATTGCCATCAGGAAACACGGAGCCACATACAGTGTTTTATGCACGATGGCATAAGCAAGGCATTCAGTGTTTTCACAGCTAAACTATTACATGGCTTTTTATAAGCCAATGAAGATGGTTATTATTCCTCCCTCGCCGGTTCACCACCTTCTGTTGGCTGGAAGTTGGGTTTTGACTAGTCAAAACCATTCACGGCGACGAATTCTGCTTCATCGTCGATCAGGCCCGCCGGGTCAACTTCTGGTGCAAATGTATTTTCTCTTACAGGCGGGATCAAATCCGTCACCTTGTACGAGGGAGTCGCCATCTTCTTATTTTCAGCATCAAAACCCGGCTGATATTTGTCAATGTTGGTATCATCTCCAAGGGTAGTTGCCTGAGGCCGGACTCCGCGCACGCAAGCCATGAAGTCATCCTGCTCAAAGGGAGATCTGTCTTCCTTCATGGTGGGATAGCCTCTGGCCATGTCCACCGAGTCAAGGTCTGGCACCCAAGCCTTGGAGCGGCTCAGGGCACTCAAAGCCCCGGCTCGCGCACAGGAGCGTTTCACTTCTTGAAATCTGGCAGGCAGGATTGACAGTTTCTTCAGGACGTCGCTGAGCCGGTTGGGTCCTCGGTTGGCAGGAGAGATGGTGGCAAGTGCCCGCTGTGCGCCAATATACAGTTGTTCTACCAAAGTATACACTGCCTTCAGTTTAATCAAAGGATCTTGGCTCAGATTTTTGCTTCGTGGGCCTGCACATATTTTATACATAAAGTCAGCTGGCGGCTTATACTCTGGATCAGAAAAAGCACACAAAATTAAGGTCGGACGGCTTACCAAAGATGGCAGCCACCATTTGAGACAACCGGCCCTTTAAACCGTTCAGCTCCGTTGAAATCTCTTCAAGGGCTGTTTCGGCCTTCTTAGCGCGTTGGGTCAGAAGCGTTTTTTCCTCTTTTCAGGTTTTCTTCTTGGCAGCGAAGCTGGTCTTTAAATTTTCCGTCTCAGAGAGACTTATTTGCAATTTGGAGTAAGCAGATTTGATTTCTGCCTCCTGACTCGCTAGCCAGGTCTTCGCATCAGTCAATTGTGAGTTCAATTCAGATAAGGCATTCTGCAAAACATTCAGATGAGTCAAGATTTTGCTTCAAGTTCAAAAATCAGGATTCAAGTCTCAAGTACTTTACAAAAAACCACTTGACACTTGGGGGCTAATGTATGCCAAAACAAATTTTTATGATTCTGAAGACATACTTTAAGTCCCAAGTACTTTACAAAGTAACAGCACTTGGCACTTGGGGGCTAATGTATGCAGCTCAGCAAGTTTCTCAAGGTTAAGATGGAGTATTAAGTCCTTTGAATACGGTACAAAACAATTTAAAGTACCGGCTCATTTATGGTCAAAATGAACCGGCCCTTGGGGACTACAGGTGAAGCTTTGTTCTATTTTAGTGAATTCGAGAAAAGTTTCAACGGTAAAGGTCTTGGCCTATATTATAAAGTCTACAGAACATTCCGGTTCTCTCATAATCTGAAGACTTGGGGCTGAAGGAATATAGATAAACCGGAAGAACGTACCTCGTATTTCAACTACAACTGTTTGACCATTTCGATCTTAGAGTCGCGACTGGAGTGCACGTGGCTGAGATAGACGGATAGAATATCGTTGGCATTTAAATGGTTGTAATTGGCAACGTCAAAGCGCACTTTTTGCCTCTCTAATGCCTCTTGTTTCGCAGTACACCGAGCCAACACGGTTGGATTCCCTGGCTCAATAAAACGGCTCCCGATGATCTGAACGTCTTGGGCAGACGGTGATGGCGGGTTGGCTGAGCTTGATGGTCCAGTTGCAGAAGGGTTTACAGTTGTCTCATCAAATGACGGCTCAGGAGGATTTGCTTCTGCATCAACAGGCAGGTCTTCTGGAGCGTCGGTTAATGGAGAAGATGGCCTGGCCGGGTCAGATGCAAGCACCGGCGGGTCTTCTGCTGGTTTAACTGTCTTTGCCTTCTGGATTTAGCTCGGCCACTAAGAGAAATGTTGCAGGATTGTCAGTATAAAGATACAATTTGAACAAATCGGAAATAAGGAGGATTTTCATTACCCAGGGGCAGTCTTGAAGGCCGGAAATTGCGTCTGGAGCCACGAGAAGAGCGAGACACCTCTTGAAAAGATAAAACAAAGTTAAAGTAAGGCAGGGGAAAGGATCCATTAAACAGAGGTAAAGACAGAAAGAAGTAAACCTCATTCGGGCGCTTCTGAGGAGTTTGTTGAGGAATGACAGCCGGCTCATCTTCAGTCCGAGCCTGACGACGACTTTCATGTTGCTACTTTTTCAAACGAAAGGTGGGATCCAAGTGAGCTAAACGGTTAGAAAACCTTACTTTACGGATCACTCGTCAAATTTTTTGTCTTGGCAAGGGCTCTGAGTCGGAGGAAATGATAGTTACCTCTGCTTCCACAGCCTGACTGGCCCCAGTGTCATCGTGGTAATGATCAGTGTCAATAAGATTGTTAAAAAATTGGCCAAGGGAATCAAGGGCTACCTCTGAATCAGAAGTATCATCAAGCTTCATCAAATCTTCAGTAGTGTTCTTTTTCTTCTTTTTCGACCTCCGGGTCGTTTTCTTGGCGTTTATGGCGGCGGCTTTTGCTTTCTTGGCAGCCTCGTGGTCATACATAACTTTCCAGAAGTCAGAGTTGGCCTACAGATAGGTAAAAACAAGATAAAGAGTCAGGCAAGTATTAAAACAATACGGCTGGGAAAATACAATGGAGAGAAATAACAATATCCTTACTTCTGGCACCGGGTTAAGCTGGCAGAAGGGGTTTAACCCGACGACAGTGCAATCTTCGTATTTCCCGTTCACCAGATGAGTTGACATTGAAAAAATATCTTCCTCTGTTAATTGAACGGGGTTGTGACAAAGAGAGTCATCCGGGCCTCCACCATACTCATACATCAGCTTTGATCGACGGCTTAAAGGGATGACCCGCCATGAGATCCAGCAGCGGGTCAGATCAACTCCAGTTAACCCATTCCCCAGCAGAGCGTTGATCCTTTTGATGGATGGTATCAGCCTCTTGCGTTCAGCGATAGTAAGCTTATCAGGAAGCGCGAACTTGGAGTCAAGACGATCAGGGCGATAACCCGGCAGTGGTTTCTCGTTTGCTGGTGAAGTGTCCTGGCAGTAGAACCAAGTCTGGTTCCAGTCCTTTGGGTGACTTGGTAAGACAATGAAGGGGAAGACGGCACCCTGCCAGTGCTGAATTTATATGGCTCCAAGTTCTAAGCTAAGGCCGTTGGTGCACTCGTTCTGCCGGTTCAGATAAAAGTATTCTCTAAACAACTCCACGGTCGGCTCTTGTTGAAGATATACTTCACAGAGTACTTGGAAGTTACAAATGTTAGATATGGAATTAGGCCCGATATCTTGAGGATGGAGCTTGAAAAAGTGGAGGACCTCTCTGAAGAACTTTGAGCCGGGAGGTGAGAAGCCACGGTTCATGTGGTCAGTAAAAACAATTACTTCGCCGTCTCTTGGATTGGGCCGTTCTTCTTCCGAGGCAGGGGCACGGTAAGACATGACAGTTTTTGCTGGCAGAAATCCTATGGTGAAAAACTTTTTCAAACGTTCCTCAGTTACGGTTGAGGGAACCCAGTTATAGATGGTTGATGCTTTGGACGGCATGATGTGCAAAGAAGAATTGAAAAGAAAAGCAACGTGTCGGTTCAGTTTAATGGTGAGATTGACAGTTAAGTGATGATGATGCAAACAAGTAATGGCGGCTTAGTTAAGGGCTAATGACATATAAGGAAAATTAAGCCGACATGATAAGCCGTCATGACTACAGATATTTGAAGAAGGCAAAGTGTTGAGACAAACAAGTTTCCTGAATTGTTTGGTATTATTCTAGATCAAATGGCTATTCAAAATGGAAAAAATTCTAGACCTAAAAAAGTTCAGTGCAGAAGATTATATAAGTTCTAATGCAGCCTTGGAAACAGAGAAAGGGATTTGTGGATCAAGAAAAGGCACAAGAACACTACCGCACGAGCGTATATGTATATTTTTGGATCAAGAAGAGACCTGCAGTGGAAAAACTACAAGGGACTGCGATGAACTCGGAAGAACATGACAGAATCTAGAAACCCTAAGTGCGGATCTGAGAAGTGAAAAGAAGGGAACTTACAGTCATAGGTCTTCTGCGGAGGTTGCCGCTGTTCTCTGGATCGGTTCAGGTTGATGCAGCGGCCAACATCGACGGAGACGGAGGTGAAGCGCAGCGGCGGCGAAGCTCGAGCAGCAGGGGGTGCGCGAGAGGAAGAAGACAGAGCGAGAGAGGAGAATGAGGAAGGCCGAGGCGTGCCTATTTATAAGGAAAGATGTGAACAGACAGGCACGAAAATCGAGGAGAGCCAAATAATGGTTATCTGGCTACACAGACGCCTCAATTCTCGGGAAGCATTAAAGATAAAAGATCCGTTGGGAGATGACGTCATGAAAGTTCTTTGCGTTTTCAAGAGATGACGTCACAGCGGGTTACGAAAACTTCAACGAAGATAAGATGATGGATTTTTGTCTAAGTATTCAAGATTGACAAAGAATGAAATTCAAAGTCAACCTGGGGCGTAATGTTGGAGATATTACTATCAGTTATGACCCGCCCAGGAGGGGCCGAGTCAGCCCCAATGGCGGGTTACGCAAGAAGCCTAGTAAACATTCAAGACGATAGTTTATTAAACCTTATAGAAGGCCCAAGGTCCTGGAGGCGGCTTAAGGCCCGATATTGTAAACCGCCGTATGTAAGGAAAGACTTGTAAAGAAAGGCATGTAAAGGAAGTCACTGAGCCGGACACGATTATGAGCCGGCCGGGACTCTGTAGGCCACCAGGCGTCAACCCATGTATATAAGGGAACGACCCGGTGGCAGCTTAGGGCAAGAAACAACAAAACGATAACCATGCCGGCGACTTGAGCCTCTTGGTGATCGAAACCCCAGCAATACGAATCCCAACAAGACGTAGGCTTTTACCTTCATCGTAAGGGGACGAACTAGTATAAAACCCTCTCGTGTCCTTTGTCCCGATTAACCCGTTTAAGCCTCCTAGTGCGATGGCCCTATGACTAAGTCCTTGCTCTAGGACATCTGCCGTGACAATTCCACGACACTTTTATTTTTCTTACAACTCAACAATTACAACTCGATACTTAGAACAAAATATGACTCTATATGAATGCCTCCGACGGTGTATCGGGATATGTAATGGACCAAGAGTGACATGTATGAAAGAATTATGAATGGTGTATTTGCCACAAATACTATGTCAACTACATGACCATGCTAACAATATGACAATGATGAATGTGTCATGATGAACGGAATGATGGAAAGTTGTATGGAAATATATCTCGGAATGGCTATGGAAATGCAATAATAGGTAGGTATGGTGGTTTTTTTGAGGAAGGTATATGGTGGGCGTATGATATCGGCGAAAGGTGGGCGGTATTAGAGAGGCTAGCAAAGGTGGAAGGGTGAGAGTGCATATAATCCATGGACTCAACATTAGTCATAAAGAACTCATATACTTATTGCAAAAATCTACAAGTTATCAAAGCAAAGTATTATGCGCATGCTCCTAGGGGGATAGATTGGTAGGAAAAGACCATCGCTCGTCCCCGACCGCCACGCATAAGGAAGGCAATCAAAAAATAAATCATGCTCCGACTTCATCACATAACGACTTCATCACAAGCTTCAACACAAGTATTTCTCAATTTAACAACTACTCAACTAGCACAACTTTAATATCAGCATCTTTATATCTCAAAACAATTATCAAGTATCAAACTTATCATAGTATTCAACACACTCATAAGAGAGTTTTATTATTAATCTTGCAAACCAAGCATATTAGGATTTTAAGCAAATTACCATGCTATTAAGACTCTCAAAATAATCTAAGTGAAGCATGAGAGATCACTAGTTTCTATAAAACAAATCCACCACCGTGCTCTAAAAGATATAAGTGAAGTACTAGAGCAAAATTATATAACTCAGAAGATATAAGCGAAGAACATAGAGTATTCTAACAAATTCCAAATCATGTATGGCTCTCTCAAAAGGTGTGTACAGCAAGGATAATTGTGGTAAACTAACAAGAAAAGACTCAAATCATACAAGACGCTCCAAGCATAACACATATCATGTGGTAAATAAAAATATAGCTTCAAGTACACTACTAGGAAAAGGGCTACTAATGGCGCACCAGTTTTGCCTACTAATGGCGCACTACTGGTGCGCCATTAGTATCACGCCACTAGTATTTCTTACTAATGGCGCACCGCGCAGTGCGCCATTAGTATAGAACACCATGCGCCATTAGTATCTGGCATACTAATGGCGCACTGTTGGGTGATGCGCCATTAGTATGAATATTAGGTTTTTTTACTTTTCAGAATTTTGCACTGGTTACAAAATATATTATTGGACAGAATATAGACAGCACCCCACAGCAAGAGCAGATTCATCGAATACAATAGAAGATTAGTCTCCGAATACAATTCATCATATTAGTCTCCGAATTCAAAAGACCGAACAAAGATATAACATTACAAGTCTCGAGACCGCGAGTAGCGAGTTTGTCGGAAGTACTACTAATCCTAACAAGTTCTACGAATCATCATCATACAGCTCCTACTCATTATTAATAACAAGTCATACGATCATCATCTTGATAGTCATCGAACCAACCCTACTTAATTGTTCTTAGCACATGATCATCAGTATTAGGCAGGACCTAAATACCCTATTTAAGGTAAAATAGCATAAAACAATATAGACCCTGACTCTCCATTATGGAGAATGGAGAACATCCTGTCTCCAATTCTTGCGCTTCGCTTCCTTTTGCTTCCAAGAACCTCCTTACGACTGTCCATACATTTTTTCCATCCTTTGATTTTCATGTCTCCACTTCGTTTAGAAATCTCGTATGGACAGTTGAGATTCATAGGATGACCTGGTTGTATGTTCAAAACATTAAGACTACCTTTCTTATACATCAAATGAGGCACACAATTCTCTAGGATTATCTGTTGAAAAACATAGTAATAACTTCATAGTTAGCAATGATGTACTAGTTTTAGAAGTATGCAAAAGATGCACGGATGTCGTAATAGTAAAAATCTTACCAGGGTATCTCCATGGTAGTTACCGTAGTTGAACACATGCACTAGTGGCACATAATTACCATAATGTTGAGGAGTTTGATTGTGGATATTGTAATTCTCAATGTCAGTACAAAATCCGACCAGATGATTTTTCTCCTTGTAAGTTGTCAATTCGGAGCCATCGGTGTAGTGGGTTTTGTCTACCATCTCACGCACATTCTTTGAACAATAAAAATAAGCTGTCAATGGAAATAAGCTGCCAACTATTTTGAAATAAACAATATATAGCTAATAACTATGTTTGAGAAACTCACATAGCGGTAGAACTGGAGGCGTATCAACAAGGACCCAAATGTCCATATCGTCTTGGTCGATGTCAGGATTACCTAGATCCATGGTGATAAGCATACCCTCATCAAAACCATACATCTTGCAAAATGCTTCCCAATTTTTGCAACCAAAATGGGTTGCGCTCTCAGAATTATACAGATTTACTTCAAAGTCCATATCGTGATGAGTCCTTAGGTGAATTTTCTTTGTTTCAGAAATTTCATGGTCTTCAAAATCCATCCTCTCCAAGACATAGTGTATTGCATGGCATGGGATAAGCTATACTCGAATTGTAAAAGATGAAAATTACACGTTGAAATAGTTGAAGTCATTCTTAATTATGAAAATAACACTTGTCATCGTTGTGTACCGTTTCAACTTCGAAGGTCTCCTCGAGCTTAATGCTGAAGCGCTGATCATCGTCCAGGTGAGGCATGTCGCACAGACCTCGATCATCGTGGCACCAGAAGCACTCCCCCGGGAGACTTTCGTCGTCCGATGATGATGACGACATATCCTACGTTCATAATTCAAAACTACATCATTTAGGGCTTGTCGACACCGAGGCATCCTAAAAGCTAAGCTTTTATCATTTAGGGTTTGTCGACGCCGAGGCACCCTAAAAGCCTAAGCTTTCATCATTAGGTTCTTATCGACACCGAGGCACCCTAAAAGCCAAGGTTTTATCATTTAGGGTTTGTCGACGTCGAGGCACCCTAAAAGCCTAAGCTTTCATCATTTAGGTTTTGTCGACGCCGAGGCACCCTAAAAGCCTAAGCGTACATCATTTAGTTTCTCATCAACACTGAGGCACCCTATAGAAGCCATGTTAAGTTTTCATCATTTAGGGTTTATCGATGCCGAGGCACCCTAGGTTGGGCCTAATCACTTGGCACTAATCACTTGGCTCTATTGCCACTTATGTTGGGTTTATCATCTAGGTTTTATTGATGCTAAGGAGAATTCTAAGTTGGGCCTAATCACTTGGCTCTATTGCCACCTATGGTCTAATGCAGCAAGAATGGCGGGGCAGTTGATCCTACTTAACTAAGTACTAAGATATCCCGGCCCATGCATTAGTCGCAAGTACCCCATATGTCCTATTTTTAGCAAAGTCATGCTAAAATTCACGGAAAATTTCGGCATGACCTTTGCTGAAAATAGGACATATGGAGTAACCGAATTTGCCGGAACGGAAGTTAATCGACATTCCGTCAAACTCAAGGGCCTCTTGTGGTACCTGCAAATTCATCACGACACAATGGTCGGAGACAAAACCCAGCAAACTAGCAAGATGATCATCATCTTTGCAAGTCATTACTTGTCAAATACAGAAGAAGGAACAATTTATTTGTCACATAGTTGGCCCATACAGAAGAAGCAACACCCTGCACTAGCCTAAAAACAAGTGAAGTTTCACCCATATAAGAACAACTTTATAAAATCAGAGAAGTTGCTATGTTTTTTCTACTACTAGGAAAAACATCGCTCATTGAAAATGAAAATCTCAGTACCTGCATTTTGAACTTTGAAATGAAATACAATAGTAGTATTAGTAGTATATGGAGTAGTATCTTGTCTAGTAGTAGTATTAGTTGTATATGGAGTAGCAAGTTTTGCCTCAGAGACCGCAATAGCTATGTTTTTTCTCAGTTCAGATAGCTAAGTGGAAAACCACATCAAGTTCTGTTTTAATACTCTATTTCTCAATGCATGCAATTGGTTTCATAGCTTTGTGTTACTGTACAGACCTATTTAACCCTAGGCACTTTGCATGTACAAGCTATATGGTCTGAAATCAAATGCATACAGCTGAGACAAGCATCGACCATAGCACTCCACAGCCATGAACTTGTACAGAGGGGGAGAGAGGCGAGCAAGTGGTCACCTTGGTGACAGGGGAACCAAATCCAAACAAGTCGAACCCACAGAAGCAGCTTCTCTGTATCCAAGTTGAACCAAGTCCTTCCTTCACACAACACAACAGCACAACACAGCTATAGATGAGAACGCGTCAGAGATTGGAGGAGATGAAGAAGAAAATCAGCAAGAGACAATCGGAAAAGGGATTCGTACCCTGTTCTCCTACAGGACGGCGGGGAGGTCGCGAGCCTGCTCTCCTGCTGGACGTGGGGCCTCCTCTCCTGGTGGACGTGGGGCGGCTCCGAGGTTTCTAGGGTTTCGAGGGGGAAGGCAGGGCTCGGGGGGGGGGGGCTCGGGGGAGGCGGCGCTCGAGGGGGAGGAAGGGGAGAGGGAGGCGGCGGGGGCGCGTGGGCGGCTATGGCGCAGTGGGTCGGGGCAGCGGCGGCGGCGGCGCGGTGGAAGGAGGGACGAGGGAGGGAGCGGCGCAGTGGAGGGAGAGGGACGAATCGAAGTAGTCTGGCGAGAGGGAGGGGGAAGGAGCGGCGCGGTGGTGTATGGACGGGGGAAGATTACTAATGGCGCACCCCCAGGCGGTGCACCATTAGAATGTTTTTTTCATAGCAATGGCACACCAGCGCGACAGTGCGCCATAAGTATTCTTTTTTTTAGATAGCAATGGCGCACTAGCCACCCGTGCGCCATAAGTAAGAATTTTTTAAAAAAAATGAATATGAATATGAATATGAAACAGTAATATTTTTTTATAAAAACAGTAATAATTGTTGTTTAACAACAATTGTAGTCTACACTTTATTATTATTATTTTTGTAAAATGAATATGAATATGAAATAGTAATATATTTTTTATAAAAACAGTAATAATTTTTTAGAAAATATCATCGGCGGCGGCGGTGGAGCGGGGGAGGGTGCGGGGGGTGCTCGTCGGTGGCGGTGGAACTACATATGTACGTGGCGACCGAGAAGCACCGCATATACCCTCTCCCAGCTGTGAGGGTCAACCTGGAACATGATCCCTTGGATCTATTGGTGAAGGCCTTCGAGATGAGCTGGCAGTTATGCCTCGCCGTAAAAGTGCCTGGCTTCCCTCCGAATCTTCAGTTATGGGTTATGTCTCTGCCACCGCAGGACCAGTGGGCCGACAGTGACGACAAAAAGTTGTGCTGGGATTTGCACTACAGCTTCACCGCATACTACACCAACAATAATGTACCGACTAGCGTTTGGTTTGACAATGGCGAGAAGACGTTGTGCGTCAGGCAAGGGGATGTCTTGTTCAAGCATGGCACGAGAGGACGCTCGCCGGAGCCGTCTCGATATTCTTATTGTCCAAAATGCGACCAGCGACTCGAGCTGCAGCCAACACCGTCGAACTACATATGGAACATTTTGGGGGGCTATCGCCCCATCTTGCAAAGTAATATATATATATATATATATATATATATATACTAATGGCGCACCGTGGCAGAGTGTGCCATTACTAGTTTAAACTAGTAATGGCGCACTTTGCAACGGTGCGTCATTAGTAGTTTTGCAAAAAACAGAATAAAAAATACAGTAGTGGCGCACTCCATGGCTGGTGCGCCATTACTAGTTAGAACTACTAATGGCGCACTTTGCCCGGATGCGTCATTGTTATGTTTGTAAAAATGAAAAATAAATTGTTACTTGTGGCACACCTTGTGCCCGGTGCGCCATTAGTTTCTTCCACACTAATGGCGCATCGCCACATGGTGCGCCATTAGTATATAGTAGTGGCGCACCACTTTTCTGGTGCGCCATTAATGCCAATTTCATCTATAGCCCTTTTCCTAGTAGTGGTAAAGTTACCGATAGAAGTAGACGAAGGACGGGATGCCTTCCGGGGCATCCCCAAGCTTTGGCTTTTAGGTGTCCTTAGATTACCTTGGGGGTGCCATGGGCATCCCCAAGCTTAGGCTCTTGCCACTCCTTGTTCCATAATCCATCAAATCTTTACCCAGAGCTTGAAAACTTCACAACACAAAACTTAAAGTAGAAAATCTCGTGAGCTCCGTTAGCGAAAGAAAACAAAAGACCACTTCAAGGTACTGTAATGAACTCATTCTTTATTTATATCGGTGTTATACCTACTGTATTCCAACTTCTCTATGGTTTATAAACTATTTTACTAGTCATAGATTCATCAAAATAAGCAAACAACACACGAAAAATAGAATCTGTCAAAAACACAGCAGTCTGTAGTAATCTGTAGCTAGCGCAAGATCTGGAACCCAAAAATTCTAAAATAAATTGCTGGACGTGAGGAATTTATCTATTAAACATCTGCAAAAATAATTAACTGAATAGCACTTTCCAAATAAAAATGGCAGCAGTTCTCGTGAGCGCTAAAGTTTCTGTTTTTTACAGCAAGTTCAACAAGACTTTCCCCAAGTCTTCCCAACGGTTCTACTTGGCACAAACACAAAAAACACAACCAAAACAGAGGCTAGATAATTTATTTGTTACTAAACAGGAGCAAAAAGCAAGGATTAAAAATAAAATTGGGTTGCCTGCCAACAAGCGCTATCGTTTAACGCCCCTAGCTAGGCATAACAAGCAAGAATAGATTTAGGTATTGCCATCTTTGGTAGGTAATTCTTCAATGAGGCATCTACCATCTTTAGGAATTTATTTCTTTTTATTAATTATCAAGCTTTTAGGCAGAAGATCGAAAAATTCATTTGTAACAAATGGTTCCTTAATGATAGCAAAAAGATTGGGATGAACACTTATAGATTTGAGATCCGCATTTTCGTTACTAGATGATTCACCCTTATTTTTAGGAACGTACATAAGTTTGGCATCTTTAGTGGAGGGACTCGGAGTATTCTTTACGGAAGAAAAGGCGGTTCCCAAGTTTGTAATAATATTCTCAAGTTTATCGATACTAACAGAATCGTGATTTATTTTCTCATTAAGTATGGGTTCCTTTTCTTTAATATCTTTCAAAGTAACTCCTACTTTAGATCCATATTAAGAGATTCGGCTATGGATATTTTTATCCAAATTTTCAATTAACTCTATGGTAGCAACCTTATTTTCAATAATCTCAAGCCTTTGCATTACATGCGCCAAAGATAATATAGTTCCATTAACCAAGAGAGGGGGTGAGCCAAATAAATCTAACATAGCATTATAAGAATCAAAAGTATGACTACCCAAAAAGTTCCCTCCGGTAATAGTATCAAAAACATAATGGTGCCAAGGAGTAATGCCTACGTAAAAATTGCGAAGGAGAATGGTGGTAGATTGCTTCCTAGTAGATTTATTTTGAGCATTGCAAATTCTATGCCAAGCATCTTTTAGATTTTCACCCTCCCTTTGCTTAAAATTTAGAATTTCATTCACGGGAGACAACGGAGAAGATAAGGGACTAGCCATAATGACAAGCAAGCAAACTAACACACAAGCAAACAAAAAGCAAGCGGGCAAAAAGAGGCAAATAGAGGGAGGATAGAGAGAGAGGGCAAATAAAACAGCAAGGGTGAAGTGGGGAGAGGAAAACGAGAGGCAAATGGCAAATAATGTAATGCAGGAGATAAGGGTATGTGATGGGTATTTGGTATGTTGACTTTTGCGTAGACCTCCCCTGCAACGGCGCAAGAAATTCTTCTTGCTACCTCTTTTAGCACTGCGTTGGTTTTCCCCGAAGAGGAAGGGATGATGCAGCAAAGTAGCGTAAGTATTTCCCTCAATTTTTGAAAACCAAGGTATCAATCCAGTAGGAGACTACGCGCAAGTCCCTCGCACCTGCACAAAACAAACAAATCCTCGCAACCAACGCAAATAGGGGTTGTCAATCCCTATAGGACCACTTACGAGAGTGAGATCTGATAGATATGATAAGATAATATTTTTGGTATTTTTATGATAAAGATGCAAAGTAAAGTAAAGGGAAAGTAAATAGCAAAGTAAATACCTAAGTAGTAAGAGATTGATATGATAAAGATAGACCCAGGGCCATAGGTTTCACTAGTGGCTTCTCTTGTGAGCATAAGTATTCTACAGTCGGTGAACAAATTACTGTTCAGCAATTGACAGAATTGAGCATAGTTATGAGAATATCTAGGTATGATCATGTATAGGCATCATGTCTGAGACAAGTAGACCGACTCCTGCCTGCATCTACTACTATTACTCCACTCATCGACCGCTATCTAGCATGCATCTAGAGTATTAAGTAAAAACAGAGTAATGCCTTAAGCAAGATGACATGATGTAGAGGGATAGACTCATGCAATATGAAGAAAACCCCATCTTGTTATCCTCGATGGCAACAATACAATACGTGCCTTGCTGCCCTTACTGTCACCGGGAAAGGACACCGCAAGATTGAACCCAAAGCTAAGCACTTCTCCCATTGCAAAAAGATCAATCTAGTAGGCCAAACCAAACTGATAATTCGAAGAGACTTGCAAAGATAACCAATCATACATAAAATAATTCAGAGAAGATTCGGATATTATTCATAGATAGACTTGATCATAAACGCACAATTCATCGGTCTCAACAAACACACCGCAAAAAGAAGATTACATCGAATAGATCTCCACAGGAGATAGGGAGAACATTGTATTGAGATCCAAAAAGAGAGAGGAAGCCATCTAGCTACTAACTATGGACCCGTAGGTCTGAGGTAAACTACTCACACTTCATTGGAGAGGTGATGATGTTGATGAAGAAGCCCTCCGTGATCGATGCCCCCTCCGGCGGAGCTCCGGAACAGGTCCCAAGATGGGATCTTGTGGATACAGAAAGTTACGGCGGTGGAATTAGGGTTTTGGCTCTGTATCTGATCGTTTGGGGTACGTGGGTATATATAGGAGAAAGAAGTACGTCGGTGGAGCAACAGGGGGCCCACGAGGGTGGAGGGCACGCCTAGGGGGGTAGGCGTGCTCCCCTACCTCGTGGCCTCCTGTTACGTGTCTTAACGTAGGGTCGAAGTCTCCTGATTTGTATTCGATGAGAAAATCACGTTCCCGAATGTTTCATTCCATTTGGACTCCGTTTGATATTCCTTTTCTTCGAAACCCTAAAACAGGTTGTCGGTGTCAAAACCGGCGGATCTCGGGTAGGGGGTCCCGAACTGTGCGTCTAGGCCGGATGGTAACAGGAGGCAAGGGACACGAAGTTTTACCCAGGTTCGGGCCCTCTTGATGGAGGTAAAACCCTACGTCCTGCTTGATTAATATTGATGATATGGGTAGTACAAGAGTAGATCTACCACGAGATCAGAGAGGCTAAACCCTAGAAGCTAGCCTATGGTATGATTGTGTTGTCCTACGGACTAAAACCCTCCGGTTTATATAGACACCGGATAGGGTTAGGGTTACACAGAGTCGGTTACAATGGTAGGAGATCTACATATCCGTATCGCCAAGCTTGCCTTCCACGCCAAGGAAAGTCCCTTGCGGACACGGGACGAAGTCTTCAATCTTGTATCTTCATAGTCCAGGAGTCCGGCTGAAGGTATAGTCCGGCCATCCGGACAACCCCTAATCCAGGACTACCTCAGTAGCCCCTGAACTAGGCTTCAATAACGACGAGTCCGGCGCGCATATTGTCTTCGGCATTGCAAGGCGGGTTCCTCCTCCAAGTACTTCATAGAAGATTTTGAACACAAAGATAGTGTCCGGCTCTGCAAAATAAGTTTCCACATATTGCCATAGAGAGAATAATATTTACACAAGTCTAATCCGCTGACTTATTCCATAGTGTGACACCACACCACGGCCAAGCCTTTATTCGTTTTACTGTCCCATCTCAGCGTGTTATGCGAGGCGGTTTCCTTGGCACGTCTTGTTAAAGCAGAGATCGTGTCTCCTTATTCCGGGATTCTCATCAATACGGGCGTGGGTAACCCAACCGCGCCATTGATTACGGCGCTTGGGAGATAAGCGAGTTTTACCAGGCTGGTGGGGACGCATAGTCGCGTCCACCCATATAAGGGGATAAGGATCCACCTTTTCACCTACGCCTTCTTCCTCCCTTGCTCATCCATTCTCGCGCACTCGAGCTCCAGCGCCCAAGTCCGCACTCCCTACCCCAACCTTCTCCAGCCATGTCCGGAGCGGGAGGCAAGTGGATGGTCTCCTCCGTCACGGAGGGACACATCAAAAAACTAAGGAAGGCCGGATACTTGTCTAACGACATCGCGTACCGGCTTCCCGAGAAGGGACAGCTCTCCCCACCCCAAGGCCCCATGAGAGGGTAGTGTTCCTTCCCCATTTCCTCCGTGGACTGGGCTTTCCGATCCACCCATTCGTCCGGGGACTCATGTTCTACTACGGCCTGGATTTCCATGATCTGGCGCCGAACTTCATCCTCAACATCTCGGCACTTATCGTCGTGTGCGAGGCTTTTCTCTGCATCCGCCCCCATTTCGGCCTATGGCTCAAGACTTTTAATGTCAAGCCGAAGGTGGTGCGCGGCAACCAGGCGGAGTGCGAAGGCGCCATGGTGGGCAAGATGCCCAACGTCTTATGGCTCGAGGGCTCCTTTGTGGAGACCCTGAAGGGGTGGCAATTGGGGTGGTTTTACATCACCGAGCCGTGCGACCCTGAGTGGGTCGCAGCCCCCGAGTTCTGGTCCAGACCCCCAACGCGGCTCACGTCCTGGAAAGAGACGGGCCTGTCGTGGGGCAACAAAGGAGAGGTAACTGGACTGCAAACATGCATCCAAACCCTGGTGGACAAGCAGCTCAAGCTCGTCAACGTAGTCGAGGTTATGCTCATCCGCCTGATCCTCCCGTGTCAACAACGGGCCTTCAATCTGTGGGAGTTCAACCCGGTGCAGCACCGAACTCTAAGCAGGCTCTTCGACACTACGTATGAAGATGCCTAGAAGGTACTTTTCAAGGGCGCCGAGGCTCCCGCATCCGCCACCGAGGATCGTGGATTCAGCACGTAGCGTCACGCTAGCGCGGTAAGTTGTTTGTAACTTTTTACAGGGTGTTGATTTTCCATAGTTTAACTCAATGTGGGATCTAATCTCCCTTCCCTTTGACAGAGTTGGAAGGCGAAGTCCGGACAGATCAACTGTCTGGCTCCCTTGCCCGAAGACCCAGCTCATGCCCGCTTGGCGAAGCTGCTGGTTCCGGCACCCTATGTGGTGCCGGAGAAGAAGGCCACGAAGAAGGCCACGGGGACTCGAAAGAGTGCCCAGCGCTAGGAGGTGTCGGGTTCATCACCCGACGGCTCCGTGGTGCATTCCTCCCGTGAAGACGAGAAGGAAGAAGAAGAGACCTCTCCCCCTCTAGCGGGAGGAGAGAAGAAAAGGAAGGCCGCCCTCTCTGGGGAGGCCGGAGGGTCCAAGAAGGGGAGAACCCTTCCTCCAGACTACTCCACCGACGCCGACGACGGCGGAGAAGAGTGGCCGACCAGGGCCAAGCCCCTGGCGAAATCGTAAGTATCCGGATACCAGAGTAATTCATAGTATTCCTTTATTGCACAACTTTCCCTTATGTCGAATATGATTATGCAGCCCACCCAAAGACCGGCTCGATGCGTCGTCGAGTGGTTCACTAGACTCGTCGGATGTGAATTCGCTTCTGACGGCTTCCTCCCCCCGCCCTATGGACGACGCCGAAGTGTTGTCCCAACAGGTTCCAAGCCAGGAGGAGGTGTTCCTGGAGGCGCCGCAAGGCGATCTCCCGGACTCCAGGGGTGACGGGGAAAAAATCTCCCAGGGCTCCAAGTCCGGTTCTAGGTCGGACAACGCTCCGGAACCTTCAAAAGGTTCCAGAGTCCGGCGGGCGACCTCCTTCCAAGAGGAGTAAGCCCACCGTGCTGGTGACCCGCGTCCAACCAGAGGCGCCGGACAATCTGTTGGAAGCGCTCCAAGGCGCCTCCATCGACGAGGAGAACCGCACCATTATGAGTGCGGTGGTCCAGAAGGTTCAGTCCGCCAAGAGCGGACTGACTGAAGCTTGTGCTAGCCTTTTAACAGGCTTTGAGGTAAGTAAAGAATGTGTAAATAATATTACCGCATAGACAGTAGGCCTTGATGCTCTGTTTGGCATTCGGGAAGAAAGCCGAATAGAGGATCAAATAAAATTCGCAGGAGTCTAACAAAAAGGAGTTAATATGCGTATGCAGGCTTCTCTGCTTGCGTCCGCCGCACTGACTGCAAAAGTGGACATGCTAAAGTAGAACCTCGAGCGGTCCGAGCAAGAGCTCGGGCGTGCCAAGAAGCAGCTCGAGGACAATGAAGGTAAGAAATACCTTGTTTAAATATATATAAAAAGGTGCAATTGCAAAAAATGACAGGATTCTCGTGGCTGTTGTAGGGGCCACGTCTGAGGTGGCGACCCTTAAGCAAGCGTTGGTCGTGGCCGAGGAGAGGGCGGCCACGGAGCGCACCGAGCGGGAGAAGTACGAGGCCCAGGTTAGCAAGGTGCAGCAGGAGCTCCAGGTTCTCATGAAAAAACATGAGAGTTTGGAGCTGGACTCAAAGACGCGAGCGTCCGAGCTCGCGGCGGCTATTGAAAATGCCAAGTCTGCCAAGGCCGAATCCCAAAAGACCCTCCAGGAGTTGGATGAGGTGAAGAAGATAGCGGCGGGTAAGCCATTCTTTATGCAAAGCAAACACATAAATGTCAGTTACTTATTACTTACCAGAATCCGGAGTTCTCCAGGAGCGTTCGCAGATCTTCCCCGGAGTGTGTCCGATGCCGCCGCATTCTATCGAGCCGAGGAGGGCAGCTCGACAGCCGAGGAGGACACCCCGTACCCCTGAGCGACCAGCTGAAGCAACTGGTCGAGCTCCACAAGGCGGCCGAATAGGCCATGAAGGGCCTCATAGTTCGGCTGTGGCCTGGAGTGGCTCTGCCTGGGAGCTATTTCGGGCTGGTGCGGCGGCTGGTGGAGGCCTGTCCAAGGCTCGAAGTCATCAAGCGCTCCGTCTGCATTGAAGGTGCCCGTAGGGCCCTTGCCCGTGCTAAGGTGCACTGGGGAAAGCTGGATGCTGAGAAGCTTGTGAAGGATGGGCCACCATCGGGGAAAGAGCATCGCAAGTCCGAGAATTATTATAAGGATGTTCTGAAGGGTGCCTGCCTTGTGGCGGATGAATGTTCTAGGGATGTAAGTTTTGAGTGAAACTTGCTCGTTTTGTCCTGTGCGCTGAAAACTTGTTCATATGCGCTAAGCAATGCTGTTTGAATTTAAAATATTACCTTCTGTGCGGCTGTTTATCAATTTTGAGAGATGGCGAGTCGTCGGCTTCTGCCCCCGTGCCGCTAGTGCTGGGGTGTTCGGGGATAAACCTGAGCGCTCTTTTCCCATGTTTGGGTCCTTCGAGGGAGGCGCTCAGCCCAACGAACAAGGCAATCGGACTATAATGCGTGAACACTCTCACTTAGCCATAGAATTCTATAATTTCGAATTTCGACGAAGCCCTTGGTATTCGGAAGACCGAGTTCGGGCCTCTATCCACGCCTTGGCCGGACAGAGCCGACTCCTCGCTCTAAGCGACCTAAGTCTTTAGGGACTCGAAAAAACCTCTCGAACAGTGACCAGCTCTCGCTTCATCATGACAGTCAGTTTTAGCTTTCTCCACTGAGGTGCTTGACCCAGCTCAACTGGGGCACAATCGCAGTGGTTCTCCTAGTGCTACCTTAGCCTATATAGCGGAACGTAAGGCACCAAAACATAGGAGCCGGGCAAACCCGACATTTGACCAAAGACATGATTCAGAGCCGATGCATATAATGCTATAAGTTCGGGGTGCCGCACTTGTTAAAGTGTTCGAACTTCTCACACCATATTGAGGGGTACTAAAGCCCCTGGCGTATTTTGGCCGTACCAAAGTGTATGGGTGCAACATGTCGTTAAGGAACATATATTTGTAAAAAAAGTAATGCAAAAATAGACAAAAGCTATGCATTGTTTATTAAAAAGGGCTGTGATCGAAGCAGAACGATACAAATAATGTGATAAGCAAAAGGTTGGACTATTTTAAGATGTCCGTTCCAGGGGCAGGCTGCGGAATGGTATGCGAAACAGGTATACTGCTCGTGATAGAGACCACCTGGGAGTTCCGTAATACGGCATGACTTGTCTGCTTCTCTGGTTCTTACATCGTTTGTGCGGCAATTGAACTGCCGAACAGGCCTTCCGAAGAGTGGTGTCCTGAAAGTAAGAGAAAATTAAAAAAAGATCGGCGGCCCCTGGTGCGGTTTAAGCCGTGTTTTGGGCGTGCCGTGATGGTGCCCCTTCCCCTGTAACCATGGTATTTCTAGAGCGTAGTAATGTACGCGAAGTACTGGTGCCGCATTTTTGCGAGGGCTGGGGTTGGGGCCGCATTGCTACGCCTGCTCGGAGCGTGCCAGGTGGTCTTGTTGTAGGTTACTCCGGGCGCGCTTGACGGTGTCCAGACGTTTAATGGCCGGGCTGGAGAACTGCCTGGAGAGGCTCCTTTGTACTTCCGCTGCAAGGGCCGCCGTATGCTCCTCCGTTCGGAGGGAGTGTTCGGTGTTTCCATTGACCGTAATTACTCCTCGAGGGCCTGGCATCTTGAGCTTAAGGTATGCGTAGTGCGGTACCGCATTGAACTTGGCGAATGCGGTTCGTTCGAGCAGTGCGTGATAGCCACTGAGGAATGGGACTATGTCAAAGATTAACTCCTCGCTTCGGAAGTTATCCGGAAATCCGAAGACCACTTCAAGTGTGACTGAGCCTGTACAGTTGGCCTCTACACCTGGTATTACGCCTTTAAAGGTCGTTTTGGTGGGCCTAATCCTTGAGGGATCTATGCCCATTTTCCGCACTGTATCCTGGTAAAGCAGGTTCAGGCTACTGCCGCCGTCCATAAGCACTCTAGTGAGATGAAATCCGTCAATAATTGGGTCTAAAACCAATGCGGCGAATCCGCCATGACGGATGCTAGTGGGATGGTCCCCTCGATCAAAGGTGATCGGGCAGGAGGACCATGGGTTGAACTTTGGGGTGACAGGCCCTATCGCGTATACGTCCCTTAACGCGCGCTTCCGCTCCCTCTTGGGGATGTGGGTTGCGTATATCATGTTCACCGTCCGCACTTGTGGGGGAAAACCCTTATGTCCACTGTTGTTCGGCGGCCGGGGCTCTTCGTCGTATTTTCAGCATTTAACTTGCCTGCCTGCTTGAACACCCAACAATCCCTGTTGGTGTGATTGGACGGCTTTTCGGGGGTGCCATGTATCTGGCACAAGCGGTCGAGTATTCGGTCCAAACTAGACGGGCCCCTAGGATTTCTTTTGAATGGCTTTTTCCGCTGGCCAGATTTATAGCCTCCGAATCCGGCATTAACTGCCGTATCCTCGGCGTTGTCGCCATTAATGCGGCGCTTCTTCTTGTTGCGACGCGACCTGCCACTACTGTCCCTGGTATCCGAATTACCAGGGTTCTTGGTCATGTTGTTGCTACGAGCAAGCCAGCTGTCTTCTCCCTCGTAAAAGCGGATCATGAGTGTCGTGAGTGCTGCCATAGATTTCAGCTTTTCCTGTCCAAGGTGCCGGGCAAGCCACTCGTCACGGATATTGTGCTTGAAGGCTGCTAGGGCCTCAACGCCCGGACAGTCGACTATTTGATTTTTCTTTGTTAGGAACCGTGTCTAGAATTGCCTGGCCGATTCCTCTGGCTGCTGAATTACGTGACTTAGGTCATCAGCGTCTGGGGGTCGCACATAAGTGCCCTGGAAATTGTCAAGGAATGCGGCTTCCAGGTCCTCCCAACAACTGATTGATCCTGTTGGCAAGCTGTTAAGCCAATGCCGAGCTGGTCCTTTAAGCTTGAGTGGGAGGTATTTAATGGTGTGGAAATCATCGCCGCGAGCCATGTGGATATGAAGGAGATAATCCTTGATCCATACCGCAGGATCTGTTGTGCCATCATATGATTCGATGTTTACGGGTTTGAAACCCTCGGGGATTTGATGATCCATTATTTCGTCTATGAAGCATAGTGGGTGTGCGGCGCCTCTGTACTAGGCTATATCACGACGTAGCTCCAATGAGCTTTGTCTGCTATCACTAGTAGAAAAGGGGGCTTTGGTCCAAGCCGGGTAAGCCCATTAGTCCCGGTTCAATCCAGAACCGGGACCAATGGGTGCATTTATCCCGGTTCGTGCGGCTAAGGCATTAGTCCCGGTTCACCTGGGCCCTTTAGTCCCGGTTCGTGCCACGAACCGGGACTAAAGGGTGCGATGCCCATTGGTCCCGGTTGGTGGCACCAACCGGTACTAAAGGTTAGACCTTTAGTCCCGGTTGGTGCCACCAACCGGGACTAATGGGCTTTGAGGCATTAGTACCGGTTCATGGCACGAACCGGTACTAAAGGTCCCATTTTCAAACACCCCCCCCCCCCCCCCCCCCGTGGACCGCCTTTTCAGTTTTAGAAAAAACAAAAGAAAATGATGGAAATGTCAATAAAAAGAAAATAAAATAAGTTTTCCATGTGATATGTGGTCTAGTTGTTGGGAAAATTTACAAATATGAATTTCGACTTTATTTACAAAATCTCTCTGGAATTTGTAAAATGGGCATAACTTTTGCATACGAACTCGGATTAAAAAGTTTTTTATATGAAAAATCATCTACTCGAAAAGTTACATCCGATGGAGACCGCCTACGGCCTGTTTGCAAATTTGTAGAATCCTCAAATTCCAAAAGGAAAAAAAGTTATGCTCAAATTTCAGTTTTTTTAAATTTTTAGTAAATCTGGTCAAACTACTTATTCAAGAAGTATTAGTGTTACTAAATAATTATTCAAGAATATTAGTGTTATTAAATAATTATTTCACCTTTTTTGAATTTTGGTCAAATCTGGTCAAAATATGGTCAAACTGTGGTCAAACAATGGTCAAACTACTTATTCAAGAAATATTAGTGTTACTAAAAAATTATTGTTTTTTAGAACAATAGTTTTAAACTCAAACAGTGAAATATGTGACTTCATGCTCAAGCTAAATTCCTGAGGGTTAATAGGATTGACATCTTACTATTGTCAGGAAAACAACAAGTGCAGACTTGGAAACGAGGGAGAATAGAACCCGGAAGTTAAGCGTGCTCAGGCTGGAGTAGTGAGAGGATGGGTGACCGTTTGGGAAGTTAGATAATTTGGAATGATGAGGGGTGATTAGAGATTAAATTAGCAGTGATGAGGGGTGATTAGAGATTAGAGGTTAAAATAATTCAGAAATTTGAAAATAAAAAAAAATTCAAAAAAAATTAGAAAATTTCCTTTAGTACCGGTTGGTGTTACCAACCGGGACTAAAAGGGTCAGGGCATTAGTACCGACCCTTTAGTCCCGGTTCCAGAACCGGGACTAAAGGCCCTTACAAACCGGGACTAAAGGCCCTTTTTCTACCAGTGTATGTTCGGCCCTGCCGAATTTATGGCCGGCGTGACGGTTACAGTCTCGAGTCGTGGGGCGCCCACGCGATCCATAGATCGATCTTGTTTGCCTTGCCTTGTCCTCCAACATATCTCATAGGTCCGGCGCATTTTCCCGTGCCTTGGTATGGGGTGCGGCTTGAGTGGAGGGCCGAGAGGCCTCTCTGTCGCGGCCACGAGGTGGACGATCAGCCGTATCGAGTGCAGGTGATGCAGGTTTAAGTGCTTCCTCCTCTAGTCGGGGTAGCAACCTGCGCTTTGGGTAGCTCTTGGAGGGGCGTTTGAGTTTATGCTCTTCGGCCGCAAGGACTTCAGTCCATCTATCGACTAGCAAATCTTGATCAGCTTTAAGCTATTGCTGTTTTTTCTTGAGGCTTCTTGCCATGGCCATAAGCCTGCGTTGAAAACGCTCTTGCTCGACGGGATCCTCTGGCATGACAAATTCGTCGTCGTCGAGGCTTGCCTTGTCTTCGGAGGGAGGCATATAATTATCGTCCTCGACCTCTCTGTCTGCCGCTCTCTCATGAGGGATGGTTTCTCCATCCTCCTGTGCTAAATCTTGCTGGAGGGGGTTTTCTTCGGCACTCTCCGGAGTATTATTATCTCCCGTGCTGGAATCACCGTATTTGTTTTGGCGGGATTTTGAGTGGCGCCGCTGACGCCGGCGCTTAGGCTGTTTCTTGGAGGGGTCATCCTCCGCTGTTCCATCGCCATCTCCTTCTTTTGGGGTGTCCACCATGTATATGTCATATGACGAGGTGGCTTTCCAGGGCCTGATAGGCGCTGGTTCTTCATCGTCTCCTTCATCGGCGTCCATACCGTCGATGTCTTCGGAGTCGAAGTCGAGCATGTCGGTTAAGTCGTCGACAGTGGCTACAAAGTGGGTGGTGGGTGGGCTTTGAATTTCTTCATCGTCCGAATCCCAACCTTGCTGACCGTAGTCCGGCCAGGGCTCTCCTGATAAAGAGAGAGACTTCAGTGTCTTCAGAATATCGCCGAAAGGCGAGTGCTGAAAGATGTCCACGGCAGTAAACTCCATAATCGGCACCCAATCGGATTCGATCGGCAGGGGCGTGGAGGGTTCGGAGTCCAGAGAGGAGTCCGGCTCCTTGGAGTCACGAGTCTTGCAGAGTGCGGGGCTGGTGTTCGGCTCGATCGCCGTTGGGATCGCAGTCCCCGAGGCGGCGTCCAACCACCCATCCTCGATCGGCGTAGTTGGCTCCGAATTAAGGGTCTAAGCCGATACGGGTGCGGCCTCCAGGGTAGTGTTTGGCGGCAGAGCTAGATCATGCTCGTCATGACAGTGCGGCGCGCTCGGCAGTGGCTTGAATCCGTCGAGGATCAAGTCCCCGCGGATGTCAGCCTTGTAGTTTAAACTTCCAAATCTGACGTGACGGCCAGGGGCATAGCTTTCGATCTGCACCAGATGGCCAAGTGAATTGGCCCACAGTGTGAAGCCGCCGAAGACGAAGATCTGTCCGGGGAGGAAGGTCTCACCCTGGACTGCATCGCCATTGATGATCGTAGGAGCCATCAAGCCTGACGGCGACGACATAGAGGAACTCTCAATGAAAGCACCATTGTCGGTGTCAAAACCGGCGGATCTCGGGTAGGGGGTCTCGAACTGTGCGTCTAGGCCGGATAGTAACAGGAGGCAAGGGACACGAAGTTTTACCCAGGTTCGGTCCCTCTCGATGGAGGTAAAACCCTACGTCCTGCTTGATTAATATTGATGGTATGGGTAGTACAAGAGTAGATCTACCACGAGATCAGAGAGGCTAAACCCTAGAAGCTAGCCTATGGTATGATTGTGTTGTCCTACGGACTAAAACCCTCTGGTTTATATAGACACCGGATAGGGTTAGGGTTACACAGAGTCGGTTACAATGGTAGGAGATCTACATATCCGTATCACCAAGCTTGCCTTCCACGCCAAGGAAAGTCCCTTCCAGACACGGGATGAAGTCTTCAATCTTGTATCTTCATAGTCCAGGAGTCCGGCTGAAGGTATAGTCCGGCCATCCGGACACCCCCTAATCCAGGACTCCCTCACAGGCAAAAACATCAATTCTAGGATGGGCCTCCGGTTAATAGGTTAGTCTCAAAAATAATATCAAACTAGATAATAAAGCCCAATAATGTCCAAAACAGTAGATAATATAGCATGGAGCAATCAAAAATTATAGATACGTTGGAGACGTATCACTCGTTAGGCGGCGCGTAGGAGTCCTCGTCGCTACTAATCGAGTGAGCGTCCTCGGGGGGCGGCGACTCCTAGTCGGTGCGTGGGCAGACCGGCGACGCCATGGCAGAGATTTGAGAGAGAGAGAGAGAGGGCGAGCGAGGGGAGGATGTAGATGAGAATGTAGGGGGGTCGACGTGAGCAAGGTAGTATTTATTGGCGGCCGTAACATAGATCGACGGGAAAAGTACACATGCTGGTCACCGGAATTTATGAGTACTGTAGTTTGAATTACACACGATTCCCGCCGCAAAATCCGTGTGTGTACAGAATAGCCAAAATCCGTGTGTGAACGTAATAGCCGACGGTTTCCAATGTAGAACCGTGTCTGATTAATGATCCCCGCCATTCACCTACCAAACCTCGAGCCACGAGATAGACTGCCAATCGTGTGGGGGCCAGTTGTCTTGCCAGATCTTTACATTTTCTTTTTTGAACACCAGATATTTACACCGTCTGATGATTTTTTAACTCGCACACAAGTACACAAAAATATGATTTTTCAAACTGTCATTAAATGGTTAGAAAATCACTTAAATGTCTTTAAAAGGTCAAGTTACCACTGAAATTTTTCAAATTTTCACAAGACAGCTGTATTAGTGCATGTTAAATATAGAAACAAAATTGAACGCCGTAAGAGGAAGCTATCTCCCGTTCCTCATCAAACATGCATTGTTCCCTCTCGGAACCACGAAACTTGTAGCGAGTTGCTCCGGTTTGTGAGGGTGTGTGTCCAAACTTTCGTTAAACAGGCCAATTTTTTACCACATCATCTTGATGGCATGACATTAAATCAACTAAGGTTTCATATTTTTCAGATCATTTTTTATTTTGTTGGAATTAAAATGCCATGTCACTCCATGCATACGTATGCATGTGTCCATGTCGTGAGACCAATATATTTGAAAATTCATTCTAATATACTGCACATGGAATTAACTTGCACACGAGTACACAAATATGATTTTTCAAACCGTTTTGGTTAGGCGTTAGATGTAGATGTAGTTCAAATTTGAATTACGGTCGTTAAATGGCTAGAAAATTACTTAATTTTTTTAAAAAGACAAATGACCCTTAGAATTTTCAAATATTTCACATTACAGTTGTAGTAGTGCACGTTAGACGTAGAAAACAATTGAAGGCCGTAAGAGAAAGCTATCTCTCGTTCGTCATCAAACATGCATTGTTCCCTCTCGGAACCACGAGCCTTCTAGTAAGTTGCTCTGGTTTGTGAGGGGTATGTGTCCAAACTTTCATCCAACATGCCAATTTTTTTATCACATCATCATGGTGGCATGACATTACATCAACCAAGGTTTCATGTGTTTATAATATTTCTAAAAAAAATTGGAATTAAAATGCCATGTCACTCCATCCATACATATGCATGTGTTCATGTGATGAGACAAATATTTCTGAACATTCCTTCTAATTTACTGCACATGGAATTAACTCGCACACAAGTACACAAATATAATTTGTCAAACCGTTATGGTTACGCGTTGCATGTAGATGTAGTTCAAATTTGAATTAAATGGCAAGAAAATCACTTAAATGTCTTTAAAATGTCAAATGATCCCTAGAATTTCCAAAATTTCACATTATAATTGTAGTAGTGCACGTTAAACATTTATAAAAATTGGAGGCCGTAAAAGGAAGCTATCTCCCGTTCGTTATCAAACATGCATTGTTCCCTCTCGGAACCACGAGCCTTCTAGTGAGTTGATCCGGTTTGTGAGGGCGTGTGTCCAAACTTTCGTCAAACATACCCATTTTTTTTCCACATTATCTTGGTGGCATGAAATTACCTCAACCAAGGTTTCATGTGTTTCTAATTTTTTTTTATTTTTTTGGAATTAAAATGTCATGTCACTCCATGCTTAATTGTGTCATAGCCTTGAGACCAATATGTTTGAAAATTCATTCCAATTTACTGCCCATGGAATTAAATCGCACACAAGTACACAAAATATGAGTTTTCAAACCGTTATGGTTAGCTGTTGCATTTACATGTAGTTCAAATTTCAATTACGGTCATTAAATGGCTAGAAAATCACTTAAATGTCTTAAAAGGTTAAATGACCCCTGAAATTTTCTAAAATTTGACATGACAATTGTATTAGTACTACAAAATTTCTTGTACATTTAAAACAACATCCGTTGACACTGTACTCCAAATTCGTCTTTCACAACTAATAAAAAATATCTACAACATCACACATAGTTATTTTCGAGGAACTGTTTGCGATGAAAATATCTGGGTCTATTTAAGTCTCCCTACATAAGCTTCACCGCTCGTCTGCTCCATTGTCGGCAACCCCCGAATACACAAATCCCGACCCCCATTCCCGCACCCCCTTCTTGCAAAGATGATACCGTGGAAATGCTTCGTGAAAGCTCGTACGATGGTTGCGTCCCTCCCAAGCACCGCCGCCTACACCGAGAGTGCTGCCGCATCCGCATTAAGAGCGGCCGCTTCCACCAAGAGGGCGTTTGCGGCAGCCGACATGGCAGCAGCAGCAGCCGAGACAGCTGCAGCTGCTACTGCGACGATGGCTGCAAACGCCGAGAGCGCTCGAGCTACCGTCCATGCCGGTGATGTCGCCCTGGCCCGGGTCGAGGCCATCCATGCCAAGATCGAGGATGCACACGCCAAGATATTCCAGGCCACCTCGGACTCCAACATGCAACCCATGTCTGAAAAGGCGGCGGTGGCCATGGAGCACCAGCTTCCTGATGAGGTCGCCGAGCGGGAGCTCGAGATGCAGGAGGCGGCGGAGATCGAGGAGCGCCGGGAGGAGGGGTTGTGCGTGGCCGAGGTCGAGGTAGAGAAGTGTCTGTCCGTCGAGGAATCGGCGGTGGAGTACCAACGTGATACGTCTCCAACGTATCTATAATTTTTTATTGTTCCATGCTATTATATTATCTGTTTTGGATGCTTAATGGGCTTTAATATGCTATTTTATATTATTTTTTGGGACTAACCTATTGACCAGAGGCCCTGTGCCAGTTGCTGTTTTTGTCTATTTTAGTGTTTCGCAGAAAAGGAATATCAAACGGAATCCAAACGGAACGAAACCTTCGCGAGGATCTTTCTTGGAACAAATGCAATCCAGGAGACTTGGAGTGGAAGTCAGAGATGCAACGAGGCGGCCACGAGGCAGGAGGGCGTGCCCCCACCCTCGTGGGCCCCTCGTAGCTCCACCGACCTACTTCTTTCGCCTATATATACTCTTATACCCTGAAAACATCCAGGGGAGCCACGAAACCACTTTTCCACCGCCGCAACCTTCTATACCCATGAGATCCCATCTTGGGGCCTTTTTCGGTGATCTGCCGGAGGGGGAATCAATCACAGAGGGCTTCTACATCAACACCATAGCCTCTCCGATGATGTGTGAGTAGTTTACCACAGACCTTCGGGTCCATAGTTATTAGCTAGATGGCCTGTTCTCTCTCTTTGGTTCTCAATACAAAGTTCTCCTCGATGTTCTTGGAGATTTATTCGATGTAATAGTTTTTGCGGTGTGTTTGCCAAGATCCGATGAATTGTGGGTTTATGATCAAGATTATCTATGAACAATATTTGATTCTTCTCTAAATTCTTTTAGGCATGATTTGATATCTTTGCAAGTCTCTTCGAATTATTGGTTTAGTTTGGCCTACTAGATTGATCTTTCTTACTATGGGAGAAGTGCTTAGCTTTGGGTTCAATCTTGCGGTGCTCGATCCCATTGACAGAAAGGGAACCGACACCTATTGTATTGTTGCCACCAAGGATAAAAAAAGGGTTTATATCATATTTCTTTAGTTTATCCCTCTACATCATGTCATCTTGCCTAATGCGTTACTCTGTTCTTATGAACTTAATACTCTAGATGCATGCTAGATAGCGGTCGATGTATGGAGTAATAGTAGTAGATGCAGAATCATTTCGGTCTACTTGACACCGACGTGATGCCTATGTTCATGATCATGCCTAGATATTCTCATACTATGCACTTTCCTATCAATTGCTTGGCAGTAATTTGTTCACTCATCGTAATATATGCTATCATGAGAGAAGCCACTAGTGAAACCTATGGCCCCCGGGTCTACTTTACATCATATAAGTTTCCGATCTATAACTCTAGTTTACTATTTATTTTGCAATATTTACTTTTCAATCTATACAACAAAAATACCAAAAATATTTATCTTATTATATTTATCAGATCTCACTTTTGCAAGTGGCCGTGAAGGGATTGACAACCCCTTTATTACGTTGGTTGCAAGGTTCTTGATTGTTTGTGTAGGTACTAGGCGATTTGTGTGTAGTCTCCTACTGGATTGATATCTTGATTCTCAAAAACGGAGGAAAATACTTACGCTACTTTGCTGCATCACCCTTTCCTTTTCAAGGGAAAACCAACGCATGCTCAAGAGGTAGCACAAGCGAGCTCTGGCGCAGCCACTACTACGAGTACTACAACCTTGAGGGCGGCGCCGAGGATGAGGACGAGGATGCGGTCGACTTCAGCAGGGGGGACGTGGAGTCCACCAACGGTGGCATGTCTCCAGGACAAGTCATCGACGTCTCATCTCACACCGGTGATGCATAGGCCGGCACGGCGGTGGATTTGTTAAAATTATGCATACTTAGGCTTTGTTTTTAATGTCGGTATTTTGTTAGAGCAATGTTTAGGTCAACTGGCTTTGTTTAATTACTAAAATTCCTCGATTCAGTAAGTGTGGTATGTCTGCTGTACACTCTTTTGTGTGTCGAAATTAGCATGCGACTTTAAATTATGCAATGACGTACCTAGTGAAATTTCCACCAAAATTTGAATTATCAAACTCATCCCATGGTTGTAAAGCAGAAGAATCGTTTGCGATGCACACAATCATTCAAAGTGAATGGTCTGGCGGCACCGCACGCAAAGTTTCCCTCCATATTTCCAAGATTTTGGCGTACCGCCAAAATATATACCCTTGCCCCCCTTCCCCCTTCCCCACCCTCTTTTCTCCCCAACCACAAGTCACATTTCCCCTATTTCCTCCTTCCTTCCTTCCTTGCTAAGAGATAGCCGCTTCCTCGCTCTCGCCGTCTTGCATCCTACCGCCTGGGTCGCCATGGTCTTTTTCAAAGACCTCTCCAGCGGCTCCTCCTCCTCCGACTACTCCTTCACCACCCGGGTATGCCTCTCTTCTCTCTCTCGGGATATGACTTGGAATGAAGGATTTTTACCCGGGGTCGATTTGAGTTATTTCTTCCTCTTGTAGCTCCCTAAGACCATCAGTGGCAACGAATGGAGCGGAGTGGCAGAAGATCTATCTGCTCGTTGTGACATCAATCTCCATGTGTGACGCTAGTTACGTTTGATTTTGTGGACAGTGGGAGAAAGTTTCTGGCATGTGCAGAGAAGGTTAGACCATCTTTTGTTGTTACAAATCATTTGTTAGATGTGATTCAGACACTGTCACGGTGCCAACACATTCATACCACACCTTCAACCAAACGCATCCTTAGACAGTGTCACAGGTTGTACCTAGTATCTTAAATTGTTTCCATCTCATCAGCGGTGTCATTAGAAAATTATTTGGCACCGCTTCAGCAGTTTGTGCAGCCAACTTTGGTCTACACATCCGAGCAACCAAGCAGTAAAATACTAAATCTTTATGGACGAAGGAATTGGGCATCGGAGCAACTACGTGCTCCGAAGTCCGGGTCCCTATTTTTTTCCGCTACATCGGCTCGCCAGTGCAGGGCACCGGTGCGAGATGTAGCAACAGTTGTCTTTACCCTAGTTTTGGCATCCGTAGTGGACGACCTTAGTGCTATTAGTTCTGTGTTACTAAATTTGTGCATGTACACACATGTTAGTATCAATTTGTTGTCATCCAAACATTGTCGCTATGCAGTTGCAGTTATATTTACCTTCCTCATAAAATGTTCAATTTATTATTTATTGTACATGAGTAAGAACTTGTAGCGTCGTTGTAATTAATTATAGATTCTGATGTTCCAGAATATGGTTGTTGTCTCAGTACCAATTATTTCATTTGCACGTTGATCTTTTTGAGAAGATATGTCATAATTAACATATTTCTTCGGTTTTTCAAAATAAGCATTGGTGATTTTCTGTGTTGCTATAAACTCATTTCCCCTACAATTGTTACTGACCTAGTTTTAAATATTATATGATGAACGAAAATGTTCTTACTTGGAGTGGGTTGATCAAGAGTGGCCACAGTCTTTATAGATGTGCCTAGCGAAGCTCTGGAGCATGTATGAGGAAGAGAACACATGTAGGCTTAGAGAAAGTGTTGTCAACGCTGAAGCATATTTCAAGATGCGAGATAAAAAGTTGAAGGTGGAGAATGAGCTCAGATTTTTTAAATCAGACTTTGCTAAGATTGTGTTGGCGAAGGAGGAGGCACTTTCCCAATTGGCCCATGCAAAACGGGTTCTTACTGAACTGAAAGCAGAGGTGGATAAGACGAGCCTAGATGATCTCGATTAGGGAAATGAATATATTGTTCTGATGAAGTTGAACTAGCTATATGTTGTACTATGCTGTTTTCATGTAGCTACCGTACTGTGATGTTATAATATATTTATGTGCCTGATATGAAATTGGCAAACAGCAGTTCGACATGAAATATGAATTTGCGTAATACTGGAATTATTAATTATAAACTAATAATCCTCCTAAATGTGTCATGGACCTTTGCAAACGGTTCTAGCAGAAAAAGCGTTTGCGATGGATAGCCCAATGCCACACAGTTTTCTTCATCAAATCGTGTGTGATATAGTTGATAAAAGCAAACAGCTAACCATGGCAAACCATGTGTGATAGTTACACC
The DNA here is from genome assembly GCF_056163025.1 of Triticum urartu. Lineage (NCBI taxonomy): Eukaryota > Viridiplantae > Streptophyta > Magnoliopsida > Poales > Poaceae > Triticum > Triticum urartu. Next base: position 513,210,399 of record NC_141873.1, read on the forward strand.
TTTCACACACGAGCCTACACATAAAACTGTGTGGGATGTACGTCCGAATAAAAACTTGTTCTCCGGATTGACTGTGTGGGATGTACATAAGAACAGGAACGTATTTCTTAGATTGACTGTGTGTGATATACATACGAACTAAAATAATTTTCTGGGATTCACCGTGTGGGATGTACATACCTACGGAAATGATTTTCTCGGAATACCGTGTGGGATGTACATACCTACGGAAATGGTTGGGTTTTGATGCCTTGCCCGATCGCACACGGCCTCAACCTGGGTCCCAGGAGGGCCTATCCCCGATGATTTTTGGGTCATGTGCGAAGGACACTCTATCGCACACACTCACTTGGCGACGGTTTCAAATATCATCGCAGAAAGGGGGTTAAAAACCGTTTGTTTAGGACCGACGCGCACCAGTGTTCTTAGCAATGGCAATGAACCTAGGAAACTCGGAGCCAAGAGGAGTCATTCCGAGCCAAACATCAAGAAAAAATTGTGGCATGCCCATTTCCGATGGTGTGTACCATGCCAATTGTCAGAAGATGCCGGATTTTCAGTAGATTTCCAGAAATAGGAATCATTGCGACTAGTGGCCATTGTGACGGTACGTGCTGGAGGTACTTCCACATGATAATGTCTAACCACAGTCCTCCCTTCCATGTTAAGATTTTCCCAGCCCATTTGGCCATTAAGCACCAGTTCATATGTTTTGTTAATAATCCTGAGACCCCCAACCTCGGTTGGGGCACAGATAGTGCTCCAATGCACCATGTGATATTTCTGCTTCCCAACTTCCTTAACACAAAAGAAGCGGGATCTGGCCAGATCAAACTTTGTATGGACCCCATCTTGTTAAAAAAGAAAACCCACAATAAACATCAGTAAGCTAGATAGGCAAGCGTTGGTTAAGGTTGCCCGACCTCCAGAAGATTGTTACAGGCCTACCAGGTTCTACTCTTCCAGCCACCCTATCCGTGAAAACAAAAAGTCTTCGATGGTCAAGTGTTTGTTGGTAAGAGGCATACCAAGTGTTTGTTGGGGAAAAACCATTCGATCGTAAGCGTTCTCATAGTCAAGCTTTAACATGAAATAATTTCCATTTGATCGAGAAGTAGATAGTGAAGAATTTCAAGCAGCACAGAAATGCCCTCAAGGCCACTTCTTCTTTGAATAAATGCAGATTGACTCTGACTAATGACATTGTTTGCCACCGGACATAGTCACGTGGCAACCCCCTTCACAAGTAGCCTAAAGCTAACGTTGATCAGAGATATGGGTGTAAACTTCTTAATAAGATCCACCCCATGAATCTTAGGAAGCAAAGAGATAATGACATAGCTTTTGAGGGTGAATGGGGCCAAATTCATCTAATAACTCAAAGAGCTAAGGACTCACCATGAGCCGAAATTTTCTATAGTACATAACCAGCACCCCATCAGGTCCTGGTGCGGTGTTCGTACGGGTCAAACAAAGAGCCACCTCCAGCTATTTAAGTGTGAATGCGGTAGTTAGGCCCTCATTCGCAGTCTCGTTCACCCACCTAACCTCGTCCCACGCGTTGCTAGCCAAATCAGGCCCACCACACTCACCTGAGACTAGCAAATCACGATAGGATGCATAAATGTGACAGGTTGATTAAGTAATGGTTCTTACTAGTATATTTATCAACTAACGACCTCAGCAAGTTGAAGGCCTGTTTGGTTCCAAATAAGTCACCAACTTATAAGTTGAAAAGTGAAAAAAGTGACTTATTTTGCCAAACAGACCCGACTTATAAGTCACCCCAACTTATAAGTTTTAAGTTGGGGTGGAGCAACTTATGACTTAACTTAAAACTTATAAGTCACCCCCTTTTGCGTGGGTCTCACCACCTGCATGATGTTGATTGGTGCGGAAAGGTGTGTCAGGTGACTTATAAGTCAGGTGACAACCAAACAGACGTGACTTGTAAGTCACTAATTTTAAGTCACCTGATTTATAAGTCGGGTGACTTATTAAAACCAAACAGGCCCTGAAGTCGCCCCCGATGACAACCGGAGAGGATGCTTTAGGAATCTTGTCATGCAACTCAGCCAAAAAGTCCAGCGAATTAGAGTGATCGGTAGGACGGTCATTAATGATCAATTCCCGACTGAAGGTTATTGCGCTGGGTTAACTCAGTGCTAACAAAGTGTTGCCTGACTGACACCCTACTGATATCGAACGTTTCTTCACTTGCACCAAGAAAGATGCCCTCCGGTCGCCCTTAAGTAGGAAGCCAATGCCACTTAAAGTCGTGGCCGCCAATGGTCCTAAGGTAAAACACGGAGAAGGAGCACTTTATCATTTCCTAGATTCCGGTAAAGTCAAGTTTTTTTCCACGCAAGATTTTAGACAGCTGACACCTCCGATCAAGCCATCCGAAACGTTGAAAATTCCATATGAGGCCCTTCATCTAATAAGTGGGGATCGGGTCCCCGCCCCATCATCAATGGTAGGTAGTGGCACACCTTCCACCACGGCGTCCTCGGACGTAGCCACATCCCTAGCTGCGGCCCCTTATAGCTTTGGTGCTACGCGAGGGAGGTGAGCATTCACCCACTTGTTGATTCTGAACTAGACTGAACCTAGTCTGTATAGTAATGGAATCAGCAGCAGACCCCCATTATTTGATCATCTCCACAGGGTTACTAGACCAGCAAGAAAACAATGGGAGGTGCCCTCCAATTGCTGCCTAGCTCAGAAACGGAAGTGTTTTATCTTGGTAAGATGAAATTAAAACCCTCACTAATTGGATGACGGGGATTCAATCTCCTTGCTTGTACCACGTACGCACACAATGCTTCAATCAGTAGACTCTTAGGAGATTAAAATCCATTGGGATTGAATGGGTTCCAGAGAAAACCGAATTAGTAATCCTTTGCTACAGATTTACATATACATACTACAGATTTTGCAATGTAGGCTCCTTACCAAAGACCAGGTGCTGACTGGCCGGAGGAGCTGTTGGCGGCTGCGAACATAGGAGGAGCCGGTGGTGCAGCGGCGAACAGAGGCGGAGCCGGTGGTGCCCCGGCGAACTTCTCCCGGCGACGGTCCATGCGGCCGGCTGAAACTGAGGATGGTATGGCGGCGCTGTAGGTGACGATCAGCGGCGGGGCGGGGCTGCTGGTGGAGGATGGAGCGGCTGCATCGGGGCGACGACGCTGGGCGAGGAAGAAGAAGCGGCGGCAGGGGTTGCGCGTGGGGGAGTTGGGGAGGAACGAGAAAAAAGGAGGCGACTGCTCGGTACCCAGCCGCACGGGATCGATTAACTCCACCTTTTGCGTAGGTATCTGCGTCTGGCACCGTTTCTTCGTGGGGTTACTGAACCGGCAAATTTTAATATGGTCCCTCTTACCTTCTTTTTTTATATGTGAGGTAAGAAGGTAAAAGTCAATCAAGCCATTCATGAATGAAATCAACAGCTAAGATCTATTTTATACTCTTACCTCTCATGTAAAAAGAGGGGGTAAGAGGAACCATGTTAAAACTGCTCGACTGAACAAGACTCTCTTCTCATTAATTAACGTGACACATCAACTTTTTGCTCAGCTGGCAGGCTTAGCACCGATCCAGGCTGGAGCACTGGGACTAGCCTTAGAAGCCAACTCACTCTCGCAGTTGGCCGCGGCTTTGGCCTCAGACGTACTGGTGTGTTGTAGCTCGCGAACAGCCTCCCGCTTAACCATTGCAGCTTGCACTAATTCCTAGGCCTGAACATTAGATATTTGTTTGAACTACATCCATTCTCAGGGTGAAAAATAATGTGACTGTCCTTAGCCACCATCAACAGATAAGAAGATTTCGTAGCGGCTAACGGAGAGTGTTGTTCGTGATGGCTGAAGAGGCGGCAATGTAAAAAATATGGGATTTGCCCATGAGTTGTTGTAGGCGTTGCCTTTGATGTCGATGTCGAGGTAGCCGATCATAATGATGTAGCTATGATTGATGGTGTAGTCATCGTGGATGATGAAGCCGCACAAACCCGGACGCGCAAAAAAATGCGCTATGTTGTAGATGACGGAGCTGCAGTCGTGGACGATACACCTTGCGGATGTCAGAGGGTGTCGTCGGCGATGAGTCCACCGGTTTTGCCAGGACCGGAGGAAACCCATCGAGCACACATCGGTTTTGCCAGAACTGCGTGCCCGTGAAGGGGTCGTCACTATAGTGACGCCGCATCGATGCAGTCGTGCCGTTGTAAATGACGCGATCGATGCCGTCGTGTGACGCGGTCATTGCCGTCGTCGAGGTCGCATCTTGCAGAAAAGTCTGTCAGAGGATTCTAGGTGTCCATCTTGTGAACGAGGTGGCGGCGGCAGGTTGATGATAATGGTGATGAAGACCTTGGCGATGAAGTATCGGCGATGTCGTCACAGCGGCGTGTCGACTATAATGTGTCGCTTAATGGCCTCCCTGGAGGCGACCAAGTGTCGATGACGTGTCGCGCCGGAGAAGTCGATGAAGAATTGCATTGTTGTCACGTGGATGATGCCTATTGCAGTACTTCCCTTAGATATACTCGACGAATTTTTTTGCGATGTAGTTGGCAGGCCGGCGCCCAGAGGATCGATGGAGTCGGCTTGGTGCAGATCACGTCGGTGCGCGTTCCTTGAAGTAGAAGACCTGCGAGCCCTCCCGGTGTCCCGTGCTGCAACCTGCGAGCCGGCTCGATGAAGATGTTGACGATGTACGACTGGGCGTAGGACAGCTGATGTGATCGAGATACACCCTTCTGTGGTCTGGGCATCTTGCCCTCTGGAGACGATGCGTCTGGGGGCACCGCGGATCAGAACCGCCTCTCGTCGGAGAAGCCGGCTACTATGCTCAGCGCGCATGCTGCGCCTGCACTTGGAACATGAAAGCCCGCATGGCTCCGTATGCATGCCTGATTGCCAGCAATATGATTTCGCTGCTGGATGCATGGAGTAGATGGACGCGTGCGATGATGATGTGTTGACGCCGATGACGAGTGCTGCAGACGGCCGGCGCGTACGCGATGCTCGATGAAGCGATAGGGGTCACCTTGGCGTGTGGGCGACCGTGCGTTCCTCCACCGTAAGGACGCCTGCCAGGCATGCATTCGTCCCGGATCAGAACGCACTCGCTACATGCTTGTAGCCTGGAGATCATGCATGTGTATCCATACGTGAAGGTGAGTCGATGAAGTTGCTGGCTGCCGAGAGATCCGCGTACGACGGTGCGAGGTTCCGCCCTCCCGTGACCGGACGTGCGCACGGTGCACCATGGATGTGCTGGACCGGCTCCAAGTCGTTCTGCTTGTCGATGCTGGCGCCTATAACGTCGATTCTGCCACAAGGTTTCATCGAATTTTGCTGATTTTTCTCGCCAGAGGGGTTTAGAATTTATTTGGTGGCTAAGAAAACCTAATCTAATAGAATTTCGAAAATTGAGTTGACCTAATCTACGGAACTTGTCTAATCTATGAACCGATCTAATCTTTTATAAAAATCGGGTACCGCGCACCTGGGGAGAGGAGATTATTCTCCCCGGGGGCGGCGCGTTGTGAAAGTGGTGGGGAGGCATAGGATCGGTGTCATGAAATTAACCGCACTAATACCATCTAGAAAATATTGGATGGACGAATATTGTATTGTTGTATTGATTTGACCTTCTGAAGGATTATATAGAGTACATGATAGGTAGAGACTTGAATCACAAGCTATTACTTTTTTTTCGAAAAGGAGGTTATCCCCCAGCCAAGACAAGACATTGCTAAATCTATCTCTAACTCAAACGCATTATATTTCTAACAGGCAACTCCCTTGCCAACCTCAGGGGGCCTCAGAGTCAGGCGAGCTATCTTAGTCGGAGGGAGCAGCCCGGGGCGAGGAAGCAGGAGGAAACGCCTTGGCCAGCTCCGTCGCAAGCATCTCCCTAAGCTCCAACCCAGCGACGAGGTTGGAACCATACTGTTTCAGTGGAAGTGGGATGGCGTGAGAGGAGGGGTGACGCATACAAGGAACGTTGATCATGCCAGCAGAATGATGCTTCACAGCGGCCGCCTTGCGGACACGAAAGATACCTGGAGACCTAAGACAGTACTTAGCGCCACCACGGACCAGTGAACTTAACCCTCCTCACAAGCTCATGCCAAAGACCCAAACAACCTAGAGAAAATGCATAACTGGGAAAAATTAACTTGTAATAAGAAATAAAATACATAATACATCAGCCAGGTGAGCTTGCAACGGCAGACAGCGTAGAGAGCACAGATACATTTGACAGCATCCAAAATTCAAAAGCACAAAATCCACGCGCAAAGATGACAACCGTTGGCACATGACCATGAGGTTACTATAAGATGGTGTGGGAACAATACCCCCGCGCCACTACAAGCCCCCGATCCATTAAAAATGATTAACTCCTCAAAATATTCTCCTCTGATGCGTGTCATGTTTCCTACCACCGACACACTCCACGTTGAGCATCGCTGCTTCAGCCAATTAATTGTTCATTCCTGTGTTAACAATGTTAATTGGATGTGCTTGGGTTGGAGCACTCCCTATATAGACGTACACACATGTATGTGCATACAGATTGGAAAGAAACTGAGAAGACAATTTGGCTTTGATTCTTCTCACAATTAATCGAATTGGTTGCTTGTGCAAAACTAGTACCAGAGCTCTTGCGCTGTGGAGTTCTTGTTTGATTTGAGCTAGCCTGGTCCTGCTAGACTCGAGCCGTTGGATATAAGCCTGATAGAAATTGGTTCAGGTACATGCTTTACCGGAAAAGGCTTTTGCCTCATTTTATAAATAAAGCAACTACCAGAGCCAAGGTCCAACAAGGTTCACACCGCACACAACGCACACAAAAACGGCAGTACAACAGGTTCTGCGGAGGTCAGAACTCAACAAGCCCAAGAAAGAAAACGGAAAAACAAACAGCCGGCGCATGCGGCAAACATGGCACACACGGCGCACACAGCACCGAAGTCCAGTCTGGCTCAGGCGGTGGAGAAGGGAGCGGTGGCGCTAAGTGAAGCGCCATCGAGCAAGTATCCAGGCATTTTGAATATAGCATCAGTAGCATGCCGAAGAGGGATCCGTTGAATAACAACTTTATTGCGGACCGTCCAGAGTGTCCAGGTGAGAACCCCGATAGCCAGCCACCTAATGTGGCGCAGTGAGGCCGGGGAGGAAAGTATCACCGCGAATAGGTCGGGGAAGTTGGTGTTGCACCAATTCCCACCGACCACCTCCCGGAAGCAGCTCCAAAGTTGCATGCTTTTACATGTTTTAGAGTTGGATCTAGACTGGGTGGCATCTATAAGATAGCTAAAGAGCAAAGAGTTTCTTCTAGGGAGTTAAGTATAGGGGTTCGGTTTGGTCCAGCCACTACCTAACTCCTTAAAGTTAGTAAAAATGGTTTAGGAGAGCATTTTAGGAGTTATATCATAGTATATTGGCTAGAGTTGCCCTTGCGGAACATCCGGCTCCCAGGCCATCAAGAAGGGAAGACCCAGAGGAGCAGATGTGTTTCTAGAAGACAGGGAGGCAACAATTCCGCCAGAGTTAAAAACCTCTTATACGAATCAAGGACGAGAACGACAAAAAAATACTCATGAGAATTTATTTATGTTGGTTGAATGATTATTGCCACCAATTTCAAAAGGATCTGGATCATCCACCCATGCTATTTTATCTAGTCACACGCTAGAACTGATTAAGACTGTAGATACACCCGAGACAAATCTCACTCTATTCTTGTTGACCGTACCCACGTGTGTACAATTGTGAGCCCGAGAACCTAAACTACGCTGGGCCTTCTGGTATATATATACTTTCAATGAAGAGATATATTTAATTTATGGTTGTAAGCCATACTTACAATGAGGAGGACTTGCCATGTACAGTATCAAGGGAACCTTTTTTCTGTTACATTGCCAACCGATTGTGAGGTAATTTCTGACATTCTATATGGTTGTCTTAGCATTAGAAACAAAGGATCATATTTCATAGATTCTGGCTGTGTTCTGGTCCAATAGGCACATCAATAACAGTAGGTGGTTCTCAACATCCTCGTCACACCATTTTGCTTCTCTTGTTCTCCTGTCTAAAAGGTAACTTGTAAATATGTGTATGTTTGTACTATAACTTTTTTGGGTTGGTCACTGTGGAGTAGAAGCCGAGGCCAATTTTTCTACATATTGAGTGTACATGTGCATACTGACCATGACTTCATTGCTTCACCAACCATTGCATCGGTTGGAAACTTTACTTGTATGTACTCGCATAAGTATTTTTAGAGAGAAAAAAATACTCTCTTCATTTTTAAATATTTGTTTTTTAAGATTTCAAATGGACTACCACATACGGGTGTATAAAGACATGTTTTAGAGTGTAGATTCACTCATTTTGCTTCGTATGTAGTCACTTATTGAAATCTCTAGAAAGACAAACATTTAGGAACGGAGGGAGTAGTATATATGTCAGCTTATCCCCTCCCCACCCCCCAACCCTCTGGTGCCACGTTCACAAGTCAAAGCAAACGACTCTACAAACCTATGTATACCCAGGGAGCACTGAACTACAAAAATAAACTATGCCTTGCATCTCACTCGCAAAAAAAATGCCTGGAACCTAAGGAAAACACAATTCAACGTGAGCAAGCGAAGGGCTTGTAAAGTAGATTCCCTGAACAGATGCACCAGCTCAATGAATCGAAGTCAGAGCGCTACGGTGATGATCATCCCTCATATAGTTCCAAGCATGTAACTATGTTTGCACAAATGTATATAAACCAAAAGGTCACAAACGATTACATGTCAATTTGTCTGGGCAGAGAAAGCAAATATACAACAACATTTTGCACCGCTTTTCTGGGACTCAAATCTAAATGCTCTACTGGCAAAACCTTTAGTAGTACAATCAAGCTTGAAGCTGTTCGCAGGTCCTTGGTGTTTTTTCCTTCAACTGCAGACTAACACGTGATTTTACTTTTGTGCCTCTAGCACACGATGCTAGTGCTAAGAATGTGACAGCCTAAATCAATGTAATTATGGAATCATGAGATAGAGAATCCATCTACCTTCTTGGCTCTTGCTTAAAACAATCAAAGTACCTTCCACTAGCCACACCGACAGACATATTTTCATCCGTGCATTGATACACTAATGGTTCCTTGTATATTTATTCCTACAATTTTCCTAAAGCATATCTACATGTGCCATAAGTACGGTACACCTAAGTCCTATGTCATTGATCATACATGAAGATTCACGTGAGTTTTTTCTTTTTCCTTTTATTTTCTTTTTATACTTGATTGAATCACTTAGATGTGCAATAACTAGCGCAATATGCAACTTAATGTTGCGTGCATGCATGCATGTTTCTCCATATAATCCGGCTTTGACTATATTTATACAGTGTATATAAGTGAGAGTGATGATAGGGATATCATTTGGAGGGCGACACGAGTGGACCCAAACCCTGGCCATCGGTACTCCCATCCTCCCCTCCACCTCTGCCGGTGGTCGGTGGCGAGTAAAGCCCGTGCGTGCGATAGCGGCGGCGGAGGTACTCTCCTCCCTCTCGAGATCTTCGGGGGCGTGGGATGCCCTGACTTGTGGGGATGCTAGTCCTGATCTGGTTCACAGGGGCAGAAGCCAGATCCCAACGGCGGTATTGGTGGTGCCGGTCCTAACCAATGAATTGAGGAAGGCGGTGCGGCTGGGCGTGGTCGGTGGCAGCGGCCATGCTTTGTCTGGATCCCGGGGCTGTGGCCCTGGCTGGTGGCGAGTGGTAATTCCTACACTGTCCTCGGCTGCATGGCGTGGAGATGCCCATATCCAAAGCGGAGCTGCGCTGGCGGTCCAGTGGCTTCGACTTCGGTTCCTGCTCGGTTTAGAAACGATTAAGAGTGTGTTTGCGATCCTTCGTAACGGCTCATCCGGCATGGCATGGTGGGGTGGCAGCACTCCCTCCAAGCTCTAATGGTGGCGCACTCCAGCATTGGCTGGATTGTCAGGTCTCTCGCGGTGGTAGTGAGGTTGTGGATGGTCGCCGGATCTGGGCGGCCAGATCTGGTGCTTTGAAGGTGGTCTCGCAGGTGCACAATTGTCGGTTGGAGTCTCGGGCGACGGATCTGGGTGAAGATGTTGTCTTCGGCCAGTGGCCGAAGCCGGTGATGGCGACGCTTGCACTAACACCCTTTCCTTCTTGAAAGCATCATCGAGGTGAAGCTCCCAACTCGTCCTGCTACTTTTGGGGGAAACCCTTCATCAGTCGATCGGATGATGGCAGTGCTCTTGTGTCGTCCCCCCCTTGGGGACTTCATTCTTGGAGGTGTGCATCCGCTCAATGGACAAGTGGAACATTTTTGCGATGGAGCGTCGTTCCACGTGACGCATCGACAACGTGGAGTCTCAGCGGTGTGGTGCAATAGGGTCTCCGTGACGGTTGCGTCGGGTTGGAAGTGCATAGTAAAATAGTGTTGTCTGGCGTTGTGGTGGCGTCAATGGCACGCCTGGCAAGGACAATGCGTACGCTACCTATTCTCAAGATGGATCAACGGAAGCCGTTGGTGGCGGACTCTGCAGCGTGCGCATGCAGGGCCCGCTGAGAGTTCGTTGGACCAGTTTGTGCCCCCGACCCTCTGTTGGGCGGCCTGGTTGAGGCCTCCGATTTAGATGTTGGGCTTTGGTGTCAGGTCTTGGCAGGCGGCCCCGACCATGAGCAACTCCTTCGTCAAGGTTATAGGAGTAGTGACAGATGCTGTCAGGAAGGAGGCTTCGGACTTGTTGATGTATTACATTGTAAGGTTCTGGTGAATATTAATAAAATGGTTGTGCGCATCATTCGATGCAGAGGCTGGGGGTCATTCTCCTTTTCCAAAAAAAATATAAATGAGAGTGGTTTTCCAACTCCCGGTCCCTACACCCACGATGAAGAGTAAATTAAATAATTGAGAAAAAAAACAATATGAAACTTCATGACATCAAATACGCTGAAATTTTGTAAGTGCTTGCAAGATTTCATGCCAAAAAAACATTTGTGCTCTACGGAAGAAAAAGATTTCACTATTCAAAGTTTTGAGTACTGAATTTTGTTCCTCATTTGTAGAGCTCACCGGATGATATTTCTCCATGAAAATTTGCAAGCAACTAAAATGTTTGAGCATGTGCACAAAATTATGATTTTTTCTTATTTTTTGAACTTTTTTAATTTACTATTCACGATCGTGTAAGGGCACCCGGAAGCTGCCGCACCTTTCTCTACACTGTATATATCCTTTATGTTGCTCATTAGCTGATTGCTCATGCATGTTAGCTTGTCACTGGGTCAGTGTGGAGAGAGCCTGACCCCTTTAGTGAGAAGAAAAGGATATGACTTAGATGTTTTACCGAACTTTCTAGAAGGCCGGGCAGTGTCGTTCGCCCAGTAGTTTCGTTTAGTATTTGCAGCAGCAGATGCACGTGCATATACAACACATCTATTATTCTCAAGGAACATCGCATTAATCTCCTGGCCTCTACATGAGCTCCTTACACCCATGCTCGCCCGCCAACATATGTAGTGTGTATAAATAATACAACCGTGTACATTTTGTGGAACCGAACTCAATTAGCAATGGTAGAAGCTAGATATGATGTGTGCATCGTGCGTGTGAAGCCATCGAGTGGCATAGGCTATTACAGAGTGAGAACTCTTGAGGCGATGAGAGTGAGAGGCATTGGGAACTTTAGTTGAAGCCGATGAGAGGTATGTAGGCCACTGGCCTGACTTGTTCGTTGGACGTCGCTTGCGGCGAGTGCTTTCCACTGGAAAACATTCAGTTAGTTCAGTGTCACTGAATAAAATTCAGTCTGTCAGCGTGTGCTTGTGCACGTACAGATGCAGTAGTTTTCAGTGAGAAAGTTACCAGCATTTTCAGCCGTACGAGGAAGCGCCATGGGATGCCATGGATCAGACGTCTCGTGGCCGGCATGTAGGGTTCAATCGTGGAGAGCATTGTGGGATGGCACGATCACTAAGCTCCTCGTGGGCGACCATTTACTTTTTTTTCGGCAGCTCGTTTTAGGGCCAGCTTAATAACAGAAAAGCTGTTGTGGCAGTTCGTAGCATGAATCTATTGTCTTCCTCCTTTGGCACTCTCTCTTTCTCTCACAAATCTCTGCCCTCGAGCTTGCCAGCTTCAACAACAAAAAGTGGCATCAGAGCCTTGTTGGTGTCTGATCCGAGATGACTCGCAGGGATGACGAGAAGACAAAAAAGGAGTTGGAGGAGAAGAAGCCGACATGAGAAATGGCAGCGCTGGAGAAAACCCTGGTGTGGCTCTCCACAGGAGGGTTAGGGGTGCGTGTCGTCAAGCGCGTCGTGCACGGCTGTGACGACGGCATTGTTGGGGAACGTAGCAGAAATTCAAAAATTTCCTACGTGTCACCAAGATCTATCTATGGAGAAACCAGCAACGAAGGGAAGGAGAGTGCATCTACATACCCTTGTAGATCGCTATGCGAAAGCGTTCAAGAGAACGGGGTTGAAGGAGTCGTACTCATCGTGATCCAAATCACCGGAGATCCTAGTGCCGAACGGACGGCACCTCCGCGTTCAACACACGTACAGCCCGGTGACGTCTCCCATGCCTTGATCCAGCAAGGAGAGGGGGAGAGGTTGAGGAAGACTCCATTCAGCAGCAGCACAACGGCGTGGTGGTGGTGGAAGAACGTGGTACTCCAGCAGGGCTTCGCCAAGCACCGCAAGAGACGAGGAGGAGAGAGGTAGGGCTGCGCCAGGGAGAGATCAAATCGTCATGTGTTGGGCAGCCCCAAACCTCAACTATTTATAGGAGGAGGGGAGGAGGGTGCGCCCCCTCTAGGGTTCCCACCCCTAGAGGGGCAGCAGCCCTAGATGGGTTTGAGGGGGGGGGGCGGCCAAGAGGGGAGAGAGGGGGGGGCGCACCTACGGTGGGCCTTAAGGCCCATCTGGACCTAGGGTTTGCCCCCTCCCACTCTCCCTGCGCCTTGGGCCTTGGTGGGGGCGCACCAGCCCACCTGGGGCTGGTCCCCTCCCACACTTGGCCCACGCAACCTTCTGGGGCTGGTGGCCCCACTTGGTGGACCCCCGGGACCATCCCGGTGGTCCCGGTACGTTAC